>NC_090927.1:347367867-349867867 GCF_040938575.1 Ambystoma mexicanum
AAGAGAATCTGCATACGAGGGGATGATCTCTAATCCAGCGATTAAAGTAGTGAGGTGTAAAATAGTGAACGCAGCCACGTTTGTAGCTGAACCTGTAGAAGAAGGTGATCATGTCCATGACTACTCAAATTATGTGGAATTTTATGATGATATACCCCGTGTGAAATAAAATGCACTAGCGGGAGGAGAGATTCTCTTTATTAATGGCTCTTTGAAAATTGACCAAACTAGTGGGGAGAGGCATTCAGGATCAGCAGTTGTAAGACACGGATTAAATGGTGAATTTGAGTTAATGGTGAGTGCAAGACAACCATCTAATTTTGCAGCACAAGTGACAGAATTAGTAGCGCTTATTGTTGTGCTTGCGAAACACAAACATCAGGAAGTGACAGTGTACAGTGACTCCGCCTATATGATCTCAACTGTACATGCAGGGCTGTCATGCTGGAAGACAGCACTCCAGTGTAACATGCGTCTTTATTCAACAGGCTAATTAAGGCACTACAACTCCCAGTAACCATTGCAGTTGTAAAATGTGCAGTGCATATTAAATGAGCAGACTTTATCTCTTGCGGAAACAAAGCCACAGATGTAGAAGCCAAGAGAGTTGCATATTCCTCAGAAATTTTTAGTTTTGGAACTGAAAATGTTAAAGAAGTATTGAATAGAAACATTTTAGTATGAGAAGGGGTTAATATGCTGTTGATTACACAACTAATACAGATTCAGAATAGAGACCCACAAGCAGAGCAGGAGCTATAGAAACATAGGGTGTGTTCTTTATCCCCCATGAAAAAATTATGGAGGCAGGACAGCACTGGAAAGCCAGAGATACCAGGGGTATTGTTGAAAGTCACACTCAAGCAGTTGCATTAGCCTGCGCATATAATCAGAGAAAGTCTTGCTGCCACAATGGCAGAAGCCTGGTTTGTTCCCAATCTCCATTTCAACATTTGAATATTGATTGCAGTCAGTCAGGTAATGGATACAGGTATCTATTAGTGGTGGTGTGTGCCTTTTCTAGGTGGATCGAAGCCAGTCCTTGTGCACACCCTGATGCCACTTGTGAAGCAAGGTTTCTAGTGCGCAAAGTTTTTCCAAGATGGGGTGTTTGTGAAGTATTCAGGTCCGATAATGGGCCACATTTTGTCAATGAGCTACTTGAACAAATAGGACTTCTATTTAGTGTAAAACATCAATTTTCTTCTACTTGTCATCCACAAGCAAACAGGATATGCGAGAGACTCAACAGCCTTCTAAAAGAAAGGATAGCCAACATCAGATTAACTTTGAAAAAGGCATGGCTGTACTGTCTACCCCTAGCCTTGTCTGCCCTTTCGAAATCAGCCAGGTTCAGACCATCATCTTATGCCCCATGAGTTAGTGACAGGGCGTTTTATGAAGACACCTCTTACGCCCCCATCTCGAGTCAGGAATGATGCCCAGAGTGTAGCACAGGCTCTAGGTGATGAAATGCACGATTATTTGACATGTATGACTACCAGTGTTTCTTTCATTGTAGATCAAGTCAAACAACAGAGGTAGGGTTTGAGGAACACAGAAGAGGATGGCCCAATAACCAATCCGAGTGAATTATTGCCACCATCAAAGTTGTATGTTGGAGACCAAGTGCTTATAAAGAATTTTACTTGTAGATGGCATGAACCGAGATTTAATGGTCCTTTTTGTGTTGGGGAAGTTTCCCCTACTGCAGTCAGGGTATCAAGAAGAAGAGCTTGGTTACATTTGGGCAATAAGAAGATCTAAAAAGAAGAGACTCTCCCTCCAGCACCTGTTGACCAAGAAGCAAGACGAGAAGAAGATTTACTGCGTGTGCAGACTCGATCGATGACCAAGAAGTAGGACGATAAAGCAGTGTGTGGTTAGCACACATTTCATTTGGACTCATTGGACACTCCTTAAAAATGTGTAGCAGGAAAAGTGGTTGTGGAGGGTAAACATACTTTCTAGAGATTCTTTAAAAAAAAAAATTGCATTGCTACTATGCCTAAACGTCAGTTCTGGGTTAGAAATTGGAAGAAAACTCAAAATCCAGATTCATTTTTTGGAAACTTTCTATTTTCAAAATAATATATGTTACCAACCGATAGCGATACACATCGGATTATAGTTGCAATTTTTGTGTTTATACTTTAGTCATACCGTACTCTTGTTAGGAGAGATGTTAATATTCACACCTTTATCTATGACCCAAAAAATTGTCCACTTATAAGAAGACTTCTGATTGTGATAATTGAGCAGATTGTGCAACTACAAAAGTAAACTGGGTATGTGTATTAAAATGATTCCGTAAGAAGATAATGTGGTTATAGATAGAGCGCAAGTTCAATGTGTATTGGTTTGGCACACCAAATATTTTTCTAGACTTTTATGCCTAATATATATATGCCTGTTTATTTTCTTTTTCTTTCTGTAGCTCATATTTCAAAGTCTTTATTATCATAATGGTCCAATTGAAAACACAGCACTTGTGATTTTCCATAGCATAAGTACAAATGATGATAATTTCTTTGACTTCTTTGGCCATGTCAAATGGCACGAGAGGAATGCAGAAGAAGATGACCAGGGGATAAATACCTTTCTTGATAATTCAGCTCACTTGGGGAATAACATGTGCTACCAACACATGATACAGGTGGGGGAGAGAGCATCTGATGAAAGACGCTACATCTGCTCTCTCATCCCCTATGCCATAAGTACAGTAAGAAACTTAATTTCAAAAGAGATGCCGGCGCTTGATGCAAAGTGCCTTAGTCATCTAGCAGCATGTACTACTAGAGGACAGTTTCAAGGGAACTGGGCGACCTTGCAATGGTGATCAAGACAGACGTTTCCTAACCAGGATGATTACATCAAGACAACACAAATGGAAAAAGAGCCTGAATGGATAGATACGATGCTTGTGCATCCTTCTGAAGGACAAGACAAGGTGATTGTTGAAGAAATTAAGAGGATGAATTTCTCTGACATAACGGAAAGGGCTGGAATGCCTCAATGCTGGGAGCGTTCACAGCTGCTAATCTATGGACGAGCAAGTATGGCCAAAGGATGGGAAAATGGAATTATGTCCTCTGCAGCTCAACTGCCGAGGAAGGAAGCAGTGCACAAAGTACAGAAGGTGAATGATGAGTGCATAAAGTCATGGGCCAAGTACTCTAAACTGTTGACACGGGTGGAAGACAAATCTGGCCCATTGGATGTAGTCCAATAGGTTAATGTGACACTGTGCTTTCGGAGCAAGGGAGTTGGACAGAATTAAGGGTGCAAAATATAATTGATGTTCCAGGAATTAGGAGACAGACAGCTGTCTTAATGTATTGATAGTGTTCCTGTGGATCTAGGGCATATATGAAACTGCCCAGGAATTGGGATGGAGTGTGTTCCTTGGTATACGCCCATGTTCCAGCATTGGTGATTCCTCAGAGTGATCTGCAAATTGAAGGATTTCCAAAAGTGGACAAGGACCTGGAAAAAGAAGGTCACTTGAACTCTGGCTGATGAAGAGAGAGAATTATTTCTCACAAAAATCACTAAAGGATTATGAAGACATTCCTGATGGGCACAAGTTGTTCAGCAAGACTGCGATGATGGTGACATCTATGTTCATGCCTGGAATTCAAACAGCCGTGAATGCCAAATGGCTACAGATCACCAGATGGGAGCTGCTGCAAACAATCAATGCCACTATAAAAATATTTAACACCATAAAAGAAGTTTCAATACCAAAGAAGTCTAATAGCTGCAAAATCTGCCTGATGCTCAGTACATTTTCACACAACACAGACAGAAGTTAATGAGTTCATTATTTATAGCTTCTATATCTCTAGTAGCTTATTGCTTACTAAATATCCCTGTATATAAAGCGACTAACTCTCCCTCAGTTGAGTCCAGTCTCCCTAGTCAGAGCTGATGTGCCGCCTGTCTAGGTTAGGGGATAGAAGAAGAGACTCACCCTTCACTCACTCATTATTTTCCTCATCGCTAAACAAATTGAGTTGCGCACACTAGGAAGTCAAATTTATTTTTATTCCTTCCTTCTCGTGTGTCTTACAAAGTTTCAACTAAAAGTAAATAAAATACAACAAGTATTGTGTCTGTAGTTTAAAACCACAGCCACTTTCGCAGAGTTGATCTGCTAAAATGCACTGATTTTTTTTAACCAAGCTTGCAGCCTATCTGGAAGTCTTGGGGGTTCTGGTCATCACTCTGAACCCTATTTCAGTCGACTGGTTTCAGCGGAATCAATATAAGTGTGTGCGCTTTCTTCAGGGCTAAGATCCAAACATCCTTAGCTAGGGTTCCAATTCATTAAAGACAACAATTTACAGAGTTATCCAATCTGATTTGTTACTGTATGTGTTTATTTAAATGTATAAATCAGTATTTTACGAGCCAGGTAAATTTTTAATATGTCCTTACCATTATTTTCCCACTGAGTGGTCTCAAACAAATCTCATCTCAAGTTGCATTCTTCTCAGCAGAAGTTTTCATTCTTTCTTTTCCTGACCTGTTTGGAAAAAATGTCTGCATCAATACCCGTTTTTTAACCTTGTATGTCTCTTCTGTCACAGACTGTATTCCAAATAGTCTAATTTTTGTCTGCGTCTTTCGCTACTAATGGAAGCAGTAATATATTGCAGGGAGAAACTGCTAAGTGTTTACTCGGAATGTAGCTTCCATTATCCAGCATTCACGTCCTGAAACAGGGAGCCCCAAGAAGTATTCTAAGTACAATATCTACACATGATGTTATTAGGGTTTAGAAATGTGTAGCACAGTGCTAGCTGTGCTAGTTTTCAAAAGAACAGAAAGACACGTAAGCTTGGTAAACAATGTGTTTTCCCGAGCATGCGTGTGTTGCAATTGCAGATCACCTGGTTTCCTCGTTGTTATATTTATTTTTGCATCTCGCGTCCTCGTAACTGCCCCCACCTGTGTGTAAAGACCACTTTTGTAGTCTCATCTTTTTGCACACTGTGCATGATTTGTTGCCGTACTGTTTATCCAGATTTGAATACTATAAACACTCCCTTCTGGTACAGTATTTATTTATTTATTATTTGCATATGTTTCAATAAGATTACACCCCTCATTTTAGCATGTTTTCCGAGTATAACTCGAGTTATGGGATCCAAGGCATTATTGGTATTGTAGTTTTTATCCAAGATTGCGTTTCTTTTCTATACAATATTATAACAACAAATCTCTCTTGCACATTCTTACTTCTTCATTTTATGCATAGACATAGACACAAAAATTCAGCCCTCCTTTCACTATCTATAATAGGATAGTTTCCAGTTGTTGAATGTAGGGCATGATGGCTTTTGTAGTGTTTCTCTTTTTGTGTGGAGATTACTACTCTTTATATTAGTATATTAAATTTCATAATACATTTAATTTTTCCTTTCTCTGTCCCATATCAATACATTTTGTGGGGCAGATGTCTCTCATCCTCAACACTCAATGTCAATCTCAGGTGTTGCTACTTTTAGAGATGTTCAAGATGTTAAGTATAGGGTTTACATCTTACTTGCAAATCCGTTTACTGTCTCATGTTTTCTTGTAATGTCTTTAGTTTTTCAAATCCTCATTGCTTATGATTGCATCACTGAACGGTGCATATCCATAGTTCACCCTTTACAGGGTTGCTAGAGTTTTCCAACAGATTTCTTCATTCAGGCCTTACTTGTAACTCTTCAACCGAATGATCCATAGTTGTTCTCTTTTTAGGAGCATTGCTCCTATATTTCCTTCTCTTTTAGGGATCTTCATTTTTTTTAAGATTGTCCATGCAATGTCATTTTCAGTGTGCTTTTTTTCGACACAATGGTCCACCAATGTGCAGTAATGCGCTTGGTCCTGTTGTTAGACCAATGTTTGCAGATCCTGTTCTTTATGGCCCTCGTGGTCATGCCTATATATCGTTTTTTACATGGGCATGTGATTAGATAGATAACATTGGTTGTGTTGCAGTTTGTGAAAGATTGTTGATCCCATAGAAGAGTCCATGCTTTGTCTATCGCTGTTGCCCGTTTTGTCAAATGACACACAGAACATTGTTGGCATGTTGTTTGGGTGTCGACTCCATCATGGTCTTCGCTGTAAGTACTGTCCAGTGAGTCATGCAGATTCTTCATTTCTTTATATAGAAAAGGGGGACACTTTGTACTTTGTCCAACCTTCAGTATGTGCCAAAGCTTCTTCACCTCTTTTTCTAGTTTGTTCACCATGGGCGAATGGCTGAAAACTGCAGTTATTTGATCTTCTCCCGTATGTCTTTTTTCATTTTGAATGAATGTGATTTCCCTCAGTATATTACGGGCTCTTTTTCTTGCATGCCGTATGTCTTTTTCTGGGTAGTTTTTTTCTCTCAGATTTTCTGTTAGTATGTTAGCTTGGCACTCATACTCCCTTCTTGTGCTGAAATTTCTTCTAAACCTGTGAAACTGCCTGAAGGGCAGGTTTTACTTCAGGGATCTTGAGTGGTAGCTGTTAAATTCCAAAAGAGAATTAATATCCTTTGTTTTTCAGTATACTGTTGTTTCCAAACGTTCCCCATTCTTCATGATTTTCAAATCGAGGAATGTCGCTTCTTTTCTACTATGTCCATGTGTGAATCTTAAATAGGGATTTTATGCATTCAACCAAGCTATGAATTCCATCAGAGTCCTCTCTTCACTATCAAAAAATATGAGCACATCATCTATGTAGCATCTCCAGGCTCTTATGTTCTTCGCATATGGGTTGGACTCATGATAACTTGTTCTTTCTTCGAAGTCTGCTACATATGGATTTGCGAAGGAGGTGTCAATGTTACGAAGTAGTTCTTCGTAAGAGCTATTTCCGGGAAGTCAGGCAACAGTAAAATGTAGGGCTCTATGGGAATGGGGAACATGGAAGCACTGGCACCAATAATAACAGTGCTGGTGCTTCCGCGAAAGTCTGCCTACTGTGGCCGCTGTGCCCAGCAGGGTCAGACCTGTCGGCACAGTGACTCCCGCAGGCAGACTTGTACTTTGCAGGTCTGGAAACAATGGTGCTAGCAAGCTTACCGGCACCGTTGTTTCAGGAACGGTAACGTTGTAATGAGGCCCAATTTCATGGCAGAAGGTATGGGTAACAAGAGATGCTCGGCTAATTGGATGGTGAGGTAGCTTCATGCCCTATCTCCCTGCACCTGGGTTTTGTTTTATGTGTTGCTAAATGAACCAAATACTCCAGACACAGCCCAAGGATTCCAAACCAATAGTATTAGTCCATATAATGAAGGACCTTATCGTTTAGGAAACCAATGAGACACGGTTTAACTGATTTGTCTTAAAATGACATGTTTGAAGAGGCAGTCTTAAATTGTCCACCTGATAAAGGACAGCCAATAACAATCCTAGCTCCCTTATGATTGTACATCTAGATGTCTCCCTTAACCAATCCAGACCCTTGAAAGGTTTTTCACTATTGCCACATGTTATGACATCACTCTCCTGCATAATGAAGTATATGAATTGTGCATAATGAAGTATATGAATTTAATTTTTTATGGAAATCATCGAGAGACTGAGCGTACGTCCGTTGATGTTCGTTGTAATCTCTCTTTTTTAGATAATTGTTAATAAAACAGTAACTTGCCAACTTCTTGAGTTTGTCTGCTTATTTGGACTCAGAATTATTCTTGTGTAATGCCATCCAGTAACAGATGCACGTTCCAAGGGCCATATGCTCAGAGGTGCTGTGTTTTTTACAGAGCAGCTATTCAAAAAGTAAACCCATTGGACTAATATTCCACACTGGCTCGTGTTAAAATCTTACAATGAGTATATTGATGTATTTATTTATTTATTTATTTATTTATAGATATATTATGTCATAAGGTTTTTTACTGTGCCAATTCACCACCGTAGTAGTCTGAGAGAACCTGGATTGTCGAGAGGTTTGCATTTTGTGCTCCTGCCCAGAGTATGCAGACTAAGTCTGCAGGGGAAAAGTAGGAGGAGAAGATAAGAGGATGAGAAAGCGGGTGAAATGCCAAAGACGTAGGGGGAGGCGATATGGAAGGAGAAACGGATACTTTGTGACAGCTTGGTTGTATGTGGTGCTATTATAAGGTGGCCAATGATCAGTATTGCAGAAATAGGTATTTTCTAAACATGTTTGAAATCAAAGAGTCAGTGTAAAGCAGTTTAGAGGAGCAATAGGTGGGGCCTGATTAGGAGTTGGTAACTCTGCCAAACTCATTTACTGTTATCTAATACAGTAAATACTGCATACCTGTAGAGCTTCATGGAGTTCAATATTTAGGGCATGTGGTAATTACTGTAAGTATTAAATACAGCATGTGGTACATCTTTTCTGTGCAGATAAATATCACCACATAAATAAATGTAGGCAGAAAAAGTTTCAGTTTGAAAATTGAGATTTGGCGGAGTGGTAAAACATTTGGCACCTCAAACACTAAACTCGTAATCGGGCCCATTGTTTCTAGCTGCATGATTGGCTGGAGATGAGTTCCAGCCACCCAGTTAAATGGTGGTAGCTTTAGAAACTCCAAAAATGTATTCAGAACTGCCAAGCCTGGAGGGTAGATGTGGCCTGTTCTAGAATAGACTGTGAGGAAGGTGAATATAGCTGTAGAACAAAAGGGTAGGAAGGGCTGCTATGGATCTGTTGACACTTCCTTGACACTATCCCTCACTACCCACATCTCACTCTTCCTCGTCCCAGTCTGCCATTACCCCCACCTCACGCTTCCTTGTCCCAGTTGATCATTGCCCCACCTCATTCTCCTTCAGCCCAGTCCTCCATTTCCCCCAGTCACCTATTTTCTCAATTAACTTTTTCTCATCCAAGTCCATAATTATCCACCTCACTGTTCCATGTCCCAATCCCGCATTACTCCCAGTTTACTTTTCCTCTTTCCATTCCCCCATTGACCCCACTGTTCCTCAACCCTGTTCCCCAGTACCCCCACCTCCTCTTCCTCATCCCAGCCCCAGGTCTCCCAATTTAGTCTTCCTCATCTCAGTACCCCATTACTAGCACTTCACTCGTCTTTGTCCCAGTCCCCATTACCCCACCTCATTCTTCATTGTCTTAGTCCCCAATATCCCCACCTCACTTTTCTTCAGCCCAGTCCCCATTACCCCCACCTCACTATTCCTTATCCCAGTGCCCTTAGGCTGCCTTACTCTTTATCATCCCAGTCCCCACTACCCCACCTTGCTCTTCCCCATCCCAGGCCCCTATTACAATCAGCTGACTCTTCTTTGTTCCAGTCCCCCATTAGCCCAACTTCAATCTTCCTCATCCCAGTCCCTCTTTCTCAGAATCTGATGATAATCCCTCTTTAATCTCCTCACCTGCATCTTCAAGTGATTCTTCTTGTGGCTCACCCTTGTATTTTCTTTTTCTCAGCCAGGTTTCTTCTCTTTCTTTGTGAAGGGCTAAGGGTGAGCTCCCTCAGAGGCCACTTTGTCTGGTTGCATAACAAGCCATGCAGTCGGGACTCCATGGAGCCAACCCCTCCAAACAAGGAAAAAGCCCTGCAGCATAAAACACCCTGACCCCCACAATGTAGCTTCCCATGTGATTGATCTGTAGCTGTAGCTAACCAGGAGGGAGTAGTCAACAATCCCTAGAACGTAGATCAGGCAAATTCATAATCTGATCTTGGTCCGGTGAATCGTGAAAGAGAGGTTGAAGCGTGGGCAAAGGTAAACAGTAAGAGGAAATGGACAAGCGAGCAAGGAAGGAAATAAGGCAGAGGCAAGGAGATGGAACAGCTAGCCACAGTCTGGCAATTGGAGACAAGCAGGTGGAGTAGCGAGCCACAGTCCAGCAAGCAGAGGCATGCAGATGGGACAGCAAGCCGCAGGCCGCTAGGCGCAGGAAAGAAAATAAGCAAGCATAGACACAAAGTGCAAGGAAGGTAAGCAAGTGAAAACTCGGCAGCGTCTTACCTGAAGAATGAGGGTTACAAAGCTCCGAGCAAGGGACAGGATGATGGAAATACACACAGTGGCCATCTTGGAGAAACACTAGACTGGTGATGTCCGTTCAGTGAGAGAACGTGATGGAACATTAGCTCCACCACCAGCCTCTCCAGAGGCTCCAGCGTTTGGTCATGACAGTATGGCCCCTCCTTATCTGGGCTCCTTCGGGCTTTCCTGGATATTGCCTATGACATTGGCAGATACTTCGGGGTGCATGGATATTGCGTGCAGGTTCCCAATTCCTTTCTGATTCTGAAAAGCCTTTACAGTGAACCAAATATTGTAGTGTCCCATGTTTATATCGAGAATCCATGAGCCTTGAAACCTCATATTCCTTTGACTCTTCAACCCTCTCCTTGCTCTGCTCCTTGGTCTTGTGTAAATAGGGATCCTGAAGACAGGTTTTAAGGAGCGAGGTATGAAAGACTTGATGGATTCTCCTTAATCTGTGAGCTAGGGTCAGTCGATAGGCCACAGAATTTACCATAGATTTGATTTTGAATGTTCCGATGCAACAAGGAGAAACTAGGTGGGTCGTACCCATCTGGGCAGATACTTGGTTGATAACCACACCTTTGAGCCTATGTCCCAGGATGGGTTCTTCTCCTGCCTTGGTCAGCCATGTTCTTGTAGGATTCCTTGCTTCTTTCTAAGTTTTGAAGAGCTTACTTATGGATATTGGATAAGGTCTCCAGAAGGACATCCACAGATGGTATCTTAGAAGAAGGGAACACTGTAGCGGGAAGGTGTCTGGGATGGTATCCATAGGTGCAGAAGAATAAACTCATGCCCACGGCAGCGTGTATAGTGTTGTTGTAGGCAAACTCTGCCAGTGGAAATAAGTCAGACCAGTTGTCCTGTTCATGGTTACTGAAACATGGCAGGTATTGCTCCAACATGGCATTACATTTTTCTGTGTATCCATTGCTTTGCAGGCGATATCCTGATGATAAGGCAATGTGGATACCTAGCCATTTACACAGGGTAGACCAAAAGACTGAGGTAAATTGTGAGCCTCTATCGGACACAATGGTGTGTGGCAAGCCATGTAATCTGACAATGTCCTTAAGAAAAACTGAGGCTGTCAAAGGTGCTGAAGGAAGCCAGACTAGGGGGCAAAAAATGGGCCAGTTTGCTGAACGAGGAAACAGTTACCATTATGGCTATATGTCCCTCTGAAGGAGGAAGATCGACAATGAAGTTCGTTGAGACATGTTGCCAAAGTTGTTCTGAGTGCAACATGGGAATGTAGAAACGTATTCCTGCACATCCTTGTTGACAGAAGACCACCAGAAGTAGCGTTTGACCAAATCCAGGGTGTCAGCTTGTCTTTTATGGCATGCAGTTTGTTGATCATAGCACCATCACATCACTAATACCTGTAGATCTCTTGTAGGTAGAAACAAACTTTTGTTCCAAAAGAGAAGTCCTTTATCGGCATGAAAGGGTGGAACAAATGTTTGAGATGTACTAGCCTCAAATTCTCTGGTGGCTTGTTTGACATATTGCAGGAATATGCTGATCTCCCCTATGAAGTGTTTTCCTGCTAGAATCTGTCCGCTGCCGTAGTATTTACCAGAGTCTTCACTGAAGCTTCGGGGGCAAAGCATCTGCCAGGATTTTTTCCTTTTCTGGTATGCATGTAATTACAAAATCAAATTGTGAGAAAAAATAAGCCCTTCGAGCATGTCTCGAGTTGTGGCACGCCAACTGTTGAAGGATACAGAGGTTTCGATGGTCTGTGCGGACTACAAATGGAAATGTAGATCCCTGCAAAAGGTGACACCATTCTTCACACGCCTGGCAAATAGACAGCAGCTCCTTTTTGAGGACAGAATAGTTCCTTTCACTGTGTGTGAGTGTCTGTGAATAATATGCCCCAGTATGTTCCATACCATCGTCTCCCTACTGTATAAGAATGGCTCCCAGAACGCCACCTGAAGAATCAGTCTCAATCAAAAAAGGAGTTATCTGATCGTGCTGTTGGAGAATGGGAGCCAAACAAAAAGCTGTCTTCAGTTCTTGAAATGCAGAATTAGCCTCTGGATTCCATTCAAAGCGTACTCTTTTCTTGAGCAAGGCTGTGATTGGCAGGATGATGTCCGAGAACTAATGGATACATTTCCTATAAAAGTTTGTGAGACCCAAAAACCGCTGGACTTCCTTGATGGACCTTGGTTCAGGCCACTGAATGATGGACTTGGTTTTCCTAGGATCCATTTGGACTCCTTCCTCAGAGAGGATAAATCCTAGGTAGGAAACTGTAGATGACGCAAAGGCACATTTTTCCACCTTACCTGGTAATCGATGTTCTCGAAGACGAAGCAAGACTTCGGTGACATGTCGTATATGTTATACTAGTGTGGAGGAGTACACCAGGATGTCATCTAAGTACACCACCATATAGGAGAACAGGAGATGCATAAAAATGTTATTGATGAATCTCTGGAAAACCGCAGGGGGGTCCCAAATGCTGTCTTCCATTTGTCTCCCTGTCTGATTCGGAGAAGATGAGAGGCCACACATAGGTTGAGTTTGGTAAATATTCTTGCGCCCTGGACAGCTTCGAGGACATCCTTTATCAGGGGCATGGGTTACCTGTTTCAAATCGTTTGATTGTTGATTCCGCGATAATCAATGAAGGGCCTAATTTCCCTCAAACCCTTCTTAGGGATGAAGAATAAAGAAGCACCTGCAGCAGATTTGGATTCACAAATCAAACCATTTTGGAGATTACAGTCCAGGTATTCTCTCAGAGTCCTCTTTTCGGGTAAGGATAATGGAAGCATTCTACCAAACGGTACCTTGGTGTCGGGTAGCAGATCGATATCACAGTCTTCCATGTGATGTGGGGGTAGTTCTCTTGGGATAACATCCTCAAAGATGTCCTGAAAGCTTTGATAGTTGATAGGTACAGAGAGCACTACATATGATGACAAGGGAACGGTAACACCGGCTTGTGAGCCTTTGACCTTCTCTTTAAGGCAAAAACGAGAGCAATATTGTGACTGGAAATGTATGGTATTCAAGGTCCAGTCAATACTCAGATTATGTTTCGTAACCAAGGAATTCCCATGATCACCGGGAAGTGGGCAGCACGTTTAAGGTCAAAAGACATTACTTCTTCATGGTGAAACATGGAAACGTGTATTGAGCAGGTATCTTGGATTATAGGACAAGAGGTTAATGGCAAACCATTTACCCCTTCAACAGGTATGGGATCCTTCTTGTCTTGTCATGGTATATCCTTTTCTTTAGCCCATGCTATGTTGATGAAATGTCCAGCCGCTCCGCAGTCTAGGATGGCTTGCACCTCAAAGGGTGGTCTGTTATTTATAGTTAACCACACACAGAAAACCATCAAGCGATTGTCTTCAGTAGCGTCTTTCCTTTGGGTGTGGTAACAGGGACTTGTGAACCCTTCCCCGTCCTTAGGCCTGATTAAGGTCGGGGTGGTTCATTTCCCTGATGACCAGGAGGAACTTTTGGACAGTTTCGTAGAAGGTGTTTATTGTAACCACAATACATACAGAGGCCTTGATCTCTTCTCTTCTCTTCTTTTGTTCCGCAGTTAAAGGGCCTCTAGCTGTTCCTATTTGCATTGGCTTGTCCACTACAGTCTACTCTGCCTGTAAGGGAATAGGTGGGACTATAGCCTGAAAACCCTTGCCCTTCTTCTTTCAGTTCTTCTTTCAGCCAGGTGGAAATCGATCTGTAGCGAGAGAGAAACCAATTCCTGGAAAGTAGCTGGCCTAGCAATCCAGGCTAATTCTTCCTTTATCTCCTCCTGCAGTTCTCTCTGGAATATAGTCTGCTGAACCGTCTCTGGGCCAACCAGCCTTAGAAGCCATCTTCTGGATGACGGAGACATAAGTCTGGACATCTGAGGACCCTTGTCGTACATCCAGCAAGTTCTGAAAGGAGGGAAAAAAGAACATTGTGCCTCTCGAAACGCTCCTTAAACGGGCACACAAAGTGGCTGTATTCGTATAAGGGAGGATCCGATGTAGTAACCATAGCTGTAGCCCATGCCAAGGCGTTACCCACCAGATTGGAAATCAAAAAGCCAACTTTTGCCTGGTTGGATTCATAAGACCTAGGGAGAAAGGTATAGTATACGAGACAAGCATCTAGAAATTCCTTCAGATGTCGTGGAGCGCAGTCGTATTTGCCAAATGGAAATGGTAGAGGTGGGAGATAACCTATTTGATCTTCTCGAAAGGCAGCTTATTGTCTTAGTGTGATGTTTTCTGCTTGGAGACTTTGTACCTCTACATTAAGACCTTGTAGGGCTGCCACTAGTTCCTGGTACTGTTCCAGGCTGGCCAACGCTGGATTTGGGCGTTGCAAACTTTCAGAATCTGATGATAATCCCTATTCAATCTCCTCACCTGTATCTTCAGGTGATTCTTCTTGTGACTCACCCTCCTTCTTTCTTCTTCTCGGCCCACATTTCTTCTTTTTCTTCATGAAGAGATAAGGGTGAGCTCCCCCGGAGGCCACTTTGCCTGATTGTATAACAAGCCAGGCAGTAGGGACTATGGAATCAACCCCTCCAAACAGGAAAAAAGCCTTGCAGCGTAAAAAAACCTGGTGTCCCTGATGTAGCTTCCAATGTGATTGATCTGTAGCTGTAGCTGACCAGGAGGGTGTAGTCAGCAATCCCTGGAACGTAGATCAGGCAAATCCGTAATCTGACCTTGATCTGGTGAATCAGGAAGGAGAAGTTGAAGCGTGGGCAGAGGTAAACAGTAAGAGGAAATGGACAAACGAGCAAGGAAGGAAAGAAGGCCGAGGCAAGCAGATGGAACAGCAAGCCGGAGTCCAGCAAGCGGAGACAAGCAGATGGAGTAGGCGAGCCACAGACAGGCAAGCAGATAGCTGCAGGCTGCTAGGGAGAGGAACGAATAATAAGCAAGTGTAGAAACAAAGTGCATGGAAGGTAAGCAAGAGAAAACTCGGCAACGTCTTGCCAGAAGAATAACGGTTACAACGCTCTGAGCAAGGGACAGGATGATGCAAATACACAATACAGCCATCTTGGAAAAAATCCTAGACCGCAGTTGTCCGTTCCATGAGATAGATTGATGGAACATTAGCTCTGCCAGCAGTGTCTCCAGAGGCTCCCGAGTTTGGTCATGACACTCTTTTCCCCCACCCACTCTTCCTTTTCGTAGTCCCCAATATCCCACCTCACTCATCCCAGTCCCCATTACCACCCACTCTTCCTTGTCCATTTCCCTCAGTTTACTCTACCTCATCTCAGGAAGGAAGATTAGCTGAGGGGTAACACGTTTGACTTGGAAGCAAGACAAAAGGGTGCAACACACGTTTGAATCCTGATCCTGCACTTAGAAACCACTCACTTGTATTAAGCGTATTATAAATGAACAATAAAATAAAATTGTTTCCTACAATGTACTTTTCATCATCCCATTCCCCCATTAAACACACATCACTCTTCCTCATCCCAGTTGGCCATTACCCCACCTCACTTTCCCACGTCCTACTCCCCATTTACCCCAGTTGTCCGTTTTCCCATTTTTGCTCTTCCTCATCCAAGTCCGTAAATAGCTCCTCCAACTCACTCTTCCTGGTCTCAGTCCCGCTTTAACCCAACTCAGCCTTCCTCATCCCAGTCCTCCATCACTTCCAGCTTACTTTTCCTCCTTCCAGTCACCCATTTACACCACTATTCCTCATCCCAGTCCCCCATTTCTCCTAATTCAATCTTCATTGCCCCAGTCCCCCATTACTACCACCAGACTCTTCCTTGCCCCAGCCCCCCATTGCTCCCTCCTCAATCTTCCATGTCCCAGTCCCCCATTACCCACCTCACTCTTCATTGTCCCATTCCCCATTATCTCCACCTCCCCTTCTTCAACACAGTGCCCCATTACCCCACCTGACTCTTCCACATCCCAGTTCCCCATTACCCCAGCTCACTCTACCTCGTCCCAGTCCCCTGTTAGACCTTCTCAGTCTTCCTCATCCCATTCCGCCACTGCCCCCTCACTCATCTTCATTCCATTCCCCCATTTCTCCCAATTTACACGTTGTCAGCCAGGTGTCCCTTTTCTCCCAATATAGTCTTCATTGTCCCAGTCCCCTATTACCCTCACACCACTCTTCTTCGTTCCAGTCCCTCATTAGTCCTACTCCAATCTTCCTCATCTCAGACCCCATTTCTCCCACCCCACTCTTCCCTTTCCCAGTACCTCATGACCCCACATCACTCTTCCTCATCAAAGTCCGCATTACCTCCAATCTTCCTTGTCGCAGTCTCCCATTTCCATTTACTCTTCCTCATCCTAATCCCCATTTCCCACAAATGACACTTCCTCATCTGAGAATCCCATTAAGCATACACCACTCTTACTCGTCCTATTCCCCATTACCCCCACTTCACTCTTTCTTATCCCAGTATCCCATTACCCCACCTCACTCTTCCTCATCTACGTCCCCCATTCCTCTCAATGTATTCTTCTTCATCCCAGTCCCCAATTTCTCCTAGCTCACTCCTTGTTTCAGTCACCCATTACCCTACCTCATTCTTCCTCATCCCAATCCCTGATTTCCCAACCTCACTCTTCCTAGTCCCAGTTCCCCATCACCCCCACCTCACTCTTCATTTCCCCAGTTCCACCAGTGTACTTTTCCTCATCACAATCTCCCACTACCCCCAATTTACTCTTTCTTATCCCAGTCCCTCATTCCCCCCATTTTACATTGTATTTATTTATGTATTCCTCAACACAGTCTCACACAGTACTCCATTATCCCACCAGCAAAGGCCTGTGCATGTATCCTTGTCACTGGTCCTCGTGTGAATTCTCATCACTGATGCTCACAACGTGCATTCTCCTCACTTGTACTAGTGTGCATGTTTGTCCCAGGCCCTCATGTGCCTCCTCATCACTAGCCCTCACGCATCTTCATTCCCCGGCCCTTACATGCAGCATCATCAAGTTCTTTGGATGCATCCTCATCACAGCCTCTCTTCCTTTTTGTAACCCTCTTCCTTGTTCCTTTCCTACTTCAATTCCCTTATGCCATTTCCTCCTTCTTTGCCTCATTGGGTAGCAAAGCGGGCCATTGTCAAAGCCATTTTCTGGGCAAATTAGCCACTGTTCATAGCCATAGGTCATACCCCATTGCCCTCAGACCCAAATGGGGAGAACCCCATGATTTGTAGCTTAGAAGTACACTGAAAACATTGTATTTTACATCAATTACAATATCAAAATGAAAAACGTTAATATTGCAGGTGGTGAAAAATATACCATAAAAAACATTGAAATTCAGTAAAAAAAAACATTTGTTAAGACACACCTGATGTGATTTGGGTCAGTGCAAAAACCATTCAATTCAGTAAAACAACTTGAGTTGGGGTGACATTAAAGTGCTACTTCAACCAACAAAACCCCTGAAATTCAGCAGGTATCGGAAGCTATGCCACCTTAACACCGAGCCGCCCTATTGCAGAGTCCATGCAAATACTGATGACATCACATATAACATATGGCATCACGTAGGACACCACTTAATTACTTAACAATGGCATCACCAGAAACTAGAGTACACTCATGACAACACAAATGATATCACTTAGTGCATCACACATGACAACATGGCTGACATCAATGTTGTTATGATCAATGACATGACTTCAAATGAGAGCACACTGATGATCACCGATTACATCATTGATGTCATCACTTATGATGGAATTGATGGCATCAGTGGTAGCACAGATTACAACAGAAAGTGTGAGTAGAGGGGCATTTGAGTTCACCCTTATATGCAGAAACACACGTTCTAAATATTGCATGTCTCTTATTTGCATGTGTGAACTGTTGTACCAGTGATGGCATTGATGATGCCATACGGGATGTCCTACATGATATCATAAATTATGTCATTATTGATGTCATCACTGAGCTTAGGAGCTGACAATAGGGAGCCACATAGTTATGGTGGCATAGCACCCAACACCTGCTGAATTGCCAAAGTTTTGTGGCATTACATCAGCACCTTAACTTCACCTTGATGTTTCTTCACTGAATTTCAAAGGTTTTGTTGCCCTAAACATATTCACATTAACTGTCCCTTAACTAAAGGTTTTTCACTGAATTTCAAGGGTTTTGTTATGCTATACCTCCAACCGCCTGTAATTCTGCATTTGTTTCTGATAACATAACTGATGCGATATCATTTTTTTATCAACATCTGTTCTTCAGGTATGCAATATCAGGTTTGCATCCACTATATAGGAATGGATTACTAATGGTGTCCTGTGATGAGGAAGAGGGAGGTGGGGATTATACTAGTGATTACTATTAAAGTACTGTGACAAAGAAGTGGGGGCTGTCACGAGCATGAGGGATTTGGAGGTAAAGGTCAGACTACTATTGGGTACTGGGATGGGGAAGAGTGATGTGGGCAAAAGGTGAGATTACCATTGGCTACTGGGATGAGGAAGAGGGATGTGGGTATATTGACATGGATTACTATTGGGCACTGGGACAATGAAGACAGAGCTGACGGTAAAAGTAGGATTCGTAATTAGGTACTGGGATGAGGAAGAGGGATGTGGCAGTAATGCTAGTGATTACTATTGGGGTACTGTGATGAGAAAGAATCAGGTGTGTGTAGTGGGGGACTGTGATGAGGAAGAGTGAGGTGGAGTAGTGGGCGAATGTGATGAAGAAGACTGAGGTGGGGATACTAGGGGACTGTGACAAGGAAGATTGAGGTGGGGTAGTTGGGGACGGCAATGAAGAAGAGGGAGGTTTGGTTGTAAGGGACTGCGACGAGAAAGTAGGATGTTGTGTTAAAGGTAAGGCTACTATTGGGTACTCAGACGGGGACGAGGGATATGTGGTAAAGGTAAGATTACCATTGCGTCAACTGCAGGCAGTCTGCTCTTACTGTTCCCGTAGCCATCTAATCTTGAACAAAAGCAACTCAAAATGAATGGCCTTCAGCAAAGCGAACAGGGACGGGCCAAACCTAGGTTTATGCTAGATGGGGAATCTATAGACATACTGGACAGCTTCTCCTATTTAGGTGTTTTATTCAACTGAAATCTTTATTACCAAGCTGGTTCTCAAACACAGAAATAAATATGCTGCAGCAATTGAGAAGGTGTATTGTGCGAGGTTCGGAGTACTGTTGCATATGGTGCTGAGCTATGGGGGCTCGACAATTCAACAACCCAAATAGGCATTTGTGAATGGCTTTTCTGGGAGAATCTTTTGTAGCTACCTAAATGTTTTCCATCAGCCGCCCTTCATGCAGGTGTCAATTTCCAGAAGCAAGAGAAAAGGGCGATGGGCAGTCCCGTCAGATATGCTGTTAAGAGGGCAGCCTCTGAGAACTTGTGGATCGGGCATGGCATGAACACTTTTCACAATCCCCCATTTTCAAAATACATAAATTATCGAAGAACCTTGCTGAACTGGGCTTCGGTTATATATTGGAGCAAAATTTCCAAGTAACCGACAGCTATAGGCCCTTACTGTATAAACTAAAAGAAGCTCAAAGGCAAAGACAAGGGAGGTTGATGGAGGAGGAGTTGGCAGGTCTGGCACATATACCCTAGACCGAGATATTTGTGGTGGGGGAAGGACACCAACCATACCTATCGATTGTTGTCAATCCGCAGATGAGACGTATTTTTGCCCTTGCTCGAGCGAACCCCTTGCCCCTAGCTGCGATCAAATGGAAGGGTGAGTTGCACCCAAATTGTGTAATGTCTATGGCAGAGAAAGAGGCTTTGGCCTATTTTCTTTTGCCATGTCCTGCTTATGATCTGTTTAGGGCCCAACGCATCCTCCGTCTTCAAAGAAGTGAAGGACTATTGGAGAACCCTGACCTTTCTCTCGGGGACCGGGACACTAACATCACCAAACTTACCTCAAGTTTTATCTTTAGAGCTTGGCAGCACAGGGCAAAGAATGCCAGCTCCCACTGCAACCAGATAAAGTCCTAGCAGTTAACAAATTAATGCTTTTTAAGCAAATCTAACACCCTCAAATCCGAATAGACATCTAACACCTCCTCTCACAAATTTCAAGGTAATTTAGGGATCAGTCCCTGTTATTTGGATTTCTTCCTAAATTAATTTGAAGTACTCCTCTTCCCCTAACTAGATTGCCACTTCTCAATATATTTGTATAGTTTTGAAGTATTTACAATTTTTCTGGCGCCACAAATCAAATCGTGAACTTGGCAAAGAAAAAAAACGACACTAGCCCCAAACCTTCACAATTCATCCTTTCTTACCCTGCCCACATATTTTGTAGCCTCAAAACTACTCTACTTTAACCGCTTATCTCATTTTAGGGCAGTTTTCCATAATGAATCGAGAACTTGAATCTCGAATTGCGAAATTGTGTATTTTCGGAATTAAAAGCCTTCGCACCATCAATGCAACATGAGCGATAAAACTAACATTTTGGTTACAGGGTACTCTGCCCTGTGCAACATTAAGCAAAAACTACTAGATGGATGTACGCCAAACCAACTAAGGATTTCCTTCAAGCGTTTGAGAACAAATTTGACATTTTTCCTGTGGGAAAATAAATGGAAGAACACACCCTTTTTATGACCCTTTTAATCTTTTGAACATAACACAGATTTGCACAAAATGTTCCAGTTTGTTTATATCATGCTGATCCGGCCTATGGTTCAAAAGATATTAGACATAGAAAAGTTAGATTTCCTATGCATGATAGATTTCACCTTAACTATAGGTCGAACGATCAGGAAGAGAGTTACTATGGCCTACACCCAAATACCAATAGACCAAAAGACATATGGGGAGGCTTCTGCCAGTACCTAATTGATAGAACAGACACGGCTAGCAATGGAGAAGAAGCACAATGTGAGCCTACTGTGTGATGTCTGAGATTGGTATATTATGAGCTACCTACATTACTGTGTACCGTTATGTTGACACTTATTGTTATTACTGTGCAATTTAAATAAAAGTGAAAAAAATTATAGGTCAAGTATTGTTGCCCTATACTATATCAGCCTTATTAAGTAGAGGCTGAGGCTGAAATGGAGGCACTTATGCTATTCCATCCTCTGCTGTATCATGGTATTTACACGTAGGGAGGCTTCCTTTGTAAAAAATCCAGTTGACTATATCAAAATGATATCTCCTAGATCCAGTAGCTCACATATGGGTTTTTGTACATCACCTGATCTGCTATCAAGAAAGTTCTAAGGTTGGTTTTATTCTGTTGTCTACCTGGGGACTTTTCATTGTTTTTCCTGCAGGTCTCTGAAGGATCGCTTACACACTACACACTACACACTAAATGTACCTCTGACCTGAGACCAGCATACAAGTCGCAAATGTGAATTAGCACCCGGGGTGGGGTGTCAGGTTCCTTAGATCACAGGCTGAAACTGCCAATCTCAGTCCAAGTTCCATGGAACCTAGAGGGTGCTTCCCGTGCCTCGCAGTGCAATCATACCCCCACTCTCCTTTATTTTTTTTTGCGATGTCCTCCAGCCCCCTGCCTAACTTACCTCGTTTCCTCGGTGGCAGCGGGCATTCTGCAGCTGCGCTTCTGCTCCCACTCCGTGGCAGCCACTTATTTTTGTTTATTTACATATGGTGCCAAAGCCTGCCGGCATTGGGGCGGCAAAACATGAACACAAAAAGGCAACAGAAGACGGGACACTGATCAGAGGGTTAAATCAGATCACGAATGAGAGTTACTTGAAGAGAAAGGTTTATAACCCTCGTCGGAATCGTATTATGTTTTGTTCTAGTCTTAAGTCCATGGGGAGGGAGTTCCAGAGCTTCACTGAAAGGACTGGGAAGGATTTTCCCAGTCATTAGTCTGCTTCAAGCTTGGATTGGTGATCAGACCTTGAGCGGTTGAACGCAGAGTTCGTCTCAGCTCGTAGAGGGTCACCATTGTTTTAAGGTAAACTGGCAACATCCTGTGTAGACATCTGTGAATGGAATGAGCACTGCTGCCTTGAATTGGATCCTTGCATGTACCGGGAGCCAGTGTAGGTCTTGACGGTAGCTGGAGATATGTTCCTGTCTTGATTTAGTTTTGATTATACAGACAGCGTTGTTCTGTGTAACTTGCAGTTTTTGTAAGCATTTTTTGCTCGCTCCTATTAGTAGGACGTTACAGTAATCCACCCTTTATAAAATTAAGGCCTGTGATATAGATGTAGAATTGGGCTCAGAGAGGAATGAACAGATATTTTTCAACAGTCGGAGGTAGTCGGCACATTTTTTGACTACCTGGTTGCCATGAGTCTTAGAGCTAAGGGACGACTCAAGGTGGATGCCTAGAGTTTTGTACCTTTTCAGATACCAGGATGTCACAGTCTTGAATTGAGAAGACTCTGTAACTGGCAGAGAGTTTAAGCCTTGCCTGAGGTGACCCAAATATTACAGGTCAGTCTTGTTTCCGTTAAGACACATCAGTTTAAGTTCATCCAAGACTCAATGTGGGAGTAGATGTGTTCTAAGTTCTTGGTATCAATCTCATAATTCCCAGATAGTTGTAGGAATAACTGGGTGTCATCTGCATAGTTGGTAAAGTAGACACCATTGTCCTGTAAGAGGTTACATAGAGGTCTGATGTATAGGTTAAAGAGCAGTAGGGATAAACAGTCCCCCTGCGGGACACCACAGTTGATTGGAGCCGGGTGAGAGGTGCCATCTCCCCAACAGATTCCAGAGACCCAGTGCAGGAGGAAAGACCCTATCCAGTGCATGGACTGCTGACTACACATTCCTGTGTTCCTCAGAGTGTTGAAGAGGAGCTTGTGGTCAAGCAGGTCAATAGCTGTGAACAGATTCAATACTAATAACAGACCCAATTTACCACTGCCCAAATTTCCAAGCATATATGCTTGAATGTCTATAACTGCTGTCTCTGTACTGTGATGTGGTCTGAAATCAGATTGTCTGCAATGTAAGATGATGGAAGATTCAACAAACACCTTCAGTTGGACTTTGGCCGTTTTGTCCAATATCATAAGCAAGAAATTGCAATTGGTGATAGGTCTTAGGTTATTGGTTTCATTAGGGTCAAGTTCAGACTTCTTTACCAGGGGTGTAACAGTGACCACCTTAATGGAGTCGGGGACCTTTGTTATTGCTAAATGATGAGTTAATGAATCTCTCAAAGAAGGGAGCAAAGATTTCTTGTGGTCGAGAATCAGCTTAGGCGGAAGAACATTTTCAGGGCAGGCAGAAGGGTGTAATGAGGTCAGGATGCTGATTTATTTATTTATTTATATTTATATAGCGCGCAAGCAGCCCAGGGCCATTGAGGCGCTGTTACTTGCAATAACTTAGTTACATGGTACACATGATAGCGATTGTTGACACATTATGAATAGTACAAGAAATCATACTGTTGTTACAAATATTGCATTTGGTCGTATATTACAACATATATGATAAGTATTCGTGCTGATGTGTCGGTCCTTATGTGAAGAGGGTAGTTTTCAGTGTTTTGCGGAAGGTGGTGAGGGAGTCCTCACCACGGATAGTGGGAGGTAGGGCATTCCAGTGAGTGGGCACGAGATAGGGTAAGCTGGATCCACCCAATTTTACTCTTTTTATTAGTGGCACAGAGAGCATGTTGGTGTACGGGGATCTGGTAGGCCTGGTAGTGGAGACAGGGTGGATCCTTTGAGAGAGGTATGCTGGAGCAGTGAAGTGAATGCACTTGTGGGTCAGTGTTAGGGCTTTGAATACAATCCTTTCCTTTACTGGGAGCCAGTGGGCTAGTTTTCTGGCTTCAGAGATGTGTTTTCTTTTAGCAATGCCTTGGGCTGCCCGGAGAGCATTGTTCTGTATTACTTGTAGTCTCTCTAAGTTTTTGTTGGAGGTTCCTAGAAAGAGTACATTGCAGTAGTTTAGCCTGGAGCCGGTGATTGCTCTGGCTATGTTGGTGCAGTTCTCTTTGGATAGAAAGGGCCTGATTGCGTTGATAAGTTTGGCTGATCATGTCTGATGTATTGATACGTGAACATTTAAATTCAGGTATGGCTGTACAAGGGAGAGAGAGTACTTTTGGCAACAAAGCAGACTTGTTTTTGCCAATTCACTTCTGATCTTAGCATGTGCTTTAGCAATCTTTGCTCTCATTACACCTAGGCCATCAAGTTTTCCCTCGCAGCACCTGACTAGCTAGACGCTGCCCACCCCTCTCCGAACCGCCACCCGGTACAGCTGTACTCCTCCTCTATGCCCTTCTGTATCCTACCCCTGCTGTATATCTGTTCTGTTTTTACCTCTGAAAAGTGCTCCATTATGCATCTGTAGTCAGTGGCGGCTGGTGAGTTTGAAAGTTGGTGGGGTGTACATTTTCCAGGGCGAATTTAGTAGCGAGCGCGTGCAGGGCGCAAGCCCACCCCCCCAAGGGGGATGCGGGGGGGTTCTCCCCCCGCAAACATTTTTGGAAAAATGGCCTACAAAATGTGCAATTGACTGTCCGAAAAACCCACCGAAATATGAAAAAAAGCATTCGGTGTTACACTATTCTTATGTGTGCAAGTGTGATGGTGTATTTTACAGCAGCTTGTATTGAGAATAGCTGGTACTATGGTGTATGCATAAAGAAATTCATTATATAGTCAGTAATGATGGAAACATGTTTGTCATGCTGTTACTGGCATTCACATGCGCTCTTCCTCTTATTAAGGTGGGATTTTAGGCATTTTCTGAAAGGGGGAAAGTAAGCTAAGATATTACTTTAGTTTTTAACCACTTAATTAATGCGACATTTGTCCTACCTTTAATGGCCGTCTGCCTCGCTGAGGTGCCATTGCTTCAGTTTCTCAAACTTGCAACCCGTGGAATGCACAGGTCTCAAAAATAGCACATACATATTGCATGGAGAAAAATGCAACAGAAATAGTTTACTAAGTTTATTATGTTGAGTGCTTTATTATCAACCAACAACCATAACATCAAAACATACTTCACAATTCTCACTGTTCTGTCAAATAGATCACTGCAACCTTACACAAAATCCTAACATACATAAGGCCATTGAAACTAAGAACTCAAGGTAACCCACAAAATAACTGCAAATAGGTTGTTTGTAACAGAACATTCACTGGTCAATCATTTTGAAAGTTTGTACACAAATTGTGCACGTCTATTTTTCAGAGAGGCAAATTTATCAATAGTCCGTGTATTGAAGTCAGGGATCTCTTGAATTAGTTGTTTTTCCATGGACAGCATGGCCAAAGCATTCAGACGATCCTCAGTCATTGTGTTTCTCAAGAATGTTTTAATTCGCTTCAGGGTGGAGAAACAGCGCTCAGACTCAGCTTTTGTCATGGGTGTAGTAATCAGAATTTTTAATAACTTCATTGTCTCACTAAATGCTTCTTCCAGATTGTTTTCAATGAACAATTTTAATAAAGAAATTGCCCCACTTGAACTACAGAATTCTGGTCTCTCATAAACAATTGAAAGCTCAGTGCGCAGTCTTTCCTTGTTTAACATGGGGTACGCTTGGACAGTTGCATTCAGTGCATCATTGGGAAAAGACTGTCCATGTGTTTGAAATAGGTAACTCTGCAACAATTTGGCCCCCTCCAAGTGGTTAGTAAATGCAAAGCGTTCTTGGGCTTGTGTAACTATAATATCACATACTTCTTTAGCCAAACGATTCAAAGTGTTCATATTTGCATTGCGACCTGAAAAAGTTGCCTCTGATGGAAATTTAGCTTCCAGATTTCACGTACTCTGCCAATGCACTTGATAAAAGTTTCAGTAGCTTTCTGCACATACACAGAGTCAATGTCTCGCTTCTGAAGCTGGTTATATAAAATGTCGACATGGGGCATTATGTCATTGAACAAAAAAAGGAAGAAAAGGAACTCCTTCTCTTTCAGAGTTCGAATGAATCCCTGGGCCTCATGCACAGTAACCCCCTCAAAATCAGTCTCTCTTTCAATAATTTTCTCAAAGCATATACAGAGTGCTTCCCTGTGCCGATATATGGCTTCCACTACCCGAATATGGCAGCTCCAGCGAGTGTGAGATGGTTTTGGAAGTCTCGAATCTGATACCTCATCTAGAACTGCGGTTCTTTTTGGAGAACGAGAAAAAAATGTACAGAAGCCAGAGATATCCAAAAAGAAGACTCGAGCTTGTGAGATTTTTGAAACAGCCTGTTCAATGATGAGGTTAAGCTGGTGTGCATAGCAATGTACATAATGTGCATTTGGATACACTTCAGCTACTTTCTTTTGGACTCCACCAGACACCCCCCTCTTTACACTTGCACCATCATATGTTTGCGCAATTACTTTTTTTTGTGGCAATCTTCAGGGAATACTTTGTCCAATTTTTCCATTATGGCAGTAGCAATGGTCTGCGCACTAGAGTCTTTCAGATCAGAGAATCCATAAAACCTTTCAACAATTCTGTATCGTTCATCAATGTAGCGATAGACTAGCACAGACTGAGTCTTAGTGGAAATATCAGTTGTATCGTCTGCCTGAATAGCCACATAATCAGTGCATTTTAACTGCTCTACAATGATCTCCCTGGTGACCGTGAGCATGCAGTCCAGCAGTTCATTCTGAATAGTTTTTGAAGTGCCCTTGAATACTGTTGCATTTTTTAAGTGTAGTTCCATTGCACTGTCTATGCTGGATACAAAATCCACCAGGCCTCTAAATACACCAGGATTTAAAGAGTCATCAGTTTCATCATGGCCACGTAAAGCCAATTGAAACGCACCACAAAAACGCACACAGTCTATTAACTTTGACAAGATGTATCGGTTTTTATCCACATCCTCATTATGCCTCATCACGCTCCGGCGATAGGCATCATCCAACTGTGTTGCAATGTTTACACTCCCCAACATGCACAGCTGTAATATATTCTCAATATGAGATTTGCACGATTCATGTCTCTTGCTTTTTTCCGACAAATGCTTTAAGTCAGTGACTCCGGTTTTTGTCCAGGCCGTTTCACCTCCAAACAGCAGGCAAGGGAAGCAGAACAAAGACCGCTTAGCAATGCTACCAGTGAGCCATGTCTTCTTTTCATACCACACCATGGAAAATGTGCGTGTGTAAGCCTTTCCCCTATCTTTTGCGGACTGTTCAATTTTTACATCTGGCCGATCAGGCCCTAGTCTTTTCACCTCCAGTTTTTCACTGTGTGCGAGTCCGGAAAATGGTTTTGAGAGTAATTGGTCCACTGAATTCATTTTCGGCAACAGTGACACCTGTTAATAAGCAAAATGATTATGTACATGTATATGTAGATGGGATCATGTAGTCATTGTTAGGTATGCTCTTCAATAACACATAAGTATAATTAGTTGGTACTAGACACAGAGAGCGTCTGCAATTATACACAACTCTGCTGTACTTATCATCGACCAGTACAGTTGAGTATAATTGCCGATGTTATCTATGCATGCATTAACACATATGCCCATTAGCAAATGTGACACCAGCCACACAGTACGTATTGCAGCTTGTTTGGAAAATGAGTACTTATGGAAGAAATGAGGCAAGTTTGTTCTGTAAATACTGTTCTAAAAAACCCATTGTTTAGAATGTAATGACATTTATCTGAATGTATGACACAACCCCAACCCCTCCCAAGCACTGTGGGAGCAATGGTGAGGATTAGAAAGAAGGTATTCTGATGTTTGAAAGACTGTGGGATTTTACAGCAGTAAAACCAATTACTGTATACCATTAAACTGGAAGATACCAGGACATCATGAGGTAAGTGGGAACCACCACCCAATCCTATCCTCCGAAAAACAGTTTCCAAATGGACAGGTTTGCTTCCGTTGAACCATAAGTAGGCCTTTTTGCATTATATGTATGACTTTCCATTTTCACATGCCACCCTCTCAGCTAGTCATAGATGCCATTCTGTATCTGTAGTCTGTACTGTTCATCAGATTTTCCCCCACCTCATTGATCCCCACAAACATGGGCTTCTTTTTTAAAAAAAATGTAAACAAGATAGCTGTGTGCCTTCTTTACTACAGATGAACACAAACAGAGTTGGAGTGCCCTGAGCACCAAACCCTACAAAAGACTCATGCTAGCTCACCTCGTTCTGGAGAATGGTCACTGCAATGAACTCCTTCGCAGGCTATGGGAAATCCAAATCCCGGAAGGTGCACTGTGGAGGTTGAAGTCCGATGTTTTTAGTTGCACAATGTGCCCTGGACTGGTTGGATTTGTTCATATAAGGTGTTGCTGATTGTCTGTAAAGAGAAAGCGAGAGACTGATCTGAGAAAGGGCAACATAGGCTCAGAGCAAGATTAAAATGGTTTTCACACACGAAGGAGAAAGAGTTAACTGCTTGTAACATTGCAGCTGCACCAGAATAATCATTAGTACAATGTGTAAAGAAAGTACCAGCAACTACCACCATGTGCCAGTCATCAGTTGTATAACGCTGCAATATACACATTTTTGTAAGGTTTTCGTTCTGGGGCTTTAAAAGTGTGCTTTGCGGAGCTCACATTACAAAATTAATTAGCTGCAGCCCTTCAGGCACCCAATTTATAAGCACTCTACGTGTCCTTCGCTGAAGTCATGTTAAAAACAGCATTGGCAAAGCCACTGAGATCCTGTTCAAACACAAGCATTGACAAAGCCAACATTTTGGCCTTGTGCATACGGTGTAGGCTTCTGCCAGGCACTGCTATTAGATCATGATGCCCAGGAACTTGCACCATGTTTCTGCTTCTACAACAACGGGTAGTTAATTCTGCTACAGCTGTGCCTGGCAAGTGGCACTGTGCCTGGCAAGTGTAGCTGTGCTACAGCTGTGCCTGGCCACGACAAGGGATGAAGGGGTGAAGGTAGACAGATCAAGCACAACACAAGGCAGTGAGCCGAGGTCAAAGGGGAAGGTGGGTAAACAGCAAGAAGAAGAAGCACAGGCTGACAGTTAAATACACATGCACATTTAAACCCAGGAATGAAAAGAATATGTTGCTATTTGTGAAGACTGCAGACTGCCAGCATGGGGGCAGTTGCTGGGGGCCCCTCTGAGGCTCAAGGCCCCTTTCATTTGAAAGGTTCGAAATGCCCTGACGCCGTCCCTGCTTTTGATGCTACCGCAGCTCCTCACTGCGGCTCCCACCCGGGCTTCCGCCTGAGGACTTGGAATTTTAAAAGGCTTGAGAACGTTATTGATTAATAGTGTGCCATCATGAGATATAAACCCTTCAGATGGTTTCCGAACTGGTTTTCGAACTGGCTAAATCTATTAAACATACACCTGCGGGCTGTTTTTAATGAAATGGCTGTGCAAGTTCACTGCCATGCGCTGCGCAGCTAATGGCTGCCGCTGCACGAGGAAGCCTTGCAGCAGCCAGGCTGCCGCGCGCCAAGCTAACGAGCACAAGACACCAGCAAGCTTCTAGTAAGACCGTTTTTCGGGGGTCTTTCGTTTTTAAACATAACATCTTTAGTGATTATGGAATGAACACAGATGACATCACGCGGATAATGACTGGTGCTGTGACCAGAATACCCCATGCAAGGTTTACCCAGTTCTCATAGAGCTTACCAGGTTTCCCTGTTCTGTGTTGTTCATGAATAAAGCAAACAGTAGGCAGTATTGTTTTGAATGGTACTACTACTTGCCATATACTTTTTTTGGGTGTTAGTTATACGCACTTAGAAGAGTAAAAACAAGTGTTGCATTGCAAGTGGGTAATAATGGAATATATACATGACTGACAAAGAAACAAGTGACATGTTTTAAATAATTGATATAAATGAAATCATATCCCAAACTGGTCAATTTCTCAAGCACTTAAAGATACATGCCTGACTCGGCGTGCCTGAGTCTGTAAGGATACGGTCACTGTGTCTACCAGTTTATGAGTGTGCCAGGCCATCCATGCGTTAAATTGTATTGCACACGTCTCACTCTACAAGTTTGATGAGTTACTTCACTATGCGGTTAGTAGTTTTGACCAGTGTTGCTGACTAAATATTCTTTAAAATGCACCATTCGCATCACATTTTATCATCAAAAAACTCAAACACTGTCTCAAAAGGAATAAATAGCCATTTGCAACCGTGGGCCACTTTTTTGATTGGTGGCCCAGTCCGACCGTGTCCAGGATGACCCATATTGCGATTCCCCAGAAGGGCGTCTTGTTGGTTAGCGCCACAACGAGCACCACAGACACTGTCACGCTGGGACCTAGAGGGGTCATTTGGCAAGTGGACAGCACAAGGCAGAAACTTCAGCTTTTGGGGAGCCAGGAAACAGGATCACACACCTCGCCTGCTGGTCGTGACTGGCCAGCATAACTGGGCCTGCTGGTCTGTCCGCATCAAGGAAGCTAGTACTGCAGCTGTGCTAATATCTACAACGACAGGACAGGCAGCTAGTGTTTAGCTGCGAGCAGCCCCGGGGTCAGGGAGTGCATCATTTCAAGTGCAAGTACTACACTGCGCAGCGCTGAGTTTTTAAGCCCTGCAACAATAACAACCCAGGTACATTTTTTTCTCCTTAAGCAATGGTCGAATGAAAATGTTTCATTTTTGCGCGTGTATTTATGTGACGTTTGCTGTGAACCTTTTTGGAGAGACACGTGACAAATATTACAAATTACTATTTAAAAACAGGCCTTCATGCTAATTCCTCCCACTTCTAAGTCCTATAATAACAGGTGTGTTTTTTTTTAAAGACCCGTAGTTTATCCACCCAGAAAATATACAGGGCTACATTTGCAATGCTAAACGTTCGACTCCAGAAGGAAGCAAGCAAGCGTAAGCGAGTACCTTAAGGCGCTATATCAGCGCTTAGAAGCGAAATCTGGTGTGCGTGTCAAACTCGGGGTGGAGAACAACCCGGTGCACGTTTTCTAAAATCGGGGTGCCAAAAAGCAAAGTCAAGTCACAGAAAAAAAATGAGGGAGGGGGTTCACAGGAAGAGCACAGCAGAATCCGACAACAAGCCCATCATCACATGTACATCATACATATGGAGATTTGATTTGTTTTTGTTGAAGGGAAATTGTATTCAGGTTCTGAATATGTTCACTGAACCCCGATGCGGTTGAAAGAGCCTGAACACAGACACGACAGGGAACAACCATCGTCATTTCAAACACAGCTATGCACTGCACGCCGTCCTTACAATCTATGAACAACAGCTCATGTAGTGAGCCCCTCCAATGGACCCTTTCAGGGGAGGCCCGTTGTGAGGTTTTATATTTTCGGCATTTTTCGACAAAAAATGCAGAAAATATAAAATTGCCTCTCTGTGCCAGCCAGGCTCTCCCTGGTGACTTGTGCCGTTTCCCGGCCGTTTTATATTTTCGGCATTTTTTGTCGAAAAATGCCGAAAATATAAAACGGCACAGCACTATTAGCAGATGCGGGAGTGGTCACGGCGGGCCGCAGCTGCAGCAGCAGCGCACGCCTGCCTGCCCTGGGCGTTGCGTACCGGTCTGGCGTGGCCCAAGGCAATGCCCTTGGGCCACGCACGGACCGCGGGTAAACAAAACAAGGCTAGGCCCAGGCGGCCCCCGCTAAGCTGACTGCCGTCAACTTGGGGCGAGCCTTGGTGGTAGCGGGCGGCCAGGAGCTAGGAGCTCCACGCACTCCGCTATAGAAAAAAAATATACTAAATTGGGACACGCCCCGGTGCCAGGCAGACCTATACACTATTGTTTCCTTGCCACAGCACCCCCGCGCTGTTGGCAAATGAACTGCAGCAGTAAAGCTAAAAGAGAAGCGATTCAATCAGAGAAGTTCTCTGACTGAATCTCTTTTAGCTTCTCTCTTTTTTTTGGGGGGGCAGCGCCCGGCCACCCTATCATAGCAGCCGCCACTGTCTGTAGTGTTATATACCTCTGTAAAGCACTATGTTGCTTCTCGAAGCTAGGTCTGCGCTCAACAAATACTATAATAATAAAAAATAAAAAATAATACGCAAATCAGGCTTGGTCCCATCCCAAAAGGGCCATTCCAGCTCAAACTGAACATCTGCATCCCTTCTGGCATTGCAGTCTGAAAAGAACAATGTTTTGGATGATTCGTTAGAGTAATGCCCAAGTTTGTAATCTATTCCAAACCTACCACCCACCAGTTTTCAGTGTTGAACAGGACATTCCACTGGACCATTTGGTCTCTATTGGATTCAGTTATTGCATTTTCTAAAACTCCGGAACGGCTCTTCACCTTCAGCTCTCAGGTCCATTCGCCTCTTATACATTTTTTGTTTCTTATACATTTTTTGTTTGAACATGGCTTACAGCTTTTTTCACCAGCCACAAACAAATTTGAACTTTTGCTGACATCCAGGTAAAGGGATTGGGTGTCCAAATGTCATGTAGCCAGTAATGTCCGGAGGGCCCTAACAGGTATCTATTCAAAATATGTTACAGATTGGTGAAAGGGTGTGGAATTGTATAAGGAATAATGCTTCGTGCCACAAACCAACACACAACCTTTGACTTTTAAATGCTACAGGGCCTGCGGTAGCGGCCATGTAGTTATAGTTAAGATGCTCAACTCATAGGAAGTACACTTTTTGGGTGGCTTATAACTTTGGTGCTATCTGACGAATCCTCACCAAACTTTGCAAAAAAGTGTATATGGCCACCTCTGAATGATTATGCAAAGTTTTGTTAAGGGGGCAAAGTTATACAGGTGAAATGTTGCTCACGCTTACAGCCTAAACCCCCGGATTGATTTGCACCAAACTTGCGCAAGGAGCAGCGGCTTGGTCCCGAAAGCGTGCATTTGCAAATTTGGTGTACATCCGTTTAGGAGGTTTATTTTAAATGTTCAAAAAGTAGGTTGAAAGAAATTAGTGATATCAGGGTCCGGTCCACGGGATCATTTCCTGATTCGGAATCCACAGACACCTCTGGACCAATCAGAGAGCAGCGTGATGTTCGCAGACATCGTAAACACTCACTGATTGGTCAATTAAAAACTTGAGGTGCATCAAAACTTTGAAACAATCACCATGTTGGATTCACGTACAGCGGCCTTAGTCCACGATTAAAAAACCTAACATTACACTTGTCAAACTAATAAAAAATGTCTTGGGAAGTAAGGGGTGATGAGGATGGAATGGGATATGGCTATAAAATGCCAGAACTCATGCATTTTTCATCTCTGATGTCTGTGAACATCTCAGATGTTCAGGGGCATCCATGCATATTTCTGCATTACAGGGTCTGTGAAAATCAGTTTTAGGATGGCTTAAAACTTTGGTACCACTCAATGTAACTGCATGATAATTTGGAATACCATTCTAGAGACCCTAAATGGTTATGAAAGCTTGGTGCTGTTTCGCCAAAAGGTGGCAAAACTATGGGCGGGGTCCCAAAATATTTGAAAGGCTTATACATTAGATGCCATTTGACAAATCTGCACAAACCTTTGCAAAAATGATTTTAGACCCAGATTTGAATGGTATTACAAAGTTTGGTGGACTTTGTCAACAGGGTGCACAATTAGAAGCGGTCTCATCATTTTTAGATGGCTTATAACTTTGCTGCCGTTTGACCAATCTGCACAAATGTTTTCAGAAAGATTATAGACCCACCTTTGAATGTTTGTGCAAAGTCTGAATTGATTTTGTCAAGTGGGGGCTAAGGTATATGACTATTTTTTGTACGTACATTTTGACACTTTTCAAAAAGTAAAACATGGACAGATTTGCGGCAAACTCATCCAAGGAGCATTCGCAAGGACCCGAAAGCATGGTTTTGCAAATGCATCCATATTTTATTTTTTGAAAAGTTTCATAATGTAGGTGCAAAAAATTGTGCTATGCCTTTGGTGATTGAGGTGTAGCCTGTGGCCAAAGGCCATGACCCGAACAATCTGACTACTAGCCATGACCACAAGGGACCTGTAATGGGGTTAAAGTGGGCATCGTCACTAGGGACCGGCTATGTGGAAAACTATTTCGAAATTAGGATAGGTTTGAATGGGAAAATAAATTCTGCTCTTGGCTACAGGCCACAGTGCTGGAAAGGATTGCAGCAAACATTTGCGAGGAGGTTCAGCAAGGACCTCAAAGCATGGCTCTGCAAATTTGTCCTGTGTTTTATTTTTTCTTAAGTGTCAAAATGTAAGTGCAAAACATTGTGTGCCATGGCCAAAGCCCTAGGTTTGAATGGAAAAGATATTCTGCTTGCTAATTGGTGGACTCGATTACAACAAACCTGCAGGAGGAGAATCAACAAGGACCCTAAAGCATGCTTTTGCAAATCTGTCCTGTGTTTTACTTTTTTGAACGTGTCAAAAAGTAAGTGCAACAAATAGTGATATAACTTTGCTGCCTAGGCCGGGGCCTGGGCCTCGGCATAGACAAATGGCTACTACTCTGATTTGGCTATTGGGGAATGCGGCATGGCCGAAGCCCATGCCTCATGGATTGTGGAGACTGACCATGGCAACCGAAGCATGACTTGCATACAGTATGAGTTGCTGATAACGGCACACATCAGGAATGGTGTGCCACTAGTGATCTCTGCCTTAATGCCAGTAAGACTGAGATCCTCCTCATTGGGATACCCGCTCCCTCCTTTCCTCTCTCTATCTCTCTCTCTGGCCGACCACTCTGGGCCCTTTTCCTGCTCCTTCCTGTGAGGCTAAGAACTTTGGTGTCATCTTGGACTTCACCCTCTCCTTCTCTCCTCACATCTCTGACGTCTGTAAGAAGTCAAACTATCAGCTGCACCTCCTCAGAGGTATTCTTCCTTTTCTCACTTTCCCCTAGAAGCTCACTGTCTCCCGAGCTCTAGTCCTCTCTGGGCTGGACTATTCCAACAGCCTCTTTCTAAATCTTCCTACCTCTACCCTTTGACATTTTCAACTTATCCAGAACAGGATTGAGAGACTTTTACTTGGCCTCAAGCGCAAGGACCATAGCTCTCCAGCTCTGAAATCTCTTCACTGGCTCCCTGTGGCTGCAAGGATCAACTTCAAGACCCTCTGCATTGTCCACAAGGCTTTCTGGGGCCTGGGACCACTCTACCTCCAACTTTCTCTCCCAATAAATCTTCCTTCTCAAGCTCTCTGCTCATCCAACTCCAATGCTCTGAGGGTCAGACGCTTCTCTAAACAGAGAGTTGAGGGCAGATCTATCCCCTCGGCTGGGGCCTCCCTGGCTCTCTCAAACCTGAGCAGAACCGCCTCCGGTTCCTTTTCGCTTCCGCTTTCTCTCTTCCTCTCCCCTGCTGATGCACCTGACTGCTATGCACACTGGTCTGCTGCACACCATCTGAACTCAGGCCCAGGCTCCTGCATGTCCAGTTGCCCTCGCACTGCCTCTGGGCTCCCCAGCATTTAAGGGTCTGTATCTGCAACCCTACAGTCCCTTCTCTCTGCACATATGAGCCCCTTGCTGGCTGCACTTGTGAGTTAACTGTCACTTCCCTGTTCCCCTCCCCCCTGGCACTTCTGCCCTTCCTTCCTTACTGCACTTGCGCAATCTGAATGACACAAGACCCAGTAAGATTGTTATTTTGCGCTCCCTTGTTTCCCCTCCTTGTCTTATCGCACCTAGGAACACTAGGCACGTTATAAATGCCACATCATATCATCTCATATCAGTATGCGTTGCAAAAAATATGTTTCTTAAAGGAGGTTTAGAGTTCTTTGATGTATGTTAAAAGAGGAATTATTAATAACTTATATACAGTGATGTAACATCATGGAACATTTTAATTCATAAAAATCTATGAAATTCACAGAAAGGAATGCTAAAGGGACATTATGGTTAAGTTGCACTAATAAAAATCGATGATATTCAGTGAAAAAACATTCCTAAAGGAACTTTACGGTTAAGTTGCACTAATTAAAACCTATGAAATTCAGTGAAAAAACATTATTAAAGGGTCGTTATGGTTACAAGTAAAATCGGATAATTTTGATTAGTAAAATAATGAATTCTACCTTAACAGAGTTTTGAGTCACGTTAAAAATTGAATACATAGCTAATAATTCAAGATTTACTACATACTTGTGTTAGTACAAACAATATATATGAAGACCCACAATGCATACAAATCAGAGGCACATACAGGGAAACTAAAGTAAGGAAGAAAGAAACAGCATCATCAGAAAATGTCAATAACATTAAAGTTCATCATCATGCATAGAAATGAACTGTGTGTTTTAGGCCTGCTTATTGCCCCATATATGTGCATCATGAACTGAGACCAAATAGTAAGGAAAGTACTTTAAGAACATACAAAAAGGGTAACCTCTAGATATATAGCACCTTTTCAATTTTCATATTTTGACTGTCAGTGAACAAAATCACTTGTCTTAGATATGTCAGTGAACAAAAACAAGTGGCCCAGATATGTGATGTCATCAGTGATGTCATCAATGACATTAGTGGTGTCATCTTTGATGTCCTGGGTGCTAGTGTTAGCTGTGCATGGTGGTGGTGCGAGTTATGGTTGCTTAGTTTACCATAACTGGCGAATGCCTGGGGATTTTCAGTTTTACTTGTAACCATTCGGTCCCTTTAACAAAGTTTTTTCATTGAATATATATATTAACAAATGTACAGCTTCAGCTTAATGGTATAAGCAAGTTTAATAAAATGCATCTAATAAAAGTCTTCTTTTTGTGCTTTAAAATATGCGTTCAGCTCCAGCAGCGTACAAAATAAACACCATTCATAAACAGATGTAAAGTGTCACAGCAATCTATTTTAGAAGAAAGACATTTGAAAAGCTTGTAACAGGTTTAACTAAGTGCTGCAGTAGCAGCTGGAATCATGCTCTGTTCTGGCTCAATCAACAGACATTGTGACATCACAAATGAAACGTCACAACCAGTGATCGAAGTGTACGAAAAGAAGTAGTGGAACTATGTTCCCTGCTGGCCTGACCCCACAGGAGCTGTAAAACGTAATTTAAAAAAGTAGAGGAGCACCGCTCCCGACCGCTCCCACTCACTTCGACCACTGGTCACAACTAGCCTGCAATAAGAACACAATTTACATGCTCAGATACGGGCCTTGCAGCCTTCCATATTATTGAAAAGTTTTAATTTTGTGTAATCCTGGAAGGACTAAAAAGCTTGACAGAAATTCTGGCAGTGGTGGGCGGAGGACGGCCCTAAGGCCTAGCGCAGTGTCCTTGGAGACAGGTCCAATTACAAACAAACAGACCATGGGTTAGGAAAGCCACAATACCATGTAGATACACCCTGACTTTGATTGACGTGTTCCAGACCGCACCTTGTCGTCAGCACAGTGCTGCCTTCAGAATGGGTGGGATATTGCCATTGCTAGACGCAGTCTTGTGTTGCTTCAGGGGTGCTTCTGTGATCAATGTAACCACAACCTTTCAAGTGTCTTAGAGCAGATGTTCCTCGTCTAGCCTGAACAACAACAATGCTTTGCTATAACTACCACAGTTACAAGTAAGTGACCCACGTGGTCCTCGGCTTTACCAAAGCTGACACTAGGGCCTCACAAGGGGTTGGGCGGTATCCCAGCCCCAGTTTTGCCAGCTTACCGCCATCCCCATTCCCATTGGATCCAGACCCAATGGGGGTTTCTTGGCGCTATTACCACTGGTGCAATTAGCGCTGTGCTAATAGCACAGAAAACGACCGAAAAGGGGACATTTTTACCTCCAGCAAAAAGCTGAAGGTAAAACTCCCACTTTCCACCAACTCGAGATTGGGTGGAGCAGTAAATGCTGTGGTGATAGCATTAATGCCACATTTTACTGCACCGGCCAACTTGTGATGAGGCACTTAGTCTCACAACTCTTTGTGAAATTATGTTTCTTCCCTGCCAACCAATTGCTCTTCATGGCATATATACTATTTGGGCTTTGGTATACGAAAAAATATGAATTTGTTTACAGACAGCAAGCTGCATCAATCCCTCAGGCAATCAATCACGTGATTAAGGAAAATATTCTAACATGTACTTTGTGGGGCATGCTCCCAAGCTGCATCCTAGAGGCACTGGCTCTTTGCATACTGACCCATTTCAGAAAAGGGCGATGGAAATCACTGTAACCAGACACTGAAATATGGCATCTCTGCTGTCTGCCTGCTAGTCATTAGAATGATCTATTCCAGATTCACTGCCGTCGAGTCTGAATCAGTGTTCACTGGCCATATTCAGTTCCACATCCTTCTAAGAACTGGAGTGACATCAGCATTGCCTTGGATTTCGGCCGAGAGATGTCTCACTTTTCAGGAAGGCCAATGAAAGGTGCAAACACTGGATGTTGTGGGTTTACCAATTTCTGCCTTAGCGCATTCTGCAAATCTATTTGCACTGCTCAGCTCTGTACACTTTCCGGACTTTTAGAGCCTGCCTATTACAGGAACAGCCTCTTCAAAATCTTATTCCGAACCTTATGCAGTATCCGTTGGTTTCCAGCCATCTTCATTTGACTCGTAACCGGTGTTACTACTGGAAAGTTACCAAGATGGCAGGGAAAAACCTTCTGAATGGCTGGAACTTCAGAGGTTGCCTGTATAACAATCAACTCCTGTAGACCCTCAAAGGGATCTATGTGATCACTGCGCCGCCCGCAACTGTGACGCTGAAAATGCCGACGGCAGTTACGGCGCGGCGCAGTGATCATATGGATTACTGTGCCCGCTTCCGCTGGCCTGCGTTTCCCCTCCCAACCCCCACACCACTTACCTTTAGGGCGGCACACTGATGTGGGTTGGAGCTGACGCCGCAGGGGGCTTTCTTTTTTTTTTGTTCACGTGTCCCCCGCTTTCCGAAATGGTAAGCGGGGGACACCGCCGCAACCCCTGACCCCCATTATTGCGCCCAGGAAGAGCGGGGAACACCCCCGCAACCGCCGCTCTGCTTGGGCGCAGTAAATGTCACGCTCATTTTGTGCGCCTCCAAAGTCGCAGTGACTGTGGGGGCGCACAAATGAGGGTAACATTTTTATATGATACCCCTTCAAAGGTTTCAATTGGGCACCTTTTCAGCATAGCTCTGCCCTGTTCTTATGTGGGAGCGATACTGAGTACATGCAAAATATATCATTTCATATCAATCTCATATATCATATATCATATATCATACTTCATATATGATAAAGGATTCCAAATGGTGAGTGATTTTAGATATTTGCATCTTTATTTGCAAACACGATGTACCATTTCTGTATACGTGTGCTTTAAAAGCAGTTCTCCATCCTTTTCGTTCCCTTCCCTTTTCTGCACTTAACTGACGTTTATTGCCTTCATTTGTATCCCCCTCTTCCTGATGCCACCCCCGAAATCACGTGTCCCTGATTCCCAGTCTTTTAACTATTTAGTGGAATATTGTAAGTTCTTCTGCCTCCCTGACTCCAACATTAGTCTTCCACCATGTAATGGAATGCAACCACACAAGTGGTGCGTGAAAAAACGTTGTGAATGCAGTGGTAGTTATGTCACCACCGCATTACTGCCACATTACCACACTGCCGTACTACAACTTTGCAGTGAGATGGCAGATTTTCCTCCAGCTAAAGATGGAGGAAAGCTCACCACCTTACCTCCAAAAAATGGTCAAAATCAACGGAATACCGCCAGCGGTAATTTTGCCAAAATCCCTATGTAGTCCTTTGGGGACTAACACACCTGCCCCCACTTATAATATGGCAGTAATTCTCTGGTATGACACATTTTGTGTGCAGCCCTTTCACACACATGTCTATTGAGGAACAGACACCCCCTAATCTGCTTGCATTTAACCTCACTCTTTCACCTTTCACTCACCTGAAGGATCTTCCTAGACTGCTTGTAGGTGGCTATTGTATTACACAGCCAGGCGACACCTACAGCTGACCCCAGCAATCATGCAGCCTGTATACTTTCTCCTCCACTACTCCAAGGTTCTTGAGCATGTGGTCCTCCACCATTACCACTCCATGGGAGATGAACACACTCTATCACCACTGCCAATCCAGATTCCAGAACAGGTACTCCATGGATACGGCACTCAACCACATCTCTAAAGGGCTCACAACTGCTCACTTGTAAAACATCTCCCTTCCACATTCTCATTGACTATTGAGCTAACCATACTCTCGTTGTGTTCGCCTTGAACCGTGGCTTCCAGGATGCAGCCGTCAGGACAGTCTTTGTGGTATGGTGTTCAGAAGTAGGACTCAATTGGATGTGTTGGCATAGTGGCGAGACACCAGGTAGTGGCTGTAGGCTGTAGGCTGGTATGCTGATGGTGAGAAACTGAAAGGAGACAGAGGTGGAGGAGATTCCAGATCAGGACTCTGACCAACAAGCCGAGAAGGCACATGTAGTTTAGTTTGTAGTATAAGAGACAAGGAGGAATTCCACAGGGCTACATGGAAGGCTGGAATATGTAGGAGAAAGGAACTCATGGCACAGCTCTGCAGGAGAATTGCAAACTAAGAAGTGAGTAAACCGGGGCGCTATATATACATATATATACATATATTACATGGCCATGTAGTTATGGTTAAGTTGCTGTTTCCATAGGAAGAGCACTTTTTGGGCGGCTTATAACTTCGCTCTCCCTGGACAGATCCTCACCAAACTTTACAAAAAAAGTATATGGGTCACTCTGAATCCTTTTGCAAAGTTTGGTGAGGATTCGTCCAGGGGGGGCAAAGTTATAGGGGGGTCCCAATTTTTTTTTTTTTCCCATAGACTGAATGGGAAAAAACTTTGCGCACGGCTACAACCCGAACCGCTGGACGGAATTAGACCAAATTTGCGTCAGGAGCGGGGGCTTGGTCCCAAAAGCGTGCTTTTGCAAATTTGGTGTAAATCCGTCCAGTAGTTTCTTATAAAATGACCAAAACATAAGGCAAAAAAATTAGTGAGATCTGTGTTCGCTTCGCGGACGGACTTCCCTGTTCGCTCTGCTGACAGCTCCCCGATTGGCCCATGGCCTTGCGTCATGTCCGCGGACATGCAAGGTGTTCGCTGATTGGACGGCGAGGGGCGTGGAGCGCGTCAGGTTTTCTGTGGCACCCGCCATCTTGTATTCGCCGTCGACCGCGTACAGCGCGGTGAAACGTGGATAAAAAATTGTATTTAGTGCCGTGTGTTGGTGTGTAAGAGTGTTTGGGGAGGGTGGGGGAGTATGAGATTGGTTCAATGTTTTGTTTTTTATGTGCTAGACGTTTTTGTTGCGTTCGCGGAGAACACGGCTGTTCTGACATTTTGTAAATAAACTAAATGGTGGGGTGTTTAGAGGACGGAGTATGTGTCATTTTTGTTCGCAAGGAAGGTAAAAATGAGCTATGAACACTCGAAGTGTACTTAATTGTTCGTAAATACACAAACTGGGGGTGTCCTCAGGACGCTGTCCGTATTGTAATCTGTCTAGTTGAATGTGTTCTAAGAACACTCGGGGTGTCCCGAAATGGTTGCAATTACACAAAATGGGGGTGTTCTGAGAACGTTGTTTGTATTGTTCGTTGTCAGGGTGAAAGTGTTTTAAGACCACTCCTTTTGTCCGCTAATAGTACAATTTCCTATGGGCGTCAACCGACTTTTTGTCCACTAAAGAAACAATAAATCTGGCTGGCGTGCGCCGACATGTGATAATCCTATGACTGGTGCTATTGACCTGGCTGACTTGCTTTTGCGACACTAAATCATATCTCCCGCCCCTACGCCTGATATTATCAAAGCATTCATATTCCCCGCCTCTCTCTGTGACGTTACAGGGTGCGTCATCAAATGCGCCCAGTCCTCTGCAGTCCTAAGTGACTTTACACAGAACCCGGAAGACAACACATATTATGTCACAACACAGCACGCCACAATTCGGAATATGAAACAGTGATTTAAAAGCAAACAGCAAGATTGTAAATTTTGTAAAGTACATTTATTTGACATCAAATGTTTAGAGAATATTCAGCAATTTGCATTTGTCTTTGTTGTCGATCCGCAAAAGTTCATGTTGAGGCACGCGATGTTCCTTTGCGGTACAGAGGGTGTTAGATCAGCTTACAACTCAGTGCGCCACAATTCGGAATATGAAACTGTGGTTTAAAAGTAAACAGCAGGATTGTACATTTGGTAAAGTACATTTATTTCACATGAAATGTTTAGTGAATATTCAGCGATTTGCTATTGTCCCTGCTGTCAATCAGCAAAAGTTTATTTTGAGCCATGCGTTGTTCCTTTGTGGTAGATAGGCTGTTGGTTTATGATAAAAGCAGTAAATGGTCGCTCTGATAATCGGAATATTGCTCCAACAACGAGCCATTAGACCACCCTATTGGTTGGTAAGTTGTTTGTAGCCGCCAGTACTGCGTAAGGGCGTATTGGTCCTTGGCGATTTTCCCATAAAATGGTGAGGGTCATGAAGTTGCATATTTCGACCTGCACCTGGCAGTTGAAGACCCCATCCGCTGGAGTCTGTAAATCGTGACATAGGCAAAATGGGGCCACATACCTGTTTTAAAAAACATAAATTAGTCTCACCAGCCGATCTTCATTAAAAATCATCATTTTATTTATTAGGGCGTGAAACTATTTGCTATGGAAGATAGTGCAACGGAGTATGTTAATAATAAAATAATAATATTTTCCCATTCATATAGCGCTAAGAACCGTGAGGTATCTAAGGGCTGCTTATTATTAACCACGGTGTGTGGTGCTCATTTATCGACCACGGAAGGATGAAAGGCTGAGTTTGGCCTTGCCGGGATTCGAACTTGCGTTAGCAAGATGTGCATGGATGTCAAAGCAGCGTTGTACTCGCTGTGCCACTTGACACGCTACAGTGAAGTGGCACAGCGAGTAGAGCGCTTGACCGCCTATAGACCGGTTAAATTATTTCTATTAACCCACCCTGTGTCGTCTGGCTTTTTCAGAGCCCTCTAAACGACAGGGGATCAATTTGGCGGTGATAGTGCGCAGTAGAAAACATTATGCCACTTTCAACGAACAAATTCAACTTGAGCGCTCTTTAATGCTACGCTATTGTAATTATATTTGGTATAAAATAATCTAAAGGGTTACTTACAGTACAATTGCAATTTCCATTGTCTACGAGTAGTGCAGTCCCAAAATACGACTCCACGTGTGCGAACGATCTTTCGCATAGTGATATGATATATAAAAGTGGTTTTGTTTCAGAAATTTCATCCTCATCTTCTCTTACGTTTTAGCAACACTCCTTCAAGAGAAGGCTTTCATCACAATCTCTGTCTGTCAAGGTCAAAACACAATACAACCTTATAGTCCGCTTCGTGAGCCTCTCCGGGGCCCGAGAAAAAAATTGAAGCAGCTGTGAACGAGCATAAATTCTTACTTTGCAACATTCTGTGTAAAGCCATCTGTGAGAAGTTGTTTTTTGCACGCCATGTTTGTATATTGTTTGCGTGATATTAAAAAAGTTTGTTTAAGGGACCTTATGGTTCTAAGTACAGCCGAAAGACCCCTGAAAATCGCAAGTTATGGTAAGCTATGAAAAATAACTCGCGCCACCACTGTGCACTGCTAAGACTAACATCGCAAATGTCATTGATGAAATCACTGATGACATGACATGTGTATGTACTTTTCATGGAATTTGTGTACTAGGGATTTTTATTATAATGTTGCGAAAAAAGTGTCAAGGATATTGCAATAAATATCATACCGTTATTAGTGCTTTTAACGATACATTGATATAAATAGCATTGTATTATGGGATTCTATCTAGTATACTGAGCTACTAATGGAGAAACATAGCATTGTGTGCAGAGTACAAGATGAAAGTATAATATTTGTAATGTTAATATGTTGAATAATTAAATGATAATTGTCCTGAAATGTTCGAAAATTCACAAAATGGGGGTGTTTTCTGAGGATGTTATTTGTATTGTGTGATTGCTTAGCTGTATGCAATGAGGGAATGGCACAGAGAGTAAAGTGGACGCCGTCCGGTGACACCGCGGCTGTTCGTGGACAGGGCGTGCTACATCCGGGTTTTTCCAGGAAATCCAAGATGGAAAGAAGACTGTACGGATCAGCCAATCAGATGTCGAAGTTGTGCATTTGTGTTGAAAGAGACTGTGTGTAGTGAAGATGGCAGAAGTGGAGAAAGTCAGGGTGTTGGTGCTCGGAGATATGTTTGTGCATGGTTTACAACAGTACGCTCAATGCAGGCATGTTGCAAAGAACTTTGATGTGAAAGGAGTGGAGGTGGTGTGGAGCACTGTGCCTGATTGCAATGTACAGGGAATTGTACAAGTTTGTGAGGATATGGCCACGATGAACAGTCCGCATGTGGTAGTTTTGCACTATGGTGCTTTCCATTTGGGCAACGTCAGTGCCCCTACTTTGTTGGCTGATTTGGAACGCTTGGTTCAAGCCGTAATGAAGATCCTTCCAAATGCGAAAGTAATTTTTTCTGGATTACTACCTAGGGCAATATGGGACAATAGTTCAGTTTTTTGTCCTCAGCAAAACATTGCTAGGTGTGTCATCAACCGAGGCATGTGTGCCTTCATGCTTAGAGCTGGTATGTTCTTCTGTAATAATGAGAATATTGATGCCAGTAATGCTGTTAATTTTAAAGAAGATGGCATTTCTTTATCTTTTACGGGAAATGCCTTTCTAGTTTGGAATGTAAGGGTTGCTTTGGAGAAGGTTATGTGAAGATTTTAGGAGTAAAGTAAGAAAGAAAAACAAGAAAAAAATACAAAATAACAGGTGTCTGTCAAGCATCTGTAAAAGAAATAAAAAAAAACAGCTCTTTTCAGAGCCAACTTCAAAGGGGAAATGGGGCACACTATTTAAATTTACATTCACCACGCTCAGATTTTCGATATGTCCGCGGACATGGCGGTAGTCCAATCTATGTTACATGTATATGAAGTCTGGGATATTATGGTTAAGTTGTGCTACTAAAAACCTATGAAATTCAGTGAAAAAACTTTGTTAAAGGGACGTTATGGTTAAGTTGCGCTACTAAAAACCTATGAAATTCAGTAAAAAAACTTTGTTAAAGGGACGTTATGGTTAAGTTGCGCTACTAAAAACCTATGAAATTCAGTGAAAAAACGTTGTTAAAGGGACGTTATGGTTCAAAGTAAAACTGAAAAACCCCTGAAATTCGGCAGTAATGGTAACATAAGCAACCATAACTCGCGCCACCGTGCACTGCTAACACTAACACCCAGGACATCAAAGATGACATCACAAATGTCATTGAAATAAGAGAGGAAGGCTAACAGAGATTATCATCATTCTGTGCTATGCACTGCCTTCCCACTAATCTTACACCTCCAGCTAACCGAATATCCTCCAAAACCTCACCGTGACACCAGTCTTGAGCGTCCCATACTGGTGGCAACCAGAGGCATAGCCAACACCACAGGAATGCCACCAAGCTATGAATTAGACTCATCTCCTCAGCTCTATCAAACCCCACGTTAGCGAGCAACACCTTCTAACACTTTACAGTCTTCAGTCCTTGGGCTCTAGTCTTTGGGGTATCATGCTCCAAACCCCATAGAAGCATACCGACACACAAAAACCAGTTACTTTCGACCTGCACTCACACCAGGTTTTGCATTTGCCTCTCTGACTAAACCACTAACAACTCCCCTGCTTCTCTTACACACCTATATGCAGCTAGGCAAACACAAATGACAAAAAGGTGCTATAAGGACCGTATTATTGTCTTTATGACTATTAATATGACTGTAAAATCGGTATTGCTCAAGTATTTGAATTGACCTTTTGGTTTGTTCATCAATCGGTGATTAATCAGCAGAGGACAGAGGAGAGGCAATGTTCATCACCAGCATGTCACTCCATGCATTTCTCAATTCTTTCTACACTCTAGAGATTACATCAAACCTTTGTCTGTAACTCTTGATGTTGGAAGACCATGCAGTCCACATTAAGACACGCCAGCTTGGGAGATATGGGCACATTGTTCAGGAGATGAAATGAGAAGAAATCGGTTGGTCCACCATTGTGAGGACAGAATTGTATCACCTAGAAAGAGGCAGTTCCACATTGAGGTCCATTGATATTGGCGTCCATGTTACGTTGTCTATCAGCAATGTTTGAAAGAGCCTGGAAGGAATATGGTTAGGACATAGCACAAGTGGAAAAAGTGTGGATATTTCTTTTCATAGATTGTTATGTGTGCACTTAGTAGAATGGCAATCGAGCAATAGAAGTGTCTTGTGAATGCTGGGGGGTCTGGTAGGTTTAGTTTCATGATCACATAGAAGGATCCCTGGACTCAGCATGTAGGTAAACACTGTTTCTTCGAAATCACAGCCCCATATGTTGTATGATATGATATGATGGGTTAGTTATAACGCACTTAATACACAGAGGTTCCTAAGCACGGACCCGGGGATCGAACCTGTGCTGCTCCGTGTCGTCTTGCTTCCAAGGTGAGCACTGAGCTATCCTCCCATGACTGTAGGAAAAATGGTGCAGGTGTGCTGGGAGGTGAGGCAGTGACAGCTGCCACAGGAGATTCAGAAAGACTGAGATGGGATTGTCTTCTCACAGAAAGCAAGCAATAGTTTCAGTCAAAAAAGCAGTGGGTTACTGAGCTGTTTAGATTCGGTGTGCTTCGGTCAGAGCGTCAGATTTGCCATTTGTTTTCACAGACTGTGCAAAATGAAAATGGAATCATGACAATAACAAACAGTTCAGATATGGATCAGCTTTTCATGTTCCATGATCACCTGTATCAGGTGAGCCACTCCATCGTGATAGTGTTGCTATTCTGGAAAGTCTTCCTTGGTGGCAAGCAGTTCATTTTTGATGACGATATAATGGATTTCTGCCAGGCTTATGTCCCCCAAATAAAAGGCCACTGGAAGAAGCATTCTTCTTTGAAAGAATGACACCTATAACATGCTTGGAGGTGTTCATTTCGAGGAGGAGAGGTATCAAGATGTCATAGGATGAGGATTTTGGAGAATGCCTTCTTGATGCTGGCAAAGGCATTGTTGGCTGCAGAGTACCATACACATGCCACTCCCTTTTTCAGGGATTGGGTCACAGGATTGCCAAACAGATGAACCTCCTGTAGTAACTGGTCATCTCTAGAAGCCCATAGAGGCCATTGATTGTGCCTGAGATAGCCCATATCCTGATTGATTTGATGTTTATTTTCCATGTATATCCCATGTAGTGATAGCACTGGACTTAGGCATTCTAGAGTTTTTCAATGAAAGAAACACTTCCTGAGCTCAGTATAGTGATAGTTACCAAATGACTGGGGAGGATCTCTGTAACAAGATATCAGTTATCGTCTAAGTTGGTTGAATATATCATGATATTATGCACATACGCAATGCCATACACATTATAAATGTCATGGCATATGCCATTGATGACCTGCTAAAAGGCAGTTGGGACATTGCATAAGACAAATGGCATAACACAATATTTGAACCGACAGAACTGAGTTTTAAACACCATCTTCCACCCATCCCCAGGACAGATTAGTAGCATGTTACACATTCCTTTCAGGTATATCTTGATGTAGATGGTTGCTGTACATAGCTGGTCCATTGGCACAGGAATCAGCGGTAAAGAATATGTTTTATTTATTGTGATTTTGTTGAGCTTTCTTTATAAATACAATACATAGATGTAGATCATCTTTCATTTTTTGAACAAAGACTATATGACTCCCCCAGCTGGGTGATTTAGACTGCCAGATAAAATCTGTATCCAGATTATCCTCAATGTTCTTGTTTCTTGTTTAGTCCTTTGGTTTTCATCATTGTTGAGGGCAGGATCCTAGCCTTCTGAACCAGGTAATGTTGGTGGTTATCTAGGTTGGTTGAATAAATCACAATGTCATCCTGATACTCCATTACACATACATAAAGAATGTCACAAAATATGTTGCTGATGAGGTGCTGATAGGCAGTTGGGGCAATGCATAAGCCAAAAAGCATCACACAATATCTAAACAGACTGAGCTGAATTTTAAACAATGCCCTCCACTCAATTTAAGAACAGATTCTTAGCAGGTTATACATTCCACTCAGTGTGATCTTGATGTAGACGGTTGCTGTTTGTAGCTTGTCGATAAGCACTGGAATCAGGGGTATAAAATACTTGTTCTTCAAAGTGACTTGGAGGAGGTCTCTTGTTAAACCATATTCGCATAATACCGTCTGATTATGAACATTGGCCTAAGCGCATTCGCATTGTACAAAAAAACGGCGGTTAAACAGATCCATAATAGTTGACCTCACCACCATCTTGGAAACATCTGCCATTTTTGATTCTAACTCCTGCTTTCTGTCCTAAAATGGTGGACTGTGTTTTCGGCTGCAGCTGAGCAGAGTGAACTTTGAGATATGTCAACATTAAGGTTGCTGAGAGCAGAATGTTTGTTCTGCGCAAAGAAACCTTGTGACTAGAATGAACTACAATCTAAGTGTAGTCTGCGCCCACAGCCTCATCCTCATTCAAACAATGAAACAGAATGCAAAACAACTGAAACCGTGTGTTCATTCTTGAAACTGGACTTACTCTAAGCTGGAGAACCAACATCACCATTGAATTTTCATGGACAAGTAAATATGTTAAATGTGTTAAAAAATATTGTCATATTTGTCATGTGAACTGGGCATGAACCCTTGTATGTAACTTATTAGTTTGGAGAAGGGCTGGACAATGACCAGGATGGTGTATAAATAGAGCATGCTTGGAATGTCCAGCACTCACTCCCCTCATGTTGTCTGCTGGTACACACTGCGAGGTGTTGGGAGCCCAGATAGCTATCTGATTTTGCCTTTGAATCTGTACAGAAATAAAGATACTTGTATCTTTTGACCTGTGATTGGCGTATTTCATTTTGTGGTGCTAAGTCTCAATATTTCTGTGGTCTTTCAGATGGCATCCGAATAGGGAGCCTCAAGATTGATGTCACCTCGCTGAAAAGAAGAGGCGGCCATTGCACCGGGATCGGAGAGTGAAGGGGTCCCTTTGTATGGGATGCAACACCTCAACAGTACTGCACTATCCGATGCCTGGGCGGTGAGCAAGCGGTTTGAGAGGACATCTTGATGGGGGTCCCCATATCGAGGCAGGCTCTTTGCCGAAATCGCCAACCACGAGGATCCTTTGTAATCCGATCAGACCTCCTTTGAATTTGAAATCAGGTGAGTCGTGCCCTGATTCCTAAGAATCCTGACATTGGTTGCAGTTTTGTTCTCATGAGTACAAACGATGCCAGGTAACACCAGTAATCTGACATGGAAGCTTTTTTAATGTACTGTAAGTACGGGTTAAATAGTATTGTATTTAACAATATTGGCAGACAAACTAGACATGTTTCTGAACTTCATTGGCCAGTTTATGGCAGTTTTGAAATTGCCCGCGTAGAGTATTTAGAGTCTATATTGTTGAAGAAAAAGGCTAGGCCTGCAGCATTTGATGTAATTAAAGATTGGAGAAAGGAAGCTATGCAGCAATTTAAGAGTAAAGAAAAACATGCACGTAGACACATGTCTAACACTGAAAAAGCATTATTGTATGATCAACAAAAACAGTCAGAATCTATTAGAAGTATGGATAGGGCTTTTCAACTTGGAGTACAGAAAATATATCCGTCTCAGGCTTTTCATACCTCAGATGAACTGATTAATAAGCTATTGAATGAACGTAGGTCGGTTTCCACTGTGCCACATCCTTATGTGACTCTCCCCGTTGTTTTGCCTCTTCCTGCTGTTGCACCTCCTCCCATTGTGGTTCCCCTTCCTCCCATCACTGCTCCTCGTCCTGCTGTTGCTCCTTTTCCTTTTGTTGCTTCTCTTCCTGCTGTTGTTCCCCCTTCTGCATCTTCACCATTACCAATAGTAGCCGTTCCCTTAATTCTGTCTCCACCACCAGCGCTAGTGTCTTCACTACCTATTGAACACGATTTGTCTGAACTTCCTTTTCCAAGTGGTTCTGCTCCACTTATAGAGGTTGAAGGGGCGGGAGCTGATTCATGAATAGTAAGTTGTAGCACAGTATCCAAAGCTAGAAAAAGAGAATTGTGTACCTGGGCTAAAAAACATATAGAAGAGGGTAAAGAATCAGATGTTTTAGTTGTGATTTCTCTCCAAGAGAGTATTCCCGTACAGACTATTTTTATAGAGGTGATGGTAACACATTTGGCTGATATTTGGAGTATTTGACGGACATGAATGTCCCACAAGGGTTGAGGGACTTGAATGTCCTTGCTCGCTCAAGGGACACTGCAGAGAAAGTACATGAGCATGTTGAAAAGGTATTTCAGTTAAAGAGGGAGCTAGATCAGTTACAGAATGATGAAATAGATGGTAATAGACTGGAAGTCTCATATGTCCAGAAGCAATTTCTTCCTTCATTGAAACCAATGAGTGAAGAAACGTGTACTTGCACAAGAGACGCTCTTAGATGGATTTTGGATGTTTCAATTCCTCCCATTGAAGTGCATGACACATTTAGTCAGTATGCTCCGGCTATGCAGAGGAAAGTGTTACAAGTGATGGTAGAGTATCTACAAGATGAGTTTATGAAGAGAAAGGTTTGTTGTTCCACGGATTTGATGGTCATTTATAAGAGAGCATTTTCGCTGATACTGCTATGACTACTTTGTCAATTGACTTAGACTTGTTGCTTGATAAGCGTTCAGATTTGCCTACTTTACAATTGCCGATGAGGCAGGTTCCTCTGACATTTATCCCCAAAGTATAAATTCCAGCAGATGCCGCAGCGGGTACACTAGCTACTACTATTGAAGCACATTATGACTCACAATTTCTGCATCTCCCATTTTCTAGAAAGGAAGTGAATAGCATTAGACAAACAATTCCAGATATTAGGAAGAATCCAATAGGATTTTATAAAGAAATTGAATCTGTTTTGCATTCGTCAGTTTTCACACTGGGTGATATAGATTTTATGTTCCCTGTGATCCTACCTGCTGATTTGTGGAAACAGATTAGAACTATAGACGACCAGGCAGGAATCGGTGACACATGGGTTAACTTGGTATGGATAGATGGAGAAAGGAAGGCTGGTGAGAAACCGCCACAAGTGGTACTAATGTTGTCAGACAGAATAGTAGATACATTGAAAACTCTGGTTCCAGAGAGAAGAATAGTTTGGGACAAGCTTACAGCTTGCATTCAAGGGAAGTCTGAAGGTGCTACTGAATTTTGTAATGGATTCGAACAAGTATTTTCAGATTTCAGTGGTCAGGACTTAAGTACAGAGTCAGGGAAAAAGCTGTTTGTAGACAAGTTTGTGCGTGGATTGTTGACTGAAAACTAATCACAAATTATGACTTCCGAAAGCGCTTTGCAAGCGAAATCTCAGTCTGAAGTATTACATATGGCTGAGTACTATAAGAAAAGAAGAAGGTAGAATAGAAGAAGGGAGACTCGAAAAAAAAAGTATTATTGCAGCAAATAGTTAGAGGAGCCAGAGGTGGAATACACAGTTTAGAGGCCAATTTACACCATAGAGTAATGCGCAACTGGGTCCTGTACACATGAACCAATGTGCCTATTGTAGACAGGAAGGTCATTGGTGAGCACAAGGCCCGATCCTCCAGCAGCTATCAAATAGCACATATGGTACCATGGGTGGACGATCCAGAGGCCGTCCTGGGATGGGGGTCCTGGTAGAAGTCAGTTCACTCAGAATCAACAACAGTCATCTTCACAGGATTGTCAGCAACATAGTGTTAATAGTGGGAATTTTTGATATTCCTTCGACGGTCTATTTTTCTGAGGATCTTGCATTTCATGATATACTATTCCGCTAGGACAGCCCGAAGCAGAGTCTGGAACCAGTACCTATTCCCGGCGATCAGAAAGGGCCCTACATTGAGATGCAGGTGGGGAATAGGAAGCATCTATTTTTGATAGATACAGGAGCACAGAAGTGTTCTATTGATCATTCACGGTTTCCAGATATTCCACTGTCAGGGCAGAACAAAATTTCTGTAGTACGCCAGTGGTTAGTCCGGTCTCTCAGCCGGTACCGATTTCACTTGGGCCATTTACTGATTTGTGTCCATTTCTTTTGATGACAAATTGTGGTGAAAATTTGTTGGGGCTAAATTTGTTGAAAGAATTGAATGCTGTAATTTACTGTTCTCCGGATGGAATGTATTTAAGGATTTCGCCTCAACAAACTTCCGTTCAACAATTTTTGTCTAGACCTTTGCCACCTGAATTGAATAAGGTTCCAACGTGTCTATGGGCAGTCAATGACAATAATGTAGGTATTTTACAAATTGAACCAGTTAAAATTTTATTGAAACCAGGTGTTACATTACAGCGTATTCCGCAATATAAGATTTTGGTTGATGATGAACAAGCTTTGAAGAGTATTGTTTCTGATTTTGTACATCGAGGAGTGATTGAGGAAATTGCAGCGAGTAGGTCTAATAGTCCGATCCTACCAGTATATAAGAAAGGGGATAGTGCAATTCCTTTTCGTTTCATTATTGACTTACGCGCCATTGATAAGGTTGTTTCCCCACAGTTTCCGATTGTACCTGATGTTACTACAATATTGACAATGATTGCAGCCTCGGCTACACATTTTCGTGTTGTGGATTTAAAGAATGCCTTCTTCAGTATCCCTGTACATGTTGACAGTAGATATTTGTTCGTGTTCACCCTAGCGGGACGCTCATTTACATTTACTCATGTGCCACAAGGGTACACTGAGAGTCTGAGCATTTATAGTAGAACGTTGAAGGAACAACTTGATACGCTTGAGTTGCCTTTTACCTGCACATTGTTGCAGTATGTCGACGATCTACTTCTAGCTGCAGATGCTGAAGTTTCTTGCAAGGAGGGGACCGTGTTGCTGCTTATTCATTAAGCAGAACATGGGCATAAGGCTTCTTTAAAAAAGTTTCAGTATTGTCAACAGGAAGTTGCCTATCTAGGCTACCTCCTTTCGAAAGACAAAAGAAGACTGACACCTGAACGGATACAAAGCATCTCTAGCATGTCTGTCCCAAATTCACAGAAAGAGGTCAGAACCTTGATAGGTATGGCTTCATACTGTAGACAGTGGATCCCAAACTTTTCAGTAATGATAAAACCTATGTTGACATTGACAAAGAAGGGCATTTCTTTGCCTTTACTGTGGAACATGGATTGTTAGAAAGCTTTTGATCTGCTGAAGGCTGCATTGTCTTCTGCACCAGTTTTGGGCACACCAAATTACGAAAAGACCTTTGTGTTGTATGTGCATGAATGTGATGAATGCGCTTTGGCTGTGTTGACACAGGAACATGGGGGCAAAAATAGAGCATGCAGTTATTTTTCCGCCACATTAGACCCTGTTGCATGCACTTTGCCGAGATGTTTGAGAGCTGTTGCTGCTGCCGCTACATCTGTAAAACAAAGTGAGTGTATGGTTCTGGGTCACTCCTTAACCATGATGGTACCTCACTCTGTAGAAGTTCTATTAAACAGAATGCAGATGTAACATCTCACATCAGCACGACTAACAAGGTACGCATATTCAAATTCAGAGATGTTGCTCATTAAATCTGGCTGAACTATTGCCTATTCCGCAAGAAATTGATTGCAGTGACAAAATGTCACATGACTGCCTCTATACCACAGAGCAAGAAAGTAAGGGCAGAATTGATCTAATTGACACACCTCTAAGGAATCCACAAGGGGAGCGATGGCTCCTGCTTCAAACCTCTGGATGGTACATCCACTGCTGCTTACGCAATCGCCACTTTAAGCACTATAGTGGAAACTAAAAGAATTCCACAATATTCTGCGCAGGAAGCAGAGATTATTGCGTTGACCACAGCTTGTGAACTTTCTGAAGGGCTTAGTGTGAATATATTTACAGACAGCCAGTATGCCTTTGGGGTAGTTCACAACTTTGGTCGATTATGGGCAGAGAGAGGTTTCTTGACCTCGCATGGAACTAAGATACAGCATGGCACTCTAATAGTTCAGCTACTTTCAGCACTTGCGTTTCCTGCTCAGTTTGCGCAGCACACCAGAAAGTAACGGACGATGTGGGAAAAGGAAACACTTTTGCTGACAGAATAGCCAGTCAGACTGCCACTGATTTGCATTCCAAAATGTATGTGGCAAAGGGGTCACTAACACTTGTGTGATAGATGTAGGAATTGGTTGCATAAAAGAAATTCATGCTGATGCCACTCCAGATGAAATTAAACAGGGTCCAGCAAGTTTAGATGATGATGGTTGTTGAGTGGATAATGAAAAACAAAAATGGATGCTGCCCGATGCTTATGTCACCACTATGGTTACGATAGCTCATGGTCCAACTCACATATGTGCCAAAAAGATTTGTAAATTGTAAGAACCTGTCTGGATTAATGTAAACATTCCAAAAACTGCAGAGCGTTTTGTCCAACATTGCATGGTATGCTTACAGCATAATGTTGGGAAAGGTACATCGACTCCAAAGGGTAGCTTTGGTCCCCCCTCTATGGCCCTCATTACGACCCTGGCGGAAAGTGACTGACCGGAGCGCCACAGCGTAAATAGCGTTTCCGCCATTGCACGAAGGAGCAAAGTGCGGGCCATTCCGACCCATCGGGCACGAGCACCACGCCACGGCGGAAGTGCAAAGTCCGCGATGGCGGAAATGACCCCAAAACGGCCCACACCGCCGCCGTACGGCGCCCTAGGTGCCATACCGCCACCCCTCTTAGCGGTCACCGCAGTGTGCGCCTACCGGAAAGTACGGTGACCGGAAATATACGGAAACGGAAGTAAAAACATGGGCCCGGAACGGGAAACATCCCGCCGTACACCTATAAAACCACTAAAACCACACAACCACTAAAATCACTACCCTGAAACACACCCCAACCCGTCACCCACCCTAGCGAAACCAAGAAAAATGGGAAAAGTAGCGAAGAAAGCGTGCGACCGCAAGCGGCAGGTCCACTTCTCCCGTGAGGAACTCACCGTGCTAACAGAGACCCTCCAGGAGAATGCTGCCGTCGTCTTCTCCACGCAAATGACCAGAACGGCACTTGCAAACAAGAAGACCATATGGGCTCTGGTGGCACAGCGGGTAAGTGCGGTGGGGACCGCACCCCGCACCCCACAGCAATGCCGCAAGCGATGGGACGACCTGCGGATACGCGTCCGCAGCATACTCTCTGCCAACCGCAACATTGCCACAGCCACCGGGGGAGGTCCTGAATCACCCATCAAGTTGACCCCCTGGGAAGAAATCTGTGCCTCCACCATCGGAATGGAGAGCATAGAGGGAGTCGGAGGGATGGAGAAAGGAGTGCAGACATCCGAAGATTCAGGTAGGTGGGCCCGATAAAACAATGCCAAATCCACACAGTCCATCCATGTGAAGTACCATGCGTCCACATAGTGCAACAGAAACACATGTCCAGGAGAACGTCCACACACATCGGCCTGATAGCGCACGTTAAAACCCACAATAAATACATAAATAATTAAAAACCCCTAATACACGCACTACACGTGCAGCAGGCACACCCTAACTGCAGGCTGCCAAACAACTGCACCCTCACTCCACACACAAATTAAAGCACCTCCAAGGCCCCGACCCAAATCACCCTCAGGTACCACCCCAAAGCATGTGAAACAATGCCATTCCAATTCCCACAGACCCATCAATAACCCTCGCCCTCCTTTACTCCACCACAGGGTCCGATCCAAACGACGAGCTACAGGACACCCCTACCAGCACACCTGCAAAGAGGGCCAAGACCAACGGCCAGAGACCCTCCACCTCAGCTGCACGCATCAAGACACGGCAGCAGCACAAATCAGGTGGCAGCACAGAGGAGGGAACATCAACAGGCACCCCAGCAGCCAGCATGCCCACAACACCACCACCACAGGTCCCCCCAATGGATGCCACAGAAGGCACTGCCTCTGGTGGCAGCAGCACCATAGGTGACACCCCATTGATGGCAGCATGCTCGGACACAGAAAACGGGGATGTCGAAGTCAGATCCATCCATGACCTGTCCCAATCCCCCTGTCTGTCCCATCCCGTACAACATGAGGATACCACGCAGGGGCACCCACAAGACGACGACTGGCCATCCCCCACAAGCCCTGTGGCAAGGCAACATGAGGACAACAGCCCCTCTGTGGCACCCCCGCAAATGGCCATGGCCCAGCAGAGGCAACAGTCCCTCGACCAGTTAATCGTACAACAGCAGCAACTGGCCACACTCCTCAAGGACCATGCCGATGAATGTGGGGGCACTAAGGCAGACATAGAAACATCAACTGAGACACTTAGGGCAGAAATGGAGAGAGGTACAGAGACGCTAAGGGCACAAATGGAGAGTAGCACCGAGAGCCTGAGAGTCCAAATGGAGAGTAGCACCGAGAGCCTGAGAGTCCAAATGGAGAGTAGCACCGAGAGCCTGAGAGTCCAAATGGAGAGAAGCACCGAGAGCCTGAGGGGGGAACTGCATGCGACGTCCAAAGACGTATGTGCCGAACTTGCCGCAGTGCGCCGTGTGCTCACTGAGCTCTCGCAAACCCTTAGGGACATGCATGGACGTGAGCAGGCAGACACATCATCCGTTGCAAGTTCCGTCCAGGGCAGCCCCCAACGTAGATCTGGAAGGAACCTGCGCTCCACAGGCAGGGGTGCCCCTGATACCCGCAGAGGGGGCTTGCAATAGCGACAGCCCACTGACAATGAGCATCTTTGGACACTGGTGTTCGGGGGGGAGGTAGGAGGGTGGAGGGGGTGTGTTGGGCTCACTTGGGTGGCGGGTCGATAGGGTGTTCAACATGACATCACATATGCCATAAAAAGTGCACGATCAACCAATGAGATGTGTGGACATTGATCTGTGTGTACTAGGCCATCATAGGCGTACAGTCCATATTGTGCATGTCCCAGACACACGCAGTGCCACGAGTCCCGTGTCCATGTATCAGCCACCAGGCGTGAGTGCTAGAAGCATACATCAATGAGATGCTGACGAATGTCACGGGCCTCCGGTGCCTCGCAGACTCCATGAGGTGCTGCCACATCCCCACCCTCATCATGACCATCATCAGGTGCTTGCAGTTCTGCGTCAGGGGGCATGGGCACAATTCTACGTACGCACATGTTGTGGAGCATGACACATGCCATGACCATCCTTGCAACCTTCTCATGGCGGTACAGGAGTGCCCCGCCAGACCTGCTGAGGCAGCGGAAACGAGTCTTCAGTAGGCCGAATGCCTGTTCAATGACTACACGGGTACGTGAGTGGGCATGGTTGTAGTCCTCCTCATGCTGGTCCCGTGGGTTCCGGACTGGTGTGAGGAGCCATCTCTTCAGTGGATATCCAGCATCACCTGTATGTGGACGAGAAACGTATGATGTGGAATGCCATTGATACGTACGCACACCCCCCCCCTTCCTGCCAGGTCATTGCCAATTCACATACCCCACATAATCATGCATGTAATGAGACTCACCGAGTAGCCAGGATCTGTTCCCTGTGTGTCGCTCCATGTAGCGTGGTATTGTAGAGTTCCTCAAGACCATAGAATCATGGGTTGATCCAGGGAATCGGGCACAACAATGTGTAATGATCCTGTTGGAGTCACACACCATTTGTACATTCAGGGAATGAAATTGTTTTCGGTTGCGGTACTGGGCCTCCATGGCATGTGGGACGACCAATTCCACATGGGTGCAGTCGATGGCACCAATGCAACCCGGTATGCCGGCAAGTGCATGGAATCCCACTTTTGTGTTGGTAATTTCCTGCTCCGAGCGTGGTAGAGAGATGTAGTCGTCTGCGTGCTGCAGGAGGGCATCGAGCACTTGAAATAGTGTCCGTGAGAACAGTGGCTGAGAAATGCCATGCAACTGTCCGACTGTGTGCTGGTAGGTGCCTGTGGCCAGGAAGTGGAGTACAGACACCACCTTCAGTAGGGGTGGGATGGCGGTTGGGCTATCTATCATGCTGACAAGGTCAGCCTGTGTCATGTCCACAATGGCGGCTATGGTGTCCCGGTCCAGACGGTAGAGGGTGTGGATCTGCTCATCAGTGAGGTTGAACGGATGTGCTCGGAGGCGTGGGATTGCGGGCTGCCTGCGTGGTGGTAGTGGCTGTGCTGGTGGGCCTTGCTGGCCCTGCCTTGGCCTCCTCCTCCTCCTGCGTCTCCTCCGTGCGGCTGGTTGTAGTTGGTGTTCGTCTTCTTCTTGGAGTTGGAGCACTTGCAGTGCTATCAGGTCCCCCAGGGCCAACATCGCGAGTCCTGCCGGTAGCATTTCGGTGTGGTTGTGGGAGGAGACTGGCTGTGCAATTTATGTGTTTTCAGGCTGTATGGCCTCCACCTGTGGTGATTAATTCCACCTGTGCAAACTGCTCTCCCCTTTGGCCGAGCACGTCCCGCGCACAACGCTGCAATTCGGGGAATGGCATCTTGCTATTGCAATCATGTATTTGTACCCGATGGCCGTGTAAGATTGGTTGATATGTTCATTCTGCTGTGGTCCCATTGTTTCACATACTATCTGTGCAGTCGCGAACAGACTTGTGAAGGGTCAGTGGAACGTAGTACTCGAGTAACGGTGGGCCCTCATGCATCACTGTACCGAGTTGCAACGACGGGCGGGGCGTCCCATTTGTGGGTGAAGGCAGTTGCCATTTTCACACACAGCCGCACTCGATGGAATAATTAGTGATTTCAAACGGCCACAGATGCCTTTTCGACGTGATGTTGCAAATGAGGAATTCGAAGGGCGGCGCTTTCGGTTTCCAGCTAGCGGCGAGGAGATGCCCACAGGTCTGACTGCAAATATAACGTTCTATTGTTCAATGTCCTTGAGACAGGGCCCATGGCGAGGAAGCAATGATTGATATGAATAGTTTGGGATGCGCAATAGCTACGTGGGCGATGAGGCCGGCCGTTCCCAAATACATGTTACTTCACAACACTGGAATTACGGGCTGGGGCACTGTGGATTTTGCAGGCTGCATAACGCACAGACTCAATGGATGTTTCTAATGTTATGTGAGTAATTATTCAGGCGTTTTGATCCCGGGATGAGGGAATGATGAATGGATGCATGGGCAGGTGATTTGATACAGAGTTTGCCATGTACAGGGCTTCTTGGGATCTATCCGCCTCCCCTACGCTATGTGATGCAGGGCTGCCATAGTGGGACCATCGTCTATCTGGCCTTGTTGAGCCCTCCCTGTCTCGACGCGCCCTCAGACACTTGTGTCCATGCACGTTAACATTCCCATCTGATGGATTCTGTTTTGACAGACGCATGCACAGGTACACTCGTTTGTGATGGTGTTTGCACCTCGATATAGATGGTTATGAGTCGCAAGTGGTTTTGGGGTGGTGATGATCCTTTGGAGTGGGCTAGCATGCATATGGCTGTGGATTTCGTGTGATCATTGAAGTGAGTTGTTGGAATGTAGTTCTGATGGCCATTCTGTTCTTTTTCTTTTCTTTTGGTTGACAGGTATCTCCTCCCCTTTTGCCACTGCCATCTGTATGCCACTCCTGCAGATGGGTTTTACTCCCGACACCTGCTGCTTCGTGTTAATCAGTGGAGCAGCATTACGATCTTATGGGACGATCGCCAATGGCCCACATGCCCTTACGCAGTACTGGTGGCTCGGAGCAACATTTCGGCCTTTCAGCTGGACTAGTGCCTCCCCATTGGGACGGCCCTGCGGTTCTGTGCGCTTCCATGTTGCCTTTTCGTATGTGAATGTGGCTCTGTGTACCATGGGGGAACAGGGCGACACACAAGTAGTGGCTGGTCATTTCTTGCGGATGCAGCCCACAATGGTGATTGGTGTTTTGGAGTTCATGGCCTGATGGCTGTATGGGCTTGGTGACTTTGATGTGCATAAAATTTCTATTCTGATTTGGCCCGTGTAGCGTTTTTCTTTGCAAGTGTTGTGGCATATGCCTATTTGGGGGGCGATGTATTGTGAGGAGATCTGCATTGGGTTCCAGCTTCGGAGTTTAGTTGCGTGGTACTGTACTGGGCGCGTTTGCCTACTAAGCCCGTGAGGTCAGGGATGGGGGCTGCCAATATGACAGTTTGAATGTTGTCATGCTCAGGGGCGGGGGATTGGGTTTTGTGTAACAGATGCCGGTCAGCCAGGTGGACTGGTGGAATGATGTGATTCTAGGAATATTGCTGGTCACAGGTGCCTGTGTTTGCGTGCGTTTCTTGGTAGGGGACTGTGGTCATGTCCATTGGGATGGCTTCTGTATTCGTGCCATCTGTGCCCTGCAGCTCCCATTGGCCCCTCTTGTGTTTCTTTTGTTCGTTGCCATGCATGGGTGACTTGTACATTTCAATGGTTGCATTGTGACTTCATTGCACCTACGGGGAGTTGTACTTTGTGGGCAGGGAGCGGTGTACAGGCACTCAGTGGGGCCGTTTACGGTTGATTCGCGATGCCGTACTTCTCACCATGGCGGAATGGTACATTACGCCATGCCTGATGGCGTTAGGTACATGTCCGCTAGGGTCGGAATTGGCGTACCCTTGCGCCATGGTGGTGTTTGCGGTTTCGCATGGCGCGCGCGCGCGTGCTTGGTGCAGTTAGCGTTGGCGTTCACTACGGTGTCGCACCGAGCGCTATTCGATGGCGGTATTGCATTTCCGCCATCGTTTTCCGATTTCCGCAAGGGTCGTAATGAGGGCCTATGTCTTTTGAGGTCATACACTTTGACTTTATCGAAAGGGAACATTGTCAGAATTACAAATATATATTGGTAGTCTTCTGTGGCTTTAGTCAAAGCTTTTCCTCTAAGAGATGCCACAGCAATGACGACGGTGAAAACCATGCTGAAGGAATATTTTCCTAGGTTTGGTTTGCCAAGAGTCATTTGGTGGGACAATGGACCACATTTTATCACTGCTGTTATCCTACAAGTATGGGCAGGATTGCAGATCGATAACCGGTTCATTCGGCTAGACACGCTCAGAGTGCCAGACTTGTAGAATGCCATAACGGCATGCTAAAGAACAAGATAGCAAAAGTCTGTGCACATAGTAACTTGAAATGGCCAGATGCCTTACCGATAGCTTTATTATCAATGCGGACAACTGCACAATCAAAGACAGGGCTCTCTCCTTATGAGATCATCATGGGGAGACCAGCCAATATTTGAAATCTGCCAAAACCAAGTTATTAAAGAATGTAGAGCATTTACTTTGCAACTACTATGACCAGTTAACTCAAAACCTGTATTTGATTCATCAACAGGTGCGAGAAGCCCTCCCAGTAAAATGCGAGGGTCCAGGTCATTGACTCCGACCTGGTGACTGGTTGCTCGTTAAAGCATTTGAAAGAGCCTCCTGTCTTGCACCTCGCTGGAGAGGACCGCACCAAGTCCTCTTGGCTACACAGACCGCTGTACGAGTGGCAGGGAAAAAACATTGGATTCACGCAACGTATGTCAAGAAGATTCCTTTTCCTCTGCCCCACGACAAAGGAGAAGAGAAGGAGATTGTTCAGTTTCTTGCTCACAACGAGCTTGCCTTGTCTACGGAAATCCTTCCTGAGCCTGTGGGGCCTGAGGAGACTGCTGCTTTGCCTTCAAGTTCTTCTTCAAATTTTCCTTCACCGTTGAGCAAGCTTGCTTCCGCTTCATCATTTCCTTCAGGAAACAACGACACTCTGTTCTCAGATCACACCGTACTTGGAGTCTTGAGGTACGATCTGCCTACAAGAAACCATTGTTGAGCCAGTCCCTCGTCCCACTTCTGCTGAAAAATAAATAAGAAGCGGGGACCGGCAAAGTTACCTTCAGGCAAGATTGGCCATGTGGTCAGGAGCCACCGATGGATGAAATAAAACAGCCAAACGGAGAGACTTCTAAACAGACTCTGAGAAACCCATTCCTAAATCCACTCGTACTGAAAAATATACTGGTCACTTATCTAATGATGAATCTGTCCATCAAAGGTCATGGTCCCCGAGGACCCACTGTTTGCTGGTCACAATAGTAATTTGTTTAATAATTATATTTATACTTGGTTTTTGGTACTTGGAAAAAGTGCATCCGCTTGATATTCTACCCACTGAAAACATCTCCACTGTGTCTCCACCCTTCCACACTCTTCCTCCTTGAGACTTCCAACATAGAAAGGGTTACCATAATAACACTCGTCTGATGATCATGAATGCAACCTATGCGATTCTGAACAAAACAAATTCCTGGGTGTGTTCACATTTGCCACAACATTGGGAAAAGGGACTGGTCTGGTATATTCTTCCCCTTCCCTTAAGTACTGAATGCTAGGCCTCGCTCAGGGCACTATTCTTTGGCCGTTGAAATGATAGTATTTCTGGGAACATTGACAGGACTAATCTAAATGAATTTGAAAAGACAGTCTTAACACCTCTGGGATGTTCTCTCTTTGCGAATAGGAGCAAGCTCAATGTTACTTCTATTAGGCCTTCTGATAGACTCTCTAGATCTTTCCAATCATTGATTTCCTTTCAGATGGCTCCCGTGGGCAACCAGGATACCATGCCTCCTTCCTATACTATCAATCATAGTCCCAACTCTGTTCCTTTCTGTATACAAAGAGAAGGTTCTCAGCCAATGGGTACATTTGAGGGTTGTACTAACATTGCAAATCTAACCAGTGAGGACAACCTTTGTTTGTAGGAGATCCGGTTTACTTCCTTTGCAGTAATGAGGCCTATCCTTGGTTACCCAGAGATTTGCAGGGTACTTGTTACTTGGGTATTTTGTTGCCAGGAGTATATGTTGCCACCACCACTGAAGTTTCTAGAGCTCGCCCAAGCCGGGATGAGAATGGTGATACTCCTTCACAAGTCTTGGGTGATGTTGCAAAATCCTTTGTGCCATTCTGGGGACAGATAATGAATTCTGAGGATATCAGAAGACTAGCCAGGGTACTGGAAAAGACCATCAATAGGACCACCGATATTTTGTACAACATGACGCTAGAGCAAAAGGCAATTAGATTAGTAGCCCTCCAAAATAGGATGGTGTTAGACATCATCCTAGCTGAGCGTGGTGGGGTATGCAAGATGGCGGAATCTGCATGTTGTGTTTTTGCACCCAAATCCTCCCCTACTATATTCCAGGCAATTCAAAATCTACATACCTTGAGTACTGAAGTACATGTCCCAGAGGTAAATTGGAATCTTAGTGTTTGGTTCTGGGACTTGTTGCGATCATGGGGTTGAAAATCTTTGCAATCCTTAGATAATTCTTGGTATTATACTGTTTTGTTGTTGGTGTATACAATGTCTCCCTGTCATATGTTCTATGATAGGAGGATGTTGTGCTCAAAGAATAGGTACACTAGGACCTAAGATACATATGCCTGAGAAAGCTACAAATGCCTTAGTAATGCAGGATGTTACCATCAAAGAGCTAATGGCGATTGATGTTTTTGAAGAATGCGATTCAGGATGTACGGTCATTGATGCATGGGTTTTTTGAATAATACGAATGTTTGAATGATGCTCTTGGCTTAGGCCAAAAGGAGGGTTTGTTGAACCATATTTGCATAATACCGTCTGATTATGAACATTGGCCTAAGCGCATTCGCATTGTACAAAAAAACACTGTTAAGCAGATCTAAAATAGAGTTGACTTCAATGCCATCTTGGAAAATCTGCCATTTTGATTCTAACTCCTGCTTTCTGTCCTAAAATGATGGACTGTGTTTCCGGCTGCAGCTGAGCAGAGTGAGCCTTGAGCTATGTCAAGGCTGCTGAGAGCAGAATGTTTGTTCTGCACAAAGAAACCTTGTGACTAGAATGAACTGCAATCTAAGTGTTGTCTGCGCCCAAAGCCTCATCCTCATTCAAACAATGAAACAGAATGCAAAACACCTAAAACCTTGTGCTTTGGCAGACACTCTTTGTGTTCATTCTTGAAACTGGACTTACTCTTAGCTGGAGAACCAACTAAGCCATTGAATTTTCAAAGACAAGTAAATATGTTAAATGTGTTAAACAATATTGTCATATTTGTCATGTGAACTGGGCACAAACCCTTTTTTGTAACTTATTAGTTTGGAGAAAGGCTGGACAATGACGGGGATGGTATTATAAATAGAGCACGCTTTGGGATGTCCAGCACTCACTCCCCTCACGGTGTCTGCTGGTACACACTGGGAGGTGTTGGGAGCCCAGATAGCTATCTGATTTTGCCTTTGAATCTGTACAGAAATAAATGTACTTGTATCTTTTGACTCGTGATTGGCGTATTTCATTTTGTGGTCTTCTTCTAATTTCAGAACAAAGAATGTAGGAGCACCTGCTGGAGATTTAGAGAGTCGAATAAAACCAGTAGCTAGACTGAGCGCAATATATCTCTTTGGCTCATTTGTTTCTTCAGAGTAGAGTGCATAGACACAGGCTGTCAGGTTCTTGGTCAATTGTGTGCACAATGTGGAGGAAGGGCTTAGCTTCCATGGAGCAGAACACATACTGATACCCTCGGTATTCGTCCAGTAGACACGTCTAATGTGAAGGCTTGGCCAGATGCAGAACAATGCTTCTAGCAATAGCTGAAATGAAGTCTGGGCTCACCATTGAATGATAGTATCATGCAGGACCAACAGGGACAGCTCAGGACAGCAAGGACGTTTTGCATATTGAAAAGGTTGAAACATTGCTGCCTTCTATGATAAAAACTAACTGACATGTCGGCGGAGGGCGGTTGGAGAGACAATAATCCATGAGAGAAGTGTGCAGTCAACCCCAACATGAAGTCAGGTTGCTCTTTATGCAATACAGGAATTGTGATCCTTCTGGCCAGAGTCTGATCTGCATTTTTGCCTGCTGCACTGGTATTCACCAGTGCATTGATGAGATTTTTGTGTCCTTAAGTATCAAAATACACAATAGTCAAGAGATATGCATCCAGTATCAGACCCTTTGTAGCTTTAAGTGCAGGTGTGGTTGGTCAGTGGGATGACTGTTGCATGGTATCTAAACCTTTGAGTTGAACCCTTTTCACTGACTTGTTGCCATAATTTCCACTCCGTATAACTATGTAGGGAGTGGTGCCTTCACCACAGTACATGCATAAGGCATTGCAGTGCCACAATCTAAACAAGAGCCTTACCCTGGACTGCTTGCTGATGGTAGTGGCACTTCCCGCTGGAGCAAGATGGTGGCAGCAGTGTTGCTTCTGACAATTCGTGGAAAAATGGATGGGCATCCACCCCGTGGTGGGCTGGTGCTGGAACACCAGGGGGCAGCATGCTCCGCTATAAGGGATGGAAGTAGATGGGAGAAGACTGAAGAGAGACACTGCAGGACCTCAGTAGAAAGGCCCTAGTCTTTTCCTTTGACATCTCCAGGAAAAAAACTGGATGTTTGGAACTTCATAGAGCCTATGGGAGGACCTGGGTTCAAATCCCTGTAGAGAATCCTGTGGAGATTTAACAGGTACTTCAATTAATAAAATAGAAACCTGAGCCCCAAGGATCAGACAAATAATATTTAAAAGGAGCCCAGGATAAAACAAGAATACAAAAAAACAAATTAAGGGAATCTACAATTGAAGCAATGGAAGCCCAATTGGCCAACAGAAAGAGAGTGTAAACACGGGAGAACCAGAGTGGAACACCCTGTTAGCCAATCCTATAAGCAGGCCTTTCCACCAATCAGCAGCCAGCAGGATGAGGAGGAGTTTGGCTATCAAAGCAGAGCCAGCTCGTTCTGAACTTATCTCAGTCAGGGACAGGTTCCCTGTACTTCACTCCAGGCACTGCTGCATGCAAAGGCGCTGTATACCAAAGGAGTATTTGCTGCTTGGGGGAAGGATCCTGGACTACCCTGGAACATTGCCTTCCTGGAAGCTGCCTGAAGAGCCTGGAGGAAACTGATTGACCCAGGTGGAAGAAGGAGAGTGCCACTGCAACCCACCTAAGTCAAAAGGTTAAAATAGATGAACTGTCTGAGAAGCTTAAGAGGAGACTAAGGAAACTAACGGACCCACAGGGAAGAATACGAGTGACCCTATATTCCCTTCTAAGCCAGAGGGGTGGAAGAGAGGACCTGCCAGAGACACCTAAGAATAGGCCAAGGAGACTAGGTGACCCCGGGGGAAGAAGGAGAGTACCCCTGCATCCCACCTAAGATAAAAGTGTGGAAGAGCTGGCCTGCCCGGGAAGCCTAAGAAATGGAAGAGGCTAAGCAGACTAGCTGACACACGGGGAAGAAGGAGAGTACCCTGCAGCCCTCCTACGCAAACATGGTAGAAAAGCCGGCTTGCTTGAGAAGCCTGAGTAAACTGACTAACCCAGGGGGAAGAAGGAGAGTAACCCTACAGCCAGAAAGCTGAAAGAGCTGATCTGTCTGAGAATCCTGGGAAGAGGCTAAGGCAAAATCTTGCTAAGATCATATTAAAAGGAGACCAGGGCAGAAGCAGGACCCAGAAGAGGAAGAGGGGCAAAAGCAAAGATCCCCTGAAGAGGAGAGTGGTGACAATCCAGGTCCTCTGAGAACGTGAGGGGCAAAGAAAGAGAGAAGGAAGGTAATGAAGATGGAGATCGGGAACCAAAGCACGGGACCCAGCTGATCCCTCGCCTAAGAGGTCATCCATCTAGAAGGTAAATATAGGTCCCAGTTTGATCGCTTCATGTAAGCGGCCCTGTTGTTTGTCAATTTGAGGAAACCGTAAGAGAAAACCTGTTTTCAATTGTTGTACTTGCTATTTAGGAAAGGACTTTAGGTTAGATATTCTGCACTCAATATTTTTCACCAAAGGGAAGGAAGTTGAGTTTATATTCTGCATAGCACCATTTCAGTGAGCTATTCTGACAACTCTTTCAAGGAACGTTTGATTCAGGAAACCTTTACTTTAAGTTAAAGGATAAGTTTTGACAGGTGAGTTTTCTGTAGAGGTTTTAGTAGTTTGGGATACCTTGTTACTTCACAGGTGAAGTACACCTTCATTTTGCGTTATTCACACAGGGATGGACTTTGAAGTCATTTACGTTTGAACATTTTGCTTTATTCTTTCAACCCTGTTTTGGTTACACCTGCTTAATAAAGCATTTTCTTTAAGAAGACCCAAAGTCTGAGACCCTTCTGCTCGCCATGTCGTTGCACTCATCACAGCATCCTGGCATCGCCTGTCTCTTTCTTCCTTTGACATGTGTAGCCTCTGTTTTCTGGCCCTAACCAAAACCAGGGAACATCCAATGCTGGCTTAGGTCAGGGACAGTTCCCATGGAAACCAACACCCATTCACCCTCCAACCTGTTGGGTGAGGAGGGGCGCTGCACCTGCTAAAATAAAATTGCTGAGTACAGGAGATGGGCCACACCCTGAGTTCTTGGATCAATAAGAGGCACATAGACCAGAATGGATTTCATAGAAATCCCAACAGGGACCCCCCCTTAATTGAATAAAACACTAAAACCCTTTTCCTTTTACCTAGGAGCGCCCTGGCATGAGTTCCAACTGACTGGAGACCCGCTGTGTCAGCTCACCCTGAAGGGGTCTCAGGGACGCTTAGGGTGAGTCTGGCGCAACAGACCCCCTACCTAAGCTCAGGTACCACAGGTTGGCTGCCACACATTATCCCATTACCTCCCCTCGACCCCTTAACTAATGGTAATACCTATACAAAGCCCTACTTAACTATTAACCCTACTTAACATTTATTCTACTTAACATTCCCCTTAGTTCCCATATTCCCTACTTAACGTTCAATCTATTTAACAATAACTAACTATGCACATAACTCAACATATAACATAAACATATAAGACACTATGTCACAGTGGGGTGACTGATGCAGTCAGCCACACCTTTACAGTATCTTCGCATTTGTCTCTGGGGGTGCTGGCACTGTGCTGGCTGTGACACTGGCTGCAGGCAATGCTGGATTGTAACTTGGCTGCAGGCAATATTGAATGGTGATGCTGCATTGACCTGGGTCTTCTCCTGGATGACAGATGATGGGGCCCTGCACCCTTTCCTCTTACTAAAGTCCTGGGTGGCCACCTACGTGAGTGGGCGCAGTCCCGCATTCAGCACCACACTGCGCCACTCATTGATTTTCAGGTGGGCCCCGTTGACTAGTGGACCACCTAACATCACCTATGCCTGCAACACTGTTCTTAATTCCTGGGCACTGGGAGGGGGGCCCACACGACATCGCTACTGTGCCCACAGCACCATTTTGTCTTCTGGCTGTGTCTCTGTTGCCATGAGGATGCTTCCACATAGACTATCACGTTGCCCGCGGCCATCGTGGGTTTGGCATCATCCTCATGACGAGACGCTGCTGATCTCACAATGGCACTCCATGACCTTGCTGGAGCTTCAGGCCCTCCGTCTCTGCAATGAGTCTCGAGATGCTGGAGAAAGGCTGCTTACCTTCACCCGGACTACTCAGCTGGGCAGCGTGGGGCTTTCTTCACCCTGGCCGCTCAACAGAGTAGCCCGGGACTTCCTCCTCCTCCCCATCTTCATCTGGGTTGGCTAGGGGAGACCAACTCGGGACTTCATGTTCACCGCTCCACCCTTCTGGGTGGAGCGGGCTTTCCACTTACAAGCATTCACTTCCCTGGCTGTTCTAGCTTGATGCGCCGCCTCGCTGGACATGTGGTGAGTCTTTGGGGGCGCGGCCAGGCAGCCTGGTTTGGGCCGCCCCCCACACACGGCCGGTGGCTAGGGCCGGTCTGCTCATCATGGGCCCAGGCAGCACCAGGCATGCTGTCTGGGCCACAAATATAACTGGGCCTTTCCAGTCTGGCCCATGGACGGGCTGACAGGTACCACAGACGCGGAGTGGCAGACCTGCCCCTGATATAAGCAGCTCAGCCCCCTTGGTTTTTGTCCGAGGGGGACTCCCCATGTGCCATTAGCAGGATTTAGGCCCTGGGGAAAAGGGGGCTCGAGGTAGCAACCCCACCCAGGTAAATCTCGCTCCTTCTCTGCTTTCTCTTTTCTTCTTCAACTGTCCCTTTCTCAAAAGTCCTTTTAAAAAAATCATATTTGGATTCTTTTCTCTCCCCTGCCCAATCCATTCTTGGGCAATGGAGATCTATTCCTTTGTTCCTTTCTTCTTCTTTTCTTTTTAAACATTCCATGCAGCCCTATGGTGGGTTGGATGAATTCTTCCAAAAATACACACACATAACACGGATGAATAGACAAACTACACATTTAAATAAAACTTTTATTACCATGGTGTCAGCGTCTCTATTTCTAGGCATTGCCTCAGAGGACAAGCATGTAGTCAAACTAGCCGGGCCCCGTGGGGCTGCGCACTACACATGGCCGCTTGAGTTAGTCTTGTTTCCATGGGTTCAGGAGGAGGCTAAGTAAATGAGTTTTTTCCGGGGGTTTGGTCATTTTGGAGTGTCATCTCTCCTTTGTTCATGTTGTCTTTCTGCCAACTGCTAATAAATAGAACGGATGGTTTCCGTGAGCGTAGAGCAGTTTGCAGGGCATCTTTTGTGTGGGAGAGTTTGTCTTTCATATCCTCCTTGAGCTTCTATGGAAAATGGCTGCCTGGTTATTGCCATGCCAAAAGGTGGGGACTGTCAAGAGGCTTGGAATGAGTGATGTGCATCATGGTCATCGTGCTCGAATGTGCTTGCTATTTTACCTTAGCGCCTTTGGGCACCTGTAGCGTGGACTAAGCCCTAACGTGCAGTGTTTACTTGCACTGCCTTCCATTTACTTTTCCCTTCAAGTGTTGTGGAGTTTAAGGGTACGCAATTTTTAAATGTTTTTAAGAATGGGTTTCCGTTTCACATTCATTTTAAGGACATCACATTCCACTTGGATGACTGTAGTCACACATGTAATAAGCTTTTCCACAGGTACCTATTTTTCTTCCAAAATAGATCAGTAACTTCTGATCATTTCCATTGACCTTTCAGGTGTGGCTTTGTACATTACTCAGGGAATGCTAGAATTTTCATTCCCATTGTTTAACTTCTTGTTCACGGTGACTGTTATTTTTAGAATGTTTGTCTTGTGATTACAGAACAAGAGACTATTTTAACACATCCTGGAGACACGCATGTGTTTTCTTTTAGCGTACTTTGATGGTAAAATTGCTGTCTCTTTGTGTAATTTGTTTGGGAATCGCAGAGCCAGAGATATTATTGTATTTTACTCTCAGATGTCCTGATACAGGACCCGGAGTATAAAATGCATTGGCTGATATATCATCTGCCTATCTGAATTGTGGATTTGAAGAAATCTAAATGTATATTTAAAAAGCACCATGTTTGACTCTGATTTACTCTAATCTCTTGAATCTCTGGACGTAATTGTTGTAGCTTTTGCTACCTGGGCACCCCTGTTACTGGGGGTTTCTCCTCAGTTTATTTTCTACTTATACCCACATTGTGCAATGCGGTTTTCCTATTAGTACCACATTCTCAGAGTATTTTGTATGTATTAATTGGACATTTATATGGCGCCTATACAGCAGAAGGTGTTTCCAGGTGCCACAAGACACAAGGGGAGGGGGAACAGGGAAAGATAAACAAGAAATAGTCCTACTAGGCTTTGTGACATTCGGATTGTGAAGGTGGAGCTCAAGTGGGCAAGAGGGGCATTGTAAATGTTGAAAAGCCACAGTGAGAGGATAGAACCCTGAGGGATGTCACAGGTAGAGAGCGAGGAGAGGAGAGAATAGGCCCATCCGAATCTGGGAGGAAAGATATTTTGTGTACAGATTTCCTAACCCAGTCCTGTACAGAAGACATTTTCATATTCTGTAACATATATTGACGTGTTATATATATTTACCATCTGTCCTTCCCCATTCAATGTTCCCATCTCACCCCTCCACTAACAGGTTCACAGGTTTATATATCATCAATTACTTCACTGATAAACTATTGTCATTATAAGATGCAAAGAGCTTCTTGTCTGCCTATTAGAACAGGACACAAAATACCAACTCCAGGGACAATGATTTTATCTTTTGATACCAAGAGAGGAAGTGCAGCGTTTATGGGCGAAAGAGAAATTTAGAGAAATCACACGACCAGGCATCAAAAACTGGCATCAATTGCAGACATCATCTGACAAGCAAAAGAGAGGGCGAATTGTAGCATAACTAAGACTTCTTTATTTGAAATCCGACACAAAGGTGCTGTACTCCATTGTCAGGGTCCTGCATGAACAAAGGTGGTGTTGAATAAGAGAAACTATTTTGGCACTATAGTCAAGGAAGAAGAATCAACATCATCAAATTTACATGAGGGACTATGTCCCACAGGCTATTCATTTCCCTTTTTAGGGTTGTATTAGTTCCATGTAATATATTTATATATGGATAATAGTGCGTAATGTGCTTTATTAAGGTGTGCCAATAAGGATTGTTTAGTGAAGAACATGAAATATGTGAAGACTTAAAATGGGGACTTTGGGGTTTTTGCTCTCTAATTCTATGGTATTTTCTCCTTATGTTGAAGGTAAACTTATTTAGAGGATCTACACAATGTAAATGTCAAGGAGCACACAAGGGAACAGAAGTATTAGATAGCCAGCTTTACTGGGCGGTGGGGTGGCGGTTGACAAAGAGTATTCTGTGGATAAAGTAACCGGACCAGTCTGTCACCATGTTGCTTTGTGTCATAAGGGCAAATGTTGGCCAAGGAAGTTACAGAAGGGGCAAGGTGACAATGAAGGTGAAATGGGAAGGAGCATAACTACAAGTGAGAGTGACATGAGCTGCTTGTTATATGTAGAGTATCGTTTTTGGACCAGCGCTAACAATCAGTCTAAGGACCTCACTAAGAGTTTGGCGGTATTACCTAAGGTAATATCGCCAAATTAAATTACCATTACCGTATGCAGTAACAGTGTGGTAACTTGATGGGTCTGCATGAGTCATGAACACCCTTCAGTTATTCCCCAATTTGGAGTCCTCTAGGAATTGTGAATTGCAAATTACTGCATGCAGTATTTACTTCATGTGGTAATATCACATGCACTAACAATTGTGTATGGAGGAGTGGTCAGCCACACAACATCAGGTTTTTTCTTTTTGCGGGTTTCAGTATGGAAACTCTAAATTTGGTGTTGCAGTAAAAGTGCCAGTAATCCTATTACCACTACTTCTTTTTACTGCATCTCCGAACTCTTCATGAGGCATGAAGTTTTGACTCCACACAAATCTGTTAACGTCTCTATCCTCTATTGTTGTCAGCATCTGCTAGCTAAAAGAAATTGTAACCTGTGGAACAATATCTTTGTTGTGCAATGGCTTTCTCCTGGAAACATCTACCCACACACATACCAACAACACATTATGTTCACACCTTTTTGTGAGGAAGAGTATTGCTTTTAGTAAGACAGAGATGCATATGGAATTGATGCTAGTTCTTCGTATTTCATTGAGTTAAGGAAATAAAAATGAATCCTTTGTTTGGTTTGAGAACTGCTTATACTATACCATACTATATATATATAGACTCTCTACTGCAATTTGTACAGGGTAGAGAGGTTTATGTGTCAATGGGTGATAGCTTGGTGACTTATTAGTAATCTCCATTACTCTGAGTTCAACACTTCCTCTTTACTGCTCTGACCCTATGTCGAGTGTCGAATTCTGATACGTGACATTCATCTCCGCTTATTCTAGTTTGATATTCCATAATTGAAACAAGAGAAATCTCTCCACTACCCCCATTGTGCCCTATAGAAACAATGATCCACACCAGACATCACAGTCTGAAGCAGAATAACTACCAATAGGTTAAGTTCACCTCTCGCAGAAGGGATTTAAGAAGGGGGTTATCAACTGTGATGGAGAGTAGGTACAATTACAATAATGGACATTACTTCAAGTGACTGAGCCATTTACTTGTCATAATCACTACTCAGTGAGGACAAGTCAAAGTGGTTAAAAACTGACTTTGACAAAAAGCCAAGAAGAAACACAAGCTCCTGCAAACCAGGCACAACAATGTACTTAGTACAGCAATAAACCTCAGGTAAACAGAAACTCAACAGAAGTTCAAACTCAAAAATGTGCCATAGAGTATAAAGGTATTGGGGAACCCAAGTAGCAACCCTATATATATGATTGGCACAGGACCTCCTTAACCTCTGCAAAGTCAGCTTTCATTCCCCTAAAGAAAATGTCCTTAGTAAGAGAAGGAACAGAAACCTATGCTTGGAAACAAGACATGAAATCACCACTATGCTATAGAAATGAGACACTTGGGTATTTGTGAAACTATACTTTGCAACCAAAAAAGAGACAAGCAGATTTGAAAACATATAGACAACTCCCATTTTTTACAAAAAAGACCTAAGCAACTCCATTGGAATCCAGGTTCTCAAAATAGCAACTTCTTCAGAGAAGAAAGGCCTTGATTTGAGATAGGAATTACAATGCCCTCATTCAGATGAAAGATACGGACAATGTTCTGCATATATGCCTGACCTAGCCAACACATTTACCTTAAACGTCCCTCTGACGGAGAGCGCATAAGTCACTCAATCAGTGCTACGAAAAAGAGGGCTTCAGAGGTCAGAAAATAGATGGAAACCCTCAAAAACACATCCTTTGGCTTTCAATTTTGGATGCTGCCTGCAACGAAGGGTTCACAAAAGATTGTAATCCCTACTCTACTAGATGTACATTTTAAAAATTGAATAGATCCAGTGAAAACCACCCTGAAGGATCTAAATTGTTCTATCACCCACACTCCTCAATAAAGGATAGCACTAAGAGTACATGATCCCTTAACAGAAAACCAATGTAAGAATACCACTGGGAGGTGATAAGCAATGGAATTGACAAACAGGAATCAAGTGTTCTTTAGACAACCCTTTGCATTGATGGCATAATATTTGAAACTCTGAATTGACAAGTGGAGATGGAGAACCTTGTTGAAAAAGGGAAAGCACCACTTCATGGGTCACCAACACAGGAGTTACTAGAGGAAACACTTCTATGTAGGCCAATTACGTTAAGAGCAATACAACTGGATCTTACTCTTGATTGTTTCCAATAACAAAGTAATATGAGAGGACCATAGTACTCCCAAACGCTCACTATCAGGGGTCCTGACCCAGAAAAATAATTCAAAAGCAGGATATTCGAGTGGAAAGAAAAGACATTAGGTCTCATTACGACCCTGGCGGTAAGGGGTTATCGGGGCCGGTAGAGCTGCCGGCCCAGTAAACCCCCTACCACCTCATTACGAGGTTTGCTCGTGGGACCCGCGAGCAGACCAGGATGCAAACAACATGTTGTTTGCATCCTCCCCATTCCCATGGAGCCCTATGGGGGCTTGAACGGGAATGGGGATATACCCAAGGTCAGAATGGCCCGGAATTTCCCCATTCAGGGAACCCGGACCTGGTACCCAGACAGTTCATTCCAATTGGACAAAGAAATGCTTTTTGCCAAGCACATACACCCTAAGCAGACCAGAATCACACAGTGGACACCTAACACATCTTGAATATTTTGGTCATTAGGACTTTTAGGGAAAAATGGCAAATAATAAGTATTCATGAAAATGTCCAGTGTCTAATCAATAAACCAGTGTGATTTCTCAAGACTCCAGAACAAGCTAGATGTTGCATTAATGGTCGACAAACCTGAGGAGCTGATGATGGCTATAATGAATTGGGATATTGAGATAGGCATCATTAAAATCGAAAGAGGTCTCAAATTCTCCAAGGTCAACCCATTCATATGCACTAATGGGCAGGGCTTTCATTGGGCATCGTCTTCCAAGACTCACTCTGTCAGTCTTGAGACTGGCCATCCCCAGGCCCACTACCACAGGAGGAATCCCTTACTTCTGAAGACCACAAGCAGATTGACTCCTCATCTCCCAAGATGCTCGGGCCCTTGCCACAGCAGGAATGAACCTTTAATGCCTGGAGGCCACAAACATCAAAAAAGAAACAAAACAAACACATGAACAACTCACTGTGGTTAGTCACTGCAGAGTGATGCAAGAAGGAAACCTTTTCTTTTGTTGAAACACACATTCCACCTTTCTAAGAAAAGACAATTTCCAATGATGTTTTATGAGCAATACATTGGAGGATTTATGTTTCAGTTGAAGGAGAAGAATGGTTTACAATAGTGGGTACACAGTTGGCTGTTTGGTGGAGGGTGTCTTGCCCACAGGATAAACAGATTTCTGCAACGGCACAGTAACATGTTCAGCTATCTTACTGGGATGGGAAATTGTGACCTCTGGAATACAAGCATAATTATGCAACAGGGCTATTAACACTTTAATCCTTTTTAATAGTTGAAGTTTTAAATTATTGTTCATCTTTTGACTGCTGATCAATTGTATTATATTCAACACATCCTTGTAAGTAGATTTTGCTCCTTTTCATGGCAGGTTCAGAATTATGACTGTCTGCTAGAGCCCTCCTATTTTTGCACAGGACACACCTCGTTTTACGGTTCTATAGCTAATTGTGATTTTCAGGACTCTCTTGAGACTTCTTAGCCCCCCTATATATTGCTATATGGCTCTTTAGTGTTCATGGTTCGAGTTCACATGCCATTTAAAACACAGGTTATGGGAACCATGGCCTGCTTCGGCAAGAGATTTAGAATCCTTTCTGCAGGACATATGTTACATCACTAACTCGTCTTCAAAAGAAAAAATGCATAGAAGATTGCACCTAACATTCAATCATGCTTATAAAGAAGAGTATGAAACACCCAATCAATTTTCAAAAGCTCCATATATACAGCCAGGTGTAAAAACTAACACTCCGCCTTCACATCCCACGAATCAATAGGGCCAAATCTGGTGGCCTAGGCTTCCCTTACATTGCCGCCAAATCCTGAAACGCACTACCCACAGACATTAGAGCAGAAAACTTGCTACTTACCTTCCGAAGAAAACTCAAAACCTCACTTTCTGCACTGTAAATTGCAACTGTTTACTTTAACTGTAACCTTAAATTGTCTGTAAAATAGCTACCATACTGTAAATTGCAAATGTTCGTTTATCTGTAACTAAGAAATGTTGAAACAAGCGCCACGATGCCCCCAGGCAGCTGCACGCTCTAAAAATCCGAATAAATAAATAAATACATTCCTAAACAATATTCTCTAAGAGACATCAAAGCATTCAAGCAAAACTCTATACATATGTTGTTATTTTACCATTAGATGCCTACTTCATTCTAAACATTCCCAATCAAATCCTTAACAGCCAAGAAAAAACTATGATGTCATTTGCTAGAAAAAATATATTTTATCTGTTTAACTTCTGTCTATTACAATATTTCACATGACATTTCAATAAACAACAATAATAATGATCCACCACCAAATTCATAAATATTTTCATATACAAAACACTGCACAAAATAGGCTAGCATCCCCACTCTGAAACTATTTCCTACTGACTGTTCCCAATGTACGGTATGCAAGTATTGCCAATATAACAATGTGCCAATATACACCACTGTCGTCACTGTACAATATTTCTTTGTTGCCCAATGCATTCCAGTGTTGCCCTTTAAACACATTGTTATGCAGCCAGTGCCCAATATATATGCCATCATTGCCCCAGTATTTTATTTTATTCTATTTTTATTTTATTGGTAATTTTGCATTCAGAGATATGCAGAACACAAGCCTCTTCAGGCCACTACGTAGGGGATGGAGATGCTCAAAGAGCAGCCACATGGAGGATCCATAAACACTGAATGTTATTGAGGTAGGAACCGAGGGGGGAACCAAGAAAACCATTCATAGTAACCAAAGTGAAAGTTAAAACGATGAAGGTACATGAGAACATTGAGATATGAGGAGGGAAAGATTACGCTGCAGGTTGGAGCCTGAGGTTAGGTTGAAATCAGTAATCACTATATAAGCCCATGAGGTTAGGCGAGAAAGGTCTGTATAAATGTGTTTTGCAGCCAGTGACCAATACATATATGGAATGATTTGTGCCTGTACCTTCCCCCCTGCACACACACACGTACACAATGACACACACACACACACACACACACACACACACACACATACACACACACACCCATGCATGCAGTTTATTTTACACTTCTCTTTTTTAATGTCTGGTTCCTCACTTCTCTTCTCAATCAGCTTCTCATCTTCACACCATGGATAGCTCTTTTATGAGATGGATCGATATGTGGATGTTATCTCGCTTTTGGGTGGACAATGTGGCATAAGATCACCTTGGCTAGTCATTCCATTTTCTCATGTCTATTGCTTGTTTTAAGAGGTCTATCTTAAGGTGTGCCGTAATTCCAGTCTTTATGGACTCATGGGCCTCATTACGAGGTTGCGGGTCCGGTAACAACGGTAGGGGTATGCTTGCTGGTTCCATTGTTACCGGACCGCCAAGCTCTGAGTTGTACTCGCAGGTGCCTTTCATTCCGCCAGGTCTTCCCTGGCAGAATGAAAGGCACCAGCGAGCACAGCAAGCCTGTAGTACCAGCACCGTTCTAAACGGTGCCGGTGATACAGGCATCTCCATTCCCATTGAGCCCTATGGGGATGAAATGGTAATGGGGATATACCGGCACCGCGAAAGGGCAATTACCGGGTTTGGCGGGGCTGGAATACCCCAGTAATTGCCCATTCGCGGGTACTGGATTTTCATGTAAAACCGGCAAGGCTACCTCCAACCTCGTAATGAAGCCCAATGTCTTTGCCTCCCATTTTACTGCCCTGATTTTTAGTTATTTTCAGTGTCAAGAATATGGAGGAATGTTGCTCTATGAAAATACGTTCATGCTGTCAGTGTCCAACATATGCCCGCATTGCCACTGTAAAAACGTACTTCAAGCAGCATGTGCCCATTCTGTACCAATACTGCTTCTGTACAAATGTGTTCATGCTAGTTTGCTAAATATGTGCCTGTATTATCACTGTTAAGACATGTTTATACTGTCTTTGCCAAATATATCACAGTGTCATGCCACTGTGAAACCACACCTTCCTACTAGATGTGGGTGACATATGTTTGCTTCACTAGCCACAGTAAAAATGCATTTTTATGGTGACTGTGACCAACACATACCAGTATGGCCCCTGTCTGATCCATCATATGCCAGCATTGTCATTTAATCCCATTGTTGCGTGACCCGTGCCCAATAAAAGCAAGTCTTGCCCTGAATTTTATTTCATTATATTAGTGATGAGTCCAATGAAATTATGCAGAACACAAGCTTCTTCGAGGCGCTACCGAGGATTGGAGGATGGACAAGGGAAGGGGGAAGGGGAGCAACCAAGGTAAAGGGAGGGGATTGAGATATCAGGGGTCAGACAAAACCATTTACAAGAATTAGTAATGCATACATTCAGGGTTAACCAAAGTACAAGTTACAACAGATAGTTCAAGGTACATGAGAATAATGAGATACAAGGTGGCGTGAGAGCTTGCGCTGCAAGGTGGAGTTTTGGTAGAAATTAGTCATCAGTATGTAAGACCAACGTGTTAAGAGGGAAAGGCCTGTAAAGACATCATCATGTAGCCAATGCTTAATATACACCATGATTGCCCTGGAACATGCTGGTTTTGCAGCCATTGCCCAATATATGACAGAACTGCATTGTAAAACATAGTGTTATGCTACCTGTGCCTGCCCATCCCTACATGCACAGACATACAAATAAACATACACACACAAACATGAACATGCACACACATACAAAAGCAAACACATCACACATGCAAGCGTGCACAGAACTCACACTTTGTCTCAATAATTTTTTACATTTACATCATGGGCCTATTGAAACAGGAAGTACGGAGTATGTTGCTAGTGCACAATGTATCAAGTATTTCCACTGTAGGAACACATTTTCATGGCTGCATGTGAACCATTTATTTCAAAGAAGGTCCTTTACAAAAACCTCTTGCTTGCTGTTGCCCAATAAATGCCAGTATTGCCACTGTAAACGCATATTTAAGCTGGCAATTCCCAACACATGCTTGCATCATATGCCACAGTAATAATAAATGTTCATGTTGGCTCTGCACTATATAGCTTAGTATTGCCACTGCAAACATGTTTTGATGGTTCCTGTCCCCATTATATGTCTGAATTGTCTTTTAAATCATTGGACCGCAACACGAGTTTGGCAGTATTACCATTGGAATCACTGCCAAACTTCATTAATCATTCTCCCCTTTACTATGAGATTCCAAGTGGTGGTTGTTGCTGTGCAATTCTTCCATTGTGGACTCTTTATGATGTGATATGATATAATGTGGCATGTATAACACGCCTGTAGACAAGTGTTTCTAGGTGCGACAAGACAAGGAGGAGGAAACAAAGGGAGGACCAAATAACAATCTTACTAGGCCTTGTGTTATTCAGATTGCGTAAGTGCGGGGTAGAGGGAAAGGGAGAAGAGCCAGGGGGTAGGGGAAGGGGGAAGTGCAGTTAACTCACAAGTGCAGCCAGTGGGCGACTCATAAGTGCAAAGGGAAGGGACTGTAGGGATGAAGATACAGACCCTTAAGTGTTGGAGAGGACGGAAGCAGTGCAACTGAACATGCAGGAGCCTGGGCCCGAGTTCAGAGGGTGACCAGGTGACCTGTCCGTGGAGCAGTCAGGCACATCAGCAGGGGAGAGGAAGAGAGAAAGCGGAAGTGAAAAGGAAGGTCATGAGTTGCTTCCGGAACCAGAGGTGGTTCTGCTCAAGTTTGAGAGAGGCAGCTGAGGAGATAGATTTGGCCCAACTCTCTGATTGGAGAAGCGTCTGACTCTTAGAGAGTTGGAGGTGGATGAGCGGAGAGCTCGAGAAGGAAGATGTTTTGGAAGAGAAAGTTGGAGGTAGAGCCGTCCGGGGCCCCAGAAAGCCTTGTGGATGATGCAGAGGGCCTTGAAGTTGATCCTTGCAGCCACGGGGAGCCAGTGAAGAGATTTCAGAGCTAGAGAGATACAATCCCTGGGCTTGAGGCCAAGGACACTTCTTGCAGTCCTGTTCTGGATACATTGTAAATGAGTAGAGGCAGGAAGATTTAGAAAGGTCTCCATGGGGACATTGTTGGATTTACCTTGAGGACAATTCTACTCAGGTAAATCTGACAATTTCTGAAGCTAAAGTGGCGGCTATAGAAGCCATCTATATGCAGGAGGTAAATCCTTTACTTTACGTACAGGTTCTGCAGTGGGGGAAATTGCTGGAACAGTGGATGTAATTACATTACCACCATTTAGCCTGTATAGGGCCACCTGGTGCTGATTATCTTCTATTATTAGTATTTAGTGCACATGCACATATGCAAAACCCAAGCCACTTGAAAAGCAGGAGGGGGACAAGGTCAAGGGAAGGGAGAAGGGGAGGGAATATAGATAGCATGAGGAGCAAAACAGTAAATTCACAGGAAGTATTGCAAGCATTGAAGTGTACCCAAATAGTTCAAGGCACATGCACATAACGCGACACAAGGAGGCATGCAAGCATGTGCTGCATGGTGGAGCTCCATGATATGTATGAAATAGTCATCAGGAAGTAAGGCCAGGATGTTAGATGAGAAATTCTTTTAACATTTTGTCAACAACCAGTTTCCAAAATGTGGCATGATTGTCCGCTTACATGGTGTCTTGCAGTCATTGACCAATATATGCCATGATTGTCATTGATAAAAAAAAACATTAGAATAGTGCCCATGCCTTCCGCCGGACATGCCCACAAATACGCTTGGAAATACGTAAACAAACACACACAAGGGAATGAATAAACACACATACATTGGCAGAAACACACACATACCCACACATATTCAAATGAGACTCATGCATGCAGATATTTCTTTTCACGTGTATATTATTTTGACACCTCAGTTATGCCGCCGATCATCTTCTTGAAGTCTCCAACTAACACACAATGAAACAGAAAGAATGGAGCGAAATTGATTGACACCTTACACCTGAGGCCTGCCTCCATATGGGCCATAGATGGACATAAGGAAAGCATCTAAATACAAGCCCACTTCGACTCTTATGGGCCCCTCTGCTCCCCTTATTGCGTACAGGGCATAAGCCCTGCAGGCCTCCATAGTGGACAACTGCCCAAATGATTGCCTTCGGGACCTCTGTGCCTGCAGGTAACAGGTCATTCCTCTCTGTTATGTGCAGGACTCCTGAAGTGAAGCACAATGCGTGAAAGAGAAGTGGTGATGGTAAAATAGCTGCCCAGACCTCCCTGCAGCAGTCAATTTATGTGGTCATTTTTGGGGCTAAGTAGCGTATTTATATATATAGTCAACTGCAATCCTCCAAGTTTCCACTGATGATAAATGTTTTAAAGAGAAAATTATGCCTGATACCACTGTAGAATTGAGTGGCCCTTTTCTTTGAAATGTCTCCGCTTTTATTAAATGTTGCTATTATTTGATGTGAAAATGTTGTTCACATTAAGCATTAAAAATATCAATGCCCTGGTGAAATAGTCACCACTGAGAGCTAGCTTTTCTTCTCAGCTGTTTCTTATTCCTGAAAGCACAAAAGCCTACGGAACAGTTTACAAACATTTTAAGTTGTCCAATGTCAGGTGTGAAATAATCAACAATTCCTGCCTTTGAGGCACACATCATGTTGCATTTTGTTATTTGTAGTCCTGCATGTATATTGTGTATTGGAAAGCAAGATTAGCACTAAAACAACAGCACCCACAGAACATGATTTTAAACTAAACTTTGTTTCATAATATCTTTAAGAAACAAGTCTACATTATGAATGAAGGAGTGATAATAGTTGAGAAAAGTGGGGTTTTGTTTTAATGTCTGGAGTTTTTAAGCACAGCCCGAAAATAGAAACGGTCATTCATTAATATTCTCTCCAAAACTATGGGTGTGGTATTTTTTCTATAAGTAGAGGATCCAACCCTTTAAGATACAATACAGACATGGACGCGGACACATTATTGCATACTATTATTTGACCAATATATCTGTTTTCCTATATTTTACTCTAAACAGTTCCTTACGGAATTCACACAATATATGAAGAGTGTGTACAACGTTTACGTTCAATTCGGTTGCTAAAACCCCAAAAACAGGACAGATAAAAGTTGGGTAGGAAAAACTGTACATTCATATGCATCTAAGGAATAAGTGTCTGAACATAGGAATTTGAGAGGTCAAATTACAGGGCCTTTAGTTATGGTTAAGTTGCTCAAATCATAGAAAGAGCACTTTATGGGTGGCTTATAACTCTGGCGCTGTTTGGCGAATCGCAACAAAAGTATATGGCCACCTCAGAACGATTTTGCAAAGTTTGGTGCGGTTCCGTTCAGCGGTGGGAAAGCTGTAAGGGGGGTTGCCACATTTCTGAAATCTTCATAGACACAATGGAAAACATTTTGAATGAAATGTGCTATTGTGCTGCTTATTTTTTTAACTTCTACATATTTGTCGAAGTGGATGTTGACAGACTGAATGTTGTTGCATTGTGGGTATGTTTGGAAGCCAACAACTGTACCAGCTGCTCCATTGATGAAACCTTGTTCTACGTCAAGGTTACATTTCAGAATTACTCTGCAGTTTAGACACAGAGATAATACATTTCCTTATCCATCTCTGTTGGAGATACATTTTTCTAAGCTATTTAGCCTTGCTGTTGCTTGTTGACACAAAGTCTCGGGAGGGTAGCTCAGGGGCAACGTGTTCGCCTTCGAAGCAAGACAGCAAGGAGCAACACAGGTTCGATCCACGTGTCTGCGCTTAGAAACCTCTGGGTATTATGCACGTTATAAATAACCTATCATATAATAGGGAGTGTCATGCCATGCACTTCTAGCTTGTTGTCATGCTCACCTGGCTCCCACAGGGGCGTCGGTCGGACCCGGACAGCTGCGGTCTCCACCCACGTGATGCGTAGTGCAGCGATGACTGACTGGATCTGCCCTCCTAATATTGTCTGCTTAACCCGTAGAAATATTCTCCTGCAAGTGGAGAGATGGATTTAGCCACTTGTGGATTCAAGTGATGGCACCCCCGCAGTCCTCCCCAACTAATCACCTCCGAAATGCCCTCACAGCAATCTCACCTTATATTCTTGAAAGATGAGCTCTCCATCCTGAGTGGATTTGCAGGGGCGCGTCGATTACAGTTACTTCACTGGTTTGAAGGCTCGGGAGAGTTCCGGAGAGTATTGACTCTGAGGTTCCTGGTGAGTCCAAGTAAGTATTAAGTTCATAGAGTTCAATATGTCCGATGTGCACTCTTGTTCTCCCCTTCCTTTCTTGTCTTGCAGCTGGCTCGTGAAAAGATGCTCTTGTGGCAGCTGGTGGGGCTCAGGTAAGTGTCTGTATTACCCGGCGCTGTCCGGTAAATGTTGCACGAGGAAATGTGTTGTTTTGTCTCTCTTTACAGATGCAGCACATGAAAATATGGAGAGTCACAAAAGGATGCCTCCGGTGGTAAATCAGGTAAGTCTAGTGTGGTAAGAATTATATTTGTTGGTTCCCTCGGCTCCCCTTGTGGTTTTCTTTTGTCTCCTAGGTGCCGAAGTTCAGTGAAGAAATGATGGAGGCAGCGCCGACGCGAAGGATGCTGTGAAGAATGGTGAGCATGGCGCGGCGCTGCAGCTGGAGGTGTGGCGCGTGCAGAAATTATGTTCTTTACAGGTCCGGAGACAAGATGGATCCAGAATCAGGTGTGAAATAGAAATAAGTTTGTTTTCTAACCTTGTCCCTTTCTTTCCTCTTTGTTTTAGGAGCTCCGGATTCGAGGTGGGCGTGGCAGAAGACTGGATGCAGGCTTCAGGCACGGTGAGTGTTACACTGCTGGATGCAGAATAACACGAAGCGTGTGTTGCTGGTCGGGTGTGGTTTAAATAGCCTCAAAAGTAGTCCCAGATAAGAAATCCCTAGAACCACACCCGAGTAAAAAATAGTCCCTGTAGAAAAATAGTCCCTTTCAGGCTTCATGTTGGATTGGAGTCATTTGCCGCATGGTCTGCCTGAGGTAAGTAATGACTATGAGCCTGGCGCCTTAGGCACCAGGACTGATTCCTACTATGAGGCTGGCGCCTAAGGCGCCAGGACTGAACCCATATAGCCACTAGGGGCTGCTGAGGTTTCACTAAATGTCTAGATGCCTGCTCCCGGGGCTGATGGGCTTGGTCCGGATTCCTGGGGGTAGGCATCATGACACTTGTCTGTGGAGCTGGTATTCAGTATGGGTTGCATTTCTTTTTTTCAACATTGTATTGTTGAATTGACTACAGCTTTCAAGGATTAACATTAAGGACATGCATTTTATAATTTGTTGAGTTAATTGTTCCATGACATCTGGGGCAGATTTGCTTTGCCCATATATCTCATGTATTAGTCTAGTTTTTAAGATTGATTTAGCATCTTTAGTAAGCAGACCAGTTCTAATGCTTTTTAAAATGTTAGCATAGTTAGATCTGCAGACTGACGCATGTTTTAGTTAGTTCTCTGTGCAGCAAAAATGTTGCCAGAGATTTACATTTCTAATGCTGCCGAGTGTGTTATGGCATTGTTTGCATCCTAATGTTTTGAAAATAGGTTCACCTTTTACTGGTGTTAACTGTAGGAGGTCTCTGAAAATAACAACGTTTTTTTTCTCCAAACAGATCTTCATAGTCGGTTTTTGGGACTTCTTGCATTCTGAGCTGAAATAAAGCCAACAAGAGGTTGGAAACCATGCTGACTTAATCTACAAGGAACACTTTCACAGGTTTCAGAATTCTGCGTACTTCTGTAGCAGCTTCTGCTGATAATTTTAGTATTCTAATTTGTTTTGGTGTTCTACTGGGAGGAGCAGTAGTCAGTGTAAAGTTACACCTCCTATGTTGTAAGCAGCTAAACCTGTGTGGGCTGTTACGACAGCTGAAAGGTTGTTATTTGTTCAGTCTTGTAGACATTTGCTGCTTATTTTAATTAAGAACATTTTGTCAGAACCAGCTTCCCCACTTATATACAGGAGCAGAGGTTTATAATTTTTACAGCTACATGTTTTAGTTTCATGTTTAAAGCCATGTTCAATTTCTTCAGTGGCCTCTAGATAAATGATGAGTTGTTCATTATTTTGCAGTGATTTTAGCACTGCCAGGTCCTCTTCAGATTGTTTAGATTGATACATGTTATTTTCTACCTCAGTCTTAGCTATTTCTGATTCATTTAGAATGAGTATTTCTCCAAGTGGTTCTTGGCTTCATGTAAGAGAAGGTTGACTGCCTTCAGGAGTGCCTATATCTACTATAGCTTCACTTTATTCCTCTTGTTGGCATTCATTGTCCAACATTTGTTTGTATTGTTTGTATTGTTTAGAAATGTGTTTGTATTGTTTATCTAATATTTGTGTACTCTTTTTATAAAATGTTCTGCGACAACAGGCACATACTTTGCTTCCTCCTTTCCTGCTACTCTCTGGCGGGCCTCTCTTGGCCCTCTTCCTGCTCCCACCTGTGAGGCTAAAAACCTTGGGGTCATCTTAGTCTCCACACTCTCCTTCTCTCCTCACATCTCGGATGCTCTAAGAAGTCACACTACCAGCTGCACCTCCTCAGCGGTATACTTCATTTCCTCTCCTTCCCTCAGAAGCTCACTGTCTCCCGAGCTCTGGTTCTTTTTAAAAAAATAAATTAAAATAGTTTTTGGTTTCCCAGGGAAACCTTTACAAATCTTTATCAAAAGAAAATTAGATATAGTGCAAAAAACAGAATACATTCATAAGATAATCACAAATATAAAACCAGTAAAAAATTGCTTACAATTGATCGTGCAATGTATGTGACATTGCATATGTAATGTGCCTATCATCCTAGTGCAAGCTTATCAAATCATCACGGTTTAAACAAAACAACGAATCAGATAACATTATAATCAAAGAAAGTGCAAGCCCACTATACGTGACATAAAGTATAAAACCCCAAAACACTTGTTAGTCAAAAAATAATAAGAACATGACATTTGAACAAAACGACAGTTCAAATAGCATCAGCATCAGGGAAACTACGAGATCACTTCACAAAGTATTGAAGCATGAAATACAATAAGGGCCACTAATTCCTACAATATAACATATCGTAACCAGAGCTACTACAGCCTTAAACCAATATAATTAGAAAGTTCACATGTAGGTCTCATTTTCAATGTAATTGGAACTTTGAGTGTACTTCAATATTGAAGCTGTTTACAAGCCTTAGTTTTCATTCGATTTTGAAACGTCATACCAAAACGTAAATAAGACAATCTTCTACTTTGTTTTACTGTTCACCTTGGTCAATGCATCTTCAACCTTGAAAAATAATTTTGTTGGTGTCAAAAGCAAACGAGTATTGTCTCCTCTTATGCATCTTTCCCAGAAAGATTGTTGCGCTAGTTCGGTAGCCTCCGGATATTAAGTACCCAATAAATTCCGTCTGTCTTGTTCAAAGTGAGAACAGTATAAAACAAGATTTTTCAATGTTTCACACTGGACCCAAGTTACACAGAAACGCCAACTGTTCTCAACATAGGATATCGATGATTTATACCAATGTTTAGAACGTTCAAGCGTTGTATTGCTCGCCCAGAGTGCACGGACAGTCGTTAATCACCAGCGCAATTGCAGAGCCAATACTTTAAACGCAGATAGACGACGCAATGACTTACAACCACATGCACGCTTAGAAAATAATGAGCACTTATACGGCTATTTATTCAAAGCTTGGAAGCAACAAGTGTTACACAGAAATAAATCACAGAAAAGACAGAGAATTAAAAAAAAAATACATCACCGTGGGCGTAACTGAATCCCTCCTCTCACCAGAAGCGGCTTTAAGACCCCGATAACAGCCAGGCCGAGAGCACAACAGCCCACAGGTATGCCGGACAAAGGCGTCCCCCTTCTGACTGAGGTCTTTGTACTTGTCCTGTCTGACCGTTGAGGGATTCCGCATATATGCACACCTCAAAAAGGGGTGGTAATTTCTCGAACCTTCTGGCAATGCACTTGCGCATTGATGGGCAACCGTTGGTTGACAGCTGGGTCAACCAACAGTAACCTCAAGGAGCAAAGCGCTTCCCTTTCCTAAGAACAAACTCCACAGAAAACAGTCCCATAACTCATAACAAGACATAACAAAACCAGCTTTCCCAGCAGAATGTCCTTGACTGCATACCAGGTTTGGAAAGCATGTTTTCTTCAGCAAAGTAAATTCAGCTCTCAGCAAAGTAAGTACAGCTTTTCACTGAGGCATTAAGTAAATATCCGTTATGGCTCTGAGTGCCCCCAGAATACACTGCCCACCAGCGCCATGTTTTAGCTCAAGCATAACAAGCGTAGGGAATTGATTTAATTTAAACCAAATGTTAATTGTTCTGGCTTTATCACAAGGAAACTTTACAATATACAGTGAAGGTACTTCTCTTTGTCTTGGGAATGATGCTTAATCAGTATAGGTTTTGTTAGAATTATTGGCCTCAATGGTTTTGATCCAATCCCATTCATAAAGTTTGCATTTGACACTTGGTAGACCTTGACTAAGATCTTCAACTATAGCGTCAATATTCGCTAAGGTTTGATTCATTTGGTCTGCAAACAATACAATTGAGGCAGGATTACCATCTTGCAAAAGATTGTTGAGGTCTTGATAAAGAGAATTCCGAGGTGGAACCAAGATTTTAGCATAACTGGCTAATTTTCACCATATAAATCTCAATGAAAGAGATGAGAGCCCCAGTTTGTGCCATATGATTGAATTAGGAACGGCAGATGCTAGACCCAAGGTTTGTTTCCATATTTGTGCCTGGATGCTGTTTAAGACTGCATCCAAGTCTAATAGACATGTATCCAAACCAAACAAAAGAATTGGTTCCACCTTCATTAGGTAGAAATCAACAATAGGCATCAGGAGGAACTTTTAGTGTTTTTTAAATAGAATTCTAATCTGTGAAGATAGAGGGCGAGCTTTAGCTTTTAGCCGAATGGACCAAGATGTAACTGAGTTTAAGTAAGACAAAGAGCAGCCTAGGTATCGAAGGTACTTCACCCGTTCAATTTGTGCTCCAGCTATGCTCCATTGATACGACTTTATTCTCTTGTTGTTGGTAAAGATAATGAGCTTAGATTTCACGGAATTTGCCTGCAAGTTCTGTTGGTTCGCGTAGTCATAAAATATATTTAGCTTACGTTGAAGACCATGAGGGGTCCTATCAAAGAGAATAATGTCATCTGCGAAAACACATCCAGTGTAAATTTAACTTGCCCAATCTTGCTGGATAAATAGATGGATCTGTCCACAGTTTATCCATGTCACATATATATACATTTTAAAAAGTGGCAGCGAGATTGCACCCTTGCTTAGCTCCAGTCCTTGTAGAAACAGGAGGAGTGAGAGCACCATCTTGCGTGACACGAACTTGAAATGTGGTGTGAGTGTGGAGCATTGCAACTAGGTGCACAAGACGATGTGTAAAGCCCAACTTCAGCATCTACAGCCATAGCAAGTCCCTGACTACAGAATCAAAAGCAGAAGACAGGTCTAAGGCTGAGGTGCATATAGGGCCTGAGTTGGATAGTTTTGACTTTGATAACACATGTGCAACGATGATGGCATTAAGCGATGTTCCCATTTCTTTGCGGAAGCCCACCTGAAACTTTGAGAAGATGTCATTATCAGAAATGAAGCCCTCTAGATGTTTCAAGAGTAAAGTTGCAAACACCTTTGCAGCAGCATCCACAAGAGCTATTGGTCGAAAGTTGGCAGGGTCGTGAGGATCACCCTTCTTGTAAATAGGAATGATTATGGCGTTACGCCAAGAATGAGGAATGATGTTAGATCGAAGTATGTGATCAAATTTAGTAAACAAAATTGCTGGCCAAAATTGTGGATCTGATTTTAGGATGCAGGAAGGTATGCCATCCAGCCTGCCTGCTTTGGAGTTTTTAGCCTCTGAATAATCCAGATGATATCATCTATGGAAAAAGCAAAGCACTCAGTGAGTCTTAAGTGCAAAATCCGCTAATCACATGATTGGAACTGAAGAGGTAAGTGGAATTTTGCACTGATGTAAGATTGCCAACTATTCGAAGAAATTGAAGAAGAGAAATTACATTGCTCAGTGTAAGAGTTTTCTCTGAGTATCGACCATATGCTACGGATGTCTCTTTTAGATAATAAATACATCATCCTTTGGTTATCCTTAAGATGGAACTGATGTTTAATACATTTCCGATGGTTACGAGAACTCTGACAGATACTATGCTTCATTTCGTAGTATTGTGCGGAACTCAAGCTCAAGGACGGTAAAAACCTAAGACTACGGTTCTTTTCACGTTTGAGTCATGAGTGGTCCCTTATAGCTACAAGTAAGTGCGCCAAGATGACTTTTAATAACTAAGTTGTTCCAAGACTCTCTTTGAGAGGGGTTATTTAGCAATTGATTGTCTTCATAGACACGCCAGGAATCTCTGTTAACAAGAAAGGTGAGTTCCCTGCATAACCTAGGGTGCCCAGTGCACCGACCAAAGCCAACAATGGATCAGTCACAAGTGCCTCAGTCTTTGTGTGCACCTGGAGTGAGATGGGAGAGTGATCACTTGGGTGGTTATCCAAGATAGATACCAAATCAACCATCCCCAACAAACTAGATGAAACAAAGAAATAGTCTAAATAAGAAGATGCCGTAATCCGAGTCCAAGTGCCAGAATGGAGACCACTCTTCAAATTCACCATATGCAAATTCCAATCGATTAAGTATTGAATCCATTGTTTATTTCTCTGCGATAACGTTGAGTGAGAGCTCTGAGAGGTACAAAATTGCACTGGGGAGGTAGACTTCAAACACAAAGAATTAAAGTCTCCACCAGTAATAATGTAATAGTCTGGATTCTTAAGGAGGGCATCTTCTAAAAGTATGTCTAAAAAGTTAACATATTCATCAAGATTAAGTTTAGTCCGAGTAAAGTAAATACACACAATTAGAAAAGTAGTCTAAGGACTGCTAGGTTCAAAGTATTCAATGGCCAATATGTCATTGCTGCACAAGATTATTGCGGAGTGATGGTTGGCAGTATTGTTAACTAGACTAGCTAATCGACCTGCTGGTCTTCCTAAGATGCCTTGCACAGCGGGAAGGCAGTAGGTAGTAAAACCGTCCCTACCAAACAGTTTAATACACATGGGGCCTCATTATGAGGCTGGCAGTAGCCGCTGCCACCGGTATTCATTTTTTGCCGGTGCCCGAAAAGGGCAATTACCGGGTCATTACGATCTTGCCGGACCTGATAATTGCCCTTCTCTGGGCGCCAGAAAAAAATCTTCCCCCTTCCTATTTGAGCCCCATAGGGTTCAATGGGAATGGGGAAGGTGGTAGCACCAGTACTGTTAATAATGGTACCGGTGCTACAGTCCTGTTCTGCTCCTGGGTGCCGGTATGGCCACCGGGTCAGACCTGGTTGCTGCAAAGGCACCCGCAAGCAGAACTCATAGTATGGCGGTACAGTAGCAACGGTGCCGGTAGCGCTAAGGGCACCGTTGTTGCCTTACCGCCATACTTGTAATGAGGCCCATGGTTTCTTGAACAATCAATAAAGTAGTAAACTCATCGATGGGCAACAAACTAAACCAAGAATTAAAATGTGTAAAGCCGCAGCAGCTCCATGATACGATTCTTAATGGAGGATGACTAGGATTGTTTGTTAACTTTCGTCAATTCAGCAATCGTAGCAAACAATGGTGCAAGCCATGAGATATTTGAGGAAGACCCCACCAAGGAAGATATCTGGGTAATTATATCAACATTAGGGGGAGATCCATCCTGGGTGTTAGAGGCACTTGCATTAATAGGGGCAATCAATGGCAATTGTTCCTCTAAGAAAACATTTGCCTCTTCAATCGATTGAAACAAACAAAGCGAAAGACCTCGTATTCCAAAATCCGCTGTGTGATCCCACAATAGCTTGGTGATGATAAATGATTTGGGATCGCAGATCAATGTGAAAGTTATTGTGGTTTGCCAGTCTAATCCACTCAATATCGTCTGAGTGCAACGTGCGAAGTTGAGGACTATTTCGAAAAGTATTAAATAAAAATGAGCGATTTCATCTTTGAGGACCATTTTTCTTGGGGTCGCTGGTCCACCCCAAAATATTAGGAGGGTCAACTGAAATGTCATTTTCGTTAGAAGCGACATTTGAATCAGTGCCCACTTGAACAACAGCTAGAATTTTGTCAGTGATAGGAGCTGAGTTAGTACCAATGCATGCATTTCCATTAGGCATTGACTGCAGAGTACCAAATGCAGAGATGAAATGTTGATGACCAGCTTTCATCATAGTAGCTTGAGATCCACCCATCTGAGGGTTCGCAGCCTTAGGTATAGTTAGGTCAACTTTCAAGACTGGAGAGATCGTAGTGTTAAACTGGGATCCTACTTTTAGGCTTCCTTGTTGCAGATGTTGGACATCAGAGCTACGCGACGGCGTATTGGGCAACCTATCACCATTAGAGCTTCCTGACAGTGAAGCCCTAGTTTGTTTGTTGCAAGCCATCGGAAAGAACTGAGATAGTTGGCATTGTTTTAAATTAAGGATAAGATAGGTTGAGTTGGAGTTACACCATTTTCAAATTGAGATGGACAAATAGAGGTCATGGCAACAAGGACTTAGGCTTTTTACTTTTTTCCCTACCGTCCTGCGTGTCTATATTCAGTATTGTTTTGGACTCTTCGTTTAATTGATTTAGGTCGATAATTTCATCATCTTTTGATATGTTACACACATTTTTTGTGTGGGAATTGCGACCTAAACGTTTATTTGGGGTTGATTTTTTGTGTTTTTTTCTTGTAGCATTATGATTTTTTTGGCATTATTTTTACGTTTTAGAGCTCTCGCATGGGCTTGTCTCAGTTTGCGCGAATATAAGTGCGTTGTGGAATCAGAAGAGTTATTGACAGCACAGGACTCGTTTGGAACATGATCTTCACCTTGATTATTGGCTATTTGGTCCATAAGCTCAATGAGAGGCAACATGCTATTGGGAAAATCATCCTGTGCCTTACTTGTCATTCCAGGATCGTCGGTGGAATGGGAAGGTAACTTGGTGTCACCCTGCAAGGTTGGCTTTTGTGAGATTAAGTACCTAAATACATTGTCTAGTTTGACAGTATTTAGTTGGACCGCTGCCAGCAACGCAGAAGAGGAGAATTCACTCACTAGCGCGTCCTTTACATCGCCAATAGAGACTGCGTCAGCATACGTTCTCAATAGCTGTACACTCGACGTTCCATCATTGGAAGTTTGAGTGGGTTTACTAACGGCTGTTAGAACAGTCGGCACCTTAAGTTTTTCAATAAGGGAATCTAATGTAAGGAGCCTTAACCTGAAAATGTGTTTGTGCCATCATAAAACCCTACAGTTTACACAATTTGGCTGTTAGACCAAAATGGAAGATGCATGGAATTAATGTGCGCTGCCAATTTCCGCACAAGCGTGCGAAAGAGTGCGAATCGCAGCGCAAGTGCGAAAATCGAAGCGAAAATCGCAAGTGCGAAAATCGAAGCGAAACCCGCACACAGCGATTCATGGAAGTCCGTGCACGTGTAAATCCATGGATGTGCGCTAAAATCCTGCATGGTGCACGCTGGCGCACACGTCTTCAAACAGCGTGCGCTACGCACACAGCGAAAGCGCACATAGCGCAGTGCACACAACAAAAGTAGGCGTAACGCGGGGCATAACACGCGGAATGGGGAACAACGCGTGAAAATGTGTGTGTCACGGGGGAAGCGCAGGAGGCAAATGCGCGGAACGCCCACACGTGCGCCTACAACACATATTCATGGAATCGAACGGGGCCAACGTGTGCGCCAAAAAAGACGCACTAATCCGGAAACACGTACGCCAGCAGGAAGCAGGCGTACGTGGACCCGCGCAGCATAAAAGTGCACGCAAACAACTAACAAGCTCAGACGCTAAAATGATTATACCGTTCCTTGCAGCAGTGGTCGTGGGATACCGCAGGAGGAGGAGGATAGTCAGGGCCAGAATTTTTACACCCAGAACCAGCCTTTTTGGGATGCCTGATGACCAGGTGTATGGGAGGTACAGGTTTCTACCTCACATAATACTCGACCTGGTGAGTGAGTGGGAGGATGACCTCACAACACCCACCCTGTGCTCCCAAGTACTGAGCCCCTTGGAAAAGGTGCTCAATGTACTGCACTTCTTGGCCACTGGTTCATTTCAGCATACAAGTGCCATAGTGGGGGGGGGTGTCACAGGCCACGCAGTCACGCTGCCTGCACCAGGTGTTGGCAATCATGACTGCACGCCCATCAGTCCGCAGGCACATATACCTACCCACAACACCTGCAGAAAGGCAGGCCGTCGTCCAGGATTTTTATGGGGAGGCACACTTCCCCAAAGTGCTAGGTGCCATTGACTGCACCCATGTGGCTCTACGTCCTACCAGGGCAACTGAGCACATCTACAGAAACTGCAAGCACTGGCATTCCATCAACGTGCAGGTAGAATGTGTTGCCAAAGGAATCATCACCTCAGTATATGGCAACTATCCAGGGTCCATCCATGACAGTTTCATTTACAGAATGTCAACCCTAAACCGGGACCTAGAAGCTGGGCGGCATGGCGATACATGGCTGCTTGGTGAGTATAAATGCCCCTGCACATGCATGCATGTCAGATACTGAGTAATGTCACAACCCCACTAATGATACCCATCATCACCTCCCCAGGGGACAGTGCCTACCCTCTGAGCACCCACATGATGACGCCAATTCGGAACCCCACCGCACCACCCGAGGTAAGATACAACACAGCCCATATTGCAACCCGGGGCATAGTGGAGCACACATTCGGAGTGCTCAAGTCACGCTTTCGCTCCCTTGACCGCTCTGGTGGGCAGCTGCTATACGCACCCCCAGTAGTGTGCAGGATCATAGTGGCAGCATGTGTCCTGCACAATGTTGCAACACGCCGGGGCCTGCCGGTGGACATGGTGGTGCCCCCACATCCCCAACCACAAGCACGACCGCTGAGCATGGGGGGGAAAGGGCACGTGGTGAGGCAGCCCGTACGCAGCTGGTGGCTAATTACTTCACCTAAAATCACACCCCTGTGGAGTTCACACAGCCCTGGCACATTCCAGCTGACAATCAATGATGATGACATAAGGGACAGTCAACTTTCACAACCATACCAGCCTGAGATTGGTCACCTGGAAGTGTTACATTGTGTGCATCCCTACCTACCCAAACACAACCAATGCTGTGTCACAAAAAGACACACATTTATGCTGCATGAATGAATACCTCCTTGCAAAATACAACATGAAAATAGCGCCATGTCACCCAACTCCTCCTCATCTCCGCCACCCAACACACCATGGCATGTCCTGAAAGTGAAAGCAAACAAAGGAATGCACAACACATGACACAAGTGTCACAAAGTGCACTGTCCCAAATGGAAACAGGCCACAGACAATATGCTCCCAGTAATTAATAACAAACAGCACACATGACCAAATACTTACCAGCAACACAATACTGCAACACAGCATGAATCATTGCCAAAATATGACAGTACAAACTCAAAGTAATGTAAGTCATACAACCTCAATAAGCCAGCACATCGACACCTTCCAACTCCAGATTGTTGCTATCAGGCAAATGTGTCAGTGTACTGCATACAACATGAACTGCATCTGCAAAGGAGACGACCTTGTGAAGACATGAAGAAGGTACCTGCAAATAATGAGTAAGACATGGATGCACAAGCACATATCAATACACCATGCAGTGTTCAATACAAAAACAAACCCCACTAGGGATGGCCACACAGTTATGACTACAGACTGCCCACACAGCTCTTGGGAGCCCAATGTCACTGTGCAAGTCACTGTCACTTGGTCACACCCTTTGCGAGCCCATGGAAACGGGAAGCAGGAGGGGTGTGTGTCAGGAACCCAAGCATCTAACCCAAACACAGGACAAGCCTGCATGTGCCCAGGTGGAGTACACAGTGGATGCCCAAGGGAGCCACACAAGGCAACACACTGTAAAAAAAAAAAAAAAAAAATGCCCATGTGGGGGTGAGAGGGGTAGCCACCCAGGAGGTCCGAGGACAGGGTGCACACCAACACCCACCTGCGTGGATGTTGCAAAAAAAACACCTCCATGGGCTCATGGCCTGCACGGCTACACTACTGTGGGAGAAGTGCTGCTGTCGCTCTCATCACCCTCTGCTGCTGCATCAGGAGGTGGTGGTGCTATGGGAGGCAGCTCACGCAAAGCCCTGGTATGGTCCTCCATGGCAGCAAGCATGCAGGTGTTGAAGGTCTCGTTCTGGAGGATGATAGTACGGAGATCCCCATGCAGCACCTGACAGGTTGCCTGCATTTCTGCACGCATGGCCTCTCATGATGCCCGGATCTCCTCCTGAGTTGCCTGCAGCTCAGATGAGAGCGAACGTGTGAGCCACTCCAGCTGCTGTTCTGTCCTCAAATTTGTGGAAGCCTCAAGTTCAACAAGAGTCTCCCTGAGGTTATGGAGTTCTACCCTCAGGGCTTCCCTGTGGCCCTGTGACTCTATAGAAATGGTTTCCTGCAGAGTCTCCAGTGCCGCCTGTCGGTCCCTGTTGGACGCCAACATTTCTTCCCTGTGTGATTGGCAAATTGAGTCTGTTGCCTGCTGTTGTTGCTCCATCTGCCTTTCAGGGGGGATAATGGAAGTGGCCACCCTTTCCATTGCCTGAGTCATCATTTCAACTGATGCTACCTGTTGGGATGCCATACCGTACATGGAGTTCTCCCATACAGTATTGCCTGGTGGCGTACAGCCACCGCATCGGCGGGAACCACACCTGTTTGGGGCAAGGCGATCTGCACCTTGCTGTGCTGGTACTGCCTGAAGCTGCAGGACTGCATTCCCTCTCTGATCTGCTGGCCCAGGAACAGGATCAGATGTTGTGGAGTGTGACTCTGCATCTTTAACCGCCAAAGGCAGAGTAACCAACACTGACATCCCCATAGAGGGTCCTACCCCTGGTGCAGGTGGGTTGGACAGAACAGAATCCCTGCCAGAAACACTCACCTGCGACGGCACATAAGTCTCATCATCCGATTCAGCACCTGAATAGAGGTCTGGGGAGGTGCACCCAGAGACACCCCTGGACAGTATGGTCTGCAGTAAGATTGGGTTTTCGCCCACCACCACACCACGTCCCCCACTGGTGCCCGGTCGTGCCTGAGATTCCTCCTGGGTCTCCTCCACCTCAACAGCATCAAGTGCGTCATCACCTGCAAAAACATGAAAGACAACAAAAGGAAACAGGCATGAGCACCATAGCACACACATAGGCCTGACAAGGCAGAGATCCAGTACATTAATTACACATGTCCCACATGACTATAACCCTGGCATGCATGCACTGTCCATGAGTTGGAAGGGGAGGCAAAAAGCACACACTGATGACACCAAGATGGAAAAGCAAGACATTTGCTGCATGCTGGATAGCACTGGCATCACACATTAGCCTGTGAGTGGCATGTCCAATACACATACATGACACATGCCATCACACATATGGCATGTAGCATAGCCATGGTACATTCCACAAGTACAGCCATATGTCAGTGAATGAGTACTGTCAGCCATCCATGTGAGATGGACATGATGAGATGAAAAATGCTACATAGTGTGACAAAATATGCATGTGCCACTCACTGCAACACATCCAGTGTACAAGAATACAGTGATTGCAGGCAGATGTACACATCAATGGTTGGTCACTTAAACTTGACAGGAAACAACTATCATGTACCACATATAAACAAGCACCAAAAATCAATGTGAGCAGGCCAATACTCAATCAGCCTGAATGGTCTAATCATTCACATAACAAGGTAACAAATGTGGTTCAATGTTATGTTATGTTATGTTATTAGTATTTGTAAAGCGCGCGTTCGCCCAAAGGTATCATGGCGCTGGAAGGGAAGCTATCCAGTCGGAGAAGACCAGTGGAGTGGTCAGGCTTAGAACAGGTGGGTTTTCAACGCTCTTCTGAATCCGAGATGGTTAACAGTGGCCCTAAGAGGTTCAGGGAGGCTGTTCCAAAGTATGGTCGCGGCAACAGAGAAGGCTCTACCACCGAGCCTTGCCCGGTTAAACCTGGGGACAGTGAGCAGGTTAGAAGTAGCAGAGCGGAGGTTCCGGTCCGGACAATATCGGGTGAATTTAAGCTGCAAAAATTCAGCACCCTGACCGTGAATAGCCCGGTGAACAATACACAGAGATTTAAACTGAATTCGTTGTTTCACCGGGAGCCAGTGCAGTTGGAAAAGCACTGGTGTAATGTGGGCACCATAAGGGGAGCCAGTAGCCAGCCTAGCAGCCAGGTTCTGCATACGCTGAAGGCGATGGATGAGGCCGATAGGTTGAGACAGATAGAGCGAATTGCAATAGTCCAGTCGTGTGAGGACTAACGCGGCTACCACAGGGGGCAGAGGGCTACCGGGATCAAGGGCATGACCCTCTTAAGGATTCTGATCTGGTGGTGGGTGGACTGGCACACAGCCGCAACCTGGTTAGACATTGACAAAGAAGCGGAGAGGATAACTCTTATATTCTTGACTTTGCTAACTGGGTTGGGTAGCGGGCCCAAGGCAGCAGGCCAGAAAGCAGGGGTCCACAGGGAGGGGTTGGGGGGCAGCCTACCAACAGTACCTCCGTTTTATCACCATTTAACTTTAGCCAATTCTGGTCCATCCAGATCCCGACTCCCCTAAGGCAGTCGTGGAGGCATACAGAGGTCTCTGATTGATCCTGGTCCAGACGGATCAGGATTTGGGTATCATCTGCATATGAGTAGCAGTTTAACCCATAGGAGCGGATGAGACAAATCAGGGCCCAGATGTAGATGTTAAACAGAATTGGCGATAGCGAGGATCCCTGAGGGACACCACAAGTGAGAAAGCAAGAGGGGGAGAGAAACGGTGGCATAGCAAGGGTCTGAGTGCGATCCGAAAGAAACGAGGTAAACCAGGCAAGAACAGCACCGGATATCCCAATCTGTGAGAGACGAGAGAGAAGGATGGAGTGGTCTACCGTGTCGAATGCGGCGGAGAGATCTAGCAGGATCAGAGCCTCAACCGCGCCAGCATCGACAAGTCTGGACATGTCGTCCTGCACCGAGACCAGGACACTTTCCGTACCTCTCCCAGGCCTAAAACCCGCATGCGCATGATTAAATATTTTGGAAGATTCCAAAAAAGAGGACAGAAGCGGTGTGACCAGTGATTCCAGCAGTTTGAACGGAAACGGAAGTAGAGAAATAGGGCGGAAATTAGCCGGGATGGTGGGGTCAAGAGAAGGCTTTTTAAGGAGGGCAATAACCCTAGCAGATTTCAGTTCTGGGGGAACAAATCCCGACTGACAAGAGTTGTTTATTGCCAGTGTGATCTCAGTCAGAATATCAGGAGCAATAACCTTCATAATAGAGGCTGGGATGGGGTCCTCGGGAGATGATGATTTAATCTTCAAAATGGCTGTCAAGACCTCTGCCTCGGTGAATGGAGGGAAAGAGGACCAACTAGCCAAGGTATCAGTAGAGGGCACAAAGCTGGGGTTTTCAGGAGGCAATATTGCAAGAGATTTAGCAATGTTTGCTCGTATAGCATCAATTTTGGTGGTAAAAAAGGAGCCCAGGTCATTGCACAGGCTTAACCATAGAGGTCAGGGTCTCCGAAGAGGATAACAAATGCACAATGGAAAAGAGAGTTTTTGGTTTGCATAGAGTGTGTTCAATTTTCTGGGCAAAGAAGGAGGATTTTGCCAGTTTAACGCTTGTCAGGTATGTGGACAGATTGCGTTTATATATATCTCTGAGCTCTGGATTATAACCAGAACGCCATTTCCGTTCAGCTTGTCTAAAATGGAGGCGAGACGTTTTAAGCTGGTCAGTAAACCAGGGTTGGGAGGGAAGTCTACGGCCTTGAATCAGTTTCAGTGGGGCGAAGAGGTCGGCCTCGTGGTTAAAGAATGGGACAGTGAGGATAAATATAGTTGCTTCAAGGGGGCACAGTTAGAGACAATCTGATCAGTAAGAGCCTTTAGGTCGACAATGTGGGGTGTAATCTATGACAGAAGCATGTCACATATGTGAAAATAGGGCTGAAAATGTGTTGCAAAAGTGGGAGAATTAAAACTATCAGCCTGAATGAACACTGAAAAATTCTGACCAATGTTGTTGCAAGATGACAGTTCAAGGGCAACTGCAGTAATGTGCCGCTAAATGGCTACTGTGGGCAGAAGGGATACTGTCATACCCAAATCCAAGGCCAGTGAATGTTTTGGAGGAAGCACATGGGTGACCCATACCACTCAGGTGCACACACCCTCACCTGGCACTGAATCAGAACCTGCCACCCACACAACATACACATGGATTACACACACATGCATGGGCACTCACCGGACAATGCGTCGTAATCTGGTAGGTCTCCCACGCCTTGGATCTGTTCCTCTGTGACGAAGGTTCCAGCAACAGACTCATGTTCAGTGAGTTGGTTGTCCCCTTGTGGAGACCCACCACCAGTCACCAGAGTAGAAGCATGATTTTAGGCCAGCTTGTTCTTTGCTCTGCGTTTCAGGTCATTCCACCGTTTGTAGGAATCATCAGCTGCACGCCTCACAAATCACAAAGGGCACTAATGATGTCCGCGATGGTCTGCCAGTGTGCCTTACGTTGACAAGGTGTGGTCTTGCACCCTGCAGTCACCACCATTTCGCGGCTATGTGCCGACACATAGGCCACAAGTGCATCAAGTTCGGCATCATTAAAGCTAGGCTTCCTTGACGTGCCGGAGTGTGTAGCCATGTCTGGGGTCTCAGCCTGTAGTGCCAGAGCACCCTTCTTCCTCTTTTTCAAAGGTGGTGTGGATCCTGAGTGGCTTACGCCGCTCTGGTCAGTAGGGGCAGAAGCGCCGGTGGACTGGGTACTAGGAGTGTGCGAATGCACAATGACCATAGGTCTTGGTGCAGGCATTGGCTGCAGGGTGATGTTGGCAGGGGCAACGTCGGTATGATGGACCGGGACAGACACGGCTTCCCGGCTGGGAGACTCAGAGCTGGGGTGGATCGAGCTGCAGCTGCCCCTGCAGCCTCCCCACCCTGCCTACTTGGGGCAGCAGATGACATAGCTGCCCCAGATCCACGTGGCCTGGTGACACCAACTTGCACCGCCACACGTGGCTTAGACTTGCTGACCTGGAAGTCAGCCTGGGAGTCATCCTGTGCCGGTTCAGGTGCCACAAGGGGCTTGTCCAACAAGGGCTGAGCTGGGATGGTGTCAGCTATGTTTCCCACAACCATGGGGGGGGGGCATGGGTGTCCCTGATTGCTCCTCCACACATGGGGGTCTAGGAGCACCCTGCAAATCCTGGCCACATCCCCTACCACGCCCACCACACCCACCTTTTGGAGGTCGGCCACCTTTGCCTCCCTTACCGCTTGGTCGCCTCCCAACCATGGCACTGATGTTCTTGTGCGTATGGGAGTAGCAGTAAACGAGTGTCCTGGGCAATTGGGGGTGAAAGGGGTAGGGTACTAGATGGAATTCGTACCCTAGTGCTCTAGCAAGGCTGTCTGTGACCCCTGGGGGAAGATGACGGGTCACGCAACGCACAGGCACCCCGAAAACAAAAAATAACGTGCACACAACCCCTCGTAGACCACGTGCATGGAAAAATGAACCCGCACTACGCTGTAATACACGCAGCCTACAATGACCTCTGAAGGGGTACGCGACACACTGGGCAAGCACAGTTGGTAAATATGTGCGCGACTCACCGTCTGCCTGGAAAAAGAACGTGAAAAAGACGTGCGTGTGCACATTGGCAACACCCCCGCCAACAGAAGAATTGTATGCTGTCTGAGGAGACAGGACAAAAGAAGAAGTGAACGCTGTTTGAGGAAACAGGCCCAACAACAAAATTGAACGCTTTCAGAGGTAACAGGGAGTACGAACTTGAAACGCTGTGAAGTAATCGCGTGTGAACCGACAAGAAGTACAGAATTCACCCACTCGCTCTCCATGAAAAGCACGTACAAGGAAATGGCGTCCTACACGTACCTTTTAAACCGGCCCACACGTACAACGTCACTTACGCGTGTACATGCTAAGGCCCTTTCCTCCAATTACACGAGCTGACACTCGGACGTGCAATTTTTGCACGTGTACGATGAACATGCACCCGTGTTGAGGGAAACGCCCTTGCTCGTCACGTCACAGACGCATAGGCCCTTTCCTCGGATTACATGCATTCACACGCAGACGTGCAGTTTTTTCACGCGCCCTGGACCACTATGGCAACGTCACGAAGGAAACGCCCACACGCGTAATGTCACAGACGCGCTTACGTGCTAAGGGCCTTTCCTCGAACTACACGCAGACGTGCAAGATTTTCACGTGCCAAATCACTCCGTATCAAGCTGGCCACGCAACAACACATGGAAGACCACGCTCCTGCCCAGAAGGCCAAATTACTGCCCTAAGAGCCCCGAGCAAGCTCCCACCTGCCATCTGCTGCTGCCTGCCTGCCTGCTGCCCACGTACCCTGCTATTTGGTGCCTGCATGTCAGCCAGGGTTCCAGTTGCTGTGTCTACCCCTGCTGGAACAGAAGACTCCCGACTGGGAGACCATCGCTCCACAGCCCAGCCCCAGGACCCAGTTGCCCACCCACGCCTCTCTTGGTAGTCGCCATGTCGGGGCGAACACCATCTGAGACCACCGGCGACCCCCAGCCAGAGAGGCAGAGGGGAACCAGCTTCAGTGTGAAGGAAGTTGGTGCCCTGGTGGAGCATGTCCTGGGGCATTTTGATGCCCTCTTCGGAACATCACGAGCCAACAAGGAAGGACGGGAGAGGATCTGGGACGACGTAGTGGTTGCCATCAACGCAGAGGGGATGGCAACCCGTGACATCAAGAATGTCAAGAAGTGTTGGGAGGACTTCAGGTCCAGGACCCTCTACAAGGCCCGGTGCCTCGTGGAGGGGGGCCGGGTTAGCATGAGTGACATCTAGATGAGGATCCTGGAACGCGTATGCCCAGCGCTCCACGCCCAGATCCTTCAGAGGAAGACCCGTCTGGAGTTGAGTGGTAAGTGGCCAAGCATTGGTGTGTGAGACAGGGCATGTTGCAGTGTACTGGTAGTCTGATAATTGCCTGTATGTGTGACATAGGCCATGTATGGATGTGTTTGTGCCCAGCCACCCTCCCAGGACTTGCCAGCATCCGGGAGCGAGGGGGCTGGTGCCGTATCTGCCACTACGGCTGTGGCGGAAGGGCTGGGTGAGCCCCCACAGGGGCTTGCAATGGCAGAAGACGGTGTGAAGACATCCAGGTTGGTGGACTCCACAGAGGAGGAGGAGCCCGCTACTGAGCCGCACATGGAGCCTGGTGGGGGTAGTACCACTGGTGCAAGTGGTGCAGTCCAGGGCCAGGGTCAGGAGGCAGCACAGGTCACCGAGGAGGCGCCTGTGCCTGTCGCTGTCCTTGACCCTGTGACTGCACCACCATGCACCAGCAGGGAGGCCCCGTCCCAGACCCGTCCACAGGTAGGGGAGAGTGCCATGTCATCTACCTCTCCACTACCTGCGGACGAGGGGTCCCATGAACGCATGGGCTCCGTCCTGATTGGTGTCGCATTGCGCATGCGTGACATTCGTGATGACGTGCGTTCTTCCTGGGCGGAGAACACACGCCATCACGAACAGCAGCGACGCAACGTGGCACTGTTGGGAGGGGCCCTGGTCGGTGGGTTCCTACATGTGACGCGCACTCTGGCGGACCGCTCCTCCTCTGTGGAGACTATGCGCCAGTCGTTCTCCCTGCCATCTTCCGGCCCAGATTCCACCAGGGCCCCCTGTGGACCTGGCCTGACCAACACAGCCAGCTTGGTGGAGATCCCATCCCCGCCCCAGTCAGGAGTCGGCTGTCCAGCAGGGGTAGACACCACAACTGGAGACCAGCTGATGGAGGATGTGCAGGCATCATCGGACAGGGCACATGGACAGCAGCAGCAGCAGCAGGAGCAAGCTCTAGGTGGGAGCAATGATGGCTCGGGGCCATCGACATCAGGGGGCAGGCATCGGCCAGAGGGCAGGAGGACCCTGGAATGGGTGTGTCTTCCTTGTGGATGCGGTTGGGCCAGCGTATAGGCGCCTCCCTGCGAGACCTCGGGCCAGGACAGAGGCCCGCCTCCAGCAAATAGACATGGAGTTTGATGATACCCTGGCCGAAAACATCACTGAGTGAGCCGCAGGACTTGCCCGTCGCCATTGTAAATAGTTTATAGTGTTAGGTTTCCTTTTCTTTTTTTTTATTTTGGGGCTTTTGGACTATGCCCCAAACTTTTGTATATCGTTTTTTTGTTAGGTAGGTTATTAGATAGGTTTAATTTGTTTTGTTGGGCTCATGGACCCTTGAAAATTGGATTGTACATAGTTGGACGTGGATTTATTTTGGACATTTTGATTTCATTTCACCGTGGATCAATGGATTTACGTTTTTGCGTTTCATTTGGATTTGGTTTGGTGGACAGAGAGTTTTGGCCATTTTTCTTTTGGATTACTTGGGTTTTTTTTAGGTATTTTTTTATTTTTTATTTGGACATGCATTTAATTTCATGTTTGCTATTATTTTATGCTTCAATTACTTTCAATTGGTTTTCATGTTAATACATTTTGATCTTTTACTTCAATGTGTGGGATTCGCTCATTGGGTTAATGCATGTCAACATGTGGGTTTACTCAATCAATGGCAACCTGTGTGTGTGTGTGTGTGTGTGACGGACATGTGTTGATGTACATAGTTAACTTTTGGTTTGTGTCATGAGATGGGCATGTCACTGCTGGGTGGGTGAGTGGGTGGGGGGACATGAGTGGGACATGAGTGGGGGCCTGCTGGCAGGTGTCCCTCACTGCTGGGGGTAGGGGTGCAGGGAGACATGAGTGGGACATGAGTGGGGGCCTGCTGGCAGGTGACCCTCACTGTTGGGGATGGGGATGCAGGGGGACATGAGTGGGGGCCTGCTGGCAGGTGCCCCTCACTGCTGGGGGGTGGGGGTGCAGGGGGACATGAGTGGGGGCCTGCTGGCAGGTGCCCCTCACTGCTGGGGGGTGGGGGTGCTGGGGGACATGAGTGGGGCCTGCTGGCAGGTGCCCCTCACTGCTGGGGGGGTGCAGGGGGACATGAGTGGGGGCCTGCTGGCAGGTGCCCCTCACTGCTGGGGGGTGGGGGTGCAGGGGGACATGAGTGGGGGCCTGCTGGAAGGTGCCCCTCACTGCTGGGGGGTGGGGGTGTTGGAGGACATGAGTGGGACATGAGTGGGGGCCTGCTGGCAGGTGACCCTCACTGCTTGGGGGTGGGCATGCAGGGGGACATGAGTGGGACATGAGTGGGGGCCTGCTGGCAGGTGACCCTCACTGCTGGGGGGTGGGGGTGCAGGGGGACATGAGTGGGACATGAGTGGGGGCCTGCTGGCAGGTACCCATCACTGCTGGGGCGTGGGGGTGAAGGGGGACATGAGTGGGGGCCTGCTGGCAGGTGCCCCTCACTGCTGGGGGATGGGAGGGCTGGGGGACATGAGTGGGGGCCTGCTGGCAGGTGCCCCTCACTGCTGGGGGGTGGGGGTGCAGGGGGACATGAGTGGGGGCCTGCTGGCAGGTGCCCCTCACTGCTGGGGGGTGGGGCGCAGGGGGACATGTGTGGGGGCATCCTGGCAGGTGCCCCTCACTGCTGGGGGATGAGGGTGCTGGGGGACATGAGTGGGGGCCTGCTGGCAGGTGCCCCTCACTGCTGGGGGGTGCAGGGGGACATGAGTGGGGGCCTGCTGGCAGGTGCCCCTCACTGCTGGGGGGTGGGGGTGCAGGGGGACATGAATGGGGGCCTGCTGGCAGGTGCCCCTCACTGCTGGGGGTTGTGGGTGCTGGGGGACATGAGTGGGACATGAGTGGGGGCCTGCTGGCAGGTGCCCATCACTGCTGGGAGGTGGGGGTACAGGGGGACATGAGTTGGTGATCATATTGCAACGTGACATGTGGCTTGGGTATCCCTACAGCCCCCTACCAACACTTGACACCTGATGTGTGCACTTACCCAGGCACTTGATACCAGCTGGCTGCACTTCTTATTTATTTTTTTTATTTATTTTACTTTTTATCCTATATACTGCACTGTCCCTCCCCCTTTCCCTTGACACTTCCCCCCTCCCCACACTTGCACAATCTCAATTTCACCTGGGCTAGTGAGATCATTGTCTCTATCTTCAATATGTTCCCTTCCCTTGCCTCGTCGCACCTTGAATCACTTGTGTATAGGCGCATTATAAATGCCATATCATACCATATCATGTCATATCATACTTGTTCTGGTATTTCAGTGGATGTGTTTTGAAACATAGCTATTTCTTTTTTGTATGTGTTTGTAAGGAGGTGGGTGTTTGTGAGGTTTTCTCTTATGTTTTCTAAAGTTACTGAATTTTCTAAGTAAGCTTCAGTTCCAAAATATTTACTTTGGATGTTCCGTATTTATTGAAGGAGTTCTTTGGCTGTTCCATTTAGGAGAATGTTATTTCAATTTTGCAGTTCTAGAGCAGGAGTTTTTGTATAGTACAGTCTAGGCACAAGCTTTCTTATAGCGGAATGGTGTGTTGCTAACATTTTGATGTGGTGGAAGGTGCTTTTGCCAGCAGTTCCTAAAATGCAGGCTAATGAATGTCCTCGCAGTGCAGGGTGGATGCGCACCGCGCAGGAGTACATAGTTTGTAAAGTTTTTATTCTACTTTTGTCTTTTAGTTTCACATAGTGATTGAGGAATTGTCATAAAGATTTGAAGGATTGTTGGCACACATTACATTTAGAGCTGCATGTCCATTTGTACACTGGATGGTTTGTTTGGACAAAAGTAACATTTGGTTGAAAGGTTGTTGGGGATGTTTTTTCTATAAGGGTTTCTTTTACCGCAATGGTGTCTTCTACCATTCCATACCCTCGGCCATTATTGTCTATGGAAATTGTGGTGTTTTGTTCTTGTTTATAATCGTCTTAATTGAAATACGGTTCTGTGCTGCTTCTGTGAATCCATTCACCTTCACAGAAGTTTGAAAAGGTATCTATATTGACATTGCACATGTTTAGAAGTACTTTTTGTAATTTATTGATTAATTTAGTTAGTGGTTTCATTCATTCCTTACTCTTTATTATGGTTTTAGAGCTTTGAAATAATTACATTTATCAGCTACCTTTTGCATAGATTACTGTTGTTTGTCAGAGACAAAAAAATTTAGTTCTGCCAATTAACATGTGGGATGTGTTAGAAAGTCCACTGCCTGTGCCTGGGGATTGTGGATGTGGGGATCCAGGGGCCTGAATGCTGCCAACCTTTGTGTCATGCTGGGCCCGGGGATGTACAAGAGGGAACCCAGACTTTAGACAGAGGGCTGTCACAGTTCTTGTGGTTCCAGATTTCCCTGCAGCTTTTGAAATCTTCCTATGTTAATAGAATGCTGCTGCCAGGATGACCATGAATACTGTGGTTACCCTGCATGGCCACCAAAGTCAGAAAATATACTAACATTATTTACTGATGTGGGTAACCTTTGTGGAAGCTTGCCAAGGCTGGCTCAACTGAGGTTACAACACTTCCACTCACCCAATGCTTTTCTCAATATCCCTTGCCCTTTTACGTCCTGAAGTGAACTGCTACCAAAACACCATGCACATCAATTTATACCTTTGCACCACAAACTATTAAAGAACTTGCATGGGTCACCACCACTCACCCAACTGCCACAGTTAAATCTTTACTATAGAAATACTCATTCTACTAGAGTCTACTAGAGTTTTCTGCTGCCTTAAGCACTGTTGTCCATCGGTCCCACCTCCTACCTCTTCCCTCCATGGAAGAAATTGAACTTGACTGGGTGTGTCTCCATTTCCACAAGTATCAGCCATAAACCCACTCCTCTTCAGCCTTTTTATCCCCTCCCTGTGTAAACTCATGTCTTCCTTTGGCTTTACCTATCACTTTGTTGTGGACTATATCCAGATCTTCTTCTCTTTCCCCTCCTTCATCCCTTTAATCTCTGAACATTGCCCTCTAACATGCTGTCTTGCAGTCATTGACCAATATATGCCATGAATGTCATTGATAAACACATTGGAATAGTGCACATGCCTTCCCCCTCAGATCCCCACAAATACACATGAAAATACATACACAAATGCACACACACGCAAATGGGCACACACACATACATTCACACAAACACACACATACCCACACCCACACACATTCAAACGGCACTCATGCATGCAGATATTGCTTTTCACATGTGTATTTTTTGATATCTGGTCCCTCAGTTATGCCGCCGATCATCTTCTTTATATCTCCCAATGTGACACTGAAACAGTAAGCAGGGAGTGAAATTGATTGACACCTACCACCCGGTTCCTGCCTTCATATGGGCCATAGATGTACATAAAGATATCATACAAATACATGTCCACTTCAATGGCTGTGCTCCTCTGCTCCCCTTATTACCTATAGGGAAGAAGCCCTCCAGACCCTGCAGGCCTCCATCTTGGACATCTTTAATCAACTGCCCAACTACCATCTGCCACTGGATGGCTCTATGCTGTTTCATTTTTAAATCCTCTTATACAGAAGCCATCTATCTCTTTGTCTGTAACTCCAACTCCCCGCTCCCTTGTGCATTTGCCTTTCGCCGGCCCTTTGCACCATGACTCGCAAGGTTGGGGTGCTCTTTCATAATTCTACTAAATCTCTAATCTCTGCTCACGTGCTGAGCAAAGTCAACTACTGCGCTTTCCTACTCCTTAGTCTTCTTAATTATTCTTCTGTTTCTCTCAGCAAATGTATCTATTTTGTGAAATTAACACAGTTCTTCATACCTGTAGCCTCCCCCACATCTAAATAAAGATGCCACACTGCATGGCTCTCAATGCAAAATGCCAGGTCCTGCAGAATGCGATCCAATAGTTAATGTCGCAGAAACTCGTTGACCACATAATACAGGGATATCTGATATTTGTTAATGACCTGTAGTAAACAAATAATGTATTATTACTATTCTTATTTTTAAGGGATGTATTGGAGGAAAAAATTGATAATAAGCACACTGTATTTGGGTCTAAACAATTTAGCATTCTAAGTGTTTTTGTTGTCTTTTTATGTAGCAATACACTCGCTGGTACTTAAAAGTAGTTGTAATACTCTTTTTCTTTCCCTTTTAGATAAAAGCGGGACTGCACTGCATGCTAGGGAAACCTATATCCCTCAGGAATAGGACAGTGCATTTCTTTAGAGAAACCTTTAGTAACACATGGTGTAGAGAAACCCCTCAATGCTGACACTGGAATGTATGCAACCCACTAGGGAAAAAGCCCCAGCACACCGCTTGCAAGGAGAACAAGTTTTATTTCCACAAAAATAAAGATGTGCCAGCAAAGTACTCTGCTTCCACGGAACGTTCTGGCAAAATCATTATGAGCAACACTTTATAAAGGCACACAGCATCATCAGTGACATACATTACATAATGTACAAATCCAAATGGCTGGTTGGTTGAGACCCTATACACATGCTATGTGAGAAACCAAAGGGTGTCTCACTTGCTAGTCCCCGGGGATCTCTCTCTCAGGTGGCCAGGGCACGTCCATCGCCTTTCGATCCAGACCCTGGGGGTGGACCAGTGTGGGAGGATCACCTGGGTGAGGGATCTTCAGGGAGTGGGGAGGAGGCAACCAATGGTGAGATGCAGTATTCCCACCTTTACTATGCCCATATTGCATCCTATTTTATAGGATTCTTCAATGTCCCAATTCCCCCCTTTCTACACAAACAGTGGGCCGAGGAAGAGGACGACTGAGCATATAAAGGCTAACACTTACATATCTCATTGGGCATGTACTGTTAATCAGGTCAGGCAAAGTCAGGCATTTGACCTTAATCACATACATCTGACATCCATTAGCTTCCCCCATACGGATAAAAGGCGGAACATAGAGTCACACTCTGAGCAAGGTGAGACACAAGAAGGAGCAGATCTTCCCGGGGGGTGAAAGCAAACCCACTGGAGCAGGATGACCGATCGAGGGACTAGAGCGAGGGATAGACACTGAAGATCCCTGCAGGAGGTTGCTGCCTCTGGGAAACCGTGAAGGATATGACGAGAAGAAGCGGTGTCCAGTCATATTTTCGAATGCAATATTTTCGAAAGTCAAAATGTCGAAAATATTTATTCGAAAATAATAATGTCGAAAAACAAAAATATCGATTTTTTTTCGAATGAATGTTAATATAAGGAAAGTGTTATACTATATCAATATGATATTAAAGAGTAGAATTGGTATATAGTTAGTTATAGCTATAGAAACTTTTTAAAAAAAATATGATATTTTTTTATCTACTATAAACATTTGATTAAAAGGTAGTGCAATAAATATTAAATTAAACATTTTCTTTAAATAATTAAAGGTATATCCATGGGGGTTGGTGGGGATGGGGAGGAGGGGGGGGTTGGGGTAGGGGTTTGGGATGGGGGGGTTCCCCCCCATAAAAAATGTTACTATTTGTGACATTTTACATTGTTATTTTAGCATTGGTTTTTCGATTTTTTTTTCGGCATTTTATTTTCGAATTAATGACTTTTTCTATTATATGTATGTGATTTCAACATTTTTGAATTCAACATTTTTTTTCGAATTTTTTGCTATTCGAGTTTTTTTTTCCGACATTTTGACTAGAAACCGAAGAACCCTGTGCTGTGCTTCCAGGATGCCAGCGATCCTTCCGGGTGAAATGCAGAATTGGGGAGGTGAGGTCAAGCCTGTGGTATCAACCTTGCCTCGTGAATCGAAGCCACAGAGAAAAGAAAGGTATGCACCCAGCCGGTGAGTTAGTGAAAGACATGAAAGGCCGGTTTGTCTCAACGAACGATTGAAGCCCCAATAGTGTATCTTACAATGCTGATGAGACACGAAAGAAAGCAAATCAGTAATCAGCTTTAACGATTCTGATAACTGTGAAGCCAGTGATATAGACTAGCAGATTGGTCCGGTGAAAGGAAGTAGCCCACTTGAAAGTCTCAGCAAAACGTTTGATGTTTTGTTAAAAAACAACAAAGTGAACGAAGTCTGAAATGCGCAATGGCCAAGATTAATCCTGTTAAAAGGGAAAGTTACAAGCTGATTGCTTTAGGAGAAAGATCTCTTTGAACTTTGCTGATTGTGTTATGGAACTACCAAGACCAGGAGACACTGGGGCAAATACCATGAGGTAGAGATAAAGTGAAAATCGAAGTGGTCTATGGAAAAAGCCTTACACATTCAAAAGTCTTCAACATCACTGAAAGGTCCGAGCCTGACCGAGGGAGACCTGGAATATGAAATACTTTAGGGGAAGGGAACCCCTAACGAATTTGACTAAAGCTTGGGCAAGGGAAAATCTGCAAGTGTGGTGGTTGTGAGGTCCGAGCTCGACTGAGGGAGACCTACATAATGTTGTATCAGGTACTTTTTGTGTTGAGAGTTTCGGGCCCAACAGAGTGAGACCTATGTGAACTTTTGCTGAACTGTGAAAGAACTTTTAGAAAACTGGAATAAGTGACTTTAACGTGGAAGGCCAAGTGGCCTTGACCCACGTTCCGAAGTCCCTTTTTTTGATAATCTGAGCCAGAATGTGTCATCCTGTTTACGGGGGGCACCTTACTCTGTGCTGTCCAACGGGGGTAGGAGAGCTAACTCAACTACCTTGATCTTTTATGTTATAACACTGACTTTGCTTTGCATACACAATCCCCTTTGCGCATTTTTTGTATAAGAGCTAGGGCAGGCATTAGATTTTGTTTGCATAGGCCATTCTGATTTGACATAGACTGACTAGGACTGTGTTTTCTTTAGTATTTTACGGTAGAGACTACTCCCGTCATAGGTATAGGGCAAAGTAGGAGTTTTTCTAAACCTCAAGAATTTAATAAAGGTTTTGAAATCTGTATCTCTTGTGTCAGTTGCCTACTTATGATACCATGCCTCTCTTACGGCTTCCTGCTCCATAAGGGATGCCAAGCAATTGGTCATAGCCCCTTCTGTCTATCTTCTTACACGTGGGCTCCTCCTTGTGCGTCATCAGGCATGAAGCTACAATGTATTGGCGATCATGTGAATACAAATTATACAGGCTCTTTCTCTAACCTGAAGTGAACCTGGTACTGCAGACAAGGGCTAAGAGGATACTTTGAGGTCACTGCATCGCACACACTAACTCAATCCCAAACATGTTGGCGCCCATCCAAAGCTTCCCACCCTCATTTTGGCTATGTTGTTTTACCCCTTTTTGGACCTCACAGCAAAAACCATGTGACATATGGCGAAGGCAACTGATCCCTGTTTTCAGATCTTTTCTGATCGATTGGGGGTTTAACAGTTTTACAGTTTAACAGTTTTATGGTTGGTGGTCTGAGACTGACTGATACCTTGAAATGATGGGGCATCTGAGTGCTATTACTTAGATCTGTGACATGGAAGATCAGATGCTTGTGCCCTCCTTCTCGTGGTTAGCATTTCGCAGAGAGCTGTCAATACGATTGTGGCCTTGCAGGGCGCATTCCTTCTGGGATATGAATGCTGGCAACATAAGACAATGATGGGTCTATGAATCTCTGTAGCTCTGGCCTTTCTCACCGGTGCCCAGGCTACATTTTTTTGCATGCATACATCTATTTCCGTGTGCTTGTGCATTGAGCCGCGACCCTGGCTGCAGCGCAGAACTAGGCCTCAATTTCAATATGGCTGCTACTATCTAAGATGGCTTTTGGTTCCACATGTACACTAGAACAAAAACATACACCACCCTGCCCACACTATAGCCCCTGTCAACACGCCAATCCCCCAGTAACCTCCCCAAGTACCGACTGCAAACTTCCAGGCCTCTGCCTCATCCGAAAGCACTGGGCGGCCTGGGATGATCGTCCCCCCTTTTGTTAATAATACTTTAACAAATTCCCATGTGAGCTACCCATACTTCCTTATACTTCTATCCCTTTCTGATATTCAGCCTACAAGTATGGAGGTGACCCTTCCTTTGGTACCCATGCCCTACATATGGACCGTAAAGCTTCCCCTGCTTGTGGGTATTGCTCGGGGTTACATGTCATATATATATATGTATATATATACACCCTCCATCCCCTGTTAAATCTACCCAGTGTTGTGTGTAATTCTCAGGCTCAGGGGGGAACTTTGGTGGTGCCTGGGGGTTGAAGGCGTTGCTCTAATGCAACCATGTGTGGCTTGTGTGGGTCGTCAGTCTGAACTACACTGTCTTTTGTACCACAAGGTGCCTCTTGTACCCCAATTGAGACCATCATCATTGCGCTGCTATTGCACTGCAAGAAATTGCTTTGGCACAGCATCGAAGCCCCAGCTGGCAGGTGCAGAAGATCACTAACAAAATCACGATCACAGGAACCAGTATCTTCATGATAGACCCTTTCTACAATGGTGCCCACGGAAACAGGTTGTCAAACAAATCACTCTCTTGTATCCCAGCTTCAGTCTGCATGTGAGCGCCGAAGACGTGCAGGGCCCCGATTATGTTGATGACAGACCCATTTTCTGAGTCATTAAGAGGTGTGAAGGTGCAAGATTAAGCAGCAATCTTTTTGCAGACCCCTCCTTCCATTCTATGGCTGAGAGGAGGTCCAGCACGCAGTGATTCTGCAATGTCATCAGCCGGATTGTGCGCATTTCCATCTTGATCGCATTGAGGCCTTGTTCAGTGTCATTGGTCAGATCGATCACTTCCCAATGCACAATTGGAAGCCACTTGGCATTAAGCAGTCTGAACGGAAACAGGTTGTCAAACAAATCACTCTCCTTCATCCCAGCTTCAGTCTGCATGTGAGCGCCGAAGACGTGCAGGGCCCCGATTATGTTGATGACAGACCCATTTTCTGAGTCATTAAGAGGTGTGAAGGTGCAAGATTAAGCAGCAATCTTTTTGCAGACCCCTCCTTCCATTCTATGGCTGAGAGGAGGTCCAGCACGCAGTGATTCTGCAATGTCATCAGCCGGATTGCACGCATTTCCATCTTGATCGCTTTGAAGCCTTGTTCAGTGTCATTGTCCAGATGGATCACTTCCCAACGCACAATCTGAAGCCACTTGGCAATCGCAGCGGTCTGAACCCTCGGAAGCAACAGCAATTCAAAAAAGGTTTCTTCTTTGCTGTAGAGTCGGCTTTGATCTGGTATTTCTTTCAGCAATTGTGAGGAATCTTGCGATAGATCATTCAATCTTCTCCTCCTCTGCAATTATTCTTTTTTCTGCTTTTCCGGCAAGATACGAAATATAGTCTTCTACAGTAGCACTGTGGTGAGGATGCCGAACCCTGGTGTGGTTGTTGGAAACGACAAGCCACCTGGTCCCACTATTAAATGTTCTTGAGGGACCACCAGGAGCACTGAGTGCAATGAGTCCAGCGATCAGATGCCCCTCTATAATGGCAGGAGGTGCTGAAATGCCTGCTCGCTGCACACCCAATAGTTATCCACCACGGCTGCTGTCCCTTTCTCGAGATCTGGGATGTCTTGTTGCACCTACTTGTTGTCCCCACAAAGATGCTCCCTTCATTGTAAAAGCACAGTTCATATTATTCCTGCTTTTGCACTTTCACTGGTTTCTCCATTGCCTCGATCCATGTGAGTTTTGCCACTTCCTCATTCCAGTACCCGCTGCTTACACTGTTCACTTTATCTATCACTTCTTCTCCAAATCCTACTAGTCCTCCTGCTATGCAGCTCATAGTAGCTTCTTGTAATCTGCTTGCCACACACCTCAAGGTATGGTCTTTGCAGGAACTGCACACTTTTGGGGTTTTGAGCACATTGCAGTTGATCAGGATCCATTACTTCTAGTCGCATGCTTCATGCCTGGAAAGTGTTTTGCAATCTGCAAAAGGTCAAATAGAGTAAACATTGAGGCTCCACAGAGTTTCCTGTGGCTTTAATACCTTGGGGGCTCCTGATGCATGTGGAATCAAGGAACAAACATAACAGCTTCCATTAACTTTCATTTTCCCCACTGAGCTCATGTCTGCATACCAACTATTACTTAACTCGGGTGGTGCACATCTTCTATTGCGTCTAAACAAAGTCCTTGGTATTGATTGTATTTGGCCCTTCTAATTTGTCTTTTAAAATGTTTCAACCCACCTAAATGGGAAACACTAGGAAAGAAAGTATCATTCCCAATTATGTTAGAGAACACTTTAGGAAATAATGATAACATGAGCAAATTTGCAAAATTCCCAGTACGTTGCTGAGTAACAGATGCATTAGGCTGTGCATCATGGACCGTGGTCTCAGTATTATTTGTTTCAGTGACATTTGCAACATTGTCCTGTGTTAAAGAACCCAAAGAGGCATTAGTAAAAAATCTGCTAGTACTAGTTGCGTTTCTCATCCCCACTTTTTGTATGACCACCCCATATAAAACTGCACCTTAAATATATTCCTAATCCATACATAGAAAAAGCAAATATACCAGCTACCCAATGCATGACACACATGTATGTGGGGAAAAACACTGTTGTAAGAGAATCTTTCTGAAAACAAGAATGTTGCTTTTTATAAATGGAGTTGTTGGACACATGTACATCCTTTGCGAGGTAAATAGAGAGAGAGGGAAAGGGAAAAACAGAGAGAGAAATTTAGAGAGAGAGAGAGAGAGACAGAGAGTGATCTCTCCATGCAAAAAATTCATAGCAGCGTTTTTCTGTATGACCGAGGTAGGTTTGTTGTAAAACATAAGGTCAAAAACGCATCAGGAAGGAAACAGCAGTGACTCTGCAGTTACACGTCAGGATGAGAGTTTCAGGTACAGCACTTAACCTGTACTGTCAGTACTTTACTGAGTTTGGGTGAGGGGTGTGACCTGGGGTGCCTTGCGAACATCAGATAAATGCACTCAGTACCACAACTCACAAAACTTTACTGCAAGGGGAGTAGTATAGGTGACCTCAAAGGGGCCGTTTTATCTAGGCTCACTCCACCGGCACACAAAGTTCTTTACAAATACACAGTCTCCAGGGAAAAGTTGGAGAGGAAGTGACATGGGTGAGAATCAGATTCAGCGCTGGTGGTCTCTTCAGTCCTTGGCTGCACAGTCTGTCAGGGATACATTTTATGGCTTTTGGCACACAAGTAGCTACAAAATGTGTCCCCTAAAATAGATGCAGACCTGTGAGGGTCAGATGCTTTCCTGATTGGAGATAGGGCCACGTCTATGTGTCACCCCGTTACCATCTCGTGGGGCGATAAGAGATGATCCTTAAAGGGCTGAGTGCAAGTGGTAAATAGAGTAAGGGGTAAGCCGTGCACCCAGCTTTTCTTTAAAGTGGTGCAAAGCTTGGATAATTTGCTTTTCAGAAGACCATTTATCCTCTCCACAATCCTGTTAGCCTGAGGGTGGTAAATTGTATACATCCGATGCTTGATGTCCAATAATGCTGTGATCTCTTTGAAGAGCTCATTGAAAAAGTGCATGCCATTGTCAGACCTTAATACTTTGCACTCGCCCCACCAAGGTAAAACCTCTCTGACCAAGAACTTGGCCGTACATTTTGCATCAGGGTGTGCACAAGAACCAGCCCCCTCCCACCATGAAAAAGGACACACTACTAGTATCAGATAACGAGATTCATTACACCTTTCGCCCATATCCACATAATTAATATGCAACTTATGGAGTGGCCCAGTAGGACAGGGCTGTGTACCTCTGATTGTCCGCAGGGTGAGACGAGTGCTGTAAGTATGGCAAGTAGTACAGTTGATAACCATTTTAGTTATTGCCTCATGCAGATTGGGGACAAACCAGTATGCCTGAATAGCTGAAGCAATATGCGGTTTTGATACATGGGATGAATGATGCAGCTGGTTGAATTCGACCAGTAGAAACTTGTGTGGCATAGCTGCTTTACCCGATGTTTCTTGTCACCACAATAAATCTGTAGGCCACTTGCATCCCCTTTTCAACCACATTTTATTTCTCTTCCTGTGTGGCCCGCCCCAGAAACTCAATTAGTTGTGTAATTGGTAAGGAATTATAGAAGTCTGGCATCTGCTCTCTGCTCTGCACTACCACTGGGTACTCAGAAACACTTGTCATCACTAAATACTCTGCATGCTTGGCCAAAGCGTCCATAGCAGCGTTTTCAAGAGAGACCTTGTCTGTGTTGTTGGTATGTTGTACACTTCTGGCCTTGGTATGAGGCCAGAAGCGTATCAATGAGTGCTATAAGTTCTGCTGCTTGGGTCGAATAGTGCATAGGTAATCTCTTTTGCACAATACCTCATAGACTCTATCCACTCGGCAGACCACTGTCGCCCCAGTATGCCTCAGACTTGTGCTCTGGTCGATAGTTGCTGAACTGTCAATGAAAAGCACCTCCCACACCTTGAGTGGGCTATCTCCTGCCTTCGGGATGTCATCGTCCTCCCCCTCAAATATTACACAATCATGTGCTGCAAGGTCTTCCTCTGTACACTGCTCTGTCAAAAAGGTGGCGGGTTTTACAGTTTTATACCTCATTATATGAATGTGCAGACTGGACAGGATGGTCACATACACGGACGCACCCTGCTTGGTCAAAGTTCCATGCTCTACAGTAATTACACAACTCTACAAATGTCTGCATCTTTTTGACAGTTTTCAGCTGGTGAGTGCTGCACACTGAAGCATCATGATTAGGTATAATTTGCTTCCCGTGAACAGATGTCAACTGGCCTAAACAGAACACTTCTTGGAGGCAATATTGCTGCTTCACCTTATCTACCTTGTGCCCTTTGTATGCCAACAGCTGCAGGAGGGTGATGGAGTCATTCCAGCACTGCTGCTCATTGTTGCTACACACCAGCAAATAATCAACATGTTGAATAATGGTACTAGGCACTTGGATGTTCCCTATAGCATGTAGAATCCATTCTGTTGAAGATGCTGAGGGACTCGCAGTATCCCTGAGGCAATCTTGTATGCTCAAAACACATTCTCCCATGCATAAACACAGTGAGGTACTGCAAATTGGGGTGCAAGGATATGGAGAAGAAGGTGTTTTTATGGTCCACCACGCTGAAGTGGGTAGCCTCTTTCGGGATGCTGCACAGTATAATTGCGGGGTTTGGAACTACAGGAAATTCTGCCAGGACAATGTCATATAGAAGGCAAAGGTCCTGTATCATCCTCCAACTCCCCCCTTTTGCCTTTTTAATTGGATAGTTGGGGAGGTAGATGGCACTATTATTCCCTGATTCAGAAGGGCCACAATGGTGTCCTAGTGCCCTCTTATGCCCATTTGGACAACGGGTACTGTTTAGCTCAAGGTAACACCACACCTGGCTCGCTTGTTATTCAGACTGGTGCCACTCTCTGCAAGAGCCCTACATTGTGAGCATATGTTGTCCATAATCTCTCTGAGACCTGCTCAAAGTCACTGTCAGTGAAGGGGGGCGGGTGGCGACAAGGGCTATCAAGGAACACTGCACCTTTCGATACTGCACCATAATGTCACAAAGGCTAGTAATTGCTAACACAATCTCCCCATCATCAACCCAATCTTCAAACAATTCTGCAACTGTCACTTCTTTGGGGGGCACCATTGGATCAATGCTCAATACAGTTTGCCACTTGGAACCATCAGAGTCATGCCCACTGCAACAATTCCTTTCGCTGACAAAACCAGACCCTGTAAATCTAGGGAAAGTATCATACCTGCCACAAGCTCCAGGGTCACCATGGGTCAGAAGATGAAATCTGTTGATACCCGCCAACACACTTTGCCAATATGGGGCTGCATCAAGTAATACTGTAATCCTGTACACAAACATGTGCGGGTCCACAGGAATGCCCCGAACCACCACCTACTTTCCTCTTGTCTTTATGTCAACCATGGACCTTAAGGAACACCTCCCTGGGGTGGCACATACAATGGCATGCACTTTTTCAATGAGCTCTTCAAAGAGATCACAGCATTATTGGGCATCAAGCATCGGATGTATACAATTTACCACCCTCAGGCCAACTGTATTGTGGAGAGGATAAATGGTGTTCTGAAAAGCAAATTATCCAGGCTTTGCACCGCTTTAAGGAAAAGCTGGTTGCACAGCTTACCCCTTGCTCTATTGGTATGGTCATGTTCAGTTTCCTCAACAAATCTCATCCAAACAAATTTATCAGAGAGGACTTGGAATACAGTAGGAGTGCATGCACCACTTTTCCTCCTATTTTTATAGCTACCTCTTCTGTGTAGGGAACTGTTGCGGCAGTCCCAGAGAATCCCTGCATGTCAAGAGTTTCACCTGATAGTGAGAAGTTTCCCTCACTGATGCATGAATTAGTGGCACCTGTGGCAACCATGAAGATGAATTGCTTATTACCTATCTCAGCGCCCACCAAGGGCTCCTCGTCAGGGTGGGTAGTCATGGACAGAACTGGGCATGCAAGAGCTTTCTGTGGGCTGTCCTAATCAGGATACATATTGGTACCTGGACACATGAAGGGGTTTCCTCCCATGACGCTGCTCCCTCAGTAAGGTGCTACCGTTCCATTTGGCACTGCATTGGGTGTGTGCATTTGGCCTCCTAACAAGTGTTCTGCCGGCCCCCTGTGGTTGAACATTAGGCAGTGATTGGGCCTGCATGTGTAGGTGTTTGGTGGCAACTGGGTGTATACCTGTTGTTTTTATAAGGTATGGAGGTGAACCTCGGTGGCTGTGGTAGTGCTGGGGCAGGATGATTGTATGTGTTATAGCCTGCCCCCTGCCTGCTTATAGACTCTCTTGCAAAATGTTCCCAATACCCACAGTTCCAACACTGAGATACTCCCAGACCACCTCTGGGTCCCATTCCGCACAACCCCTCTCATCCCACTCTGCTCCTTTGAAACCCTCCTCTTCCCCACTGCTGACCTCCTTGGTGCCACTCAGGATACTGTTACAGGGGTTTGCCACCCCACTGCCCCTGTCCTCCACCTCACCAAAACACTGCTACCCTGTGCGAGCTGTAGCCTGCTCTGCTGAATCTGCCTCAATGTTCTCCGTCATTTCATTGCCCCATCCACTGCTATTTTAGATAACTTCTTCTGCACTAGTTTTGCTTCCCCTGCTTGCAACCTTTGAGCTGTTTCTTTTTCTCGTTCTTTAATCCTTTTGCAATGGTGTATTATTATAGTCTGAATCTTGGCCCACCTCTTTGCATCTGTGCCCACTATCTTGTCAAGCACTTTCTGAACTTCCTTGGGCAATCCTCTCCTAATAACTAAATAGAAAAGAGGTACTGATCAGTCTCACTGGTCACCCATCTCCACCGGCAAATCTCCTGCACTTTTAAAATGTACTGAACGGCATCTTCATCATCCCCCATGGTTTACTTCATTATGGACTGCAAGTCTGGTGTGTCAGGGTACGCCTGCCGCAGTGCGCCCCACACCTGAGCTCTAATATTGTTAAACAGGGTCCCATCATGCGCGTCATTATGAAGCTTCACTCCTGGATACCCTGCCTTTATCCATACTCAGTGAATCTGCCTCAGTGTTCTCCGTCACTGCCCCATCCACTGTTATTTAAGCTAACTTCTTCTGAACTAGTTTTACTTCCTCTGCTTGCAACCTTTGAGCTGTTTCTTTTTCTCGTTCTTTAATCGTTTTGCAATGGTCTATTATTATAGTTTGAACCTTGGCCCACCCCTTTGCCTCTGTGCCCATTATCTTGCAAGCGCTTTCTGAACTTGGGCAATCATCTCCTGATAACAAAATAGAAAAGAGGTACTGATCAATCTCACTGGTAACCCATCTCCACTGGCCACATCTCCTGCACCTTTAAAATGTACTGAGAGGCATCTTCATCATCCCCCATGGTTTACTGCATTATGGACTGCATGTCTGGTGTGTCAGGGTACGCCTGCCACAGTGCGCCCCACACCTGAGCTCTAATAATGTTAAACAGGGTCCCATCATGTGCGTCATCATGTAGCTTCACTCCTGGATACCCTGCCTTTAGCCATACTTCCCTTATGCAACTCTCTGCCTCGCTTTACATAAATCACTTTCCTTTTTCCTTGCTACTGCTACCCTCCCAAACCTGCTCCTCAATTGCTCCCCCCACAAGCTTTCTACTCTTGGTGTAATTTCTGGAGCCCCTTGTGCCTCACCTTCATCGTCCTCAAACTCATTCACACTGTCCCATTCTCCTTCTTGCACCTCTTGATGTGCCTCCTTATCCGACCTCACTGTCCCATAACCTGCGCTTTCCGCCCCTTGATTTCCACCACTGTGCTTCTCAACCTGCACATCCTTAATAGCAGTGCTATCCAGTCTAAACAAAATGTCTCCAGCCCTCCACTCGTCCAACCCACACCGCACTTTGCTCTCCCCTTTTTTATTGCCCTTAAACAGGCCAACTCCACTTTCGTCACCTTTAATGCCTCCTCTAACTGCCCCTCTCTGGACGCGGGCTGCAGTGCTTCCTCTGGAGCTGTTGTGTTCACTATATTTGTCGTGCCACTATCTTCATGTCAGGGCATACACCCGCCGGTGTCATCAACATCCTCTACCATTTTTCACAAGTCTAAAATCTCTTTTTGCTTCTGCAGTTGTTTACCTATATACGTAGCAGTTAGGAACGTGCTCATGTGCTCTAATATCTCTCTGTTATTAGTACCCCACTCTGGCCATGGGCGGGGCAATCCCCCTTGGGTCTCTACCATCCACTGCTTGTGGTACTTCTCTATCTTATCCTTGTACAATGGTGCTATACAGGTACTCCAGCGGAGTCATCACCCCCATGTTGACAATTATATATTAAAAAGAAGCTTCTAGTTATACATCACGCACAGTGTTAATATAGCTGTCACTTCTAGTCCTCAGTCCCCACCACCCTGTAGCCCACTGTCCACTCCTCCCTCCTCTGTGCACACTTCCGCACTTCTCACTCCTCACACTCGCAATAGTTCCACAGGGCCTCCCTTGGCCTCCACTATCTACACAATGATAATTCAATACACTAAAACAATAAACTAAAATAATAGGCAAAAGCAACAACCACTGCTCTGCCCCCTCCCCCCACCTGAAATAAATTGGGCACAGGAATCCGGGCTCTCTAATTCTATGGAGATACTACTTTGGTATCCTCCTTATCACAATAAAAAATGGTGTCACTGTCTCCCCTTATTTGGAAAGGATCCCACACTCCTGTTTTCCATTCGGTTACCCCCTCAATATTAATAATATAAAAAAATGCAAACCCAGCCAAGCGGCTATTCGTGCTCTCTCGTTACACTCACACACCCGTCAACTCCCTACTCCCTCTTAGCCCCATTGTTGTTGCTCGCAATAGGTGTTTGTACATCTGTGTGTTCACCTGGGCTCCTCCATCACAGTGTCCCAATAACTGCCTGCACCCTTCTAGGAGCTGTGCCCCGCTCCAAAGAGCAGACATAAATTCTGTGAAAATGGCTGCTGTACGCCTCAATGGGTTGCACGCTTGGGAGTGGTCCCTGTAGGTGGGCACGGCTCCTCTAGAGATGCGACCTGGAAGCCTTCGTCTTCGCAGGGGTTGCTAGGTTCACGTCGGTGTCAACAAAAATGTAGAGAAACCACTCAAAGCTCACATCAGAAAAAATGCAACCCACAAGGGAAAAAGTCCTAACACATCGCTTATAAGAAGAACAAGGTTTATTTCCACAAAAATAAAGATGCACCATCGAAGTACTCTGATGCCATGGAACGTGCTGGCAAAATCAGTATGAGCAACACTTTATGAAGGCACACAGCATCATCAGTGATAAATTACATCATAGACAAATCCAAATGGCTGGTTGGTTGAGACACTATACATAGGCTACCTGCTCCATAAGGGATGCCAGTTCATTGGTCTCAGTCCCTTCTGTCCATCATTTCCCATGTGGCCTCCTCCTTGCGCATCATCATGGATGAAGCTACAATGAATTGGTGATCATATGAAGACAAAATATACAGGCTCTTTCTCTAACCTGATGTGAACCTGGTACTGCAGACAAGGACTAAGAGGATACTTTGAGGTCACTGCATCGCACACACTAACTCGATTCCAGACATGTTGGCACCCATCCAAAGCTCCCCACCTTCATTTTGGCTATGTTGTTTAACCTCTTTTTGCACCGAGCAGCAAAAATTACGTGACCTATGGTGAAGGCAACTGATGCCTGTTTTCAGATCTTTTCTGATCAATTGGGGGTTTAACAGTTTTATGGTTGGTGGTCTGAGACTGACTGGTACCTTGGAATGCTTGGGGTCTTGGGATGGGGGCATCTGAGTTCTATTTCTTAGAGCTGGGACATGGAAGCTCGGAGTATTGTGCCTACCTTCTCGTGGGATCGCTTTTTGCATAGAGCTCTCAAACCCCTCGTGGCCGTGCAGAGCCCATTCCATATGGGATATGAATTCTGACAACATAAGACAATGATGGGTCTATGTATCTCAGTAGCTCTGGCCTTTTTCTCCAGTTCCCATGCTACAATCTATTCCCTATTCTCGCATGCATATATGTATTTCCAGTGCAGAACTGGGTCTTAATTTCAATATGGCTGCTATTATCTAAGATGGCGTTTGGTTCACCATGTGCTCTAGAGCAAAAACATACACCATCCGTCCCTCACTATAGTCCCTGTCAATGCCCCCCTCCACGCTGTACCTTTCCCGAGTCCCAACCGCAAACTCCCAGGCCTCTGCGTCATCCGAAGGCCCTGGAGGGCCGGGGATCATGCCCCCCCTTCCCAATAACGGCGCCAATAATTCGAAGTGATTCTTTCTTAGAGGTGTTGCAACCTTAATTTCCCCCACTCTCGTGCCACCTACCACTTTCAGTCCTTTTTTTACTAGCCTTCCCCACTGGAATGCTTTCCCCCATGACATCAAAGCCATGCAATCAGGGATCTTTAAAAAATAACTCACTCCACCTGCTAGCATCTGAAGGTGTCCGTGCTACTTTACTCACCTTTTCACCTCGATCAACCACCTAACCCACTTCTTGCGCAGTGTCTCCCATGACCACCCAAATGTAAATTGTGACTATGTAGTTATTGGCCATATGCCCATGTTCCTGGTAAATGTTCCCAACATTCATTCTTCTCCCGGTCTAACACACACAGTCCACAAAAGATTATTCCAAAGTAACAAAGTCCAGGGACTGCCTTCTCCCTCTGCTACTGATTACTGGCTATGGCGTTTCTTGCTAAATGACATCCATCTTCTTTGATAAACTACAAAAAAATGCAATACATACATGTTTATGCAACATGCATGCATAGTTTTGTATTCTGGCTGGGGCATCTCTGCATTTCATCCTTACCCAGTCGAAAACATGAGTACCATTTATTTAACTAATTGTAACATCTGATAGCTACACTGTTGCATAGCTATTAGCACACCTGTGATGCAGTAAGGTTCACTCCTTGCAGCAGTTAGCCTTTGTGCGGCAGTAGTCTTGTTGCAGGTGGTCATGGGAGCTCCAGGAGATTACTGTTTAGGCCTCCACGCTGACGCTGATGAATATGTAGTTTCACAGGTAAGTAATTTGCAGGTCAGTTTCTTGGTAAAACCTCAATGAATTAATTCAGTGTATGCTACTGACCGTTTGAAAATCTATAAGCCAAATGGCATCATTGATTTTGTGTGTGGGAAACTAGGCCTAATTTTATTTTGCATTATTGAGTAGCAACGTGCACATTCATGATCACTTATAGGGTTGTAATGGTACAAAGGTTTCACATCATATCATTTTTTAGAGGTCGCTGATAATGACTACTTAGCAAAGTAGTCATTATCAGCTAATGCCTGTAAACATGTCCTCGCAGGATGGTAACTTGTGGAAGCAGAGTATTCACTATAATTAAGCTTGATCGACCCTGTCTGAGGGCCGTGCACTGGGCACTGAAGAACAAGCTAAAGGACAGAGAACAGCAGGGACATTTAACGCATGATGCCAGGTACTAACTGAGGGTGCTGTCTACAAAGCAGTTATAACCCCCTTGCGCTTTCCTAAGAATGAAAAAAGTAAAAAGTACATAAATGCTGGGTGCGAATAATGCCTTTATATGACTATATTTTAGGTGGATTACCATTCCCTCCTTCCTGGGGTTAATGCCCGCTTCTCTTTTGGTATCTGCAATAACATAGGTGTGCAGGGGCCTGTTCATAGCATATCCATCTGCCTGGGTGCTTGTGAGGGATTGGCTGCGGGCACGCTCTACTTTGCAGTAGGAAAGTTTGGACTGTGGCATGCTGAACAAATCAGAGGGCTTTACTGATTCATGCGGTCCTCAGATTGGCCAATCTGAAAAGAGCACACCACAAAATCCAAGATTATAATGAAGCTTTACTGAGCTAAAGGACAGAGCACAGCAAGCCCATTTTAACAAAGATTACCAGCCCATAAATTGCTTGAAGGAAGGGACAAAAATGGGGCTTGAAGGCATTTAGGGGATTCTGCCTGGTAGGCTGCACAGAACTATCTGCATTTTGATCCGACATCTGCAGCGTTGGGCGCCAGTCTTCACCTGCCAGAAGGGGGGCACATGGAAGAAGCTGTAAGTGATGTGACCAGCTGAGGGAGTGGGCACTGTGGGCACTGGAGCTGAAAGCGTTGTGGGACCAGGGGAGAGCACTGTTGGTAATGGGGTTGGGCACTGGCAGCAGGGCGTGTGGTGATGTTCATTGAGGAATCCGTGTGCAGTACAAGAAATTCCTGGCTATACCAGCTCATAGGGCCTGCATATTCTCCAAGGCATGAACCACTCAAGAGTCTTGGGGTTATAATAAGGTGTTATGGACGGGGCCTGTGGATCGTATGGGGCATTACAGTTCCTGAAGACTGAGTTTAATGCTTGAGTGCAGTAAAAGCCTTTATGAGCTTCATGGGCCCATAATATATATATATATATATATGTATATATATATATATATATATATATATATATATATATATATATATATATATATATATATATATATATATATATATATATATATATATATATAGTAAATGTTAGTATATAAAATGTTTTAGTACATTAATCTGCCTGGGCAGTCAAAGGAAATCTGATGCAGGTACCCCTGCATTGCCAGTAGCCTTACAATGCAGTTTTACATAAAGACCCTTCGGGATATACAAACCAATCTAATGGTACCTATGAAATGTAGATTATCCAATGAGAATGCTCCTTGAGCTTTCCAAAGGATATAATGAAGCTTCTTAGAAATAGCCAGAGGGCCCTACTGGGAGTTATGGGCCCTGATGACTGAGGCCCAAAGCTCTCGGTATGGCCCTGCAGTGTGCTCTATAAAGCTATTAGTGCACTGCTCACTCTTTAAATTAATGAAGAAAACGCATCAATGATAAGTCATATTGAAGTTATAGGATTTATTTGAGGTGTAAATGATCATTTGCATTAAAAACCATGTGCCAAATTTGGGTCGGTGCATAAAGGAAGGACGTTATTTAAGGTGTAATTAAACATTCTCATACAAATTCAAGCTATAGTTTATTAATTAGCCTTGCTGAAGAGACTGCAGATGTCAACTTCTGTGGTGGTGATATTGCTGGTTGATGCAGTGGTTGGAGGATTTTGGCTAGAGGTGGTTGGATGTGATGTTAATGCAATGAGGAGAGTGGGATTTACAGCATTATGGAAGAGAAGGGAATGTAATATCTTTCAGAATCTTGAGACGCCCAGTAGCAGTAAATGGAGGATTAATTGTGGGTCCAGTCAGAGTCATTGCTGAGATTGTAGTCCGGCGTTCACTAATGTTTGTATGGCTGCAACTCACAGGCAAATATTTGGGTATACAGTGATCAGTTTCGCTTTTTTGCTAATGGTGTCCATTGTGGAACCTAGCGTGTTGTTCACTGAAGGGCTTGCAGGTGTACCATATGGGTACTGTTTTGGCTTCTTGTATAGAGCTTTTTTTGGTAGAAGAAGCAGAGTGCATGTTTAGTCATTTTTTACATATGAAGCTATAAAGAATATACATTAAACATTTTATCTATGGGAACTTTGCACATGGTCCCACGAAGGGCAACTCTCTTTATTCTGTAATGGATTAATGGTTTTTGGTTGCTTCAAGTTCATGGTGGCATACTGTTTACCATTTACAGAATTGCAAATGGTGACTGCATTGGGTGTCAGAGATTGAATAGTTTGATCATGTCCTTCACATTTTAGCTACCTAATCATAGAAAACAAACATGTTAGCATTCTGGAAGTTTGCGCTGTGCATCAAATTCAGGTTACGTGAGAAACAGATATTGTTAATGTGGCGGTCCAGGCATGTGTGAATGGCTATTTGGTTTGTTTGTTGATAATGTCCGCTTGGTAATTTGCGCTCTTCGGCATTTAACTTTCTTAGACATCTGTTTAAAATGATTACAGGCAGATTTTCAAAATTGGCCTGAAGAGTGGCAGAGGAGGAGGTAAAAGTGAGCAAGGTAGCCAAGGAGTGAGAGGAAGCTTATGAGGCGAGGGAAGCGCCTCTCGAAGAGGAGGAGATAGGCCTGAGGACCTTGGACCATGACAGTGCCATTTAGGTAGACATTATGACAAAAGCATAGACCCATGTACTACAGGCTGGACAATGCCTACAGGTACCATCCATCCGTGTTATATTTAGTTGGAATGTGACAGCAGAGGAGTGCACAATGTCATCCTCAGGAAGGGGGAGAAGCAACCTTCCCCCTGCCATGGTCAGCTGGATTAACTGACAAAAACTACATGGATTCACTTTTCTCTTTTTTTACGCCCTGCAGCTGGTGGCAGCGATTATCATACCAACAAGGGGCATTTTCAAACAGGCCCACACAGGGCCTGGCTACAGAGGATAACAAAGGAGGCAGGAAACCGTATAACCTTTCCTATGCAACAGTGTCAACCTGAAGCCAGCTCCCGACTCTTAGTATCGATGACAGTGATCAGCCATGTCTGGTTCTGTTGTTTACAGTATGCCACCCCCCTAGGGTGACCCCTTCCATGAGGTACAAGAATGTGGTTTGCAGGAGCCAGACAGCCTTGTATCACCACAGCTTCTAGGGAGACCTGCCACTTTAACATGGACCACACAGGGATGAGCATTAACCAGAGAGACTCTTTGAACACAACAGACAGGAAGATAGATGGGACTTAGTAGCACAACGGAGTGAGCCCTGAGCTCTTTCTGTGAAGAAAAGGATTCAGCTATTTTAGTTCTGGGGCACACCTTGTTCCTGTTTGCCGTACAGCTTTTGTCAGTTAAGGAAGGCCAGGATATCCAAAGAGGGAAGCAAGATCCCTCGCCTAAACATCTCCCAGGGAACAGAACTCCAGAACCAGTACACAGCCATCACACAGCATGCCCCGCTAGGCTATGCAGTAAGCTTCCTGGATAGAAAGTGCCAGAAGGACTCTGAACCTACAACCAAGGACAAGGCAGCTGCCTGCAACACACTCCACGCTGTGGGCCGTTCACCTTAAAGGACAACACAAGCCCATTGAAGAATCTGGGAGAAGTTACTCGACGAGCATCTACTGACGTCCGCCTTAATGGACATTTTTGAGCCAGTCGAGTTCCTCGATCCATAACCAATGGCAATGCTGACCGTTGTCAAGCCGAGGTTGCTTAAAAACAGCAAGACCTCTCGACCAGTGCTTCAGAACCACTGACAACCACTGAGACAACGATTCCTGACAGTTTGCTCACTGACCTTTCTTGCCGCATGATACCCACAGCTGACTCCAATCTCGAACTTTGTCACAGAAGCCTGCAAAGGGCCCTGAAGCCAACTGGACCCTGTCGAGCACCAAGAACGCCTGTAGCACAAGGTACATTGTGGGTCTGTCCCACTGGTCCTTCCCAGAAGGCTGCTAGAGCCATTTTAAGACCCATTGCTCCCTTTGTGATGAAGCCAAGAAACCTTAAACGGGTGTGGTTAGTAACCATACCATCTACCATCCTTTCAGTATCCTGAGTACATCCCATTTCCTTCTTTGAAACTGTCTGTCCTCTGCATTGCTTTACAGGGTGGGTTGTATTTCGTAGTGTTGTTAGACTGTTGTGATTAATGAAGTAGATATGCAACCTTGACTGGACACTCCTGTTATCATTAGGTAATAATTGTATTTTATCTGTGTTACAACTAACCAACGATTCACAACCTTTCGGTGATAAGTCTGCCATTCCATCCATGTTACCAAAATTGTACAAGGAGGTATATAATTTGCTTGTTATCTAATCTGTTCAGATCCCTTCTGGTGTATTAGAGGTGTGGGGCTTATTGATGGTTTAGAAACTGATATTCACTCTTGGACCACTGGCCCCAGAAGTTGATTTGTCACAGGTAGTCTGTCATCTTGATGCCAGTCACCACCATGTGCTCTCGTATTCTAATTCTTAACTCCATGATTGTGCTACCAACATATAATTTTGAAAATACACATTGTATGGCATATACAACAGTTTTTGTTTTTGCAATTAGTGAAACCTTTGATCTCAAATGTTTATTTTTTATTTTTGATTGGTTCTGTTCATTTAACTCAACCTTTCAATTTACAATACATTTAACATTTAATACATTTTTATAAACATACAGTAAAGTGCATATACAACTAACTAAATGTTCAAAAAAATGGTGTCCATACATGTCCAAAAATGTTACAAAAGGTATTTCAATATATAAAATCAGTTAATCTGCTACGACTCTCTTCAAAAGATATTAAAAAGGCATAAAAGATCTCAAAAGATCATTAGGTGCAAGGTGTGGTTAGTTTCAGAGGGCTTTGCAAACAATAATTATTTTTCCAGTCATTAGATTAGAGATTTAATGGTTCTTATTCTTGTCTTGATTCTATAGATCCCAGTCCTAGTCTTGGTAATAATAAGAAGTTCATTATTGCTAGCGTCAAAGAAATACATCGACCACTAAAACATTCTTTCCATAATATCTCTGGAGCCATTATTTTGAATTCCGTAAAACAATTATCATAATAGTATTTACGTAAATCTGCCAAGGCTGGACCGTATATGAGGATATGCTTTAGAGTTTCTGGAGTGGTAACATCGAAGCAGTGTCTACATGCTCTATCCACCAGGCTGGCATTTGTCACTAATTCTACTTGATTCTTAGTAGGCCATGGGCCTCACTACGAGTTTGGAGGTAGCCATGCCGCATTTTGCAGCATGGCTGCCTCCATACTCGGATCTGGGTTCCTTGAATGAGGAATTACCGGGCCATTCGAACCTTGGAGGACCCGGTAATTCCTCATTCAATTTCCCCATCCCCATTCCTATTTGAGCCCCCATAGGGCTCAATGGGAATGGGGAAGGAGCTAACAACGGGCCCGTTGTTAGCTCCCTGGTCCCCTCGCAGGACTCGCAAAGGACGTCTGGTTTGACCAGGTGTCCAGAGCGGGTCCCGCAAGGGAACCTCGTAATAGGGCGGAATGGGTTTAACAGCACTGGCACCATTACCGGTGCTGTTAAACCCATTCTGCCAGGGTCATAATGAGGCCCCATATGTTAAATCGGAATATTAGGAACATTGTACGATATTCTGCTGATGGGAATTTCAATAGATAGGTTTCTGTCATATTCAAGGTTTTAAGATTAGAATGGCCATTTTTGAAACAGTCATATTTTGGGATATTATCCCAAGTATTCTGCCAATCATAGGCCCCAAGCTTTTGTTTGTCTTTGTTAGGATTGGTCAATAATATATTTTTACTAATATATGCACAGGTCATGAAATCCAGTGCTGTCTGAATCCGTGGCTTTGGTTTGCTATCAGACTTCGAGATGGATGCTTTTGCGATAATTGATAACAAATAATCTGTATTTGGAGCTAATAGACATTTCCTGTAAAGGAATATTATTTTCCAGATTACAATTATATTCAGGGAGAGCAGCCATAGCTCATGCCTAATGCGCTCCATAGGCGTCGATAGAAGGGGCTTGAGCCTCTTCTTCCAAAAGACTCCCTTGAGCTTCATCCAATATTTGGTACTTTATATTGTCTTGCTTTGGCTCCAAAGGTAATTACAGGCATTACTTTTTGCTTGTAATAAATAATAACTGGTCCGAATGAGAATTTGCCCAATTTTGTATGTATTATTCTAGCTTGTGAAATAGCTCTCTGGATTTTATTTCGCAAGGTTGTATGATAAGGTAAGTCGAGTTGACTATTATTGGTGTTTAATCCTTGATAGGTGTATTAGTGAGTAGTAATTAAAGGTTTGCTCTTAAGCATCCATGTGAACGCCCGCCTGTCATGATCACCAGCCAGTTCCCAGATTAAGCCTATGGCTCCTTAAAGGGTTAACCTTGTTAGAGTATTTGAGAGGTCCTGTGGTTAAAGTCAGATTTATATTGAAAGTAATTGGAGTTCATGTTCCCTCAATGGCCGCCAGGATGTGCCATTAAGGAACTAACATTACTGGTTTAGTCTTTGACCGACCTCTGTTATAAATAGTCGTTTCTTGAGGAGACTCGCGCTTCGCATTGCTGACTGCCCTGCAGTACGGACGCTTACCACGGTCGTCACAGAATTCCAGTCATAGCATTAGCCTCTGCTCGAGCCCTGTTTGCCTATCTACAGTCTCCGAAGTATTAGCCCTTTTCTGTTTATGCCCCCTCCCTTCATAGTCTAGCGCTCTGCCCCGTTTTCTGTTATTTATTTCCCCTTCATTCGCTCCGTAATTCCAGTCACCCTGTCTTCCTCCTCAGGGGTCCTGAATGAAAACTGCTGTTCCTCACGCAAGTACTGTTTCGAACTTACCCAGTGTATTTAAGTGATTTTGGTGGCACTCGTGTGAGGTTGTATTTATTTAACAATGGAGGTTGTTGGTTATTCAATATTGACATTTTCATTTTCAATCCGCCTCAGCTGTGCGCATTATTGTTGTTGCGCGCGCCTGTGCTTAACGTTTTCTTTCTGCTGAAGTCTTGTCACAAATTGTTCCAATTTTTATGCCATTTGTTGCCGCTTAGTTTCTTTCGGTGTAGGTATTTAGTGAGATTGTGAATTCCCTTAGAGCCTTGTTACCCCCATCAGTGGTCATCCATTTTCTAATGCATGTTAGAGCCTTTACTGCTGCTTACAGTCGCTCCCTCATTGTAGGTACCACTTTTATTTGTTATTGTTTTTTCCACAGCAAGGTTCCACATCAGCCATATTTATTATAAAGAGTGCCCTAAAAATGTGCCACAAATTTTTTGCCCATTGTCAACCTTTTGAAATTATCTATTTTGGCACCACATTGTCACCACTCTGCCGGACATGCGCCCCTGCGTGAACGCAGGATGGAGAGCTCACACAATTAAACATTAAGGTGAGCTTTTATAGGTATTGTTTACTTATACCCACTTAGCCAAGTGGAGTGAAGTTTATGAGGGAGCTATAGTTAAGGAGGGTTATTTTTCTCTTGTCATTTCTACAGGAATTGCTTCTTCTCGGAAGTTCAAGGGAGTTCTTTGAGGGCGTCCCCGCAGAGTTCACAGGTAAGCGTTACACTGCCTATGTTTGTTGTTATAGCATGCTAGCACTTTCGTTTTATCTAAATTAAACAAAAGGCAGTTGCCTGCAGCATAGTTTTCCAGAGCCTGGAGTAATTTTTGCAGCCCTATTGCAGGGGTATGTGAAGAATTCAGTTTGGTTATTTGGATGCAAAATATATTCTCTATCAAAGAATCTTTTTAGTCCTGTATCGTAATATGGACCGTATATATTTGTTTGTGGGCACCCAAAGAGCTCCTCATAGTAATCAATCTAGGCCACATCTTGGACTGCATTAATAAGCTACAGGGTTTGGTTATTATTAACAGCGCTGTTCAAGATAGCCCAAGTTTGCATACTATTTTTAGATGCGATTATTTGCAACATAATTTCACTATATTTCTGTATCATTAAAGCCTGGTGGGATTTGCGCCATTTATTATATTGAGTTTTTAAATTACGAATTTTGTGTAGTCTAATTTCAACTGCATACCTTCCGTCTGCCCTTATGTTATTCTGCAATTGTTATTTTTTCTTCTTTCATCTAGCTATCAAAACAGCGCTTATGTTTAAAAATTGGCTATGAATTTAACCCACATTTTTGGTTGAATAAAGACATTATGGCAATATACCTACCTTGTTATTAAATTATGTATTGGTCCAAGTTTAAATTCTGGGTTTACATGTGGGATCTAAATGCAACTAGAAAATCCTCGGTCCATTTAAATCTATTTCTTCCTCCTGACAGTACCAGGTTACCGAAGCAATAATCAGGGTTTCTCTGTTTCAAATGCCATTTACAAGTGCAAGTTGACTGATTATGGTCACTCTTTGACTGATTGAGGATTTCAAATTTCTCAATTATATCGAAAGTTGCACGTTGCACATATAATCTGTGATCGAGGCAGAATTAACTCTTTTCCACATTGTTTTAGCAGGAATATCATCTTTAAGCTTACAATTAAGCATCAAGAACTGTCTATTCTTCATAAGGGTTAACCGTGCGTTCCTTTTCTTAGTCATTTTTATGTTTTAGGACCTATACAGTTCATGCTTAGGTCTCCTGCTATTATCATGTGGATCACTGTAGAGTCTTCATCAATTATATCTAACATTTCGATGATACCCGCCATAAAAATATGATCATCTAGAGCTTTGTGATTCCGGTATATATTGAGAATAGCAATTCTTCCTAGTGGTGTAATAATTCTAACTAGCTGGGTAAATGGATTGGGTGATGTCCATGTTCTATGGTGAATTGAAGAACAGATTTAATAGCGGCGAGGAGCCCTGCAAAGGGCTGACCTAGCAGGCCTTTCATAGCCAGTCAAGCTGACAAAATATGGCCTTCCCAAACTGGAATGTCTGCGAGCCACGTTTCTTGTAGAAGAATAATATCAAATGATTTAAATGTTTTGGTGTTGCTTTATAAGAGATGCTTAACGCCTCTTGTATTGCAATAGGCTAAAGTAAATTGAACAGGTTGGTGTTCAGGGCATAGTTATCTCTGAACATTTTTATCCTTATTGAGTTCTTGGATTGACCAGGTTTGATCCGTCAAGGTTTTAACATTTTGTAAGTGCTGTAGGGACTGTTGTAGGCTATCCTCCATTACACGCAAATTAGAATCTAAATTACTGTGGGAGTGTAAAGGTTGATTATTTGCTTGTCCTTTTCTTCTAGTCCTTTTGTCAACTTTTTGATTATTTGTTTGATTTTGAGAGATCTCTTGCTCTATGCTAAATCTCATGTCATATAATTTTGGTCGTGTTTGCCATAGTATATTTCTTCCCATTTTGGAGGAAATCCACAATTTTACCGCACTACAGTTTTTAGGATCAATGAATTCTATTTGCTCAAAGTCACTAGACTGAAGATCTTCATGCATTTGTACATCACCCAGTATGTTAAGCCCACTTGTTCTATTCAATACATATTGTGAATAAGGATTCAGTCTGCATTGAAGGATCAGAGCGTGCCAATTATGAGTTGAGGCTATCAAATACATTTTTTAGATTAGCCTTGCCGCTTGTAGCGGGCTGTTGGTTGAGTGTTCTTGTGGCTTCTTTTTCCATAGACTTGGCTCATTTTGAGCTACTAAATCGATGTCTGTTTGGATGATATCACCATCAGATTTTCCAGTAAAGCATGGGGCAAAAATGCCAGTCCCCACTCCTTCTAGTTCTTTTCTTCTTTGCTCTAAGGTAGTAAAATTGGTTGTATTTTGGCAAGTTTGGATCAGGTTCATCTCAGTTTCATTATTATTAAATCGAAATAGGATCTTGGGTGAGTTAGTGCTTATTTTCAAGGGTAGTGGGATATTTTCATAATTTTGCACTGCATGTTGTAAATGTTCTGGTGCTTCGATAAGATCATCCAGCAGTTCAAAATTCTCCACTTCGGGAGGTTTCTGTGCAGATCTTCTAATCGATTTAGATGATTTATTATAACCTTTTGCTCTAGCTAATATCTTGTTTGTCTTTATTAGTCGTACATTTGCATTTCCTTTCATATTATCCAAGTTTGTTAAGGAGCACAAACATTTTCTTGAGCCTGCCTGCAAGCTCTTAGAGCAAGGTTTCTGATGTGTTGATTTATTTTTTTACTTGGGGCGTTAGTAGTTATTGCCCCCTGCTCTTGTATGCCAAAAATATCAAAGGATGGTTTATTAGTTTGATTAGAAACATCCTGAGCAATTGAAGTTAGGGGAAGATCTTGTTTGAGAGTTATTAAACTATCAGTTCATATACATGATACCTCATTTATGATTAATATCTCATCTGTGTTATGAGGTGTTGTTTCACTTAAATAGGAATGGGCAATCAATGTTTTAGGTGAAATGGTTCAATCAGTTTTTCCAGTGGCCTTTTTCTCTATGTCAGACTTCTGGTCTGATGTTTGCATAGTTTAGTTAGTAATTCTGTTTGTATTGTTAGTTAGTGTCTAAAGTCTCATATAGTTTTGTTAGCGACATTAGAGCAGTGTTCATCACTGACAGGGTTAGTTCGACTAGCAGGGAAGGCTCTGTGTTAAAGTTTCCTATTTGTCGAGGAGTTGGGTTAATAAAAGAAACAGAGGAGCAGCTTGACGAGTCTGTTGAGTTTCCACACAAGATGGGAGAAGCAGACAGATTAAGTTGTAGAAGAGAGTGGGAGAGATTTTGCAAGGTATCCGGAACTAAAATAGGTTCTGGGCCTCTTTCGTCTTGAACTGGGGAATTCACATCTCTCGTTGCGACTTCTATTTTCGCTACTGCTTCTGTCTGGCTTTGAGTTCCCATATCATTAATTTGAATACTCTTATGGGCAGAAGACCTAGTAGTATCACTGTGTTTCCCATGCACTTGGGCCATAGCTGTAATTGGGGTTCGCAATGGAACTGGATTGTCAATAAGTATATTACTTCTCACTCTAGAGGCAGAAGTAAGATTGACCTCCATTATTTGGATGGACCAATTGGCAATGTCTGTTTTCTCTTTGTTAGCTGTGAGTGGAGCTTTACAAGCTAAAGCATAAGACATTAAGCTGTCTGAGATTTCCACAGACTGTATTAGTGGTTAATTATCATGCTACTGCGTGGCCTTGGTAATCGCTTTCGTAGCAGGATTCCACTTGCTCATTTTATCAATAGTGCAAACATATCTGATGTCTGTCATTAGAGAATTGGCTCTTTTGTGTTTCTGATTCTTCACATTAATCATGCCATCACAATCAGGCACTTTCAGGGATGCACTAGAAGGCTCTATTGTATTTAATGCCATTTGGTTAATTGGCATTGCCGTTTTAGTGTGTATAAATGAGTCATTATTTGTTGACTGAAAAAACAGGAATATGTAAAGTTGTTTTCAACAGCTTTTTAATACGAAACTTTTTACTTGATTATATTGTTTATGGCCTTGTGATGTTTGAGGTTAACAGAATCTAATCTTGCCAGCTCGAACAATAGATAAAAGCTTTCTTATATTAGTCACCAGTTTAATGAGACTAAATAATTTCTTATATCACTCAAAAAGAGAGGAATCCTCTACTCCTCAATTAATGGATAGGAGTCAATGTCCAATATGTAAAAGGCCTTCCTAAAGTTAGCAGTAAGCTAAATAAATAGTTAGTGGTAGCACTTGCTATAGAAATAAAAGGTTGAACAATATAACATAATTAGGCCCTAGGAGGGAGGCCAAATTATTACACAGAATTATAAAGGTTTCCTAAGAAGAAGCTGGTGTGTCTCACAACACAGTTTTGTCACTTGAATCCAAGCTAGAGCCTGCAGTCACAAGGACATTAAGTGTCTGTTACGTATTACCATCAGATCTAACTACGCAGCTCAAAGGCAGCGCTCACAGACACCGAGTTCGATGGTTTGAAACTAAACATAATTCCAAAAATAGCTACCGGCTCATAGGCATAGCCCGCAGTCACCGAGACTATGTCTCTAGATTGTAGATTGTGCTCAATTACCAGTAACTGGTTCAAAGGCAGCACCCACAGTCACCAGCTATCTGGGTGTCTAGATATAAACTTGACTCAAAGGCAAAGCCTGCAGTCACCAGGTCTGGTCTTTGTAGAATAAATTAGCTCTTGCTCAGTACCATCGGTATAACTGCAAGCTCGCAGTCACCCGATGTATGAATATCATTTTGTGTTGATAGAAATTAAAGATGACACAAATGTTTGTACTTATTTTATAATGAAGTTGGTGATACCATTGAATTCCTATTTGCACATAGAACATGTTGCTCACTTGTAGAAACCTTCTAAATGTAACCAGTTTTTGTTGCTCTTTTTCTTGTTTATATCCATAAAACTAGTACACAGTTTCTGTGTATAGTTGGGGCTCTTGTATAAGTGATTTTGTGTTGTGTATCACTATATCTCTTGAGATCCTCATCCATCAAAAGTAGATGCCAGTGTTTCTCCAAGCTCTTGAAAATGATATGACTGTCATTTGGGTATGGCATTATAAATCTTATAGATTATTGTTCTTTTTTCCTTTGTATTGTTAGCAATTATATTCAGTTTACATTTGTTGCCTTGGTATATACTTTACTAATCACCTTATTGCTATATCATCTGTCTCTAAAACTGATCATAATTAAATTGGATGTTTCATCAAAGTCTTTGACTGTAGTACAATTCCATCTGGCTCGGATACATTCTCCTACTGGAATATTGTCAACTTTATTGCATCTATGACAGCTTGTTGTATGTAGTTGTCAGGTTCCCGGTAACAAGTCTGAAAGGGGTGCAGTGTTTAGAGCTCTGCATGGGTGCCATAGCGCATCAGGGAATGGAGGGACTAAACCCTCCAACAAGCCCTGCAGCGCACATTGGTGCAGGGCACCTTACACCAATTGGCTGGCAAGATACACCATGATGCATTAGCCGGCAATTCCCGGAAGACGGGTTAAGTATGGACCTGCTGCATTTAAGCATAGCCAGAGCACAGGTTGTGAGGCTTTCTCTGTGTGTCCTGTATCTCAGAGTTTTCTTTTTCCTCCACTGCCTTTCCCTCTCCCCTTGCTCCCCTGTCTTTCCTTTTCCCCTTGGCATGCTGCCTTTCTGTTCCCCTCTTCCTGTTACTTCTGCACCCCTGCTTTCCACCATATATATTAATCATTCCCTGAATGTGTTGGCTATCTCACCTACGCCTTGTCTTGGTACTGCTGTATGTTTGTTTTAACTATTCCTATTTTATTTATTTTTGATTTGTGTGGATTTCCGCTAACTATTATATTACAGAGTTACTGGTTGTGTTTCTTCTGGATTACTCAGGACTTCCTGGTTATTCCTTTTCCCCCATTGAATTAGGATACTCATGTGCCATCGAGTCTGGTCTCTTGCTAGTTATTTTTTTCCTGTCTTTTTGTCACTCTGAGTGTCGTTGTGCGGTCACCTGGTCTATGGACTCGAAGGGGTGTCCTCTTGTCAAATCAGTGTTTTTCTGAGGCCATAAAGACCCTAGGTAGGTCCTGCTTTGTTCTGTGATTATTTATATATACACTCATCTATTCATCCTTATCTGTTGATTACCTTGTGTCCCTCTGCAGCCTGGGGTCTTCCTATACCTTGTCGAATGATTCCTCCTGCCTTTTTATTTCCTCTTTGGAATCTCTGTCCTCTTGGAGTGCACTTGTGGGTGGTATGAAGGTAGGCAGGGCAATCCATGTGGACGTTCTACCAGTGCACCAAACTGTCATTCTGACAGTAGTGTGGAGTTTACTCATGGATATTTCCTCTATGTTCTACTGTGCAATGTCTCATCCTCTACAGAAATGTTTCAGTCAAGTAAATTAATATGTTTTTTTACTATAGTTGCTGCTGAATTCATTGCCAAAAACATTTGAGGAAAAGGTGTTTACGTCCTTTTGCTGTAACTGACCAAATCATAAAAATACCATCATTATATCTGTACCAAAATTTGATATGTTTGTCGTATTCTACATTTGGTGTGACATGCTGTAGAGCGGCAGATGTACACGTCACCTATAGAGCCCACCCCCTCACCTCTGTCATACTGTATGAAAAGCAAGAGAGCACTTTGCAAGACACCTGATATCATCCCAATACCTCATCAAAGGTATGAGAGATGTTATGCAAACAGACAACCGTATCGAATGTACCCTCGAACTGACGTGGTAGACATGGGTCCGCAGACACCACGGGACATGGAAGAGCTACAAGTAAAGTCTGACAGTTGTGAAGTGACATCATGAAGAGTGAAGATAGATAGACACACTAAACCTGATGTATAGATGTCTGAAGAATGAATATCTAACTGAATACATGAAGAAAACCATATACACTTAGAAGATAAGTGACAAGAGATGTAGTAGATCTATATATGCAGAAATGCAAGTTAGATAAGACAACATAGAAACTGGCTAATGGAGGAAATACAACACGAGTAAAGCAGCGATGTTGAGAAAATGGATGTCGGCATTGTATAACAGTAAGCAAGAAATCTTGAGGAGAAAGACCAAGGCTGCAAAGCTGACAGGTGCTGGTATACAGCTTGCATCAGGATCTAGGATGCCATAGCAAGAAGCAACTGCAAGTAACGGAAGAGTTGAAGAGGATTAGCCATGTATGTAAGACATATTTCTCTCAGATTAAGTAAAGGAGTGAATAATTATCAGTGCCAAGTATTGAACAATCAAGGATGCAGCAAGTGCATTCAGCATGCAGGACGGAGCATCTAAGTCTCCAGAGGCCAAGAGGAGTAATAGCACCCAATATAATTGACTGAAATCGCTCTAAAAAGAAGGACCGAATGGAAAAAAATCATGGTCTCTTCACACGTGTTGCAAGACAAGTAAACAAGGCCAATTCATAAAGCTCCAGATGAAGATAGCAACGTACCTTCACTCCCATTAAAGTTCAGGATAAGAGAACGGCCAGCAAGGTCAACTACAAAGAAGAAGCCTTGGCTTAGGGCCTAACTGATGAGAGCTGGTAGGCTAATTAGCTAAGAAAGGCAGTTATCTTCCGTTGTTCTCCTGCACCTGGGTTTTGTTGCTTAAGTACTGCTAACAAGCTGAATGTCCAAGGTTGGAAGAGAGTGCCAAACAATCACGAGGGCCTACGTAATGGTGTACCATACATTGTTGTAGAAGCCTATCCACTGCTGGTATTATGCTATTATCTGTATTGTATGTAGTAGGCAGGTGTTTAAGGCATGCCTACCAAATGTGGTGCAGCCAATGATGTTACTAACACTTATACAGAATATAGGTATGTATGTTCCCTTAACCAATAACTGTGCCCGATAGGTTTCACTGTTTGCCACGTAGGATGACATCATACCTGATGTACATTGAGGTATGGAGCCTTTTATGTAATGGAAATGCGATGAGTGTGTGTGAGCTACAATCTGTTCACCAGGTTTCCCTACTTTATTGAACTGATAATAAAGTAGTATTTTGCCAAATTCTTTGAGTCTGTCCCATTATTTGGGCCTAAAATAATTCATTTGGTAATCTCATTTGGCACTTAGAATGCTCCAGGTGCTATTGCACAATGGGTTTATAAAAAACACATGGAAAGGTTAGCTATTGATGGTCCACAGAAAGATCCCATGGCTATACCATTGGTGTGTTCATAATGGAGACAACTGAAAAAAAAGATGTTATTCAAAGTAAAATTTAAGATTTTTTTGAGCAATTCAAAATGTAAAACATAAATTGCAGATGAATTGTCAAAGAAAAAAAAATCCAACGTTTTGAGTGCTAGGCCATGCTGGATTGAAGTATGTTGCTCTTTTACATCAATACTAACCAATGTGTCTGTTATTTGCCATTTCCAGTTGTCTAGCATCTGTGAGATATGCAAGGAATCTCTTGCCGATGATTGCAATTGATATACTAATGGTCTGATAGCTGCATCAATATATTTGGGGAATGTTTCAGTTACCCATCCAATGCTACTGACTATGGATCTCATTTCTGGAAACATTGTATATTTCTTGTGAATTCTCAGTAGAAAATAGATGCGCGTGGTAGGATATTCATTCTTCAAAATCTTTTACTTCATAAGTTAGTGGACCTATTCTATGCCATTTGGTAATAGCCTTATACTTTTTTCTTTGACAGTTCTAATATAATCTTTGCCTACTGTTTTGTAACAACCGGGAGAACATTTTCAATGCCTTTTTCTTTATAATCTCACTATTCATAATCACAATATTTCCTCCTTCCGCGTCTTTGGTGATTATATTAGGATTTTTTATTAGCTCTTCTAGTGCTTGTCTTTCGTCTGTCCTTAAATTCTGTTTGTATTCATCAAGAGTTATGATATGATATGATATGATATGACATTTATAACGTCCCTATACACAAGTGTTTCAAGCCGCGATGAGGCAAGGGAGGGGAACAGAGGGAGGACAAAGACAATGATCTTACTAGGCCTAATGACATTGAGATTGCAAAAGTGCAGAGGAGTGGGCAGGGGAGCAGTGCCAGGGGAAGGGGAGGAAGGGCAAGTGCCAGATACTGGATCAAAACAAGTAGTGCAGCCAGCAGGTGGCAAGTGCAAGGGTTAAAAAGTGCAGACAACAGATATCTAATAAGTGCAGGAAAGGGGACTGTAGGGTTTGCAGATACAGACCCAAGTGCAGGGGTTTCCAGGAGGCAGTGCAGGTGTGCAACTGGGCGGGCCTGGACTTGGGCCGAATTCAGAGTGTATCCAGGTGACCAGCGCAGTATCAGACAGGAGATCAGCAGGGGAGAGGAAGAGAGAATGCAGAAGCAAAGTGGAAGGTCTTGAGGTGCTTCTGGAACAGGAGAGATGGTTTTGCCCAAGTTTCAGAGAGGCAGGGAGGCTGTTCCAGAAGGAGGTGCCAATCGAAGAAAGAGATCTGCCCCCAACTCGTTGCTTGGAGAAGCTACTGGCCCTCAAGGAGTTAGAGGTGGAAGAGGGAAGGGCTATAGTAGGAATATTTTTCTGAAGAGAGAGTTGGAGGTATCACGGTCCCAGGCCCCAGATGACCTTGTGAACAATGCAGAGGGTCTTGAACTTGATCTTTGCAGCCACTGGGAGCCAATGGAGAGATTTCAGGGCTGGAGTGATACGATCCCTGGGCTTGAGGCAAAGGCCAAGTCTCGCAGTCCTGTTTTGGATGAGTTGTGGAGGAGGGAGAGAAGAGGCAGTCAGATTTAAAAAGAGGCTGTTGCGGTAGTCCAGCCTAGAGAGAACCAGAGCTCTAGAGACAGTAAGCTTCGAGGGGAAGGTGAGGAAACGAAGAATACCTCTGAGGAGGTGCAGTTGGTAATTTGACTACTTAGAGATGCCAGAGATGTGAGGAGAGAAACAGAGTGTGAAGTCAAAGATGACCCGAGGTTCTTAGCCTCACAGTTGGGAGCAGGAAGAGGGCCAAGGGAGGCCGGCCAGAGAGTAACAGTAAAGGAAGGTGCAGGTGTGCTGATGAGGAGGATCTCAGTCTTATTGGCATTAAGGCATTTTATCCAAAGTTTTATGAACATCTGGAATTCCTGCTTAATGAAATGTGTCTATTACTTTATCATGTGTTAGGATAGGAGTACATTTTAAACTTCTCTTGAGTTCTGGCATCTTGAGGGTATGCAGATATATGCGACCTATGACATTTCTTTTTTTTTTTTTTAAACTTTTATTTTTAGCGGCACAAGGTTACATGGTGCAGGCAACAAGGGCACGAGTCCAGCCCGTGTAAAAGACGTAACAATACAGTACATTTAACATGGTACATTGGTCACAGCAATACAAGGCAGTGGTCGCATGAAATATATACAAATAAGTGTGCACATAGTAGGGGTAATTACAGAGGGGTGGGAGACAAGCCAGAGCTGGAGGCACTTGTGCTTCTATTGTTAAGGTATGTGTTGAATTCTGTCCAGATGTTACGGGGGCGAGATGTAACAGGGAGCATGGATATGAATTCCTCCTCGCAATTGCGTGACCAGGTAAGCATATGGAGCCATTTCCGGAGAGCCGGAGGGGAGGGATTTTTCCAATTCTGAAGGACGCATTTCTTGGCAACCATACATGCAATATTCAAAAATCTAGCTGAACATCTAGTGTCATCGGTCGTCCAGGCGCCAAACAGGACGGCCAGAGGATCTGGGTCAACAACAACCCCAATGATAGCAGAGAGAGTTTCTAGGATGCCCTCCCAGAAACCAAGCAGTTTGTTACAAGACCAAAACATGTGTAGGTGATCGGCCTCTGTCGCCCTGCAGCGGGGGCAGGGGCGTGTCGCAGTGTGAGCGAACCTAGAGGTTCTGTACGGAGTATAATAAAGTCTATTTAGGAGTTTGTACTGCATGGCACGAAAACGGAAGTTGAGGGAGACTCGTTGGGTGTGCAGGCACATGTTCTCCCAGGCCCCATCTGATATTTCCAGGCCCAGGTCGTCGGCCCAGTCATCGCGTGCCTTGAGGGTGGGAGTAGGGAAAGCAGCCTGAAATATCTTGTAGAGTGAGGAGACCACGCCGCGGGCGCCCCCTGAGTTGGCAATGTATGCGATGGCTGGGTTGTCTGGGGGCTCGTCCGGGAATGTGGGCCATTTGGACCTAAACGCGGCCCGCAGTCTATAATATTGGAGGGTTTCCAAAGCGGTCCCGGTGTGACCCGGTTTCCAAGATCGGGGGTCAATAAAGCTGCCTTCAGGGTAGAAGTCCGTCAGTGCATGGTATCCCAGCTCCCCCCAGTGTCGGGCCAGCGCTGCGTCGTGTGTGGGTTCCAGGCCAGGAAAGGCCCACACGGGAAGCCACTTGTAGTACGGGAAGGCTCCAGGCGTCTGGGAAAGCATGCGAGACCAGGCCAAGAGAGTTGTGTAGAGAGGGTTGATAGGAGAGTCGGGTATGTATTGGTAATGCAGTAGCGCGGACATTAGGTCGATGCCGGTGGTCGCCAATCTCTCCAGTTTGACATGGGGACGCGTTGGTGCACCAGGATACCAGTGGGTGGCATGTTGGGCCTGAGCTGCGTGCCAGTAAAGTGATATATTCGGGGCTGTGAGTCCCCCTAGTTTGTATGGAAGTGTCATGTCCGTCCACTTTTTGCGTACTGCGCCCGCGTGCCAAAGGAACTGAGCAAACAGTGTGTGCAGTCTGGCAAAGTAGTTATTCCCAGGCCACACGGGTACGTTGCTAAATATGTACAGGAGTTTGGGGAGCAGAATCATTTTAATGAGGGAGAGCCGTCCAGCAATGGAGAGCGGGAGGGCACGCCACCTGAGGATTTTAGTTTCGGCCATGCGTGTTACCGCCGAGTAATTGTCAGCGAGAAGGGAGGACTTGGCCAAGGATATGTGCACGCCCAAATATCTAAAGCCATTCGGTGACCAACGGAGGGGGTATTCAGAGGCAGGTTGCTGGGTGGCCTTAGTGAGCGGGAAAATCTCCGACTTAGAATAATTGATAGTGAAGCCGGAGTGAGTGCCTATGCGAGTAATGTCCCTTAGTATTGAGTCAAGGTGTGTTGCAGGGTCTCTGATGTATAAGAGAACATCGTCCGCATATAGGGATATAATTTCGGGGCTGTCTTTCAGTCTTATACCCTTGCGGGCGTGGTGAGCACGGACATAGTCTGCCATTGGTTCAATTGCTAAAGCGAACAGTATTGGAGAGAAGGGGCATCCCTGTCGGGTACCTCTGAACAGTGTGAAAAGATCAGAAGTTAGTGTATTGATCCTAACCCGTGCCACAGGAGAAGTGTAAAGTAATTTTATAAACTTAATCATGTTCGGGCCAATACCCATATTCTCAAGGACCAGCCAAGTGTATCTCCAGGAGACCATATCGAAGGCCTTCTGGGCGTCCAGTGTGACCGCCACTGCTTGTGCCTCTTGATCAATGCGGGACATTACATTAAACAGTCTCCTGATGTTGTGGGAGGTGGACCTGCCCGGTACAAAGCCGGCCTGGTCATCATGGACCAGATATGTCATAATGGGCAGGAATCGGTTCGCTATAATTTTTGCAAGGATCTTTGTGTCGAGGTTCATTAGGGAGAGGGGTCTATAGGACCCACATTCGTCGTCGGGCTTATCGGGCTTGAGCAGCACCGTAATGACTGCCTCGCGCATAGAGAGGGGAAGAATAGAGACTCGGAGCGATTCATCCCAGACCTCGAGTAGCTTGGGGGCGAGTATAGCGACGTGTTCTTGATAGAAATCGGCAGTCAGACCGTCGGGCCCCGGGGCTTTGCCTTTGGGTAGGTCAGAGATGGCTGTTACTATCTCGTCAAGCGTGACTGGAGAGTCCAGTTCGTCACGGGTAGCGGAGGAGATCTCAGTGGTGGGGATCGAGTCAAGGAGTTCCCGCATGTGCTGTTCAGTGTGCTCAGCAGGCTGGGAGTAGAGAGATCTGTAGAACTCGGTAAATGTGTTCAGGATTTGTAGGTCAGCCCATTGGGTATTACCCTGTTCATCTTTAAGTGAGGTGATTTGCGTTCGGCCAGATTCCCATTTAGTTAGTGTCGCTAACGTTCTCCCGGGCCTCTCTCCCTCACCATATTTCCTGGCCGCTTGAGGGCGACCAAGGAAATGTATCTCGCTGACGGCGAGTTTGTTGAAAGCTTGGAGTTCCTCAGAGATCTGGGCAAGAGTGGCGGGGTCGGCACCAGAGGCGCCCTGCAGTTCCAGTTGTTTCAGTTTGCTTTCTGAACGGCTCAGCGCTGTTCTGATTGATTTCAGCACCCCAGCTTCCCGGGAGATAGACATTCCCCTGATGTACACCTTAAAGGCGTCCCACCTCACGGCGGCAGAGGTATCTCGGAGAGTATTTAGTTCGAAGAAAGACAGAATATCGTCGAGTATTTCAGCCTTAAATACCACATCTCGCAGGGCGTCGGATTTAAAACGCCAGGTGCTGAACGTCGGGACGGGTACTCCTAGTCTGGCTGTGAGTGTGATCGGGGCATGATCAGAAAGCGTGCGGGGTAAGATCTGGGAGCCCAACACCCCTCCCATGACACCTTTTGAGACAAGAAACAAGTCTATCCTAGAAGAGCTCCCATGCACTGATGAGTAGTAAGTGTAGTCTCTAAGATGTGGGTGTAGCGACCTCCAGGCATCGCAAATGTCGAGGGTCTTAATGTGAGAGTGCAACCTGCGTGCGGCGCTGGACAGAGGCCGTGGGTTGGATCCAGTCCTATCCAGGGCTGCATCAAGGATAAGATTCAAATCTCCCCCCCAAATGACCAGAGTTCCCACGTATCCCAGCAGTATAGTGGCGATCTTGTCAAAAAAATCAGGAGAATCGATATTGGGGCAATAGGTGTTGACGAGTAGATATTCTTTGTTGGCCAAAGTGCAATGTAGTATGACATAGCGTCCTTCAGGGTCAGTGTAGTTTTTATGCAGTGTGAACTTGATGGATTTATGGATCATGGTTAGAACCCCCCTGGATTGAGTGGAGTAGGAGGTAAAAAATCTAGTAGGTCCCCATGCCGGGGCCATTGTTCTGGGGATGTGGCCATTGGAGTGTGTCTCCTGCAGGAACAGTATCTTGCAATTATGTCTGTTGGCATATGCCATGATTTTGCGTGCCTTAGTGTGATTGCTTACCCCTCGGATATTCCATGACATTAAGACGGTTGCCATACCTGTGCCAGGTATCTCATTATGTAACACGTGTTCTCAATGAACGTCTCGGACCCAACAATAGTGTGCGCCCCAAGGGTGGGGGCAAAATTTACGAACGTGGCCCATTAGTGCCGGCCACATGCAACCCCGTGTGCCTTTTGTAGATAACACCCAGTTTCCCCCCCCCCACCCTCACCACCAACCCATGATCAGCAGTGTACAACCCACCCATCTCCAACAGTGCACAGTCGGACCGACCCCAACATGATCCAGCCTGTGCAAGAGCCCAACAGGGGCGAACCAAAAACAAAGAAATAGGAAGCAGTGCAATCGCAATGGGGTGCGCTATTGCCGTGTGTTAGCACGCTTGGGACACTAAGGCGTCCGTGAGAAAGTAAACAGTGTTTGCGGTTTAGTGATGCATGTCACAGCCATTACCTGTGGCCGCGCCGGCCTGGATGCGAAATGGGGAGATATTGCATTTGATGAAGACAGGAATCAACATGATCACTATGAGTGGACCAACAACATGCAAAATAGAAAGTGCGTATCTGAGGGCTAAGGAACTGTGAGTACAGCCCGGAGAGCATGAAAAGTAGGAATAAAACAGCAGGGTGGTAGTGTGGGCAGTCCATGGATGATGAAGCCCTCAGACCGCTCGAGTAGGCGGCGATCCGGGAGAGCAAGTTTCAAATTAAGTTCAGTCATTTTCCATATCATCTCCGGCAGGTGGATGCAGAGGGATGTGTGCCTCTATGAATTTCACCGCTTCTGAGGGCACCGTGAAGAAATAAAGTTTGTTGTTAAATGTGAACTTTAGACGGGCCGGGAACAGGATGGCGTATGGAATGCTTCTCTCCCTGAACAGGTTCTTGACCCCGAGAAATTGGCGACGCTCCTGCTGTACTGCAATCGAGAAGTCGGGGAAGATTCGGATCACCTGCGAGTCCAATCTGAGTTCACCCTTCTCCCGCGCAAGGCGGAGGATTTGGTCCCGATCTCTAAAACTCAGAATTTTGGCGATGATGGGCCGCGGGAAGTCTCCTGGTTTGGGACGTGGGGCTAACGCCCTGTGGGCCCTTTCGATTGTGAAGAAGGGGGACAATTCCGGATTGCCCAATAGGTCTTTCAGGAGGTTCTCGACTGCGGATTCAAGTCGGCCCTTCAGTGCATTTTCCGGGACTCCAATGATGCGTATGTTATTCCTCCGTGATCTAGATTCGAGGTCGTCGCATTTAGCGCGCACTAGTTTCATGTCCGTGACAAGGGTGGACACCGTGCTTTGCAGCGTGTTAATATTGTCCTCGTTGGAGCTGATCCTGTTTTCGGTTTCGGTGATACGCGACCCTTGTTGGTCCAGTTTGGTTCGTAGAGATGCCACATTTGCATTAATGTCATCTAGCTTCTCGTGAAAAGCTGCGAAGTTTCTGGCCATGGATTCCATAACGACCGTCAGGTCTGCGGGGGGGGCCTCTGCAGGGAGCGGTGCTTCGGTTTGATCGCATGATGTATGGGCCGAGTCGGGTCTTGGGGTGGCCTTAGCAAACTTGTCCATGGCGCCAGATTTACCGGTGTTCCTGGACCTGTTGGACATCGTGGCGTGTTCCAGGGAGTCAGTGGGTTATCGTGAGACGGGGCAATGCACCGGCGCGGCGTGGAGGACCTTAAAACCGAGTGCCGGAGGTAGCGGGCGAGAGGTTCGTCCTGACGGAGCCCCGCACGGCTCTTAGGGCGGCAGACAGATTGACCCAAGGGGTTGTGGAGAAATGCCACACATACAGGGCCCACCAGCTCCTCACCTCAGGCTCGGTTCGCAGTCGTTAGTTGGTTCAGGCCAGGAGCGTCTTCAGCGGAGTCTTCAGCGGAGCCTTCCGCGGAGCCTTCCGCGGCGCCGCGCTGGGTCGGCCCACGCGTATCAGCGTAGGCCGCACAGGCGGCCCCCGCGCTCCGGCCCCGGCCCCAGTCACAAGGCAGGTGGGCGCGGTGGCGATAGATAGGGAGGCGGCCAGCTGCGACGGAAGGAAGTCTGCGACACCGTCCGCGGCGTCGACCGGCAGCGCACAGGCCTGGTTCGAAGCACCGCGAACACAGGGTCAGAAGGTCCGATTCAGGGCCAGATTTCACAGGCGGGTGGCCCCGAGTGTCAGCTATGCGTGGGCCAAGTCCGGAGACGGGGCAGAGTAGCAAACCGCAGATGGAAGCAGATGTAAAGCGGCAGCACACGGAGCTGACAGGCTAGGCAGCCATCTTGTCGGCTGCTCAACAGCGCCCCCGACCTATGACATTTCTATCATATATACAATGGTGTAGCCCATGCTTAAGTTTAATCGGGCCATGTGATGTCTTGTTTGAAGCCCACAGAGGAAAAGCAATGTATGAGGTTGCCTTCTGCTGAATGATTTTTAGTATGGCAGCTTGCCCACCCCTGTGGTACTCATTCTCTAGATGAAGAATAAGTCAAAGGCTGACTTGACCTAGCAAGATCCAAAACCTTGACGTGCATGATCCATACATGTCTCTACAGCAGGCACAATTAATTAATCTTTTATAACGTGCTTAATACCAGAAAATAAGGGGTCATCATGGGTTGGGCGGAGCAACAAAAATGCGGCGGTAAGGCTATTACTGCTGCAGTACCACTCTGCCCAATCCCGAGTTTGGGAGGAAGTGGGACATTTAAATCTTGAAACTTTCCACCCATTTGCTGTGCTATTACCGCAGCGCTAGCAGCACTGTGGTAATAATACCTAGAATGTCCCTTTCGGTTCAATGGACCCAATGGGAATGGTGACTTACCAGCCCCCCACATCTCGGGATTAGTCGCTAATAGCGCCGGACTGAGTTGCGGTAACGCAATTTGCATTGTCGGTATCCCGGCGGATTTACTGCCGGGATACCGCCATGAATGCAATGGAGCCCAATAGTCTCTAAGCATGGGACTGGGATTCAAATCTGTGTTGCTCTGCGTTGTCTTGCTTCCAAGATAAATGCGTTTCCCCTGAGCTAACCTCCTGGCGTACTTGCCATAACATGTATATGTGCTTGTAAATGCATGCAAGCACCATGTGCATTAATCAGATGACAAAGGATTGATTAAATAATTCCTTTGTGCATGTATACACACAATTGAACAAGAAAAAAACATCAATTACCGTATATTTATATTCCCTGAAAAACCTTTGTTAAAGGGATGTTATGGTTAAGTTGCATTAATAGAAACCTATGAAATGAATTGAACAAAAGTTTTTAAAGGGACGTTATGGTTACAAGGTAAAATTGAAAAATCATAAAAATTCTCCAGCTATGTATGGTAAGCTATGCAACCATAACTCGTGCCACTGCCATGCACTGCTAAGACTAACATCCAGAACATCAAAGATGACATCACAAATGGCATCATCAATGATATCACTGATCACATCACACATCCAGGGTTTTTTTTTTTTGTTCAGCTACAGTACGCATTGTAAGCAGAGGACTTGATCCGGTCATACTGAATTGAAAACATGGTACACACACCCTAAAGGTGCTGCATGTATAGACCTTATCCTTGTGCTATGTTCTGAAGGTACTTTCCTTAGGGATTGGCCAGAGCTCATGGTGCACATACGTGGAACAATAAGCAGGCCCTAGACAGACAATACAATCTGTATACATGATGGTGAACTCTAATCTTAGTTTTATTTACTGGTTATAGTATTTGTTTATTGCTTACTAGAGTTTCCCTGTATGTGCCTCAGATTTGTATGCATTGATGCTCTCCAAATGTATGTTTTGTACTAATACAGGTGTGTAGTAATTATTGTATTGTTAGCTGTTAATTCCAAGTTTAACATTAGCCAAGATTCTTATAGGCTTGGATTTATGATTCTACTGGCCAATATTACCAGATTAAAACTACCCTACTTAAATGGTCCATGCTGCAGCCATTGCCTATGTGCATGTATTATTAGATTGCTGTTTAACAACAAAACTGCAGTAGATTGTTTCTGTTTCAATAAGTACATTTTATGATACATGTAGTCGTTCATGAGAGGCCTCCCGATAACCCTTCATATGTTGCTAGCAACATTCTAAACAGAACCCCTTGTAGGGACTTTCCATCAGGATTGTTACAGAGGATTGGCGTCATATGTGATGTCATCCATGATGTCATCTGTGATGCCATTTGTGATGTCGTCTTTGATGTTCTGGGTGTTAAACCTTACCAATGCATGGCAGTGGTGTGAGTTATGATTGCATAGCTTACCATAACTGCCAAATTTCATTTTTACCTTTCATTAGTGTTTATTAGTGCAACTTAACCCTATCGGCACCAAAATACTACCCTCGTCACGCATTGCACCTAACCTGCATCCAGGTTCAGTGTCCACTATACCTCCATATTGTGACCAATGGGTAGTGTTACTGGTTTGCAGCCATGGCCAGTGTCCACACTCCATGGGACATGGCCATGCTGCAGGCTCCAATAAGCAAAGCAGAGTAGACATCTGTCCTTGCCAGGGGCCAGGCCCACTGCCCAGGTACCAAATTTATATCAATAATGTTTTGTACCTATGTTTTGACACTTTGGCAAAAATAAAACACAGTCCAGATTTACAAAGCCATGCTTTCTGGTCCGTTTCGATGCTCCTTGCGCAAGTTTGCTGCAAATCCAGCCAGCACTTTGGGCTGTAGATGCAAGGAGATTTTCTTTTTCCCATTCAAGCCTATACTGATTTTGAAACTTTTACCACATAGCCGTTCCCTGGTGCCCATGCCCACCTTAACACCATTACTGGCCCCTCGTAGCCATGGCCAGTTGCCAGATTGTCCAGTGCATGGCCGAACAATTGGGCTACTGACCATGGTCACAAGCACCAAAGTTATATCACTATCTGTTGTACCTACATTTTGGCACTTTTCAAAAAATAAAACATGGGACATATTTACAAAAGCATGTTATCAGGTCCTTGCAAATGCTTATCGCACAGGTTTGTTGCAAATCCATCCAACAATGTAGCCAAGAGCAGAGTTTTGTCCCCATTAAATCCTATACCGATTTATAAAATGTTGGGAGCCCTCTACAGTTTTGCCCTCTCTTTATAAAATCTCTTCAGATGTTGCACAAACATTCAACAGTGGGTCTATAATATGTTTGCATACCTTTGTGCAGATTTGTCAAACAGAACCAAAGTTAGAAGTCATCCAACAATGTTGGGACCCTCCTCTAATTTTGGCCCTCTTGACAAAACTGCACCGAACTTTGCAACAACATTCACAGTTGAGTCTATAGTTTTATTACAAATTTTGTGCAGTTTCTTGAATGGCACCACTGTCATAAGCCGTCTAATAACTGCTCTGCTCCGACCCTCTAATGCACACATTTGCATGGATGTCCTCGAACATTTCTCAAGTTCATGAACATCACAGCAATGCCCGTGAACATCTGAGATGTTCCCAGACATCGGAGAAGAAATCCCATCCTCGCCATGCCTCATCGCCCCAGTGAGAGTTTCATTTGTTTGACAAGTGTAATGTTGTGTTTTTGAATATGAAAAAGTATGAGGAACTTATTTGGGGATACCAAATTCTTGACATCTGCACCCTATGTATTCTTAAAGTCTCTTGGAGGTGTTGCATGAGTGTGAAGACATGAACGGAGACCTGAGTTCCTCTACTCCATATAACAGAATTTAGTATGGTATTGCTTCACACATTTGCACATGCCACAACAAAGCTCTTTAGTGCCGAGAAATGATTGGAACTTGCTCAAAGTTTTATTTGAGTAGTAATCATATGATTCAGTTAGCCCTCTGTGATAACACAGGTTTCGGCATAAAATCTGCCTTTATCAAATCAGGGCAATGTCCAAATTAGATCATAAAATATCCTCTTGTCTTGGAATTGAGCTTGCTGCATCATGGGTGAAATCCCTCCTGCAAAGTCCTGTGCCTCTCTCGTTCATTACATCCCGCGTTCTTGAAATTCTTGAACTAGTGATAGGCCAGTCTTGATTTTTTTTGCATGGTGTTTAATTCGTGTTCAGATATAGCATGACCAATGTGGCATCTTGTGCAGGAGTGGTGAAACAAAAAGCTGATGCACGTTTCGATCGTAGTCTTTATCAAGGCAAAAGTGAAGTGGAAGCAGGCTCGTGGTGGAGCTGGTGGACAATTGACCCTGATTAGGGTGCAAGGTGGAGGCCTGTTGGCTTCATCTGATGCCGGGAGCGGCGTTCGTTCGTGGTGGATTTGCTGATAAAGACTACGGTGGAAATGCGCATCAGCTTTTTGTTTCACCACTTCTGGCACAAAATGCCACATTGGTCATGCTATATCTGAACACTAATAAAACACCATGCAAAAAAATTCAAGACTGGACTATCACTAGTTTGTAACAATCAGCAAAACTTGCAAATATTGGACCCTCAATCCTGCCAGCACCCACACCAAACACGGTTTTGTCACCCCACTAAGCACAAATGAAGAGTGGCTGAGGATTGCTCCACCCTAGATACTGAATATGTTTCATTTGAAAGGAAAGAGGAAGCAATGAAGTACAGAACCCAAAGACCCCAAGGTAGAAAGAGTAGATATGAGAACAATGATCCACACTGTCAAAGACCTCAGAGAGATCTAATAATACCAACACAGCTGAAAGTTAATAGTGGCAGGTGGAGAGTAAAGAATTAGTTACATGAAGAAGTGGTGTTTCAGTAGAATTAAATGGACAGCAACCTGATTGGTATGCTGGGAGAAGATCATGTAAGTTCATAAAAGTTGAGAGTTACAAATAAACTACCCTTTCCATATTTGTCAAAAGGAATGGTAGAAGAGAGACTGGGCAGAAGTTGTAAGGGATGGAGGAGTTGAGGGATGAATTCTTCATTAAGGGAATTTTCATGGCATGTTTGTTCTTGGAGTATACTTGAAGATAACGATTACAAATAGCAATGTGCTTCTTTCTTAGGAAATTGCTGGAACTGTCTAGTTATCTAGTGCTGCATTATACGCGTATGTGTCTTGGAATTGTCATTGCGATAGACCGTCTCACATTCCATTGCAAGTAGTCACTGATAACAACTTCCTCATACATAATCATGATGAAATCCAGGAGGTTTTACAATGGATACATCTGAATATGCGCTGCTTTAGACCAGCAGGGTTCACCCATGACTAACACACTCTTGGCCCAGACAGGCATAACCCAACATTATAACATGACTGGCCAGTAGTTTATTTTAATGATTTAAAGTACTTTGGATGACTAGCAGTGATGTTTACCTGTCATTTTGTGCACTCCAAAACATTCTCGGAGCGATTCTACTAACACCCACAGAACAAAGATTTCCCAGTGAGAGTCTTTCAACAGTTTCAGGTGAGAATCTCCTTCAGTCAATGGTTGTTTAAGAGCTGACATGTCACACAAAAAGTGGGTACTGATATTTAAACACCTACAGACAAACTTTTGAACCCCGATGGAGGAAACACCAAAATTGAGCCATGTGAAAATATGAAGAGGTGAACATGGTATTTGCCAACATTCTGGTGATAAACGTAAAATATGTGCCTGGAACAAAGAATACTCTGCAATTAATACACAAACACTCAGTGTATTAGTGACCAAGCAAAGAACACCAAGAAATTATGTCAATTCGGGATACCTCGCTACCAGCATTTCTCTATGAATACATCTGGAAACTACATACCCATTCACAAACCTACATATGTGGTGAATGGCGCTGCAACATATCGACTTCCACAGGACAAAGAATACAACTAGAATGCAATTATAACACAAGAAACACACCGTACAGCTGCAAATCAAGGAACGTGCTTCCACGAGAAGTGAAGTGCACTCTTACAGATCCAGTGAGTAACCTGCCACGCCATGATCTCAGTCACAGACAGAAACACCATCTGTGGAGTGCCAAAAGATAAAGGAAGGACATGTGCCCACAACAAAGGGAGAATTCACATAGCTAGGTGTAGACACCACCCTCTGAAATGAACCTTCGATGGTCATGGTTACATACAGAGTGTGCAATAGCACTGGGCACCCACAAGGACATACCCCTTACGCCCGAGTGAGATAGAAACACGAATAAATGCTGGCAAAGGCCATATCCGCAACACATTCACTTACAGCCTGCACAGAAGGAGCATGGGCAGCAACATTACACATGCAGACATTCCCAGATGAGAAAGCCATGTACCCAATGCAGCCTCTGTGAGCATTGAAGCTGTGCCACCCATCCTGAACACACGCCTATAACATATATTCCATACCTCATGCTCACCTAGATGCTGATCATAATAGTCTTAATGCCACCCATTAATAACAACCTACAAATTGCTGGCCCTCCAACCCCAGAGCTAGAGACTGGCAGCATACCGAGTCACTGTGCACACCACAATGCCATACACCCTCACTGACTGATGTCCACCACACAGCACTTGCTACCTTCAACCCGAGACGCCGGAGATACAAGCAAACCTGGCTAGACTCTTCACCTCAAAGACCTACTGTCTGCACAGTCAGAAGTCCTTGAAAAGTTGGCAGGTACCACATTGACCGTGCCATTCTGACCAAGCCACCACTGAAACCATGCTTTACCTGAGCCTTTACCAGCATGCCAGAAATGCGGTCCGCATAGGAGGAAGCCCCAAACCGCACCCAGCAGAACCCATGATGCACTTCACGTGCCGTTGTAGATATACACATGCGGTGGAGTGGAACAGCATCAGTCATCCATGCCAACAAATAAATCAGGAATGGAGAGCTGCTGAAAAGACTTGTTGAAGACAGCACTCAGTGTTAACAGCAGCTCTGAGAAAGCAACACACTGGATGATATGTGTGGGTATGATATTAACGTGGTGGAAAACCCTTCTGAAGTCACCAGCCTTGCAAAAAACACACATCAAACCAGACTACCTGCCGTTCCAAAAGCACACTGTGGTAGGGACAGACGACACCACATTCATGACTGATACAGGCAACAGCAGGCTGCACAAACCTACAACAGCAGAGGTGGGCAAGCTCGGAGAGAGGCTGGACAATTCTTGACCTAAGCAAAGTAAAAATGCTGATACTAGCCGGAGAGATGCAGCCATAATTGTATAATTATTCTTTTATAACACGCCAAATACCAAAGTGCGTAGCGGGATTCAAACATGTGTTGCGCTGTGTTGTCTTGCTTCAAAACGTGTTGCCCCTGAGCTATCCTTCCTCCCCAAGTGACTCTGCTGTACAACAGAACTAAAGGCAAGTAAACCTACAGAAACAGACATAGCAAGCCATTTAGAGGCACCCATGTGCACAGACCCATGTCTCTAAGATTAAAGACCAACAGATGTGCCTAGCCATGAAGTGCCAGATGGTGAGAAGGAGCACACGCATGTCCACAACCAGTGCTAGTGCACATACCTTGAGTGAATACACTGAATGGAATGACATCAGCATGGGAAACAACACATCATTAAAACAGTACAGAACCCTGTGGGTGGCTGCATAAAGAGGACATATCCATAGTCGTGCATAGGGAGACACAATGTGCGTCATGCTGGACCTAACCCATTGTGTAATACCTGCTGTATGCCTTTTTGTGACGATGCACAGGCAGGGCCACCTTAAGCACATGTGGGGCCCTGGGCACGTAAATCTTTGAGGGCCCCAAATCAAGTGATTCAAAATAAGCATGTTCACGCCCTTTACGTCCCCTTGCCCTCTTCATTCTTGCTGTAATCAGAATGATAAACAAGTAGCATTTGAAGGCCAACATTAGCAGTCTATGAAGAGGTTACTTCTGTTCTATCATAGATACAGGAGAATTTTTATCAATAACATCCAGGAAGGTATGCAGCCTGTAGTATTAATGCAGTATTGTACATGTAACTCAGAATAGAGAACTCATAGTATCTGCCTTACAGAATGCAAAAGTGCTCAAGCTTGGATAGAGGAGACCAATTGGAAGGGAGGAGAAAGCTACACATACCATAGCATGGATAGTGGATGCAGATTATAAACTACCAGGATGATGTCTGTATCCAGACAGATTAGAAGTGGGACATTATTTTCCAATAGTATTGTCATTAGAGATCAAAGGAACATGTGCCTGTAGTGTGCAATTGAGTGCACAATTTATCAGTGCTCACTGTGATAGTATAAGCAACACTGTAGCCAGAGGCTTTTTTGAAGATTATATCCTGAAAAGGAAATCACTCTGCAGGGCTTACAGTTTTGAAAGGTTTAGGAACTGGCAATTTTGAGAGGTTAGGCAATACAAGATTAAATGAGATGCCCGGGATCACACATTGGTTAAGGGGTGAAGCTGTGATGTACGCCAACTCTGCAATTCCTGCATTTGAACACTTTCTTTTCCAGTTCTTACCATGTACTAAAATAAGCTCATTTTATAAAACTGACTTGAAAAGTACACAAATCACATGACCAAACATGACCATTTTTAAAAACTAAATTTCATAGAAGGGTGTTACGCAAAATGGGAATGATTCTAGCTTTATTCTCACCATCATCAAGGGAAGTTTGCCAGCATACCAATTGATGTGATTTAACAATCTGGGGTTGTCTTTTGTATTTTAAAGCATGCAATACTTCCAAAACACTGATTTGTGAAATTGTAATTTATACATGTGCAGAAAAATCTTTGACTTTTACAAAAAAGCAAACAATTTTTTGTGTCAAACGAGCATACCTTAAAATATGCTTGCCTGAGGCCTGCAACATCTGGTCCGCTCTCTTCTGTCTACCACCCTTTTCACTCAAATGGCCTACATAAGCCTACATAAGAAAAAAGATAAATTAATGGTCAGTGGTCGGAGTGGGCAGGAGCGGTTGGGAGCGTTGTTCCTCTACTTTTCTTTTTTTAATTAAGATTTACTGTTCCAATACTTTTATTTTTAAAAGAAAGCATTCTGGAATGAAAGTGTAGGAAGAAGTTGAAGCTTGCACTGCATTGCACTGAACATTCCCTTAAACAGCAGGCAAATTTGTTTGGGGGGGTTATATTGCGTGTGGGATGGAGCTTGGAGATGGGGTTTGTATGGTGTGGGGTGCAGGCTAGCAGGGAACATAGTTCCACTATTTCTTTTCACACACTTCGACCACTGGTAATGGGCTAAACAATGCCACCAGCATACGAGAAGGCAAAAATTGCAGAAGACAGAACAGTAATGTAAGAGATATTACATGATTTGACCAGCATCACAGTATCGTCTGCTGGAAAAACCAGGATACAAGCATGAACGCTTTGGTTCCACAGTCTTGAATTTGGATACTTATTTACCACTTGGTCTAAATGTTTATACTCACCATTGGAGGTGTTTGCCTACGTTTTACAATATGACCAAACCAATTTCTAGACCTTCATCATACAGAAGACATGTTAGTTTTTATAGCAACTCCTACCTAGTGCAAGTACATTGTTAATAATAGCACCTGTTGTGTTGCAAAACCAAGTGCATATGCAGGCAGGTTTATAAACCTCAAACATAGGAAAGGCTCAGCCAGCCTTGCTGAAATGTGCCATTCTAATCTTGCATATGAACACATATCTCTGCAATGAGTACTTAACACACTGAGCTAACTTCTGAACCATTGTGGCACTCAATTTATCAATATGCATTTAAATTTTGGTTATTGCACACGGTCAGTATAATTCTCTCGGGAAGGAAAAAATGCTACAGGAGTTGTGCAATAAGGAACACATATACTATGTATACCACAGTGAACACAGAACGCATTACATAATGAATTGATCAAGGCAGAATGTACTTGTCAAAACAGAGAGGCAATAGGTTTAGAGCCTCAGCAGCATGCCATAAAATATCCTGACATGTGCTATTTAAGTCTGGAACAATGGAATCTTACTTCTTTAGAACAGGCAGCCTTGTGGGTCCCCCCTCCAAGGTGGGGGCCCTGGCCAAGTGCCCCTTTTGCCCTCCCATAAAAACGTCTCTGTGCACAGTGGTCTATGATTGAGAGATAGAGATACCTATGAATTTGTATTATGGCTCAGCATGTTCTGATAATCCAGACTATGGCCTGACTGAGTAGTGACAACTCCCCCTTGCCATCACCTTATATGCTGACTTTGGCATACCTTTTACATAACGGGTGAACCCTCACAGAATGCTGCAATAATGCAACTGCATATAGCTGTTCAGGCCCTTGTTTGTGAAGTTTAGCATGCTTTGTTCGTTTTGCTGGGTGTTTACCACTCTTCCCCTCTCTCTATACCACATAGATGTGCGGTCCACAGGGGATACCATCTGGTTGATTCATGGAAATAATGTGCGCTGAAAGTTTCGGCGCAAGCTTGCGAATCGCAGTGCCAGTGCGAAAATCGCAGCGAAACCCGCGCACAGCGATTCATGGAAGGCCGTGCGCGAGGAAATTCCGGGATGTGCGCCAAAATACTGCGTGGCGCACGCTGGCGCACACGTCTTCAACCGCGTGCACTAAGCGCACAGTGAAAGCGCACATAGCGCGGCACACACAACAAAAGTAGGCGTAACACGGGGCGTGACACACGGAATGGGGAACAACGCGTTAAAATGTGGGCGTCACGGGGGAAGAACAGGAGGCAAGTGCGTGGAACGCCCACACACTCGCCTACAACACGTATTCATGGAATCGAATAGGGCAAACCAGCGCACAGGCAAAGACACGCACAGGCCTAAACACGTCCGCCACACGAAGGCAGGCGGTAGCGTCCCTGCGCATGAAAGAAATGTGCGCCAAAATGTGTGCTAACAAAAAGCACGTATATACAGCCATGATGAATGTCCCATACTGTGGCCCTCTAGGACAAATGACGTGCAAAGGGGTACACGACAAACACTGACACCCGCTGTGTGAAAAATAGCGTGTGCGTATATTTCGGGGGTGCGCGGGAAGTCCTACACGCGATTGGTCCTGGGGGAGCGTGTACGTGTATTTCAGGGGTTCACGTGAAGTTTCACACGCAATTGGCCTTGGGCGAGCGGGGTACGTGTAAATCTGGGGTGCGTGGGAAGTTTCACACGCGATTGGCCTGGGTACGTGTATTTCAGGGCTGCACGGGAAGTTTCACACGCGATTCTGCTGTCAGAGCGGGGAACGTGTATTTTGGGGGTGTGCGGAGAGTCCTACACGTGAATTGGCAGTGTGGGTCCCCCCAGGTGTCCCCACTACCCCTTCCACGACCCCTGCAGGCAGCCCAAACCACAGGGGACTACCCTGCACCCCTGGTCATGTCCCGCAGGCAGCCCATCCACCATGGGCATGCCCCCCAGCCAAGGCACATGTCACCTTGCAATATGATCAACAACTCATGTCCCCCTGCACCCCTACCCCCCAGGAGTGCAGGGCACCTGCCAGCAGGCCCCCACTCATGTCCCCCTGCACCCCCACCCCCCAGCAGTCAGGTGCACCTTCCAGCAGGCCCCTACTCATGTCCCCTTGCACCCCCACCCCCCAGCAGTCAGGGGCACCTGCCAGCCTGCCCCCACTCATGTCCGACTCATGTCCCCCTGCACCCCCACCCCCCAGCAGTGCAGTGCACCTGCCAGCAGGCCCCCACTCATGTCCCCTTGCACCCCCACCACCCAGCAGTCAGAGGCACCTGCCAGCAGGCCCCGACTCATATCCCACTCATGTCCCCCTGCACCCCCACCCCCCAGCAGTGCAGGGCACCTGCCAGCAGGCCCCCACTCATGTCCCATTTCACCCCCACCCCCCAGCAGTCAGGTGCACCTGCCAGCAGGCCCCCACTCATGTTCCCTTGCACCCCCACCCCCCAGCAGTCAGGGGCACCTGCCAGCAGGCCCCACTCATGTCCCATTCATGTCCCCCTGCACCCCCACCCCCCAGCAGTCAGGGGCACCTGCCAGCAGGCCCCCACTTATGTCCCCTTGCACCCCCACCCCCCAGCAGTCAGGGGCACCTGCCAGCAGGCCCCCACTCATGTCCCACTCATGTCCCCCTGCACCCCCACCCCCCAGCAGTGAAATGGCGATTCCATGACACAAACCAAAAGTCAACTATGTACATCAACACATGTCCGCCACACGAAGGCAGGCGGTAGCGTCCCTGCGCATCAAAAAAATGTGCGCTATCAAAAAGCATGTATATACAGCTCTGATGAATTTCCCATACTGTGGCCCTCTAGGACAAATAACGTGCAAAGGGGTACGCGACAAACACGGACACCCGCTGTGTCAACAATAGCATGTATTTCGTGGGTACGCGGGAAGTTTCACACGCGATTGTGCCTGGGCGAGCGGGGTACGTTTACTTCAGGGGCTTGCGGGAAGTTGGGCTCGCGGGAAATTGGGCTCGCGGGAAGTTTTACACATGATTGGGCCTGTGCGAGCGGGGTATGTGTAAATATGGGGTGGGCGGGGAAGTACAGGAGGCAAATGCGCGGAACACCCACACGCACGCGCCAAAAAAGACGCACTAATCCGGAAACACGTACGCCAGCAGGAAGCAGGCATACGTGGACCCGCGCAGCATAAAAGTGCGAGCAAACAACAAGCAAGCTCAGACGCCAGGAGCAGCAGTGGTCATGGGATACCGCAGGAGGAGGAGGAGGATAGTCAGGCCCAGAATTTTCACACCCAGAACCAGCCTTTTTGGCATGCCTGATGACCAGGTGTATGGGAGGTACAGGTTTCCACCTCACATAATACTCGACCTGGACAGTGAGTGGGAGGATGACCTCACATCACCCACCCTCTGCTCCCAAGCACTCAGCCCCCTGGAGAAGGTCCTCAATGTACTGCACTTTTTGGCCACTGGATCATTTCAGTGGACAAGTGCCATAGTGGGGGGGGGGTCACAGGCCACGCAGTCACGCTGCCTACACCAGGTCTTGGCCATCATGACTGCACGCCCATCAGTGTGCAGGCACATATACCTGCCCAGAACACCTGCAGAAAGGCAGGCTGTCGTCCAGGATTTCTACGGGGTGGTCACAATTCCCCAAAGTCCTAGGTGCCATTGATTGCACCCATGTGGCCCTACATCCCCCCAGGGCATCCAAGCACATCTATAGAAACCACAAGCACTGGCACTCCATCAACGTGCAGGTAGTATGTGATGCCAAGGGAATCATCGCCTCAGTATATGCCAACTATCCAGGGTCCACCCACGACAGTTTCATTTACAGAATGTCAACCCTAAACCGGGACCTAGAAGCTGGGCGGCATGGCGATACATGGCTGCTTGGTGAGTATAAATGCCACAGCACATGCATGCATGCCAGATACTGAGTCATGTCACAACCCCACTAATGATACACATCACCACCTCCCCAGGGGACAGTGCCTACCCTCTGAGCACCCACATGATGACGCCAATTCGGAACCCCACCACGCCACCCGAGGTAAGATACAACACAGCCCATATTGCAACCCGGGGCATAGTGGAGCGCACATTCGGAGTACTCAAGTCACGCTTTCGCTCCCTTGACCGTTCTGGTGGGCAGCTTTTATACGTTCCCCCAGTAGTGTGCAGGATCATAGTGGCAGCATGTGTCCTGCACAACGTTGCAACACACCGGGGCCTGCCGCTGGACATGGTGGTGCCCCCACATCCCCAACCACATGCACGCCTGCTGCACATGGGAGGGGAAAGGGCACGGGGTGAGGCAGCCCGAACACAGCTGGTGGCTAATTACTTCACTTAGAATCACACCCCTGTGGAGTGCACACAGCCCTGCCACATACAAGCTGACAATCAATGATGATGACATGAGGGACAGTCAACTGTCACAACCATACCATCCTGAGATTGGTCACATGGAAGTGTCACAATGTGTGCATCCCTACCTACAGAAACACCACCAATGCTGTGTCATCAAAAGACACATATGCTGCAAAATGCATGACCCCCTTGCAAAATACAACATGAGAACAGTGCCATGTCACCCAACCCCTCCCCAGCACCGCCACCCAACACACCATGGCATGTCATGCTATGTGAGAGCAAACAAAGCAATCCCAAAAACCTGACACAAGTGTCACAAAGTACAGTGTCCTAATGGAAACTGGCCACACACAATATGCTCCTAGTAATGTTGAACAAACAACACACATGACCAAATACTTACCAACTAAACAATGCATCTAGACACGTTCAAACATTTCTAAAACATGACAGTACTAAGTTAAAGTAGTCGTAGTCATACAACCTGAATATGCCACCACATCGCCCCCTTCAAACTGTAGTCTTGCAGCCTTCAAAACTGGTCTGTGTACTGCACACAACATGAACTCCATCTCCAAAGTAGACGGCCTTGTGAAGACATGAGGAATGACCCTGAAAATTCAGAGGGAGACATTGAAGCAAAATCATACATTAATACACCATGCAGTGTACAATACAACAACAATATACACAAGGAATATCTACACAGTATTGACTACAGACTGCCCACACAGCTCATGGGAGCCCAACGTCACTGTGTACATCACTGTCACTTGGTCACACCCTTTGCTAGCCCATGGAAACGTAAAGCAGGAGGGGTGTGTGTCTCACGAACCCAAGCATCTAACCCAAACTCAGGACAAGCCTGCATGTGCCCAGCCGGAATACAGTGGATGCCCACGGGAGCCACACAAGGCAACACACTGTCCATTTTTTTCAAAAATCAAAAATCAAAAATCAAAAATGGCCATGTGGGAGACGGGGGTGGAGGGGCACCCAGGAGGTCCGAGGTCAGGGTGCGCACCAACAGCCACCTGTGTGGATGTTGGGGGAAAAAAACACCTCCATGGGCTCATGGCCTGCACGGCTATGCCAATGTGGGAGAACTGCTGCCGTCACTCTCATGACCCTCTGCTGCTGCATCAGGAGGTGGTGGTGCTATGGGAGGCAGCCCACGCAAAGCCCTGGTATGGTCCTCCATGGCAGCAAGCATGCAGGTGTGGAAGGTCTCGTTCTGGAGGATTATAGTGCGGAGATCCCCATGCAACACCTGACGTGATGCCTGGATCTCCTCCCGAGTTGCCCGCATCTCAGCTGAGAGCGTACTTGTGAGGTGCTCCAGCTGCTGTTCTGCACTAAAATGAGCGGAAGTCTCAAGCTCAAGAAGAGTCTGCCTGAGGTTATGGAGTTCTTCACTCAGGGCTTCCCTGTGGGCTTGGGACTCTATTGAGATAGATTGGCGCAGAGTCTCCAGTGCCGCCCATCGGTCCCTGTTGGACGCCAACATGTCTTCCCTGTGTGATTGGCAAATGGAGTCTGTTGCCTGCTGCAGTTGCTCCATCTGCCTTTCAGGGGGGATAATGGAAGTGGCCACCCTCTCCATTGCCTGAGCCATCATTTCAACTGATGCTGCCTGTTGGGTTGCCATAGCGTGCATGGAGTTCTCCCATACGCTATTGCCTGGTGGCGTACGGCCACCGTGTCGACGGGCACCACACCTGTTTGGGGCAAGGCGATGTGCACCTTGCTGTGCTGGCACCGCCTGAGGCTGCAGGACTGCATTCCCCCTCTGATCTGCTGGCCCAGGAACAGGATCAGATGCTGTGGCGTGTGACCCTGCATCCGTAACCGCCAAAGGCGCCTCTACTAACACTGGCATCCCCATAGAGGGATCTACCCCTGGTGCAGGTGGGTTGGACAGAACAGAATCCCTGCCAGAAACACTTACCTGTGACGGCACATAGGTCTCATCATCCGAATCAGCACCTGAATAGAGGTCTGGGGAGGTGCACCCAGAGACACCCCTGGAAAGTATGGTCTGCAGGATTATTGGGTTCTCACCCACCACCACACCACGTCCCCCGCTGGTGCCCGGTCATGCCTGGGATTCCTCCTGGGTCTGCACCATCTCCTCAACCTCAACAGCATCAAGTGCGTCATCCCCTGAAAAAACATGAAAAAGGAAAAATGGAAACAGGCATTAGCACCATAGCACACAAATAGTCCTGTCAAGCTACAGACCAGTACATGATTCACACATGTCCCACATGACTGTAACCCTCCCATGCCTGCACTGTCACTGAGTACTAAGGGGAGGCAAAAGGCAGACACTGATGACACCAATATGGGAGAGCAACACATTTGCTGCATGCTGGGTAGCACTGCCATCACACATTGGACTGTGAGTGGCATGTCCAATACACATACATGACACATGGCAGCACACAGATGGGATTTAGCATAGCCATGGTACATTTGACAAGTACAGCCATATGTCAGTGATTTAGTACTATCACCCATCCATGTGAGATGGACATGATGACATGAAAAATGCTGCATACTGTGACTAAGTACACATGTGCCACTCACTGCAACACATGCAAGGTACAAGAATACAGTAATAGTTGTCCGATCTATTTTTCGTCACATTGACATCACAGGAAACATCTGTCATTTTCCACATGCAAACAGGCACTCATCTAAACATTTGTGCTGGCCAATACCCCATCAGCCTGAATGGTCTCATTGTGTACATAACCAGGTAAAGCATTGCCCCAGTGTGGCCAGTAAACAATGACCGAAGCATATCACATATGTCACAATATGGTTGATAAATGTCTAGCAAAAAAGGGGAGAGTGGAAAATATTATCCTGAAGACACACTTACAAATTCTGACCAATGTAGTTGCAAGATGGCAGTACAAGGTCAACTGCACAATTGTGGACCTAATAGGGATGCAGTCACAGCCAAATACAAGGCACGTGATCCCATGTGAGGAAGGAAATGGGTGACCCATAACACTCTTGAGTACACACCCTCACCTGGCACTCAATCAGAACCCGTCACCCAAAATACATACACATGCACTACACACACACACATGGGCACTCACCGGACAATGCTTCGTAATCAGGTAGTTCTCCCACACCTCAGATCTGTTCCTCTGTGACGAAGGTCCCAGCAACAGACTCATGTTCAGTGAGTTCGTTGTCCTCTTGTGGAGACCCACCGCCAGTCACTGGAGTAGCGGCATGATTTGAGGCCAGCTTCTTCTTTGCTCTGCGTTTCAGGACTTTCCACCGCTTGTAGCAATCACCAGGTGAGAGCCTCACAAATCCAAGGGCACTTATGCGGTCTGCAATGATCTGCCAGTGTGCCTGACGTTGACCAGGTGTGGTCTTGCACCCTGCAATCAACAGCATTTCGTGGCTATGTGCAGACACATAGCCCACAAGTGCATCAAGTTCCGAATCATTGAAGCAAGGCTTCCTTGAGGTACCGGAGTGTGTAGCTGTGGCTGGGGTCTCAGCCTGTTGTGCCAGAGCACCCTTCTTCCTCTTTTTAGAAGGTGGAGCGGAGCTAGAGTGGCTAACGCTGCTCTGGTCAGTAGGGGCAGAAACACCGGTGGACTGGGTAGTTGGAGTGTGCGAATGCCCAATGACCATAGGATTTGGTGCAGGCATTGTCTGAAGTGTGATGTTGGCAGGGGGAACATCAGTATGATGGACCAGGACCGACACTGTCCTGGCTGGGAGAGTCAGAGCTGGGGTGGATGGAGCTGCAGCTGCCCCTGCAGCCTCTCCACCCTGCCTACTTGGGGCAGCAGATGACATAGCTGCCCCAGACCCACGTGGCTTGGTGACAACAACTTGCACCGCCACACGTGGCTTAGACTTGCTGACCTGGAAGTCAGCCAGGGAGTCATCCTGTGCCAGGTCAGGTGCCACAATGGCCTGGTCCAACAAGGGCTGAGCTGGGATGGTCTCAGCCACGTTTCCCAACCATGCAAATACCGGCCACGTCCCCTACCGCGCCCACCACGTCCACCTCTTGAAGGTGGACGTGGCTTTGCCTCCCTTACCACTTGTTCGCCTCCCAACCATGGCACTGATGTTGTTGTGCATATGGGAGGAGCAGTAAACTATTGTCCTGGGCAATTGGGGGTCAAAGGGGTAGGGTACTAGATGGAATTCGTACCCTAGTGCTCTAACAAGGCTGTCTGTGACCCTTGGGGGAAGATGACGGGTCACGCAATGCACAGGCAGCCCAAAAACAAAAATAAACGTGCATGCAACCCCTCGTAGACCACTTGCGTGGAAAAATGAACCCGCACTACGCTGTGGCACCCAGAAACACAAAAATAAGCGTATGCATAATACACGCAGCCTACAATGACCTCTGAAGGGGAGTGCGACACACGGGGCAAGCACAGTTGCTAAGTACGTGCGGAACTCACCGTCTGCCTGGAATAAGAACATGAAAAATACGCGCGTGTGCGCGTTGGCAACACCCCCGCCAAAAGAAGAAGAATTATACACTGTCTGAGGAGACAGGACAAAAGGAGAAGTGAACACTGTTTGAGGAAACAGGCCCAAACAAAGTAGAAAAATGAAAGCTGTCAGAGGTAACAGTACGAACTTGAAACGCTGTGAAGTAATCGCGTGTGAACCGACAAGAAGTACAGAATTCACCCACTCGCTCTCCACGAAAAGCATGCACAAGAAAATGGCGTTCTACACGTACCTTTTAAACCGGTCCACACGTACACGTCACTTATGCGTGTACGCGTCCTTTCCTCCAATTACACGCGCTGACACTCAGACGTGCAGCTTTTCCACGTGTGCTCTGTCATCACGTGCTATGAGGGAAACACCCGCGCCTGTCACGCCACAGACACGCTTATGCGCTAAGGGCCTTTGGTCCAATGAAATCGCGTACGTGCGCTGACGCGCTTAAGCGCTAAGGACCTTTCCTCGAATTACACGCTGACGTGCAAGATTTTCACGTGCCAAATCACTCCGTATCAAGCTGGCCACACGTTCACACACAGAAGACCACGCTCCTGCCCAGAAGGCCGAATTACTGCCCCTCAGAGCCCCGAGCAGGCTCCCACCTGCCATCTGCTGCTGCCTGATTGCCTGCTGCCCACATGCCCTGCCATTTGTTGCCTGCACGTCAGCCAGGGGTGCTGTTGCTGTGACCACCCCTGCTGGAACCGAAGACTCCCGAATGCTATTCCATCGCTCCACAGCCCAGCCCCGGGACCCAGTTGCCCACCCACACCTGCCTCTGGGGTTGCCATGTCGGGCACTACACCATCTGGAACCACTGGCAACCCCCAGCCAGAGAGGCAGAGGGGCACCAGCTCCACTGCCACCGAAGTTGGTGTCCTGGTGGAGCAAGTCCTAGGGCAGTATGATGCCCTCTTCGGAAGTTCGCAAGCCGACAAGGAAGGATGGACTCGGATCTGGATGGGCATCATGACTGCCATCAACGCGGAGGGGGTGGCAGTCCGCGACTTCCAACATCTCAAGAAGCGCTGGGAGGACTTGAGATCCAGGACCCTCAACAAGGCCCGGCGCCTCTTGAAGGCAGCGGATGCTAAGGAGCGCCGGGGCCACCTGTCGGAACATCAGATGAGGGTCCTGGAACGCATATGCCCAGCGCTCCACGTCCAGGTCCTTGAGAGGCAGACCCGTCTGGAGTCGAGCGGTAAGTGTACATGCATACTGATTGGAAGCTGTGCGTGTGGTGGTGTGCCAGTAGTGTGCAGGTTGTACATGTGGTTTTGTAGGGCCATGTATGGATGTGTATGTACAGGGCTGTGAGGCTGACACATGCAAGTCCTTTCATGTGTGAGACACATGGATGGTGTATGTGTGGGTAAGCATGCAGGCCAAATGCAGATGTGTGAGCACACATGTTTGGATTCTGTGTATGCAAGTTGGCATGATTGTGGTGTCACACATGGATGTTGGTTCCAGCTGCATGTATCTGCACCGTGTACATGTGCATGTGTGTGTATTTGACAAGGGTGCAACAGTGATGCAACATGGATGCATGTGAGACTGATATGTAGAAGACTGATTGCCAGATGTGACATGGATGCCAATCTCATCACTGCGACAGTTGGCGGAGGTGTACACATGCATGTAAGTGTGGTGGCATGTGTGCATGTCTAGTGCACTCCCTGTGTTTCATGTGATGTCTGGCTCACCTTTGGCTGCTCATGCTGTTGTATGTGTATGGATGGTGCTGGCTGTTGCGATATGGCTGTGGAAAAGCTCATGTGTGTGAGTTGCAATGACATGTGTGTTGGGGATTGTGATGCCATGTCTGAAGTTTGACAATGCCACTCATGTACAACTGTCATGTTTGTATGAGTCCATTGTACAGTGCCCTGATGCCTGTCTCCTATCTCTCCCTGTCTGCAGCGTCAACTGATGAAGAGGGCGGAGAAGGTGCTGTGGAGCAAAGCGGCAGGGATCGCACCGCCAGCTGGAGACACAAGGCCCGGCTCCCCTCCCAGGTTGTCATCTCGTCGGGGAGTGAGGAGTCTGGTGCCACGTCCCAGGTCGCAGCTGCCAAGGGGAGGTCCAAGAGGCGGAGGTTGGAGTTGGACTCCTCGACATCCGAAGGGGCAGCTGAGACCCCACAAGGCCCGACGGAGGAAGATGGCATGGAGTCATCCAGGTTAGTGGGGGTTTGGTGGAGGAGGAGGCCGTGCAAGGGACAGAGACGGGGTCTGGAGGTGGGTATTCCACTGGTGCTAGTGGTGCAGTGCAGGGGCAGGTACAGGAGGCAGCACAGGCTGCTGCAGAGGTGCCTGTGTGTAATCCTGTCCCGATCCTGTGACTGCATCATCTTGCATCAGCAGGAATATCTACGTCCAGACCCGTTCTCAGGGAGGGGATCGGCTTACACCAACTGGCCTTCCTCTCCCTGCGGATGTGGCTATCCGGCACCGGGTTGAGCCTGTCCTGGGTGGGGTGTCGTTGCGTCAACGTGCCATGTGAGCTGACCTGCAGTCTTTTCATGAGGAGACTGCACGTCTTCTCGCATGGCTCGTTGACCGCTTTGAACCACTGGGACAGCTCACAAGGGTCGGATTCCTCCGTTTTCTGGACTTTGTTCTGACCCCCTCCTCAACTGAACCCCCTATGCGCCAGTCGTCCTCCGTGCCATCTTCCCACCCATGTGTCACCTGGATGCCCTGTGGAGCTGCCTCTGACCCTGCAGCCAGGCTGGTGGAGGACACATCCCTGCCACAGTTGGGAGTCGGACGTCCAGCAGGGGTGGCCACCTCAGCAACTGCACCCCAGCTGGAGGAGGATGTGCAGGCAGCAGGAGCCAGGGCACAGGCAGCGGCACAGCAGCAACAAGGTGGGAGCCATGATGGCTCGGGGCCTTCATCATCGGAGGGGCAGGCATCGGCCGGAGGGCAGGAGGACCCTGGACGGGAAGTGTCTTCCATGTGGCAGTGGTTGGGCCAGCAGATAGATGCGGAGCGGCAGCGGGCGGAAGAGGCACGGCTCACGATGGTCAGGGTGGAGAACTCCATGCGTAGGGCCCTGAGGCGGGCCGAGTGCCTCGAGGCCATTCGCAGGGACCTGGAGATCCAGATGTCATCGTCCTTGCGAACCCTCGGGCCATGGAAGAGGACCGCCTCCGGGACATCAACAAGTGAGCCATTTGACTTGCCTGCTGCCCTTGTTAATAGTTAGTTAGTTAGTATTAGGTTTCCTTTCGGTTTTTCTATATTTTGGACCGCTTGGACAATGCACCACATTTTTTAATATCGTTTTTTATTAGGTAGTAGTTTTTGGTAGGTTTCATTTCTTAAATTGGGCTCATGGACCCTGGATTCTTCAATTGAACATAGTTCTACATTGGATTCATCTTTTTTAATATTTTTTTTGTGTTCACCATGGAGCAATGGTTTTTACTTTTTATTTTCCCCTTGGATTTGATTTTTTGAACTGTGACTTTGGACAACATTTCTTTTTGGATTTCTTTTGCTTATGTTTTCTTGATTTTCATAATTTATCGGACATGGACCATTTCTTTTGTTATTCCCACTGTTGTGTGTTTAATTTCATTTATGTTCATGTTATCTTTAATATATATTTTTTTATACTTCCATTTGTGGTATTATCTTATTGGTTTCATGCATGTCATGATATGGGTTTTGACATTCACTTGCACCCATTGTGTGTGTGTGACGGACATGTGTTCATTTACATACTTGCCATTGGGGTTGTATCATGTAATTGGCATTTCTATGTGGGTGGATGCAATACTTGGGTGGGTCTTTGGTATGTGGAGGCTGGCCATAAGGGCCAGGGATCTAGATTGTGATGACGTGTTGGCTGGGGGGCATGTGTCGGGGCCTGCTGGCAGGTGCCCTGCAGTGGTTGGGGGGTGGGTGTGCAAGGGGACATGAGTGGGGGCCTGCTGGCAGGTGCACTGCACTGCTGCGGGGTGGGGGTGCAAGGGGACATGAGTGGGGGCCTGCTGGAAGGTGCCCCTCAGTGCTGCGCGGTGGGGGTGCAAGGGGACATGAGTGAGACATGAGTGGGGGCCTGCTGGCAGGTGCCCCTGACTGCTGGGGGGTGGGGGTGCTGGGGGACATGAGTGGGGGCCTGCAGGCAGGTGCCCTGCACTGCTGGGTGGTGGAGGTGCTGGGGGACATGAGTGACAGGTGCCCTGCACTGCTTGGGGGGTGGGGGTGCATGGGGACATGATTGGGGGCCTGCTGGCAGGTGCCCTGCACTGCTTGGGGGGTGGGGGTGCTGGGGAAGATGAGTGGGGGCCTGCTGGCAGGTGCCCTGCACTGCTGTGGGGTGGGGGTGCAAGGGGGTAATGCGTTGGTGATCACTAGTGCAAGGTGACATGTGGCTTGGCTGGGGGGGCATGCCCATGGTGGATGGGCTGCCTGCGGGACACGACCAGGGGTGCAGGGTAGTCCCCTGTGGTGTCGTCTGCCTGCAGGGGCCGTGGAGGGTGTAGAGGGAACACCTGAGAGGACCCACACTGCCAATTCACATGCAGGACTCCCCTGCACCCCCGAAATGCACGTACCCCACTCGCAGAGGGCCTATCGCGTGTGAAACTTCACGCGCACCCCAGTAATACACGTACCCTGCTGAAATCGCGTGTGGAACTTCCCGCGCACAACAGAAATACACGTACCCTGCTGAAATCGCGTGTTAAACTTCCCCGCACCTCAGAAATACACGTACCCTGCTGTAATCGCGTGTTAAACTTCCCCGCACCCCAGAAATACACATACCCTTCTGAAATCGCGTGTGGAACTTCCTGCGCACCCCAGTAATACACGTACCCTGCTGAAATCACGTGTTAAACTTCCCTGCACCCCAGAAATACACGTACCCTGCTGAAATCGCGTGTGGAACTTCCTGCGCACCCCAGTAATACACGTATCCTGCTGTAATCGCGTGTTAAACTTCCCCGCACCCCAGAAATACACGTACCCTGCTGAAATTGCGTGTGGAACTTCCCGCACACCCCAGTAATACACGTACCCTGCTGAAATTGCGTGTTAAACTTCCCCGCACCCCAGAAATACACGTACCCTGCTGAAATCGCGTGTGGAACTTCCCGTGCACCCCAGTAATACACGTACCCTGCTGAAATCGCGTGTTAAACTTCCCCGCACCCCAGAAATACACGTACCCTGCTGAAATTGCGTGTGGAACTTCCTGCGCACCCCAGTAATACACGTACCCTGATGAAATCGCGTGTTAAACTTCCCCGCACCCCAGAAATACACATACCCTGCTGAAATTGCGTGTGGAACTTCCCGCGCACCCCAGTAATACACGTACCCTGCTGTAATCGCATGTTAAACTTCCCCGCACCCCAGAAATACACGTACCCTGCAGAAATCGCGTGTGGAACATACCGCACCCCCCTGTAATACACGTACCCTGCTGTAATTGCGTGTTAAACTTCCCCGCACCCCAGAAATACACATACCCTTCTGAAATCGCGTGTGGAACTTCCCGCGCATCCCAGTAATACACGTACCCTGCTGTAATCGCGTGTTAAACTTCCCCGCACCCCAGAAATACACGTACCCTGCTGAAATTGCGTGTGGAACTTCCTGCGCACCCCAATAATACACGTACCCTGCTGAAATCGCGTGTTAAACTTCCCCGCACCCCAGAAATACACGTACACTGCTGAAATTGCGTGTGGAACTTCCCGCGCACCCCAGTAATACAAGTACCCTGCTGTAATTGCATGTTAAACTTCCCCGCACCCCAGAAATACACATACCCTGCAGAAATCGTGTGTGGAACATACCGCGCACCCCTGTAATACACGTACCCTGCTGTAATCGCGTGTTAAACTTCCCCGCACCCCAGAAATACACGTACCCTTCTGAAATAGAGTGTGGAACGTCCCGCGCACCCCAGTAATACACGTACCCCGCTGTAATCGCGTGTTAAACTTCCCCGCACCCTAGAAATACACGTACCCTGCTGAAATCGCGTGTGGAACTTCCCGCGCACCCCAGTAATACACGTACCCTGCTGTAATCGCGTGTTAAACTTCCCTGCACCCCAGAAATACACGTACCCTGCTGAAATCGCGTGTGGCACTTCCCGCGCACCCCAGTAATACACGTTCCCCACTCGGCGTTTGCTGTTTGGCAGCCCTGTATACTGGTCCAGGGTTGGCGCAGCCCTTTGCGCTGAATTGGGAATTTTGATGGCTTTTCCTTGCGCGAGGGCGTTCTTGGGGGGAGTAACTGGCGCTGCTGCAGGGTCGCTGCGCCACTCTGCGCCACGGCTGGTTTTGGAGGCTAAAATCCATGAATATGCTGTGCGCGGATATCGATTTTAGCACAAGCGGCTGGCGCAGACATTCGCACGCGCACACTGTGTGCCAGCCGCGTGCCAGCCGCGTGCGAAATTCTATGAATTACCCTGCAAGAATTCAGTGAGGATATGGCCCAGAAAGGAAGACAATTGCAACCAAATATTGGGAAGTGGAGGATTGTCCATTGGTTTGCACCTATGAATTGAGGAAGCTGTTGGGGTGTGATGTGGATGTAGTCACCAACACATAAGGCTTTGCACTCTGACTGACCTAAGAGGGGACAGTTCCTGTACTGATCTTTCGACATGCACCTTGATACCCCATTGGCCTCCAATATGTCACTCTAGGAAAGTGTTTCGTGAAGGAAGTAATATGCATGTGTTTGACACACACACAGGCTGGCAGGCTGGGAGTTCACACTACTTCAACTTGTATTATAAGAATGCTAAGGTTGTGACGTTGACGGCCTCAAACACCATGGTGAACTTGGCAATGCCAGAGAATACCTACTTGGTGGCACTATTGTTCTTAGGTATTTTTTATGAAATTAGAGTGTACCTGACCCCATTTGCTGTAGTAAAAGATGAGGCATACACTCTACAAAACAGTGACAGAGATGGCTATTCTAAGATGACAGCCACTGTTCTGTAAGTTATTTTACTTTCGTTTTTGTCGCAGCAGCATGGGAGGCATGAAAGACAGTGCGTGCGCTACAAGCGATATGCAGTTGATATAATCGCAGAAAAGGGCACATTGGGCCTCATTACAAACTTGACAGTCCAGAAACAACGGTGCCGGTAGGATAACTGGCACCGTTGTTTCCGGACTGGCAAAGTACAAGCCTGGTGGGCGGGTGCCCGCACCCGCCCGGCAGGTCTGACTTGCGGGCAGACCGGCACCCGCTCACAGAGTTTTCACGGAAGCACCATCACCGCTATTACCGGTGCCAGTGTTTCCGTGGTCCACATTCCCATAGAGTCCTATGCGGGACTCTATGGGAATGGGGAACAACATTTTACCCGTGCCTGACGTTCCGGCCGCCGGGGTTGTAATACTGTTTACAGGTCCGGCTGCTACCTGCTCGTTTTACTGGCCCGGGTTACCGCCGGACCCGTAATGAGGCTGATTGTGTTTTAAATGAGATTACCAATATTGATGACAAGTATCATATATTTTGTTTACATAATAAATGAATGGATATTTTCTTTGATATGTTATAACTTGATTTAGGAGAATGAAACCTCTGATTGCATTCCTTGTAAAATGGCTAGCACAATGGCGACCAAGAGAGCAACAAATAACGAAGCCCACTTAAATACAAAGAACATGGAAATGGACTGGCTAATATAAATATTGGAATTTGGATACATCAAGAATTGGCAAGCAGTAAATCTAAAACATTGTAATGCAAATGAGCAAATTACCATCGGAAATGCTGAATTAGGTTTAGAGATTGAGCCGTGGAAAAGCAATAGATGTCATGAAAAATAGCAATGCTCCAGGACCAAACATTCGCACATGTAAGAGATTTAGGTCATCAAGCAGTTCTAAAAGGAGATTCTGGTCGTCAAATTTGAAGACCCTAAAAGTGGAATTCTTTAAAATAAATACGGTATTGAATTGTGGTAAGGGCAGGCCAAAGTGAACACAAGCAAGGTTGTGACAGGACTGAGTACTCAAACAGTGGCACCTTGCTGCCACCCTCCCTTCAGTCCTTACCCTTCTATGGAGAGTGAGTCAAAGCCTGCCATTAAAGAACCCTTCTTCTCAATTCCTTTTGTAAAATTACATTTCCAATCAGCCCATCCACTGAAGGTCCAGACACACCAATACATCAGGACGGAAGCAGGTTTTTAGGAGGCCTGTCTTTACCTATGGGCTTGCTTGGATGGGTGTGCAACAAATGGGTGAATAAGGTATGGGCAATCCCTGTTCTAACCTGTTTGAGGCTTGCAGTGCCTATGCCCATCGTATTGGCAATCTTGATGTGTTCACTGTTCAACATCCTTTACTCTAAATTTGCCCCCACACAAACGGGATAATCTTCTAGTCCAGAGACACAGTTTAGTACATCCAACCCAAATACAGTATCATGGATACATGTTCTAGCAATTGGGATCAAAGCACCTTTAATAAAACAACTCAAGGGTAGCCTTTTGCATTTCCGATCTGTGGTACATAACACCTCCCTGATTCATGAGTCTATACAGGTCAACAATCTTGACTTGATTTGTTTCACAAGTCGCTGCAAAAAGACACACATCTGTGTGAATGGACATTTAGCATAATTTATTTTCTTTGTCACAGTGTAGGGGTGCTTATAGTGTCCCTGGCACTTTACACAAGTTTCTGTAGTGGTACAACTGTTGTTAATGGGTTAGACCTCAGGTGATGCTTTTTTCTTTTCTGCATCCTGGGTTTTGCCCTGAGGGACATTTCTGACTTCTCCGAAGCTTGGCGTAATGCCCAGCTTTTGGGCTTCCTTTATCCTTCCCCTTGCTCACTGCCTCCATCCTCGCTTTTTCTGCCATCTCCTCCAGCCTTTTCTCGTTTTCCTTTAGCAGAGGTCAGCACTTTTATTCTCAGCCCTCTCCCTGGGCATTTCTCTTTGCCCTTAATCAGTGCTTTATCCCTTTATTTCCCAGTCCTCTTCTTGGGCACTTTATCTTTGATCAGACCTTCTTTCCTTTCGTTCTCTACCCTCTCCTTGAGCTATTTCGCCATGTGCCTGACCCTTTGCCGGAATCGCGGCCTTTCAGCGCTGGGCTTTATCTGAGTGTGTCCCGTCAGAAATGTCTCCCTCGGTCCTGCTCTGGGCTAGGTCTTCAACCGATTCTTTCCTCACTTTCTCTAGAGCCAGGACTTCTATCTTTCCTCACGCTCACTTTATTCTCCTCTTGGTGTTAACCTCTTCACCTTGTGGGAAGCCTTCCTTCCTTCCCCTTTCTTCCCTCTTTGGGATTACTTCTTCACTCCTCATTTCTCCACCCTGTGGGAATCTCTTTCTCCAGGCTGGATTATTCATTTCATCTTCCCCCACTTTCTGGGTTTATAGTGTGCCCCAGCCTGGGCTGTGTGATCTGTCCCCTCATTCGCACTCCGTATCTCACAGTCTGCTTATTTCTTTACCCCAGGAACTACATGCTACTTGCTACTCATCTTTCCAGGTTTTACTGAATGCATTTTCTTCTGAAGTCCAAGTCTTGAAGTCTGCCTCTACACACTCCTCATGGGTCGTCGACTTGCTTCTTGCTTAAGGTTTTGCAGGCTAAGCCTCCTCACTCCTCTGGAGGTCTTCTCCGTTCCTTCTCCCTTCTGGTCTCCTTCTCCAAGGGATATCCCCATCTCCAACACTGCATGGAGCAGCTCTGTACCCACAAACTTATTTTCTCTGCTGTCCTGAGAGCTGGTACTATAATAGGGACCCTGTACCGAATAGCTTCTCTCTGAGTGCTACATGGGTAATGGTACCTGTCTGAGCATGGTAGTTACTGGAATGCTTTGCAGTCCTCTCTCCCTTAGATGTGTCAGTCACCATTCTGGATGTCTTTCCTGTGTGTGTTACTCGTGCTGGGCTGCAGATGCTACTTCGTCTGACTGTCTCTTGCTGAAAGACTCCCCACTCTGGGGTACATGTTGGCTGTTCACTGTAGTCGGTAGGTCAGTGTGTGCTCTGCAGTCCCTCTGCAGAGAGGGAAGACTGTAAAACCATGTTTGTCCGCGTTATAGATTAAATGGATGTATCTTCCATTAAGTCCAATGATGCGGGTGGCTGCAGGTGACTCTCCAACATGCTTGCAGCTGTAAGAAAGACATGAGCTTTCCCCTCTTCTTTTCTCTCCTTGAGAGTTGCAGCAAACACTGCTGTGCTTTTCTCTGTTACTCCAGGTATTAAATAGTAGAGGCTTGTGAGCTTCCCCTGAATATCCTCTCCAGGTTGTGGAAAGCACCTTTGTGGGATGCGCAGTCCCACCCCAGAGTATGCTGGCTGCTGAATCTATAACTGTGTTTCCCAGATCCCTTCTGGCTTTTCCCACTGCAAGAAAGTGGGATTATGGGACATGCAGTTTCTCTGTTTGTTAACAGGGTCATGGTGAGTAGGGTATGGGCCATGTACTCCAGCATACCTCCTGGCTTCGAAGATCTGTGTAGGGTTTCCACATTGCCTTCCTTCTTCTGAATACTTGGTTGATTCTCCCAGCTCTGTTCTAGATTTTTTCTTTGGTAAATATGGGAATTATGGGAGATGTCGTTCATGAATTCTGGATTTTCTGAAGGGGATAAATGCCTTGCCTTGGTTTTAGATGTTGCAGTCGACTTTGAGGACCTTCCCAGGTGAATGTGAGGATGATGGCAAGGTCACTTCTCACATATGTTTCATGGAGAAATGGCTAGCCAACATCTTCCTGCTGTTATTTACTCTCTGGTGCCCCCTGGCCATGTGGAAATCAAAGAGAGCTGAGTGGGTGACCATTATACCCGATGAACATTGACCTATTTCGAAAATGACCTGTCCTTTGACTGTTAATGCTGAAGAGGGACTAGCATTTTAAAATCCAGATATCTGCTAATATGAATGTGGCTTGCATTCTATGTCATTCATGGCTCAAATGTGTCAATTAGAAGCCGCAGTTGGGCATTTATTTTGTCATGCCAGCAGTATACTCACATCCATAGCTCCTTTCTCAGGTTGTGTCTTGGAGCACTGCAAGATTTCTTATCTCGTTTGCACATGCTCAGAAGCCACACATGCACCTGGGCTGGTGCTAGTAGCTGCAGTTGGATGGAGGACAATTGTGACTCTCCTCCCCATTTTCCTTGAGATGGCGCAGTCATCTCCTTCTGCCCTTTGAGATTTAGATTCTCCTCCCTAAGCCATGCAATCCAGGATCCTCAGGAGAACGTCTGGTCTACTCTAAAAAACATCACAAGAGAAACCATAAGCCCCTTGTTAGACCCTTTAAACAATGTTCCCATTTTGGCCAACAAATGAGATAAGGAACCGGACCTCTATAATAGCAAAGTGGCACAGGCCTGTCACCTTCTTGCCTGAGTGAAAACTATTTAACTAGACCTTTATCTTGTTTTTTTGCATGTTAATAAGAAACATAAAATGTCAATTACATTCTTAGCGAACAAATGACATATAACATATCTAGACAGGGATAGGTCAAATTATGAAAGCAGTCTTGTCCACTATCATACATCTAACTATAGAGCTAAGCAGACCTTCTACTCGACACACATTGAGGAACATGCCAATAGGGGCATGGAACTCATTAAAGTGACACACAACCTTCCTGATCCTATGAACCTATATCAATCTATCACACCTTCTGTAGAATGTTGTAACCGTGTAATCATAGATATCTCCACTAAGAGTAACAATACAAGGGCCTCCCTTTCTTCAATTGAAAATCCGGAGGTCAGACCTGTAATTGCACATACTGCCCTGCCCCTCAGTACCCAGACTGGATTACAGAGGCTATCTACATTTAAGTTCCCTCTATCCTGATAAAGGAGGTGACCTATTTATCCAAACCATTAAATCAATTAACCGCATCTCTGGCTCTCCCTACTTCTCTGTAATCAGGGTGTTTCCGGACTTGTTTTTAGGGGTCATTGGAAATATCAGGAACACCTCTTTTGGCTAAGGCGTCATCTATACCTCATGTTTTCAACTCACGTTGATATACCCTTTCCTCAAGACGCCAGCACAGAACCCCACTCCACATTCTGAATTTCAGACCCATTTGAATAATTTACCAATTTACCAAAATACTGGAAATGGGGGTTACCTTGAAGCTCCATACTTTCATCGCTTATGGCATACTTGACAACAGCCAATCAGGTTTCTGTCCATTATATAAGACAGAATCAGCCTTGCGTGCTTTCTAGAATGATGCCAGATAGGTAGCAGGTTGGGCAGGTGTATCCTGCTATACCGACTGAACCTCTCTGCCACATTTGAAACACTCGGCCATGGGATCTTGATGGACAGGAATGGTGAGTACCTGTCAACACATGCTTTCTGATGGGTATCCTCCTTCCTTCAAAGAAGATCACTTTAACTTATGAAAGGAGCTTGCCATTTTATGGCCCACTGCATGCGGGTTGCAATACACGCTGCCCTTGTAAACCCTTCCATTTAACCTGTTAGTTGTACCTACTATTGATCTTATTCATCAGTTGAAAGTCACTTTTTATCCGTATGCAGATGATACCCATATATGTATAAACCTTAATAATCTATGGGATTCAAGGGCACCTCAAATTAAACTGTCTAAAACCCTAACAAGGAACTAAAAAGCAAGTTAGTGTTTACATGCTTGTGCATGTGGACAGGACATTTCCTTTCAGTCACTTTCTTAACAAACTGTGTAGTGATTCACTAACAAGTGGTCATATATTTATTAATTTTAGTTTTTTTGTGTAGTTTCAGAATGCAGAGAGAGCTGTTCCATGGCGTCATGCAGGAGAAGGTAGAATGGGGGAGCAATGAAAGATGAAGGAAGGTGGGGTGTAGAGGAACCACATAAGTGAGTCTGCGAGAGAAGTTCAATGGGTAGTCAATGGGGGCAGAAGTGTGAGAGTCAGGACCTGGGAAGAGGGGGAATAACCATGTTAAATGCATCCCACGATATGCAAACACAGTCCAAATTGTCTGTCTTAAGCAGGAGTACACAACAAGGTGGGGGATCATTCAGTCCAGTACCGGAGGGTCTTAGTTGGTGGAAAGTCTACCAGTCTGCATCCTCAGGAAGGGCATCTTCCACAGCAGCGCCTTCAGAGCATTGGCAGATGTCTGGAGGGGTCTTGAATTGATGTAGGCCATGGGTGACATCTGGGTTTGATAAACCCTTTGAAAGACGAGGGTTCTGTGTTTTTTCTGAGATGTCCTCATGGAGCAAAAAGGTTGTTCCAAAGTGATGGGCCGAACACCCCACCCTAGATGTCAGCCCTACGTTTCTGTGTACAGTTGGGTAAGAAAAGGAGGCTGGTGTTGACTGATACCATGCTCCTTGGTAGGCATATTAGCACAGTTTCTCTGTAAGGTATTTGAGGTACTTATGCAGGATGGATGCGCGTGTATTGTGGAGAGGAGTCTGCATATAATTCTCATTTTCAGCAGGAGTCAGAGGAGCTTTCCCGGCAAGGTGAGATGTGGACATGTCAATTGAGGTCTATGTATATTCATGCTGTATTGAGCATAGCGGGACACCCACACAGTGTACTCTAGGCTTAACAGGAAGAGAGCTCAGACTCACCATCACCTAATGGCACAGCTCCAACAATGGGAGGATTTTTCAGAGTCTCACTGAGGGAAGTGGGCACTTTTTGCTGGCATACAACTTTGTAATGAGAAACACAGCTCTGAATGAAGGATTATTCAAAGTTCTTTTACTTATTACACTGGAAAAGGGGAGTGAGTGCCCATGGTGGGAAGAGGCAAATGACAGTTATTTGATTTTGCCAGGTCCACAAATGAGGATCACCGCTTTGTTTCTGTTTTGGCAAAGGAACTCTGTAGGTCGTCCATTATACTTGGTATGTTTGATGTGGCTGGCTACACAGTCGTGATAATAACTTGTTTCGCTTAGAGGAGGAGTAAGACATTTAGAATGATCTGCATATAGCGAGAATGCGCGCTAGAGGAATTCAAGCAAACTTGCAAAGGGTCTCAAGTACATGTTAAAAAGCATTTGAGGGGCCCTGATATAAATGAGGTGTAAAGATGGACCATTGCCTTCTGGATCCATTGGTCGTTGAAGAAGGAGGTTAACGAGTTCAGTGCCATTCAGGCGATTCCACTTCCTTAGTCCAGGAAATGTGTGAGGGTTAGTGGTGTACCATGTTGAATGTCACTGCGAGGTCCAACAGGATGGTTGTGCACTATAGTTTTCAGGAGTTCTTCTCTGATGTTAAGGATGGTGCCTCTAGCAGGTTTGACTTGTCCGTCCTGAACCTGGGCACTGGCTTTTGGAATTGGTCCATGAACAGCTTTTCATTGGCATCAAAGGTGATTGGGGGATGTTTGCAAGATCTCACGCTCGTGGCGAGTTTCTTGAGGAGGGGGATGATCAGCAATTTTTGGAGGGCTGCGAGGACCACACTGGCTTTAAGTCATGAGTAGCAGAGAATAGTCAGTGGTGAGGCCACAGTCCCCGTTTATTTTACCAAGAAGGCTGTTACCCAAGGAAGAAGGCATTAAGCATGGAAGCCAGTTTGATAAGAGCTTTGTTGGGTTACAGCACCCTGTCCAATTTAAACAAGGAAGACATTGGTCCTCACAGACTGCAAACATAGCAGGACCTGGTTTGGTGTCCAATAAATACTTAAAACACAAAAAAGTGTGCATGCACCTTAATCATATAGGGACAAAAGAGCGGGGTTGTTAGGAATAAGTGGGCCTTATAAATAGGAAACAGAGAACTGTTCAAATCCAGGTAACCATAGAAAGTGAAGAAGAGCTTATAGAACATGCTCATAATGGCCTAAAAATCATCCCTTACCTTCATCGCCGTTTGATGGTTCTGTTGGCACACAGGACTGTGACGCTGTCAGAAAAGCATCAAGCCCTCGACAGGAGCAGAGGTGTCTTGAGCTATCTTTTGGCAATAAATAAATATAGAATATGCATTGTGCAAACAAAAGAAAGAGGATAATCGGGTGATAAGGGGACAGTTGGAAAACTGTTGGAAGGGGTTGGGAAAATATGCAGAAATATAATGTAATGTAAAGAGGCCTTGTAAAGGTCACCTCTGCCAATTTGGCGGCCATCTTGATTGTGACTCTGCCAACAAATGTTGAAGGGTAGTGGTAGGGCTTGTTAGTTGTATAGACAGGGAGGCCGGTGCAAAACCTGAGGTGTTTTTGAGTGTAGATTGGAAATAGCCAAGTCATGAGTTGGTATGCTCCTATGCAGAGAAGTGCAGAGAAGTGGGATGTTAGTGCTATGCAAGGCTACTCGATAACGATAAATCACTATCAAGGCACCCACATTCTTTTTGGGGGGGTGTGGTAAAATCACTACTGGACTTGAACTGTTTTACGAGTACAGCGCCAATGCCTAAAAATCGAAATAGTTAATATTTAAACACCTTGCATGGCAGTGAGCATCCTGTGTGTATCTTATGAGCATCCTAGTAAAAAATGAACTGTTGATGTTTGATCAAGGGAAGGCAAAATGAGGAAATAGTATGTATCTATCTGGTAAATTGCTGTTTATCATTCATATTATTGAACGCTTAGTTTCCATGGTGTGAAGTGAGAGTAAAACATATACATATTCAAGCGTGCTAGGTCAACGATGGCCACGTTCTCGTGTGTAGGGACAGTTCAAATATGTGACGCAGATTTTTCTGTAGAAAATTCTGACTTCTTAGGGTTTAGAAATCACTTGCAAATTTCAAAATGCAGATTTCACCTCTCTGCACGTGTGGAATTTCCAACTCTGTGAAAATCTACAGAAACAATGTTAATATTTTGACAAAGTTTTCTGCCTCTACTCATTGAAAGTTTACTATAGTTAAATACCGACAAGAGCTGCTTTCATACCATGTGGTAGGTAATACATTGTTTCTCAATATTGACCCATGGTGTAACTACTCACCTGAAAACCAACGTGTAACTGTTAATTCTTTATGTTTCAGGGAAAATTCAAAATATTTTCTGCAAGAATCTGATGACTAAGAGGATACATATGAGCGCTGCAGAAACGTCCACCCATTTCAAAATATTGCAAAGAAACACAATTAGAAAATAAATGTGTTTCTACTGTACACTCTGTGAGTCCATGATTGGTAAAATGATATAAAATAATGAAGACCATTGAAAAATGAGTTCTCTGCTGTTCCCTAATCAATCAGATAATATTTCCATCTATACTCTTGTTGAGAGGCAAACTAATACATCATCCATAGCGTCTGCACCTCCCCCAATTCAATACTGCACAGGTGAGAAATGTTACTCACTAAGACAGCTGTACCGTCCTTGTCCCAGGCAGGTACAGCAGTAAATGTATACAATCTGAGCTGAAGATTGCACCAAAATAACACAGTGACGATACATGTGCAGGCATTATATACAAAGCAAATGTGCATTCAACAGGAAGAACGCATACACTAGGTAACACATGCATTTATACGTGAAAAATATTACCATAGCATCCATAGGACATCAAGAATGCTAGCATAAGCAATGTATAAACTGAAAGCAACATGAACGGCATGTGAATATAGCGTACTAACATAGAAATGCAACAGCAATGTGCAGACTTCTTTACCATAATGGAAGCCAGGATATGCTTCAAAAGTAAACGAAAGGCCTCAAGGCTTCACGACAACTCAACATGCTGAAATAACAAAATACTGATCCATGCAGAGCTCAGACAGTAGCTAGAAAACCAAGCCCAGGTTACTGTGAATAAGGGAGGATAGGAACAGCATAGGGAAAGCATGAGGTAACAATTTCCAAGACGCAAGCCGTATATTCTCCGATTAATTAAAAGTACAAGACGCCTTTGGAAGCTCTTGTGCAGGACAACTATAAGTCAAAAGACTCCATGAACAATAACTCAAGTGTCCCCAGTGGTGAAGGAAACAATGACACTCCCATTAATATTAGCTAAAATCCTAGTAAATGCAGTGTGAAATAATTCCAAACATGTTCCCATCACGCGTGAGCCATCATTGAAGAACACTGTCTATTCATTAGCAACGACCACACAGGCTAGAAATGAGGGATGATATCTTCTTTAATTGAAAGGAAAGCAGTCTATGGTACTCTCTGCCTCTACTCCTATCAGGCTCATGTCTTGACAACCTGTCAGTTATCCAAGGTTGGTCAATAGAAAGTTAGCCAATCAAATCCCCTAATGTTAGGCCACCCATTACATATAATGCCAACCAATAACTCATTGTAAAGATGATGTCTTTTTACTGTTGTGAATTTAGAGGTGGTCGCAGGAGGAGCCATCAGAAAAGCGTTACCTAATTAGAAATGTAACCCTTATAGAATGTATTTGTAGTCACCATTATTAGCCAACCCCATACCGCATAGGTTTCGGTAACTAAGATTACAGTATTGCGTCAGTTATGACAAATATTGAACTTATAAACTGTTGTTTATAATAACCATGTGGAGAGCGCCAAGACTTTCTATGCTTGTATGCTGTCCCTGCTTTATTTTGATGAAAATAAAGCTGAAATTTGCCATGAACTTTTTCTATTTCTGTTATTGAGTCCGGTTTGAACCGGCTGCACAACCTCTGTGTAATTTGGGACTTCCCAGGCTGTCTTACACTCTAACAAACTGTTAGGCAAAACAGTATACACACACAATTTAATTCCGCAGCATCTGATTTTAATCAGGCTTTTTCTTTTAGCAAAGTAGTTCAGGTAATTTTTATTTCACATACGCTTAGATTGTGTTTTGTGAAATATATTTATCTATTGTCCAATCTTGCCAAAAGCTTGGTGACCACAACAAAACATGGCACAGCATAACAGGTAGTGCTATTTTGGTAATGTTAAACCGAGGGCCCTTCTTAAAATGATTACTCTCAAAATGAGCAATAGAATATAAACGTGTGGACAGTTGAGAGTAAGAGTAGAATCTAGAACAGGTCTCTACACCGTGTAGCGCTCCTCATGTTTTGGGTTATGACTCCCATGACCCGTCAACATTCACAATGCTGCATAGGTCTGATTGGGATTTGGAGAGACAAAAGTTGCAGGCCACGGATCTAGAGTGTGGCCAAACGATCATGCATGAGAAACCAGACGGGGAGAAAAGACAACACAATATGGAGAGAAACTGCAGGTTTGCACAAAGGAAGAGGAAGGTAAGGAAGTCAGTAACTGTTTTGCACGACTAAGCTTGAGGGTGAGGTGAGACATGCATTCTTCAATTCAATCGAGAGGGTGAACATCCATTCAGAAATAATGAAACCGCCCGCAGAACATGCCTTACTAATACCTTACAAGCAGTAATAATTGGATGGAACAACTGCTCCCTGGTTGATGGTATCTGTTAATGGCACTTCAACCACAAATCCTAATGTGAGGCTGACACTACTGACAAGAATGGGAAGCTACAACTCTCTTAAGATAGGTAACGGTAGAGCGATAAGCCTTTACTCACAGGTAGGGGTCGTAGGCTGACACAAAGGTACAGTTAGTCCACACACATGCCTCTAGAAAATACAGCCCACTGATACACTAAAGAAAGATACACTTTATTAAGTCACACATAGTACACTATCAGGTCGAAATAAGTACTCAGGGAACAATACCCATTATTTAAAATAAACAGTATTTTATTTTAAAAAAGGGTATTGACTATAAAAAGGGCTTTCCTAATCCCAATGTCTATGACTACCAGAAGTAGGGCCCCAACATAAAATAGCATAGGGGTGGGGAGAACCAGTGAAGATGAAACCTGGGACAGGGGACCAAGTTGAGCCCCCTATGGGCCTGCACAATTCTGTACAGTGTCCTAAAGACACAGCACAACCCTAGCATACGTGGAAGGACCTAGACATGTGGGCCAGCACCTAGCACATATAGGTAGTGTGGGCTTATGACAGTCATCCAAATTAATTTGGACTCGTTAGGGCAGGGGTCTGCAACCTGGGGCTTTCCGGATGTTTTGGACTGCATCTCCTGTGATCAAGTTTTGCCAAGTGAGGGCATAAAAAAGAGCAAAAAAAGTGACAATTGGCGGGAAAGCTCATTCAACATATCGGCAGACCTGCCCCCTCCAAATTCCCATCGACAAATCAGCAAGAGAGACGGTACCAATGGCAGGACAAAGCCTAAATACCCTTGCACAAATGGACTGGGCAAAGCCTAGCCAACCAATCTCTAACGTGGGCTACGGGTGAAGGGTCAGATGATCGATCAACCAATCTGTTTAGTCACTGGAAATGCCACTAAGACAAAGTCACCCCCACAGGTAAGAGGAATAGTACAGGGACCTATACTGGCCTAAACAAGTTAGGACCAATATGGAGGTTTCCTTTGCGCGCTCACAGAGCCAACATGGCCAGAATGGCCATTTTGAGGCTACCTTATGGTCAGCCTAAACAAAGAGAGCCCTGAAACGAAAAAATGTCAACGAGTAGGATTTAAAAAAAACAGAAAAGATGAAGTTGAACCAGTGCCTACCAAAAGGTACATTGAACTAGCAATACGGTAAAAGGTACTTGGTGCTTGGTGAAGCCAAGACTAAAGTGTATCTACCACCAACCTACTGCCTAAAACCTGTTTCTGATGATCAAATCACCTTTGTCCAAAACTAGGGAGCCTCAGAGTCACCCCTTTCACCGGGTATCTCAGGGGCGACCCAATACCATACACCTACTTAAAGTATAAAGGGAAATAATAGCTGGGAGACTCTAGGGGAATGCCCTTTCACCGGGTATCTCAGGGGCGACCCAATACCATACACCTACTTAAAGTATAAAGGGAAATAATAGCTGGGAGACTCTAGGGGAATGCCCTTTCACCGGGTATCTCAGGGGCGACCCAATACCATACACCTACTTAAAGTATAAAGGGAAATAATAGCTGGGAGACTCTAGGGGAATGCCCTTTCACCGGGTATCTCAGGGGCGACCCAATACCATACACCTACTTAAAGTATAAAGGGAAATAATAGCTGGGAGACTCTAGGGGAATGCCCTTTCACCGGGTATCTCAGGGGCGACCCAATACCATACACCTACTTAAAGTATAAAGGGAAATAATAGCTGGGAGACTCTAGGGGAATGCCCTTTCACCGGGTATCTCAGGGGCGACCCAATACCATACACCTACTTAAAGTATAAAGGGAAATAATAGCTGGGAGACTCTAGGGGAATGCCCTTTCACCGGGTATCTCAGGGGCGACCCAATACCATACACCTACTTAAAGTATAAAGGGAAATAATAGCTGGGAGACTCTAGGGGAATGCCCTTTCACCGGGTATCTCAGGGGCGACCCAATACCATACACCTACTTAAAGTATAAAGGGAAATAATAGCTGGGAGACTCTAGGGGAATGCCCTTTCACCGGGTATCTCAGGGGCGACCCAATACCATACACCTACTTAAAGTATAAAGGGAAATAATAGCTGGGAGACTCTAGGGGAATGCCCTTTCACCGGGTATCTCAGGGGCGACCCAATACCATACACCTACTTAAAGTATAAAGGGAAATAATAGCTGGGAGACTCTAGGGGAATGCCCTTTCACCGGGTATCTCAGGGGCGACCCAATACCATACACCTACTTAAAGTATAAAGGGAAATAATAGCTGGGAGACTCTAGGGGAATGCCCTTTCACCGGGTATCTCAGGGGCGACCCAATACCATACACCTACTTAAAGTATAAAGGGAAATAATAGCTGGGAGACTCTAGGGGAATGCCCTTTCACCGGGTATCTCAGGGGCGACCCAATACCATACACCTACTTAAAGTATAAAGGGAAATAATAGCTGGGAGACTCTAGGGGAATGCCCTTTTGCCACCAAAAAGAAATCAGAGACCCAAAAACACCAGGAACAAGCAAAAGGATGAGAGGGGCTACGAGGTGGTCCTAGAGCCCCCAAAATATACATTCTCATTTATCAGTGAGCTGTTTAGAAATACGCACAAGCAGGTTCCTTCATCATTTCATAGAGGCATGACATCAGGTGGCGGTCCCGACAGTAAATCTTGGATGTAAACTGGATTGGTAGGAATGGATCACGTGGTGAGCAGTGAGGGGATTCTGGGGAAGTTCTAAAGCACTTGCCCGGGAAGGACAGCCCCAATAATAGGGAACATGTTGACAAGGTAGCATGGACTCAGTGATGGAGTCTTTATCAAAGGCGGCATATGGTCCGCCAGAAGAAAATGACACGCTGAGTAGTGGCTGTCAACAAAAGGAGATGATCAGGCAAAATAGGTTTCAGCAAGGAGGCCTCTGGTGAGTCATTAGAATGCACTGTGGATTTCAGAGGTCGAATAAGAACATTAATGATGCTCCCATAGAAATTGGAAGTCAGACCAGACATGGCTGCATATGCACCCAACATTATGGGAAATTGGAGGATAATTAACTAATACAGAGGGGCCAACATTCATTTGCGATTGAGCGGCAACATCTTGCATCACACATAATTATTGCAATTGAACGGTTTCATGAACAGAGGGCAGGTGAAGGAGTTTATACATAAACTATGAGTATCCTGGTGAGTGTCATATGAGTATCCTAGTAAACATTATTCCTTAATGTTTTATCACGGCCAGATAACGTTAAGAACAAGTACATGTCTTCTCTGAAATTATGGCTGTTATTCGTGCTGTTGCACGGTAAGCTTCCATGACTTAGAGTTGTAATAAAAACTGTCAACGATAATAGCTTACTCATGGGAAGTTTACTCGAGTTAATCCGGGGTGTGATAGTGTAATCCCATTAAAGATAGATTGGGGCTGTGTGGCGTGCAGTACAATATTTCTCAATATTGACTGACTGGTATTTCTCAAAGTGACAGAATTACTATTGAGCTGCAAGCCAGAATGGATCCGTTTATTTGTTATGTTTCAGGATTCATTCTGGCTCATGTTTTCAGCAAAAAGATACATGACTTTTAGGGTATGATAAAGCTGTACAGAATCTTCCATCCATTTCCAAATATTCACATTGTGGTACAAGTTGCTAAGGAACACAATAGAACATGCATTTTGTTTCCGTTGTGCACTCCGTCAAGTCACAGACCGGAAAATTGATATACAATAATTAAGGGCATTACACAAGTGAGTTCTCATCTGTACCCTAAGGATCACATAACATTTCTCCTAAAAATGTGCACAAAGTTAATGCGAAATTCAGTGCATTGCACAATGTAACAAAGCTCCAACCGATTTTATGATTATTTTTTTTTACCAGAGTTCAGTTTGTTTTGTTACATGGTGTGTAGTGTGATGAGAAATATCTTTCTTTAATTTCCAATATTGCCAACAGCTTGTTCACGTCACAAAACATGGCTTTGAAGAAGAGGTAAGGCCAGTGTTGTATAATTAAACAAAGGGTCCTTATTTAAAGTCTTACATTGAGGACTAGGCATTCTCACACTGAGACCCAACCTCATCTCTTCTAAAATGCTCGCGGAGCAAGACAGCGCTTAGGCCTCAGTGGGGCGACAGATGTCACTGCTATATCATCCACACCTACACAGCCTTAAGTTGTCCCATGGGTTTTTGCGCGGTTCCTGGTGTGTAGTGAAATAATAAAATGAGCAGCACGCCCAGTCTGCTTCATGTACTTTTTGATTTAAGCATGCCACCCTTTTATCACAGACATATTTGCCAAATGAAAACACCTGTGCTCGTTACAAAAACGCTCTTCGATTTCATGCATTGGTTCCAGTTGCCCCATATGTCTCTTTCCTCCTTCTCAGAGGGATATTAAAAAGCGCACAAAAGGAGTGCGCCAGACGCTCAATCTTGGAATGATAACCTTCTATCAGAAAATAATCCATATCTTCCGTCTAGGTTTTGATAGTCTGGTGCAACATTCCTGTTATGAGCACGATTATATACTGGATGGGACATGATCATTAGAAAAAGGAGCCATTTTGCAGTGTTAGTACAATTAAATAATTTCCTTTTTTTTTATTGCCTCTTTTGCAAAACCACAGCTGCCCTCCCCAACCCTCAAAGACACCTGTGTTTTATTTCAGATGCTGCTGTCAGCGACTGCCACCCACAAAGAGAGAGAGAGAGAGAGAGAGAGAGGGAGAGAGAGAGAGAGAGAGAGAGACAGACATCGATTGAGAGAGAGAGACAGAGAGAGAGAGAGAGGGAGAGAGAGACAGACATTGGTTGAGAGAGAGAGACAGAGAGAGAGAGAGGGAGAGAGAGAGAGAGACATCGGTTGAGAGAGAGAGACAGAGAGAGAGAGAGAGAGGGAGAGAGAGAGAGAGAGAGAGAGAGAGACATCGGTTGAGAGAGAGAGACAGACAGAGAGAGAGAGAGAGGGAGAGAGAGAGAGAGAGAGACAGAGACAGAGAGAGAGAGAGAAAGAGAGCACTACATTGGTGTATACGCTGTGTGCAGGTATTAGTTTATCATTTAGGAGTTAGATACACTCTGTACTTTCTCAAAGTGCTCAAGAAGAGAAGACACATTCCACATATGCAAATTGATAAGAATGCATTCTTTGGATTAATAATGCACCCGCCACTGTTCTCCATAATAGTATGCCAATTGCAAGGCATGAAAAACAAATGTGTATGTTGAAATCAGTGGTCCCCATTGATATATACAAGGAGTAGCTCTTGAGAAGTTAACAGACTTGTTCAAAATGATCGTACCTCCACACATCAACATAGGTTATATGACATGTTAACAATAGCTAAACAACGAGAGCTTTTACCTGTAGAGCCTGCTCTCGAATTACATGCTAAGAAACTGTGTCCCGCTGATCAGCCCTCACTTGGCAGTGTCATTCAGCAGCTCAATCGTTTCTACATGTTGCTAAATGGTCTTCATACTTGCCATCATCTGGCATTGGAGAGACTGCATCCGGCAGGAATTGATGAATCTCACTTGATTTGCGGATACATCGATACCCTTTTCCAGGGTTCGTTCAGTACGTCTAATGTCCTATGTTCAGATCGTGGTGTTAGAACCCATCTGCAAACACAACCACCAATTGGCAGATTTACATTCATGATTTTATATGAGTGGCCAATTATTTATTCATTTGTTGACTTATATGTGAAGTTGTGTAGGGCACGGCATGCATCGTGGAACAGCATTGTGGCAGGGTGTGGGGTCAGGAGGGGAAGAAAAGGCAACACATGTAGAGCGGTCATATTTTGCAGTAAACAGGCAACTACATTCCTGAGGCTTCAAATACAGAGTTGACATTTCTGGGTAAGGTAGGACCAGGATTCGGCCGGTGTTCAGACAGCCCTGGTATTAGCCGACCCCCCCCCCCCACCCACCCCACTAGAATGCTTTTAGTGTTTGTGGATCACCTGAATGTCGGTGGGTAGCAGGTGGGTGATTTACAACCGGGTGATTTACTAGTGGTCTAGGCTTCTGTGGGAGGTCTCCCCAGAGTGTCCTTGTCCATAAAGATAAGTCACTTCAAGGAACTTGTATCCTTAAGTGGGTGAGTGGCATCATCTCTTTATCACACGTTACAACTGGAATTTAGCTGTTTTATGAAGTGTACAATGCAAATACTTAGAATATCGAAAATGCTTATACTTAAACCATGAGTATTCTAGTGAGTATCCGGTTAGTATCCAATGAGTATCCTAGAGCTATCCCAGTAAATATGATCACTAGATGTTTTAACACGGACAAACAACACTTAGACATAACATGTATGTATTCTAGGAAATTGACATTAATTATTCATGCTCTTCTAGGGTAAGCTTTCATGGCTTAGAGTTACAATACAACTTCACATTCACACATTTTATTATGGCATGTCAACCCGAATAACTCACTCATGGGAAGTTTACATCAGATAAATCCTGTTATGGCCCATTTTTATGCCAGTAATGATGACTTGTGACTGTCGCCTTGGCAGCACAGTGTTTCTCAGTATTGACTGATAGGCATTTCTGGGAATGACAGCATTACTGCTGAAAGACAAGCCAGCGTGAACCAGTTCATTTTTTATGATTATGGGATAATTTTGGATAATCTTGTCAGTGAAAAAGCAGATGACTCACCGGATGTGTTGGAATCGCACAGAATGCTTCATTGGTTTCAAAACATTCACATTGGAGTAGAAGTTGCTAAGAAACACAAAAAGAAAATACGTTTGTTTCAGATGTGCACTCCTTCCAGTCAAGATCAGGAAATTGATCTAAACAACCGAGGGGCATCAGACAAATGAGCTCTCCACCATGCCCCACATATCAGATAACATGTCTCCTCAGAGATGGACACAATATGCCTCATTCTAACCGTGCCGGTCCAGGAACAAAGCTTACCGGCAGCGTTGTTACCAGACCGGCAAAGTGCAAGTCTGGTGGGTGGGAGTCCTCCCGCCTGGCAGGTCTGACTTTCCGGGCAGACCGGCACCCGCCCACACACTTTCATGGAAGCACTGGCACTGCTATTATCGGTGCCGTTGCTTCCATGGTCCCCACTCCCATGGGAATGGGGAACAACCTATCACCGGCGCCTGTTACCGGCAAGCCAGGCAGCAGTAACTGTTTACGGGTCCGGCGGCTACCTGCCGGTTTTAACCGCACGGTTACCGCCAGACTCGTAAGGAGGCCCAGTGTTGTTTTGCAATTTAGTTATGTGCAGAACAGAAAAGTTGTAGCTGATTTTATTTATGCAGTACACTTTTTTAAACTACCGTACTCTAGATTTTGTTTTGATTTTACATAAGCCTCAATTAAAATGGTGTCTTGTAAAATGCGTATATTTAGGTTCACATCCTCCCAGTAACCTGATGACCTCCAAATAACATGGCAGAGAATAAGAGGTAACGCCAGTTTTTTTATTAAGCGACACAAGTAGGTTTCGTTTATGTATTTGAACTTTAGTTTGAGAAACGTTTACCAGCCTGCAAACTTTGGCTCTCCGTTTGTTTTGGACTAGCATTTCTATGACCCTGAGTTGGCATATTTGATGGTAAAGGATCATGGGATTCGTAGGCCAAAACATTTGCAAAGCAAAAGGTTGCAGACCCCAGGATGCGATGCAAAGATCTGTGTTGCCAGGGGTAAGTGTGACTTATATAGTAATCTATAAAAACCCCAAACGAAAAAAAAGGGCACAAATATCTGACCTTCCAAAGGCCCTAACTACAAGGAAGAGGGAGGAGGGAAGAGCTGAGTGGCAAACAATTGCACGACTTTAAGAGCACAAGAAAAAGTGCAAGGGTATTAAGTGAGAACCCATCAGAGGTGGGTAGTGAGGACTTGAGACACAGAGAGAGGGGGGGGGCAAGTGGAAAGAAGATGCTAAAGGGTGGGGAGAGCTGAACAGAGAGCCCAAATGGGAGTGAGAGAACATCAGGTGGGGACGATGTAGTAGAAAGGGTCATAAAGGAGTATACATGGAAAGCAACAGAGAAGTCCCTTTAGGCACATAGCTCACAAGGTCAGTGTGAAAAACATTATCGAATGAAAGGTCTTTCCTGAACAGTGAATGGCTTCCTCAAGCCTGAGAGCTCAGGGAGAGATCATTTCAGAAGTAGGTTCCAGATGCCTCACAGGTCCGCCCACCGTGTTTCTTCTTCCTGAGGTTTGATGCAACCATGGGCCTGCTCTGGTTCTTGAGATGGTAGAACATTACCACCTTAGGCTTGAGTTGGGCATGACTATTGTCCAGAGGGGAGAGGACTGTCTGGAAGATGCTAATGGCCTTGAAGCTGATGCGTAAAAAAGATGAAGGCTGGGATGATGTGTTGAATGTTTTGAAAAGAGTATCATCCTAGCTGATTGACAGATGGCAGAGATGGAGGGGCTCCTAGGGTAAGCGGCCAGGGGAACGGGAGGGGCATGCCAAAGTAAATGGTCTCTGTTTTTGCAGCATTGACAGACAGATTTCTAGTATTTTCTCCTGCATCTGAAGAAGACAAGAGGGGATCCAGTGTAGGTCAGCAGGAGATCCACTTAATCTGAAGGCAATCTGTGTGTCATCTGCGTGGGTTTGGGAGGCAGCAGAAAATGGGCTGATGAGGTCAGCATGAGTGCTGAAGAGCCACAGTTTCAAGGACACTGCAATTGAGAAAGGTGTGTTTGAAAAGGACAGGATCCAGTCTGACGTGCAGTCTCCTATTAGCTAATAAATACAGAGATCCACTTCAGGGGAGTGCCCTCCGTGCTCAGTGATGAGGTTAGGCAGCTGATCATGGTGGCGTGATTGACCGTGGTCACGGCTGCCGACTCATCTATGAGACTGAGGATAGCAGGGGCGTTGCTGTCCGGAGACTTCAGGGGCTCATCTCTCATGCACAGGAGGGCAGTGTCTGTGCGGCTGGAGGTCTGTATCCAGGCTGGTGATCCTGCAGGAGATGGATGCATTCTCTGTCCTCCTGCAGCTGTTCAGGTGCCACTTTTCCAGGTTCTTTCCTTTGAGGGGCACATTAGGAATGGGACAGAGGTTTACTCAGACATTAGAGCCATCAGTAGACTAGAGCTTTTTTTTTTAATTTTTTTTTTTATTTGTAACATCTAGTTTTTTTTTACAAACTTTTATTACAATTCATACCAGTTCATAAGTCCCAATTTATCTTTACAATTACATTCTATGCTTTTCAGTTTAGGACCTTATCTAGAAAATGTATCACTGAGCAGGTTAAATGTACCGAGCTTCCACTCAGTATCCGGATCCACAGGTCTTCCATCGAGTCATTTGCAGGCTTGAATTCACTCAAGTGGATGGATCTCAGCCCATTTAAGGCCACACATTCAATTGTTAGGTGTTTTATTGTCTCTACATGGATTTCACAATGCCGACAAGCTTCATCGGTAGCTAGCTTTATTTTTCTCAGCACCAACATTTGGTTTGTTTTCAGTAGGTTCAGTCTAAGTCTGAGAAATCGATCTCTATGATATCGTGAGGGAAATTGGCATAGATATTTCGGCATATTGTCCACTTTATTCTTTGTCGGACCCAGGTCTAAAGCTGTCGGCATCTTTGCGTACCTATCCAAATTGTCTATCCATAGACACTCTTTCAATTTAATTCTCGCAATTTGTGGGCGATTCAACAATGTATCCATTGAGATATTTGTATCTAACATGATGGCTTTCACTTTATCTGACCATCTCAAAAGCAAGCCTGTATGTTGATGTTTTCCCTCTGATCTTAATATTTTAAAGGCTGGTTCACAATGCATTATCTTCATCTTGCGTAGCAATGATAAGGATTTCCAGAGTACTGTTCCATAGAGACTTTCCAGTGCCAGTTTGTGGCGTTTGATCGTCATTGAGAGATATTTAGGAAGTCTCAGAACTTGCCGCCAGAATAAGCTTTCCAATTTGGTCCAGATCTTATGGTCCAAATTCCAGCCGGCTTCTGCTCCAAAAGTTATTGTAGGCACTACTTTTTGAAGGTAGAACATGCAGAGCGGTATTGCCGAAAACTTTCCATACAAGGTGTGTAGTCTCGCTTCTTGTAGGGAGAGCATTCTGGTCCGATTGAACAGGTCTCGGACCCAGCTCCACTCCCGTATTGAGATGTTCGTCAATATTCCAAGATAGCGAATTTCTTTGACTTCTTCAATGACTTTATTGTCGATTCGCCATTTAAAGTTCTTATTTTTGGCGTTCCGATCACTGCCAAACTTCATGATTTTGGTTTTGATCACATTGATTGATAGATCGTTTTCAATCATATAAGTTTCCAGTTTCGACAGCAGCCGTTGTAGGCCTATCTGAGTTTTATCAAACAGTACTATGTCGTCAGCATAGATCACGTAACTTATATGATGTCCGTTGATTTTCGGAGGGAAACAATTCACATTTGCTAGGGCCATGGGAATGTCAGCAATATAAAGCTTAAACAGAGTGGCAGCAAGTGGACAGCCCTGTTTCACCCCTCTGGTAGTAATGATTGATTTAGACAGGTCTCCACTTGCATTTAATCTTACTTTGATTGAAGTGTTGGAATGCAATGCCTTCATTGGTGACAGCAAAGAGTTTGGACAGTTTCTTTTTTCTAACTTCTCCCATAGTTTATTTTGACTTATTGAATCGAAAGCCTGTTGCAAATCGATAAAGGCCATGAATAACTGGGCCTTATTATTCAGTGCACCTAGCTTCAATAGGTTCACCAGGGTTAAGTTGTTCTCTATGCCCACGCCCTTTGTAAATCCTGTTTGTCTGATATCTGGTAGATCTATTTCCTTTGCCCATGAAGTTAACTTTTTTTGCAAAAATGTCGCCAGCACTTTGCCGATAGTGTCTAGGAGGGCAATCGGGCGGTAGTTGGCAGTGGCAGGATCGTCCCGACTGCCCTTGTATATTGGTACTATTATTGCTTCAGTCCATGATCTCGGCATCTGCTTTCTGTCTGCTATCGCCACAAACAGCGTTCTGATGAAAGTTGACCACGCATATCTGTGTTCTTTTAACTGTGTATTGCTGATCCCATCCGGTCCAGCAGCTCTCGATGTCTTTAGTTTGTCTATAGCCATAAGAATATCTTCTTTGGACTCAATTATGTTCCAGGCTATAGCAGTGGTGCCACTTACAGCGCGCTGTATCATCTCCATTCCTGTAAAGACCTTTTGATAGTGCGTCACCCAGTCGTTTTCCATCACTCCATTTATCATTAGGGCGTCCTGGTTTGCTGTTCCTTTATTCAGGATTCCCCAGATTTCTCTTGAGTTGGTTTTTTTGATCAGTGCCAACATTTCTTCACCACGTTCTTGGTCTCTCAAATAGGAAAAGGATTTCAACCAATTCCGATATTGTTGTTTTCTCTGTTTTAAGACGCTCGTAGCATTCATTCCATACTCTTTTTTCAGTTTGATCTGGTCTTTCCTTCGTTGCTTTTTTTGGTTTTTCACAATGAAACTCCATTTATGCTTGTGCTCATTAAGACTTTGACAATTTCTCTTTGAAAAACCTGGTTTCAAACAAGGGAGCAGCGGTATATAGTCAAATGACTCAACATTGTCATGGTATGTTTCCTGGATGTCATTTGATATTTTAATGATTTGACGGTCATTTATACGTAGACGGTTTCTCCCATGATTTACTTTTAGTACTTGACTATTGTTGCCAGATTGCTTTTTGCACATTAGCTTGCAGGACATTACTAATATATAGTGGTCACTGTTTGTGGTTGATGTCATTTGTAAATTATTGATTGTTACGAAGACATTTCTCGATATCCAGAAATGTCACGCATCCAGGTTTCTTGGAGACAAATTGCAAAATTGTCGGTTAGCTCGACCGGAAAGTCATTATATAAATGACTAAAGCCATTCGTATTCCACGAAATCACAGTCACAGGCGCATCATTTTCATCTTTCGTGAGCTACTTCTTCGTTGACTTGACTCCAGCGCTCCCGTTCTTTAAGTTTAACAATGGTGCAGTATTAAACTGTCTCCGTAGGTCTTCACGTCGCTGATCCATGGACATTTTTACGCTTTTGGACTCCGGTGTTTCGATTGTGCTTTGTGTACTTGTTGGATCATAAGACGAGATCTCAAACCCCAAACATAGAAGATCTTGCTTCGCGGTAAATAGCATATTACGTACCGCTTGGGAATTAATGTGCAGTAATACAACATCCACTCGATCTTCCGATAAGTATTCAACAATGCGGATGTCATCGGACGTTATGGTCCGCAGCACTGGTACTGCATGCAGTAGTCGCATAGTGTTAGCACGATTCAGATTGACATCTAGTTCATTTCTAAATATATTTTCAATCATTATTTTTTGAGACGCAACCTTAAAGGCACTGGAGGGACTTCATGTGATTTCGAAGGAGAATGTCGACTCTGCGCTGTTGTGTGTTTTGGATTCAATACAGATCGACAGTTATTTGATGGCTTGGAACTAGAATCTATATGTCTTTTTTCCCATTCGAATTGAGTTTTATAGGAGGCTCTTTCTTTCTCCCATAACTCTCCATTTTTATCTTTATGGCAACTTGTCTTAATTAAGTGATGTTTCTCTTGTTGTATTCGGCTTAAAGAGTTAGAGCTACTTGTCGACGTATTCCCACCGTCCACCACAGATCCTCCAGAACAATCTTCAGCTTCGCCATCAGAATATGTGGACATGTTACATAACTCTTCCATTAGAACCGCAGAGGAAGATTAACTCATATCGGATTCAATTCTCCTCTGCTTTTTTGGATTTACAATCACTTTATTTGCAGGTGCTGCATTTTTCTCTTCGTGTCTATCTTTGTTATTTGTGTCCGGTTTGCCAAGTATTTTATTTTCATGTAGCTTAGCTTTTACAGGTGTGGTCAGGTTTCTTATAAATTGCTTTATATTACTTCTATGTTTTGTAGAAGTCTGTATGTTTTTTTTTTTACAGCTTTTTCTTGGCGTTGCCATTTTTCTGTGAGATTAGTTTTTCTTTACTTGCCGTGATCTCAAGATTTTTAGCCGGACCACTGAATATGCCATATGATGCCTTTGCAGAAGAACACGAAGGAATCTCCAAACGCACCTCCGGTGTCGTATTTGCCTCGCAGGCCTGGTTGCTGGAATCAGCCATCACGTCTTTGCTACCTATTGCAGATAGATGTTTTACGCTGGCCGTGATTTTGTTTGGTTCGTTATTAGTTCCATTTGTCATTGACGTAGCTGTTGTTATTCCACTTTTTCCTGTTAGGTCAATAAAAACGTGTAAATTAGGCTCATTGGCTGCTGTATTTTCATCATTTGAGTTTCCTGCTACTGCTGTGTCCACTTCTATTTTGCATTGAATCCCTACATCTGTGCCACCGTGGGTGATGTTTGCAATAGAAGCTTGTTTCACCAGTAGTTGAGATTGCATTTGTTTTGTGTTGCCAGATATTCCATCTAGAAGCAGTTTGATTCCTTTATGTTCTAACAACATCTGCTCAAAGTGTCTGCTCGTATGTTCGGCATATTGAATATTTTCAGCTTCTTGTCTTATTTGAAAAGCCACAAATTGCGTTTCAATTTTATTGAATTTGTCATCTAGTTGCCTCATTATAGCTCCATTATTTTGTGAAGATTCATTTAAGCTTTCATACAGCTTTATAAATGGTATCAAGGCTAGTGAAGTGGCAGCCAAAAAATTGTTGTGAATCTGTATGGCAGCAGCAACTGACAAGTTCGATTTTAAGGCAGGGTCTTTACTTTGCGGGCTGCCGCTATTCTCCTTACTTGGTGAACTCAGGTCGCTCCTGTTATTCGCTGGGATGGTTTTCGGCCGTTGCTGCATGTGCTTATCTGACACTTGATCGCTCTGACTTTTCGATTTGGAGCTGGGATCATCCTTAGAGCAAAGGTTCTTTCCTTTACTTTTAAAGCACTTTGTTGTTACATTCGCCAGGTTAAAGCCCAGATTAGCAGTGTCGTTTTCCAGCTCGATAGATTTTTGGTTCGAGCCTGTCACTTTACCACTGGTAGAGCGCTCGTGTTTGCCTTCTTTATTATGTCCCATGGCTGTTTCCATAGTAGTGATATCACTTGAGGTGCCTAAAGAAAAGCTTGCTGTTAATCTCCTTCATTTCCTCAAAGTCGGCTAGGAGTCTCTTGGTCAGACGTGCTTCTCTCGCTGCTAAGTCGATCTCCTTCAAGGGTAAATCATTGCGGGAACCCTGTTGTATTCCATTAATTAAGTTCCCTATTTCAGCTCGTGAAGAATTGTCACCACTGTTTAATCCGGTTGAGGCATTGTTTTTACTGTTATTGCTATTACATGCAAGTGTTGACTTCATGTTTTGGTTGATGTTCTTAGGACCAATTGAAATGTTCTGTATAGGGGTGCTTTCCTTACGTAAGTTCACATGCTGTTTAGCAGACACTGGGAAAGTAAATTTCAGCAAGCTTTGATCTAATGCTATATTCGGCACCTGAAGCGCAAGTAATTCATTATCGGTCACATCAAAAGGAGATATTTTGGAATGCTTCTGCATTTATTTCGATCACTTCTGCAGCATCGTGCTCACAGTTGTTTACCCCATTATTCAGCCTAGCACTTGGTAAAATGCTGCCCCATGTATTCATAATATTTGTATTATGCAGGTTCGTGGGATCCATACGATGTTCAACAACAACATTGTTCTTGCTAACCATTCCATTTTGCAAGGCTACAGTACGCGCGCTGACTGCCTGTGCAATTTCGTGGTTCGCTAGGTCACCTAGATATAGTTGTTGCGGTATGGAAAGTACTTCGTCATCAAGGTTCTCCATGGGTTTTACCTCAGTGTCTGCCACCGAAGCCTGAGCAGGCGCTGGGGCCTTTAGTGAGTTATCCGAGGTAGTCTCGAACACCGCAGACACCGACTCGAGCTCTGCTTGAGTCCGAGTTTCTAGAGTGCTTGGTGCTGCTTTTGTTCGACTCTGAGACATCCCCTCTCGCACATCCAAAACTGTGTCCATAGTGCAATGGACCTTACGAGGAGCGGAAGTAACAGCGGGTGCCAGTCCACTCCCACTCCCACTTCTTTCTTCGCCCCCTTCATTTGTATCGTCGGGATGACGTGGCCTTAGTACACTCCCATTTTCGTTTCCACTTTCAACATCACTCCCTGTGAGACTATCTTAATATAAGTCCATATCTGCAGTGGTACCGGGGAGGGGTACTATTGAATTCTGGGCTTGTTTTAGCTTAAGCCGTGTCAATGGCCCATTGTCACCCACGAGTGCCTCTTACCTCTTGATTTCAGGCAGGCGCCGCTGCCCTCCGCCGCCCGCTGCTGGTCTTTTTAAGGTCAGTTGTGCTTTTTTTTCCTTAAAGGCACATAGAATGCTCAAAATCACTGGAAACAAAGTTCGTGCACCGTAGCTGCAGCTCCTCTCTCCTTCTCAAACTGCTGCACACTGGACTCTGCGCACGGACAGAGCTTTTGGGAAGAGGGGGGATGCTGGTCTTCATGAGGGGCCCAGAGAAGTCACCAGGATCAAGGGGGTGATTGATCAGGGCAGTTAGTGAGTGGCCGAGGGAGGTAAAGTTGTCTTCATGATCTGACTCCTCAGACTCAATAGTCAGGTAGCATCATTGCTTTTGAAGATGCCAGATAACAACAGTTTTAACATTTGAAAACCTGCTGTTCTTTTCTTTGCCTCTTATTATTATTTTACTATGTATCATTTTCATGTTTGCATCTAACTTCTAACTCTCTGGTTGTATCTAAAATGCATTAGTCATGGAATAACCAGAAACTTGACAGATGCCTTTTTAACATTTCACTGTTTCTAATGTTGGAATTCCCTACTTCGGAAGAGATCTTGTCCACAAATGTTGTTTTTGGAATATTTTACAACGGGCCCAACAGGTTGAAACAGAGGTGAGAATACTGGGGGGAGGAGAGGCATGGTCCCTCTTAATAGAAAATAACACTTCGGGAAGCTGTAACTGCATTTCTTTGTCTGGCAAGAGAAAGCACAACAATCAAGCTGAAGCAGCTGGGCCTGTTGTGAAGCGTTGTTTGAAAAGATGACTATTTGATAAACGTTGGCGGGAACCCCCTCATCTTGTGCGTGTGCCTGGACTATCACGAGATGTCGCACTGTGTGCTGCTTTGCCAAGGTCTACCCTCGTCATCACGACACTGTAGACTGATGGTGAAACCTCATTCTTCCCATTGATCTCGTGTCTTAAAATCACAGCTCACTGCAATGGTTACAGCATCCTACTGAAAATCTTGTTTCAGTGTTTACATTTGCACAGTCACCATAAAAAAAGCCAAAGAGAAGTGTGTGATGTGTGGGTATAAGCTCTTTAAACTTGCTAAAAAAGCCACATCCTTTCATTCATGTTTTGGCAGAGATGTTTTGTTAAATCCTTTGTAATAAGAACATGGCCACAAATAGCCCAGACTTATAATGAAGAAGAAAAGACAAAGAGATAACTAGCATCGTTAAAGCCAATAGGGTTTGCCTGTCATATGCCAAGTGGAGACACACATTCCACAATAATGACAGCATATGACTGGCAAAGTCCCCCTCTACTCAGGTACAACCCAAAATGTGGAACCGCTGCCATCACATGTCAATTGCAGCCCAAAATTCCACAATAATCTGCTCTATAAACTTCCAAAGCATAAATCAATGCACGTTTTTTTCATGCCGGAAATCCTTGAGTAAATTGTGAGTCACATAAGTGCCCTTCTCCCAGGGAGTCTACTCTTGCGTTTTGAGGGTACTTTGACTCAACCTTCATTTTGCTTCTAAATCTCCTGTTTCATACATCACTATCTTTTATCCAGCAAGACAGAATATTAAAATAATCTCCCTATCACCCACAAACCTGCCAGCCAAGTTGTATGCATATTTCATATGTTTGTAAAGTCATGGAGTGCATCATAGCACCCCCAAAGCTGCAGCAGCGGGGTGATGCATTGCTTACCTCACTGCGCGTTAACTATGGCACCAAAAAACTCACTAAAAATAATATGATCTTTGCAAGAATGGGAACACACCATGTCCACATATTGGTGGCAGATTTAAGATATACATGTTCGCTTTCCCATATTTCACTGCCATGGAACTGATCAAAACCTAATAGCAATACTGTTAAGTGTGCGATGAGCTTGTTTCACAGGCAGCAATATCATTGAGAAATCAGTTTCATTCATCAGCAGCTGCTCACAACTGCTTTCACATATATTTGCCAATCAAGCTGCTGCCTGTCTGTGTGATGCTTTGTTGTCACTAAAGGCCGTTGGAAAGGGCAATGATGTGTCCCATCTATGTACATGCAAAGAAAAGAGAACTAATCTCATTGAGAAAAGTCAAACCAGGTCAAATGAGTTCATGAGGCAGCCAGCGGACGCCAAAAGTTGAATTCTACCAAGAGAATTGTCTTCCATAGCTCAAACCTGCCACATTCGAATAACAGCATACACGAGCCAATTGTAGGACCTTTTGTGACGTGGCTCACCAATGACATCACAGAATGAGTGTGAAAAGGGCGGGGACATGGCGTTAGTACATATTAAAACGCATCCATCCAAATTACGAGTATGGAGGTAGCCATGGTGCTTTTAGCTACCCCCAAACCGCATACCGGGTCCGGGTGTCCGGTATGGGGACTTACCGGGTCATTCCAACCTTGGAGGACCCGGTAAATCCCCTTTCTGAAAACCATTCCCCATTCCCATTCGATCCCCCATAGGGCTCAATGGAAATGGGGAAGGAGCTAATAGCGGGCCTGTTATTAGCTCCCTGGTCCCTAAGCGGCTCCCGCTAAGGGCGGCTGGTAAAACCAACCGGCCTTAGTGGGACCCGCTAAGGGACCTCGGAATGTGGCGGTAAGGGGTTAACGGCACCGGCATCCTTACTGGTGCCGTTAACCCCTTACTGCCGCAATCGTAATGAGGCCCTGTATCTTCTTACTCATTGGTGTAAAGGATGAGATCTCTACGGGTGGCGTGGAGATGGCAATTAACTGAACGTGATGTGCTGCGTTGCCATGGCTACAGTATGAGTGAAACACGAACACCAAAAGAAATTCTGACGACTGATAAGAAATAGATGCAGTAAAGGTAAATACAAGTTAAATGAACAAAGTCAAAATAACTTAATATATTATTTTGCTTACTTTTCCTGAAAACAGAAATGATATCCCAATATATGTATTTGTTTTAGTAATGTACCATTGATCTAGTAGAGTAGCGGGAGTCCATTGTCACCTCAGCTCATCCCTTCTTTTGCACTTCCTTCCTCCATCACTAAGGTTCTCTGTGCATTCTAAAAGAGGGGTATGCATTGAAATGCGCCTAAACCCCCCCTCCCCCACCCGGTGATCCCCAATATCCCAAAGCACCCTATAGCCTCCTTCCCACCTCATCACTTGAGATAAACCAAGCCAAAACCGGTCAGAAGACTTTCACGTTGTGCAAATATCTTTTATTAAGTTTTTGCATGAAATATTCAAGTTATATTTTCTTTCTTCATTGTTAATGTCAAAATACAGTAAATCACCTCTTTATTTTCAGAGCACATTTACTTTGTCACTGCTCTCTGCACACCACCAATTGCACCTAAAGTATAACAAGGACATGCTTCCCAGCATCATAGCAGCAGCTTAAATGGTTGTTAATGCTATGGATTTTGACATTGATTAGTGAACTGTGAACAACACTTCCCTTGCGCCAAAGAAAGCGTGTGCCCTATTCTCAAAAGTCCTCTGAATGTGCGCATCCCAGAGGACCTTTCCCATCCCCTTTCCACATTTGTGTACATGAGGGGTCTTTCTGTGCATTTCGAAGTGTACCCTGAAATGTGCAAGTAGGGTGCGACTTGAAATGGCAGAAGTGAGAGATGGCGTTCATTTTTCCTTATGTGAGACACCAGCGGTTTAAACCGTTGCTGTTACACCTTCATATCTATCCGCCAAACAGGGATAGAAAGGCCCTGTCCCCCGACCACCTTTAGAAACTGTAGTTACTTTTAAATCCCTGCCTCTCCCATTTTCTTCTGCGACGTTCTTGAACATTGCCATTGTGCCTATGAATTGCCTGAACATCCCTGATCATCTACACACAGGGACGTCATTTCACCAAAATGCCAGGGGTAGCGGAAGTGACATCACACGACCCTTGACCTCCTGATGACATCATAGGAAGTGATGTCATTTGACCCCACCCAAAGTGATATCGCGTGAAGCGATTGTACACGACCGTTCACCCGTTGACAAAACAGGAAGTGGCATGACATAGCATTGGACACTACGAATAATATGTTTACGATATCACTATAATGTCATGTGCATTTCATACAAGAATGGATCGCTATATGTATCGGTAAGATCAATGTGTATAGGCCCATATTACCAAATTACTGTGAATGCAAGCTGACGTCCATGACCAAATGATAATGTGTTATTATATAGCACTTACGCTTAAGCGCTTTATATAGAACAAATATACACCCAATATCACCCAACCTGTGTTGGTACTCATTTATCGACCTTAGAAGGATGAAAGGCTGAGTTGAGGCGTTTAGGAACAGACTAAATCAGTGACTCACCTCCTGAAGTGTGCCTGAAATAAACCTTTAATGAGTCTAGCAATTATTTTATAGAATTCCAGAAAGACACATTATTTGGTATTCCTATTCCTTCTTATTTAGGGTCAGTGCTGAAAGTGTTACACTTGTGGCACTCCTGTTCTTATTTTTTTAAGGGGCCTGAACAAGAAAGCCAGCCACTCCAGAAGTAAAGAGCCACATGGTGCTGGCCACACAGCTCATGAGCTTGCATTACCAAAAATGTTACCTCAGTCTGGCGACCCCTAAATGACGTCTCTGCCTACACAGAGTCCTTTTCTCCAAGCAGCGAGTTGGTGGTAGATCTCTTTCTTCTGCTGGGGCCTCCCTCTGTAATAGCCTTCCTGCCTCCCTGAAACTTGAGGAGAACCATCTCCGGTTCCGGAAGCACCTCAAGACCTTTCTCTTTGCTTTTATTTTCTCTCTTCCTCTCCCCTGCTGATCTCCTTGTTGAATCTGAAACTGCACTTGTTTACCTGGACACCCTCTGATCTCGGGCCCATGTCCCCCCGCCAGTTGCACACCTGCACTGCCCCCCTAGAACTCCTTGCACTCGGGGACTGTTTCTGCATCCCTACAGCCCCTACTAGCTCTTGACACCGATGTCTGCACTTATCCTTGCACTTGCCACCAGCTGGCTGCACTTTTATTTATTATTTATGGTCTTATTTATTTTACTCTCATCCTATGTACTGCACTGCCCCCCCTTCCTCTTGCACTTTTCCCCTTTCCGCCCTCCCCTGCACTTGCGCGTTCTCAATGTCACCTGGCCGAGTAGGATCGCTGTCTCTGTCTTCCCTCTGTTTCCCCTCACTTGCTTCGTCGTGCCTTGAAACACTTGTGTATAGGTGCATTATAAATGCCATATCATATCATAACAAAGTCTCAATTTCAGGGGTGGGTTTTTGCTAGTGTTTTCTGAGTAGTTGCATTTTCATTGTTCAATTCGAAGTGTACATTTTTATGAACCTTGATAAGACATTCTTTTATTTTGGAATCTTTGTACATTTGCTGTTTGGCTTGCCACTGTCCTCAGCTCACGCACTCCCTGAAGATTTAGTCTGCCCCCGGTCTGTGCTGCATAGAGAGGAGAAGTGCGCTTTCCTTTCGGGCTGCATCTGCTTCACAGTTATGATTGGGGCCACTGCTACTGTAGTAGTAGTGTAGAGCTGAGTAGGTGGTTCAGTCACTCACATTCCTGGGCTCCTGCAGAGCAGCAGGCATTTTGCCAGGAAGGTCTTCTGTGTTCATTCGCAGGCAAAAGTTGGGTTCGGCACAACACAGTGAAGTGGAACATTAGGAGTGTTCAGGCATCTCCATAAAGATACATCACGTTGAGTGAGTGGCAACATCTCTTCATCACACGTTACTACTGGAATTTAACTGTTTCATGAACATTGTAAAATGAGACTACCTAGAATATAGAAAGAGTTCATACTGCAGGGCATCCTATGAGTATCCAATTGGTATCCCGGTAAATAGGATCACTAGACGTTATCATGAGCAGACAACATTTAGGCACAGGATGTATGTCTTCTTGGAAATCGATGGTAATTAGTCATGCTTCCATGGCTCGGAGTCACAATAAAACCTTCCCTGCACACATTCCATTGAGGTACGTCAACCATAACAACCCACTAATGGGAAGTTTGCGGTAGTTAAATCCTGATATGCGCTGGCTTTATACCAGTGATGATAAATCGTGACTGTCAGCTGGGCAGCACAATATTTCTCAATATGGACTGACGGTATTTCTCATAATGGCAGCATTCTACTTAACTGCAAGCCGGTGTAAACCAGTTCATTTTTAACGTTTGAGGGCTAATTTGGGATAATGCTATCAGTAGAAAGTAGATGACTAGCAGGAAACACTAGATTCATGAAGATTCTTCCATCCACTTAAAAACATTCACATTGTAGTAGAAGTCGCTAAGAAACACAAATAGAACATACATGTGTTTCAGATGTGCATTCCTTCCAGTCAACGATCGGGAAATTGATATGAAGAAATTAAGGGCATCAAACAAATTAGCTCTCCACCCTGTCCCAAACTTTAGACAATATTTCTCCTCAGAAATGTAGAGAATGATGGTTTGCAATTTAGTTATACGCAGAACATAATAGCTGCAGTTGATATTGTTTACGCTGTACACTTTTTTACCCGAGTACTTCAAGTTTTGTTATGGTTTTACATAACCCTCCGTTAAAATGGTGTCTTGTGAAATATATATATTTAGTACTCCATCTACCCAATAACCTGGCGACCGACACGCAACATGGCAGAGTGAAGGACGTAAAAGCCAGTTTTGTATTGGGAGACACAAATATTTGTTTTGAATGCCATTGAATGTTAGTTTGCCAAAATTGCTGGTCTGCAACCTTTGGCCCGCCTCATATTTTGAACTACCACTCCTATGAGCCCTAGTCAGCATATTCAATGGTAAAGGTGTTATGTTCCTGCCCCGCGCGGAGGCATAGCGTGGTAGGCCGCAGCAGTAGGCCTCAATGACGCAGCTCCAGCCAGAGCAAGAAAGAAAGACACGACACCCGCTGCTAGGGTCTGTGCCCGGAACTGCCTCCCTCACGTGGGGGCGGGGCTTTTATTCAGACGCCCTACGTCACCGAAGGGCGGATATAACATTCCTCCTTTATTATAAACGAAACACGACAATAGCACACCAACATAAACGTTACTGCTCCTACTCATAACAGAATTGCATTGCACACTCCCATTTCTAAACGTCCAGAGTCCAAACTACCACACATAGTCCTTGAGCCGAGGTGGCGGCTGGATGGCAGCCCTCAGGCCATACCGTCCACCCCGTGGGGCTGCTGCTACGGTCTCAGGGGATCTCTCACCTTCCACTTCCAGCTCACCAAGGTCCGGTTTGCTCCCCTGCTCCCACGTTCTGTCCTCCGTGTGTCCTTCGCCTTGGAAATCTTCGGGTCTGTCCTCAAACCTCGGAGACTCCTCATCTTCTTGGGGACACTCCCCATCCGTCCATAGGTTGCGCAGCACCACCTTAAACCATGATGCGTTACGCGTCACCTGGCGATGTCCCCTTTGTGCAGTTATCATGGTCCCTCGTGTCTCACAAACAGTCCATGGGAGAGTCTCGTAACGAGAGTCCATTTTGGACTTCAACGGGTTCCGTAACATGACCACCTGATTGCCCACTTGGTGGTCGGATGGTCGCAACCTCCTCTTGGTGCTCATGTTTGCGTTGGCATCCCTGCGTCGTCGGTCAGTGCGCACCTCGTCTAGCTCGTCCGGTCCCCTGCTGGGGTGGTGTGGGATGGACGACCTGATGACGGTGCCGAACATCAGATCCGCTGGGGGGACACCTGTTGTGCAGTGTGGGGTGACCCGGTAGTTCCTCAGGAATCGATAGAGGTCAACCTTCCACGGGCTGGCATTTGCCTTGGACAGCCTTAGCACTTTATTGAGTGTTCTCATGAAGCGTTCTACGTCGCCGTTGGCCTGTGGCCATCTGGGCATGATGTGGTGGTACCGGATGTTTAGATCTTGCAGGTACTGTTTGAACTCCACCCCTTGGAAGGGGGCTCCATTATCACTTTTGATCGTGGTTGGTAGTCCATGTGTCGCAAACATCTTCTCAATGGCCGGGATGACCACGTCCGCTGGTGTGGACTCAACCACCTCAACCTGGGCGTATCGAGAGTGGTCATCGATTGCCACCAGGAGGTACAGGCCCTCCCGTAGTTTGCAAATGTCAATTCTTATTGCGTCCCACCTGCCAGAGCCCCTTTCCGCCGATAAAATGGGTTCTGGATCTGGTGGGACTCCGGTTATGAGGCAAGGCAGGCAGGTGTTGACCAGAGTTTCGACTTTTTCGTCAATGCGAGGGAACCACACTCGGTGTCGGATGCGCGCCTTCATTCGAGCCATCCCTTGGTGGCCCTCATGGGCGAGTGCCACTATCCGGTCGTGCAGGCCTGGTGGGATGACGATGCGATCTCCGTGGAGCAACAGCCCCTGGTCTGTTATCGATAAGTATTGGCGGACAGTGAACATTCCTGTGAGGAACGCTTTTGCCTCCTCCGTCCGGTTATGCGTGTTGCTCATGAATGACCTCCAGTTGCCCGAAATGATGACGTCTTTCACCAGATCGCAGCAAGGGTCGCTGCATGTCTCCTCTGCGATGTCCTCAGTGCTGACCGCCTTCGGCCTCATTGCTCGCACCACCTGGCAGATGTGCCTTTCGGTCTCTTCGGCCACTTGGACTTCCTGTGGCGCTGCCTCTCTTGGGTGCCTGGAGAGGAAGTCTGCCGGGTTGCCACATCCCGGTTGATACTGGAGCTCAAAGTTGTACTGCTGAAGGTGTAGCAGCCATTTGGCTATTCTGGCCGGTGGGTGTGATGAGGTGCCCATGAAGATGGGGAGGAGGGGCTTGTGGTCCGTAATGGTTGTGAACTTGTGGCCATATAGGTACAGGTGGAAATGGCAGCACGCCCATAGTACGGCGATTGCCTCTTTCTCGATGTGCGAGTACCTCTGCTCCGTCGCTGTGAGACCACGCGATGCATAGGAGATGGGTCTCTTCTCGCCTTCGATGGTGGCCTGCATGAGGATGGCCTCCAGGCCGACAGGGCTGGCATCGAAGTAGAGCTCCGTCGGAAGGGCAGTGTTATAGTACGCCATTCTTGTCTCTGCGGACAGCGACTCTTTTATGCTCTCGAAAGCATCTTGGCAAACTTTTCCCAACTCCCACTTCGCATTGAGCTTCGTGAGTTCACGAAGGGGTTCCGACAGTGTGGCCAGGTTTCGAATTAATCTTCCACAGTACGTGGCCATCCCCAAAAAGCTGCGGACGTCAGTGGGAGTCTTGGGTGGGCTTGCGGCCTGTAGGTCAGCGACCTTTTGAGGGTCCGGCGAGACACCAGAACTGCTGAATTTGTAGCTGAAAAAAGCTATGTCTGTCTTGAAAAACTTGCATTTTTCCTCGTGGATGGTTAGGCCCGCCGCCTCCAACCTGTCCAGCAGCATCTCCAACCTCCTCGAATGTTCCTCCTTGTCCTGGGCGTGGATCAGGATGTCATCACTGACATTGAGGACACCTGGGATGTCCCGGATGACTTCCTGTATAGTCTGTTGTCAGACGCTTGTATCTCCGCAGACCCAAGTGCGTGGAGAAAGTCGTTATGTACCGGGAGTCTTTGTGTAGCTTCAGCTGGTGGTATCCTGCCTTCAGGTCAACTTTTGAGAAGACTCTGGATCCCGTGAGATCAGCCACAATCTCGTCGAGGGTTGGCGTAATATGGTGCTCCCTCTTGATGGCGGTATTCGGGAGGCGCATATCTATGCAAATGCGGACCTTCCCCGGCTGCTTTGGTTTCCGGGTGACCACCATCGGGGACACCCATGGTGTCGGCCCTGTTGCCTCCTCGATGATGCCTGCTTTTTCCAGTGCTTTCAGTTCCAGCTCGACCTGCTCGCGCATGTGGAAGGGGGTCCTCCGGTGCCTGATGGCCCTTCGGTGAACCGACTTGTCGATGTGGAGTTTAATTGTCTTTCCCTTCAGGCACCCAATCCCGTTCAGCAGGTTCGGATGTCGCGCCAGGAGCTTCTCGACCTCGTGGGCTTCCCCAATTTGATTGACGAATTGTATGAGCCCTAAGTCTTCCGCCACATCGCCGCTCAGGAGACATTTGATCCCGGCGTCCACAACGTAGACTTTTGATGGTAGGTAGTTCTCCCCATGGCTGAGGGTCGTGCGGAACCTGCCGACAACCGGTAGCGGCTTCTTGCAGCCATATGCGAACAGGAGGGTGTCAGTGTTTTTGAAGGACGGTTGTGGCTGTAGTGTCTTGAACGTGGGCATGACATTCACCGAGGCCCCCGTGTCAATGGTCATCCATATCTGTTGGTTTTGGATGGTGACCTGACATTTCCGTCTCCGGAGCCCTCTCTTCTGCGTGCCTCGTCCTAGATCCAGGGCTGACACCAGGTAGACTTGTCTACCTTTGGTCCGCTGCTCTCTGCCAGGGTCTAATGGAGTCCCTGTGATGTCGTCACCGTCTTCTTCAGTCGAGGAGTTGTTTGCTTTGACGCGCCTCGTGACTCCCTGTTTCTTCTTCTTTGTACTACTTCTCTCCTGAGGATTTTGCGGAGGCGGTAATGGAGCGCCTGAGAACCGGCACACCTTTGCATAGTGGTCCTTTCTGCCACATGCCCCGCACGTTGTGCCTTGTGCCGGGCAATTTCGCCGTCCGTGACACGGTCCACCACACCACGCACACTCTGTGGGCTCCGGGGTCCGTGGTTGCCATCTGGGCGGTGTGTAGTTTCCACCGTATTCATTCCTTGTGGATTGACTGTTTGTGACCTGGGCCACCATGGACGACGCGAGAGCCGGCTGTAGTTTGTGCAGAGTCACGCCCATGTTGGCAGCCCTGGTGTGTGCTAGCTCCCTCTGCCGGCCTAACTCCAAAATGCGCGTCAAAGAGATGCCCCTCTCACCCAGCACCAACCTCCGTAGTTTCTTGGAGTGGATGCCATTGATTATTTGTCTTCGGATCTCCTGCTCAACGTCCGTGAACTCACATGACATCGCTAACTTCCTGAGCAGGGTGTGAAACGCATCCAACGTCTCCTCTTCCACCTGAAAAGTGGTGCAGAATATGTATGTCTTGTAATCGGGATTTAGTTGCGGGAGGAAGTGGGCCGTTAACGCGTCCTTCGCTTGCTGGTAGATGTCTTGGCCATCCGCGATGGTGAGCGCGTTGAAAATGCGTAGCACCTCGTCCCCTACGTTCAGATGTAGGTGCGATCTCATCTTCCTTGACGATGTCACATCTTTGCACTCCATGGCCATTTCAAATTTTTGGAGCCATAGCTGCCAGTGGGGGCCAACTGATGATGGATCCATGAAAGGATCGAAAGGTTGAATCATTGTGGTCGAGTTGCTTTGTGGGCGAACCGGTGGTGGCGACAGTGGCAGGTTCGCTGCGATTCTGGGCGGCGTGCCAGGGCCGGGAGTGGACGTGCCGGTCGCCATATTGTGTGACGATGTCCCCTGACGGTTTCAGTTAAGGCTGCCCTTTGAAATCTGTATGCGGATAGGGCCGCTGCCTGTCCTCCACTGTCTACAGCCGTGGCCGCACGTGTGTGTTTCGTACGCGGTCGGCCCACATGTCGACACTCCGTGCCATCGGCACGCTGGAAGGAGGTGTCAGTAGTGCGATGCAGGAGGGATGAGATGGTTGGGCGCCGAGCGCCTGTGCTGGGTCCCGTTTCCCTCGTCGCCAGATTTATGTTCCTGCCCCGCGCGGAGGCATAGCGTGGTAGGCTGCAGCAGTAGGCCTCAATGATGCAGCTCCAGCCAGAGCGAGAGAGAAAGGCACGACACCCGCTGCTAGGGTCTGTGCCCGGAACTGCCTTCCTCACGCAGGGGCGGGGCTTTTATTCAGACGCCCTACGTCACTGCGTAGCAGGGCGAAGGGCGGATATAACAAAAGGATCATGGGATTTGCAGTCCAAAACATCTGGAAAGCCAAAGGTTGCAGACCGCAGGATGCAATGCACTTTTCTGTTTTTCCAGGCATAAGCATGACTGGTCCTAGGTCAAAAGATCTTTTTCTTTTTTCGAAACTGCTGTGTGTGCCCCAGTGGAAATACGGTATTGAAAAAGTGCATTTCAAATATATTTATTTAGATATTAGTGTTTTATTAAACCACCACTTTAGTCACATCTGCTTCGTTGCGACCCCAAGGAAGGGAAAAGGGTACAACTTTAGCTCTTCCACAGGCCCTAACTGCATGGGAGAGGGAGGAGGGAAGAGCTGATTGTAAAACAAGTGCATGACATTAAGAACACAAGAGAAAGTGCAAAGGTATTAAGTGAGAACCCATCAGAGGTGGGTAGTGAGGACTTGAGATACAGAGATAGAGGGGGGGGCAAGTGGACAGAAGATGCTAAAGGGTGGGGAGAGCTGAACAGAGAGCCCAAATGGGAGCGAGAGAACATCAGGTGGGGAAGATGTAGTAGAAAGGGATAGAAAGGGGAGGGCGCTAGCGAGCCCAGCCAAGATGTCTGCAAGCCTGTGAGCTCCTATAGGCGCTAAACGATCAAGAGAGCATACTGCTGATTCCAAGCTCGCTATTGTGTCGGATAGTTTGTCATCTGGTATATAAACATTATGTGTGAAGCTCATTTGGAGAACTCAGCTGCTGTTTTGGCGCAGATCATAGATGGGACCTGGAACAGCACCTGATGCAGGGTAGCGAGTTGGAGAGACCAGTTCTGTGCAGCGGTTTTCGTGAGACCTGGTGAGCAGAAGGCGTGGAGGCGAAATGGGGCCGAGGTCTGCAATGGCACTCAACATCTGTACAATGGTGGAAAGTGGATGCGGGGACCGGCCCGCAGTAGGAAAGGTAATCCGTGATGAAGATCTGCAGGCAGGCCCATGTTATGCAAGGGATGGAAGCCAGTGGCTGCGGAGAAAGGCCACAGCCGTGCACAAGGCAGTGGAGAACAGCGTGCTGAGGTGGCCGTGCGCTGGATGTCCACCAGAGCCGAGCAGCTCCACATAATTAAACGAAAAGCTCCTCATCCTCTGCGAGCAGCCTTGGGTGGCACTGAGGCAGCAACAGATATTGCACCGACGGTGACTGGGCTGCAACCGTACAGTAATTCCACTATTGCTCCATGGACTGGAGGAGAGCTGCAGGCCATGTAAAATGTACCACAAGCAGGCTTCCAGCATGCAGGGTTAGATCCATTAGGTCCGGACCTAAAGTAGTGCTGCTGGTGGGGTGGCGGCCCCTGCACTCTACCACCTTTTATTCTTTTCTTTCTTCACTGGAAGCATGTATTGTTTGCTATGCTCTAGCTACCACTTCAGTTAGACTATAGCTGCGGGAGGCCTACACTGCTTGATATGACATATATGCCTGGTACTGGAGCCCTAAACCCTAAGCAGTGACTCCACAGGGATGGATACTTGGAGTGGCAGCACTGCAGGGAAGACTGTGTAGAAGGGAATAGCACCACTCCCAGGAAGCGGCGGTGGGTGGTGTGGCAGTGTCCTGGGTGAGGTCCAGTTGGCCAGGTGGATGCATAGGCTGTGATTTTAATTAGGGGACAAGTACACCTCATTTTAGGAGGGGAGTGAAACTGCAGAGAAGGTGAGCAGAATTCACACTGTTTCTATATACCTCATGAATGGTCTGTTGCAGGGATGCTGGCACAGGTGCTGTTTGGCGTTGTAAAGCTGCATGATGGGGCACTTGCCCGGATATTTGGGCTTGTGATGACCCGTGGAGGATACTGGGAAATAAGCCACCTTCATTGACAATTGCAAAGTTGAAGAGATTTCTTGCAAGCAGAAGGGTGAGTTGCTGAAGAGCAGTACCGAGAAGTGGGGTACCTGCCGATGTGGGCTTTTAGACTGTACTCTGTCTTAGGTCTGTGTAGAGGTAGTACCACCTGTGACGGGAATACGTCAGAGGTACTGAGACAGTACTGGTCAATCGCTGTGAGCAGTGTTCACCTCTTTGAGGACACAGCACCCACGGGAGCTCCATAGGCACTAGCAGGGTTATATAGAATGCATATTTGAGGTATAGCAGGATGTCTAAATCAAGCAAAGCTGGGAAACAACAATCAAAGCTGCAGTTCAAGACACCAATGCACAGCAAGAACCACAAAATGGCAAAAGAGCCCCCCAGTGTGAGTGCTCAGCCCTCATCACAGGATATCAATGGAGCATTTAACGATATCAAAACAATGTACAGTCAGTTGCATTCCAGTATACAATTATTGGATTGGAAGATGGATACTTGGACATGGAAGGTAGACCACATGTCTGCCTGGATAAGCATGGGGAGAGGCTCGATGAGGTTGAAGGACGTGTCTCCATGGTGGAAGGTGAATATTCGGCTACGTCATGAGAACTTGCCCAAGTGAAAAGAGCTTTAAAAGAATTGACTGCTAAGCAGGAAGATCTTGAGTCTAGGTCGAGAAGGAACAATATATGGATAGTCGGTCGACCAACGGGTCATGGAACCTCTGGTTGAATCAATACTGTGGGAGGTGTTTGGAGGGGAAGACTTCTTGGAATTGTTTATTATAGAAAGAACACATCAAATACCCAACAGGAGGAAAAATGATTCCAGGGGGCACCGGCCTGCCCAATCATTGCTCAGATGTTGAACTACCGGGACAGGGATTTAGCTCTTTGGAAAGCTAGCGAGAAAGGGGCTTTGGCATATCAGGTGGACCCTATTCAGCTCTTCCCGGACTTTAGAGATAAGGTGCAGGCATCCAGGAAGACACATAATGATGTCAAGAGGAGGCTCAGAGAGAGGGGCATGAGATATGCCATGCTCTTCCCTAAACTTAGAGAGGAACACAAAGGCATAGTGCTGTTTTTCCAGAGCCCGGATGAAGCCAACGCCTTTGTTGAGAAGCTGCCGCGGGTCCCCAGACACTGAGGGAACAATGAAAGGGGTGGAGAGGCAATATGATATGTTCTGGTATAAGGACTCAGATGATGATTAATGTGATATGCATGCTAACAATTGCGAGGAGGTAGCAATTATAGTTGGGTACGAAGGGTGGCTGGGTGCTGGGTTGCCCTCATGCGGAAGCTCCAGGAGATGAATGGGTTGGGGGAAGAGTCTGGCAATTTGAGGTTGCTGGGGTTGTATTTTGGAGAGGACAGTGGTTTTGGGAATTGACCTTGATGGGTGCGTGCACGTCCCTTCCCTTTTCATGTGTGGGTGAATGCATTGAGTATGACTGGAAGTGGTACAGTGGGAGACACTCTGTAGACCCTAGGGTGGGTGCTGCAGAGGTGTGTAATGGGAAATCTATGGTCTCTACAAGGACACTATACGGTGTCATGACCAGGGGGTTGAAATGTATGACCTGGAATATTAGGGGTTTGAATTGTCCGTCTAAGGCCTGCAAGGTGTTATTGTATATGAAAAGGCATCATGTCGATGTGGCATTTTTGCAGGAGATGCATTTCACCTCACCTGGGATTCGCGATTCGGGCCCAGCTGGGGGTGTCACTGCTACTACACTTCTTATTCTTCCTCTTCCAGAGGGGTTTGTATATTGATACAGAATTCAGCTGGTTTCCGTCTGACAAAGTTGTTTAAAGATCAACAGGGTAGAGCATTAATGGTAGTGGGAGTTATACATGGAGAGGAAATCACGTTGATTAACTATTATGGTCCTAATCATGATATGGTAGAAACCCTGTAATGGATTGCTCAACAATTGCTCAACAATTGGATCAGTGCTCCTCCGAAATGATTGTATGGGTGGGAAATTTTAATGCAGTATTGGACCCAGGACTTGAAAGAGGCTATGCATATAGCTCTGTGGCCCATCAGTCAGCACCGCAATTGAATTACTTTTTGATATCAGATAAAACCACAGCTTGGGTGGAGGAGGTCGATATTTTGGCACAATGTTGGATCACGCGCAGGTGGTGCTAGATTTAGAGGTTCCTGAGTGCAGGACCGCAAGGCCAACCTGGAAGTTCAAGAGTGAAGGTTTGTCTGACACGGTGTTCACAGAGTGGATTACAAAAGTCATTGATAACTTTTTCATTGATAATATAGGATCAGTCCCCTCCTACTGAATGTTATGGGAGACATTTAAGTGTGTGGTGAGGGGGGAATGTATATCGCAAGAGTCAGGAATCCTAAAATTGATACGTAGAAAATTGACAGACAGCGAGCCACATATGCAGTGGCTGCAGGCAGAAGTGGACTTTGTTAGTAGCCATGCTAAGCAAAGATTTGTAAGAGAAGAACCAGAGAAATTTAGGGCATCGGCCCACAGAGAGAGGTGAAGTTCCTATGGGGTAGGTAGATGTTAGGCAATACAGGGAAGGTCAACGCCTTGGTAGATTACTCATAAGGGTGGCCAAAGTTACCACCTCTAGAACACATATCACCTCCATCACAGATGAATGTGGGGATATGCGTTATGCAGATAGGGAGATCATTGGTGCATTCTACTCCCGCCTTTACTCGTCACAGACATCTGCCTCACAATCCAAGCTAGGTGCATTACTTGATTGGGTGGCACTATATCGGTGTGGAGAAGAGGAGCGGGAATGGCTGTGCCAACCCGTTGTAGAGCAGGAAATTCTGCAGGCAATTAAGGTGTTAGCATCTGGGAAGGCGCCCAGCCCAGACGACTTCATGGCCAAGGTTTATAAGTACTATGCTCCACATCTTTTTGAGGAATATCAAGAGGCTTTACGGGAGGGACAGTTACTGATTACTATGAGGGAAGTGGTGGTCACAGTGTTATTGAAACCCAGGAAAGTAGTGGATGAGTGCATTTCCTACTGCCCAATCTCACTTATCAATCTGGATAACAAGATATTAGCAAAACTGCTGGCAACGAGGTTAGCTCCTCTGATGAACAAATGTGTCAAAGTGGCCAGTCTGGATTTATTCCTGTACATTCTCCATCTGATGTGTTGCACCATATGTTTGGTCTACTGTCTGCTGTGTGTCCAGCTGACTCTGTGGTTGCGGCACTGTTGGATGCCGAGAAGGTGTTTGACTCGATGGAATGGCCCTTCCTCTTCACAATCCTGTGGAGGATGGTGGAGGGGTTAATATCCAAGGTATCATTGCTTTATGCTTCGCCCAATGCTGAAATCAGGGTCAATGGCCTCCTCACACCAGTCATTTTATTGGGGAGAGGCATGAGGCAGGGGTGCCCTCTTTCACCCCCGTTGTCTGCGCTAGCGATTGAGCCACTTGCTGAATTAGTGAGGGACAGTCATGTACATAGGGGGTTACAGCTGTACAATCACAAGGTGTTGGTGTCTCTCTATGCAGATGACATGGTGCTTTCTGTCATAAATCCACAGGACAATTTGACACCGGTTAGGACTGATGTGTTAGAATTTGGGAAGTTTTCCAGACTGAAAATAAATACTGCTAAATATGTGCTTTTCCGGTTAACTGAGCCTACGGTGCAGTTTGCTGATGGTTTTGTGTTTCAGTGGCATACATAATATGCTAGGTATTTGGGGATTGATGTGGCTCGCTCACCCGAGATTCTTTTTCAACGCAATTATGGGAAGGTACTGGAGCAAACAAAAGTGGACCTGGGGAGATAGATGGGGCTTCCACTCAATCTTTATGGGAGAATTTCGCTAGTAAAGATGTTTCTACTGCCCAGGTTCCTGTATGTATTGCAGAATGAGCCATTGGCAGTACCTAAGTCTTATTTTTTGGGAGGTGCAATTGGAGCTGATGCGGTTAATTTGGGTGGGCAAACAACCACGTATATCTTGGCAGAAATTGGTTGCACCATTAGAGAGGGGAAGTTTGGCGCTAAGTGATTATGAGGCCACTCAAGCAGGGTTTTTGATATACTGGTTTGGTCATGGGGATAATAGGAGGCATGTTGAAATAGAAAGGGCTCTGGTGGAACCGTTCTTACTTCGGGTGGTCATACTGACTGCTCCTGGTAAACCAGCTAAAACAAAGCTTATGGTGAAGTTGACCTGTGGAGTGTGGGTTTTATCTCCAATTGCCGGTTACCCACATTCCGGGTTTGCCACTCACTAGTGAACTTGGACATATGCGCTGTATGGCACGGCTTGATATTTTATGTTTTGGAGACCTCTTTCCAGAAGGGCGGTTTCTAATGGTGGAGGGATGGATGGATAATGGTACATCCTTGTATTTGTTTTTATATTTCCTTTTACAAGACTCCTTGAAAGGATAATTCCCAAACTTTCCGAATGAGCCAGAGAGGCCCTGGTATTGGATGATGTAATAAGGTCAATGGACTATAGCAGAATAGTATCCAGGCTCTTTAATAAAATATTGGACACTCAGGCGGGATGGGCAGAACCATCTCGTAAGAAATGGGAGATAACATTGGATTCTGCTATGGCCGATAAGGTGTGGCGGTATTGCTGTGCACAGACTGGGAAAATAACTATTAAAAGTAGATTTAAATTGATATACTTTAAGGTCCTCTATCAATTGTATTACACTCCCATGGTTCTGCGCCGTTTCTTCCCTGACACCCCGGATAAATGTATCATGGGCGCAACCTCATTGGCAGACTTCCTCCATGTGACATGGAGCTGACCCTGTGTTTCACTTCTGGGAGGAGGTATTTGCGATACTTAGTGACATTGTAGTAGAACGAGTGGAACCAACGCCGGTGGTAGCTCTACTAGGATATACTAAACATGTTGCAGGGTGCATGAGGAGATTGACAGGATTGCTATTGCTGCTGGCGAAAAGGACAAGTGTTGAAGGTTGAAGTGAGGCGGGAGAGAATGGGTTTGTTTGTTTGTTTGTTTTATTTATTTATATAGCGCTCCAGACCCAGAGGTAAAAGGTCGCTTCAGGAAACAGTTACATAGTACATTATATACAGTTTACATATATGCATTTATACATTTATACAGTGTACAGGTAAAAACCCAATTAAAGTATAGGCAGTTTTGTCAGACATAGGAGAGAGAAGATGGTAAATGCTAGTTTTTGTCCAGTAACCATTCAATAGCCTGTTTCCTAAAAGACTGAAAGGACTCGATAGATTTGATGTTGAGTGGTAGGGTGTTCCAAAGTTGGGAAGCAAAGACCGTGAAGCTGGAACCTCCAGCTCTTTTTAAAGTGAATCTGGGTACTGTTAGGCCTAAGGTATTGGAGGATCTAGTGATTCTGGTAGCAGGTTTCATGGTGAATTTGTTGGTGAGGTAAGGTGGGGTTAAATGGTTTAAGGCTTTGTATGTGAGACAGATGGTTTTTAGGTCGATTTTTTGTTGTATGGAGAGCCATTTGCACGATTTTCTGGTGGTAGAAATGTGCTCTCGCTTGGGGATGTTTAATGCTGCTCGTAGTGCGTTATTTTGGAGCACCTGTAGTTTATTAATTATGGATTGGTTTGCACCTAGGTATAGACTGTACAGTAGTCCAGTTTGGACTGTATAAGAGCCCTGGCCAGCGTAAGGCAGCTATTAGAGGACAGAAAGGGTCTACAGGCCCTGATCAGTTTACCAGTGTAGGCAGTGGCTGAGGCAGTCATGTTAATTTGTTTGGAGAGGTTAGTGTTGGCATCAAGATAAAAGCCAAGGATTTTTACACTTTTAACAATGGGAATAGTGTTACCATCGATGATGATGCTATTGTAGTTAGGGCTGAGTTTTGACAGGTTATTAGGTGAACCAACAAGGAGAAGCTATGTTTTCTCATCATTCATGCATAGGCCGTGTATGGCCATCCATGCCTGAATGATGGAGAAGATTTTGTTGATCCGAATGACATCAGCATTGTAGTTACCTGAGAGGGTAAGGAGTATGGGTGTCATCTGCATAATTGGTGTAGGTGATACCCAGATGGTCCAGTTTGTCAAAGAGTGGCTTTGTAAATATATTGTACAAAGTGGGCAAAACACATGAGCCTTGTGATAGGAATAGGGTATGCTGCCGCTACTGGTGAAAAAACCCTCATGGTTATATTAGCCAAGAAGGATTGTGTCCATATGACTGCAGAGGAGGAGAAGTGAGCTGTTGGGTGTCCTGACCCACGTTTGGACTATTATGCTGCAACATTTGGTGCTGTGGGCTTAGGAAATCCAAGATGGCGGAAAAGCCCACAGTTGTGCCAGAATCCAGGAGAACCGTGCAGTTTTGCGCACACCAAAATGGTCCCCTGACCTGCCACCCACCAGTGCAAAGAAAGATGGTCCTGTTAAAAATCCGTTTTTATTAATGTCAAAAATTGCTAAGATCATGGGCCCGAAACCACCAAACAAAAATCCAACTATGGTTGAGTGTTTTACTTTACTCTACTACAGATCCACATCAATGCCAAGTCAAGCAAGGATCATATACTATCAAGTAAAATCCTTTGGTTTTGAAATGTATTAATTCAAGACAGCTGTCAAAATAGGTGCAGTACCGGCATTGGACCCTGACCGGCGCTGGCACACTATAAATCCTGACAGGAGAGCTGTCTTGCAGAACTGGGCAGTAAACAGAAGGGGGTCTTATGTAATTAAAAGTTCAAAAGACTGGCCTTTCCTGAGAACTCTTAACACCCCAGAGACCCACACCAGGAGGCAGGATATCACATGGCCATGTTGATTGAGAGGGAGGCGACTTCCCTGCAGCCTGCTGGACCCAAGACAATAGACCCTTTCAATTAAATTGAGTATGCTGATTTTGGGTGTGGACTGTAAACAGAGCTCTGCCTGAAAGGAGAGACATGTGATCCCTGACTCCCCCAGTTCCTAAGGGCGGGCCAGACAGGACTGTGGATTCATATTGCAGCAAATATATGTTTAAGTTAAATGCTTCTAAAATCTTGTATTAAGCTCACAGAAATGTACAATTTGGGGATCCTGAAAATGAAAAATGCCCTCATGATTTGAGCCCAAATTCCACTTTGTACGGTGTTCTGGGACCAAACCCCGCTATTTATTAATATTGCAGACACTGTGTTTAGGATAGAGACATAGTAATTTCTATTAATATGCTCAGGGAAGGGGTGCAGGTCTGTGTACATTTTGAGGAAAAACCAATATGGCGAAAGTCACTAAAAAGCACAAAATGTTGCCATTTGTGAACCCAGGCTCTGAGGGGGATCAGAGTTGGGCGAGAGTGTATCTTAAATTAATCTGTGAAATGTGTATGTAATTTCAACGATGTGTGTATCTGGGAAACCTGTTAGTTATGAAAAATTAATTTTCTAAGTAAAAGCAAAGGGGCGTCTCTTCAATAGACTGTAAGACTCTGACTCACTCTGACACACTATCCCTTCTCAAATCAGGTCGCAGAGAATCCTTGACCTATCAAATCATGAGATGGTTGGGCATGCAGAATGAGCCGACCCACCCACTTTCAAAATACATAAAAAGAGACTGCTTGGACAGGCAAGGTTCATTTTTCCATTTTCTTGCGGAGCATTTTGCCGGACCACACAACATCTAGAAGGAACATCCAGAACTTAGACTCCAGATAGACTACAGAACTTAAAGCAAAGGCCTAACCCACAAGCTGAGAACTCTTCTCAGCAGGCCTTCAGAATCCAGCAATCCAACCAAACTATTCTACAGCCGGGCGAGCTGTTGGATTCTTTGCCAAGAACTTTTGCCAGAGCTGGTAGCAGACCCAGAAAGCAGTGCTGTATCCAGAATCCACTTGATCCAGACCAGCAGAACCAAAGACCAGACCGCTGTGAAGTGCCGACAGCAGAACCACAGACCAGACCAGAACCAGAGATCCAAACCAGACAACCAGTTCCAGAAACCGCCCGGAGTCCAGTCCAAACCTGCTGACCGTACCCTGACGGCCTATTTCAAATTCATAGTGTGAGTACTCAGACAGAACTGTGCAAAACCAATCTCTTAGTTTAAGATAATCTAATTCAAACTATTTTAACCTATTAGAACGGCATCATAAGGAATCATGTGTCCATCCTGTTCATTTAAACCTTCCAAGCACATCTGTCATTCTGAAACTGTAATTTCATTTCTGAAAAATCTACCTTCATAAAATCGTCTGTATCTTTGGAATCGTAGGTGCTAGGAACGTGGTCTAACTTTCATCTTGCTACTCCTTATAGTTCCTCGGTAATCGTGATCGACGCACTCGGAAAAAAGTGCAGCGAATTGACAGTTTGCTTCATTTCAACCACGTGTAAAAACATCTGTCTTTTGCTTCCATTATTTAATCCCGTTTTCAACCTGATAACCATCCCTGAATCATTGGAAAGGCTGACCTAAACTGATTTAAAGTATCTCTCACTCACCCTGAACCTCTAGAGGGAATTAAAACCATTTTCAGCATATTTTTCACTTCATTGCCACCACATTTAAAAGGATCTTGCCTACTTTAAAATCATACCTGTTTTCCTCTAAGCTCGCTGGGGGGAACTGGAAATTTGTATTGCATTTTGTATTCCTGAGAATTGTGTGCTCCCCTTCCATCTCCTTATCTTGCATATGGGGGGAGGAAATTGTCAAAGAAAAAGTGATCATATTATCTTTTGTTGAAATCATATCAAGTTTATTTCTGTGCTGCATTTTTCCCTCATTGCTTTTCCTCGAAACCATAAAAGTATTTTCTGCTACCTTATCCTTCCTATACTAACTCCTCATTGATTGTAAAGAAGTGTGCTAGTGTCAGATTATCTATGGTTGATCAACATTATATTCATAAGTGTGATATCAAATATTAATTTATTATAAAAGTGTGATATATATATATATATATATATATATATATTGTTTAATTTTTCCAATAAATCTTTTAAATTGCAAAATAAACCTACTTCTTGGCTCAGTGAGGTCAGGGGGATTCAAAGAGAGGGGCGTTATATAAGGGTTTATCTTGCAGAGTATAACTTGTCATAAAAATATATAAATAAGGGCTTCCCTTGGGCGTCCCAGACGAGGCACTGACTTAGTGGGATTGCTTGATTGGAGTCACTTGACAGAGCTGAGGAAGAAAGGTGGTTGCAGAGGATTTTGTGATCGTCCAAGTCGAAGGCTGCTGAGAGGTCTAAGAGGAGTAAGATGGCCGCGTTACCTTTATCTTTGATTTCATCAATCTGACATTTGAGGTCAACAAGGGCAGTTTCTGTTCCATGTTGAGGTCTAAAGCCAGATTGACGTATTACTAACAGTTGGTTTGTCTCCAGGCAAGCAACTCTGTCAAAGATTTTTAGCAAGAATGGTAATGGGTCTGTAATTAGTGTGTATGGCTGGGTCTAATGATTGTTTTTTTAAAGGTGGGAGAACCCATGATTGTTTCAGGTTGCTAGGGACTGAATTAGTAGAGAAAGATAGGTTAATTTGTTTGGTGATGAAAGGGAATAGATCTGTTGCTGTGTCTTTTATAATCTGGGCAGGGCAGCTGTCCCCTTTGCAATTGGATGGTTTTAGAGAGGCGATCATTTTTTGTACTTCCAGTATAGTTACCTTTTTAAATGTGAAGCCTGCATTGGTGTCAGTGGGCGATAGTGAGCTTGGGCTGGTAGACTTACTATTGGTAAGTTGTTGTCATTTATCCTCTATTTTGGTTTGGAGCCCTGTGATTTTGTTGGCAAGGGCATTCTGGATGCTGGTGCACCAGGGTTTGTCTTTCGTGCAAGTATCTGTAGGTGGATTAGGAGTTTCTAATTCCTTTAGTATATTAAATAGTTCTTTGGTGCAGGATCCTGCCTGATTCATCCTAACATTGCAGGCTTCTTTTTTGGTGAGAATTATCTCCTTTTTATATAAGGAGGATATATTCGTAAGATTGGTTTTGTTTTCAGCAGATGGTTCCGTTTTCCATAGTGTTTCTAGCTTAGCTTTCTTTTTTCTCAATATGTTGAGTTCGGGGGTGTACCAGGAGTTCAAATGAGCGCTAGGTTTTCCTTTGTGCAATTTCAGTAGGGCGATGGTATCAATGGCAATGGCCATGGATTCGTTGAAGGTGTTGACCAGTAGGTTAAGGTCGGCAGTGGCTGGTAGTGCGTTGAGAGTGGGGAGGACCAGGGGTATTAGGGTTTCAGCAGTGATGTTGCGTTTGTTTCTGGTCGGACAGACTGGTGCCGTAGAGCACTTTTTAGGATCTAAGTTATTGATATTAATATCTAATGGGATGAGGTAGTGGTCAGTCCATGCGAGAGGTTGTGGGGCCTTGCAAGTAATATTGCAATTAAGAGCCGCTACCCAGTCGATGATTCTACCTTTTTGATGAGTGGGTTGAGAGCTGAGTTGTGAGAAGCCATGCTCAGCTAGAGCGTTGGCTAAGGAGGAGGCTGGAGAGTCATCGGGGTCATTGTACCCAAGGTTGAAATCTCTGTGGATGATGATTTGTGCTGATGGCTTGGAGTTCTCAACTATTAGCGAGGCGATGTCTACCTCAAAGGCTCCAGGATGACCTGGGGGTCTATATATTAGGTGAATGGCGATCGTGCTCTGGGGAAAAGTTTGCAACTTGATTGTGAGATGCTTACTTGATTTTAGTAAAGAGGAAGTGACTGATCTGATGGCTAAGGATGATTTAAAGATGATAGCTACACCTCCTCCCTGAGCATTGTGTCTGTCAGCTCTGAGGATGGAGTATTTGTCAGGAATAGCTAAGGTTAAGTAACGTCCTGATGCCTCATGTAGCCAAGTTTCAGTTATGGCGAGGAAGTCAAGATTGTTAGTTAGGATGATGTCAGCGATTTCTGTAGGATGGGCAACAAGGGACCTGACATTTAGTAGACTCCTTTTAAGGGGCGTGATTTGGCTTGTTAGAGGCTGATCCTTATTAAAGTCTTAGTGTGGGGTTTGGCAAAAAGCTTACTGGTCGTAAAGGGGAGTCTGGTGCCTAGTTTACTGTTACGGGTTGTGAGGTTGGGGTTGACTGTCTGTGTGATGGCTGGAGGCTTAGTTGTGGGGGGATTAGTACTGGGTTTGGTGTGGTTGGGCTTAATACTAGGATTGGCACCCCCTGTCAAACATGGAGCACTTGGTCTAAGGTGACACAAAGTTCTATCAGAGATAGCGTTGGCTAGGGTGTCAACTGGGTGGTCACTGTCTTTGGAGGTGTGGTTTAGGTGATAGCTAGGTGGGAAGGGTGGCAAGGTGGGCAGGAAGGGTGTGGGGCAGGGGATAGGGGAGTGTCTCAGGCATCCAAGTTTGGCTAGGCCATTATTGAAGGCTATGAAGTTATTACCGCTGCAAGGTACATTATCCTGCATGACACAGAAGGGGAGCATGACAAGTGTGAACCAGGTGAGCATGGTCTGGCTCCAATGTTATCTGGGTTGTAGGGCTGAGATGGACAGATACAACTTTGGCTGGGTGCACACAAATAAACAGGTTCAACTTATGGGCAGATTCAACTTTGGCTAGGTGCACACAGATAAGCAGATTCAACTTTAGCTAGGTGTACACAATTAGGCAAATTCAGCTTAGGCTAGAGGCTCACAAATAGGCAGATGCAACTTTGGCTATGTGAGCACAGGTAAGCAAATTCGACTTAGGCTAGAGGCTCACAAATAGGCAGATTCAACATTGGCTAGGCGCACACAGATAAGCAGATTCTACTTTGGCTAGGTTTACACAGATAAGCAGATTCAACTTTGGCTAGGTGTACACAATTAGGCAGATTCAATTTAGGCTAGCTAGTACAGTGCAGCGTCTAAGACCACAAGCCCAGGCTAGTACAGTGGAGCATTAGAGAGCATAGGGCCAGGCTAGTACAGTGCAGCATTAGAGAGCATAGGGCCAGGCTAGTACAGTGCAGCATTAGAGAGCATAGGGCCAGGCTAGTACAGTGCAGCATCTAAGACCATAGGGCCAGACTAGTACAGTGCAGCATCTAAGACCATAGGGCCAGACTAGTACAGTGCAGCATCTAACACCATAGGGCCAGGCTAGTACAGTGCAGCATTAGAGACCATAGGGTCAGGCTAGGACAGTGCAGCATTAGAGGACCAAGGGGGCAAGGCCTGTACAGTGTGGCAATACACAGAATGCATTACCTGTGCAAGGACTGAAGTTGTTAAGTATGCAATAGGCAGACAAAATCAACAGCAATGCATTTGTCATAGTGGGCATTAACAAACGAAAGGTGAGTGTTGGCGCGGGTGGCTATGGGTGTTTTGGTAGTCAGGGTGGGGAGACAGAGATAAGCAAGATGAATTGCAGCAGAGCAAAATGAGAGCAGCAAGTATATGCAGTGACCGGCTGGGTACCTTATGGCACGCGGGGGGTGCTTGGTGGTGTGAATCGGATAGACAGTCAAGTGTTTCAACGTATTGCAACGTATGTAATGGGTTGGTCGTTAATGGGAGATGCATAGAATGGCAGGCATTTCAACAGGTGATCGTTGGCAAACCCATGCACGTTGTTTTGAGATACATGGGACGAGGATATGAACAATTGGGGGGATTGCTGATCCACTGTGTGGTGGCATTTGTTTGTTGTTGAAAATAATAAACACATGTTTAAAAAAAACAAAAGTGATAGAAAGGGGCCTTCATGGAAAGGAGCACAGTAATCCTAATGGGCACGTGACTCATGAGTTCAATGTGAACGACATTATCAAATTAAAGGTTTTTAAGTGTGTTACTGAACTGTGAGTGGCTCTCTCAAGTCTCAGAAGTTGTCTCCAGAGGCCTCACAGGTCCTCCCACCATGTTTCTTCTTCCTGACTTTTGATACAATCATGGACCTGCTATGGTACCTAAGTTTTAGAGTATCACTCTAGCTGCCTTGTTCTGGGTCATCTGAAGCTAAGGTACAGGCTCTTTCAATAGTCTAATTGTGAAACCACCAAGGCCAAAGTCACCTGGACTTTCTGTTTCATGTTCAAGAATGGAAGAATGTGTTTAAGAACATCATGTAACATGAGGTGGAATTTATTTGTGAAATCATGAACCTAAGGAGCAGAGGAGAGACGGCTATGGAAAACTTCTCCCAGGTTTTTTTTCAGTGTAGTTGAGAGATTGCAGGGCTCCTAGATTAAGCAGCTAGGAGAACGGGTGGGAGCGTGACAAATTAAATGATCTATGACTTTAGGACAGGCAGTTTTCTAATGTTCACTCCTGCATCTGGTGAAGACAAGAGAGGATACGGTGAGGGTCAGAGGGTGATCAACTTACAGGCCGATTCATGGAATAATTAGCGCAGCGCAAGTGGGCAAAAACGTGCGAATCGCAGTGGAATAGCGAAAATCGCAGTGCAAGTGCGAAAATCGCACGAAAAGCAGCGCACGTCGATTCATGGAAGTCCGTGCGCGAGAAAACCAGCGGATGTGCGATAAAAGGTGCGCCGCGTACGTTGGCGCACAGGCCATCTAACAGCGTGCGCCAGGTCACAGCGAAAATCGCACAGGCCACAGCGAAATTCGCACATAGCGCGCCGCACGCCACAAAAGTAGGCGGAACACGGGCGTAACACTCGGAATGGGGAACAACTTGCAAAAACGTGGGCGTCACGGGGGAAGTACAGGGCACAAGTGCGCGGAACGCCCACACGCTCGCCTACAACACGTATTCATACAATAGAATAGGGCAAAAAAGCGCATGCTCAAACCAGCGCACAGGCACAAACACGACCGCCACAAGAAAGCAGGCGGTAGCGTCTCTGCGGCTGTAAGAAATGTGCGCCAAAAGGTGCGCCAACAAATAGCACACATATACTGCCATGATGAATGTCCTATACTGTGGCCCTCCTGGACAAATGACGTGCAAAGGGGTACCCACAAACACGGACACGCTGACAAAAAATACGTGTGCGTGTATACCGGGGTGCGCGGAAAGTCTCACACGCGATTTGGCCGGGTACGTGGATTTCAGGGGTGCGCGGGAAGTTCCACACGCGATTCCATCAGGGTAGGTGTATTTCAGGGGTGCGCGGGAAGTCCCACACGCGATTACAGCAGGGTACGTGTATTTCAGGGGTGCGCGGGAAGTTCCACACGCGAATAGCCTGGGCGCGTGTATTTCAGGGGTGCGTGGGAAGTTCCACACGCGAATAGCCTGGGCGCGTGTATTTCAGGGGTGCGCGGGAAGTTCCACACGCGAATAGCCTGGGCGCGTGTATTTCAGGGGTGCGCGGGAAGTCCCACACGCGATTACAGCAGGGTACGTGTATTTCAGGGGTGCGCGGGAATTTCCACACGCGAATAGCCTGGGCACGTGTATTTCAGGGGTGCGCAGGAAGTCCCACACGCGATTACAGCAGGGTACGTGTATTTCAGGGGTGCGCGGGAATTTCCACACGCGAATAGCCTGGGCGCGTGTATTTCAGGGGTGCGCGGGAATTATCACACGCGATTTGGCTTGGTACGTGTATTACAGGGGTGCGTGGGAAGTTACACACGCGATTAGGCTGGGTGGGTCCTCACAGGTGTTCCCTGTACACCCTCCACGGCCCCTGCAGGCAGCCCACAAAACAGGGGACTACCCTGCACACCTGCTCATGTCTCCCACCACCCCCACCCCCCACCATCCAGGGGCACCCTCCACCAGGCCCCCACTCATGTCTCCCACCACCCCCACCCCCCAGTCACCAGGGGCAGCCTCCACCAGGCCCCCACTCATGTCTCCCACCACCCCCACCCCCCAGCAGTGCAGGGGCAGCCTCCACCAGGCCCCCACCCATGTCTCCCACCACCCCCACCCCCCAGCAGTGCAGGGGCAGCCCCCACCAGGCCCCTACCCATGTCCCCTATCACCCCCACCCCCCCAGTCACCAGGGGCACCCTCCACCAGGCCCCCACCCATGTCACCCACCACCCTCATCCCCCAGCAGTGCAGGGGCAGCCTCCACCAGGCCCCCACTCATGTCACCCACCACCCCCACCCCCCAGCACTGTGGGGCACCTGCCAGCAGGCCCCCACTCATGTCACCCACCACCCCCACCCCCCGCCACCAGGGGCACCCTCCACCAGGCCCCCACTCATGTCTCCCACCACCCCCACCCCCCCAGTCACCAGGGGCACCCACCACCAGGCCCCCACTCATGTCTCCCACCACCCCCACCCCCCACCATCCAGGGGCACCCTCCACCAGGCCCCCACTCATGTCTCCCACCTCCCCCACCCCCCCAGTCACCAGGGGCAGCGTCCACCAGGCCCCCACTCATGTCTCCCACCACCCCCACCCCCCAGCGTTGCAGGGGCAGCATCCACCAGGCCCCCACTCATGTCACCCACCACCCCCACCCCCCAGCACTGTGGGGTACCTGCCAGCAGACCCCCACCCATGTCACCCACCACCCCCAGCCCCCAGCACTGTGGGGCACCTGCCAGCAGGCCCCCACCCATGTCACCCACCACCCCCACCCCCCAGCCACCAGGGGCAACCTCCACCAGGCCCCCACCCATGTCACCCACCACCCCCACCCCCCAGCACTGTGGGGCACCTGCCAGCAGGCCCCCACCCATGTCACCCACCACCCCCACCCCCCAGCATCCAGGGGCATCCTCCACCAGGCCCCCACCCATGTCTCCCACCCCCCCCCACCCCCAGCAACCAGGGGCAGCCTCCACCAGGCCCCCACCCATGTCCCCCTGCCCCCAGGTCCTGACGATACACAATCATGGCAGTAATGGGCAGCATACCCAGCACAAACACCCAGGCAAGGATTGCATCCACCCACATAGTGAATGCAATTACATGACACAACCCCAATGGCAAGTATGTAAATGAACACATGTCCGTCACACACACATACACAATGGCTGCAAGTGAATGTCAAAACCCATATCATGACATGTATGAAACCAAAGACAAAATAACACAAGTGGAAGTAAAAATAAAAAATGTATTAAAGATTAAAAATAAGTAAACAAATCAAACATACAACTATGTGGATAACAAAATAAATGGTCCATGTCGGAGAACAAAAGTAAAAATCAAAAAAAGAAAAAGGAATACAAAAACAAATGTTGACCAAAGCAATATCAAGTAGAAGGAAAAGAATGAAAAACCATTTCCACATGGTGAACACAATAATGAAAAAAGAAAATGTTCCTTCAAAAAACAAACTAAATGCAGGAATGTACCAGGGTCCATGAGCCCAACACCATAAAGGAAACCTACTACTACCTAATGAAAAAAATATATACAAAAAAGTGGCCATTGTCCGAGCGGTCCAAAATAATAAAAACAAATAAAGGAAACCTAACACTAACTAACTATATAACTATATACAAAGGCAGCGGGCAAGTCCTGCGGCTCACTTGTTGATGTTGCTGGCCAGGGCATCATCAAACTCCATGTCGATGTCCTGGAGGCGGGACTCTGTCCTGGCCCCGAGGTCTCGCAGGGATAACCCCATGTTCAGCTCAAACTCCCTGCGAGCTTCCTCGAGGCACTCAGCCCGCCTCAACGCCCGACGCATGGAGAACTCCGCCCTGACCATGGCGAGCCGCTCCTCTTCCGCCCGCTGCCGCACCGCACCTATCCGCTGGACCAACTGCTCCCACACGGAAGACACCACCATCCCAGGGTTGCCCTGCCCTCCGACCGATGCCTGCCCCTCTGATCTTGATGGCCCCGAGCCATGATGCCTCCCACGTCGAGCCCGCTGCTGCCTCCGACGCCACTGCCTCTGCCAGCACGACGGCATCCAGGCTGATGGAAACCACCGACGCCGTCGTGCACATGCCCTGCCTGATGATGCTGTCACATCTTCCATCTGCTGGGGTCCAGTTGCTGTGTTGTCCACCCCTGCTGGACCTCCGACTCCCAACTGTGGCAGGGATGGGATCCCCACTGAGCTGGCTGCATTGGTCGGGGCAGGTCCACAGGGGGCCCTGGTGGCATCTGGGCTGGAAGACGGCAAGGAGAACGACTGGTGTATGGCCTGCACAGAGGAGGAGAGGGCCGCCACATTGGCCAACACATGCAGGAAACCCCCGAACATGGCCGATCCCAATTGGGCCACGTCGGCTCGGTGCACTTCGTGATGACGTGCGTGCTCCTCCCGGGAAGCACGCACGGCATCACGAATCACAGCCGTGCGCATCGCGACCCCAATCAGGACCTTCTCCGCACGGCCAGGGGTTCCCACGTCCGCAGGTGGAGGGGAGTCAGGTGACATGGACATCCCCTCTACCTGCGGACGGGCCTGGGACGGGGCATCCCTGCTGGTGCATGGTGGTGCACTCACAGGGTCAGGGACAGCGACATGCACAGGCCCCTCCACGGTGACCTGTGCTGCCTCCTGCCCCTGGCCCTGGACTGCACCACTTGCACCAGCAGGGATGCCCCCACCAGGCCCCATGTGTGCCCCAGTGGCGGCCTCCTCCTCCTCTGTGCAAACCACCAACCTGGATGGCTCCTCACCGTCTCCCACCGTAGCAGGCCCCTGTGGGGGCTCACCCACCCCTTCCGCTGCAGCCGTGGGGGCATCCCCGCCGCCTTGCTCCACAGCGCCGTCTCCGCCCTCTTCTTCACTAGCCGCTGCGTAGAGGGAGACAAAGAACACAAGCATCAGGGTACTGTACAATGGTCCCCTAGACAGGAAGCAATAGCAGATGACCACCACTGTCAAAGTACACTTCCATCATGTCCCTCCACAACACATGGGTCAGTCCAGGCAAAACACACACAGTAACAGGCATGCTGCATGCCATGGACATTTCCATGCATGTCCAATGGACTCTTGAAACATTCAATGATATGGAACTCACATGCATCATGGCTCATGCCTTTCACATGCACACACTTCACCTCAGTCACATCCATCTGGCCCCAAACACAACAAACACAGCGGATACAAGGGCAATTTGGCTGCTTCACTGAATATGTGCATTGTCACACACATGTGTCATGCATCCATGGCATGCACAAGTCACAGACACGCAGGTCAGCCACACAGACATGGCTACCACATATGTACCTGGCATCAGCACCCATCCCTCACCCCCACCCATGTCCCGGTACAGCGACTGGCATGCTCTCATGTTCAAAATCTGCATAGGGGTCCCCATGCGGCATTTGAACACATGCAACAACCATGTGGGTCACACATCACTGGTTGCACATGCATTACCATGATGTCCATGCACACATACATGCATACATGGCCTATGGCACACATACAGGCAAGTATCATAGACCCAGCACACAGCAACATGCCCTGTGTCATACAGTAATGCTTGGACACTTACCGCTCAACTCCAGACGGGCCTCCCTCTCAAGGATCTGGCCGTGGAGCGCTGGGCGTACGCGTTCCAGGACCCTCATCTGGATGGAACTCATGCGGCCCCGGCCCCCCTCCACGAGGCGCCGGGCCTTCACAAGGGTCCTGGACCTCAAGTCCTCCCAGCGCTTCTTGATCTTCTGGACGTTGCGGGTTGCCACCCCCTCCGCGTTGAAGGCAACCACACAGTCGGCCCAGATCCTCTCCCATCCATCCTTGCTGGCGCGGGACGATCCAAAGAGGGCATCATACTGCCGCAGGACATGCTCCACCAGGACACCAACTTCGGTGGCAGTGAAGCTGGTGCCCCTCTGCCCCTCTGGCCTGGGGTTGCCACTGGTGCCAGATGTGGAAGTGCCCGACATGGCAACCCCAGAGGCAGGTGTGGGTGGGCAACTTGGTCCTGGGGCTGGGCTGTGGAGCGATGTAATCCCAGTCGGGAGTCTTCAGTTCCAGCAGGGGTGGACACAGCAACTGGACCCCTGCAGATGGCTGATGTGCAGGCACCAAATGGAAGGGCACGGTGGCAGCAGGCAGGCAGGCAGGCAGGCAGCAGCAGATGGCACGTGGGAGGCTGCTCAGGGCACGGGGGGCAGTAACTCGGCCTTCTGGGCAGAAGCGTGGTCTTCCGTGTGTTTTCGCGTGGCCAGCTTGATACGGAGTGATTTGGCACATGAAAATTTGGCACGTCAGCGTGAAATCCGAGGAAAGGCCCTTAGCGCGTAAGCGCGTAAGCACGCATACGCGATTCTATTGGTCCAGAGTCCCTCAGCGCGTAAGCGCATATGTGACGTGACCCGCACGGGTGTTCCCCACCCAGCACGTGATGACGGAGCACACGTGTAAATACTGCACGTCAGAGTGTCATCGCGTGTAATTGGACAAAAGTGCGCGTACACGCGATTGGCCTATGTACGTGTATTTCAGGGGTGCGCGGGCACTTACACACGCAAGTACGTCAGCGCACCTGTATCCCATTGTGCGTGTGAATTTCCACACGCTATTGGACTGGGAACTGGATTCCAGGGGTGCGCGGGTCACACGCTCGCCTAGAACACGCGCAAAGCATGAATTTGCGCACTTTAACAATAACAAGCCAGACGCCAGGATGAACATACCGTTCCTAGCAGCAGTGGCAGTGGGCTACCAAAGGAGGAGGAGGAGGATAGTCAGGGCCAGAATATTCACACCCAGAACCAGCCTTTTCGGGATGCCTGATGACCAGGTGTATGGAAGGTACAGGTTTCCACCACACATAATACTGGACCTGGTGAGTGAGTGGGAGGATGACCTCACATCACCCACCCTGTGCTCCCAAGCACTCAGCCCCCTGGAGAAGGTCCTCAATGTACTGCACTTCTTAGCCACTGGATCATTTCAGCGGACAAGTGCCATAGTGGGTGGGGTGTCACAGGCCACCCAGTCACGCTGCCTACACCAGGTCTTGAACATCATCACTGCACGCCCATCAGTCCGCAGGCACATATACCTGCCCAGAACACCTGCAGAAAGGCATGCTGCCGCCCTGGATTTTTACGGTGTGGCACGATTCCCCAAAGTGCTAGGTGCCATTGACTGCACCCATGTGGCTCTACGTCCCCCCAGGGTATCTGAGCACATCTATAGGAACCGCAAACACTGGCATTCCATCAACGTGCAGGTAGTATCTAATGCCAAGGGAATCATCACCTCAGTATATGCCAACTATCCCGGCTCCACCCACGACAGCTTCATTTACCGAATGTCCACCCTATGCCGGGACCTAGATGCTGGGCGGCATGGCGATACATGGCTGCTTGGTGAGTATGTATGCCACTGCACATGCATGCATGTTGGATACTGAGCAAGGTCACAACCCCACCAATGATACCAATCACCACCTCCACAGGGGACAGTGCCTACCCTCTCAGCCCCCACATGATGACGCCAATTCGGAACCCCACCACGCCACCCGAGGTAAGATATAACACAGCCCACATTACAACCCGGGGCATAGTGGAGCGCACATTCGGAGTGCTAAAGTCACGCTTTCGCTCCCTTGACCGTTCTGGCGGGCAGCTGTTATACGCTCCCCCAGTAGTGTGCAGGATCATAGTGGCAGCATGTGTCCTGCACAACGTTGCAACACGCCGGGGCCTGGCCGTGGACATGGTGGTGGCCCCACATCCCCAACCACATGCACAGCCGCTGCGCATGGGAGGGGAAAGGGCACGGGGGAGGCAGCCCGTACACAGCTAGTGGCTAATTACTTCACATAGTAATCACACCCCTGTGGACTGCACACTGGCCTGGCACATTCCATCTGACAGTCAATGATGACTCAACCTGACACTGATCCTGAATGTCTGGAGATTCAACCGTGAAAAGCATATCAGCCTGAGATTGTTCACCTGGAAGTGTTACAATGTGTGCATCCCTACCCACACACACCACCAATGCAGTGTTGTGAAGAAACACATTCAAGCAGCTAAAATGAATACCCACTTGCTAAATGCAACAAGAGGACAGTGCCATGTCACCCAACCCATCCCCAGCACCGCCACACAACACACCGTGCCATGTCATGCTATGTGCAGGTAAACAAAGTGATCCCCACAACATGACAAGTGTTGCGATGTACAGTGTCCCCAATTGAAACTTGCTACACCTGAAATACTCACTGTAATGCAGGACCAACAACAAACTTGAGCAGGTACTACCATTGACATGACTTCACTAATGTGATAAATCAGTAGTCTCACCACCTGGAAATGCCTGCACTCCCACCACTTCCAACTGAACAGTGTTGGCGCCATGTAGAGTTGTAGGTGCACTGCTGCCAACAAGGACCCCATCTCCAGACTAGAGGGCCTTGTGTAGACATGAGGTAGGGACCTGCAAATTGGGAGGCAGACACAGATGATGAGTTACACATCAATGCAACATGCAGTGTACAACACAACAGCAATATGCACTAGGAATGTATACACAGTATTGACTAGACTACCCACACATGTAGTGGGAGTCCAATGTCACCATGTACTTCAATGTCACTTGGGCACACCCTTTGCAAGCCCATGGAAACGGGAAGCAGGAGGGGTGTGTGTGACTCAAACCCAGGCATCTGAACCTAATACATGACAAGCCTGCATGTGCCCAGCCACAATGCAGCGTATGCCCACAGGAACCACGGAAGCCAACAAATTGTCCCAAAAAAATTGGGAAAAATATAAAAATAAAAATAATAATAAAAATTAAAAAAATCAAAAATGGCCATTAGAGGGCCCAGGGGGGTTGGGGAGGCCGCCCAGGGGGTCCGAGGTCAGGGTGCACACCAAAACCCACCTGTGTGGATCCTGGGAAAATAAAACACCTCCAGGGGCTCATGGCCCACACGGCTACCCTATTGTGGGAGTATCACTGCTGTCGCTATTATCACCCTGTGCAGCTGCATCCGGAGGTGGTTGCACTATGGGAGGCAGCCCACGCAAGGCCCTACTCTGTTCCTCCATGGCTGCAAGCATGCGGGTGTGGTAGGTCTGGTTCTGGAGGATGAGGGTGCGGAGGTCCCCATGCAACAACTCACGGGATGCCCGGACCTCCGCCCTCGTTGCTTGCATCTCAGCTGAGAGCGTACGGGTGAGACGCTCCAGCTGCTGTTCTGTCCTTTGGTGTGTTGAAGCCTCAAGCTCAACAAGAGTCGTCCTGAGTTGATGTAGCTCCTGCCTCAGGGCTTCCCTGTGGCCCTGGGACTCTATGGAGATGGCCTCCTGCAGAGTCGCCAGTGCCGCCCGCCTGTCCCTGTTGGACGCCAACATGTCCTCCCTGTGTGACTGGCAGATGGAGTCAGTTGCCTGCTCTAGTCGCTCCATCAGCCTTTCAGGGGGGACAATGGAAGTGGCCACCCTATCCATGGCCTGAGCCATCATCTCGGATGATGCTGCCTGTTGGTTAGCCATACCGTAAATGGATTGCTCCCATGCGGTATTGCCAGGTGGCATACGGCCACCACGTCGGCGGGAACCACACCTGTCTGGGGCAAGGCGGACTGCGCCTTGCTGTGCCGGCACTGCCTGAGGCTGCAGGACTGCATTCCCCCTCTGAACTGCTGGCCCAGGAACAGGATCAGATGTCGCAGAGTGTGACCCTGCATCCGTAACCACCAAAGGCCTAGCTGCCAACACTGACATCCCCATTGAGGGTTCTGACCCTGGTGCAGGTGGGTGGGACAGAACAGAATCCCTCCCTGGAACACTCACCTGCGACGGCACGTAGGTCTCATCATCCGAGTCAACAGCTGAGTACAGCACGGGGGAGGTGCAGCCAGAGACACCCCTTGAGAGCACGACCTGCAGCACTTGTGGGTTCTCACCCACCAGCACACCACGTCCCTCACTGGTGGTTGGTCGGCCCTTGGACCCCTCCTGGCTCTGCACCATCTCCACAACCCCAGCAGTATCAGGTGCGTCTTCCCCTGCAATGACATAATGACAAAGAAATGGAAACACGCATTAGCACCATGGCACACAATGAGGGCTGAGAAGCAAGAGAACCAGTACTTGATTGACACATGTCCCACATGACTAAGACCCTCCCATGCATGCACCCTCACTGCGTATGAAGGGCAGGCAAATGGCACACACTCATGACACAAAGATGGAAGATGAACACATTTTCTGCATGCTGCCTGGCAGTGGCATCACACATTGGCCTGTGATTGCCAGGTGACACACACATGCCATCACACAGCTGGCATGTACCATTGCTATTGAGTGTAGATGGAGAGGAGGGCAGCACTTATTCATTCAGTCCAGTTCCCGCATGCAATAGCTTTTCTAATTCAAACAGGTCTGATTTTCCACCTGGAGCTGCCAGTCCAATATGGTCCAATTGCACAGGGACATGTGTGAACATATGATATCCAGGTAACAAAGTCACTCCACTTTACCATAGCCATGCCAGACATGTGACCAGAGGACTGAGGAATGCCTAGTATAAGTGGTGGAATGCAAACAATCTGTCTGATTGAACATAGAAAAATAGGCAACAATGTTGTGGCAAGGTGACACTACAAGGGCAACTGAGGTGCTGTTGGGCTAGATGTCTACTGTTGGCAGAAGGGATACTGCAATGGCCAAATGCAGCTGCCCAGGATGTATTGCATGAAGCACATGGCTGACCCATACGACTCAGGCGCACACACTCTCACCTGGCACACAAACAGATGCCCTCACACACACACCATGCACATGGATGACACACACATGCATGTGCACTCACCGGACAATGCCTCATAATCAGCCAGATCTCCCATGCCTTGGATCTGTTCCTCCATGACGTAGGTCCCAGCGACTGACTCATGTGGAGTGAGTTCCATGTCTAATACTGGAGACCCACCTCCAGTCACTAGAGTTGCGGCATGACTTGAGGCCAGCTTCTTCTTTGCCCTGCGCTTTAGGTCATTCCAGCGCTTATAGCAATCATTGGCTGTGCGCCTCACGATTCCAAGGGCACTTACAATGTCCGCAACGGTCTGCCAGTGTGCCTGGCGTTGTGCAGGTGTGGTCTTGGATCCTGCAACAATGACCATCTCGTTATCATGTCGGACACATACTGGACAAGTGCATTCAGTTCGTCATCCGTGAAGCTGGGCTTCCTGGACGGGCCGGACTGTGTAGCCGTGTCTGGGGCATCAGCCTGTGCCGGACGAGCACTCTTCCTCTTCCGCTTGGAAGGTGGTGGTGATCCTGAGTGTCCTGCGCCGCTCTGGACACTAGGGGCAGGAGCCCTGGTGGGCTCTGTATCAGGTGTGTGGGATTGCACACTCAGCATGGGAGTTGGTGCAGGCATTGGCTCTAGTGTAATGGTGTCAGGGGGAATGTCAGCAGGATGGACTAGGACCGACACTGTCCTGGCTGGGTGTGTGAGAGCTGGGGTGGATGGAGCCGCAGCTGCCCCTGCAGCCTCTCCGCCCTGCCTACTTGGGGCAGCAGATGACCTTGCTGCCCTGGATCCACGTGGCATGATGGCATCAACGTGCACCAGCACACGTGTCGTAGCCCTGCTGACCTGGAAGTCAGCCATGGAGCCAGCCAGGTCTGGTGCCACAATGGGCTGGTCCAACAAGGGCTGAGCATGGATGGTGTCAGCCACATCAGCCTCAACGGGAGGGGGGGGGAGGGTGGGGGGATTATGGGTGCCCTTGACTGGTCCTCCACACATGGGGGGACAGGCTCACCCTGCAAGTTACGACCACGTCCCCTACCGGATCCACCACGGCCACCACTTGTGGCTCTTCCACCTTTGCCACCCTTACGGAATCCTCGCCTCCCAGCCATGGCACTGATATTAATGTGCGTATGGGAGTGGATGTAGACTATTGTCCTGGGCAATTGGGGGTCAAAGGGGTTGGGTACCAGATGGTAATTGTACCCTAGTGCTCTAGCAAGGCTGAATGTAACCCCTGGGGAAAGATGATGGGTCACGCAACGCACAGGAGGCCCAATAAAGGGAGATGGCGTGCACGCAACCCCTCCTAGACCACGTGTGCAGAAAGGAAAACCTGCACTACGCTGTGGCACCCAGTAACACAAGAATGAACGTATGCATGTCACACGCAGCCTAGAATGACCTCTGAAGGGGTAGGCTACACACGGGGCAAGCACAGAAGTTAGATACGTGCGTGACTCACCGTCTGCCAGGTAAAAGAGCGTGAAAAATGAGCGCGTTTGGTTGGCAACACCCCCGCCAAAAGAAGATTTGTACGCTGTCTGAGGAGACAGGACAACAGTAGAAGGGGACACTGTTTGAGGGAACAGGCCCAGGTAAACCAGTACAAGAGAAAAAAGAGAAAAAGCTGTCAGAGGTAACAGGGAGTATGAACTGGAAACGCCGTGAAGTAAATCGCGTGTGAAACGACAAGAAGTACAGAATTCACCCACTCGCTCTCCACGAAAAGCACGTACAAGGAAATGGTGTTCTACACGTACCTTATATACTGGCCCACACGTACAGCGTCACTTACGCGGCGTGTACGTGCTAGGCCCATTGACACCAATCACACGCTTTGTCACTTCTGCGTGTAGGTCCTTTTCCACCAATCACACGCTTTGTCACTTCTGCGTGTAGGTCCTTTTATACCAATCACACGCTTTGTCACTTCTGCGTGTAGGTCCTTTTTCATCAATCACACGCTTTGTCACTTCTGCGTGTAGGTCCTTTTTCACCAATCACACGCTTTGTCACTTCTGCGTGTAGGTCCTTTTTCACCAATCACACGCTTTGTCACTTCTGCGTGTAGGTCCATTTTCAACTATTACACGCTTTGACACTCGGATGTGTCACGCAACATTTTCCTACGCGTGCACGTCGATTTACACGCAGACGTGTTTGATTTTCGCGTGCCAAATCACTCGTATCAAGCTGGCCACGCGTTCACAAACGGAAGACCACGCTCCTGCCCAGGGGGCCAAATTACTGCCCCCCAGAGCCCTGAGCACGCTCCCACCTGCCATCTGCTGCTGCCTGACTGCCTGCTGGCCACGTGCCCTGCCATTTGCTGCCTGCACATCAGCCAGGGGTGCTGTTGCTGTGAGCACCCCTGCTGGAACCAAAGGCTCCCGACTGCTTTTCCGTCGCCCCACAGCCCTGCCTCAGGACCCAGTTGCCCACCCACTCCTGCCTCTGGGGTTGCCATGTCGGCCACTACAACAGGTGGCACCAGTGCCAACCCCCGGCCAAGGAGGCAGAGGGGCACCAGCTTCAGTGCCAGGGAAGTTGGTGTCGTGGTGGAGGCTGCCCCTGGTGGCTGGGGGGTGGGGGTGCAAGGGAACATGAGTGGGGGCCTGATGGAGGGTGCCCCTGGTGGCTGGGGGGTGGGGGTGCAAGGGGACATGAGTGGGGGCCTGGTGGAGGCTGCCCCTGCACTGCTGGGGGGTGGGGGTGGTGGGAGACATGAGTGGGGGCCTGGTGGAGGCTGCCCCTGCACTGCTGGGGGGTGGGGGTGGTGGGTGACATGGGTGGGGGCCAGGTGGAGGCTGCCCCTGGTGGCTGGGGGGTGGGGGTGCAAGGGGACATGAGTGGGGGCCTGGTGGAGGGTGCCCCTGGTGGCTGGGGGGTGGGGGTGCAAGGGGACATGAGTGGGGGCCTGGTGGAGGGTGCCCCTGGTGGCTGGGGGGTGGGGGTGCAAGGGGACATGAGTGGGGGCCTGGTGGAGGCTGCCCCTGCACTGCTGGGGGTGGGGGTGGTGGGAGACATGAGTGGGGGCCTGGTGGAGGCTGCCCCTGCACTGCTGGGGGGTGGGGGTGGTGGGTGACATGGGTGGGGGCCTGGTGGAGGCTGCCCCTGGTGGCTGGGGGGTGGGGGTGCAAGGGGACATGAGTGGGGGCCTGGTGGAGGGTGCCCCTGGTGGCTGGGGGGTGGGGGTGCAAGGGGACATGAGTGGGGGCCTGGTGGAGGCTGCCCTTGCACTGCTGGGGGGTGGGGGTGCTGGGAGACATGAGTGGGGGCCTGGTGGAGGCTGCCCCTGCACTGCTGGGGGGTGGGGGTGGTGGGAGACATGGGTGGGGGCCTGGTGGAGGCTGCCCCTGCACTGCTGGGGGTCGGGGGTGGTGGGAGACATGGGTGGGGGCCTGGTGGAGGCTGCCCCTGCACTGCTGGGGGGTGGGGGTGGTGGGAGACATGGGTGGGGGCCTGGTGGAGGCTGCCCCTGGTGGCTGGGGGGTGGGGTTGCAAGGGGACATGAGTGGGGGCCTGGTGGAGGCTGCCCCTGGTTGCTGGGGGGTGGGGGTGCAAGGGGACATGAGTGGGGGCCTGGTGGACGCTGCCCCTGCACTGCTGGGGGGTGGGGGTGGTGGGAGACATGGGTGGGGGCCTGGTGGAGGCTGCCCCTGCACTGCTGGGGGGTGGGGGTGGTGGGAGACATGGGTGGGGGCCTGGTGGAGGCTGCCCCTGGTGGCTGGGGGGTGGGGGTGCAAGGGGACATGAGTGGGGGCCTGGTGGAGGCTGCCACTGGTTGCTGGGGGGTGGGGGTGCAAGGGGACATGAGTGGGGGCCTGGTGGAGGCTGCCCCTGCACTGCTGGGGGGTGGGGGTGGTGGGAGACATGGGTGGGGGCCTGGTGGAGGCTGCCCCTGCACTGCTGGGGGGTGGGGGTGGTGGGAGACATGGGTGGGGGCCTGGTGGAGGCTGCCCCTGGTGGCTGGGGGGTGGGGGTGCAAGGGGACATGAGTGGGGGCCTGGTGGAGGCTGCCCCTGGTTGCTGGGGGGTGGGGGTGCAAGGGGACATGAGTGGGGGCCTGGTGGAGGGTGCCCCTGGTGGCTGGGGGGTGGGGGTGCAAGGGGACATGAGTGGGGGCCTGGTGGAGGCTGCCCCTGCACTGCTGGGGGGTGGGGGTGGTGGGAGACATGGGTGAGGGCCTGGTGGAGGCTGCCCCTGGTTGCTGGGGGGTGGGGGTGCAAGGGGACATGAGTGGGGGCCTGGTGGAGGCTGCCCCTGGTTGCTGGGGGGTGGGGGTGCAAGGGGACATGAGTGGGGGCCTGGTGGAGGCTGCCCCTGGATGCTGGGGGGTGGGGGTGGTGGGTGACATGGGTGGGGGCCTGGTGGAGGCTGCCCCTGGTGGCTGGGGGGTGGGGGTGCAAGGGGACATGAGTGGGGGCCTGGTGGAGGGTGCCCCTGGTGGCTGGGGGGTGGGGGTGCAAGGGGACATGAGTGGGGGCCTGGTGGAGGCTGCCCCTGCACTGCTGGGGGTGGGGGTGGTGGGAGACATGAGTGGGGGCCTGGTGGAGGCTGCCCCTGGTTGCTGGGGGGTGGGGGTGCAAGGGGACATGAGTGGGGGCCTGGTGGAGGCTGCCCCTGCACTCCTGGGGGGTGGGGGTGGTGGGAGACATGAGTGGGGGCCTGGTGGAGGCTGCCCCTGCACTGCTGGGGGGTGCGGGTGGTGGGAGACATGGGTGGGGGCCTGGTGGAGGCTGCCCCTGCACTGCTGGGGGGTGGGGGTGGTGGGAGACATGGGTGGGGGCCTGGTGGAGGCTGCCCCTGCACTGCTGGGGGGTGGGGGTGGTGGGAGACATGGGTGGGGGCCTGGTGGAGGCTGCCCCTGGTTGCTGGGGGGTGGGGGTGCAAGGGGACATGAGCAGGTGTGCAGGGTAGTCCCCTGTTTTGTGGTCTGCCTGCAGGGGCCGTGGTTGGTGTACAGGGAACACCTGTGAGGACCCACCCAGCCTAATCGCGTGTGCAACTTCCCACGCACCCCTGTAATACACGTACCCAGCCAAATCGCGTGTGATAATTCCCGCGCACCCCTGTTATACACTACCCAGACAAATCGCGTTTGATAATTCCCGCGTACCCCTGTAATACACGTGCCCTGGCTAATCGTGTGTGAGACTTCACGCGTACCCCGGTAATACACGTACCCTGGGCAATCGCGTGTAAAACTGCCCGCGTACCCCTGTAATACACGTACTCTGGCTAATCGCGTGTGAAACTTCCCCCGTACCCCTGATATGAACGTTACCCGCTTTGCGTTCCTTGTTTGGCAGCCCTGTAAACTGGTCCAGGGTTAGCGCAGCCCTTTGCGATGCTTTAGCGATTTTGATGGCTTTTCCTTGCGCAAGGGCGTTCTTGGGGGCGTTACTGGCGCTGCTGCAGGGTCGCTGCGATACTCTGCGCCACGGCTGGTTTGGGAGCCTAAAATCCATGAATACGCTGTGCGCGGAAATCGGTTTTAGCGCACGTGCCTGGCGCAGACAATCGCACGCGGACACTCTGCGCCAGCCGCTTGCGACACTTTTCTGCGAAATTCTATGAATTACCCTGTTAATCTGAAGACAATTGGTGTGTCATCACCATTGGTTTGTGAGGCAGCAGAAAATTGACTGATGAGGTCAGCATTGGTTTTTGGTGGTTGCCTAAGAGCCAATGTCAAGGACACTGCAATTGCGAGAGGTATGTTTTGAAAGGAAAGGATCCAATCTGACTTGCATTTCCTATCAGCTAAAACAAGAAAGAGATCCATTTAAGTGGAATGCCCTTAGTGCTCAGTGATGATGTTAGGCAGCTGATCATGGTGGCATGATTGACTGTGGTCACGGCTGCCGATTCATCTCTGAGACTGAGGATAGCAGGGGCGTTGCTGTCCGGAGACTTCAGGGGCTCATCTCTCCTGCACAGGAGGACAGTGTCTGTGTGGCTGCAGGTCTGAATCCAGGCTGGTGATCCTGCAGGAGATGGATGCATTCTCTGTCCTCCTGCAGCTGTTCAGGTGCCACTTTTCCAGGTTCTTGCCTTTGAGGGGCACATTAGGAATGGGACAGAGGTTTACTCAGACATTAGAGCCATCAGTAGACTAGACATCTTGGGAAGAGGGGGGATGCTGGTCTTCATGAGGAGCCCAGGGGAGTCACCAGGTTCAAGGGGGTGATTGATCGGGGCAGTTAGTGAGTGTCCAAGGGAGGTAAAACTGTCTTCAGGATCTGACTCCTCAGACTCAATATTCAGGTAACACCATGGGTAAGGAGGAAGAAAATAAATAACCAGAATGGACCCATCCAAATACGCAAATGTGTCCCCAAATACATTATTGGGACGTTAACAATAGGGGTTCCACCAGGGGTGCCAGGGTGTGGAGTGAGGGTGTGGGGGTTGCCTCAAACAATAAACAATACATAAATAAACAGGAAAGCTGCAGCTGCATTCTTCTTGTGAAAATCCCCCCGAAGTGGCTGGGCGTGCTGAGTAGCGTTGTTTTCTCAGATACCTATTTGCTATCAATTGGTGGGAACCCCCTCATCTTTTGCATTTCCCTGGACTATCAAAAGATGTCACACTGTGTTCCGCTTTGGACAGACGTCCTGTGGATTTCCAAAGGTCTCGTCATCATGACACTGTAGACTGATAGTGAAACATCAGACACATCCTGTCCAGAAGCTTCCAGTGGGGACTTCCCAGTGATCTTGTGTCTTAGAATCACAGCCTAGCGCAATGTTTACAGTATCCTTTTGAAAACCTTGTTACAATTTTAACATTTGTTCACCATAAAAAAATAAATCCAAACTGAACTGAGTGATTTGTAACTTTAACCATTTGGAACTTTCTCAATGAGCCACATCCTTCCATTCATGTGTTAGCAAGGAAGTTTTGCTTAAGTTTTGCTGAAAATGAAATCGACAAACGTAACCAAGACTTATAATGAAGTGTTAAAATCGAGGAGGTTACAAATATCGTTTGGCTGTCATATGTGAAGTGGAGCCACAAATGTCTGTGACTGGCAAAGTCACCCATGCTCAGATATAACATCACATGTGCAGCTGCTGCTGCCATCATGTATCAAGTGAAGCCTTCAATACTCCAATCCTTTGCTCTATATACTTCCAAAGGGTAAATAAATTGACTTTTATTGATGCAGGAAATCTTTAAGTAAATTGTGGGGGACACAAATTCCCTTTTAATGGGAACAATAATGTTGAGATTCAATGGTATCTTGATCCAACTACATTTCCTTTAAAATCTTTTTTCATAGATCACAAGCGTATGCACCAGTAACACAGAAGATTAAACTAATCGCCTTTCCACCAACTGACCTGCCAACTAAATATTGTGTGTGGGTGTGTTGTTTTATGTTTACACTGTCACAGAGAGCACCCTAGCACCCTCAAAGCAGTAGCAGGATTATCAGTTGCTTTCCTCTGTGTGCATCAATTGTTTCATCAAAAAGTCCCTAAAATGACTGTGATCTTCACAAGGATGAGTAAACCCAATTCTCACCTGTTTGTGACAGCTTTCAGATTGTAATGTTCCTTTTCCCATATTTTCCCATATTTCGCTACATGGAACTGATTAAAACCTGATAGTAATATATTGAAGTATGAAATCAGCTAATATTGAACAATCAGTTTTTCCGTTGTATGCTTGAGAACAGTTTTCAAAAACATATGTCTAGTTTTCAATCATTGTTCATATAAACGAGGCACACAGGACCAAGATGCTGTCTTGGATGTCAACTGGATGTCCTTGGCATCTCATACATGAACTATGCTGATGACACCCAAATTCTCTTCCCCCTCTCAGACTCTTACCACCAAGACACTGCAACCATCAACTCAGTCTACAACTTCATCTAGAACAGGATGGCAACACACATGGACCATCAATCAACACCTCATCTACTGACCCCCTGTTCCCATTGCATCCTTCGAAGAAGATCTCTTCCAAATCATCAATCCCTCCATAAAGGCAAATGCCAAACTCCACATTTTAGGGGACCTCAACCTGGGCCTCAATGACCCCTCTGACACTGACGCCAAAAGCATAGTCATGACTCTCGATCACGCTGGCTTCCTTCAACAAATCACCAACCCTACCCACATCCATGGCCGCACCTTTGATTGGATTGCTGATCTCAACTGCAAAATCTCCAACCCGACCATCTCGACCTGCCCATGTTCAGATTACCACACCATCACTTTTGAAATCCCGATAAGCAAACGGCCCTCCTCCTGCCACACAATGTAACCAAAGGCCTAGCCCGCTACACCAAGAACCTAACCAAGGACAACCTCCGACCACTCCTCTCAGACCACAAAGACCCATCCAATAGAACAATCAACCCTGTGGCCCTTGTCGATCTCTACAATGCCACGATTACTCAAGTAGTTGCATACTCGCCCTGCTCAAACAGCATAAAGTCACTCCTGCTCTAAAGAAAAACTCCTGGTTCACACCTGAGCTCCTTCAGTTTCCCACTTGAAACGTGCTGCAGAAACAACTTGGAGGAAAAACCCTTCCTCGGCCATCAAAGACAAGTTTACTTCACTCGCCAAAGAGTATAAAAAGGCCATACACAGTGCCAAATCCAATAGCTACAACACAAGAATAGAAAGCGCCAAATCAAATTCTTGCAAACTCTTCACAATCTTGCGCAAACTGAAGTCTCCAGCACCACTTCCACTACCCTCACAGTAGATGACACCTGGTGCACCAAGGTGCCAGAATCCCTTACAGGAAAAATCCTCACACTCCAGGAAAAAAATGTGCTCCAAGCAACAAGCCATCCAAGCCAAACCACCACTCTCCTCTCACCCTGCGTCACCACATTGCCCATCCTCCACGCAATTTGACTCTCAACCTGTATCAGAACTGGAAGTAGCTAACATAATCAAACGCCTTATGCCTTCCCGCTGCAAAGGCAACACCTGCCCGCCCCCATCATCAAGACTGCACACCAATGCCCAGTAAAAAATGCCATAGCTGTCCCCTGAGATCCCAGTGCTGTACACATATAATCTTCCCCCAGCCTCCCCAGTGCCTTGCACGCACACATACTCACATTCAATGTTATTATATGTGAGTGTGATGCCCTCATTCACCAGGGGGTATGCATGGCATTTTTTACTGGTCATCTATGATAAAGCAAGGATGATAAGTGTTATTACGTGGCTACTCTAACATAATGGTGCAGCTAGTCTAGCGATTTCTTACTGTGGCATGCCATTTTGTATTGGGCATCTTTGATAAAGCATGCATGAGACGTGCTGGAGTGACATTTGGTGCAGCCAGTTTGGACATGTTCTCAAACGGTTGCATGCATTTTTAATGGCAAAACCAACTAGAGTATGTGGGGATACTGCCATATTTTGGCAGAACAAGCGTGTACATGTTTTTTATAGTATCATTACTGGCATTATGTGCAAAGCAAACATGACTATATTATTATATGTGAATACTGGCGTATATTGGTGCAGCCAGCATGGAGGTGTATGAGCACAGCCAGCGTGAACATCTTTTTATACTGGCACATATTGTGGGCAAAGGCATCATGAATATGCATTGTAGAAATGTACTGTTGTTGACTTGCATCTATTTGGTTTTTTCATAAGTTATCCTACAAAACCAATTGCAAACTGCTTCACTTTTTACCCAATTCTTCCAAAAAGTGTGCTGGAAAATGCACCATTTTAATCCATTATTTAAAAAATGTCTCAGGAGTAGTACCCCCATTCCCTGGTCCACCCTTGATAGGTTTGGGCTCTCTCGCTATGCTCCACTGCTAGGACATATTTGGGTGAAATATTTATGTCCCTCCACTTAAGAACATCCCCAGACACTGCTGGATTTGTGTGAGTGGCCTACCTACTAAATTCTAACACAAGATTGGGATGGCATCGAGGAGACGAAAGTGTACTGTCTCGATACTGTCTGAATTTATGTTGGAAATGAAAAGCAATTATAAACCGAATAAAAGTAAACCAATCAACATATTAGTCGAATAGTTATATTTCATCTGTTCTTGGTTTAATTAAGGACAATGCTGCACTTTGCTCCATGAAATTGTGAACTTCTGTAGGTCAGATAACATTAGCCCCAAAGTTACATAGATTGGTATGTATGGTGAGCTTTGTTTTGCTTAAAGGGGAAATAGCATTTTGTATGCTTAGGTGTGCACTGCAATGAAGTTTATTGTAAGTCTTACTTACTAAGGGATCAGACTGTTTAACTGAAAAACAGCATAGGTGCATACTCTTTAGAGTGTTTCCCCTCATTCCTGTTTGGATTTTTTCACTGAACATGCGGTTCTCACCACAACCGTCTCATTCTTTGATGAATCCCTGCACGGCGGGGGAACCTCACAAAGAAATCACAAACCTCAGCTTCCCTGCAGGCTTCCCAGCACTGCGCCGATTCCAGTGCGCAGTGGCCATTTACTGGTGTACGTGGATCTGCTGCATTCCTGCAGATTGTGCCCACATTTTCTATGGAAAAGTAGTCACAGTCAACAGAAATCCTGCCTGTACTGGAACCATCATGGCGGATCCCTGTCATTCACACGTGTGCCCAAGGCAGAAAGGAATACAGATCTACTGCCTGCAGTGGTGAAAGACACAGAAACCTGGAGTGTGCCCGTGTTCAATTGACTCTCACCGCTGACTGAGTTGAGCTAGCAGATGCCAGCATAGCTAGGCCAGCAAGCAGGAGAGATGGCAGTCAGGCTCTTTCTGACCAATTTACCAGCCCTTAATTCTCAGTTCTTTCTTTGCTCAAAAATGTTAACCTGGATGGGGAAATATGTCCAACCTTCTAGCAACGCAAACACTTGTAATTCACTGGCTTGATTCCAGAGCCTTTGGTTCATTGTGGTTTCATTTCTTAGTAGACTTTTTTAACCTTAAATTGTGACATTTCCTGCACATAACATTTTCATCTGATATGTCTTATGATTGCTCCCCCTCCCCGCACACTCACGGCATGTCCTAGCTTCACAACATAAACATGTTGTATGTCAAATTTTAGAAACCAACAATTGTCAGTAACATTCCAAAGAATGACAACACATTGCGATCAAATATGTTTGAAAATCAATCAAAAATCGAATTAGTAAATTCCTCTAACTAATTTTATTGCAGCGAAACATACCATGCATTAAGAGACGAGCTTGCGGTGCACCTGATAGCATTAAGTTCAAAAGATGTATCCTTATTGTGTTTTTTTTTATCATAGCTCAATAACATTGTTTAAAAATATAATAATTATAATCATGGCTTAAACAACAATAGTCCAGCCCCATCGATTGTTAAGAGTCAGTGACCTGACATGGGGCTAAGCCTTCCCCAGCTCTGCCAGCATTCAACACGAGATCCTGGCATGTGATGTTATCTTCCCAGGCACCTTACACATATTTTCAGACTCTAACGAGTGTGTGCGCATGTAAGCAAATAATACGCATACATTGACTGTGCTTGCAGCACAATGTGTTTCTCCATCTACTGCTCACACTCCAGTCTTCTTTAAACCAGTAAAAACAAATCGTGGCAGCTGATTGAGTTCACATTGCACTTTCACAGGCTTCAGAAGGGAACTCTAATAAGAAAGACTGAATCATAAATCCCACCTAAGAAAGACTGCCCTGCCAAATGAATGCACAAGAGATAAATAGCTGGCAAGAAGTTTGACCCCACTGCCAACTGATATGAACATTATTTATATTATTTATATACTAGCAACCTGTACTCCAACGGGTTCTGTAGAAAGACATGATAACGCTCTCAACAATTGTTGAAAATCAATGATCCTGTAGGTCGCTGTTCTGAGTCCCTTATCTCTTGATGTGCTTTGCACTCTGAAGTAAACTGCAATGAGAATGGGCACGTGCGGCTGGCTGACAAACCCCAGAGCAGACAAGCAGGGGAGGTGAGAGTCGGCGTGCTGCAGCATACTGGGACCTTCTGTGCACTCTCCCCACCTGTCCCCTCACCCTGGAATGGTGCAGTGAGTTGCAGTGCAGATATCCTATGGCCTTGAAATGAGTTGTGTTCTTCACGTTGAGATGATTAAAATGAGGTCTGATTGGTCCTTCTACGACCACATTAATGTTTCTAGGATTTTCAGGCAACCGTCTCGTGTGTAGTGGCTGAAATCCAGGGAAATGGGTAGGGTGTCCATATGTCATGTAGCCAGTACTGTCCGCAGGCTCCTAACAAGTAACTATGAAAAATGTGGTGCAAGTTGGTGGAACAGTGTGGAATTGTATAAGGAGGAAATTTAACAGATATTCTGCTTTATATGAGGGAAGAACAATGCTCTACTGATCACAGTAGATACGATGTCGGATTTGATGGGAAGCAGTGAACTTCTTATAATGGGGTGACTTCAAGTGATATTCTAACCAGGTTGTGGTGGGGACTTCATGGAACAGTCATCAGGGACAATGCATGGCTAGATTTACATAGATTAAGGACAATCAACATTAGACAGGTTAAAGTGCAGTTAGGGCGCACAGCTAACTGTATTAGGGATGTGACCATGATGGATGAAGTGTTAGAGTGGAGGCAGAGAAAGTAAGGGACAGGAGCAGGTTAGAGGCAGGGGAAACATGTTAGTTTGAAGGCAGATGAGAGGCAGGTTAAGAGGATAACCTGTAGGCGAGGAGGTAGGCTTTCAATTTGGATTTGAACAAATCAGTGTGGACTGTTTCTCAGATGTCCAGTGGAAAAGAATTCCATGCAAGTGGAGCAAGAAGAGAGAAAGAGCATATACGAGAGGAAGCACAGGGAGGGTGAGGAGCCACAAGGGGAGTCGAGGAGGAACAGTGGAGATTACGAGAAGGCTTGTAGAGGTGGGTAGACGAGGGTAGATATGGTGCTGCCTTTTCGTGGATAGATTTGTGAACCAGGAGAAGAAATTAAAATCTGGCCTTGTTTTGTAGCATCACCCATCCTGCCTGCTGACTGTAAGTTGAAGACATAAAGCTAAAGCACTGTAAGCATCCACTAATGCAACTTATCTTCTCCAAACTCCTTACTTTACATTTTTGCTCTGAAACCCATGAGTCAAAAACTAAAAGTGGCGTTCGTCTTAAAAACATGCTGAAGTGTCAAGTGCCATAACACTAACTGACTAGCACAGGGCTTGAAAGAAGGGAAGTCCTGGGTGGGCTCTTATTGATTTCGACCAGCAGTGTATACAATGGTCCCATTTGCAGATTTGTGTGTTTTGCAGATTTCTTCTTTTAACCCCATCAAAGTCAGTCATTCAAATGTTAAATGTGTCCCTGGTAGAACATTCTCTAATTGACTAAAGTATCTCAAATCAGTCCTTAATAGTTGTACAAAATAAGCATTCTCTGAGGCATACCACTTGCATACAATTGAGCCATACACATAAATCATTCTCTGAGCTGGGGCACCTCCACAAATGGTGCATTGACTAAAGCAAAAACATAACACAACCCCACCACAAAACATGTTCCGCAAAGTGCAGTGCCCCCAAGAAAGACACCCATCACATGAATGACTTTCAAACACTGTGCAAGGCCCTTTCAGTGTGCTATCAGCAAAACCTTTTAATACCATGATTGTTTGGTAGTATGCCATGTTAGTAAATGTCCCAAGAAAATGCGGCCAATCAGCAGTATAGAACCATCTTAGTGCATGGTCCCCCTGTGCATCACCAAATGCCTTCTCCTTGTATGGATCCTACAATGCCCTGTTTGTAAATGGACACTATTCAACCAGTATTACATGTCCTACTTGGCACATCTGTATAGATTTGCCTTATTATGTGGGTTCTGAGAAAATCTGACTTGCTACATGCACTATATGTCAGTGCCCCACCTCTGCAAGGTTTTCTAGTAGCCTCCTTGGTGCAGTGTTAGTGCAGCACCAAGACAGTAACATCCCAAGTAAATGTCCCTGTTGCTGCATGAACTCTTCACTGAAAGTGCTCCCTCAGTCTGCAGTCCCCATTATCGACCACAGTATAGTGCCCCCTCAATGAAGGTGCCCCCTTAGTGCAGTGGGCCAGTATGCATAGCCCTTACTACATCCCCCTGGGTGTTCTTGGTGCATTGCCTTCATGGTGGATCATTCACAATGTGCAGTGCCATTATCAAGTGAAGCTTTTCCTCAGTGAATTATTCCCTAAGCAGTCCTTGTGCAATGTCCTTCTCAATAAGGTCTAGTAAGTGCCCTCTCAATAAATGGTCTTCTCCGTGCTACATGGTACGCCTGTCCATTAAAGGACTCGCCCCTACTGTCTTATGCAGATGATGGCACTGTTGGTCCTTCTCTGTCTTAAACACTGCCAAATAAGCGCGGTCCAGTCTTCTCCTAAGTCTATGTTTTCAAAGAACTATGCCATCTCAGTACAAATCCCATAGCACCATCCTGATTTAGCAAATTCTAAGTGCCCTCCTCAGTGAAGTGCTTCTCCGAACCTGGCCGCGTCAGACGCGTGTCGCCTAAACAGATTATCTTCATCACCCTCTCATTTACTGGCCTCTTCCGTTCATAGCCCTGTAAGTTTCACATTAATTAAAAAACACCCTGCAGCTCAAAGCACACTAATATGGGCAACATAGCATAAGGCCCTTCTGTGCCCCTCGGATACGCTCAGTAGCACCCTACAACCTGTCCACGTATGGCCTTTTTGGGGGGGGGGGGCTTTGAAAAGACAAGGTTGAAGAGACGAGCTGGAGGCTTATTTTTTCGACCAGTACCATTTTGAAAAATATTTCCCAGCATCCTTGTTCAGTGATAGTAAACTGATACCGTATCGATATATATTTAATTGCAATGCTGGTAGAGAGGCGTGTACCCCTATGTGTTACTGCTTGCTGTTTACAACTGAAAAGTAGGCAGAATCCATAGTCAATCATGACAGCCCCGGAGCAGGGTCTGCCAGCTTCCCAGTCCGTGCACCTGCACTCTGGAACAGGTTACCTGCCCAACTAGGAGACAAACCATCCTACAATGCCTTCAGAAAGCAGCTCAAGACTTACCTTTTCAACTGACAGTCTCCCTCCCACCCTCTTCTCCCCCTCCCCCCTGTCTATTACGTTGGTACTAGCGCCCAGATGCTCATGTGATAAATGTACAAATAAATAAATAAACGTGGGAAGATATGTGTATGTTTTACATTTAAATTATAAGCTCTTGTTTTGGTGACATGACTAAGCTCATATCCACACTCAGATGGTCCCAACCTACAATTCTGGGAACGGAACTGGCAGTTTTTGTAGACAACTGAAAATGTATTAAAAAAAATTACATCTAAACAAAGTCTTCAACTTTATGCAAAGAAATTGCCACATTGTTAGAAAACAATGCAGAAAAACAATTTGTCAGCAATTTTACCTGGCGACATGAATCTTTCTATTTCACTCAAAAGCATTCATTTACATAATCAATTCTATGTATGTATATTCTACTCTAAAACATGCCAGGCATTCTAAATACGCTCCTATTGCTCCTATCCAAGAAAGACAATATACTTCAATGATAGCCTTGCCTCTTATCGGCCAGTGTGTTAACATATGTTCATATATAACCATTGCAAAATTCTTTACAACACTTGAATTTCTCCAGTATCAAAACAATTGGATAAATGCAATTTTTCAACACATGTTGGCTTCACTTGGTTCCCATATATTAGTGTGCAGTTGTGAATGAATAAACTGTGCATGGGTGATTTAAATATTGGCAAGAACAAGATGAATCTGCCTCCTACAGCAATTAGGAAAATAATACTCTCCGGGAGTGTGCACTCTTCTCTGGACACATGTGTGTGCAATCTCTGTGTATGTGTATGCCGCTTTGAATCTATGTATGGGTGCAGCTTTCAATCTACAAATGTGTGCACATTTTAATGCATACATATTTGTACAACTTCCAATCTGTCTCTATTCATTTGCCTACAGATTAAAAGGTACAGTGGTAAAGCACCCTTGCCCTTTCACATAGGTCTACTAGTGCATTTCAAGACAAGGGATTGCATAGGTTTTCCACTTTGCACAATTTTCTGTGAAAATAATTACTTCTCTGGATACATTAGCTAGCATTTGAAAATGTCTACAGGCCAAAACTAGTGTGAAGAGATGAATCAAGTGTCGATTATTGTGGCCTCACAAGACATGATCTATCTCATGATGAAAATTCCTGAGGTTTGGGCTAGTAGCTCAAATCTGAATCGAGGGATTTGCACAGGCATGTCTTATTTCAAATGAAAGAGAAGTGCAGTGTACTGGATAGCTCAGGGCCAACAGGTTTGTCTTGGAAGGAAGACGACACAGCTGATCCCGCGCTTACAAACCACTCACTGCTATTAAGCGTGTTATAAATGAACAATAAAATACAAAAAAGAATTAAATAAAACAAAGTTAAATAAAATGCACGTTATGATACAATGGAACTTTGAATGATACTTCTGAAGAGGGAGTCGGGATCCTGGGACCGCCCACCCACCCCATCAAGTTCATGACAAGACGGAAGGCCAGAAAAGCCTGCAACCACCCATTCTATTTCGGATGAATCCCAACTGCACCAATGATCGACAAATACCAGAGAGATACTCTCTCAGTCAGCCATACAGACCAAGTGTGGTACAAATCTATCCATGTGTGGGAAAAGAGCCTGAGACAATGATCAGGGACAACTATATAGACAGCCTGGACCAGGCACCAAGAAGCCATGTTACTGATGTCATCAGAGACATACAGCGTCAGACATGAAGCACACATGCAGTCCGCACTACATCACACAGACACACACTCGAATACATGAAGAACATGAGAGCACAGTTCTATAGTTAGAGGATAGATAAATATACATACTGTCATTGCTTTTATTATTTTGTCATTAGCCAAATGCAGTAACGCAGAACCGCATGGCACAAGAGATCCTGAGCAAGCTTGCTGATGCTTAAAGCCAATAGTCACGTGGACATACAGAAATACACATGGAACCTGATCAAACCATGTATAGCTAACCCATAGGGAATGTGGTATACCATGGACAATTTAGAAACCGCAGGTCAAGAGATATGAAGACATTCCAATCCCCAGATGACAACGGGACCAGGTGCAAAAAAACAGAACAAAACCTCATAATTAGGAGCTGCAGAGCTCAATTTTGCGGTCTCTAATCATTTGGTTCATCTGAATGAAACAATGGATAGTCTTCCATGGTGGGAAAGAGAAGTCAGTTCCAGCAGCCAGATGCAGATTGCAACAAGTATTGCTACAATTAGGAGAATATTCTCATAAGGCAAAGGTGGTGTACACAAGTTACATTACAGACACATAATCGTTCACATTACCTTGAAGAGATACACCACGAGCTGAGAACTCGTTCGAGTCCCAGGCCTGGCGGGATCAGCTCTAGCCAAATACAGTTTAATATCCATGGGGTGGATGGCAATGGACAAGAACCAATGGTAAGCCCACTACTCTGCAACAATGTAATAGATAGTGAATTGGGGACGGGACAGACCAGCCACCTGACATGTAAGGCCCAGTAGAATAACACGCAGAGGCGACCATATAGGTTATTAGATTCCCGATGGCCAATCCCTCACACTGAGAAGGACCCAAGTAATGACAGAATCATGACGTTGTTTTATAGTAAAACTGGCCTGCGAGCCAGGAAACATCAAGAAGTACTGGAATCGACTGGTGTTCTTGTATCAATCCCTGTTGGGTTTTATTTGTAATAAACCGCAGTTTGAAATTGCCATTGACAGAGTGTGTACTTGTGGAGGGAATTGGGCTCTGCAAGTCCACAGACTTTCAGCATCGTTCTGGCATACCTGGGAGTTCTCCCCAACAAGTTGATAGCAGCGCTGATGATTCGCTGCGTCAGCCTGGAACACGGTCATCTCCTCCACCACGGAGCCTGAGAGGCTGCAGAAACTTTGCATATTTTGAAAAGATGAGGAACACGTACCCGTTGACAGGCCATCAGGGCCAAACTTGGAAAATGCCCTGCCCGAAGTCAGCGAGGAGTCCAGGCAGACCAGGTCAGGGAAGTGGGCACTTTGTATGGGACTCGACAGCCGAGCAGCACCAGCAGACCATGGAGTGTAAGTATTGACCCAGTCGAACGGCAGCTGTGGATTTGAGGGAGGGTATTGAACATTGTGGAATATTGTTTAGTATTGTCGAGTATTGTCAAAGTATTGTCTAGCATTGTCAAAGTCAGTAGGGACAGTAGCAAAGGTAGATGTCCTTTTTCTATGTTTAGGGCACATTCGAGTTTAAGAGGTAAACGGTTCTGGTGAATAACCTAGACTATTGACTCGAGGGCACGGAGGGCAAATGTTATGTAAATAGTGCACTTCCTGTGGGCTGGGCGTTTTAGCTCGGGTCATAGATGACAGTCTCCCCATAAGGTTTAGCAAGGGAAGCTGGCCTAGATTGGGCAAGCTGAGTCGACTGGTTAAGTCTCCTGGAGTGAAACGTTTTGCACGCTAGGCGACGCATCGCGTACAGTTCGATCACAAGAGAATATTGGTATACTCTGCCTTGAGACGGGAAGACGGCTGTAGGGTTTTTGTGTATTCTGGGAGTAACGAGCTAAACTGCGTGCACTTGGTATTTGATCTCCAAGCACTACCTTGGTTAGTAAATTGGTGACATCACTCATAGGTTTGTACATAGGACACAGAGAGCATGAGAAGGTGAGGAGCTAGCATTGGAAAATTGGGATTGGTAGACCAGGTGAACCAGTGGCGGTGCACTGAATGCACATGCGCAGGAATGTGGGTGTGCCTGAGGAGGCAGTAAAGGTAGATAAAGGGCGGTGCGCGGAGCACACCTGATAAGTTGTGAAGCAAGAGAGGCTTGTAGTAACCTGAAAGGTATTGTTATTACTTTGTACCCTTCTCCCCAAACAGCAGATTGTCGAAACCATTGACTTGAGGTCAGGTAAAAGCAAGAAAATATATCAGTGGAAGTGCAGGGGTGACACACCCCTAAAGTACCTTTGTAAGACACTGCCACCCTACCGAGAGAAGATGTGTAAATATAGCATAGACTAGTCTAAGGGAACAGAGGGCAAGTTAACTAAACCATGGCCACCGTTCAGATGTTTCTCCAAAGACTACTGACTCACATACAGGGTACCTACAAGGGGAAGAAGCTGACTAGCCGCATCGCCATATTTGAGATGCGGTGCATGCTTCAGGAGAGAGAGGGGGATGCAGCGAGGTGTCAGTGGATGCTGAGTCATCCGGAGGTACCTGTTTCTAAGACCCTGCCTTCCGCTCCCCACACTTCCCTTCAAATGTAGCATCTGATGACACAGATGAAAAGCAAGGAATGTACCCACTACGGGAGTTAAGAGCAGCAGAGGGGTATTCAAACTCAGCATATAAGCCATCAACATATACTCGGGAGGAGGGGCAGAGAGGCGCAGGGCAGCCGATCACTGAGAAGGGAACATACAGTGAGGTGCAGAAGAGTGCGAAGGAGGGGCTCAAGAGCATAGCCATGAACAAGTGGAGAGAAGGAGAGATACTTCTGAAGCTGGAAGGGAAGAGATATGGGGAGACAGAGGCGGTTGAAAAGGCAATGGAAGGTCTGAAGGGGAGCGGTGAAGCATTGGATTGGGCTGAAATAATGGAGGAAGCGGATAGAAGGGAGAAGGAACGAGAGGGGAAACTAGAGAGGGAGGACAGGGAGAGAAGGGATATTAGAGAAGACTGAAAGTAGGAAGAATGAGGAGAAGGAGCATATGCAGAGAGAAAGAGAAGAGAGGATCAAAAGGAATTGCAGAGAGAGGAAAAGAGAGGAAGGGAGCAACAGGACAGAAGGACAGGGGAAGTGGAAGAGATCGAGAGGCGGAGTGAAGTAGCAGAGCAGGAAAAACGCAAGTTGATTAAGAGAGAACAGAGGAAGTTGCAGGTAGACAGATTGGCATGGGAACATGCACGCAAGGAGGAGGACGAGGAAGCAATAAGGGCAGTAAAGACACAATGGACAGTGGACAGGTGAAACAACAGACTTGAGGATGACCAATGAGCGGAACCAGATAGCACAAACTCACGGTTCAGGAGCACAATGGAAAGGGACAGGGGGCCTGTGGGTGAGGCAGCAGATGTGACTTGAGGGATATCGACATCAGCCTGAAACCCAACATGGACATGACAACTAGGAGACTGAGCTTTGCAGATTACTTTTGTAGTAACATGGGCTCGGGGGCCGACAATGAAGGCCGGAAAAGTGGGGACGAGTGGGGGAAGCCATGTCGGCTCCAGTCCATGGGGACAGGGGCAGACAAGCGGGTGACATGGGAGCACGGAATACATATGCAGTGACCCGGAGGAGGCAGCTTGGATGGGCAGGCACGGCTGGCGACTGACTTGCGCAATCTCAATGACATCTCTACATATGTGGACAGGCTTAGAGACCTCCCAGGACGAAAGAAGGGGGAGACAACCATAGTTTGCTCAAGGGTAAGGTTAGCAGGGTAACATGACGACAGTGTCCGGATACCCATACCAGAACCGATATATGTGTACGCAGGCATCAAAAGCGAGAACAGGCAGGTTAGACTGACTCAAAGCGCACTTGGGGGGGCAGGGTTTACACAGATGCCCTTACTGGAAAGGGGAGGGGTGCGACCTCAGTGTATACCATGGAAACACGCTGAGAAGGAGAACATAGCGTGTAGGCTGGCATCGTTGAGTATGGGTGCTGGGAAGAGATTTACGAGGTGGAAAGAATGACAGCGGGACAGAGGTTAGCAGTGGGAGACGTAAAGAGACTACTAGTGGCGATCCTCAGGGATGCTGCTGATGAAGTATGGAGGAGGGCAGGGTTTCCGAGAGTGACGACCCAAAACAGGGCGCACGATGGTTCGCCATTTGAAAACTGCAGAGCAGCAGTATGGCGAGCATTAAGGACACAATACCCAAACACATCAGACATTGGGGCAATTATGTCCTGGAAAATGAGGGAATACAAAGAACACTTACAATACATTCAGGAGATTCAAGAGCTTTGGTGCCTTGAAAATCAGTAGCAATATTCTATCGCATACTATGCCAGGGGCTGCCAGAGCCCATTCGGAAACACTTAAGGAAGCTAGTTGATATGGAAGCAAAAGGGTGGCCAGAAATACAGCTCACAATAGTTTGCCATTGCGGAAAGAGAAGGTCAAGAAAAAGGTGAAAGACAGAAGGATGATGAAGTGAAACTAGTACAGAAAAAGCTATCGAAGTACACAATGAAAGGGGCGGTAGTAACCAGCCACACCACACAGGGGATGCAGCAGCAGCCGCAGCAGTTCACACCACCCATGGTGGGAGGGTTCATGGGGCAGGGGAACACACAGCAAGGGTTTGGAGGAAGAGGGGGCAACCAAGAGGACGCGGGTTCTGAGCACAGATACATCACAACCAAGGGGGATTTCCAGGAGGGTTTTGGGGATAGGGCAGCAGGTGAAGCAGGGAGCCAGGGGATTTTTCAGGGGGCTTTCAAGGGCAGGGGAAGGAGCCACCACAATGCTGGACTTATGGGCAGATGGGAAACATCGCGAGAGTTTGTAGGAGCTGGGTTATGCAGCATAATTCAGGAACACAGGGCCAGCAGCCATACAAGGGTATAAGGACGACTACTACACACCAAACCAGCAGAAGAAAAGGCAGATACAGGGCAAACACCAACAGGTGCCACAAGCTCAGGCACAAGCACCTCAGATGTAACCACAGATTCCACAGATGCAAGCCCCTGTACAACAGTATTTGCAAACACCACAGATTAGAGTGAACATACAGCAGTTGTCACAGGTATAGACTAATGACGCAGTGGCACACGTGGACCCCATGGCAATGGTTCCCGTCAGACAGCTGGAAGGAGTTACCATGGTGGATGGTGGGGAATAACCACTTTATTGGGAATGGGATGTTGTTATACCCTCAATAGGACAGCCCACATACAGACTTGATGTGTTCCATCCTGTCAATCAGACCCAACCCTGCGGAGTAACGTTGCATAGGGGTGGCGATAGTTGACAAGACTTTTTCCATTTGGGTAGACACAGGGGCAACTAGGTCCTGCATCTTAGAAGGAGCATTTAGATTGTCAGACGATGCCATGGATACTCAAGGATTCTCTGGGGCTCTGGAAGTGGTTCCTCTCACAGACGATATCTTACTTTCTATAGGAGAGCATGATCCATCTCTGCCTTTACTTTACTCTCAACAGACACCTGTAAATATATTGGTACAAGACATTATGAGCAGACGGAACATGACAATTTCATTCACAGACAAGGGGATAGTGTGATCCACACCAGGACTGGACATACTTAATATAAGATAAATCATCCAAGCATATTGTGGACATAGGGTACAGCAGGGAGTGCCAGTAGATGAGGAGATGTTCCAGTACAGGACTGACATTGCTATTGCATGGCTCCCAGGAATTGCAAGCAAGCTCTGGTGTGTTCCAAATGAGTATTTGTTCAGAAACAAGATACCCGAGATACCATCAGACGAGGAGGAGTGACCGATAGTGCCAATAGAAATTGAGGCAGTGGTAGCGAGAGAGGGCTGGATAGCGGTACATGGGATGGGAGACACAGAACGAGCGTGGAAAGCAGTGATCACAGTGGCAGAATGGTTCAGGTTGAACACAGTGACAGACGAAGAGCTATTCAGGGAAGAGAGGTTAAAGACAGTGATGGTGTTCGAGATGAGTGTGATTTACTTGTTAAGGATACACTACAGGGAGGTACCACAGAGAATGGCAATGGCGCTGAAACAGCAACCCTTTTCTGTGAGGAAGATCTGGCCAAGGTGCCCAGCACCCTATGGACAACAATTCCCTATGATGTGGGGCTCTTAAAGAAGATAAAACTGAAACCAGGAGCAATTTTACCAAGAGTAAAATAGTACCCACCCACAAAAGAGGCAGATGAGGTCATTTATGAGACCATTGCAGAGCTGATAGAGAGAGGCATTCTTGTTCCATCAGAGTCCCCATGTAACACTGAGGTGTACCCAGTGAGAAAGTCGAAAGGGGCGTCATGGCGTTTTATCCAGGTCTTAAGGCCTTTTAACCACATTGTAGAAGCAGAGTATCCTCTGGTTGCAAATGCAGCGACAATCCTAGGCAGCATTCCAGCAGAAGCAGCCTGCTTCACGGTCATTGACTTGAGGAATGCATTTTTCTCAGTGCCATTACATCCAGACTCACAAGATTGGATGTCCCTTATGTATAGAAACCGGAAAGGAAACATACAAGAATTTCTCAAGGGTACTGCGAGTCACCAATTATCTTTAACAGAGTGATACAGATGGACTTGTGCAATATGCCGATGGAGAGCACAGTGTTACAGTACTTAGATGACATTTTGATCTGCAGAAAGACAAAAGATCAGTGTAGAAAGGACTGAGTACACATGTTGACACTGTTAGCTGACAAGGGATACAAGGTGGACATGGCCAAGACACAGTACTGTCAGAAGTTAGCGCTGTACATTGGACAGACGATCTCACAAAATGGGCAAAATATTACCCAGAGAGGGCAGAGACAATATGCAAGACAGCTAAGCCCACGAAAGTGAGAGAAGTGCAGCCATTCTTGGGGTTGTGCTACTATTGCAGAGCATGGGTGTTTTACTATAATACATACACGAGGCCCCTATTGGGCACTCTGAAGGAAGCACAGAATGGACACAAATCATTGACTTGGACGACAGAGATGACTGATGCATCTGATATGCAGAAGGAGTAAATATTCACAGCCCCAGTGTTAGGGATCCCAGACTATCAAAAGGAATTTTCCCCATTCTCACACACTGATGTTGTGGTGATGAAATCAGTACGGACACAGAAAACAAGCTTGGGGCACAATCCCATAGCCTACTATAGTGGAAAGATTGATCCAGTAATGAGAGGACATTATCAGTATGATCAAGCTTCGGCTGCTGCTACCTTAGCAGTGGAGAAATCGGCAGCACTCACCATGGGGTGCTCTACCACTCTTTACGTGGAGCACGCCCTTTTTGCTATACTGCAGAAGCTAAAGAGCACAATGATGACACAAAGAGCATCAGGGTATGAAGTAATACTGTCCAACACTTCACTGAAGATAGTGAGGTACAGACTTGTCAACCCAGCAATTTTCCTAGCAGACGTTCTACAAGAAGGAGACTATGCACATGACTGCACTGGAAAAATCCAGGCATTTAGTGACACTCGCGAAGTAAATGAGGACGCACTTGAGGGGGGAGATGTGCTGTACATTGAGGGGTCATCAACAATCGACCAGACAGATGGGGTCTGAAATACAGGAACTGCAGTGGTGAGTTTGAGAGAAGATGTAACAAGTGAGATAGTAGCCAGTGCGCGATTGCCATCTCATTACTCGCTCAGGCAGCAGAGCTAGTTGCCCTAATATTAGCATTGGAGCACAGCAAGGGAAAAGAAGTGACATTATACTCTGACTCCACCTATGTAACGTCAACAGTGCACTCAGGGTTGGCACGATGGACGAGGAGAGGCTTCGGGAGGGCAGATGGGACACCAGTACAGTACGCACTCCTATTTGGCAAGCTGATTGATGTCATTGAGTACCCTGCGCAGGTAGCAATAGTGAAGTGCCAAGCACACACTCCTATCTTCTTGGGGAACAAAGCAGTAGACTTTGAAGCAAAATGTGCACCATACTTTGGGGAGTTATTAGAAATGGAGACAGCATCAAATGCTCATGATGCTGCGAGAAACATGGTACTGAAAGAAGGGGAAAATACATTATAATATGATAGGTTATTTATAACGCACTTAATACCCAGAGGTTTCTAAGCACGGACCTGGGGATCAAACCTGTGTTGCTCTGTGTTATCTTACTTCCAATGCGAGCAGGTTGCTGCTGAGCTATCCTGCAGAAACACAAATTATGGAGCTGCATAGAGCTGTGCTAGGGGAAAAAGAGGAATTGTGGACTAAAAGAGGGTGTACAGTATCTCCAACAAATGCCCTCTGGTGGAAGAATAACACAGGGAAAGTGGTCATGCTACTAGCATTACTAAAAACTGTACTGACACAATTGCACCACCCAACACACACAGAAAAAGAGGTAATTGCTGCCGGCATTGGAGAAACATGGTAATGTCCTAATTTGGTGGAACATGTGGCTGAATTTGTAAGTAATTGCTTGACTTGCAAGATATATGCAGCAGGGCATACACTGAGAGTAGTGAGAGGAGCCATACCTCGGCCAGCATTTAGATGTCAACTACGTTGACATGATCCAAGTGTGTCAAAGATACTGTTACATGATAGTGGTTGTGTGACCATTTTCCAGGTGGGTTGAGGACAGTATCTGTTCACATCCTGATGTTCTCAGAGCAGCAAAACATTTGATCAAGGAGGTGTTCCCAAGATGGGGCAAGTGTGAGACCTGCGGTCTGACAATGGCCCTCGCTTCGCCAATGAGATGTTCAAGCACATCACCAAATTGCTGGGCATCGAACACAAATTCACCTGTGCGTACCACCCGCAAGCAAATAGGATGTGCGAACACCTGAATGGCCTGCTGAAGGAGGCCATAGTCAAAACACAGCAGAGCACAAAGAAATGTTGGCTGCACTGCTTACCTCTTGCTTTGTTTGCGTTGTGCAATAAGCCTGGGTCCAAACACCATTTAAAGCCCCATGAGGTGCTGACAGGATGGTGCATGTAACTCCCACTGGCTCCTCCCACTAGAGCACTGAAAGACTGTGAGAGTAGTGCAGATGTTTAAGGACTAGAGATGTATGAATACATTACTTCCTTGATTTCTAGTGCCACGCCAGATACGACACAGAGGTGGCCCAGAAGACAGCAGAGAGAGCAACTCTGACAATGCACCAAGACTCAGATCTTAAGATGCCGGTAAGATAGCTCAGCAGGTTGAGCGCTCGCTGCTGCGATCTGAGCGTGATCTGCAGGTTTGAATCCCGGCAAGGCCAACTCAGCCTTTCATCCTTCCGAGGTCGATAAATGAGTACCAATTTCGGTTGGGTGATATTGTATGTAAATATGTGCTCTGTAAAGTGCTTTGGATTAAGGTGCCATATAAATAACACATCATTATCATTATCATTAAGAGACATGTAAACATGGGGGACCTTGTACTACTGCAGCATTTCATTCGCAGGTGGAACGCACCAAGGTTTACAGGTCCTCACAAAGTTGAGAAAGTGGCAGACTGTGCTGTAAAACTGGAAGGCAAAGCAGTATGGAACCACACGCCTGATATCAAGCCCTACAAAACAGCGGCCACACCTGGCAATGAGGTCAACAGGGCAACGATCGACAGAAAGAAGAGCAGCAGAACAATTCTGAACGTATAATGCCGAGTGGAGGACACCCAATGGTTACTCGCTCATGGGCAGCAGAGTTATGGACTGGACTCTTAACAGATTTAGACTGAGGATACACTGTCTGTTTGTTATTCTATTCTCAAAAAGAGAGCTGGAGGTCACACGGATAAGTACAATAATTCAAACAATTAAATGACTCAGGTGGGTGAAAGGGTGATAAGAGGCATAGTCAGGTAAATAATCAAGTTCTGTAATGGTTTCCACCCTTACATCTCAGAATGTGCATGGCAAACGGGACTTTACTGGGTCTACGTCGGTTCAGGCAGATCCCGTCATTGCCTGGCTAGTGGTTAATGCATCCTCTACGCATCTACCGGAAGGAGTGCGTTGAATGGGAAACCACTGACATGCTCCAGTGAGCAACGTAGACACGTTAAAAGAGGAGAACGCGGACTGCATGTCGCGTCACTACTCTGCTAGAGACTACGAGACACTCCGTGAGTACGCATCAGGGCTAATCTGAAAGTTTCATTTTGTTGTTGATCTGTTTAGGATTCTGTCAGCCTTTGTAAGCTTGCACACCTTTCTTTACTGCCTTATTCAAGGGTCAAGGACTTGCTTCGGTGGACGCGTGCGATTCGCCCTCCATTCTATTCCATCAGTTTCTGTTTTCAGTTCTGGTTTTCTACATACCGGTAGGCACGCCTTTAGGGGCAGACTTGTTAGTCTTATCTACCTCCACTGTGGGAGAGACAGTATCCAATTCCTGTTTTCTTCCTCACCCTCTAGGAAACAGCAATTGTCACAGGAATCGCATTTACCAGCTGCGGGACTACCATTCCCAGAATCCTTTTCCGGATTCGATTCACACTCCTTCTCTTTCATACAGGGAGGTGCGGCTTCTTCTCCGTGCAGGTGGATAGGCTTTCTGTCTCATTTTTTCTCGACAGTATAGAGCCTTCTGTTATCAATCTATTTTACAACCTCTGCTTTGTATCTTAGCATTCGTAGGCTCAGGGAATTTCCTCCTCTACCTCCGTCATTGAGATTCCAGTTCATATTGCATATTTGGTAAGGGGCGGGGAGACTCTTTGTAGCATCAGTTACCCTTCTTCTTGACAGTGTGTAGCTAATGATTGTTCTTTAGCCTATTGTGCAGCTGGGCGAATTAGAACACGCAGCTACTCCTTCACCTGAAAGCAAGAACACCTGGCTGGTTCCGTGAGAAGGAAGGCGTTTATCAATGCTCCCTAGCAGCTCAGCACAGGGTTTTTTCCCCCTTGAGGGTTTCCCTGGGGTTCTCTTCGGGGGATAGCCTTCTGGTGCTTTCCGCGCAGGGAGTTCCAGGTGAATCCTCTTTTTCGTCCGGGAACAGTGCCATCCACCCTTGCACCTGTCTCGACGAAGACAACGTAGGAACCGCTGTCAGACTGAATTATCTGTATATTGTTGGCACTCGAGAACTAATCAAGGTTGATTGAATACGTAATAGTTACAGTATTGCAAGTTCACATATTTTATTCAATTGTGCAAAAGTCACAATAGGGTAAAAAGGTTTAATCCACACAATAACATTTTCTAAAATATATATATAAATAGATATTATATATCAAAAAAGTTCTAGAACAAATCTAAAAAAACTGTCTGATAGGGCCCTGCTGAGTATAGTACATATAGCCACTGTGTAGCTAAAACAGTGGGAGAAAGTTAGTGCAAAAAAGATGTCAGAAAGTGCTACATACTTTCGACAAGAAAGCGAATGCAATTGTTGATGATTGTTCATGTTACTCACTGACTACCACCCTGACACTTTATCAAACCAATTTGTCCACACTGTGAGAAGACCCAGTAGGTTCAGAACACAATATCCAGAGTTTATTACTGTCATGCTTACATGGGTCTCGGCAGGAGCAATGGAGTCCCCCGGTCCTTCTCCTGTTCTACACCTCCCTTCTGATAGTGGAAGTCTGGCCTGCCAAAAGAATTAATAGTTAGGGTTGAACCCAAAGGGACAACTACCCTCCTTCTCCTCCCCACCTAGGATGTCTACATGCCCTGGTGCGTGCCTCATCTGTGTGTTTAATGTGGTGCACCCTCCATCCTGCTCTTGCAGGGGTGCTATTTCCTGGAATCAGCTGCTCAATGAACAGCCTTAGCTTCAAGAGTTCGTATTACCCAGTTTCTGCACTGGGCCTCCAGTTCAGGCAAGTTCGCAGGTAAGTTCAGGTAAGTAAAAGTCTCAATGTTCGTAACTGCCCAGTTACCTCACTGAGCAATTCTGGTGTTTCCGTTCTGCCGCGGCGCTATGTGTCAGTTCACAGCACTGGCCTGTAGCTACTGTGGTAACGAAGATGGCGGAGGATACTAATGTCTTTTCTCTTTCTTTACAGGTTTCCCAAGGTGGGTCGTAGCTGCATGTAATGTAGATCAGAGGTTTCTGCTGCAGCGACTAATGTCTTTTCTCCTTCTTTGCAGGATACCCAAGGCGGGCCGTAGGTGCACGGGCTGATGAACAGCGGTTCCTGATGCCAGCGATGTTTGAGGTGAGTATGAATGCTCCACTTCCGAGCGCGGCGATTTACAGGAGCGCGTAACTCACTGTAAGCTGACTGTTTCTTTCTCTCTTTCTTCTCGTTGCAGTGCTGGCTCCAGATGTCGGATGAAACAAATTGAAAGGCTGAAGACTGAGAATCAGGCGGCGGCGGTAAGCCAGGAAGTTCTTCAGTGTGCATATTGGAGTGGCAGGAAGTGATGCAACAACCAGGAAACTAGTTTGCTATTGTTCTGAGAGATAGGGGTATCTATTCAAAGTAATTGCTGTGAGTGTCTTGAATGCCAGGCTCTTACCCACTGGGCCCCTACCTCATCTCCCCATCTACCTCCACTTGTCCCTAAAGGGGTTCATGGTTTGAAGGAGACCCTCTGGCCCATAATCATGCAATTACCTTGCTTTTGTAGAGTATTTCCCCAAGCATACCCACAACTAGAACACAGTGATCCTCCTATTCTCGCCACACTAAGAGACCCAGCAGTAAGGGCAGTGTGGGTTGAAGTGTTTGTTTTTTCCATCGATTAATTGGTATGTGGGGCATAAGGAGGTACATACAGTACAAATTCAATAACACATTTCTTTGCACATTTCATGTGGGCAACTATATCTTCAGGCTACACGAGATCAGCAGCAGAGGTAAAGATGAGTGAAATAATAAAGAATGTTATTATCCTATTGTGTTTTTTGGAGGATCTCCTTTGTAGTCGGTGCTACTGCTGTTTCCTCTACTAACATTCCCCCAACCCAAGCATGTGGAACAACCATGTCAGGGGGACAGGAGATCACTGCAAGCACGGTAAGGAGAGCTAAGTCTAGTGTTGACACAGACATGAAAGGGGTAAACATGTATCTCATTGACACAGCTGGAGTGTCTAATGACATGTGGTACAAGCACATGATCAAAGTAGGCAAGGAAACTACTGGGGAGAGCTGTTATGTCTGCTTAATAATCCCCTATACCATGAGTGCTGCAAGAACATTCATATCAGTTCAAATACCAGCTGCAAGAGCCCAATGCCTAATGTACCTGTTGATGGTAACAACTCGAGGGACATTTCAAGGGAAGACAGCAACATTGAGATGGATGTCTAGAGCAACGTTCCAGTATGAAGACAGTTATTTAAAGACATTAGACATGATGAACAATTATTGGGAGCTATATGAAGCTATACAATACATAACTGATGGGCCCGACAAAGGAGAAACAAAGACGATAACACTGAAGGAATTGCCATGTCCATGGACAAGAGTGAAGGAGACAGGAGGAGAACCACAGGTACTTGTGTATGGCCAAGTGTACACTGAGGACAGATGGCAGGATGGAGTGGTGAGAAGTAAAGCACTGACACTAGCACGATCACCAGTGAACAAAGTACAGGAAGAAAATGACAAATGCCTGAAGGAATGGGACACTAGTGCAAAGTTGCTCACATGGGTGGAGAACGAAGCTGGACCAATGCCGATAATACCCCTGAAGACACCAACGCTATGTTATCAGAATAATGATGAAGTGGAGTGTGGTGAAAATGTCAGATGCAGATGCATAGAGAAGCATGCAGCAATGAAGACAGGCACAGCGATACTGATGGGTCACTACTGGGCATGCAGATCAAAAGGCATACGAGAAGCTGCCACCCAACTGGGGAGGAGTTTGCTTGTTGGTACATCAATATGACTTCATTGGTCATGCCACACAAAGATGTGAAGCATGATGAGTTCCCGAAGATGGACACTAACAAAAGGAAGAAGAGGTCTGTGCAAGAAGAAAAAAACAGGCAAGAAAGAGAGCCAGCTCTATTGAGCAGAGTTAAGAGAGCAGGTAATTACTTCTCAGAAGCATCATAGACAGCACTAGATGATGTTCCGGCAGGAAACAGATTGTTCAGTAGGACGCAAATGTTCTTTGTAGCAATCATACCATCTGTACAGACATACACAAATGCAAAATGGCTGCAAATAACCTGTTGGGCGCTGATGGTGACAATCACCTCCACAGTGAATGTGTTCAATGCAATAAAAGAGGAGGTCTGAGCAGTGAGGTAGGTGGCACTCCAGAATAGATACATTCTGGATCTGCTCACAGACATGGAAGGAGGAGTTTGTGCAACAATTGGGCGTTCCTGTTGCATGTTCACACCTGCCAATGACGAAAACAATCGTACCCTGTCAGACGCAGTATCGCAGCTATCCCAGATGCATGCCAAAATGGAAGAAGAATTTAAGTGGACAGGAAAGGGCCAGAGCAGGATAGCGTACCTATGGTCATGTATGCCGTCATGGCTGTCAGATAGACTAAATATGATAATGGGAGCACTCATACTTGCAGGAGTGTAAATGTGTGGAGTAAAGATTTGCCTTACGAAGTGCCAGAAGACAGCAGAGAAAGCTATCCGGATGCAGATCCTGATGAATGTGAACATAGGAGGAGCAAAAGACCAGATTGTGGCAGAAAGAGACAAGCTGAGAGAGGGAATAGCGACATGTGAATTGTTCCTGCTTGGAGTGATGAAATTGGATAACCCATTTGATGCAAAGTGTTATGAGGGAAAGTGGGTGTGGCCTAACCCTGAAGGAGTGTGCAGTTATATGGAATGGACCTTCTATGACCATGTACATTATTATGGACACCTCAGAGGAATTACAAAGATATGGCAGCCAAGAGCAAAAGGATTGACATACAAGGATGTGGCCGACAGGTTGACCAGAGGGGGGCTGAAGAGGGAGTCAGGATCCTGGGACCACCCTCCCGCCCCATCAAGTTCATGACAAGACAGAAGGACAGAAAAGCCTGCAACCACCCTTTCTAATTCAGACGAATCCCGACTGCACCAATGATTGAAAAATACACATAGAGATAACCTCTCAGTCAGCCATACAGACCAAGTGCAGTACAAATCTATCCATGTGTGGGAGAAGAGCCTGAGACCATGGTCAGAGACATCTATATGGACAGCCTGCACTAGGCACCAAGAAGCCATGTTACTGACGTCATTAGAGACAGCAATAAATAGTAGCATCAGACATGAAGCACATACGCAGTCCGCACTGCACCACACAAACATGCACTCGAATACATGAAGAACATGAGCGCACAGTTCTATAGTTAGAGGACAGATACATATACATACTCTCATTGCTTTTATTATTTTGTCATTAGCCAAATGCAGTAATGCTGAACCGCAAGGCACAAGAGATCCTGCACAAGCTTGCTGATGCTTGAAGCTAATAGTTGCGTGTACATACAGGAATACACATGGATTCTGATTAAACCACATATAGCTAACCCAAAGGGAATGAACTATACCAGTGACAATGTAGAAACTGCATTATAAGGTTTAGGAAAATTACAGCAGGCCTCAAATCACTGAGCAGGAGACGAGCTGAGTCGATTCAGGCTGGACTGAGAGCAAGATGTGTGAGACAGGGCCCACAGCCAAGGACAGGAGGTATGAAGACATTCCAAACCCCAGATGACAAAGGGACCTGCTGCAAAGAAACAGAATAAATCCTCATAATTAGGAGCTGCAGTGCTAGATTTTGCAGTCTCTAAACACGTGGTACAGCCGAATGAAACAATGGACAGTCTTCTATGGTGGGAAAGAGAAGTCAGTTCCAGCAGCCATACGCAGAAGTGTTGCTACCGTTAGGAGAATATTCTCATAATGCAAAGGTGTGTACACAAGTTACAATACAGACACATAATCATTTACAGTACCTTGAAGAGGTACACCACGAGCTGAGAACTTGTTCAAGTCCCAGGCCTGGTGGGATCAGCTCTAGCCAATCACAGTTTAATATCCCTGGGGTGGATGGCAATGGACAAGAACCAATGGTAAGCCCACTAATCTACAACAATGTACTAGATAGTGAATTGGGATGGGACAGGTCAGCCACCTGACATATAAGGACCAGTAGAATAACACATATATGTGACCATGTAGGTTATTAGACACCCGATGGCCAATCCCTCACACCAATAGGTTTTCTGAGAAGGGCCCAAGTATTGACAGAGAAATTACGTAGTTTTAGAGTAAAACTGGCCTTCATGCCAGGAGACGTCGAGAAGTACTGGAATCCACTTGTGTTCTTGTATTAATCCCTGTTGTTTTTATTTTGTAATAAACTGCAGTTTGAACTTGCCATTGACTGAGTCATCCATGTATACTGGGTGAGGGAGTTGCACACCCTAAGTCAGCGGACTTCCAGCATCGCTCTGGTATACCTTGGAATTCTCCACAACACTTCTTTTCTTCATTAAACTTCACATTATGTTTGTCAAATGAACATTTTTGAATACAAATGAAGGGTTTTTATGATGCAGAAGTGCATTTTTCTTATCTGTCATTGGACACCAGGAACATGACCCTGTTTTTTAAATCCTGCAATTTTTAAATTCTGTTCTAAAACTCCAATAAACATTCTGGGCTCCTCTGAATTCTTTGGTTATTAAACACACTCCAGATGTCTGCTCCTTATACTTTTGGATGTGACAACAGTGAAAACTTCCATGTTAATGTCTCTGAATGCCCTTAGCATCAAACCCATCTTTGCAGTTATACTTAAAGACAATACAAATGGTTACAGTTTGTAAAATTCTCTTCCACCTTCTTGAAAAATGTTGTGCGGGTGCACAGATAGCTATTTGCATTTCGCAGAGCCAACCACTCCTTCATGGTAGGGGGTAAGAGTCAGAAATCTCCTACACAAAACAAACTCTTTTGAACAATACCTCCCTCGCTCTATTCCAAAGGACATGAGGACATGAACTTGGTCACTTAAGCGGTTCTCTTTGCCAGTGTTAAGGGCAAATGTAAGGGCTTCATCAGAATTAGAATCTCAGTGAGTTCTTAAAGAGCCATCTCAAAATATAACTATATGCCTGACATGTGTTTTCCCTCCCAAGGGTAGTGATAAAACCAGTGATAGTATTGTGTTTCGTTTGCCTGTTCGGAATGGGAGAAGACTTATGCAGCCAAAATATTGGTTGTATTTGTTCTGAATCAATTAGCACCTTTTATTGATTCTGAATTTGTAGATGTTATGTGCTGAGGTTTTGTTGATGCAATTGCAAAGAACGAGTGTCTCACACATTGGGGAATTCCTCATTTCTTTGTCGATCAACTAATTTTGTAGATGAGAAGAGCTACCAATCTTTTCTGAAGAACTGGCACAGCGGTCTGCAACCTTTCGCTTCAGATGTTTGGGGCTGCAACTCCCATCAGCCCTAGACAGGGTAGCCAATGGTGAGGGAGCGTGGGTGGTATAGTGCAAACATGTGGAGCTCTATAGGCTTCATGTATTGTATTTATTTAATTCGTTTTTTATAACACGCATAATACCATACCTGAGTTCGGTTTCCTAGCGCGGATCCTCAATTAGAACCTGTCTCTCTGCATGGTATTGCTTCCTAGACCAGCTCATTGCCCCTGTGCTATCCTCCGTTCACAAAGAGGAAATGCTTTTGGCGAAGATTGGTAGCTATCCACCAGCCACTTTGATGAGGAAAACATATTATTTGACGATGGGAAGAAATCATAGAATTCTTTCCCGGCTCATGAAGAGAAGGAAAATGTCTGTGGGAAGGAAGCATCTATGCCGCCACAATTCTTTTTCAATCTCTGCCATTATCTCTTAGTCTGTTACCTATATCTGTCACACATTCACACATTTATGAAAAATCAGGAAGTAAAGCTGGCACAGAAAGCAGGTGCCAAGTTAAAAAAAAGCACCAAAGTAAAAGTGAATGCTAGTAGACACCTATGCACAAAACAAAGAAAAATAGGTCAAAAAGTATGCATTTATTTCAAATGTCATGCCTATAGCAATGGTAGAATATGGATGTGCTTGCTCCACGCTCCATCACACTATTAAAAGTTGATTGCCTGCTAGGGCGATTTCCATTATCAAACCAATGCTCTATGAAATACTCAAACCCAGGCCTTCCTTACAAAAATGTCCAACGTAGGATTATCTGAAGTAGTGCAAACCTTAACTCATTATCACTACGCAACTCTAGATGAAATCTTCACTCTCAAGAATCCTGATAGGAAATCTTACAATCACTCAATAGTTCTGCGCTGTCCACAAACAGATGAAGGGCCCCCTGGAAGTCCCTACAAACTAATAACCTGTTATTCCTATTGCGCTTTCGCAAAAGCACTTTACATAGAACAGTGTTATATCAAATTATTTTTACCAAACCAAAATGTATTTAATGAATTTAGAATGATAAAAGACTGAGTTGGCCTTGGAGGGATTACAACTTGCAACCTGCACATCACCCAAAGGTCTTAGCAGGGAGCGTGTAAACAACTGATGTCTCTGACATGTCTGCAAAACGACAGATGTCCATCAAATCAGACCAACCATCAGTGTGGGTATTACCCTTAAAGAAAGTCTTTCTTGAGACTGTTAGGCTTTGGTTTTGAAGACTCCCGAGTGGGGATGAAAATGCAACTAAACTTGAATTCCACACTAGCCATGTTAACAACACTTATGCTTAAAACTCCCCATCTAATTTGATCAAGTGAAAACAATTGGTTCAATGAAAGCTTGGCGTTCTTGACAAATATGGCAGAAAACTAGAAACGGTGTTGAATAAAATCCAAATTGGAGACTAAAGGAACTGGTCTCGAGAATCAATGCAAGTGGATGTAGAAAATTTGGAGTTTGTCCATTCGCATAGATGTGACAAACTAATCAGTGCAACGCCTTAAAATCTATAATGACAAAACAAGAGTCAGATAAACTGCTCTGTAGCGCTTGATCAAAATTAAACACATATTTATTGTACTTGTCCAAGGAGAATAAAGAAACCATTTGCAGTGACATAATTTCACTGAAGTGTCTATCAAGCGCTGCGTCACAAACATGTCCAGTGATACTGGTGGCAGATAGCCATTGAGCCTGGCTCTTGCTTTCACAAGACTCTGCCACTCATCTTTAGGATCAGACAGCATCATAAATGCTCTCAATACCATCCTCGTGAAAACAAATGCTCACTTACCTACAATAAAAACTACTGCCTGACTTCAAACTAACATCTTGAAGGTAAAATCCTGGAGAGAATTGTAACCCTACAACTCTAAGCGTAAACAGAGATCTGTCTTTTCTTTCACGACCAGCCACAGTTTAGTTATGTATTTATTTATTGTGCATTTGTAGGGCGCTTATACATCAAGTAAATTGTGTTTCGAAGCATCCACAGGGCAAAAGAGAGGCAACATGGGAATGGAAGCCAAATATAACAATGATAGAGGTTGTCCTACTAGGCCTTGTGAGCATTCAGCAAGTGCAGAGAGAGAGATGGATGAGGGAGAGGGGGGAAGTGCTGCTAGCAGTGCTAGGGCGTAGGTTGCAAGCAACTGTTAGGTGACTGGCAGAGATCACTTGGTAAGAGTGGTCAACTGCAAATAAATAAGTGCAGACCTATGATAGCACAGGTCAGTGGGTGCCCAAGGCAAGTGCTGGGAGTGGGCGGAGGCTGAAGACGAAGGGGTGAGAGGCCAGGGCCTAGGTGGACACATAGGGGCCCTGGTTACCGATCTCAGTGACTGTGGTCATTAGCAAAGGAGGGAAGGAAGGAGGAGGTGCAAATGAAACTTTTGATTAGGAAGAAGCATAGAGTCTACTATATTTGATATTCAAGAAGAATTGCTTTCATCCCTGGAAAACAACCGGCCAGCAATAATAATTTTCCTACACTTGTTGGGAGCACATGAAATAGTTGACCACCCAATTTGCACCCAAAACACACATGAATTTGAAAGTCTAGATCTGAAGTGGCTCAAATCTATGCTCCTTAACTGACCAGCTAGTGTCAAACTGGTCAATTTTATCTCTGATACCATATCTATTACCCGCTCCTTGTTGTGACCCCCAAGGATTATTTCAATCAATATGGTGTTTTTATTTGTGTACAGGAGAGACCCCTCATTTCGCTTATTGAAACATTTAAGCTATCATTCCATCTACAAGATGACAATTCTCAAGTTGTGGTCTGTTTAGGGAAATGCAAGCCCAAAAAAAAAAAAAATGTACCAGTTGCCCTAAGATCATCAATGACTGGGTCTATGAAAGAAAATTATCCATAAATGGTTCAAACCCAAGGTTATGCTCTGTGGCTCAACCATCATACCCCATCTACAATTCACTGGACCCCTATCTCTAGGGCAAACTCTAAAGCTAGTAGTAATGAGCAACCTATTGAATACATGCCACTCCACATGCTAAGTAAAGTGCTCCCACTACTTTATCTACTCACAAAGTTGCATGTTCCCTAATATTATCCAACCTCTATTACTGCAGCAGCTTCTACCGGTTTCTTGACAAACAGACCTCAGGACTTATCATCGGTTGAAACAGAGCATCATTGCTTATCTTCCATCTGAAAAAGCAGGCACATGTATGTAGCACCTCTTTATCTGTCAATTAACTGTCATGAATAGAATTCAAGCCCTAAGTATCACAAACATAGCTTTCTGGGCAAATGGGCCAAATTACCGCAAGAACCACATGAAGCCTCACAATCATACAAGGAATGTGGACTCAGCATCTACAAATCTCCAGCCAAGTCTCCCGAATCGGTTCTGTCTGGGTGAAGAAAAACTCCTATACCTTTGGAACAAGCTTCCTCCAGAATTGGCAACACAAAGGAAACTTCAAAAATGCCACACACCCCTACCATTATCTTCTTCATGCAAGCATTTGAAATCAGACATTTTATGAATTGTGTACTTGAAAAATTATAAGGATCAGTTATTTCCATCAATGGAACGACAATTATGTTTTTTTTATTTTTTGTTTGTTTTACTGGACCTTTATATGGCGCATATACACAAGTATTTCCAGATGCCACAAGACAAGTTGGGGGCCATGGGGGTCGAACATAGGAAAGAAAGTACAACCAAAAACAGTGATATTGTCTGTGTGACAATCCTACCGTGCAAGTGCAAGAAGGTGGTACGTGCAGGGGGTGTAGAAGGAGAAGTGCAGGAGAGGGGTGGCCAAAGGGAAGGGGGTGCCCAAATGCTGGGGAGGGCAGGAAAGCAATCGCCATCGGAAAGAGAAGGGGAAGTGCAGAGGTCAAGGTAGGCCAGGTTAGGGGTAGTCAAGGGAAGGGATCCTGAGGGAAAGTTCTGGAAAGGGACTGGTTGGGGTGTGGTCCGGCTCCTGTATGACTCTGAAGGGACCAGGCTCCAGTCGCAGTGGCAGAGGGAATGGTAGCACGGGAGAGGGAAGGGAGTGGAGAAAAGCAAGGTCTTGAGAAGTTTCTGGAACTTAAGGTGATCTGGCTCAAGTCGGAGGGGGGTAGGTAGGCCGTTCCAGGGAGAGAAACCAGCTGAGGAAAGTCATCTACCTCCCACTCTCTGCTTGGAGAAACGTTTGACCTGCAGAGAGTTGGAGCCAGAGGACCGAAGGACTCTGGCAGGGAGGTATTTAGGGAGGGAAAGCTGGTTGTAGGCGGGCCCCAGTCCCCAGACAGCCTTGTGGACGATGCAAAGGGTCTTGAATTTGATCCTTGCAGTTACCGGGAGCCAGTGAAGAGATTTTAGGTCCAGAGAGATGCAGTCCCTGGGCTTGAGGCCAAGGATAAGTCTTGCAGTCCTATTCTGGAAATGTTGAAGGGGGCAAAGGGAGAAAAGAAGCAGACCTAGGAAGAGGCTATTGCAGTAGTTCAGCCTAGCGAGAACCAAGGCTCTGTAGACATTGAGCTTCTGTGGGAAGGTGAGGAAAGGTAGAATGCCTCTGAGGAGGTGGAGCTGGAAGTTGGACTTCTTGACAAGGTCAGTGATGTGTGGAGAAAAAGAGAGAGAGGAGTCAAAGTGGGTGAGCAGAGGGGACCGACGGAGGCTGGCTAGAGAGTGGGGGAAATAAGGAGCAGGCATCCCAATAAGAAGGATAGATGTCTTACTAGCAATAAGGCAGAGATCATTGGCAGAACACCATGCCTGAATGTCAATCAGGTATGAGAGAGGAGGGGGAGGATGGCAGCTTGAAGGAGAGCTGTTTGTTATCTGCATAACATTGGAAATTAGGGGAGAAGGGGGAGATCAAGTGGGCCAGAGGGGCCAGGTAGATGTTGAAGAGCCATGGCTATAGGATAGAACCCTGAGGGATTCCACAGGTAGAGCGTGAGGTGGAGGAGAGAAAATGACCCATTTGTAGTTGGGAGGGTCTGTTTGAAAGGAAGGAGGTCAGCCACACCAGTGGCCGGTCTGTGATGTCTGGAGATGGTTTATGAGGATGAAGTGATTGACTGTGTCAAAGGCAGAAGAAAAATAGAGGAGGATCAGAACAGAGAGAGTGGTTGAGTCCAGGTTAGAGAGCAGGTCTTCACGGTTGTTCAGGAGAGCAATTTCCATGTCTCTGGATGCCCTGAAACCGGACTGGTGGTCATGGAGGCAGCAGCCATTTCGATGTGGAGGGTCAGTTGGTGGATGACAAGCTTCTCCATGAGTTTGACTAAAAAAGGGGTGATAGAGATAAGGTGATAGTTAGCTGGGCAAGAAGGGTCGGAGTCATACCAAGAGTTTCATTTGGAGGCAGGTTTCATGCGATCCTCATGATGGGGGCAAAGATATCCAGGGTGTTAGATATAGAGAGGTGGGGGTTAGCTATAACAGAGTCAGAGGAGAGTCAATTGAAGGGAAGGAGGAGGGAAGAAGGAGGAGGCAAAAGCAGCGACTGATACGCGGTTTATCGGTTGAATGACAGAGAAGGAGACTGTCAGTGCATGCAGAGTCATTATCAGGGGCCGGGGAGGTCAAGGTGGGAAGATAGGAGAAATTGGTCAGACCAGGAGAGAGGGGTAGTAAGTGGGTTGGAGAGTTGGATGTCTGTTGAGATGAGAGCATCCAAGGTGTTTCCGGCAGAGTGGGTTAGGCTGGAGGGAAGGATAGTGAGGTAAAGAGAGTCACAGAGGTCACAAAAGAGTACAGTAGCCACATTTGGAGGGTGGAGGTGAATTTTAAAGTCCCCAAGGAAGATAGGTTTCAGGGTGGAGGCAGGGAGAGAGGAGGGCAGGTCACCCATTCTGAGAGGAACAGGGAGGTTGGTCCGGGGGGGCCTGTAGATGGTAGCAAGAGTAAGAGAGGAGGTAGGCGAGACAGATAGCCTGCAGACTAGGTTTCCAAAGAATGAGTAGGTTTGAGTGGGTATGATGGGGGCAGGAACCCACTTAAGGAAGATGAGAGCCTCTCTGCCACCAAAGGTGGGAGGGCCTGGGGTTGGACAGGATATTTTAGCCCTCAGGGAGAAAAGTGACAAATGTAGTGACAGAGCTGGCCTTGAACCACGTCTTGGTGAGAGCAAGGATGTCAGGTCAAGGTCTTCAAGGAGGAGACAGATGTCAGAGGAGGGTTTGAAAGCAGAGCGAGAATTAAGGGTAGCTAAGTGAAGCTGGTTGCCACCTTTAAATGATTTACGAGGGGAGCACAGGGGTGGGGAGCCACCACTGGTGGGCAGGGGGGGTGAGAGATGGCCGGAGAGGGGGGAGTAGAAGAGAGATGGAACACGTATGTCAAGAAGGAAGAGGTTGGGTTGAAAGCCCTGGGCCATGATAGTGCCATTGTGAGAGACATTAATGGTGCACTTGGAAGATGTGAAGTGAGCCAAGAGCACTTCCCATCTGGGTCCACCAGTAATGGGTGAGGAAGAAAAATACGAGAAGACAGAAACCATATGGGGAGTCCAGAAGTCAGAAGAAGGGACAGCAAAGAGAATGCCTGGGATAGTCTGTCTGGAAGAAGCATTGATGTAGGTATCAGCAATGGGCAGACCAGGGTTCGATCTCCGGAGTGTTTTTTAAAATGTCTTCCTTCTAGACTTTGGGAGAGAAGGAGGATAGGTAATGGAGAAGCAATTAGAATAGATAGAGGAGACGTAGAGCACCATGGGGGCAGAGACAAAAAAAGGAAGGGATTGGACGATATCGGGGGGAGGGTTAGAAGCACCATGCAACAATAGAATCTTACCAGGCGGCCAAGCAGACAATATCAAGGAGCACACTAGAAATCGCCAGATTCAAAGATTGTTAACAAATTGAAAAGCACATTACAATTTGAATTATGCCAGAAAGAACTAAAAAGCAGTACAAAATGGAGGATGCACAACTGGAAAGCACACCTGAATTTTGCCAGAAAGCACTAAAACGTAGTACAAAAGTGAGGATGCACAGTTGGAAAACACCCTTAAATTCAAATTATGTCAGAAAGCACTACAAGCAGTACAACATGGAGGATGCACATTTGCAAAGCACACCTAAATACGAATTATGCCAGAAAGCTCTAAAAGCAGTACAAAATGGAGGATGCAAAGTTGGAAAGTACACCTAAATTCAAATTATGCCATAGAGCACTAAAAGCAGTACACAATGGAGGATACACAGTTGGAGAGCACACCTGAGAATCAAAGTTGAGTTTTAAAAGCAGGGCATCAAAGAAAAAACAGCAGTGAGCATTCAGTAATAGGCACAAAAAGATGCATATTTCAATTGGAGCAGCGAATAGAGTTTATAGTTAGGCAGGTAGGGAAAGGAGCAGGAAACAACCAAAGCTATGAGAGGGCCTCATTACGACCAAGCCGGTCCGGTAACAATGGTACTGGTGCATAGTACGACTCTGCACCCGGGTGCAGACCTGACGGGCAAAACTGCACCCACCCACAGAGTTTCACAGAAGCACTGGCACCGTTATTAACATTTACCGGCGCCTGACTTCCCGGAATGCTGGGGTCGTAATCCCCCAGTGATTCCGGCAAGCCAGGTGCCTGTAAATATTGCAAGGCCGGCAGGGTTACCGCCGGACTTGTAATGAGGCCCAGAGTGTCTTAGGGAGGTGTGCGGTCCAGAACAATGGGATCCAAATTGCTTACTGGAGCAAATGAAAAAGCAGGATTTTGTTTGTGGTCAAAGTGTGCAGTGGTCCCAGACAGTGTGAATCATTGGGAGTGTTGTCAAGAGGCAAGGGGACATAGAGTTGCGGCATGGAGAGGTGCTCCCTCCAGCTCCGGACAGGGCCAGCCAGGGGCCTTGAAGAGGGCCTTAGTTGGTGGGCCGGCTCTTTCGCCTGCTGGCACAGCAATTGGCTATTACAATTAATGTTTAGACAATCGCGGCCGCCGCAGTGGTGGGAGAGGATGAGGCACTCTGGTGCACGGAAGGGCAGCAAAGGTGACCACCCTGATTACACAGAAAAGGCCATTTCGAATTAAAACTCCACTGGGCTGTGGTGATGGCTTTGGTTCCAGCAGAAAAAACTATGTCCCGGCACATAAAAACTGAACAAAGTGCCCCAATAAACAATTAGGCACAGAAAGCTCTAGGGCAATATTGTTGCAGTGATAGTTGATCCCTCATCCTTACCCTCATTGAAATCTGAATTTTTTTGCACACTATATTTTTTGTCACTTCATAACTCTTACCCTCCCCTTCTACCCTTTAACTTTCATTGAATTTTTAAACAACTCTTCCTGCTTGCAATTAAGACTAAACATAAAAAATAAGAGCAAAATGAATAAATAAAATAGAAGTGCCAATATGTCACATTCCACTTATATTTCAAAGCCATTACTGAAGATAGGGTTAATAGAGGAAGGTGGCCATTATGTTATTTTGGCCAATTCTGTGTGACCTTCAAAATGCAGAATTATTAGATTCTGAGGGCCATCACCCCTCCACCCCTCTGTGAATGTGATCCCACCCTCTCCTGCGCTCTACTACATTTAGCCGCTCCCCCCTCATATTCTTTCCTGTCATAAATATTCCCCCTCCTCCCTACACAAACACATCCCTACACATACACATACACACATACCCGAAAAAGCAACTTTGCTGGTTCCTGGGATGCCCGTGAATTCCTGCAGCACCTGTCAGCCCCTCCGTGCACTTGTGTTCGTCCAGGGGCGTGACAGTAGAATTTACGAAAAACACTTGGAACATTCTCCAAGTGGTCTTTCTAAATCAATCTTTTTCTATTTGAGACAGTAGAAAAATATATTTTCACCTAATACCACACATATAGCTCCAGATCTCTGGATATTTTCCAGTCTCTCTGGTAAAGGCTAGACACCATTTCTAACAGGAACAAATAGAACCCCTTCAGCTGTCCCTGCTCGCATATTGGTAGCTGTGATCCAGCAATCATTCCCAAACCTCAGCAGAGGAGTTGAGCATTCATGGAACCTGCTATTAGGATCTGATGTTAATAGATCAAATGTCCAGACAAGAGGAGTTTCAGCACTTTATATATGGTAGATGCTCTTAGAATAAATATATGTATGGGCAGGAGTATAGTCAAACAGTGAATAATACATTGTTTCTGGGGTCAGGCATTCAAGAGTCATTAACAATCAAGGTTTGGGTCAAATCAAAGACCTTGGCTTCTGCCAGGTGATCTTTATTTCTGTGCCTATGTCCATTATACTGTAACCTTGTTCATGTGCTGAGAATATGCATTGCACAGTGGGGTTTGCATGTGTATCGGCAAAGTCAACCTAGCAAGGATAGTTTGCTGCCCTTTGTGTTGGGTAGGAACTACTGTGAGAGAGAAATGGATACAATAAGAAGAGTCAATTGGCAGTTTGAGTAAGTAGCTTTCCAGAGGAGTTATAGTGCCACCAATCAATCCCTGGAACAATTCTGTTTGTGGTCTGAAGAGAAAGGTTCAATCGTTTAAATTGCGTCTTTCCTTGTTTTCAAACTGAAAGATGTCACCATATACCATTCCTTGGCCATCCTAAAATGGTTGCATGTAGTCAATTGCTGAAATTCCCCAGAATGTCACGGAGGTGAGCCAGGTTCAGCGTTCTAGTGGCTATTTCCTTATTCACTCTTGAGGCACCAATCCCTGTTAGAATGATGCATGGACTTGTGGATCTTGTCTTTGAAGTCCAAAGAGTAGGAATAGTAGCCTGTCTTTGCTATATGGATGGGAAGATGGAGAGGCTTCCATTTCCCCCCAGCCTGTTAAAACACAAGGACACTACCCTGTTGCGCAGGGCAGGCTTTGTATTATACTCTTCCTGTGCTTAGAGTAAACAAGTAAATCGTACCCCCCCCTCATCCCCTTCAACACACATTTGGAATCCCCTTGCTTTGTTTTGCGTGGTCTTGCCTGACAACCATCCTACTCCCTCCAAAGTGGGAAACTGGCCAACAAAGATGTGTTCTTGCGAGGGATAGCCTTGTTGCCCTACTTCGAGAACCAGCTTTAAGATAAAAGTGTTTTCTGGGTTAGTGCCTGCCGCTGCATACTTGAGGATTTCCTATAGTTTAGAGTTTGGGTCTGTTTTACTTTAAGGCATTCTGTAGGTCAGGTAAAAGCTCTGCGTTCAAAAAGCAGCTACTGGCTGGCACCTGGCCATGCAATGAGCAGCTTCCTATGGATGGGATTCAGCTGGCAGAGAGGGCCGGGCACAACGTGTGGACCTCTCCCCTTGGCCAGCAAATTGTTTGCCTGGAAGGCTACAGTGCCTCTATTGTGCCCTTGAAGTCTCCATGTGCTGCGAGCTGCGCTCAGGAGCTCACTGGTGCTTCCCGTGGGCTCTTTCAGATACAGTGGTTTAACCCCCACGAGTCTGATATGTGAAGCACATTCTGGTGATGCACCAATAAAAAGGGTGCACTGAAGTAGCAACTTAATTTTTTACGCTCCCCAGCATGGCTTCACCATGCGTGCCAATGCCTATATGCCTTAAAAATGGTGCCATCAAATGAAGCGATACTGTCATCTGCAGACTTCTAGCTCCTTAGGGTTTTTCTGCTGTACCTCTAACAGGGAAGCCATTGTGCTGTTTTCTCAGAAATGGTCTTCAATAGAACTATGTCCTCACTCTCTTCTTTGCAATGAGAGTTTTCATACATAACCCGTCAGAGGTTTCGCACTTGTCAGGGGCAGGATATATCACATTTTGCTGACACATGAGGATTTCAGATCCTTGGAGTTCCCAGTCGATATTTTATGCTTAAATGTAAAGACCAAGCAGTAAAATGGTCATCTGATGATCCTTTCTGACAGATGTTCGCACGAAACCTGGGGTCTAAGGGTCTGTAATGGACTTTTACATTCTAAATGTATACCTACGCCATTTTTAAGTACTAGCCCTACAAAACTAAGGTTGATCTGATTGATTTGAATGCCATTGACTTCCTTTGCTTTAGACTGGTATGCCTTTGAACACTTTGGGCCTCATTACACAGAAGGCGGTGAGCCATGGCGCTATTAGCGCCATGGCTCATGCCGGTAAAATACTGGCACCGCCTTGGCGGAAAGGGGATTTACCGCCCCATTCCAAGGTTGGAGGGGCGGTAAATCCGCCATTGCCCTTCCCCATTCCCATTTCTGCCCCGTAGGGCTCTATGGGAATGGGGAAGGCGCTAATTACGGCACCGCAATTTTGCGGTGCCGTAATTAGCTCCGAGGTCCCTGAGCGGGTTGGTTTTTAACGCCTGCAAAAAGCAGGCGTTAAAGCACCAACCCGCTAAGGGACCTCGTAGTAAGGCGATAATGGTTAACGGTCACCGTTACCATTAACGGTGGCCGTTAACCATTACCGCCTTCCGTGTAATGAGGCCCTTTGTGTCTTACAATGATGTTGCATTTTACTGATGTGGTATTAATAAATGTCTTTCTTTGATAACTGACCTGATTGAGCCTGGATTATTTATTTGTCTTTATCAAGTTTGTTTAAGGCTCTAACCCGAGTCCAACAGCTCCACCCCAACCCTACTTCAGCCGTGGCTGTCTCTTTCCTTGTTACCTAATGACTTTGCTGGGCACACCACTCAAGTCTTTAAACAATCACTAAGTCCCAACTCTTCAGGGGGACTCATTAGAATTCGTTCAGGTCAAAGATTTGTCACACAGCCCTTTTCAGTATTTGTGGTCAAACTGATTTGATTTAGTTCAGGAACAAAGACCGAAACCAAGCGATAGCTGACTGGTCTAGTTGGAGATGTTTATGAAGCTGGGGGGGGTTTAGAATGGGGATCAATGGCAAGCAGTATGCTATAGCTTCCGGGTACCATGTGCCTTTGGGGTTCCCGTCTCTAATGGTACGAGGACTCTGCTTGCAACCAGCATCGGTGCAGGAGAAGATAAAGAGGTGTGGAGCTAGTAAGAGACCACAGAGGTCAATCATGATTGTAGGGTACAACAGACTCATGAAGCATTTTAGAGCTTTTCACCTTTAACAGTAGACTCCAGGGCAAAGTTCACTCTATGGGCCTCATTACGACCATGCCAGTCCGGTAACAATGGTGCCGGTAAGCCTACCGGCACCGTTGTTACTGGACCAGCATATTACGATTCTGCAGGTTGGTGCCGTCCCACCCGCCAGGGTCAGACCTGGCGGGCAGAACGGCACCCGCCCGCGGAGTTTCACGGAAGCACCAGCACCGTTATTAACGGTGCTGGTGCTTCCGTGGACTCCATTCCCATTGAGTCCTATGGGAATGGGGATTAACATTTACTGGCAACTGACTTCCCGGAACGCTAGGGTCATAATCCCATGGTGTTTCCGGCAAGCCAGGCGCCGGTAAATATTGCAAGTCCGGCGGCAACCCTGCCAGTGCTACCAGCGGGGTTGCCGTCGGACTTGCAATGAGGCCGTATGTATGTCTTTAAAGAAAGATTAAACATTTTATGTGACCTTGGGTATTTGATGTAGAGCAAACATAGGTCCAATGAGGCCTTTACTGAGGGTATTTATGTTAGCAAAGGTTTATCAAACAGCTGCTGCTGTACATGCAGTACTGCAGTGTGCAGGGTGCAGTCAAGATCAGATTTCAGGCACCAGGACTGCAAGGTACGGTTTGATGAAACAAAATAGACATTACTCTGCTCAATTGTCTTTCACATTACATGCATTTAAAATTCAGTGCACAAATAGATTTACCAGTAGCAAATCCTCCATTCTCTGCTACCATTACCTACACCCGTTCTTGCAGTAAATCCAGCAGATTACAATGGCGATATGTTGGGTTTAATCTTTATTCATGGAGAACATTTGTAGTAAGGGCAGGGGAGGAATTGGGCCAGAACAAAATTGCCTGTCCTGAAGTATTCAGGAAACTGCCACAAGTCTTACTGTGTCTCAAACACAGCTGTCAGGAAACTTCCACAAGCAGCAGTCAGGGGCATATAGCTTCCTCACCTTGGATAGTTTACTGCACTCATTCCCTATGGATGCTCAGCTGCACAAATCAGGACAGGGTTGTTAGGTAGAATCCTATGCAGTTCCCTTAGGGAGGACTACAGAAGTTTAGGACTACAGGTATATGCAATAAATCCCCTTTGGTATCAGTCTGTACCACACAGATTTAGTTGGTAGCTGTGGCTGAGCAGTCAGACTTATCTCAAGAGGGAGATGAGCAGTATTCAGGGTTTACACAGTAGGACTACAGTACTATGGAACAAGGAAACACTGCCCAAAGCTTTGTATCAAAAAGAATATATATATTTATTTTACACACTCTTAAATTCAACACACACATCATTATCATTAAAGCAAGTTAAAACAGTCAAGAAGAGTATACACAACTCCCTATTTAAATTGTAGACAAGTTTGAGCAAGAGTGAAAACTGAGCAAAACGGCACAGTGTAAACCAAGCAGAAATGGCACTCTAACAATTTCTCAAAAGGGAGGGAAAGGACACGTTATACAGATTTAGACTCTAAAACACACAAGCAACACTTCCCAAGTGGATTGTGCAAAATGGCACTTCAACAATACTTAAGAGGGAAGGAAAGGTGGTTATAAGAGTTTTAAGTGACCAACACATTTCTTGATAAAAAGCAATATAGAGAAGGCAGTTGTAACAGATTTAGCCAGATCCAATAGGCCTGTGCCAGAGTCGGTGGTACAAGCAATGTGCCCAGGATCAAACACTTCTAGTAGCTGTAGTCAAGTCTTTGTTTAACAAATTGAAAAGGCGGTTGCAGAAGGTAAAAAGACAATGTGAGACGATAGGGGCAGCCAACCCAGAAGATAAGTAAAGGATTTAAAACACCTTTAGCAGTACCCAATGAAACGGGAGGCCTGGCGGAACAATGTACCTTAAAAGTGGAAGAGGCTCCTGCAGTGGCGTTAGTTCCTGGCAGTTCCTGCAGTTCAGGAGATCCAGCAGAGGAAGAGAGGCTCTTGTCGTGGAGGAAGTTTTGAGTTACTGCATTGCCCTGGGATGAAGTCAGCCGCGGTGCTGCCAAAATGAAATAAAAGGTACGCATTTTTAAATTGCGGTCGTGGTGGACGGGCGCCTGGCTATCCGGTCTCCGAGTGATGGGCACTGGCAATTCGACCAAGACAGGTCCTGGAAGGCAATTGGCGAACTGGTTGGCCCCACCAGCTCAAGGGAAGAAGGCTCTTGCAGGTGAAGATCTTCTCGAGTCGTTGGAGAAAAGTGGTGAGGGTCTGCAGCAGGGCTTCACCAGTGGTTCAATCATTGCAGATGTCTTCAGCTTCTCTCCTGTTCAGGTTTCTTAGTTCCAGTGGCGACGTCTTGTCCTCCAGTCCTCAGAGCCCTGCTTTTATGCAGAAAACCCCCCATCCATGCAGCCTAGCTGTCACTCACAAAGCGGCGTGGTTATCCTGGCGGGATAACCCCCCAGCCTATCAGGGAAGAGTGCGACTTGGGTTGCCTAGGTAACCCTGTCCAGGGTGCCTATTCCCCCTCCCACACATCCTGTCTATCCCTGAATCAGTGGCGCGAGAGGAGGGCTTCTGTGCAGAAGCCCGCCAAAAAGGACGAACAAAGGATCCCCGACCTGGGTTAGGATTTCAGAGAAAGACACGATAAAGAAATATTATTAAAGTTCTGGCAAAAAATAAACACTGATGTAAAGTTAATAATAAAATAACCCGGCAGTATGTTAGAGGCTGTCACTAAAAGTGGTAGCCTCGGTCGAATATTTACAGAAGTAACCACTGCCACCAGCCAGAAACTTTGGAGAGAGGGACTGGACGGTACCCTCTCGAAAATGAACACCAGGGAAAAACTATTAACCCTTTCCAGTACTTTCATAGTAAGATGGGTTGTACTGGTTTTGTTCATAACTATTGACTAGTAAAGTCAATGGGGACTTTACATGCCTTGGGAGACAGTAGTCAGTCCCGGGGTATGGAGTCTATGTTTGGGGGTCACTGTGACAACCCTGTGTTACTGCACAGAGGGTGCTGTGTAACACACATGTAAAAAGATGATACCTATGAAGGTGAGAAAAACCCTGTAGACCGTAAGCACAAAAATAGCCTAAAACACACATCAGCAACATGTCTAAGGGCCTCATTACACGGTAGGCGGTAAGGGTTTACCAGTACCGGTAAGGGCACCGATACCGGTAAACCCTTACCGCCTTACTACGAGGTCCCTTTGCGGGACCCGACCTTAACGGCTGGTGTAGACCAGCCGTTAAAGTTGGGACCCGCAAAGGGACCTTGGTGCTAATTACGGTACCGCAATTTGCGGTACCGTAATTAGCTCCTTCCCCATTCCCATTATGCCCTATGGGGCAAAAATGGGAATGGGGAAGGGCCATGGAGGAAGGGGGAATTACTGCTCTGCCAATCTTGGAATGGGGTGGTAATTCCTCTTTCCTCCATGGTGGTACCGGTATGGTACCGGCGGCAACCATGGTGCTAATAGCACCATGGTTTATCGCCTTCCGTGTAATGAGGCCCTAAGAGTGGGAAAAAGAGTCTCACTCTTAGCAGGAGAAAAAAATAAACCCCTCAAATCCAGCAAAGCTGCTGGGGGACTCTACAGGTAAGGGAAATTAGCCTTAGAAGAGAATTCCCCCTAACAAGGGTTTCTAAATGCTTCAGAAAGTCCTACTTTGCTCAACGACCCAAACTCAAACAGTGAAACCGTCCAAAGCTGTATATATTTCTCACGCTGTGCACACATTTTACTGTCAGCGTGACTATTCTGACAGCGGAAATTAGCACCATACCAAGTGTGCATTGCATGCTCAGAAGGAATGAACGTTTGAATTACTAGCATACACATGTTTGATAAATTGGTGGTCATTCTTATGTTCCCAAAAGGCACTTTGTATATATGCAAAGCATATTCTGGCACGCACATCATTCGACACTTACCTCTGCCCCCCAGTTCCCCAACACCAATGAGCCCTTCCCCTGCGAAGGGGAGGAGAAGGGAGTTCCCCCTGTAAATTATGTCCATTTCCAGCACTGAGGCACTCATCACGAGTTTGGCAGTAACCCTTAAATGCGGCGGTAGCGCTATTACCGCCACATTTAAGGGTCCGCCAGATCATGGCCTTTGCGGATTTCCCCCACTGCAAATTTGCCGATTTTCGGCGCTATCCTGCTGGCGGTAATAGTGCAAATTTTCCCCATTGGGCCCAATGGGGAATGAGTAATTCCCGAGTGCGCCCAATGGGGAATGGGCACTAACCGCTCCGCTAAGCCCGTGATCCGGTGTTTGAAGCGCCGGGGGTTTGGCGGTAGTGCTAATAGCACCGGCGGTAATACCACCGGTGTTACCGCCCACCTCGTGATGAGGCCCTGAGTGTGGCTGTTAATTTCGCCTATGGTCAATAGTTCATTTTTTGGAGGTAAAGTGGAAAAGAAACGTCCACCCAAGTGCTGTTTTTTGTGAATTTGGAGGTGCTGCAAAATGGTGGATCATCCATTACCACCGCATTTCTGCTACTTTTTAATTGCACCACCACTCGCTGAGTGGTGTCCTACCCACTACTCCAGCTTTCAAACCAGCAATTTCGCATTAGACCATAGCAACTGTTACCGTGGTCTGCCCCTTTAAGGCAGACCCTTTGTGAATGAACGTAACAAGGGAAGTTAGTTTCCAGTGTGTAGCTGAATAAAGCAGACACACGTTACCCACTGGCTCCGTGTATTTATTTACAAACGCATCCGCAGTTAACAACTGGCAGCGAGGTTCGTCCCAGCCAGCGGTCCTCCTCCAAGGCACACGGGTGATCCCACCACGTGGCTGCTGCACATGGAAGGCGATCCCGTCATCCCGTGGTCCACCTTGCGCGCGCAGGTGATCCCACCACGCGACGCTTCCAGGCCCAGCGATCCGGATCCCCAAGGCCTTCCTCTGCCATCCAGCAGCCCTACGCGCAGAAGGCGCACAACAACATTGCAGTGATCCCACTGCCCAGGACATTCTCCGCCTCTCCGGCACCCCTGCACGTGATCTGCACTATGCGAGGCAGTGATCCCACTGCACAGAAGCCCCACTTCCCGGCCTCCATACTCACGGCACCAGAGACTGCACAACTCGCGGCGGCCCCCCACATCCTGCAAAAGGGGGCTGCCACTCAAAGAGGAAAAAAAAACATTTTTTTCTCTTTCCTGAATTGAAGAAACACATGTACTGCACGGCCAGAGGGACACCACCCACGATTCAACTGCCAGCACCTTCAGTAGATAAAGCCACCCAGATAAAGCCACCCACAGGTGGGACGCCCAAATAGCCACCAAAGACCACATAACCACGTGCAATCGGCGCAAAACTCATGTAAATCCAAGACACAACCTCCTCAGAGCGCCAGGTGCAGGCGCCCACCATGAGCACATCAGCCAACCAAGCAGGCTAAAGTGCGCCACCAGCTGCGCCAGTCACAAGATCAATGGCTACAGCATGGCGCATGCCACTCCCTTTCTCAATGACCCCCCAGGCAGACAAAGGGCCAAGGTGGGTAGAGTGGCTAGAGGACTTTAATAACTTTATTGACGCAGCCGGAGAAGAAACCTCCCCGCGCCTGCGCAGCATGTTCATTAACACGGCAGGAAATGAGATAAAAACGCTGATCAAAACCATTCCCCCGTCAGAGCTCACTGACTTTGCAAGTCTAATTACGGCCATGAATAAACGGCTTGTCATCGCCCCCAACAGGGATTATGAAAGGTACATTTTTAACCAGTGTACTCAACGGATCAAAGAAACAGTCGACGAATTCATCACAAGACTCAAGATAAAGGGTGCCCATTGCCAATTTGATGCGTTTTCACTGGACGAAGCCATCAGGTTGAGGGTTATTGAAGGTTGTGTTTCGCCAGCATTGAAGAAGCAGCTACTAAAAAAAACATCACCATTGCGGAGGTGAGTGAAATGGCAAGCATACTCGAAAGAGTAGACAAACAGCCAAAGCACATGTCAAACACAGCGGCCACCAAACAAGACAAGAGTGACATCATCGCAGCAATCCACGTAGCCAATGGCAAAAGCGGAGATAGGAACAGCGGGTCAAGCGCCACCGCAACCCCGAGAATGCAGAGACAATGCTACAGATGCGGAATGTCATTCCCACATGCGGGCTCATGCCCGGCCCTTACACAAAAATGCAGACATGTGTGTCATGATTCCTGCCCCTCATGTCCCCATCCTTCCAAGATGTCAGGCTGGAGCCAGACAACGATCACCTACATGGCCCTCAAGGGCCTCTCCATCCCTCCAAAGACCCACTTCGAGTCAGACTTGGCGCTTGTGGCACCAGACTCACTCACTCCCATAGGACAACATTGGGGATTGGACTTGTAGTGTATTGATGGGGACAAGATGGATGCCCCCACATATTTCGGTTCCCAGAACTGCATGTGCAGTCTAGTCTTTTGGGTGTGGTTCAGCCCAGAGACACCTGGGATACCCAGAGACTATTTAAGCCACGCCCAGGCTCAGAAACATGCTTTGTGTTTTCTGCACCTGCAGCGTGACACTCACCGTGTTCGGATCAGTCTCCAGTAGGCCTGCATCTTTCTTCTGCGCTCAGTTCCTGCAAGTACAAGAACACTGTTAGGAACAGCCTTACCTTGTGGCGCTTCTGCCCATCATTCATTGCTCCTTCTGTTCTGCAGGCATCTTCGGCGGTGTCATTCCCATCACGGCTCGCCGCTTCCTAAGGAAAAGGGAAAAGAACAGAAAAAAGGCATTAATAAGCATTCAGCAAATCTTCGCTTATTTCTAAAGACTGTACGAGCTTCAAACGCTTACCTGAATCCCAGCCGCTCTGGGGGAACTCTGTCTCCGGAGCTTCTCATCCATGTGCAAGAGGGAAAAGACACTCCTGTTTAGCGTGGAAACATCTAGAGGCGCTGCATACCGCGCTTACTCACCGCATTTCTTCTTCATAACCGGCATCCACGCTGAAAACGTCGCGGCACCTAAAAGACACAGAAAAATAACTCAGTTCAATACAAATACAAAAGGGTCGCATCGCGCATCGCGCTCTCGCTCACCTTCAGCGCTACTCATCTCGGCAGCACATTGCCATCCCCGGACGCCGGCCATCATCTAAGGAAGGAAAGAAACGTAGTTAGAGAGCAGGATGGAGAGCACACTTTCCAAGAAAACAAGGTGAGCTGTGGATCAAAGGGAAGGGTTGGACACCGGGGAAGAAGAGGTTCAAGCACTCAGAGACAATAGGGAGTTAAACTCTACCAATCCTGTGTTTCAGGACCAGTCTCCAGTCAAGTAGACTTCAGGGAAGGGTTCGAGGTCGTAAGAGGTCAGAACAGGCTGAGTGACGTCCCTGTGGATACCAGGTGAGCGTTACATTGTGGCAGAGAAGGACATTTCCAAATCGTGGCAGAGAGGGCAAACCGTTTCCAACACCCCGAATGTCCACTTCCTCACCTTACAGGTCACCACAGCGTCCCACGACAAACCAACCGTACCAAACCCATCCATACCAGCAGGGACCAAGAAGATATGTGAGAGTGGTGGAGGAAGTGTATCCAGAAGAAGACTATCCGCAGTATAAAACCCTGGAATCTGAACCACAGTTGCACAATCAATACGATGGTCCACCTCCGCCCAGGCAAGTCTCATGCACAGTCTCGCAAGGATACCCAGAATATGATGAAAGCCGTCATGACCTGCACAACCACGATGAATTTGTAAACCTCATATTGGACGAAGAAGTGGCGCATGAAGCACCCAGAATTCAAGTGGAAATCTGCAATCAACAATTTTGCTTTTTAATAGACTCTGGGGCAAGAGTAAACATAATGTGTGAGAACGAGTTCCTACAGCTCCCCGAGATCCCCAACACACTACATTCAGAAGTCATCAAAACAGCTCACGAAGGTCACAGCGGAGCAGAAAATACCAAGAGGCAGCTACGATGCCATCTCTGGTTCCCCTTCATCGATGATATGGTTGACCGGTGGGTACGTAATTGCACAGCATGCCAATGCACCGCTAAGCCAGAACCGCCACTGCCATTCAGAGTAACAACAATTCCGGATCGGCCGTGGGAACGGGTCGCGACAGATTTATATGGACCCACTGAATCAGGAGATTACCTGCTATTACTGATTGATGAACATTCGTGGTTCCCCATAGTAAAAAGAGTAAAGTAAATGGTGTTCGCACACGTGGCAGCAACGTTTGACAAAGTCATCAGCGAATGGGGGACCCCGGACTTGATAAAATCGGACAATGGTCCGCCGTTCAGTGGACATGAATTCGGAGTATTTGCCAAGCACATGGACTTTCGACACCAAAAAGTAACTCCCAGGTGGTCCCAGGCCAATGGCATGGCAGAAAGGTTCATGGCCTCCATCAAAAAGACCATGCAAAGAGCATGCCTCGAAGGGTCTGACCCCCACAAAGCCTTATGCCGGATGCTGAGGGACTATCGAAACACACCCCAAAAAGCAACCAATAGGACCCCAGCCGAGCTCATGGTCAAATATCGAGTCAGAACCAAGGTTGTCAACAATCCCGCGTTAAAACCAGAACCAGACCAGGAAGTCATCGGCAGAGATGAAGCAAGGAAAGAGAAAGCATGTGAACAAGCTGACAAGCAGAGGGAGCCCAACCAAAAGACTTCCAAATAGGAGATGAAGTGTGGGTGCAACAAGCCGTACACAACAAGACAGACCCCCTGTATTCACCGAATCTGCTTCAAGTCATAGCAGTGAAAGGGACAATGATAACTGCCGCGGATGATGAAAAAGAGGTAACAAGGAACAGCTCGCTATTCAAGCATGTCACAAAAGGTGCGGAGAAAGTTCCACCTCCCATTGACCCAGACCCAGAAGAGATCGACTCGCTTGATGAAGAGTGGGTCCCCCTCGAGCCACAAGCTCTTCGTCAACCAAATCCCTCAGTGGTGGTTGTCGACGACCATAACCCAGGTTCGCGAGGACGGCCCCAAAGGACAATCAAGAAACCTCCAAGGTTAGTGGAGGAGTGTTAAGTGTGAGCAATCGTTTTAGAGAGATTGCTACAAAGACAGTTCAGCGTGTTGTTGTAAGGACATTTGTCCGGGGGTTTTGTTACCGTGGTCTACCCTTTAAGGCAGACCGTTTGTGAATGAACGTAACAAGGGAAGTGATGTTCCATTATGAGGGAAGCTGGGAGGGGGAGTCACTTTCCAGTGTGTAGCTGAATAAAGCAGACGCACGTTACCCGCTGGCTCCGTGTATTTATTTACAACCGCATCCGCTGTTAACAGCAACCTCCACCCTCATACAATACTTTTCCCGCCTTGACCTCCATCCAAAAGTAGTGTTAGGTATCGCGTCTCGGTGTCTCTCAGAAATGTAGGCGGTCATAACATTGCATGAGCAATATCAAATTCACATGTTCAGCATTACTGGATTGCGTGAGAAGAATCATTCTACTATTTGTATTGCCTGCGGGTTATTTCACGTGATTCACCTTACTACTGTAAGGGGTCCCAGGAAGCCACTCACAGGAAGCACTCACACTAGTCATGAGTGATGATTTAAAATTTCTTTTAAGAAACATAAGGACATTCTAAAGTGTGTACGATAAGAGCAAATCTGCTGAAAGAGGAGAAATAACCGGCGGCCACAGTTCACAATTTACCTCACAGCCGATGCCTGAGAGGCCTGGAGAAAGCTTGCCTCGCAGGCGCGACAATAAACATTCCACGCGCGGGCTTTGAGGAAACACCTGGCTCTTCCGTTCCCGTCAGCGCGCGCTCCGCATGGCGTGACATCTCGGCTAAGCCCGCCCATGACTCACACGTTGGGAACACGGGGAATACGCTCAGGAAACATAAAATAGACAGGGCACATTGTGCACGTCTTCATAAAAAAACAACTCAAATAATATGTCATGTTGGCACTTTTTTGTTTTCTACATTACTATAAACCTTTTATAGACCAAGTTGGGGATTTCAAGAATTACAATAAGAAAAAAAAACAATCCTATGCTTGCGGCCGCTGCATTTGCTAATAATTATTTTCGTTATTGTTTTAATCTGCACACACGGTTTGTGTTACTGCCTCAGAGCACTTCTGCAAGCAGAGAAGGGACAATACACAAGGTCTGGCCATATAATGCAACAATTACAGTCCAAACATTTCCTCTTGCAGGAGGCACTCGTCAAAGTCTGGTAAAGAGGAGAGATATTGGGTAGAGCTTTCCAGATCACTTATTCTTGCACATGATGAGATATACTCCCAAAAACATTACCATCTCATGGACGGACAGAAGGTCTTCTTTGGGAGATTGGCTGTCAGCATCTGGCTGGTTGGTGGGGCCGAAGCATTATATTATTGTTGTAGGGTGAAAGACATGTAGTGTTTTGTGGATGGAGGCTTTTGAGCTCTCCGACCTGATTGCTTGATCTGGATCTCGTTCATCAATAGTGATATTTCATTGAATTTACATAGCTCTTTCGGCAAAGCAGTGAACAAAAATGAGAAAATGTACAAATAAGCTAAAAATCCAAAATACAATGAACATCAGGGGCGTTGCTAGGGGGGGGCTAAGGGGGCTATAGACCCTGATCTTTTGGTTGTAGCCCCGGATAGAATCTCAGGAGCTACAGCCAAAAGACTAGCTAGCCCCCAGTCCCAACAGTTCCGACATCAGCTTAGCCCCGGGTCTTTTCCAGACCTAGCAACTCCCCTGATGAACATTACAAAGGACTACAATGAAGTGGAGATAAAACGAAATCTAAGGTGAGAATGAAAGAGAACAAGAGAGGAGGAAGACCCACCAGACACAACAGAGGCATTCCAGTGTTTAAGGGCAAGAAGTGAGAATGAGCAGAAGCGGGACTGGACATATAAGGTGTTGTTAACAGTCAGAAGAAGATGAGATTCAGAACTGCGGAGAAATAGAGACGAAAGATTGGTAAGTAGTTGCTATGCCATGATCGCACTTCAGGATGATACAAAGATAATGGAATAGAAGATGGGAGTCAAAAGAGAGCCATCACAGGGAGAGCAGAGGAGCAGTGACAGAGATGAGGGGGAGGAAACGTGAATAGTACGTGAAATGCAGAGGAGTGAATGGAACGAAGAGGAGCAAGCCGATAAGCAGGAGGTGCAATTAACAGAGATTAGAGACTACTAGAGAAATCGTAAGAAGTATGGTAGCGTGAACCAGAAGCACGGATCTAGCATTACAATATTTTGCAAATGACAGAAGCTTGAGTTATTATGCAGATGGGGCAAGAAAGTCAGTGTGGAATGAAAGACCAAGTCTAGATTACGTGCAGTGGGGGAGTAAGTGAGAGAAGGAGGCAGAAAGGAAAGCATATGTGTGTAAGAGGAAAGGGTATAGTCGCTGAAGAGATGTGCAGCTCTGTTTTGGATGCATTGAGTTGAAAAAAAAGAGTAGTTGACAAGAGCGAGAAGAAGAAAAGGACACAATGATCTCGTGGTCATAGCTGTAGAAATGACAAGAAAGACCAAAAGAAGTGACAATAGAAGATGGAAGATAGTATAAAGTGAAAAAAAAGAAGAGGTCCAAAGACAGAGATGAGGAACACCATACTGCAAAGGTAAGGTTGAAGAACGTTTGTCAGACCAGGAAACTGTGACGGTCCTGTCTGTTCAATAAGATTCAAAGAACTGTAGGACATAACCAGAAAATCCTGTTGAAGAGTTGAAAGAAGAGTACAAATGCAGCAAAAAGTTCAAGAAGTAGAAGAACAGAAGATTGTTTAAAGTAATGAGCAGAGAGTAGAGGGTTAGCAACACATAGAAGAGCAGTTTCAGTGGAATGAAAAGGACAAAAAAAGGAAGGAAGGAGTGATGATACAGATAGTTTGTGAACTGAGAATAAGCTATATGTTCAAGTAGTTTAGATAGAAAGGGGGGGAAACAGAAGTAGAGAGGGAGATATTGCCAAGAGATGTGCGAAAAGGAAGAAGTAGAGGAAAGATCTTAGGGATAAGAGGATAGATTAGAGGATGGAGAGGTGAGTCAGTGAGATGCATACAGTTTACGTAAGAGGCAGTGTCAGAGACAAGTGAGAAACAAAGAAAGGTAGCAGGATCAAAGGGAGATAATTCTACTGAAGCAGCAGATGAAACAGAATAAGAGGAGGGAGAGGAGTGTAGATAAGAGACCTTAAAACTATCACCCAGGGTGGGTGCTACAGCCAATCAGGTTGCTCGGAATGGGGGCTGAACCTCACGGTATAAACCATTATTCTGAGCAACCTGATGGCTGCTCACACCCTTCCCACACCGTCTTCCTCCCAGTTTCCACTTCCCTCCGGTCTCTGCTCCCTTCCTTCATCAACACCTTACCCCACTTACCTTCTTCCTTTGGTGGCTGCGCTACTGCCGCTCCGCGTTCTGGATTTCCATGGAAATGGCTCAAGCAGCCATTTTCATTAACTATTTAAGTGAACAGGATACAGCAATCAGTACCCTGGATAGAAACCACGGCTGATAATAGCAATAACACCCTCACGGGCGGTACGGATCAGGTGGAATCGGTGCTTGGGGCCATCATTAACTTGGGTTCTGGGCCGTTATTGCCTAAATAAAGTCTTTAGCAACATAAGTAAGGGAAAGATTAGAAGTTGAGGAGGGATCAGGAGAGGGGGTAAAGGATGTGATTTTAGAAATAAACAGCGACGGTGAGAAAGAGATAAGATTACATTTAAAAATAAATTGTTTTACCACCTTGCAAAGATGAGTTTTATGAAATATGAAGGGAGAAGAGGAAGGTAGGTGAAGATCATCAGAACAGTGAGTTTTTTCCAGCACTCATCTGGCTGACGCAGTGAGGACCAAAGGGAGACGCTCAGGTGTAATGAAGGGCTTTAGAGTTTATGAGAAGGGTTAAAGGATTGTGCAGGATAGTGCACATCTAATGAAGAGAGAATGCCATAATTAAGAGAAGAGAGAGAAGAGTTAGCCGAGAGAAGAAAGACGTCAATAGGTGAGGGTAGAAAAGTTGAAAGTGAATAGACGAAAGTAGTAATTTTATGAGAAAAAGTGGAAGGAGAGAGGGGGGATAAGTATGTGTGAAAGACAAGGAGAGTAATACATGATCAGAGAAATAGATTGCAGAACCTTTAATAAGGAACTCTGAAGGGTGATAAGAAAAACAAATCAAGAGCAGATCCCAAAATGTAAGAGGGAGGAAAAGGATATTGAAAAAGATGATACAAATGAAGTAGTGAAATAAAAGGAGAAGCATGGGTAGTGAATACATGTAGATTGAAGTCACTGATGTGAAAAAGGGAAACTCGTATAAAACGAGAAACAAAGAATTTAAATCATCACATAAAGAAGACAGTGGTCCTGGAGGGTGATGGATAATGAGAAAGGTCAATGAATAGTATTTGACAATGGAAGAGAAATTTGCAAGAGGCAATGTTTTGTCACAGGCATCAGCAGAGGATGGTGTGGCTGATGTATTAGTGAGTGTGAAATTGGTGACTTTTATCTTCGAAAGGTGTAGGCACTCTGGAAATCCCATGCTAGCTGACCTTGTAGGGAGGCAGGAGGGGCCACGTAATGACACAACATGGTTTGATGCAGACTGTCATAGAGCTAGGTTTGCCTTGTGGTTAGATTGTAGAACAAAACAAGGGTTCAGCTTGGACCAGGCCCATGGCCAAGCGTGACTATAAAAATTGTTGAGGCTAAAGAGAAAACTGTTTTACAAAGCTCAGTGAGGAAGATTTGAGGCATATATACGTGATAAAGATATAAAGGGATTTTGGAATCTGGTGTTTCATGGATTCCGGGATGATACCCAGGATATGGTTTGTCCTATATCAGACAGTGAATGGACCAAGCATTTTAGGGCTTTCATGTTCGAAGATGGTATAAAATCTACCCTGTCGTAAAATGTGGATACAGGCCTTACTTTCTCATATGAAGAGGTGGAGCATGCTATATCCGGTACTAAGATCGGTAAGGCACCAGGTCCAGATGGCATTAGATCGGAAGTATAAAAGTGGTTTCCTGAATGGTGGTCACCGGTTCTGCTGGCACTTTTTAACTCAATCGCCTTGTCAATGACTATCCCCCATTATTGGTCACTGAGTTCAAGTAAATCTATTTTTAAAAAAGGGCTTGTGGCTGGATCCCCATTGCTACCACTCTACATCATTATTAGACAGCATTTCAAAAATGTATATTACCTGTCTGCTGGCATGTTAGAGACTTGGGCTGAAGAGAACAAAATACTTCCCAGTTATCAGGCTAGATTCAGAAAGGGATTTTCGACATCTGATCATGTTTTTGTGTTTTCAACCATCCTAGGTAAATAAGTGAAGATTAGAAGGGGCATGCTATATGTAGGTTTCTTGAATCTTTCCAAAGCATTTGATTCTATTGATCGCTGTCTTCTATTGAATAAACTCCTGCGAGTTCCTGCCTCTCTATTACAACTGATTGCGCATTTGCACTCTGATACTAGTACCTCTGTAAGAGACAATCCAAGAGGATGCCCTACAAGCGTGTTTTCCACCAATAAACGTGTTCACCAGGGTTGCCCAATGGCTTTGCTTTTGTTTGTCATTTTTCTATGAGATTTTTATGTCTGCCTCACATTTGCCAGGCCTATTTCCTCTCTCTTTGAATAGGGTAAGCTACCCTAGTCTTCTCTACGCAGATGGTGCTATATCATTAGATCTGAGGCCAAAGTGAATTGCTAGTAGTCTGAATTATGCATCAGATTATTTTAGAGACAACGGTCTGAAATTAAATTAGAAGCAAAATAAGATTGTTGTTTTTGGTTAAAAAAGTGAACAACTATACATGGTGCATAGATAATGTGGATCTAACTGTGGCTGATTCATATTGCTTACTGGAAGTTACGTTCTCAACCAACTTTGTGGTCTACACATCTAACATCAGTTGAAATTCGCCTTAGGACAAGTCTGGGATGGATTGGGAGATTCTATAAAAGGTTTGGTGGGTTCCAATTTGATAAATGCATTCAGGTGCTGTAGGCTAAGATTTACTCAGCCATATTGTATGGCAGTGAGATCTGGGGCAGTGTGAGTTGCACTTCCTTGGATCACATCTTACATATTTGCCTGTGAACACTGTTGGGCATGTCATCCAGCACACCTGGATCTGCTCTAGCATTGGACACCAGGGTTCCAAAGATTGGTGTCCAAGCTGAACTGAGCTTTTTAGAGAATTTTCGTAAATTGCACTCTGCCCCGGTGGTGAACCCCAATATTGTCAATGTGAGGGAGGAATTAGCAAATCTAGCAACATATGTTATCTACCCCTGGCATAAGAAGTGTTCCCTCTTGTGCAGAGAATGGGGTATTGTTTTTGATGATCTAGGGGGTGGCTGGATTACAAAACGCTATCTGTCTATGAAAGCCAGAAGGAGAGAATTTGACTTGATAAATGTCACTGAAATGTATGCTCACTTGGTCATTTGTCGAAGGCTCATCGCATCTACTGTGAGAATGTATCGCTAAGTGTCATTCACTCTCTGGTGCAAAGACGTACAATTGCAATGATGCATCTGAACGTTTTACCACTGAGGGCTCGGATTACTTGTAAGTTTAACACAAAGCTTTGTATCCTTGGAAGTGGGGCGGATGAGGATGCAATTAATTTTCTATTTATTTGTCGAAACTTTTTAGATTCGAAACGCCAATGGTTGAGGAGACTTTTTCGTATTAATAATATTAGACATGTCAAGGATGCTATACATTTTGTTTTGTCCTGTGTCAATGACTGTTTCATCACTGATTTATCCAAGTGTATTACTGAGGCTTTCAAACGTATAGTTAGAAAGTGTTAAGTATTTAATATGTTTTTATTCCCTATTTTAACATGTCTTCTTTTGAATTATGAGTTGTACTGTATTTTACTTGGGGTAAATGATATGATATGATATGAGGTGTATCAAGGCGCGACGAGGCAAGGGATGGGGAACAGAGGGAAGATAGATAACGATCTTACTAGGCCAGGTGTCTTTTAGATCGTGCAAGGGAAAAAGAAAAGTGCGGGGGGAGAGGAAAGTGCAGTACATGGGATAATAAGATAATAACATACAATAAATAAAGAACGGCAAGCCGGTGGCAAGTGCAGGGTGAGTGCAGACATAAGTGCTGGTTTAGGGACTGTAGGGATACAGAAAACAGTCCCCAGGTGCAGGGGTTGCCAGGAAGGCAGCACAAGCGTGCAACTGGCAGGGCTTGGGCCCGAAATCAGATGGGTGGCCAGGTAACCCGTGCACTCTCAGTATCAGCCAAGATTTCAGAAGGGGAGAGGGGAAGAGAAAGCAGAAGAATGCAGCAAGGTTTTTAGGTGCTTCCAGCAATGGCGACCCCTTTGTATTTTGAACTGTACCGTATTTTATTTTATTTCATGTAAATGGTGAAAACCGAATAGAAGTATTTATCTATCTTTAATAAGGAACTCTAAAGGGAGATAAGTAAAACAAATCAAGAGCAGATCCCAAAATGTAAGAGGGAGGAAAGGATATTGAAAAGGTTATACAAATGAAGTAGTCGAAGAAAAGGAGGAGAAGGATGGGTAGTCAATAAATGTAGATTGAAGTCACTGATGTGAAAAAGAGAAACTCGGGTAGAACAAGAAACGAAGGAAGGGAATTTAAACCATCACATAAAGAAGATAGCGGTCCCGGAAGGTAATGGGCAGTGAGAGAAGTCAATGAATGGTGTTTGAGAATGGAAGAGGAATTGCATTGAAATAAATAGTATGAAGGGAGAATAGGATGCAGGGAGGAAAGAGAGAAGGAAGAATGAAATAATATGCCAGTACCGTCCCCTTTGCCAGAACTACATGGAGTCTGAGAGACATTTGTGACAGGGACTGACAGAGACTCGGGAGTGATAGCGTTAGTTAATGAGATCCATCTCTCTGTTAAACAGAAGAAGTGAAAGTTGATTCTAAAGAATGAATTGAGAATTGAATGAGACTAATTGCATACCAGGAGGGCATGTAATAAGCCAATCGATAATGAGGAAGTTAGAGTGGAGTAACAGGGATAAGATGCATTAGTAGAATTATGGGTGTGAATGGAGATGATGCGCAAAGCAGGATAACAGGAATAAAAGTTGGTATATCAGGAAAGAAAGAAATATATAACATAAGATATATGGGGAATAACAGGGAAAATAGGGTAAGAAATGAGTTTAAAACGGCATCTAAAAAGAGAGAAGCACAAAGCTTATGGTGAAGAGGGCAGGCAACATGCAGAAAATAAGTACTCATATGTAATTACAAGTAGACAACTTATTGGCAGAAGATTAAAATGAGAATACAGGTGTATTGTGAGGTGTGAAATTAGCAAATAAAGGTCTAGGAGCCCCTGAGCCAAATAACCTGTTCTATGGGAAGGTGCCCACTCGGGAGAGTCTACAACCATGTTTTAGCTCACTCTACCTTTCACAGAGGAGAAATATCCACTTGTATATCAGTCTGGCCCCAGCCACTTAGGCAGTCCAGCAACACAATGCTAGGCAGTTTTCCTCTGAACAAGAGTACCAACTGTACCAAAAGCAACCCCCAGAGACCCCAGACCGAGACACGTGTTTTGGCCTAGTTGGGCCTCATCAGTGAGGTGAAGCTGTGCCTCTCTAAGGACAGTGAGCAAGGGGTCCACATCTGGATTACCTCGGGTAATTTAGGGTGAAACGCCAATTTCCTAAAGGTCTGGGAGCCTCTCTAATCAGCATGAACATGTCCAAGTAATCTGTTCTATGGAACGGTGCCAACTCGGAAGGGAGGTACTGTGAGGGGTGCAGCCAGATAAATGTGGTTGTATACCTTACTGAGTTGAAGAAATTCCATAGAACAGGTTATTCTCAGTAGTGGGGCTCCCACACTCTTATTACTTTGAGGTGTGAACTGCATGCCTGCCTCAATCAGTCTGAAACATGAACAAACAGGAGGTGGTGGTGCCTTGAAAATCAATGCCCTTTCAAGTGGGCAGCTAGGGCAAGGCCACCCTATTGGCACTGAATAATAAAGGAATTTGGGAGGGTTATCAGGGCAACCCATCCTCTGAGATGAGACACGGCTGGATGGAGAGGGTTAAACACAGTGTGGGGACCCACATACAAAGTGAAGAGAAGGGACTTAATGAACCGATGACGTAAGGGCATAGAAAGAAAATGTTGAAATCAAATATCATTTTTTTCTCGGTAATAAAACAAAAAAAGAGATGATCAATATCTGGATGCAGTCTAAGAGGATTTCATTTCTTATGTAATATAGATCCAAACCATTGATGCAGAAGGGACAGAAAAATTAAGGACTGTTTTAACTCATGGAGTAATTCAAAAAGAAAGCAGCAGTAGTAGCAAGGTTTGGTAACGGCTAATAGCGCTAACGGACTGACCGTAGCTTTCCCTTTGGAAATAACACAAGTATGACAAGAACTGCCCCATAAAGGTGTTATCTATCTCAGTGTCTATTAGTAAAGTAAAGTAAAAAAGAGTGTATTTGTAGAGAATCCCTTAATAATCACCTGAGAATATCGGGTCCTTCAGAAGGTGGCACTTACAACCTAACTACAAAGTAGAGAGTTAACCTGTATACGAGTGATTTAAAAACTAAGAACCTGAATTTACACGATTGCGAGTCAGCTTCAGAATGAACACCGAAGTAAATCTGGGTAAGAATGTTATGGGTTACCATAGTAACCGGTATTAACTTGGTACACTGCCATTCCACCCCTCGTGGAATGACGAGTGACTGACTGAGCCGCTCAGGTCTATTGCATAGAGATGAAATAAGTAGTTCCTGTGTTATTCCCTATTAGTGAGTTAATTGTCAAAAATGAATATATCCGATGAATAGAATTTAGAAGAACGGGTTGCCATAGCAACCGGTGTAAACAGCTTTTGAGAGAGCTTAACTTTTGGAATAATGAACCTCAAACGTGGCGACGTCCCCAGAGTTATTATAGTAACTAAGGCCGAGGCAGGCAATCGCAGTTAGAAGGTCGAAAGCATGCAAACAGGAACGAACCGGAAATGGTAAATAACTTTAGCCTCTTGCAATACGACAATATCCCTGCAGATAGTCCCTTCGGGTTAAGCTGTCAGTTGAGAAAGGCTGTACCTAGTGGGTAACATATTGGTTGATGTTTTTACAGTGTAACGTGCCACATGGAATGAAGCCAACATACCTACCCGGGCGTTAGAGAAACTCCCAGTGAATATAATGAGCAACCTCCGAAGGAGGCTCGTTTGAGAAATACTAAAGTTACTGTAAGCGTTCTCTCTCGTCTGCAAAATGGGCAATACACTCTGAACCTAATGTATTAAGAAATACCATCATCGGGAGAGTAAGATTATCAGCAGCAGAGATAGCAGGTTGCCCTCATTGTTGTCTTCTAGGTCTATAAAAAAAGAGCAATTGAAGTTGAGACCCCTGAAAGCGGCATTCAGAATTAAAATAAATAAGGTAATACATATAAGAAATACATAGGAAATGACCAGAGATTGCCTTATGCCGGTCAATAACAAGAGCGATAAGAGAGATGTTATGTTCCCAACCCCTTCCTCTGATTTTCAGCGATTGTAGGAACCCACGTGAAGCATAACAGTAGAATATAGAGGCCATTAGCAGTGGGCGTGCACACTAAAGAACACCACAGCTAAAGGCATAAATGATTGGTTATTTATAACATACTTAATACCCAGAGGTTTCTTAGCGCGGAGCCAGGGATCGAACCTGTGGTACTCTGTGTCGTCTTGCTTTCAAGTTGAACACTTTGCCCCTGAGCTATCCTCCCGAGAAAATATGCAGTGAAATTGTAAGTACATTTGTACCTCAATATGCCCAGAAAAACGGGAAGTAATATCCCGATAGTGAATAAAGGTAATCAAAAACGAATGAAGATATTCAATCTAGCAGAAAAGGATTGGGTAATTAAAACCCTTGTCAATATGTGGTTAAAGGAGACACCACCGTGCAACACCAGACCTGAGAAATAATTTTAAACACAGAAATGCTGCAATCAAATCAACCAATAGTTTAACGAACGAAATAAGTCTCCTAAACAAAAAGGAGCGGATGTAATGTGTATGTAAAAGGACCGTGGAAAGGCGAACAGTGTTCCCCTGAAGAATTTCTTTAGACAAATTATTTTAGAATGGATGGAAGGAATGAAACATGTTGGAATTAATTTAATGAGATGGAATGATTCGTGTGGAAGTGAGAATGAATGAGACAGTATTTTTACTGCTGTGTATTAGGATATGATGTATTTTTAGAAGTTTAAAAACTCTTGTTGCACTGTTGCCTGAAAAACCACTGGTACTCATAAATTGATGTAACTAGGAGAATAATTAATGTATTGAGATATGTGCACAGAATAAAGTCAGAAACCAATAAATGAATACATTGGAATTTATACAAGAGAACGTTGTATGAAAGTGAGAATAACCTATGAATGTGGAATGATTAGGTACTATTGTGGTGCGAACCCAAGGCGACATAAGACCATTAAAGCACTTTTAAGTATTGATAGTTTATTACATAGAGGGACTGCTCTATATGGTCAAAAAATCCCCCCAGTCTCCAATTCATGTTCTATGGGGACCCACATACCAACAGAGACTGCAGGCTGGAAAAGGTGACTCCAGGACTCTACATCTTGATGTAAGTCTGGGTGGTCACATGACCCAGCTACTTGACCTCTGTAGTCAGAGGAATGTGGAGGGACTACCAGAGCAATCTACGGCCAAGATGGGGCACAGCTGGATGAAGAAGGCACAGAGAGTCATACTGGCCACACACCTGCAGAGGCAGCAGGGTGTTAAAAGCACCACCAGCAATGCATTTCCTGAAGTAAGTCTGGATGGTCACGTGACCTTGTCACATGACCACTGTACTCTGAGGAGGGTGAGACAGGCTACCGGAGCAGCCCACGGCCGATATCAAGCATGGTTAGATGAAAAGGGGCACACAGAGGCACACAAACTGTAGGGAAGCACACACCAGCAGAGGCCACAGGCTGGAAAAGCGCCATGCTCAGTTCATGCTGTGTTCTCAGGCAGAATGGACTTTCCATTCCCTCTGCACTACCATATCTTCCAACCAGAAGATAACCTGTTTGTTGGTCAGTTGATTGCCCACAAACTTGACTGCAGCAAGAATATGAGACATTTCCAGACACTGATAGTTTGAACTCCTTGCGATATGGGTCAGTCAACTGGCCTTTCCATTAAATAGCATTGCTTAACCAGTGTGGCCAATAAATGGGTAATCCCATGTTGCTTGTGCATACTGCTGCTTCAAGGTATGGCTATCTGAAGTCTCTTCTTTATGCATGTATACTCCATTTTGAACAGCATGGGTTTTGCTTCCACAAATGTTGTGTGGCTGTAGGTGTGTGGGCGCATCCTCTCCCATAATGCACATGCCATTACAGATTCTTTGTCGTACCCTTCAGGCACACGATGGCACAGGGATGACTGGTCCACGAGTGGCCATGAGGGCATCAGATTTAGATGCTTTCATGACCTCTCATGGGCCATGCTAAGGTGAAATCCCAGGAGGGAAGGTGTCCATCACTGACAACCTCCTTCCCTGCTCCCTTTGTGGGCAGACAAGGTTCTAAAGCTGGAGTGAAGCTGAGGGATGGGGCAGAAAAGTCTGAAAATGAAAAAAATGGTTATGTGCATGAGTTGATAGTGTGCAGATGTGGGCACATGTTTGTACATGTACGTGTTTGTGTGTGTGTGTGTGTGCGAGCGCACAGGCACAGGATGTAACCATGAAAACGTGTTCTACAATAGCAATCCTGGCATTTATTGGTCGTTGGCTGAATGACAGCCCCTGGTTGATTTTGGCCACTGGCTACATAATAATATGTTTGACTGGGCATTGCTAGCATGAATTTGGCAAAGCTAGCATGAACATGTGTTTACAGTGACAATACTGGCAAATATCAGGCAGAGCCAGCATAATAAAGTGTTTTAATGTAGCAGGTTAGTATGTACTGGGCATAGGCAGCATGAACTGGTTTTACTGTGTCAATACTGTATACTGTTCACACATCCAACATACCATGTTTTATTGTTTATAGTGGCATGACACTGGCATATATTGTGCACAGCACAACACTGTTTTTACAGTGGAAATACTGCCATATATTTGGTACAGCCAGAATGCGCATGTATTTTTTCAGTGCCATGAGAGCATGTAGTGGACACAGTCAGCATGGAGATAAGTTTAAAAAGTGGCATGATGGCATACATTGGGGTTAAACATCATATTGTGCTATTACAGTGATATGATGGCATATATTGACCACAGGAAGATTTTCAGGTGGGATTGAGCCCAAGACTAAAAGTGCTTCATTTAAAACAAGAACATTATTCTTTGTGTGAACCGTAATGACACATTAAAGGCCCGGATTTGAAAAAGGCGCAGGTTGTATGCCGAAACACGTGCCATCCAAGAGGGGCTGAAAATTCAAAATAAAAAACTTTATCAAATACAACAGAACCTTTGGATTTGTCATTCATAGCAAAAGGAAATACACCAGTAATTTATCTTGGCGCAAATAAGTGCAGTCACAGTTGCAACTTTTCCTTCCTTATATAAGTCCATTACTCTAAACCACGTCCACTGCACAGATCAGATGATAAACGATGAAGACAAATCCAGTGAAGTTCTCGTATCACGCACTCCACCTCTTGGAACTGTGAGCCACACTCCTGATCAGAACCTCAACTCGTAGCTGTAAGAACAAGCAAGAAGGGTGGGTGGATGGGAAGAACAGCAAACCAAAGAATGTTCTCTCTTGACACACCTGTGTATATGCGTGACATAACTACCATATCATATCATATCAAGGGTGGGTGGGTGGGATAATACTCGCCTCCTTGTCTTTAATAGAATCTAAACCCCCATCTCACATTAGTGTGGGGGATTAGCCATTCTATGACAAGACAGGAGGCTCCTATTATGCAAGTTTGAAGCCCTTGCCTCCCATTAGTACAACATGATCACTACAATAGTGACAATATAATAATAATAGGTGAAGAATGTTTTCAAATGTTTTCATTTGAACAATCAGCTGACCGCAAGAGTATTGCCCAAGGCTAGGTTGGCCAAATACTGTCTTATAAGGCATAGCCAAACACACTGCCAGAAAGACAACTGGAAGATGCGCCAATTCCAGCATTCCTTACAGGCCACCAAAACCAACTGATTAAAAAGAGAGGGGAAAAACACTGAACAAAGTTTCCCTATACTAATAGGTTAGGACAAAACTTATCGGAGTAATTAACTTCCCTGTAGTCCAATCAAACATTTAAAACACTTAAACTCATACCATCTTTGGGAACCTAGATAGCAAACAAAAGAAGATAAACACTTAGTTCTCCCGGAGATAAAGAAAAATACCCCTAAGGGGGTGAAAGCCTTGAAGGTTTCATCCCATGCGTTAAAGGAAGATATCATATTAGAAACAGGACATGTCACATAACTATACTGGGAAAGACAAAATCTTCATAAAAGGTAAAATGGGAGTAAAAGGACATTTTATTATTCTGTAATAGGACGACCTATCTTGAGCGGAGCTGAAGCAATAGACTTAACACACAATTGTCCCCAAACATATGCGTATACTAAGAAAGGTATGTCCTCTGGAGGTAGAAGCAGAATGGAAGAAAGGGGTCCCACCTGAAAAGTTAAACCTGCCAAACCGCCAAGACGGAGACCAACAGATCTCCCGAGCTCTTGAAGAAGGACTCTGCTACCCTGACAAAAGGAAGATATTTACAAAAAAACCTGACCCTTAAGAGACTGAACTTGGTAAGGAGAAAAATGTATCATACATCCAATCGCTACCATCATAATGATATCTGAACCCCTTTGTAGATGTGCCAGGTGCTTGGACCTTTTTCAGTCCTCTATAGTTGATAAATCCCCTAGAGGATCATAAACTAACCGAAGGAGGAGCACTAAATTCCATAGTCTTAGCAAAGACTCTAAACTGCAAAGAACTACTGATCACTAAACAGTTAAAATGAAGTTGCTCTCTAGAGGAAGATTAACCTCTACGTTAGCCAATCTGAACCTTGAAGCCCCCAGCACCCTGTGCTGGCACCTTACTGCAAAACAACCTCCTGTGAAACCCCAAAAGGACTACCTGCCATGCAGGTGACTAGGAGAAAAAAGTCAATAACTCAATAACTAAATATATATCCCCGCCCTCTGGAGATCGCACTGACAGACACCTGCTGAGATAGATAACGTAGAGATGTTAGAACTTCTTGTGATAGAGGGCCGTAATAACTTGGACGGAAGATGAGTAGCACTCCCAGACCCCTCTATCCCACCAAGGGATATTGTGCATTCCCAAAAGAGGAGAAAAACACTCCCCCACTGTCATGATTCCTGCCCCTCATGTCCCCAGCCCTTCAAGATGTCTGGCTGGAGCCAGGTCACGATCACCTACATGGCCCTCAAGAGCCTCTCCATCCCTCCAAAGACCCACCTGGAGTCAGACTTGGCACTTGTGGCACCAGACTCACTCACTCCCATAGGATAACATTGGGGATTTGACTTGTAGTGCATTGATGGGGACAAGATGAATGCCCCCACATATTTCAGTTCCCAGAACTGCATGTGCAGTCTAGTCTTTTGGGTGTGGTTCAGCCCAGAGACACCTGGGATACCCAGAGACTATTTAAGCCACGCCCAGGCTGAGAAACATGCTTTGTGTTTTCTGCACCTGCAGCATGACACTCACCGTGTTCGGATCAGTCTCCAGTAGGCCTGCATCTTTCTTCTGTGCTCAGCTCCTGCAAGAACAAGAACACTGTTAGGAACAGCCTTACCTTGCTGCGCTTCTGCCCATCATTCATCGCTCCTTCTGTTCTGCGGGCATCTTCGGCGGTGGCATTCCCATCCCGACACGCCGCTTCCTAAGGAAAAGGGAAAAGAACAGAAAAAAGGCATTAGTAAGCATTCAGCAAATCTTCGCTTATTTCTAAAGACAGTACGAGCTTCAAACGCTTACCTGAAACCCAGCCGCTCTGGGGGAACTCTGTCTCCGGATCTTCTCATCCATCTGCAAGAGGGAAAAGACACTCCAGGTTAGCGTGGAAAAATCTAGAGGCGCTGCATACCGCGCTTACTCACTGCATTTCTTCTTCAAACCGGCATCCACGTTGAAAACGTTGCGGCACCTAAAAGACACAGAAAAAGGACTCTCACTCACCTTCAGCGCTACTCATCTTAGCACGTCACCATCCCCGGACGCCGGCCATCATCTAAGGAAGGAAAGGAACAAAGTTAGAGAACTGTTCAAAAGACTCATTATACTTACCTGTCGGACTCTTGCCAGTGAAGTAACTAGGCAGCAACGAGCCCGCATCAATCAACGTGCCCCTGTGCTGAAAGCAGGACGGAGAGCACACTTTCCAAGAAAACAAGGTGAGCTGTGGATCAAAGGGAAGGGTTGGACCCCGGGGAAGAATGGGTTCAAGCACACAGAGACAATAGGGAGTTAAACTCTACCAATCCTGTGTTTCAGGCCCAGTCTCCAGTCGAGTAGACTCTAGGGAAGGGTTCGAGGTTGTAAGAGGTCAGAACAGGCTGAGTGACATCCCCGTGGATACCAGGTGAGCGTTACAGAACACAAAGCCTCACATCAAAATCCACCTGGGCATCATGGAAACGTCAGAAACCGATCAGTTAGCCCACATGTTGGGGCAGCTACATTCCGAAGTACATGCAGCCAGGCAGGAGACCAAGACAATGAGGAGAGAGCTGATAGTAGCCAAAGAACGCACTGATGATTTAAGCCGACAACTTCTCCAGTCACAGGCAGGGCATGCACCATTGCCGGGAAGCATGCCCTTGATGCCAGCACCATCAGCCAATCCCGTTCAGATAACCCTTCCTGGGGCAGTTCCCTTGGCCCCGCCCAAACGATTTACGGGGGATCCCAAGAGGTTTGCAACGTTCATGAACCAGTGCCACCTGCACTTCCTTTGTAGACCAGGGGCCTTTCCGAATGACCAATCACAGGTCGCTTTTGTGCTATCCTACATGAGTGGTAGCGCCGCGGACTGGTCTGTATCCTTTGTGGCCCAAGACGATCCTTTGCTGCATGACTTCAGGGGCTTTCAGCAGGAGATGGAAAAGCTGTTCGCCCGTTGTACTCATAGCAGGCATTAGACAACAAACTTCTGTCCCTACGCCAAGGGAATCAAGACCTATTAACATACATAGCCACGTTCAATAGACTCGTAGTTGAAGCAGAATGGCCAGTGGAGAAGAGAACCATGTTATTTCATCAGGGGTTGCAGGGGGAGCTCAAGGATGTTCTCGTTCAAATAGTGAACCCCCCGAAAGACTGCTCAGAATTAATTGACCTTGTTGTTGAACTGGATCATAGGTTGCAGGACCAAAGAGCAGATCGAACCAGACCAGACTCTCGCCCTATGTATGTGCGTTCAAAGGACAATATTGCCCACACAACGGAAGGTTCAGGAGAACCAATGCAAATCGGGGGGGTCAGATCCCCTTGACTAAAGCAGAAAGGGATAAAAGGAGACAGCAGCAGTTATGTCTGTACTGTGGAAGGTCAGGTCATTTCCTCAAAGACTGCCCTGTGAAGCCACCGAGGAAGATGGTAGGGGCCACGGACAAGGAAGATACCATCAAGGAATCTGAAAACTCCCCAGCCCGGCAAGTGTAGGGGTCCACTTGTCGAGCGAAGAAAGTGAACTACAGACCTCCCATTTTGCACTATCTGTGGTCTTGATCAATCACCAACAACCATCTCGGATGCACGCAGTAAGAGCGTGCATTGACAGTGGAGCCGTTGGGAATTACATCGACCAGGATCTTGCGGCAAAGATGGGGCTTCCGTTACGCCCTAAATCAACCACCGACACTGTTACCACAGTCAACGGCACGGAAATAGCTTCTGGTCCAGTATCCCAATGCCCTGCAGATTTAATCATTCTGTGCCAGGATGGACACCAAGAATCTATCGTTTTCGACCTCATTAAGGCACCACAGTTCTGGTTGATTTTGGGAATGCCATGGTTGGTAGCTCACAATCCTCAAATCGATTGGCGAGCAAAATAATTGGCCTTTCCCGAGACTTGCGCCCACACATGTTATCGCTAAGAGAAACAACCAGTAGACATCAGAACCTCCACGCTTGAGACTGTGGCAATCGGCACACTACCAAGTGAATACCAGGAATTTCAAGATTTCTTTCAGAAAAAACAGGCTAATACCCTGGCACCGCATAGACCATACGATTGCCAAATCGACCTGATACCCGGCGCATATATCCCTTGTGGGCGAATTTACGCACTCACGGAACCAGAAAACGAGCACCTGAAGGCCTATCTTGACCAATACCTGGCCAACGGGTTCATCCGTCTCTCGAAGTCTCCAGCAGCCAGTTCTCTATTCTGCGTACCGAAAAAGGAGGCGGACTTGAGAATGTGTATCGACTATCGCGCACTGAACCAGATTACCGTAAAAAACCACTACCCCCTGCCACTGATCCCTGAATTGCTTGGTCAAGTCAAAGATGCCCAAATCTACACAAAACTAGACCTAAGGGGGTCATATCACCTTGTTCGCGTAAAACAGGGGGACGAATGGAAAACCGCTTTTCGCACCAAATACGGCTTGTACGAATATCAAGTAATGCCCTTTGGCCTTTGCAATGCGCCTGCAGCATTTCAATACTTCATGAATGATGTCCTACGGGAATTGATTGATGTCTGTGCTCTAGTGTACATCGACGATATTCTAGTATATTCGGCATCAAAGCAGGACCATGTTAAACACGTCCGATCTGTATTAGAGAAACTTCTTCAACACCAGCTCTACGCCAAGCTCGAAAAGTGCTCATTCCACATCTCCGAGGTGGAATTCCTGGGCTTTATTCTCAGCCCGAATGGAATCCGAATGGATGTACACAAGGTAGATGCTATCCTGAACTGGCCATCCCCAAATTCATTCAAGGGTGTTCAAAGTATGCTGGATTTTGCGAACTTCTACCGCCGGTTCATCCCAGGATTTTCGCAAATCGTGCATCCCATCACGTCATTGCTAAGGAAAAGCAACAAAAAGTTCCAGTGGACAACAGAAGCCAAGGAAGCTTTCCAGGAACTCAAAGCAAGATTCACATCTGCCCCAATCTTACGCCACCCTTGGCCTGATCTTCCATACCTGGTGGAAACGGACGCCTCAAGCATGGCTATGGGAGTCGTCCTCTCACAAAAAGACCCCGAAATGGCCAGTTACACCCTGTTGACTTCTGGTCGCGTAAATTCACACCCCCTGAACTCAATTACGCTATCACAGACAAAGAACTCCTGGCCATTAAGTCAGCCTTTAAGCCATGGCGGCACTACCTCTTGGGTGCCAGACACACAATCACCGTAATAACTGATCACCGGAACCTCCCGTTTTAAAAACGGCAAAGGCCCAATCCTCACGACAACTACATTGGGCTCTTTTTCTTTTGCTGAATATGACTATGTGATTACATTTCGACCAGGGGTGAAAAACGGGAAGGCCGATGCCCTTTCCCATATGGGGGTGGAAGAGCAAGGGTATCAGACCCCTGACCCAATAGCAATCATCCCGAGTGACAAGCTCCTAGGAATCACAGCAACCATAACTCAGAAAGAATTACATGAAGAAATCCAAAACCCAATGAGTCCGGAGCAATTACAAGCGTGGAGTGCACAAGGAGAACATTACATGATAAAAGATCAGTTGCCCTACTTCAGAAATCATTTATTCTTACCAAACCAAGAACTACGAGAACAAATCATGTCCAGTTATCATGATTCCTTGATCGAAGGCCACCCTGAAATCGCTAAAACCCTAGCCAAGGTAAAACGAAATTATTGGTGGCCCACGTGGCGTAAAGACATTATCCAATTCATCCTATCTGTGGAGTGTGTGCTCAAAACAAGTCATCCAAGCAGAAACCGGCTGGGCTATTACAACCATTGGAAATCCCACCAGCACCCCAGCACACGTTGTCCCTCGGTTTTATTACTGACTTATGACCCAGTCAAGGGTTTAACACTATTCTTCTGGTCGTGAACCTATTTTCAAAAATGGCACATTTCATTCCTCTTAAGGGTCTCCCAAATGCTTCCACTCTGGCAAAGGTATTTCTTGAAGGCATCGTACAGCTCCATGGGTTTCCTTCAGTTTTAGTCTCAGACCGAGGTACTCAATTCGTATCTAACTTATGGAGAAAATGCTGCTCTATGGCCCAGATCGACAACCGGCTATCCACCAGTCACCATCCCCAAATGGATGGTCAAACTGAGAGGACAAATGAGACGTTCGAGCAGTATCTGCGTTGCATGTTACACCAAGTTGAAGGAAGCTGGTTCGACCTATTATGGATAGCTGAATATGCTTATAATAATTCCCTACACACCAGCACTGGGCAGACACCCTTTTATACCATGTATGGCAGGCACCTACGTACTTCTGGGTTGGACGTTCCTACAACCCTGGAAATGCCAGCAGTCAAAACCTTGCACACGACCATTTCTCAAACCTTTAAAAGGGCAGCTGAACACCTACTTCAAGCTAAGAATCGCCAAAAGAAGTTTGCTGATCAACACTGAACAAAGGCCCCCAACTACCAAGTGGGAGACAAAGTCTGGCTGGCGTCTAAACACGTGTCCATTAAAGGAACCCAAACTTTCCGTCCAAGATACCTGGGTCCATTCACCGTCACCTCTGTGATAAATCATGTGGCGGTCATACTAGCTTTGCTGTCAAACATGCAGATTCATCCTGTGTTCCACGTGTCTCTACTTAAACCTGTTCAACCTGGGACCCGGGTAGCAACGTCACCGGAGCCAGTAGTAGTCGCCGGGGAGCCAGAATTCGAAGTCAAGGACATCCTGGATTCAAAGTACATCAGATCCAAATTATACCACTTACTGGACTGGAAGGGGTATGGTCCTCAAGACAGGACAAGGGAGCCTTGTGAGTACATCCATGCACCTCGCTTGCTTAGACAATTTCATCAAAACCATCCATACAAACCAGGACTAGACAGAAGAGCCGCCTTGAGAGGGGCCTTGGGGGGGAGTACTGTCATGATTCCTGCCCCTCATGTCCCCAGCCCTCCAAGATGTCAGGCTGGAGCCAGGCCACGATCACCTACATGGCCCTCAAGGGCCTCTCCATCCCTCCAAAGACCCACTTGGAGTCAGACTTGGTGCTTGTGGCACCAGACTCACTCACTCCCATAGGATAACATTGAGGATTGGAATTGTAGTTCATTGATGGGGACAAGATGGATGCCCCCACATATTTCGGTTCCAAGAACTGCATGTGCAGTCTAGTCTTTTGGGTGTGGTTCAGCCTAGAGACACCTGGGATACCCAGAGACTATTTAAGCCATGCCCAGGCTGAGAAACATGCATTGTGTTTTCTGCACGTGCAGCGTGACACTCACCGTGTTCGGATTGGTCTCCAGTAGACCTGCATCTTTCTTCTGCGCTCAGCTCCTGCAAGAACAAGAACACAGTCAGGAACAGCCTTACCTTGCAGCACTTCTGCCCATCATTCATCGCTCCTTCTGTTCTGCGGGCATCTTCGGCGGTGTCATTTCCATCCTGGCACGCCGCTTCCTAAGGAAAAGAGAAAAGAACAGAAAAAAGGCATAAATAAGCATTCAGCAAATCTTCGCTTATTTCTAAAGACTGTACGAGCTTCAAACGCTTACCTGAATCCCAGCCGCTCTAGGGGAACTCTGTCTCCGGAACTTCTCATCCATGTGCAAGAGGGAAAAGACACTCCAGGTTAGCGTGGAAACATCTAGAGGCGCCGCATGCCACACTTACTCGCTGCATTTCTTCTTCATAACCGGCATCCTCACTGAAAACGTTGTGGCACCTAAAAGACACAGAAAAAGAACTCAGTTCAATACAAATACGAAAGGCTCGCATTGCGCATCGCGTTCTCACTCACCTTCAGCACTACTCATCTCAGCAGCACGTCGCCATCCCTGGATGCCGGCCATCATCTAAGGAAGGAAAGGAAGGAAGTAAGAGACTGTACAAAAGACTCATTATACTTACCTGTCGGACTCTTGCCAGCGAAGCAACTAGGCAGCAACATGCCCGCATCAATCAACGCACTCCTGCGCTGAAAGCAGGACAGAGAGCACACTTTCCAAGAAAACAAGGTGAGCTGTGGATCAAAGGAAAGGGTTGGATACCGGGGAAGAAGGGGTTCACGCACACAGAGATAATAGGGAGTTAAACTCTACCAATCCTGTGTTTCAAGCCCAGTCTCCAGTCGAGTAGACTCCGGGGAAGGGTTCAAGGCTGTAAGAGGTCAGAACAGGCTGAGTGACGTCCCCATGGATACCAGGTGAGCGTTACACCCACTTATCTAAGGAAAAACCTTGCAACCCAGAAGAAGGCTACCCTGAGGACCACAGTAAAGCCCTGCTTTACACCCTTAAAATAAATACACTCTTCCACTTCTACCCAATCCCCTTGCAGTGGAAGGGGGGCTCCGCTTAACGTAGTGAAACACCAGGAAGAAGCGCAAAGGAAAGTAAACTGACGGGAGGGAAATTCTCAGTGCGAGTCTGCACTGGTTATGAGCCAGAACTCCTGTAAAAGGAAAAACGGAAAACCATCAGGTGTTACTCCAAGAGGTGTAATATTATGATGCAATCTCCCCCAAGGATGGCGGGAAGGGGAATGAGGGGGAAAAGGACTTTGGGATAATTATCATGCCCCTTAAATGGAAGGTTGTGAAACAATACTGGGACCACTGTCCCTTCAAACACTGAGGTCTGGGTCTCTGTATGCATGTGAGGCTGACTGGCCACTGTGGGGGTCAGGGGAAGGAAAAATTAAGCACATTGCCCATATCAAAATAGCACTTATATAGTGCTACAAACCCTCAGGTATACGAGTGTTGCTCATCACTACTACCAACGGTGTGTGATGTGAGGTGTTCACTAATCGATCTCAACAGGATAAAAGACTGATTTAGACCCTCCCAAATTAGGAACCTGCATCAGTAGGCTCAGCACAGATCTGAAATCCAGCACTCTATTCGCTGCCCTGTAGAAAATAATATATATAACGAAGAGGCTAAACAACTCTCTTGAGGGTATAGAAGCCTGCTTGTAATCCTCGAGCAGAGGAGAAATTGTAACACACTGCTAGACGGATAGCTGAAAACAGGCCAAGCCTTCGGAGGAAAACCATGGGGCGGGCGCCAGAAAGTTATTATTTGGCAACTCGTCCCTCTGATACCAACAAGTGTTTCCAAACACTCAATCCAATTAGAACATGGTTGCCCAACTTGCCTTGCAACAAACCTGAACAGACACCCCCGAGCTGACCCTGTCTCCACCAATAGTCCGAATAGTATAATGAATGTCATAATGGGAAAAATAGTAAGAGAAAACACGCCATCACTCAAGAGATCATCAAGCCCTGCAGACCTCAATAGAGGCATAACGCATCATCTTTTTTCCTCCTCATGTTGAGAGAAAATACTGCAGCTTAATCAGCACGGGTATTGGGTAGAGCAATTGTTTTTGGGGAAAGCAAAACCTAAGGAAAGGACTGAGTTGTCCTGAAACTAACTAAAGGTAAAGGGCGACAGAATTTCAACTAAAAGATGACGATTAACACCAGAGTGATGGCTAGAGAGGAAGGTACAACCCCCCACATGGGTCTGTTCAAAACTACCTCCACACACTCTTTTCTTTAAAGTACTTAATAAATAAATACAATAATATAAAATAATATAAAATATCCAAGGAAGAGGGGTTATGCCCTTGCAGGGGTCCGAACCCCCGCCTTACAGAAGCTGATACCTACTGAGCTATTCGGGCTACCGACAATTCTGAAAACGCAAATGTGTTCCAGGCATAACTTAAACATAATGTTTAGCACAAGGGTACACTGAGCAAGTGCACCTCAACTGCTCACCCCAGCAGGATGTGGAACCAGCAGTATACAAGGGGTTCACCTCACAGAAGAACACAGGCAAAGCCTGTCACCGAGCAGGTGACAACACATACAGGGAAGATAATGACAACTGGCACATACAGCACCTAAACAAAAACCAAAGCTGCCTACTTTAAGGGAGGAATACACTGAGCAAGTGTACCTCCAACTGCTCGCCCGAGCAGGGCGTAATAACCAGCATTCCACGAGGGGTAACCTCACATTAGAACTCAGGCAGAACCTGAAACCGAGCAGGTTATGGCACACAAACAGTTAAGGTAATCACCAATGCCATATGCAGCACATAAACAAAGTTGCTGACTTTAAGCGAGGAATACACTGAGCAAGTTTACCTCAAACTGCTCACAGTAGCAGGGTGTGGAACCAGCAGTATATGAGGGGTCACCTCGTAGAAGAACACAGGCAAAGCCTGCCACCGAGCAGGTGATGGCACCCTTACAGGGAAGATAATGACATCTGCCACAAGCAGCACTTAAACAAAAACTTCCAAGATTAAGGGAGGAATACACTGAGAAAGTGCACCTCAAACTTCTCACCCCAGCAGGGTGTGGTAACCAGCATTACGAGGGGTAACCTCGCATTAGAACGCAGGCAGAACCTGAAACCGAACAGGTTATGGCACCTACAGGGAAGGCAAATCACCTATGCCCTATGCAGTGCTTAAATAAATAAATAAAACTGCAGACTGGCAGCGTAAGAGGTTCTTCAGTAGGCAAACTAATGTCAAATATAATCTGAAAATACCAATTTAAAACAAAATAATACGTCAAGTTTTTAAATATAGATATAAATACATATATATAAAATATGTACACCTACACATACATATGTGTACACTGGAAATGGCGGGAAGCAAACCCAGGTCCCTCTGCATGGAAAACCTGCAGCCTTCATATTGAGCCATCTCACTTGTGTGTAGAAACAGAAGCCTTTCTTTCTATCTATCTATCTATCTATCTATCTATCTATCTATCTATCTATCTATCTATCTATCTATCTATCTATCTATCTATCAAGAAAGAAAACACATAGAGGCGTTTCAAGCTAAAAGGAGGTTACAGCTGCACGCTGTAGATATGCTCACTGAAAGAGCTTTACCAACAAAAGGAGGGCCGTGCGCCTCTTTTAAAATTATAGTTTTAATTTCATAACACTTACAAAATATTTTTTACGTAGGAGGAATGTCTCGAACCGCCAACCTTTCAGGTACCAGTCCCAAAGCTTACTGGCTGTGCCACAGACACTGGCTTTGTAAATACGCCCAAGAATGAAAATGAAATGAAAAAGAAATGAAATGGAATGGGCCACGCGCGCCGCAAATACCCTCTGTATTTAGATTACAGGAGAGTGCTGGGAAAGGAGTGGGCGTGCCAACCGCCAACACACAGCCACCCGCTCGGCTTGTAGCGGAAGGGCTGCTCGGCTCATTTAACAAACCCAGCCACACACGCGGACTGGAGTGGGAGGGCCGACCGGCCCCTAAAGGAATGAAGAGAGCAGGCCATTCAGCACTGCACTCCCAACAGCGAGTCCCTAACAGGACACCTGCACTGCAGGAGCGCCAGAGACACACGCGCAACGGGCCTGAAGTCAAAGCTTCTGACAGGCTTGCGCGTTGGGCAATTACACAAAGGAAAGAAAGACCCCGCCAGAATAAAATGGCGCAAAACCATAGGAATATTATAAGTGTAAAACAGTAAACATGTACTGTATAACCAATAAACCACCAATATAAACATATTATAATAATACAATATACAAATTGGCACCTAGCATGCAAAGCACAACTAGAAGGAGTGACTTAGCTGTGGTGTCAGCAACAAAGAAAGAGGGGTTGGGTTTAGAGTAATGGACTTATATAAGGAAGGGTCCCTGCTCATTGGTCTCCTGCAGGGCATGACCTGTCCTCCATGATGGATTGGGGAGCTCCCTTACATTGACATTGAACTCTATTTATTTCTGTTCTTTACAACTTTTTTGTTTGTAAAAGTTTTTTCTTTGCTGCTGTGGTTTCAGAGTAAAGATTGAAATGCATAATAGGAGCCTCCTGTCTTGTCATGGAATTAGCTTAGGCAGCCGAAAGGCATCAGACTCTATCAACAGGCAATGCATCCCGGTGCTGGTTCTCCCATCTCTTCATGATCAATGCAAAGAATGAGCTCATTCTGCTCTTTCAAATGGAGTGGTTACCATTCCACCTTCCCTTTCGTGCAGGCTTCACCAAGTCTTTGCTGTTAGGAGTATCTTCTGAGGTGCCATCCAGTTGGACGTCCTTGCATACAGTCTTCAGATAAGCATCTTCTAATAATACCAATTCTTCTGCAAAGTAACGGAAGCTGACCATGCACTTTGTGTGAATTTGGGATACAGTTACGGGATTCCGAGCCCAAGCAATGGAGTTTAAACGTGTCAGCTACCTTGGCAGTCACCCAATCGATGTGGTCTAAGACAAGGAACATGTCCAGACTGGTTTCCTATCAAACTCGCTAGATTTCAACCTTGAATATGGACACCCTTGTAGCTCACAAGCAGAAAAGTGGGAAAATCACGACGACAAAGAGGGACATTATTATTTATTATTATGGTATTTATTGAGAGCGTCCTATCTTTGAGAAGCACCAGAGCGCTTTACAGAAGTATACAACAATACGGATGCACAACAGAGCACATTACAGAGGTATACAACAGTGCAGATGTATAACGGAGCGCTTTTCAGAGGTGACAACACAACAGATATACAGCAGGGGGTAGGATAAAGAGGGGCAGAGAGGTGGGATACAGTTGTCCCAGAAGGCGGGGAGGAGAGGGGCAAGTGACGCCTAGCGTGTCAGATGGTGTGAGGGGTGATGTGATGGTGCAGGTGTAGAGGAGGAGACACTCCTTGAAAAGGTGGGTCTTGTGTTCTTTTCTGAATTATTGTAGGAGCTTGGGGGCAAGTCTGATGCTGACAGGGAAGAGGTTCCGTAGTCTTGTGCAGTAGGCAGAGAAGGCTTGTTTTCAGGTCCTTTCTTTCTTGCAGTTGCAGGTTTAAAGTCTCCATATGTCCAGGCTTCTGCTGGTGCGCTGTCCACCGGAGATGCTGACTTTCTCTGCAATGTAGCTGGGTGACTTGAGTGTGACTGCCTTTCAGATGATGCAGCATAACTTGAAGGTGATTTGTGCATGCAGTGGGAGCTAGTGAAGGTCAATGAGGGCCGGAGTGATGTGGTCATATGTTTGTAAGACCTTGATGAGGTGTGCAGCCACGTGAAGGATACTTGTCAGGGGGACTAGGGAGGATGACGGGAAGCCTTCAAGGAGTGCATTGTCCCTATCCAGGTGCAGGGCTGACTGCCCCACCGAGATACCGGGACTTTCTCCGGTGGGCCTCGGGGCATAGGGCCTCTTTGGGTAGCGGAAGGATACATGGAACAAACAAAAACAATCACCCAGCCAGCCTGGGTGGTTCACATTAAGCTGGCTGCTACCTGCCCGATTTGGCTGCGCATTTCTTTTCTTCCCAGTCAGTTCCCAAAGGACTGATAATGGGGCCGGGTCAGGTTCACCACATGCCTGTGCATGTGAGGCACAGGCACCGCCCGGGTAACCGCACATGCCCTGCAGTAGGCTACGGTGTGCTATCAAATGCACTCTATGTCTGCACACATTTGCGCAGGTGCAGGACTGCACACAGGCACGGGCGACCTGACCTCAGTGCACTGGCCTGCTGCTCTGCTGAGTGCTGTTCCCTTCTGTGGACGATTGGCAAGGGCGAGGCAAGCATGCTAGCAGAGCAGCAAAGTAAAGTTCAGGTGCGTTGCGAAATCAATTGAATAGATTGCTTGGGGGTGCTGGCTGGACTGGAGGAACTCCGAGCTCGCCTCGGACTGGCTGCAATAGAGGAGTGGGAATCTGAATAATGTTTGCTCGGTGGGCGGGCGGGGGTGACATAAATAATTTGTTTTTACGGCATTAGTATTTGAGTTTTTGGCATCCCCTTAATCTCGCATTTTGGTATTTGCATCCATCATATAGATCGATGGACGTATCTGGGAGACCTTTCACTTGGGATACATGTGTGATGTAGCATTGGTATTGAGTTTAGACTTGAAATGCCCTTTCATGGGCACATAGTTTCTTCTGATCTGTAAATATCATGCACATTCAAATTCTCACATGCTTCCTCAGTGCATTTTTTATGGCTGGGTGATTTCACTTTAGGCCACTCAACTGGTATGTCCCATATTGTGGCATACAACGTCTTAACTCTTATGTGCTTTTCTTCATAGTGCACGCTTTTTGTGTGTGTGCTTTCACTTTAGTCTATTGGAACTTCCCACATTTTGAACAGAATCACCTCTTAACATTCACACTCAAGCTGATATATGCTTATGTGCTCAATCCCAGGCCCGTTCTGTGGGGCGCATTAGCACAGCTGCTTACAGTCACGTTATTACATTTTTACTGTATGGTAACAAATCACTAATGATTGGCATCCTGTCATTTAATGTGTAGTTTAAGTCATGTTTGTGCAGTAACATGTCATCATTCATGAGATTAATTATTGCCAAGCTTGAGTTTTATGTTTATTTTTCAGTTTTACTGTTCTTAAGAACCTCAACGGTACACACGCACTCTAGCGTGGTTTACAACTTCACAGGGTTCAGGATATGACATCACACGTTGGTGATGACACCGTCTAGGTGTTTATATGTCATCCAATTCAACTTGATGACTGCTAACAAGCGGAATGCCATTCAGCGCACTGAGTCCGCAAGTCCTAGGGAAGCGCTTTGGTAGCTCCCTGCATTTGGCTGCTTTATCTGTTGTGTTGCAAATTAATTCTCCTAGATTAATCTCACATTAGTGAGACCCGAAGGGGTGCTATGTTACCTTTATAACGTTTTGGAGCGCATTTCGACTTCTTAACTGCATAGATGAAGTGTGATACTTTCACATTGTGGGATGTTCTAACCCACTAGTCTATGCCCTGCAACATCACTGTGTGCTGTCTTCATCAAAAACAACAGAATGGCCGATGAAAGGCCTTATGTGTGCAGGAAATCTCTGAAAAGTGCACAGGGGAACATGAAAAATAGGCCGCCAATCCATTTTGCCTATGTCAGTGGTAACACAGGAGACCACTGCCAAAACCTATCATTGTGCTGCCCACAGAGTAAAATGAAACTACTTGAAAAAGCAGTGCTGCATTGCAAGGGAGAGTCAGAACTGCTTTAAAAATCAGTTTTTCCTTGGCTGTTAAATTTGCAAAATAATGATCCTCAAACAGCAGAGAAGATCCAACATCCTTGCTGGGTGTTAAACATCACTTTATTTAAGGAATCCACCTAAGCACAATGTCAGCAGAAGCACATTTCATCATAAGAAAATCCAGATTCAAAGGTGCTTGCATGGGAAGAATATGTTAGAAATGGACACAGTACCGCCGCTAACCTGTGTCAGAAGCTGGCATTTACTTATACTGTCATTTAAACTTGTACATTAAAATCAAAGTGTGGAAAAGAAGAGACTTCCCATCAAAAGCAATATAGGTTGATACAATTCAAGCTCTATGTTTTAAAAAGGCTGAATTAAGAGATTTGTGCCTATATTTGTTAAAAATATAAATTGTATTTTAGAAAAAGACTATTTTAACCAGTGTTTTAAAAGTGAGTTAAAGCCAGCCACACTGGACTTCAAAGACATTCCACAGCTTCTCCCAAATAAAGGAATCTCCCCCCCTACTCTCTGCTGAGGAACTGGCAGGCAGTTGTGAAAGGAGGTGGGAGGAGGGCTTTGGCCTGTTGCTCTGACAGGAGACAAAAGACTCCCTTGACTGAAAGGAAATGCAAATGTGGGCATCAACAGAAACCAGTTGCTGGCAGGAAGAGGCTCGGGTTGCTCTTGGCTCAGCCAAAACTTGGAGGCGGGGCTAGACTGAATTGTGTATCTGGAACTGAAGAAAATATAGTTTTGACAAAAAGACTCATAGAAAACTGTGCCAAACTGGTAGAAATCTGGAATGTATAGGTTGTTAAAATGAAAATGTTGCTCACAAGTAGAAACTGCTCTGGAATTTGTGCGATGTTCAGAGACTGGACCGCTAAAAATGTTGATATGGTAGCAATTGTGATCATGCTAGGAATATGAAAGTTTACAGGATTATGCCCAGATGGTATGCGCATGTATGTGGAAAAATGTGTACAGATCTGACACTGGGTAACCAACCAAAAGCGCGAAAAACTGTCAAATGTGAACCAAAACTATTAAGAAGATGGGACTTGGACAGGTAGGTGTCTTATTTAATTTGGTATGTAAATATATATTATTACCAAGTTGGTCCAAATCCAAAGCTGAACCCTTCTCAGCTGGCCTTTAAAATCTTGCAACCTGATTGTAACCCCCAGAATTCCAAGGGGCACAACTAATTGAACACCCGGGCTGTGCTGTTTAAGGTTCTTGCCAAGAACCCTTGCTAGAACCCAGAGATCCAAACCAGTAGAGCAGAGCTGTAACCCAGAACCAACACTTCAGATCCAGTCCAAGAGGCCGTGCAGAGACCAGAGTGCCTTGCTGAGTGTAGAACCAAGCGTCTGAATCCTGTCCAGTGGTTAGCAGATTCCAGTCCAAAACCCTTGACCAGATCTTGACGAGCCTATTCCAAAACCATTGTTGTGAGTATTTAGCATATAATTGTCCATAGCCAATCTCTCATCCTTAAGTAATCCTATCCAACCCATTCTATTATGATCAGAACTGTATTGTAGAACCTCTTTTGTCTGTCCTGAATCCTTCTCTCATCCATATAGTCCTGTGATAATTATAGTGATAAATCATCTTTGCGCTAATATATAGTTGCTGAAGAAAGGCAAGAGTCGCAGCGGGCAAAGATCAGACAGAGGTGCCTTTGGACTGGTGGCTGTACCATTGGTATCTCACATCTTCATAGCCCCTTAGTGTAAAGCCAATCCTTGTTTGTAATCTTCAAAAGTGCATCTTTCATTTGAAATCTTAACTCTTTTTGAGAAAAATCGACCTTTCTAAAACCATCATAACTTCTGAACCGTACATGTTAGGAACGAAATGTAAGTGTCAAATTGAAGCTAACCGCATTTCAACTCCTTATAGTTTTGCCGCAATCGTGCTCAACACGCGCAGAAAAAAGTTTGCCGCGATTCTGCATTTGGCTCAATTTCATCCCATGTAAAACAGCTATTTCTTGCATTCTACCTCTGAATTCAGTTTCCTATCTGCCAGTCATCCAACCATCATTGCTAATGTTTACCTGAAGCTATCCAAAGCAGCTCCCACTAGTTCTGACTCCAATTTAGCGAATTAAAGACATTTTTAGCATTTTTCCCATTCATTATGAAATCACATTCAAAAGCATTCGACCTGTTTTAAAATAATTCATGTGTTTCTCTAAGCTTGCTTAGGGGAACTGGGATTGAAACTGCATTTGCAGAGTGTTTATTCCTGAAACCTATTTTCTCTCCTTCCATCTCTATATTGCATATTGGGGGGATTGAGTAGTATCAGAGGGAAAGAGTGATTACATTGCATTTGATTGTACACCCAAAAGGTTTATTTCTGTTCTGCAGTAATTTCCTATCATGGCATTTGACTGAACCCACACAAGTTTTATTCTATGCTACATTATTCTTCTCATCCATACTCCTATTGATTAAAGAGATTGTTGATTGCCATATCACCCAATGCTGATCATTGTATAAATATTAATAGTGTGATATATAGATATTGTTCAAATTCATAAAATAAATTGTTTAACTTTGCAAAACAACCTACTTCTTGTTTCAGTGAGACTGGGGGGGGGGGATTCAAAGAGGGGCGTAATATAAGGGTACATCATTCAGAAATAAAAGAACTTTAGACGTAAAAATATATAATTCAGGGTTCCAGCTGGGCATCTCACGCCAGGCATTGACTTAGGTGGAGTGCTGGGTTGAAACCACTTACAAAATTGGGGGCTCGAATCCGGGATTTCTGAATTAGATATACCACTTGTGACAGCTTAATACAGTGGGCTAACTGACAGGGTACATAAATCCTGTTGGGCTACCACGCTGTGTTACACTGTGAAAAGCACCCCTCAAAAGGGAACGCTCTAAGGAAACGGTCTGTTTTTTTTTTAACCATTTTTATTTTTCAATGGAGACGTCATCAATTACAACATATAATCGTTACACTTTGTTGTCATAATGCATAGATCAACTTTCATTCAGGGTTAACGTCACCCATTGCTGTGTAAATTGTCTCCAATGTCTTCATCTGTAAATCATTATCCCTCCACCCTCCCCACTGTCCCTTTATAACTTTTGTAACAGTTTTATTGTCTTACAGAGGTAAAAATATTTTAACTTTCAACAAATGTGCAAGAGTATAACTTTTGATATTATGAGCCCACATCATAACTTCGTTGTCTGTTACTATACGATAGATATCTCCCAGTTTTATCGTTTCATTCTTAACTTCCTTCCTCCCTCCCCTCCCAGATATAGTGTTGGGGTAAAACCATAGAGAGGCACAAATGGATATTCTCTATCTCTTTCTCAGTTCTGGGGTGTTAAGTGATCGATATATTTCTGAGGGTCCGTGGTTTATAGAAGTGGGCTTCCCTGTCTCCTACAAAGTCTCTGAAGGGGGACCATATTGACAAGTATCTCTGATATGTTTCTGTTCGTATGGCAGTTACCTTCTCCATTGCCATTACTCCCCAGAGTTTCATCCACCATCATGGTGTCGTCGGGCCCTCTAGCGTTTTCCACCTTTGTGCTAATGTCATTCGTGCTGCTGATAGTAAGTGTGTTATTAGCGTAGATATATGCCCCGATGCTGCGTATATTCCCTTTGCCTCTACTCCCAGCAGGACCACCTTAGGTGATAGTGGTAAGTCTCTGCCAGTAATGTATTTGATGTGTCCCAGTATCTCCTTCCAAGAGGTAATTGCTTTGGGGCATGTCCACCACATGTGGAATATATCTCCTCTCCCTCCACATTGTCTCCAACAGTTTGGGGGATATTCTGGGTTTATTTTGTGTAGTCTGTGGGGGGACTTGTACCATCTGTAGCATCATTTATATGCAGCTTCTTTAATTGCTTTACATTTGGAGGATCTGTGAGCCCTTGTCCATATTTGGTCCCACTCCCTTTCCATTATCCGTTCTCCTATATCTTTTTCCCAATTCTCTTTATATCTTAGTTTGTCCATTGGTTGTGCTCCATCGAGCAGTCTGTAGATTCTAGATATCCCCTTCCTTGGTTCCCCCTCTTGCATTGTTAGTTCCAAGCCTGTTAGGGTTCTCGTTCCCGCTCTTTTCACTGAGGGATGGGAGATCCAGTGTTGTACTTGCATGTACCTGAACCTTTCATTTTCCCCTAGATCAAATTTCTTTTTGCATTCTAGGAATGGGATTGGGTCGCTGTTTTGGTACATATCCTGCAGTGTCAGATTGTCCGTGCCTTTCCAGCCTTTCCAGAAACTCTTCTTCAGGCCTGGGGTGAAGTTGATGTTATGTGCTATTGGGGATAGTGGACCCATCCCTCGTTTGATCTTTTTCATTTGCATGGCTTTGTCCCAGTTACTCAGGGCTGTTTTAGTAGTTCCTAGTAGTTTTCCTTCTGCTTCATGGTCCTTGGGGTTCAGTGCTAGGAGTGCTGTTATCGGGATCTGTGTGGGTGCTTGTTCTATGGCTCTCCATCCTTTGGTGTCGTCTGGGTTAGCCCATTGGAGAATGGGGGCCAAGTGCGCTGCCATGATGTATCTGCCCAGGTCTGGGACCCCCAGGCCTCCCAGGAGAGGGGACGGGTCAGTATGCGTCTCTGTATTCTGGGTCTCTTTTTTGCCCATATGAATTTAAATACTGCGTTTTGAAGTTCTTTGATTATCTGTGATGGGATCTTCGCGGGTATTGAACTGGTCACGTATAGAAAGCAGGGGAGAAGGGTCATCTTTACCGCTGCTATTCTGGTGAACCATGATAATTACTGATTATCTCAGCAGGTCCGCTTTTAGTTGTTTCCAGAGAGGGGGGATGTTTGATCTATATAAGTCCTCGAATTTCTTTGCCAGGTGAACTCCCAAGTATTCTAGCGTGTTTTCCTCCCATCTCAGGAGGAATCTTTGCTTCATGTAGTTTATTGTATTTGCGTCTTCAGTTATATTTAGTGCCTTTGATTTATTGTAGTTGATTGTAAATCCAGATATGGTGGCTAATTCCTCCAGTGTCTCTACGGCTTTCAGTAGTGTATTCGTAGTGTCTCCCATATAGAGCATCACATTGTGCTATTTTCTGCGGGGTCTCCTTGATTTTCACTCCTTTTATGTCGGTGTTTCCTCTGTATCTCGCTGCCAGCGGTTCCATAGCCATTGCAAATATTAGTGGAGATGGGGGGCAGCCCTGGCGCGTACCCCTCCGTATCTCCACTTGTTTTGAGCCGCGGGCGTTTATCCGAAATGATGTAGATGGGCGTTGAAAATTTGCCAGGATCATACTGCTGAATAGTGTTCCGCAACCGAATTTCTCCAGGATCATCCATAGGTATCCCCAGTCCAAGCTGTCGAAAGCGCGTGAAGCGTCCAGGGCAGCTATTACAAATTTCTGGTTTGTACGTCTCCCCCATTCGATTACATCTATGGCTCTTCTGACGTTATCTTGGGTGTGTTGTCCCCTTACAAAACCCGCTTGGTCCTCGTGGATGATATCTGGGAGGATCTGTGATAGCCTATTCGCTAATATCTTTGTGTATAGCTTTGTATCCGTGTTTAGGAGTGCTATCGGGCGGTAATTTGAGCATTCGTTGGGATCCTTGTTTGGTTTCAGCACAAGGATCGTGGAGGATCTTGCCATATCTGGGGAGATCAATCCGGTGTCTCTAATTGTGTTGAAGAGTCGGGAGAGGGGTCCCAGCAGTTGTGTTCAGAATATTTTGTAGTAGGCATTTCCGAAGCCGTCTGGACCCGGGGTCTTGTTCCTTGGTAGTGAAGAGATAGCCTCATTGATTTCTTGAGCTGTGAATGGCCTCCCCAGGATTTCTGCGTCCTTGTCCGAGATTTGGGGTAGACAGGTAGCCAGTAGGTAGGATTTTTGGTCTGTCGCGTTTAGGTTTGTTCCCTGTAGTAGTTCTTCATGGAATCGGACCATTATTTCCATTTTTTCTTCTTCTTTTGTGATCTTATCTCCTTTTTCATTTCTTAAGGCAACTATATAGTTACAGGATTTCTGTTTGTTTAATTTGGCCGCTAGAAATGTATTTGCCTTACCACCGTGGACGTAGTATGATTGTTTCGTGTTCAGCAACGTCTGTGCCACCGCGTCCACAGTGTGACTTTCTAGTTGGGCACGAACCTTCTTTAGCTCTCGCCAGGATTTCTGCGTTTGTCGGGACTTGAGATTTTTCTCTGCGTCTTTTAGGGCTAGTTCCATCCTCCGGGTTAGTATCGCTTGTTCCCTACAGTATACTGCTGCCAGGGCCAGGAATTCTCCAGCAATAGCAGAATATCTATACTTATCTATTGGAGCCATACATGATAAATGTGCTGAAGGCCAAGATCTGGCAAGTAAGCAACTGCAGGCATTAAGAAAGGCCCAAACTGATCTGGACTCTGCTGAGCAGAGGCTACAGAGGAGCCAAGAGTCTGAAAATTAAAATAGGCAGTACATAATGAAGATAAAAGAGGACATGGGTATCCTGCAGCAGGAAAAGGCAGAACAGGATACCAGAAGTCTGGCCTTTCAGAAGGAGAACCAAGAAAGTTTGGACTCTCTACTGCAGAGCCAGAAAAAGCTGGAACAATAAATACATTTCAACAGGGCATGTGCAGAGCAGGTAGTCACCCTGCAAGGCCATCTAGACAGAGAAAAAGAGGAGAGTAATACATTAATTCGGAAAGACCTGGACACCCAGGCAGAAGTTGATGAAGAGCGCCAGAAAGCTGGTGCACTTCAAAGACAGAGGGACGACCTGGCAGCACAGAGGCAGGCTCTTGCTCAGGAAAGGGACACCTTAGGCCAGGAAGTCTGTCATTTAAAAGAGAAACTGGAAGAAAATCACCTGGCCATTCAGGGACTGGTTGACCTCCAAAAAGAGCATGAAAGATTGTTAGAGCACACCAGGAGGGTGGAAGAAGCTCTAGCAAGGAAGGACCAGGCCAGTATGGACAGGACTCAGGAGGTAACCCTCCTGCAGCAAAGACTGGCCCAGTACTCAAAAACAACCCAGGAAGCACAGAGAGAAAATGAGGCTCTCTGTGAGAACAATGACAGGCTCCACAGACAGGTAGATATGCAAGAGCGATTGATAGAAACCAGAAAGGCCTTGATTGAGGAACAGAAGATCAGGTTCTTGCATGGCAACAGGGAGCAGGGGCTGATAGAGATGAGGTTCGCTGGGAAAGGGAAACACCTGAGCATAACCTCAGAAACCCTAGTACCAGAGGCCTTCACCTCTTCCAACCCCTGGATTCTGCCACCCCCATGTCCACTGGCGCACACAAGCCAAGCGCCATGGGGATGGCAGATTTCAATCCAATCAGAAATATGGGTCTCATAGAACAGCACCTCCCAGGAATGGATGGGCAGGCATCTGAGGGTGGGTACCCAAGTACTGGGAAATTTAGTGGGGAACTCCATGAGAGTAGGCCCACTAACTGCATCCTGAAAACCTCTGCCCATCTAGGACAGTGGGGGGCTACCCATCAAATCCTGGGAGCAAGGAGGAATCAGAAGACTCCTCTGAGCGCCCAACGATACAGGAGACTAGGTCCCCACATTCTGCCAGCCATTCCCAGGCTCGCAGAATCCGGGAAAACCTAGAAGACCAGATGGGCACCTCTGGGAGCAGTGCCTCTGAGTCAGAAGAGGAATGGACTAGGGTTACCCGAACCAAGAAGGCCAATAAGGCAAAAAAGGTACTTGCTTAAGGACCCCTTAAAGCAAATCAAGGCGATGAGGAGCGTCATCACGCCTTATCATAAGAACGCTAATTATTCTGTTTGGGAGCACTTACAGCTCTTTGAGCAGATGATGGAAACTTTCCATTTGAAGGACAGCAGTAGCTGTATTTAATATGTGAAATGGATCTTCTCACCAGAATACTCCAGCTTCTTTGCGGGGCTGGAGGACCAAAATCATTCCAGATGGTCCACCTATAGGGCGGCCATCTTGAAGCATTTTTCTGTACATAGAAATCCTCAGGAGGCTCACAAAGCAGCCTACAACTTGCGATGTGGGGAGGATCAGGCCCCACAAGAATTTGTGCAGGAACTAAAGCGTGCCTTTGCGCAGACCACCAGAAGGGTGCGCACAGACAGCAAGGAATTTGTGAATACTTTTTTCCACACTCTACCAAAGTACATCATGACCCAGCTAGTGAGAGATGTTCATGAGAAAAGATCACTAGACTGGGTCATTGAACAGGCCACCAGAATTTCTGAGGTGCAAAAGCCCATAGAAAACAAGAATAATGTAAAAAGCCCCAAACCAACCAACAACCCTGCTGCTGCGAAGGTGGCAGAGGTGAAGGTTTCCCCCATTTTAGATTTGGAGATGGGGGGGCCTAAAAACCTGCCTGCACAAATCACAGCAATCCCAAGCCCAGAAGGCCCTCGGGCTAGTCACAGACAGGGAGCCAAGAAGGTAGTCCCACAAATGGGATCCCTCACTCCCCTGACTACATAAGTCCCTGCTACAAGGGGACCCGACCCATCCTGGGTTATGTGTGGACTCCTCCAGCCCAGGGGGGGATCCAACCAAGCACCAGCTAACCCAGGGAACTTCCCTCCTCACTTCCCCCAGGAGGGCAGAAATTCCCTAAATCCTGGACAGAACGTTTTCCCCAGGTACCCACAAAACTTTAAACCCCAGAACAATCCATACTTCTTTCCCCACTTTCCTGAGCCCAGACAACCTAATCCGGGAGAGGGGAGGCCAAGGGTGGAGGGGTACCCACATTTTCCAAGCCCAGGGCATTTTCAGAGAAGGGATAGCTACCCTTCCCGGGATCAGCCCAGGGGAGACAACAGAACCCCGTATCAGCCTGAGCGGGTGTCACAGTTAGAGCGCCAGGTCCAAAACATGGCACAGGATCTGGGTCACATGCTGAGGGCTCAACAGACCCTCATATGAGCATGCCGGCGCAGAAAGCATCAAACTCCGGATTTGGTGCTCCAGAACAATGATGGGGGCAAAACCCCCGCAACCCACATGTTCCCAGTGAGGAGGCACAAGGGGAAGGGGTGTGTAAAGCCTTGGAGGAAGCTTCCTTCCCCATTTGTAAAAAGCCCCTGGAAACCCAGGAACCGGAACCAAAATCTCCTGTCCCTGAAAGTCTGCCACCCAAGCAGCAGAGGGGCGGGGGGGTAAGAGAAACAAAGAACCCAAACAGACCCATTTTGAGGAGGAGGTACAAATCTTCCAATTTGAAGGAGAGGGGTCCTCAGAGGATTCTGGGAAAAGGATCTTCTCCTTCAGAGATGGGGGAACTCCTCCCAAAGAGAAATGGGTCCCAAAGGATTAAAATCCAGACTGTGGTAGATGTGGGGACTGAGCTAGCGCCGTTCATCATCCACCCCCAGAAACAACAACATGAAAATCCCCTGGTTCAAACCCATCCTGGTGAATGGAAGGGTCCAAAAAGGGAGGGGGGGCAGCCCAGCACTAGAACCAGTGGAACCCAAAACTTCTCCCATATCTAGTTGTCACCTTTTCTTTTCAGATTCCCAAGACTCAAAACTGAATGCTGCCCAAATCACCTCCCTATCAGTGTCCAAAACGAGAAAACTAACCCACCAGTTGTCCAAAAATTTACATTATCTGTGCCCCCGTGCGGAGAAGGAGGGAAGATTCTATGCCCCGGTCCAAATACAGGGACAGGGTACAATTTTGGCACTGGTGGACACTGGATCTCAAGCTACCCTTCTGTCTAAAAAGGCCTTTGATAAACTGAATTCAGAAATAGGGGAGAATTACCAAATTCCTCTCACCCTTCTTCCTGGACAACTTCAGAACTTTGACAGGAAGGAAATTCCCGTCAAGGGGACTGCGGATTTGGACATTAAAATTGGGTAACACAAGGTGAAGCACCCGGTCATAGTTGTGACTCCAGAGGGCACCCCTTGTTTATTAGGGAATTACCTCCTGCAAAGGTTGTCACCCCTAATATATTGTGTAAACAAGGACCTCTGGACCCAGACTAGCCGACCAATAAAATTAAAACAGAGTGTCAAGCATATTAGTTTAAATGACACCTGCCACATGGTTGAAAAAAAACCTGACCAAGTAGAATTTCACTTCCAGAACAGCCAAATCCCAGACGTAACAGAAATAGCAGTAGGACAACAAACTGGTGAGGGGGGTCCTCTCTATTTCTGGAAATCAACCTTCCTTCCAGTCTATGGTGGCATTCCACACTGGAAGGAAACACTCTGAAATCCTTTACCAATCCACAATCAGACATTCCCACTCCTATAGACCAGAAAGATGATAAATCGGCTCAAAGCCTGACTGATATTCAGCAAATTGGAGAGCAGTTGTTCATCCCTGTTCAGTTAAATGAAGGGCAGGATTCTGTTCTCGCCTGAGTGTGTGTGAACAACGGTAAGAGCTTCATCAGCGAAGCCATGTTCCGCCAACTCCCAAAAGATCCAACCATTCCCACATTCAAATTGATAGACAAATGGGAAATGGATCTGGAAACACCTAATTCTAAACATCTCCTGAAGTAGGTGTATGCTCAAAATCTCCATAGGCAACAAGAGCATAGTCCATAATTGTTGGGACGTGCGAGACGTCACTGCCGCCTTTTACTTAGGCAGTGACATTCTCAATCGCTTTGCCATTAGTTTGGACCTAATAAACTTCAAAGCTTGGTCCCGATTAGCGGATAATCCCATGGGCTTTGATGACCCAGAGAAAGCATTTAGGTCAGCTCAACTGCTGCCTTATGCAATTGAAATTCAGATTGGAGAGGAAGTCACCATCCCAGAAAGGAATCGACAATTCTCCCTGGAAGTGAAAGTTAAAAGAGGACAGAAATTGAAAAACCCTGATGCCTATATTCATCTAAATGCTTCTCTCCAACAGCAAGGGTTGGGGGTAAACCCAACTCCACTAGTCAATGTAGAACATGACATCATTTCAATAGAGGTGGATAACAGCGACTTAAAGAGTATCACACTAGCCAAAGGCACCATTATCGATTTAGGAAATGAACTGTTAGGAACAATCCCGAAGGACTGTTTTGACAGTGACAGTGATGACAACACAACACCAGACAGGATCTTTACCCGGCATGGGGGGACCTTCCTGGTGTACACTTCCTGCCCTTATGGTAAGAAAGATGTGACCTGTGACTTTAGGAGGGATGAGGTGATTTTCCAGTTCCATGAGGGCTGCCTTTCCCACCTGAAGCAACCAGTCCAAATCAGCACTTTGACCAGGGACTTCCCCACCCAGCTAGAGGAGGCCGCTAAGATAGCAAAACCAGAAGTATTTCCAGGCTTCAGGCAGATGGTTGAAGAGAGAGTCAACCTAGCTGATGCCTGTGAGACTCTGGAGCAAAGGCAAAAATTGAAACAAGTTTTCTTGGATTTTCAAGATCTCTTTGCGGTGGACTCATATGACTGTGGTCACAACAACATCCACACAACAACAATTCGCACGGACCCTGGCATGACTCTAGTGAGTCCCTTACTGAAATAATTAAGAACCTTGAGTCCCGTGGGATAATCCGTCCAGTCCACAGCACCTTCAATAATCTGATGCTGGTGATATTGAAGCCAAACGGCCAGTGGTGACTCTGCGCCGACCTTAGGGAGCTCAACAAACAGGTCCATACTTCCCGATGGCTTCTTCCCTACATTGACCAAGGGCTGGCCCAGATCCAGGGGTCACAGGTATTCACTGCAATAGACCTGACCAATGGATACTGGACTGTGCCTGTCAGTAGGGAGGACCAATACAAGCTGGCCTTCACCTTTGGGGGGCAGCAGTACACATGGACCCGGACTCCCTTCGGATACATATCATAGTGGAGACTCCACACCAGCCTCTGCAATATCTCCAAAGTGACAAAATATGGGCCGGAAATGTGTGTAATCCCGAATTACTTCCTGGATTCTGTCAATGCAAGGCTTTCCTGTGGAGGTCAGATATGGCCAAAACAAGAAGAGTCCGCTCGCGCATGGTCTGGCTGACTTGCATGATTGTACCAGAGAAAACTGCCTCGAGGGCGAAAGTCTTAAAACCAAGGACAACATGGAGGCATACCTTAATTCCCCACACAAAGTCTTTGAAGAAGACACGTGTGAGGGAATGCCCACTGTCTATGTGGATGGATGTTCCTACCATGTTGACAACAACAGTTAAAAAGAACTTGTGGCCGGCGTAGGAAATGCATGGGTGAATGAGACCCCAGAACGCTCCGCTGGGTACAAGATTGGTCCCCGAAGTAGTCAAGTGGCAGAGTTGATGGCTGTGCATCAAGCCATCCTCACTGCTGTCCAACATCAACTCCACGAACTGGTCATAATCACAGATTCGGATTATGAACGGAACGGGTTTGTGGAGCATCTGGTTAACTGGAAAACCAGAGGCATGTTATGTGCTAATAACAAACCATTGAAACATGGAAAATTAATTCAAAATATTGATGATCTGGTCACCTCGAATGGGATGACCACAGCTGGAAAAAGATCAAGAGTCATTCTAAAGTAGAGGGACCAGACAAAACTGGAAATGACTTAGCTGATCAGCTGGCCAAAACCGGAGCCATCCAAGGGGATCTACTAGAGATCGAGTCCCTCTTGGGGGAACTCCAGGTCACTGCTATAACTAGGTCCAAGACAAATGCTCACAATGAACTCTCAACTGCACAATGGAGTAAGGAGACCCCAGATGCTGATTTGATTACAGCTCAAAAAGGGGATCCAATAATTGGTTGAGTTTTATCAACACATTGAGGACCCAGAGAACTTTCCCCTGATGGATACCGAATACATTGGGAAAGAGGAGCTCAGAATGTTGATGAAATGTCCACAAATGTTCTGAATCCAAGACGGTTTGTTGGTAAGGAGATCCCTCGCTGGCCATGATCAGTGGGTGGTCCCTACCTCATTCTGAAGCCTGATGTTAAGCCACGCCCATGATGTGGCCACAGCCGGGCATAGGGGGTTTCATACAACACTTGAAATCTTAAGAGAGGTTGCATACTGGCCACACATGGGGCAGGAACTCAACCAATTTTTGAAGGGGTGTCTTGTGTGTGCACAATTTCAGCCAACATCCCTCACACACCATGTACCTCTCCAAAAGAGGGGGATGACACTGCCTTGGTCAGATTTACAAGTCGACTATATCGGGCCCGTGATTCGCTCCTCTAGGGGGAACAAGTACATGTTGACCGTGACATGCTTGTTTACTAAATGGGTTGAATGTCTCCCGGCCCCAAATTGCAAGGCAGAAACAGCAGCTGCCCTGGTGATCAACCACATCTTTTCACGTTTTGGACTACCCCAAAGGATCGAGTCAGACCAAGGTAGCCACTTCACCAGCGAAGTAATGACAAAGATGTGGGAGATATTGGGGTCAAAAGGAAGCTACACATTGCTTACCGGCTAGCCTCTAGTGGTGCAGTAGAGATACAACAAAACAATTGTGAGCATATTAAAAAAGTGTGTGCCAGATTCTGGGCAAAGTTGGGATATTCGATTACATCTTGTCCTAATGGCCATCAGATCTACCCCTTCATCTGCAACTAAAATGTCACCGTTTGAGCTGATGACTGGACGCAAGATGGTTCTTCCCCAGCATCTGCTCTACAGAACCCAAGAGCAGACATTGAGCAATGCCTCCACAACTCATGAGTATGTTGAAAATCTAAGAAAAACCTTCAACATGCGTTTGCCTATGCTCAGCAAAATCTAGAGAGATCTGCAGACAGCATGAAGACCCACTATGACTTAAAGACTACTAGAAAAGAATACAATGTAGGAGACCGGGTCTACTTATGCAATTTCCAAAGGAACCAGGCCAAACAGTGCAAATTTTTGCCTAGCTGGAGGGGACCTTTTGAAATTGTAGACAAAATCTCACCAGTCGCCTACAAAATCCTCATCCCCAATGGCAGATTGGCAGAGGGGGAATATAGGTTGGTCCATATTAACCAACTAAAGTGTTGCCATCCTAGGCACACTCTGCAGCAACTGGAGGAGTCTTCTGGAACCCCAGAGGGGGTCACTCCAGCTCCCCAGAAATTCCCACTATAAAATATTCCATATATAGACAATAAATTACAATAGAAAAATGTGTCCTGATTTGTCAAAATGTATGTGTCCGCCCCACTACATTAATAGTGGTGGGGAAATGTCTACAAATATGTTTTTGCTTTGTCATCCTAGAATTGGAAACAATGGAGACTAAAACCAAGGAGGACCACCCAGGGACCGGGAGATAGATCGAAGGGGCCCGGAGTATCACTCAATACTCACATCAGGACTTGGCGAGGAGAACTGGAAGATCATCCGCTGATGGAAGAAAAGATTATGAACTTTGCCATATTTGGAACCAAAAGAAATGAGACTGACCATCCCAGTCTTGCGACTTCCCATTGATGGACCATCAATGCCAAATCGCAAGAGGGGGGCTTGTGGGATGTTCTAACCCACTAGTCTATGCCCTGCAACATCACTGTGTGCAGTCTTCATCAAAAACAACAGAATGGCTGCCGAAAGTCCTTATGTGCGCTAGAAATCTCAGAAAAGTGCACAGGGAAACCTGAAAAACAGGCCGCCAATCCATTTTGCCTATGTCAGTGGTAACACAGGAGACCACTGCCAAAACCTATCCTTGGGCTTCCCACAGAGTAAAATGAAACTCCTTGATAAAGCAGTGCTGCATTGCAAGGGAGACACAGAACTGCTTTAAAAATCTGTTTCTCCTTGGCTGTTAAATTTGCAAAATAATGATCCTCAAACAGCAGAGAAGATCCAACATCCTTGCTGGGTGTTAAACATCACTTTATTTAAGGAATCCACCTAAGCACAATGTCAACAGAAGCACATTTCATCATAAGAAAATCCACATTCAAAGGTGCTTGCATGGGAAGAATATGTCAGAAATGGGCGCAGTACTGCCGCTCCCCTGTGTCAGAAGCTGGCATTTACTTATACTGTCATTTAAACTTGTACATTAAAATCAAAGTGTGGAAAAGAAGAGGCTTCCCATCAAAATCAATATAGGTTGATACAATTCAAGCTCTATGTTTTAAAAAGGCTGGAATTAAGAGATCTGTGCCTATATTTGTTAAACATGTAAATTGTATTTTAGAAAAAGACTAGTTTAAACAGTGTTTTAAAAGTGAGTTAAAGCCAGCCACACTGGGCTTCAAAGACATTCCACAGCTTCTCCCAAACAAAGGAATCTTCCCCCCTGCTCTCTGCTGAGGAACTGGCAGGGAGCTGTGAAAGGAGGTGGAAGGAGTACTTTGGCCTGTTGCTCTGAGAGGAGACAAAAGACTCCCTTGACTGAAAGGAAATGAAAATTTGGGCATCAACAGAAACCAGCTGCTGGCAGGAAGAGCCTCAGGTTGCTCTTGGGTCAGGCAAACCTTGGATGCGGGGCTAGACTGAATTGTGTATCTGGAACTGAAGAAACTATGGTTTTGAGAAAAAGACTCATAGAAAACTGTGCCAAACTGGTAAAAATCTGGAATGTATAGATTGTTACAACGAAAATGTTGCTCACAAGTAGAAACTACTCTGGAATTTGTGCAATGTTCAGCGACTGGACTGCTAAAAATGTTGATATTGTAGTGATTGTGATCATGCTAGGAATATTAAAGTTTACAGGATTATGCCCAGATGGTATGCGCATGTATGTGGAAAAATTTGTACAGATCTGACACTGGGTAACCAACCAAAAGCGCAAAAAACTGTCAATTGAACTGAAACTCTTAAGAAGATGGGACTTGGACAGATACGTGCCTTATTTAATTTAGGATTTAAATATGTATTATTAGCAAGTTGGTGACATTGTAAATATGCTTTATATGAAAAATATATTTTCTGTGTAGAAACAAAGGGGAGGTTTTTCCCTGGACCATAAACACAGCGTCATCATGACACTCTGTTTCCTTCTCAAATCAGGAGAGAGGGAATACTTTGACCAATCAGTTTCCTAGAGGGTGGGCTTAGTATAATCAGCCTATTCACCCCTTTGGGAAATACATAAATAGGGACTGTTGAGGACCTAGAGGACACAGACATTCACCCATCAACTGATTTGCTGGCAAAGCGCTCTGCAGGAGAATCCAGATCCAGACTCCAGAACTCTGAAAGCAGAAGGCCCAAATCCAAAGCTGAACCCTTCTCAGCTGGCCTTTAAAATCTTGCAACCTGATTGTAACCCCCAGACTTCCAAGGGGCACAACAAATTGAACTGCCAGGCTGTGCTGTTTCTGGTTCTTGCCAAGAACCCTTGCTAGAACCCAGAGATCCAAACCAGTAGAGCACAGCTGTAACCCAGAACCAACCCGTCAGATCCAGTCCAAGAGGCTGTGCAGAGACCAGAGTGCCTTAGTGCGTGCAGAACCAAGCGTCTGAATCCTGTCCAGTGGTTAGCAGATTCCTGTCCAAAACCCTTGACCAGATCTTGACGGGCCTATTCCAAAACCATAGTTGTGAGTATTTAGCATGGAATTGTCCATAGCCAATCTCTCATCCTTAAGTAATCCTATCCAACCCATTCTATCATGTTCAGAACTGCATTGTAGAACCTCTTTTGTCTGTCCTGAATCCTTCCCTCATCCATTTAGTCCTATGTTAATTATAGTGATAAATCATCTTTGCGCTAATAGATAGTTGCTGAAGAAAGGCAAGTGTTGCAGCGGGCAAAGATCAGACAAAGGCGCCTCTGGATTGGTGGCTGTACCGTTGGTATCTCGCAACTTCATAGCCCCTTAGTGTAAAGCCAATCCTTGTTTGTAATCTTCAAAAGTGCATCTTTCATTTGAAATCTTAACTCTTTTTGAGAAAAATCGACCTTTACTAAAACCTTCATAACTTCTGAACCGTACATGCTAGTAATGAAATTTAAGTGTCAAATTGAATCTAACCGCATTTCAACTCCTTATCATTTTGCCGCAATCGCACTTAACGTGCACGGAAAAGTTTGCCACGATTCTGCATTTGGTTCATTTTCATCCCACGTAAAACAGCTATTTCTTGCATTCTACTTCTGAATTCAGTTTCCTATCTGGCAGTCATCCAACCATCATTGCTAATGTTTACCTGAAGCTATCCAAAGCAGCTCCCACTAGTTCTGAATCCAATTTAGCGAATTAAAGTCATTTTTAGCAGTTTTCCCATTCATTATAAAATCACATTCAAAAGCATTCGACCTGTTTTAAAATCATTCCTGTGTTTCTCTAAGCTTGCTGGGGGGAACTGGGATTGAAACTGCATTTGTAGAGTGTTTATTCCTGAAACCTGTCATCTCTTCTTCTATCTCTATATTGCATACTAGGGGGACTGAGTAGTATCAGGGGGAAAGAGTGATTACATTGCATTTGATTGTACACCCAAAAGTTGTATTTCTGTGCTGCAGTAATTTCCTATCATTGCATTTGACTGAACCCACACAAAGTTTTATTCTATGCTACATTATTCTTCTCATCCATACTCATCCATACTCCTATTGATTAAAGAGATTGTTGATTGTCATATCACCCAACGCTGATCATTGTATAAATATTAATAGTGTGAAATATAGATATTGTTCAAATTCATAAAAGTGTGATATATATATATATTGTTCAATTCATAAAATAAATCTTTTAACTTTGCAAAACAACCTACTTCTTGGTTCAGTGAGACCGGGGGGGGGGTTCAAAGAGAGGGGCGTGATAGAAGGGTACATCATTCAGAAATAAAAGAACTTTAGACATAAAAATATATAATTAAGGGTTCCAGCTGGGCATCTCACGCCAGGCATTGACTTAGTTGGAGTGCTGGGTTGAAACCACTTACAACATCTACGATTTCATTATATTTGGGGGTGAATCATGAGCTGTGACTTATAGGTGCTTGTGGTCTGAACGCTGGGCATTAGCTAGTGTGACCGCACACATGTGGCACAATGCGATGGAGAAGCACTTTTTGAAATTTTTGAATAATAAGTGAACTATTTTCGCTTGTTTTTCTTCTGAGCAGGAATTTATAGCGCACAGATATTTATAAGTGGAATTATATCCATGTACTTTTTGCATATTTTACACAATGGTGCAAACAAACAAAATGTGTTTGAGCAGGACCATATGTGGAAACATATACCCTCACAAGTGTCATCTTTTGCATCTATATTGGTCAGATGTGTGTAGCATGTTTTGAGGTGCAGTACCTTGTTCAGTCAATATATCACATTGAGGAGTATTTTATTGGTTAATGTGTGTTTGTTGGTGTTAAACTTTGCAGTGTCGTTCACCAATGGGCACACATATGTGTTTTTACTCAAACTGGATTTTTGGATTAGGAGCCAGAAATGGCATTCTGTTTGAAAGCACTTTGTAGGTGATCACACTTGGCAAGAATACTCTCCTTGTTGACACTGCTCGGAAAAGCCTGCCCCCTCTATGTATGTAAAGTTGCAAATGTTTAAACGGAAAGTGTTTTCTATGGTGTAATCTTGTGTGAATTCCACACAATCTGCAATGTGCTTGTGGGCTCTGTCCACTAAACCACCGGTCCATTACCACAAACGGCTTTCACCAATTCAATCCATTTCTACTGATTCTGGGGGCATTATGGAAGGAGTGATGCCACTGCTCTGCTGCAGACATTTACAACCCCTAGCAGCGACAACTCACACTTCTCCTTTCCACAGCACAAAATGACCTGGAATATTAGGTCTCACTGGGCGGGATTCTCCTTATATCTATGGGTTAGTCATTCAACCTCAATTACAGCTGACAACACACAGACAAATTCACATCAGATCATGCAGTGAATAATTGAATATCATTTCCTTATAAACCTGCTTGTGTTATTTCTATATATTGACATAGAAATAGATCAGCCAGTGTTTTCTCAAAACAGTCTTCTGAGATTTAATTACTTAATTCGAACTGTAAAAGTGCTACTGGTGTAATGAAAACGTCAACCAGGTCTGCCCTCAGCCACTCAATTTATGAGCACTATGTATGTCCTTCACTGAAGCCCTGTTAAAATGGGCAAAGTCAACAGATTAAGCTTGTTTGTCAATATTAGCCATTCACCAGGCAATGCTATTATATGCCCAGGTACTCTCACCACTTTGCAGCTGCTACAATCCAGTTAATACCACTACGGCAGTGCCTGGCAAATGCCTTTTCCAAGCCTACAAAAAGCCAAAAGTGTTAGCATTGCATTGCAAATGATTGTTTACGAATCCCTTTTAACACAGTAATAGGATCATATGGAATAGGGATGCATGTTGTCTGAGGACCTTTAATACCGGATTAATTTGTTTTCCTCAGCTGCTAAATGTGAAACGTCCCAGGTCCCTCTGTCGTAGAAGATCTACTCTGAGCGATCATGAATTTATGTAATACATGACTTTTTAAAATCCATATATGTTTAAAACATGCTTTAAATGCATTCATTTCGACTAATTGTATTCAACATTTTCTTGGGGTATACTCCTAATCCCCTCATAGAAGGGTTGGGCTCACACACTGTGCTTGCTCGTTCGGCGAAATAGGGGACACTTTGAAAAAAAAAGTCCAGGGCCACTTTTGTTTCCCAGTCCGGCCCTGTCCAGGTGGGATAGAACCAGTGCTTGAACGGTGGATCGAAAGTTCTCCGGAGGGAGGGCTTGACTTTCTGCAGGAGGGAGAGCTGATACAAAACTGTCTGAGTTTTCTTAGCTATTTGTATCTTGAAGGAGAGGTGTTTGTCGATGTGGAACCCTAGGGGCTTGGCGCAGGCGGTGAGCTCAGCCGGGAAGCCCCCAGAGTTTAGGTATGTATGTTCAGTTTTGTTGGTGGGGAGTAGGAATTCATTCTTGGAGGGGTTGAGCTTCAAGCATGCACTGAACATCCAAGACTGGATCAGCAACAGACATATTTTGAGCCTATGGATGTCCTTGATGGAGTCGATCTTGAGGTATCGCTGTGTGTCGTCGGCGTATTGGTGGATGTGGATGTTTTGTGTGTCTAGGAATGCTCGCTGTGGCTCCATATATAGATTGAAGATCACTGGGAATAAAATAGAACCCTGTGGGACTCCACAGGTGACGGGTATCACTGGTGATCTAGAAGAGTCCATCTAAACAAACTTGTGGTGGTTGGCGAGGTCGGACTTAAACCAGCGTAGGATGAGGTTGCTGATTCCCATGCACCGATGTAGGGTGTCCATAAGCACCAGTTGGTCTACTGTGTCGAAAGAGGCCAAGAGGTTAAGTACAACCACGAGACAGGGATGGCCTTTGTCAAGGATGTTGAGGGTGTGTTGACCACCTGCATGGTTGCTGTCTCCGAGCTGCATCTGGGTATTGTGGGACAAATTTCAGGGATGCTTCCTAAAAAGTGCAGTTTAGGGCTTTTGCTGTCACAAGATGTAATTATGCATGAATGCATATGTGTGTTTTCATAAATATTGATATTTATACATCACAAACCTGATTGGAAACCATCAGGTGCAGTGTCATTATGGAGGGCTGATCTAAGCTTGTGTTTATGGGTGCAATGGGGAGACATCTGAAATTATGCCATTGTGAGAGGGACAGTATTTGTAATCCCCAAAAGAATCAGGAGCTGAGCGGTTCCTTAAGTATTGGTGATTCTCCCACCCAATGGCTCTCTGTGTGCTTTTTATATCCATGTGCACACTTCCCCACTGTGTCTTTTCTCTCCTGTGCACTCGCTATCTCCTGTGTGCATTCTCTCTGTCTCTCTCTCTCTCTCTCTCTCTCTCTCTCTCTGTCTCTCTCTCTCTCTGTCTCTCTCTCTCTCTCCCTCTTTATCTCTTTCTCTCTCTCTCCCTCTCTCTCTCGCTGTCTCTCACTCAGGGATGGCATCAGAGCCTTCCAACCAGTTCAGTTGAAAGGGGACTCGGGCATCTGGGGGCCTCCACTAAATGCCCCAATGTTGGCAGACAGAAGTCTTATGACACGGGAATCTTCGCCTTTCATTCTGGACTTTAAAATGTGTGCTTTTCAGCGCACACATTACAAGCTGCATTCGTTGGAGCCCTTCAGGGGGTCCCCTTGTGTCTCTTTGGTACCTTTTGTCTCTACATTAGCCCCTTCTGATAAAGAAGGACTAATCACAAAATGACCAGCGAGCAGGGAGTTGAAAAATGAAGCACCCTTTTCAGGTGACATTTTGTGTTTTAGCTCCCTGTCGCTCTCACTCATTTAGTGTTCAAATTCTTTATTTGCCTTTATCCTTATACGTGAGATTTTCCCATTGAAAAACACTTTGGTAAATCAGGTCATCTGTGAATAGACTGGGAAAAGGTTCTCACCAAATAAAAGTCTAAAACTATTGGCGTTGGCAATGCTAGTTTCCAACCTAACTGAACTCGTTTACACCTAAATACCATTTAATATGGACTTTTACTTTGGATTGTTGTACTATTGCTGTTTGGGCTCCTACCGTTATCACATTCACACCCATCTTGAGAGTATAGCCTGAGCTCGTCCCCCGTTACCACAAAAGGTGAAGGAGGTAAACCTCTTGACTGTGCCTGTTTCACCTTTATGAGTGGGATCCCTGTTGGTGCGCACCTACACACGGACAGGCAATCGGGCACTTCGACCTGGTGTTCCATATGGACCTGGATCTTGGGCTCTCTAACTATGGAGCTTCTGGTCTTCTAGGCGCACACATGAGCTTTCCATAATCTAGCCCCAGGTAGCATATCATGAAAGTGCAACCCCAGGGCAAATAACATGTTGCGCTGTTTGTCCCGCAAGGGCCACAAAATTGATATTATAGAAAGGGGCAATAGGACGCTTCTGAAATGAAAACGTGCGCTCAGAGTTATAGCGGGTACAAATGGGTATTCTCTCATTTGCAAATGGTTTGCTCTATGCAAATGAGAAAAGCCCCATTGCCCACACGTTGTATTACCAAAGCGTGCACACAATCAGGTTCGAGGGTCACGCGCTGACTGTTCACAATCCGGGACGTGTTGTACACGCAGAGCGCATCACCAATTTGGCATTTAAGAGGGGTCAAGGAGGGTCTCAGCCCTTTCTCCCTCATTGGAGGGGAGTGTGGAGGCATCAATGACAGACTGCAGGCCTCTTATGGGTTGTAGCTTATTTCCAAATGCAGGCAGGGAGTACCAGCCCTGCCACTGAGGGTATAGGACGAGCTGTGCTGTCTGCCCCAGCTGTGCAGTCTATGCACAGCCACTAGGTACAGTACAGAGAGCAATTGTTCTCAATAGTAGCGGCCTCGGTGCACGCCTGGCGTTAGTCCCTTCAACAATCCAGTCACAAGGGTAGAGGGCACAATGTATTTCTCCTACATAAAACGGTATCCACCAAGAGACTCCTTTGTGTAAAGGACTGACCTAGAAGTGTCTAAGAGCGCTGTACACTATGACAGAGTGTCCGACAAACACTTAACATCCATCCGGAGTTCTCAAGCAGACCCAGCACAGACTCGCGGGGGCCGGCACTCGAGACTCCCTCGTGAGCTCATGTTTACTTAAAGCCAGACAGACTCATTACAGCACTCACAGTTTTGAAGTCATTGTTTCAGTTTTAGCATGTCTATCTATACCCAGAAATTCCACAGGAAAGGGAAGTGAAGTCAATTGTTTTACCGTCCCATCCAAAATATGCATTGCAGACGTCCATGTCCAACAACAACGAGGACGGCGTGCTGCATACATGTAACTCGGAAACCGTTTGAAGGTTGAAGCGAAATATGTCGGCCCATTGCAGTCCGCGTGCAAAAAATAATTCATGGCTTTTAGCATTCAGCAGTGCAGGTACCCCCATGATCTGCTGGGACACCACAGAATGTGGTTGAAGACGAGGAGTGGTTTATGGAAGGCGTGTAACATGTGAGGCTTGCATAAAATACTCGAAAAAGCTATTGAATAAAAAAAAAAACTTTCGCTCACAACTTTATACTCACGGATTCAGGTTGAAGACCCCCACACAGGCTGAGGAATGCTTTACGCTATGTGACTCTCATCTCCCGCCCCTACAAGCACACGCAGCATCGTGAAAAGGACCCTCAGCTTGGTGAATGCATGGGTCTGCAACCTGCAGCTCTCCAGATGTCCAGGGCTATGACTCCAATGATCTAGGGCTGATGGGAGTTGTAGTCCAAAACATTTGAAGAGCTAAAGGTAGAAGGTCCCTACTTTAAGGGTTTGGGTACCTGATAGTCTGCCCTTACAAGCACAAGCACAACATCATACAAAGGGTGTGGCCCTCAGCTCCGTGACTTCTTCATCCCATGTGGCCCTCATAGCGCAACATCAGAATATCCGCACGCCCAGTATCAAGAATAGGAAGACCTCATCTTGGAGAACTGATTTAGTTCAGATATACCTGACTTCCTTAGTAACTACACATGCAGCATCATGGGAACTGTCATTAGGTTTCAGCACTGTATTTTCTGCCCAAATATCCACAAAGCATCAGAGAAAGGATCCGAAATGCATCAGACATGCTGTAGCCTCCTATTGGTGAACCTCTGCAGCTCATGCTGGTCTGACCAAAGGGTCTTGCTATGTAAATGTAGACTTCCTGTCCTCTTCAGTGAGGATTTAGAAACATACATTTTCCTCTGCAAGCTAAACCTGAACTATTGGCTTTGCCAATACATGTTTTAAGGTAGAGGCTATTTTACCAACTACTATCCAAATGGGAAGGTCGTGTTATGGCTGAGCATCTGTGCACAAGTTGCCACTACACATATTGCCTGGCATTAGTGTAATTGGAGATTCTGGAGTGTGTGTGTGTGTGGGGGCGGGGGGAGGTTAGGTGGCAATGAGTGTGTTGCTCCAAAAACAATAGAGCTGTTCGGCGAGTTGCATATGGTATCCATTTGGCAGACACACCATGAAAGGGAACAAGGGAAGGTAATGAAAAGCAACAGAGAAGTGGCACAGGTGTCTAGAGCATGTGGAAGGTCATGCTAGTTCAGCACAGGTGAGGAGGACTGCTCTGGGGGTGGGCGGGTTTAGATTAACAAAAGCATGCACTGGTTTCTATGGACACATTGTACACGCCTCTGCAGCAGAGCTGTACTGAGAGTAGTCGTAGGAGTCTATGCACACTGGTGCCAGTGGGTATTGCTGTTTTGCACCAGGTTAAGGGCGACTGTCTCAATGCAGGCAGGAAGCAGGGACATGCTTGGAGGTGGCCATCTCCTTGGTGGACAGTCTTGAAATGGCATTGGACTCCAGGTGCTTTGCACACCCAAGTCATGAGTCTCCTCAGCCTTCTTGATGGCAATGACAGCTAATCAGTTCCATAGACTGGCTTGCAGCAACTGGTGCTGTGCAACTTGACTGGCAGATACAATCAACATATCACTGGCTGGAGTGCAGTTCAAGGAGGGCTGTTAGAGCTGTATAGGTAGATGTGTGAGGGTGCACGAGACGTAGTGCTGTTTATTTGCCATTTTGAATGTCCCAACTACACAAATATTGTCAGCCATAATAACAATGAAAATAACATTCACAATGTAATGCAGCACAAACATTAAAAACAGTTTGTTTGTGATATTTCAATTTGCATTATGAAGGCTGGACACAAAAAAGACCAATTTATTTCAGCCGATTTTGTGTGGCTTTCAAAATGCCAAATTATCACATTCCAGGAGAGGTCGGTTTACCCCCCCCCCACCTCCTGGGAAGGCGATCCCCATTGACACCCCCGCCCTCTCCCACACTGTTGAAGTTTCTTAGTACTTAGGGGGGTGGGGTACACCCCTGAGTCCTTCCTCTTTCCTCACCTGGCCTCAGCACAAATAATGCCACCTACTCCCCCCACACATCCATTACATACAAAACACCTCTTACTGCCACTGATTCCCTTGCCCGGCTGCACCTGTCGGGCCCTGCGTGCACTTGTGTGCGGCATAGGCACGGCATATAAACTTAGAAAGACCGATCTGAGACTGCTCAGAGCTGTCTTTCCAAATTGATCTTTTATGCCTTTGCCCCAAAAAAGAAATGTTCACTCACTACCTAAAAACAAGAAGGTTGGAAACAAACCACTTAGACACTAGGTCCTATGTAATGACCACCACTATCGAAGAGCCTTTAATAGAATGATTGCATTGTGCATCACAAACTAACTGGCTCCAGGTCCCTTTTCTAAAATGTATCTTCAAGAGCTCTCACAGAAAGTGGCACCTACCTGTATTCAGATCTACCAATACTTTGAGCTTGGAGAACTTCAACTCCCCTACCTTAGTCACCACACCAGGCCCATGGCTCAAAAGGTACATGACCCTAGAGGACGTCTACAGCAGATGTGGATCCTGCATCCCACAGAATCCAATCATCAGCAGCGGTGGAGAGGGTTCATAGTGATAATACCGAATCAAAAAATCTCGAAAACAAAAATCTCGAATACAAAAGGCCGGAAAAAAAAAAATCGAATTTTTTTTTCAATGTGTTTTTTTCCAAAATGGGGGGGGGGGGGCCCAACCCCCCCCCCAACCCCCCTTTTTTTCATTTTTTTTTTATTTTACCCCTTTTTTTTACTTACCTGACCCCAAAAACATATATAAATAAATAAATAAAAAATTCGATATTTTTTTTTTCGAGATTTTTGTTTCCATCTTTGTGTATGACCAAAGATCTGTATGCAGTCAGGTCTGTCAGTGGAGGGAGATGCAGTGACGTCTCTACTGGTGGAAGAGGAAGTGAACGTATAAATACATTTTAGCTTCTCCTCAGCTCCATTGCCATCAAAGCCTTCATGGCAGACATGGGGCATTATTGAACCCTTCGCAGGCAGAACAAAGTCTCTTCAGTACAGTATGTCTACCGTCTCGGGGCACTAAGTCGAGACTTTTGGCAGAACTTGCCAAGGACTTGCAGCACTTCTTCAGCACTTATCTGTGTGGAGGGAATGGTCACTGATGGTCTGTGGAGGGCATGGTCAGTGATGGGCAAGTATCTCTCATTCCTAGTAAATGGGCTGTCCAACAGGAACTCAGGAATCCCAAGCTATCTCAGAGACTGGCACACCATGATCACTTTGTAGTACAGATGGGGTGTGTGCAAGCTAGCCGTATCGCTTATCCACTGGACACCAGGGTCGGATTGGCCCCTCAGCCTTTCAGCCCGTGGCCGGGACAAAATCATTCCTGCGGAGTGGGGGCTGGTTGCTGGGCATGCCTGGGCCGGTTTGGAGAAAACATATATATTTTTTTTTTAATTATTTATTTACTTTTTAAATGCCTTTCATCATTTTAGGTTGATAAATGAGTCCCAACACAGGTTGGGTGATATAGTATGTATATTTGTTATATAAAAAAGAGCTTAAGCGTAAGTGCTGTACAATAACATTTATCATTTGGCCTTGGACGTCTGCCTGCATTCACAGTAATTTAACAGTATGAATCCATACACACAGATATGAATGATACATATGGTGATCGATTCTTATATGAAATGTATATCACATTAGTGAAATCATAACCATATTGTTTGTAGTGTACCTAGGAACAATGCTATTTGATGCCACTCCCTGTTTTGTCAAGGGGTGAAAGGTCGGGTTTCATCACTTCCTGGGATGTCACTTTGGAGTGGGGTCAAATGACGTCACTTCCGGTGATGCCATCAGAGGTCCAGGGTCGTAATGCAAGGGGTGGGCCACTTTTTTGAGGCGAGGGATGGGGCACTTTTTTTGGGGGACCAGGCCTATTTCTTTCCTAGTCCGACCGTGCTGGACACCATACCTTTGCATGACTGCAACAGATGCTTTGCATAGGTTTTGTGCCCCTATACAGATGATTAGACGTTCCCAAATTCATGATGCTAGCTAGGGCGATCGCTCGGGTCCAGTGGGACTGACTGCGCATTGTGAGGGTGACCACCTTTTGGACTTTCAACCTAGGTTTGAAATTCTTTTGGGACCTTAGATTGATTTGATGCTTTTCGTCTTCAGAATTGGAATCTGCTCACTGGCCTATGGGGCAGGTTCATCTCCTCCGGCAGGGTGGTATCATGAGGCTAGTAATTTGGCTAATCTTCAGTCTTGATGTTTAGTGCCTGGGCTTTTGCAATCCGCTGATGAGCTCTTTTGTGAGTCCTGGTTATGACATCTCAGTCTTCGGACTGGAAGACATTCTGTACTGTTGGTGCAGAGAGGCCATTGACATTGGCAAGTCATGAGAAAGTGAAGGTTGCTCTGGTGGAGGATCAGCTGCGCGTGTATTACCTTCATGAACGTCTTCGCCTGCTCAACCCTCCATATCCTGGTTATTTATGACTTCAGGACATTCACAAGACACTTCAACTGCCATAAGACTGGCCGAACAATGTTTCACTTCTCCTTATGGCTCTTTGGCCAGTTGGTCATGTGGTTATGCTTTGTGTCATGCAAAAGGGTTTATGATGTCAGAACGATGGACATCACTCTCAGTATTTATTCCAATGTGGGAGTTTGTTTTCCTGTTTGTAAACCAAGAATGCGTTTGGGACTGCGTCGTGTCGTTCTTTACGTGCACATCCTAAAGTGTACAAAGTGTGATGCCTGTGAGCTTTGAGCTGGTCACTTGTGACATCCAGCCCAGTGGTATTAACCAATGGGAAAAGCCATTGAAATCTCTACTGTCTCCCACCCTGGCATGCTGGGTCAGATGGATTATGGCTTGGGCTACTACACATAGCAGTGTTCAGTGCATATTTAGCAAGGGCGGTACAATGACTTATGAATCATTTGCAATGGGAGCCGGTTTTGAAGAGATCATGAAAGTGGTGGATTGGTCAAGTAACACAGTTTTTAAGGAAATGTACTTTTAATCTGTTCTGGCAGTCACATTGTTCATGGAGATTAGGCAGTGAATGAGCACTATATGTAGATTCCCCAAACGTACTTAATACAGGGGAGGCAGACCTCTAGTAAAGGGGGGATGCCCTGTGTATTATGGGATTAGATTTTTGGGTGTTTATGTTATAGTGCATTACCGGAGTGTATTGGCGTTGGTGGATGGCATGTATGTACGACTCTCGAGTTAGTCCATTGTGTTCTTTGCAAATGCATCAGCCCAGGCAAATTGAGTGGATTATTTGAGGTTTCAATTGGTGGAGTATGGCCATCTGGTTGCCAACCTATTGTTGGGATTTGCAAGTTTGATGGTTTGGATGATGGCATGTTGTCTTCAGTGGTACACAATGAGGAAACAAGAGGGGATTATGAATAGAAGGTGAGATAATGGTGTAAGGACTATAAGGGTTGGTTATTTGATCTGACAAGTTACAAAACATGTTGAGCTATATATTCACCCACACCTGAAGGGTAAAACACAGAGAAAGCAGACTTTAAAGTAAAGGGGCGCTGTGGGTGTGCAGACAGGGGTGCTTAGGTTTAAGCAGCACAAAAGTCTAAGTTATTCACTCTGCCTTACAAAAATATAGAGAATGGCTGAAATAGTATAGTTGCTCAGGCCCTTTAACGTTTACTAGTAGACAGGGCCATTTCAAATACCTATAGTTCTTGTCTTCCAGGCTCACTAGAGTCAAGCCAGCCTTCTAGGCATCTTTCTGCAGCTGTGCCGGTGTTGAGATGGTTAAGTCATGCTACCACCATGGTGAGCCAGTGTTGAGATGAGATTAGAAGAGGCTCCTAGAGCGTTCGAAATGGGTCGAGTCAGTGCTCAAGTCAGGTCGAGACAAAGCCTCCACTGGGCTGAGTCGACACTTGAGATGGGCGACTCAATGGATTCCAGCGGTCCAGTCCGATGTCATGGTGGGTAGAGACTAGGGTGTACTGAATAGCAGATTTTATTATTCAGCCGAATACTGAAGAGTTGGACAAGTAGTCAAGAAAAACACTTTGAACATTTAAATCACACTTTAAAATATGTTCAGAAGCGAAACTCTATCCCTGTTCACCTGGGCGCTGGGTTACTGAATCATTCAATATGCAGATACTCGAGAAATCATGGATTCGAGCCAATTTATTCAACTTATTGATGCTATATTTATTTGAGAGATGTCAGCCAACACAGGTTTCGACCCTCCTTGGTCTTTGTCAAGGGGTGCGATATAATTAAGCAGTCATTGCTGGGAGGCAAAGACATGAGGTCCCGAGTGATCCCTGCTGGTGTAGGCCCTGGTTGGGCTGGCTACCATTTGTATGTCAAAAAGAAAAAAGTACCCTGCACTCTATCTGTGGCTTAAAGAAGGCAACACATTCAGTATATAAGCAATAGTAATTACGATGAAGTGGTCAGTATTTTGATGAATAAAGTAGTCATATAAGGTTGGAGAACAAAACTTATTAGGTATCCACATTGTTATTAACAAAAATGTATTAATCATTTCAAGCAAAAAACAGTTCAACCCTTTTCTAGGTATAGACAGCTGAACTCAAGGCGTTTCGAGAAGCAATTCTCTTCATCAGAGGTGTAATCAGTCTTATCCTTTACAGGTTCTGAAAATTATCACAGAAAGATTATAAAAAAGGACTCTTCAAATCTTTGTATAGATCAAAATAGGCTTGGTAAATCACCTGTTGTTTGTAAAATTCGATCATATTGTCGAAAACTGGGACAATCTTCCCCTTAGTATTTTACAGCCCCTTGCTAGAGAGTGTGGCCAATCTACAAGCACATGAGAAACCCTTGTTAGGCTATTGCCCGCTGTCTATGAGACTAAGTCATCTCCATATTGCATGCTTAGTAAGTCACAATATTCATACCTAATAGCTGATCTTTAGACCACGACCATCCTTACAAACATGAAATTCTCCATGGCGCCAAGACCTAGATGATTAAAAGTAAATACATACTTATAACATCAAATCTTATATTCAAAGAAATATATTTTGTTATGGATACCATTTTAAAGAAAAATGTCTTACCAGGAGTCTCTGTATGTAGAGAAAATCTGGACTGACTGAATGATGGGTGTAGGACCTTGGTCCTGAACTTCTGTGCCAAATGTCTGAAGAGACAATAACCAGAAAGAAGTGCCTGAATGTGAAGCTGTTTCCCCAGGCTACTGATACTCAACAGTGAGTAGCAATCTAGCATGTATCCAAAATAGATCAAAAGCATTCTTACTTAAGTGGCCTTAGTGTAGTGAATGGTCATATGAGGTCCACCCCATTAGTTCAACAATTTTCACAATTCTGATGTGAGCCTAGATTAAACATATATATATATATGAACCATCATTAAGGACAACAGTGAAAATAGTGTGTCTAAAAAGTGAATGTTTTCAAAAAGAATCCTATTTCATAATTATTAGCCTCTCTTACGAAAATGATTTGAAGATGAGTGAAAGTGTCTCCTCATCCGAACATTCCCGATCGTATAGCGCCACAAAATGGCCACCATTTTGTAATGAAGTGCTACGTGACGTGATGTACTAGCTTTTTATGTAAATCAAAATACAATTTACGGCTGAGTAGATCAGCTGAATTCCAATCTCGGGAGGATAGCCCAGGGGCAATGTGCTCGCCTTGGAAGCAAGATGACACGGAGCAACACAGTTCAATCCCTGGGTCTGCGCTTAGAAACCTCTGGGTATTAAGCACATTATAAAAATCATATCATTTCTGTTAATTATGTGGCCATTTATATTATATATTTTAGGGACTACAGACTTTACAAAATCGAAAAATATATGAGAAAATGCATAACATGACAGGAATCTATCCCTCTATAAAGTACCTGCATGGTGCCAAAAGGTACATATCAAATTGTGTTCCTTTAGTTTGGTATGGCTTCTGCTCCAATAAGTGTATCCCTAAAAAGAGTTCTAATATCACAAAAGGACTACATTTGTTGTCCCTCGTTTCAATTAAAGTATTATTGTTAGAAACATGTTACTCTAAATCCAGGGGTCATTGATCAAGCCTATAATGTCCCAATAGTAAATAATCTGGATTCAACTGACTGATATTATGAAATGTCTGGATGGAAACACCTGCACATTGACTAACACAATAATATTCATAGATAACGTTGTTACACAGTCCAATTAATAATCACTTGAATAACAATCACCTGCCAAAATATCTCCATGTGGATTTTTAAATATAGGATGGTAACAATGACAGTCAACCCAAAACCACCTATCCTTAGATCGTGGATGTTTAATGATAAGAGTGTGTCATCATTGGTTGATTGGCTTGCTGGCAATTGCTGTTAGCCCGGTTGGGCTTGTGGAGCATCAGCTGCGGTCACAGCAATCATTTGAAAGATCAACCGATTGGCGCACAATCCTGAGCTACACAGTTGACTAATAGCCAACCAGTCAACGAGGACACATACAAATGTTAGCCAGCCCAACCAGGGTCTACACCGGCAGGGATCACTCTGGACCTCATGTCATTGCCGCCCAGCAATCACTGCTTAGTTATACCTCATGCCTTGAGAAAGACCCAGGAGGGTCAAAGCGTGCGTTGGCTGATATCTCTCCAATAAATATAGCATCAATAAATTGACTTGAATCCATGATTTCTCTGGTATCAGAATATTGCACGAATCAGTAACCCAGCGCCCAGGTGAGCAGGGCTCAATTTCTGCTTCTGAACATACCATTGGAGATGGAAGGGCACCATCTCATTGGAACCCCATCACTGGCAGCAGGCTATTGCGATTAGCTTTAAGATCAGCGCAGTGATCTACCTATTCTAATGCCCTACACCCACTTGGCGTCTCACACTTTAAAAATGTGCATTCATTCTTTCTTGCATTTCTTTTCTTTGTTGTCTACAGAAGATGTTTGTGTAAACTATGACAGGAACACATTATCAGAAAATAAACAGTTCAATAACAGCACATTTGCATTTTTGTGCATTCATAGGTGTTGCTTGTTGGGCATAGACCAAGTAACTATGACTATCCCAGAAGTATAGTATGCATGCATGAAATCACTCTGAGGACGATTGGGATGTGTCTACTCATACCTTCATGACTTTAATGTTCCCAGGCTCACCATGCAGTGAGTAATGTTCATTTAAACCCCCCTGGTGCAGAGCACATCTCCTGTCCAGCTATCCCTCCTCTTGGAGCTACACCCCATAGAATACAGTTCAGTCCCATGATACATTTGGTCCAATTGTACTCATAGTTCCTCTACTTTTTCCTACTGTGCACCTTAACTATTCCTCGCCCTCATCCGAACTATCTAGACGACTTTGCTTCTCTCCACCACTACTGAATGTTCTATCCTACTCCTTTACCTCTCTGACAGGTAAAGGACTTCAAAGCCATGAACTGAGGCAGGATGTGCAATACAAATCCAAGATAACATAACATACATAAATTTCAAATGTTCCTTTTGGGCCTGCGCGTCTTTAAACCTCTGGTGCCAGCAAGTCCCGGAAACACAAATGGAGTGATGTCATCAATTAGCACCATGTTGACTGCTGAAGTGCTACTGAATACAAACATTTGTTATGCTGAAGCCATGCTTCCTACGTGTGGTACTGAGAGGAGTGGGCTATGGTGTTTTGTGGTATGGTTAAAGACACCCATCAACAATAAGTAGGTAATGCTGAGTCCTCTTTGGTTCCCGGCTGACCCTATAGGGAAGGGACAGTGCTGATTTTCAGATCTATAATTGGCAAGTGCATGTTTATTTGAATTATTGATTTAGTGGTACATTCCTTTGGTCCAATAATTCTAAATTGTAAACTTGTATCTTCTCGTCTTCATTACACAAATGTCACTCATTTTGAACTCTCTGATGTTGCGAGGAATATTTCTGCTGCCAAAGACCGGTGCATTTTGGTTCAATATTTTTGGTTACAAATATTCTTTTGTAAAACTCGCAATCTATTTGATAGCCACACTCTTTAGTATAATCTGTCACTTTTACACATTTCAAAGGGACTCATTTTGGCAACATGGAAAGTTGGAGGGTAGAAATTGTATCTTATGTTTCGATATTACAAGAACTTCTCTGCCACATACACTTTTCCCACTGAGCCATCTTACTTGCTTTAACCTTGGCCTGTTGACTGCAAGCTACCTCCTGAGCTATTTAACTCAGGGTTTGGAACTTCCTGGAATCTATGCAGAAGTTATATTAATCCACTTAAATATATTATTTGGATTGGGAATTGGTGTGATTGAAACCTGTAGCTTTCAGATTACTCACACAGGTCATCAGTAAATCAATAAACCCCTAAGGAAATGCTATTTACCAATAGCGACTTTGTAAACTATTGTACCAGCTTAATGGACTTCAACTGCAAAATACAGGGGAGACCAGAGACATTTCATTGCACATTCAAAATATTGGGAGTTTTGCTTCAGTTCACAACTCTGTAGCAAACCACCAGAATAAAGTATGTCTGTCCAGCACATGAAGGGCTGAGATTTTGCACTTTCACGTCTGTGCTCTTCCTGTACTCAATCAAAAAGGTGACAGAATTTGTTTAATGATCCTTTTAAAGGATAAACATGACAGGCCCGAATGATTCCAGGCATGCAATCAAAGCAGTACTTAATGTATTTTATAGGGGACACTATTCAGAGCACTATTCGGCTCCGAGTGATAATTAACCAATCAACATTTCTTTACTACTCTGTTGGTTGCAGTTGAAGTGTTAGCTCGGTGTCCATTAAAATACCCAGGCTTTTCACCACGTTGGAAGGTTCTGGTGGGTTTCCCTATTCGGTGGGCCATAAAATGTGGTGATCGTTCAACGCATCATTGGGCGCAATCATGTTTCTGTTTTGTCCGGGTTGAGGTTAATGCTGTTGGTACTCACCCAATGGTTTATTTCTGTGAGGCATGGTAAGGGTTGTTTTTTTTTCTTTGCTGGCATTGATTTTGGAAATGATTTGTGTGTCATTTGCGTAGTTGTCACAGTTGAGGATGTGTCTTCTGATGAGGTTAAAGAGGTAGTGGAGTGAGTGATGAGCATTGTGGGACTCCACATGTTGTTTTTCAGAGGTGTTGACTCAATAGTATTATCAAGTCATTTCTGTTCTTTCTGTCATGAACGATTTCAGCCAGAGTAGCGCATTGTTGCCAATTCCTATATCTTCAAGTCTTCTGAAGCGTGTTTCATGGTGGACTGTGTCAAAGGTTGCTGATAGATCAAGTAGTGTTAGTGGCGATTTGACATTGAGTCTGAATTGGTTTGTAGATCGTCCCATATCGAATTAATGCTTTGTCCGTTCTTCTCATGGGTCTGAATCCTACTTGTGCCTGATCTAGATTGTTTTCTATATGTTCCAGGATTTGTTTGTAGACGTAGCTTTCTAGTAACTTTGTTGGGAAGTTTGAGATTGGTGAGAAGTTGGTTAGGTCTTCTGTTATTTTTGGTGGGTCTTTAAGGAGAGGCTTGATGTATGCTGATTTGAAGGCATGTTACACAGCTCCTGTTCTTAGTGCATGGTTGAAGAGGTTGAGGAAATATTCTGCAGGTGTTTTCTGATTAAGGATAGTCTTGTAAACGTCTAGTCGGCAGGGGCCCACTGGAAAGCTGGCTCTGTTGCTTTTGCTCATAAGGCTGTTCAATTTTTCTGTCAAGATTAGTGAGAGGTGGTTTAGTATAGTTTAGTATAGTAGACGGTTCCGGTGTTGGATGATTGGGGGGACTAGTGCTGTTTTAGGCATTCTCTTAATGTCTTGCTGTATTTTTGTGATTTTGTTTTTGAAGTGGTGTGCAAGGTCTTCGCATAGTGGTGTGTTGTTGCATGCTGTTGGGTTTCTTAGTTCGTTGGTGATGCTGAATATCTCTTTCTGGGTGTTGCTTGAGTTTCTGATCCATTTGCTGTAGTACTCCTTTTTTGCTTTGAGTATTTCAGCTTTGTATAGTCATATCTGTCTTGGGTATTTGAGTTTTTTCCTGTTAGTCGTAGTTTTTCCTCCATTCTTATTATCCTCCTGTTAGTTGTTTTCATTACTCTGAGGTGGGGGCTGGGGGGTGAACCATCTCACCATTGTGTTCCTTAGTTAGGTATTGAATGTTTTTTCTGGTGCAATGCCATCTAATGTTTTCATCAATCCTTGGATTGTCTCAGTTCTTTCTTCTATGCTGGTTGAGTCTACAACAGTGATTGAAGATTGTGTGGCTTCCAGTCTCATGTTAGGTCCGCAATATTTATGGATTTCCAGTTTCTTTTTTGAGTTGGAGTTTTTTTTTTTGGAGGTTGGGAAGTATCTGTGGTGGTGGCTGGGTGTTACAGAATATTACATCATGGGTGTGGCCTGCTATGTGTGTCACTCCTCTAATCAGTTGTTGTAGATGCATCATTGCTAGCTGATTTCTTAGAGTTTTGGGTGAATCAGTGTTTTCTTCTTCGAACCAGATGTTGAAATCTCCTAGTATGATCAGGTGATCAGGTTTAATGGCGATGTTGGTGATGGCATCCACAAATGTGCCAGTGAAAGTAGGGTTGTAAGTCAGTGGCCTGTAAACAAATAGGACAGATAGGTTGGTTTGGTGATCTAAGGGTAAGTGCAGGAGAAGTGATTCACAGTTTGGGATGTTCAGTGGTTATCTTTAGCTGATGCGTGCATGCAACGGCAAGACTTCCTCCTTTTCTTCCTTCTCAGTTGGCTTGTTTAAGTCTGAACTTGTTGGGTATGGAGTTGTTTGCTGCTACCTCTATGCATGCACCAGTTTCACAGCTAAATTAAATTGTGATTGTATTGCTACTAAGTAAATTGCCCAAGCTCAGAAAATATTTCTGGGCGATTTTAATACACATTGGAACAAGAAGTTGATCCTTGTCATGTTTTAATATATAATAATCTACTCACACTAAACCTACATCGATTTGTTAACTCTTCTACACACATTGGGCCTCATTAGGACCCTGGCGGAGAGGGTATTACGCCAGCGTAGTGCATGGCGTACCTCTCCGCCATACTACGAGTTCCCGTAGCGCCATGGAGGTTTTCTCCGCCTGGTTTTACCAGCCGGAGAAAACCATGGCGCTACGGGACCTCGTTGTTAATTACGCCACCGTATTTTACGGTGGCGTAATTAACTCCTTCCCCACTCCCATTATACCCTATGGGGCGAAAATGGGAATGGGGAAGGGCAGAATGGGGATTGGGGATTTACCGCTCCGCCGAGGTCGGAATGGGGCGGTAAATCCGCCAACCCCCATGGCGCTATCGGCGGCTTTCCGCCATGCTTCGCGGTGCATTTAGCACCGCGAAGTCCGCCTGGGTCGTAATGAGGCCCATTGTCTGGACATATTTTAGACTTGCTGATCTCTCCTAGAATTTTACTTATGTCTGATTTTCCTTAATGCTTTATTGGCCATGTCATTATTCTAGTTTCTTGTTGTTATGTCTCCCTGTACTTTCTGTAGGCATCCCCTGTCTCTTCATATCTAATGAGGTACTTTTAAAGTAATGTATCTTCTACTCCAGCAACAGGCTTCTCTATGCTATCCTTTGATCAGGCGACATCACTGTCTGAGGTTGCAGTTGAGAGGATTTAGCCATGCTGGCTTTTGATTATTCATCATTTGCCTCTCACGTGGCTAATTTCTTGCTCGATTTTGATTAGCAAGTATCAAATGAAATCAATATTTATTCACATAATAAATATCATTCATAAAACGTGTGTACAATGTACCAATAATTACCTGCATATAGTATAGTTAAACATAATGATAAAACATGTTCAAACATTACATTTTGGAGGACAGTAATTCCTGTGCATTTTATGACTCATTCTGTAAGGCATCTTTGTGTTGCTGACTAGCATGTACTACATTCACTGTGTTTTGATTTGACTACCACCTAGATAACTCTTTCCTCAATTGTTCAATTTGTAACTCTATCAAGATCCTCCATTACTTGTTTAACTTTTTTCCCAGTGTCCCCTTCTCTTCTATTCTTCTCTGTTGTCCCTGAGAAGACACCTTACTCTGATCACCTTATGCCTTTGCTGGTGTCAATTCTAAGATGAGTTGGAGTATTTCATGAATAGCATTGTCTTTCTCTTGGGCTAATTGGGTTCACTGCTTTTTGATTATTTTGATATTTTGTTGTATCGGATCAAATTTATTGCAATTCAAAATCCTTTCTGACAGGTTTTGCAGCTGTTTTCGTACTTTCTTAAGGTAAGAAAGCAGTGGTTTAAACAGTATGACCACGTACTTTGCTCTTTCACTTGTCGCATATCTGTAAATAGTGACCATGAGAATCATTAATATTGTAAATGTGTCTGTCTTTCTAAGCTTTGCTTGGGTTTTCTACATTCTTTCATTTCATCTTGCATAAAATCAAAGAGACAGTGTTGTTTTTCTAATTAAACCTGGTTGGTATCCTGGGCCTCTTTTATGGTTTATTTCTTGTTCTCGCTGTTCACTGACATGTTAAATGAGTGTTAATACTGATCATGTCTTTTGAGCAGTTTCTGTGATCGTGGTCATCGTAGTTTCCCTTTCAGCTAGTCTGTCCTCCACTAACTAGAGGAGAATAATTAGTTAGGTTGAAAGGTTCACAAGCATGAGCCTCTCTACATTGTTAGTGGAAGTCATCTACTGCTTCTGCAATAATTGTTTTTCTCAAATGTGTTTTCCTACTTTCTCCCCTCGTTCCCTCATTTTGTTTTCTATAACTCTTGATCCTGCATCACCCATTCACTGCATGATTCTGGATGATTTTTAAGACTTGGTATTTGATCACATATCACCTTCAATAACTACTGATTCTTAATCAATAATCAAATAAACAATCTACTATCAAACCAAAGCTCTCCATTAATACAACACAATTCTCTTTTCAGCTATCTCTGTCTTATTCGAGAAACAACTTGTATCCTTTATGAGATTACCCAGTAGGGACCATTCAATTCAGCACAATGTTACTTCACTCATATCTGTGATCTTGGGCACAATCTGTGTTACACAATGCATCTATACGTTGACATCAGTGACATTGTAACATCTGCATCCTGGAAAACCTTGCATTTTTGTAATTACTTTAATCTATATATATATCTATGTTGATTCTTTTCCAGATGAAATGTCACTTTTCAAATACAGCAACCACAACAATCTCACCCCCCAATGCCTGAAACAACACACATACCATTTTTAACCTGATTATTCTGTTTTATTTAAAATAATGAATGACAATATTGAGGTGGTCTCCTAACATTTTGAGTGGCATAGCCAAGTCCACATAAAGAAGTACAGCTTGTCTGCATTACATACATGCAACTTGCCTGTTATTATCTTGCTAATGATTATATTCACAATGCACACATTCATATGTATAAAATCTAATCTAAATAACTTTTGTAGACAAAAGTATAAAATCCTCTCCAATGCATTCATGCAGATAGTCAATGGGCATTGAATTTAACAATACATCTTATGACACAATGGATTTTGTTTTCCATGAAAACATTGACAAGGGATGGCATTAAAAAAAATATTGATTTAGTGCAGAGTTATTTCATTTAAAAATGTTGGAACTGACGGTTTCCAGCTTAGGTAGGGATGCAAGAATGTCTGGTATGATTAACTTTTCTATCCAAAAGGTTTGGATTCAGAATAGAAGCTTTTATTTTGCAGAGAAAAATATCTTCATTTATTAATGGGTCACACAAGCATGAGATTATAAAATTGAATAACTTTATTTGGCATTCGGATTCCACATAAAGGAAGAAACCTTTCTTTTCTGCAACTATGTTATTTGGAAAAATTATGTTGGTTAATTAAATTGACATTATGTTCTTGGGAATGAAGGGGGAATAACCTCTTCCTATGACACTTTGAGGATTGGAAAACTCTTTTAGGTTTTTTCTTTTATGTAAACCATGGTTTTCAAAGTTCAAGAAGTCATCAATCATGATGAACACCATGCTCAAAATACCACATATAATTTACAGTGAAACCTCAGGGAATTCATTAATTTGTCTTCTGCCAGGGACTAATAAGCACCAGGCCATTAAAGATTCTAGGACATGCAATTTTAATATACCCTGACAAAGTGTCATTGAGAGGCCCAGCCCCGATGTAGTGACATAGCTTGTAAACATAATTTTCCCAAAATACTTTCAATTGCTATCTTTACCACATTTTTGGGATATGTATCCAAATACAGTGGGGTCATTTTACTCACTTTTGGTTTGTCCTTTAAGAGCCCAGGATAGGTAGGGACATCAACAGATCGAGGCAATACTGCTAGTTAAGCTTTTTCTTTCGGCCTGCTATATCTATCTCAGGCAGTCTGGTTGTGTATTGCGAACGGCTTCTGCATTCAGCTCCCTCAGGAAAAGTGCTTCGTAAGGATGATTTCCATCAGATACATCTAGGTAGAACCCCAATCAGCTATAAATACTCAACAAACTCCAGCCGTGAAGCATCATTTGACACTGTAATTTCAGATTGGTCATAGCCAGAGGTAGGTTCCCTGTACATATTCACACCTACAATAATCTTCCTCTTTGCTTTGATTGGGCTCATGTATTTTGAATGTCTTAAGGGGGTGTAGCTGATTGTGAATTAGTCCTGCCGATAGGAATTCTGATTAAATTGGACTGAAATATGTATTTCCCTCTACAATTTCCTATAGGGGCCTGTGTCATTGCTGAGGCACATATATTTAGAACCACAATGGAATTCTGAATTCAGAGGCAGCCTTCAGTTTTTCTGTAGCTGCAGGCATGACAGGGTTATTTACATTTACATATGTTTTAGTAATTCATACATATTAATCTATCCTATATATATATATATATGTGATTGGGGTACTTTGTTGAATTCAAATCTCTTCTTGGTTTTGGTATTGAGAAAAAGGTTCCAAAGTTGGAGCTGATAATGTATTTTATTTCCTAAGGCTGTACCTTAGATGATTAGCTGGAGTTTTGAAATGAACATAAAATATATGCGGATCAGATATCCTGTGAACAAAGGATTCGTCTCTGGTGCTTTCTATGAAAATCGCTGAGGCCTTATTGCTCTGCTTACAGGTCTACAGGTCGAGACTCTTCTTGGGGTAAAGAAAGGAAAACGAATATAGAAAGCAAGGAGAAAGGAGAAAGAAAGTAAAGAAAAAGGGACATGCTGAAACTTTAGAAAAAAGACAGAAGGGATAAAGCAGATGGAAATATTAATAAGGTGCTGAAAATGCAGATTTATCAAGAAAAGAAGAGCAGCAGCAGCTGAGAAAAAAAACACTTGGAAAGGGAATAAAAGTACCAGATAAGAAAAAAAAGAAACAATGTAAATGGAAAAGAAAACATTAAAACTGGAAGTGAACAGAAAATGGCACTAAAAATCTAGGGACTGCCAGCAAAGTATTTTTAGAAATAAAATATTCTGAACTGTACATAAATCCATATGGCAGGTCCCCTTGATTTCTGTGACCTAATCAAAACTCACCTCTGAGACCCTGTGCCTCTGTTTTGCGTTTTTGTTGGGTAGCGAGATTGTTGTATCCACCATATACTGTGTAAACACAAGAAAGAAACGTTCTTGAAGTTTCAAAACATTTCAGCTCTAATAGGGTTCAATGATTACAAAAAACAAGAAATTACCCCATAGTAAAAATGAAGTGGTAAAAGTGAACTGGTGAAAAAAAGTGAATTGTATGTAAGTAATCAGAAAAAAACAATGACATTAAAAATAAAGAAAGACACAATATCAAAAGTAGTATAACAACTCATTTCTATGCAAATGATTAAAAGTCCAAAATATTTATTGTAAACAGATGTGAACAAAACAGATGGATTCCCTGTACCCCAGCACCCCAGCACCCTACAGTTGTAGCATAAACAACCCATTGTCATGTAATATATTGTTATTATAATAGCTATGGGAGCCCCACATACTCCTGACTATTTTACGATGATGTCTACATTAAAAACTCAAGATATACACTGTTTTTGTTCACTTTTGGTTATTGCTCTCGGTGTGCGTCTTTTAAACTGCTCCAATTGTCATATCATGCACTAAATAGGTATATTACTTTATCCTGTTGCTTACGTGGGATTTCATTGTCAAATTGTAAATACAGTGATTTACAACCTTTGGAATTGATCTTTTCACTTTAATATGGAGGCATTCTTTTTTAACAAAATAATGCCATGTTAACGCAGCAATCTTCACTATTATTGTCTTCGAAACTCAATTTGTTCTTGTTTTTATTGTGGGGTTTTCCTGCGTTATCTAATAAAGTACTTGTCATTAACGGTTTTTCTTTTGCTCTTTTTGTTACTGATAATCTGTAGGAACTGTGAGTATGTGCATGTCAGTTGTCATGAGAAGTGCATACCGAAGGCAATGGTATAGTTACTGTGGGAACTAAAACTGGAACACATTTTGGAGTATTTTTGTTTTGTGGCCCTCTAACCAAGTTTATTTTATTTTCATTTTATGATATTAACAAACTTAGCTACAGTGCTCACTGGGCAGGTCCTGTGGCCAGTAAGCATTTTGCTTGGAGCATGCACTTTAGCCATGCCATAGGCCCCTACAAGCCACATAGCATCCACTAGGAATGGGTTTTTACCAGGCCAGTGGGCACTTTGCTTGGGCAGTGGACTTTAGCCAGGTCTTCCTGGGTACCTTCTAGACACCCTGTGTGTCCAGCGGGCATAGAATGTACGCATGCCATGTGGCCACTTGGCCTGGAGCATGACCTCCAACCATGCCTCTGTCACCTTCTAGACACTTATGATGTCCACTGGTCAAGGCCTGCTGCCATGCTCAGTAGTCACTGAGGCAGGGGAATAGCCTTGGACAGGTGCCACCTCCCCCCCTCCACATCCCCCAGATAACCAACATGGTATTGGGCATTGCCTGTGCCCATTTCCAGTGTATATATGGCCTGATGAACGGCATCTAGTCAAATTAGCAAAGGCACCTTTTACATACCAAATGTGCCCAATAGGCAAGGGCAAGCCCTGAGCCTGTTGTAGACACATGAGCACCACCAAGTCATTGGGTGTTTGGGCAACCTAGAGAAAAGCTATCACGGACTGTACACCCTCATTGAGATACTCCTTCCCATTTGAAAATACTTGTTATCATCCCTGCAGTTGGCTTGACTAGTTACCCTCTCTGCTTCTCGTAGAAGACACACACATGACCCAACATGGCAATGCGTACCATCCTCAGATCTGTTCTAACGTAGCCCATTACATGCCCTTGGACTCGTCTCCACTGCTATGCAGATGCAAGACATTTCATTGGCCCACAATGACATCCCTAGGACATAAAATTAAGATGGCCCAGGGAGTGCCTATAACATAAGCTTCATATCCTGACCTCTGCACCTCCCAAAAGCAGCATCCACAGAGCTGAGCTTCACCCACTATGGGAAATCTTCTCTGCCCTCCTCTGAGGAACCTCCTGAGGCCAACCTCCTCAGCTGCCTCACAGACACCTGGCTTTTCACACCTGTATCACAGTAATTCTGCCATTGGCTCATTGGTCCACTCAACCCTTGAGATACATTAGAACTGTTCTGCAAGAAAAGTCCAATCAGAAGAAGAAGAACTTATGCTTAAACCAGGAAAGTTTGATAGTAAAAGGGACTTCCTTACTTGCCTTGCTTACAGTGGTGTGCACAGGTCTCTACCTCCAGGTGGTGGTGTCAGCATGTCACACCTTGGCAAAACAGGACTGTCGGGGTGATTATCTCGGGGGCCGGCAGAGCCGTCCGCGGACCTCTGGGCTGGGGAGGCTCCAACTCCTCCCGCGTCGCAGAAGGAGTATGACACATGCACACAAGGAGCAAGGCAATGACTGCTGTTTATTAGAGTAACGGCAGGGATACGCTTAGTCCGTATGCATCTGGAAAAGCTCTCATCATTAGTGGGGCTCGCAGGCCCTTTTTACAGCAGTATGATGCGCTACTTGCGTCACCTGGGAAAAATCATCACAAAACCTATTGCCACTTCGGATTGGTTCCCCGAGTGGTAGGGTCAGTATATGTCCCCTATAGGGAGAGATGTTAGTGGTGGAGGACAGGTCAGGTGGTATACTTGGGCTGTTCCTAACAGTTGCTACTTTGGAATTGTTACAAGGGGACCCTTGGTAATTGGCTAGGAGTAATGGCGTCACTAATAAGCCCCTGTATTCTGATTGGTTCTCCCGCGAGCCCCCAAGCCTGGGACCATCTCTGTTCCCAGCCCGCGGTGTACCTGACATTAGCAATAATGTGTAACTATGTGTTAATGCGGACAATGGACAGGTCTGCTTATGGGCTGGTGAGCAGGTCTTTCCCATCGCTGTAGGTGTCCATCTTTGCCGCTTTGTTGTTGCAACCTGTGTCCCAGACGTGAGACCCTGGCGTCTTCTCGTCTCGTAAGCTGGGCATCTTGTCAGTTCGGCTTGGTCACGTGTTTGGAGACCGTAGCTGAACCAGAATTATGAGCATTAGATTTTGTATTCTGTCTCTGAGGGCTTGGCACCTGCAGGTGTAACCTTGGCACTGGGCGCGCGGTGTGCGGGTTGCAACATCGTGGCCTTGGCTGTGGGCTCTCGTTAGGGCTCGTTCTGCATGGTCAGCACTTGTATTTCGCTCTGGGAGGGTTTCCGTTTGCGAGGCTCCTGCCTGGGAACTCTTACTTGTGGCCTACTTGGGCCTAGTTTCTGGGTGGCGGTGCATAATCCACAGTATGGAGGTCGTGGGGCGACAGAGTTTCACAGGCAGCGTTCGATATACATGGTGGTGTCCTCATAGGGATGGGTGGTGCGAAAAAGCATCAGCAAGCATGTACACGAGCTCTTCAGGCATCTTGCGTTTCTGCGGTGCTGTAGAAGGCCTATGTGAAAAATAACAACGATGCATGTCTGTAGGTGTGACCGTCCAGCGGTAGCACTCAGTATGTTCTTCGTGTGGGTTGGTGTGTGAGTGACCAGTGTGCATGGTGGCACGTGTATTCTTGTCTGTTGGCTATGTCGTCATGGCATCTCTAACGATGTGAATACTCATGGCTGTTGTTTTTGTCGAGCTGATCCATGTCGCAGGCGTTGGTTTGAGCCAGGCGTGCTGGTGGGCAGAGTCCTCGTATCTGTAGGTTTTTGAACCAGGGTATTTTGTCATCTGGTAAGTAGATGAACTCCCCTCGTGGGGGGTGTCTGGGCCGTGATCCCCTAGGCCATGGTCTGGATGAGATTGGGGGGAGGGTGTTATCCCATTCTCCCACTTCAGGACTAACTACTTCACTCCCCAAGTGGAAGTGGGCTAAGTCTGCTCGAGCAATTACTAGGAAGCTCTGAGATCCACAGATTCACAATTCAGAGCACGTGCCAGAGTCATTTCAGTATCACACTGAGTGGTATAAAAGCACAATCATGTCAGGGCAGTTTCCTTAATGATAAGGGTGGCGGGTGATACATACATAAATGATGGTTATTATGTAGCAAAAAAGGCACTTTGGAATGCAGGCTTTAACCTCTAGCGTATATAGTGTTAAATCAGTTAAAGAGAACCTTATTTATTCGGCCTGTGATGAGTATCTTGGCGTACAAACCTCTCGCATCGCCCTGCTTCGCTAAAACAGTGTCCAAACAAAACAAAAACATCTTGTATGATGTTTGAAAGAAAAGCCATGGACAATGTGTGTCCTTACGTGTCAGGAACCTTTACGCATAATCAGAATCTTTCAAAATGACACCATGCTGTTCAGTAAATTCTATGGGGAACTCCTCAGTGAGCTCATGGTTGTATTGCAAATATAGAAAAGCAGAACACTTGCAATGCTTCCACTTTTAAATCATTGTTAGTGTGCCTAGCATTACACAATCCTAAAGAAAGGGGAATTAAAATCAAATTATCCACCCATTTGTTGATACATTCTTGAGTGATTGTTTAATTCTTCAGTGTCAGGGGCAAAACAATTGTTTACATCTACTCAGTGTAGCTTATTTAATCCTCAGAACCTTATTGGATAACTACACTTTTGTGGTGTACATGGAGGCGATTGTTTCTTTTATAATTTGACCACATGTGAAATCAGGATTCTTTAATATAGAGCCTATAGTGGCATCATCGCAAGGTGCATTTTGGTTGTTTGCTGCCCCCTATTGCTCCAATGACAGGTCTAGTTACATGCAGGAGCATGTCCGTTTCCTGCGGGCTGGTTGGATTTACGGTGCCAGACAATCTAGTCATGTTCGGTCATCCAAAGATGCATACACATACAGAAACGCCCATGGTTGAAGGGTGGCGGATCACGTGCATATTTTGTTCCATTTAGTAAAAAGGTGTTGGATTAGAGACCCAGCCAAACAGACACAAGGAGGATCACTTCTCTGTAGAGTTTCAGGATGGCTTTACAACCGGGTCCTCCCTTTCTGTTCCCAGGATACAATGAACCCTACAAGACCCAACCGGGAGAGACAGAACACATAGAAATTAACCTAACATACCTATGAGGTGCCTGTAGGGGTTGGGGGGTTAAGACGGGTGCGGAGGTCTCTCCTCTGAGAGAAGGGTATCCTGGACAAGAATGTGGCAGAAGGCTACTGGTGCTGTGAACCAGGCACCTATGGGGGCAGGGATTGCTAATGAGGAGGAAATGAGGGAGAGTAGCTGACATGTCCAAGGAGATCAATGTAGGAACCGGACCCACAACATACCCTGGGAGGTTCTGTGGTTGTGTCTCGTAAACAGCAAAAGGGAGCATGGTCACTTTTAAAGTGGCTAGGAGGGCACCCCACCCCAAGCACATTGGAGTTGAAAGGGACAGGGGGTTCACTGCACAACCCAGACTCCTGGAAGTGGATATGAAGTAGAAATTGCAGCCACTGAAATTGTTTTGGCTACCACTGATCATACAGGTGTGATGCCCATATTGGAGTGGGATTGTGTCTTCAAAGGAATGCCAGTGATACCACTCGAGGGTAAAACAGTGCCACGGCATCCACTCAGGAGACCCGTGGATTGCCAAAAGTAGGAAAAGGCTATCCTGGCCTTTCAGTCTTCCTTTCACAGAAGGTTGGCATCATAATAAGCAGGCACACAGATGGGCAGAGAGGTGCCTGTGTGGATTCTCAACCACATGGCCTGGAGGAGAGAGGATGGCAGCTGCAGGTCTTGCAGAAGCTGGAGGAGGAAGACCGCCGATGGAGAGGTGAATCCTGTGTGGCTTCTCTGCAGCTGACCCCACCATGCGAGGTGTCCCAATGTCATGCTAAGGATGTAGGGGTTGCAGGTTGCTCAGGTGTAGCTGAATGAGGTACTGAGGCTATGCACTGGGAATTGCATGGAGATGCATCAAAGGCCAAGAGAACAAAAAGTGTCCCTTCAGTGCACTGGAATGATTAAGGATTGTTGGTGGCAGGGCTGTGGGATTAAGGCAAGGCGTATAGGCTTTACTCTCTCGGGGGAGGTCTGATGCTGTATAGATTACATTTGTATTCACTGCACATATTCTGTGTTCTTTCATCCTCTACTTTCATTCCCTTCCCTGTTGTGGTCCACTTCCTGTCCTTTGGACGGGCGTTCAAAAGCAGTGATTTAATTAGGAGTTAGAGAGTTCACTTTAATCAGAAACCTCAACCTGCAGATGGTGGTTATCATATAGGAGGACCCCTGGTACAAGTGGAATGTATATTCTATAGTGCAGCTGCCTCAGTTGGGAAATTGTTTGTGTTTATCTTTCAATAAAAAGATTTGGATGAAAAAAAGTGTGTGGTTTGTGGTCGCCCAGGCAAGGAAGATGCTCTACTGGATGCTGTACGTGGTCTAGGAATGCAGAAGGAAGGCTTGGGGCGGAATCGAACAGGTGTATGTGCCTCTGGGTCTTGCAAAGACTTCACAGGGAACCAGGAGATTATTCATTTATTTAGCCATTTGTATAGCGCGCCTAACTCAAAGGAATCTGGGCGCTTATCTTACATGAGAGAGGGGTGTGGTACATTTCATTATTGTTTACCAAAAGCAAAAAGCATAGTACAGGTTATTGACATGTTCATTTCGATACATCACATAGTTACAGGAGTTAGTTACATCGCCCTGTCAGGTGTATTGACCCACGTTTGAGTCATTAAGCTGCAACATTTGGTGCTGTGGGCTTAGAAAATCCAAGATGGCCAAAAATCCCACATGTGCGCCAGAATCCAGGAGAACCGTGCAGTTTGTGCGCACACCAAAATGGTCGCCTAACCTTCCACCCACCAGTGCGAGCGTGATGGGCCAGGGGTGCCATGAGTGGAATGTGTGCCAAAGGAAAAACAGCAGTGCCTGTTAGCTTAAAAAGCCCTTTGAAATGACCTTGGTTTCTCTGAATGCAAGCTCAAAATGCAAGCTTTCAAACATTGCAGGATATTCAAAAATCTCACTGAACACCAGCAGACATTTGGCAGAATGAAGTTTTGTGTGCATACAAAATCTGGGAAGAAAAAAAGAGCCCAAAAGAATGTTCATAACATAACTGGCTGAGCTGTGGAGGTCAGCAGCTTAAGTTAAACTGAACTGAAAACCACTAAAATCGAAATGTTTAAATTAAACGAGGGACCTACTTTTGAGTGTCACATAGTTTGTAACTGTTGAAATGTCAGCGTTTTGAACTTAGAATCAGCATTCTAGCTGCATGTGTAAAAAAATTGGCAGTTTGATTTGAATGTAGAAAACTGGGAACAAAAAGTGACGAACCTGGATTCTGCCTGACAACTACCCCCGAGAGGAGTTGAAACTGGATCAATAGCTGTGTTCCCAGGCCTGGCTGCATTCTGCTGCCCCCACAAAAAGGAGGTGACACCTCTCTGATTGAATTACCTGGGGACTACAGGAAACTGAACAATGGACTCAGGCAAATGTTATATTGGGGGGGCTGTAAAGTGGCTTCCTCTTGGGAGAAGTGGGAGGAGAAGTGCCTGTGAGAGCCAGCTGAGCTTGGGGGAAGTGGATAAACCAGTTCTTCCACCATGTGATGTGGGAAGCCACACCCCTTTTTGACCAGGACATAAGTTAAAAAGATAGATAACTCATAGTGCGGACTGGTCAAAATTATATAAGTAATATCATTATTCTTGTGATTTTTCTGTGCATGTTTTAAGAGGCGTTAGGACCCTGTGTTGTATTCTGGGGGGTTGCTAGCGGGAAATAGGGTCTCACTCCAAATGTCTGCATGTTAAAAATCTGACACTTCATCAATTAATGTCCATACTCCTTGCGCACATGTGTGTAATTTTTGGTAAATGTCCGATATTGGTAAACCAGTCAAAAAGCGCAAAATGTTGTCATTTTTGAATGCAAGCCCCCAGGACGATCAGAGGCGGACAAGCATGGACCATAAGAAATATATTATGTGTACATGTAATTTCAACAAATTGTGTATCTGGGAAATATGTATTTGAATCAAATATAGATTTGTGGGCAAATTGACCAGGGGAGGATCCTCTGACCCATAAACAGACCTCATCATGATGACAATCCATTTCCTTTCCCCAATCATGGGAGAGGGGAGAATTGGGCCAATGACAAGTAGAGAGGGGCAGGCTCAGTTATGCCACGCACACACCCACTTCCAAAACACATAAAAAGAGACTGCTGGGACAGGTAGAGACATTCAATTCCATTTTCTGCGGGACGCTCTGCCGGGAGACTCCAGACTTCACATCCATCAATTTCAGAGACCAGAAATTTACTTCAGAACTTAAAGCAAGGGCCTATACCCACAAACTGAGAACTCTTCTCAGCAGGCCTCAGCATCCTTAAAATCATTTGCAAACTATTCCACAGCCGGGTGAGCTGTCTGAATTATTTTGCCAAGAACTTTTTCCAGTACCCAGAAAGCAGTGTTACATCCAGAATCCACTTGATCCGGACTGGAAAGCAGAGCAGTATCCAGAACCAGAGGCCGCTGTATCCAGAGAGGCTAGACCAGCAGAGCAGAGCTGACCCAGACCGCTGTCAGCAGAACCAGAGATCCGGATCGCTGTGAGCAGAACCGGTGTCTGATTGCCCCGCCGAGCAGACAGAACCGCCGCCGAACGTGTTGACCAGATCCATGAGGAGGCCTAGTTCAAATTTATATTGTGAGTACCTAGCAGAACTGTGCAGAACCAATCTCTTAGTTAAAATAATCTAATTCAAGCTATTTTAACCTAAGTAGAACTGCCTCCTAGAAATCGTGTCATTTGTCATTTTTAAAGCTGCACAACTGTCACCTGTCAATTCTGCAGCTGCAAGCTGTCACCTGTCATTTTGAGTTTTACTTTAAATCCGAAAATCTACCTTTATTAAATTGTCCGTATCTCTGGAACCGTTTGGGCTAGGAACTTTCATTTTAAAGCTGTGATTTTAGGCTTTCCAACGAACCTAGAACCGACTTCCTACTCCCTATACTTTTTCCGCAATCGCGATTTACGCACTTGCGAAATTTACCCCCATTTGCGATTTTGGCTCAATTTCTCCACTTGTCAAAATAGCAGCTCCATTATTTCCTTTGTAAAAAATCCGTTTGCAACCTGGTAATAACTCATAGAGCATTGCTAAAGTGAGCCTGAACTAATACCAACAAGCATCTCTCACTCACCCTGAATCTCTAGAGGGAAATAAAATCAGTTAGCACATTTTCCCATCCATTGCTATCACATTTAAAAGCATTTTGGGCCTGTGTTTCAAACTTCTGCCTGTTCCCTCTAAGCTTGCTGGGGGGGGACTGAATTCCGTATTGTATTTGATTGTATTCCCGAAGACTGTGTGTGTTACTTCCATCTCCTTGCATTGCATATAGGGGGGTGAATTGCCACCAGGGGAAAAGTGATTACATTGTCTTTTGTTGAAGCCATATCAAGTTATTTTCTGTACTGCATTTCATTCATCATTGTGTTTCCTTGAACCATATAAAGCATTCTTTCCCACCTTATTCTTCTGTTCCTATTCATAAGTTACCTCTTGCTGATTACTGCTCATATTCACAAGTGTAATATCCATTATCAATTTATTTATAGAAGTGTGATATATATATATATATATATATTGTTTATATTTCTCAAATAAACCTTTTAAATTTGCAAAACAGACCTACTTCTTGGCTCAGTGGGGTCAGCGGGATTCTAAGAGAGGGGTGTTATATAAGGGTTGTCATCCAGTGTACATGAACTGGACCTAAAAATATATCAATAAGGGTTTCCCTCGGCATCCCAGACTAGGCATTGACTTAGCTGTAGTGTTGAAGTGAAGCCGCTTAACAGCCCTTGGGTAAAGAGGTGGGTTTTCAATTGTCTGTGAAAGGTCCAAAAAGGGTTTTCTACTCTCAGTTTGGTAGGTAAGGCGTTCCATTGTTTAGCGGCTATTGTAGGGAAGCTACTGCCTCCTGCTTTTTGTAGGTTGAATATGGGTGTGGCTAGTAGGCTCATGTTAGTGAAGGGGGTGGGCCTGTTGGACTGAGATCTGGCTACTTTGTCAATGATGTATGTGGGCGCTGCTTTGTGTAGGCATTAATGTGTTAGGTTGAGAGTTTAAATTTGATGTGCCCTTGAACCGGTAGCCAGTGGGAATTTTGTCTAATTGACAAAATGTGGGTGATTTTATGAATGGCGAGTGCCGCTCTGAGTGCATTATTTTGAAGTACTTAAAGTTTTTTGATATTTTGGATCTTAGTGCCCACATAGAGGGCATTGCAATAATCCAATCTGGACAAAATGAGGGCTCTAGCCAACATAATACAGCTGTCAGTTGATAAGAAGGGTCTGCAATCATTCATGAGCTTACAGGTGTATGCAGTGGCAGACGCTGTGGCATTAACTTGTTTGGTTAATTTGAGTGATGAGTCCAAGTAGAATCCAAGGGTTTTCACTTCTTTGGCTAATTTTATGAGGGTTACCGTCAATGTTGAAGGTTTTGAAGGCCTTGTTTAGTTTAGCGATACAGAGTTGTGATCCAATGAGGAGCAGCCCTGCCTTTTTGTCATTTAGACACAAGCCAATGCGTGCCACCCAGGCTTGGATGGTTAGATATACGGCATTAATAGTGGCAGAGTCAGTGACATGGTCGCCTGTGATAGGGATGAGAATTTGGGTGTCATCTGGGTAGTTAGTGTAGGTGACACCCAAGTCATCGAGGCGGTAAAAAAGAGGTTCAGTAAAAATGTTGTATAGCATTGGGGGGATGCAGGAACCTTGCAGTACTCCACAGGTGACCGGGGTGGGTTGAGCTTCTGCACTAGAGGAGAAGCCTCTTGTTGTTCTGTCTGACACAAATTATTGTATCCCTTGAATGGCATAGGGAAGAAATGAGCAGCCAAAGCTAGGTGATTACACAGGATTTTGTGGACGACAAGATCAAATGCTGCGGAGAGGTCAAGAAGGAGCAATAAGGCTAATTTCACTTTGTCTTTTAGTTCGTCCATTTGGATTTTTAAGTCCAAGAGGACAGTTTCCGTCCCGTGTCTTGGACAGAATTCAGATTGTTGTAGATCAAGGAGATTATTAGTCTCCAGGTAGTTTTGTATTTGTAGGCACGCTACTCTATCTAGTATTTGCAGTAAGAATGGCACTGTTGTGATAGGGCGGTAGTTTTTTGGTATACTTGGGTCTAAAGAGTTTTTTTTTTAGTAGCGGTAGTACCCAAGCCTTTTTGAGATCTAGGCATTAATTAGGTATGTGATGACTGGGGTGAGTTCAGTGGTGCAGTCCTTAATGACCGTGGCTGGGCATGGTCACCTTGGCACTTTGAGGGTTGAAGGCTGCTGATCATTTTGAGGACATTTGTGACAGTTGTAAATTCAAATTGGGTCACTGTGTTAGAGCTTCGGGTGGTGATGGGGATAGGGTGTTGCTGTGTCGGTTGGATAGTCATTCTTTTCGCTTCAATTTTAGACTGAACTATTATTATTTTGTCGGATAGGGCATTCTAGATGTTAGAGCACCAGGTTGTGTTCTTGTTACAGACCTATGCTGGTGGTACCGGGGACTCTAATTCTCTAAGGATGGCAAAGAGTTCCTCGTTTTGGAGTAGGCATTAGTGATTCTTTCATTGTAGGAGGTGTTTTTTGGATCGGTGAATCACTTGTTTGTACTTAAGTGCAGCTGTCATTAATTCTACTTTGTTAGGTTCACTTGGCAGTTTTTTACAACCAGTTTCTTTAAGGCAGGTGTGAACTATGCATTGAGGTGAGCTATTGGTTTGGCTTTGCGCATGGATAGGGGTGTTAGTTTGTCAATAGCGGTGAGTATACATTCTTTATACAGTTCAACCAGTGTAGTGGGGTATTGTGTTTCTTAGTTAGAGGGTGCCAGGATAGGTTGTAGAAGTGGAAGGATGTTGTTAACCATAATATTCCATTTGTTTCTGGAAGGGGCAGCAGGAGCCAATTGAGGAGGGTTGGTAGTGCTGGGCTTTGTGTTAATATTGAATGTTATGAGGTGGTGGTCAGACCATGGACAGTGGGTGCATTTGTGGTCCGCTAGCCAATCGAGGGTGCGTCCTTTGGTATGAGTAGCTTTCTGGATTGAGTGCGAGAAGCCTAGGGCTGAGATCGTGTTGGCTAAGGAGAGTGCATTCTTGCCTAGCGGGTCATTTAAGCCTAGATTGAAGTTGCCCATGATGATGGTCTGGGAGGTAGGTTTAGTATTGGTTGAGAGTAGTTGGGCTACATCATTCTCAAGTGACAGTACAGGACCTGGCGGTCTGTAGAGCAGGTGGATGCCTGTTTAGGGGAGAGTGTCATTTTCACTGAAAGTAATTCCCCAGACAGTAGGGGAGTATTTGGGATAGCTCTAATGTTAAGGGTATTTTTTGCAATGATAGCTACTCCTCCTTTATCATTAGGCCTATCCATCCTGAAGATTGTGTAATTATCTGCGATGGCTAGGGCGAGTGCAGGGGCAGCCGCTGCATCAAGCCAGGATTCTGTAATAGCTATAAAGTTGAGGTTGAGTGTGAAGATGGTGTCAGCAATGTCTAGGGCATGAGCTGGTGGGATCTGGCATTGATGAGGTTGCCTTGAATAATTTGGTTAACATTGCTCATGCTTAAGTGTGGGATGGTAGTAGGTGTGGTACTGTGTGCCGCTGGGGGGAGGGGAGCAGCTGTGTTTAGTTTAGATGTTACTCTCCGGTTGGTGGTAGAGCATATCTTTGGTGTGGGGAGTGTGGTGTTTAGTAGTGGTCATGTGAGGGTAAGCTGTTCTGTAAGGGAGGAAGGAGTTCCTCCTCAATAGAGCAAGGGTGGTGGTGACTGTGAGGTTTCTATTGTGCCTGGTTTATGTAACAAGCCTCTGATTTCTAATGGTTTGTTGGCATGGGCGGCTGTGCCATACAATAGTGGGAGAGGCAGTTCTCATTTTTGTCAAGTTGGGTGGTAAGGCTCTTGCTAGTCTGCCGTAGGTTGAGAGGTGGGTAGTGACCCGATGGGAGGAATCGGGTTGGTGGGATAGCATTGGAGTCTGGGAGGTGATGTGGGATGGAGAGGTATAGGATGGAACTGGTCAAAGTCTGGGTAGTGTTAGAGCTAGGGTGCAGGAAGTGTTTGGCTAGGAAGTAGACATATTGGGTAATCTGGCTCGCATGCTACAGGATCTGGCTGATCTAGTGGGTATCAAGCATGAAGGTAAACTGGCCAGTTTAGTCTTTACATGAGCCGTATTCAGAGCACAGGTGTGGGGCAGTTAGTGTGCGATACTACAGTTATCAGTACAAATCTAGGTCCTCAGTAATAGCAGTGGGTGTAGCATATGGTACGAACAGTGTATATAAATATGGCATTTGAGCATATTAAGCGTCATGGTACTCTTGTCAACATAATGTTTAAGTCCTTAGTCCTTAATGATTGCAAAAGGCTTAGCATATGGAACATAGAGTCATATATGTATGGCATTTAAGCATGAAAAGCGGTGAGATACTGTAATATTGTTAATAGATATTTGAACTTTCAGTCCACGGTGATAGGAACAGGTATAGCATATGGTACATAAAAAGCAGATATATTTCATTAAACATGAAGTGTGACAGATAATTATCTATAATAGACTAATAGCAATAAAATGTTGGGTCCTCAGTGATAGCTGTGGGCACACGTTAGGGACTTGCACACCATGATCAAAGTCATAAGGCTGGCCGTGGCCAGGAAGAAGAGGCACACAGTGTTACGCTTTAACAATAATTTGCTCACTGCGCAGTGCTGCCGGCTTTGTAATCCATTTCGACGACAATCTCAGGGTGCAAGAGAGTACAGTCAGGGGGAAATTATGGCTTTCACTCCCGACAGGGGGCAGACATGGACGATAAACGGCCCACCAGCACGAGTCATGGTAGACTTGAGCGAAGCGAGGTCCTCGGCAAGGGCTGTGAGCCGTTACTGGCCATGTCCGCCACCCGCCGTGCCATGAAAGCCATTCACAACTTGGGGTTCATCTGGATTGCAAATGGCTTTCCTTTTTTCCCTTCAGGAATTTCGTGCTGCTTTCATTTTTTTCTCTGGCGGTAGGGGGGATGAAAAAACATGGCCGCTGCCATAGGGAAAAGGGACTAAGTCCGTCCCCTTTCCATGTCTATGGTGTTGCCCGGAGCAGGAGGTGTGGTGGAACGGAGTGCAAAGCTCCTGTCCCACAGGTATGTGTGGAGTGAGGGAGGGGTTGGGGGCGTGGTTTGGTTTAAGAGGCATGGACGGTGGGGAGGCAAAATCCACCAGGGGAAGTGCCACAGGTGGCTGGAACAGCGAGCGGGGAATGTATATTCTTTACCACTGTTCCAGCCACCTGATTGGCCAATAGCCTTTCCCTGGGTGCAAATATCTGTGCGGTCGTTTTAGTTGAGGTTATCAATGTTTTCCTAAGAAAGAGAGGCTTCTAATCCGAAGGGTATCTTTTTTACAGAAGGGATACTGGGACTAAGAGCAGTATTTCGTGCCCCATGTGCTCGAGAGTGATGCTGTTAAAGTGATGAGGTTTCAGCAAGATAGGTGAAAACTGTGCTGGCTAGACACTCGTAGGTATGACAGAAACATTTGGAGAGGACCCTTTCTGGGCGAGGAGACCATCCCCCCACATCGTCGAGTTTATAAAGCCTAATGAGCTGGTTCTCAGGGAAGGTTTGCTCATATGTCTGGGGAAGTGTCTGAAAGAAGTATTTTTATTACCTTGAGTCCCTTTCACAAACTTTGAGGTCTACTGTCACCAATTTGCTCCTGAAATATACGGAGTAGAATAAGCATATACAAATCCAGGAACGAGCTAATGCAAATGTCTGGGGTGATGGCGTTCTTTATGCTTGTAAACGGATGAAATGTCAAACACAAGGGTTGTATTTCCCTGTAGAGACCCCATCACAATAGAATGTTTGACCATGTCTTGTGAATCAGCAGTGGTAGCCGAGGTTCCCTGGTCTATAAACCTAAGATGCCTATGGCTTGTTTTCAGTTCCTCTGAGCTTGCTCAGGGAGAAAGCCACTGCGCTATTGATTATGCAAGCTTTGGTGTTGGGCCATTAGCTTCTCAGATTTCAGAAAGCCTGATCTACAAGCTTTTATATGATATCAAAGGAAAAGCAAGCACTCAGCTTTTTCTTTTGTGTTGCCGCATAAGAAAATTAAGCACTGTGCTCTTTGCCAAAAAAATAGTCATATCGGATGGAATCTACATCAGCTCCTGACCTCCAATAGCTTGTTCAAATGTTTACATTGGCAGAATCAAAATACCAGCAAAGGTTGATGAGTATCAAGTGTGTGAACAATGTTTGCTTATTCACACCTTTTCAACTAAGCCTTCAAAGAAAGTAGTATTTGTCTCATATAGGTAGGTTTATCATATGATTAACAACATTTTTTGCAGTTCTCCTTTTGCAAAAATACAATGTTATCTTTTTCCAGCATCACATGTAAACGTTGAGGGAGGATTTTTGGTCTGCCAAAATGCCCCTCCTATTGTCTCAATTCAGCAGTTTTTGGGCTTCAAAATATCACCCTGGCCTGCGGCCCCAGGCATGCCTGATGGTTTATATCACTGCTAGTATCACTCTTGCTGGTGGCCCATGCCATGCCTGTTGGCCTATATCACTGCCCGTAGCACCCTTTCAAGTGGCCCATGCCATGCCTGATGGTCTATATCACTGCCGCCATCTCTCTAGCCGGTTGGCCCCTGCCTGATGGTCAATATCGCTGCCGGTATCACCCTGGCCGGTGGCCCCTGCCATGGCTGAGGGTATATATTGCTACTGCCATCTTTCAAGCCGGGTGGCCCCTGCCATGCCTGATGGTCTATATCACTGTCAATATCACCTGGCCGGTGGCCCCTGCCTGATGGTCTTTACCACTGGCAGCATCACCCTGGCCGGTGGCCCCTGACTGATGGTTTATATCACTGCCGCTATCACTCTCGCTGGTGGCCCCTGCCAAGCCTGCCGGCCAATATCACTGCCAGTAGCACCCTAGCAATTGGCCTCTGCCATTCCTGACAGTCTATATCACTGCCACCATCTCTCTAGCAGGGTGGTCCATGTCTAATGGTCTACATCACTGCCAGTATCACCCTGGACGGTGGCCCCTGCCATGGCTGATTGTCTATACCCCCTACCAGGGCTGGTGGTCTATTTCACTGCCAGTATCACCCTGGCTAGTGGTCATTGTCATGTCCCATGGTCTATATCACTGCCAGTATCACCCTGGCCAGTGGCCCCTGTCATGGCTGATGGTCCACATCACTGCTAGTATCACCCTGGTTGGGGCCCCTACCATTGCCGGTGGTCTATATCACTGCCAGTATCACCCTGGCCAGTGGTCCCTGTTATGGCCAATGGTCTATATCACTGCCAGTATCACCCTGGCTGGTGGCCCCTGCCATGGCTGGTGGTCTATATCACTGCCAGTATCACCCTGGCTGGTGGCCATGGCTGGTGGTCTATTTCACTGCCAGTATCACCCTGGCCAGTGGCCCCTGTCATGGCTGATGGTCTGTTTCACTGCCAGTATCCCCATGGCTGGTGACCCCTACCATGGCTGAAGGTCTATTTCACTACCTGTTTCATCCTGGCAAGTGGACCCTGCCTGATAGTCTATACCACTGCCTGTATATACCACATTTACATTCAGTCAGTACTGCAGCCTAAGGCACCATATCCCCTGCAACAGGTCTAAAAGGACTTGGCAGATATTTCTGAAAAGGGCAGATGGGAACGCTGCCTTCCTCCCTCTTCATGTATTTCCCCACTTTTGTGGACCATCCACATTGTTTATTTGGGCATATAAGGACATACCTGGAAACGCATGCATCTGGGAATGATAGAAACGGGGAGTTTGGGGCTATTCCCAGAGAGATTCCTGCAGAGAGGCGGCGTGGACGATAACGCTATCAACATCAATTGCATGCACAGGTCTGTTACACGTTACCACTGAGGCACTTCATTGCCACAGACTGAGAGCAATGCTACCTCCCTCACCAGAAGAACAGGGGCACATGAGAGAAGTGATTTAGTTTTAACTTGGAATAGTTGTAATAGCTAATGTATTTGTCACACATAAGTGCATACATTAATGCCTTACAGAATCAAAGCATGCGAGGTGCGGGAACTATGTAAAATCATAAATACAGACTATAAAGGGCCTGATTCGTGGAATGTTTAGCGCGGTGCAGAGTGACTTTGCACTGCCAACAAACACCCTGATTCTCAGAGCAGTGGCAAGTGTATTTTTGAAGTGCAAAGTCACTTTGCACCGCGCTACACATTCCATGAATCAGGCCCTAGGTCTTTGTACATGCCTGATATGTGATGTCACGACCATACCTTTGGAGTTTCATAATTCAGGTTCCCAGAACAGCATAATTTGTAAGCGGCAGGAATGTAAAGCTTGTTACCCAATGGTTTTGCGTGTCACTATGGAAAGGGACCATTGCATGCTGGGCATGGGTGGTGGCAGCCGTGGTTGGAGAGGTGTGTAATTGCCGGATATATTTCAATGCATGATGGGGCTGGGGTATGCCAAGGGCCACTTCACTCAATCAGCGTCTCGCACATCGGTATTGTGATGTGGCAACTGGCCCCTCGCCCGCCTCACAGACATACAAGCACTCGTCCATACAGTAACACACGGTCACACGTCTTAAGCATATGAGGTCCCGTCAGCAACTGCTGCACGGACCGTCTTTATTATCATTGCACATGCGCGCCCAAAGCGAGGCTCGTGCATGCGCACCTTGTACTTAAAGACGTAACATCCCTCCTTTTCTTTAAAAAGAAACATTATATAACCAAAACAACTTTAACAAACCTAACGTGGGTTGCCGACCTAAATCGGTGGCCCGCTTAGTCTCCTGAGTCCAGGACATAATCCTTAAACCGAACCGTACCTACTGCTACTCCTTAGGGTCGGCAGTGGCGTTCTTGTCCCCGGTGTCGGGTCCATGGGCACGTCTGCTCCTGGAATCTCAGCATTTTCTTCTGGTTGGGGAAATTCTGCCGGTTCCAATTCTCGGGTCGTGTCTCTACCTTCTTGAAGAAAGACCTGTTGCGAGTGACTGTCCCTTTTTCACTAGCGACGGTTACCATAGACCCTTTTACATGGGTGACTGTCCAGGGTTGAGGTTCGTATGAGAGCGACAATTTGCCTTCGGGTCGGCGGTTTCTGACCAGTACCCCTACGGATACCTCTTTCTCTTGCAGGCCTCTCCGTTCACTCTCTTTTTCGTTGTGGGCCGCTCTCTCTTTCCGTACTTTGTCATTGTTGATGACCCCCAGCTCTCAGCCCTCCATTTCCGGGATGAGTCCCCTCGGGCAGTGCACAAACAATGCTTCGGCCTGTGTGACTCCTGTCGACTAGTGGGGCATCGTTCTGTATTCCCGGAGGAACTCGAAGAGGTTCTTCTTCAGATCTTCTCCGCTACTTGCCGATATCTGGAAAACTTTTTTCAACGTTCTCAAGAGTCTTTCAGCTTCTCCATTTGCACGGGGCCAGAGTGGTGATACTTTTCGATGTTGGATCCCCTTCTCCTTCATGTACTGCTGTAATAACTAGTTATATCTTCGCCAAGGTTCAAACATAATCTAGATTCACCCAGCTGTATTCGTCTCCTGCGCAGACTTCTTCGAAGCCAGAGGAAAATGGGGAAATACCTGAAAATCCCTCCGCTGGCCCGAACTAAAGGCTTCAGCCCGCGGTGTGACCTCCAGGGAAAACCCCCCGAAAGGGGAAAAACCCTGTGCAGGGAAGAGCTGCTAGAGTTCGATGATTCCAGTCGAACTCCTTCTTCCTCTGATCCGAAGTGCTCTGATCTCCAGGAGGACTGGTTGGTAAGTGCTACGTAAGAGTCAAAGAACAAGATGAAAAGTGAGTGATAGAATGGAATAAAGAGGCCAGTTCTCCGACGTTAAAGGAATGGGAGTGGTTTAAACTAGGACTCGTAGCTTACCCTGATATGCTACTCAAAATGCTCCAAACGACGGAGGAAGTGATCAGGGAAAGGGATGCAAGAAGAAATATGGCACCAGACTGCAACTAAGAAATAAGGAACCGATAGCTTCAAGATACACAATAAAGGAAAGGCACAGAAATGAAACTCTATCAGGTCAGTAAGAATCACTTGTTACCCTTAGAGAGAGAAGGAGGTAAGATATTGTAGGTCCAGAAGCCTGCCGGGACTGGAAATGAAGAGGATACTATTCTCCTAGCCGGGACGTAGCTCTGACTGCTGGAAGCATAAAGAAAAGGAGAATCAGAACGAAATATCCCAACGGCCCTGAATACTAAGAGAGAGAACTCCCAGATGCACCTACCCGATTACTGTGCACTGAGTGTCAGACGCGGCGTCTCCATGACGCGGAGCAAGTGAAAGGGAAGACAGCCGGGATAGATCTTGAGTTCTCCCGGGATTGGACTAAGGAGAGAATAGAATAGAATCCACAGTAGATGAGGGATAGAAATTCAGAATCCCTGCCTATTCCCCAAGTGTTCTGAAAAGTAATTCAGGAAGAATAGAGACACACTCACGGAGCGTGGCTGGAGAGTAGCAACGCATTGAGGGACGTTCCGTGTATCCAGAAAAGCGTTGTGCGTGACGGGGGTGGGACTCCCGGCACGTCACTGGGCGTCAGGAACACTGGACTACTGCGGTCAGACTGAGCCTCATCCATGTTGTAGGGAGGAGTTTCCGTGTTGTACTCGTGTTGTACTCTTAGATAAATTCCATTTATCACAACTGCGCAAACTGGTTCCCTGTGAATGGCAGTCCGTTGTTGGAGCAGAGGACTTCCGGGAAGCCATGAGTTGCGAACATTTTGTCCAGGGCCAATATCGTGTGGTCACTTGCTGTTGAGTCCACTAGCTCCACCTCTGGATATCTTCACCATTGGTCGACCACGGCCAAAAAGTACATGTCCCTCACAGTTGACCCAAAGTCGGCATGGACTGCGCCCCAGGGACTTTCACTTCTCTCCATAGAGATAATCGGTGGCTCTCTCTCCCGTGGGCTCGCTGCTTGGCATGGCATGCACCTCCGCACATGTGTTTCTACCAGATCTTCCAAGTCCAGAAACAAGACTTTTGGTTGCAGTCGCGCCTTGGCTTTGCGACCCCCTTGTGACCGGTGTGTACTAGTTCCAGGACTAGGGCCCTCAACGCTTGAGGGATGACTATCTGTCTCCCCCGTAGCAATAGTCCATCATCCGAAATTGAAAGCTCGTCCCGGACTTTCCATAGAGCCTGCAGGTCTCTCTGGGCCCTGTCTTCCCACCTGGCATTGTGCTGGAGCACTTCTTTCCATACCCCGCTTTGTATCACGGCCTGAATGATCTTGAAGACCTCGTCCGTCGCAGATTCTCGGGCCACGACATCCCTCGACAGTGCTACTGGCATCGCGCTTTCAACAATGCTGTTAATGAACTCTTGGCACTCCACCAGCTCACCGGGTCCTTGGCCTCTTCCATAGTTGGGGTGAGGGGACAAGTAATCCGCTGGATTGTTTGTTCCGGGCCTGTACACCAGTTTGACCCCATATTCGATGAGAGCAAGCATCCAGCGCTCAATCCGAGGTGGGGGTTTCGACGATACTCCTGCCAGAATCGGCAGAAGTGGCTTGTGGTCTGTCTCAAACGTCACTGGCTTTCCGAGGATATATAACCGAAAATGCCTGCAACCCCACAGGATCGCCAGCGCCTCTCTCTCGATCTGTGAATAGCGTCCTTCGGTCTCTGTGAGGGCCTTGCTTGCATAGGCAATGGGGCGCATGTCACCTCTGGCATCTGACTGCATGAGAACAGCTCCCAGACCCACTGGGCTGGCATCCACGACGATTTCTGACTCTGCAGTGGGGTCAAAATATGCCATTGGCCCTCATTACGACCCTGGCGGATTTTTTCCGCCATCGACGGACTTTCCGGCCATGGCGTAAAGTCCGTTTACGCCATGGCGGATGGTGGACTTACCGCCCCATTCCGAGGTCGGCGGGGCGGTAAGTCCCCATTGACCCATTTACCCTTCCCCATTCCCATTTCGGCCCCATAGGGTATAATGGGAGTGGGGAAGGAGTTAATTACGCCACCGTAAATTACGGTGGCGTAATTAACACCAAGGTCCCATAGCGCCATGGATTTTTACGCCCGCAAAAAGCGGGCGGAAAAATGACCATGGCGCTATGGGAACTCGGAGTTGGCGGTAAGGGGTCGGCGCAGCTAATGCTGGCGCAAACCCCTTACCGCCAGGGTCCTAATGAGGCCCATTGTGTCCTGGTCGGAGAGTGCCCTCTGGATCTCTAGAAATGCCTCCTGCTCTTTCTTGTCCCAGACCCATGGAGTGTCATTTTTCGTCAGGGCCCGGAGTGGTTCGGAAAGGGAAGCCAGACCTTTTATGAACCGTCCACAATAATTGACCATCCCCAGAAAACTTGACACCTCTGTGGGCGACTAAGGGGGCAGGAGCATCACGGATGTCCTTGATCTTTTCTGGGTCCGGCGACACCCCACTCACATGGAAAACGAACCCAAAGAATCCAATGCGATCCTTAAAGTATTTGCATTTCTCCCGGTGCAGGGTGAGGCCCAGATCCTTCAGCCTCTGCAAGGTTGCCTCCAATCGCTTCATGTGTTCAGCCTGGGATGTAGCGAATACTAAAATGTCATCACTCATATTGTGCACACCCTTCAGGCCCGCTAATGCACCCCTTATGGTGTTTTGGAAAACTTCTGCAGTGGAGGACACACCGAAGCTGAGACGTTTGAACTGGTAGAGACCCGTGTGAGTGCTAAAGGTTGTAATATACCTAGAGTCTGGGTGCAGTTCTAGCTGGTGATATCCTGACCTCAGATCTAGCTTGCTGAAAACTTTGGCTCCCTGCAGCTCTCCGACAATGTTGTCTATCGTATAGTGTTATATGGCATTCCCACTTGCTGGCTGCGTTTGGGAGACGCATGTCCATCCAGATGCGGACGGCAGCTGGCTGTTTCGGCTTTGGTGCCACGACAATCGGCGAGACCCATGGAGTTGGTCCTTCGACTCTCTCGATTATGTCCATCGCGATGAGTGACTGGAGCTCCTTCTCGACTTGTGACCGGAGGTGGAGGGTATTCTACGGTGTTTCAGTACTGTGGGACGAATTGTCTCATCAATGTGCAGGCGCACTAGCACCGCCTTAAGTTTGCCTATTCCTTGAAAAATGCTAGCGAACTTGTCCAGAAGCTGGTCGACATCAACCTGGTATACATCAGGTGAAAAAATGTACAATGTCTAAAGCTTCGGCGCAGCTCAACAGTGAATGCGGGCTGATGTCAGTGACGAAGAATCTCGCCTTGATGACTTTGGCCCCATGGGACACAGGTGCCACAAACACACCCTGGATCGGTAGGGGTGTGCTTCCTCCAAAAGTAAATATTTTGGCTTTCGACTTGTCCAAGGGTGGCAGGCCCAGGATGGCTTCATAGTGTTCAGTGGCTAGCACACACACCAAGGCCCCTGTGTCGATCAACACTTGTGTAGGGGCACGTTGGATGTCCACGACACATGTCGGCTGCCTCTGTTTCTTTGCTCCCATAGCCAGATTCGAGATGAAAAAGATCTCTTCGTCTTCCTCTTCCTCCTCAGCAATATGGAGCCTTTGGATGTCCTGTTCCAGCGTGGCGATGCTGCGTTGTCTCCTGAAACCACTACCACTTGCTCTCGCTGATCCTCTTTGCGTGGTTACTGGGGCAGATGCACCACACATCCTGGCATAGTGTCCCGGCGTGTTGCACCTCCCGCAAGTTCTCGTCTTCGCTGGACAGTCCTCTGAGTGCGGCAGATCATACACACAGTATTGGCACAATGTGGGGGCACCATGCATGGGTGTTGTTTCTTGGCGCTTCTGGCTCCAGCGAGATCTCGAAAGGGTTTGTTTCCTCACTGGAAACACCTCCTTGCTTTTGCACGGGTGCACCGCAGTGTCCATTCTTGCCCCTCTACTCTCAGCAAGCTCGTACATCCTTCCATTGTCCAATATTTGTGTTAGAGTCATGCCTGGTTCCCTCAAGATTTGTCTGCGCAGTTTGCCGGAGCTGCAGCCTTGAATCAGTTGGTTACGAATCATTACCTCCGCGTCATTCCACCTGCAGGTACTCGCCAGCTGTCGCAGGCGTGCACTAAATTGGTCCAAAGATTCATCATCGTTCTGTTTCTCCCCGCACATGACAAATCTGTCAAAGCCTACGTTCGACAATGGGATAAAGTGATTGTGAAGTGCTGTTTTGACATTCGCATATGTTACTCCTGGCAAGTTCAAAGATTCATAAATCCGCAGAACTTCTGTACCTGCTGAGTAGAGCATCGGTTTCGCCAGTGGCTGCGAAAAACATGTCCAATTTCTTTATCCACAGAAGCCATTTGGGGCCCAGTTTCAAGGGTGGGCCGGAGGTGTCGAACTCCTGCATAGGCTGTAGTGTTCCATGTTGTCTTCGTACCACTCTTGCTGTCGTGGGTGCTTCACCATCATTGTCCGCCATCTTCACAGGTCGCACAGGCACCTCAGTTTTGTAATAGAGGCCGCAAACCTGACTCAAACAGACGTTGACGTACCTGAATGCGTGGGCTACGTCGCTGTGGTGAAGATCTGCTCTGGCACCTGACTGACAGTTGGTGTCTTGATGACTCCTCTACCTCTTTGCCCCAAAAGCCTGTTCTCATGGGTCAAAATGAAGTCCTCCAGGCTGGAAGACCACAGGGTTTCCAAAAATTGGGGTTTTATATTTCCCTCAGCGCGTGGCCAGCGCACGAGCGCCCTTGCGCTCCGCTACTGCCTCACGCGCTGAAACAAAATGGCCGCCATCACTCGTGTCAGGTCCTGGAGTCGTCGGAAGAAAAATGCCCTTGATTGACACACTTGCGCATGTCGAGCATTTCTTTCGTTCGGTCCCTCCTCGTCGCCAATGGGATGTGGTAACCAGCGCCTCTGGCCGCCTCACAGACATACAAGCACTGGTCCATACAGTAACACAAGGACACACGTCTTATGCATATGAAGTCCCGGCAGCAACTGCCGCACGGACCGTCTTTATTATCATTGTGCATGCGCGCCCAAAGCGAGGATCGCGCATGCGCACCTATTACTTAAAGACGTAACAGGTATGAAGTAAAAAAAAACAAGTTGGGAAACTTGCCACAGCTGACATATATATGTACCCCAGTCAAGTATTGCACTGACACTCAGCCGTCCAGGCACAGGTGTGCTCTGATTTTAGTGACGTGGCCAGGCAGCGTTACAGGTAAATGTAAATGGTGTGGCAGTGATGGTGCTCAGACAGACTGCACATATCTCTGTCATGAAGAAGCTGGGTGCAGGCCAGTGGGCGATGTGCCAGGGTGGCCCACCAATCACGCAGGAAAGTCCTGGCGGCAGTGAGAGATGTCAAGATGAGCAGAATTCTTCACATAGCCAGAGACGCCCATAAGCATTCTGTGAAGAAAAGGAACAAAAAGAAAAGGAAGTAAAGACACTCTTCAATCAGAGGAACTATCACAGGCTTCATAACAAGAGCAGCATCCTTTAACAGATGCACCTTTCACAGGGATGGGTCCATTTGTCACACAGATTGGACTATTGCAGTTCTAATAGACTGCCCCTAAACCCGCTAAAGCACCAGCTATAGGCAAAACAAGTGCATCTGGGGAAAACTGGCATGTGAGGAGGCGGACACAGCTTGTAGGTGCTGTTTGGTTATTTACCCACACATTGACGGTCCATGGCCATGCTAATCTCTATGGCCCTTCCCACCCACTTCCTGGCCCTCCCCGCCAAAACGCATGCTCCTGGGATCTATTTGCACTAGCTTTATCAAGTCTTAGCATCAAACGTTGTCCTCAAAGTGCCTGCCAGTGTTTTCCAAAGCAGTGTTCTGAGAGTTCATTACTTCTTTGCAGCTGTAAGCACGCTACTGGTGTAATAAAAATGTCTTAACCAGGCCTCCACACAGCCACACGATTTATAAACACTATGCGTGTCCTTCACTGAAGTCCTGTGTAAAACAATAATTGGCAGAGGCAACAGTTTTGGCTTGTTTGCAAGTATTGCCAGGCAGTGCTATTATATGCCCACGTACTGACAGTCCATCGATGGCCAGTTAATACCACAACAGCAGTGCCTGGCAAAAGCCTTTTCCATGACTACACAAAAGCCCATACTGTTAGCATTGCCAATGTTTGTTTAGGTTAAGTTATTGGGTTTTAAAAAACATGCCACTGCCATTGCATGATCGCTTGGAAATATCTTATGGGATAATTGGATATATCATTATCCCATAGTATTAGAAAGTGCACGTAAAGTGCATGATGAAAAGGTACTAACATGTATGTATTAAAATGGCGGGTCACTGAAAACGCTTGAACTTACAGGTAGATATTGTCAGTGGGCGTATCAGTCTGAGATGCGTCTTCGCTTTTATTTTGCCAAAGTGGATTTCGACATGGGTAGTCAACTGCCCATAATCTTATAATTATGGACACCCTGCGTGCAAATGCTAAGGGTAGTGGTAACCCTCCCCCATATGCCCTCTTTATTGACTTTAAAGCAGCCTTTGACCTAGCCAACAGAGAATTGCTGTGGTTAAAACTAGAGTCTCGTGGCTGCCCACAGGGAATACTGCACTACTTGAGGTTGCTACATAAGGACACCTCAGTTTCCCTTAAACTCGATTCTCTGGGGAATATGATCAACGAGATAATGCAGAATAGAGGTGTTACAGCTCCGCTACTCTATAACCTTTTTGAATACGATCTTCCGGCGGCGATTGAAGCAGCACACAATTGCCCCCCACTAATCGGAACGGTTCACTGCCCAGTTCTCGTGTGCACGGATGACTTGGTCATCCTGGACCATAATTAGTGGACTGCGCAGATCAGGTGAGCCACTATGATCATACGTGGAAACTAATGGGCTAACAATCAACCTTGAGAAAACCCAGTTTAAGTGTTTACAGGTAAAAAGATCATCTGCACCTGATTAACGGTACGTGATTCAGTGATCCAGTACACTCCCCAATACAAATACCTTGGCGTTGAGATCGATGCTAGGGGCGAATACACTATCTGTAAACAAGCACGAATAATCAGAGCAGCACAAATTACAGCATTGTCCCACCATTTTTCTACTTCACATTGCGGATATACTGTGTGGGCTGCTCGACAAATTTATGAACAGGTCCTTACACCGATGATAATCTATGGGCTGGAATATCTCCAGCTGATCGATCTTAAATGGTTGCAGGTAGTGGAAGGCAAATATTGGAAGAAGATTCTTGGCCTCCCTGCGTGCATACCTATGGCCATAATAAGGCTAGAACTGGGGCTATTATCATTACAATCTCTAGTACTTAAGAGGCGAGAAGACCTGTATCTGAAAATGTATAACAACCCAGATAATCAATTGTTGGTATCTATGTATACTGAAATAGGTAAGAAATCCACAAACTCACTCCTAAAAAAGAACATGGAAAAATACTTCAGAGAGATCTGCTGGACCGTACGACCGGGAGGGAACCCAATTACATCTAAGCTTGCTTTGTCAAAACGGGTGGACCTCTGGGACTGGCCGAGAACTATGCCTACCTTGAGGGCCTGAAGAGCTATCAATTTGTGACATATATTCTCTATACATTTAAGAGTCCGCAGCAATACCTAAAGTTGTGTCCTTCAGTTAGATTGAGATGTTTCATATTGCTAACCAGAATTAAATCTCCCAACTCTAGCAACTAGTGGAATAATTAATCAGCTGCCTATGTGTGAACGGTACTGCCACCTTTGTAAGAATAAAGACATTTCTGAGACGGGAAAACATGTATTAACTGGTTGCCCATGTATGCTAAAGACTTACGTTACACATTATGGCAGATACGTACACAATAAGGAATTCATAATGGAAACAAACTACTCATAGCAATGTATAATGTATGTTTGGTCATCAAGAGCCTTTTGGGCATATCTATTTGAAAATAATCACTTAAAGATTGTTATTTGGCTTTCAGTACTAGCCAAAAATGTAAAGTTATGAAAATACGATCTGTAAGGCTTCATTCAGTCTATTGGCCCATATAAGTACTCACAAAGAGACTATGAACTGACTATAGTAAATTAGTCCATTACTCTTGAGTACTTAGCAGAGTTATCCTAAGGATTGTTATAAGGATTGAATTCTCTTTCTTTTCTTCTTTTTTATAGCGCTCTTTCTACTTTAGTTAAAACAATGTATTTGAATGGTTAGTTTTTATTTCATAATATCAAGAGCTGAAAATGTACTGGCAATAATGAAGAGGCAAAATAACAAATTTTATATTGAAAGTAACATAAAGGGTAAAAATAAAGGGATTTTAATGAAAAAATACCTCATAGTATTTTACATGTTCTCTTAAAAAAACATTTGTTGTGCTATTTGTATTAGTTTTGAAAACGTGTTTTTGATTTTTTTTTAATGGAGCAGTGCAAAGGTAACCCCCATAGCAACCCCAGTAAAATGTATCACCCCCTTATTTTCACACCTATTTTTTTCAACTTCAAAGGTAATGTGGGGAAAATCCCCCACACACCATTTTAACCCTCCTCTCATCTCCTTCCTCACTTGCTCTGAACCATAGTGATCCCAGCAATGACGCTTCCCTTTCTTTTTTATTTTTATCCATTTTATTATTTTTTCTTTATATTAAAGGTTGATGTTTCCGATTTTTTCATTTTTACCTTTGTTATTTTCAGTAAACGTGTTTTTAGCTCTGCACCTTTTACACAGCACCAGTTTTTGAGAAGTGACAGAGCCAAGAATAATCTGTGTGTAAAAGTGAATGTGGGGAACCACAAAGGGAAGAATAAAGTGAAAAGCACACTAGACACACCATACGAGCACGGTGTCTCCACATTGTGTGCAGGAATACCCCTCAATAGATAGATGCATTTCACTTTTCCACCAAAGCTGAATAAATATCTGCTAGATAGCTCATTTCCTATCTTCAAAAATGTACAAAATGTGTGTGGTCGCCCTTTTAATACAGTGCAGTAGCAAACAGCAGCCATCTTACTGGGACAGTCATTGTCTGCATAGTGGCCAGTTAATGGTATCGGTTCACAATCAGCAGGACAGTGGTATGTACAAGAAATAAAGGTCAAACACTCCTTATAAATAGTGTGGTAGCTATACTTGCTCTCACTAGTTATTAAAACAAATAGAAAGCTGTTTTTAGCTTTTAGTAACATTTCTAAAAAAAAGAACTCATTTTAAATAATCATATAATGTGAAAACTTTCCACATATTTGCAAGCTAAGACAATACTTGCACTGCCCAATACCAAGAAAAGACCTTAACATTTTCACCACGTTACAGAATGTTTTCGCTAAGTAACCGAAATCCAACTTCAAGACCGCCCAGAGACTGCAAACAGTGCATGCACTTTTTCACCCAATAACAAATGTAACAAGCATTGGTAATGCCAACAGTTTGGGCTTTTGTGTAGGCATGGGAAAGGCAATGTCCAGCCACAGCCATAGTGGTATTTACTACACATTGTTGATAGCCGCAGCTAAAAATTGTGAGTACCTGCAAATCTAATGGCAGTTCCTGGCAAAAGCTTAAAATGTATGCACAAGCCAAAAATGTTGGTTTTGCCACTGCTTGTTTAAAACAGGATTCAAGTGAAAGAAATGCATAATGTTTATAAATCGAGGGGCTGAAGTCATGAACTCTCAGAAGATTGTTTTGAACAAACACTGGCAGGCACTTTGAATGCAAAGCCTGGTGGCAAAGCTTGATTAAAGCGAGCTCAAACAGTTCCCATGGGGAGGTGTTTTGGGCGGGCAGAGGCAGGAATGGGTGGGAGTGACCATACGGATTAACATGGCCATAGGCAGTCAATGGGTTGGCAAATAACCAAACAATAGATACAAACTCTTTGTCCCTCCTCATATGTCATTCCTCCCATATCTGTACTCCAATGCAATAGTTTTGGCCTGTAGATGTCACAAGCGACTCCTTATAGCCCAAACTGAAAAGGCATAACATGTTTCAACGGTTTCTATTCATGTGAACCAATCCTGCCTTTTTCCCAAGCATTTGAAAGCACAGAAAACACTTGTTTTGCTTAATATCAACTCTAAGTAACACCAAGACATGTACGAAATATTTACGAAAAGAAACCACACACTTGAGACGTCGGGCATATAAGTTCCACCTTTGTGAGAGAATTCCGAAATCCTAGGAAACCTTTTGCTGTCCGGTCACCCCTATCCCTGTCTCTGTTCTCCACCCACTCCCAACATGCTCAGCCACAGAAGTTGAGGTCTCGGTGGTTGCGCACAGACTCCCCGCAAGAAAGAATCTCTGCCTTGGCTGAGTCCCTTCACACTAGGAATACGATTGTCCAACATTAAATTACAAATTCCCACCCAATGTGGATGCCATTTCAGGAGATGTTTGTAGAGAATTCCCTTGTCGCCGAGGGCCATTTTGGCAGCGCGGCTCCTTTGAAGTGGAAGCATTTTTCACGTTTATAAGACAGACCAGTCTGAGCATTCGGGTGGCCCATAGCTGGTGACGCTCTCTGGCAGCAGCATAGAATTGACGTGAGGTAACGTCAGCTCTGATGTCACCCCTGCGACATTTCAAACATCTATCTATGTTTTGGGAATCCTTATTCGTGTACTCCAGCCACCATTTAAGTTCACTGATAACTAAAATAAAAAGAAAATGCTCCCAAACCCTGCCGGTCTTCTGTCGTTTCTAGAGATCGTATATGTTTTTTATTTTTATGTATTTATTTAAACGTATGTAACACGTTATACTTGTACAGAAGTAGTTGGTGCAGTGTAATGTCCATGACTTAAAGGAAGCAGACATTTTAATTCTGCTCCCTTGGTTTAGCTCCAAAGAATGGATGGTGTCAGCCTTTAGTTGTTTGCTTTTGTTATCAGTGCAGAGAGCTGAACACGTTAGCCTCTGGTTTCGCCATTAGAGTTAAACAATACACCAGCAATGCTGAGAAGGATTCCCAAGGACACAGTGAGTCATGCACGCTGCATTCCTAATGCCCATATACAGACTTCCCCGCACTTAAAGCAGGACCCTGGTGTGCATTCCTTTCCCAGTACATATATCCCTGCCATGAAGGGGCGGGGCGTCAGTGTGCATTGTTTTTCTCATATGTTGGACACTCTTTAGACTGAAATCAGGCCTTTTCAGTTTTATACCTCAGAACTTAAATCTTATTATCTCACTTTCCCTGGGCTTCAAATAGATTTCCACAAAAGCCTTATCATGATGATGACCATATTCACAATAACAATAGGTAGAAATATGTATGAACTTACAACTCAATAAGTAGGGCTGCAATTGACCCAGGAAGTGTGATGACCACTGTAGAATAAATATGAACATTGAAGTAGAGAGTTGGAAAGAATTCACATGTGAGGTGAAGCACGACAGCCATCTTGGAAAAGGATAACACACGGCATGTCACAGAATTACATATTTTGTCCTTAAACTGAGTGATATTACCAGTAGCAAAGTGGGCAAGGGTGACAACACTTTGAAGGTGCTGGCAGGTAGCTCTTTGACCAAATCAGGCACAGCTAAGATCAGCTTAGATAGTCGGGCACTCGTTCGTATTCAGGACCGGGCGATGGGCTGAAGAAACGTAAGAGGGGCCCCACGTTCAGAAACACAATCGCAACATGGTGGGGCTACAGAGGCCTTCACTGGCCCGAAATCCATGAGACACTAGCCAACCTGGTCGCCTACAGGGACCCGCCAGAATTTCTTATCATTCACCTGGGGGGGAACGATTTGGTAACTATGGGGAGGAAAAAGCTTTATGAGGAGATATGCACCTCACTGGTAGGCATCGCCCACAATTGGAGGAACACTCTGCCATCCTACCCAGAAAAACATGGCTAGGGGCCATTTGTTACAAATCAGTGGTCACAGCCAGAAGAAAGCCAAACAGGCGAATTGAAGAATTCTGTATATCCAGGGGTTTGGGTTTCATAAAACACACGGCCGTAACCCTGGGCAACCCCGACCTATTTCACAAGGACGAGACTCACCTATCCAGTTTAGGAATGAAGCAATTCTTCAAGCAAATAACAGACCAGCTAGCTAACAGAGGTTGCCATTAACCTAGACTTTTGGGGGAATCTGGCCTGCTGATAACCAGCCCAGGGGTGGCGGCATGGGCCAGAGGGGGGAACCCCAGGACCCAGTGCCCAAAAGTACTATGGAATATGTATGAGATTATGACTACAATTGTTTATAACCATATCTGCAATAAAACCTGTTATTGCCAACACCAAACAAATGTGTAGTCCAATCTGGGGGGGGGGAATGGGCAGTATTGCACTCACAGACAACCCCAGCCACAGGAAGTTCCTGCCTGCATACGGGTCCACCAGTTATGGATAGCGCTAGCAGGCACCAAGTGCGGCCTAGTAGTTGGTGCCCCCACGGCAGCAGGGCAGGGGGAGAGGGACAGCAACACGAAAACAATGCTGCCTCCCCTCTCTCCCTTCCCCCAGCCAAGCGACACACAGTTGCTACGAGCCGGGGCACGAGGGGAGGGCGAGGTGTGAAACAACCCCTCGCCCTCCCCTTCACAAAAAGGTGCTAAGCACACAGGACACGGGAAAGCCAGGGAGCCAAAGAATAACAATAGTGGGCATGTTAGGGTGCCCAGCCAGTCGGCGCCTCGCCGGCCTTGGGGGCTGGCCTTACAGCCCTCACACAGGACCAAGGCTAGATCCTGGTCCTATGTAAGGTACTGCATTCAGCAGTACGATACAGATAGTTTGGGACCCTGAACGGGGACCCAAACACTATCGGGTACACTGTCAAAACAGCGTCTCGCCAAATTCTCCTATTCCAGAAAAAATCCCTCCCACCCCAGAAAAGGGAGAGTACAAACGAAAGAGAAATCAGGACACCATACGGTGACCACAGACAAGTAATGGGACAAATAAGGCAGCACGGGCCGGAGGGGGGAACCCCAGGACCCAGTGCCCAAAAGTACTATATAATATGTATGTGATTATGACTGCAATTGTGTATAACCACCATTTCTGCAATAAAACCCATGGCCTTTTAATGACAACACCAAACAAATGTGTAGTCCAATCTGGGGGGGAGGGGTGGGCAGTATTGCACTCACAGACAACCCCAGCCACAGGAAGTTCCGGCCTGCATATGGGTCCACCAGTTATGGCTGCTTCTTCTCATCGAATGCAAGCCGCCAGCGCAGCTTGGAGTGCATTTTCATAAATCTGATCAAGCCTTCCACTGGCACGTCACCTTGTGGGCTGTGGGGGGGGCACATTTATGTGTTTGTTTCTTGTTGTTTCGGGACCTCTTGTATCTCGTTTGCTAAGAATTGAACTCTGTTATCAGTCACCACTTGGGATTGTGCTTCCTCTCTGCTGGACACTCCTGAAGCACGTAGTGACTGTGTGTTCGTGATTATTTTCTCCATGAATTTTGTTTCTGTCTATTTTGAGGCATATCCAGCTATAACTATGTCAAATCTTGTATGGACTTTCATGTACCACACCAGATCAAAGAAGTCGGTTGCCACTTTTGTCCTATTCTTGTAGACAGGCATTTCTCACTATTGTGGCATACTTGGCACTGTTTGATTGGCTGGTCAATGTCATGGACCATGTTCGATCACCAGTAATGTTCTCTTATACTTCTTTTCCCCCAGCTCTCCTTCAGGAACTATTCATGTTAGTATTTTTCAAGGGCGTGCTGGCTCCTGAAGTGGATGGCGGATGTAATAGTTGCCTTATTCTCACCATTCATGTGCAGCTGGCTTTACGAAGGGTTGCATGATCTGAGATGTGTTCGTCTCAGCTGGCCAACCAGTTTTTATGAATCCAATGACTGCTTTCAGAGTACTGTCCTCTTATATCTGCATGACCCATGCTTCTAGGGTGAAGACCTCTTGCCTATGCCCCGGCACATTGAAAATATTCATCACAATGCTTTCGAGATAGGGAATACTTTTTTGTTTTTGTCGAGAATTGTCTCAAAAGACAGTTGGTGTGCCCGTTTTTCCATCCTGGGATGTTTTCAGTGGTGTAATTGAATTTCTGATCTTTTTAGGCCAACCTTTCGAGTTGGGGGTCAGGTTCCTTGACTTTGTGGACCCCATGATGATCAAAGGCATGTGAACTGATTGCAATCAAGTTCCTGCCCCATCACAGTGTCTTGAAATGAGTGGCTATAGTTCTCATTGCGTGTCGTGTTCTTGGCATTAAGACAACCCCCAAAAGTAGGTGGTGGTGTGCAGTGACACCACTGGTTGCAGCTTCAAGTGGAAAGAGAGAAAGCACTGAACATTCGCTGTCGCTTTTTTAACTTTGTTTAAGGGTTCTTTGAGGTTGTCCGATCACCCTAGGAGTGTCTCGGGCATTCTGTGGCAGGGAAGACATTTTTGACAGATTTAGCATAGTATTCTATTATTTCTATGAAGGACTTTATTTGGTCTCAATCTTTTGGCCATGGTGCTTACAAGGTACCTTTCACGAGTCTGTCTTTGCGGGGTATTGCTTCGTTTGGTATTGATGTTTGAATGGGCATTTCTGCACAGTTGCAGGCCACACTTCCCTAATTTTGTTAAATCCTCATCCAATGTCTCACTGTGTTCCTATTTCATGGCATGTGATAGTGTATTTATTTGGAAGTATTTGACGCCCGAAATTCCCTCCAAAATGATTGTGGTGAGTCTTTGGAAAACGGATGCAACGGAAAAAAACTCAAAATGGAATCCGTGTGTTGAAAGACGCCGAATGGGGTGATGAATGCTGTGAGATGCTTGATGTTGTAGTATTAGTTTATGATGAGCACGTCTCGTATTCAGTTTTGAAACGTTGGTGGCACCATTCAGGCATAGAACTACTTCTGATATGTTTGGCAGAGGACTTTTATTGCAGACAACCTTCTTATTCAAACTGTGCCGGTGAACACATACTCTGCTTGTTAGCTTTTCCCATGACAACCATCAGGATGAACCATTCTGTTGCTTCTGCTGGCTCTACTATGCCTTCCTTGAGTATATTTCCAAGGATGACTTCCGGTTCTGCCCTGGCGGTCACCAGCACGGTCCTCACCTTGTGTTTTACTTGACAGCTTTCCTCGTCACACTCATTTCTTCAGTCGAGTGTTTAAGCATGCTTGTGGTCGAATTGAATATTGTTTTATGACTTTCTGGTGTGTCATCTAGTCCTGGAGTCTTGATAGTCATGACTTGGTCAGTGGCATTCATGTCAAGCATAAGGTTATATCTTGTGGGATGTATTTACCCATGCATCCGAGCCCTACCTCAAAACTGTGCAGTACTGACATGGAAAACCTCATGATGGCCAGAGCTTCCCAGAAAATGCACAGGGAAATGCATGAAGAATAGGCTGCCACTCATTTTTGCCGATGTTATGGGCACAGAAGGAAACTGCCTAAAACCACCATTGGACTACCCACACAGTAGTCTGAAACCATTGGGAATGGCAATGCTGATTGCCAAAAGCAAACCCATAACTGTTGGGAATTCATTTTCTTAAATCCCAAAAATGGGTGCAGTACCAGTACTCACCACTATCCAAAAGCCGGCAGTTTAAAACCACCCTGTGTTTCTCTGAAGGCTCAAACTGTCTATTTTAAACATTGCAATATGTGCAAAATATTCACTGAACACCAGCAGACATTTGGTAGAATGGAGTTTTGTGTGCCTACAAAATCTGGGAAATGAAGAGCCCAGAACAATGCTTATAACAAAACTGGCTGAGCTATGGAGTCAGCAGTTTAAGTTGCACTGGATTTAAAGACACTAAAATCTAAATGTTTAAATTGACTGAGTGACCTACTTTTGAGTGTCACATAGGTTGCAATTGTTTAAATGTCATAGTTTTAAACTTAGAATCAGCCTTCTAGCTGCATATGTGAAAATGTTTAGTTTTATTTGAATGCAGGAACTGGGGAACAAAAAGTGACATTTTATCTGAAACCTGGCTTAAGGAATTGAATTCTGCCTGGCAACTACCCCCATCAGGAGTGAAACTTGAGTCACAGCTGTGTTCCCAGGCCTAGCTGCCCTTTTGCTGCTCACACTAAGGATATGCCGTCTATCTGATAATTGAATTACCTGTGCTCTGCAGGAAAGTGAACAAAGCCCTGTCCTGGCTCAGGCAAAGGTTTTATTGGCAGGAGTCGTAAATGGTCGTAAAAAGTGGCTTCCTCCTGAGGAAAGGGGAGGGGCACTGCCTGTGAGAGCAAGCTGGCTTGGCAGAACTGGAAAAACCAGAAATTCAACCTTGTGCTGAGGGTAAACCACACCCCTTTGGAGCCAGAACATAACTTTAAAAAGATGAATAACTCATAGAGCGGACATGTGAAAATTTTATAAATGATACCATAATTCTTGTGATTTTTCTGCCCACATTTTAAGAGGTTTTTCGACCCGGTGGCGTGTTCAGGGGGGTTTTAGCGGAAAAGTGGATATTACTCTAAATGTATGCATGTTAAAAATCTGAAACTTCATCAGTTAATGTCCATACTCCCTGCACACATGTATGTAAAGTTGGGTCAATGTCAGAAATTGCAAAATCAGTTAAAAAGTGAAATATGTGCCATTTCTGAATGCAAGCTCCCAGGAAGAGCAGAGTTTGAACAGGGTATACCTCCTGTAATGCATGATGGGTGCATATGATTTTAAAACAATATGTACCTCTGCAAATATGTATTTGTTTCAAATCTAGATTTGTGTGTAAGTTGACAGGAGGAGTGGACTTTCTGCAGGCTGTAAAATGACATCCCTCTGACTCACAGTTCATTCCCCAATCAAATGATAAATGGAAGTTTGACCAATTAGAAGCTGAGAGAGAGGTAGGGTCAGTGATGCTAGAACACACCCACATTCTAAACACATAAAAGCAGACAGACAGGACAGATAGGGACTCTTCAATTCCATCTGCAGCGGGACGCTCTGCCGGAAAAATCCATACTTTACCTCCATCAAACCTCCAGAGAGCCAAACTAGAGACTTCAATCTATCCAGAACTAGAGACCCAGACCAGAGAACCAGAGAGAGCTGACCCAGATCACTGTGAAGTGCAGAGACCAGAGGCGAATTTAAAACCCTGACCAGATCCATGGCGAGGCCCATTTCACTCAAGAATATAGTGTGAGTACCTAGAAAACTGTGCAGAACCAATCTCCTAGTTAAAATAATATAATTCAATCCATTTTTAACCTAAGTAGAACTGCAGTTTAGCAATTGTGTTATCCTGCCATCATTTTTAAAGCTGAAAAAGTGTGCGTTTAAAATTTCAAATCTGAAAAACGACCTTTATTTAATCGCTCATATCTCCGCAACCGTTTGTGCTAGAGACTTGCAGTAACTTTCATTTGGAAGATGAGATTGGAAGAGATAGTCCTTGTGGTTCCTCTGTAATAGCGCTCGGCGCATCCGCGAATTTTACCGCGATTTGCAAATTTCTTCACGTGTAAAACTGCTGCTGCTTGCCTTCCATTTGCCAGAAATTCGTTTAACCTGCTAACTATCCCTGCATCATTGCTAGTGTGAGCCTGGACTAATATTAACTAGATACCAATCACCCTGAACCTCTGAAAGGGAATTAAAAGTATTTCAGCATACTTTTAAATTTATTGCCAGCACATATCAAAGCAATTTGGGCCTGTGTTTTCAAACTTCTGTAGTCTAAGCTTGCTGGGGTGAACTGAATCACATTTGATTGCATTTCTGAGAACTGTGTGTTTTCCTTCCATTTCCTTGCATTGCATAAAAGGGGGGAGGGGATTGCCAGAGAAAAGTGATTACATTGTTTTGCTGAAATCATATCAAGTTGTTTTCTATACTGCATTTCATTCATTCAACCTTGCATTTCCTTGAACCTTATAAAGCATTCTCTACCACATTATACTTCTGTACCTATTTACTAGTGTGCTACCTTATCCATTTCATGTCAACTCATTAGTGATTATAAGAAGCGTGTTAGTGCCAGATTCTCCGTTATTAATCTTTATCATATCAGATTAAGTGTGCTAGTCAATTATTAATTTATTATAAAGTGTGATATATATATATATTTTAATTTATCAAATAAACCTTTTAAACTTGCAAAACAGAACTACTTCTTGGCTCAGTGGGGTCAGGGGGATTCCAAGAGAGGGGTGTTATATAGGGGTAGTCATCCAGAACGCATGAACTGGACCTAAAGATATATCAATAAGGGTTTTCATTCAGTATTATAGACTAGGCGTTGACTTAGCTGTAGTGTTGAATTGAATCCTCTTACAATCTGGCTTGGTGGGGCCACGTCTCGATCTGTAATCTCTGCCTTCCATGCATCTGTTCTTGAACTGTATGTCACTGTCACATGTTAAATACCTCAGTAGCATGACTATTTGCACATCTTGTTGATTTAGCATTTGCTTGCTCTGTGCGCTTTCTAGTTATGTTCCAGCCACAGTTCTTTGCAGATGGACATCACTATGAAGGTGCAATCGGCTATCATTCCCACCGTCACCTTTCTTATGCATACTACACAAATTAGTTTTGACTTACATTTTTATAGTTTGGGAGTCCGCAACAGAGGCATTTCTGGGGTGTGGTGGGGCTAAGGCAACAGAGGCATTTCTGGGGTGTGGGGGGGCTAAGGGGGCTATAGCGTTTGGTTGTAGCCCCTGATAGAATCTCAGGGGCTACAACCAAAGGCTAGCTAGCCCTGAGTCCAGATAGTCCTGACATTAGCATAGCCCCGGATTTTTCCCCGACCCTGGTCCGCAACTTGCTCACTTGGCACATTTTGTATTTTCGGCTGGACAATGTGCATTCTTTGCTATAGTGTTTCTTTTCCCCACAACTGAAACACTATTTTAGTGTCTACTTACCTGTCTTTGACAATTATTCTTTCAATCCTCACTATGTTGATCTCATGGGCCTCTGGCCCTTGCTTTCTGGGTGTTGCAGTGGTTGTATGCTTCACTCTTTCCTTTTGCTGTTTGCAATTGCCATTCTGTTTGCAATAACACTCGTTTTTCGTGAATGCAAGCGTTCCCCACAGTACCATGTCTCTGAGCGTTTCATTTGCATCGAACCAAACCGACAGGAAATGTACACTTCTCCTGGATGCAACTGGGTTTAATCGGTGGTCTTGTTGGTGCTTCGTCTCATGTTATACTAAGTCAGTCTATTTTTCATGAAATTGTTCCTGACTTAAAATCTCTTTGTTGCTTGTTGCATGTCCCGGGAGGATAGCTCAGTGGCAACGTGCTCGCCTTGGAAAAAAAGACGACACGAAGCAACACAGGTTCGATCCCTGGGTCTGCGCTTAGAAACCTCTGGATATTAAGCGCATTATAAATACGCATCTAAAACATGTTCCCGTAACAGCGCCTCGATGCCCCCGGGCCGTGTGAGCGCTTTAAATATACAAATAAAAAAATAAAATGCTTCATTTGACCTGTAATCGATTTGTGATACATTTGGGTCCTTTCCAGTGGTAGTATGTTAAGAGTTCCTTGGCCTGCTCTTCGTAGGCCATTTGTCAACGGTCCTGCTCTTCTGTCAGCTTTCAGCTGACCCTCACACAGTGCTTCAATGTAGATCAGGATGCTTTATTCCAACTGAGCCGATGGTATTGGCTGCAAGCCAGGCATTTACATGGATTTCGGCGGTGGTGTGAGCCTTTGTGCCATCCTTGTTTTGTCTTGGTCTATCCTACCTTCAGATTCACCTTCTTGGCTTTCTCTTTCTGTTCTGATTGGTACTGCTTGCGCCCAAGTTCATCAACACCTTCAGTATTCAAGGTGCAGGCATGTAGACTCTTCGACCAATGGAGGCACACTTACACATTAAAGAGTTTGCATGAACTCTTACACATTTTAATTCAACAGCAATGCCATGTGTACTGACTGATCACCACCAAAGGGCTGCAACCCCAAATGTATTGGCACTATGGGGAGCAGCCCGTGGTGAGCCATGATGTGTGAGCTGCTGCAACACCGTGCCACAGGCTTGAAATGTATTGGCACGATGAGGAGCAGCCCGTGGTGAGCCATGGTGGTGTGAGCTGCTGCAACGCTGTGCCGCAGGCTTCAAATGCATTGGCACTATGGGGAGCAGCCCGTGGTGAGCCATGGTGGTGTGAAATGCTGCAACGCCGTGCCACAGGCTTGAAATGTATTGGCACTTTAGGGAGCAACCCGTGGTGAGCCATGGTGGTGTGAGCTCCTGCAACGCCGTGCCACAGGCTTGAAATGTATTGGCACTATGGGGAGCAGCCCGCGGTGAGCCATGGTGGTGTGAAATGCTGCAATGCCGTGCCACAGGCTTGAAATGTATTAGCACTTTGGGGAGCAGCCCGTGGTGAGCCATGGTGGTGTGAGCTGCTGCAACGCCGTGCCACAGGCTTGAAATGTATTAGCACTTTGGGGAGCAGCCCGTGGTGAGCCATGGTGGTGTGAGCTGCTGCAACGCCGTGCCACAGGCTTGAAATGTATTGGCACTATGGGGAGCAGCCCGCGGTGAGCCATGGTGGTGTGAGCTGCTGCAACGCCGTGCCACAGGCTTGATATTAAATATTTGGGATTTGCACTTAAATTTCTATAAATTAAGCACATCAAACCATCAACCAAGTCGTATATGTAGTCGTGAATAATGTATTAGCTTTAATTGTATATTGAAAACATAAAGTAAAATTAATTAACAAGCATGCTCTTTTGGAAGTAGGAAATCTGCTTCTTGGGTTAGCACAAGATAAATAAATTATCCTCGGTTAGCTTTGTGTTATTGCTATCTAAGCAGAAGGCAGATCACGTGACCCCCTGGTTTCACTTCCTGGATTGATACAACATACCAGTAATGTTATGGAGGGTTGCAGAAGACACGGTGAGTCACGCAGGCTGAAGAACATTCCTCCCCGACGTATGGACCTCCCCTACACTGACAGCAGGACTTACATCATAACAAGCACACACAGGGGAAGGGCAATGTCCTTGCTGAACACAGCACGTTCTGGAACTATTAGCAAATGGTATCTTCTGTGTTTTCCTTTCCATTTCCTGCATCGCATTACGTTAAGGATCAGCTCAGGTTTACTTGGAGGAAATATGCCATGTCTGGAGCGTGTGCTGCACAGTGTGTGCAATGGTTTGACTGGATTTTCTTCTTGGAAATCGAATCCCTGGCCATTCGCGGTGGAGCTCCTTCCCACAGCACGTTTGCACGGGATCGAGGCTCCAGGTCTCCAGTTGCCGCTCTCCCGCTGATCCTGATTTTCCATGCATTTAATCAGACCGTAGGAGTGGACCTGATTGCCAGACATGCACGCTCACCAAACATGAAACCTATCCGAAAACCATTAGAACAGCCTAAAAAGCATTTGCATATGTTTAAATATATTAAATCTGCGCACGTGCGTTACCATATAAGACATGTGCACATGGACTATTTCTGGAGACATCACATTGTGAGAATACATGCGCTTGTTCTGTAGGCGAATTGTCCGCATGCCCCAAAGAAGGACTGTTACTTTTACGAGTGACATCAGAACCTCTAGAAGTTACCAACAAGAAATTGACATCACCTACAAACAAGCGCATGATGACCAATCATAAGAGCAAGACACAGCACACACAGCAGCGACATGGAATAGACAATATCATCATACATCAAAACTCTATAGCCGTTCCCATTCCTAATCCTTGCATGGCAGGCAGCGGCAGGAGACACATTATCGAGAAATGGGATATACATGTCAGATGATCATTCTCAATGTATATAGCACTCCGATTACACAAGTTGAAATGACAGCACAACAGGTACTAGCAACGTATCGGTTGGGCATGTAGTTCATCAATGCAAACAACGATATACAACCAGGAGGACAATGGAGCAAACATCAACACTGTCTGACCTTATTTGCAGAAGTTACCGCACCTGCATTTGTGGTGCATCGGTTAACACAGAGCACATCTCAAAAATCACAAAAGGGGACAAACAAGCAGCAGTATTGCATTATGTGGATAAACAAATCACCTAACCCAGTGATTAAAAAAAATCAATTGTGTTTAGGCCAAAGGTTATGCTGCATATGGGTTTCTAAATTTGGCGGAGACTGCGGAGTGTATACACATAGCCATGGTGCCCTTAAAAGCCAGATGGTAAATGTTCAGAAGAAGAAAAATGGTTTGGGGCGCTGCCCTAATCATCATGTACAGCTGTGCTCTGTTTCCAGGATCAATCCATAATGCCATGATCCTGAAGCACATTTGGCTACCACACCTACTGGAGAGACAACCTCCCTCACCCCTCCCACCCCCGAGAACGTAGCACCTAGGTATACAGCTCAACATCACATATACCCCACATGTTGTCACACTAATTTGCTCACTGTATGTGCTCTCAACATGATGATCAGACAACCCGACACCTTCACCATTGACTGAGTATGAAATTCACTAGCACACTTGCATGTGAGAGACAAAATCATGGTACGGTGAACATAAATGAGCATTAAGGGATGGGCTACAAATCACGCGCACTAAAAACCACGGAAGATAGTACACACTGAAGCAACAATTAAAATTAGTATTAATGCCTCTATTGAACATTGGATTTAGATTCCATGGACCTTGTCTACTAAAGGATAACACACGTCAGGTCAAGTAGATATGAATTCTATCAGCAGACTTTATCTGCTGTGTCAACAAAGAATACAGCACCAAATATGTATAAACACACCGTACACAACTATTTAACACCTTTCACTTTGCTTAAAACATATTAATTAACACATCAAATCTGTAGGTCAAATAATGTACAACGTTCTGAATTAGGAAATTACTTGCATTCTTTGCCTTTGTTCTGAGTTTAAAACACAACTATTATGTACACTAGGCATGAAATATAGTTAGGTTGATCCCCTTCTGCATATCGCCCTCGATGTAACCTAGAGATCTTAGAAAGCAGTGCACACCACCATGGGCTAGCTGTGATTACGGCACACACGATGGGTTCATGCGGAAGTCTAATACAAGCTCTTAATTGCAGGACATTCGAGTACCTGTCAATTAACCCTTATACCATGTAGCATAGACACATGGATAGAATGTAGTAAAGTGTTTCAAATGTCAACCTTTCAACCACACCATACATCCAGACCCTTTCATCATCCCATCTCAACGAAAGAGGAAGTGACCCAATGTGGAAATGTATAAACAGGGATCCATTGGGGTGAAACCTTGCGCCCACATGTGGATTGTGATCTCACCCTGTCTTCATTTCAACATGTTACTAAGGTTTATTCTGTTGTCTATGTGTTTCAAATTATAATTTTCTATTTACCTTAGATTTCCATTTGCAAATCCTTTATTTTTATTGAATCTATCATACTCAACATTTTCTAACATGGTAACTAATGTTCTTTCATGGTTTAATGTTTCCTTTTTTTCATTTGGTCCTGATTGTATTATTTTCTGACCCAATCCTTTAATATTGCCACCAAGAACCCTGAGGAAGAGTTTTGCACGAAACACGTGTCGGCTCATTTTCAAAGCATATTTGACTCACTATTACCTTTTATTTGTTGCAAAGAAAAAGACAAAATTTACAACACAAGTGTTTCATATTCCTTTAATGATAGAATTGATCATACCAGCAGAATTTCTGTAATGACAATTAGAGAATGTAAATGACAAATGTTTACACCGGTGTGAAGGAGAGGAAGACAATTTCCCCAAAAACCTCTTCATTGTACCTTTACCATCATATACACATTTTGAAAATAAAAATGATACCTGAGTGTATGAGTAAGACAGGATGTTCGTAAAAAATGCATTAGACATTACACATGTTAAGTTACTTTGCATTACAGATTGCTGAAATAAGGGAAAAGCTACACCATTGTTCCGTGCTCTGCTGCGCATGTCACTTTAAGGGGACAAACCTAGTCACATCTGGAATTGGCATGCCTTGCTTTGAACCCAAGGTGAAAATGTTCATAGTTCAGTCATCTGCCAGAGCAAGACCCCTCATTGATCAATCACAGATTGTGGGATGTATTGACCCACTCCGCTGCACTATGCAGAATCTCTTGCCAGTTATGGGGAAAGAAACAGCATCAATGGCGGCAAAACCCTTGTGCGTGCCAAAAACCTACAAAAACCTCCCAAAACCGTGTACTTCAGTGCACAAAAAGAGGGATGCATAACCTGCCACCCAGAGTGCAAATGCAGAGGAAATAGAGCACACCCTGCAGAAATGTGCCAGTGGGCTCCATGACCAGCCAACAGAGTGCACAGAGAAAAGCAGCACTTTGCAAATAAAACCCAAAAATGTGCCTACAAATGACATTTGCTTTGTTGCCAAAAACTCCAAAATGCCTATAACATAACACTTTCAACATTCACACTATTTCCTGGTGCTAAAATCCATGTATCAAATGAAAGATTGTGAAACATACAAAGTCTGGAAACTAACAGCCTCTATGCCAAAATCTGGGTGCAGTACCTGGGGCCGCCAGAATGACAGCTGTCAGAGAGGACTGAGAAAGCTCTAAAATGACCTAAAACTCAAAAGTCTGCTGAATTAACATACATCAACAGGATTGTTGCCAAAAAGGAACACAGATTTTAGTTGTGTTTTTGATTCCACAGATTTTAAGGCCAAGAAAGAAATGTATTTGTATGTTTGATGCAACAAAGGTGTTTTTTTTCTAAGTTTAAAGTTATTTAGCCTTGCTGGGGCTGCCAGAACTGGAAAAGCGGGTTTCCTCCTGGAAGGAGGGCCTTCCTCCTCAGCAGAAACTCACTGGCAGGTGTTAAGTGCTGGGTAGCCCAGACATTTGTCTACAGAGAGCAGAGGAACAATGACCAAGTGCAGCTCAGGAAATGAGAAGTGTGAAAAGGGGTCGTAAATGGCCTCTGGAAGGAGCAGGCAAGGAGGGAGATGCCTTGGACTGCAGGGAGACAAAAAGAGGCGGAGCCAAGCGAACATCTGTTGCTAAACATGAACAAAGAACACTTTTTAAAAGACTTATAACTTGCTTTTCAAAATGGTGAAAAATATAAAAATGACAGAGTTGTTAATTTAATTTTCGGCTGCACGTGTGAAGAGGCCATAGAGTCATGTGACATGTTCTGGGCAGGAATGGCAAGATATGTGATTTTACGCAAAATGTATTACTGTTAGAATTGTGAAAACCTACACGCAGGTCCCATTGTTAAACACACATATTTGTGGAAATTTGTAGAAAAATTGGAAAGTGTGGACATAGCGAAAAGGGCAAAATTCTGTAGAAAAGGGAGACAAGATCCCACCACTGCGTGGTATTGAGGAATATCTGCTATATGAAATATGGCATCTTTATATGTGATTTGTATAAAAGTGACTAATGAAGAAATGTGTGTTTAATGTAAAAGCCGATTTTGAGACCAGTGGCTAAAGGGAGCTCTCTGAGGATTGTAGCAAATCATAAAACCTGACATCACCCAGCCTTGAGCCAATCACTCAAATTGCAAGGCGGGGAGGAAGTGGTGTCCAATCCCAGCTCACAGGGGCAAGCTTAGCTAAGCCGGCCCACACACCCCCTTTATGATGTCATTTCATAGCATAAATAGAGACAACTGAGAGCACATAGAGACTCACAGATACACTCACTATCCTTATGCTGGCGGAGCGCCCTGCTACTGAAATGTACATCTTCCTTGTTCCAGACTCCAGAAACTTGACAAAGCAAAGACCTATTGCATAGCTGAACCATTCTCAGCTAGGCCCCAAATTCTAGAACAGAACCCCAAAAGCCTAGGGGAAGCATCATAATACAGCCAGGCTGTGCTTTTACTGCTTGCCTGCTGAATTGAAATATCCTCAGAGTCAAGAAGGGCAGATCCCGTGCTGTGCTGTGCCGTGCTGTGACCAGAGCGCCTTGCTGACCCTGTCCAGTCCGATGTGCCCAGCTGTCAGTCCCTGATAGAATCCTGACCGTCCAAAATCTCAAATCCATTTTGTTTTGTGAGTATTCACAGGAATATAGAAACTGTTGATTCCTGTGCATTATCCTGTCCTCTCCTAACCTCTGAACTATCTTTATTTCCATAATCAGTAACATTGTCTAAATCTGTAGTGAAATCTTATTCTGTCTATCTGTAAAAGCATCCTTTTCCTAGTCATTTTGTCAACTTTGATCTATTAATTTCATTCGGGTGACCAGCCTAGTGCTCCAAGGTGGGAAGCAAGGAACCAGGACTGAGTCTCAAATCACTCCTGACTCTTACCTGTGCCGTCCTGGTAGTTTAGCTGGATGCTCTAGTCCATAGTCAATATTTTTCTGATTTTAAAACTGAAGCCTCTTTCCATTCTCGTGTCTATCTCGCAAAAACAACCTTTACAACCTTTACTAAAACCACTAAAATTCCCTCAGTCTTTGTGATAGAAACGAAATTTCAACTTCGACTTGTAGCTAACATCCATATCTATCCATAGAAACCAAAACGCATTTCAAAACAGTGCGGTTCTCCCATTATCACGAATATCGCACATGGAAATGTTTGCCACGATTTTAAAATCCTGAGAAGTTTTACACATGTAAAATAGATTTACACTGCTTCCGACTTAGATTTTAAGATTGCAAATGTTTTCTGCTGACTTAATCATTGCTTATGCTTGTGTGCAACTGTTCAAAGCGGCTCCCATAGGAATTTACAACAATTTAAGCATCTTTCCACACATTTAGAGTCCTTGCTCAGCCACTTTAAAAGTCATCCTGACAGTTGAAAAGCCCACTTAGTTTTTCTCTTTCTGTGTAAGGGGGAAGGGGGAAGTGAGACACGGTGATCTGTACTATTTCTGAATATTTCTAACCATAGTGCTATCTGATCTGAAACCAACACAAAAGTATTATTTTCTGTGCTCCATTTCTTTTGCTCATTAATAAGTCCTAGTGTGTTAAAGATATCATTCTGTGTTCTGTCACCCCATTGGTGATTGTTGTTTATCTATTAATATATATATTGTGATTTTGATCTTAAATTAGTAAATAAATAATACCTTTTACAAACCAGCCTGATTTCTGGTCCAGCGTGACCCAGGGTATTCTTAAATAAGGGGTGTGATACGAGTGGTACATCTTTCAAATAATTGAATCCATATATCAAATAAGTTTTTCCATTGCGCTGTACACTAGGCCGGGAGCAGAGTGCATCGCCTGATTGAAATCCTTAACAAATCACACATTCAGAGCATATGCTTAGCTTAAAGAAAATACAGGAACATTAATTCATACAATTTATGTTGCAGTGTTGAATTTCTTTTGATGAGCAACATAAAACCAGCGATGGGTACAGAGAGTCCACAAAGTTGACAATATCGCATAAAGGAATGAATGGCCTGTATGTACAGTGGGAGTTAGTGGGAGTTAGCAAGGCACAACGTCTGCTGTCTAGTAGATATGGGTGTTTGAAGTTAGTACTCCATTAACACTGTTTCCCTGACATCTCGTTTTCCTCCTTGACTACCAAGGCAGTAGGCACAGCCAATACACCTATATCACATCCTGTCACTGGACCAGTTTATCCCACCATGGAACCTTTATTGAAAAGCATTTATTTCTTTTGAGCCTATTGGGGGAGATCTTCTATGTAAATTGAGCTGTGTCATTTTTTTGAACCAGAGGGGACTGTTATTAGATATTCATGACAAAAACTCCAAAGCAGTACTGGACGTGTTGCAAGACTCATCATCAACCAGATCAGATTCAAAAGACACATATTTATCCCACGATCTTACTGACTTATTGGCCACAGTCCTAAGTTCCCATTGGTCAATGTATGACTATAATTGTATTAAAGTGTGTGCACAGTTTATACATATGCCATCATTTCATGAAAGGGTGCTGCCAAAGTGAGTCCACTGTCCTGCAGTGTCGTTCCAAAAATGAAATTGGGGGCACACAGTCTAAAATAAGTGTTATTCATTTTTAAACAAATGAAACAGTGTTTGTTACTGGCTGAAAAGAAGTTATGGCATTCTTCAAAGTAATAGATTCACATAAGGAAAATACATTGTATATTTCAGATTCAATGCTCACTGCATTGAGATATAACTTCAGTTTTGCAAGTAAGAAATTATACCTGCTGATGCTGCTGATTAAAATAAATGTTTCTGTTCCCTGTAAAAGAACACAAATGGGGTATGTAGGTTTTGATTATTCAAACACAGGCCTAGGACATGGCTCCAGCAATATTTTGTAGCCTTGAGAGCTCAGTATTTTGTAAATAAGTGTCGGCAGAGAACAACAATCCAGCTTTTATTTGAGCAATTAACTGTAGAAAACACAGCTAAATTCACTCTTTCCACTGGTCCTACTGACTATTCCATAACAATATCTTTCCATTAGGTTGACAGGCTAATCCCACCAATATATGAAGTACATTTGAAGAGAGGGCCTGTTCTAATCGGGTGAAACCAAGGGGTCATATATTCTGTTTTCACGGAGGAGCAAGTTCATGAGAAGACCTTCTGAAGAGGAGAATATTGGCGTGACTTGTCAACTTAGCATTTATTTAGTTGGGATTGATAGGGAAGGAGCAGAGCCACACAATAGCTGAAAGATCAGAACTGCAGATGTAATCAAAATGCGTAGATCTCACATATCAGTAAAGGGAAACAAAGCCTACGTGTTTTACATGAGACATGGGGTGGAGAAAAAACAAATGTTTTCATTACAATGACTACTGTGAATGTTAATAATGGGGCACACAAATATATCAATAACTCAGGATCTAGACGGTTTTAGGAATACATCAGATAGATTGCTCGACAGGAATAAGTTGAATCTAAAAATATAACAACAATCATAATTCAATGCAAATTGCTGCCATAATAGGTGAACATGCTACATGTCTGGTGTTTTCAAAGTTACAAAATTCAGAGTAAGCATATTCATTTCCCTACGCAGAGACACATTTCATCAGATAATGTATAAACCTGAGAGGGAATGAGAAAGTAGATTTATAGAAAATAGAATTATTTAATTTCAGTGTAAGACCAAATTACATCATAACCGAGGGTGTGATGGAACCTCAACCTTTGCTACACCCTTTGGACAGCCTGTGATAGATCTTCGTCTTATCATACAGCGTGTGTTTTCTAGGTGTGACATCACTAGCATAAAATGCCAACCCAATTGATCCTGAAATGAGAGCTTAGGTAGGGAGGTAGGGACAGGAGGTGGACTCCACAGTCTAAATAATGCACAACACAGAAGATTTTGAGAAAAGCCAACTAAAAACTGGGTGTCAACTAGATTGTTTGCAGACAGAATTGCTGGGAGAGACAATAGATAAGATTGAATCCAAGGCCTTATCCAGGGGAAATGATTGCATAAAGATCGTGGCCTTGGTGGATTTCCCCTCAGCTTTTAGCTGGGGGGAAATCCGCTGAAAAATTGCCGATTTTCAGCACTATTACCGCCGGCAGATTTCCCACCGGTGGTAATAGCGCAAATTTTCCCCATTTGGCCCAATAGGGAATAAGGAATTCCCGAATGGGTCCAATGGGGAATGGGCAATGACCCTTCCGCCAAACCCGTGATCTGGCGCTAATAGCACCGGGAGGTTTGGCGGTAGGGCTATTGGCGCTGGCGCTAATAGCGCCGGCGTTACCGCCCAACTCGTGATGAGGCTCATACTGTCTAGCCTGAGAGAGACCTAGGAGACATATCCTTGAACATGTGCCTAAAGAGGGAATACATAAGCTAATGCCAGCTGCTGGTCCCTTCCTGAACCTGAGAGAGACAGAACCAAAGTGAGTATAGATGTAACGAGGAAATGAGAAATTGAAGTATTTCTGTACAAATGATATAAATCCCATATCTCTTTTTATATTTAAAGGTATACTTGAGGAACCCTGTAAACATGTAAATCACTGGTAATTAGACATAGTACCAAGTGTATGGTTTTTGGGGAACTGGAATAAATGAAATAGAATCCATTGGTGTGAATTTGGCAGTTGATTGACTCCTACATTGTGTGGTATCTGATCTGGGGGCCCTGTACTTGCTGGGCCTAGAGAACCAAGCTTCTCCTCACTGATGAGGCCCAACAAGGCTGAAACATGTCTGTTGATGCTTGTGGTCTCGTGCGGAAAGGATGCGACCAAGCACTTCGGGCTGGACTGCCCCTTTTGGGGTGGGACCATTTCTGATTTGCATATGGTCTTTCCCCTTTTGTAACGGCTTGGCACGCAAAGAACAATGGTCTGGACTCTTCTACACCACACTCGCCAACTCTAAACACACCTTTGGAGACCCCATCATCCACATTGGCCATCTCACCAAATCCGTACCCGTCACAGCCAACAACTCGCCCACACCCCACTGCAGCCAGCAGGCGATTGCATTGGCGATTGATAGGGTGTGCGAGTTGGGGTATGAGAAGGTGGTGGTGTTCTCGGATTCATTGAGTGGGTTGCAGGCGATTGTGGCAGGGGATGGTGATAGGAAGGATGTGATTTTGGACATCAGGAGGAAGATTGATCGGTGTGTGCGTGGGGGGATGGATCTGGAGTTGGCATGGGTCCCCAGTCACAGTGGCAGTTTGGGTAATGAATTGGTGGATTTGGCGGCGGGTGAAAGCATGAGGAGAGGAGTGGGGTGAGATCATGGCTTTGGGTTAGGCGTATGTGGCAGGGAAGGGAGGATGTAAGGTGTTCACGGATGGTTCGAAGGATCCTTTGTCTGGGAGAGTGGGTATGACGTTTTATCTGGAAAGCACTGGGGAGTATAAAGTGGGGCGACTGACGAATGACGTATCGATTTGTACGGCTGAGTTGGAGGCGATTGCATTGGCGATTGATAGGGTGTGCGAGTTGGGGTATGAGAAGGTGGTGGTGTTCTTGGATTCATTGAGTGGGTTGCAGGCGATTGTGGCAGTGATAGGAAGGATGTGATTTTGGACATCAGGAGGAAGATTGATCGGTGTGTGCGTGGGGGGATGGATCTGGAGTTGGCATGGGTCCCCAGTCACAGTGGCAGTTTGGGTAATGAATTGGTGGATTTGGCGGCGGGTGAAAGCATGAGGAGAGGAGTGGGGTGAGATCATGGCTTTGGGTTAGGCGTATGTGGCAGGGAAGGAAGGATGTAAGGTGTTCACGGATGGTTCGAAGGATCCTTTGTCTGGGATAGTGGGTATGACGTTTTATCTGGAAAGCACTGGGGAGTATAAAGTGGGGCGACTGACGAATGACGTATCGATTTGTACGGCTGAGTTGGAGGCGATTGCATTGGCGATTGATAGGGTGTGCGAGTTGGGGTATGAGAAGGTGGTGGTGTTCTCGGATTCATTGAGTGGGTTGCAGGCGATTGTGGCAGTGATAGGAAGGATGTGATTTTGGACATCAGGAGGAAGATTGATCGGTGTGTGCGTGGGGGGATGGATCTGGAGTTGGCGTGGGTCCCCAGTCACAGTGGCATTTTGGGTAATGAATTGGTGGATTTGGCGGCGGGTGAAGGCATGAGGAGAGGAGCGGTTGATGTGAGGATACCTTTGAGCGTGGATGAGTTGAAGGCTGTGGTGGTGAAGCGGGTTATGGATGAGTGGCAGGAGAGGTGGGAGAGTGGGGTGAAGGGCCGGTGGATGTTTGGTGTCCGAGAGAAAGTGTCTGTGAAGGTGGATGCAGGGAAACTGGAATGGAGGAGGAGGGAGGAGGTGATGCAGAACTGGTTGAGGATAGGGCATGTGGGGCTGAATGACAGTCTGTTGCGAGTGGGGAAGCGTGAGTCGAGGGATTGTGCGGTGTGTAGGGTGCCTGAGACTGTGGGACATTTTCTGCTTGCGTGTGAGAGGCATGTTGAGGAGAGAGAGTTGATGAGCGTTCGGTTGTCTGCGCTGGGAGTGGCTGAAATGAGTGGGAAGGCTTTGCTGGGAGGAGTCGGGGTGAGAGGCAGGGAGAGGAGCAGTGTGCTACTGGATTTTGTGGGGCAGACGGGGCGGTTGGAGGAGTTGTGAGAATGTGAGGGCTGTGTGTATGAATGGAGGGTTAGGTGCACATCATCCTTTTGGATGGGGAAGCGCCTGGTGGGTCCGCCCACGCATTTCGATAATTTGAAGAAGAAGAAGAACAATGGTCTGGAGGGTTGCCCAGAGCAAGGCCACAGGTTAACATTAATTGTAAACCTTCCAACAATTACCTCTTCTGTTTTGGTTTAATCTCGGAAGTCCAAGTCCTCTCTCAGAAGGGACACAGCAGAGAAAAGGCTGTGTATAAAGGTGAATAAAACAACCCCAATAAGAGGCAGGGACTATAGAAGATGGAGGTGAAAAACACCCTAGACGAGCCATGCAAGCTCGGCGTCTCCGAATTGTGTGCAAAACACTCCTTAATAGATATATATATATATGTTCACTTTTTCACTCGCATTGAATAAATATCTGCTCGATAGATCCATTTCTATCTTGAAAAATATTTAAAATGGCACTTATGATGTCACCCTTTCAATAAAGGGCAGTAGTAGCAAATAGCTTTGATCTTACTAAGACAATTACTGTCTACATGATGGCCAGTCACTTGTATGTTTTCACAAACAGCAAGGACAATGGCCTGTACAAGAAATAAACGTCCAACGCTCATTGTAAATAGGATATTATGTTAACCTGATTTCACTAATTAGTTAATTCCATAATGTGAACAATGCCCAGACATTTGTGAGCTAAGAAAATACTTTTCTTGCCCAATGCCAACTAAAGGCCTAAATAAATTCAGAAAGCTAAAGCATTATTGCACATAATAACATAATTCAAACTTTAAAACATCCAAAAGGCTGCTAACTCTGACTGTACGTGTTTCTCCCAATGCCAACTCTAAAAGGCATAACATGTGTTAACGATGTCTGCACATGTAAACTAATCCTGCCTTTTTCCCAAGACATGAAACCTTTATTGCGAAATGGCAACTTTCAGTAAAGCTTAGACATATATTTTATTAAAATATTTATGAAAGGATACCACACACGAGAATGAATCCGAGCTCTTTACCGGTTTATAATGTTTTAAAGAGCTCGGATTATAATAAGATGAAGGGGTTAGAAGCTTTGTTGTAAGTGGGTGCAAGTGGAACGGTCAGCCGCTCAGGGAATTATTATATCTAAGGTAAATGTGCCAGAGAAAGAATGATGCAGGGCAGTGGGAGGAGCAACAAGGTCAACCAGCCATCATTGCTGGTTCTAGGCCACAGCCTCCATGAGGAACACTCTTCAATCAGGTCAAGCATTCAGTAGGGCTTTTTTATGAAACCCAAAGATTCCAGTGATTTCCATTGGTGTTGGTTCAGCGTCAGCGCCATCTAATTTATTTATACTCATCAAATAAGTTGTAAAGCGTTTCCTATTATTTATTGAAACAAAGATTAAGTTAAGATTTTTCATCAATGAAGGCAGGTACAGATACAATGCACCTGAGCAATACGAGGTTGTCCCGTGTTACGTTTTTGTACAGACGTCCTTATTTTTTAAACCCATGAGCAAACAGGTGGTTCTTATGCAGTTTTTCGAGAGACCCTTTGGGGACTATTCCTGGATTACAGACATTGTGGGATTGACCTTGGGAAATCTGGTGTTAGGCGACAGGTGTCTGAGGACTGGAGTGGCAATTGGCATTTGGAGAGAATCCTTGGTCATGATGCTTGGGTAACATGCTTTCATGTGCTGTCCTTGGTTCAGAGAACTTTCATCTCACACCTTATGCCATGGTGGATGGGCATTGGCCCTTAGATGTTGGCCTGCTGCCTCCATTAGGAGTTGATTGAAGTGGACTGACATAGATGAACATAAGGATACTACACCTAGGCTGATGACGCTGTAGTTCAGAAGCTCCAATGTGAAGTATTGACATGTGTCTCCCCAATAGAGCAGTCCGCCTGTGTGATATAATTCGTAAATCCTAGGAGACTCTTTGAGAGCAGAAGGGAGGACATGTTGGTATTGCGGATATATTTGCAGTGCTGTCACCCTTTTCCCCGCCTCTGAACTTCCTCAACTCCCAACATGCGCAGCCAAAGCTGTTGTGATTGCAGAGCATGGTCTCAGGCCCTGGCAAGAGGCACTATCTGGCCCTGACCAATTCCTTTCACATCAGGAATGCAGCTAGCCAAAATGAATTCATAGATTCACAGTCAATGCAGCTGCCATTCAGGAGATGCATGCAAGGAACTCGCCCCCCCCTCATCCCGCCGCATGTGAAGACGGGCATATTTGACATTGATCTGCAATGTAATCAGGCTGGTGCCGCACAGCTGGCAAGGCCTTACAGCCGCATGTGCTTTAAAACCGGACCTATTGTAACTTTTCTGACATTTCAAAAATTTAACTACCATTTGTTTTTTTTGTTTTTTATGGTACTTGAGTCAACGTAAGAAAACTCGCCAAAAGCCTGCCCGTCTTCTGCCAATTTGAGAGATCTTATTAGGTTGTCTTAAAATCAATGGTATTTTTTAACCTGGTTGCACATTTTTCGATGTTTACAGAAGTAGCTGTTGCAGTGTAAGGGGCATGACTTCAAGGAAGCAGGTATTTTAATTCGTCCCACTTGTGTTAGCTCCAACTAATAGAAGGTGACAGCCTTTAGTTGTTTGTTTTTGCTATCAGTGAAACGAGCTGATCAGGTTACCCTTTGGTTTCGCCTTTAGAGTTTAACAATACACCAACAATGTTAAGAATGATTGCAAGGGACACAGTGAGTCATGCAGGCCGCTCTGCATTCCGATCCCCATGTATAGGCTTCCCCTTCACGGAACCCTTGTGGACATTCCTTTCGCAGTACATCCCTGCCATGAAAGTAGCACCACAGTCCACATTCCTATTCTCTTATGTAGAATTCCGAGCACTGAAATTGGTATCGCGCCCTTGTCTGTCGTTAACGCTTTCCTACGCCGTATCTCAAATGTTATCACACGTTCACCTTGCTTGAACTCGATTTTCACACAAGGTCAATCATGACGACAACCATATTCACAGTACCAATGTGTCGAAATATGTTTGAACTTGCAACTCAATGTGTGGACCTGCAATTGCCCCCTGAAGACTGACGGCCACTGCAGACCAGATATGAGCATTGAAGGTGACAATTAGAAGAAATGCGCGTGTAAGTTGAAGCACAGATGCCATCTTGGAACAGGATAACACAAACGGAATTAAAACATTTCTCCTTACACTGAAGAATATTACTGGATGCAAAATGAGCAAGCTAGGCAGCACTTTGGAAATGAATATGTAGTAAATTGCAGGCAGGTAGACTCTTTGAACAATGCATGCACACATCAAATTAAAGGCTTCTAATCTCGTGTTGTAGGAAATGATAGGCTCTTATATCACCACAGTATCATGCTGTGAGCCAATCAAGCTGTTGCTTCTCTTGCAGACGCTCGCTTCTGTAGCATGGGAAAATGGTGCTGTTTCTGTTCGTGCCTAGACTTAACCTCTGTCCTCATACATCTGATGCTGTGCTGCTATTCCCACCTGTGCACGCCATTGCTACATCACCTCCCTTCATGGTAAGCAAGTCTTTGTAGTGATGACCGTTCATTCCGCAAATAGGTTATTGAGCCTCATTACGAGTTGGGTGGTATTTCAGCAGTAAATCCGCTGGAATACCGCTCAACTGACTTAACGTTACTGCCACTTGGTCCGGCGGAATTACCGGCAGATTTCAAGTGGCGGTGGCAGTGTAAATCCCCATTGGAGTACATTGGACGAAATGGGGCTTTTTTGGCAGAATTTCCCACATGGTAATTCTGCTGATTCTGCTGATTTTTTTCAGTGGTGAGTGGAAGGATTTATTGGCAGGTATTTTCTGGAGTTAAATCCTCCACTCCAGGCCCAAACTCATAATTTGGTGCAGTGTTAAAGTTGGTGGTAATGGATTTACCACCAATTTTACCACTTAACGCCATACTTGTAATGAGGCCCTATTTAGACTATTTAGAGTCTATGGCCCTCATTACAACACCGGCGGTAACCAATGGCGCTATTAGCACCATGGTTGCTGCCGGTATTGTAACGAGTCCGCCATGGTGCAATGGGGAATTACTACCCCATTCCAAGGTTGGCGGGGCGGTAATTCCCCATGCACCATTGGCCCTTCCCCATTCCCATTTTTGCCCTATAGGGCTCAATGGGAATGGGGAAAGTGGTAATTACGGTACCGCAAATTGCGGTACGGTAATTACCTTCAAGGTCCCTCTGCGGGTCCCTACTTTAACTGCTGGTCCAGACCAGCCGTTAAGGTACGGGAGCCGCAAAGGGACCTCGTAATTAGGCGCTAAGGGGTTAACGGCGCCGCAGCCTTTTACGACACCGTTAAACCCTTGGCGCCAGGGCCGTAATGAGGCCCTATGCATTCTTTTCTCTACCATATTCTAATTTCTGTGTTTTCATGGTGGAATTCTGCCCTTTCATCCAATTCAAAGTAGTACATCTATCATGGTCTTGGATTGGCATCGCCTTGTCGTGTTTCACTGCCAATGTAGGGTTTTTATTCAGATGGAGGTCTTTCTATTGTCCATTTTTCTAAGCAAGAGCCTGTTTCTTAATCATGGTTGTAAGGTGGGTTCATGTTATAGAGGGCCATGCTTCTTCGTCCATGAGTTGTTATGGTACTGCACTGGATGTTCTGCATTTGCGTGAGTGGACTGTACTTCTTTGCTATTCCAGGTGAGTCACCTGCATTGATTTTGGGAAATGTGGTAATTTATGTTGTCATATATATCCTTTTTTTTCCAATGGTGCTCATTGACTCTCCTTGATTTCAGCATATGTGGGTGCATTCGGATCAGTTTCTTCGAGGATCCATATCTCTGTCAGGATTGTTCTGGAGCTACTCCTTCTCACCAGAAATGATGGGTATAGCGACTGTGTCTGGAGTGTTGGAATGTGCTGAAGTTAAGATTACTTCTTTGCAGTCAATGCAGGCTTCGAGTGGAGCTTGAGTGTGTTGCAAACCTGTTAATGCATTCCACTTACCCGTCATCTTGGGGTGGTAGTTTGCCACCTTTATGTGTTTGCTCACTTCTTGTTTCAGGTACTCTTGAATCTCATTTGATAAGAATTGGACTATGTGGGATGGTGCTTCCTCTCTGCTGCACACCTCATTTAAGAATATATCTATGTTCCTGATTATGTTCTCTGTGAATTATATTTCTGTCCATTTCTAGGCATAGTAGGTTATGACTATCATAAATCGTTTGTCCACTTTCACATAATCTATCAGACCATTGATGTCGGTTGCCACATTTTTCCATACTTCGCCTTCCATTGCTGTGCTTTGGTGCCTTTTTAGGTTTTTAGCGCATTATAAATAAATAAATGAAATTGTGCTAGAGTGCCATTCTCATTGACAGGCTATTATCGCTATTGTGTCTAATTATCTGGTCAATGGCCTTGTCCATTTTGGGCAACCAATCATGTTCTCTTAAAGTTCTTTTTGTAAGAGCCTTCCCCAAGTGTCCTTAGTGATTTATTTTTGTAAGTGTTCCTCAAGTGGATGCTGGATCCTCAAGTGAATGCTGGCAGTGTTGGTTGGTTTGCTCTTACCAGCGCATTGTGCAGCTTGCTAGAAGAAATGGTTGTATTACCTGAGATGTGTTCCTCTCAGCTATTTTATGAAAACAATGACTGCTTTCAGAGTACTGTCCTCTTTCATGTGTCTAGCCCATGCCTTTAGGGTGTAGATCCCTGCATCTGATCTCGCATATCCTGAATACTCGCAACAATGCTTTCAGCTTCAAGATACTTTCTTTGTTGTCGAGGGTAGCCTTGAACGTCAGTTGACTTGAGGTTTTATTCATCCTCATCCTGGGATGTTTTCATTGGTGTAATTCAATTGCTCAATTTTTTAGGTCCATATTGCAAATCAGGAGTTACTTGTTGTCCAGGGCAATCTCGAAAGACAGTTGGCTTGAGGTTTTTTTTCATCCTGGGATGTTTTCAGTGGTGTAATTGAATTCTTGCATTTCTTTAAGTCATTCGTATGAACCGATTGTGATGTTCCCTGAGTTGGTGGATCCCATAATGCTGACCAATGGCTTATGAACATTCCACAACCGAAAGTATCGTCCTCAAATGCATGTTCAGAAATTAGTGGCTGCCAATGTGCAGACCAACAGTTCCCTCTCAATCAGTGATTAGTGCCTTCCTGAGTCTGTGAGCAACTTTAAAGAGAATGTGATAGTTCTCGTTGCTTGTCCTGGTCTTTGCATGACAGCAGCTGTGACATAATTGCTTCTGGTGACGGTACGACAGCCGGACCTTTTATGATGTTATTATTAAAATAAAGTAATTCTATTCCTGAAAGAGGTATGCTAATCAGACCCTCCCTTTCAAAATTATCTGTGACAAAAGTGTGTGTCTATGTGTTTTCATAGCCTTTCTGTTCAAAGGCTGCACGTTTTTCATGTAGTTTTGCTCATTATGAATTTGACTCATTTTAAAAAAGAAATAGGGGGCCTGTGCTGTCCCCACTCGGCCACACCCTCTCACCCTCCTGCCCCCTACTTTCTTAGCCCCAAATACACAAATACATACACATGTGGCCCTTCTTCTGTTGCTTGATGACCTGGGTGTCTTGTATACCAACTATGCCGATGACACCCAGGTCATCCTTGAACTAACTGGTTCCTACCCTACTGATGCCAAGGCCATTTCGGCAATCTACTCAATAATCCATTCTTGGATGGCTCAAAACTCAATGGCTTTAAATGCAATAAGACTGAGCTTCTTATTGCTGCCTCCAGTTACATGCTAAAAATCCTTCCTGCCAAATATGCTTCATTTTATATAGCCAATGTCTGTATTCCTGTTGTCCAAAGCGTTAAGACGCTCGGGGTCACTATTAATGCTGAACTCTCTATGCGTCCACATGTGACCAAAACACGAGCCACATCTGGCTGGATCAACAAATAGCTCTGTTCACTACGCCCCTTTTCTACCTGTCAACTCCATGTCCCTTTTGGCTTCAGCCCTTATCACCTCAAGGCTGGACTACTGCAATAGCCTTCTGACCGGCACCTCAGCCACTAACATCACAGCTCTTCAGACCACTCAAAACGGTGTGGTACGTGCTGTCCTTGGCCTACCCAGACGAAATTCCATTACTGAACCCCAGAAAAAACTACACTGGCTTCCTATCCGGCACAGGGTCTCTTTCAAGATACTCACACTCACGTATAAATGCCTGAATGACATTGCACCCTGCTACCTTTCAGCATGAATTCATTGTTACACTCCAGGTCGTCCTCTCAGGTCAATGGAACAGGCCAGACTCTCTCAGCTTCGTTTCCGTCTTGCCAAATTGGGCAAAACAAACTTTGATATTCTTGACTCAGCCTGGTGGAACCTGATTCCACTTCACCTTAAGTTATCCACCTCCTTATCTGACTTTAAAAAGAACCTGAAGACCTTCCTATTCTCCGCTGCTTAGTTCTGTGCTCATTTCTTTGACTTTGATTTTAATCTCTGTTATTCTCACTGTTTGTTTGTCACATTTTATGTGTGCCTTGAAGCCTGCGGGCGATTTTGCGCTCTATCAAGAATTAAAATAAATAAATATATAAATTTACTAACTACAGCTTTTTTGTGTGTAAGTTACAAAAAAAAGTCATTTAAGCATATTAAGGGCATGGCTACTTCCATACATGTAATGAGATTGTTGCAGGAAGACACTATTGTGTACTACACGAAGGCAAAGCTTTTAATCCACAACACTGTGCGGAGTGCAGCACAGAACTGAGGAGGAAAGTGAAGTCTGTCGGAGTCATTGAGAAGATTGTTGCAGGAGGACGCTATTGTGTGCTACATGGAGGGGAAGCTTTTAATCCACAACACCGGATGGAGTGTAGCACGGAAGTGAGGCAGAAGTGAAGTCTGCTAGAGTCATTGAGAGGATTGTTGCATAAGGACGCTATTGTGTGCTACACGGAGGGGAACCTTTTAATCCACAAAACCGGATGGAGTGTAGCACGAAGATGAGGCAGAAAGTGAAATCTGCCAGTCAATGAGAGGTTTGTTGCAGGAGAACGCTATAGTGTGCTACATGAAGGGAAAGGTTATAATCCACACAATGCCTGGAGCGCAGTGCATAAGTGAGGTAGAATGTTAAGTTTGCCGGAGTCCGCCGTGAGTCATTGACAGTTGCCTACATCTTACTTTCGATGGCTATTTCATGTCTGGTAGGTGAATGTAATATATAGCAGTGCCAAGGGGCAGGTTCTGGAGGTGCTCGGGGAATCTCAAAAGGTAGGATCTTCTCTCTAGTAGCTGTTTGCCAAAGTGAAGTGACTCACTTTACAGAGCCTATTAGTGTATAAATACCAGAGGGTGTGGTTGCAGGTTCCCCCATAGACCCTACAATAGACTAGTTTCCCTAATCATTTCTATTGGGTCTCAACACTCCCTCAATTGCCATTCCTGCTCTGCCTGCATATGACACTGCGGCCATTGCTACACTGACCAGTGAGCAGTTTGTTCTTGCTAATATGCTGCCGGATGGTAATGGCCTTGCCTCAACCAAAAGGTGGCTCAGTGTCGCAACGCTATAATGCAGTATTTTTCAGTTGTGAAAGAAGTAGGGTCTACTTCAAACAAAGGAAGCACTGAACCATGAAAAAATTGCCTAAAACTGACTCAGCATCGGATATTCATCCGAGTATCAGTGATTTAGAATAGTTGACCGGAGTTGAAGATAATATGACATGGGGCCACAATAGGCTGAAATCTGTGGGCCTCATTACAAGTTTGCTGGTACAGTAACAACGCTACCGGTAAGCTTGCCGGTACCATTGTTACCGTACCAGCAAACTACAAGTTCTGCTTGTGGGTGCCTTCCCGCCCGCCAAACTGTCCTGCTGGGTAGACTGGCACCCACGAGCAGACCATGCCGGATGCACCGGCATGGTCTGTATGGTCTGAATAGTGCCGGTGCATCCGGCCTCCCCATTCCCATTGAACCCTAAGGGGCTTGAATAGGAATGGGGAGCATTTTTTACTGGCACCCGGGAATGGGCAAATACTGGGTACGGCAGGGCCGTAATGACCCGGTAATTGCCCATTCCCGGTCGCCGGTAAAAAAAACCACTTTGGCGGCAGCCGTGCCAGTTTTACCAGCACAGCTACCGCCGAAAGTCGTAATGAGGCCCATTGTCTTCTGTAAGCGATATTCAATCAACACTACAGCTAAGTCAATGCCTAGTCTGGGATGCTGAGGAAAACCCTTATTGATGTATTTTTATATCCAGTTCAGTACTCTGGATGACAACCCTTGTATAACACCCCCCTCTTAGAATCCCCCTGACCCCACTGAGCCAAGAAGTAGGTTTGTTTTGCAAATTAAAAGGTTTATTTGAAAATTTAAACAATACATATATATCACACTTTATAATAAATTAATATCTGATAGTACACTTAGACATATGATGTTGATCAACAATGGGTAATCTGGCACTAGCACACTTCTTTACAACCAATGATGAGTTAGTATAGGATGGATAAAGTAGCAAAAATACTTTTATGGTTTCAAGGGAAAAGCAATGAGAAATAAAATGCAGTACAGAAATACTTGATATGATTTTAGCAAAAGATAAGATAATCACTTTTTCTCTGGCAATTCACCCCCTCCCCTATGCAATGTAAGAAATGGAAGGAGATGGAAAGAGGAGCACACAGTTCTCAGGAATGCAATCAAATACAATACGAAATTCAGTTCCCCCCCAGCAAGCTTAGAGGAAACAGGTAGGAGTTTGAAACACAGGCCCAAAATGCTTTTTAAATGTGATGGCAATGGATGGGAAAATGTGCCAACTGATTTTAATTCCCTCTAGAGATTCAGGGTGAGTGGGAGATGCGTGTTGGTATTAGTTCAGGCTCACTTTAGCAATGCTCTATGAGTTATTACCAAGTTGCAAACGGATTTTAACAAAAGAAAGAATCGAGCTGCTATTTTGACAAGTGGAGAAATTGAGCCAAAATCGCAAATCGCGGTAAATTTCGTGAGTGCGTGAATCGCGATTGCGGTAAAAGTATAAGGAGTAGGAGATTAGAGTCTAAGCTTTCAGAGGTAAGTCAAATCTCGTTCCTAGCCCAAACGGTTCCAGAGATACGGACGCTTTAATAAAGGTAGTTTTTCGGATTTAACGTAAACTCAAAATGACAGGTGACAGCTTGTAGCTGCAGAATTGACAGGTGACAGTTGTGCAGCTTTAAAAATGCCAGATAACACGATTTCTAGGAGGCTCTTTTACTTAGGTTAAAATAGTTTGGATTAGATTATTTTAACTAAGAGATTGGTTCTGCACAGTTCTGCTAGGTACTCACAATATCAATTTGAAATAGGCCTCGTCACGGTCTGGTCAGGTTGGACGGGACTTCCGGCAGGTAGTTCTGAAGTTCCGGCTATCTGGGTCAGCTCTGCTCTCTGGGTCTGTCAAGCACCGGATCTGCTCACAACGGTCTGGTTTGTGGTTCTCTCGGGTTCCCGATACAGAACTGCTTTCTGGATACTGCTACAGGTTCTTGCAAAAATTCTTGGCAAAAATTCAAACAGCTCGCCCGGCTGTTGAATAGTTTGGTTGGTTTTGAGGCCTGCTGAAGAGGATTCAGCTGGTGAATTCAGGCCTCTCTGCTACAAATTCTGGAGTTAATTTCTGCTACAGGTTCTGGATATTGATGGATTTGAAGTCTGGATCTCTGGATGTGAAGTCGTCGGTCAGCATGCTCCGCAGCAAATGGAATTGAATGTCTCTACCTGTCCCAGCAGTCTCTTTTTATGTGTTTTGAAAATGGGTGTGTGCCTGGGCCTAGCTAAACCTGCCCCTCTCTACTTGTCATTGGCCCAATTCTCCCCTCTCCCATGATTGGGGGAAGGAAATGGATTGTCATCATGATGAGGTCTGTTTATGGGTCAGAGGATCCTCCCCTGGTCAGTTTGCCCACAAATCTATATTTGATTCAAATACATCTTTCCCAGATACACAATTTGTTGAAATTACATGTACACATTATATATTCCTTATGGTCCATGCTTGTCCGCCTCTGATCTTCCTGGGGGCTTGCATTCAAAAATGACAACATTTTGGGCTTTTTAACTGGTTTTGCAATATCGGACATTGACCCAAAATTACACACATGTGTGCAAGGAGTATGGACATTAATTGATGAAGTGTCAGATTTTTAACATGCAGACATTTGGAGTAAGACCCTATTTTCCGCTAGCAACCCCCCAGAATACACCACAGGGTCCTAACACCTCTTAAAACGTGCACAGAAAAATCACAAAAATAATGATATTACTTATATAATTCTGACAAGTCCGTACTATGAATTATCCATCTTTTTTTAAATTATGCCCTGGTCAAAAAGGGGTGTGGCTTCCCACATCACAGGGTGGAATAACTGGTTTATCCACTTCCCCCAAGCTCAGCTGCTAGCAGAGGCACTGCCCCTCCCAGTTCTCCCAAGAGGAAGCCACTTTACAGCCCCCCCAATATAACATTTGCCTGAGTCCAGGACAAGGCTTTGTTCAACCTCCTGCAGTCTGCAGGTTCCCTCCCTTAATTCAATCAGGGAGGTGTGATCTCCTTTTGGCGGGGAAGCGGGAGGCAGCCAGGCCTGGGAATGCAGTTTGATCAAGTTTCAACTCCTGTCGGGGGTAGTTGTCAGGCAGAATCCAGTTTCATTAAGCCAGGTTTCAGCTAAATGTCACTTTTTGTTCCCAGTTTTCTACATTCAAATCAAACTGACAATGTTTACATATACATTAAATAATTCCTTCCTTCAAGTCATTTCAGAATATAGTTTTACATTGTATCCACCTCTTGGCAAGTCTTTCCTTGGTCTGGTTTGGGTTCCTCTGTTCGGTTTTACACAAAAGTCTGGTGGTTTTAAAACGCCGGCTTTCTGATAGTGGTGAGTACCGGTATTGCAACCATTTTTGGGATTAAGAAAATGAATTCCCCACAGTTCTGAGTTGCTTTTTGGCAATCAGCATTGCCATTCCCAATGGTTTCAGGCTACTGTGTGTGTAGCCCAATGGTGGTTTTAGGCAGTGCCCTCCTGTGCTCACAACATAGGCAAAAATGGGTGGCAGCCTATTCTTCATGTTTTCCCTGTGCGCTCTCTGGGGAGTTCTGGTCATCATGATGTTTTCCATGCCAGTACTGCACAGTTTTATGGTAGGGCTTGGATGCATGGGTAAAGCATCCCACAAGCCCCCCCTCTTGCGATGGCCATTCTGTCGTTTCACTGATGGAACTCGCAAGATCTGGGATGTTCGCCTCCTCTTCTTCCAATTCCATGGATGGCACAGTTCAGCATCTTTTCCTCCCTCCAGTCGATCAATCAGTTCTCCTTGCTGGTCCTGATGGGAGGATTGGGCGGTACCCCGGGCCCCTCGGCTCTCTGCTCCCGGTCCCCGGTCGTCCTCCTTGGTCAGTCTCCAGGTTTTCTTTCTCCTAGGACGACAAAGGAAAGCGGCAATACCTATTCATAGACATTTCTTCCCCACCATTGATATAGTGGGGTGGCATATACATGTTATAGTCAAAACATTTGCGTTCTTATTTTAACAAAAAAACAAGATACAATTATATAAGACATTTTTTTTTTCCAAATCATAATATTTTAGAGACTATATGTGGGATATTTTAGGGTTTGAATTGAATTACTCTGGAGCGGTCCCCTCTGGTATTGCAGAGGACTCCTTCAGTTGTTGCAGAGTGTGCCTGGGATGGCAACACTTTAGCTGATTTATATGGACCCACTTGTCTTCCCCCTCTGCCAAACCGCCTTTGGGGATGCGGATCTTGTATGCCACAGGGGAGATTTTGTCTATAATTTCAAACGGTCCCTTCCATGTAGGCAAAAAGTTTCGCTGTTTGGCCTGGTTCCTTTGGAAATTGTATAGATAGACCCGGTCTCCCACATCATATTCCTTCCTGGTGGTTTTTAAATCATAGTGCGTTTTCATACTCTCAGCTGATCTTTCTAGATTCCGCTGAGCATAGGCAAAAGCATGCTGAAGGTGTTTCCTTAAATTCTCCACATACTCATGAGTTGTGGAGGCATTTATCAGTGTCTGCTCTTGAGTCCTGTAGAGCAAATGCTGGGGAAGCACCATCTTGCGTCCAGTCATCAACTCAAATGGTGACATTTTAGTTGCAGATGATGGGGTAGATCTGATGTCCATTAGGACCAGAGGTAATCGGATATCCCAACTTGGCCCAGAATCTGCCACAAACTTTTTTAAGATGCTCACAATGGTTCGGTTATATCTCTCCACTGCTCCAGAAGAAGCTGGCCTGTAAGCAATGTGTAGCTTCCTTTTAACCCCCAGTATCTCCCACATCTTTGTCATTACTTCACTGGCGAAGTGGCTACCCCTGTCTGACTCAATCCTTTGAGGTAGACCAAAACGGGAAAATATGTGGTTAATCATCAGGGCAGCTGCTGTTTCTGCCTTGCAGTTTGGGGCTGGAAGACATTCCACCCACTTGGTAAACAAGCATGTAACAGTCAACATGTACTTGTTTCCTCTAGACGAGCGGATTACAGGGCCTACAAAGTCGATTTGCAAATCTGACCATGGCAGTGTCATACACCTCTTTTGGAGAGGCGCACGGTGTGTGAGGGATGATGGCTGAAATTGTGCACACACAAGACACCCCTTCAAGTATTGGTCGAGGTCTTGCCCCATGTGTGGCCAGTATGCAACCTCTCTTAAGATTTCCAGTGTTGTGTGAAACCCCTATGACCGGCGGTGGCCGCATCATGGGCGTGACTTAACATCAGGATTCGGAATGAGGTAGGAACCACCCACTGATCATGGCCAGCTTGGGATTTCCTTACCAACAAACCGTCTTGGATTCGGAACATTTTTGGACATTTCATCAACACTCTTAGGTCCTCTTTCCCAATGTAATCGGTATCCGTCAGGGGAAAGTTCTCAGGGTCCTCAATGTGTTGGTAAAACTTACCAATTATTGGATCCCCCTTCTGAGTTGTAATTAAATCAGCATCAGGGGTCTCCTTACTCCATAGTGCAGTTGAAAGATCATTGTGAGCATTCGTCTGGGACCTAGTGATAGCAGTGACCTGGATTTCCCCCAAGAAGGACTCTATTTCTATTAGATCCCCTTGGATGGCCCCAGTTTTGGCCAGCTGATCAGCTAAGTCATTTCCAGTTTTGTCTGGTCCCTCTACTTTGGAATGACCCTTGATCTTTTTCCAGTAGATGGTCATCCCATTCGATGTGACCAGATCATCAATATTTTGGATTAACTTCCCATGTTTCAGGGGTTTGTTATTAGCACATAACATGCCTCTGGTTTTCAAATTTACTAGGTGCTCCACGAACCCGTTCCGTACATAATCCGAATCTGTGATTATGACCAGTTCGTGGAGTTGATGTTGGACAGCAGTGAGGATGGTCTGATGCACAGCCATCAATTCTGCCACCTGACTACTTCGGGGACCAATTTTGTATCCAGCGGAGGGTTCTGGAAACTCCTTCACCCAGGCATTCCCTACGCCGGCCACCAGTTCTTTCTCCCCGTTGTTGTCAACATGGTATGAGCATCCATCCACATAAACAGTGGGCATTCCCTCACACTTGTCTTCTTCAAAGACTTTGTGTGGGGAATTAAGGTATGCCTCCATGTTGTCCTTGATTTTTAGACTTTCGTCCTCGAGACAGTTTTCTCTGGCACAATCATGCAAGTCAGCCAGACCTTGCGCGAGAGGATTCTTCTTGTTTTGGCCATATCTGACCTCCACAGGAAAGCCTTGCATTGACAGAATCCAGGAAGTAATTCGGGAATTACTCACATTTCCGGCCCGGATTTTGTCACTTTGGAGATATTGCAGAGGCTGGTGTGGAGTCTCCACTATGATGTGTTCCCCCTGGATAAACGGGCGGTAATTCTTCAATGCCCACCCCATTGCCAGGAGTGCCTTCTCACAATCATTGATTTTTTCCTCCACAGAGGATAAAGTTTTGCTCGCATAGGAGATTACTTTATTGACCTTGTCATGCTTTTGGTATAATACTGCCGTCAAGCACGTATTAGAGAACCCTGTCTCCAGGAAGAACTCCTTGTTTCTGACAGGGTAAGCTAGGCAAGGCGCTTATGAGAGGCTTCTTTTGAGTTGTCGTACTGCCTCGGATTGTTCTGGACCCCATTCCCACTCAACCCCCCTCTTCTGGAGATGAATCAGGGGTCTGGTGATCTCTGCGTAGCCCTCAATGAACTTTCTGCTATAATTAGTCAGTCCAAGGAGGCTCCTTAGTTCCCGCAGAGTGGTGGGGTCTTTCAGCTTCTGAAGTGCTTCCACTTTCTTTTTTTGGGGACAGTGACCCAGAGGAGTAATCTCATGCCCTAAGAAATTAACACGGGTTCTACACAACTGTGCTTTCTGAAAGGAAAGTTTTGCTCTGGCGGCCCTCAACTGCGTCAGAACATAACAGATCTCCGCTATGTGTTCCTCCACAGATGAACTTTTTATGAGGACATCATCTACATAAGCCAGGTTACCCCTCGCACCCAGGTCGGGCATGGCCTTATGTAGGAAAATGTTGAATTCATTGCCGGAGTTGAGGTATCCGAAGGGAGTCCGGGTCCATGTGTACTGCTGGCCCCCAAAGGTAAAAGCCAGTTTGTATTGGTCCTCCCTACTGACAGGCACGGTCAAGTATCCATTGGTCAGGTCTATTGCTGTGAATACCTGTGACCCCTGGATCTTGGCCAGCTCTTGGTCAATGTAGGGCAGAGGCCATCGGGAAGTATGGACCCGTTTGTTGAGCTCCCTAAGGTCGACGCAGAGTCTCCACTGGCCGTTTGGCTTCAATATTCCCAGCACCGGATTATTGAAAGTGCTGTGGACTGGACGGATTATTCCCCGGGACTCAAGGTTCTTAATTATTTCAGTAAGGGACTCCATGGATGCGAGAGGCAAGCGATATTGCTTCACAAACACTGGAGTCATTCCAGGGTCCGTGGGAATTGTGGTGTGGATGTCGGTGCGACCACAGTCATATGAGTCTACCGCAAAGAGACCTTGGAAATCCAAGAAAACTTGTTTCAACTTTTGCTTCTGTTCCAGAGTCACGCAGGCGTCAGCTAGGTTGACCCTCTCTTCCACCATCTGCCTGAAGCCGGGAAAGACGTCTGGTTTGGCTATCTCAGCGGCCTCCTCCAGCTGGGTGGAGAAGTCCCTGGTCAGAGTGCTGATTTGGACTGGAGGCTTCAGGTGGGAAAGGCAGCCCTCATGGACCTGGAAAATCACCTCATCCCTCCTGAAGTCACATGTCACATCTTCCTTACCATAAGGGCAAGAAGTGTACACCAGGAAGTTCCCCCCATGCCGGGTGAAAATCCTGTCTGGTGTTGTATTGTCATCACTGTCACTGTCAAAACAGTCCTTGGGGATTGGTCCTAACAGTTTATTTCCTAGATCAATGGAAAAATGTTGGTCATCAACCGCCATTCCAATAATGGTGCCTGCGGACAGAGTAATACTCTTTAAGTCGCTGTTATCCACCTCTATTGGAAGGGTGTCATGTTCTATGTTGACTAATGGTGTTGGGTTTACCTCTAACCCTTGCTGTTGGAGAGAAGCATTTAGATGAATATAAGCATCAGGGTTTTTCAATTTTTGTCCTCTTTTAACTTTCACTTCCAGGGAGAATTGTCGGGTCCTTTCTGGGATGGTAACTTCCACTTTAATCTGAATTTCAACTGCATAAGGTAGCAATTGAGCTGACCTAAATGCTTTTTCTGAATCATCAAAGCCCATGGGATTATCCGCTAATCGGGACCACGCTTTGAAGTTTATTAGGTCCAAACTAATGGCAAAGCGATTGAGAATGTCACTGCCTAAGGAAAAGGCGGCAGTGACGTCTCGCACGACCCAACAATTATGGACTATGCTCTTGTTGCCAATGGAGATTTTGAGCATACACCTGCTTGGCAGGAGATGTTTGGAATTAGGTGCTTCCAGGTCCATTTCCCATTTGTCTATCAGTTTAAATGTGGGAATGGCTGGATCTTTTGGGAGTTGGCGGAACATGGGTTCACTGATGAAGCTCTTACCGTTGTTCACACACACTCGAGCGAGAACATAGTCCTTCCCATCATTTAACTGAACAGGGATGAAGAACTGCTCTCCAATTTGCTGAATATCAGCCAGGCTCTGAGCTGATTTCACATCTTTCTGGACTATAGGAGTGGGAGTTTGTGGATTAGTAAAGAATTTCAGGGTGTTTCCTTCCAGTGTGGAATACCACCTTACACTGGAAGGAAGGTTGATTTACAGAAATAGAGAGGACCCCCCCATCACCAGTCTGTTGTCCTACTGCTATTACTGTCACATCTGGAATCTGGCTATTCTGGAAGTGAAATTCTACTTGGTCAGATTTTTGTTCAACCATGTGGCAGGTGCCATTTAAGCTAACATGGTTGACACTCTGTTTTAATTTTATTGGTCGGATAGTCTGGGTCCAGAGGACCTTGTTTACGCAATCTATTAGGGGTGACAACCTTTTCAGGAGGTCATTCCCTAGTAAACAAGGGGTGCCCTCTTGAGTCACTACTAAGACCGGGTGTTTCACCTTGTGTCGCCCAATTTTGATGTCCAAATCTGCAGTCCCCTTGACAGGAATTTCCTTCCCGTCAAAGTTCTGCAGTTGTCCAGGAAGAGAGGTGAGAGGAATGCGGTAATTCTCCCCCCTTCCTGCATTTAGTTCATCAAAGGCCCTTTTGGACAGAAGGGTAGCTTGGGATCCAGTGTCCACCAGTGCCAAAGTTGTACCCTGCCCCTGTCCTTGTACCGGGGCATAGTATCTTTCCTCCTTCTCCTCAAGGGGGCACAGATAATGCACATTTTTGGACAACTGATGGGCCAACTTTCTGGTTTTGGACATTGCTAGCGAAGAGATTTGGGCAGAATTCTGTGGAGAGCCTGGGGAATCTGAAAGAAAAAGTTGGCAACTGGAAATGGTTTCGGGTTCTGGGCCACCCCCCCTTTTTGGAGGCAGTCCTGAGGATTGGTTTGACCCTCGGGATTTTGGTATTGTCGGTTCTGGGATGAGATGATGGGCGGCGGTAGCTCAGTCTCCACATCTCCCCAGTCTGAATTGGCATCCCTTGGGACCCATTTTTCCTTGGGAGGAGTTCCCCCATCTCTGAAGGAGAAGATCCTTTTCCCAGGATCTTCTGAGGATCCCTCTCCCTCAAATTGGAAGACCTGAACCTCCTCCACAAAGTGGGTCTGTTTGGGTCCTTTGTTTCTCCTACCCCCCCTCTGCTCCTTGGGAGGCAGGCTTTCAGGGGCAGGAGATTTTGTTTCCGGTTCCTGGTTTTCCAGGGGCTTTTTACAAGTTGGGAAGGAAGCTTCCTCCAAGGCTTTACACCCCCCTCCCCTTGTGCCTCCTCCCTGGGAACCGGCGGGTTATTGGGGTGCTGCCCCGTCATTGTTCTGGAGCACCAGGTCCAGAGTTTGGGGCATTCTGTGGTGGCATGCTCATCTGAGGGTTCTGTTGAGCCCTCAGTATGTGACCCAGATCTCGTGCCATATTTTGGACCTGGCGCTCAAGTTTTGAAACCCGCTCAGGCTGATACGGGGCTCTATTTTCTCCCCTGGGCTGATCCCGGGAAGGGTAGCTATCCCTTCTCTGGTAATCCCCCGGATTGGGAAGATTTGGGTACCCCTCCACCCTTGGCCTCCCCTCTCCCGGATTAGGTTGTCTGGGCTCAGGGAATTGGGGAAAGAAGGATGGATGGTTTTGGGGTTGGAAATTGGGTGGATACCTGGGGAAAAAGTTCTGCCCAGGATTTGGAGAATTTCTGCCCTCCTGTGGGAAGTTGGGAGTGAAGTTCCCTGTGTTAGGTGCTTGGCTGGATCCCCCCCCCTTGGGCTGGAGGAGTCCACACATAACCCAGGATGGGTCAGTTTCCCTTGTAGCGGGGACTGACATAATCAGGGGAGCGAGGGACCCCATTTGTGGGACTACCTCCTCGACTCCCTGTCTGTGACTGGCCCGAGGGCCTTCTGGGCTGTGAATTATTTGGTGCAGGCAGGTTTTTAGGCCCCCCCATCTCCAAATCTAAAACGGGGGCAACCTTTACCTCTGCCAACTTGGCAGCAGCAGGGGTGCTGTTGGTTTTGGGGTTTTTCGGTGCATTATTTTTATTTTCGATGGGCTTCTGCACCTCATAGATTCGGGTAGCCTGTTCAATGACCCAGTCTAAAGATCTTTTCTCATGAAAATCTCTCACGAGCTGGGTCATTATGTATTTGGGTAAGGCATGGAAAAACGTATTGATAAATTCTCTGCTATCCGTGCGCACCCTTCTGGTGGTCTGCGCAAAGGCACGCTTTAATTCTTGCAAAAACTCTTGTGGGGCCTGATCCTCCCCACATTGCAAATTGTAGGCTGCCTTGCGAGCCTCTTGAGGATTTCTGTGCACAGGAAAATGTTTCAAGATGGCCGCCCTGTATGTGGACCACTTTGAATGGTTTTGATCCTCCAGCCCCGCAAAGAAACTGGAGTATTCTGGTGAGAAGGTCCACTTTACATATTGAATACAGCTTTGGCTGTCCTTCAAATGGAAAGTCTTCATCATTTGCTCATAGAGCTCCAAGTGTTCCCAAACAGAATACTTGGCGTTCTTATGATAAGGCGTGATGACACTCCTTATTGCCTTTATTTGTTTCAATGGGTCCTTAAGCAAGGCCCTTTTTGCCTTAGTGGCCTTTTTGGTTCGGGTAACCCTGGTCCATTCATCCTCTGACTCAGAAGCACTGCTCCCAGAGGTGCCCGTCTGATCTTCCAGGTTTTCCCGGATTCTGCGAGCCTGGGAATGGCTGTCAGAATGTGGGGACCTGGTCTCCTGTGTCCTTTAATGCTCAGAGGAGTCTTCAGATCCCTCCTTGCTGCCAGGATTTGATGGGTACCCCCGCCACTGACCTAACTGGGCAGAGGTTTTCAGGATGCCCTTAATGGGCCTACTCTCCTGGGGTTCCCCACTAAATTGCACTGTGCTTGGGTGCCCATACCCGGATACCCGCCCATCCATTCCTGGGAGGTACTAGCCTATGAGCCCCATACTTCTAGCTGGATAGTAATCTGCCATCCCCGTGGCCCTGGGCTCATGTGCGCGAGGGGACATGGGGTGGCAGAGTCCAGGGCATGGAGAGATGAAGGCCTCTGGTACCAGGGCTCCTGAGGTTATGATCAGCAGTTTCTCTTTCCCAGCGAACCTCATCTCTATCCGCCCCTGCTTTCTGTTGCAATGCAAGAGCCTGCGCTTTCAGTTCCTCAGTTAAGGCCTTACTAGACTCTCCTGCATCGCTACCTGTTGCTGGAGCCTATCATTGTGCTGGCAGAGAGCGTCATTATCTCTCTGTGCCTCCTGATTGGTCCTGGAGTACTGGGCCAGTCTCTGCTGCAGGAGGGTTACCTCCTCAGTCCCATCCCTACTGACCTCCTCCTTTCTTGCCAGAGCCTCCTCCACCCTCCTGGTGTGATCTAGCAAACCCTGATGCTCTTTTTGGAGGTCACCCAGCCCCTGGAGGGCCAAGTGATTTTCTTCAATTTTTCTTTTTAAATGGCAGACTTCCTGGCCTAAGGTATCCCTTTCCTGACCAAGAGCCTGCATTTGTGATGCCAGGTCGTCCCTCTGCCTTTGAAAGGCACCAGCTTTCTGGCATTCTTCATCAAACTCTGCCTGGGTATCCAGGTCTTTCAAAATCAATTTATTGCTTTCCTCTTTCTCTCTGTCTAGTTGGATTTGCAGGGTGGCTACCTGCTCTGTGCATGCCCAGTTGAAATTGATCTGTTGCTCCAGCTTTTTGTGGCTCTGCAATAAGGAGTCCAAACGGTCTTGGTGCTCCTTCTGCAAAGCCAGAATTCTGGTATCCTGGTCTGTCTTTTCCTGTTGCAGTATATCCATGTCCTCTTTTATTTTAATGATATACTGCCTACTATCATTTTCTGACTCCTGGCTCCTCTGCAGCCTCTGCTCAGAAGAGACCAGGTCAGATTGGGCCTTTTCTAACGCCATCTGTTGCCTATTTGCCAGATCTTGGCCTTCAGCACATTTGTCCTGCATGGCTCCCATATATAGATACAAATATGCCGCTATCCTGGCAATCTTATTGTGTTCATCTTTGGCCTTAGAAGCCATATATAATTCACTCAGGGCCACATGTAATGGACCCTGATCTCTCCATATATCTGACCTTGTTTCAGTGACCTGTTGCGCGGTTGCCTGCAACCAGACCGTTTGGTCCTGATGAGTCCACTCACCTCTCACAAATAGCTTATTTAAGAAGTGCTCTCTGGCTATTTTCATATCTACCAAGGTCGTCATTCTGGAATTTGAGTTCCTTCCTGATTTACAGAAGTTTGTATTTTATTTTGTAAAACAGACCGCTTCCTTAGAGCGTTCCTTTAAGGGATGCTTTCACAGTGTAAAACAGCGTGGTGATCTAACCGGATATGTGTATCTGGTCAGTTGGCACACTGTATTAATCTGCACAAGTGGTAAATCTAACCCAGAATATCCCGGCTCCGAGTCCCCACTTCTGTAAGCGATATTCAATCAACACTACAGCTAAGTCAATGCCTAGTCTGGGATGCTGAGGAAAACCCTTATTGATGTATTTTTATATCCAGTTCAGTACTCTGGATGACAACCCTTGTATAACACCCCCCTCTTAGAATCCCCCTGACCCCACTGAGCCAAGAAGTAGGTTTGTTTTGCAAATTAAAAGGTTTATTTGAAAATGCAAACAATATATATATATATCACACTTTATAATAAATTAATATCTGATAGTACACTTAGACATATGATGTTGATCAACAATGGGTAATCTGGCACTAGCATACTTCTTTACAATCAATGATGAGTTAGTATAGGATGGATAAAGTAGCAAAAATACTTTTATGGTTTCAAGGGAAAAGCAATGAGAAATAAAATGCAGTACAGAAATACTTGATATGATTTTAGCAAAAGATAAGATAATCACTTTTTCTCTGGTAATTCACCCCCCTCCCCTATGCAATGTAAGAAATGGAAGGAGATGGAAAGAGGAGCACACAGTTCTCAGGAATGCAATCAAACACAATACGAAATTCAGTTCCCCCCCAGCAAGCTTAGAGGAAACAGGTAGGAGTTTGAAACACAGGCCCAAAATGCTTTTTAAATGTGATGGCAATGGATGGGAAAATGTGCCAAATGATTTTAATTCCCTCTAGAGATTCAAGGTGAGTGGGAGATGCGTGTTGGTATTAGTTCAGGCTCACTTTAGCAAGTTGCAAACAGATTTTAACAAAAGAAAGAATGGAGCTGCTATTTGGACAAGTGGAGAAATTGAGCCAAAATCGCAAATCGCGGTAAATTTTGTGAGTGCGTGAATCGCGATTGCGGTAAAAGTATAAGGAGTAGGAGATTAGATTCTAAGCTTTCAGAGGAAAGTCACATCTCGTTCCTAGCCCAAACGGTTCCAGAGATACGGACGCTTTAATAAAGGTAGTTTTTCGGATTTAAAGTAAACTCAAAATGACAGATGACAGCTTGCAGCTGCAGAATTGACAGGTGACAGTTGTGCAGCTTTAAAAATGACAGATGACACGATTTCTAGGAGACTGTTCTACTTAGGTTAAAATAGTTTGGATTAGATTATTTTAACTAAGAGATTGGTTCTGCACAGTTCTGCTAGGTACTCACAATATCAATTTGAAATAGGCCTCGTCACGGTCTGGTCAGGTTGGACGGGACTTCCGACAGGTGGTTCTGAAGTCCCGGCTATCTGGGTCAGCTCTGCTCTCTGGGTCTGTCAAGCACCGGATCTGCTCACAACGGTCTGGTTTGTGGTTCTCTCGGGTTCCGGATACAGCACTGCTTTCTGGATACTGCTACAGGTTCTTGCAAAAATTCTTGGCAGAAATTCAAACAGCTCGCCCGGCTGTTGAATAGTTTGGTTGGTTTTGAGGCCTGCTGAAGAGGATTCAGCTGGTGGATTCAGGCCTCTCTGCTACAAATTCTGGAGTTAATTTCTGCTACAGGTTCTGGATATTGATGGATTTGAAGTCTGGATCTCTGGATGTGAAGTCGTCGGTCAGCATGCTCCGCAGCAAATGGAATTGAATGTCTCTACCTGTCCCAGCAGTCTCTTTTTATGTGTTTTGAAAATGGGTGTTTGCCTGGGCCTAGCTAAACCTGCCCCTCTCTACTTGTCATTGGCCCAATTCTCCCCTCTCCCATGATTGGGGGAAGGAAATGGATTGCCATCATGATGAGGTCTGTTTATGGGTCAGAGGATCCTCCCCTGGTCAGTTTGCCCACACATCTATATTTGATTCAAATACATATTTCCCAGATACACAATTTGTTGAAATGACATGTACACATTATATATTCCTTATGGTCCATGCTTGTCCGCCTCTGATCTTCCTGGGGCTTGCATTCAAAAATGACAACATTTTGCGCTTTTTAACTGGTTTTGCAATATCGGACATTTACCCAAAATTACACACATGTGCGCAAGGAGTATAGACATTAATTGATGAAGTGTCAGATTTTTAACATGCAGACATTTGGAGTAAGACCCTATTTTCCGCTAGCAACCCCCCAGAATACACCACAAGGTCCTAACACCTCTTAAAACGTGCACAGAAAAATCACAAAAATAATAATATTACTTGTATAATTCTGACAAGTCTGTACTATGAATCATCCATCTTTTTTTAAATTATGCCCTGGTCAAAGAGGGCTGTGGCTTCCCACATCACAGGGTGGAATAACTGGTTTATACACTTCCCCCAAGCTCAGCTGTTAGCAGAGGCAATGCCCCTCCCAGTTCTCCCAAGAGGAAGCCACTTTACAGCACCCCCAATATAACATTTGCCTGAGTCCAGGACAAGGCTTTGTTCAACCTCCTGCAGTCTGCAGGTCCCTCCCTTAATTCAATCAGGGAGGTGTGATCTCCTTTTGGCGGGGAAGCGGGAGGCAGCCAGGCCTGGGAATGCAGTTTGATCAAGTTTCAACTCCTGTCGGGGGTAGTTGTCATCAGAATCCAGTTTCATTAAGCAAGGTTTCAGCTAAATGTCACTTTTTGTTCCCAGGCTTCTACATTCAAATCAAACTGACAATTTTTACATATACATTAAATAATTACTTCCTTCAAGTCATTTCAGAATATAGTTTTACATTGTATCCACCTCTTGGCAAGTCTTTCCTTGGTCTGGTTTGGGTTCCTCTGTTCAGTTTTATACAAAAGTCTGGTGGTTTTAAAACGCCGGCTTTCTGATAGTGGTGAGTACCGGTATTGAAACCATTTTTGGGATTAAGAAAATGAATTCCCCACAGTTCTGAGTTGCTTTTTGGCAATCAGCATTGCCATTCCCAATGGTTTCAGGCTACTGTGTGTGTAGCCCAATGGTGGTTTTAGGCAGGGCCCTCCTGTGCTCACAACATAGGGAAAAATGGGTGGCAGCCTATTCTTCATGTTTTCCCTGTGCACTCTCTGGGGAGTTCTGGCCATCATGATGTTTTCCATGCCAGTACTGCACAGTTTTATGGTAGGGCTTGGATGCATGGGTAAAAATATCCCACACTTCTTCGCCTAGAATGTTTGCTGACAGTACTATGCGTACTTCAATTGATTCATCTGGCGTGTCTCCTTCTCCAGTGGTCACTACTTCTATTAATTGTCCTGGTACACATGGGTGCAATATGAGTCTGTCCCTGCATCTATTTCAGCTCTGAATATGGTCTTGACCTCACTTATGTATATTTATCACAATATCAGAGATGAAGTGCAACAGCATACAGTCATTTTAAATTCAATTTGTTTGCGCCTCGATAAATGGAGTCCTAGAGATCCCATTGCTCCTATAAATTCTTTGAAACAGAATGCTTCCATATTGTCCGCTCAAGTTAATCAGAGCTCATCGGCCCCAGAAACCCTTTCTTTGCTGATTGAAGAAATTAATATGAATAAAAACGATTTGCCAAATCCTGTTGTTCGTATAATTCTGGACCAAGGAAATAAATGTGATATATAAACATCTCAACACAGGAAAAGTCCTAAAAATTGCAAAAAGACTACAATAAAAAAGAAGGTCTTCTAGAAAATTCTTGAGATCGTTGCATCTGCCTGAGCTAGCCAACAAACCTCTAGTGAGTAGACCTTTGAAACAAATGAAAATTACCATTTGCACAGACCCTAAGTCTAAGACGAAAAATATGACAAATCTTCCAAGGGATTCATCAAGTAGGTCTCCTGACAATCTAGTTGATATAGGGCTGGATGAAGTGACTAATTACAGTATGAAGAAAGCTGGTACACAAATGATTTGCTCCAGAGTGTGTGAAGGGGATGTCAATGCCGGACGGCTCTAGCTTCCCTTGGCTATGGATAAAGGAACTCAAAGTGACTCTTTTATTATCCATGTGTTTGTGGTCTGGGGAAACATCTTGGTATAGTCTCCTCGAACATTTGCAACAGAAATATTCCAATTCATCATTCATTGAGAGTCATTTTTGAATTCACATTGTCTGATCATCAGAGACCGTTGTTGAACAGATCTAAAATCATGGCCCCGTTTTTTGATATACCAAAGCTTAATTTGATAACCACTACTGATATTGAACAGGTTGATTTTATTGATGAGCTTAGGTTGGACATAGTTGTCCTCAATATTCCTTCTACAATTAGCTCTATCCGAAGTAGAGACATTCAGGCTGATGGGTTATGTCATAATGTCCGAAATTGATTGGGAATTGTAGAAATCCAATAGAGGGTCATCTCTTTGGAGTACTGGTAGTACCCTCCTCAAGAATTGAAGATAAGGTATCATTTCAATAATGGTGGCCTTCACAAATGCAAATTTGAAAATTCTGGTAAACAGCTTAAGGGAGGAGTGATGGACTGACTGTGGTTACCAGCTGCTTTAAACAAAAATATGTGGCAGTTGCACAATACAATACAGCACTTTTAATCAAAATGACACTTTCGAAGTCCTTTCTTGGAACGCTATAGGTAAGCAGCCACTTATTAAATAATGTTAAACTGTGTACTAAAATAAGACAATTTTCTGCAATTGTTTTGCAAGAAATGTAGCTAACCTCTACTATATCCTTCGATGGCTATAGTATATGTCAACAATTAGTTTATCAGGTACCTCTCGGATGCCTCTCTGCAGGACTCCTGATGGCAATCAAAAACTCCCTGGGATGCAAAGCTCAAGGAGACTAACTCCTAAATATGTACGGTCTCTTGAAAAACGTGTTTGTGATAAAAGAAAGGCCTAAGAAAATGAATCTATTTATTATTATTGTGTATTGGAACCCAAAAAGAAATTGTATTGCACAAATCCATAACCAAGTATCATTCATTCTAGACAACTGGCTTTTAAAATCCGAAGGTAGTTTTCTATTCCTAATTGGTGACTTTGATTCAAAATTGGCCTGGTTAGAATGGGTGATGATCGATTGCTTCATGTGGTCACTTCTAAAATTGCTGGTCGTCGATGGTCTAAGTTCATTGAAAAATGGGAATTACTGAGTCTAAGTGGTAATGTTGTGGACGACTTCTCTTGATACTTGGTGTAATGGAGCTACGGGCTCTAAAATCAACTATGCTTTGGTTGATAAGTATTTGTTTTTTCTCTGCGAAACATTTTGCATAGTTGATATAGAATTTAGTGACCATAGAATGCTGATGGGCCAATTTTGTCTGCAGTCGAATTTGGGTGGTCTGTCTGGCGGCATGGTCAATTCAGCTGGGAATCGGATAAAGTTGTCTCAACACACTATCATAAAGCTCAATCAAGTAGTTTCTAATGTGTTGTTTGACTCAGAGGAGCCTGTACGTGAGAATCTTATATCTCCTATGATTTTTACTTTGTTTTTGGAAGACATAATGCAAGCCCTCCAGAGAGTCAGGGGAGTAATTAAACTTCCTCAGGCACAGCCATTTGATTTCGAGCTGCAAACCAAAGAAAGAGCCCACAGAAGAATTAAACAGTTTCAAGATACCCATAATATAAAATGTGCATGCAGAAAATGAGCTCAACAAGGCTATACAAACTGGCTGAAACAGTATAAACACTTAATGCTTCAGAATGATGCTGATGTAATGCTAAAAATTATGTTCACCAAGCAAGACGGTCAGTTTTGGTTGCAAATTCATATAATGGAACGCCAGCAAGCGAGGTGCAGATTACTCCCATCCCTGGGGAGGTATGGGTTACCCATTTTCTAAACCTCTATACAGTAAAGGGGCCAGTAGGTTGTAAAACGGACCCCAGGGTGGGTTTCAAATAGGTATTAACCTTTAACTTTGATGATGTTTTGTGGGCAATCAAAAAGGCTAGTAATTCTCATGTGATAGGTCTCAAAGGCCTGTCGAATGCAATCTTAAAAAAAGGCTGCTGTACTTTACTCTTTGTTTGTTAATATTGTTAATTACAGAATGACCCCTTCATGCTGGTGCCTCTCTTAAGTAGCACCATTGTTTAAAAAAGGCAACAGGAAAGAACCCTGGAATCATAGGCTAATTACATTGGTGAATGTGGATAATAAAAATCTTTGGTTCACTGATTTTAAGGGATCTAGAAAAATGGGCCATAGAGCCAGGACATGTTAAGGCACAAATCTTTATGGCCTAATTTTGAATCTGTTTCAAAATAAGTATAGCCCCTCAAATGCACCTAATATCTTTTTGTACGTTGTGGAATATTTTTTCTAGTCGTTGTTAATCATAGAAAAGTGTGGGCTAAACTTGATAATTGGGGCCTGCCGGGTGCCTACTTGGTTTTTTAATCCACATGCACTCTAACACCGGATTGAGCGTCTGACCGGATCAAAATGGGCTTCCCCTAAAGAAATTAACACATCTAGGGACCAACGCAAGATTGTATATTGGCCCCTTGACTGTTTATTATATTTATATCAGATATTGTAGATGGCCTGGAATGTTATGCATGCGCGTCACACAGATAAGGGGAGCATCATCTGAAGTGGCTCACCTGCGCTGATGATGTTCTCCTAATGGATCAGACGCAATTGGGTATTCAGGAACTTTTAAGGGGTCTAGAGACCAATGTAAAACTGAATGCTTTAATCATTACCAAAAGTAAAATGAAGATTCTAAGATTGGCTTGATCATAAAAGCTGATAAAGTTTAGATTGTATCAAAAAGAGATGAATTTGGATGTAATAGAGCATTTTATATACTTGGAAATTTCAATTATTTCTTACACTAATAAAAAGGACTGAGTTTCTTATTTGACAACTAAGATTGAAATAATGTAATAACCAGGAAATCCTCAATCCTTGTCCTCCTTGACCTCTCCACTGCTTTTGATACTGTCGATCACCCCTTACTTCTCAATACTCTTTCCTCCTTTGGCTTCAAAGACTCAGTTCTTAACTGGCTCTCCTCTTACCTCTCCAACCGCTCATTCGCTGTCTCTTGGGGTGGTCAAACCTCCTTCACCTTCCCTCTGAACTATGGTCTTCCCCAAGGTGCCGTCCTCGGACCCTTCTTATTCTCTCTCTATACTTCACTTCTCGCTCCTTTCATCTCCTCTTTTGGAATTTCTCACCTTTTCTAGGCCGATGACACTCAACTGTTCCTCTCCTTCTCTTCCTTCACCCCTGACCTTCATCTTAAACTCTCCTCCTGTCTCACTGCCATTAAAAACTGGATGTCATTGCATTTTCTCTCTCTCAATACGGACAAAACTGAAGTCCTTTTCTTCCCTTCCAACACACTTCCTCCTCCCTCCCCCCCTCCTTCCATTCATTTGCCCCCGGCCGATCTTCCTATTTCCGCTCATGCGAGGAATCTAGGAATCTAATTTGACTCTTTCCTTTTCTTCACTTACCAAATTTCCCTCACTACTCGCTCTTGTCGCTATCACCTCTTTAATATCCGTAAAGTCTGTTCTTCTCTTACTTTCCATGCTACTAAACTCTTAATCTTTTCTCGCCTTTTGTACTGTTCTCTCTGTTTCGGTCTCCCCTCTTCCCATCTCGTCCCCCTTAAATCCCTTTACCACTCTGCCATCAGCACCCTCTGTCTTCTCTCTCCCTATGATTCCATCTCCAATTCACTTACCAACCTTGGCTGGCTTCCCTTCCACTCCCAACTTAAATACCACTTCCTTTGTCTCGTTTTTAAATCTCTTCATGACCTTGCCCCTCCTTACCTCTCCTCTCTTCTCTTCTCTCATTCTATGCCCCCTCTCGCTCTCTACGCTCTGCGGATCACTTTTTACTCTCTGTCCCCCCTCCTTGTGCCTCCTCTCTTTTCCGCTCCTTCCAACTCCTTGCCCCCCTACATTGGAACTCGCTCCCTTTCTCTATCTGATCTATCTCAACTTATTCCTCCTTCTGTTCCTCCTTAAAAACACTCCTTCTTCACACCCCTCCTTGACTTCTCTCCCCTTCCTCCTCTCCTTTCTCCTCCCTACTCCATCTTCCTGTTCCTTTATCTCTTTCTGTCTCCCCCTTTGACTTACACCCTCCCTTCTACTCCCTCTACTCCCTCTTCCCTTGCCCTTTCCTCCTTCCCATACCTCTCCTCTTCTCTTTCTTCCCAAATGCAAATTGTTACACATGCTGTTTTTTCTGGTTTGAATCATGTATATTGTATTGCTTCTATGTTCCATGTTTAATGTTTTTTGGTTGTTATGCTGTAAAGCGCTTTGGTGCAAAGCGCTATATAAATAATAAAATACAAATACAAATACAATAACGCTTCACCAATATGCATACTCACATGCCTGGAATAGCATTGCAACACTACAAATACGCACCCATGCGTAATGTTCAAATCACTTATACTTAATATACATTAAAATATAAAGATACATGCACACCACATTTGCTTATGCACCTACCTGGTATTCCATTTTGAAAAAACTGCAATGTTAACTCCTTTACAAAACAACAACTCTTTTATTGACAAATGCATGTGCTAATAATAACTAACTGTGCATTTGTAATGCAAACTATTTCTATGTTACTATACTACTAACTAATCACCATACAGAAACCCTCTGCGGAATTTATTATACAACAAAGGCACCTATTAACAATATTACACACGAGTGTGGGAGCCCCTCTACTGAGAACGAGCATAGCTCAAATGCCCTGTTCTATGGTAGTTCTCCCACTCAGGAGGGTCTACAACCACATTTAGCTCAATGCACCCATCAAAGTGGACAAATATCCATTTGCATATCAGCCTGGTCCCACAAGGGCAATCCAGCACCGAAATTCAAGGCAATTCTCCTCTGAACAAGAGTACCATCAGTTATCCCAGACACATATGTTGGCATTGTTGGGCCTCACAGCCTCTCTAAAGCAAAGTGAACAAGTGGTGCATGTCTGGATTACCCTAGGTTACTTAGGGTGAAACCCCAAGTTTTACAAATTAAATATGGGTGTGGGAGCCCCTCTACCGAGAATGAGCATATGTCAAATACCCTGTTCTATGGAATTTCTCTCACTCTATAACCAGGTTTTAAATATTAAACACTTCAGTTGAAGACAGTGATCAGTGTGGATGCAAAGTAAGAACCCTTTATAAACATTTCTACATGATTCATAAACATAATCACAAGTATTACAAATAATGTTAAACTTGTATAACTTCTAATTTCATACTTTAAAATAAATAATGTATGCTTACTTTATTGCAGTACATTTTAAAATGAAAATGTCAACCACAACCACTCCTTTAGACGCTTCAATAAAGCCAGTTTAGTAAAATCATTATTAGAAAATCGACATTTACCAGTGTATGACAATTCTTTGTATGTGAACATTATTAAACAATAAAACCTAACCTTTAGTTATTTATTTAATAATGTAGTATCACAATTAATGTGAATTACAAATACAACTTTTTTCAGTACCATACTATTTAGTTGTTCAATGAGTTCCTACGATGCATACACTGTATGGCTTCAACAAGTGTGTACGCTAATTTCTGTTACTTTTGTAATAGTAGCATACTATTTGTAGCACTATATATTAAACTAGCAGGTGCCCCTGTGCTTTGCATAGTAATTCCTACTTCAGTCCTAGTTTGAAGTGTATTTAATGTACTCAACTAATTCTTCCTTGTAGACAATATTGCTAGTCTTTCTTGCAGGAGCTAGTGTGAACAAATTGGCCCTCATTCCGACTTTGGAGGTAACCACGCCGCTATTTGCGGCATGGCTGCCTGCAAAATCATTCCGACTCCAGCCTGGTGAATGGAGGAATTACCGGTCCATTCCGAGGTTGGAGGGACCGGTATTTCCCCATTCACCAGGGCCATTCCTCATCCCCATTTGAGCCCCCATAGGGCTCAATAGGAAGGGGGAAGGTGGCAATAACGATACCGTAAATTACGGTACCGTTTTTGACCCCGGTGTCCCTTTGCGGGTCCCGTCCTTAATGCCTGCTAAAAGCAGGCGTTAAGGAAGGACCTGCAAAGGGAACTCGTAGTAGGGCGCAAAGGGATTACCGGCACCGGTGTCATTACCGGTGCCCGGTATCCCTTTGCACCCTACTTGTAATGACCCCCAATGTCTTTGTTACTAACTCTGGAGCAAGCCACATAAAGTTGAACATGAGAAATGCATGAATCCCATAAATCGATTCCAACCACTTTGAGTTGGAGCCTTGAGATTGTGCAGCAACATTATTGGTGTCCCGATCAACAGCCAAGGCAGCCGCGACCTGAACATAAGTGCCATATGTGTAGGGCTGAAGCGTAAGCTTGAAGTGTTGTACCTCTACGTGTAGGGCTGAAGCATGTGAGCTTCATACACTTGAGATGGAATACATTCATCAACTTCCATGGGAAATTATGTTTCTGTAATTATCATAAGAGATTTGCCATGATGGGACGGACAATATCATTGCGGACACTATTGAAGAGACATCCACTTTTTCCTGTAACCCGCATAACCCGCACTGTTTTGTGTCACCCACATGACTGCAAAAGTGAGTGCTGCTAATTTCAGCTAGACCAATGAACTACTGAAGTTTTCATGAATTGCTGAACTTTAGGAACAATGAACGTAGAACTACGGCAGAACTACGGTGTGAAGAGCCATTTGGCAGGGCTAAGCATTGCAGACTGCTTAAAAAAAATCTGAAAAAGGTATCTTTTATACTTGTTACATTTCCTACACCGTGGAACCTACCCTCATGTCAAATTTCAGATTTGTAGCATGTGGAGAAGTATGCTGAACATTTTGAACAGACACACAAACATATCCAAGCATTGAAGAACTTTTTAAAAAAAAGAAATTAGTCAGATGTATATTTTATACTTTTTACATTGTCCACACCATTGAACCTACCAACATGCCACATTTCAGGTTTGCAGCATGTTGGGAAGTATACAGAACATTTCAATCAGACACACACACATAGCCACAAATATCCCTTTTACATACATAGAGATTCTAATGCGAATGTTTGTAGTAGCGTACATTTTAGTTGACATGCTGGATACACTTTATAGGTTCTCCGGAGAGTACATTCAATAGCTATCCATTAGGCACATTTACTATTTGACAAATGCCCGTACAATTATAACAGACAAGTGTGTATGCTAAACAATACAAATAACATAATGAATGTACAATAAAGAAAACATTTGACTAACAATACACAAAATCTACAGCTTTGTTTGTAGCATTGTGTCATACACTTCACATTTTCAACAGGTGTATATACCAAACGGGATGTACAATGTCATCAGCGTACATAAAGTATGTTAAACTAAAATATATATATAATTTCCTTTGGACTCTTGTAAAATGTATAACTGCTTACTTTAAAATTCTTAATGTATGATTATTTTATTTCAGCAAATTTGAAAATGACAACAACTCCTTTAGACTCTTCTATGGAGCAAGGTTAGTGAAATAGTCATTGTGAATTCTACATTTACCAGTAAATTAAACAATTACTCACATGTGAACATAATGCTATATCACGATAAATATTAACTACAAATACAACTGTACGCAGTAACATAATATTTGGTTGTTAACTAGTTCATATGTTTAACACACTTCATAGCTTCAACAGGTGTGTATGCTTAATAACCATGTATTATTTAGTTGCTCAACAAGTTCATACACAATCTGTTTTATAGCTTCAATGGGTGTATGCACATAACAACCCATAATAACCATGTATTAGAGACAGTTGACAGGTGTTCTGGCAATTCAGTCCCTTATTTTGTAATGCTATAGAGCCATAAATATTAACTGCAAATACACTAGCATACTAATTACTTTACATGCTTCAGACACTTTTTACCTTCTACCAATGTGTATGCTAAATAGCTATCCATTAGGCACATTTAATCATTAACAAATGTCTTTATAAATTACAACGTACATTTGATCACACATACTGTATGTTCAACAATCCAATTGTACAATTATATACATCTTCATAAGCAGCTCAATAACTCTCTCTGCCTTACAGTCAATTTATCAAAATAAAATGTATGCTATAGCGTACCATTTATAGGTTCAACCAGTTTGTAAGCTTTATACGCCTCACAGCTTTAACAGGTATGTATTTGTATTGGTTGCATTGTGTGTATACCCTAAAATGTATCAATAACATTAATAGCATACAATAAACAAAACATTAAACCAACATCACACATACTTTACAGCTTAAATAACTGTACACTTCACTTAATAATCGCATTCCTATATACATTATTTTGCTTTGACATGCATCCTTTTTCAGCACTTCTGATTTTTGAAGTGTGCCCCTTTCAATTATAACATACATATAATAATTACTTATGTACACTTAATGTAATGTTTGGATCACTCTGCATATTTAAATGTAACAGTTTTAACATGTGTTTATGCTAAACAGTAGGTGTTGCATCATCGGTGCTCAACTGATAAAACAAACCCACATTAAACATGATGTACAACTTGCAAACAGTAACCTAATAAGAGTAGTAATTCCAACCTTATCTTGTAATATGTCAGTTGTTGATTTGAACATTTCAAATATTACATAATTTACAATAAAACATGTACTAATGTTACTATTATTACATTAACAACATGTCTCATGTATTATAGGTGAAACATTAACATTAAGACAGGATGAAAAAACAATTCAACCGAACAATACAAGCAAATGTTGAGTAGAAAAAAAAAAAATTCTCATAACTCTTGTAAGTATAATTTGTTACAAAACAAATGAGAACACATACAACTAAAACTTGTAAAGTTAACAAAAGTAAAACCACATTTTCTTTTGTCTAATACACTCAAAATATAATTGTGTTTTATTACTAGTGCACTTAATAATAAAATAAAAGTTGCAAATCATTCTCCTTTATAATCAAATGCCCTTTGTTATTTACACATGTGTAAGCATAACAAAGGTAAAACAACATTGGGGCTCACACAAAAAACAAAAACACAATTATCTTTTAAAAATAAAAATGTAAAAAACAAGAAAAACAAAAGGCTTGGTCGTTCAATAACCAAAATTGTCCTTTTTATTTGATTTCAGCTGGAAAACACAAGCATGACAAAAGCTGCAAAAGAAACAAACACACAAGGACAGACACCACAAACATTCCCGCAAAAAGGAACCCAAAAAAGGAACAAAAAAGCAAACACATCAATAGCAAACAGGAAGTTCAAAAAAACATTCATTTACACTACACTGAGGACATTACAACTATGCCTACCAGTGTTAATATTACAGGAGTCGTAGTACAAGATGGATTTCCTAAAGAGCAACTTAATATGGAAACAACAATGTTTATTGCACTTGTTGAAGTCTTTCCTTCTGCATCCACAAGTTCTTTAAAAGATTTAAAACAAACAACTGAAAACACAATTATACCTTTTTATAATTTCAATGGTACTACTGAGGCTACCATTACCACGCCTCCTCTATTTATTTCACCATGCAAAAAACCTAAAATTAATTAACCAATTAAAATTAATAAAAAGCACTCAGTCTAATTTGTTTCAACAGTACAAACAAACATTTACTATTCAAACTGAAAATAACCTACATGTGCTATTGCCAGTTCTAGCAGTGTTAAAATAATCAAAAGTGCTGTTACACCAAATAATACAAAAGACACATCACCTAATACTGAAGATACTAATATTCCACAAGGTCCAAAAATTCAAAAAAATAACACAAATGCATCCCCTCCTATTACTATCTCAAAGGTCTGAACTGTTATTATAGAGACTCCAAAAAAGATTTTTTACCACTATACTAGTACTGTTTTAATGGTGCGAAGTACTTTTAGTCAGGAAAAAACTAAAATACATAGTAGCATTTCACCTACTTATATTTCAAAAGTTAAAGCTTCTCATTTACATACAAATAAAACAAATTATTTTCCAATGCCAACTCCTGTAACATCATCACAAAAACAATGTAAAAATCTGTCTAGTTCAAGTAGTAGTTTTTTAACAAGTAAAACTGGCATGGGGCACACAACAAAAAATAGTAATGTACCTGTCACTGGTACTTTTTTAACTTATACATCATCAAGTTAGCTCAACTACTGAAGAAACATTACAACAACATGTCCCTAATACTGACAGTAATACAAGCATTTCAAGTGGTGATATTAACAAAACCAAAAAGCAACATAAACCTCTGGAACAATTCCATTTGGCAAATTAACATCTTGGATTTGGGACGACTTTGAAACTCCTTAGCCAGATGATGTGCAAAACATACTCAAGTAATTTGCACCATGTGCAGAGCAAATCTAAAAAGGGGTAACCACCAAAAATATGATATTTGAAATAGACACGAGCAGATATATTTTAAATATGTTTATAAAAAAAGACTGAAGAAACTTCAATAAAACCAGTTCCATTGTAGTTAGTACAAGAAAAGGTGTACAAGTAGAAAAATTGCATGAGCATGTACCTTCTAAAATCCCCCCAAAAAATCAAGTTGTTGATTCTTTGTTAGTTCCAACTTTACCAACTATTGAGCCAGAATATGCTTATTCTTTTAACGTTGCTTGAAATGTGGAACAATAATTGCAGTATGAGGAATACATGCTGCTAATCATCTGCAAAAAACAGAATATCATTAATTCAGAGATACCTTTAAAAAGTAAATATTTATTAAAACCATTATACACATACAAATACACATTTGCACTTTAGGGTTTGTACTTTATTGCCTATTCATAAATGTTGGCTTTTGCTGTTTAATAATATTAATAGATTTTTAAAAATGGTATATTTAAAATTACATTTTTATAAAATGAATATAAATCTGGCCCAAACAAACTAAAGCAATGTATGAATGGGTTTTACATAATGACTTACAGTAATACAGAATTAAAATCATATTCAATTACAAAATGAAAAGTAATATATATTTACATATATTAAATATCAGTAACAAATAACAATAAAATACACTAAAGATATTTTTATGTTATTGCATTTACTGCATATAAAACATTCATTTTTAATGAACAAATATGGCTCAAAGAAAATCATATATTTCAAAACAGTAAATCCACCATATGTAACTTTAAACATTAATAAAACAATACCCAAACACAAATACACTTTCTACCAATTTAAACATATAAACCCACTGTAAAGACCGGTAGGGGGTGTCTGTACTTCCGCTCTCTATTTGGTAGAGGAGAGGCACAGCGGACCCCAGCCAAGATTCTCTATTTGGTAGCAATGGACGAGCAATCAAGGCCTAGCGTCTCAGGAGGTGATGCAGGCTGGTTCTTAAGTACAGTGTAGTCCCCGAACCCCCACAAAGGAATGTCCACACACTGTATTACTGAAAACACAGTCTTTATATAATTAATATTCAAAGGTATGTACACGATCACAATAACGCACTTTTTACTTGGAAGTCAATAATGATAAATATATACACGTCTAGAGTGGTACCACTAATGTTATCAAATCTCATTAAAGTGCATCAACTGTACGGTTAAAATGTCACACAGATCAATAACAGGCAGGAACGTAAGATGGTTGAAACAATAGGCAGAATGCTGACCCCTACCGCTAGGCACAATTCTGTGTGGAGATCCCCCCACCTGGGCAACCTGTAAATAAAGATATATAGCACAAGCCCAGTCCAAATGTTCAATAGTCTTACTTCTTCCTGTTAAGGTTTTACCCACACAATGTACCTGGTGGAGTAGAGTTCTTTGACGATGCGCCGACCGATCCTTCTTGAGTGCATCCCTTTCAGGCGGGAGCCACGGATCATCGAGAGGTGTCAGGGAACTTGGCATTCGGTGTCGGGGAATCGACGGCCCTTCTTGAGTGCCCTCCCTTTAAGGCAGGAGTCACGAGTCGTCGAACGTCCGACGGTGAACAGGGTGAACTATGGCAGGGAAGTGGCAGCTTCGTTCCTAGCGGTGCTCCTCGACGACAGAGCGTTGGCGTCCTGCAAGGAAGAGGTGTGCGGGGCACCTCGGTGACGATAGTTCTGGACCGCAAAGAGATGATGAAGAACTGTGGCCCAGCAAGGGCGTCGAGTCGTCGGTGTCTCTGCGGTCTGTAGGTGGCGGGAAACCCACCGGTGGATGCTCCTCGGCGCGTCGACGGTCGGGCCTTCTCCAGCGGGAGACAAGCGGATGCCGATGCAGACGAGAGTGTCCGATGATCAATTGAAGTTCTTAGGCAAACGGGAGCACGGCGGCTCTGGTCAGCGACGGCGGTCGTCGACAGTGGCGGACAACAGTCCGGGTGCTTCTCCTTGGAGTTCCGCAGCAGTCCCCGTATCGGGTCGGCAGCCTGTCGAAGGTCTGTCTACCAGGGAGTGCTGGCAAAGATCAGCTGTGCACGATGGTCCCTCGTAGCTCGGGAAGAGGGCGCCTTACCAGGTCCTCTCTGGGTCAGTCCTTGGAAACACAGCAGCCTTCAGATTGCGAGGGAGAGCCACAGCACTCCTTCTCGTCCAGCGGGGGTTTCAAGGTCAAGCGTCAGTTACTCCAGTTACTCGTCGTAGTGGACTTCAGCTTCTGAACACGATTCCTAGCAGTGAGAGGTCCCCAGATATACTGTTGATCTCTCATTCATTCTGCTGGGTCACACTCAAGCATCCAATCATGACTACGGGCATTCATGCAGGCAGGCAGCCAATCAGACACACAAGGTATTCAGGCCATTCACTTCTCTCCAGACACTCACAACAAGTTATGTGTATTGGGACAAGTACCGAGCCATTCAACACTCCAAGCTGCATTCATACCGGTTTCGGGCAGGGTTGTCTCAGTCATTGTGTCAACCACCAGATACTAGACACCCACAACACAGAATGCATATTCATCACACACTCTATTCACCCAGGTCCCACCCACAGGAGGTACCCACAACATACATCACCGGGAAGGCTCCAGCTAGTCTGGCCAGGCCTTCACTACAACACCATATATGGCGCTTCCACCCAACAGCCAGTCAGGGGGAAGGGACAGAGTCAGGGCTTCCCAGGACTTTGGGAAAACAAGGTAATGGGTAATAGAAAGCAAGAAGCCACCGGGGCCATCTTGTTTTCCATCAGGAATCAACTGATCCCAATGGCAGGGCCGGGGTATCCCAAAATGGAGGATACGCCGCGCACCTGTCACATTCAGCATGGAGCTGCCACCAGCCCATACCCTGCTCTGTGGGCCACCCACAGGTGCCCAAAAACATACACTAGGGGCACAGGGTTGTACCCCCACCCATGGGTGCCATAAGGGTATCCCACGGGTCCGTTCACCAAACCAAAAGAAAGAGAGCTGCACCGCCAGGAGTCCCACATGAACTCCTGCGCAGAAAACACGACAGAACACACGATAAAAAGCAGTAAAGGACAAAGATACGGAGGTCCTGTCCCTCCGATGCATTTCCAGCATCACAGTCGCCCCCCCCAGACTGAGGTGGAGGGTGCCTAATCTCCCACGGGATAGACACCCTCATCCAGACGGTCAACATACCTTCTGGAAAGGCCATCTGCATTATCGTGACTCTTCCCTGGTCTGTGCTCTATGGTGAAGTCTAGCCCTTGCAGGCTAATGGACCACCTGAGCAATTTCGGGTTCTCACCCTTCATCTGCATAAGCCACTTCAGGGGCTTATGATCTGTTTGGACCTTGAAGGTTGACCCCGTAAGTTAGGGCCTAAAACGCCTAAGGCTCCAAACTATACTAAAACATTCCTTTTCAACAGTAGCCCACCTAAGTTCTCTACCCTTGAGTTGTCTACTGATGAATATGATAGGATGTTCTCTCCCTTTGTCATCTAACTGGGACAAGACAGCTCCAAATCTGGTGTCGCAGGCATCCGTCTGGACAATAAATGGTCGGCTGTAGTCAGGCGCACACAACACAGGTGCCCGACACAGACTTTCTTTCAAGCCATAAAGGGCCCTCTGACAGTCTTCAGTCCAATTAACCTTCCTAGGCTGTTTGGGTGAAGTCAGAGCTGTCAGTGGTGCAGCTATGGTTCCATAGTCCGCCATGAAATTGCGATAGTACCCGGTGAGGCCCAAAAAGGCTCTCACCTGGGTTTGAGTAGTGGGAGTCTCCCAGTCCTGTACATCCTGTACCTTACTGGGGAGAGGTTGGATTTGACCCCCTCCTACCTCATAACCAAGATACGTGACTTTCCCCTGAGCTATCTGGCACTTGGTGGCCTTGATAGTGAGGTTAGCCCTTTTTAAGGCCTGCAACACTCTACCCAGATGTGTCAAGTGCTCTTCCCAAGTGGAACTGTAGACGGCAATGTCATCTAAATAAGCCACACAAAAGGCTTCCAGCCCACTGAGAGCATGATTGACCAATCTCTGGAAGGTGGCAGGGGCATTCTTCAACCCAAAAGGCATGACCCTAAACTGGTAGAGTCCCTCTGGTGTTGAGAACGCTGTCGTTTCCCTGGCATGGTCCGTCAGAGCTATTTGCCAATAGCCTGAGGTGAGGTCAAAGGTGCTCACAAATTTGGCAGCACCTATGGTATCCACAAGCTCATCAGCCCGGGGCAATGGGTGCGCGTCGGTTTTGGTGACGGCATTGACTCCTCGGTAGTCCACACAGAACCTCCAATCCTTGGTACCGGCCTGGGAACTTGCCTTGGGGACAAGGACCACTGGACTGGACCAGGGACTGGTTGAGGGTTCAATAACACCCAGATCCAACATCTTGGCGACCTCAGCCTGGATGTGGTTCTTAACTGTATCTGACATTCGGTAGCTCGTGCTCTTGACAGGCACGCTGTCACCAGTGTCAATCTCGTGCTTACACCACGGTGTAAGGCCTGGCGTCAGCGAAAACAGAGAGGCATACTGCTGGAGCAAAGTCTTGCAGGTCCTCTGCTGCTCGGTTGTCAAATCTGGAGAGAGCTGCACTCCCTCCACTGAGCCATCCTGAGGGTTGCTATGCAGCAAATCAGGAAGGGGCTCACTCTCATCCTCTTCTTGCTCTGAAGCCAGCAAGAGACATGAGACTTCTGCTTGCCTGTGGAACAGCTTGAGCCTATTAACATGGAATACCTGAGGGGCTACCCCTGGGATTCCCATGTCAACCAGATAATTGACCTCGCCCATCTTGGAGGCTATCCGGAAGGGTCCAGTCCATTTATCTGCCAATGCCCCAGGCTTGGTAGGCTCCATCACGAGGACCTCCTGTCCCGGAGTCCACTCCACTTGCGATGCTTTAAGGTAATGCCAGTATTTGTTCAATTCCTGGCTGGCCTTGAGATTCGCCGTTGCTTGACCCATCATCTGTGTCATCCTCCGTCTGAAGCCTAACACATAGTCCCCCACTTGCTTGGCGGGACTGGGAGGGGTGGCTTCCAAGCCTTCTCTGATCAAGGCGAGGGGCCCCCTCACGGGATGTCCAAAGAGCAACTCAAAGGGGCTGAAACCAACACCCTCTTGAGGTACCTCTCTGTAAGCAAACAGCAGGCATGGCAGGAGGAGATCCCATTTCCTCCTTAGGGGCTCTTCCAAAGCACCTAGCATGCCCTTGAGAGTTTTATTAAATCTCTCAACCAGACCATTGGTCTGGGGGTGGTAAGAAGTGGAGAACTTGTAGGTTACCCCGCACTCTTTCCACATGGTTTTCATGTAACTAGACATGAAGTTGGATCCTCGGTCAGAGACAACCTCCTTGGGGAATCCAACGTGGGTGAAAATGCCCAGGAGTGCCCGGGCAACCACCTTGGCAGTAACAGTCCGAAGGGGTATAGCCTCAGGGTAACTGGTGGCATGATCTACCAAAACCAGGATGAACCGATGTCCACCTGACATGGGAGGGTCAAGGGGACGACAATGTCGATGCCCACCCTCTCAAACGGTGTGCCAACCACTGGCAATGGCTGCAGTGGGGCAATGACACTGCCTCCAGTCTTGCCAGACAACTGACAAGTTGGGCAGGTCCTGCAGTGGGACTCCACTTCTACTCCCATCCGAGGCCAGTAGAAATGGGCAGAGAGCCTCTGCTTAGTCTTCTTGGTACCAAGATGACCCGCCAAGGGCACCTCATGCGCCAACTGCAGTAGGAAGGACCTGTAAACCTAGGGTACCACCAACTTCTTGAGGGCACCAGGTTCAGGCTTAGTGGGCTCACTAACAAGGAGCTCACCCTCCCAATAAATCCGGAAAGTACTAGGCACTTCGCCTTGTGCCTGGGACAGGGCCTGTTTCCTCAGACCCTCGAGAGAGGTACACTCTCTCTGTCCTTTACAGAAGTCTGCCCGAGAGGGTCCCCCTTCAGCTAACAAGCATTGAAGATCGGGATGATCCTCCGGGTTGAGAACCTCTCCCACAGGAGAGTCTTCTGGCTCTTCTCCCACAGGAGTTGAGACGGGGTTTACCACTGGACCCAGCCGTCCGGAGATGGATCCCAATGGGTGCTGTAGGAAAATCAGGAAGAGAAGGAGCTCCCTCCACAGAGGTGGCCTTCTTGCTCCTCCTTCGTCGTGCCTTGGGCCGCGCCTTCGGCTCGGGTACCTGACTCACAGCCAGGCCCGGTGTCACCTGTGATCTAGTGACCACAGCCACAGTCATGGGAAGACCATCCGCGATCAATCCCAACTCGACTAGATCGTTACCTAACAGAATGTTAGCAGGGACATTGTACTGAACCAGGACAGGAAGATTTGCTGTCTTGTCTCCAATTACGAGTGTGACTCGGGCTACAGGCGATAATTTGGGAGACCCACCAGCTAACCTGGTGGTTCTCAGAGGAGCATCTACATAGTCCTCTGGCTTGAGCAGGGTCCTGTCCACCACTGTCATGCTTACCCCAGTGTCTCTCAAACCAGTAGAAGGCTGGCCATTCAGGAGAACACTTCTCAAAAATCTACAGGTGTTCTGTGTGTTCTGTGGGATAGTCGCCAGTACTTCCGTGTACTAGTCCCAGGCCCCAAGGGACACTAAGGAAATCTCTACGGGAGCACCAAAAGTGATTCCGGTAGAGGAGGGGAGGACAGTAGCCTCCACCTCAGACATGGGGTAAGGGTAGGTCAGGCTGACAGCCTGTACTCCGAGTGCCTTACCTTTACACTTGGAGTCACCCCTTTTGTGATCCAGAGCCCCACAGTCCCAACAAGTGCCGGGAGTGCGGTGTACGGTACTGGAACCACCGGGAGCCTGCTTTGCAGCAGGTGGACCACTACTCTTATTCCCACCCACAGATGACTTATCCCCACTAGATTTTTGGGTCTTAGGAGAGGAGGGTTTAGGTTTATTCGACGGTGACTGCTTTTGGGACTCCTCAGCTTTCTGAGAGGCCTCCTTTTCTTTGTCCTTGTCCTTCCCACTGGAGTCCTTAGGGGACACCCGGTGGGAGACCCACTTGTCAGCCAACCTAGCCAGCTTAAAGGGATCCAAAATGTTCTGGTCAGCAACATACTGACGCAGTTCCGGTGAACAGGCTTCAGAAAAATGCTCAAAAAACAACAGGTGGGACAATTCAACAAAAGTTTTCACCTTGTAACCGTCAATCCACCCCATCATATTCATGTGCGCAGCACTCACCCAGTCGACCCAAGACACATTCTCTCTTTTCTTAAAATCCCTGAACCTTTTAAGGTATTGGGTAGGTGTCTTGCCAAACTTGGCAATCAAAGCAGATTTCATACACTCATACTGACCCCTTTCTTCCACACTCAGCTTCAGAATACAGTCATATCCAGTTTGAGGCACTCTGCTTAGCAAACACTTAGCCCAATCTCTTTTGTCAACATCATGAATTGCACAAGCCATTTCAAACGCTTCAATCCATTGGAGGATATCAGAACCCTCCGAAAAACACACCAACCAAATCCTTCATAAATTTAGTGGCTGGGGACATGACACTCTCACTGGGTTTCGCTGAAGTCTCCACTCGAGTTTTCTCTCGCTGGATTCTCTGACATTCAGTGTCCTTGTCTTTGAGTTCAAGATCCCTATTCTTGAGTTCCACTTGTTGCACCAGCTCCTCTTTCTTAAGCTCAGCATTTATTTCCAACTTGCGATATTCAAATGCCAATTTCATCCTTAATAACTCAAGTTCCAAGGAATTGCTGGGGTTCGGAACAGAGGCAGCAGGAATGGCGGCATTCCCAGAAACAGATTCAGTAGAAACCCCAGGGGCAGAGTCCTCATTGGTTGCATTCCCCCCTCATCAAGAGTTTCACCATCGGTCTGGTAGTCCACCAGGGCAGCTATCAGCTCAGCCCTAGACTTATCCACAAAGTCTAACTCCCTGGCTTCACAAGCACTCTGGAGAGCCTCTAAACTCATCCGAGTCAATTTACCATTCGCAATAAACTCCATTGCTTGTAATGCAGTTATTTTGTACACACCCAAACCTTAATCGAATAAAGTGCAGATATTTTGTAAGTGGCACGGTTATACACTGATTCTTAAAACCATAAGCATCCCACCGCTGCCACCAGTGTAAAGACCGGTAGGGGGTGTCTGTACTTCCGCTCTCTATATAGTAGAGGAGAGGCACAGCGGACCCCAGCCAAGATTTTCTATTTGGTAGCAATGGAGGAGCAATCAAGGCCTAGCTTCTCAGGAGGTGATGCAGGCTGGTTCTTAAGTACAGTGTAGTCCCTGAACCCCCACAAAGGAATGTCCACACACTGTATTACTGAAAACACAGTCTTTATATAATTAATATTCAAAGGTATGTACACGATCACAATAACGCACTTTGTACTTGGAAGTCAATAATGATAAATATATACACGTCTAGAGTGGTGCCACTAATGTTATCAAATCTCATTAAAGTGCATCAACTGTACGGTTAAAATGTCACACAGATCAATAACGAGTAAACCAGCAATAGAGATAGGCAGGAACGTAAGATGGTTGAAACAATAGGCAGAATGCTGACCCCTACCGCTAGACACAGTTCTGTGTGGAGATCCCCCCACCTGGGCAACCTGTAAATAAAGATATATAGCACAAGCCCAGTCCAAATGTTCAATAGTCTTACTTCTTCCTGTTAAGGTTTTACCTCCCCCCCCAATGTACCTGGTGGAGTAGAATTCTCTGACGATGCGCCGACCGATCCTTCTTGAGTGCCTCCCTTTCAGGCGGGAGCCACGGATCGTCGAGAGGTGTCGGGGAACTTGGCGTTCGGTGTCGGGGAATCGACGGCTCTTCTTGAGTGCCCTCCCTTTAAGGCAGGAGTCACGGGTCGTCGAACGTCCGACGGTGAACAGGGTGAACTATGGCAGGGAAGTGGCAGCTTCTTTCCTATCGGTGCTCGTCGACGAAAGAGCGTTGGCATCCTGCAAGGAAGAGGCGTGCGGGGCACCTCGGTGACGATAGTTCTGGACCGCAAAGAGATGATGAAGAACTGTGGCCCAGCAAGGGCATCGAGTCGTCGGCATCTCTGCGTTCTGTAGGTGTCAGGAAACCCACCGGTGGATGCTCCTCGGCGTGTCGACGGTCGGGCCTTCCCCAGCGGTAGACAAGCGGATGCCGATGCAGACGAGAGCGTCCGATGATCAATTGAAGTTCTTAGGCAAACGGGAGTACGGTGGCTCCGGTCGGCGACGGCGGTCATCGACAGTGGCGGACAACAGTCCGGGTGCTTCTCCTTGGAGTTCCGCAGCAGTCCCCGTATCCGGTCGGCAGCCTGTCAAAGGTCTGTCTACCAGGGAGCGTTGGCAAAGATCAGCTGTGCACGATGGTCCCTCGTAGCTCGGGAAGAGGGTGCCTTACCAGGTCCTCTCTGGGTCAGTCCTTGGAAACACAGCAGCCTTCAGATTGCGAGGGAGAGCCACAGCACTCCTTCTCGTCCAGCGGGGGTTTCAAAGTCAAGCATCAGTTACTCCAGTTACTCGTCGTAGTGGACTTCAGCTTCTGAACACGATTCCTAGCAGTGAGAGGTCCCCAGATATACTGTTGATATCCCATTCATTCCTCTGGGTCACACTCAAGCATCCAATCACGACTACGGGCATTCATGCAGGCAGGCAGCCAATCAGGCACACAAGGTATTCAGGCCATTCACTTCTCTCCAGACACTCACAACAAGTTATGTGTATTGGGACAAGTACCGAGCCATTCAACACTCCAAGCTGCATTCATACCGGTTTCAGGCAGGGTTGTCTCAGTCATTGTGTCAACCACCAGATACTAGACACCCACAACACAGAATGCATATTCGTCACACACTCTATTCACCCAGGTCCCACCCACAGGAGGTACCCACAACATACATCACCGGGAAGGCTCCAGCTAGTCTGGCCGGGCCTTCACAACAACACCATATATGGCGCTTCCACCCAACAGCCAGTTAGGGGGAAGGGACAGTGTCAGGGCTTCCCAGGACTTTGGGAAAACAAGGTAATGGGTAATAGAAAGCAAGAGGCCACCGGGGCCATCTTGTTTTCCATCAGGAATCAACTGATCCCAATGGCAGGGCCAGGGTATCCCAAAATGGAGGTTACGCCGCGCACCTGTCACATTCAGCATGGAGCTGCCACCAGCCCATACCCTGCTCTGTGGGCCACCCACAGGTGCCCAAAAACATACACTAGGGGCACAGGGTTGTACCCCCACCCATGGGTGCCATAAGGGTATCCCATGGGTCCATTCACCAAACCAAAAGAAAGAGAGCTGCACCGCCAGGAGTCCCACATGAACTCCTGCGCGGAAAACACAACAGAACACAAGATAAAAAGCAGTGAAGGACAAGGATACGGAGGCCCTGTCCCTCCGATGCATTTCCAGGATCACACCCACCTGCAGTAAGTGTGCTCTTTGTTGGCTTTTATCACGGAGCACAGAGAACTCAGTCTTTCTACGCTGCCCATTGAACCCAGACAGAAGAACAGGACGAACGTTTTAAAATCCACTGCATAGCAAGGAGTGTGAGCAGGCAAGTAGACCAAGTGTGGATACATTTGATCAGGTGCATCGAGATTTACCTAAGATAACAAACTCCTTCACCTCTGTGGCCTCATCCATAGTTTCCACAGAACTGTTTGTAGACCCATCCACTAACACCACTGCTCGAACTGTTGTTGCTTCTATTGTGCCTGCCATCGACAATAACAATTCCCCACTGAACCTTTGTCTTAGTCTTCAGAGGGAATCATTAGGCACCCCTGTTAGGGTAACCAATGCAATGGCTTCTCAGGATTACACCAATATTATTGGCACAAATTTATCAGCATCACCAGACCTGGAAAATATTGTATCAGACTTTCGAATAGTGAGTCTGATTCTACTTTATTTTTGGGAGTGGCGTCCAAGGGGAACGAAGATGACACATCCAGCTTGAGTGTTGTGGCTTTCACTGTAGACACAATACTTGGTTTGCGCTACAAAATGGTCAAGGAAAAACACAAATTGAAGCAAACATTGGTGCAAGTTGTTGACATTATCGTGAGACCATACAAAAGTTGCAATTCTCCAAGGCTAAGTGCATCCCCTCCATTCATTTATACAACAAGTCATGCGTAAAAACGCTGACAAACATCCCTTCCAATCCGGAAGCCCTACTCAAAGGGCATATGTTATAGGCAAATCACGATATGTATGCTTTTTATTCATTTATTGCATTTATTGCTCAAACTTCATTATAAAAATATTCATTTATAGAAAGACCACACATAGCACAATGACATTTCATATATTAAAAACCAATTTTAAAGACACACGTCACATCTAGAAAAAGCACCTATCATATCAAAAAACACTGATCGCATTTCACCCATCCTTTGCTCACATCCACTTTCATCCACATTCATACCATCCACCATTCGTACTGTGCAAAAAATCGCGTTTCTAATCACTCTGTTCTAAAAGTAGAACACCCATCTATTAGGACTCCAATATTGTTATATAATTCCAAACGCATATTTGACACTAGATTTGTTTTCCTTTTCACATAGTTAAACAAGACAAATGTTCAAAAAGGCCTTACTCATGAACATGTTGTTAATTGTCTATATATTTAACAGAAACTCAAAGAGGCCCAACTTCACGAAGTGGGCTCTATAGTGTTGTCTATGGTGTTGTCTACTCGAGTTTCGGGCACCACAATAGACATATACTGTTTCTATCTTGTACACCTCATCAGGACATTTACGTTGTTAAATACCCAAAACCTCAATTCATATCAACATAGTTAAATTCGATATGTATTGGGTGTCATCTAGATGTTCAAGATATAACTTCTTTCCATTTTCAAACAAAGTTCCATACTTCTGTCGGTCCCACTGTGTTTCTGTGACGGTCTCCAACAACGGAGGTAGAAGGAAGAGAAGCCGGGGTGAGTCTATGCACACTTCAATCCAGAGCGTTTTTAATTAGATGTACATCCTGTACTTGATCCGTGCTGGCTGTCAATGCCTCTTGGGTTGTATCTTTCCGCCTGTGGTTATAGTCTGCTCCTTTCGAATTGGGGCCGCCCTGCCCCACTCGTTCCTCTAGTACAAGTATTGCCTCTACCGGGTACTGCTCCCTATTCCTATCTTTCTCCACGTAGACCCCGCCCTCGCCTCTGAGAGTCTTTGTTGCGTGTGTCCAGGCAGAATTGTTCCCTTATTCCTGGTCCATGCCGCACCTCCGCCACATATGCCGGCTTCTCCCTCGGATTCCGTCTATCTCCGTTCTTGACATTATCGTGAGAAACAGTGAAGAATTCACCACTCCCAATGACAGTATGTCTACTTGAGAATGCCATTCTAGACCTGCAATTTCACTTTTTAATTCTACTACACAGTCAAATGTCTCAGACCATGTAGAACTGGTGGTGGTATCCAGTTATGAGCAGCCAAGAACTGTTCTCAAGGACAATAGTTTGAGACGGATAGCTCCCTCGCCTCAAAGAAATATAAAAGATTTATTATTAGACCTGCCTGTGTCACTGACTAAAACTAAAAACTGTGCTCAGGGTACCCATTACCTCACAACCCAAGCGGAAGAACAGAGGGAGGAATACAAAACTAGGGGCCTGTAGACTGAGACAGATGAACATTTTTCTGGTGGTAACCATTTGCCGACTAAGGGCCTCATTACACGGAAGGCGGTAATGGTTAACGGCCACCGTTAATGGTAACGGTGACCGTTAACCATTACCGCCTTACTACGAGGTCCCTTAGCAGGTTGGTGCTTTAACGCCTGCTTTTTGCAGGCGTTAAAAACCAACCCGCTAAGGGACCTCGGAGCTAATTACGGCACCGCAAAATTGCGGTGCCGTAATTAGCGCCTTCCCCATTCCCATAGAGCCCTATGGGGCAGAAATGGGAATGGGGAAGGGCAATGGCGGAAGGGGGATTTACCGCCCCTCCAACCTTGGAATGGGGCGGTAAATCCCCTTTCCGCCAAGGCGGTGCCGATATTTTACCGGCATGAGCCATGGCGCTGATAGCGCCATGGCTCACCGCCTTCCGTGTAATGAGGCCCTAAGTCTGTTAAACAAACTGTTGCCTGTCTTGGCAACCAATCTTACATTTTACCTTGTGAAGACTTGAGGGAGGCTCCCCCGCCGGCGATAAATCTACAGTCCAATCGATCTCACGGGCCTGTGGACAATTGGCTTCACCATCAGAAGGCTGTCAGTGCCCGTTCTCATGCTTCTGCACATAATGTACCACCTATGTGTTTTTCTAATAACATTATAATGCCTCTGTTGCAGTATCCTGTACGCAATGTAAAAATTGAATGTTCCGACAACCCCAGCCATGCTCACATGGTCCCTTTTACTACCACTAAGAGATTGTTGAGGCACCATTACAAAGTCCATGGGGGTCATTACGAGTTGGGCGGTAAGGGTTAACGGGCACCGGTAAGGATGCTGGTGCCGGTAAACCCTTACTGCCCAATTCCGAGGTCCCGTAGCGTGTCCCAGCAGGAACGGGTGGTCTGACCACATGTTCTCTTCGGTTCCCATTAAGGGACCTTGGAGCAAATAACGGTACCACAATTTACAGTACCGTTATTAGCGCCTTCCCCATTCCCATTGAGCCCTATGGGGGCTCAAATGGGAATGGGGAATGGTTAACTGAATGGGGACTTACCGGGTCCTCCAGGGTCGGAATGACTCGGTAAGTCCCCATTCAGCCAGACCGGACCCGTGTCTCCAATCTCGGAATGACCCCCCATGTCCCTTGCAGCCACCAGTGCAATCTGACAGAAAAACACTTGGCAAATGCGTTTAATTTAAGGAGATTTCATCTACTATAGAGAGCCAATTTTTTAAAGTTTTATTCTCAGACTGCTGCACAGAATTTCTTCATTAACGGCCATTTCCACTTTTTTTTGGTCATTATATTTTTTATTAATTTTACCATTACAACAAAGAACAATACCTTATGAATTCATTACAATTGGTTCTCAACAAAGGTCTAAATAACAATGATCATGATAATCACCCCTCAAGTCATTTCATTACAGAGCTACATATTGGCATCGGTCATCTTCAAATCATTTTCAGTTCATTGAACAAAGTCCGTCCCCTCGTTCCGCACCCCAGTTCATTTGATCCAACCCAAATATTCTTGTGCGTCCTACTACATTTCAATTCCAAGTAAGTAGATCCCTTAAAACAGAGTCTATTCACATCTGACCGTCTCTCCTGCTCTTCACCGATCATCTTTCCCCTAAACCATACATTGAGAGGTGTGCCCACAATCTTACTTCAACTGCACACAACTCTCTATGGTAATAATTTCCTGAACAGAAATAACCAATAAAGAACCAATGAAAAACAGTATTTGTGAAGAACAAAACCTATTACCTCAGCATCATGCAACATTCCTTCGATCTATCCCATGTTGCAGTCCTCCATCCTACCCTCCATGTTCATACCCAATGTTTCTTCCTCCCACCTCACGTTTCATCCCGCTATCTACCCGTTTACTTACCCCACACAAATCAGATTCCATGCAGAAATGTGTCAAAGGTTAGCTGAAAATCTGCCTCCCTAGCCCTTGCCCTATCTATCAACCTCTCATACGGGGCTACCATGGCCATTATCTGTTCCCATGCGTTCACTGATGGAGTTGTGGTAGACTCCCAGAGCCGTAAAGTCATCTGCTTTGCCACCATCAGTGCTGTCCTTAACCACTTCTCATCTTGGCTAGCTATATTTGGTACCAATGAAATATCCTGCAGTATACACACCCTTGAGTTCATTTGAGTTCTCCATTTTAGGGTACTCTGCAGTCTCTCCCAAACTCGCAGCCAGTAGCCCTGCTACCCTGGGCATTACCACAGAATGTGCCCTAGCTCTCCCCCACTTCTCCTACACCTCCAGCACCTGTCGTCCTGTGCTAATCGAGACGCCCCTAGTCTCTCCAGGGTCCAATACCATTCCTTTATAATCTTATAGTGTATTAGATTCAACCTTGCCTCCAGCACACCTTTCTCAAAATTATGAAAGATGCTGGGGATTGTCTCCTCAGAGAACTGTTCACCCAGCAACTTCTGCCACTTACCCACTATTCCCTTTCTGACACTGTTAATGTACAATGAGTTTATCATCTTCATGTTAAGCCTTCCCACAAGGCCCTTGCCCCAACTCCATCTCTCTAGTAATGCCGTGAGCTGCGAGCTGCCTGTCTCCCCTTGGCTCTCCCTGACTTGCAACTGTTCCCCGACAGCATATCCCTCACTTGCTTCATCCCTGCATTCTCCCAGCTCATCCAGTGTATCTGCGCCTCCACTATCCTTATTTTACTGTTATGTCAGATGGTTCCATGTGTTAATATGCCAGCAAAAATATAGCCATACAAAAAAAATCGCCATATTTTTGCAGCTATATTAAGGCACCCCCACAACCCCTGTATTATTTTAAAGGGACCGGGGGTCACCCCTGCAATCCCCGCTCCCAAAAACCCCAAATATTATCCCCAATAAAAATATCGCCTATGGCTGTTCCTGACGACCATATATACGGTGATATTTTTGTTGGGGATAATATTACGTGATACCTGTCAGATTGGGGCATCCAGATACCAGTTTTCATCTGACTGAAGCCATTTGTTATCCCTTTGCCATGCTGTTATATTCATACTGAGTATCGAGTGTGCTCTGTCTTCACCCTCCACGCCAAAGATAACCCCAGCCCTTTCTTCTTAGCAATCTTCTGCTCCCACCCATCTTGGTTGATGCGCCTCTGCTCAGAAGATGTGTGCCACTGGGGATAGCTGCCGAGCTACATAATAGATGTCCATCCGGGGAAACCTGACACCCTCCCCCCGCCTCACTAGTGCCTACATCTTGTGCACCTTCAGCCACGGTCTCCTGCTTCTCCACAAAAATGATTTGATACCCTGCATTATTTTTTTCCATCAGTCTCGCCAGCCCTTTCTGGAGTAACATACCAAATACATAATTCATCCGGGCAGCCGACACCATTTTAACTATCTGAGTCTGATCCCAAATGGACAAATTCAACTCCTCTCCCCTCTCCAATTCCGCTTGTGCTTTCCCCCATGCCAGCTCCACATTGTTCCATAAAATGCCCTTCAGGCCCTTGTTTAAATGTATTCCTAAGTATTCAAGCTTTTCCTGCGCCCACTTTACTGGAGCCTCTCGCACGCATCCCGTGTTGTCATTTAAAGGCATTTCTCCCAGTTGATTTTATATCCGGAGAAGGAGTTAAAGCCTTCCACCGTTCTAATCAATTCCTCCACCGATACTTCCGGGTCTGACAGTGTCAACATGATGTCGCCCGCATATAAAAGCACTTTCTTCTCTCCCACTGGCGTGTCTATCCCTTAATATTCTGGTTCATCCTGATGGCCGCCGATAATGGTTCCAGAACCAGAATGAATAGCAGTGGGGAGAGCGGGTATCCTTGCCTTGTCTCCCTACTAATTTCAAAAGCCTCTGATTCCGAGCCATTCCCCCTTACACTGGCGCTGGGATTTATTTAGAACAATTGCACCATTGACACAAACCCTTGGCCTAGCCCAAAACATTTGATTACTCTAAACAGATACCCCATTCCACCTGATCAAACGCTTTCTCAGCGTCTAGTGAAAGCGCTATACAGGGTTCTGTCCCTGTCCTCTCCTGCCATAATAAATGCAGCAACAGCCTGATATTATCTCTCGCCAACCTACCCGGGACAAACCCTGCTTGTGTCTCATGGTTTAACTTTGGTATGACCTTCTTCAGCCTTGAAGTCAATAGCTTGGCAAATATTTTACATTTTATTCTATTCTATTTGATTCTATTCTATTAGCACCTCATTGAACTCCTCTCAGAACCCCCTGTGCTCCCCTGCCTAATTATACACCTGGGCAAGCTTGGCGGCCAACTTGATCCCCCCACCTTGTAAAATTTTACTGGTGGCCTCAAACTATTCATACTCATAATGTATTCCCATAGTTTCTCTGGCTTGATCGTGACCCCCAACATCTCCTGATCCTCCAGCTTTAAGTGCTGTATGGGCAAAGCTTTTAAAAACTGCTGTTCTGATGTCAGATCATCCGCTGGCTCCATTGTATAGAGTGCTTTGTAGAAAGCTCAGAATTCCCATAGATTCTCCTCGGCCTGCGTCACCTGCGTCCCTGTGTCCTTACATTGAATCACTGTGATTCCCCCTGTTCCTCTCTCTTCCTAAGCTGTAGTTGGGGGTAGATCTCTCTCCACAGCAGGGGCCTCCCTCTGGAACAGCCTTCCTGCCTCCCTGAAACTTGAGGAGAACCATCTCCGGTTCTGGAAGCACCTCAAAACATTCCTCTTTGCCTCCACTTTCTCTCCCTATCTCCCCTGCTAAAATCACTGAACCTGGACTGAATCTGCAACTGGGCCACTCACCGATCTCGGTCCTTGGCCCAGCCACTCTTCCTGCACTGCCTCCCTGCACTACGGGACTGTCTATGTATCCTACAGCCCCTCCTCCCGGCACTTACCTTGCACTTGCCACCAGCTGGCCCTATTATTTATCTTGTATTCTACTAACCCTGTACTGCACTTTCCCTTCCCCTCTACCATTGCGCGATCTGAATGACACCTGGCCTAGTAGGATCGTTGTCTGTCTCCCCTTGTCCCCCCCCTTGCCTCGTCGCACCTTGAAACACTTGTGTATAGGCGCGTTACAAATGACTTTTCATATCATTATCATATCTGTACTGCCAACAGCTGTCCTGTCTTTTCCCCTTGCTCATAATAATAGACCTGTGTTCTAAAAAGGGAATACTCTGCTTTCTGAGTTAAATACGTGTTCACCTTGTATTTTGCTTTCCTCAGTGCCAACAAAGTCCCATCCTTGGATTCCTTTTGATATTTGTGCATTCATTCCTTTGCCTCCCTTTCTAGACCCGCAAGCTTCGCCTTGTCCCCTTTCTTCTTCCGGGCCCACTACTGAATCAACATCCGCCACAGTTATGCCTTCCCTGCTGCCCATAAAGTATCTGCCCATAGACGTCATCTATCATTTCTACCATTTCCTTTTTGTCTGTTGGGTTCTTCAATAGGCTAACATTCAACCTCCACCTCTTAGAGCCCTGATATTTCACTGCAAAAACAAAGAGGTGATGGCTGGAAGGTTTAGAATGAATCTTAACCACTGGCATTGCTCTGGGAATCCCTCCAGACCATTGTTCTTCGCCTGCCAAACCATTACAGAAAGGGAACAACCATATGCAAATCAGGCTTGGTCCCACCCCAAAAGGGGCAGTCCAGCCCAAACTGCTAAGTCACATCTCTACTGTACGAGACCACAAGAATCCCCAGACATGTTTCGGCCTTGTTGGTCCTCATCAGTTAGGAGTAGCTTGAGTCTCTAGGCCCAGCAGACACAGGACCCACGTCTGGGCATAACTGTCCCACTCGGGAAAGATCATATGCAAATTGGGCTTGGTTGTACTGCAAAAGAGTTAGTCCAGCCCAAACTGCTAGGTCACATCCCTTCTGCACAAGACCACAAGCATCCCCAAACATGTTTCGGCCTTGTTGGGCCGGAACAGCTTGAGTCTTTAGGCCCAGCAGACACGGGACCCACGTCTGGGCATGCCTGTCCCACTCGGGGTGACAAAGCAAAAACAAAGAGGTGATGGCTGGAAGGTTTATAATGAATCTTAACCACTGGCATAGCTCTGGGCAACCCTCCAGACCATTGTTCTTCGCTTGCTAAGCCATTAGTGAAGGGGAAAGACCATATGCAAATCAGGCTTGGTCACACCCTAAAATCGGCTGTCCAGTCTGAACTGCTAGGTCAGATCCCTTCTGCACGAGACCACAAGCATCTGCAAACATGTTTCGGCCTTGTTGGGCCTATCAATGAGGAGTAGCTTGAGTCTCTAGACCCAGCAGGCACAGGACCCACGTATGGGCATACCTGTCCCACTTGGGGTGACAAAGCAAAAACAAAGAGGTGATGGCTGGAAGGTTTAGAATGAATCTTAACCACTGGCATTGCTCTGTGCAACCCTCCAGACCATCGTTCTTGTCTGCCAAACCACCAACGCCACAAATGCCTATAAAACGCACTATAGTTAAATTATATTGTTGTTTCTTAATCACAAGCAAAGTTAATACTAATTAAATTATTTAAAAACATATGTATACATTGTAAGACCTGTGTTGGGCTCACAATCCCCTAACGAGGATTATCTAATAGTTCTTGCCAGTCTGTTAAATACAAAAGTACAAGAACATTTCCAAATGTGTTTAGTAGTTCTTTTAATCCTGGGTTGTGGTTGCTGACACGTGTTTTGATCCTGGAGGTCTTCTTCAAGGCCAATACAACCAATATGTGGAGATATGCATTCATACAGAAAACACAAAATATGATGGTTCAATTTCAAAACAAACATAATACATGTGGTATTAGGTGGTAGAAAGGTGGTATGTGTGGAAAAGCAGATACATAAACAGAAAAATAAACAGAAAAGTCAATAACATACCCGACATATGAATCCATACAGTATTGGTACATAATTGTTCACAAATAAAAATAAAATAAATAAAACACAGGAGGAAAAAGAGAAAGAGGGTGGCCAGGGTTAGATGCATTGTTGAAGTGCGGGCTTGATAATTTATAATAATATTATAATATTATCTCATATATTATTATATAATTATATTATAAAATTGTCCATAATTCCAAACCTTCCAGCCATCACTTCTTTGTTTTGCGTAAGTCACCCAGAGTGAGGCGGTTATGCCTAGACGTGGCTCCCATGCCTGCTGGGCTTAGATACCCAAGCTATTCATAACTCTTTGTAATGGTTTGGCAGGCAAAGAACGATAGTCTGAAGGGTTGCCCAGAGCAATGCCAGAGGTTAGAATTCATTCCAAACCTTCCAGCAATCACCTCTTTTGTTTTGTGTAAGTCACCCAAGTGGTACGGGTATGCCTAGATGTGGGTTCCATGTCTGCTGGGCCTAGAGACCCAAGCTATTGATATGATATGATATGATATGGCATTTGTAACGCACCTATACACAAGTGTTTCAAGGCGCGACACTTACTGATGACACCCAACAAGGCTAAAGCATGTTTGGGGATGCTTGTTGTCTCGTGCAGGAGGGATGTGACCAAGCAGCTCGGCCTGGACTGCACCTTTTGGGTATGGACGAAGCCTGGTTTGTGTATGGTCTTTGCCCTTTTTTAATGGTTTGGCAGGCAAAGAACGATGATCTGGAGGGTTGATGTGAGGAACCTGAAGGTTTCTCGCCCACTAGTCCCCAGGGATCTGTCATCCAGGTGGCCAGGCAACGGCCATTGCTAATGGATCCAGTTCCTGGGGGTGGAAAGGTGCAGGAGGATCACCTGGGTGAGAGATCCTCAAGGAGTGTAAGTTGGACACCAAAGGTTGAGAGGCGGTATACCCTTCCTTGTGACACCTTTTCCCCATTCTGCCGAGCTGTATATGTAGAAACTCTACCCCCCCTTTTCCAACACAAACACTTTCTCACAGCGTGAATGACGATGGACTAATACCTGTAGGATATTTTGTCTTATTGGGGTCAATTTGGGGTTTGGTGGTATTGTTTTACCGTCAAAATATGAGCGGTAGTTTGATGGTAAATTAGCCTTGCATTTAGATTGGGTTTGGGCTCATATCATTTTAGTGACCATACTTTGTTATATTATATTGTGGAATCTAGTGATAGATTGTTTGCTGTATTTAGTGGTGAGCATAGTTTTCTTCCCTATATTAAACCCCATCATAAAACAAAACCTTCCTTTCTATTAGAGTACCTCATAGTGGTCTAAAGAGAGCCTTGGACCTATGCACGTGATAGAAACCCAACTATTTTATATAGAGCGCCATCTATAGATTGTGACCGGTATCATTGGCTTATCTATATCCAGCGATCTATGCGCCCCTGGGTATCACTGGCTTATCTACATCCAGCGATCTATATAATATATGAGATTCCTTCCAAACAACATGCAAGGAAGGCACACACACACATACAAACCTGCTTTGTCACTGGATGTTATCAGCTTATTCTGGGTTGTTATTTTACCTGCAGGGGCAAATTGACAAATGCACCACTAAAGAGAACAAGTCTCGCCTGTATATTTACATATACATTCACAGATGCAAAAATGACACTAAACCATTAGTTTTTATATATTCTCATTATATTATATACAAATACAATTCACAACCATTAATTCTTACTATGAATACATTGCATCATCATCTGAAATACAAAAGAGAGAACACAGAACAAACAAGCCTTTTAAAACATGGTTAATTCTTCCTCATTCTGTACATGGCGAACAATACATGCAGTGACTTCCCTGCCTTTCAATGCTGTTCTAAAGCTCATCCATTCATGCAGCATTTAACAGTATCCTCACTTGTACTTATCTCCTTACCAAAAGTGTTTCTTTGAAGTCCCCCACGCGACCTTCTTTCACTCGCCTCACAAAGACAGGCCCAGTCAGCACGAAACTCTCAAGCCAGCGCTCTGTGACACCTTGGACTTCTGTCTTCACAGCTCAGTCTCCACGAACTAACTCTCCTCCGCAGTTTTTGCCATTAGCAAAACTCGGATTGTTTCCATTTTGACGTGGAATCTTCAGACACTTTCCTCCAATCAGGATAAAAGCATGTTTTCAGCACCACCCTTCAGTTTTATAACAATGAGCTCCTTGCTCTCTGAGCAATTGTTTTAATTTATTTCCTGCTGCGCATAGTTTCTGCTTTCTGTAAACTAACACAGAAAGAAAAATAAAATATCAGTGTGCATTTGAAATGCATTATAGCGGTGTACCAAAATATGTATTTTCACCACATTTTGAACATGAGACTACATTATAATGTTAGGAAGTTAGAATTAGTGTTTAATAAATGTTAATTAAGTTAGTCAGTTATATAAATAATGTAGTTTTCTATGTACGAGGTATCAAGAAGAAAAAAAAAAGGTGCTCTTCATTCTCTGCAGTTTCATATTGGGCTTTTGCTGTGTTATGAATTCTGTATCTTGCATGCCACCAACAACATATTCACATGTTATACTGGCAACACAAAAACAACTATATGTTTGTGCCATATTACTGCTGGCAACAACAACAAAAAAACATGCCACTACATTTGCAATAAAACACCATAAAATGCCATCATATTTAGTAAAATGCTATATATACTCTTACATACCCAAGCCGTTTACCTGACAAGTCCCAACACAAGAGTCAGGCAGAGTCAGACAATTACCGACAACTACACACTCCTGACTACCCTTTCCCTTCCCCATAGGGATAAAAGGCAGAGCACAAGAGCACACTCCGAGCAAAGCTGAACGCACGAAGAAGCAGCCATTCCAGGATGGCAGTTCAAACAGAGAAGAAAGGCGGCAAGACCTGAAAGGACGTCAAGGAGGGAGTTGCCTTGCCCCTTTCAACCCAGACCCGCAAAGCCTCTGATGAAAGATATGTAAGACCGGGTCTCACAGCTGACAGGTGGTGTGGCAGATTTCAGCGGTACATGGCACCTTCGCGCACTGATTGCCAGGGCGGGAAGACGTGGTGGCCATCGAGGTACTGTCCTTTACTCCAGCAGGAAAAGGAGCTGCCAAAGAGTTCAACACAACTGGTTAGTAGGGGGAGCCTGATAGTCAACAAGCTTGTGTTAAGCTCAATGTTGCAAAGTAGCAACAGTAAGAAGATAAAATAGACAGAGGGCCTCATTAGGAGGCAGGAGGCCACCTAATGAATGGTGCCGGTACGGGACCGGCACCGTTCATTACGGGCTGCCCTATTACGAGGACAGCTGCGGGACCCGCTAAGGAATGCCTGGTCAGACCAGGCATCCTTAACGGGTCCCGCTAGCAGTCCAGGATGCTAACAACATGCCCGTCATTAACGGGCCCGTTGTTAGCATCCTCCCCATTCCCATTGAGCCCTATGGGGCTCCAATGGGAATGGGGAATGTTTTTTTTCCAGAGCCCAGAAAAGGGCAATAACCGGGTCCGCCAAGGTCAGCATGACCTGGTTATTGCCCTTTTCTGGGCCCCGGAAAAAAATCATTACTGGCGGCAGCCGGGTCCTTAATAAGGGCACAGCTACCGCCAGGGTCCTAATGAGGCCCAGAGTCTTTTATGATCAAACTGGGTACCAGAGGCAGAATGGTCCAGCACCATGTGGGCGCTCAGTCTAAGGTCTCTGGCTGGTGCCCATCTCCTGAACAAAGAGACTGGTTTGAATATTAAGAGTAAAGGAAACTTCAGGTACCAATAGGCCATAGGGAAGGCCGGTATAAGGTGTTAAGGTGGTCATACAAGGGTCAAGCCAAATCCTTTGCAAAATCCAAAGTCCTTGACACATTGCAGAAGTTTGGTTATCATAAAACTGGTGTTTAGACCCGATTGGGGGGAACGCTGTGCAAACTTGTCCAGAAGGATGCCTGAAAAATCATAGTGATGATAGACCAATGGTAAGGCTGACTGGGGGCTTAAGAGAAAGCCTGACCACGGCTGGAAAACCAAGGGGAGTGAATCCCACATAGTGTTAAAATACCCATGAACATTGTGATGACAAGTGTGAACCTGACTGAGGGATGTCCACAGTGAGTAGTTGGTCCGAACCTGACTGAGGGAGGTTGACGATTTAGAGAAGGATCAGAGCCTGGCAGAGGGGGATCCAAAGGTGACAGGTATTCACCCCACGTAAAGATTACCTGGAGGAACTTTTATTTTGTTGTTTTGGCATATCAGGCCCTCTGAAGAAGAGACTTAAGCACAGAAGGCCCTGATACTGAGGAAAGGAACTGTAAGATCATGCCAGAGAAGCTGAGGAGGGTGATATGCTTAAAGGTCCTGCTTGTCCCATGCTAAAAATGTGGTGAAGGGAGACCCTGGCCATAACATCTTGACTTATCATTTTGTGAACACTGCTTGTGAACATTGTCCCACACTCTTTTGTAGCATAGCGGTAAGGATTGGCAATATTCTTTTTAGTTTAAGCCCTCTTTATTTTACTGGACTCCACTAGGTGGTCGTATGGTCGTTTATGGTCATAGCTTGCTCGCATCTTAGAATTAGGTTTAGATTAGGCATTTATATCACCCATTTTACAGTTTAATAAACACCCTTGAACTGTGATCACTTGTGTCTTTCTTACTTTGATGCCATGCCTTCCTTACATATCCCAGAGCAATGCCAGAGGTTAGGATTCATTCCAAACCTTCCAGGCATCACCTCTTCTGTTTTGTGTAATTAAAATTAGGGTTGTCTGATTTGCCCAGGAGAATGAGTCGTGTCTTGGGTGTTCTGTGGAAAAGATACAGTTGTGAGGGATCAATATCCCAGTTGTTTGAGCATCATGATAGCCCCAATGTCAGGTTAGGCCATATCACGTAACTAGTAAGTTACGAGGTAAGAGCTAACCTGACATTGGGGCTATTATTATGCTCTAACTAGTCAGTTAAGATCTGCAGGTTCAATGGGATTGAAAACCGGTTGCATGAAAGTAAAGTTGACTCAGTGGTCAGAACTGCTGGATCTGTAGGTACAGATTAAGAATAATATGCAACAAATTGGCAGTTTTGGTAAATGAACTTGAAAACAACAGGGAAAGCTTGGAAAGCTAAAGTGCACGGTAAAACCGTGATCGTCCTTTTAACCGTTAACAAGGAAAACTTATGGTAACACAACAACAACGGTTATACTAGGAAGGCAGGTATTCTAGGTGCATCGTGAGTATGCTAACAAATTGATCAATTGGAGTGCTCACACTCGAACACAGAGGAAAAAGGGGCCACCCGACTCGGCGTACCTAGCCCTAAGGAAGAAAACCCTAGCCCTGGCGGGGGTGTCTATCCCTGGGTAGCGTGTGGTGTATCGCCTACTAAATAGATATAGAGGAGAGAGCTGTCCCTTGACCTTCTATACTGGTGGCTGTGTCCGGTGACAGACACATATCGTCCAAAAAGAACAGGGGATAAAAAATGGTATTCTCCAGACGGTTGAGCAATGTTCAACAAGGTGTGGATTAGATCTTGGGGCTGCTTGATCTGGAGTGTGGGTACAACCTGCAGAGCAGGTCAACTGTTTTTTTACCTTCCAAAGTGTATAACTTTACTGGTGCCCGTGGGTCACTGAGGTTGGGATAGAAAACAATTTGTCTGGAGAAACCACTTGTGGGTGGAGAGGTAAAACACAGCCGGAGGAAGGCTGGAGGGCTAAAAGGTGGCTCTTGTAAAAATGTTAAGCTCACTCGGTGGTGATGAGCGTGCTACAACAAATCATTCAGGGAAAAAATCTCTCTGTCGGTATGCAAGAGATCAGAGGTGGGTCATGAGAGCCCTCATGACCGAAAGGGGTCGACCGGTTTCAATGGCGTTAGGGATTTATGCCATCTTCATCAGGACCATTAGTTTTAAATGCAAACTGGGTTGCCAGGGTTCAGAAAACAGCTGAACGTGATCGAGAATTTCTGGTGTCTCCTGTAAGGAGACAAAAGAAGGGAGGGGGGAAAAAAGGGGGAACACGATCAGGGCAATTGGGGGACACTGGCAATATCAAAACAATGCAAGTGCAGGAGTGGAGCTCTTAATGTGTTTGGGTGAGCATTAGAAGCAGGAACTGTGAGGGTTACTAATTACAGGAGAGGTTGGGGGTGCCTGGGCACCTGTGGTGGGTCTCACTGCCGGGGGGAGAGGGGCAAATGCATAAGGGGGTCAAAAGGGAAGAACTGGTGTGTAAACAGAAGGGTGAGTGCACCATGCACACTCATGATAGAAGGAGTGCCATGTGGGCCAAAAACTGTGAGCCCCTATTAAGTAAACTCAGGCTGGTGCAGTTAATTTGTGCCATTGTACAGCGCTAGAAAAAACTTTTACCTCTAGTCCAATGTAGGAGGCAGGAGGCCGATGGAAATCAAGGGTGGTTCGAAGCACCACACTGTAGCTGCACAGAAAGCGGCAAACAGGGCTCACAGGTCAGGCGTACCTGTTGAGAACACAATTACTGGTAAGGTGGACTCCAAAGAAACCTGGCAGAGGCTGTGTGGAGTCATAACTATGGGGCCTGGGTGGGGGGCGTACCTGCAGTAGGGCTGCTGCTCATCTCTGGAGGGTCCGTGTGCTGTATCAGGCTGTACAGCTCCGGACTGACGATTCTGGGAAAAGTAAGGCCCATCGCCTTTAAAAAGAGCTTAGAAACGCGGCTCACGTTGGCATCGTAATGACGCTCTTGGCTCCATAGAAACGCCGGGGGCGTGTGGAGTCAGCTGAAAACAAGTCCGAGTGCCTATCAAGAGCACAGGAGAGCGCGCACTCCGGTTGCCAAAGGTGCAGCAAGGTGTAGAACTCAAAGGTGCTGTTACTCTGTGTCTGAGTGCACGGGGAAGGGCTGCGTGCAGACGCATGGCTCATGGAGGGGACTGCATAAAAACATTTATAAGTATGAATGATAAATTAACAAAAAATAAAACAAATAAAAAATAGCTGATTGACAAAAAATGATGAATAATGAAAGCAATGCAGAAGAGAGGACTGAGACATAGCTGTCTCAAAAAAAGGAGGGAGGGGAGAGGGGGGGGCCGGAGGGGGAGAGAAGAAGGCGGGGAGGAAAAAGAGGGGAACGTGGTGCAAAATCTGAACAGCTCATGAAATCATGGAAACAGACCAAGGCTCAAAAAGGACTCAAAAGAGGGAGGGGATGTGATGAACAAGGAGGGAACAGGGCACCTATGGTACTGTACAGGGTCGGAATTCAGGATAGTACTGCTAATTGGTGCCATTGGATTTGTTCATTCAATCCTTCAGAGTTAGTGTTGAGTCTATAAATCCACATTTGTTCTTTTTTAAACGGCATATTGTTGTAGTTGCCGCCTCTGCGGGGTGGTACGACTTTTTCAATAATTGTCCACGTAAACTGCTCCGCAGTGTGTCCTTTGGCTGAAAAGTGGGACACCAAAGGTGCAGTGAGTTTGTTCGTTCTTATACATGATCTGTGTTCAGTCATTCGAGTTCGGACTGGCCTGGTGGTCATGCCAATGTACCTCAAATTGCAAGGACATGTTATCATATAGATGACGCCCTTGGTGTTACAATTAGTGAATGTGTTCTGTGTCCATGGTGTTTTCCATCCAATCTCTATCTGTGTAATTCTGGAGGTCTGAGCGCACATGGAGCAGTTGCCGCAGGGCGCGTGTCCCTTGATGGGTGGAATATTCCACAGGGTCCCCTGGGTGGAATCTTCCTTGGATGTGCTGGGTATCAGGGTTTTGACAACCTTGTCTCTCACGTTGCTGCGTCTCTTAAGGGCAAAACGTGGGACTGGGATGTCAGAGGCACCTGTGTTGAGTATAGGCCATAGTTTTTTTACTTCCCTTTTGATCTTATTGAGGAGGGGTGAAAAACTAAACACCGCTGTAAAGGTATTAGACTCACTAGATTTGACATGCTGCTGTAGAGTGATGGAACGTGGAATGTTCCTGGCTTGTTTGCAGGTATCTTTAATGATCCTCCTTGGGTAGCCTCTCTCAGCAAGTTGTGTTTGAAGTTGTTTGGACTGTCTAGTGTAGTCTGGGGTCTGTGTGCACAGTCTTCTATAGCGCAGAAACTGCCCAAAGGGAAGATTATCTCTGAGTGCCTTAGGGTGGTAACTTGAGTAGCACAGTAAAGAATTTCTGTCGGTGGTTTTTTTGTAAACGCTCGAGGACAAGTTCCCCCTGGAGGCTTGAATGGCAAGGTCTAGGAAATGGGTGTTAAATCTATCTTTCTCCATTGTGAACTTGAGGTGGGGATTCAGGGAGTTAAGCCAGATGTGGAAGGCCTCTAAATCATGTTCTGAGCCTCTGAATATCACAAAAATATCATCAATGTATCGCCGCCATAGGGTTAACTTGGCGAGATAGGGATTAGTCTCAGGATAAATGTGTAGGCGTTCGAATAAGTCCACATACAGATTGGCGAGGCTGGGGGCAAAGGTGGCCCCCATTGCGGTGCCTGAAATCTGTTGAAAAAAGGTTTCTTCGAAGAGAAAGTAGTTCTTGGTCAGTGCTATTTCTGCGAGCGATAGAATGAATGTGGGTGGCACTCCGTGTAGGTCTATACCTGAGTGTAACATTCCGCTAAGCATTTACAGTGTCTCCTGCTGTGGTATCCGGGTATAAAGGGACTCTATGTCGATCGTGACTAGCCATTCTGTCTCTGGTTTGTATGTGATGGTGTCTAAAAGGGTCAACATATTGGTGGAATCTTTAACATAATTTGTCATTTTAGGAACTTGATCTTTGATAAAGAAATCAACATATTGTGAAAGAGGTTCCAATATGGAGCTAATCCCAGAGACAATGGGGCGTGCCGGTGGGGGTGTAAGTCCTTTGTGGATCTCGGGGAGAGCGTACATTGCCGGGATCCTGGGGGGTGGGAGGGACAGAAAAGCAGCTTCCCGGGCGCTAATGTATCCTTCAGCTTCGGCCGCGTAGATGATAGGTGCTATCAGAGCTTGCAAGGATGAAGTGGGGTCTCGGGGTAGAGTACAATAGCTGTTTGGGTCATTGAGTAGGGTTTTGACCATTGTAATATAGTTGGTGGTATCCATAATAACAATGGCACCCCCTTTATCACTGGTTTGATCATGATATCAGGGTTGTTGGCTAGGTCTGTCAGAGCGAGTAATTGGGGTTTGGTACAATTGTTATGAATGACAGGAATGTTGGACCCTCCAGAGACGAGCAGCAGCCCTACTGCAGGTACACCCCCCACCCAGGCCCCACAGTTATGACTCCACACAGCCTCTGCCAGGTTTCTTTGGAGTCCACCTTACCAGTAATTGTGTTCTCAACAGGTACGCCTGACCTGTGAGCCCTGTTTGCCGCTTTCTGTGCAGCTACAGTGTGGTGCTTCGAACCACCCTTGATTTCCATCGGCCTCCTGCCTCCTACATTGGACTTTGGCCTAGAGGTAAAAGATTTTTCTAGCGCTGTACAATGGCACAAATTAACTGCACCAGCCTGGGTTTACTTAATAGGGGCTCACAGTTTTTGGCCCACATGGCACTCCTTCCATCATGAGTGTGCATGGTGCACTCACCCTTCTGTTTGCACACCAGTCCTTCCCTTTTGACCCCCTTATGCATTTGCCCCCCTCCCCCCGGCGGTGAGACCCACCACAGGTGCCCAGGCACCCCCAACCTCTCCTGTAATTAGTAACCCTCACAGTTCCTGCTTCTAATGCTCACCCAAACACATTAAGAGCTCCACTCCTGCACTTGCATTGTTTTGATGTTGCCAGTGTCCCCCAATTGCCCTGATCGTGTTCCCCCTTTTTTCCCCCCCCTCCCTTCTTTTGTCTCCTTACAGGAGACACCAGAAATTCTCGATCACGTTCAGCTGTTTTCTGAACCCTGGCAACCCAGTTTGCATTTAAAACTAATGGTCCTGATGAAGATGGCATAAATCCCTAACGCCATTGAAACCGGTCGACCCCTTTCGGTCATGAGGGCTCTCATGACCCACCTCTGATCTCTTGCATACCGACAGAGAGATTTTTTCCCTGAATGATTTGTTGTAACACGCTCATCACCACCGAGTGAGCTTAACATTTTTACAAGAGCCACCTTTTAGCGCTCCAGCCTTCCTCCGGCTGTGTTTTACCTCTCCACCCATCAGTGGTTTCTCCAGACAAATTGTTTTCTATCCCAACCTCAGTGACCCACGGGCATCAGTAAAGTTATACACTTTGGAAGGTAAAAAAACAGTTGACCTGCTCTGCAGGTTGTACCCACACTCCAGATCAAGCAGCCCCAAGATCTAATCCACACCTTGTTGAACATTGCTCAACCGTCTGGAGAATACCATTTTTTATCCCCTGTTCTTTTTGGACGATATATGTCTGTCACCAGACACAGCCACCAGTATAGAAGGTCAAGGGACAGCTCTCTCCTCTATATCTATTTAGTAGGCGATACACCAAGCGCTACCCAGGAATAGACAGCCCCGACAGGGCTAGGGTGTTCTTCCTTAGGGCTAGGTACGCCGAGTCGGGTGGCCCCTTTTTTCTCTGTGTTCGAGTTTTAGTAAATGCTCATAAGTTAGCGGAAATAGCAAATCATGTTTGCCAGTGTCTGCAATGTCCATACTGCTAGTATATATATCTAGCAAACTAGCATTGCTGGTAGATATTCATGGTTAACGGGGAAATAAGGGTCTTTTGCCAGTCCCTACATTGTTTTTGCAGCTAGTTTGAGTAGAAATGAGGGTGCAATTGTCTGTGCCTGCAGAGTACATGCAGCTAAAGTAAGTGAACTTGAAGGGATTAGTAGCTATAAGCCGCGATATCTTATTTGTCTTTGTACAATTGCTGAGAAAAGCGTTTATAGAGCGGGTCAATATGAAGATACCCTCATAATCAAACCGTGCATAATTACATAATACAATCAAAGATAAAATTGAGATCACATCAATAATCACAGCCGTCAATGAACACAAACATCATTGAAGTGTTACAGTTTCTTACATTTAAAAAGGAAAAAGCAAAGGGACAACTCTAGAAGCTCATCTTGCTATTCAATATCTAACGTTGATTCTGATGCAACAAAATTTCTTCCTGATATCGGGCTGAGCAAAGACTACAACATTTAATGCAGTTAAACTATGCAGTGTGTTTTAATAAGTAGATCCTTTAAAATAACACACATTAATTTGCAAAATGTAATAATTTAAAACATATTATAAATAATTACAATATCTTAAAGAACATGGGGGATTATTTGAAAAATAAAAGACAAAAGAGTTGAGGTTAAATCACCAAAAATTAAAAGTTTACAAATATTAGAAAAAATAACATTAGGTAACAACATGAAAATATACTTGTATACAAATATTACATTCAAATCAATTATCATTGGAAACTTAAGTCACCCATAAACCTAAAAACAACAAATATTTAAAAGTGAATTACATTTTCACCATTAATACATCATTAAACAAACCATAACATATAGTGCCAGATTATTAAAAACATCTCTTCATATAATTCACATACAACATTTCTATTTAAAAATTAAAACACATATTCCAAACAAAAAGAGTACATTTAACATTATCTCGCATCTAGGTAGATTGTGTTAGTCAGCCATATCTTGCATTTAGCCATATTGCTTTGGTAAGTCATACGTTTTAAGTGTTACTTAAAAAGTGCCCTGGCGGCACTTACTTAGGGCATTGCTGCCCTGTTTCCCCTCCCCTCTCCATTGCACTTCCCCTCTCCCTTTCCCCTTGCACTTCTCATTCTCGCACTTCCACAATCTGCATGACACAAGGCATAGTAAAATCATTTGTCTTGTCCTCCCTCTGTCTTCCCTCCCATGTCTTGTCGCGCCTAGAAACACATGTGTACTGGCGCACTATAAATGACGTGTCATATCAAATCATATCATTTCCTTACTGTATTTACTGTTGTACCCCCATTTTAGGCCACTCCCTCTATGCAGCTGTCCTGAATTTAGGTGTTACTGCATTTACTGGTGTACCCCAGTTTATGCCATTGTCCCTCTATACAGGTATCTCAAATCTAACTGTTGCTGCATTTGCTGTTGTGGCCCATTTTGGGCCGTTAGCCCTCTATCCGGGTGTCTCTCGGGTCTGGGTGTTGTTGCATTTGCTGTTGTGGCCCATTTTGGGCCGTTAGCCTTCTATCTGGGGGTCTCTCGGGTCTGGGTGTTGTTGCATTTGCTGTTGTATCCCATTTCGGGACTTTCTCCCTCTATCCAGGTGTCCCAAACCTAGGTACAATACGCAACACTTGCAGGGATGCGTACCAATTGTGGCCAAATCAGAGGAGGTACTATGGAGCGCCAGCACTAGCCAACCCACTAAAAACACTCATTCCCCTGCTTACACCTCTCAAACTCTCCATAAAACACAACCATACCTATACAGCACAACAAACTGCATGCACTTCACTAAACCACAACAACGAAACAAACCACACATAGCCCCACACAACAGCACAACAGCACATAACAACTATTGACTGAAAAATCACACCAACGCTCAGCAAATGGTGTAAAACTAACTGAAGCTGCCAAGAAGCACATCATAGCTCTCTTGTGCTCTCTCTCGCTCAGTCCTACTAACTTACCCTACCCGCTTACCTTTCAGATATGCCAGGGCACCAGGGTACCACTGAGGTGGTGACAGTGTGCGGTATAAATATCCTTTGACATAACATAACATACTTGTTGGCATTGATAAAAGGCAGGAAAATGTGGAAGGAGTTGCCTAATTACTTCCTAACCTTTCGGGGGGAGGGGTTCTTCTGGGGCGATTACAATGAGACACGCCTTGCTGCCTCTCTCATTGAACAAGGCAAGGGAGAGATTCTCTGATGCCGGCCTGGGGACTCAGCAGAGCAATTAGGGAAGTCAGACTGCATGAAACACCCAGGGATACAGCTTAAATGGGGTCACAGCAGCAGATCCACCCACAAATGAATCATCAGGGCCCTCGTTTCCCTGCCTAACTAGTATCTCCTGTCTATAACCATTTGTGTACCCTCTCTTCATGTGTTCCATGATTATCCTATGTAACCCATCCTTCTAACTACGTCCATATTTGTGTACGCTAGTGTATCCCCTTCTTGCATGGCTTTGCAGTGCTTCACTGCTAGCTTTCTACTTTTTGAAACCTCTCCCATGCAATCTAATATATATTGAATAAAACAACTTTTTTAAAGGGACGTTATGGATAAGTTGCACTAATAAAAACCTATGAAATTCAATGGAAAAACATTGTTACAGGGACGTTATGGTTAAAGGTAAAACCGAAAAACCTCAGAAATTTGCCAGTTATGGTAAGCCAAGCAACCATAACTCGCACCACCACCGTGCACTGCTAAGACTAACACCCAGGACATCAAAGATGACATCACAAATTCAGGCTGCATCAGAAGGTATTCCGACCCTCTGTGGGCCGTGTGTATATTTAAAAAAAGGTTTTGTTTGGTTCCATTTCTCCCTCGTGTGTGCTCCCCTGCCCCCCTCCCCTTCCATGGTCTTGCTGGTGTTCCCTTCCTCCCTCTCGCCTCCCAACCCACCCAGCCTACCCTGATTGGCTGGTGCACGTTCCAGGCCAAGCTAGGTAGCCTAGCAGTTCACCGCGCTCGCCACTTCCATACAGGGCTGAGCGGGTGACTGCAGGCTGCACCACAAGATATTCCGACCCTCTTTGGGCCGGCTCTTCATCCTCAGCAAGAAGAGAGCTCACTTCCAAGCCCGCATCTCTGCAGCATCTAACAATTCAGCTGAACTCTTTAAAATCTGCAAGGAACTGGCCAATCCTGCCGCAGTCTCTACCTCTCCTGTCCCTTCCCAGGCCCTTTGCACTACACTGGCTTCTCACTTCATTTCAAAATCTCAGGACATCCTGTCCTCACTCTCCTTCTATAGCCTCCCTCCCAGTATTCCCTATTCTTCCTCTGGCCCTTCTGCAGCCACCCCCCGTCTCCTTCTCTGCCTTTCCCCTTTTCTCTGCAGACAAGGTTTCTAGACAAGTCTGATCTATGAAAGTCTTGTCGAAACAGGTTTACCCCCGTTCCTCCAAAACTATCAAGGACCACATCGACTCCCTGGCTTCTGCCCTGGCTGATTTCTGCAATCACTACTTCGCCACTGGAGTCTTCCCATCCCCCCTGAAGCACTCCCTTGTGCACATTCTTCTTAAGAAACCCTCTGCCAACCCCTCCTGCCTGGCTAACTATCGCCCAATCTCCATCACTCCCTTCCTGGGCAAGCTCCTGGAGAAACTGGCAATCTCCCAGATTTATCTCCACACTGAATCTGTTGGTTGTCTTCATGACCATCAGTCTGGCTTTAGAGCTGCCAGAAGCACAGAAACTGCACTCCTGAACATCCGTGAAGACCTGCTCTTCAACATTGGCTCTAACACCCCTTGCGTCCTCATCTTGCTTGATCTCTCTTCTGCCTTTGACACTGTCAACCATGCCATCCTGATAAACCGTCTCCATGATAACCTGGGTATCACTGGTCAGCCTCTGGGTTGGCTTATATCTTTCCTCTCTGACCGACCCTCCCAGGTCCAACTTGGGTCCTTCCTCTCCGCTATCCTTTTCTCTGTCTGTGGTGTCCCCCAGGGGTCTAATCTCTCTCCCTGGCTGTTCAACCAATACCTGGCACTCCTTGCCGCATCGCCGCTCTCTGCCCCAACTTTCAGTGCTATGCGGATGACACCCAGCTCATTTTCAAGCTACCTTCGGCCTCCTCAACTCCCTCCCTTATCTCTGACTGTCTGTCTGCTATCCAGGAGTGGTGTGTCCCAATGACCTCTGCCTTAATGCCAGTAAGACTGAGATTCTCCTCATCAGCACACCCGCTCCCTCCTTCCCTATAGCTCTCTGGCCGGCCTCTCTTGGCCCTCTTCCTGCTCCCACCTGCAAGGCTAAAAACTTTGGGGTAATCTTTGACTCTACTCTCTCCTTCTCCCCTCACACTAACAGCTGCACCTCCTGAGAGGTATTCTTCCTTTCCTCTCCTTCCCCCAGAAGCTCACTGTCTCCAGAGCTCTGGTTCTCTCTAGGCTGGACTATTGCAACAACCGCTTTCTAAATCTGCCTGCTTCTACTCTCCGCCCTCTGCAACTTATCCAGAACAGGACTGCAAGACTTGTTCTTGGCCTCAAGACCAGGGATCGTATCTTTCCAGGACTGAAATCTCTGCACTGGCTCCCAGTGGCTGTGAGGATTAAGTTCAAAACCCTCTGCATTGTCCACAAGGCCTTCTGGGGCTTGGGACCTCAATACCTTCAGCTCTCTCTTCCAAAATACCTTCCTTTTCTCATCCGCCTCCAACTCCCTCAGGGTATGTCGCTTCTCCAAGCAAAAAGTTGGTGGCAGATCTCTTTCCTCGGCTGGTGCCTCCCTCTGGAACAGCCTTCCTGCTTCCCTTAAACTTGAAGAGAACCATCTCTGGTTCCGGAAGCACCTCAAAACCTTTCTCTTTGCTTCTGTTTTTTCTCCTCTTATCCTCTGCTGACCCCCTAACTGGAATTATAACTGCACTCGCTACATTGACACCTTCTGATCTCGGCACCTCCCGCACTGCCCACCTGGCAACCCCCACACTTGGGGACTGTTTCTGTATCCCTACAGTCCCACTCCCAGCCCTTGACACCTGTTGTCTGCACTTATCCATGCACTTTCCACATGCTGGCTGCTATCTTTGCCATGTACTGCACTGTCCCTGCCCCCTTGCCACGCACTTGCGCGATCTGAATGACACCTGGCCTAGTAGGATCGATGTCCGTCCTCCCTTTGTTCCCCTCCCTTGCCTTGTCGCGCCTTGAAACACTTGTGTATAGGCGCGTTATAAATGCCATATCATGTCATATCATATCATTGATGACATCACTATTCAGTGCACATGGGTGAAGGTTGTGACCGCTGTCCATAACTGAAGGCCATGACTAGTACCAATTCATGTGTTAAAATATATTTGGCCATTCACACTAACCATGCTTAATGCCAGTTACTGTTGTAATGTAATTAGTGATGTCATCAGTGATGTGATTGGTGATTTCATCATTGTGGTCATAGGCTGCGCAATAGGGGGCGCAAAGTTAATGTGGCTTTAGCTGAATTTCAGGGGTTTTGTTGCATTAACTTCTCACCTTAACGTCCCTGCAACTAAAGTTTTTATATTTATACATATTTTTTCAAACTAGTGGGAGGCGGGGGAGGGGGGTTTATGCCTCAGAGAGAACCAGGAGGCTCTTCCATGCACACACAATGTTCTCTGACTAAAGAACGCAATCATTCAGCTGAAGATCCTACATTCCTGAAACATCAATGCTTCAGAATTATTTAGTGACATTAAGACATTTGAATCTAAGCAAAGGAAGCAAAGCAGACACCAAGAGCCGACCACATCAATGTACACGCCAGTAGCCGCGCATTGTTCAAAAGCAATAACAGAGCAGACTCAAAACACCAGCTAATCACTTCCCTGCCTGGCCCCTGCTATATTTTCTGTGCAGTCTGTTTAGTTCCTAAATAAACATCCTGTGTGAGGGACTCTAAAGTGTTTGACAAGAGCAGAACAGTGCGAGTTCACAAACGACGGATCTTTCTGTTTTACACATCCAGGGCAGACTATCAAACGATCTTCTAGGTTTCGTAAACAGCTCTGGTACATAGTTCAGTCTGGGAAGGAAGGCTTCGGCAGTCCTTAATAACATTCAAGCACTGCTTAACAGAAAGAGGAATGAATTGTGTGGCGAGGGATTTACTGTACTTTCAGTGCTGAAAGCAAACTGTCTTTTTTAGCGTGAGAGACACATTTTAAGGACTGATGGTATTTGCAAGACCGCTTTCTCTGCCCCATACATCACAGAAGGCATTCCCAGAACGGATTACCAGTTCCTGCTGCCCTCCACATCCTTGGCTCCATTCCTCCATACCATGGCAGCGGGACCCGCAATCCCTTCTCGCATGTGCACTCCTGCTCGTGCACAAGGCAACATAGGGAACGGAATTATAGAGTATCGATGGCGGCAACGTCTTTTCCTGCAGTTGCATCCCTAGCTTGTGCCGCCCCTCCCCTCTTCCATCATGACCTGTGATAGGCTCTGCCATGGTCATGTTCAATAAGACTGTATCTGGGATCTCTCCTAAGCCTTTAAGTCTAGCTGAGGGATGCAGCGCATGCTTCTGAAGGCAGAGACTATGGGGGAGTTTGTAAGAAGGCTCCATCCATGGCCGCGAGGCCAACATATTCAATCATCAGTGCCAAAGATTGTTGCACCATGTTCTGTTGATTGTAAAGTCCCTTGTGCTACCTTAGTGGTAGTTTGGTGCATGTGGTTTTCTAACAGAGGAGTGTATGGGTGGTTGCAACCTCACCATCTCATCCTCATGCCGAATCTCAACTGCCATCATATGCCCTCTCTTCCCCATCCCAAGCAATCCGCCCCACCTCTGTGGATTCCTAATACAAACTCATGTCTGCCAGGTGGCAGAGCCGGAGAGGCCAGCTATTGAGGTAAAGACGAGCCTTGGACCTGCCCCTCACCAGCCCCAGTAGCGAGCTGTAATTTAGCATCTAGAAATAGGAGCTCCCACTGCTCCTCAGACACCTCCCCTGGGCACTACGAGACATGCTGGATGCAGTGACTTCTGTGTGAGAGAGAGAAAGAGAGCTCTCGTGGCACAGGTGCTTCCTGGCAGACTGCGCTCTGTCAAGCAACACAGCCGCAAAGGTGGCAGGAGGGCTGGACCTAAGCATGTGGCAGTACCATAGAGTTTTCGGAGTTATGGGGCATATCATGGAGGTAGCAGTGTATGTGAGGTTGAGTCTTAGCTTAAGTTGGCTGTTCCTATTTATATGGTGGATCTACACCTGGCATCAAATGGCAGTACATGCATATGTGAGGTTATGACACACCTGGCCTAGGATACCTCTGCTTGGCATATGGGGCCTGCAGTTGTGCATAGGAGGCTGCACCTGGCATTAGATAGCTATTTCCTCTCTCCTCTGCGTTCGTTACTCAGTCTTACAAGTCATGGCGCTATGGAACCCTTAATATGCGCTCATATTTATCATAGTCTAGTACCGTTTGAGTATCTAAGAGTTTTTTTTGCAACCTGGTACATTTACTAGAGACACCCCTCGATCCGTCAATGAAAAAGTGACCCACCATCACAAATGGCAATTTGCTTCTTTCATGATAGACCGTACAGTACCTAAGTGGGAGTTTTCAAGTAACATGTGTTGCAATAGTGCATTGGAAAGAATATTTGTTCAGTATGTATAGTCAAATCTACCAGCTCGGCTATGAAGTAATTTCTCAAACTGGCCCACTTTAGCTAAAATACTGGCCCAATTTGACCAAAAGAAATGGCACACAGAAGCACATTGGTTCTGCAATTTCGGGCGTTGCCCGATTGCCCCTTAGGCCAGTCCAAGCCTGAATATTAATGTAAATTAATATCCATATATTAACATAGCATACAGAGAAAACCACAAAAATCTGATTTAGCCACTAGGATTGTTTTGCACCTTTAAAGTGAAAATGCTTATTATGCTTATATAGTAGTAAAACAAAAATTCATGATTAAAATGTAGGCAGTATAATTTTCTGATGCACAAAATCTAGGAAATAAAAAACCTAAAAAGCACAATTAATTTACTAAGACAACTTGGTTTTTCAAATGAAAAAAATAATGTTCCAGTCTTGGTCCACTTTGCAGAAAAACACACCATGAGGCAAACATTACTAAATGCTCACCTAGTCCTGGGGTGGTAATGGGTGATGCGGCCCAAGATGCCAGTTTTCCCAGAGGGCCTCCCGGCCAAACAGGATGCTCCGAAGGCGGGCTATAGCTCCTGGTACTGTCTGCATTCCGATGCTCCTCGGAAGCGCTAGGCCGTCATCATCCTTGCCTGGTAGGTAAGCCTGTGACACCCCGCATTTCCCATCCTGCAAACCCTCACCATTTCCATCTCCCCCACCCACTGCCCTCTGTTCCCCACCTATCTGTGAAGAGATCCTAGGCAGTATAGAATTCAGAGTAAAAGTCTTAAGGCTTAGTCATAAACTAGGGAAGTGGTCGTCAAACTTTTTTGGCCTGGACCCCCCTGAGCACAATTTGGGCAGGCCGCCCCCCACCCCCAAAATGCCAAATGGACAGTATGTACAAATGGCAATGAACTATTGCGTGCCGTCACCGCACCCTACTCCCAGTATAGTCCCTGGGCTCCCCCACCTGCTCCCATCACAGTCGCTGGGCACCCTCATCCCACTCCTACCCACACCCCACCCCATCACAGACCCTGGGCTGTCCCCACCCTGCTCCAACCACTATCCCAGTGCTCCCACCCATCCTGTCCCTGAGCTCCCCCATTCCCAACACAGTCCGAGGGCCAGTGGGAGGTGGTGAATTTTTTAAGTGGAGGTGCATGATATTTCCCACAAAAATACCATCTCGACCGAGCGCAGCAAGGGAGCCTGAACCAATCAATGGGGGTTCGTGCAGGTTTTTCCATCCGTGAATTATTTTTAAATAATGGATTAAAATGTTGCATTTTAGAGTATACTTTGAAGAAAATGGGTAAAAAGCCAAACAGTTTGGAATTTGTGCTCGGGGCCAAGGGGAAAAGCATGGTATTTTTGACTGGACATTTATGATAGATATCCAATAAAAAAAATACCATCCCTGTCCCCTGGGCTCCACAGCACCTCAGAAGGAGAGCTGATTTTGGCAGGTGGGTAGGGGGATTGTGTATCAAACGCATTTTTAAAATGCCTTTGTTGTACAACCCTTCTTCCCTCCTAAATCCCCCAATACCACACAGCAATCACGCTATCATTCATACGAGCACCCTTCTAACTTCGAAAAAAGGTCAAATAAATTCGATCAAATGTGATTAGGTGAAATGTTTTAGGTCAAATAGACCCAAACTGTTGCATAATAGGAAGCGATTTCATGTGTGCCTGTCCTAGAAAACATTTACAGGGTAATTCATAGAATCCAGCGCACAAGTAGCGCACGCGGCTGGCGCACAGCGTGCGCCTGCGATAGTCTGCGCCAGGCACGTGCGCTAAAACAGATTTCCGCGCACAGCGTATTCATGGATTTCAAGCTCCCAAAACAGCCGTGGCGCAGAGAATCGCAGCGAGCCTGCAGCAGCGCCAGTAACGCCCCCAAGAACGCCCTCGCGCACGGAAAAGCCATCAAAAGCGCTAAATCATCGCTAAGGGCTGCGCTAACCCCGGACCACTTCACAGGGCAGGCAAACAAGGAAAGCAAAGCGGGCAATCTCCAAATCAGGAGTACGCGGGAAGTACTACACGCGACTAGGCAGGGAACGTGAATCACAGGGGTACGCGGGAATCATCACACGCGAACAGCCAGGGTGCGTGTATTACAGGGGTAGCGGGAAGTTCAACACGCGATTGGCCAGGGAACGTGAATTACAGGGGGACGCGTGAAGTAGAACACGCGATAGGCCAGGGAACGTGTATTACAGGGGTACGCGGGAATCATCACACGCGAACAGCCAGGGTGCGTGTATTACAGGGGTAGCGGGAAGTTCAACACGCGATGGGCCAGGGAACGTGTATTACAGGGGGACGCGTGAAGTAGAACACGCGATAGGCCAGGGAACGTGCATCACAGGGGTACGCGGGAATTATCACACGCGAACAGCCAGGGTGCGTGTATTACAGGGGTAGCGGGAAGTTCAACACGCGATGGGCCAGGGAACGTGTATTACAGGGGGACGCGTGAAGTAGAACACGCGATAGGCCAGGGAACGTGTATTACAGGGGTACGCGGGAATCATCACACGCGAACAGGCAGGGTGCGTGTATTACAGGGGTAGCGGGAAGTTCAACACGCGATTGGCCAGGGTACGTGTATCACAGGGGTGCGTGGGAATTATCACATGCGAATAGGCTGGGTGGGCCCCCACAGGTGTACCCTGTACACCCTCCCCGGCCCCTGCAGGCAGCCCACAAAACAGTGGACTACCCTGCACACCTGATCATGTCCCCCTGCACCCCCATCCACCAGGGGCACCCTCCACCAGGCCCCCACCCATGTCTCCCACCACCCCCACCCCCCAGCAGTGCAGGGGCACCTGCCATCAGGCCCCCATCCATGTCTCCCACCACCCCCAACCCCCATCCACCAGGGGCACCCTCCACCAGGCCCCCACCCATGTCTCCCACCACCCCCACCCACCAGCACTGTGGGGCACGTGGCCAGCAGGCAGTCAGGCAGCAGCCGATGGCAGGTGGGAGCGTGCTCAGGCTTCTTGGGGACTTAAATTTGGCCTCCTGGCCAGGAGCGTGGTCTTTCGTGTTAGAACGCGTGGACAGCCTGATAGGGAGTGATTTTGCACCTGAAAACCCCACACTCATCGCGCGAAAACCCGTCACCAGCATATGTGCGTCAATAGTTACCTGCACGTGCAGTCTCAAAGCGTGTGATTGGTGAAAAGTGAGCGACACGCAGGAGTGTCGAAGCGCGTGATTGGTGAAAAAGGATCCACATGCAGGAGTGACAAAGCGTGTGATTGGTGAAAAGTGAGCGACACGCAGGAGTGTCGAAGCGCGTGATTGGTGAAAAAGGATCCACATGCAGGAGTGACAAAGCGTGTGATTGGTGAAAAGTGAGCTACACGCAGGAGTGTCGAAGCGCGTGATTGGCGAAAAAGGATCCACATGCAGGAGTGACAAAGCGTGTGATTGGTGAAAAGAGAGCTACACGCAGGAGTGCCAAAGCGTGTGATTGGTGAAAATGGGCCAAGCACGTACACACCGTAAGTGACGATGTACGTGTGGGCCTGTATAAAAGGTAGTGTTGAACACAATTTCCTTGTACGTGCTTTTCGTGGAGAGCGAGTGGGTGAATTCGGTACTTCTTGTCGTTTCACACGCGATTTACTTCACGGCGTTTCCAGTTCGTACTCCCTGTTACCTCTGACAGCTCTTTTCTCTTTTTCCTCTTGTACTGGTTTTCCTGGGCCTGTTCCCTCAAACAGTGTCCCCTTCTACAGTTGTCCTGTCTCCTCAGACAGCGTACACCTCTTCTTTTGGCGGGGGTGTTGCCAACCAAAAGTGCTATTTTTTCACGCACTTTTACCTGGCAGACGGTGAGTCACGCACGTATCTAACATCTGTGCTTGCCCCGTGTGTAGCCTACCCCTTCAGAGGTCAATCTAGGCCGCGTGTGACACGCATACGTTCATTGTGTTACTGGATGCCACAGCGTAGTGCAGGGTTTTCCATCAGCACACGTGGTCTAGGAGGGGTATTGTGCACGTTCCTTAACTTTTTTGGGGTGCCTGTGCGTTGCGTGACCCGTCATCTTTCCCCAGGGGTGTCATATAGCCTTGCCACTGCACTAGGGTACGAATACCATCTGGTACCCAACCCCTTTGACACCCAATTGCCCAGGACAATTGTGCACACCCACTCCCATACGCACAATACCATCAGTGCCATGGTTGGGAGGCGTGCAAGCCGTAAGGGTGGCAAAGGTGGCCGAGCCACACGTGGTGGCCGTGGAGGATCCAACAGGGGACGTGGTTGTGACTTGCAGGGCGCCCCTGTTCCCCCCAGTCTGGAGGAACAGTCAGGGACACCCATGCCCCCCCCCCCCCCAGTTGAGAGTCATGTGGCTGATACCAACCCTGATCAGCCCATGTCGGACCAGGCCATTGTGGCACCAGACCTGTCCGAGGGTGATTCCATCGCTGACATCCAGGTCAGCAGGTCCACTGCACGTGCACCGGTGCACATTGGTGTCATCAGGGCACGCGCATCTATGCCAGATAGGTCATCTGCTGGCCCCCGTAGCCAGGGTGTGGCTCAATCCACCCCACCTCTCATACACCCTGCCAAGACTGTGTCGGTCCTAGTTCATGCACCTCAGATCAGGCCTGACCCCATCCCACTACCCCCAATGCCTGCACCTACTCCCATGCTGAGTGGGCAATCACACACACCCAGTACAGAGTCCACCACGGCTCCTGCCCCTAGTGTCCACAGCGGCGTAGGACACTCTGGATCCCCACCCCCTTCCAAGCGCAAGAGGAAGAGTGCACGTCCGGCACAGGCTGATGCCCCAGACACGGCTGCACAGTCCGGCCCATCAAGGAAGCCAAGCTTCACAGACGCCGAACTTAATGCACTTGTTCAGTATGTGTCAGATCATGATAGGGAAATGGTCATCGTTGCAGGGTCCAAGACCACACATGCCAGACGCCAGGCACACTGGCAGACCATTGCTGACAGAATAAGTGCCCTTGGAGTAGTGAGGCGCACAGCTAGTGATTGCCAGAAGCGCTGGAATGACCTTAAGCGCAGGGCAAAGGATAAGCTGGCCTCAAGTCATGCCGCAACCTTGGTGACTGGAGGTGGGTCCCCAGCACAGGAAATAGAACTCACACCACACGAGTCCGTAGCTGGATCCTACGTCACCGAGGGACAACTCCAAGGTGTGGGAGACCTCCCTGATTACGAGGCATCATCCGGTGAGTGCACATGCATGTGTGTATTATCCATGTGCATGGTGTGTGTGTGAAGCATTCATGTTGGGTGCCTGTCAAGGGGGTGTGTGGCAGAGTTGATAGTGGCACCCATGTGCCTCATCCAGTATGTTCAGTGCAACACCATCTGGCCACAGCACTATCCCTACTGGCAACAGTGCACATATGGGCCAACACCATGGAAGTTGCCCTTGATTAGTAATTTTGTCACTACATTGTTGCTCATACTCCCCTGTCTATTCATCTGATGTCTTACATACCATTCCTCTCCTTTCCCCCAGCCATTCAAGTTTCATCTTCACATGCCTGACATGCAATGATACCACATGCTAATGCGTCCTCTGTATATAAATGCCTACCAACATGCAGTCATACTGTGGATGTAGCCTTGACATCCACCTCCTTCCTGGGTCCTTTGGTACCGTCTGGTTTCGAGCCCCATTCCCTCACACTCCATGCTGCTCTTCATGGTCTATCTTCCATGACTTCTACAGTTCAGACCATCGTGCCCTACGCACGACACCTGCTTGCCAAAAGTCAAATGAGGGCAGCCTGCCCTCCAATGCGACCCACCCTATTGCTGACCAGTGCATCTGAGCCTACTCTAAGCTAACTCTCACTGACATCTGCTCATACATGCCTTTGCCTGTCCCATAGACCCTTCACATGGTCCCTGTCCTCTCTCCTTGCTCCTCTTCCACCATCATAGGTGGGACCCGTTGGGGTGTACTCCTGGCCTCCTTCCAATCCTCAGATACCACTATTGATGTGCATGGTAATGGGAGCGTCTCAGTCCAAGGCCCTTAGGCCAACCTCAATCTCCTTGAGAAATGCTACCCACATCTCATCAACTTCCTTACCTCTCCTGCTGTCCCCCCTCCTCTCTCCTCATCAATCCTGCACTGCCTCCCTGCACCCTCCCATGAACCTTCTCCGCCTCCCACTCCAACTCCTACACATGCGGCACCTCTGATCTCTAGCACTCCCCGTAAGTCCTACAAGGCTGTCAACCTCCTCCACAATTACACTCCTTTCACTGCGGCTGCATCAGGCATTCCTCCGATAACTGTCACTTACATGAGGTTATGCACCTTGACATCCTTGGTCTCATGGAAACATGTCTGACGGCCAGCTCTGTCTGCATCCTTGACCCTCTCCTTGGCCCGCCACTACTGTGCAGGGGGGGTGTGCCCTTGGCTTCCCTGAGGGTATTCCTGCCACTGTCACACCTACTTAGACCTACTCCACTCTGGAATGGCTTGTGTGAGGTTTCTGTCCACCACACCTTGACATTCTCAAACAGTGCGTACTGTGTCTGGGAAAACTGGTCAAATGTACTACTTCCTTTCTGAGTGTCCTCACCTCTCCTCCTCACTCATGTCCCCAGACACAGAATTCCTCATCCTTGGTGCGGTACGCATCCACCTGCATGCCTGTTGACGCCCCCACGTGACCTTTCTGTGACCTCAGCAACTCCCTCTCACCCTCTAGACTCCCGTCTGTCCCTACTCATTCTGCAGGGCACACTCTTGATGCTCTGATCTCATCTGACTTTCCCCTCTCCGTCCATCTCTGCACTCCTCTCTCCTGGAGTGATCACATTCTCCTCTCCTCCCAGCTCACCCTCAACACCCCACAGGCAAAGCCACCCTCACCACTGTCACACACCTTCTTGGTATTCCGACCCATGAAGTGTGTGTCAGTCGAGGCTCATGCTGCCAAAATCTCCCCCCCATCCAGCTCCCCCTTAGGCTCACTCCCATCCTGACAGGGCCCACTCCATGCTCCACTCCATGTCAGGTACACTGGATGTCTTTGCCACGGTCATGACCACCTGTCAGAAGCCCCATGCCAATGCAGAGTCCTGGCATGACTCGGATCTTGGGAACCCAAACCACAGGTGCCGGGTGGCAGAGAGGGAATGTCCTGCATCATGGCCATCCTCTGGCAAACTGGCCTGCCACATGCTCCAAAGGCAATAGCGCCTCACCCTTCTCACCAAGATGAGATCCCCAATCCAAGGGCACATATCTGCGGCATGTGACAACTCTGCAGGACACATAGAAATCTGAAAGGACCTTGCCGAGCCAGAAGCAGTGTGTACCTCCCCTGTCCCCTCCGAGCCCACAGCACAGCATGATTGTCTCTGTACCCCTATAGGCCACCCCCCCAGCACTTGTCTGCGCCTAACACCATCTGCCCTTGACGTCAAGTCCTACTTACCTTGTACAGCACTTCCAGCCGCCACTCCCCCTTGCACTTCATTGTGCCACCCACCCCTGCACTTGCGTGACATGAATGACACCAGCACCAGTAGTATTGTTGACTGGCATCCCCTTCTGCCCCACCACCCCTCAGTGCTCCGCTGTACCTACAAACATTACTTGACCGGTGCTTCACGAATGCAAAATTATTCCGTTACAGGTGTTGGGGAGGTGGAATCACAATGTTTACTGCATTATGTTGATGTAGACAAGGCACTGTGCATCGTTGCCAATTTGGACTAGCAGATCCATGTACAACATGTATACTAATTGATGTGACGATGCAATGTCAGGACCAGAGTGGTTGAAATCCAAAAAAGTAGCCCTCCTCTCCCTCTTCACTTGGTGGCTATGTCACATGCCATGTGTGTGATGGCATGTGCCTTTGACATGGCAATCACCGCCCAATGTGTGATGGCAGTGCTAGGCATCAAGGTGAGCAGGCGTTGCTCTCCAATCAGTACATAGTATGCCCTGAGCCTCCCCTACAGACCCAGTGATGGTGAATGCATAGGAGGACTCCCAGTCATGTAGGACATGTGTCGTAGGACTACTGCCTATGTTGTTCATCAGCCCTTGTTGCATGCCATGGTGCTAATGCCTGTTTCCATTTTTCTCTTTCATGTCTTTGCAGGGGACGAAGCACTTGTTGATGCTGGGGATGTGGTGGTGGAGCCGTCCCAGGAGGGCAACCCGGGCCGACCTACCACAAGTGAGGGACGTGGTGTGTTTGTGGGTGAAAACCCACAAGTGCTGCAGGCCGTGCTGTCGAGGGGTGTCTCTGGGGGTTCCTCCCCCGAGCAGTATTCAGGTGTAGACTCGGAGGATGACACCTATGTGCAGTCGCAGGTGAGTGTTCTTGGGAGAGAATCTCCTCTGTCCGACCCACCTGCAGCCAGGCCATTGGCCTCAATGGGGATGTCAGTGTCGGCAGATCAGCCTCCGGTGGTTACGGATGCAGGGCCACACCACCCAATCTCTGATCCTGTTCCTGGGGCTGCAGATCAGAGAGGGAATGCAGTCCTGCAGCCTGAGGCCTTGCCGGCACAGCAAGGCGCAGTCCGCCTTGCCCCAGGCAGGTGTGGTGCCCGTCAACGTGGTGGCCGTATGCCACCTGGCAATACCGTATGGGAGCAATCCATCTACGGTATGGCCACCCAACAGGCAGCATCATCCGAGATGATTGCACAGGCCATGGATAGGGTGGCCACTTCCATTGTCCCCCCAGAAAGGCTGATGGAGCGACTGGAGCAGGCTACAGAGTCCATCTGCCAGGCACACAGGGAGGATATGTTGGCGTCCAACATGGACAGGCGGGCGGCACTGGCGACTCTGCGGGAATCACTTTCCATGGAGTCCCAGCGCCACAGGGAAGCCCTGAGGGAAGAACTCCGTCACCTCAGGTCGACCCTGTTAGAGCTTGAGGCTTCATCCCATAGAAGGACAGAGGAGCAGCTGGAGCGTCTGACACGGACGCTCTCGGCCGAGATGCAGGCAACTCGTGCGGAGGTCAGGTCATCCCGGGAGTTACTGCATGGGGACCTCCGCATGATTATAACCCAGAACCAGAACTACCAGACCCGCCTGCTTGCAGCCATGGAGGAGCAAACTCGTGCTTTGCGTGGGCTGCCTCCCATTGTCACACCATCTTCTGAGGCAGCTCCCCCACCTCCAGAGTCAGCTGCAGGGTCTGGGCAGAGCCATAGCGACTCATCTCCCACAACAGAGTAGCCGTGTGGGCCACGAGCCTATGGGGTGTTTTCCTTTCCCATGATCCACACAGGTGGATTGTGGCGTGCATCCTGTCCTCGGACCTCATAGGTGCCCCCCCCCCCGCCGGCCCTTTCATGGCCATTTTTTCTCTTTTTCATTTTTATTTTGCAAGAGTGTTGCCTTGTGTGGGTACCTGGGCATACACTGTATTGTGGCTGGGCACATGCAGGCTTGTCCTGAGTTTGGTTTCGATGCTTGGGTAGCAGACATCCACACCCCTCCTGCTTCCGTTTCCATGGGCTTGCAAAGGGTGTGCCCAAGTGACAGCAAATTACACGGTGACATTGGACTCCCATGAGCTGTTGGCCAGTCCATAGTCAATACTGTGTAGACATTCATAGTGTTCATTGTTGTTGCACCTAACTATGCATGATGGTATGACATGTGCCTCTACTTACATATGTTGCTCATGTTTTGCAGGTATTTCACACAGATCTTCACAAGGGCATACTCTCTGGAGTCACACTACATGTCGGTAGATGTGCACTGACACTTTTGCATGGCGCCATCACTGTACATCTGGACGGTGAGGACATACCAGCTGAATCAGGTAATGAGACTACCATTGATTACATGCAATGTGTCTTGTTTGGGTGGGCTTCAGGGTGGGTTGGTGTGTAATTTGATAGAAATTACTCTTACACAGGTGTGTAGTAGTGGCTCCAGGGCGGTTAGCTGCTCAAGTGCGGCTATGTTCCATTTGGGGCACTGCTATTTGTGACACTGGTGTCATGTTATGATGGCCAGTTTGTTTGCTGTCACATACCATGACATGGTGTCCTCAGTGGCGGGACTGTGAAGGGAGTGGGTGACATGGCAATGTTGTCATGTAGTGAATCACCTGTGGCAATGCATTTTAGAATGATGGAGTTGTGTCTTTGCGTTGTGATGCATAGCTGGTGTATGTGTAGCTAGGGGTGCACACATATTGACACTTCCATGTTAACAATCTCAGGCTGATGTGTATCTGACAGTTCATTGTCAAGTAATTTTCAGACATTGTCAGGTAGAGTCATCATTGATTGTCAGATGGTATGTGCCAGAGCAGTGTGCACTAGCCAGCACTGTGATTCCTAGGTGAAGAAGTTGGCCACCAGTTGCGTACGGGCTGCCTCCCCCCGTGCCCTTTCCCCTCCCATGCGCAGCGGGCGTGCATGTGGTTGTGGATGTGGGGGCACCACCATGTCCACGGGCAGGCCCCGGCGTGTTGCAACGTTGTGCAGGACACATGCTGCCACTATGATCCTGCACACTATTCGGGGAGCATATAACAGCTGCCCGCCAGAACGGTCAAGGGAGCGAAAGCGTGACTTGAGCACTCCGAATGTGCGCTCCACTATGCCCCGTGTAGCAATGTGGGCTGTGTTGTACCTTACCTGGGGTGGCGTGGTGGGGTTCCGGATTGGGGTCATCATGTGGGGGCTGATAGGGTAGGCACTGTCCCCTGCGGAGGTGGTGATGGGTATCATTAGTGGTGTTGTGTCATGACCCAGTATCTGACATGCATGCATGTGGAGTGGCATTCATGCTCACCAAGCAGCCATGTATCTCCATGCTGGCCAGCCTCTAGGTCCCGGCATAGGGTAGACATTCTGTAGATGAAGCTGTCGTGGGTGGACCCTGGATAGTTGGCATATACTGATGTGATGATTCCCTTGGCATTGCATACAACTTGGACGTTGATGGAATGCCAGTGCTTGCGGTTTCTATAGATGTGCTCTGTTGCCCTGGGTGGACGTAGAGCCACATGTGTGCAGTCAATTGCACCAAGCACTTTGGGGAATTGAGCCACACCATGGAATTCCTGGATGCACGTCCGCCTTTCTGCATGAGTCCTGGGGAGATATATGTGCCTGCGGACTGAAGGCCGTGCAGTGATGATGTTCAAGACCTGGTGTAGGCAGCGTGACTGCGTGGCCTGTGACACACCACCCACTATGGCACTTGTCCGCTGAAAGGATCCAGTGGCCAAGAAGTGCAGTACATTCAGGACCTTCTGCAGGGGGCTGAGTGCTTGGGAGCACAGGGTGGGTGATGTGAGGTCATCCTCCCACTCACTGACCAGGTCCAGTATGATGTGTGCTGGAAACCTGTACCTCCCATACACCTGGTCATCAGGCATCCCGAATAGGCTGGTTCTGGGTGTGAATATTCTGGCCCTGACTCTCCTCCTCATCCTCCTTTGGTAGCCCACTGCCACTGCTGCTAGGAACGGTATGTTCATCCTGGCATCTGGCTTGTTTATTGAAAAGTGCGCAAATTAATGACTTGCGCGTGTAGTAGGCAGCGTGTGAGCCTCTCACCCCTGGAATCGAGTTCCCACTCCAATCGCGTGTGGAAATTCCCACGCTGCAGGCATACAGGTGCGCTGACGTACTTGCCTGTGTAAGTGGCCGCGCGCCCCTGAAATACACGTACATAGGCCAATGGCGTGTAAGCGCACTTTTGGGCAATTACACGCGATGAAATACACGTACATAGGCCAATGGCGTGTACGCGCACTTTTGGCCAATTACACGCGATGAAATACACGTACATAGGCCAATGGCGTGTACGCGCACTTTTGGCCAATTACACGCGATGACACTCTGACGTGCAGGATTTCCACGTGTGCTCCGTCTTCACGTGCTGAGTGGGGAACGCCCGTGCGGATCACGTCAGACGCGCTTACGCGATGAGGGACTCTGGTCCAATAGAATCGCGTATGCGTGCTGACGCACTTACGCGCTAAGGGCCTTTCCTCGGATTTCACGCTGACGTGCAGGAATTTCACGTGCCAAATCACTCCGTATCAAGCTGGCCACCCGAAAACACACGGAACACCACGCTCCTGCCCCGAAGGCCGAGTTACTGCCCCCCAAGTGCCCTGAGCAGCCTCCCACGTGCTATCTGCTGCTGCCTGCCTGCCTGCCTGCCTGCTGCCACCGTGCCCTGCCATTTGGTGCCTGCACATCAGCCATCTGCAGGGGTCCAGTTGCTGTGCCCACCCCTGCTGGAACTGAAGACTCCCAACTGGGATTACATCGCTCCACAGCCCAGCCCCAGGACCCAGTTGCCCACCCACACCTGCCTCTGGGGTTGCCATGTCGGGCACTTCTACATCTGGCACCAGTGGCAACCCCAGGCCAGAGGGGCAGAGGGGCACCAGCTTCACTGCCACCGAAGTTGGTGTCCTGGTGGAGCATGTCCTGGGGCAGTATGATGCCCTCTTTGGATCGTCCCGCGCCAGCAAGGAAGGACGGGAGAGGATCTGGGCCGACTGTGTGGTTGCCATCAACGCGGAGGGGGTGGCAACCCGCAACGTCTTGAAGATCAAGAAGCGCTGGGAGGACTTGAGGTCCAGGACCCTTGTGAAGGCCCGGCGCCTCGTGGAGGGGGGCCGGGGCCACATGAGTTCCATCCAGAAGAGGGTCCTGGAACGCGTACGCCCAGCGCTCCACGCCCAGATCCTTGAGAGGGAGACCCGTCTGGAGTTGAGCGGTAAGTGTCCAAGCATCACTGTGTGAGACAGGGCATGTTGCGGTGTGCTGGTTCTATGATACTTGCCTGTATGTGTGCCATGTGCCATGTATGCATGTATGTGTGCTGGGACATCATGGTAATGCATGTGCGACCAGTGATGTGTGACCCACATGGTTGTTGCATGTGTAGAAATGCGGCATGGGGAGCACTATGCAGATTTGGGACATGAGAGCATGCCAGTCTCTGTACCTGGACATGGATGGGGGTGAGGATGGGTGCTGATGCCAGGTACATATATGGTAGCCATGTCTGTGTGCCTGACCTGCATGTCTGTGACTTGTGCATGCCATGGATGCATGACTCATGTGTGTGACAATGCACAGATTCAGTGACGCACCCACCTTACCCTTGTTTTGCCTGTGTTTGGTGTGATTGTGGCCAGATGGATGTGACTGAGGTGTAGTGTGTGCATGTGATATGCATGAGCCATGATGCATGTGAGTTACATTTCATTGAATGTTTCAAGAGTCAATTGGACATGCATGGAAATGTGCATGGCATGCACCATGCCTGTTACTGTGTGTGTTTTGCCTGGACTGACCCATGTGTTGTGGAGGGACATGATGGAAGTGTACTTTGACAGGGGTGCTCATCTGCTATTGCTTCCTGTCTAGGGGACCATTGTACAGTAGCCTGATGCTTGTGTTCTTTGTCTCCCTCTACGCAGCGGCTAGTGAAGAAGAGGGCGGAGACGGCGCTGTGGAGCAAGGCGGCGGGGATGCCCCCACGGCTGCAGCGGAAGGGGTGGGTGAGCCCCCACAGGGGCCTGCTACGGCGGGAGACGGTGAGGAGCCATCCAGGTTGGTGGTTTGCACAGAGGAGGAGGAGGCCGACACTGGTGCACACATGGGCCCTGGTGGGAGCATCCCTGCTGGTGCAAGTGGTGCAGTCCAGGGCCAGGGGCAGGAGGCAGCACAGGTCACCGTGGAGGGGCCTGTGCATGTCGCTGTCCCTGACCCTGTGAGTGCACCACCATGCACCAGCAGGGATGCCCCGTCCCAGGCCCGTCCGCAGGTAGAGGGGATGTCCATGTCAACTGACTCCCCTCCACCTGCGGCCGTGGGAACCCCTGGCCGCGTGGAGCAGGTCCTGATTGGGGTCGCGATGCGCACGGCTGTGATTCGTGATGCCGTGCGTGCTTCCCGGGAGGAGCACGCACGTCATCACGAAGTGCACCGTGCCGACGTGGCCCAATTGGGATCGGCCATGTTCGGGGGGTTCCTGCATGTGTTGGCCAATCTGACGGCCCTCTCCTCCTCTGTGCAGGCTATCCACCAGTCGTTCTCCTTGCCGTCTTTCGGCCCAGATGCCACCATGGCCCCCTGTGGACCTGCCCCGACCAATGCAGCCAGCTCGGTGGGGATCCCATCCCTGCCGCAGTTGGGAGTCGGAGGTCCAGCAGGGGTGGACGACACAGCAAGTGGACCCCAGCAGATGGAAGATGTGCCGGCATCATCGGGCAGGGCACGTGCACGACGGCGTCGGTGGTTACCATCAGCCTGGATGCCGTCGTGCTGGCAGAGGCAGTGGCGTCGCAGGCAGCAGCGGGCTCGACGTGGGAGGCATCATGGCTCAGGGCCATCAAGATCGGAGGGGCAGGCATCGGCCGGAGGGCAGGGCAACCCTGGCATGGCGGTGTGTTCCGTGTGGGAGGAGTTTGGCCAGCGGATAGGTGCGGAGCGGCAGCGGGCGGAAGAGGAGCGGCTCGCCATGGCCAGGGCGGAGATCTCCATGCATCAGGCATTGAGGCGGGCTGAGTGCCTCGAGGAGGCTCGCAGGGAATTTGGAGAGCACATGGGGTTGTCCCTGCGAGACCTCGGGGCCAGGACTGAGTCCCGCCTCCAGGACATTGACATGGAGTTCGAGGATGCCCTGGCCAGCATCACCAAGTGAGCCGCAGGACTAGCCCGCTGCCTTTGTATATAGTTTTTTAGTTAGTTAGTGCTAGGTTTCCTTTATTTAATTATTTTTTTTTTGGACCGCTTGGACAATGGCCACTTCTTTGTACATATTTTTTTAAATAGTTAGTATTAGGTTTAATTTGTGGTGTTGGGCTCATGGACCCTTGAACAATCCTGTAAATATAGTTATTTTTTGTGAGATAAATTTTTTTACTTTCATATTGGTCACACCATGTCGTAATGGTTTATCTTTCATTTCATTCTACATGTGTTTACTTTGGACAAAATCTATTCATTTTTCTATCCTTTGTTTTTTGGTTTCTCATTTTTGTTCCCGGACATGGACCTTTTATTTGCTTTACCAGATAGTTGTCAGAGTTTACTTTATTTTTATTTTGTAATACATTTTAATATTATCTTACACTTGTGTCATTTTTTCTTTGGTTTCTTACATGCCATGATATGGGTTTTGACATTGACTTGCACCCATTGTGTATGTGTGTGTGGCGGACATGTGTTCTTTTGCTTACTTGCCTTTGGGGTTGTGTCATGTGATTGCATTCACTATGTGGGTGCATGCAATCCTTGCCTGGGTGTTTGTGCTGGGTATGCTGGTCATTACTGCCATTATTGTGTATCGTCAGGACCAGGGGCCAGGGGGACATGGGTGGGGGCCTGGTGGAGGGTGCCCCAGGTGGATGGGGGGTTGGGGGTGGTGGGAGACATGGGTTGGCCATGGGTGGGGGCCTGCTGGCAGGTTGCCCACAGTGCTGGGGGTGGGGGTGGTGGGAGACATGGGTTGGCCATGGGTGGGGGCCTGCTGGCAGGTTGCCCACAGTGCTGGGGGTGGGGGTGGTGGGAGACATGGGTTGGCCATGGGTGGGGGCCTGCTGGCAGGTTGCCCACAGTGCTGGGGGTGGGGGTGGTGGGAGACATGGGTTGGCCATGGGTGGGGGCCTGCTGGCAGGTTGCCCACAGTGCTGGGGGTGGGGGTGGTGGGAGACATGGGTTGGCCATGGGTGGGGGCCTGCTGGCAGGTTGCCCACAGTGCTGGGGGTGGGGGTGGTGGGAGACATGGGTTGGCCATGGGTGGGGGCCTGCTGGCAGGTTGCCCACAGTGCTGGGGGTGGGGGTGGTGGGAGACATGGGTTGGCCATGGGTGGGGGCCTGCTGGCAGGTTGCCCACAGTGCTGGGGGTGGGGGTGGTGGGAGACATGGGTTGGCCATGGGTGGGGGCCTGCTGGCAGGTTGCCCACAGTGCTGGGGGTGGGGGTGGTGGGAGACATGGGTTGGCCATGGGTGGGGGCCTGCTGGCAGGTTGCCCACAGTGCTGGGGGTGGGGGTGGTGGGAGACATGGGTTGGCCATGGGTGGGGGCCTGCTGGCAGGTTGCCCACAGTGCTGGGGGTGGGGGTGGTGGGAGACATGGGTTGGCCATGGGTGGGGGCCTGCTGGCAGGTTGCCCACAGTGCTGGGGGTGGGGGTGGTGGGAGACATGGGTTGGCCATGGGTGGGGGCCTGCTGGCAGGTTGCCCACAGTGCTGGGGGTGGGGGTGGTGGGAGACATGAGCAGGTGTGCAGGGTAGTTCCCTGTGGTGTGTGCTGCCTGCAGGGGCCGTGGAGGGTGTACAGGTAATGCCTGGGAGCACACAGCCAAATCGCGTGTGCAACTTCCCGCTCACCCCTCAAATCCACGTTCCCTGCCATATCGCGTGTGCAACTTCCCGCTCACCCCTCAAATCCACGTTCCCTGCCATATCGCGTGTGGAACTTCCCGCGCGCCCCAGAAATCCACGTACCCGGCCATTTCGCGTGTGCAACTTCCCGCGCACCCCTCGGATCCACGTTCCCTGCCATATCGCGTGTGGGACTTCCCGCGCGCCCCAGAAATCCACGTACCCGGCGATTTCGCGTGTGCAACTTCCCGCGCACCCCTCGAATCCACGTTCCCTGCCATATCGCGTGTGGAACTTCCCGCGCGCCCCAGAAATCCACGTACCCGGCCATATCGCGTGTGGAACTTCCCGCGCACTCCTGCAATCCACGTACCCGGCCATTTCGCGTGTGCAACTTCCCGCGCACTGCTGCAATCCACGTACCCGGCCATTTCGCGTGTGCAACTTCCAGCGCACTCCTGCAATCCACGTACCCGGCCATTTCGCGTGTGCAACTTCCCGCGCACTCCTGCAATCCACGTACCCGGCCATTTCGCGTGTGCAACTTCCCGCGCACCCCTCGAATCCACGTTCCCTGCCATATCGCGTGTGGGACTTCCCGCGCGCCCCAGGAATCCACGTACCTGGCCATATCGCGTGTGGAACTTCCCGCGCGCCCCTGATAACCACGTACCCGGCCATTTCGCGTGTGCAACTTCCCGCGCACTCCTGCAATCCACGTACCCGGCCATTTCGCGTGTGCAACTTCCCGCGCACCCCTCGAATCCACGTTCCCTGCCATATCGCGTGTGGGACTTCCCGCGCGCCCCTGAAATCCACGTACCCGGCCATATCGCGTGTGGAACTTCCCGCGCGCCCCTGATAACCACGTACCCGGCCATTTCGCGTGTGCAACTTCCCGCGCACTCCTGCAATCCACGTACCCGGCCATTTCGCGTGTGCAACATCCCGCGCACCCCTCGAATCCACGTTCCCTGCCATATCGCGTGTGGGACTTCCCGCGCGCCCCTGAAATCCACGTACCCGGCCATTTCGCGTGTGCAACTTCCCGCGCACCCCTCGAATCCACGTTCCCTGCCATATCGCGTGTGGGACTTCCCCCGCGCCCCTGAAATCCACGTACCCGGCGATTTCGCGTGTGCAACTTCCCGCGCACCCCTCGAATCCACGTTCCCTGCCATATCGCGTGTGGGACTTCCCGCGCGCCCCTGAAATCCACGTACCCGGCCATTTCGCGTGTGCAACTTCCCGCGCACCCCTCGAATCCACGTTCCCTGCCATATCGCGTGTGGAACTTCCCGCGCACCCCTGCAATCCACGTACCCGCCCATGTCGCGTGTGGAACTTACCGCGCACCCCGGTATGCACGCACACGTTTATTTTTTCTCTCTGCGCGTGTCTGTGTTTGTGGGTACCCCTTTGTACGTCATTTGTCCAGGAGGGCAACAGTATTGTACATTGGTCATGTCTGTATATAGGTGCTATTTGTTGGCGCGCCTTTTAGCGCACATTTCTTGCAGGCGCAGACACGCTACCGCCTGCTTTCTTGTGGCGGTCGTGTTTGTGCCTGTTTGTGCCTGTGCGCTGCTTTGAGCGTGCGCTTTTTTGCCCTATTCTATTCCATGAATACGTGTTGTATGCGAGCGTGTGGGCGTTCCGCGCACTTGCCTCCTGAACTTTCCCCGTGCCGCCCACATTCTTCCCCATTCCGAGTGTTGTGCCCCATTTTATTCCCCATTCCGAGTGTCCCGCCCTGTGTTCCGCCTACTTTAGAGCTGTGCGCTGCGCTCGGAGTGATGGCGCAGTGGCCGTGGCGCACGACGTTGGTTGACCTGTGCGCCGGCCTGCGCCGCGCGTTTTTTCCGCGCACGTCCTCTGCTTTTCTTGCGCAGGGACTTCCATGAATCGACGTGCGCTGGTTTCCCTGCGCTTTGCGCTGATTTTCGGCGCAGCGCACGCATTGGCCCCTCTGCGCCGGGATTTTCGGCGCACATTTATTCCATGAATCGGCTTGTTAATCTCCATGAATACGTTCATTTCATCACTTTGTGGTAGGAGTTCATTTTCAGTTCTCGCTCGAACCATGAGGCTTTAGAACCACCTACAGAACTAAAATGAATGCTACACATCACAGCAAGAAGAGGATGTCATTTTATATAGGATACATATACTCAGGTGTTTTTTGTCATTTTCCCACCATCTACACACTGATTCTGTGCATGCCTCACAACTGAGCACCCTGAGGCCATTCGAATGGCAGCAGTGTGCGGTACAAAACCTAACAACATGATATATCAGGATACGGGCATCCCTAGCAAGTGCTACTTTGGTGCTGTTAATCCGATTGGACTGGTACAAGGTTCGCTAAGCAGCTAGCTATATGCAAGACATTTCCATTTACTTATCTTGACCCCTGGTTTTAGTAAGTGCATTAGTATTTTTTGATTTTGTACATTATTCAGATTTATAAAGTGCTTTTGCCAACACTTTGCACAAATTAGCAAGTATGCCGTACAATCAGTATGCAATAACGATACATAAAACCTAACATCATGGCATTTATCTTAAAGGTAAAGAGAGAACATTAGATTTGAGTTGGGAAAGGACTATGTGAAGAGAAGTAGAAGAGTGAACGGTTAGGAGGTAGAATCCCATTGCTTGGGCCCGAGGAGAGCAACAGAATGGAAATGGGATTGAGTGTAAGGAGGATTAGGGACAGAGAGGAGGTGTAATGGTTGTGAGTGAAAAGGGCTCGGCTGTAGGTACGGGGAAATCAGAGAGGACAGATAAAGTGGATAGAAGTAGATAAAGTCCATGGAAGCATTTGTACACTATACAGAGGAAATGGAAAAATAGCCGAGAGTTAAAAGGATTTAGGGAAATAGTGATAAAAGAAGTAGTAATAAAGGAATGGGAAAAAAGAGAGAAAATAAGATGAACAGTAGAAGTAAAGATTGAGCCGAGAGGTGTAAGATGAGAAGCGGGGAGTCCTACTAGGAGACCAGAGCAATAGTCATGACGGGAGATGTTTAGTACCAGGAAAAGAATGAAAGGGAAGGCTCTGCCTATGTTAAAGAGATGGAAGGGACACGTTCAAGCAGTATTGGAGATAAGAAGAGAGAAAGAAAGAGAGGAATTAGAGGTGAGGCTGAGGATGCAGGCAGAAGTAGAAAAGTGGAGAGAAGAGAGAGAAAATAAGAGAGCAGGCGGAAGCAAGGGTGGCAGATGAGATGTGACCGGAAAGAGCAATATGCCTATTTTGGCTGGGTTGAGCTGGAGAAAGAAGAAATTCGTCCAGGCTTCCATTGCTGGAAGACAGTTAGAAAGAGTGGTGTGGAGAGAATCAGAGAAGGATGAGTGGAAGGGAAGATCTGGGAACTATCAGCAGTGGAAAGAGATATTAAATGAGGTGCTAAGAGCACATAGGGGAATAGTGTGTAGCAAGACTAGGAAGGGGTCTAGGACAGAGCCCTGTGTAACCCAAATTGAAGAGGTGATGGGGGAAACGTTTCCGACATAGGAGACAAAATGAGCTGTGTTAGTGAGGTAGAACTGCAATTATTGCAAGCTTACTGGTTGCAGAAGTGGGACAAAAGAATGTTATATGTTTAAAGTTCACTTATCCCTATCGTCTAAGAGCTCTGAGAGGCCATGCATTTGCATTTCTGTGGTCACCAGCAACACTGGCTCCCAGTTTGTGAACGTATCATGTTCCAATCACTCACTTTAACTCACAAATGTCTCCACCAGATGGCCCCCACCTACCTTGCTGATAACTTCACCGTAACTCAACGCACCAGACCCACCAGAGCATCATTCCAGCACTGCCTCAACACACCAAGATTCAACTTGCAAAGCGCAGGTGGTAGCAGCTTCCCTACGTTTGCCAGAAAACTCTGGAACTCACTGCCGCTCACACTCAGAGCTCAAGAATCATTCTGGATTTTCAGGAAACTACTCAAAACGTACCTCTTCTCGCAAAGCTTGCACAACTAACTGACCCATTCAATACCTTCCTGCCCTCACTTGCTGCTGCTTGTCCCCCAACGTTGAAAACGACCGTTTTTTGTGCTTACTCGTGCTTTCACACCTCTAGGCTCCTTGTCTTGTATACGTGCTTTGTGTAACAAATGTATCGTGTCAACTATGTAACAAATGTAACTTGTTAATGCTGTAGGAAGGCGCCCAGATGCCTTTGGGCTTGGTAAGCTATGTAAGCTTCAAAATAAATAATAAATAATAAATAAATAAATAAATAAGTAAATACCCCATTGAATACTATAAATGATCATCAAACCTTTGGCTGCTGGTTGTCAATACAACATTTTTCAATGAATCGTGCACAATCATGTTCCACGGATCCCCCTTTCAAAATGAATGTGCTCTGTTCCAGGATAAGGCTATATTATTGAATATCCAGTCTGGCTGCATGATTTATTTTAAACATTATTTACTATAAAGTGCATCATTATTTTGTACGGCTAAAATGCTCCTGTCGCAAATTAGAAGACAGGAGAAACTGCTCACGCCAGTATGAGAAACACACACTGACAAAGCGATCAGTTTTGGCTTTCGTGTAGGACACATGACTAATTTTGGAGCAGACACTGAGAGATCTTAAAAGCAAACAGCATGTTGTGCTATATTAACACAGTGCTAAAGTTCTCTCAGCTGCAGAACTCTCTATTAGCTCCTGGGGCGGGTGCTGCAGCCAATCAGCTTGTTCAGATCGCGTGCTGAATCCCACAAACCCAAACTGCATTATGAGCAAGCAGGAAGCTGTGAGCACCCACCCTGCCATCTCGTCTTCCATTCAGTCTACACTCCCAGCCCCAGCCCACTTACCTGAATTCTCTGCCAGTGGCGACTCTGCATCTGCTTTAGCCGCAACCCGGGCCACCATGAATATGGAAGTGGTGTCCCGCCTTCCATTTTTATGACAGCCATTTTAGGTCAGTATTTGTTCGAATAAACAGGACAGTGCAGGTGTGTGATCCATTCATTCAAACAAATTGATTGCTGTCAGCACCCCAGATTAAAAATGCGGGGTGCCAATAGCAATAATAGCCTCCCCAGTGGGCTGGATCACCTAGTACCAGCACCGGGGTCTTCTGTTAAGGTCTGAGGGAACTTGGGCCCTGAGTCATTGCCAGCCGATCAGACCCGCCAGCTCAGGAATTATTGCTATCATGATGTTCTGTACTGCTGCAGCAAGCCATTCCGAAGGACTTCCCTGTAATGTGTCAAACATTACTTTCAACACAACGCCAAACCTCTTACAAAATTGTCACTCTCTTACTAAGTAACATATCCTAGCCTATCCCTAATTATTGTCATGGCAAATTAAACGTACACCAGGCGTGAGAACAAAATGAATAAATGGGTACAGGCACAGAGCAGTGCTAATATAAGTGTAAAGCTGGAAACCAAATTGGGTATGTGGTAGCAGTAGGTAGGAAAAAATGCAGCTTTGATGGCTCATCACTCCTTCTTGGTCTCTTGATTGAAAAGGGTGTCAGGCATCCCTTGACAGACAGCTCTAGTTAGAAAGACTCCACAGTGCATGTCAGTGTGATGCTTATATCAAAGTGAACTGAACACATTCTTTTGAAACTATTCAATTCATCTCAGTACTTGCTTGACACTGTATTGTCTGAAAACTCACTAAGTAGTTAAGATGCTCCATTGGGCACAATGCAGAGTACACTGAATAGACATTAGCAAGTACAAAAACTCACTGTATCAACGTTCCAACCACCAGAACTGCGGTGCGCTTACAGATTACAGACACAGCATTTTACAAGGCAGATTTAGCTATTGCCTAAAATCAGACAAAGTATCAGAAATGGACAAATCAAGACTACATTTATTAGGTGGTTACAATCATCATAAACAGGTGGCAACCAGTCACCCCACTGCTTAACCTAAAAACCCAACCCTCCTCCAGTTTGCCTTTCCTTATATCTCCTCATGGTCTTGTCCCCTTACAGTCATTGCACATCCGTTTAGGTATACCCGCCCCCCCCCTTACAGCACAATGGAAAACTTTATAAATAATCGTAGTCCATCTTCGGATTCCGTCTATCCTACTGGGACCGCATGGTTCTTTACTTACAGGTCAGTCGCTCTTGTCTGATGATATTCAGTGTCATCCTCCTCAGGTGAGGGTGGTGGGGCTGACCACCCATAATGCATATCCAGTCGAGAGTAATACCGTATTGTCCTACGAGGCTTAGGCCAGTATGATCCAAGATGGAGGTCCAGTTGGCCTTGACCCAGTGCACCCGAGAGCTTCAAAAGCACTGCCTCAGCAGTCCTTTAATGCATGTCCGTTTTAGTTGAAGCTCTCAGGGAAAGTGTTACCAACAGCAAAAAGACGGGAATATTCATATTCACTGTCTGCGTTAATGTGGCAATAAGACCCGAGGCGGCGGGCCAATACCGCCCCAGGTATTGCCTGGGGCCGTAGTTATAGGCCTGAGCATAAGCCCCCGGGCATTACCTGCGGCGGTATTGGCCCGCCGCCGAGAGGGGTGCTGATGGCATTTTTTTCTGTTCCCGAAACACGTTTCGGAACAGGAAAAAAAAACGACAAAAAAAAACGGCTAAATAAATGGCCGCCGCCATGGAAAGGGAAAACGTAGTCCGTTTTCCCTTTCCATGGCAGCCATCGGGAGCGGACGCGCTGGGAACACAAAAGTGTTCCCAGCGCGTTCGCTTCCAAGACCAGAAGAAAAAAGAAGGTAAGTGGGGTTGGGAGGGCAGAAGGGAGGGGATTGGGAGGAAGAAAAAAAAACGTACCGCGGTCTCCGGCAGGGGACGATGGAAGCCTCCAGCTGTGTAGAGGCTTGGAGCGGGGATGGCCCTGCTCCGAGTCTCCACACGGCTGGAGGTTTCCATCGTCCCCCGCCAGAGACCGTGGGATAGAAGGTAAGTGGGGTGGGGAGGGAGAAGGGAGGAGGGAGGAGGGAGGAGGGAGGAGGGAGGAGGGAGGAAGGAGGGAAGGCTTGGGGAAAAAAAAATCTTACCTGAGTCCCCGGCAGGAGACGAAGAAAGCCTCCAGCCATAGGGAGGCTCGGAGCGGGGATGGCCCAGCTTCGAGCCTCCTCATTGGCTGAGGTGCTGCCACGCCCCCGCCGAGGACAAGGCGGCTGGAATCCCGGCTGAGAATCGAAGGATTCTCGGCCGGGTAATGACCTGGCGAGAGCCAATCAGAATGCTTGTTGCATTCTGATTGTCTCTCGCCGGGTACTAATGAAAAAGAAAATTAAACAAACATCTCGTAGTTTATAATGATGTAGGTACAGAATACTGTTTCCGGACTCCTCCCATATCATGACTTATTCGCTCATCATGATCATAGTCATCCAAAAGCCTTTAAGGCAACATTTTACAGTACAAATCAAATTCCCCCTCCCTCGAGGGTCATCCTCGTTAAGGCTTCTGAAGGACTGACCTTATATCTAACATATATATTTACCTTCTGTGAAGGTTAACTAGTTCAATAAACATACTTTTGACAAAGTGAATGTCAAAGTCACTAAATTTGGCGCTCAAATGAAAAGAATATACGATTATTAAAAGTTCCACATGGCTAAAGTGGTCCCTCCCTCTGCCATGGGTACGAACACATATAAGGAAAGCTGTGGGAAAGTGCTTTACACCTTCCTATGAGTTGCCCGATTGGGAGCCTAAGATATGAACTGGGTTTAGCATCCTTAAAAATGTCCCTTGACTGGAAAATATTGAATCTATTCTTAAACATAATAACCTCCACTCAAGAAATACTATATGGTGATGTGTTACAAGAATTAAACAGTGAACGAAATGGGCTACTGAAAGATCTAAAATAGTATGCTTTATACCTGTTCGAAAGTTGTGATTGTACCTTAATAAACCTACCCGACAATCCTACAGGTGTAAGACATGCACTATCACGAACAGATTGGACAACAACTATAGCCCAGATGAGAAACTACATCATTTTAAAATCACTCTCAAAATTCGACAAACCAAAACACTTAGTACCTAATTATCTGACATGGTTTCCAGATCCTAAAATAAGGATGGATTTTTTAAGAGTCAGACTCAATCTTGAAGTTATGTCCTTATGTACGCAACCTCAGGGCCAAAATGAATGCAATTCATGTGGTGGTGCGACTAGGCAATCCCTACACCATGTCCTTATGACATGCAAAATCACAAGAGAATTCTGCGTAACACGCCTAAGACGCTTTGTGGACCGTAGTGACTGGTTGAATAGAGAGTCATTCTGGGAACGTCTAATATCTGGTCAAGAAAGGGTATTATCGATTGAGGTAGTAGAAATTCTAAAGGAACTTGATTTTCTCAAATAGAAACAGAACACATCATTGCTTCATCTACTAAGTTAATCGCTCACATGACTAGATTCTGATTGTATTATTTTATTGCCTGCTTTGTGATTCATTTTAATGATGCTGATATCATGACCTATTATAAGTACTGTTTCCTAAAGTATAACCCTCCTTGGTTTTCTTCTGATTTTATTTTTATATGTCAAATGTTTTTTATTATGCAGTCTCATTATGTCAGCATTTTGTAAATTAGTGATTTTTTTTTTATATTTCTATTTGTTTTCCTTCTTTTTCTACTGTGTGTAAAGTCGCAATGTCGGCAAGAATTCACAATAAACAAAAAAGAAAAAAAAACATACTTTTAACTCCATGGAATCAAGCTTGTGGTCTTACTGAACTCATAATCAAAGTGCCCTTCTTGCTTGATGTTTGTTTGTATGTTTAGAGTGCTCGAACATCACCAACGTGGCCTTCTGGTGCAGTCCCTAAGGAAACAAAGTTTGACATACGACGTCTGCTACTGATTCTAAAAATCAGCTTCAAGAACATGGCTCTGGAACCTGCGAGTCCCCAGATGATATGGACTACAACTCGCAAGATCCCCAACGATGACTATGCTGCCTACATCTGATGGGTTTTGTAGTCCAAAACATCTGGAGAGACAAATATTGAAGACTCGCATTCTAGAAGGGGTGTCTGCTTATGCAAGACTCCCCAGATTGGTCTTACAAGCACGGTTTACTGAGTAAACATGTGTACAAAAGAGGAGATGGACATCTGTATCATCAAACCTCAGAGATGTTTGCTGCTGCACCTATGAAAGCCCAGTTTCTCATTCCAGCTTGGTGGACACTAATGGCAGCCTGCTGTTATGGCAAACGATGGGATTTCCTGAACATGTGATGGAACTGCCTGGCAAATGATAATCCAATTCCTATACATAAAACAAAACTGATGTCAAGAATATAGTGATCGATTCTACAACTGTGCAGCGAATATTGAATATAAGAATAAATACCTAGCAATATTATAATCCTTTGTTTAGCAAACGTCCCTGGCAGTGCATGAAAACGCTGTGCAGTCTATACCACATCTGCAGAAAATCTGGCCATGTAAATTCCTTATGAAAGTACCGCAAAATGTGCACCACTTCTGCAGATCTAATGGCGCTTATTGGCTCACCATCTATTGCACTACCCAACACTTACCCAGAAACCTTCCCCACACCTGGTGGTAGTGTGATATTTTTGAGTCCTCAATCAATTCAACCTCCTTCTGAGCATGCAAATAACTAATTTGTTTCCTCTTCAATAATTGTGCATTCAAGTACCCTGTATTCTTCACCAGGAGCTCTGAAACTTCTTCTATTTCATTTCATGCATTTTGATGATTCTACAAGCCTCTTCTAAACTATGGGCCTTATTGTAATTTAAACCCCTTCATTGACAGTAACACAATTTAATGAACTTTGGGCATTATTGGTCCTCCATCAGTAACACTTCACTGGCTAGCCATGAAATTACCCTGCAACCATCACCACCCGACAGACCTTCGGTTAATTCACAGTTCTCGCTTAGTTGCACAATTTTATTGCAGCATACGAAATGACACTGAACTGCCCTCCAGAACTACAAGCATTCCGGTAATTTGAAATCCTCCATCTAGTACACTTTACTCACCTGACATGACATTACACAGCAACCTTCACCAGACCCATATATCTTCTAGTAATTCAGTGTTCACTTTTTAATGACTATGCATGAAAGTATCCCAGCATCCACTAGAAAAGTACATATACTCTGGTAATTTAAAATCCCCCATCTATTTTATTTTATTGACTGCGCTTTAAAGTACTATGCAATTTTCTACATCGCCTTAAATCATTTATGGACCTTCAAAGATTTCACCTCAATAGTATTAGCAAATTTACAAAACGTATTGTGTTATTCTGAATTGTTTTCTACAATATATTTGCCATTTCATAATGTTGTAGAAACTGATGTTAATATGTTTCCTTTTTGGAATTGTATAGCCATATATACTGGGGCAGGGGACATTATCGCGGGATAATGACCTGCCACCAAGTTATATCCCAGGTGAAGCCGAGGGCCATAAGTTGGGGAAGGGTCATTATACCTAATAATAATGACCCCCTACTGAGGTCTTTAGGGCTATTATCACATACATATTTTGGAGTTTTGGTGAAGTAAACAATGCTACTTTAATAGTGAGTTCAAGTAAATAGGCAAACTGAGTTAGTAAATTAAATTTGGTTTTATTTTTGTAGTACTTGATTCAGACTTCTTCATAAGTTAAGCATTTTAATTTCAAATTTGGCTGAACTAGAACAGGCTTAACATGAGAATTCATTAGCTGTTATGTAAAAGTTAACAGTTTCTCTATAAAAAAATAAAAAATATATCTTATGTTTTAGCTTTCTCTTTTGTCTGTTAAATAGCATGTTGAAGCAAAAAAAAGGTCCCCCCAGAGAGGATGTGTCTTGTTGAAAGAAATCCTGCCTAAACATTGCATTTTTGTTTACCTGTCTGCTTCTGAAGACAAAATGTTCGAAATGCAATCAATACCAGAAGTTATTGAATGCACTATAAACATTCCAAGTTGCTTGGAAGCGGTCAATAAGAATCTCCATGGATTAATTTAATTTAAATGCTTATGTTATTGCTAACTCCCCTACACACCTGGATTTGACAGAAAAGCATCAAATAAATTGGATTGTTTAAAACACTTCGAAGTGTTCAAATAATATTGTCTTATTGTTGTTTTATAAAGTAACATAAAACATCAACACATGTAATGTGTTTGCTTCACTCACAATATCACATCTCCACAATTGTTAACCACAAAAATGTCAAATAATGTATTTTAGATAACAATGTTTTGTAACATTAAATGTATATTCTTAATGTACAATTGCTACATAAGTGTGCAATTTTTTAAAATCTGTGTGGTCTATCATGATGACTTTTGAGCAAGGGATGGCGGGGGCAGGGGCGGGGGCAGATGAACAGTGATTTGAAATCAAACATCTAGTGATAGCTAGTGAGAAGGACATACAGGTTTTTCCACAAATCGGTTCTATTGAGTGTAGCAAACGAGCCTTAACCCGTTTAGGGGGATCCACAGGGTTTCTTCCCAAGTAATTATTTTAAACAATGGGTTGAAATGGTGCATTTAGGGTACACGTTTCAGAAATTTTAATAGATGCCAAATCTCCAACATTAGACTAAAGCATTTTACAAATAATATTTATGTTGACTCTACTCAAAGGAAAACCATGGGGCGTGGATCAAAAATATATGCCAGCATTGCACTGTAAAAACATGTGTATGCTGCCAGTAGACAACAAAACATAGCATGTGCCCTTAGCAGATCATAGGAGTGTTCAACTCATTGTGCCAGTGATGACAAACTTTCATGCTAATGGTGCCTGGTAACATATATATTGCCCTGCAAAACACATTTTCATGATGGTAATACCCAATATATGCCCGCATTGCTACCATAAAGGATATGTTCATTCATATGTCAACATGTCTTCTGTAAAATCACATTTTGTCACTGCCTGTGGCCAAACCAAATCATGAAGACTGTCAACATAAAATGCCATGGCTGTGCAACATTCAAGCTGCCAGCCCAGTCATCAACTGACATGTAAAATACATTTCCATTCTGGCTGTGGTGCATATACGCTAGCAGTGCTGTCTGACATCTGTCATGATTGCCACTGTAAAACACATTTGAATGCAGTCTCTGCTGAAACTAGATCATGAGGTCTGTCAACACAATATGCCATCACCAAATTATTGATATGCTGCAAGTGCAGTGTCCAACAATATATGCCAGCATTGCTCTGTAAAACATGCTGTTGTTCAGCCTGTGTGCATTACATGCTAGTAATGCCCTGTAAATTATGTATTCATGCTGCAAGTGTTCATTATATGTCAACATTGCCCCATAAAACCCATTTTCATGCATGCTGCCTGACATATGCCAGAATGCCACTGTACAAAAAGATTTGAATGTGGCCTGTTCTAAAAGTAGATCATGGCGCCTGTCACCACAATATGCAAGCACTGAAATATTTCCATGCTGCAAACCTAATTTCCAACAACATATGCCAGAATTGCTCTCTAAAACTGTTAGCATTTCCAGGTAAAGGAGGGTTCCCTTTAAGCACACCCCGCTCTGGCAGCATCGTTGGACACAGAGGTATGAGTTAGCCTTTAAGCCACCTCCTGTTCCATTATATTACTGGAGTGATCTGTCTCCTTCCAAAATGGCCACTAGTTTAGTATGAACACTCTTAGCCTAATGTGAAGAGACGCCCATTCAAGATGACCACCGCAGTGTGGGACATCATACATTTTCCAACATAGAAACATCCAACCTTTAAATAGGAGAAAGCAACGGAAGCTTAGTGACTCGCAATCTGTGAAACTCCTTTGATGTGCTTCCCATGTTCTGGTTCTATTCAAGATATTCCATAAGATTAGGTGTTTAGAGAGAGTTTGTTGCTTGATTTTGTTGCTTGATTTTGTGTCTTAGTTATCTTAGTTTGCACATAACATTTAGAAGTGTTATAATGTCTCCCAGTGCACACGTTACTGAAAGCACAAGCGTGAGTTTGCCTTTGAGTGTTCCCCATAGGGATGATCCCAAATGTTCCTCTTGGAGACTGAATTAAAATCTCAGTGTCCTGGAAGCATCCAAAGAAGGTGCAGCATAGATGGGATTACAGTTCTTCCATTTAAAGGTGGTTTGAGCAAGACATTAAAGGAAATTAGGGACGTAAATCCTTCTGTCACAAGTCGGACTACCTATATACAAAGGGGAAGGGACTTTTAAATTGCCATTGGGTTTATGGTTTCTGCCTTCTCATCCTCTGCAGCTCCTGGGTCGAGGAACCTTGAATGCACATGGGGACATTCCTGATTGGGAGAGACACGTTTCTACCTCGTGGTTACTTCTGTGATGCAGGGTGGTAGGAGGAGGGGTTCTGCCCTAGGGGAGAGCGCCATTCCGACGTGACTCCCTGGAGATCCCTGGAGATCGTGGTTCAGCTTGGCCAAGCCGGGCAAAACCACACTGTCATGCAGCAAATTTCTGAACGATGCTACATTGCCCTGTAAAATATGTATTCATGCAAGCAATGCCTATTATAGGCCAGCATTTCTCTATAAAACATCATGTTTTCATGCCCCAAGTGCCGAATATATACCAGCATTGCAATGTAAAATGTCAGCTTTACTCTGCAAAATACATCTTTATATTGCTGGGTCAATTTGCTGCTCACCCCATGTCACCCACCCACCCTCCCTCCCTCCCTTCCTCCCTTCCTCCCTTCCTCCCTTCCTTCCTTCCTTCCTTCCTTCCTTCCTTCCTCCTTCCTTCCTTCCTTCCTTCCTTCCTTTCCCTCTCTCCCTCGCACGCACCACACACTCACACACACACACACACACATTGACAAACTTTCTCACGCATTCACGCCCTCCCTCTCTCACACACACTAATACAAACATGCAGGCACATACACATACATTCATAACACGCATGCTTAAAAACACCATATTTTTCACTTATATTTTCTTGCTGGGGACATTTCGTTTCTAAATCCAGACTGGCGGTTTGTATCATAGGGAATGGAGTAAACACGTGTTGACCCATTCCGTATGATTTCAAAATGTTTTTTTCTCCTGCAAAGGTGAAGCAGACTCTTTTTTACTATTTCTGATGCATAACATAAAAGGAAATATAGTAACACGTTTCTTGTTATGTTGTGCAGCCAAACATAGTACAAAACACAGCCAAATTACATTTTGGGCCAGTGAAGACATTTTTCCAAAACAGAAATTTGGACAACGCCTATTTGCCCAATTCTATGGTATCTAAGCAACAAAAGTAGTGACAGGTTATCTATTATTTGAACCAGTGCTTCTGGAATAGCGCCTGGTGACCATACACATGGTAGTAATAATGTGTGGTATACATTAAATTAACACCGAGTTAAGAGGTTACGTTTTAATGCTTATTATCTAAAAATGTTGTTACTAGGGCAAAACAATGTAACTAATATTGTATTTGTTGTGTAATATAAAAAGAATTGTGTTTAGTACATTATTTATGTTATGCAGCAAGAATAGTAAAAAGAAAAGACTATGCTTCCTTTTTTTGCCCTGATGAAAATATGTTTAGATAATGCAGATTGGAGCGCAATCTTTTTGCCCCATTCCCTGTTATACAAGCAGAAATATTGGTGCTAAATTAATTTGCTCCATTAATTTGCACAAGTGAAACGTTGGGAAAATCTGGCCACTGGTTCTAAAAGCATTTGATCCATTTTGAGCATGGATGCAAATGTTGGATAATGTGGCCCCTGTTTAGAAAGTGGTGGAAGGAAATGAACTCATGATGGTTTTATTGGCAGCTGTGGAACATGACACTCAAAATACAATGACACCACAACGGGAGGTGGTGAAGATAGTGTGTGGAGTGCCGGGTGCCCTTCATTTGCATGTGTCCTCTTCACATTATGAGGCGGGCAGTGCTACTGTCCCACCACTACCACTGTGGAGCTCATCTTGAGCCAGAAGGGGGGGGGGGATTTTGCAGAGTCAGTGACACGCCCTGGCTGCAGGTTCAGAAAAAGGGCAGAAGCTTGTGTATGATTACTTGGCATGGCTGGGAGTGGCTTATTGTAAATCCCCTTGCTCACTCATTCAGTGCTTAATTTGTAGGCGAAATAAGTGCCAGGGCCCAAGTATTTTCTAGTATGCTGGTGACATTGGCGGCGCACAGTTCCCCACCATAGCAGCCACCACCCACAGCTGCTCCCCCACGGTGTTCACGCATTTGGGGTTAAACTGCAGCTCACACCTGCTCATTGAGGTTGATAGATGTTCTGGCTATCATTACTTCATAATCGATCTGAGTCTGAGACAATAAGTGCCGGGAATCGGAAATAAGTGCCTGGGCGGAGCCCTGGCAAAAATAAATTAAAAAAGAACACAAATTAAGCACTGCTCATTCCATGATCAAGAGTAGTAGCATTGAGGAGTATGTTGAGGTAAATGTGTTCAGTGCCCCAGGTCAGTTTTCTCCTGTTCCAGGCCTCATGATATAAGCAAGACAGAAGCAGGGTGCCATATATATGTCTCATGCAGGGCGAATCCCACTCCCATTGTCCGAAATGTATAGACACTGATAGGTTTCTGTAAACAGGGACTGTGTGGTAGCAGAGTGGTCGGAGTGAAGGGAAAAACACATGCTTGAACACTAAGTATGTAGCTCTGAGATGCACATTGAACAACAATTGTCACAAAACCATATAGAAATATACATATTCACTTGTAAGGTCCTTTTAAAAAAGATATATCCTTAAAATATCCACAAAGTGATGTAACAGCTTATATGGAAGAAACTTTAATAATAAATAAATTACATCAAGGTTTCTTTTTGATTTGCCATTAAAACCACCACTATTGTATTCCTACCCTTCAAATGAAAGGGGGCATGATGTGGGCAGTGCTCATGGCATACACCTATGTAGCATGCCACATTAAATGCACTGGGTAATGTGGTGGAAGCATCCTTTTATATTTTAAGTTTGATATAAACTGTGGATTCTCACAATCCAAGACATGCTCATTCCAACATTGGGGGATTGGATACCAGAGAAAACAGTGAAAATAATCTCATGCCCACTCATAGTGCTGTAGGAACAAGCGTTACCCATTAGATTACACCTGCTGATCTGGCACAAACAGTACGTTAACATAAGTCTTATGAAGGTAGGATCGGGCAATACAACAGTTGCCAGTATCTATAAAGCACTAGAAAAACCCAAGATAAATCTACTGTGATTGGCTGAGAATGGGGGCATTGAGAAATTCCCCACACAGGCAGATATTCTCCTCCGCACAAGGTGCCTTGTGTATGCCCTTGGAAATAAAAGACCAGTGAAAAATGGGGCAAAGCAAACCAGATTCATCTGGAGTACCTGAAGACCACCCACATTACCCCAAACCCAACTAATGTCCTTAAAGGCCTTTTGTAAAAAATGTATAGTGTTTTATTGCACTACTATTATGGTATGCTATGCAATATTTCTACTGTGCCCATCACCACCATACTGGGCTTACAGAGCCTGGCCTTCTCCGAAAGGTGTCATATTGTGACCCTGTTAGGGTGTCGCCAGACCTTAGTCTGTGGAAAGGAAGAGGAACTAGAAAAGAGAAATCAGACAACAGAATGACCAAAATCAGTGAGGAAAAACAATCGGGATGAGCGCGAGGGGATGTGGTTGTTGAATTAGGTGATTTCAGTAGATAACTGCCTCCCAGGGCATAACTCCAAATTCATCAAAGAAATCAAATAATGGATGAAAATCATGCTCAGGCATTAATCCAATATGGTAAAGCTCCCAATAATGAGTCATCTTAACCTATGGCTTGACTTCCCCATTAATCGACTAGTTCTGTACTTCAGAGTAATATGAGCAATTTATGATTCTAAAAATGGGTTCATAAACCAACAGATAAAAAAGGGACACATTTTAGATGCAATATTTTTTTCCAATTTGACTCACCAAGACACATACTGATCTTCAAGACATATCATCAAATCACTGTCAGAAAACAGAATCAGGCTCCAAACAGGGCCCAATCAATCACCATGAGATAGTTGATGATATTAAGTAAAGAGAACTTGCCTCAGACCTTCAAATGCCTAACTGCCACCTCTTAATATTATTATCATAGTATTTATTGAGCATGGTCCTAGCTTCCAGAAGCAATAGAGCCCTCTGCAGAGGTGTACAACAATACAGATACATAACATAATGGAACACTTTACAGACGTATACAACAGTACAGATGCATAATGAAGCGCTTTTCAGAGCCTCCTCACCTAAATACCGGACCCAAAAAACGTTGGTCTTAAATTAGGAATGCCCGTGGATATCCTGACTCCTGTTATATGTAGAAGCCCAACAACCACCTGATAAAATACAAATAACTAAATTCTGTGTTACATTTTGTAAGTATACCCTTCTGGCAGTGATAAAGATTTATCTTGGTAAAGTGATTCCCGCGGTTTTATATGGGTTGGAGCTTTATAGCCGGAATTGATAAGAATTGATAAGATGGAAGTTTTATTTTGGAAGACATTATTGGGACTCCCCTCATCTCTTCCATTTGTGACCATCAGACAAAAATGTGTTGTTTCCTCGTGGTGGGTTATAGTAAATATAGCAAATTAAGATTGTTCCAAAAAAATCTTGACCACCCAAAGCAATCATTATTCCTGTATCTTCATGATATTTTGGCCTCAATGAATTGTAAAGTTTTGCTACAGTTTGCAGAAGAGTGTGGGTCTATCACTGAGGGAATAGAATCAAACAGAGGCCACCTCCTTGAGAACCATGTTGGGGTGTTTACAAAAATGAAAATCATGCAATGGGGTAGAGATCAAGATTTATTTGCAGGATTCACATTACACAGTGTACTGGCCATTCCATATAGGAAGTATCGTAGCTCGCCTGGCTATGTGGTAAGATTTCCGAACCACAGGTACCACCTAGTTTTTCTTCCTTTCAGGGTGAACCTTTTAGGGACTCTTGAGCGATGGGGGCTGATTTAGCAAATAAAGAGGAAGGATTGCTATTGTAGGCTCTGTAAGATCACAGCCAATTTAGAGACAATTAAACATTGGGTGATATACTGCCCTGAAACTGCTGGCATGAGGAAATTGTGTTTTAACAGATTTGTAGTTTAAGAAGATGACTTAGGAAGTGAATGGTTTTGGAATAGGCTGATGATTGGCTATTCAACTAAATTAATTATTGCATTGGTTAGAGTTTCAGTTCTTATTCATAAATCTTTGGATGAACGTGTGTATTCAAATTGATAGGGTGGTTAGCCCTAACTATGTATCTTTTGTATTGGGTTTTTGGGAAAATGTGTGTTTATTTATTTTATTTATTTCTAATGCACATGGACAAGGCCCGTAGGCATGATAGCACAGGGGTGTGACAGGATAACAAAATACACAAAACAGAGCACAATAATCTTTGCTTCTATGATTGCCCTGGCAATAGTGGCACAATTTGACAGATTAAGGAATGGCCTAATTTGTGCTAACAGTTTTAAGTAGTAAGCTGAGCTGGTCAAGAGACTCTTAATGTGTGCTGTGATAGATAGTTCCTGTTCTAGGTCTAGGACAACGCCCAGAGTTTTGACTTTGGGGAGAGTCATTATAGTACAACCTGAGATATTTTATTCTTTCCCGAGTTTCCTTAACTGGGCGGCCGTGCCTGCAATCACCAGTCTGTTTTTTGTACTAAGCGCAGGGCCGTTGTCCATCATCCAGGATCCGATTCGGTTGTAGACGTTGTTAACCATAATCATATCTCTGGTATGATTCCCAGAAAGGGTGATCAGATACTGTGTGTGTCATCTGCGTAGCTTGCCTACAGGGTTCCTTCTTCCTCGACATTTCAAAGATGGGGGTGGTATTGATGTTAAAAAGCATGGGTGAAATGCATGCCCACTGTGGTACTCCGCAGGAGACAGGGTAGTTATTGGCCATGGCATCGTTGTGTAAGAACTTAGCTAGACATCCTGATAAAAAGGAGTTGATCCAATCGGCCGTATCAGAGCAAAAGAAGGCTGTATTACGAAGCCTCTGCACCAGTATTTTATGATCCACCATGTCAAAAGCCGAGGACAGGTCAAGCATTTTCAGCATCACAGTCCTGCCCTTATCATAGTGATGTAAAATGTTAGACTTGAGGTCAAGCAGGGAGGATTCAGTGCTGTGACACTTCCTAAAGGCAGATTGTTTATGTCCCAAAAGATAGTGAGATTCTAAAAATTCTTGAATCTGTAAATGTGCCACCTTATCTAGGATTTTCAAGAGGAACGGGATATTGGTAATGGGATGGTGGTTCTCCATTAGAGGCGGGTCCAAGGATGGTTTCTTCAGTAATGGTGAGATCCAGGCATGCTTGATGAGACTAGGGACATTGTTTTCTCAGAAGGAACAATTTATAAACTTGGTAATAAGGGGTAGGAGTTGTACTGAACAAGCTTTAATGACCACCGCAGGACAGATATCCCCCTTGCATGTGGCAGGTTTGAGGCTGGACAGTATTCCAGAGATTTCCAATTCTGTAACTTCCTTGAAAGAGAATGGTGGAAATGTGGGCGGAGGCAGATTTTTTGGTAATGGCCCTGTGTTATGTGAATATTGTGTTATTGTAATGAATATGCATGTTTATATTCATTGTATATTTATTGTCAAATGTGTTTAAGTTTTCTAAACTAGAAACACAATCAAAAACATTTTTTTAACAAAAAACTATTATGACACAATTCTACTCCTAAAGTAAGTCCAGTGCAGCTAATTGGAATGTCAATGGAGGACAATATGGATTACAATGAATACATCAACTTGTAAATTACATGTGCAGAGATACCAAAGGAAATATTGAAAGATAAACAAAAGTGCAATATTCCAGCTATTTCATGAAGCCCCTAACAAATCTACAGAATTATTTACAAGCTTGCTAGTTCTGGACAAATGGTCAACAAGCCCACCCCTTTCCAAAAACGGGTGTATTGATTAGTTGATCTCTTAAAAGAGAACATTATAAATTAAAAGGTAATCTTAAATGCTCTAGATGAACAGCAGCTCTATTTAATGAACATGATACCACCTCTAAATGTTCCGTATTCACTCTGATCTCTACCAACGAACTGATAAAAACGACCAGAGTAATGAAAGGTCCATTTATTCAGCACATTCCATGCCTGGGACATACCATCAAAGGAGAATCTATTTACCCTAGAAAACACATTAAGTGAATGTTATAATGCTTACTTTGTGAAAGGAAAGATCCCCATTGCACCAAATGAAGCATCAACATCACCCTTGTCAAAGAAGCTCAACAAACATCCTCCTTATGGAGCTAACTTCTGGCCAATTTCCGAAATCCATTGTATTGGAAAGATTCTGTTTAAAAGCATTATCAATCAGCTCAAATTTATAACGAGCACCATTCACTGCATCAAGAACACAAGTCAGTGTTAAAATCCTCTGAGGAATTTTGCTTCTACTTTTTTTCTTTACATTTATAGCAGCACACCAAACCCTCAGTCATCAGGGCACTGGTTACAGTAAGTGCGAAGTGAAACATTCTTCAACGTACAAACCCAGGCATACGGGTTGCAGCATACAGGTAGTTCTTGTGAAGCATAAATTAACACAAAACACAAGCGGTGATGGCTGGAAGGTTTAGAATCAATTTTAACCACTGGCATTGCTCTGGGCCACCCTCCAGACCATTGTTCTCGCCTGCCAAGCCATTACAGAAGGGGAAAGACCATATGCAAATCAGGCTTGGTCCCACCCCAAAAGGGGCAGTCCAGCCCGAACTGCTAAATCACATCCCTTCTGCACGAGACCACAAGCATCCCCAAACATGTTTTAGCCTTATTGGGCCTCATCAGTGAGGAGTAGCTGGGTCCTTTGCTCGCTGCGCCATATGGAACCAAGCTGCACCTCACTGAGGAGGCCCGACAAGGCCGAAACATGTTTGGGGTTGCTTGTGTTTCCATGCAGAGGGGACCTGGCCTAGCAGTTCGGGCTGGGCTGCTATCATTGGTGACAGCACATGACTGATTTGCATATGGCTGGACCCCTTTTGCAATGGTGCAGACGGGCTAAACAACGGTCGCGTGGAAGGTTGCCCAGAGCAATGCCAGTGGTTCACATTAATTCAAAACCTTCCACCCATCCCTTTTGTGGTTATAGTTTGTCTCACTATGTGAGAGAGGGTATGCCCAGACGTGGGTCCCTTGCATCGCTGTGCCATAGGGAACCACGCTGCACCTCACTGAGGAGGCCCAAACAGGCCAAAACATGTCTTGGGTAGCTTGTGTTTCCATGCAGAGGGTGCCTGGCCTAGCCGTTCGAACAGGGCTGCTACCATTGGTGGCAGTATCTGACTGATCTGCATATGGTTGGACCCCTTTTGCAATGGTGCAGACGGGCTAAACAACGGTGGTGTGGAAGGTTGCCCAGAGCAATGCCAGTCGTTCAGATTCATTCAAAACCTTCCACCCATCACTTTTGTGGTTATAGAAGCATACATTTACACAGCCATGCCTCATGGTATGGGGGCTACATCAGATGTACAAGGTCAATCAGGTAGGTGCATAGTCTGGCAAGCCACGCCTCAGGGTACGGGGGGCTACAACACATATACAGGGTCAATCAGGTAGGCGTACATTCGGGCAAAGCCATGCCTCATGGTATAAGGGGTTACATAAAGCATACAGGGTCAATCAGGTCATGATAGGTAGGTTACATTTGCAGCACACGGCTGCACAGGCCATAATAGTTTTTTTTAGTAGACGTGCACTGGGAAGTTATAAGGAGGTTACAACTCCAGTACTAGGCTGATAGGTCATAATCAGTAGAATATGTGGTTACAAAAAAAGGAAACATCTATAACATGAGGCTAAGAAACTTTGTCGGGTAGTAGGTAGTGTACAGATAATCAATATTACAGACAAGCCAGACATTGTGATTCAATCTTAAAAGGAGAAGCAAGACAAACCACTGCTTGCTTGGAAAAAAGTTGTTGCAAAGTCAGCAAGCGTGTTCACAGCCAGTTTGAATGAGGAATAATTACACAGCAGATGAATCCCCTGTAATACCGTTAACACGGTAGGCGGTCGTAAAACACGGAGGGCCTTAGTGATACTTTCTGGCAAAGCAACACCAGAGAGATAGGGGAATGCATCAACTGTGCAGGGTCAAGGGTGCAGCATTGTGTCAGAGATCATATTATTTGGGAAGGATTAGTCAGTCAATGTCGAGGTCCAGGAAAGGGGTTGTGGGCTACTTTGCATATGGGCAGCAGATATGGTGTCACGTATGGTGGTACGTGATGGGAGATTTGTCTTGAGGAACAAGTGTCGAGCAGTAGTTGATCAAAATGGCATTATGCCAAGGGTGGGGCAGGAAGTGGGAGGCGGCAGAATGGGGGATCAGCAAGCAAAGCATGGAGCGATACAGCAATGGAACTGTAGGGACCAGCGGAGGTGATCCTCTTACCTTTATGCATCGACAATTGGTAGCCATAGGTTAAAATGTGCAGCTGCTGAGACTATCGTGTATGGAGGTAGGGGAATCGTGCAGAGAGCTTCATGTAAGTAGAGTCTAGACCTTCGGCTGGCGGGTACAGGCATACACAGTTACAGACAGGAGGCGTCCTGTCTTCCAGTCCTTCGCTCTGGGCCAGCACCGGCACAGACTGCCAGTCGTGGATGCTTCGTGTGGGTTGGCTAAAAACAGGCCAATAACAGTCAAGTGTGGTCAGGGCATCATGTGAGGAGTGGGTCTGCTGGGGAAATCTCTAGATGGTATCGGCCATCTTTTTGAGATAATCAGGCCCGTTTTGCAGTCTGAGGAACCCACTTGGATGTCCCTCGCTCGATGTGGAGACCGGGCACCCAGTGGAAGTGGTGGCAGTCAGATGATAAATGGATGGTACTCCTCTACAGACAGGAGGCGTCCTTTCTTCTGGTCATTCGTTCTGGGCCAGCACCGACATAGCCTGCCAGTCGTAGATGCTTCCAGTGGGTTGGGTGAAAACAGGCCAGTCACCGTCAGGTGTGATCAGGGCATCATGCGAGGAGTGGGTCTTCTGGGGAAATCTGTAAATCGCAGCAGACATCTTTTCAAGTGCAGCAGGCCCGTTTAGCAGTCTGAAGAATACACTTGGGTGTCCCTCGCTCACTCAATATGGAGAGCGGGCACCCACTGGAAGTGGTGGCAAACGGATGATAAATATCTGATACTCCTGCACAGACAGGAGGCGTCCTTTCTTCTGGACGATAATATAGGAGCTGCCAAATTCTATAACTTAGTGACTCGTGAAGCTTTCCGTGACCACTCTTATTTATGGGGATTGACAGGCCACCACTGACTTGGCATTCATCCTTTCTACTAGAATGCTCGGCACAGGTTAGCCTGAGAAATTCTCTGCAAAGTACAGTGATCTATATCTGTGGGGTCTGCCTTATCTCCCTACTGTTTCTGCACCTATGTGAAACATTTGCCATCAATAATGGAATTATTTGCGTCCTAATTCCAACTCTATGCTATTTTCAACCTCTGTGGAGTCACAATCGAAAACCAGCTAATCACTAGCCAATCACCAACTGTCTCTCAAACATCCAAGGTTGGATGATAGATAACAACACATCTGCCATATCGGAAGTTATTTTCATATATATACCACAGCCTAATGATAAAATGAGGTGGTTTCCTCTAATGCCATGTCTAGTGCTAATCTCGAATCCAGATCAATAAGCACAATATCAAATGTGTTTTCCATTATAAATTCGATCTGGTCAATGTCCGCAGATACAGGGGTTCTCATTTGCAGGGCTCAAGTCGAGGGTACACGCGAGGGGAGGGAGTCCACCCACTTTTTTTAGAGGGTGGACTCAGTCCCCCTCAGCTAAAATGAGAAACATTGAATGTATGCATTAAAGCAGACCATGGGTATCAAACCACAGTCTGTCAGGTTTGTAGGCCAGACAGTTCACCACTGCACTATACAACCTGATGAAAAATAACAAACAACTAAAGGGGAAATGTACCATTTCGGTACTACAAGTCCTAGGGAAAACATTTGTATTGGTACTTGGTGTTTAAATGTTTTAACAATTTCAAAAACACTATTAGAAGACAATATCCACTCTTTGATTTATGTGTGTGTTGATTTTATGAAAGGCAAATGCCATTCGTCCTTCGCAATTTGGGTGGTTATGCAAAGCCAATTTAATGAAATGTGCATATTTACCTTTATATGCTAATTTCTGGTGACATCACATCCCATTGCATTTGTTGATGAGTCCCCCACTTTAATTTTTAGGACTTGACCCCTGCTAATTTGAAGGATTTCCTGAAAAAGATGTCTAACATTTTATTTGTTAAGCACAATACCCTCCCCTAAATTGAACAAACACTCCTGGTAGACACAGTGCTGAGACTTGGGCTTGTTCAACAAAAAGGTAAATGCTTGTGATTGATGGTTTGTTATCAGACTAAAGGAAGGCTTTTTAACAAATGTTAACCCTCTTTCTTCTAATGCACAAAAGCCAGGGGTAATGTTAGAAGAAAGTTTTCCATCTACTGTTCGCTCTGCCATTAGTGGCGAAGTCAGGTCTTCCTGAACAGTATCATCATCCGAATAAAATGACAAATTATCAAGGCTATTTTCATGTTCTTCTTGGCCTAAGCATGTTGCAGTATGCTTTAATAAATGCTTAATTGGACCCGTGCGCGGAGGCATTTTCAAACCAGAGGTACATGGAATATTAAGTTTTGGGTTTGTCTTAGATGTCATTGAGTTATCTTGAGTTTTTGGGATTGAAGGGCCAGGTTTAGCTGACACACCAGACAGGCTTTGATTCTTGTCCATCAGGCTGTTTTCTAATTTCCTTAGACAATTCCGGGAATCCGAATTTTTGTTAGATGCTAAATTTTTCAGATGTTTAAGATTTTTCTAGTGGACTTATCCTAGCTTTTGTTAAACGTCTTCTTGTTTAGTTGTTTATTGTTTGGAGACAGAGGCCCCAACAAATTGACCTCACCACCAGATGAACTATGGTCCATCACAGATGGATGGGGTATCAAGGTCGTGGCACGCTGAATCGATGGGACATGTGCATTTCTTGCCGATCTCGAGTGAGTGGCCAACGCCAGATCCTTTACTGGAACAGTGAGGTGTCCACATTTGTCACCCCCAAATCACTATTATTTGCCATAATAGGAGGTAGTTAATATCAAAGTTTCATGCATGCTTGAAGGCAAGCTTGGGTGCATGGCCAATGTGTGGGCCTTTAATGGAGTAAGAGAATTGCCCATAATGGACCCATCAGTCCGATTGCTAAGCGCACAAATGTAGGTCGCCTTCAAATTAATTGTGTTATGTACATCCTTTTGTATTTTTATTTCATTTTTATTTTATTTATTTTATTTTATTTTTGTATTTATATAGCGCACCGAACCCTGAGGCATCTGGGCGCTTTCATTTAAGAAGGTGGTCAAAATAAATTAAAAGAGCAATAATATCAGGATACACAAACTGGAAAGTCTGACCTCATGTTGCAAGGCGGCTACATCAAGAAAAGCAAATTACAAGAGGGTAAGGTACGGTATAAGCAGGTGCACAAATTGGTGAGCCTAACCTCATGTTGGGAGGCGACTGCATCAAGATGCAGTTGCACGTAGTCACAGTATGATGTTGTCCAAGTATGCAGTTTATAATAAAAACAAATACAGCAACGTTACACTGAGTAAGCAACAGAAGCAAAGTTCATACTGATAGGTGCATAAACCGCATAGATTGTAGCGAGTCAAGATTGTGTATGCAATCTGTGAACATCGATCGATAATAGCTTATCTGTTGCTAACTGTAGAGAATCAACCTGTTGGTAACAAGCAGATTGGGTGCGTGAGCATCAAGGTTAACAGGATGTTGCGACCTGTAGATATAAATACATTGAGAACAGAGGCCGCGCCAGCTATAGTAATCATGTTTGAGAGAGGGTGTTGCTAGCAGGTAAGGCATGCGCAGCGTAAGACTTGTCGGGAAAGTTAAGTGGATGCGATTCATTGGGCCTCATTACACGGAAGTAAAATACCGGCACCGCCTTGGCGGAAAGGGGATTTACCGCCCCATTCCAAGGTTTGTGGGGCGGTAAATCCCCCTTCTGCCATTGCCCTTCCCCATTCCCATTTCTGCCCCATAGGGCTCTATGGGAATGGGGAAGGCGCTAATTACGGCACCGCAATTTTGCTGTGCTGTAGTTAGCTCCGAGGTCCCTTAGCGGGTTGGTTTTTAACGCCTGCAAAAAGCAGACGTTAAAGCACCAACCCGCTAAGGGAGCTCGTAGTAAGGCGGTACTGGTTAACGGTCACCGTTACCATTAACGGTGGCCGTTAACCATTACCGCCTTCCGTGTAATGAGGCCCATTATCTTCGTAGGCACATTAGGTGGTTGCGTCACAGTAGTATCCATCCAACACACAACGGTTAAGGGCGATGAAAGGCAGTATTCTGTAGTTGAGCACAGGATTAGCACGGTCTGTAAGGGTTAATATGGCATAGGTACCGGAGGTAATGGTTAGGATAGCGCTGTCTATGTGGGGCACATGAGGTGGTGGCACACGCTCACAAAAGGTCTGCACTGAGTCTTACCTCTGTCCGGTACGTCCCGGGAAGACAGAGAAAGACAGAATACTGGCCCTTAGAACAGGGCCTTGCGACGGGGGGGAACCAGTCTCACCATTTGCAGCAGGGCTCTACCAATCACGATGCAACAAGCTGCCGGGTTCTTCTGCCCAGGCATACAAAGTCAGGTGGAGAGAAGCGTTGCTTTAGCAGCCATCTTGGTCTTGTTTCGGTATTGATGGTATGGATGGTGGTCAGGAGGTTGTAGAGAATGCTAGCATGTAAGAGTCACATCTGCCACCGACCAGTATGAGGGGAAAGACAGGATACTGACCCTTAGGACAGGGCCTTGCAACAGGGGCCGCACTTCACCTCCCGGCTTGAAGCCAGCCTCCCATTTGCAGCGTGGCTCTGACAATCACGATGCAGCAATCTGCTGGGTGCTTCTGCCCAGGCAAGCAGAGTCAGGCAGAGAGAAGGGTTGCTCCGGCAGCCATCTTGGTCTTGTTTAGGTATCAATGGTATGGATGGTGGTTGGGAGTTTGTAGAGAGTGCCAGCATGTAAGGGGCACATCCTCCACTGACCAGTATGAGGGGAAAGACAGGATACTGGCCCTTAAAACAGGGCCTTGCAACGGGGCTGGCTTCGCCTCCCGGCTTGAAACCAGTCTTCCATTTGTAGCCGGGCTCTGCCAATCATGATGCATCAAGTTGCCGGGTGCTTCTGCCCGGGTGAGATGAATCAGGAGGAGAGAAGCATTGCTTCAGTGGCAATCTTGGTCTTGTTTCGGTAGCGATGGTATGGATGGTGGTTTGGAGGTTGTAGAGAGTGCCAGCATGTAAGGGGCACATCCTCCACCAACCAGTATAGTATGAAGGGAAAGACAGGATACTGGCCCTTAAAACAGGGCCTTGTAACAGGGGCCAGCTTCGCCTCCTGGCTTGAAGCTGGTCTCCTATTTGCAGCGGGGCTCTCCCAATCACAATGCAGCAAGCTGCCGGATTCTTCTCCCCGGGCGAGCAGTGTCAGGCAGAGAGAAGTGTTGCTCAGGTGGCCATCTTTTTCTTGTTTCGGTATGGATGGTATGGATGGTGGTCGGGAGGTTGTAGAGAGTGCCAGCATGTAAGGGGCACATTCTCCACTGACCATTATGAACTTGCAATTAATGTTTTCATACCATTTGAGCAATGAGTTCAACACAAAAGGTATGGCAAAAAGGTTGAATGATCCTTGCTCCTAGGCTAATTTGAAATGCTAAACATCGGAGAAGAATTCAGAGGTGTCGGGGAAGGACAATGTAAAAAAGCCCAAGATTCACAGCCCTTCAAATTATCCCTATCATGGAGTAATAGCGATCTATATATGGAGGGATCCTGGGCGCATTGCAAAAAGAGGCTTTCTGACAATGACTGCCTTGACTGCACTCTGGTTAATGTTATACAGGCCCGGCACAGCTGTAGCCTGCCAACTGCCCTTGCTAGCACTACCTTTAATGTGCTAGTGCTTGCATTTCGCACGTCACAAAGTGTTTTAAGCATTGTGGGCATGATAATAGCTGCTCCAGTAGCAAACCACACACCAACAGGTAAGAGCCGTCTCGTAGCTCCAATAGTTCACCCCACACTTCCTTGCACTTCCTCTGCACGGCCACACACTTTGCTACTTTGCCACTTGATGAACTAATGTTAGGGCAGGGTTGGGCCAAGACAATGAAAAAGACTGTTGCAATCAGCACAGTGAGTTATGCCAATGCACCTTAGTGCAGCAGAGACCCCATTAATAAAATAGGTTTTAAAAAAAAGTTTTTAATGTAAGTAACTCACAACCCAGTTGGTGAAAAAGCAGCCAGTTGTAGGCGGAAGCACTTCACAATGCTGTGATGAAACAAAGAATTGGATATCAGGTGCATGGAAGTATCAACCAAGACTAGAGCTGTTAACCCCTCCATCACAACAGAGGTCAAGGCAAGAATTGGCAGCCAGGTGATGAAAGCAGCAGCCACCGAGAAATCCACAGGGAGATCAGGTGAAGTGTTGATACTATGACAACTCTTCAAACTGGCAATACCGAAGCCGGGATAAGGCACACTCTGCCCACCAGTTGTTTCCCCCGACCGCCATAGCTACCAAGCAGCTGCAAAGTCTTTAGTTTCTCCCCAGAGCCGTTTCTGGCCAAATGCGCCGAGCGCACCCTCTGCGCTGCAGCACCAAAGTGCTTACTTTGGTGTTTCTCCTGTACGCTGCTCAGCCGTTCAGCCCAGTGTGATCACGTGAAGGTACACGATTATGCCGACACGTTCACAAGCCTCAAGGGTTTATTAATTGTGGCAGGAGCATTTAATCCAATGTGCTTATGATACGATACCCCAGCTGGCCCTAGATGGCGAAGCAGTGGTTCGTCATCTACTGCATTACTTCTTTCAACCACACAAGCTTTTGATCGTTGTACTGGTTTGAAAATGTTTGATGCTTCTGTGAGTGACCATTTGGCCTTGCATTTATCGTTGAATCTAAATCTAGAAAAGAACACTTATGTGACTCTTGCCACTTCCCTCTGTGCTATGACTAGAGCCAATACATTGATCTGGGATGGATAGGATGGTTTCACATTTTAATAAGTGACCCAAGTGACTGAGATTGGGCTTCTGGTGTCCCTTTAGATCAGGACGACTATATCAGCCTGCTAAATAAAAGGATGGGTAGTATGATGATAGTTGGCATCTTGAGAGAACCTGGAAAACAATCTAGCCATTTTTATCTTTTCCATGAGGCGGGCTCGTTAAGAAAAGACAATCTTTACACATCTTGGAACACAGAGGTGATTGTACAGTTTTTCTTTTAACAAGAAAGCTAAAACAGGCATGTAAAAACTGGGTCAAATCCCAAAAACGTGGCTATTGGGAGGATCAATAAAGAGAAGGAGTCAAGGAGATCTCCCTTAGACAACAAATTTCGACACTCAATGGAGAAAAATCAAAAAAATCAATCAAAACATCATTAGCTCTCCCACGAAGGTTGAGAGCAGGAAGGATCCTTGATCTCGTGGAATACTAGCGGATTCAGCCACCTATTTCAAGATAATGAAGTATACAAAAAAGAGCTTACCATAATCTGTTTTCAAGAAACTTGGATGAGGACCGTGCCGATGTGCGAGGGATTTTTGATGACATTTTCACCAGCCTTGAAAAACTTGGCCGGATGTCCATTTTCTGAACTTATAACTTTGATTAAAGATGTTCCAGGCTGGTCAGTCATAAAGTCTCATCATCCAAACGCCTTTGTACAAGGTACAACAATTCACATAACAAACGATACATTAAAGCAGGATAAATTCCTACTTTTAGTAAACGTGTACTGGAATCCGGCAAAAATCTCCTCAAATGCTTTTATCTCTTCAGTGACTTCACTAATCGATGAATTTATGACAACCTACTCAAACTTTTCAATCATGATATGTGGTGAACTTAACAACTCATGGGTTGATTCAAGTGGAGCGATTCAAGACCTAGATCACAAATCTATATCAAGTCGTGGCAGGAAATGGTCCAACGAATTGGCAAGCAGGAACTGCATTATGCTGAATGGCCAAACATATGGCGACATACCAGCTCGCCCAGCTTGGCATAAGAATGGTTCATATAAGACTCTGGATTATATATGGGTCTCACGCGATTTAGTAGCAAAAATTAACACTCTGGAAGTTCTTAAAATGCAACACAGTGACCACAGCGCCGTCAACATGCGATGGACAATAAAAATACCTCAACGAATCAGTCCTATGATACTCCTCTAGAGATAAACCAAGGTCTAAATCGAATCAGAATTAGACCTGCAGTGATCACGAAACTCACCATGATATTGGGTATGGACTCCATGAATAGTGACAGGAATGTTGAGTATACTCCTTTATTAGCCCAATACAAACACTCGGAAAGTGGGTTCAGTGTTGACAAGCAAACACATAAATATCCATACAGTAAAACAATAAACGACAAGAAGAAAATGCTCCAGAGTAATATTGAGCTGCTTAAGAGATCTTGTTCAACCATTGACCATTGACTTTGTGGAAGCAAAAAGGAAGTTGCAACAACATTATCGGAACTGGCTATTAACGTTTTCGTGAACAGAAGCGAGCTGGAATTATGCTCAGATTAATCTGCTCCCGTAAAAGTCGTGAAATTTGATCTATTATAAATGCAGGATCAAGAACATGATAGTTGGGGTTAGCGGAAACGTTTGGGTAAACGATTTTTCAATAGTCTTCAAGGCAAATTCTATATATGATCCATCGCAATAACTTGATCCTTCTGTGCCTTGGGACATTGAATATAACAGTATTGGAAATCGAGGAATCAATCACGAAGCTGAAAAATTCTGGAGCCACAGGGCCCGATGGTCTCACGAACTTGACAGTAAAGAAGCACAAAACCGAGTGGGCATCGTTTATTGAAACTCTGTTTGCAAACATAGCAGAAACTAGAAAAATCCCTTCCTCATGGCAATCAGCAGTAGTTGTGCCAATCTATAAGAAAGGTGATTGTGCAGATCCAGCCAACTACCGTCCGATTGCCCTATTGGAAGTCATCGGAAAATATTTGCTTCCTTTTTACAAAGAAAACTGTTGAAATGGTCTAGTGAAGCACACATCATTGATAACCGACAAACAGGTTTCACGAGTGGTGTGGGAGTACAACTCAACCTTATACTACTGAATTTATTGAAATTGGAAGCCCTTAAAAGCAAGAAATCATTCTTTTTGGCTTTCGTGGATCTCCGCCAGGCCTTTAACAGGGTGGATCGAGCACTTCTATTGGACAAATTAATAAAATGGAAATGTCCTGCTGACCTACTGTGGATGTTAATTCAACTTGACTCTAATACTTCAATGAAAGTTCGCTTGAATGCTAACAGTGACCTCTCAGAAAAGATAATTACGGAAAGAGGTGTTAAGCAAAGATGCCCATTGGCCGCGTTAATCTTTAAGCTCTATATCGCTAACTTACCTGGAGCACTTGGTAAATGTAACAGCTTCCCTCCAAAAGTCAACAGACACCCCGTTGGTTGGGTGACCTATGCGGACGATACAGTGCTCATCAATTCTACTCAAATCGACCTTCAATGTTTATTAACCAAGATGGACACATATTTAAAGAAAAACAGTATGGAGATCAATCAACATTGAGAAATCAAAGGTAGTTGCCTTTGCGACTAAACAAGGGAAGCAAGGGAGTAACTTTAAATGGGTTGTAGCAGCAAAACAAGTCCAAAGAACCGAAACCATTTGATATCTGGGGATTCTATTTAACAAATCTATAAGAGAATGGGACTGGATCAATGTCCTGAAATCAAAAATAAATACTCTTGCCTAACAAGGTGCCAAATTACACCGCAAATATGGAATTTATACTTCTGCCAGTGATTCAATTCTATCGTCAGGAGGTCGTAGCAACAGTCACATTTGGCAGTGAAGCGGGCTTAAACATTGATTCTAGACATGGAATCTGCTGGAAGGGACATTTTGGAGGAAGGTTCTATGTCTCCCGTCAAATGTTTCTATGTTGGTGGTGAGATATGAGCTGAGGCTAGAATCACTCAGTGTCGCAGTAGTATGGAAATCACTTGCTTTATATCGAAAGATGTCGGTTCCAGGTCAAGCTGCTGAATGCACAATTTTGAAGGAAACCCTGAATACACCCTATAATTGGCTATTAAAAGGCTGGGTTACAAAAATACTAAATAATTTGACCCATATAGGAGCCTCTGTTGAATTACTGCACATAAATCCTTGTGCTATAAAAAAAAAAGGTGAGTCAAAGTGACTGGAGTATGACACTCAACGGCCGTTCAAAACTGAAATCATCCATTACATCAACCAGTGATGTTCGTCCGGTAAACCAAGTCCCAAGATATCTACGACAGTTTCCTTCAAGATATCACTGCAATCAGTTTTTGTGCTTACGATTGAACCTGTTCCCGACGAAAGAGATGCTCTGGTTAAAACAAGACAAGGACACGCCTAATACATTTTGTCGGTTTTGTGGAATTCATGTGGAATCATTGAAACATCTAGTGGCTGAATGTTTAGCACTAAAATCAGAACGAACTGGGGCACTGGGAAAGTTTTGTTGATTATCTGGACAGGTTATTAATAAGCGATGGTGGAATCGATTCCCGACAGATTACCAAAAACTAGAAGCATAGACAACCTTATATTTACTGATGCATTATGTGACTAGATGAATTTTGATCTATCTGGGTTAAAGAATAGACAAATGATTGAGGACTGAAGTTTTTTTTAAAGTTTTCATGTGTTTTGATTTTGTCTTTCTTTTTTTATACCTTGTGTTTGGGAAACATGATCAAAATTGGAAACGTTCATGATTTGTTAAAAAGTTTTGTTAAAACTAATACAAATAAAACATACAAAATAAAAGAAAAATTGCAGAGCACATGCTCCAAGTCTCCAAGTCTTGGGTCAGAGGAACATGCATGCTTTCTGGCTCTTGGTCAACAACCCCTGCAGTCTACACGCTTCTGTGCAAATGAATCCTATCTCACAATGCACTTTGAGGGCCCACTTCACCATATTGTATGCCCAACCTTATTCCTGAGGACTTCTATGAGCATCCCGGGAAAATCTTTCATGGCACACAGAAATTGACCATATGGGTATTTCTGTGATCAATACAATAAATACTTTGAGGGCCAATGTAACCCTCAAAGGGAATCCCAACCTGTGGGATTACATTCTTTACCATCTCTTTAGAAGTATATTGAAATACCTTTTCTACCCATGTGACATGGGAATTGTCCCAGTGTACTGGGGAGACCCCTGGCCGGCCCATAGATTCAGGGTTTTCTCCGCAGTACTTTAAGACGAGATAGCTGCACCTTTGAGATGGATGGGGGTGTAGGTACGTTACTCCAACACCAATCAAAATTGACAACTCAATGGTTTGGCAAAGGGGAGTCAGTTTAATGACAAGTACAAACAAATGGGGAAACATGGAAATCAACAGTGATGTGATAGTCCGTCTCGCTTCAACTCCCAAGAACTTCATACAAACAGTAACATTTATACCCAAAACTCGTCATCATTGACATGTAACACTCAAAAGTTAACATGCAATTCTATTGGTTAGGAAAAGGTAACTTTACTATAGGTACTATATCTGTATATGGTAACAGAGTGAGGGGATTGGATAAACACTATCAGGTGGGCATCTAAGTCCTTCCTTCTAACATTACTCTTGTAGACGTCACTAAGAGTACGACGTCCCATTGGTTCTACTATCTATAGGACCCTAGATTATTTGGTCCATTGTGATTGAGTTGGCTTCAACCCCATGCATAAATCTCCACTTTACTTAGTAGCACGCAGAATGGTCAGCCAGGTGCAGGATGCCTCAAGGTTCACCTTGCCTCCCTTCCATCAATTAGTACTTTAGTGGCTATGTGTCAATTATTTGGCTATGGTCTGCCTCGAAACTATATCTTCTTGTCAGGAAAAGTTATGATATCTCTGGGCGACAGCCAGGCGTAGGTGTGAACCCGTGCCTCTTCTTGCTTGGATGGTTACATGCTGCTCACACCGTGAATCTGACTAGTTTTCTTCAATTTGTGCATTTAATTCTTGTTCGGCTTGCCACCTGCCTCAGCCTCTTTATCTCGGCCTTTCTGAGATAGGCTGTTCTGTTCTTATGTTTCGATTCCGCAAAGCTACTGTTTGCTCTAGTAACCTGAGTTAATTCTGCTTTTGTGTAAAGTGGACTCGCGCTTGTATACTGTGCTTCATTGATGTAGATATGTATAGGTGGCGCTTGCCTCCGTCTATCTTTTACTAAGCATAGCAAGCCGCACTGTTTTCTTAGCTTCTTGCAATTCCAAGCATATGTACAGGCGTTAGCGGGTTGAATATCTTCATCCTGTTTATGGCTTAAGTTTCTTTATTTTTCAACATCGTCTCTCCTTCTAAATTCACGATATCCTTATTCATGGCGTTTCGTCTCTGTGTGTCATCTTTTGGTTGTTGTTTCTTTCATCTGTGAGTCTGTCTGGGCCCTCGTGACGTCACCATTCATCTTCAATTAAGGCCTTTTGCGTTTCTTCTGGGACACTGTTTAAGCAATGTTCATTTTGTTTCATTTGCGGGTAGGGTTTTATCCACGGATACCTTACTGAACATGGTTGTATGGTTATTGGTACTTCAATAGGTATTATTCTTCTGGAAGGCATTGGGCAGAGCCCTACTGCGGCTCTCTGCTGGTTTATTTGCTCATCATACGTCACTTATCTCTGTGTGAATGTTTCTTGTACTTCAAAATGGGTGGTTGAAATGCAGGCCTCACTTGGGACCTCCTCTACACTCCCCCCTCTGGTCGAGTCATCGACCACTTCTGCTTCCTATTTTGGATTCACCTTACTTGGTTCTTCTGTATTCAATTCTTCTCCATCTTCTGGGTTTGTACATGATGGTTTGAAGAAGTGTCTCTTTGGAGTCCATATTTGTATCACTCCTCTCAGGTTTCCTGTTGTCCTTACATGTTCGTCTTTGTTGCATGTCATTAGCTGACATTGTCCATTTGGGCTGCAGTAAATCAATTTTCCTTGTAATTTCTGCGTTTTCTGGGATAAAGAAACTTTGTACCTTCTGGCGCATGCTTGCTGGCCTTCAAAAGTCTCTTATTTCTTCATCAGTTAGATCTCTGGGCTTCCATCCTGTTTTGACATCAATCATGATCTTCATCTCTATGGCTTTCTTCGTAGTTTTCTGGTATTTGCGAAATTATTATCTTGATCACACAAAATCCTAGTAATATCATCACTATCAGGGCTCCTAGGAACTTGAATGCATCCACCATCTATTGTGGAACCCACGAGAATAGTGATCCAAACCAGCTGTCATCATCCACTTCGTCGGTTTCATAGATCATCTGGTTCTGTAGATTTGTCAGCATTCCTATGGCCTCTGTTAAATTTCCATCTTCCTCGTCGTGGGATGGTATAAATGTGCAACATGATTCTCCAATTTTTGCACAAACTCCTCCATCCATAGCTGTGATCATGTCAAGGACATATCTGTTCTGGAGAGTCATCAGTCAAATTGCTCTTAACTCTTCTTTAATCGCATTGAATCCTTTTATGGTCGTGTTGATTCGTGTTGATGGTCTGCAATTACTCCCATCAGGTTATCTGCAACCATTTAGTATTTACTCCAACTTAGATTTGTGGCATGAAAATCATTGTGAATACTGATGAGGTGAGGCTGAACAGTCTGTGTTCATATCGAATTGCATGAAATGCTTTTTCTGATTTGGCAGAGAAGTAATTCTCTTTCCTCACTCGGGTTATCAGTTCCACATATCTCTTCTTCCTCAGGTGAGCATCTGCTTTTGGGAAGTGTCACGACCCTCGCCCAAAACCCCCTCTGGCAAACCCATTGGCCAGGTGGAGTCAGGACTCGGGCTTCTAGATCCTGGCATCCTCTTAAAAAGCCCTCATGGGGCCAATCCTGACGCCTATGGCACCAGGCTCATACACCATGAAAAACAATGTGCTTGGGAACTACTTTACTGTATTGTCAGCCAACATGGAGGCATCCACATAGCTTGGTTCTTAAGTACCAAGCTATGCGGTCTAGTGTTTTGGGTGTGGTAGCCTAGGGACTACTTTACCTGGACTATTTTGTTGGGGCTATTTAAACCACACCCGAGCAAGACAACACGCTTCGCATTACTTTGCAGCTTGCAACATGACGCTCACCGTGTCCAGCCTCGAACCTCGGAGAAGCAGAATCTGCAAGGAGACAAAAGGAACATCATTAGCAACAGCATCTTACCTGCAGTCTTCATCTTAAACACTTGCAGCTAATGAGAACAGCTTCCTCGAATCTGCATGCCTCCCGGGCAGAACGACCTGAAAGAGGAAGATAGAGGCAACATTAAAGAAAGCAGTAGAGGAACTGCTCAAAAGGCTTACCTGGCTGGTCGCCTCTCGGCTGGCTCTTACCGCATCATAGCGCTCTTAATGCACCATCATTTACCAGCGGGGCTCAACCAAGCCAGTTCGCCGCGCTGAAGCTCTGCATACCTAAGGGAGAAAAAAGAGACATTTTAAACAAAGAAAGGCATGCAGGATATCAACAAAACTAAAGAACAGCAATAAGACCTACCTGAACAATATCAAATGGGCCGGCGTCAGTGAAGCAACTGGACCGCACTCGCCCATGAAAGACAACGCGCCCCTGCAAAGAAGGCAGGACGGAGAGCCCACCTAATTCTACCACAAGGTGAGGAGAGGGCACCAGAGGGACTGAAATCATACGGGGGTGGAGGGAGGATACTTACCCCAGTCGGTCAGTCTTGAACACAGTCCTCCTGTATTTTCAGGCAGAACCTTGCCCGCAGACCACATCAGGGCAAAGCTGAGAAGCATACCAGTGAGTAACCCGGCTGGGTGGCGTCCCTGTTGATACCAGGTGAGCGTAACAGGAAGCTGTCAATATTCAGGTCGCTTTTCGGGATTACTAGTCCGATCTATGAAAGCCTCGTCTAAACAGGTTCACCCCTGTTCCTCCAAAACCATCAAGGACCACATCGACTCCCTGGCTCCTGCCCTGGCTGACTTTTGCAACCACTCATTCACCTCTGGAGTCTTCCCATCCCCCCTCAAGCACTCCCTTGTGCACCCCCTCCTCAAGAAACCCTCTTCCGACCCCTCCTGCCCGGCCAACTATCGCCCAATCTCCATTACTCCCTTCCTGGGCAAACTCCTGGAGAAACTGGCCATCTCCCAGCTTAACCTCCATGCTGAATCTGTTGGTAATCTTCATGACCATCAATCCGGCTTCAGAGCGGCCAGAAGCACGGAAACTGCTCTCCTGAACATCCGTGAGGACCTGCTCCTTAACCTCGATTCCAACACTCCCTGTGTTCTCATTCTGCTCGATCTCTCCTCTGCCTTTGACACTGTCAACCATGCCATCCTGCTCAACCGTCTCCGTGATAACCTGGGTATCACTGGTCAGGCTCTGGCATGGCTGACCTCTTTCCTTTCCGGTCGACCCTCCCAGGTCCAAATGGGCTCCTTCCTCTCTGACATCTTTTTCTCCACCTGTGGTGTCCCCCAGGGATCCAACCTCTCTCCCTGGCTTTTCAACCAGTATCTGGCACTCCTTGCCCACCGCATCGCCGCTCTCTGCCCCCACTTCCAGTGCTATGCGGACGATACCCAGCTCATTTTCAGGCTACCCTCGGCCTCCTCCTCTCCTTCCCTCATCTCCGACTGTCTGTCTGCTATCCAGGAATGGTGTGCTGCCAATGACCTCTGCCTTAACGCCAGTAAGACTGAGATTCTACTCATCGGCACACCCACTCCCTCCTTCCCTGCAGCTCTCTGGCCGGCCTCCCTTGGCCCCCTTCCCGCCCCTACCTGCAAGGCTAAAAACCTCGGGGTCATCTTCGACTCCACACTCTCCTTCTCTCCTCATATATCTGACGTCTCTAAGAAGTCACACTACCAGCTGCACCTCCTCAGAGGTATTCTTCCCTTCCTCTCCTTCCCCCAGAAGCTCACTGTCTCCCGAGCCCTGGTTCTCTCAAGGCTGGACTACTGTAACAGCCTCTATCTTAATCTGCCTGCCTCCACTCTCCGCCCTCTGCAACTTATCCAGAACAGAACTGCGAGACTTGTCCTTGGCCTCAAGCCCAGGGACCGTATCTCTCCAGGACTGAAATCTCTTCACTGGCTCCCAGTGGCTGCGAGGATTAAGTTCAAAACCCTCTGCATTGTCCACAAGGCCTTCTGGGGCCTGGGGCCTAAATACCTTCAACTCTCTCTTCCTAAATATCTTCCTTCACGAGCCCTTCGCTCATCCGTCTCCAACTCCCTCATGGTCAGCCGCTTCTCGAAGCAACGAGCTGGGGGTAGATCTCTCTCCGCAGCAGGGGCCTCCCTCTGGAACAGCCTTCCTGCCTCCCTGAAACTTGAGGAGAACCATCTCCGGTTCCGGAAGTACCTCAAAACCTTCCTCTTCGCTTCTGCCTTCTCTCTCCCTCTCCCCTGCTAAACCTGCTTAACTCCCCACTGAATTCTGCACTAAACCTGCATCTGGGCCACTCTCAGCGACCTCGGTCCAGGGCCCAGCCACTCTCCACTTGCACTGCCTCCCTAGCTCCCCCGGCACTGTGGGACTGTCACTGTATCCCACCAGCCCCCCTTCCCAGCACTTCTCAGCACTTGCTCTGCACTTACCTCGCACTTGCCACCAGCTGGCCCTTTTTATTTATTATTTATTATTTTATTACGCTACTTACCTTGTACTGCACTTCCCCCCCACCTCCTCCCCCTGCACTTTCTCCTTTTCCCCTTACCTCTGCACTTGCGCGATCTGAATGACACCTGGCCTAGTAGGATCGTTTGTCTGTATTCCCCTTGTTTCCCTCCCTCCCTGCCTCGTCGCGCCTTGAAACACTTGTGTATAGGCGCGTTACAAATACCATATCATATCATATCATATCATACTAGTGCTGGAAGGTGGACATTCACTATTGTGCATATGCCTCCCCAGTTCTTCGTCAGTCTGATGTATGCTTTGGATCTGCATGCCCAATAATGATCCATAATTACTGCAGTCCCATGAGTCAATCCCGGAGCTTAGAAAATGTGTCCGCAGTTCTGATTCTCTCCCATCTTCCTTGTGCCATTGTTCCTGAGGAACAATTTCAGGGTTTCTAGTGGCACTATCTGCAAGGGTCCTCCTCTGTCTTCGACCCATGTCAGTAATTTTGTAAGTTTTGGCCATAGTGGTTTGCACAGTCTCTGTGTGTTTTCTATTGCTTCCTTGCAGGCTCCAAGGACCATCCGTGCTCGGCAGATCACTACTCCTTCTTCCCATCTGTTTGGTGAAAGAACTGTTCCCCAAATCTGCATTTGGCCTCTGTTTTTCCAAATTTGATCCTCTTCTGGAGTTTTTCCTTGGACATTTAGTCTCGGTTTTATTTCCCATCTTATTCCTGCTCCTTTAACTTCAGGTTTCACATACCTGATCACGTGATTCCTAGTATGGGCTTTATTTCTTGTCTTAATGTCCTGCACATAATCATCTTCATCGGGATAATCTGTTTCAGTTGCCCATATCGATGAGGCATCCCTTCCCATGAACTGGCCTCTGGTGTTGCACATTGCTATGTGTGAGAGACAGTGTGCTATTGGGACTTCGATTTCTACAGCCGCGAAGATCTTGGATTTCCCCATGCTGTACGGTAGAAGTGCACAAACAAAGCATTCTCCTTTTGAATTCAGTCTTCCAACTTCTATCATGTGCTGATACCAAATGTTGTTTCCTAGATGTGCTGTGCTGTCCAGGTAGTCGTTTAGTTCATTATAATCTTCATGCATGCTTCTCTTGATTCTTAGGTTTTTCCTGTAGTTTGCTATAACTACATCTCTGAATGCCTCTGTATGGCTTTTTCTTGCTGGAGGGTTCTTAGGTGTCCTGGTCCATGGTGCAGGCCTCTTCATCTGTGCCGTTTGAGTGGACAAGAGTCTTGAAGCTCCTTCCCATTCCTCATGCATCTTTTCTCTGCTATGTGCAAATGCCCATGCCAACCAGCCTGACACCTGTCCGGTATATGACTGTATTGGAGACCTGGTACTTGTCCCTTGTGTTAGAATATGTGTGCTGGGTAATACAGTCTCTGTCGTTTTGTTCTTCAGTTCCTCTTGTCGTTTCCTCGCTCTGGCTATGTATGGGAATGGTAAGTCTACTAACATGTGTGTCCTTGCTGAGAGTTTTTCTGAGGCCGCTTCTGTTTTCTTAAGTGTTTCCGATATGACTGCTTCTGTTGGTCTTTCTCTTAATTCTTCTTGTTTTCTCCCACTATCTTCTGTGAAAGTTTTTATGGCAGGCAGTCTCATCTCCTCTGCTCCTTTCGTTTGTGGTTCTGCGATTATTGATACTAGGCCTGTTTTGTGTGCGTTCAGTGTGCATGTGCGTGTAGTTATCTGTGTTTTTTCTTCACTCATTTCATGCCGACCCTGTCTCCCGCTTTCCTGCTCATTCGTTACCGTAAGTGTGTGCATATCACTATTAATCACGTTGATTTCAAGTTCATTTACTCTACCAAAATATTTTCTAGGGACTGGAATAACTATATAGAGTCTGGGTGCTCTTGTGGGTTTCATGTGTGTATCATCAGGTGGGTGCACTGAAATTGGAACGGTCCGTGCACCAATAAAAAATGCAGTTCTGATCGTTAAAGACAGAAAAATAATGACAAATATAATACATAAGTACATTATGCTCTTATAGGTCAGGCGACAGCATTTTCTTCCAGAGAAGCGCGGGTGCCTCTCTGCTTGTAGGAGGACCAGATTGCTGCTCTGGGCCCCCATCTCGATCATTCGCCAAATGTCAATGTTATTGTTCCCCCACCCAATATCGTTTATCTAGTTCTGTGTCAAAAGTGTCAGGTGCTTCACAAGTGTCCCCCCTCTTACACGTGACAATTGTCTCTTAATGCAGGATACAGTTCCTTTGCTAGACTATGGGAAAAATAGATTAAAATAATACTTTGGTGAGTCACTTTTACTGTGCATGTTCAAAGTACGTGAGCTCCCAGTCCACCCCTCGAATCTGCTTCAGTCCTGAGGACATGTTGGACACTGATCAATATGAAAGATAGGGAAGAACAACAACAATTATAGCAAATGAAGTTCTTGACTCTGCTTCCTCGATCTGTCCCTCGCCGGAAAGTTTCACGATCTTCTCCTAAGGATTCGATGGAGATTGGAAATTTTGATTTGAGCTTTAATACCATGCAAGAGCATGTTTAGCTGAATACATTTTACTGGATCTCTGAGAAATGTAAGTATGTCAACGTTGATTGGTCTTCCCACTAGCTCTGGAAAGTCTTCAATAAGGTGAAAGAAGACATTGTATGCCAATCTGCTGTCTTCTGGTGACAAGGACATCTGTTCTGTCTTTGTTACGATTCAGGATCATATGTTTTTTCCTTGATGTAAACAATGTTTGCACTGTCCGGTCACGTGGAGTGCGACCAAAATGATTATCTTATTCAAGAGATGGCTCAAATGTTCAGTGTTTGCTGGATCTCGAAGAAATGTGAGTGTATCTGTCATTCTTCCGACAATGGTTGGACAGTCTTTGATCATGCGAAAGAACAGTGTGTTGATGAGCTCATCTATTTCCGCCTGTGTTGGAAGGATTTGATTCCTTCTCACTGTACTCAGAGAATAGGATAAATTGTTCAGCAATGACAGTGAGCAGTTGTCTGATTATTTTCTCGTTCTCAGGATCTTGTAGAAAGTCTGTGACACTGGTGAGCCTCCCTACCAGTGATGGGTATAACCTTAGTACTAAGTTGAAATAGGTGACCATGTCTTCTGTGATGTCTCTAATGTGGGACACCATAAGTGATTCCAAATAAGGTCTCGGTACTGAATGCATCGGGATGCTGTATTTGCTTCCAATGTAAATGTCCTTGGTCAACATTTTGCATACTCTTTTTTTTCTCATCAAGGCTTAAGTGTGCCTCAGTTCAAAGTTCAAATCAACAAAACATGTTGTGGCTTAGACACACAATTTTCTTCTTCACCCTGCAACTAGGATGCACAGAGTGTCCGTTTTTTATGTCCTTATCCCCTTTTTTGCTTAGAGGAAGTGTCCAGTTAAGCCACAACTTGCAAAAAGTTCTTTGTCTTTACTTTGCTGGTCACGCGTCCTTCTTCCTCGTCATGGATCTCGTCTGCACGTGCTGTGGTTCTTCCCCGTTGTCTGAAGTCTCTTTGCGTTGGGGTGCAGGCAGGGGGGTTCCTCCGATGTATGGCTTGATATAACCAAGGAAGATCCAAGCTGTTCTTCCTTGCAGCTTGACAGCAGAAGGAGTAATGTCTTCAGCTGTGAACGGTCCGTTGAACCTTGGCTCGTCCCACTTTTTCCTTGTGTGATTCTTCATGAAGACAGCGTCTCCAGGGAAGATGAGTGGAACACGTAGACCTTGAAATGAGTCTGATGTAGTGTCTCCTTCTGTGTTATGTGCTGCACTGCAGCCTTTTCAGCGTCACTGCAGCTGGTCTGAAATTCCAGTAAGGCAAGATGTCATGCAGTTCAGATAGTTTTGCATTTCAGATCCTAAAACCTCTCCTGTTGACTGGGCATCACATCTAGATCTATCTCGGGGTGTTAGGGGAGTTCTCATTCTTCTTCCTGTGGCTATCTCCTGTGGCGTAAGATGATGGTCGGAGCCTGGTTGGTTCCGAAGTGCATTCAGTGCCAGTGGAAGGCAGTGCAACCATCCCTTCCTTAGAGTAACCTTCAACTAGGCTATCCTTTATTTTAACAAGCCGTTGAGCTTCTCACAGGTTCCATTACCATGCGGATGATACGCTGATAAGAACTTGTACCAAGTAGCAAGCTAATCTGCTCAAAGACTGCATTAGCAAAGTGGGCTCCGTTATCTGATCTCATGACCTCACACACCCCCCACCTTGAGAACACTTCCCTCACTAAGAATTTTGCCGCACAGGTAGCGTTTGGGTGTGTACATGCACCTGCTTCTATCCATCTAGAGAATGGACACACCACAACAAAGTATCTGTACCCGTTGCATACTTGAATCATGTCGACGTAATCAACATGCAAGTGCTGAAAAGGCCCATTCGGCCTGGGGATTGCTCTTCTCATAACTTTTACTGTGTGCCCAGCGGTGAATTGCTGGCAGATTATGCACTTCACCGTGAAGAATGCAACATGCTCACCTAAATTCGGTATGAATGTCATGATGCCTACACCCGGAGCACCAGACCAGGCCCAGCACCCCCGGGAGCAGGCATCATGCCCCCGGGTAAAAGCCCAGCGGCCCTTTATAGGGGCTCTTTGGACTCTGTCCTGGCGCCGTTGGCGCAAGGCTCATGTTGGACATCAGTCCTGGCGCCATAGGCGCCAGGCTCATAAGGGGAAGTGTTTGGTGCACTTACCTGAAGCAGACCATGCTGCACACTCACCTGATGCAGACCATGCTGCATGAAGACCCAAGCCAAATGAGGCTTAGGAGGGACTATTTTACTGAAGGGACTATTTTGTTACTTGGGTGGGGCTGTGGAAGAATACTCACCTGGAACTTCTTCCAAGGCTATTTAAGCCACGCCCGGACAGCCACACGTGCTTCGCGTTGTTCTGCATCCCAGCAGCTGAACGCTCACCGTGTCTGCTCCTGCACCTGGACTCCAGCCACGCCCACCTCGAACCTGGAACACCTGTAAGGAAAGAAGAGAAGAGAAAGGTGAAAACCAAGAACTTATTCAAACTTCTTACCTGCATCCGGAATCTTCACGCCAGCATTCCTGAAGAAAGACTTCCATTTAAAAGCACCGCATTGCTCGCTGCAGCGCTGCGCTTCACTCACCTGTTCCCGAGGCGCCGCCCGGCTCCATCGCGGCTCTCAGCACCGGTCGCCACATCTCTGCACCTAGGGGAGAGAAGAAGAGACAAAAGGTGAGCAAAGGGAACACAAGAGGAAAGCCGAATTTTCAGCCATATTACTTACCGGCTTTTCTTGGTGAACCATTCCACATCTCGGGTCGGCGCCGCTTCTTTGGCAGGTACCGCACCCCGGCCCCTATGGGGAAAGGACAAAAGACATTACTGGGGAATATAAAGACATTTAAAGAGGTCGCCCTCATCACTAACTCACCTGATTTTACCATCGGCAATTTAACCCCTCAACGCATCGCCTTCGTTCTGCACCTGAAATAAAGGACACATCACAGGTTAGGAAAACAACATAAAAGGAGGCTCACACTTGAACTTTTGCATCTTCATACTTACTGCGTATGGCTCAGAAAAGTCAAGTGGATTTGCCAGCGCCGTTCTGAAAACCAGTGAAGTAACTGGACGAACGCGCGCCCCTGCACCAGAAGCAGGATGGAGAGTTCATCCTTCCAAACCATAAGGTGAGCTTAAAACGGGGGTTTTGGAGGAAGTCAGAGAAGAACTAAGGGGGAAAGGTGGGAACAAGCACACTATTCTGCAGACAGTTAATCCCCTTTCTCGTCTGCAGAAGGATATTCCTACGGGCCAGACAAGCAAGATTTGGGGCTCCTGTTCAATCGGTGGTCCGAGTTCTGTGCATCACGCTTGAAGAGGCCACAGCAACCCAGACCAGACCAGCGCCTCCGTGGGAGCCAGGTGAGCGTCACAATGAACCAGTCTTCTGCGAGTGATGCTGCTAGATTCTCCTTTGTCATATGCGCCGGGTAATGTAACTGCTCCAGCACTATTTTTAGTAGGGCTACAGGCATTACTGGTTTACCAGTGCTGTCTTGTCGACACAAGCTGTCAGAGGGGTTTAAAGAACACCCTCGTCGTTTCCACAGGTTTTTCTCTTCCTGCAGTGCCTCCCCTTGCAGCTCCATTACCTGTGTTTGCCCAAGATCCTGATAGGCTTCAGATGTTGTTCGTGCAACCATCATTCTTTCATGGGTGCACACGACTTCCACTTCCATAATCATCTCACTTTTGGATGCCATACGCTTGGCTTCCGTGTCTGCTGCGTGATTTCCGCGTGAGACAAAATCTGTCCCTTTCGTGTGGGCTGCGCATTTCACGACCGCTATGCCCACTGGGAGCTGTAGTGCCTTAATCAGCCTGTCCAATAAGGCTGTGTGCTGTACTGGCGTGCCGTCTGCTCGGAGGTAGCCCCTCCTTTTCCAGCGCGCTAGGCCTGTGTGCACTGTAGACGTCAAATAGGCAGAGTCGCTGTACACCGTTACTTCCTGGTCTGCGTGATTCTCAATGGCGAGTATCAACACTAATAATTCTGGAGCCTATGCTGAGTACTGAGATGGTATTCCCACACTAACAAGTACTCGAAATTCTCCATTTGCTATATGTTTCATCACAGCGACACCTGTGTATCTTTGTCCATCACTTTGATCGATCCTCGAAGACCCGTCAATAAAGACAATGGCCCTCATTACGACCCTGGCGGAAAGGGGTTTACGCCGGCGTAAACCATGGCGCACCTTTCCGCCTGACTACGAGTTCCCGTAGCGCCATGGTGATTTTTACGCCTGCTTTTTGCAGGTGGAAAAATCCATGGCGCTAAGGGACCTTGTTGTTAATTACGCCACCGTAATTTACGGTGGCGTAATTAACGCCTTCCCCACTCCCATTATACCCTATGGGGCAAAAATGGGAATGAGGAAGGGTAAATGGGGATTGGGGACTTACCGCCCCGCCAAGGTCGGAATGGGGCGGTAAGTCCGCCAACCACCATGGCGGAGTTGGCAGCTTAGCGCCATGGACCATGGTGCAAATAGCACCATGGATCTCCGCCAAGGTCGTAATGAGGGCCAATCTCTCCTCTTGCATTTTCTTTCACCCTGAGGATTTCATCATAAAATTCTTCATAATTTGCCCAGTTATGTATCGGCTCTCCCTCAGTGACTGGCTCTGATATAAACGTTGCTGGGTTCACTATCTTACATCAGACTACTTAAGTCGATGGGTTTGATATGATCACTGCATAAGCAGAAGCTCTCTGAGGTGTCAATGAACCTTTCGGTTTCTCTATGATGGCAAATAAGGAGTGCTAGACGTACAATGTCATTGAGCATCCCTTTACAATGGTGGTTGCTTTCTCTATGGTGAACGCTGCAGCAGATAAACTTTGTTCGCAAAGGAAGTGGCCTCTCATTACTGGGTCCAGATTCCCACTGTAATATGCCAGGTGCTTGTACCCCAACGAGGATCTTTGAGCGAGCACTGCCGCATGATGCTGCCATTTGTGTGTGAAAACAGGTAGAATTCCTCTGCATAATTGGGAATCCCTAGAACTGGAGCTGTGCAAATAGCTCTCCTGAGTTCGGCAAACACTTTCTCCATCGCCTCAGACCATTCAATCTTTTCTTTCGTCACTTGGGCCTTCTTTAGGCCCTGAAGTAATGGTTTAGTGTAGGAGCTGTAGTCGAAGACCCATGTCCTGACATAGTTGCATTGGCCCAAAAAGCTCTGCATCTGCTTTAACGTGTGCGGCTTAGCCGTGTTCAATATAATACGTGAATATAATAAAGGTACATTCATTTCGCACTCTCCTATGGAGACTGGTAATGCGTCTGTAAAGGGAACTCGACTGTGAGCTCCTGTAAAACTCTGAGTATCTATGGCCTCGCCGGACAAGGAAAACTTGCCTTCACGTATACACTAGCTTGACGCACCCGTGTCAACTAGGAAGGAATATTCTTTACCCCCTATAACGACATCCACCCTAGGTTCCCTGTGAGGGTCTGGTGTCACTGATAGGATAGAGCACATCAGGGTTCCCAGTGAGCTGTCCTAACTTATATATAAATTCGGCCCACAGTGTGCCGGTGGATTTCCCCCATTCCCATTGTTACCTCCCATTCCAGGGTTCATGGTCTGTGGCAGTTGCGGCGGTGCCTGTTGGGATTGTCCTTGTGGAAAATTCCCCATGTTTTGCGGTTGCACCCCTTGTTGAGTTCCTTGTACTTGTTGTTGCACCGTGTGATTTTGCGCACCACCCTGCTGTAAAACTGCAGGTGGATTTGCCATGCCTGTTCCTGTCTCTTGGCCGTTCTGCATCATGCCTTGACTTCTGCATGTGTGCATCAAATGCCCTGTCATTCCACACAGCCAACAAACTGGCGGTGGTCGGATCATTTGCTCATTTGACATATTTGGTTACCATTCTGCATATTTTGAAAGCCTACTTGATTATTTTGGAAACCTCCCTGATTGCTCTGCCATCCTCTTCCCCTAAATCCTCTTCCCCTGGGATAGAATCCCATACTGCCCTTATTATTCTGCTGTGGATTAGCCACCTGCTGCATGCCTGATTCAGCTGTGCTAGTTATCATGGCTCCTTCAAGAGCATACGTTGATAATTTCTTTTGCACCAACTTCGCTTCCTCACCCTTACGAGTCACTTCTTTTTTGCGATTCTTTTCTTGCAACGGTCTACAATTATGTGCGATGGTCAACTGTATTTCTGCCCAAGGTTTTGCTTCGATTCCCACCAATTTCTTGAGTTTTTCTGTACCGATTCTGGCAATCCTTGGCACAATATATGGTAAAACACAGGTATAGATTTCGTCCAAGATTCATGCATTTCGAGTACCCACGCGTCTTGGAAATTCTGTATATAAATGAATGGATCTTCCGACTCCTTCATTTTTTGAGTCATTATAGCTCCCATATCGGAAGTATCTGGGTAAAGTACTCATAGCGCTTTCCATACTGCGGCTCTACAATTGTTAAATGGCGCTCCGTCATGCGCAGAATTAATTGTGGTTACACCAGGGTAGCCTACTCGTGCCCACACATCGTCTGCTCTCTCACCAAGTATGGCAATCAGGAGACCTTTAATGTCCCCTATAGCTAGTGTGTTGCCCCCTGTCATTTTTCCTAACTCATGTATCAATTTTCCGGTTCCCGATGTCAGCATTGGAAGATTGTTTTTCAAATGTTCTCGATGCATGTGTGGCCATGGAATATATTGTGGTCTTACTCCCCCTTTCTCCAGTTGCGGAATTGGAATGCGTAGCCCTCTTTCTCTTCTCTTCTTGTTCTCCTGTCTGTTGCAGAGGTAATATTCCTACATCACCGTCTACCTGGCAATGTCCTTAGCCTGTCTACATAGGGTGGCGAAGGCACCCCCCTCTGACCGTGAGATACTTCTTCATATCGGTCAGTCTGCGTGGCGGACTGACACTCTTGGTGCAGACTCACTAGCGTCTGACCATCTTATTTACTTTTCCCTTGGGAGTTCCCTTTCACTTCGCCTCCCTTCTTCATTTTCTTTGCGCTCTTCTCTTTTGGAGTCAGACATTGTCTGTCCCCAATTCACGCAACTTCTTGTACCCTCCTTGTTCCTACATATTTCTAATTTATCCAGGGACAGCTCTCTATTCCCACTACTTCGAGTGAGATCCTCAGTGTCATACAGCTGAGTGCTTTCCAGGCGCTCGTCTTCTCCCTCCTCCTGGGGTATTTGTTCTAGCCCCATTTCATCATATATTCTATCGATCCTTTCTCCAATGCTTCTCGTGACAAAGTCATCATCAATATTTGCCCTAGACGTGCCTGGTACTGAATCGTATGAAGGAAAGAAGTCTTTGATGTCTTCTCAATCTACTACTGGAGCAGGTTTTTTAACCTCTATCCCCAGATATTGAAGATCGCGTGATCTCTGTCTTCGCTTATGTTCTATGTCGCCATCAAATTCTTTGCGCTTCCTCGCCTCTTCTCTGACCCTATCTTCTTCCTTTCTCTTTTATTTCTACGTTCATCTGCCCTTCGACTTCCCTCATCTCTTTGTCTCCTTATCCTTTTCTCACGTATCCTTTGCTCTTCTTCTAACTTTTGCTGTTTCTGTCTGTCTTGATCATAAGGCCGCTCATGGGTTGCGATTGAGCTGTTTTTCTTGCTCTTCGCGATATAGCTGTTCTCGCCTTTGTCTGTCTTTCCTTCTTATCCTTTTGTCTCTTAACTCCTTCTCTTTCCCCTTTCTCTGTGTCTCATCTAACCTCTCCTTTTGTCTCGCGTCATCAATGCCTTTCCCATCGAGTTTCAATAAAAATTGTCCTCCCATCCATTCGTCTTTTGCAAATGCTATCTCATCAGTTCTGTCTTCGCTCCCTTTCCATCTCTTCCCTTCACTCTCCTTGTAGAGAGATGCACTTGTCTGTGCCTGTTCTTTCCTTTCATCATTGCATCTCCCCTTGTCCCTTGGGACTACGGAGGCAATATTTTTGTCCTTTCTCTCCCTTGATTCTAGTCACTAGTGTGTGTAGGTGACTCATAAGCAGGGTTACTGTACCCCGTTGCTGCTTTGAGTTCCCTTACTGGGTATAATCCCTCGTTCTTAATTTCTTCAATTTTTGTTTTGGGCAGGGCAGATTGCGCGGTAGGAGTCTCACCCCCCTCTGTGCATACATTAAGTATCCAATCTGTTGGCGGCTCTTCCTCCTTTACCTGTTCGTACATTTTCCACAACTCGAAAACAGCAAGGTGTTTTTCTAACTTGTTGCCTGTATATGTAGCATGCAAATATGTCGTCATATGCTGTAAGACGGCTTTGGATAAAGACCCATTTTGTGGTACCTTTAACCCACTCAGTACTGTATTTCTTTAACTTGGGTGCGTGTTTTGGCAATTGCTTGCATAAGTGTGCTAATGGAATTATGTCTTCCATGTTTAAATCTGTTCCCTTTCCTCTTATACACCACTTGTCAATGCTTCCATGCAACTTCAACACTTCCAATAATATGAGCGAGCACCAAATATCGAAAGCTCCAATCCAAATTCTTTACGAAATTTTACACTTCCAATTTGTTCAAAAAACATCAATTCATGTGCGATTCTGTCTCAGCCATAAAATCGCAAATTTTTTAAAACAGTCTCTTACAAATGTTCAATACATATGACGTCAAGAAAAAACATATAAAACAGACACTTAACAGACTACACAGACACCAGCTGGACACAAATACCTCTGCCTCTAATCATTACCCCTTCATGGAGTGTAAACGTACCCCTTTCACGACGTCTTTAAACGTTGTGGTAGCCTATTCATTCCCCATTATGTGGGACTTTTGGTACACGTTTCTTCTGGCCGTTATATTAAAGCGCAGGAATAAGGCGTATCCTCTCACTTCTCAGGTGTCTGCCCTGGTAACCGCTCTTCTCGGGTGTCCACCCCAGTAACCTTTATTTATTTTATTATTCTTGAGTTATTATCCCCATATATATATATATATATATATATATATATATATATATATATATATATATATATATATATATATATATATATATATATATATATAGAGTCTTCTCTACTTCTGACTATTTTTGTTTTTCCTCCTCCCTCCGATACCTTTTCCCTTTACTTGTTCTAAGGCATATACTGTTTGCCAAAGCACTCCATTTTTTTCTTCACTCACTGTTCTCATGGTTCCTCTCTGGAACCCGGGATCACCGCCTTTGTTACCGCCTTCTTCGGTTTTTGCTCGCTCAGCTGCCCGTAGGAATCGGAAGGGACATGTGGGAAACGGGTCCCTTCAGGCCCTTACTGCAGTTTTCTTATCTATGCTACCATTGTCTACAGGGAGCTTCACTGTCTACTAGGCCGAATGGCAAAGGACTTGTGATATTGCCGAAGACCTAGAGTTACTTTATGTCGACGGTAAATAGGTGCCTTATTTTAATCAATAATCAATAGCCTCCAACCATCCTCTGCTACCAAGTGTACTGGGGAGCCCCCCGGCCGGCCCATAGAGTCAGGGTTTGCTCCGCAGTACTTTAAGACGAGATAGCTACACCTTTGAGATGGATGGGGGTGTATGTATGTTACTCCAACACCAATCAATAATGACAACTCAATGGTTTGGCAAAGGGGAGTCCGTTTAATGACAAGTGCAAAAAACAAGGAAACGTGGAAATCAACAGTGATGCGATAGTCCGTCTCGCTTCAACTCCCAAGAACTTCATACAAACAGTAACATTTATACCCAAAACTCGTCATCATTGACGTCTAACACTCAAAAGTTAACATGCAATTCTATTGGTTGGGAAAGGGTAACTTTACTATAGGTACTATATCTGTATATGGTAACGGAGTGAGGGGATTGGATAAACACTAACAGGTGGGCGTCTAAGTTCTTCCTTCTAACATTACTCTTGTAGACGTCACTAAGAGTACTACGTCCCATTGGTTCTACTATCTATAGGACCCTAGATTATTTGGTCCATTGTGATTGGGTTGGCTTCAACCCCATGCATAAATCCCCACTTTACTTAGCAGCACGCAGAATGGTCAGCCAGGTGCAGGATGCCCCAAGATTCACCCAGCCTCCCTTCCATCAATCAGTACTTTAGTGGCTAAGTGTCAATTAGTTGGCTGTGGTCGGCCTCGAAACTGTATCTTCTTGTCAGGAAAAGTTATGATATCTCTGTCTGGGCGACAGCCAGGCGTAGGTGTGAACCCGTGCCTCTTCTTGCTTGGATGGTCACGTGCTGCTCACACCGTGAATCGGACTAGTTTTCTTCAATTTGTGCATTTAATTCTTGTTCGGCTTGCCACCTGCCTCGGCCTCTTTATCTCGGCCTTTCTGAGATAGGCTGTTCTGTTCTTAAGTTTAGATTCTGCGAAGCTACTGTTCGCTCCTTCTATTGGTCTGACCTTGGCTCCCCAGGCACGAGTTGCTCTTGCTGAGTTTCTATTCAGCTGTCTCTTCTCGTTTTAGCTGGAATACGAATCCTGTCCTGTTTGACTTCTAGTAACCTGAGTTAATTCTGCTTTTGTGTAAAGTGGACTCGCACTTGTATAGTGTGCTTCGTTGAGGTAGATATGTATAGGTGGCACTTTCCACGGTCTATCGTCTACTAAGCATAGCAAGCCACACTGTTTTCTTAGCTTCTTGCGGTTCCAAGCATATGTACAGGCGTTAGCTGGTTGAATATCTTCATCCTGCTCATGGCTTAAGTTTCTTTATTTTTCAACATTGTCTCTCTTTCTAAGTTCACGATATCCTTATTCATGGCGTTTTGTCTCTGTGTGTCATCTTTTGGTTGTCGTTTCTTTCATCTGTGAGTCTGTCCGGGCCCTTGTGACGTCACCATTCGTCTTCAATTTAGGCCTTTTGAGTTTCTTCCGGGACAGTGTTTAAGCAATCTTCATTTCGTTTCATTTGCTGGTGGGGTTTTCTCAATGGATACCTTACTGTCCATGGTTGTCTGTTTATTGGTACTTCAATAGGTATTATTCCTCTGATTGGCACTGGGCAGAGCCCTACTGCGGCTCTCTGCTGGTTTATTTGCTCATCATACATCACATATCTCAGTGTGAATGTTTCTGGTACTTCAAAATGGGCGGCTGGAGTACAGGCCTCACTCGGGACCTCCTCTACTCCATATAGTTCCAATATACTAAAAGGGAGACAGGCTGGATCCATCCAACTATAGGCCCACTACCCTTTTGCATTCCTCGAGTAAGATCTTAGCAAAATTACTACTAAGAGATTTCAAAAGGTGGGCCCTGCAAGCTGAGATACCCGACATCCAGTAATCAGATTTTAGAACGTGCATAGGGACTCCTTTCAATGTTCTTGTAATACACCTGCTTCAAAATGTGACCCATGCGCAACAACACCCAGTTTTTCTTGTATTTATCGATTTTTCTATAGCTTTTGATAGATTTAATAGAGACATCTTGAGGTGAAAGCTTCTGAACTGGAGCTGCCCAGTAGGAGTGGTCAATATTCTCAGATATCTTCATTCAGGAGTCTCAGATAATGCTGCTCTGTGGATTACTTCCATTCTGTCCAATAGACCTACCGGGGCGATGATGGGAGATTCTTCATCCCAATAAAAAGCTGTGGTTGTATGTCACCAACGCTGTTCAACATCTAAATAAAGCAATGCAAAAGGGATGATAGAAGGAAGGTTTAGAATTAATCTTAACCTCTGGCAAGTACTTTGGGCAACCCTCCAGAACACTGTTCATCAGCCCACCAAGCCAATACAGAAGGGAGGAAAGACCATATTAAAATCAGACTTGGTGCCACCCCAAAGGAATCAAGCAACATAAAATGCTAGGTCGCATCAATTCTGCACAAGACCACAAGTAATCCCTAGACATATTTCAGCCTCTCTGGACATCATCAGGGAGGTGTAGCTTGGGTCTCTAGGCAGAGCAGGCTCGGATTCACATCTGGGCACACCCGTCTCACTCGGCGTGACTATGTAAAAGAGGTGATGGCTGGAAGGTTTAGAATTAATCTAAACCTATAGCATCGCTCTGGATAATCCTCCAGACCATCATTCTTTAGCCTGCCAAGCCATTACAGAACGAAGAAAGAACATTTGCAAATCAGGCCCTAACTGTTAGGTCACATCCTTTCTGTACTGAACCAAAAGTAACCCCAGACATGTATTGGCCTTATCTAAATATAAAACCTCCACAACCTCCTGAAAGATTTAAGGGCGATATTTTAGAACTACACAGATGATAGAACAATCTTATTCAGCCTTGGGAAAGATCATCAATCTAATATAAAATATAAACTATTTTCTGAAATGTTGAAAGATGGATGGCAGCAAACTGGGTAGTTCTAAATCCCAACAAAATGTAGCTTCTTCTTGTCTCCTTATTGGAATCTCTGAAATTCGCCTACCACCATTCCTATTTAACAAAAGATAAAAATCCTGGGAGTCATATGTGTCTCTACCCTTTCCATGCTACCACATATTAACTTCAACCGTAGTGCCACCAAGTACTATGGAGGCAACGTCGTCTTCTGATCTCAGAAATGCATTCTGCACTAATTGCGGGAGCCATTATCAGAGCTAAGGTTGATTATTGCAACTCACTTTAGGTGCATGTTTGGGGGAAATGGGTACAGGCCCGACAGCCCAAGAATATGGGGATTTGGCGAGGCCTCGGGACTCCCTCCAAAGTGCAAATAGTTTCCAAGGTTTTATTAGGGAAGTGGGCTCTGCTCAAAATCCCATAAAAAAAGAAGGCCACTGCCATGGGAAATTGAAAAAAGACTAAGGGCCTCATTACACGGACGGCGGTGGACCAAGGTGCTATTAGCACCTTGGTCCATGCCGGTAAAATACCGGCACCGCCTTGGTGGAAGGGGGAATTACCGCCCTATTCCAAGGTTGGTGAGGCGGTAATTCCCCCTTCCCCCAATGCCCTTCCCCATTCCCATTTTTGCCCCATAGGGCATAATGGGAATGGGGAAGGTGCTAATTACGGCACCGCAAATTGCGGTACCGTAATTAGCTCCCTGATCCCTTTGCAGGTTGGTTTTTAACGCCTGCAAAAAGCAGGCGTTAAATTCTCCAACCCGCAAAGGGACCTCGTAGTAAGGCGGTAAGGGTTTACCGGTACCGGTAAAATACCGGTACCGGTAAACCCTTACCGCCTACCATGTAATGAGGCCCTAAGTCCCATTTCTAGTTCTATGGGGGACATAGAGTACAGCGAATGAGCACAATGACCAGGAGGAAGAAACCTAGATGTGAGCAGGTAAATGTGGTGGGGGATGGTAGGAATGGGGGTGTTGGATCCTGTGGGAGCCTGGGGCAGGGTGGGGGGATGTAGTGGGAGAGGGTTTTGGTGGTGGTCGATAATACAGCTGTCAGGCCCATACTGAACATAAAGGTGGTTATTAACATCAACTTTCAAGCCAGTTCTAATGCCTCATTCACTAGGCTTTTAATAGCAAGGCCCCAGAATACCTCTCTGTCCTCAAAGGTACCACCCATCTAAAACATGAAGATCCTTGACTGCTAAAAAAACGGTCCCCTACAGTTTTCAGGAAGAAGCACCTGGGGAATTGCTCAATCATTGCTGGGGGGTGGGGGGTTGGGGAGGTAGTTCTGTGCAACTCACTCATTCCCAATCCACAGCATGAAGACAGGCTCTCAGCTTTCAGGAAAAAGACGTCAAACATTTACATGCGCTTTCTCACAGGATTGACATGTTTCCTTGCAGTTTAGTCAGAACCTTTTGGCTCTCGCATCTCTGGCTCCAAGCTGTGCCCAGGCCTCCATTGTTCTCCAGCAGCTTGGCCTCCGCACATGCCAGGTCGTGCTCAATAGGAGTGCTTTTCCGTTTCCGTTTAGCACTTTTTCTGCCGACACTTGCTATTGTTGATTTTTCTGTGTAACTCTTGTCCCTGCCTCTGGTCTTTTATGCACTTACTCTGACCTGAATGTACCAAGATCTGTGAGTGATCAGCTTCAATGTATCCCCTCCTGTCTCCTGTCGCCTCCTCTCCCCTCCCCCTTTTACTCTTGGGGTGACAACATGTGACTTGGTGTTGTATGAATCAACAATAAATAAAATAAAGAAAGACATCAATTAGATGAATTTGCCATGAGAAAGGGATTTAGCACGAAATAAGCTGGAATTTGTCTTCGAAATGACAAGACATTACTTTTCACGACTTAATTCATCACTAATTACATGAGCCTGGAGACATAGTGGAAAGGTATTTATTTTTGAAGTTGCCTTTTGCTTGAGTGGCACAGGCAATGCCCTTAGTGGTGTGTTCTATATAAACACCCATAATAATTATTTATAACAATTCAATCCAATGAAATGTCACTGCACCATGACAAGCAATGCAATGAACGCGGGGGTCTGTTTTCTGCTCCTCCGTGGCTTTAAGTCTTCTGTGTGCCATGGACTCCCAGGGGATTTGAACTATACACACAACAGCTTAAACACGTTCTCAACAGCACTTATTGGACATGTGTAGACAGCTAATGCATAACCAGCTAATGCATAACCAGCTAATGCATATATGAAAAGGTTATTTCCCAGCTGCGTACAAGCTCTGTCAGGTACTGTGAAAGCAGAGCATTGGGGATCACACGGATAAGCGGCTATTGTGCTTGAACTAATCTCATGAAAGCACATTTGGTAATGTGCAGATCTCCTTACATTGTACCTTAATCACCTGGGCATGCCTGAGCCTTCCTGCAGCGATGCCTAGGGATTTCACATTAGGGTTAGCGGAGAGGGGGCATTTGGCTTACTCGTTGCATGTTGTCATGAGGTTTGTGCTCCACAGTCTTATGAAATGTGGAGGACTTAAAGGCTTTTTTGAAGACATTAGGAGAGATGGATGCCCTTGTTAACAACATGTGTGGATCTGGGCAATAGAGCTGTTCCCTGGGGACTTCCTGCACTCATAGATGGTACCGGTTTTGCGGTGTTGGAGGATTATTGGCATTCGACTGTTCTTGCCAAATGCCAATCTGCAGAGAATCAACATGATTAACGCAGGTTGAGGACAATTATGTGAGAAAAGACTTCACTGGTTGTGAAAGAGCAGAATGTATTTAAAGCTGTGCTGCCTGGGAAAAGTTTCTCAAATTTCAGTAGCCGTGCGTTTCTCGCTCCTACCTTCTTTCATTTTTCTGTGCTTGTAGTCCTCTGTGATTTTGTGTGTAACCGCAAACCTGTTTGCTGCTCCTGGCTGCTATAGGTTGACTCTGATCAGCCAGAGACTGAGATCCCCATGAATGCTCATTAGTTCTAGGGAGTCCATCCGAGCCAACAAACCTCAGAGGTTTCAGGCAGCCAATCACAGCCCACTATTAAAGAAAGATGAGCAGAGATCAATTGATTGGTGCAATGTTGGAAAGGGAGATTTAGAGCTATAATTGTGAATTTTCATGTGAGAATTAGTTGTGTTTTTGTGTCGTTTCTCTTTTTGTGGGCCTTCGGTTCATTTCATCCATGGGCCTTCGGTTCATTTCATCCATCCCTTACAATTAGCTCATTTCTTACAATTAATCTTAGAGTATCCCTAAATATTCCTATTTCCCTCTTAAGCCCTCGGCTCCTATTTATCAGTTGAGAGACAGACTGATGTGGCAGATGCTGTTGTGGGGCACATCAATCAATTGATCTTGAGCATGAAAGCTCATTTCAGGTGGGATTTGTGGAATTTCTGGATGGTAATGATGGTGTGATGGTGTGATGCTGCTGGTGAAATAGTGGATCCATGTGCTTCTTGATGGTTCAGATGACGGCGCTGCTTGGGGGCGTAGCAGTAACAGTCGTTAAGGCAGTCAGACAAAGAGATGTTTGAGAAGGCCATGTCGGAGTTGTTTTAAGAGCATCATTTGTCGTAGAGGGTAGTGGATGCAACAGTGACTGCATTGTGGGCAATGGGAGCAGTGTTTTGAATGTATCAGTGAGTGAGTGACAGTATTTTAAACTAAATGCAAGCTCCCATTGGGAGCAGGTGGGCTTCGCGGTTCACAAGCAAGATGAGGTCAGACCATTTCATCCCCCACACCGCCCACAGGGCATTGTTTTACATGAGTTATAAGTTGTTGATATTTTCTGTGGACGTTCCTGCAAGGATGGCATTGCAGTAATCCAGTTTACTACCAATGATGGCCCTAGCTAGCGTGAGGCAATTGTCGGGGGACAGGACTTTTCTGCTGCGTTTGATGAGTTTGGTTGACGAGGCTGCAGAGGATGCACTGGCTTTAACCTGTTTTTGCATGGTTAATTCTGAGTCAAGAAAGACTCCCCGGGTTTTCACATGGCTTTAAACAGGGGTGATATTGCTGTCAAAGGAAAAGGAGGAGAAGGCTGGGTCTAGGTGTTTGAGACGGTCAGGGGAGCCTACAATGAGGAGCTTGGTCTTGTCATCATTTAAGCACAGGTGGCGCTTGGCCATCCAGGCCTGGCTGATGCTGTAGACTTTATTGATGTTGGCGGAGTCTAGGCTGTGATTGCCAGTAAGTTTTAGTAGAACATGTGTATCATCAGCAACGTTTGTGTAGTGGATACCAAGGCTATCAAGATGGTCAGAAAAGGGTTTGGTATACATGTTGTATAGAGTGGGTGAGAGGCCAGATCCTTGTGGGACACCATATGCAACGGGTATAAGGTCAGCTGCATCAGACCCAGCAAAGATCCTAGAGGAGCGTTTCCTCAGAAAGGACTTAATCCAATTGGCTGTGTCATTAGAGAGGTTAAATCTGGAGGTACGGTGGTTACACAGGCTGTCCTGGTCAACGAATTCACATGCCACAGATAGGTCAAGCAGGAGTGGGGTAGCTAGATCTCCTGTATCACGGATGATATTGAGCTGGATCTTAAGGTCAAGGAGGACTGTCTCCTTACTGTGTCTTTGTCTAAAACCAGATGTTTGTATGCTAAGAATGTTGTGGGTTTCTAGGTAGGTTTCAAATTGGGTATAGGCGGTACGATCAAGAATTCTCAGGAGGAAAGGTACAGTTGTGATAGGGTGATAGTTGGTTTGGAGGGTTGGGTCGAGTGAAGTTTTTTTGAGGAAGGGGGTGTCCCATGCCTCTTTAATGTTTTTAGGTACTGAACAGTTGTTGAAGAGGAGGCATTCATGAATTCGGCAATGATGCGTGCAAGGGGGCTGCACACATCTTGATGATGTGAGAGGGACAAATTACTAATTTGCAGTTGGATGTTTTTAGGTGAGGATGGTGGAGAGGATGTCAAAGGGAGATACAGGGGAAAAGTGGAAGGGGCGGGGGTGGGTGTGGCAGTCACAGGGTGAACTCCTAACTGGGGATGGACTCATTCTTAGCAGGCAGGGATGATTTTTTTTAGGATGGTTTTTTTCCTGAGCTTGAGGGTCTTGTTGGCAATCGTGGACTGGATGAGGGAATACCACGTCTTGTCTTTTTGGAAGCTAATGATGGGAGGCACTAGTGATTCAGTGCCTTCAAGATTTTGAAGAGCTCTCTGGTATTAGAGCTGGCTTCATTGATCCTTGTGTTAAAGATGTTGGCTTTGGTAGTAATAATAGTCATTTTGTAGGTCTTGGCAAAGGAGAGAAAGGCTTATTTGTGTGTTTAGGAGAGGTTCTTTTTCCAAAGGTGTTTGAGTGCCCTTTTCTATTTGTGGAGGGTAGTTAGTTCCTCTGGTAACCAGTTATAGGTGTTAATTATTTATTTTATTGTAGTTTTTAGGGGAGCATGAAGGTCGAGAGTGTGCAGAAGTGTGGCATAGTAGGTGGAGAGGATGGTTTCAAGGTCAGCAAGAGTGGAAGGGAGGCACGGATAGTTGGCTCAAGCATCTCCTTGTTGAGTTTACAGGAATCTCTCGCTGTGATCAGGAGGCGGTTGGAGACGTTATGGGCAGTATTAGGTAGCTGGGACATAGTGTAACGTATCATAGAGTGGTTGATACAGGGCAGGGGTCAATAGTAGTGACCTTGAAAGGCGTGTTGAGGTTCAAGATCCAGTCGAGGATCTATCCGTTCGAGTGAGTGGGGGTGGTGATGACTTGTGTAAGGTTCATATCTTGCAATGAAGCATAGATAGCTGAAGCTTTAGAGTCAGAGCGGTCATTGAAGCCAATGTTATAATCCCTGAGAAGAATGAGTTTAGTTTTTGGTTTGAGGGGGGGTGCGAGGAGTAGAGGGGTGTCAATATCAGGGGAGCTGAGATGGTTAAGTTGGCAGTACAGGAGTACCATGTTGATGGTGGTTTGTGGGCTGGGCTCGATTTTGGCAAGTAGTATTTCGTAGCCCGGCATGGGAAGGATGGGAGGGGGTCTGATGGGAAGAGAGGATTTGGAAATGATGGTGGCCCCACTGCTTGGTTTGGCAGGTATATCTGTTCTAAGAATGGAATAGCCACTTGGTATGGCGAGAGAGAGTGTGGGACCTGAGGTGACATGTAGCTAAGTTTCAGTAATGGCGAGAAGGTCCAAATCATTGTCAAGGATCAAGTTGTGTATGTCTGAGACATGGGCACAAAGGGATTGTGCATTTATAAGAGCACCAGTGAGGTTATCAGGTTTAGAGGTAGTGGAAGGAGGAGTAAGGGATGTAGGTGGAAGGACCATCGTTGGTAGTGTCTTATCATGAAGGTGTGCAGGTTGTGTGCTCATACGGGAGGTACAGGGGAGTGGGCCCTTTCTTCACAGGCTATTTGTGCCTGGTGATGTTTTAGGGCAAAGGTGTGGGAAAGGAGACGTTGAAGTCTAACAGCTCCTGTGCATGCTAGGGGGATAGGTATAACCAGGCTCACTGGAAGGTGGTGAGGAGTTGGTGATGTGCTGTGGATTGTTTCTGGATGGTAGCTAAGGAGGCGGGTTGTGTCGGTGGAATCTGTAGTGGCAAGATCACGGGTCGGTGGTTTAGTAGTGGGTTGAGGTGTGTGGAGGGAGCTGCAGGGTGGGACACTCAGCGAGGGGTGTGCCTGCTGAGAGCAGGGCAAGTGGTGCGATGATGCAATAGGCAGGTGTGCTAGAATTATCATTCCTTATTTCTGAGGGAATGGTGGTAGAGTAAGTGCCAGAGGGCAGGGCACTCGGTGGGGGTACACTTACTGGGTGCAGGGCGAGTGGTCACAGGAGGTGTAACATGGTTTCCATTGTTAATTTCTGGGGGTCTTGTGGCAGAAGGTGTGCCAAAGGGTAGGGCACTGGGTAGGGTTCTGTACCGAGGGTTGGAGCAGGGGGAGAGCCAACAGGTAGGGGTTATGGTGGACAGAGCATCTGTGCGCTGTGCAAAGGTGCTGGAAATAGGTACAGACATAGCAGTCAGTGTGCATAAGGACACCGGTATTACATAGGTAGGCAAAACATCAGAGTTGACAAGTATTTCCACTAAGGCAGTAGCAGTGGTGAAAATAACTTTACATAGAGCAGCTGATGCGCACATGGGCGCAGGCAAAGCAGAGGATAACATAGTAGAATTGACATAGAGGGATTAGAGGCAACAGTAGAGTTATAAAGTGCGGCTGGTGCACAAAGGTGAGTTAGCGTAAAGCGAAGGTGGGTCGGGGCAGAATAGACAAGCCTTATGGTAGCGGCAGCATCAGGGGCACCATTAACATGTTGCATAACAAATGTGGCAAAGTTTGGAGCGGGTCGCTCGTTTAGAACATCAATGTTTGCAAGTGTTGATTTATTTAATTATTTTTGTCATTTGTAGAGCGCACCAAACCTGGAGGCATCAAGGCGCTGGTTATAGAAAGTGCAGTTTTGTGAAAACATATAACAATAGTTATGACATAACAGTTAAGAATTTAGGACCACTGGTCATTCATTGTGCCACGGAAAGGCAGGTCATAGGTTATAAGTCTTGTGAGAAAAATGTGTTGAGACCTTTACGTGTGCCTTGCCCGATGATGTGGTGGTGGTCATTCATTGTCACAAAAGTTGCTATCAGACATCTCCCCTGCATTACTGGAAGCTTCACTACCAGAGGCTGTTTAGAGGGGTGTCAGTGATGGGCACATGGATTTTATAGATGGGAATTTGTCACTTTCAAGGTTATTTATGCACGATTTGTGCGAGGTTAAAACCGAACAAAAATCCTCTTTTGTGTCACATTTGTCTGTCTGAAATACTTAAACCACACAAAGCCACACAACCATTTCTCTCACAGCAATCCGCACGTAATTTACCACACCGCATCAACAACACATAAACATCACCTACAGCACTCGAGGCCTCGCCTGATCCGATACTAGCACCAAAGCCCAGCACTCGGTGTATACTGAGCTGAAGCTGCCAACAGCACATCACGTCTCCCACTCTCCTGCTCCCCTCCTCCCGACTAACCCTACCCGCCCTTCCTGTTTACAGATCCGCCAGAGCGCCTGGGGACCAATTCCATTGGTGACGGTGCACTATATAAGTACCTTTAACATAACAAAACACCTAAGCGCTGATAGCAGCCAGACACCAAGCAGTGTTGTGTTGGCTCCTCACCTTTGGCTACACATGCCTGATCACCATTCTTGCACACAGGCACATTTTGCCAACCTCGTGGATCAGCGTTTACCTATGGGAGCTGGAGAAAAGAGTGATATGTGATGCACCTGGAACTTCACTAACTCTCTCTCCTATAAGCTGGGGAGGGGGAAAGAGAGGGACAATCGAGGGAGAGATTATCTTCTGTGGAAGAGGTAAAAACCCCGGAGGGATTAACCCTCCTTTCTGAGAAAGCTACACTCATCTATGGTAGCACTGTAAAGATGTTTTACAGTGACTCTCTTCGGTGCGAGAGCTGAAAAGGTTTTTGAGAGTGACTCTCCTCTGTGAGAGGTGCATGAAGATTTTGGAGAGAAACTCTGCTCTGTGGTACAGCCATACACATTGCTAGGAATTCTCAGTTGTTTGTGCTTGGGTTTCTACATGCCAGCGTCAATAAAACCGACAGGCAAAGGCATCTGCTATGCTTTCAGTTCTCAACCTTAGCTAGCCGTGTCATTTTCACATCACAACATGCAAACTTTGCTTATCTGCACTCTACTTCTACTGGCCATTATCCACTGAGATGGCATTGTGTCCGCACACCTGTTGCTGAGACTGGCACGCTGACTTCTTCATAGTCTGTCGAGATGTGGTGCTTGTTCATTTAAAAAACGGTTTTCTGTTCAATGGGTTTTGTAGAGTCAAAAATAAGGGGGGGAGTGGTGGGCCCCACACTGTTAATCCATTTGTAGTCAATGATAGTAGTTGCTGCAACAATTATTTTGATGTTTTAACCTGGAGCTGCCGGTCCAAACTGGTCCCGTTGTACAAGGACCACATAAATACAAAAAGAACAAATAAGGTGACTACACCTTATTAAAACTGGCGCTGCGCAGTTGGCCCCCGATCCGAGGGGCTGAAAATTTCAAAAGAGGATTTCAAAACAGATAAAAGCTTTGTGAAGAAATGGGAGGCCATACTTAAAAAAATGTTCTCTGGATCTCATACTGCTTACAATCCGGGAATTAGCAAACAACTTGGCAGATCTAAGTAACGAAATTCAGGAGATAGAAACAGATCTTGTGGCAACATTGAACAGGGAAGAGGTGGACGTTATTTTAGAAGAGATCAATAATAAATTGGCAGGATACAAGGCGGAACATGAAACCAAAAAAATCTGCAAATTCAAAAGAGACACATACGATTATTTGAAGGATGAGGTTTATACCTGGATGGATAAATGTGGTCCTCCAGTAAGAAACCCTAAAACCACCAACACTAGCGAGACATCAGGTTCAGGAACAGACACAGAGAGAGAGCCTTCCAAGTACTTCGGGATCACCAAGATCGTCAGAAACACCAACAAGAGGAAGAGCAGCTTTTTTAGACAAAGGAAAAAGAGAACAAGAAGGGGGAAGAGAAAGACAAAGAGGGACACCAAACATGAGATTACAACAAAAGAAAACATCGTAATGAATTTATCTACAAGAATACTGACTACTCAACAAACACAAACATTGCAAAAAGGTCTCCGTTTCGTGCCGACATATGATAGCACACTATTCGAATCCAAGATAGAACTGTACAAGTTGATTAGAAAAATGAAGCTCAAAGTGTTCTTTAGTGAACTTGAACAGGAAGAAGCACAAGTTATGGAAAAAGAGGAACTTAAAGAATTTAGGAGCAAGAGTACCTTTATTCCTCCGATCACCATACCCTCAGTTGACATTTTTCAAAAGCAGGTAACGAGAGACTTGGAGAAAATGCATTTCAAATCCAACGCAACACGCAATATGAAACAACACGAATTAAAATTGATACGAGATTTGTATGGAGATGCATCAATAACCATAAAATCTGCAGATAAAAGAGGTGGTTTAGTATTGTTGAACACAACAGACTATGAAGAAGAGTGTGAAAAGCAATTCAGTGACACAAACACCTATGCACGGCTGGCCAACGATCCAACACCAGAGATCAGATGTAACTTGGAAATACTTCTCGCTAAAGCTGAAGAACTCAAATGGATCAACCACCACACAAAGAAATTTCTGACTAATCCATACCCTCGGATACCACATTTCTATCCACTTCCCAAGGTGCACAAAGACCCAGTAAAACCACCAGGGAGACCGATCGTAGCAGGGATGAACAGCATTTCGGAACCCCTTGGTAAATACGTAGACTACTTCTTACAACCTCTCATTCAAAAAACCAACAAATACATTAAGGATTCGACACATTTTCTACAACTTTTGAACTCTGCACCATTTGACCCAAACAACATTTGGTTTACAATAGATGTCAAATGTTTATACACTTCTATCCCACATGATCTAGGAAGTGAGGCCGTTGAATGGATACTACTTAAAGCAGAGGAAATACCAGCACAAAAGGAATTCATAATGGCCCTATTTGAATTTATAAGCAATAATTCATACTTTCGGTACAAAGACAGATATTATCTTCAAGTCAGGCAATGGGAGCTACCATGGCTCCACCTTATGCCAATGCATTTATGCATAAATTTGAGACGGAACTCATACTCCTCAATCACCAGTTGTTGGCAACAAAAGCTAAGTATGTGGATCAGATACATCGACGATATTTTCGGAGTATGGAAAAGCACGGAATCGGAATTATTAGAATTCTTTGAATACCTGAACAGCAAAGATACCAGGATCCAGTTCACGCATGAATATTCCAGAGAAAGCATCCACTTTTTAGACATGAAGATTAACATAACCAACACAGAATATCAGACAACCATTTTCCGCAAACTCACAGACCGCAATAACCTGCTTCAACGACTAAGTTTTCACCAACCGAGTCTCATTAAAAATCTGCCCTACAGCCAAATGCTCTGGTGAAAAGACTGGTGAGTGATCCAGTGGACTATGACGATGCTGTCAAGGAGATGGGCAAGACGTTTTTGGACCGAGGATACACTAAGGAAGAGGTTACTGCAGCTAAATCACGTGAAGCAACTCAAAGTAGGGCAGATTTGCTGAAAGTAAAAACCAAGCAAGATAACGCACCTCCACTGGTATTCATGTCTAAGTACTCTAGACAGACTAATCGTATTAAAACCATCATCAAAAAACACTGGAACACAGTAACATGTGATCAACGGGTTGAACATTTATTCAAAGCTGTCCCCACATTTGCTTACCAACGGAGCCAAAATCTCAAAGATAAACTAGTAAAAACCAAACCAGCACCTAAGAAGAAAATTACGCATTGCATTGGTACTTTTCCCTGCTTAAGTTGTAGTAATTGTGGCTACATAATGAAAGGTGAATCACTCAAACATCCATACACAGGAGAGATAATCAGACTCAGAAGTTTTGCTATGTTTGACTCCCAGAACGTGATATATGCTATAAAATGCCTGTGCGGCTTATACTATGTTGGACAAACACTTAGGGTGGCCAAAACCAGATGGAACAAACACAGGTCCTGTAGAAGGAATAACAATTTGAACTCGGCGGTGGCCAGGCACTGGCATGACAGAAAACACAATTTGGCCCAAATTCAATTTGCAATTTTGGAGGTAGTAGAAAGAAGAGATCCTCATGAAAGCATCCAGAAAAAAATGGACCAACGGGAAACCTTTTGGATCGACCGGCTTAGCTCCTTGACACCAAAGGGGCTTAATGAGGAGATCAACTATGTGTGCTTTTTATAAAAATGTTAGTGCAAATATGCACCGAACCTTACATATTTGCTTTTCTTCGAACATTGTGTTTTTTCTTTTTTCTAATTCCAATTGCTTTTTTCAGCTTGCCTTTTTTTAGCTAGGCCTTTGTTTGTTTGTTTATTTGGTATAGCGCAGAGAAACCAAACCCGCGAGGGTAACTGGGCGCAGGCAGTACAAGGATACTTGAGAACTTAGTTACAATACAAGAAAAGGTTGTACAGATGAGAGGAAAGCATATACAGGCAGTACAAAATACAGAAATGTAAATAGAGCAGGTAGTCTAGCGACCTGTAATCTGGTTATGCACATCCGCAGTCTCTGGGAAAAGTGGCGGTAAGGTGGACGGGCTAAGTGTCGAGGGATCGAATCCAGGTGAGGGCTTTACGCCTGAAGCTAGTGTAGGGTTGGTCTATTCTGAGGTCAAAGGGGAGTTTGTTCCAGGTTTGAGCAGCTATGACCGGGAAGCTGGAGCCGCCCGCTGTGCTCTTTTTATATCTGGGCACCACTAATGTGTAGGCATTCGTCATTCTGGTGGGTCGGTTTGAGATTCTCTTGTTGATTCTGTTTACCAGGTAGGGGGGCGCTATGTTGTTGAGGCATTTGGAGGTAAGGGATAAGGTCTTGAGCGCAATCCTGTCTTTGATTTTTAGCCAGTGAATATTTTTCCTAGCGGTGGAGATATGAACTCTGTTAGGAATGTTTAAGGCTGCTCTGATAGCGTTGTTTTGGAGCGTTTGGAGCTTGTCATGGATGTATTTGTTAGAGCCAGTGTATAGGGCATTGCAGTAATCCAGCTTGGATATGATGAGTGCGTTCGCTAGGGTAATGCAACTAGCTTCCGTTAGGAATGGTCTGCATGCTCGGATCAGTTTACAGGTGTATGCAGTGGAGGATGCTAGTGAGTTAGTTTGTTTCTTGAAGTTGAGCGCTGAGTCAAGATAGACCCCGAGAGTCTTAACTGCAGGCATCACTTTAATGATATTATTGTCTATGTTAAATGAGGCATAATTAGGGTCCAATTTTTTGATGGCCAGCTCTGAGCCGAGGATCAATAGCTCAGTTTTGTCGTCGTTCAGGCAGAGGCCGTGAGTTGCCATCCATGCCTGAATGAGGAGATATATCTTGTTCACTAAGGCTGTGTCCGCCAAGAAGTTGCCTGAGAGAGGAATAAGGATCTGCGTGTCATCAGCGTAATTAGTGTAGATGACACCCAGTCTATCCAACTTGTCGAACAGAGGCTTAGTGAAGATGTTATACAACGTTGGAGATACACATGATCCTTGGGGGACACCGCATGAAACATGTGTGGGATCAGCAGCTGCTAGGGGGGAAAATACTCTCATTGTCCGGTTTGCTAGGAAGGAATGTACCCAGGCTATGGCATCACTTGAAAAATGAGCGGCAGAACTGAGGTGATTGCATAAAACTGCATGATCTACCAAGTCGAAGGCCGCAGAGAGGTCAAGGAGGAGTAGCATAGCTGATTTGCCATTGTCCTTCAGCTCGTCAATTTGGGTCTTGAGGTCAATCAGGGCTGTCTCAGTTCCATGAAGGGGACGGAAGCCTGATTGCCGAGAGCCTAGTAAATTGTTGGCTTCTAAGTAATCCTGTATTTGCAGATACGCTGCTCTGTCAATGATTTTAAGCAAAAATGGGACGGTGGTGATGGGTCTGTAGTTTGTCGGTATAGCAGGGTCAAGTGTTTGTTTTTTTAGGAGGGGGAGCACCCAGGAGTGTTTTAGGTTATTGGGCACTAGGTTTGACTTCAAGGATGCATTGATGAGTTTAGAGATGAAGGGGGCTAGGTCTCTAGCTGCATCTTTTATGATTTGGGGAGGGCAGTTGTCTCCTTTGCAATTGGATGGTTTTAAAGATAGTATGATTTTTTCTGTCTCTAGTGTGGTTACTTGTCTGAAGCTGAATGGGTGAGGGGTGTTAGGCTGGTTTAAGGGCGGCTCTGAGTGAGGTATGGGTTCGGTTTGCAGGAGCAGGGCGGCTTTTTTATTAGCGATTTTGGTTTGGAGCAGACTAATTTTGCCCGCGAGGGCATTTTGTATGTTAGTGCACCAGAACGTAGTAACCCCTGTTGACCTAGAGGGGGTCGTTACCAAATTCTTCCTTACCACATTTCACAGCCACATTTTTTAATTTTATATTTTATTTTTATTTTTATTTTTCATTACATGCATAACCTGCTCATCGTATGTTTTGGCTTACCACAACATGATTAGCCCGATTTGGACCGTTTATTCGTAAACATAGGTTAGACCGCTCTGGTCCTACATATTACTCTTGGCAGAATGAAAACACAACTGATGTTGCATAACCAGCATTGCACTCACATAATGAGTTGAACGAGCTTTGACAGCTCCATTGAAAACATAGCTTCTCCAACAGCGATGAGTCGCCATGGAGGCATCCCCGCCCCGTCTCCATGGCGACGAATAAAAGAAGTTCTCAGCTTGTGTGAGCACGTGTCCCTGCGGCTCACACGGCATCTGCTGGATCCTTGTTCAGACGAGAAGTGAGAGCTGTCACTATCGAGAGAACTCCTCTTATACATTAGTTTCAGGGAGTGACATACGCTGAAAGTTTGTTTGTCTCCCAACAGGGGCACATAATTCTATACGTTCTTACACGTACTTCAAATAAGTAAATGACACTAAATCAGGTAGGACGAGCTTTTGCACCCTATTTAGATATTTAGAAAGTACATATCCAAATGCAAGTTAACTAAAGCGCACCTTTTGGTTTGTCTTTTTCTACCATGGGTCAAATTGATGGTATCAACAACGAATGGTATGTGCTGCATTACACATTACCGGTTTATCATGTTGATGCTATTTGTTTATTTTGTATAAATTATGCATCCCATTTCAACAGTGAGAGCCTTATTGAGCTAGATATTGCCCATATACAGCCCTGATGAAGGTTTTTTCCGAAATGCATTGGCAAATGTATATTTATGGCAGCCTAAGATGATCGCTCAACTTTGTACATTGAAAATAAGCGCTACTTCGAGAAAACACAACAGGAATGTGAATAAACATTTCCTGTTATACTTACATGGACTCATTATCTGCTTAAAGAGTTTTAATACTGAAGAAAATCTGTTTTGAAATCCTCGTTTGAAATTTTCAGCGCCACGGATCGGGGGCCAACTGCGCCGCGCCAGTTTTAATAAGGTGTAGTCACCTTATTTGTTCTTTTTTGTAGAGTTAGAAACATTAAACAACTCTACCGCAGAGGGGTTTTTGCAGAGGTGGACTGTCCTAGGGGGAACTCTAGTGATTTCCCGGTAGACCCCTGCACCCTGGGCCACTTTTATGTGGTAACCTAATTTATTTCCAAATGTTCTCATAGCAAAGATTTTGGGCATGCAAAAAATGTGTAACATGGGGCAACCTTGAACATTATTTCCTGGGCCTCTTTTATGCCCCACAGGCTTATCTGCCTACCTACAGTGGAGACAACAGTGCTGTTTCTGAACATTTACTCACAGGGGCAGCGTGCTTGCCTTGGGAGTACGAGGAGGCCGTGCAATACTGGTTCAATCCCCGGTTCCACATTAATCATGATATAGATGTAATACTATTAAGGAAGTGTGGTGGAGAGTGCAGCTCAGAAGATGGTGCATGCCCGAGCTGCATGAAATGAGTCTTCCAAGCGTTTTGGCTGTGCGCATACTTGCACACTGTGATTACGTCGCACGTTGACTTGATATGACATGATAGGTTGTTTATAATGCGCTTAATAGCCAGAGGTTTCTAAGCGCGGACCCGGGGATCGAACCTGTGGTGCTCCATGTCATTTTGTTTCCAAGGCGAGCATGTTGCCCCTGAGCTATCCTCCCAAAACAAGTTCTGTATGCCCCATTTCCTTGTGGCTGGGACTGCATCCCTATGCAATACGGACAGCAGTTCTTTCACTATCTATGCTGTGTCTGTTGCACCAGACACATCACATTCCTAGGAATCCTGGACAGGTTTAGCGCCAGCAGTGGCAGCACCTCAGTCAGCCACACAGCCTTCAGGCTAACATGACTGCTGGCCTCATCAAATAGACGTAGCACAGTCCAGACTTGCAACTTTTGAGTGGCGAGACATAAATGTTTTCCCGGAATTGGCCGGAGCGAGAAAGCACAGTGAGTGAGCCTGAACCAACACAGTTAATGAACGAGGGTGGTCTCAAATGTGTTCGGGGCTCACTTTCGAAGCCCTACTTTTTGGTAAAAGTGGCGTTGAAAGTTACCATGCACTTGTACCACCCTTTTTACCAATCCACAGGATTTTATTTGCTTTGGCAGGCAGAGCGGGAGAGCAAAGCAGATTCAAGACTTCTGCCTGCTCCTCCTTAACCGCATGTCAAATCTGCTTGTTTTTTCTCCAGCATGTATTTTCATGCCGGTCAGACAACCAATGGATTCCTATGGAACCTGTCTGAAATGACCTGAGTGCAGCAGTCAGATGCCATAGGAAATCATTGCAAATGCCTGCTACAATCACTAGTTGTAGGAGGGATTCTCACGTTGCCACACATGTATAAGTGAAGAATGGAGAAGATGTTGCCTTAACGTTTCCACTAGGCAGTAACACATTGCACAGATGGGATCTTTCTGCACGAGCCAGCCCTGGCAGTTAACATTTGTCAAATGAGACCTCAATAGATTTTTCAATTTATTCTGTCTGGAAACACGTTATGAAAGGCAATAGAATTAGTCAATTAAAATCTAATTAAAACATTATTCAAAGTCCCATCATGAAACGTGTCTTGCTGTGCTGGTATGATATTCTCAGTGCCAGGGACGTCATTTCACAGAAATGGCAGGGGTAGCGGAACTAACATCACATGACCCTTGACCTCTGATGACATTACAGCAAGTGATGGCATTTGACCCCACCCCCGAAGTCACATCACGTGAAGTGATGGAACACGACCGTTCACCCTTTGATAAAAACAATAGGTGGCATCACATAGCATTGCTCCTAAGTACACTACGAAAAATATGATCGCAATATCACTTTACTGCAGGGGCGTTGCTAGGGGGGGGCTAAGGGAGCTATAGGCCCTGATCTTTTGGTTGTAGCCCCGGATAGAATCTCAGGAGCTACAGCCAAAAGACTAGCTAGCCCCCAGTCCCAACAGTTCCGACATCAGCGTAGCCCCGGGTCTTTTCCAAACCTAGCAACTCCACTGCTTTACTGTGATATACATTTCATACAAGAATGGATCACCATGTGTATCGTTAATATCAGTGTGTATAGGCCCAAGTTACCAAATTACTGCGAGTTCAAGCAGACGTCAAAGGCCAAATCATAATGATGTGTTATTATATAGCATTTGCGCTTATTTAAGCTTACATACGCTTTATATTCAACAAATATACATAATTTATCACCCAACCCAACCTGTGTAGGTACTAATTTATCAACCTCAGAAGGATGAAAGGCTGAGTTGGTCTTGCCGGGATTCAAACCTGCAACCTGCTGGTCACACACACATCACTGCAGCGAGCAAAAACCCACTGAGCTATCTTACCACCTATAGCTATCTTATTGGCTATAGTAAAATATGCAATTACGTGTCTGAATGTTCTCAAAGTCAGAAAGCAAATTATACTCTGTAGTGGATACCATTAAACTGGTAACATATTTAACAGGCCAGTTCATCTGCAGGTCTGGTGCAAAGTTGGGCACATGTCAAGCCTGCGTGGATCTATTTTTCAGGCATCAGAGGTTGGCCTCACATGGCATCCCATCCTCTGGGCACTCGTTACCTTCATACATGCAAACAAACATCCTCACATTACAACAAGGCACAATGAAATCAAGGGCCACTTTATGTGCTATGGTCAAACATGTGTACACTGCACACAAGCTTTTAGGACACCGAGATAGAATGTCTTCTGATGATCATAAATAAGAGCAGAAAACACAGAAAAAAAAGTACTATAACCGCAACTTGCAAAAGGCAAAATACAGAGTCTGAAATTGATGCTTATTCTGCTCAAAATGCTTCTTTGAAGTTTTTGTCTGCCTTGTGAATTTGAGGTATTTAAGAACAGTCTAAATCAGTGTCTCATCCCCTGAAATAAACCATTATTGAGTCTAGCAATTATTGTATAGAATTCCAGAAAGACAAATTATTAGTTATTCCTATTCTTTATTATTTAGGGTCATGGCTCAAAGTGATACACTTGTGGAACCGCCTGTTTTTTTACTTTAAGAGGTCTGAACAAGAATGCCAGGGCTAGGAAGGGAGACCACAGGCGACCCCTAAATGACGCCCCTGCTCAGAGCATTATTGAAATTTGCACTCAAATCACAACAAATCAATTCAGGAAATCAAAGCTTCCAGCGGTTTGTGTAAGTATGGTACCAATGCAATGTAGCTTCATTGTGATGTTGGAAATGCATCGGATGGACAGGGCCTCTGAATCCTTGTCCTTTATTGCTTTTTATCATGTGTTCTGACTTGTTTTCTGTGCAGGAATTCATGTGGGACTCCTTGCGGTGCGGCTCTTCCTGTATTTGGTTTGGTGAACAGACCCTTTGGATACCCTTATGGCACCCATGGGTGGGAGTACAACCTTGTACTCCTACTGTATGTTTTGGGCACCTGTTTGTGGCCCACAGAGAAGGGACGGGGTGGTTGCAGCTCTGTGCTGAATTGACAGGTGCCCTGTGCATCCTCCATTTTGGGATGCCCAGGCCGTATCAATGCAATCAGTGGATTCCTGATGGGAAACAAGATGGCCCCAGTGGTCTCTTGCTTTCTATCCCCTGTTACCTTACTTTTCCGGAAGTACCGGGAAGCCCTAACTCTGTCCCTTCCCCCTGACTGGCTGTTGGATGGAAGTTCCATATATGGTATTGTGTGGAAGTCCAAATCAAACTGGCTGTAGCCTTCCCAATGACTGTATGTTGTGGATATGGGTGAATGGAGTGTGTGACGAATACACATTCTGTGTTATGGGTGTCTAGTATCTGGTGTTTGGCACAATGACTGAGCCATCCCTGCCCGAAACTGGTATGAATGCAGTGTGTAGTGCTGAACGGTAGAGTGCTTGTCCAAAACCACATTCTGTGTTGTGAGTGTCTGGATGGAGAAGAAAGGCTGACTGTACTGTGCACCTGATTGCCTGCATGACTGCCTGAATGCTCTTCTGAATGATTGGTTGCCGAGTTTGGCCAAGCAGAGTGAATGGTAGACCAACAGTATATCTGGGGGCCTTTCACTGTTAGAAATCATTCAGAAGCTGAAGTTGAAACTGATGCTTAACTTTGAAACCCATTGGAAGAAGGAAAACTGCTGCTGCTGTCCTTGGCTAATCAGAAAGCTGATGTGCCTTCAAGGAACTGATCCAAGAGGTGACCTGGCTAGGAGACATCTTCCCGAGCTACAAAGGACCATTGTGGACCAGCTGATCTTTGCCAAAGCTCCCTGGCAGACAGACCTACGAAAGGCTGCTGACCGGAAAAGGAGACCGCCGAGGAGAATGAAGAGAAGCACCGGACATCTGTCCACCGTTGATGACCGCCGTCACCGACCGGAGCAGCAGTGCACCTTTGCCTAAGACATTTGACACAAGGACTCCCTTGTTCATCCTCGTTGACCGCTTTCGTCCTGCAGGAGAAAGTCAAGGCCGCTGACGACTGAGGAGAATCCGCCGGTGGGTTTCCCGTCACCCGAAGACCTCAGAGACTCCGACAAAGCTACTGAAGCCAGCCGTGGTCACGTCCCGTTCGCCGACGCCAGAGGCCGATGATTCAACGCCCTTGCTGGTCCAAAGTTCTTCATTGAGTCTTTGCGGCAACAAACACTTGTTGTCGAGGTGCACCGCACGCCTCGTCTTCACAGGACGTTCACAAGCTTCCGTCAACGAGCACCACGGACATCGAAGTTGTTCCCTCTACAACAACGTTCGCCTCTTTCTTCACCGAATCTCGACGACCCACTGCTCCTGCCTTAAAGGGAGTGCATTCAAGAAGGGTCTGGCGACGACTCACTGAAGAACTCTACGAAACCAGGTACTTTGGGGCAGTAGAACTTTTATAGAAGGAGATAAGACTCTAATAGACAATATGTGGACTGGGCTTGTAGTGCATCTTCATTTACAGGTTGCCCAGGTAGAGGGCTCCTCATACAGAACTGTGTCTAGCTGTTGGGCCAGTATTCTGCCAATTGTCTAAGCAACTTGTCTTCCTCCTAAGTCTATGGTTGATATTGTTTTGCTGTGTTGATTCGTATGCTATTTGAACTGAGTACAGTTGATGCATTTTATTGGAATCAGAGTAATTGTGGTGCCACCTAGAACTATATATATTTACTATTTTAGAATTGCCGGAGCACAAAGTGTGTTATTGTGATTGTGTATATAACGTGAACCTTATTTATATAAAGAGCTGTGTTTCAATTAACATAGTGTGTGGACATTCCATTGTGGGTGCTTGGGGACGACACTGTACTTAAGAACCAGCCTGCATCACCTCCTGAGAAGCTAGGCCTTGATTCCTCAACCATAGCTACCGTAATAGAGAATCTTGGCTGGGGTCCTCTGTGCCTCTCCTCTAGTATACAGAGAGCAGGATTACAGACACCCCCCTCCGGTCTTTACATTCATGCGCTCCAAATCCCAGGAAGCAACGTTTCTTGTCAGGCTGCTTCCTTTTGGTAAGAACGTTCACACTAAGTGCCAGCATGCACTGTCACTTTTAAGTATGGCACACTGCATCTCAGGATGCACATTTCTTGTTGATATGGAGTTCTCAGGGTGCTGTGAGAACACATACTCTAAGAACTTCTTGTTAGTATGCCATCTGTTATATCAATTTGGCTTTCCTTATTCATTCTAGAAACTCACACTCTGAGTTTGTGTGTGAAGACTGCCACTTCAATATGGCATACATAGTATACTTTAGAACTCCCAGCATGATGCATTTCTTCCCGCTTTTGTCTTCTCAACGTATGATCACTCTGTCCTGTCCTGTCTTTTACTCATTTTTGGAATCTTGCTTGCTGTCTCTCTGTCTCCTATTCTCTGTTCAGCCCTCTAACCCCACTATTGGGCATGAACCTGTGGGGTTTCTCTCCCATGCAAGTTTAGACTGTTGCTTTCTCCTTGTATCAGCTCTGCTCTTCTGGCTGTCTATGAGTCAGGACTCCCCAAGTAGGCATTGGTTGGCCCATAGGATGATTACTCTCACATGTGCTTCCTTCTCACCACTTCCCAGCATTGTACGGCTTCCTTTGACTCTGCAAGGGGTTATTTTGTTGCCCTTGCCTGTTGAGAGGCAGATGAATACGTCATCCATAGCTTCTGCCCCTCCCCCAGCCCAATACCACACAGGTGAGAAACATTACTCACTATGATAACCATACCGCCTTTATCCCAGGCAGGTACAGCAGAAGGTGGACATGATCTGAGCTGAAGATGGCAAGAGTAACCAAACTAACGTTGTGAAAATACATGTAACATAGAAAGAATAAAACATGAAGAATACTAACATAAGCAATGTATAATCTGAATTCAGCTTGAACAACACATGAATACAGCTCACTAGCATAAAAACGCAACAGTAATGGGCAGACATCTTTTTCAAAATGGAAGCCGCCACATGCTTCTAATTAAATGAAAGGCCTCAAGGCTTCACAAGAACTCAATATGCTGAAATCACAGAAATACAGATCTGTGCAGAGCTCAGGCAGTAACCGCCAACTAGAGCCAAGGTTACCATGAAACAAGGGAGGGTCATAACGTTGCTGAGAAGGCATGAGATGGCAATTCCCAGGACACTGAATTATACTCCCAGATTAATTCAAGTTGAGACGAGCACAACCGCCCATTGTTAGCTTGGTGCACACAAACTATAAGCCAAGAACAGTCCACACAGAATAACCCAGAAGTGTCCCCAGTGGTAAAAGAAACCATAATACTCACATTAATTTTAGCTGAAATACTAATAAATGCAGGGTAAAATAATTCCAACATGGTTCCATAACATGTGATCCATAATTGGTGAACACTGTCTATTCATTAGAAACTATCACATATAGGACACCTGTTGTACTCCCAAAGCATAAACCCAGACACAAGACATTGTACAAGGACAAGTACAAAGAAATCACCCTGGCTCATGGCCTAGGAATATGGGATGGTATCTTTTTTAATTGAATAAAAAGCAGCCTATGGACCTTTCTCCCACTACTGCTGTCTGGCTTATGTCTTAACAACCTATCAATCATTCAAGTTTGGTTAGCAGAACGCCAACTAATTTGAATCACCTGTGTTAGGCCACCGAGCAAACTATATGCCAATCAATAATGAGGTGTAGAGATGATGTATTTTATTTTGTATCAATTTAGAGGTGGCATTACACTTATAGAGTCTATATGTGGCCAATTCCCTTTACCAATACCTTGTCTCCATAGGTATTGTACCGAGAGATTATGTTGTGATGTCAGCAATGATGAGTCTGAGTATTTAACCCCTTAAGTGCCAAGGGCGAGGTATCTCATCCTTGGGATTACCTCCCTGTTGCCAAGGACGAGATACCTCATCCTTGGCACTTAAGGGGTTAATGAAAGAGAAAATGTTAGAAGGCATTGAATGGCGAAATACCGAAATCACCAAAACAGGCCTTGGCACTGGGGACGGGAGGGGGGAACCCATGGCAGTTAAGTGGTTAATCCATTGTATTTATTTAATCGAGAGCTCCACGATTTTGATGCTTTTTTGCTGTCCCTGCTTTATTTTGGATATCAATAAAGCTTGGTTTTGTCTTGCACTGTGTCTACTTCCATTATTTAGACTGGCTTTGACTGACTCCATATCCTCTGGGTAATATGGGACTTTCGTGGACTGTCTTAACACACCCTACTCCGTGGTTCCACGACCAAAATTCAGTAATCCGAATCTATCTTGGCCACCTTCCTCAGATACACCACATTCCTTTCACTGGAATGTCAGTGTATCTGGGACTCCACCTTTTCATGCCAAACACAACTTCTCAATGAAAGGCAGTCTCTGCCACCTTCTCTGGGCTGCCATTCCGTGATCTAAAGAAAATGATCAGGGTCAGGCAAAAAATGAAATCCACATATGCATGCATATATGTATGCATGTATGTATGTATGTATGTATGTATGTATGTATGTATGTATGTATGTATGAAGGAGTTTTATAAAGTACAACTCTAGCAAGGATGCAGCAGAGCACTGCACAAAAGAGACAACCCAGGGAGGTAGAAGTAGGTACAGGGATAGCAAAGGATCTGAGGTAAGAAGGGGAGCAGGGAAATGGGAGAAGTAGGGTTCAGTGAAGAGATCTGTAAGGTGTGTGATGTTCATTGGAGCACAGGGTCTTCCTGAAGTGTAGGATAGAACGGGATGGAACAGGCCAGTCATATCTGGTTTAGTAACTTTTTCCAGAGACAGAGAACTTTTTCCACTTTCAGTTCTCTGTTTCCACCCTGGCAATGTCTTTGCTAATGGTGGCCTCTGGAGATTGTTAATTTCTCAGCAAAATGAGTGGTGTTTTGGTTGTGACTGCTTTGCAGATGATGCAGGCTGTTTCATGATGCATTCCCAAAGGGGTAGCCAGTATAGCTCCTAGAGGATAATGGTGATGAGGTTGAATTGTATTAGTCCTGTAATTGCTCTGCAGTGTGCTGGATTGCTATTGGAGGGTACAAGATTGCATTGAGACTCCAGTAAATAGGTCATTGCCACTATCCAGGTCGGAGATGACCAGGAATTTCCCAGTTCTGTCTGGAACTTGGTGCAGAGATGAATGGATTGACTTTGCAATGTAGCATGAGCGGTGGCCATGCTGTTTGGATCGTCCTGGTGATGTGTGTTTTGAAGGAGAGGTCAGAGTCAATGGCAAAGCTGAGAGTTTTTGCAATGAGGCATGGATCCATTGAGAATCATGTCCATCAGCCAATGTTCGACTTGGGCATGCATGGCAGGGTTTTCTAGCAAGGGGCGGCCCATCCACAATGAGCTATGGGATGGCGACCAGCCACCCATTATGGAAGAGCTAAACAAGCCCAGTGATAACACTGAGTGCATCATCACCTGCTCGCTGCAGCTGAGGAAACTTGCTTTCCCTTTGACAGTAATACCCCAGCGAGCATGCCCAATGGAACATGCAATGCTGGGGTATGTTGCTTCACCAGCCTTTCATGGTCCAATCAGGATGCAAATTCTGGTACTCTGGTAGGGGACACTCCTTTTCTTCCCTGCACACCTAGTCACTGTGCCTTGGGTAGATAGATGGTGGTGCTCCAGCCCACTGCACGTGTCAGGAACTAGGGAGCTCTCCCTTGTGTGCGGGAGCCAGATGATTATGTTGGCATGCTAGGTGGTGGCATCTGGAGTTTGGTGCTGCTGAAAATAAAATAAATGTTATACATGCATGTATGACTGTATGTGTGTATGCATGTGTGGATGTCCATATTGTTGCCACTCTATCTATGTGCACATGGTGGAATGTGAATGTGCATGAAATGTAAAAGTGCATCTTGTGTGTATGTTGCAGTATATAGATGAACTGAGCATGTGAATGGGGAGGATACATTGAGCATGTGAATGAGGAAAAAATGTGTGTTTGAGAGTGCATGTGAATGAAAGAGTGTATGTTGTATAGGTGCACACATGACTGAGATGTGCGTGTTGGGTGCATGTATTAATGTTTGCGTGTGCATGCATGCATGTTGGCCCAGGATGGAGCCTCTGATGAGTGGGCAGCAGCAAAAAGAACGGACATGTTATCTATTAGTGGTATGGTATTTTTTGCTGGTATTATGGGCAAAGAAACAAGTATGCACGTTTGTTGGGATGCTGGCATATAATGACAGAACCAGCATGATCATGTTTTCTATTAGAATCATTAATGGTATTTTGGGTGAAGCAAACATTAGCATATTATTATACAGGAATACTGGAATATATTAGTGCAGCCAGCCTGGATATTTATGGGCATGAAAATGTTTGTTCACTGGCAGACTACTAGCAGATAGCGGGCAAAGGCTTAATGCAAATGATTTTAAAAATGCTCCTGTTCACTGTTGGTGATGGCATCAACTGGATTCTTTCATGTGTTAGCTTATACAACTGGTTTTAAACTTCTGGGGCTTTCTACCCAATTTTCACAGATAATGTGTTGTAAAATGCATCATGTTAAAATATTATTTCAAACATTCTTAGTGAAAGAGCCCCCTCCCTCAGCAACTGAATAGGTTAGTCTGGCTTCCTCGCTAAACTCAGTTGCTCTAGCATATTCTTGGGAAATGTTTACGACCTTCCTATTATAAAATCTGCAAGCCTGCCACTGTTTGCTAGGAGAATTAATTTGGTCCTCATTTGGGTTGGCCCTCGAGAATGCACTTAACATCCATGCTTGGATGAGTGACAGACAGTGCTTGCTTAAGTTGATGTCATTAACACAATTGATTGGTGTATCTTGATGTGGTGTAGGCGGGGAGTTCTCTCAGGGAATCCATAACGAGAGAGAAGATGACAGAGGACAGGATGGATCTTCGTAGATTTACGCAGGTTTTGAAGCAGAGCTGGGATTGCTTGGGGTCCATCTGAAAAAGTCGGCCTAATTTGGAGAGGAAGCAGGGGAACCACTATGGACTGACCCATGGAAGCACTTGCACATGGTGAAGTTCTTAAGGAATGGATTCATGGTCAACAGAATCGTAGGTGGCATAGGTGGCAAGTAGGGTGAGAGGCAGAGGTTTAATGGTGGTGATCTCTGTGATTAAAATACAGATTAGTAACAGGCTTCGTGATCTTCTTGTTGGTGAATTACCCAAGAGCACAAGAGTTCTGGGAACAGACCAACAAGGTCTTGTCTAATAGAGAAGATAGTAACAGCATACCTATTGCGTATTATTCTTTGACTGGATAATCAATTATCAGTGAAGAAGAAAACAGATTGGTATTTTCCTGCTTAATAATTACATTTATTACGATTTATTCAGACCTTCTAATAATTTAGCAGAATAGTAATGCCTTCCATTATATACTGGAATAAAAATTATTTCAAGTAATGAGGTTGAATTTAATGATTAGGAAAATATGAATACATTGGGCCTCATTACGAGGTGGGTGGTAAGGGATACCGAGCACTGTTAAGGAGACCGGTGCTGGTAATCCCTTATGGCCAATTCCAAGGTCCTTTAGCGGGAACCGTAAAGGACATGTTCTTTACAGGTCCCGTTAAGGGACCTTGGAGCTAATAACGGGCCCGCAATTAGTGGGCCTGTTATTAACGCCTTCCCATTGAGCCCTATGGGGGCTCAAATGGGAATTGGGAATGGCATTTGGAATGGGGACTTACCGGGTCTGCCTAGGGTGGAATGTGCCGGTAAGTCCCCTCTCCACCAGACCAGACCCGGACACGATTTTGGAGGCAGCCATGACGCTAATAGCACCATGGCTGCCTCCAACTCGTAATGAGGCCCATTATAACCAAAATGATAAAGTAGGTCTTTGGTACAGGTTAATATTAAAAAGAGATTTGCTAACCATGCAAAAATAAGAAACCTGTATGATTACTGGCAATGGAGGGGATTGTTGTTTCCAATACAGGTAGTGTTAACAATACAAGGTTGTTTGGGACATTGGTGTGCCTACCCTGAATCATATATGAGGACAGAAAAATGTTATGTGTTTCGCAAAAGAATCGATGAGCAATGGCAGTAAACCAACCCATAAAATACAGGATCTCAATATGGGTATTGAAGTGTGTAATCCTCCACCAATCTGCTCACATTAATCTGGCCTGCTCATAATCCTGTTAATATTACACAATAAATATGTAATCATAACAAACTGTTTATTAGGGCTTTCATAGATATTCCTTGTTGCTGAGGGCGTCGCCAACAACATCCACCGAGGGACAATATTATTTTCCCTTTGCTTTGAAAAAAATATGTACCCTAGCTGCACTTTCTTTTCTCTTCCCCTCGCTTGGCCCCTTTGTTTCTTCCTGGATGTCTGCTGACTAATTTTCCATTCGTTCTTCTTCAAAATCCAGGAAGAAATGTGTAAACAATCTATATAACACATCATATTTTTTCTTTCTATTAAGAGGTTGCATTTCTTGACAAACAATTTTTTTGCTCTCTTAACTGGAGCGGAACACGTCCCTATTATTATCATGCATATCTTTTAAACAACCAATAAAATGAATGTTGCTTACTTTCCTCTGATATGTTCAATCAACTAGCTCCTCCTCCACTACTTGTTTTCAGTTTCTATCAAAAGGACTGACCTAACAGCAGGGGAGTTGCTAGGTCTGGAAAAGACACGGGGCTAAGCTGATGTTGGAACTGTTGGGACTGGGGGCTAGCTAGTCTTTTGGCTCTAGCTCATGATATTCTATCAGGGGCTACAACCAAAAGATCAGGGGCTATAGCCCCCTTAGCCACCCACTAGCAACGCCCCTGCCTAACAGAGAAAGAGAAATCTTCTCCCAATATAGTACTTGTGAGCTAATACTGGCTTGAGCTAAAGATTCTGGGCCTGATTCATGGAACGTTTTCCTATGGGATTGCCCCATTATAAAACACTTCCATGAATCAGGCCCAGATCTATGTTCTCTTTCATCGTAAGACTCTAAAAATAAACTAAAGAGTGGGCATGACCTGTCACTGATAGTGAGGAAGTCAGACTCTGAGGTTCCCACTACCCAGTCCTGCTCAGCTGGAAATAATGGCCCAAACGTAGCCCACAGCATCCACCATTTGAGGGGACGATTCCGGAGTATGCAGGTCAAGCGGTGGACTTGCAGACTCAAGGGAATCTTTTCTCTGTGCTGCCCCCAGTGCCACCAGTAAGATTGCCGTCAGAGGAGTGCATGCAGGATTTGCTGAGGGAGGAATTGCCCTGTTTTGTGACTTCAATTTAGTTAGGAATTTCCCCTGGATAGGTCACAAAAGACCTAGTAGAAATATTTTTGATCTCGATGTACCTGATATAGAGAGGCAATGGCATATACATAGTAGTGTTTACTCTTCATTCTCTAGCATACACCTTATCTACTCCTGCATAGATTATTTTCTCAGTAGCACTTTGATTTTAGCTCAGTTGATTGGTTCTTAAATAGGTCAAATAACTATTTCTGACCATGCTCCAACCTAGCTGTCAGCCTTGCTATCCTTTCTATAAAAAAAAACTATTATAAGAATGAGAAGATCATAAATCAGAAAATAAATGTAAGGCTTCTATGCAAACGTTGTGGAAAATAATAGCTTTAAATGGGTAGCTGAATGCACTCTACCAGGAGAAGAAAACTGAAAGACCACTGCTATATGTAACGAACAAATTATATCATGTTTAATTGAGCATACAAAATGTTAGCCCATACATTAAGAGGATGAAGGGTGTCCTAATGCATAAAAGGGATTAGGGACTCAAGAAATGTCCAAGTAACTGATAGACCATCAATCTCCAAGGATATCGTCATCTTTTACAGAGAACTTTCTTTTATCAGAGTCAGAGGTAAATGAAATTAAATTTAAGAGCTTAAAGGAGGTGGATCTCCCACAACTATCACATTCACAAAATGGGAGCATAGATTTCCCAATTTCCACTGAACAAATCCTAACTTTGATTAAGTTACTTAAACCAAATGAGGCTCCCGGAGCAGGCAGGCTCCATACATTTTTATAAATGCTCCAGTATTGGCCCCCATGTTGATCTCCTGGTATAATTCCTTTCACAACCAAGGTTCCATTACCGCCTCCATGTCAGAATCCAACAACTAACTGGCAAACTGGTAAAGGATATAGTAGATTGTATTTGACATGTGCAGATCACCCTTACCTATGTAGATGCTAAAATATGCTGTAAGATATTACCAACACGCCTTGTGGAAAGGCAATACAAGTCTTCATTGCCAGAAGGATGTTCAATTGGTTGAAAAATGGCAAATCAAATATGTCCCTGCCTTCTTGGTTTCTCTGGATGCTGAGATGGCTTACGGTCATGTTGAATGTTTTTATTTATTTGTGACTGTGCACTCAATGGGATGTGGGGAAGGCTTCAGGACTATGTAAAGCCTGTGGCTAGACTGATGGTGAATAGAAAGGGATCATAAGAGATGAAGTTCATCTCATCCAGAAGCACTAGACAGGGGTGCCTACTGTCCCATTCCCTGTTTTCCCTAAGCATAGTGCCCTTGACAATTAGAATAATTAAACATGATGGCATTCAGGAAGTTCCATTTCAGTACATGACCCATAATTTCACCATCTTCGTAGTCAACATGTTTATATCTTTGACGAAGCCATCTCTCTCAATCCTTAATCTAAACAAAATGTAAATCTACCCAAGAAGTTGCAGGATTCAAAATGAATTGCCATAAATATGACATTTTAAACCTCGGATTAGAGGCTGCAAAACCATTAACTTCAGTTCAGGGATCACACAATAGTTTTAGAAATGTGAGAGTGAATATTACCTGCAAGGTGCATTCCCTCTATCAGGCTAACCTCTCCCACTATTGAAACAATTAAGGAGATATCTACTTTGATTGGGCACTTTGGGTGTCTTGAATTAATTATTTACCTTTATCTATCTATTCCATTCCCTTAGAACCTCTGCCATGCTTCTTTCTCCAAGTTAGTAGGATAACTTTAGATTGTGATTAAGGGGGAAAGAAACTGTGGGTCTCTGGTAAACTATTGAAGTCTTTGATATAAAGGTGGCACTGGATTAGTCCGATAAATGATTGAGCCAGTAGAGCCTTTGCTAAGATTTGGGTGTGGATTTACCAAGCTGTGGCAGGAACCTCCCTCTCCTGTGTCCTCTGGCTGGTAAAGAAAAATAGACAAAAATACATGTACCCCATGAAGTGACAGGTTCCAGATCTAGGGCTGCTGTTTTCCTGGAAGCCTCATTTGTTCTGACTTCCTTTCCTTCCCACTTCAATTCAATCCCCAATAATCATATTTTCACCCCAACCTTTGGGGGATCAGGAATGGACAGGTGAAGGGAAGGTGGAATGCTGCACGATTGGTAATATGTTACTGAGAGGTCAGGTGAAGTCATTTGAAATATGTATGGAGTGCTCTATCCGGAAATCAAGCAGCTTTCAATATTACCAAATTAGTCATTGGGTACTAAAACCTCAAATAAGAGCTTCAGCATGCAGAGACCATACCCCTATATTAAAATCTCTCAGCCTTCACACAGAGACGCCACATCTGATTACCTCTCTTTACAGGTTGTTAAAAGACACTGAAACCAATTCAAGATGATCTTTCATGGAGAAATCTGAGGTAGATCTGAATAAAGAAATATCTCATGAAAGATTGTTGTAACTCTGGAGAAAGATTCACAACGTTTTTGTCACCCGGATTCTCACAGGGAGGCTTGGTTTAAATACCATCTATGGATGGCACTTGACACCTGACAAATTACATAAGCTGTGCCCTGCTGTTTCTGATAGATGCTGTCAGGACTGTAGTTTGTGTGTAATTCCTTGCACATTTGGAAGTCATGCCCAACATTGCTAGGGTATTGGATGCAAGTTCTGCATACATTTAGGTGGATCCTGAGATGTCCAATCCTAAATGATCAAGCAATTCTGATGTAGGTTCCTAGGGAAGATTGTTTACAATACATAACCTCTAATGACTGGATAATCGTGGTGATACTCACTATGGTTGCTCAGCGGGTCATTGCGTCTTGGTGGAAAAACAACAACCACCTTTCCTGGACCAAACAAATCTGGGAATTGATGGCAATGGAGTCAGTTATTTTCTCCTTGACCTTCTGTAGTGTCTTGTTTTTGGGATGTTAAGGCCCAATAATTCGATATATCTCTCCATACATATTCTAATTACCTGCTCTCAGCATTTGGGAATTCTGGAACATTTTGGATAATGCTTAGCAGGTTCATGAACTGGAGGTAAATCTACATTGAGGCATTTGATCTGCACAATGTAGATATGGGGCTGGGATCAGATTGTGAGAATGATCACAAATTATTTTGGGGGTGGGTGGATTTTCTATTTCTATTTCCTTCCTTTTCATGGACAACCACATATTGTTTTACCTTTTCTTTCTAATAGCCTTCATCCCCCGTTCCAGCCAGTGGAACAAGGATTAAGCCTAATAGCAACCCGGGATGCCAAAGCGGTAAACCTGCACTTGTCCAGTTGTAGGAAGGAAAATCCTTTTCAAAGATTGCCACCATCAAAAGGGAAGGTGGGGCTCCGTACGGAGACGCTCTTCCCTTTCCATGGCTGCCAGCGGGAGGCGAATGGAAGGAGTGGATGCAGCGAGTTTAAGGTAAGTAGGGGTGTGGAGGAAAAAAGAAAGTGACAGAGGGTGGGGGAAAATGGCAGCGGGGGAGCCAGCCATCAGGCGGAATGGAACACAGGCTTGTATTGGCGGTTCAATCGCACGTTCCTAGCCATCTTATTAGCTGGCTTCCTCCACCCAGGTGCTAATATCTCGGGAGGATAGCTCTGGGGCAACGTGCGCGCCCTGGAAGAAAGACAACACAGAGCACCACAGGTTCGATCCCCAGGTCTGCTCTTAGAAACCTTTGGGTATTAAGTACGTTATAAATAACCTATCATATCATATATACATTCTTCACCTTAGGTAGAATAGGTTGGGTGTAAGCTGTACTCTTCAGAGAAGTAGGTCAGAATTGTATGGGTCCCAGTAATCACACAGTGCAGTACATATTAAATGGATGTAATCTCCAAGCAAATCTGTACACAATAAATCACTCTTTAATAAAACAAATGATACACTAAACATATTTGAAACCCAACCCTACAAGGGAAAGGCACAGTATAAACAGAATAAACACTGCAATAGGCAGACTAATAATAAGAATAGATTGAGCATGCACGGTCTTTCTGTGCTTTACAAGGGATTGAGCAGTGGCTCAATTTATGTGAGTCTGCTCAGCAGTAGTCAGTTACTGCAGCAGTGTTTTCTAGTTGGGCAGGTCAATGAGCTTGATGTAGTCAGGCACATCAGTGGAGTCTTTGAGATGGTGGCCAAATGTGTTCAATCAGTGATGAAAGTGATAAAACAGTAATAAATGGCTTTAATCTTTACCGGGCAACACCAGTAGCCACATGTAAAAATGTCTTGGATTTTGGGTGCTGCAGCTTTTCCTTACCAGAACCTCGGAAACTGGAGCTCTTTTATGCTCTTCGGACTCAGGTTGATGTCTTCTGATGAGCCTCCTTGCAAACTATCTCCTTAGAGGTACCTGGGTGCCATGGTTCTTTAGTCCACAACAGCATGCAAAGTTCATGAGCTTTTCAACAAGTATTCCTTCTGGTTCTTAGCTTAGAAACATTAAGGAAGGGACTTTTGTTGTTCTAGATTCTCCTCTCTTCACTGCTTTGAAATGAAGCCCTGGGTGCTAAACTTTTCCAAACGTAGGCAACATAGTAGGTCTTTCCATCCTATTTATGTACAAAACCTAGCAGTAGATCGGTGGCTTCCTATTTCTTTTTTAAAGATTGTATTGATAAGTTAACATCTTACATAGTTCTGAAACCTATTCATTAGTATGTTATTGGGTTACCAAATATACAATACAATATTTAATTGAAAGGTGGTATGTTTGTCAGTCTGTTCCAACATGTGTAAAGTAACTAAATCTGCAATAATCCCCATGACGATGGCCAAGATGGCAACATCCCAACCAGCACTAACCAGAGCAAAGCATCAAAGTGATGATTTTAAGCCCATATTTCTCTCCAATTCTTTTGTGATGGTGTGTCTCCTGCAACTATTTCCATAAATGCAATTTTGCGAATGTCCTCTATCCAGTCTTCAACAGGTTGCCATTTTGTGAGTGTCTAAGGATTAAAGATTTTCCAACCTTTAAAGATTATTTCTCCAGTATCTGTCATGTGAGACAATCTATTTAGTAGGTGTTTGAGGAGTACAGGTTCCGGGTTGGGACATGGCTTAACATTGCAGCAAAAATTGCTCCTTTCCACAACTCCCTCCCAAAGTTGCATTATGTTCTCACAGCATACTATCACGTGGAATAGGGTTCCCTTTCCTTTGCCACATTTCCACTAGGCATTGGGCCTCATTATGACCCAGGCGCTAAGTGTTTAACGGCGCCGTAAAAGGCTGCGGTGCCGTTAAACACTTAGCGCCTAATTACGAGGTCCCTTTGTGGGACCCAACCTTAACGGCTGGTTTTACCAGCCGTTAAAGTAGGGACCCGCAAAGGGACCTTGGTGCTAAGTACGGTACCGCAATTTGCGGTACCATAATTAGCGCCTTCCCCGTTCCCATTGAGCCCTATGTGGCAAGAATGGGAATGGGTCATGGCGGTATGGGGAATTACCGCCCCGCCAACCTTGGAATGGGGTGGTAATTCCCCATTCCGCCATGGCGGACTCCGGCATGGACCATGGTGCTAATAGCACCATGGGTTAGCGCCGGAGTCCTAATGAGGCCCATTGTCTTTTTTATGACTGATAGCAGCTTCATTTGGGATGTGCTTCTGTTGGCCTGAACTCAAATTCATATTGATATCATTCTGTGGCATTTAAGAAAAAATCATATTCCACTTATTGATTGGGAATCGTGTCCCCATATCGACTTCCAATCTGATCTGCATTTTCAAATCAGCAAGTCTGGGCTTGTCATCAGAATGTGTAAATTGCTGCTTTTTAAATCTTTTCAGATGATGCAATAATGGGCTCAAATAAATTGGCAGTGAGAGGGGGGAATCATGCAACTGCCTCCCAGGGATTGGTGGTTCCCATGCCCTCATCGAGGGTGCTGGGATTTCTGAGAGACCTACACATGTGAAAGGGATGCTCACAACCCAAGTCCCCATTTTGCCTTATCACTGCCAATTTCCTTCTCCCAAATCACCATTTACTATAAAGGCTTCAATAGTCTGATACAGGCTCAGCTAATCCCTTTGAATTCCATCACACCTAAATGAGGTGTGAATTAGTCACTTGGAAGGACAAAGGGCGTCCATGAGTTGGGCCCAGGCCCAACCTAGTTCTGAGGGAGTGACTTATTTGTCAGCCTTTGCACTCTATATCAGGGCTTATCATTGAATGTTAAAACTACTAGATAATCTTATTTCGATTCATACCAGATTCCTTTTGGACTATACTGTGCTACTTTTATTAGCACCTATCATCCAATGTGTACGTTGGTAGTGCATTGACACTAAATACGACCAGACATTGGAAATACCAATTTAGTTTTTTAACATGTGGCTTTATTTAAGCAATAGGACCCGAGCGGCGGGGGCATTACCGACTCAGGTAATGCCCCGGGGCCCATAGTTATAGAGTTGGTAATGCCCCCGCTGCTCGGGTCATATTGCTATTAGTATCCCGGCCCGCAATATTTGCGTGACCGGGGTACTAAAAGCAATTTTTTTCTGTCCCGAAACGCTGCGGCGTTTCGGGATAGAAAAAAAGAAACGGCCAAGAAAATGGCCGCCGCCATGGAAAGGGAAAACGGAGTCCGTTTCCCCTTTCCATGGCGGTCATCGGGAGCGGACGCGCTGGGAACACATGTGTTCCCAGCGCGTCCACTCCCAAAAAAGGATCAAGAAAAAGGTAAGTGGGGTTGGGAGGGAAAAATAAATAAATAAATAAATTAAAAAACGTACCTGCGTCCCCGGTGGGGGACGAGGAAAGCCCAAGCCGTGTGGAGGCGCGGAGCAGGGATGGCCCCGCTCTGAGTCTCCACACGGCTGGAGACTTCCCTCGTCCCCCGCCGGGGACGCAAAAAAGGATCAAGAAAAAGGTAAGCGGGGTTGGGAGGGTGGGGGTGGGGGAGGGTGGAGAGAAAAAAAAAAAAACGTACCTGCGTCCCCAGCGGGGGACGAGGAAAGCCCCCAGCCGTGTGGAGGCACCCCGCTCCGAGTCTCCACACGGCTGGAGGCTTCCCTCGTCCCCCGCCGGGGACGCAGAAACAAGAAGGTAAGTTGGGGGGGTGGGTGGGAGGGAGGAGAGGGAAGGGAGAAAAAAAAAATACTTACCTGAGTCCCCGGCGGGGGGCGAAGGCAGCCTCTCAGCCGCGGGGAGGCCCCGCTTCGAGCCTCCCCATAGGCTATGGGGGTTGCCACGCCCCTCGCCTGGGAAAAAGGCCGTGGAATCCCGACGGAGGGATTCCCGGCCAGGTATGGACCTGGCGAGAGCCAAACAGAATGCTTGTTTCATTCTGATTGTCTCTCACCGGGGTACTAATATTTAATATGATGTCACTGCAGCTAGCTATGGTTTGGCGCTTTGCAGCTTTCCTGATCAATACCATCTGTTTTCTGTCCAGTAATAATTGGTTCTGATGAGGTCATGGGGCCAATAGGCATCCATACAATATTAAATCATCTTCTGAATACCAATGGGCTTTTAAAGGAAGGGACCATGGCAAGTTGCCACACAGTTTCTGGTTAGCAGATTCCTTACAGAGTGCAATATTGTTTCTTGAAGGTTGCAATTTCAATTGCAGCTTATGTTGTGTCTTTGGAATGATCACAGTAGAGTGTACATGGATCTACTGTATAGACACAAAATAATTTTGACCTCGGAGTACTGCCAACAATATAAATAATAATACAATATAATAAAATAGGTGCAGCACTATTTTGTACTTTTCAATCATTTCAGTTAATGAATGTGTCAATTGACCTACTGCTTGTTTGCCCTCCATATTAACTAAAAATCATTTCCTGAAATAATTGTCAGTTCAGTATATAATGTAATTGAATATACCTACAATCTCAAACACAGGTAGAAGACAACAAAAGGCGATGTTTTGTGTGTTTTCATCATTGGAGTATTATCCCCAATACTTAGCCATTGTTGTATTGCTCCTGAGGCGCCACCCTGCACATGCTACATTCCTGTGTCATGGTCTGAACCTTCCCCAGGGGAATATTTTGCATTGCCAGGTGTAAACCTATGGCGAAAGGTACAAGATTGGTGTAAGAATAATTATTAAGGGTACTCATTTTACTAACTATACTACAAATAATCAACTACAGATTGACTAGAGATTGATTAAGAGTCCATATGTGCTCATTCACAAAATTAATTCAGGAAAGATGGTGCTCAGCAGAAATATTGGCCCTCCTGAGTCGCAGTGGTGTCACATTAATGGTGATAAATGTGGCACGGGTGGGTGGGCAAGAGAAGAAGAAAATATAGGGCTTTGAAGGGAGTCAATGGCATCTCATTTCTGCTGCAGGGAGTCTGTGATTTAGTCCTTTGATAACTGCAGCATCTGTGAAATGTAGGGCAGGCCTCAAATGAGCGCTAAAAGTGGAGGCTTCTAAAATCAGTAGAGGACAGTATGAGATCTAGTTATTATTGGTGGGGGGGCATTAACTTACTGGCCTGGTCAGTTGTTTTCTTCCTGTAACTAAGATTCATAAAAATGTACAGACTCTTGTGCAGGACTCTAGTATCAGCAAGGGAAACCATTCTCAAACCATAGCCCAGATATGCTGACTTTTTCATGAAGAAATGGATGCCATCAATGGGATTTTGCATCAAAGAAACCAGCAATGTGATAAATGTTGTGGAGGACATATACTAGTATATCAACTCAGGGCAACTCCTCATAATTGGACTCAACATTGAAAATGTCTAAAAGAGGCTACCCAAACTGTTAGTCATTGAGATAGGCTTGAGGCCCCAATGGAGTAAAGAACTGAGCAACTATAGTTTGGTAGTCACAAATGACCCTTACGAGGACCTTCTTCCCTTACCGGCCCCCTCATTACGGGAGAGCCGCCCTTATAATGAGGGCCATGGTCTCTTCTTCTTAATCCTCCATGGTCTCTTCTTCTTAATCCTCCAAGTACTCGCACTGCACTATTCTGTATCACTGTATCAATCTTGGCTCCAATGATTGCCCTTGCTATGGGGGCATAACTCTTCTTTGAGAGAAATGGTCTGATTTGGCTCAACAATAGATGTGATGAATATGATGTTTAAGGACTCTGAAGTTCTCCCATACCAACATGTTGGGAATCATCATCTACGCAATTACAGGTGTCTTGAAATTATACTCTCTCATGAAACCCTCACATAGGGCCTCATTACACGATAGGCGGTGAACCATGGCGCTATTAGCGCCATGGTTCATGCCCGTAAAATACCGGCACCGCCTTGGTGGAAAGGGGAATTACTGCCCTATTCCAAGGTTGGCGGGGCGGTAATTCCCCCTTCCACCATTGCCCTTCCCCATTCCCATGTTTGCCCCATAGGGCATAATGGGAATGGGGAAGGTGCTAATTACGGTACCGCAAATTTGCGGTGCCGTAATTAGCACCGAGGTCCCTTTGCGGGTTGGTTTTTAACGCCTGCAAAAAGCAGGTGTTAAAGTACCTACCCGCAAGGGACCTCGTAATAAGGTGGTAAGGGTTAACGGTCACCGGTACCATTACCGGTGACCGTTAACCCTTACCGCCTTCCGTGTAATGAGGCCCATAGTGCATTCCCTCTTTAATTATGCAATTTTCAAACCAAAGTCGAAATCGAATTCTTTTCCCAGTTCCTCAGATTAAACAGCAGCAGTACCGAGAAGGGCCATTAAGAGAAAAAATCAACTACTCTGACACATAAAACTATAAGAGAAGGACTACTGAACCAAACTGGTGAAGGAAGCTAGAAATGAGCAATTACAATAATCAGCAATCCCTTATGCAGAGAAAACAAAGATCAGAGTGAGAAGCTAGTCGCTCTCAGCACATATTCCAACCTTTCATTGCAAACCCCACACAGAAAATATCACAAAACATTACAACCTGCAGGAAAAGGACCCATGCAAATTGAAGCGATCCTCTTTTGTTTTTAAAAGAGATAGAGCCTTGAAAATATTCTGCTCCTTACAGATCCAAAAAGGAGTGAAAACACGCAACCCAGCCGGACTGAAATGTGGGGATCTCCCAGAGTTATAGGGCACTGTCCAGGAGACAATTGTGTGGTCTACAACTTCACCACACCCACAACGTAAATAGAAATCAGCATGGAAAAACCCTTCAGACAGACCTTGATGACAAATTGCATCACAACCGTAGTGTTGGATCTGATTATATGAATGTAAAAAATTCTGGAAACAAGAACCCTGAAAGCTGTGTGCTCACACTACTAGCTCAGATGAGCTTTGCAAACATAACTAGGTAGGTCATGGTACACTCATTTGTAAGACATTTGTTGTAAAGATCACTCCAAAATGTTTGGTGGTCAGATATTTAACATGTAGACCTCACTCAAGGAGAACAAACTTGGAGGTTCATAGATCTGTCAATGCATTTCAGACACTAGTCCGTCATCAGAGCCATCTGCTTCTGAATGGATGTTTCTAGTATCTACACCACTGACAAACCCTTCTCATTCAAGAGGAGAAGAAGCCTCTACCTCCAAACAAGTGGCATGTCACCCCCTTGACATGCTACTGTAGACAGTTTGGAGTGATGTTTACAAAAAATGTCTTTCAAATGAGTGTACCATGACTTGCATAGTTACGTTTTCGACGCTCATCTGAGCTAGGAGTGTGAGCACACAGCTTTCTGGAATCTGGTTTCTAGAATTTCTTTCACCAATAATTTTGGTGGGAACATTATTTGGATGCAACCCTTTTCCATGGTATTTAAAGGGTGATTGTTAGGTGATTAGAAATGATGCTGGCATCCAACAAGCTGCAAGCAGTGTGAAACAATGACCTTGTCATGCACTGTATGTCAATTTCTTTAGTAGGAGATTTCTTGTAGATTGGTGCACAGAGCCAAACAGCTGGCCCTAGCGAGGCGCTCCCTCTGCCCCCGATCCCGATTGGCACCTTACACACTCTTAATCAGTCCCTTCCAGGGCAGCCCTCTGCCCGGCAGCCCCTTGCGGCTAAGGGCCCCAAGGCAAAGGGCGGCTCCAACAGATGCGGCTCCAATAGTGTCTGCAGGTGTCCACAGGGGACGCCAATGAAGCCAGCAGCTAACAGACACCGACAAAAACCGTGAGTGTGGCATGGGTGGGGAGTAGAGCAATTACTCTACTCCAAAGTTCCTGCCACTCTATCTTACCTCCCAATAACATAGACTGCCATAATATTAGCATGTCCACACTTAGATAGAAACATGAATATTAGCATGTCCACACTTAGATAGAATTGTGAATGTCAGCATGTCCACACTTAGATGGAATTGTGAATACTGGCCTGCGCTGCATCTAGATAGGACTTTGAATATTAGCACACCCGCACTTAGGTGAAACCTGAATGTTAACATGTCCACGCTTAGATGGAACTGTGAATATTAGCCTGCGTTGCATCTAGATAGGACTTTGATTGAAGGTCTTTGATTGAGACTTGAATGTTAGCATGTGCCACACTTAGAATTGTCAACACCAGCCTGCGTAGCATCCAGATAAAATTGTGAATGTTAGCATACCCACACCTAGACAGATTTCTAAACACTAGCCTGCGCCGCATATAGATAAGATTGTGAATGTTAGCATACCCACAACTAGACAGATTTCTAATCACTAGCCTGCGCCGCATCTAGATAAGATTGTGAAGGCCAACAAGTGCCGCACTTAGACAAAACTGTAAATATCAGCATGCTAAAGGTCAGGTAACCCACTAACCAATATAAGCTCAAATTCTGCATACTTATCTCACTCAAAAACTCACACAACCATCTCTCGCACCACAAGCCGCACGCACTTCACAACACTGCAACAACACATAAACCGGAGCAACAGCACACGCGGACTGACACCGATCCAATACCCGCACCAAAGCTCAGCACCCGGTTTATACCGAGTTGAAGCTGCCAACAGAACACCATTCCTCTCACTATCCTACTCCCTCTTCACCTTACTAACCCATCCCACCTTATCGTTTACAGATCCGCCGGAGCGGCTGGGGACCAATTCGTTGGTGACGGTGCGCGGTACAAATACCTTTAACATTTAACATTTAACATTTAAGATTTGCTTTGCCCAGCAAAACGTGTACGCTTTCATTTAGGATGGGAAAACTAAAATTGCAAGCATTCTCTTTTTGATCAACATTTTTCTACAATTATTTATATACTGTGATGGTGGTTTATTATATGACTTATGTGCTTAAAAAACAAAATATTATTGAAGGTCCTGAAATCCGTAGATTAACACATTTTTGTACCAATTGAATTGGTAAGGTATGTGGTCAAATGCATACATTTCCGACCCCTACTGTAATAATTGCAGTTACCCAAAGTGTGTGATAAAGGGAAGGTTATTTAATCTCACTGCGTCTTATCTGTCCAAAGTGGGAGTCTATAGAGGTGATTCTTAAGCACTTTATGCTATTCAAGAAAAGCCTCAGTCACGGTTTACAAGTCTAGTGTTGCTCCTTGTACATAATCATAGTTACCATTCATATTCACCATACAAAGAAGAAGTTGTTTGCAAATGTGGAGCCTGGTTACATTTTCAGTTGCTGTTGCTCTTGCACCCTACCCTGTCACCTGCATCCTAGTACTCCCTTGTGCCCTTAATTAAATTAAAAACGTGCTACATAAATGGTACAGGCAAACCAATTTTCTGCAGCAAGATGTCTTTTTTATTATGCTTTAAAATGTTCCAGTTTATTCTACGATGCTCTGGGGTGCAGGGGGTTGTCGTTTACAACAAGGAGTGTGCACCTTTCCTTTTTTTAAAGCTGTGGCAAAGTACATTGGCCCTACAGGGAAGGGGAGAGCGAATGGAAGGTAAAAGGAGTAGTGGATGGAAAATGGAAGTTGAGAGAGGTAGGGAGGCTTTTGGAAGCTGAAGACAGCAGATGGAAGGTAGGAGGTGTGAGGGGCTGATGGAAGTTGAAGAGAGCAGTGGTTAGAAGGTTAGAGGCGCGGGTGGGCCGTGTAAAAGATGAAGGGGGTTGAACGGAAGAGGCAGTGGACAGCAGAAGATTTTTCAAGGGGAAGCTGAGAGTGTGTGAATTTTAAAGAGGTGAGAGGATGGAATGTGTGACCGGATTTCCAACTCGAACAAATTGGGTTTTACAGGGAAATGTTAAAATAACCCATTGAGGCGACCAAACTGTTTCTTGCAAGAGTCTGAACCCCAGATATAGAACTCCAACAGTAAAAAAGAAAACTTCAAATACATGTGACATGTGCCCGTAAAGTAATCAATGCCTCACTTGACCACCCACAGGGACACACACACAGCTAAAACAATGATGAATAAAGAAACAGATCCCAGTTCCCACCAAGCAATGGGCTACACGCAGAATCTAAGGAAGATACTCCATGACATACCATGACACATAATGAGAGATAGACACGAGAGGAGGACACTAAAGACTGAATACAGAGGTAAATCAAGATGGAAGCACTAGGAAGTTTCAGCAATAGCATCCTGGCCCTGTACCACACCCAAGCTCCAACAGACCTATTTCAATTAGATAGCAAGGGAATAGGGACCACCCATCCGCCTCCCCTGAGACCTTAGGAGGAGAATAGACACACCCAATGGCAATATACAAAGCTCATCAGAATACAGCAGGGAATGCGCCGCGCTAACACCCATAACAGTCAGACGGTCAAGAAAGGATAGTAGCAACTATTCACACCCATAGTAATACAATCTAAACCAAACAAGATGTGCTGGTTCCACAGACTCATTTTCAGAACCAAAAGCCATTTTCAGGGGCTCGACAAAGAGATAGAATGAGTGCCATCATCTGCGCATCCCTTCTGCTGTCGGCGAGGGAGGATCTGCACTTGGGGACCGAGAGGCCTGAATGACAGATGGACAGAGGTCCTGGCTGGAGTTGAGCATTGTTGGTGGGGTGAGGGAGGGCTTGTGGGTTAGGCAAGAAGGGCTTGAGTATGTGAATAACTCAATTGCATACAATAACATTGCCAAATGTACTCTCAGAGATCCAATGGCACCACCTTCTCCTGATGTTCCTTGGTTTAAATGCTCCTTCTCTGGCACTTTCCCATGACTTCACATTCCAGGTACAGCTACATGGCATCCGGTTAATGTGTTGTCGTGTTACATTGCACACACCAGATGCGACAGCTTGGGGGGAAGACCTCTGGGTGCGTGGATGCAGGCTCTGTGACGCTTGCAGCTGGCAGCTCGATGAGACACTACTCTTGGGTGAATACACTCCCAGAATGAGCCACCGCCAGCAGGCAATGCCATTAGAAAACTGTGCTCAAGATGTTTTTTATAGACGCCCCTTCAGCTTTCTTCGCAACTACAAAAACAATTGCATGAATGCTGAAGTGTTTTCTAGGCAGACTTAAAAATAACATGTAACACATCTGTAGGGCAAACAACTATATATTATTCAAGTTGTAGCACCTACATTCAAATAGGTATGGTGCCTCTATTCCTAGTTCATATGGCAGCCCAATCACTCAGCGCTGTGTTAGTGGAGGATGGAGCGGAGGAACATCCAGTTCCAGGAGTGTTGGAATAGGACAGCAACCAGACACCAAAGCATGAGGATTTCCAAGAACAGTGTGCTCTACAAACTGGTTCAAGTCCAATGTCCAATCTAATTTTGGTACGTAGACCACAGTAAGCCTAGCTTTTACAAGGGTCTTGATGCATGCACATTCAACATATTCAAAACCTCACAAAATGCTTTATTTGACAAATGTGCACTTGCCAGAGAGCACAACTAACCGCGCGCAGTCTGAGGATTCTAGCGCGCCGCCACAGGTTTGTTTGGCATGTTAAACTGCTTTTCCGTACAAAGCCATTTTCTCTTTGTTTGCGAAAGTTGTTTTTCAGCAATGCGCTGTTTTGCTAAGAATATGCTAAAAGAAACACGACCTTTATCCCATCTGGAGGAATCTTTTGAGCAACAATTGTGAGATGCTTTGGTTTCTGTTCATGTTAGAACTATGGACAGTTTACGTATCCGCAATATCATTGCACTGTCTGAGTGAGAAGGAGTGGCTTCACTGGGAGCGCATCCTTGCGGGTTATGAGCAGTAGTGTTGGTGAGTTTATTTTCCATGCCTACAGCATAGTGTAAAGCAATTACCGTAAGGTTGTTCGGGCAACACAAAGAATGTTGTTTTACAGTGTATGTTGTTATTAGTTTGTGTATTATTTTTCTAGCCTCCAGAATAGTGTGACACAATTAAAGTTGTTGGGAGTGACAGTCCTGCTGCTAGTGGGCCTTGACAGCCAGGCGAGCTACATCATGCACCTTGGGCCAGTGATCCAGTACAGAATCAGCTGCATTTAATTATTCACCATTTGTTTGTTTGTTTGTTTATTTTATTTATAAAGCAAGGCGCTAGGATAATAGTAACGGTTACAGGGTACATTTTATACAGGTGAAATACAATTGTATACAGTCACGATATAATTGAAGTACACATTTTAAATAGAAGGTGAAATACAAGAGAAATACAGTTTTATACAGTCACAATATAATTGAGGTACACATTGTAAAAGACAATATGCAGGGATAGTTGGTAGGTCAAAGCGTTTAGAACAGTAAGATGTAGTGTAGGGTAGTGGCGTTCGTTTTTGTTGAGCAGCCATGTGATAACGTGACTTTGTAATTTATCAAATGCTTGAATAGTTTTGATGTCCTGTGGGAGTGATTTCCATAATTGTGCCGCTAGAACCGGGAAGCTGGCACCGCCAGCTCTTTTAAGGTTGTACCTAGGCACCACCAGGCAGGAGGTATTGGATGATCTTGTGATTCTGGGAAACGGTTTCCAGGTGAATTTGTCAGTGAGATATGGTGGGGCTTGGTGGTTGAGAGCTTTATGAGTGAGGCAAATGGTTTTTAGGTCAATTTTCTCTTGTATGGAAAGCCATTTGTGGTGCTTTCTAGTAGATGAGATATGCTCTCTTCTGGGGATGTTTAATGCTGCTCTAAGCGCCATGTTTTGCAGGATCTGCAATTTGTTTGTTATGGATTTATTGGCGCCTAAGTATAGGCTATTACAAAAGTCCAATTTGGATTGTATGAGAGCTCTAGCCAGTGTAAGGCAGCTGTTGGAAGAGAATAGAGGTCGTCTACATGCCCTGATCAGCTTGCCGGTATAGGTGGTGGTAGAGGCTGTCATGTTTACTTGTTTAGTTAGATTAGAGTGGGCATCAAGGTAAAAACCTAACGTTTTTACATTTTTGACGATCCGTATATTGTTCCCATCAATGGGGATGCTAGTGTAGTTGGGGCTCCATTTTAGGTTGTTGGGTGAGCCGACTAGGAGTAGCTCAGTCGTATCATCATTCAGGCAGAGGCCATGTGTGGCCATCCATGCCTGAATGATGGTGTAGACTTCGTTAATCCAGTTGATGTCTGTGTCGTATGTTCCTTATAGTGATTAGATATCTGGGTGTCATCTGCATAATTAGTGTAGGTGACACCCAGACTGTCCAATTTGTCGAATAGTGGCTTTGTAAAAATATTGTACAAAATGGGCGATAAGCAGGAGCCTTGAGGGACTCCGCAAGTGATGGGAATTGGGTCAGCTGTGGCAGTCGGTGAAAAGACACGCATTGTTCTATTCGTAAGGCCAATTCAAAAGGCATTCAAGGAGGTAGGATTGAAAACCAGCTGCCACAACTGTATAAGAGTAGATAAGCATTAACAAACCCTCATACATAATCCTGTGCTCTGCAAATCCGGAATCATGTGCAAAGGCAGCACAGTTTCCATCTAGCACCACACCATGAAGCAGTAGAGGCTCGTCTATAATGGGTGACAATTGTCTGAGACCCACCACCTTTAAAGGAGTAGCCAAAGTTGCCCCAATCATCAGCTTATGAAATGCTCCCACGCTGACAGTGTTGTGTGGGAAACAAGCTGTCCCCTCATGTGGAGTACACCAACTGCCCATGTTCAATGGGCCATGCAAGGCTAAAAATCCTACAGAGGTGCCCCTTTGCATCCACATGGTATAGGTTCTTCTGGGGCAATGAGGATCTGGAGCTTCTCTTCTTATATCAAGACCCAGGACACAGAGAGAAGTGTTTGAAAGCTGGTTCCTAGTTCCTGCATGTAGGGCGCATAGGGTGTAGCAGCACGTGCAGGCAGAATTTCAGAGCTGAGGTTGGAACGTGAAGAAGAAGGCAAGTGGAATAAATGGTGTGTACATTAATGCATGTATGCGTGAATCTGAGAGTTTATGTGTGTCTGTGAGGGTTTCTTACAGCAAAATCGCTGGAAAAAGTTGCAGAAAGTGTATTTAAGTGTTAACAATGATGGTGTAAATTGCTATGTTGGGGTAAGTATATTATCAGTAAGTTGTAGGATATTAGCGTTCACTGGTAAAAACCCATGAAATTCACTGAAACAACTTTGTTAAAGGGACGTTATGGTTACAATTAAAACAAAAAATAAATAGAAATTCGCCGGTTATGGTAAGCTAAGCTCTTGTCACCACCATGCACTGCTAGGACTAACACCCAGGACATGAAAGATGACATCACAAATGTCATTGATGACATCACTGATGACATCACATGTGAAATTAATTTGAATAAACAGTCCCCACAAGGGGTTGAGTTTATAATGTCAGAAGCAATATGTTAGGGGTGATTTGGGAGAACGATCATGAACTACTTAATGTATTAATGCAGCATGCACCATAGAAGTAAAATATTTTTAATATGGTACTTTCCGATAGTAAAATAATGAAAGTTGCCTTATGAGAGTTTTGAGTAATGTCAAACATGGAATAAATATGTAACAATTGAAAACTTACCACACACTTGTGTTAGTGAAAGAAATACATATACAAACACACAATGCATACAAATTAGAGGCACTAAAGTAAGGAAGAAAGAAACAACAGCACCAAAAAATGACAATAACATTAGAGATAATCATCATATACACAAATTAATTGTGTGTTTGAGGCATGCTCATTGCCCCATGTATGTGCACTATGAGCTCAGATTAAACTCTATGGAAAGTACTTTAATAACATATAAAGTTTCATGTGTAGCTATATAGCACCTTTTACATTTTGGAAATTCTCATTGTCAGTAAGTACAACAACTAGCCTAATGATGTCAGTAAACAAAAACAAGTGGCCAAGATGTGTGATGTCATCAGTGATGTCATCAATGGCATTTGTGATGTCATCTTGAATGTCCTGGGTGTTAGTTTTAGCAGTGCACAGTGGAGGCACGAGTTATGGTTGCTTAGCTTACCATAACTGGCAAATTTTTTGAGGTTTTCGGTTTTACTTGTAACCATAATGTTCCTTTAACAAAAATTAGGCAACTTTGTACAGCATATTAATATGTTGATCTCTGTCTCGGGCAGAAATAGCTCAGTGACAACGTGCTTGTCTTGGAAACAAGACGACACGGAGCAACACGGGTTCTATCCCCGAGTCCGTGCTAAGAAACCTCTGTGTATTAAGTGTGTTATAAATAACCTATCAGATCATATATCATATCTGTGGCACCATTTATAGGTATGCCTATCACCACAGTCCATTCATTCCTTGGCACCAACTTAAAATCACATTACAAAGTGCAGAGAACAGCATGGAAAATCTTACCATTCTCACAGAGGACCAGAGAAAAATGAAGTAAAGTGATAGCAAAGAGTGTCTGTGGTTTGGTTTTAGAAGGGGACCAGCATGTCTGGGTCCAGAGCACTGTACATTATGCAATCTCTCTTTGCATTGCCGTGCCTTGATTCACCAAACTAAAAAAGCTCATGGCACATTGTGCCTAATCTGTGACATCATGCCACAGTAGTGACAGTATAGTGAATGGCATATATATGTATGTGTTATGGCAAATATGTATATGTCTATGTATTTATTGAGCGCCAAAGCCCATGGGCATCAGGGCGCTACATGGAAAACAAAACCAGACAAACTAACACAGAGAAAGAGAGAGAGATGGGAGAGAGTGCCTACCTAAACAAATAATCTAGTCTTCAGTTTTTTCCTGCAAGCAAGATGTTTTTTTTCTTTCCACGGACATTCAGGCAGTTCACTCCAGGCTTGAGCCATTTGGACGGGGAAATATCGGCCTTTCCCCTACTTCTCTTGATGCGTGGGATGGTGAGGCAATGAGTGGCCCAGGATCGGAGATTGCGCATGGCATTGTAGACTTCCAATTTCTCCTTCAGGTAGAAAGGCGCATTTCTGAACAGACGTTTGTGGCCCAGTGACACTATTTTAAACTGGATACTGGCAGTGACAGGGAGCCAGTGGAGTTCTATACGTGCCCCCGATACCAGATCCCTCCGGGCAATATTTGAGACTCCTCAAACCTCGTCATTTTGAATTGTTTGAAGCTTGCCTACACAGTCCTTACTTGCCCCACCCAATAAGGAGTTACAGTAATCTAATCTGGGTAAAACAATTGGGCGGACTAGTTTCTCACAGTTATTTTGGGTTACCAAGGGACAGACCTGTCTCAGGACCCTCAAATAGTAGTTTGAATTTTTAGCTACATAATCAACATGGACATCCGCATTGAGCAGAGCCTCCACGTATGTGCCCAATGTTTTGACTTTGTCAATGACAGAGATGCAACCCCCATCTATATTAAAACTCTTAGAAACTGAGCCCAATTTATCTCTGGCCTGTTTATATCTATAGACCATAGGTTCAGTCTTGGCCATGTTCAAGCATAGCCAATTGGCAGTCATCCACTCTTTGATAAGATTGTGTCCAGATTCTCCTGATCTACTTCGTGATTAGCACTGAGCTCCATAGCCAGCCGGAAATCGTCAGCGTAATTTGTGAAAAAGTCCCCACAGTTTTTCTATTTCAACACAAAACAATGACAGGGATAAACAAGCCCCCTCTGGCACCCCACAACAGATTGGTGCAGAGTCAGGTGTTGCATCTCCCTAACATACCCTAGAACTGCGACCACAAAGGAAAGACTCCATCCATACTGTGGCTTTATCAGAGAAGCGACCTGTGTGAGTCAATGGGCCTCCTTATGGGCATGGCGGTAGCTGTGCCTGTATAGCAGGCACAGCTACTGTCATGTTCGCTACCGGCCCCACCACCCATGGTTGGGCAATAACCGGCCCATTATGAGATGAATGGGCCGGTAAGTGCCCATTCGCGGGTGGTGGGATTGCCGGGCTGACGATCATCATTCTGCCCGATAGGGCAAAATGGGGGTGGGGAGCATGGTTGCACCGGCACTGTTGATAACCGTGTTGGTGCAATCACGAGTTCTGCCCACGGATGCCGCACAGCCCGCCAGGTAATACCTGACGGGCTGTCAGGAACCGACGAACAGAACTCGTAATGCGGCGGGACGGTATGAACAGTGCTGGTGCCTTACCGGCACCGTTCATACCGTTCCCCGCCACTATTATAATGAGGCCCTATGTCTTTTACAGCTGTTTATAGTCTAGCAGGTCGAAAGCTGCCGATAAGTCCAATAATATCAACAGGCCCAACCAACTCCTTTCCTAGGCAGCTAACATATGAGTACGTAGATCAAGAAGGGTACTCTCAGTTCCGTAAGAAGTACGGAAACCTGAATGCTTCCTATGAAAGAGCCCCATAGTCTCCAGATGATGCTGCATCTGAAGGGTGGCTATTTTGTCGATAATTGTCAATAGAAATGGCGTATTTGTTATAGGCCTAAGGTTGGAGTAATCCTTAGGATTTAAACCCGGTTTCTTCAATAATGGTGTTACAGCTACATCTTTAATAGCCACCGGAACAGCACACTGTGTGAATGAGGCATTGATAAATCCTCTGAAAAAAAGGTACAAACATATCCCTATTTTCCAAAATAATCTTTGATGGAAGGAGATCCCCGGGACAACTGGTTCAATGCATACCTTTCAACAAATCATTTACTTCACCGTTTGTCACGGGGAGAAAGCTAAAAAGCCCCTGTGATTTGTGGCCCAGTTCCTGGTCTATATTTCTGGGGAGTTCTGACTGAGGTTGTGTTTCTAAAGGAGAGCAAATTCTAGCACGATGATTTTCTCTGCAAAGGCTTTCTGAACGTCAATACGAGCCTCTACATCAGGATTGAAAGGGCGATTTAAGAGATTCGGTTTTTCCCAAGATTTGAATAGTTTAAATAACTCCTTTGTTTCATTTCCTGCTTTTGTTATTTGTTCATTGTAGAAGTATGTTTTGGCCTTTGTAATTTTACATTTAAATTCCTTCTCAATGAGTTTCCAGGCATTTTTATTTTCCTGGGTTTTCGCCTTGGTCCAGTTACTCTCGGCTTATCTTTTTTTCTGTTTAGTAAGAGTTAGATCTGGTTGAACCCATTTTGATGATTTGGGCACTCTCTAACTGTTATAATTTTGGGAGGTGCTGATGCATTCAAAAATGATTCCAAGTGAGCATTGTAACTCTTCACTAGAAGGTCCAGGCAGTCTTGATCAGTTGTTTCAGACATGAGTTCCTCCAGACAATTAGCTAAGTACATTTTGGGATTTTTAGCAAGTTCTTACCGAGGCGCTTACTATGGATCTCATGTTTACGCTGGTAGGGTAATGGTATCTCCACATTAGCTATGACAAAAGACTGGTCTGACCATATAAAAGGTAATGCTGTCACATCGACTATGCTTATGTTTCTGCCAGATAACCAATCTAACGTATGGCCTTTTGTATGTGAGGGAGCTGTATTGTGTACCTGGATATCCATATTGTTTAATGAACACTCCAAGTCCAGAGCTGGTTTATCTACAGAGCCTCCTTTCCAGCGATTTAAGTCGCCCAGGAAGATGGTGGAGCAGTTTGACTTTTGTAAAGGTGATAGGACAATATGTTAATTAAACAAAGGCATCGCAATGGGAGGCCTGTAGATCAGGATTAAGTTTATGCGGTGATTATGATTTGGTATGACCTTAGTGTGTAAGATTTCGCACCCATCGCAGTCTATTTTACTCTCGTACATTCCGATTTTCTTTTTACAAATAATAGCAACACCACGCCCCACACCCTCAGACAATTTTTTCCAAAAAACAAATACTCTTGGGGGGTTGCTTGCTCAATCATAGGACTGTGTGACTCCAGCAGCCATGTCTCTGATAGGGACATGATATCAATTTGGTTGTTGACAATATAGTCATGGATATCAGCGACATGTTTAGGTAGAGACCTGGTATTTAAAAGGGCATTTTTAATGTGAGTGGCTCTGCGTCATCTACTCCTGTGTCCAAATTGATCACTAAGGGGGAGATCTTCAGTAGGACTTTTTGCAGAGCTATCGAATCTTGGGAAATTGCACAATTTTCTGTTCCCCTAAGGAAAGTAGTGTTGGGGTTTGCGACATAAGGAGTTTCAAGTTGGGAGAGAGGGGGGGCATTAGTTTGGACAGAGGGTGCGCCATCTTCCCGACCCCATAGGCCATGAGTATTAAACGTAGCCTTTGGCACAGGGTTTACCACATAATCATTCATGTAGTGCTGCACAATGGCCTCCTGCTTGCCAACGTACATGAAGATGTTCTGCAGTTTCCCTATTGGCCTGTTGATTGGCCAACAAAACCTCAATATTTCAAATGATATCCATATTCCACCCCTTACAGTAGTAACTGTTTGGATGCGGGAATGCCAGTTGGTTATGGGAAAAAGATAACGGCAAGTCTGTGAGTCCTCCCGCGGACTTGCACAGACTAGCTAGACCCTGACGCACCGGCGCTGAGGTGCCTGATTGTATCCTAAGTACGCTAACGAACTACAATCCTGATGGGATTTGTAGTACGCAGTCTAAAGAACACAACAACGTGGTCTTACAGCAGGCATAGGAAAGCAGCGTCGGAACACTAAGGAAACTTAAGGTAAGGAGACAGCGGAAAAAAATATACACTAATTAATGAAGTCTGTATTCAAAATATTTTTTTAAAAGCTGAAAAAACTTGAGATGGCTACAATTTGAATCTAGGTACAAAAATTGATTCCTAACATGATCAGCACGACTAAAAGTTAAAATTAATTAAAAAGGGACTAACAGCAAGTTCATGAGAACACAGTTCAAGTAGAACAGCCCTTTTCAGCCGCAGTCTCAAAGCTAGTGTTTAAGAACGGTACCTGGCGCGCCTATCTATCTTTCAAATTACTTGAATTATTTTCCTGCCCCCAGCAACCCCCCCTACTCCCTTTACTCCCCTGCACCCTACCCACTGGTACCTTTCTAAAACCAAAGACAGATTTGGAAGCACTTTAACACATTTCCAGAGGATCTTGGATCAGCAGAGAATCCCTAAATTGTATAAAGCCCTGATATTTGTGGGCGGTACATGTCAACTTGTGAGCAGAACTTAATGTGAGTGAGTCTTAGGGTGGGACATTTCAGATGGACTCTGGTGACTTCTGTGCAACAGAGTATGTAAAACATCAATGTATTGCCAAACTACATGGAATTAAATTACTGCGTAGGTGGTGCTACCCCACTAATGAATTACAATGCTATCGCCACGTCCTTGAGAGGATGTGGTGTAGGGGTCCTACTGGCATGCCTGATGCAGATATATAAGGGGCCAATTACATTTGGAGGATGTGCTCTCTTGGAATGGGGGCTTTGATGGGATACAGGGGAATTTGGATCCTATATGTATTCTATTTGGGTTGCAATTGAGGAATAAGGGGAGGTGTTCCTTGCCAGATATGGTACATAGTCTGCTTCTGGCAGCCAGAGCATGCGTATAGCTGTCTGGATGAGACCGCATTTACCTACTAAGAAAGAATGGTTGGTGAAAGCCTGGGAAATATAAAGGAGGGACAAACTAATGTCCTACTACATAAATGTATAACAAATATTGTGATGGAATAGTGTCCCTTCTTGCATGCATACCAGCCGCTTGGGCCCCAACTTAGTTTATGAACAGGCCCCTAGAGTAAAAAGATATACAGCGTACATGTTATGATTTCTAAGGGAAGATAGGAAGAAACGGAATTGGGTGTATACCTGTTCGAGCATGAAGGTGGTAAAGCAAGGATGTGTTTTGGATATTTGATTGGTTGCATATGGGTGTGAGGGAGAGAGAGGTTGTTTGTGTTTGCTAATGCTGTCTCAAAACGAAAAGGGAGAAGGGAAGTTCATATCTGAATATATTTATTTGGGGTTTTCACTAATGTATACCTTGGACATGTTATGGTAATGGCAAGGAAAAACATAACTTGAATTTTAGTTGTACTAACCAATTCCAGAGTATAGGAAATAGGAGAAATGCAGATCAAAATTGAAAGTACAGAAAGACACTACAAGATCAGGATTGGCTAGTATAAGACATGTGAATTAAGTTATGTCTGAGTCAATCAATAGAGCAAGCAAAGGGGGCGTTTTTACATAGACCTTACTGAAACTCCTGATGATGAAATTCCAGATGGGACGTAAAGCAGCACAGGACTACTGACTATTGGTAATTGTTTTCTTTTCCAAGAGTGTCTATGATGTATTTTATGTAGGTTAGCGTCTAACCGTCCTCTGGTATGTGGAAAAACTCGTTGCCATGTTGCTGTGCAAGTATGGGCAATTCATTTTTTAAAACCTCTGTTCCGTCTTGCTTTTTCACTAGCCAGTATACGTGGACCCACACATGCATATGGTGCATGGGAGGAGAACAGCAGGTGGATTTCAACGGCTGTACCTGGATTTTTACTCTATGGCTTTTAGGTCATTGTGTGACACTTTCCATGTACAGAGTTGACTGTGGATAGAATAATATCACCTGGCTACTTGCTCACCAATCCCAACAGCACGACTGTGAATATAAGTGTAACTGGGCCATAATGCAGGCGGCTGTACACACTGTTGGATGTGGACGGGTGTAGGCTTTAGATTCCTAGGTGTGAATAGAAGAAGAGCGGGAAGGCTGCAAGACCTATATGTAACTAGATTATTGTGAATATTGGGGACTGCTTATTGTTTGACTAGACTTTTAGTTAACACTCATACATTAGGTCAACAAGAGAATATGTACACATAAATGCTGAAGAAAAGAGGATAGCATTTTTTATGTGTTTCCATTTATGAGTAAAAGGGGGCACTACAATGCAAATGTAGATACGTGTTCTTTGACTGACAAAACTGTGTACACAAGGATAATAAGAATTGGTTACGAAAACGTCTGGAGGTGTGCCCATGACAATTTTGCTATCCAATAATGAACCTTGTAGGTTCTCAAGGGTAAAGGTTTCTCTTTTGCTAAGCAGAGGTACATCTGCCTCATAAGTCTTGCATTGGTTACACCACTGTTATCTGGACAGAATATTCCACAGTCACAGCTGGACATTTTGGCAACCACTGGGGTGGAGGGTAGGCTCTGGCAAGCACGGTATAATAGAAATCATGAACAATGTCATGTATGGGAATGCATGCTGAGGCAGAGACAATGGTGATGGTGGCACAGTCAGAAATGGCCACACCTGGTGCTGGTGGAACTACCGGTTGTGGAGACAGCCCTGAAGGTGGCCATGATGCACAAGTCAGTACAGATGGTGCACAGTGTCATGGTGACAGCTTTGGTCACTTGTGCAGGTCACCGGATATCGCGGCACCTGTTTATTTATGTATTATTTTATTTATTGAGCATTTGTTAGGCGTCTATACAACAAGATGGTGTTTTGAGCCTCCAGAAGACAAAGTGGGGATGGAACAAGGGAAGTAAATAATAATGGCAGTATGCAGACAGCATAAGGTTAGTGGCAATACATAGCTGGGTGTGCCAGACACTCAAAGCATTTCCAGGCCCCTCAGTCAAGACAGTTCACACATTAGATCTTGGTGCCACCACATTATACTCTGCATAACATAGCTGTTTGTTCATAGAACTACATGTATGTCAGTCCAGAATTTACATGAGGATGGGCTGGGTTGGGATGTTTATTATTGTTTTTTTAATATAAATGTGAATAAACATATTTAAAAAAAGAACACAACATGTAAGTGAGACTGTGCATATAGTAAAGGCGATCGACCTCACACCGTACAACTTGACAAAATGCAGACCAGAAGGGTTCAACAGTATGCTAAGTTGCTGGATCTGCCCACCATATGCAATGTGTTATGCAACTTCAGATTTTCTCCCTGCACATCCGATATCTAAACAGTTACATGCCTTTGATATTGGAACCGCCCGCTATATGGCTATCAAGATGGCATTTGGTCGGGAGCACGCTTTAGTTTATTCTACTCACCACTGGGTGAAGCTGTTCTGTCTCCCACCTCCTTCGTGCACTGGGCTCTGTGCTTGGCATATTCAGGACAGACAGGGCTCTGTCCTTTCACAGACATAGGACCTCTGAAGGCAGACTCTGCAATGCTCTGCAGTGAGGGACTGCACATAGCTCTTCAATCACTCCGCCACTTCTTTGTTGGCATATGGGTGGTTGGAGTTGGCCACAATCTTATACCCGCAGGTTTCCACCATCATGGTGCACTTCCATACACGGGGTTAGGACAGAAGATAATCAACAAGATGGAGTTCCTCCCTGGCAAATTCCTCTGCCATGATCACCAGCTCTGCATCAGAAACAATTGATTGCAGCTGGTGGCCATCATCAGCATTAGGCCTGTCAGCTCCAGAGTTCCCAGGGCCACTCATGTTTGGTGTTTAGATACTAGAAGTATTGATTCAGAGTACATTGTCTTTTTTTTTCAAAATGGCCGCCATGCCTCTTCATCTCCTGTGCGCACGTGATATGTGTGCACGTGCTACCAGTCTTTTCCATTACCGCATGGGGATTATTTGCTTTTTACACATGGGAAACGACTGTTACCCCATGCCATTTATTCTGGAAGAATCATAACTCAGAATTTGGCAATGATGCTGAAAACATGTGGATGTTTTCAACAAACATTTGCGAAACTCTTATTGGGCCCTAGAGAGAAATTGGTCAGGTTAAAAAGTCGGAACGGGTACGCACTATATTACCCCAGAATGGTGCGAACCGTCGGAAAAAGCACGTGGTAAATTGCCTTTTTAGCAGGTCATGTGATTCTTCCCAATGGGTGGAGGAATTGTGAACTGTTGTGGAATTCTGCTCAAGTGCAGGTTAACTATGCACTTGTGCTAGCCATGTTGCTCTGACATCACCGAATGGCCTGTGCAACAATTACAGGCGTCAACCAACCAATTTGATCTCTGCAAATGGGCGCCCAAAGTTGAAAAACAACGTTGTGATTTATTTAAGCCAGCCCCCAGGTGGCAGGCGAAGTCCAGTTTCTAAAGAGCCGCGACTCAAGTCGTTTAATGAACTTGAAGATGGGTGTATGGCGAAAACATGTTTGTCTTCTGTACCGTGGGGGAGAGAGGAACCTTTGCAGACTTCGATTGCTTTCGTGGGTCGGATAAACACACAGTAATCGGTTTTGGGGCACGTGATACGTTCATTTTCTTAGATACTTTTCGGCCGACACAGTAGCACCAGAATCAGATGATCCTGTGTAAAGTTTACACGTCCACCTAGTGATATATGCACTGGTGTGTTCCATACGGCTGCTGTACTGCACTTGCAGGACATGGAAGTGTGCAGTTTGCTGCAGTGCGGCATTCGCGTTGTGCAGGCAGGCGCCCACTACACACAAAATGCACACACTCTCACAGAAGCCACGGCATTAATCACACACTATGCGCATGATCGCTCACTGTGCAAGGGCAGCGCGCGAACCCGGGCAATAGAAAAAATGAACAGAGCCTGCTGCTTCTGGGGAAGGTTATCGTCATTTGTCAGCGAGAGGAGGTAAAAAGAAACTGCATTCGCAGCACACCACTGCACTTTGAAGATAAGAGCGCAATTTTTCCTGAGACCTTTCCCTTGCTATGGAACCCCAGTCTCATCCTTCTACGTGTGCTTAATGGACACATTCATCACATCCCTATCTGATCCTCATGGAGGTGAAATATATAGCAGCAAATATATAGCAGCTAGCTTTGCAATATGATTGCACACATTACACCAACGTGTTTGCAAACTGGGCTGCTGCTTTCAAGTTCTTGCCTCTGGGCCTGTCTATCATTTATTTTGCATTTTTAAAGCGCTCACACAGCCCGTAGGCATCGAGGCGCTGTTACAGGAATTGTTTTTTTTTTTTTTTTTTTTTTTTTGCGTAATAGTTTTTTGTTGTTGTCGTAGTTGCGTATTTATAACGCGCTTTAACACCCAGAGGTTTCTAAGCGCGGACCCGAGGATCGAACCTGTGTTGCTTTGTGTCGTCTTGCTTCCAAGGTGCGCATGTTGCTGTTAAGCTATCCTCCCGGGACGCCGCATGCAGTGCAGTTCACCTGATTCCAGTCAGCTGCAGCGATTATGTTGGCAGCTGCACATCTCTCCAGAGACCACAGATGCTGAAGACAATGGCGTGGGCAGAGGCAGATGTAAGAAGCAATGACAGACACTGTTTGAAGAGCAAGGCTCAGGCATCAAGTGGCACTGCCAGATGCTGACCTCCTGTGTGCAGCCTGAATCAAAATAATATGCAAAGACCTGACTGTGGTAGTGTGAGCTGTCAGTCTGGGGCATCCAGATCACCACTACGTCCAGAACCTTCGCCCACTACATCATGGGCACGTAAGCAACCAGATGAGCCTAGGCCATAACTCATCCCGCAGTGCAAATGCACTCTATGGAATGTCTTCAGGCAGGAAAAGCAAGAGTTGCATGTTGCCTCCATCACACATCGCAAGCGAACTGTGTGCCGATGGAAAGATAGGGCCAAGCTAGGTACTGCCAGCTTATATGAGGTGAATCCATGCACGTGCCCTATAGGACTCCATGGGAATGGGGACTAATATTTTCTGCCAACTGATATCCTGGGCTGCCGGCACTTGTTATGTCCCGGTGGCATGGGGTCTCAGGCAGCGGAAACGGTGTTAGAGTCTGGCGGCAACCCGCCGAGTTACCGCAGGACTTGTAATGGACCCCATACACGGAACTGTCTGTCATGCATGGCATAAAGTTGGTGGACACTTCTGCTTCCCTCTTTACGTGCCTCCCTATATTGAAAGGTATACTGTAAATCTGTTTTACACTTGCACAGATTTAAGTCAATCAATCCATCAGTAACTCGCTCATAGGCTCAACAATTTGTAGATTCGCAAACTCATCACTTGTGTCAAAAAACCATGTGCCCTACTCCCAAGATGTGCACATTCAGAACCTCTTTTGTACCTGATTTGCACATTCAAGCTAATAAGGGGGTGTTACAGAACATTTCAAATCACATCCACAAATGGAATGCTCTTTGAAATACTACGGAAATTGTCACATTCGCCTGCGCCTATTTGGAATGTGCAATGCATAACACAGTCATCGACTCTGTCATGCATTTTCTTTTAAATGGAACATCGGTGGTTCATACCAAGACTCCAGAATAAAAGAATGTCCAATCAAGGTTCTATACATATATATACTTAAACTATAAAAATGTAAACACAAACTAAAAACCCTACTAAACCCTACTTAGACCAAACACCGTAAAAAGAGCACAGAAAATTGTGCAGTATGGCACTCTGGGTAATAGGACAGGAGTGTTCAGGCAAGAAATTGCAAAATGTCACTGTTCATAAAGGAAATGTCTTAAAGAGCATGGGGCTTAAAAGTTACTATTCTCCCCAAAAGTGGCCCAATGGTGCAGGCCCCTGACATTCCTTTCTTAGGAGAATCAATAGTGGCGGGCTAAGCATCTTGACGCTTTATCTGTGGTTTGACTCAATGCAATCTGACTGAAGGTCAGTGCTGACTTGGTTTGATGTTACAGACCCTCAAAGGATCTAGTCGTCATTCGAGAAATTAGCGGCATGGCTACCCCCAAACTCGGGTCCGGGTCTGGGTCCGAGTCCCGCAAAAGGGGACTTACCGGGCCATTCCGACCTTGGAGGGCCTGGTAATTCCCTTTCAAGGGACCCGGACCCGGTACGTCCCCATTCCCATTTGAGCCCCCAGAGGGCTCAATGGGAATGGGGAGGGTGCAAACAATGGGCCCGTTAATGACGGGCCTGTTGTTAGCATCCTCTACTGCTAGCGGGTCCCGCTCTGCACGTCTGGTACTCGTAATATGGCAGCCTGGAATGAACGGTGCCGGTCCCATACCGGCACCATTCATTCCGTGGCCGCCACACTTGTATTGAGGCCCATTGAGATGATTTCCCCGGTTCTAGCAGTGTTTGAATGAGCAGTGAGACGGTGGCTTCTGCTGGGTTGCGTCGGCATTCACAACAGCGAGTTTGATGGCTTCCAACAGGTCAAGTCGGCATTTAAGTTGGTTGCTTCCACGAAGGCTGCGTCTGCCGCCGGGTTGCTTGCAATGGTCCGCGGAAATGGGAGCAGTGGGTGCCTGTATAGCTTGAATACATTGAGTGGTTTGAAGTTTGTATGTTCTGCCAAAAGCAGCAAAGCGATTCCTGTGTCTGCTTGAGGGCGATAAACACAGTTAAAATGGCTCAAAGACAGTTCAAAGTATTGGAAGAGTATTCCAGACGCCCTTCGACTTCTCGTTTGCTGTGATTCCCACTCCTTAGTTTCCAGGACAAGCTGAGTTCTTCTTGCTCTACTCCCAGTCCAGGTGTTTTGGCTAGTACTGTGGAAATCGAAATAATATTATGCCTCCTATCGCATTGTTTGAATGTATGTTGGCCTACGCCAAGTTGTCTAAAAACATTGTGTAAATAGATTCCGCGGCAAGGTCTTGACCTTAATGTATTGTGCAAATCGCCATCTTGGATTTAGCCGCCATTTTAGGTTCTCATGTAGTGTGGAAGTCACCCTGAACATCAAAATGGAAGCCGAATGACATTTCGAGTGGGATTCTGGCCGTTGTGACCTCCGCACACATGAATAAGTAATATGCCCGCAGGCCACTTGTTGGGGTCGCGAACTGAGACCTTGTCCTATCCCTGACCTATGTGTAAATGAACAACTGTATCAGCGGAACTGATCAAAATGCATACATTATGGGATTGACCTGGCAACGAACCCTAGGCCTGGTTCCAAGAATGGTTAACCCGCGAGGGGGTTGGCCAGAGCTGGATAAAAAGTATAAAAACCCGAGTATCCTAATGTACGGTCTCTCACACTAACACGGCAAACTACCGTTGATAGTTCGTTCTGTTACTCTGAGGGCCGAATAGCTATCCGTATGTCAATTGACTTTTGGTAATTGTTGTATCTTTGAATAAAGCGCTTTGTATGTTCTTTGTAACCTGTGTTGGTGCGTTTCCTTTTGGGCTTCCCGGCCCATTATCAATTTTCCTGTTTCCACAGTTGGCGCCCGAACAGGGACCCTCAAGATTGATGCCGGATCATTGAAGGTTGACGCAGACTATCGAACCGGGATCGGACGGTGTGATTCTGCGGGCCCGACCGATCGAGACGCGATACCTCGGCAGCGCTGCACGATCCGATCCTTGGACGATAGTCGTGTGGTCTGACACGGCATCTTGACGAGGGTCCAATTTTGAGGCGGGCAGATTTGCCGAAACCACCAAACACAAGGTAAAATTCGTTAGGTAAGTTCTTTGGTAAACCGTACGGTCCTCCTTAGGTTTGGTCAGGTGCAGTCGTGACCCGGCTCTTAATTTAACCCTGACAATTTGAATTTGGCGTATTGTATCTGCAGACACAATTATTGAACCAGGTAACACCAATTTTTTGTAAAATGCCTGGGAAATTGTCTAGCTGCTTTAGGGCTCTATTCCGCAGCGATCGACAATCCTTGGAATTTAGCCGCCCGGCACCACAGGAGGGGTCGCCGGCGTGTACTATGTACTGTAAGTATGGCATTGGAAGTATAGTATTTCATGATATTTGGCACAGACAGACCAGACATGCCTCCGAATTTCAGTGGCCAATCAACGGTAGTTTTGAGATCCCCCGTATCGAATACTTAGAATCGATCTTGTTAAAGAAAAAGGCTAGACCAGCAGCCTTTGATGTGTTACAGAATTGGAAGAAAGAAGCATTACAGCAGCTTAAAAGTAGGGATAAACATGCACGTCGTCATAAAACAAACGCTGAAAAAGCATTATTATACGATAAAGAAAAGTGGTCAGAATCAGTTAAAAATATGGGTAGAGCCTTTTCACTCGGGATCCAGAAAATGTATCCCTCTAAAGATTTCCAAGTTTCTGAGGAATTTATTGAGAAAATATTAAATGAACGCAGGCCCGATGCCTCAGCGCCACCTCTGTATGCTCCTGTTTTGGGCGCTCTGCCCATTCCTGCTGTTGTTCCTGTTTCTATTCCTGTTCCCCCTGTACAGCCTATTGTTCCTAGTCCTTTGGTTATTGTTCCTCCGCCTATCGCGCCGCCCCTTCCCCCTGCACCGATAGTTGCACCTTTGTTGAATTTACCTATACCTCTGCTCCCGAGTGGCCCTGTATTGATTGAAGTCGATCCAGGTGCAGGGTCAAAGATTGTGACTTGTAGTACTGTTTCTGCAGATAGGAAACAGGAATTGTTTGCATGGGCTAAGCATTGCATGGTGATCAAGCTAATGTTTTTTCTACATTATCTAATTTGAATAGTTTTCCCGAGAAAAAAGTTTTTATCTAAGGTTTGGGGACTCATTTGTGTGTAATGTGGGGTAGATTACAAAATTCGGATCTTCCACAAGGGGTGAGAGATCTGAATGCTTTGGCACTTTCGAGGGACACAGAGCAGAAAGTATATGGACATGTTGAAAGATTGTTTGAGTTTAGGAAAGACTTTGAAAAATCACGAGATGAGGATGATGAAGACGATAGAATATATGTACAGAAACTGTTCCTTCCATGCCGTAGAGGGGCACCTGAGGAAGTACGAATTTGTACCAAAGATGCGGTTCGATGGATCTCGGATCCATCGATACCACCAGATGAAGTGTATGACACGTATAGTCAGTATACAGTAGAAATGCAAAGAAAGGTAATTCAGGTGATGGCACAGCACCTGCAAGAGGAATGTGTAAGGAAGGGGGTTAGTTGCTCCATAGAATTATTGGGGATTTGTAAAAGGGCTTTTTCGCCCGACACTTCTACAGCTGCCTTAGCGCTCGACCTGGCACTATTGCTTAGTAAGCGGCCGGAGGTACCTATATCTCAGTTGCCTATGAGAGAGGTTCCTCCGACCTTTGTCCCAAAAGTTGAGATCCCCGCCAACGCGGCGACTGGTGCCCCCGCTGTGGATATCCCTGCACATTATGTATCACAATTCGTTCACGTCCCGTTTTCACGACAGGAAGTGAACACAATTAGACAATCAGTTCCCGATATTAGGAAAAACCCGACAGGGTTTTACAAAGAAATAGAGTCCGTTTTACAGTCCTCTGTGTTCACCTTGAGTGACATTGACTTGTTATTCCCTGTACTCCTACCCGTAGATGTATGGAAACAGGTTCGGACAATAGACAATGTGCCGGGGCTGGGAGATACGTGGGCAAATATGATTAGAATTGATGGAGAAAGACCAGCTGGTGAGAAACCACCACAGGTAATACTTACTTTACCTGATAGGATTGTCGCTAAACTAAAAACTATAATTCCAGAAAAAAGGATTATTTGGGACAAGCTTACGGCCTGTGTCCAAGGGAAAACTGAAGGCGCCACCGAATTTTTTAATAGATTCGAGCAGGTATTTTCTGACTTCAGTGGGCAGGATTTAGGTACAGAGTCGGGGAAGAGGTTGTTCGTGGACAAATTTGTACGTGGATTGTTACCTGACATCCAGTCACAAATTATGTCCTCTGAGAGCGCTTGGCAGGCAAAATCTCAATCTGAGGTTTTGCACATGGCTCAGTATTATGAGAACCGTGTTAATAATGAGAAGGAAAAAATTGAGAAGAGAAAGGGAGATTTGAAAACCAAAGTATTATTACAGCAAATTATTAGAAACCCCAGAGGAGGTATGATACAAACTAGAGGTCAGTACGTTCCAAAAGGAAATGCTCCTCTGAGTCCTGTAAATATTAATTAATGTGCTTATTGCCGCCAGGAAGGTCATTGGCGAGCACAGTGCCCTGTCCTTCACCAGAGGTCAAGCAGTGCGTTTGGGGGTATGGGTAGACGACCTAGGGGCCGCCCTGGAGCAGGGGGTCCTGACAGAGGTCAGCTTTTACAAGATTCTCAGCAACCTTTTTCACGGGAAAATCAGATCTCGAGTATGGACTCGAGAAACATATTTGATCACCCTTCTGCCTACCTTTCTGAAGAGCTTCCTTCTGATGAGGCTCTAGTTTATTAGGATTGCCCGAAGCAGGGTTTGGAACCTTCGCCTATTCCCGTTAATCAGAAAGGCCCCTACGTTGAATTATTAGTAGGGAATAGGAAACACCAGTTTTTGATTGACACTGGAGCACAGAAGTGCTCCATTGATCATTCTAGGGTTCCAAACATCCCACTGTCAGGGCAAACAAATGTTTCCGTAGGGTTTTCTGGTATACCAACTGTCTGTCCGGTTTCTGCGCCGGTATCCGTTTCTTTGGGTCCCTTCACGGACCATTGCCCTTTTCTTCTCACTTCGAACTGTGGCGAGAATTTGCTGGGGTTGAATTTGTTAAAGAAATTGAACGCAGTAATTCATTGTTCTTCGGATGGAGTACGGCTAACGGTTTCACCACAGCAACTTCCTAATTCTCAGTTCTTGATTCGACCTTTACCTCCCGAGTTCAGCATTGTCCCGGAATGTTCATGGGCGGTGGACGACAATGATGTTGGAGTGTTACAGATTGAGCCCGTTAAAATAGTCCTGAAACATGGGGTGAAACTGCGACGCATCCCGCAGTATAAAATATCAGTCGAAGGTGAACATGCCTTGAAATGCATTGTCTCCGATTTTGTACATCGTGTGGTGATCGAGGAGATTACAGGTAGTTTGTGTAACAGTCCGATCTTACCCGTATATAAGAAAGGCGACAATGCAATTCCATACCGGTTTATAATTGATCTTCGTGCTATTAACCGAGTGGTCGCCCCACAATTTCCAATTGTGCCTGATGTGACGACAATATTAACAATGATCCCTGCTACGGCTACGCACTTCAGCGTTGTGGATCTAAAAAACGCTTTCTTTAGTATCCCTATACATAAAGAAAGCAGATATCTGTTTGCGTTCACCTTGGGGGGACGCTCATTTACATTTACAAGGGCACCTCAAGGGTATACTGAAAGTCCCAGTATTTATAGTAGAGCTTTAAAAGAGCAGCTCGACACCCTTGAATTGCCACCTACTTGCACGCTGCTTCAATATGTTGACGATTTACTTTTGGCTGCAGATTCTGAGAATGCCTGTAAAGAAGGCACTATACTGTTGCTTGTTCATCTAGCTAAAAATGGTCACAACGCGTCGCTTAAAAAATTTCAATATTGTTGTCAGGAGGTTGCCTATCTAGGCTACCTCCTGTCAAAGGAGGGGAGAAGATTGACACCTGAAAGAATAAAACACATTTCTGGCATGTCTGTTCCAAATACACAGAAGGAAGTCAGAGCCCTGATAGGTATGGCTTCTTACTGTAGGTTGTGGATCCCGAATTTCGCACTAGTGATAAAACCGATGTTGGCTTTGACAAAGAAGGGCATTTCTCTGCCACTGCCATGGGAATCGGAACATCAACGATCATTTGAGCTTCTCAAAACCGCGCTATGTTCGGCACCGGTTCTGGGTACTCCAAATTATGACAAGGCCTTTGTGTTGTTTGTGCATGAATGTGATGGATGTGCTTTGGCTGTGTTAACACAGGAACACGGAGGGAAGAATAGGCCGTGCGGCTACTACTCCTCTGCCCTTGATCCTGTCGCATGCGCTTTGCCAAGATGTTTGCGCGCTGTCGCTGCTGCTGCCGCGTCTGTAAAACAGAGTGAGGGAATGGTCCTAGGCCATGATTTGATGGTACCTCACTCTGTTGATATTCTATTGAACAAAACCCAAACGCAACACCTCACCTCTGCACGGTTAACAAGGTATGAACTAATTTTGTTTGCCCCTCATATTCAAATTAAGAGGTGTTGTGTTCTTAATCCGGCTGAACTCTTACCTTTCCCGCAAAACACTGTTTGCGGTGACGAAGAATTACATGACTGCCTGTATACCACTGAAAAAGAAACGAAGGGCAGGATAGATCTCATAGATACTCCTTTGGACAATGCAGAAGGGGTGCTGTTTTGTGATGGCTCCTGCTTCAAACTTTCGAATGGTACATCTACAGCTGCTTATGTAGTTACTACATTGAGCAAAGTTGTCGAATCTAAGAGAATTTCGCATAACTCCGCGCAGGCCGCAGAGATTATAGCGTTGACCCGAGCTTGTGAACTTTCCCAAGGGCGAAGAGTCAATATATATGCTGATAGCCAGTACGCATTTGGGGTGGCTCACAACTTCGGAAAGCTTTGGTCGGAAAGAGGGTTCCTGACCTCACATGGGACCAAGATTCAGCATGGCCCCTTGATAGTGCAATTACTTTCGGCACTCTCACTCCCTAAACAGTTAGCGATCATGAAATGTGCAGCACACCGCAAGGTCATAGATGATGTGGGCAAAGGGAACGCTTTTGCGGATTTGATAGCCATACAAACGGCCACAGACCTTAGCACGGACCTCGAGGGAAATGAGAGATGCTTGCATAATGGATGAAGGTATTGGGTCTGTGCGAGATATTCAAACTGATGCCACAATGGAAGAATCTAAAAAGTGGGCTGAAGGAATGGGGAAACTGGATGACGAAGGGTGTTGGGTGGAATCATCCGAAGGGAAATGGTTGCTTCCTGATTCTTATGTATTGGCAATGGTTACAATGGCACACGGTCCTACGCATGTGTGTGCCCAGCAGATCACGAAAATGTTAGAACAGGTTTGGGTAAATGACAAAATTCTGGAAACTGCAAAGAGGCACGTCCAGAACTGTATGATCTGCCTACAGCACAATGTGGGTAAAGGGACAGTGACTCCAAGGGGAAGTTTCGGGCCCCCCTTTTCCCCTTTGAGGTCATCCACTTTGATTTTATTGAGATGGAACGATGTAATAATCTAAAATATGTTCTTGTCATTATTTGTGCCTTCAGTAAATGGGTCGAAGCTTTCCCCGTCAAAGATGCTACCGCCATGACCACTGCAAAGATTATGGTAAAAGAATTCTTTCCTCGATTTGGGCTCCCGAGGATAATCTGGTCGGATAATGGTCCTCACTTTATCGCAGCAGTAATTTTGCAAATATGTACAGCCCTATGTATTGAGAAACTATTTCATTCAGCTAGACATCCTCAAAGTGCTGGGTTGGTAGAAAGACACAACGGTATTTTAAAGAATAAACTTGCAAAAACATGTGCTGATACCAAACTAAAATGGCCAGATGCTTTGCCTATTGTGTTATTAGCTATGCGTACCACACCTCAGACTAGAACTGGGCTTTCTCCATTTGAAGTAGTAATGGGGAGACCTGCTAACATTTGGGGTCTCCCGAAACCTAAAGCCCTGAGGGAGGTGGAGAATGTATTGCTTGTAGACTACTGTAACCAGTTAACTAAAAATCTGTATTTCATTTACCACCAGGTGAATTCTGCTTTACCTGTACGGTTCACGGGCCCAGGACACGATATACAGCCTGGAAGTTGGGTCCTCGTGAAGGCCTACGAGAGGTCTTCCTGTCTCGCGCCTCGCTGGCGGGGACCCCATCAGGTGTTATTGGTCACCAGGACAGCAGTGCGGGTGGCTGGAAAGAAGAACTGGATTCACGCGACGCACGTCAAGAAACTTCCTCACCCGACGCCACACGTTACAGAATAAGCAGAACCCCTCACTGATGCTACAGTCTCTGATCTTGGAGTAGCAAACAGCGCTGTGAGTGCGTCGGAGAAGTTCTCTGAGCCTGAGGAGCTTGGGGAACAGTCCATTTCGTCTCCGCACTCTCTTGAAAAATCACATCCGGAAAACACTGTTTCGAGCTCCGTGACTTCCGTCGCCACCGACACGTTGCTTCCCTCAGGAAGTGACGATACTTTACTTCCGGACCAGACAATTTCGGGTACCATCAGGTACAACCTTCGACCAAGGAAATAGAACTACGGCACGAGTTTCGTGCATCTGGAAAAAAAGGAAGTGTTTGGAATATTGTCTTGTTAAGAGAAAGTTTTGTTGAACAAAAAGGGATTCTGCTGGCTGGGGTTGGGAAGGACTAAGAAATCACGCGACCGTAGTGTCGCCAGCAACGAACATTGGGGCCGTCGATTGAGAAACTACGATGCCTGCCACCTTCACCGCTGCTCCCCGTACTGAACTTGTAAATAAGGGGGTGACCAAATCGAACAATGAACAATGTGCCTGGGCCCTGAAAACGTACTGTTGTGTTTTGATTTTGATTATTGTTATTTTTGCAACTGCTGCTGTAGGACTTTGGTATTTCGAAGAAGTCTATCCTTTGAAACCTTTATTACCGACCAAGATCGTACCAACTGTTTTGACTCCCTCTGTACACCTTCACACTCTGTCCCCTAGAGACTCCCAACATAGACAGAAGTATCATAATAACACTCTGATGATAGTAATGAACGCTACTCATGCCATTTTTAATAAAAGTAATTGTTGGATTTGTACTCATTTACTGCAACATGGGAACAAGGGACTGGGATGGTATATACATCCTCTACCTTTAACGACCTCATGGCTATAGACATTACAGACAATGATGCGGAATCTATGGATGATAACACATGGAGTTATTTTCAAAAGTATTAGGAATGATGTTTAGCACTTGGCATAGGTCAAAAGGAGGGTCTGTGGAAATCGAAATAATATTATACCTCCTATCGCATTGTTTGAATGTATGTTGGCCTACGCCAAGTTGTCTAAAAACATTGTGTAAATAGATTCCGCGGCAAGGTCTTGACCTTAATGTATTGTGCAAATCGCCATCTTGGATTTAGCCGCCATTTTAGGTTCTCTTGTAGTGTGGAAGTCACCCTGAACATCAAAATGGAAGCCGAATGACATTTCGTGTGGGATTCTGGCCGTTGTGACCTCCGCACACATGAATAAGTAATATGCCCGCAGGCCACTTGTTGGGGTCGCGAACTGAGACCTTGTCCTATCCCTGACCTATGTGTAAATGAACAACTGTATCAGCGGAACTGATCAAAATGCATACATTATGGGATTGACCTGGCAACGAACCCTAGGCCTGGTTCCAAGAATGGTTAACCCGCGAGGGGGTTGGCCAGAGCTGGATAAAAAGTATAAAAACCCGAGTATCCTAATGTACGGTCTCTCACACTAACACGGCGAACTACCGTTGATAGTTCGTTCTGTTACTCTGAGGGCCGAATAGCTATCCGTATGTCAATTGACTTTTGGTAATTGTTGTATCTTTGAATAAAGCGCTTTGTGTGTTCTTTGTAACCTGTGTTGGTGCGTTTGCTTTTGGGCTTCCCGGCCTCATATCAATTTTCCTGTTTCCACAGTACTTGCAGGGAATCCTGTACCTCCAGGGAGGAGCCTGGTTCCAGTGCAGCTGGCAGAGTGGCAGGCCTTGATCCACAGAGGTTTACCCACACTGTTCCCTAGGGATGGTTAAGGAGCAGAACTTTCCTCTACCTTGGATGCCGTCTGTCTTCACTTCTATGGCATTGGACCCTGGAATGGACTTCATTCCATACAGAAATCTAAAAGTGTATTCTCCTTCATTCTTGTGCCCAATGATGAATCAAGGAAAGAATAGGAGAACCCTTTTTAATAGAAACAAAATGTCACTGGGAGTTATTCTGCTGCAAGGAGTCCAAACCCTGTTGTCGCAACAAGTGAACCTTACCTTCTGTCATCATACCCTTAGTGACTTTCCCTGCAGGAAATCGAAGGTACAGAAAAGAGAAGAGCCTTGACAGAAAACTAAGATGGTGGGTCATCTCTTCAGGTCTACATTCGCTCTCTGGCTACTTTAACAATGCCCCTTTCCCATGCCTGCTGACTTCAAAAGGAACTCTGGTATGCAGTAGACTGGGGTGAAGCTGCATTGTAATTGTAATTCTAATGGGTTATTTATAACACACGTAATACACAGAGGTTTCTAAGCACGGACCTGGGGATCGAACTTGTGCTGCTCCTCGTCGTCTTGCTTCCAAGCCGAGTGCATCGCCCCTGAGCTATCCTCCCAAGACAATCCTCTCGCGCTCTGAAACACTTGTGTATGGGCGCGATATAAATAAAATATCATATCATTGTTACATCACTGCTGCCTTTGAATCTTTATTCCCAGGAGACCACCTGGGGAGGTGCCTATGCCCTGGGGGAAAGGGTGCCCTTTCTGCGGGAGAATTCAAAGGAGGCAGCCGACTGGCTATTTCCTCACTTGTCTGCAGTGGAGACAACCAGACTATCCATGAATACACATTGCCCTGACCTAGCGGGGCCTTGGTTTACAGATTTGACACTTGCATAATATCAAATTGTTTGTGGCTTACATATTTGCATGCTCTTATCAGTCACCATACCACAACAAAACATGGCTCATATTTAGAAATTACCTTCCAAACAGACTGATTAGGGCATTAAATTATCATAATCTAGACTAGAGCCTTTTGGGATCTGACTGTACCCCCAATAAAGCCTCGGGGGAAATGCTTCTTATTCTGTAGTGAAAATATTACTCAATTAAAGGAGTGGGCTCACCCCCTTAAATAGTGAATCTGTCACAGTTCATTGGTGCCTTTCTAGCCATTGGTAAGGGTCTGATCCTGCTGGAAGTGTTCAAAGTCTTTGCCTGATTATGTCAACCCTGCAGTGCTTTGTCTTCAGGAAGATGGTCGGTTTTCCCATCTGGATACAAACCCACTCACAACAGCTTTTAAACACAGGGCACTGTCTGGAAGTGAAAGAGTGTAGCAGATCTGATTGGCAGAACCCAATTACTACACCCCCTAAAATTTCCCAAAGTCTGGACAATTCCTCCAAGCAGATGGAAATCAGTCACACCTGATGTCTCTAAAACATAGGGCCTCATTACATGGACGGTGGTAAGGGTTAACGGTCACCGTTAATGGTAACGGTGACCGTTAACCCTTACCGCCGTACTACGAGGTCCCTTTGCTGGTTGGGGAATTTAACGCCTGCTTTTTGCAGGCGTTAAAACCCAACCCGCAAAGGGACCTTGGTGCTAATTGCGGCACCGCAAATTTGCGGTACCGTAATTAGCACCTTCCCCATTCCCATTATGCCCTATGGGGCAAAAATGGGAATGGGGAAGGGCAATGGTGGAAGGGGGAATTACCGCCCCACCAACCTTGGAGTAGGGCGGTAATTCCCCTTTCCGCCAAGGCGGTGCCGGTAATTTACCAGCATGGACCAAGGTGCTAATAGCACCTTGGTCCACCGCCTACCGTGTAATGAGGCCCATTGTCTGCAGCCTCTTATGAATTAGTCTAGCGACTCTGCATTGAGAACAGCCGTGTGGCTGCCACTTGCTATGAATTCTCTATCTTTTTTCAACTTTGCCATTCCAAATGTATCTAAATTTGTCTCCTGAATAAAAGCGGTAACAAAGTGTGTTTTACTCAATAGCTTGATGTGTTTTAGACCTCAATGATGAGGTCCTCAACGCTCTACGATACGATCTTCAGTAGAACGAACCAGAATCATCATGATCATGTGTAAAGATCTGATAAGCTCTTTAAATACCATGGCTTTCTTTGGTAAGGAAATAGTCCATGGTGGGATTCACTGCCACTTGCCTGCACTGTTAATAAGTGGTGATATGATCTGTGCTGATAAAACTCCTCTAGGGGCAAGTTGAAGGATATGACGGAGGATATGAAAAGGACAATAATAGTTTTAGCTTGTCAACACACACCGTTAGCACAAACCCAGAGATAATCCCTTAGACATGTAATAGGATTCAAGCTTCAACACCTAGGGGATAAAGCACTGTTACGGTAAACCGTGAACCCAGCAATTCATACTAAAACACACAAACATCATACCTTTGAGTAATCACTCAATGGTGACCACAAACCGTCTGGATTTGACACAATTAGTTAAACTAGGAGATAAGCTAAAGTAGACTGCATCAATAATTCCATTTAGGACAAACATGTACTTGCTGCTATTTGATCAACAGACATGTGAAAAAGGACCATTGGAAGTGGGTTACAGGAGGGGTCAAATCGTTATCTTCAAAGTGTATTCCAAATATTTGTATATAACAAATATTTGTTAGTTGGTTGCCATGACATAAATCCAGGCAATAGAGTAGCTTTCAATGTCGTATGACCATGCCACATATCTAAACAGTCAGATGCAGGAGACATTAAATGGGCAATATTTACCGATTCAGAGGCATGGTCTTCACAGTGTTGCCATTGTGGCTTGAAGCAGTTATTGGTCCTTATTAGCCAGTTGTTTCCGTTGGGAGATGTGGGAGAGTTTATGTGATCAAGTAAGGCATTCTGGTTGGCGAAGAATAGAGACTTGTCATTTAATGTCATTCTCGTTCTTACTGGAATGAAAAGACAATATTTAGATCTCTGAGGGCAGGGCACCCGATAGAAAAGGCTTACATGTATTGTCAGTGTAAGAAACTCTTCATTAATGTACAGCGTAAGTCCAGATCATGGGATGGGCTCGATTTTGTTGGCAGCATTTAGGATCTCTAGAATCTGAGTAAAATCTTAAGAAGTGGCAGGTTATGGCTCGTGATTTCATATTGCTCCATTTGTCTGCTTGGCCCTTTTTTTGATTAACTCATTGGGCCTCATTACAACGTAGGCGGCCGCGGAATGAACGGTGCCGGTACGGGACCGGCACCGTTCATTACGGGCCGCCACATTACGGGTCTGTTCGCAGGTGGTGATAAGGACATCTGGTCCAGACCAGACGTGCTTACCGCACCCATGAGCACACCAGGATGCTAACAACAGACCCGTCATTAACGGGTCCGTTGTAGTATCCTCCCCATTCCCATTGAGCCCTATGGGGGCTCAAATGGGAATGGGGATGTACCGGGTCCGGGTCCCGAGAATGGGAATTACCGGGCCCGCTAAAGTCGGCATTGCCCGGTAATTCACTATTTCTGGGACCCGGACCCGGTACCCGGTTTGTGGGTAGCCATGCTGCTAAGAATGGCATGGGTACCTCCAAACTCATAATGAGGCCCACTGTATATCCAGGGCTTGAAAGGTTTGCAACTTCAGCATCTAGGGAGTGCTATAATCAAACATCTGAGAGTGTCATCGCCATCACTCCCTTCAGGCACAGCATACAGATATACATTATTGTGCTGATTTGTATTTTCCAAATAACCAGTTTGTTTCTTCAATGTTCAAACCTTTTTTTCAAGTTCAGTAATTTGAGATGTAACATCTTGTAAGAGACAAAAAACAAGGGGGATCTTGGGAGTCCCTCTGACGTACATTAGTCCCGGTTACGAGAGACTTACCCAGAGTCTTTAGCTCACTATCTTTATCAGACAATATCTATCAGACTTTGTCCAAGACTGCAATTACCAACAGCAACCACAGACACGTGTTTCGGTCTGGTTGGACCTCATCAGTAGAGTGGAGCTGTGCCGCTCTAAGAATAGTGAGCAAGGGTTCCACGTCTAGATTCCCCTAGTAACTTAGGGTGAGACCCAAAGTTACTTAAATGTGCAAAAAACAAGAGGGGTCCTGGGATTCACTCTGCCGGACATTAGGCCCGGTTACGATCGATTTACCCAGGGTCTTGTAAGAGGCCCATATGTTTCTTTTTTTTTTTTTTTTTTTTTTTAAATGTATTTATTGGTTTTAACAGATTAACAAAAACAAGTATACATCGCTTGAGTATCAGACGAATAATCAGAAAGTAACGTAACCCTCCCACCCCCACCCCCCCAACTCAAGACCAAGTAAACATTATTGTCCCATTACGATAGGCCAGATTGATGGCTAGGGAAGTCCGATCCATCCGAGGCATCGTCAGAGTTATTAGGATGCAGAAGTGGCTCAGTCAAGGCCACCCAGCGTTGTAGTTCTCCGCTGGAGTCTAGCCTTTGTTCAAGGATTGCCGTTTCCCACGCGCCAGTCTCCGCCGTTATCCATTTAGTCAGGTCCCCCCACCACAATGCCTCATGCGGGGCCCTAGGGCTCTTCCATCCCATGGCTATGCGCCTCTTCGCAGTTATGTAGATCAAGTCTTTGAGCTTGTTCAGAGGTTTGTTTTTGTGGTTGCGTTTGCATCTGCCCAGGATGCATACTGCGGGGCAGTTCACCTCTAGCTCGATGTCTGCGTCCGCCACCCTCCCCTGAACCTGTGTCCAGAAGTGGCGTATCTCCGGGCAGCCCCAGAACATATGCGTCATACCCGCCTTCGGCTCCCTACATTTGGGGCATAGCTGGACCTCGGCTCCCCTGAAATTAGATATAGCCTCTGGTGTTAGGTAGGCTCTGTTAGTGATGTACAGTTGAATGAGTTGCAATCGGGCATTCCTGGAGACTTTTTTATGGTAGTGGGTTATTTTCTCCCATTCGGCATCCGTGAAGTCTAAGCCAAATTCGATTTCCCATTTTGCTCTACATTTAAGCTCGGTGTTAGTCGTGCCCTGGAGCAGGGTTTCGTACAATCGCGAGGTTTCATGGCCGCCCTCGGCTGTGTTCAATAGTGTTTCTATGACCGTATTTTCCGTCATGGGGGTGGTAGCCTCCGGCCATCTGACCCTAATGGCGTGTATCACTGCCCCATGGAGCAAAAATTGGCCAGCGGGTAATCCCGTAGTTTCAGCGAGATCAGGAAAGGGCATGATCTCTTCATCCCGCATTAAGTCTCCCAGGGTGGCCACTCCGTAAGGTTCCCATTGGGTGCGTGATTCGTGAAAGCCCCATGGCTGATGAGCCATAATTGCTGCTATAGGGATTTGAGGTGAGAAAGGATCAGCTGGCCCCACAGTTTTGCACGCTCTGTTCCAGAGCTTTATTCCAAGTCTAATTAAGTATGGAAGGGGCTGTGTGAATCTGCCCTGTGCCCACAGTAGGTCCCTCAGGAGGAGGTAGGGTAATGCAGGTTGGAGGAGCCGAGTGTCCGAGGAGGTCTCATCGGCCATCCATCGCATCACTTGCCTTAGCTGGCTCGCCAGGTAGTACAATTCGAAATTAGGGACCTTAACTCCTCCCCTCTCGTAAGGTCTTTGGAGTGTGTCCAGCGCCACCCTGTGTCTGCCCTCCTGCCAAAGGAACCGTCTGCATAGTTTGTTTATGTTTTTAAAGAAGGAGGGGGGGATATTGTAGGGAACGTTTGTAAAGTTATATAGTAGGCGGGGGAGAGCAACCATTTTGAGTAGACCGGCCCTACCGGCCATCGAGAGCGGAAGCTTACCCCAGAATTCCATAGATTTTTCTAGAGCGTCTTTGGCTCTCACCGTATTAAGTGTATGTTCCGTGAATGGGTCCCGGTGTATGGTGATTCCCAGGTATCTAAAGGAGGTCGCTTGCCATTCTAGATCTAGGGAGGGGAGGGATCCAGGGCCATCTTTATGTAGGGCGGCAAGCGGGTAGAGGCAGGACTTATCTTTGTTAATACGGATACCCGTGTATCTACTGAATCCGTCCAGTGTTTCTAGGATGTAGGGCAGGAGGTGTTCGGGGTTATGTAAGAACAATAGCGTATCATCCGCATACATAGAGACGAGGTGGGTCACTCCGTCGATTACAATACCCCCATCTCCGTATTCCTGCCTAAGGTACGTGGCTACGGGTTCGGTGGCGATGATGTATAGCATCGGGGAGAGTGGGCAGCCCTGGCGAGTGCCTCTATGTAACGCCCATTTGTTTGAGAAGGTCCTGTTCGTGCGCACCCTAGCGGTGGGGTTGGTGTAGACTAGCCGGGTCCATTTCAGGAAGGCAGGTCCTATCCCCATTTTAGCCATAGTGGCATAAAGCCATTCCCAACGCACTGAATCAAAGGCCTTGGTGGCGTCTAGTGACGCCACCGCGTATTTCTGAGGCCTCTGCTCCGTGCTGTACATAATATGGTGCAACCTACGCAGGTTCTCTGTTATGGAGCGACCGGGCACGTAACCCGTTTGGTCCTGGTGGATCAGGTGGGGAATTACCCTTCGCAGTCTACTAGCTAGCAGGGAGGTTAGGATCTTGCAATCGACATTTAACATGGAGAGGGGTCTATATGAGCCGCAGTGCGATCCGTCTTTCCCGGGTTTCAGGAGAGGGACAATCACCGCCTCCCTCATGGAGTCGGGGAGGGCACCCCGCTCGTAGGCTTCGTTGAACACCTGTGCCAACAGTGGGGCCAAGGTCTCCTCGTACAATTTATAAAATTCCCCAGGGAGGCCATCAGTGCCTGGGGACTTACCGGTTGGGAGTGACCTAATGATTGCCTTGACCTCATCTGGGGTGATGGGTTCGTCCAAGGCGTCCGTCATATGGGGCTCTAGCCTGGGGAGATCTATGTCGTCCAGGATGTCCTCTATGTCGGAGACGTCCACGGGTGGGGGTTCGGCGTATAAATTGCTGTAAAAGTCAGAGAACACCGAATTAATTTCAGTCTGGGTGTGCACTAGGGAGCCATCTGGTTTGAGTACTTGGCAAATGGGTGTTCTGGGGGCTTCTCTCTTGTACAGCCAAGCTAGGAGTTTACCAGGTTTATCACCTAGAGCGTGGGTACGTTCAGTGTGTTTGGCATAGCTCAGCCTACCCAGGGACTCCCAGTGCGTGAGACAGGTTTGTTTGAGGTCAATCACCTTCTGTAAATGTTCTGGGGATGGGTCTAGTCTGCCTTCGAGCTCCCCCAACTCACTCTCTGCATGTTCTAAGGAGGAAGTAATCGACCTCAGTGCTCCGCCCATGGTTGCAATCATCTCCCCTCTCAGGACCACCTTGTATGCCTCCCAGGCGGTGCCTATGTGTTTAACACTGTTGAGGTTCCTTTCCCAGTAGTCTTCAGTCCTATCAGCAATGTGTTCGCGGAGGGCTATGTCTAGGAGAGCTTCAGCCCTAAGTTTCCAGGTGGGGACCGGGGGTCTAGGCGGGTAGATCTCCCAGGTGGCTACTAGTGGGGAATGATCGGACAGTACTCTGGGCTGGTACTGAGCACCGCCGAACGTTGCCTGTTGTTCTAGGCTCACGAAAAGGTAGTCTATCCTAGTGTGGACTGCGTGAGGAGGGGAGTAAAAGGAGAACACACGTGCATCTGGGTGCTGTTCTCTCCACAAGTCTCGGAGTTGTAACTGCTGTATCAACCTTGACAGAATTTTGGCAGGCGGGGAAGGGCGTGTATGTTTATCGTCCGACCTGTCTCTCAGGGGGTCTAAGGTGCAGTTATGGTCGCCCCCCCATATCATGGTTTGGTCCCTGTAAGGGCCGAGGCGTGGATACAGGGAGTGGAAGAAGGTGGTTGCATCATGGTTGGGTGCATAAGTGCTGACTAGACAAACCTCTCTCCCTTCAATGGTGCCACATGCAATTGCCATCCTGCCCTCATTGTCTGCTTTGGAGCCGACCAACCGGAAGGGGACAGAGGGGTCCACCCAGATCAGGACACCCCTGGCGTAGGAGGAGTAGGAGGAACCTACCAGGGTACCACGCCAGGCCTTTGCCAATGCTTTCAGTTTGTCCGATGTAAGGTGTGTTTCTTGTAGCAGGGCTATTTTGGTTTTGCTTCTTTTAATATAGGAGAGTATGCGCCGTTGTTTCACGAAGCTGTTCATGCCTCTGACGTTCCACGTCAGGATTTTCAACGAATCGGCCATGTGAGATTTGGGATTCTGGTGGCTATGTCCAACGCCCCCGGGAGCACCACCAGTGGCCGGAGGATCGTGGGGGTCTTGTGGTTTCCTGGAGATTCGTGCATGCGGGTCTCAGCCGGGTTACTTGCACCCCTGAACTTCTGCTTCAGTGACTGCCAGCCTATCCAGCGGAGGGTAGGTGCCTCGTCCGTGCTGACTGAAATGGATGTTGGTGGTCTTGGTTGTCCCTGATTCGGGCACTTAACAACTGTGCCAACTTCCCCTATCCCTCCCCCCCGTAACTGTGAACTTCCCCAACATAAACCAGGTCGAGTGAGGAGCTCCTCACTATGACAGACCCGTTTCCGCTCCTTTAGACCGAAGGACGGTCGCATGGTGCCCTACGGGCGGGTAATGAGTACCCTTAACAAGAAAGAACTTCCAGGGGTAGGAGAGTGTTCGTCCGGGCGCCTCGTGTTATGAAATCCGGTCAGCTGCGGCGTAAGTGGCCGTTCCATGGTGGGGCCTCCGAAAGGCACCGGGGCCCTGAGAGACGGGGCTCAGCGGGGTTGTCGTTTCCTGACTTCGACATCTGGGATCTGCTCCCTGTCCATCCAGTCTCGGGCCTCTGCCGGGGTATCGAAGAGGTGAGTTCTGTTGTTTCGTATCACCTTCAATCTGGAGGGGTAGAGGAGCATGTAGCGTAGGCCTGCAGCCTTCAGTCTTGCTTTGGTGTGTATGAACTGTGCCCTCTTCATTTGAACCTGAAATGTATAGTCAGGGTAGATGGATATCTTGGCTGAACCCCTGCAGATCTGGCCGCCTGACCGCGAGAAGGTGAGGATGGTTTCCCGGTCTCTGTAGTTAAGTACTTTTGCGATCACGGGTCTGGGTGGGCTGCCAGGAGGGGGTTTCGATGTGAGGGATCGGTGAGCCCTTTCGATTACAAAGCCCTGAGAGAGTTTTTCTGCTCCAATCTCCTGTATCAGGAGATTCTCTACGAAGTTCGTGGGGTCCGATCCCTCGATGCCCTCCGGGAGCCCCAGGAGGCGAATGTTGTTGCGGCGTGCGCGCCCCTCTGCCTCCTCGACCCTGTCTTCTAGGTTTTTAACTTTTTGTTGAAGTGCATCGACATCTTTGAGGAGCACTGTCTTAGCTTCCGTGTTCTCGCGGACCTGGGCCTCCAGCACCTCTGTTCTGCCGGCCAGGGATCGGACGTCTTGGCGCAGGAGGTTCAAGTCTATGGCGACAGCGTCTATTTTATGCTCCACGGCTGCCTGGGAAAGTTTGATAGCTTCAAGGATCTGTGTGTTACTAGGTTCCGCTGAAGGCCCCAAGGGGTCGGGTAGGTCTGCAGCAAGAGTCTCGCTCATGTTATCTGGCGCTGTGGGCCCCGCCGCCGTGAACGTGTCGATGGTGGTCTGACGTTGCTTAGCCCTTGCTCCTTTGGTAGACATGTCGACTGAGCCTCCGGGCTTCGCTGTTACCGAGGTGGCCGGGGTGAGCCGCGATGGAGTGGCCGAGGAAGCCGTATCGGGTGGGCCGCGATGGCGGATCGCTGTATGCTGTGGGCGGCTCCGTAGGCACAGGGGGGACGGATAGTGTGCGCCGGGGCCGCTTCTTCGGGTTACCAGGCCGGGCACGCCTGTATGTGTCGGTTGCGTTAGTCCCCCCCGCTCACCTCGAAGGGCCTCCGAGACCCTGGCTCCCGGTTCTGTGGCTGGCAGCGCCCTCGTCCGGGACGTTCCAGGCTGGTCGTCCCGTTGGCACCGTCGTTCGCGCTCCAAGCTTCACGGGTGCCCCACAGGCCCCCCTCGTCAGTCCAGCTGGGCGTTCGTGTGTCCTCGGCCCTCAGCTGAGTGTTACGGCGCGAGCGGCTTTAGAGTGCGGGCCGCCGCATCTTGCAGGGCTCGGGAGCCGCCATCTTGGCCCTGGTCCGCGGGATCGTGTCGCACGGTCTATAGGGCGAGACCGGTCCTCCAGGGCCACAGGAATCGACCCGCAGGTGCAGCAGGATGTCGGCCCTCGATGAGGCGGTTCGTGGGGTTCGGAGCCCCCGAAAAAAGTAGTTAAAAGCAGCTTATGATGGTCGCATCAAGCGGAGCGCAAGGAGCGAACGTCCTCTTCACATGGCGGTTAGCCACGCCCCTGGCCCATATGTTTCTAACCCATCCTGCCTGGCATGGATATTGCCTAGGGCAGATTGTATATGTGCCAGGTCCCTTTGTATAATTTCTATGTCAGGGTGGTGTTAGGTCGAGACGTTTTTAGAAATAACGATTTTGAAAAAAAAAATGATTAGAAAGTCCGCTCCACTGAGTGGTCTTTCTAAATCGAACTGTCACACCCCTGCCGCACACAAATGCGCGCAGGGGCTGATAGCCACAACAGGACCCGGAAGCACGGTCGAGGGTGACCAGGTAAGTGTGTGTCTGTGTGTGTGTTTGTGTGTGTGTTGTATGTGTGTGTAACTTTGGGTTGGAGGTTTTGGGAGGGGCAGGAGGCGGGGGGCTAACGGTGGTGAGTTTGGGGGATGAAACCCATCGATTTTGAATAAATCACTGCAGAAGGGGGGTGGGTTGTAGGCGTCAGGGTCATGTGGGTGGGGTGGTGGGGCGAGGGAATTTATTTCTCTTACTTTTTGTAGGCCGCCTAAAATCGGCTGGAAAAAAACAGTCTTTTTGTTAAGCAAACTACAAAAAGCGAAATTATGACATAGAACTGTCAGGGTTTGCTAGTGCCATAAATGTTTTCTATGATGAGCAGCCAGACATGATCTCTGCCAGTGTGGGTTCAGATGCTGCCTTAGTGGGCAATGGGCCGTCTGCTTTCCTCTTTGCTCCTGCCACAAACATTGATGAGATGCCTTTCTGAGCTGATTTGGCCATCAGCATAGCAATACTGAAAAGGCTTTGGAGCCTACACTTACTTCACAGAACCTGGTGTACAAATATCCTTGCACGCAATTAGGGCTCAACCAGGTTCCTAGACGTCAGTGGTTTTAACTGTTCACAGATGGATTGTTCTAGTGCAGATTCTAGTGGAACATGAATTCAGTATTGATGGATATTGGGTTACACAGCTACACTGCATTTGGTAGACTGTGACACAAGGTTTCTCACACTATTTCGGGATTCTATGCTTGTTTATCTGCTCTCTGCTTGTTGCCTCGCAATGTCTCATAAATTTGCTGGGAACATCTATGTCGATACTTAATTAGACACTTAGGGCCTCATTATGAGGGGGGCGGTAATTGATTGCCGGCACTGGTAAGGGCACCGGTGCCGGTAATCCCTTACCGCCCTACTACGAGTTCCCTTTGCGGGTCCTCCCTTAACGCCTGGTTTTTCCAGATGTTAAGGACGGGAGGCGCAAAGGGATACCGGGGTCAATAATGGTACCGTTATTGTCGCCTTCCCCCTTCCTATTGAGCCCTATGGGAGCTCAAATGGGAATGGGGAATGGCTCTGGTGAATGGGGAATTACCGGTCCCGCCGACCTCGGAATGGACCGGTAATTGCTCCATCCACCAGACCAGAGTCGGAAGGATTTTGGAGGCAGCCATGGCGTAATGAGGCCCTTATTGTACTTATATACGTGGCTTCACTCACACAACACCTGCATAACCTAGCCTCCTCTAAGCATCTATCTCACCATCTATATTAAAGTTGTTAATTTATGACCTATGAATAAAATGTCCTTTGCTCAGTGTCGAGAGTGTCATGCAAAGTTACATGTGATCCGGGATGCAGGTTCTTAGAGATTGTTAAGGCTATTATGATAACACATTTTCTGGGAGAGATGACGTTTTAGATCATTATGATGGTGGAACCCATCTCACAATGCCAAATGGCCATACTGCATGCAGGTCTCACCGATGAATTTACAGCCACTCAGGGTTTCTACGGTCTCGCTAGCCCACAGATTACCCAGCCATGATGAAGGATTGCTGGGGTCTTAGCTCTGTAGTGAATATCGAGCCGTGCAGTCCTCCAGTGTAATTCCACCAAAAAAGTGCAATGTCACACTTGTATGTCAAACATTGAGTATAGTGGTAAAGTGCATTGTAATAACGTCCTGCACAATTGTTGGGGGATGTTTGGTGTCACCAGCTTTTTTATACCATTCTGCGCAAATGAAACCTCGTGGTAAAGAGAAACCATTTGATGTTTCAGCAGTCTTCAGTCTATCAGCAGGGGAGCTGGGCACAATAACATTACATTATTTCATTTAGATCTGTAAAGCTCAAGTTAGGCCTGAGGATGATGAAGATGTTGCTGCCATCTTGGATTAACCCAAACCAGACGTCCCAGTCATACAGTCATATTGCTTTGAAGGGGTTCTCCTTGCCCCTGACAGCTCATTGTTTGCTATTGGGGTAAACACAATTCATGATCTCTCCTTCATTGACCGCTTTTTTGCTTCCACTTTTTACATTCTCACAGATACCCTGACATTTCTGACTTCTTGCGGGTCTACCATGAGACACAATGATCAGGTGTTCCTTCTGCCTGTGTTACCATGGACTCGCAGGTGTGATTTGTTGGTAAACAGTCTTTGACTTCTGGGGTTGCTCCCCATTCTATATAGGTTGATATCTCTCCATCTACATATTCTAGCATTGCCCCTTAACTCAACAGTATGACCTTCACCAGTATCCTTGTCATACTATCTGATTAATCTCTGCTGATTTTTAATAAGGAGACCATTGTCATGGGTGCCGCTCCTGCCCCCTTTTTATCACAACATACTTTTATGCATTTCAGTATGACCCTTGACCTGCTATTAAGGATTATTCAAAAGGAAAGAGTAAGGCATCACTTCCCTTACATAATGTCATTTATCGCTTCAGAACAGAGGTTTACTTTGACTTTATTGATTGGGTATTAAGCAGGGAATGGTATAATATTCAATGGTGCAGATACTATGGACTGATTTATCTTTTGCCTTCGCTAGAACATTTGACCCACTCAAATCCCCTCCTTAACCAGATTTTAAAGAGATAAAGGCTCTCATCTTGTTTGGTGTCACTATTTCAGATCCATTTATTTGTTAAATAAAACTATTTCTTTCATGCTGTCCACTACAATATCATTTGTTATACTGAGCTAAACAGATCTGGATGAAAAGTAAAATAATTCTGTGTATTGGTTTTCATCAAACTACATGTGCCAGAGCATAACCTTCATCTGCAGCCGTGGAAAGTGTTGAGGCAGAGAATAGTGTTGTACCCGATTCAAGGCCACAAAGAGAATCGGATCTCTGATCTTAGAGCAAGAGAAAAAAACTACTCCTGAGCATCTAACAGACTTACTATTGGACTTCAAATATGTTTTAGGTATACGTCTTGAGTATCTAGGAACTGTAAGGGGTCAGAAATGATAGATGGACACATGATTGTTGTATTCTTAAGTAAAGACATTTTTATTACATAAAAATGGGTTGAAAAAACGCCTCTCTACTCCTATTCTACAGAGGAACTTCTCTACCTACAAACTAAAACTAAGGATTCTGTTTGTGTCAGGGTGTCAGTAACCGAAAGTCATCCTTGTGTCCAAAACAACCGATCCTGACCGTCACACTTATAAACAAACAACAAAAGGTGCAAGGAAATGTCTTTAACTTGATTTTAGAAAACATGTTCAAAACTAGAAGTGTGAGAATGACTCCAATGAAAATATCCTCCAAGGTAAAGAACCTTGGATCCAGAAGGTGACCCTCTTCCCCTGGATTCATAAACAGGATAGCAAAATGTCTCTTTAGCAAACAGTTCCACAGTGTCTTCACTGGACTCACAAAGTTCAAGTTCAAGCAAAAGGTTCTGTTGAATCAAAAAGTTCTGTAACAGTCTTTCTGTGAAAGTTCTTGTATCTTTGCAGATTACCTGGTATACTGCCCACTGCCTGGTGTATTCGCCTGCCGGACTTCTCTTTAGGATTTTCCGATCACCTGGCATACGCTCCTGCCAGGGATCTTTGTACAATTGCAACTGCCTGGTAAACCCGCCTGCCAGGACTTCTTATGTGCTTCACAGTTCCTTGATATACCACAACAGCATATATCATGTGATGCTTGGTACATCTTACATCTATCTGTGGTAATATTTTACTCAAATGTACTTGCTCAAACCTCTTCCCTACTTTAGCATCTGATGCATCTGTATTTGATTAGGGTTTCCCTTATTTTACCATGTCTGCATTCAAACATTCTTCTTAGTGAATCCTGCCTTTGTAGATTGCCTTGGCTGCATTCAAAACATTTAGCCTTTGTACTTTGCCTTGACTGTATTCAAATAATCTTGGTCTTTGTATATTTTCTGTATCTAACATTCTTCTTATTGGGTGTTAAATTTGTACTTTGCCTTGACTGCATGCGAACAAACGTTTCCCTTGTATATTTTCGCATCAGCAATCTTGTATCAGTCAATCACTTGTTGGCACAGATGACGTTGCATTGGGCAGACTCACCGGTCTTTTCCAGCATCTCCGACATTGCTTGTGCCTCTGCGTTATGGTTGCTCCTTCTGCCTTCCTGGTTGGAGTGCTGGGATGCTCCCCCAGCATCAGGCAAGGCTCCACGGTTAAACACCAGCTCTCCTTCTCTGCCTGGGATGAATTCTGCTGCCTGGTCAAGCGGTCAAAACTTGAGGAGCTCCTTCACTGCTCCCGGCATCTCCATGGCCCTTCTTGCTGGCACACAGCATCTATCTCCCTGTCCCGGTGGCCTTCTCTTCTTCGCCAGCTCTCTTGTTGTGCCTCGCGCTTTAGTAGCCCCAGCATGGTGGCAACGGCTCATTCTGCACTGCTCACTACACCTCTCACCTCCACATTGCGGTTGCCATTTTTAAATGTCCCGCTCTTCGCAGGTTTGGAAAAACAACTAATCTGTATGTTGTACTTTGAGCTCCTGTCCCTTTACACAAACTGCCATGTGATCCTCCCTCATGTAACCAGCCCCCTGGGTCAGGATCAGGTAGAGGCTGCTGGCCACATCGGAGGAGGTTCCCACCGGGGAATCCGTAATGACTGCATTGGATTAATAACAGAACCCATTCTTATTAACATTGCGTGTATGATAAATATTAGATGTTATCAATATCTTCCCTTCATAGTTTTATGTCTACTCCAGCAATTAGTGACATTTGCAATATATTTGGGCCTCATTATGACCCCGGCGGTAGCTGTGCCGGTATGAATGGCACGGCTGCCGCTGGAGTCGTGTTTTTTACCGGCACCTGGCTATGGGGAATAACCAGGGCATTACAGCCCCGGCAGTCCCGGTAATTCCCCAAAGCCAGGCGCTGGTGAAAATTACTCCCCATTCCCATTCGAGTCCCATAGAACAATGGGGAGGACGGAAGCACCTTCTGTCAAAGTCTACGAACGGGTGCCGTACCGCCCGCCAGGTCAGGCCTGGCCAGAGGGATGGCACCCACCCGCAGAACTTGCAGTATGCCGGTCTGGTAACAACGGTGCCGGTAGCTTACCGGCACCGTTGTTACCGGACCGGCATACTTATAATGAGGCCTATTATCCTTTATATTCATAAATAGAAACACATTAAGAATGCTGTCACTCTTTTGTTTAGCATGTATGTATATGTATTCATTAGCAGAGATAATATATGAGCATTAAAAATAGTTTAGTCATAGATGCAGTTCCTAATATTAGCAAGAATGTACTTAAATAGATTCCTAGCATAATACACATTTCTTATTCACTTCTATAATGAGAAAGTAACCAACAACCAATAAGCATTGTATTTGTGGTGATTGTGGCCTAGTAAAACATAACATTATACTCACTGTAGTGTTATTAGAATTTTCGAGCTGGTTCACAGGTATGGTTATATATACCAATCCCTGTAAAAAGGGTTACAAAAATTCTGTCAAAAGTCCTTGGTTTCTAAGGGCAGTTACCTAAAACAACCTAAAAGCAATGTAAAGCCATGCATAAAAAAACTACAGTTAAAGCATTTTAAATCCCCCCCGAGGAATTATCTCTTTCCTCCTCTGTTCAGTGATGGATCCACTTATCCTGGCCAAGGAAATGTGAGTGGCAGCACATCTGGTGTTATGCACAATGCCGAAACACAGTGTCATGATTAACCCAGTGCATCACCAGCATAGGGCTAGTTGAAAGGCTACCTACAACATCATGGGGTCTCTAAATGGTGTAACAATGGCATAAATATGTTGCACAAATTGATATCAATGGCTTATTTCAACCCCCAAACTATTGAAACAGTCAAAACAATTACATTTTGGAAACATTGGCAAAATTGCCATGGTTTAGGTCCATGGGCAGGTTTACTCTATAATGGTGAAGTCATTTGAAAGTTGTTTGCTTCTTCTCACGAAAGCAGCTCAGCTTTCTTGTTTAGTTATGCCTTCAAATTATTGAAGCAAGCATACAAATTAGAATTTGGAAAAATTGGTAAAGTGTCAATTATAGCACTATAAGCAGGCTTGCTATCTCATGGCTTAAAATTAAATTAGATGTTGCTTTATTTTACCCAGGCAGTCTAGCTTATCAATCAGCTAGGCCTTCAGCTCTGCCCTTCAGGAATGTAGCCTTTGGCTACCTCTGTGTTCTTCAGTGGTCTGTGTATTTCTGATGTCCAATGCAGCTAGTTATAAAGGGTTTAGTCCCACACATTAGGACCATTTTAACCATCCTTATTTTCTTGCCAGCCAATCCTGACTCTAACAGCCAGCTTGTCTAACTCAAGGCAGAGTTAGACAAGCTGTTGCAGGCGCGTTATTGAAGCAATTGAGTTGTTGGAGTGGCTATTGCCAGTGGTGTTGACAAGGAAGCAGGATGGGGGCCTAAGGATGTGTGTAGACTTGTGGGATCTGAACAGTGATATTTGGGTGGACAGACACCCGCTTCCCAACATCAACAAGCTAATGACCACAATGGCCTGACTGTCATGGTTTTCCACATTGGATTTATCTTCGCCCTATAATCAGGTCGATTTGCATGAGACTTCATGCCATTTGACTTCTTTTGTGACACCTTTTGGAGCTTTCATGTTCTACAGGATGCCATTTGAGTTGGCATCCGCAGCAGTGGTGTTTCCGCATTTAATGCAAGAGGTGTTTGTGGCTTAGCTGGTGTGAATAATTTTCAAGATGATATTCTAGTGTGGGGGAGGACAGAGGATAAACACGATGGGAGGGTGCACCAGGTTTTCAGAGTGTTGCAGAAGAAAGGGTTGACTGTGAAAATGTCAAAGTGCCAGTTGAAAGTCTGGTGCGTTACATAATTGGGCCACACCATTGATGGGGATGGAATAAAGCTTAACAATAGTTTGATGTGTTGAAGGGTGTGCATCTGTTAAGGGGTCAAAGGAACAGCTGAGTTCTTTTCTTGGACTGGCTGAGTTTGATGTAAAGTTCATTCCAGGGTACACAGAAATTACCGTTTTCCTGATGGAGTTGCTCAAGAGGCATGTGAAGTTTGAGTGGTCAGAGGAGTGTGAAGTCAAAGGGAGTTCGAATGTGTGAGGAAGTGCGTGGATGAGGCTCTGTTGTTATTAACATTTGATGTGAAGTGCAGGACTGTTTTGACTGTCAATGCCACAGAAGTGGGTCCAGGGGAAGTTTTGTCACAGTGGAGGGAAGGGTAGTAATAATCTGTGGTGTTTGCATCCAAGGTTTTGTGTGACCCGGAGACTAGGTGCTCTGTCATTGAAAAGAAGGTGTTTGCTGTGTTCTGGGCATCCAAGCATTTCAAGACACTTCTGTGGGGCTTGCCCTATTTGGGGCGGACCAATCATAAGACGTTGGTGCATGTACTTACCACCAAGGGTTTGGGGTCAGTTTCCCCTAGAATTGCACAGTGGATGGTTGGGTTGCAGGAGTATAACTTTGTGATGGAGTATGTTCTGGGTCAGAGGAATGTTGTGCCAGAGGGCCTGTCTTGGTTACCGGGCCTGGCAGTGAGGCAGAGAGTTTGGAGAACGTGGAGTGTGGGCCGGTTGAATGTGTCATACCAGGTACAGACAAGGGGGAGTGGATAAGGGATAGCACTTGTGATCCTGAATTGGTAGAGATAAGGAGGGGCCTGAGAGAAGGGTGGACTCCCATTAAAGATTCAGAGATCAGTTTGAAGCATGCGCTAGTTGCCAATGAGCTTGTGGAGAGTGCCTGGGGTATGATGAGAGGGAACAGGTTGGTGTCTCTGGCCAGTTTACATGGTAAATTGGTAGTCTCGATCCATGAGGGGCATATGGGGCTGACCTCTGACCAAGAGGAGGTTTAGAGAGTGTTACGGGTGGCATGCGATGGATAGTGATGTGGGGAGGAGGGTCAGAGATTGTGTCCCATGCGCTGTGAGTGACAAGTCCCAGGTGGTCAGGACGCAGCCGGTGCATCCGGTTGTGATGCCGGACAGGGTGTGGAGCCAAGTTGCATTGGACATAATAATACCTTTTGATGTGTTGACTGAGGGGGACAAGTTAATTTTTGTTCTGATCGATTACACGTCCATGTAGATTGAGTTTGCTCCTGTACATTCTGTTATGACTGGGTCGGTGCTCAGGTTTCTTAAGAAAGTTTTTGTTTATGGAGGATTCTCCAGATAGCATTGTCACTGACAATGAGGTGCAGTTCATTTCACAGGAGTTGAGAGATTTACTGAGGGAGAGGAGAGTAGAGCATCACAGAACAGCTTTGTACAACCCAAGGGCCAATGAGTTGGTGGAGCGTGGCAACAGAATTGTGAAGAGAGTGACTCAGCATTGGCAAAAGGTCTGAATTAGCAGGTTGTGTTGTCGCATGGTGTTGTTGCGCATACAGAGACTCCCAACAGTGTGTGCTTTCGAGATCATGAGGGGTAGGAGGCTAAAAGAGAGAGTCAGATCCAGATGGTTAGGTAGGGGTGCACAGTCTGTTCTGGATTTTGAAGATGTGATTGCTGCAGAAAGAGAGAAGCAGAGGCTTTCAACAGAGGGAGAGTGTGCATGACACAAGGAATTAGTGGTCCAAGTGGGAGACATATTGAGGGTTAAGAGTCCACATTTTATGAGGAAAGGGTTGATCGTGTTTCTTCCTCCCAGGCAGGTGGTTAGAATGGGTGGTGGCTACGTGAAGATGAGTGATGTCACTGTGTGCAGTAAAGGGAGTATTTCTGTGCAGGATGTGTCTGAGGTGTGGTGTATGGGTGATGGGGGAGTGGAGGTGACTGCGGCCGCGGAAGGAGGTGAGATGCACCAGCAGAATCCTACTGTGGGAGAGGTGCCACCCTCTGTCATGAAGCATATGTTAACTTTTGTTGAGGGGCACAACTGTTGCTGGCATTCCAGAGGAGTGGGGGTTGTGTGTTTCCACTAGGGCTCGCAGACTACCCAGAAGATTGGAGGATTATGTGTGCCAGTCATTGTGTTTCCCTGTTGTTGTTTTGGGGTTCTTTCCTGGTTACTGTCTTTCTCATTTTCTTTCTCTCTTCTGCCTTGGCACGCTTTTCCCTTCTGTATGTGTTTTCTTTTTCTTTTCTTTCTTTTCCCTTCTTTCCTTTTTCTGGGTGTTAGGTAAGGTAAGGAAGTGTGTTATATCTTTGTGCTTGTGTGTGCGCGCACTGTTCTCAATTCCTTGTTCAAATGTTTATTTTTGGTTCAGTTCCACGGATGGAATTACCTTATTATCTGCTGTAAGGAACTGCTTCGAGAGGCAGCATGGTAAATCCTCAGGCTCCTTATCATGATGCATGCTTACAGGTAGCAAATAAGTTGTTAGGTATTAGAGATAGGAATCAGGAGCTAAGATTTCTCCTGGAGAGCCCACTGGCTCCCATCACCCAGGCTACATGTCTGTCCAACTGACCTGGCGGAACTCCAGACAAACCACAACATTCTCAACTCCTGATTCAGCACCTTGAGGACATTCCATTATGTCACAGCTCCACTCACACATAATGACAACAGGGGAGGGAAGCAGGATACAACACACCTCCTTTCCTTATGGTAATGAGAGATACACACCAACACAAAGGCGAATAGGAAAGCACAATACATCTGTCTCTTCATTCATGGCCTAACCAGCCACTTCATAATAAAATAGGGGCATGGTAGAGTTGAATGTTGGTTTAAATTTGTCTTTGGATGCTATGTCCAAGATCCAACAGCGGCTCCCTTTTGCTCGAACAATACTACCCTTGACTATTACGGAATGAAGCTAAATCAGGCTACATTTTTATCCCTTGTCAAACCCTGATTGTGGACCGGTTAAGATGGACAGATCGGGCGATCTCCTTCCTCAGCGGTTTTATGGCTGTGAAAATGAACATCCTCCTCAGGCCTCTTTATCATGCACTTGCCCTTCCGGTTTTGGTAAATTCTAAAGTTTATATGGGCGAAGAGCAGGCCCTGTGCTTGCCAACCAAGACTTACATGCCCACAAACACTGCAGAGTTTTGAGACTTTGTATTCTGCAGAGTTACATCAGAGTGGCTAACACCTTGAACCTAATGACTTGGGGTGAACTTGCGCTGAGAGGGCCCTCTAATTGGACACTGAACAATCTGTAAATAAGCACCGTTTATTGGCTCTGCCTTTTCTCAATAGAATTCACAGAATTGCAAGGGGGCCGCTGCTGCCATCCACTATCATCTCCCTGACTTACTGGGAGAAAGATATCAGATTGTGGAAGGTTCCAAGGGGCTGCAGACCTCGTACCCTGGTCGTTGGCAACCCATATCTCTCACTTGGCTTAAGGTGTGCTGACTTCCTGGCTTGGCAAATCTGTGGCCTACTACATCTGAGTCGACTTTATGGTGGAAACACCTCACTTACCTTTGAAGGATGCAAGGTAGTCCCTGAGTGCACTGGATCCCTAACCCTGATACGGTCGCAGCTGGAGTGCATCCTCTTACAGCTTTTGAGTTCACTGAGCAGGAGGGCTCTCCTAAATGGAAGATCTCAAGATTATATAAGCTGTTAGTCAGATCTGATCCCTCTAACAGAATTGCTTACATGGAGCAATGGGAGACAAATTTAGGTGTTCCTAACTTGGAGGACTGGTGAGGTAGGATCTGGGTGAGTACTGCCACTGCATCTCGTCATGTGACTAACAAAGAAAACGCCTATAAAGGACTGCATTGGTGGTACCTTTACCCTACCCGATTTAATAAAATGGATAGCTCTATTTCTCCATATTGTATGAGCAGGAAATGTGGCTGGCTTGGGGATTGTCTCCACCTGTGGTGGTATTGTGAGAGGTTCCCCAAGGTTTTGGAAGGAGGTACTGTCCCTGATTAGGGATATTACTGGGTCAGTACTGCCAATGGATGCCCTGGTGATTTTGCTGGGAACTCCTGTGGACTCTGTATATCCATCCAGGGGTGCCAGGGGCGAGCTGATGACTCACTTGCTATGAGTTGCAGATTGCTTTGGCTAGAAGTTGGAAATCAGCAGCGGGCCCACTAATCAATGTATGCTGGTATAAGGTGTGAGAGATGACATTGTTGGAAAAGGTCTGCACCATTGCCTGGGCTTGCCTATCGAAATATATTCTGACCTGGCTGCCTCTACACAAGTTTGGAGAGAAATATCCCCTCCGGTCTATTAGACCTCAAATGTTACTTTGTTTTTTCACTACTTTGATTCCATGTGGTATATTTGCACTGAAATGGGGAGTCCCATGGGCGCTGCCTGCGCCAGATTGATCTTGTTGATTATTTTGACCTTGGTTTGGGTCTATTCTAATTATTTTTGCCTTCTTATATTGTTAAAATGATGAATAAAGTATGTTTTTTATCACAATGGGGATCAGAGATACAGTGTGTACAAGCAAAGAGGAAAATTACAGAAATACGCTGGAAGTTCCTTTCCTGAATTCAGACTGGTCTGTGGTGAGGGGATTCAGTGGTATTTTGGGACAAGCCATGGGTGATATGGTGAACAGGCAAAGAGGTGCCACCCTTTGCCCTTTGCTGTTTGACCCTTGAGGTTTGAGGCTATAGGGCTTAAAGCTTGGTCATCTCTTACACAAATCCAGTCAGGGGAAGACCCCTAACGTTGTTGAGAGATTGGTGGGGAGGGTTCATGTGTTAAACGAATGGGAGACAAAAGTGGGAAGACTCAAGTCCAAAGTGGCGTTGCCTTCGAAAAAACGGCTCTGTTTGTGTGATATACCACAGTTAAGCAGTCTGATCTGTCCTATGTGGCTAGTGCTTCACAGTTGTTTTAGACAAGTCACAGGAGTTGACGGCGCAGCCACTGATTCTTCGATCAAGACTGTGTTAGTCTGATGATATGTGCATCATTTGCTAGTATTAAATTGGAAGTATTGGCAATCAAGTGGGCTTTAACGCACCTCAAATATTACTTAACCAGCAGAAAATTCAGACTAGTAACTGATCATTCCCCCTTAACATAGATGAGCCTAAGAAAGGATACTAACGCTCGAATTATGAGATGGTTCTTAGACCTTCAGCCATTCTGCTTTGTGGTGGAACATTGGAAAGGCAAAGAACAGGGAAATGTAATCTTCCTCTGTCAATTTCCAAACAATTAAAAAGGGAAATCCAGTCACCTAAGGGAAAGGGTTTGTGACGAATGGCGGGATTCTGTCCCTTCTCCCCCTTGAGGAACCTTTCCCTATGAGGCTTGGGAGATGAGCCAGCTACGCAATACCCACCCTAGGGGTAGAGGCAAGCAGGACCTCACCAGGAGAGACTCCCCACTTGGGGACAAGGACTCCCGTTCTTATGGAGAACTCCCCAACCAAAGTCTGACCAATCCACCTACAACCAAAATCATCAGGAGCTGTTTGAAAAATCTATCAGAATCTGATATTGTTCTTCGAATATTTTAACTATGACTATGGAGAAAATACCATGGAGCACTGAGACGAGGAATCCGATTGGAAGAATACTGAGCCATAATCAAACAAAGAGAAAGGACTTTGACGCAGCTCTGGGAAAATCACTCTGCCACGTAATAAGAACGGAAGACGAAGACCTTCAGAGAGAGAGAACCTGTGAGCTTCAAACCAGCATGTCACAATACGAAGAGGAACACATGGACGTGCGGTGTAGAAGTCAAACATTGCCATTGAGCATTGTGGCAGACTCTGATACGTCACTTTGAAGAGAGAAGGAGAAGCAAGAAGCTGAAGGGGACAAGCAGCGTCCTGAAACAAAGGAAAGTGGTGGCATGACCACTAATTAATTGTGGTGGACCCGGAGGTCCATTTAATACTCTGATACCATCAACATTGCGGTTCTGAATTGCAAACTGATCGGAGGAGAAACAAGGAGGTTCATAAGGAATAAGGAAGCCAGCCTGACAATGGAAAAAGAGGGTCCCAAGCTGCCAGGAACCCCAGTGACTTTATACAAAACAAATCAGTGACCGGGGAAAGCGGGAGACGCGGAAGAGGGACCGAAGATAATCATTGGAGTGCTCATACTCATGTCAGTTGTAACAAAACATCTGAAGTGAATGAAGAAAGTGAGAGTAAGCACTGGAGTGCTCATACTTGTTTCAGGTGTAACAAAATATCTGAAGTGAATGAAGAAAGTGAGAGTAAGCACTGGAGTGCTCATACTTGTTTCAGGTGTAACAAAATACGTGAAGTGAATGAAGAAAGTGAGAATAAGAACTGAAGTGCTCATACTCACCTCAGTTGTAACAAAGTTTCTGAAGTGAATGAAGAGAGTTCAGAAACGAACCTTCATGCATTGGCTAGAAGGGTCAGAAGTGAGCGTTGTGGAAATTTGACTGTATAATAAGCTCAGCCGGTACACTCAGGGAAGGGAACTGTGACCTATGCCTCCCCAGATGTTGCAGACCCCTGACATAGGGGAACCATGAGTCAGAATTCATGGGATATTCTCAAGGTAAAAAACAGCTTTATAGGTGTGTTTTATCCATGGCTTTGTGTTGAGAAAGAGAAGAAGCAAGCACAGGAGGCATGTTCAGATTCTATTAGCATACTTCAACTTCATAGAGTGAAGTCACTTTACCATCATATCCCAAAGATAAGGCAGCATTTGGGGACTGGTAGATTCCCACCACATGTGAGATGTGATGCCCCCTCAACCTGCTACTTTTCAGGTACTACCTTTTACATCATAGGTCCTCAGTTGACAAGCCCTGTTTTCATTAGCTTCACGAAGCAAAGGTGGCTGGATTCTGCCAACAAGTGTGAGTTCAGGCCTTGCACACACAAAGTTCTACCTCAATGTTTGATTAATTTGCATGCTCATTGGTTCATTGTGTGGGCACTGGCTGATTACAGAGTTCTGTAGGCACGCCAGTGCTTAGCTCCACATCCCTTATCTGTAGAGTGGGGCCAGTGTTGCAATTTTAGAGCTGCGTGTTTATCTCTGCATTACAATAGCATACATAATGAGTTTCGGGTTTGTGATGATGAACCCTTACTGGTAGATGGTGGAGTAACCAAGGGGCATGGGTGCTGCTACAGCCACATGATGCTGCTCTTGGGGTAGGTATGTGGAGGATGCCAACAGAAGAGGGAAGGAGATCACCACAGTGATGCACTAAAGGACGATACCCTCCAACTAGTGTCAGTTCATGTCACTTTCCCTAAAGTGGGGCAGTTCCAGGAGTAAACAGTCAGAATGCAGAGACCAGACCAAGGACTTCTAGTTGGACTCTGTCACACTAGTCACCCACTTAGTGAGCACTAGAGAGTGAAATTACTTGCAGGCATACATGACCTTACACTTCAAAATAAATATAGCTGGGCATACACATAACTAGATGCTAAATATATTCAACTGTCTATCTCAACCCTTGTGTTGTGATCCTCTGTCACTGGTGAAAACATTGCAGACCCAAGATGGCAGACCAGGCTTGAGATTGCTAGGTCCATAAGGAAAAGGGGGAGGAGGGAGGGCACCAGAAGCATGAAGAGGACCAATCAAAGGGAGGGATTAACCAACCCCAAGTCCCACATGAAAACTGCTGATACCTGAACTACTTAACGCAAAAGACACTCCCAGGGGTGGAGCCCAAGAATCCAAAGGCATGTGCCATATTTAAGCAATTGCCATACCATTTCCATAGAAAAACACACCTGAGTCCTGTTAGGACAGAGGGAGGCTGGAAGAAGGGGTCTGGATCATTTAGAGAAGGATCATATTTGGAGAATTCTAGAGGAACAAACAGAAGGAGTTGGTGCATGATAAAGGGAGAAGCAGGAAGGAGGCTGGAGAGAGATGGCTAGAGGGCAGGAAAGGACATTAGATGTGGTGAGGACTATGGAGCAGGAAAGGAGACTGGAGCTTGTGAACATTACAGAGGGGATTAAGGAGGAGGTGGTGAACAAGAATGAGGTAATTAATGAGTAGAGGTTGAATATTCAGGAGATGTTTAGAGAGAAGGCAGTGAAGAGAAATATCAGTAGGAGTGGAGAGGAGTATAAGATGAAATCAGAAAGTAGAGGGAAGGAGGTTGACAAGTAGAGAGGAGGATGTGGAAGGGAAGCATTACAAGGGGAGAGAAGGAGGATCATTGAATAGAAGGGAGGGAGCACCAGTATGAGAAAGGTGGAAGGTGAAAGAAACAAAGAGATCGAACAGAGAAACATGAGAAAAGGAAAGAGAAAACCAAAAAGAGTAAATGGAAAGAGAGGAGGAGTTACACTGGGGAAAGCAGGAAGATCAGTCAGAGGTGGTTGTAGGAAAAGCCAAGGGGGAAGAGGAATGGAAGCCTGAGGATGAAATTGAGGTAATGAAAGTGAGGGGCCCTTAGATGATTGAGCAGACAAGGAATGTTCCAGAGAGAGTGGCGACCCCTGAGACTGTAAACGATGATCCTGGGGGAAGTGGAAGAACAAGCATGTTGTGGAGCAGCGGGGAGCAGCAGCATGAGAGTAGTGTGGAGAGGAGATCGGGGGTGGTGAATGTCCCCTTATCATTGAGCAAATGGCAAAGCATCGAAGAAGAGGGCAGTGGGCAAAGCTGTCAAAATCCGTTCAATGAGACCTGTGAAGCAGCCTCCCTGCTTGGCTGTGACTTCCGGCCTTTGTGAATCTGGCCCAGCTGTAATATGCTGTTCACTTCTACTTGTGATATCCGAGGAAAATCAAGATGGAGGGGATCACTGAAAGGATCCCTATGCAGAGAATGCAAGTAACTTTCATAGGCCCTTATTACGAGGTTGGCGGTATTTTAGTGGTAAATTCGCTGAATACTCCCAAATGCATTTACTGTTACTGCCACTTGGTCTCGCGGATATTACTGCAGGACTAAAAGTCGTGTTAGGTGGTGTTAGTCTCATCTCCATAGGACTCCATGGGGACATCGGCGGAATTACCACCGGCTCTAGTTCTGCCAATTTGGTTTTTGGCGGTAAGGCGGCAGATTTCCATCCAGCTTTTTGCTGGTGGAAAATCCTTCACCTCACCACCAAACCGTTAGCACCATTTTTTAAACGCACCACCATACTCCCAACGAGGCCCATAGAGCCAAGACAGTGGCCAAAATATTTTTAAATTGCAGTCCCAAGCATGAGACCAAGAACTTTGGTTTGAACAATGCTTATTAGGAAGCAGACATTCAGAGGAGAGCACCCCAGTGTGTCCCCCAGAGACCTGGAGAATATATTATATCATAGGAGAACCCATTCAGCCCGTCTTTTATGTTTATGACCTTTTAAACCGTGTTTATTATTTTGCCACATCATCTGTAATTGTCACCAAATACACCTTGAATACTTTTGGCCTAATTGGAAACGGGTCCATGCTCACCCCCGAGACCTTTCAGTGGAAGCCCCCATTACACCCCACCACCGCTCAGTCGTATATCTACTTACTTTGTGGCGTATAAAGACAACTGACTGCGAGAGGAGCAGAGCCAGCAAGGCTGCGCTGAAAGGCACGTGCAGGCAGACAGCATGGAGCCGGGAGTTAAAGTCTGCTTACTTCTGTCAGCCCCTGATGGATTCGTGATGCCGTCGCAGCCTGAACAGGGGTTTATTGGCACTAAAGCTGAGGGAATTTTAACATAGTTGGGTTCCTGTTTAAATCTTGTTAACCCTAATCTTATCGGAAGGCCATCTGATAAATCTCTAATGTTATTTTAAAAGAAAAGAACATCTCCCAGGTATTTCTTTTACATGCAAAACCTAATTAGACATTCCATAAAATTGAATTTAGGTGGCTTATCTAAAGATATGGTTCCTTAGCGTTATCGATCTTAACCAAAAGCAGTCTGAATTCTGCAGATTGAAGACGTGGACCTTTCCTTCACACAGTCTCTCGGTCACCAAAGTAATTTGATGAAGTATTTATTACGCGTCTGACCACTGGGACAGTCCAGATACGTGATGTTTGCAAACGTCCTCTCTTGCAGTATTGCGCATGCGCAGTGTTGTATTTGAAAACCTCGACTTTTCTCACCCCTTCCTTGCTGGTGGCTGCACTGGCTGGAGCCTGAGCACTAATGAATTAGAATCATAACGCGTTTCAGAAATCAGTGTCAGAATTCTGCATAATCTGATTAAAAGCATCTTGTTTTTTTTAATCTAGCGCTCCCACCTTTCCTGCGCATTAAATGACAGGCCTTGCTATTACTTAAATTAATGATATGACCTAATTTAATGATTCTTGAATTATTGACATCCGGAGCACGGGAATGCCGATATTAAAACATGTGGCTTGCAAGAGGAAAATAAATCTTCGCAGTGAGCATTTAACTCACTGAGGCACCCGAACACCTAACCAGAAGATCAAGTTAAAGAAACAATCCAGTAGCTGTGCGTGTCCGTTGTGTGGCTGTTTAATATTATGTGACAAGTGCGATTACAAGAGGATTTCCACCTTTTGATTTCCATGGAAAAAGTTTGTAAATTTGATTTTGCCGTGGTCACTGTTGGGGGTCTCTGGGTGCCCCCACTGCGTGCTCGCGTGCCCATCCACACACAGACTCGACTCAGACACGTCTGCACGCTTCGGGCTCCCCGGTCGCTCTGACGCGGCCGGGAACGCCCCGTTTATTTAAGGCGCACGCGGCGACGTGCAACGTCACGCCGCCGCGTGCGTATCCCCTCACGGGGCAACGCCACACTCCTCCTTTTTCCGGGAGGAACAATAACAAACAGACACGTCAACCATATCACTGCACACAATGTCATTTGTGAACTTACAAAACCCATGCCCCCTTTTATTATCAGCCTCCCAGATCCCCTTCACTCCGGAACACAGTCAATCGGCCCCAGCACGTAGTCTCCGAGGTAGGCAGGTCTCCCTCGCCCAGCCCTCTGGGGGTACCTCCCACCTACCTCAGCCGCCGGACTCCCCGCCGCTCCAGTGTCTCGTTCTGGTGACCCCAAGAATTCCCCCCGGGGGGTATCTTCATCCGGGAGGACAGTCTCATCCGGGTCAGGCGGGAGATCAGTCCTAGAGTCCCCCAGTTTCTTGAAGAAACTCACATTTCGGGTGACGGCCGACTTCCCGTCCGAGGCCGTTACCATCGATCCCTTCACTGCCACTACGTCCAGCGGCTCGGGTTCATATGGAAGCGAGAGTTTCCCATGGGGATGCCGATTCCTAATCAGCACTTCGTCGCCCGGTTCCAGCCGCTGCGGACGAAGACCCCGCCGTAGGTTTTCCTGATGTGTCCTTGCCTGTCGCTCCGCTTCCACCCGTTGGTCGTCTATTACGCCGGGTACCTTTTCCTGCACCTCCGGGAGGAGACCTCGGGGGCACCTACGGAATAGAGCCTCAGCCGGGGCCACCCCGGTCGAGGCGTGTGGGGTGGTGCGGTACACTCTTAGGAACTGGTATAGCGCCCGCTGGAGAGGCTGGTCTTGCCCCTGGGCTATCCGGAACGTCTTGTTTAATGTCCTCATCAGCCTCTCTGCATCCCCGTTCGCGCGGGGCCACAACGGGGACACCTTCCGGTGGGCCACTCCACAGCTCTCGAGGAACTCCGAGAACCTCGCGCTTTGGAATGGGGATCCATTGTCCGAGCACAGGGTCACGGGGAACCCATGGGTGGCAAAGATTTTCTCCACCGCGCCCACCACGTGCTCAAACGCCACCGACTCGACGAATTCCACCTCCGGGTATCGCGAGTACTCATCGACGATGGCTAGGAAGTGAGTACCCACGGCCGTGGATCCGAAGTCCGCATGTACGACCTCCCACGGGCGGGTCCCCCGTGGCATTACTTCAATTTCGGGCTCCCGCTGTACTGGGGAAGCCGCCTGGCACCATACGCAGGCCGCTACAAAGTCGTCCACTTTTCTCTCCAGCTCGGGGAACCACACCTTCAGCCTCAGCCTCGCCTTCGTTTTGGCGGCCCCTTGGTGTCCCTGGTGTGCCAGGTTGATAACTTCGTGGACCTTGGAGCCCGGCACCACCAGGCGATCACCCCTCAGCAGCAGGCCCGACTCCGTGAAGGACAGTTCATCCTTCACCTTCCAAAGTTGCTCGAGGGTCACCTTGGCTTCTTGAGTGCGCCCTGCCACCAACTCCAGCACGGCCTTCCAGGACCCCGACTGCATCGAGCTCCTCAGGATGCGGAAGCATTCATCATTGGCTGCCGCGCTCTCCAGCTCGGGTAGCGGCATTGCATTGGGGGTGGCGCTCTCGACCACCATGCTGACATGATCATCGGCTTCCTCTGCACACGACTCTTGTGCGGGTCCGCCCCTGCCCACCGGATGCCTGGACAGGTAGTCAGCCGCATTATTGGCCCCCGGCCTGTAGATTAAGGTGACGCCATATTCCAGGAGGGCCAGCATCCATCGCTCGATCCTGGCTGGTGGTTTGGAGGAGGATCCGGCCATGATCGGAATCAGTGGTTTGTGGTCTGTTACCACTGTCACGGGTCTCCCCAGTACATAGAGCCGAAAATGCCGGCAGCCCCACAGAACCGCCAGGGCCTCCCGTTCAATCTGTGAGTACCTCTGCTCGGTCTCGGAGAGGGCTTTGCTCGCATATGCCACGGGCCTTATTCCCCCATCTCTGCCCACCTGGGTGAGGACCGCCCCGAGGCCAAACGGGCTGGCGTCCACAACAATCTCCGACTCCAGGGCGGGGTCAAAGAAAGCCACGGTGTCATCTGCTGTCAGGGCACCCTTGATGTCCTCGAATGCCGACTGTTCTAACGGGCCCCACTGCCAGATGGTGTCCTTTTTCGTTAGGGCCCTCAGAGGTTCCGACCTCGAGGCGAGATTCTTGATGAAGCGCCCACAGTACGTCACCATTCCCAGGAAGCTCCGCACCTCAGATGCGGACTCAGGGGGGCGTGCCGTCTTGATGTCTTGGACCTTCTTGGGGTCAGGAGATACCCCGCCCTCCTTGAAGATGAAGCCAAAAAACTCAATGGTCGGGCGGAGGAACTCACACTTGTCCTTGTGGAGGGTGAGCCCCAGCGACTGCAGCCTCTCGAGGGTCTTGGCTAGGCGTTTCAAGTGGTCTGGTTCAGTCCTCGCAAAGACCAGAATGTCGTCGCTAATGTTCAGGACGCCCTCCAGGTCCGCGAGGGCGCCTCGGATTAAGTTCTGAAATACCTCGGCTGCAGACGACACTCCGAAGCTCAGACGCTTGTATCTATAGAGTCCCCTGTGGGTGGTGAAAGTCGTTATATAACGGGACTCTGGGTGGAGGACAACTTGGTGATACCCAGCTCGTAAGTCCAACTTCGAGAAGAACCGGGCCCCTTGCACTTCAGCAATGATGTCATCGATCGTCGGGGTCAGGTGTCGTTCTCTCCTGATGGCCTTGTTGGGCAATCGCATGTCCACACAGATTCGGACGGAGTCCGGTTGTTTGGGTTTCCTCGCTACGACAATGGGGGATACCCATGGTGTGGGGCCCTCCACCTTTTCAATTACGTCCAGGTTCACCAGGTTATCAAGTTCCCTGTCCACCTGGTCCCTTAGATGAAATGGAATTCGCCTGTGCTTCAGGGCTATGGGCTGTACCGACTCGTCAATGTGGAGCCTCACGGGGTCGCCGTTCATCCTCCCGATCCCTTTGAAGATGTCAGCATACTTGTCCAGCAGGTCGTTGATGTCCTCCAAGTAAACTGAATAGGCGAAGCTGACTATGCCAAGGGCCTCCGCTGCCGCACAGCTGAGCAGGGTGTTGCTGCTCACCGGGGTCACATAGAAGCGGGCCCTGATCTTCGACCCTTCGTGTTCCACCTTGGCGACGAACGCCCCGTCGAGTGGCAGGGGCTCCCGCCCACCAAATGCGAAGATGCGGGCTCTTGGCGTCGCCAGCCTCGGGGTTGGGTTAAGCGCAGCGTAATGTCCTCTCGCCATGACATTGACAGAGGCTCCCGTGTCGACCAGCACTGGGACCGGCGAGCAGTTTACCTCCACGATACATCTCGGCTGTCTTCTGCTCCTTCCCTTGAGGACCTCCATGCTGGAGACGAAGAAGATGTTCTCCTCATCCTCCTCCTCCACTTCTTCCGCCAGCGCCTCCTCTGGTTCCACTTGTTCCACCTGAGCTACATTCGGCGGGCGGTATTGCCGCGGGGCCCACAGACGGGGTTGTCCTCTCGGAATAAGTACAGGCAGAGTCGCCCTGCACACCCTCGAGAAGTGGTCAGGCACACCACAGCGTCCGCAAATCTTTCCTTTTGCCATGCACTCCGATGAGTGGGGGAGGTCATATCCGCACTTCTGGCACGACTCTACCGGCTTCCCCGCTCTGTCTCTGGGAGGTATGCCGGGTTTACGCACTCCTCTGCCGCCCCGCCAGACGGCGCACACCTCCTCCGGTCTCGCAGCGCGGGATCCGGCCTCCATTTTATTGGCTCGAGCCTCCGCCACCTCATGGCATCTCCCGAGCTCCAGGATCCTGGGCAGAGTGAGTCCGGGCTCTCTTAGGACTTGTCGCCTCAGCTTGCCTGATGAGCATGCCTGGATCAACATGGTCCTTATCATGTCCTCCGCATCCCCCCACGCACACCCTTGTGACAGGCGGCGCAGGCGGCCATAGAAGGTGTCAAGCGTCTCCTCTTCCTTCTGTTTGGCCGACAGCATGACGAACCTTTCAAAATCCACGTTGGCAAGGGGGACGAAGTGCGCGAGGAGGGCGGCTTTGGCTTGATCATAGGAGTTGTCCGTTGGAGTTAATGATTCAAAGATCTCCTGCACGGTCGCTCCTGCGGAGTACAGCATCGTGGCCACCATGCTGTCATTGTCCGTGACCTGGGCGGCCCGAAAGTACATGTCCAGCCGTCCAATCCATCTCCTCCATCGGGGCCCCAGGCTGGAGGGGGGGCCCGTAGCATCAAACTCGGGAATCGGCTGTAGGGCCGCTTGCGCCCTGGCTTGGGCCATGGCCAGGGGTGGTGGTTGGATCGGAGGGGGAGCGGCACCCACCGGTTGCGCAGGCAGTCCAGACGTCGTTGGACGCGGGATTTGCTGTGGGGGGTTCTGCTGGAACAGGTCTACTAGGCCTTCATCCTGCGAATCCTCCGAGGCCGTGGCAGTCGCACCCTCCAGGGCACCAGGATCACTCATAGGCGCAAGCGCACAGGCACCCTTGTTCCACTCCTAAGGGCCGCAACTTGCACCTTTCCCCACACTGCCACCACCCACGTGATGATGAAAGGGTTGAAGGGTAGTACCTCGAGGTGCCTTGTGTCCACGTGGGCCGCAGAAACTGGAGCGTCATCCCCCACGTAATGATGATGAAGGGGTTGAAGAGGGTCCTGAAGAGGATCCGTGGATGAATGTTTCCAAAAATTGAGCTTTTACAGGAATGGGCTGAGAAGGCCCAGCCACCTCAGTCCATCTTCCAGCTACAACACGACGTCATCGCCTGAAAATTTGCCAAAATGTCAAAATTCTGGCATGGGCCTGCGGGTTGTACTGCCCGCAGTCAGTAAGTCCAAAAATTAGGCTTGGATGGCCTTCCTGCTCCAAACCGGAGCTGTTGGAAGATCCTCCACCTCGTGGGCAAGATGGCCGCCAGCCGCGTGTGGTCCGCGGCCTCGGCGTGATGTGAAACATCCGCGGATGTTTCACTCGTAATAAGAAAAATTGTCCGGGATCGCGCTCACCGCCGGGCCCGGGCATCCGACACTCGTCGCCACTGTTGGGGGTCTCTGGGTGCCCCCACTGCGTGCTCGCGAGCCCATCCACACACAGACTCGACTCAGACACGTCTGCACGCTTCGGGCTCCCCGGTCGCTCTGACGCGGCCGGGAACGCCCCGTTTATTTAAGGCGCACGCGGCGACGTGCAACGTCACGCCGCCGCGTGCGTATCCCCTCACGGGGCAACGCCACAGTCACCTTAAAATGCTCTCAACAGAAGTATGTTTTATACGTGCAGAAAAGTAATTGGGCCTGATTACGGATGTTCTGCTGAGATGGTAAAAGATGCAGAAGGATGGGTGGTTCAGGCGCATAGCTCAGGGGCAACACGGTTGTCTTGGAAGCAAGTCAACAGGTTTGAATCGCTGTCGTGCACTTACAGACTGGTCCTCGGTTACAAACACGTTATAAAAGCAGGGACGTCATTTAGGGGTCACCAGACCCCTGATGTCTCCCTTGCTATCCCTGTGGTCTCCCTTGCTAACCCTACAAAAAATAAAACGTTTTTTTCTATTTTTTTTTTTTTTATGCAAGGTGTTGCCAGCAGCATGTGGTTCTTTGCTTCTGGGGTGGCTGGCATTCTTGTTCATGTCACTTAAAAAAAGGACCAGGGGTTCCACAAGTCTAACACTTTCAGCAGTGACCCTAAATAAGAAAGAACGGGAATACCAAATAATTTGTCTTTCTAGAATTCTATAGAATAATTGCTAGACGCATTAAAGGTTTATTTCAGGCAGACTTCAGTGGTTGGGTGATATTGTATGAATATTTGTTCTATAGAAAGCGCTCAAGCGTAAGTGCTATATAATATCACATCATTATCATTTGGCCATGGACGTCTGCTTGCATTCACAGTGATTTGGCAATATGAGCCTGTACACACTGATCTTAATGATGCATATGGCGATCCATTCTTGTATGAAATGTACATCACATTATAGTGATATTGTAACCATATTTTTCATAGTGTGCTTATCAACAATGCTATGTGATGCCACTTCCTGTTTTGTGAAGGGGGGGGTCATGTTCCATCGCTTCCCGTGATATTACTTCGGGGTGGGTTCAAATGACATCACTTCCTGTGATGTCATCAGAGGTCAAGGGCCATGTGATGTCACCTCCGCTACCCCAGGCATTTTGGTGAAATGACACCCCTCTCTAAAAGATTAATTTACTTCTGAATTTTTAATTTCGTAATTTTGTACAGCTCTGCCAAAGTATATGTTTGGCATTTGGTAACCCCTTGTGCATTAACATGTCATTTCTCCATGGAGTTCTGTCAGACTTCAAAATGGGGAATAACTGAAGACTCAGAACAATTTGGGCCCTTCAAATTACTGCAAACTTACCACATGTGATAACAGTAATTTCCTTTGGTTGTATTTCCAATCTGATCAATACAAGATTTCAGAAATTCGATTTTCTATCTCCAAAAGGGGAACACTGGCCTTTTATTTCAATAGCCAAGAGACCAATTTTGATGGGGGCCTTGCGCTGTGGTTGGGGAGCAGTGGTCCTTATCTACACACAGTTTGCTCTCCTGGGTTTTAGAAGGAAGACATTTCCATCCTGCAATGCAGATGTGAGAATATGGAAATCACCCCTGCATCGAGGGGCCGGCATTTCTGGTAACGTGTCGGCAGCCCAATCCTATGTAGGATGAGCGAAGCCCGTCAAGTCGGTGATAGCAATTCATACCCTTGCAAATAGCTGCTTTATTTTTTTCGGAAGGTTCTGCAAATATTGCTAATATTGCAAATATTGCCGCGCTATTATCCTGAAAAAATAAATAATTAAAGATGGCCGCCGCCATGGGAAAAGGAACGTAGTCCCTTTTCTATTTCCATGGCAGTCGCAGGCAGGAGGAGAGCTGCACTGCAGCAGAAAACTACGGTGCAGCAGCTAAGTGAGGGGTGGAGAGCGGGTGGAAAGGGGGTTAGCGAACGGCTATTTTATGTTTTGGGGTAGGAGGAAGGTGCGTACATGGAGAAGCTCCTTGTTGCCTCCCCACAATCAACATTGCACCACCCAAATGAAGGACCTTGGGTGGCTGGAAACAGCGGGTGGTATGCTGTGTATACCCGCCCGCTGCTCTAGCCACCTTAGTGGCTGATGGCTCTTCCCCGGGTGCGAATGCGGATTAACAGTGTGCTCCAGCATTCTTTAGCCATTATGTTCCTTAGCTTAGCAGTCCCATGCTAAAGTCATATCTGAGAGCAAAGCCATCATTCTGGGGAGTGTGCAGCAGAGCTCTGTGCACCTGGAATGAGTTTCACATAAATCAAAAACAAGTTTAAACAAATTATTATTTTCAGGAAAAATGTTTTCAGCCTGTATTGAACCCAGTAGCCAGGCTTTTAAACGACCACGGTTTAGCACATTGCGCTATCATGAATATGATAAAAACATGTATTCAACACAAAGGAGATAATACACCAGAAGTCACTGGTAGACTGTTTAGCGCCTATGTTAAATATAATTTTTTTCTGCTAGATAGCTCAATGGGCTAAGTTTTGACCCACAATGTATTTGACACATGCAAGGAAGGGTTGAATCTGGCTCACCAAAAGTACACATAAAAACATGACAGAGTGCAAGGTGTCCAGGTGTCCATGTAAATCAGGCACTTGGTGTCTCTGAGCTCCGGTTCAGACATACAGTGTTCTAGCATAGTAGGCCAAGATATCTGGCGCCGACATTGCAGTTTGAATTTTGTGATATTTTTCACTTATTTTTATTCAACACTCATTCTGTTTCTAAAGTCTTGCCTAGATCCATATAATCAAACAATGGCATAAGCTCACGCACATGCTCGAAAAGCGTTTGTGCATGCATTATGCATTTGCTTATGTATAAACATCACATTTTTGTCAATGCCGTTGCTAGTCACATCTGAACATTTTATCCATTCTATGAACTAATCAAGCCTTAGGGCTTACAGCTCTAAGAACTGGCCAAAATATTAAGCATTTTTGTTTCACATTGTTAGGGGCCAGATTAATGGGGTAAAAATGTCCCGTAAAAATGTCCCAACTACTCCTAGCCACAGTTTAGGGAATGCAAGCAGTGAGACAGGAGGGCGAATGATGCTCATGGTTTGATATATACTGTATTCATAACTTGTATTTAGTAAGAGCATACTATTTGCAGGTGTAGTTATGTTATGTTATATGTCACTTGCATAGTGCCTACTGCCATTGGTATGGCCTCAAAGCACTGTGGGGTTGAACACCCTTTGGAAAACTATAGTCAGCGATGCAAGAGGTGAAGGAAGGAATTCGTAAAATGCGTGTGTGCTTTCTTAGCCTGCAAAAAGGTGGGTCGGGGTGGCTAGGTCCCTGGCGGCTACTCCTAGTTATCCGGTGAGGGAATGGGTGCTGTGAGAAATCATAAGGGAATTGGCATAGTGGGATAGTCAGAAGGTTTATGTGAATGGCTGGTCCAATCTTTTGCATTTGTCTCAGGTGCATTCTATAGGATGAGAAGGTGCGTGTTTTGGGTGTGTGTAATCAAGTATAGTTTGTTGATAGGTAGGCAGATGAGTGGGTCGAGGCCGTTGCAATATGTATGTATTTTGTTGTGGAGACGTATTTGCAGTTCGACAGGAGAGAGATTACTACCTGTTTGTAGAAAATCTTACCAAGTGTGTTCTAACGTCTTGATTGGGGTCCATTCAGAGGGCGAGGAGATGTGTCCCTGGCATTCCCTTCCAGGGGTGAGAGATAATTCTTCCTGCAGATCGGCTGGGGTTGTTGAAGGGAAGAGTCAGGTTTTGAGAGCCTTTCTGAAGATGAGGTGATCTTCTATGCTACGAATGGTTAAAGGGATCGAGTTCCAGATGGTGGGTACTTGAAAGAGGTTGAAGTTTATGACAAGAAGTGGTGTAACTATGTTCCCTGCTGGCCTTCCCTGCTCCCCACAAACCCCATTGCCGGCCCCCTCCCATGTGCCGTACAAACCCCAAACAAATGTGCCGCCTGCTGAGGAAGGTAACGATCAGTGCAGGGCACTGAAGTGCAAGTTTTAACTGCTTCCTACACCTGTTTTTTAAAACGAAACCATTCCAGAACAGTTTATTTTAAAAATAAAAATATAGGAACGGTAAAACTTAATTTAAAAAAGCAGAGAAGCACTGCTCCCAACCGCTCCCACCCACTTCGACCACTGGCTTCAACTGAGAAGATGAGCCCCTCGTCTGTGCCTGATCTGAGGTTTCTGTTAGGCCTGTATTTTGTGAGTTTGTGCTGCAGGTATTCTGGTCATGTGTTATGGAATGCCCGGTGGGTGATACGCATTGCCTTTAAGCTGGATCGTCGCCCAATTGGAAGCCAGTGAAGGACACAGTGGGCGGGTGAGATGTGTTCTATTGGGCCTAGAGCTAGTAGGAACCTAGCAGCAGTGTTTTGTACCTGTTAGTGTTTTCTTAGTTATGATGCAGTGGCTCCCAGGATGCATCCGAGCGTGAAGAGATGATAGCTCTTATTGAAGAGACTCTGTGCTGGAAGCTAAGGTATGGAAATAAGCAGCACGCCTTTGCAAGTAGCTTGGAAGTAAAAGTTTGACAGGAGACGTTTAGATCGTTTGGAACTTTGAGGAAAATAATTACAATACCAATGCAAAACGTGCATTGTTGATGCCCCGCCTTCTTCCCAAAAGGCTACTCAATCTGCAGGTGCGCGCTTTTGCAAGTAGCTTGGAAGTAGTAGTTTGGCAGGAGACGCTATACCGGAACGTTGGATTGCTTGGAACCTTGAAGAAAATAATTACAATACCAACGCAGTACGGACTCCAGCAATGGGATGGACAAAGTAATATACCTTTGATTGAAAGTACTAGGAACCATTTTTTTATTTACTAATTTGCATTCTTTTATATTTTTAGGAACGCGTATTGTTGAGGCCCGGCCCCTTCCCAGAAGGCTACTTGACCTGCAGACACGTACTTTTGTGTGCACGTTTTTGCGATTATCTTGGAAGTAGCAGTTTGGCAGTTCGGGTGTTGTGGATGGGAAAAAGCTAAGCTTCCCTTCCTCGCATTGTGGTAATAGTTTTAAATTCCCCCGATTTCCTTAGGTAAGAAAGTCAGATTTAAATGATGTTAACGCGCATGGTGAAATTCTGATCACTTGCACTGCTTATCGACTCATTGGGTCTAAAGGCTTGGCAGAGGCCGCTGGGCGTGGAGGCCACTGAGAGAATTGATGGACCACAGAGTTTTCTGTTGTAAAGGCTCAAGTCAAAGTTGTCTGGACCATGATACGTTATTGAGCATTGGGGAAACAAACTGTGAATTGATGTTTTGTCTCTGTAGCTAGTAACAAAAGTAGCAGCACTTGTAGGAGGATGCCTGCTAGTGAAACTAGCTAATATACTGCAGTAAAACTAGTAAACACACTGCAGAAATCTTGCCCGCAAAGTAGCCAGGGCGTCACAAGATTGTCTACTTGAAAGTGGAGGAAAGGACACACAGTAAATAACTTCCTTAGCAGAGTCAAGTGTTTCTAGCAAAGCTAACAACTTCTGGAATTAGGTGCATATAGAAGTGTGAGAATGGTACCCAGATTGAGATCACAGAACTTGAAAAAGAAAAAGGGTAATATGAGTGTATCACCCATGAACACCCCCAGTAGTTGTCCACGGGGGAAAAAAAGGCCCCACAGATAAGGTAAGGATGGAACAACCGAAAATACTAAACCTTTAAACAAAAAGGATGTAGCAAAAAATTTGTTGGTTGAAGAAATAAGCTCATTACCCGAAAATAGTTCAATGATTGATAATAATTCACTCCTTAATTTATGTCATGATTTTAGATGACACTCTATGGGGCTCTCAGTTGGTGTAGCCCCACTTCAATTGGAGAAAAGCATGGAGAATTTAGAGAACATGGACAATGTCATGGAACAAATCTGTCTATGACACCGGATTTAGACAAAATGGCCCAGGATAATATTTCAATGAACGATGGGGATTGCTCTTGGAATAATCCAGAGAGTGTGGCTGACATCTCTCTAAATATGGGGGGAAAAATAGATTCATTAACAACTACAGTGGATTTACTCTTGGGCATATGACCAGAGCTCATAATTGAGCAACAAACTGTAAAGAATTTAGCAAAACCTTTCACTGAGAATATGAATATAATTCGTTTTTTACAAGTATTGAAGGCAAAAAATAATAATAATGCAATGGCAAAAGAAGGGAAAATGGACGAGGGGGTAGGGGATCTGAGTGAGCTATGTATGATGGTGAATGAGGAATTTGAGTTGACTAACGATATGGATAAAGAGTCACTAGAGACGAGCAGAAACTGAGTAGAGGGGGAAGACATAGTAAATGTAGAGACGAATACCAATAAATACAATTCTCAATCACAAGGATTAAAAAGTAGGATGTATCAAAAACGAAATAATAAAAGAGGGCTCACAAGTAGGGGTAAGAGGGAGGGAATAAGAAAGACTAGCACAGTCAAAAAGAAAAGTGTAGCCTTGGCTGAGAAATCCTTGAAGGATGTGCAGTGTGTGGAAGTAGGAAATATATTTGAGTTAAATTTGAATCCCAAAGAAAAAGTGGTTGGAAGTAAGAAATTAAATAAACAAGAAATGGGGACTGAAAAATGGTTAAAAGGGAAATATGTGTCAGTGTGCTCTGAAGGAGCACCTCCTTCAAGTAAAAATGAAGGCATTGGGGCACAGGAGGATTGTAATGAAAAAAATGGCAGATAGAGCTAGGGACAAAGAGGAGTTGGTGATATATTTGGGAAAGAATATTAAGATAGGACGATTGTATAAGATCCCTCAACTCCAATGTATAATATCCACAGACATAGAGAGAGTAATATTAGCAGAATATGGGAGTTGGGAGAACTGGACAATCGTGCAGTTTGGGAATGCAGTTATTGTGGACTTAATAAGGAAATAGTCTAGTGCTGTGTGCGAGAAAGACTTTGAAATCATAATATGTACTAATATAGAGAACACAGCTGTGAATAGAAATAACATACCAAAACAATATGAGAAGAAAGATTTAGAATCATCTAGCAGAAATAGAATGGAGAGTTGGATTCTGCATATGTATTATTTAGAAGACTGTTGAGATAAGGAGGTGGTCCAGGAAATAACTGTTATTTCCTGGAATAGTAGAGGGTGTTGCTCCTTTCTACATAAAGATGGATTTAACTTTGTGGAAAACAGTGATGTGTTCGCCTTACAGGAGACGTGGGTCAATGGCTCGATACTTTAGGATGGTTATAATATTTTGATGAAACCCACTGTTACCGGGGGGAAGGGACGACCAGTGGTAGGGCTTTGTATAGGCACAAAATGCCCACTAACCATAAGAGAGTATGAACAATTGGGTTGCTCCCCTTTTGTTTCGAGTGCAATTATAGGAAAATTTGGCAATTTTGGTGAAATACTATTCATTAATGTTTATTCCCAGCCCAGGGGGTTGAGGGGATAAAAACATAGAAGCAGTGGGAAAGGTTGGTTGATGGAATCCCCCAAATCAGATATAATTTTAGTGGGGGATTTTGATGCCTATTGTGGTGTGGCTCTGGAGCAGATGGGAAAATGACAGGATTTGTATTGGGATTTCGAGATAGTGCCCCCTTCCAAACTGGGTAAATTTGGAAGTAAGACAAGCCATTCACTGCAAATAGCAAATGGGATTACCTAGGTAAATATGTTATAGAGTTGAGGGTCTAACATAATTAGATCCAGACGTTCCGGGAGAAACACATCCCACTTGGTCTAAAGGAAAGGTGAGCTATCGATTAGACTATATTTCCACAAGTAAGGGGATGCAAAAAAATGATAAATCTTGAGCACATATGGACTCCCCTTAGTGATCATAAAGTGATAACGTTTAAACTTTCTATACCTCACAAAAAGAGAGGTTATAAATGTATACAGGTAAAAATATGAACCTACAGAGCAATGCAGGGCGTAACAGGATATTCTGGACAGAAAAACATTTGGATACATTTGATAATATGTTCAGCTTACTCTCTATTGGTGGACAAGAGATTGCCATTAATGGATTGCATGTAATTGGTGGTCTTCGGGGTCTGATGCCGAAGACTAGTAGTAGAGCTACCATTTCACTACGAATGGGGAAAAAGCACAATAATGTATATGATTGCCAGATCAATGATAGGAAAAAGAGGGCTAATTCAGAAATAAACATTCTAAAGAAGTATAAGGGGATAAATGAGAGTGAAAAGAGGCAGAGAGTGGCCACTATACAAATGAAGTTCAGAAACCGATTAAGAGCACATAAGCAGGATGTCCACAATGCAAATTGGAGGATGATGTTCATCCTATGAAAAACACACAATTCCCAAAATGTCTGGTATTTGTAAAGACAGCATCTGCTAGAAGATGAGAATACAGATGTAAATGTCATCACATTGGAAGAGTGGATAAAGCATATCTCCAAACTATATTATGTGGGAAAAAATATATCCTATAAACCATTTAAACAGATTGGATTAAATTATCCTAAAATAAATAACAACATTAGGGGCTTCAAGTCCCATGATGCTCTGAGTACTGAGACAGGGAAGAGGAGCACAGAGTTCCCAAGCCTCACACAAGCTTTTCTGCTCTGTACAACAAGCAAGGTCTGTGCCATAGCAGCATACTGTGAGGAGTCAAGACATGGGAGACGGACACATAAGTGGAGTTTTATCACAAGTCACATGATAAAAAGTGAGACAAATGCCTATCTTTTGCTAACCTAACAAGTTCTTTACCTATCAAACGTAGGCTAAAGGAAAATGACCTTATGTCCAAAACTAGCTGTCCCACACAGTAATACATATAACCAAATCATACAGTAATTATATGGCAGTTTCAACTTCGCAAAATAACATATAACTTCAAACATAACAAAAAAACAAGAATCCTTGTGACCAGGGCTGGATCCCCTTCCACTGGATCAATTTGGGTTGTTTCAACAACCCAAGACCAATTGTAGGAAAGTTCTTTCCACTAGCCAAGTTCCATTCCAACTAGAATACTCAGTTCTTTTCATCCAGTATGTCCTTCTCTTGGCAAAGTGACTAGTTCAGTTTAAAACAAAAACAGTTTTCTCACTAGTAAGACAATTTTCTTCAGTTTTCACAACCTTCTGCTTGGCGAACCAAAAAGACTCTCTTGTCATATATCAAGTTGTAAAGTCAATGTAAAGATAGATAAGATAGATAAAACAAACACACGTGGCACTATATGTTTGGGTATTGTGATGAATCGTGCAAAGTCATCACAGAGTCCCAGCCTAAGGTATTGTCCCATATGGCCAGGGAAAGGCAGACACTACCAGATCCTAACCCTGGGGGTGGTGCCTTAGGGAAGGATCACAAGGGAGGAGAAGGTAGTCAAGAGAAGGTGGTGACTCCGTCAGGAGGGATGTAGTATTTGTCCTCTTCTGAGGATGAGGGTCTCCTAATTCCTGAGTATTTAATGGCATGTTGTCATAGTAGGGCCTCCCCTCCCAATTTCCAAATCATGAATCTCCTTATTTTTATGTAACAAATCTTCACAGCCCTTTTTCCCATAATCCTCCGCTAGACAACCCCAATTTGACTCATCATTAGTTCTACAACCTACCCATTGTTCTACACAGTCACTCCAACCTGGGGAAGGAAAACCCCCTTCAAACATTCCAAAATCAGTTTGAGTGTCAATGTGAAGAGAATTGGTCCTGTACCTAGACTTAGACAGGGTTACAAGAAACATGGCAGTACTCCTAGGCATCTGAGTTGAGCAGAATCAAAGACATAACTGACAAGAACAAAAACGTATTAGAGAAAAAATCAAAACATATAAAAGTACTTTTAAGATTATGGTCATCCACAACAGCATCCAAGAGAAAAGAGAGTCCAAAAAAGCATTGTCAGTAATTCCTGCCTCCTTCTCCATGGCCCCCTTCAGATTTTACACTTCAGTAATTGTTGGAGCCAAAGTTCCGTTATCCAAGTAATTAGGAGGCCCTTATGTGCAGCAAGTTGTGCCCAATGTATGGCGAACCCCACCCTCCATAACTGTTAGGAGGTCCGAGATATATCTGTTCTGCAGGGCCACAAGACTCAAAGCCCGAAGTACCTCTTTGATGGCACTGAACGCTAACACTGAGGAATTGACAAATAATAGCAACTCGTAATGGTTATCTGGAGCCATTTTGCATTGACAGAGGATTGCACACCTGGGGTCAATAGAGAGGAGAAAAATGTTTCTGTACAGCTTAACAGTCGAAAAGTATCAAGAATGTTCCTTAGAGCCTCAGAAGATGCTGCTGACACATAGTTAGATTTTTTTGATCTCCTCAAAAATTCAGTTTCTCCAGAGTCCTTCAATGTTCATAGAATGTCCATGTCCAATGGCACAAGGGATGCAGGGGTTACGGGGGACAAATGGGGCACAAAGGTGGACTCAGACAGTGTCAGATGGCTCTGCAGTACCAAAAGGGAAGACACGTACAAAGTGATGATGCTGCATACACCTCTCTAGGCCAGAGGTAATTGTTTGTACGAAAAGGGCCCACATGACCAGAATCAATCGAGCATTGCCGCTGTATCTCCAGCCAAATCAGGAATATGCAGAGTGGTGCCGCAGTTTTAATTTATGCCCACAGGCACTGTGCCATCGCCCTTAAAACACACAAAAATACATGTATGAAACCAGATCTTAGCAGGTTTCTCATGCTCCTTGAGCCATGTCAAGAAGTTCATATATTTTCTCCAAACCTTTCCACATGGCAAATGGCAAATTAGTTTGTGACACCACTTCTTCTGAGAGTCCAACCATCCCTTCAGCCTTGCTGCACTCTTACTGAATTTTCTTTTCGTTGTTAGTCGCTTTTTGCTAGTGGCAGAGGTGTTGAGGTACGTCAGGGGTTTCAGTGTGGACAGCTATTTTTTGCTGCTAGACCGGCATGGCATAGCAATAGCTGCATTTTATGGTGCATGGATGTATGCCGTGCCTGCAGCCTGTGTCCACAGACATGGTGTAAGGTATATGTGGTATAAGGTAAAAAACCCTTTAGACAGATTGGTGTGCATCACAACATATAGTCCACTCAGCAATCTGATAAAAAGTGTGATAAATCGACATTGGCACCTCATAAAACACAGAGGGAGTCTAGACAAGAAACCGGATTTTGCCTTTAAAAGAAATCGGAACTTAAGGGATACTCTGGTACATACGTACATAGACCCAGCAAAAGAATCCAACACGCCATGGGACCTGACCCAGGTGAAAGGACATTACAAATGCGGCCATTGCATTGCATGTGACTTCACAGACACCAAGAAAACATTTGACTATAAAACCATACATTGGGTATTGATGACTCACACAAATTTCAACAGCAAAAATGTGATTTATATCATAGAATGCCTGTGTAGCCTTCTATATGTGGGCAAGCCCATAACAGCTGTTAAGCAGATAATCTCTGAGCACAGGTCGTGCTTTAAGAACAGCGTACCTGACAAACCTCTAGTGGAGCACTATGTAAAAATTGAACATTCCAAAAGGACATGAAATGGTTCATGCTCCAACACGTCATCCCACAGAGACGAGGAGGGGACATGAATCAAGTCTTAACCCATCTGGAACAAAGATGGGACCATAGACTCAAAACGGTGAAGGACGGTCTAAATATCACTGTGGAATAGAAACATTTCTGGCATCACTAAATGTAAGCAAACTGGTGAGAGTAACGATTTTGTTCAGGATTATGCACCACATAGAATTGAGGAATTGAAGATCAAGTAGCCTGTATAGGTTTACATTTTGTGCTGTCATATTTGATATGGTATGTATATGTATATGTCCGAGACTCTGGATTTTGCTGGCCACTAGACCTGATTGTAAGCTAATGGTTATGAGCCTCATGTGTGCAAGATTTTGCATCTTTCGAGTTGCGCAACCTGTTGTATAAACCATGTTAAGAGCTGAGATGCAACCAAAAGGCTAGATATTGGTATGATATCATATCAATCGCCTAATTTTGTATACTGAACATGGAATTAAAGATCAAGTAGCCTGTATAGTTTAACATTTTTGGCTGTCATGTTTGATATGGAATATATATGTGTATGTATTTGTCCAAGACTCTGGATTTTACTGGCCACCAGGACTGTTTGTAAGTGAATGGTGATGAGCCTCATGTGTGGAAGACCTTGGATTTTTCTGGTCACTGAACCTGTTTTATAAACCATGTTAAGAGCTGAGATGTGACAACTGTTTATGCAACCAAAATGCTTGATATTGGCATGATGTCATATCAGTCGCCTAATTTTGTATAATGAACATTGCACTAATCCATCTGTATGTATCCAATGTTCAATAGATACTGCAAGGCCTCATATTCAGCAGGGATACACATCAACAGATTTGTTTAAAAATTCAAGCCAGTTGGCCTTGCTTTTTACGAGCGTTGCACGTTCTGCAGGAGGTTAGTCACCCATGCACCATAGCAGGGCTCTCCAATAATGAGTTTTCTGCAACCAGATCTGGGGCCGCCATGTTGACAGAAGGTGGTTCATCTCATGCAACGCATTTGGTTGTATACTGCACATTTATATTTTGAATAATATGCCCATTATCAGGACCTCCAGCATTCATGTCGCCATGACTACCAAACACTACCAAACAACAAACACGGTGTCTTCCTTTCTCTTGCAACACACCGTGTTACGAGTTTCTCATGCTTCACAATTAGAGTACGCACCTCACCAAGACACTATCAATAGTTCGACTTGTCTTCACGATCTTCCAGGGTTACCAAAATGGCGGCCGCTATTATAAATCAAACAGGTTGCTAGGCAACTGGGCTCGGCGTCAAGATTCAGTTATTCGAGCACAGCTAAATGAACGCTGCGCGGCCGCCAGTTGTTTCCCTTAAATACGATTTATACTGTGTTTATAAGGCTAGACATACTTTTTGAACAAAATGCCACGTTAATTACGGTCGTCTTGCCACTTCCGTAGTAATCATTACTTTTTACATCTTTGTATACAAATTTTGGTACACGATATGGTCCTCTACTAACGACGGCAGCACTTCATTATGCTCTTCTCAGTACCCACATTAACACCCACTAACACATGAGGGGAGGTGTACTTCAGCGAAAGATACCAAAATTATCAGCGCATTATTTAGGTACTGAAACTAGCCTAGATAGGTTGTTTGGGCATATTATTCTTTCTCTAGCCATTGAAGGTGCTCCGACTGATTATCCCACAGAGGACCATACCCCCGTTGTTACAAGGACCACGAGAATATTCAATCAGGCTTTTAAGTCAGATCATTAAGGTACTTTCATCCACAGGCACATTAGTAGAGTCTACAAAAGCACACATCTAACATATGTATTGCATACATTGTGCTGATTTCAGGCACGTTACCTTTTTTGCATTCTTTTCTCTATAGCCATTCGAAGGCATTACGACGGATTACCCCACGGAGAAGTCCAGACACTCCGTTTCCAGTTTCTGGACTAAGAAAATATTCGATCCATTAAGGTACTCTCTCCTTTATCCATAAGTACTTTAGAAGAGTCTATAACAAGCACACACCCAGCATACGTTATGGAGCCTGATGTGTGCTTTTCTCTGCCTTTGGATTTACCTGTTACCCATAGGTTCTCGGGGGTATACACAAGACAAATATCCACTTCAAAGCTCTCCTAGACTTTGCACAGGAGACAACACAATGATCAACTCTGTGGCAAACTCCTGCACACGGTAAGATCAATGACCTATACTTAAGGAACAGGTATTTTTTGCCATAATAAGGCAGCATTTATTTGCTTTTTCAAAGTATGTTAAATTGTCTGAGACTACACACATTCTAAACACCACACATCTCATGTCTTTTTCTAGGCATAGAATCATAGGACACCCAGAATCTCACCTTTTACCGCCCTGATGAAGGCCTACCATATGCCAGCTTCACCAAAAAACCTATATTTGGCCGAAACACAGTAGTGTCGACTACCTATTTGTTTTTAGAGTGTATATTCTCTACACTGTTATTTGAGTACCATTGTTCTGTATTGTTTATACATGTTATTTGTTTACCACACCCCTGCTTCACCTAAGGGACAATACATGTTTTTGTATTTGAATCCATCAATTTGACCTGGAACGAAAAGTATATGTATTATGTGCAAAGTTTATGTCATTAATTGTGTGTCCTACCTTATCATCTTGAACTGTAAAATTTTATTTGTATGCATTAAATTAATTGAGGCAAAACATAGGTGTTTGCTGACCATTTTAACAAGAGCAATTCTTTAAGTTACTCTGGGGAAATGGAAGAGTGTGTGTGGGTCTCATTCACTCTGATCATTTGTTTATATAGGTATACATACCATATGCTTTAATGTAGGTCAGTTCGTTTTCTTGGTCCAATGAGGACAGCATGGTCTCATTGTTCATGTAGGGGTAGGGGGTTTCAGATAATCAGTGTCTGGACTGAGAACAAGGATCCGTACAGCCTGGAGAAGTTGTGAAGTGGGACGACTAGGCGATATGCTGTGCGAGATCTGAGACTGCTTGAGGGATGGTAGGGAAGAATGTTGTCTTGAAGGCATTCCGGACCAGTGTTGTGGATGGTGCGGTGGGTGCGGCACATGGCTTTAAAGGTAGCGCTTCGACCAATCGGGAGCCATTGGAGGACTTTTAGTGTAGGGCTGATGTATACTCTGGGAGGTAGGTTAATGAGTAGGCGTGCAGCAGCGTTTTGGATTCATTGGAGTTTCCTTAGTTGAAACGCTAGAGTACCAAGGTAGAGGCTGTTTGCGTAGTCTAAGCGGGACAGGATGATGGCGTTGATGGCCGAGAAGTGTTGAGGATAGGTGAGGTAAGGGAAAATACACCTGAGAATCAGTATATGGGAGAAACATGTTTTAGATATGGAGGTGGTGTTTTGGGAGAGAGATAAGTCTGTGTCCAATGTGCATCCAAGGTTTTTTACCATGTTTGAATTTGCTGGTGTGGGTCCTAAGGATTGAAGCCACAGAATCGGTTGGGGAAGGAGGGTTGTTTTCCCACAGACTAAGATTTCAGTTTTCCCAGGGTTGAGGATGAGGTGGTTGGTCGACATCCAGTGGTCAATATCCGAGAGGCAAGATGACAGTTCCGGACTGCCGGAGCCTGGACATTTTGGGATTTTAAGGATGATCTGGGTGTCGTCTGCGTAGTTGCAGTGAGTAAGATTGTGGGAGCAGATGATTGCATGCAGGGGTTTTAGGTAGAGGTTGAAGATTAGGGGAGATAGGGATTCTCCATGTGGAACACCTTTTCTTACTGGTGGTGAGGTGGATGTGAATGCGTGGAGGTGCATGATGTGTGAGCGATTTGAGACGAAAGAGGAGATTCGTGAGAGGTCTGTGTTTTTGATTCCTAATGTTTGTAGCCTGTCTAGTAGGACAGTGTGATCAATGGTATTGAAAGATGCAGAGAGGTCAAGGAGGATGAGTAGGTCATCCCAGATGGAGACTAGGGAGGATTTGGTTCCCCTGAGCTGCCTGAAGCCCGATTGCACAGGTTCTAGGAGGTATAGGAGGTCGTTGGCTTCAGTGAATAGGCCAAGCAGCTTGTATACTGCATATTTCATGAGTTTTGGCCATGAAGCATGTGTTGGAGATTGGCCAGTAGTTCTGGGGGAGGAGTGGGTCGAGTGTCGGTTTCTGATGGTGGGTTTGATGTGGAAGGTTTCTAGGGCTACGGGAGGGATCCTGATGTGTGTGAGTGGTTGAGGATTGACCATGTGATACTACCTGCACAGGTTGAGGCTAGGCTGTTTTTGAGGAGTGTGGGTGGTCATAACCACAATTAAATAATGATAGGTGCCACACCTTTGTGGCATATCAATGAAATCAACATGTAATTCCTTATAAGTACCTGAATGTTGGTTTATAACCCCTCTTATCACCCTTATAGTATTTCCTGGATTGAAATCCTTACAGAGTGTGCAATTACCAATAGACCTACTCACCTGCTCAGAGAGGTTGGGCACAAACCAATCCTTGTAAAGTTCTGCTGCAATTTGTCGCTGAGGAGTATGTGCCTGGAAATGCAGTTGTTCCAAAGCCACAAGAAGCAACTCTACCTTCCCCATCAGGTCCTGACTCCACAAGAAATCTGTGGGCGAGAGCGTACACCCCCTCTTCGGCCAAAGCGCCTTTTCCTCTTGTGGTGCTTTTCCCTGCAGTTCAACAATTTGGAATAAGTGTACTGCATTATACGGGACCAGCAACTGTGCCTGTTGGGACATCATTTCAATTTTTGGGATATCTGGGAGTGCCAAATAAGCTTCAGCCTTGGATGATCGGTCCACGGCATCGTTACCAAATGTTACAAAATCAGTTTTGCTAGTATGTGCAGCGCATTTAACATTCCCTACCTCCACAGGCAATGTTAACGCATCAATTAATCATGAAAGCAGTGCAGTATGCTGTACAGGGACCCATCAGATATTCTAAAACCCTCTTTTCTGCCATCTAAATAACCCAGAATGTATTGTTCTGGTAACATATACAGAGTCGGAGTAGATAGTGACTTCCTTCCCCTTACTTATTTCCAGCGCCTCAATAAGCACCACCAAAACGGCTGCTTGCACAGAGTAATGTGATGGCAATCACTTCTCCACCTCCACCCGGTACTCACCACCCACAAGACTTACAACTGCTGCTCCTGTTTGTCTCTCACCAGTATTTTGATCAATCATTGATGATCCATCAACAAAAAGTGTTCCTCCTGTCTTCAAAGCATCTTTATTAACACTTGTACTTGTTCCCTCATCTCCCTCATAGGTCACACAATCATGAGCATCATCACCAGGCTGCACTGTATGAATCCCTTGAACGCAAATGGCATAAAGATAAAACCAACCTGAGTAGATCCACCCTGGCCCGGCACCACCGCCACTACAAAGCCGAAATCCGGAAAGCAAAAAAAGTCCACTACAGCTCTCGAATTCTCAACTGTGAAAACCCCAGCAAGGAACGCCACAAAATCATTTATGAATTCACCAAACCAACCTTTACCTCCAGCCAATCGACCCCATCTCAGTCACTTTGTGACTCACTCTCTCTCCACTTCTACACCCCTGCTCTCGAAAGAACAAATTCTCTCAACAACAAACTGGCCCTCATGTCCCCGGCAAGCAATCCACCCACCTTACCAATCACCCCCCTGCCTGCCACAGCAACAACAACCCAACTCACCTTCAACTCCTTCACACCAATATCAAGAGACCAATTTCTCAAACTTCTCTCTGCGCAGAAACCATCTGACTCACCCCTAGACCCTTGCCCCGCCTCAATCTTCAAAGAAATATTCTCATCTACCTGCGCAAGAAAGTACGCAAGAACCATCATAAACGACTCCCTCTCCTCGGGAATCTTCCTCGACACCTTCAAAACTGCTCATGTCTATCCTCTTCTGAAAAAAACCTTCCCTCGACCCTCTCGACCCAAAAAACTACCGCCCGATCTCAAACAACAGGTTCCTTGCTAAACTCATCGATCAAACTGCATACTCTCAACTAAATGCCTTTGTCGAATCCAACAATCTCCTAGACCCTGCACAATCAGGCTTCAGACCTTGACACAGAACTGAAGCTACTCTGACCTCAATCTGGGACAACCTTAAGATCACGGGTGACTCTGCGGGATGCGCTGCACTAATCCTTCTAGACCTATCGGCCGCCTTTGACACAATCAACCACTCAATCCTCCTCGACTGCCTCCACTCACTAGGAATCTGTGGAAACGCTCTCAAGTGGATAGCATCCTTCCTCAACAATAGGAAACAAATAACCCTCCTCTTCTCCTTTGCTTCCGCCGCCCAACCAGTCAATACCAGAGTTCCGCAAGGAGCATGCCTATCAGCCCTCCTGTTCAACCTCTATATGTCCACCTTCCCAGGAATAATCCACCCGCACAATATCCTGTGCTATAACTATGCCGATGACACCCAATTAATCCTAAAACTCCTCAACTCAAACCCCAATGGTCAGCCTGACCTAGCAGCCTGCCTCTTGATCGCTGGATGACCACCTCCTCTTAAACCCCACTAAAACCAAAATCATGGTGTGTGGCAACACCAAGCTTCTTCCCCACCCTCTACCATGGCCATCATCCATGGGCAATCTGCTGACTACCTCGACCACAGTAAAAACCCTTGGATGCACTCTCGACTCTGACCTAACCCTCTCTCCCCAAATGAACACTGTCTCTAAGTCCTGCCACTACCATCTCAAAATTCTTAGACACATTTTTCCGTACCTCTCCTTCCCGAACAGGCTTGCCGCTGTCCAATCTATTGTAATGTCGAGACTGGACTATGCCAACTCCCTCTACCTCAGGGTCCAATCATACCACCTCATTAAACTACAAAGAGTACAAAACGCTGCAGCCAAATTGCATCTAGCACTTGGCCCAAGAGATCACACCTCTCCAGCTCTCAGAACTCTCCACTGGCTCCCGTTTGGACGAAGGGTGACTTTCAAATCCTTATGCATCTCCCACCAAGCAATGCATAAAACCGGCCCTCTATTCCTACAGGACAAGCTGAAACCTTACCACCCACTGCGCACTCTAAGATCAATCTCTGCCCTCCTTCTAGTGATACCAAACACCAACTCAGTCAGGTTAGGAGGATCATCATTTTCAGCTGTGGCCCCCACTCTATGTAACTCGCTTCCACCCCACATTCGACACACCAAAGACCACCTGTCTTTCTGCAAATTACTGAAAACATGGCTCTTCCCTTAAAGAATCGACGCTTAGAGCAAAATCCATTCCATCAGATGGAACGGATGGAATAGATGGGAGTGGATGGAACGGATGGAGTGGATGGAATGGATGGAGTGGATGGAACGGACGGAGTGAATGAAATGGACAGAGTGGATGGAATGGATGATGTGGATGGAACGGATGATGTGAATGGAAAGGCTGAAATGAATGGAACAGATGAGGTGGATAGAACTGATAGAGTGGATGGAACCGACAGAAGGAATGGAATGGATAGAGTGGATGGAACGAATAGAGTCGATGGAACGGATAGTGGATGGAACGGATAGAATGGATGGAACAGACAGAGTGGATGGAATGGACAGAGTGAAGGGAGTGGATGGAGTGGATGGAATAGATGAAGAGAATGGAATGGATGAAGAGAATGGAACGGATGAAGAGAATGGAGCAGATATAGAGGATAGAACGGGTGAAGTGGATGGAACGGACGAGGTGGATGGAATGGATGAAGTGGTTGGAACGGATGAAGTGGATGGAACGGATTAAGTGTATGGAACAGACGGAGTGGATGGAACGGATGGAGTGGATAGAAAGGATGGGATGAATGGAAAGGATGGAGTGGATGGAAAGGATGGAGTGGCACTGAAAAGGATGGAGTGGATGGAAAGGATGAAATGGATGGAACAGATGAAGTGGATAGAACCGATAGAATGGATGCAACCGACAGAAGGGATAGAACGGAAAGAGTAGATGGAAGGAATAGAATGGACCGAGCGAATGGAACGGATTGAGTGGTTCGAATGGAGAGAGTGGATGGAACAGACAGAGTGAATGGAATAGATGAAGAGAATTAAACAGATGAAGAGAATGGAACAGATAAAGAGAATGGAACAGATGTAGAGAATTGAACCAATTAGTGGATGGAACGGATGAAGTGAATGGAACGGATGAAGTGGATGGAACGGATGAAGTGGATGGAACGGATGGAAGGGATGGAGGGGATGGATGGAGTGATGGAGTAGACAGAACGGATGGAACTGATAGAGTAGATGGAACTCATAGAGAGGATGGAGTGGACAGAGCGGATACAACGGATAGAGTGGATGAAACGGATAGAGTGGCTGGAACAGATAAAGTGGATGGAACAGTTAGAATGGATGGAATAGATGAAGAGAATGAAACAGATGAAGAGAATGGAACAGATGAAGAAGATGGAACGGATAAAATGGATGGAACAGATAAAATGGATGGAACGGAAGAAGTGGATGGAACGGTTGAAGTGGATGGAACGGATTAAGTCGATGGAACAGATTAAGTGGATGGAACGGATGAAGTAGATGGAACAGTTGAAGTGGATGGAATGGATGAGTGGATAAAATGGATGGATAGGATGGAAATGATGGAGTGGATAGAATGGACAGAGTGGATAGAATGGACAGAGTGGATAGAACAGACAGAACGGATGGAATGGATTGAGTAGAATGAGTGGACGGAGTGGATGGAAGGGATGGAGTTGATAGAATGGATGGAATGGATGGAACGGATGTAGTGGATGGAAAGGAAATAGTGTATGGAACGGATGAAATGGATGAAACGGATGAAGTCAATGGAAAGGATGAAGGGGATGGAATGGATGAAGAGGATGAAACGGATGAAGTGGATGAAATGGATGAAGTGGATGAAACTGATGAAGTGGATGGAACGGATGGAGTGGATGGAAAGGATGCAGTGGATGGAAAGGATGGAGTGGATAGATAGGATGGAGTGGATGGAAAGGATGGAGTGGATGGAGCGGATGGAGCATATGGAACGGATGGAGCGGTTGGAACGGATGGAGTGGATGGAGTGGATGGTGTGGATGGAACGGATGGAATGTATGGAACGGAAGGAGTGGATGGAAAGGATCGAGTGGATGGAAAGGATGGAATGTATAGAACAGATGTAAAAAGTGGATGGAGTGGAAGGAAAGGATAGAGTAAATGGAGTGGATGGAAAGGACAGAGCAGTTGGAGCGGATGGAGTGGATATATCTCTATCTCTGTATCTCCTATTATGCTATGTATATTCTATGTACATGTAGCCCCATGTTATCTGTATCACATGTTTACCCTACCCATCCTGCCGCTTTATATACATATGCCTCTATGTACGCCCCCTGTCCTGCTTTCGTGCTTGGTCGCAAGCGCTTTACTGATAACCACCATATCACAGTACAACACTTACTCTCGCCTATACACCATCATTCAAATAGAACACAGCTATACTATGACACATGTGGCCTAGCTATTCTCATACTAACATGACCCCACGAACACCTCATCATCCTAATAAAACACTGCTAGCAGAGCACATACCGGAAAGCTTAAGCGTCTCCTCAGGCCTAACGCAGCCAGAACTCAGTCTGGGTGTCCAACTGATTTCCTCAGCACCACACCTACTGCTAAGAAGCAGCTATCATGCAACAACCACACCAGCTGCACACACATCCGGTGCACCCACGCACCATGCAACACTCTCTCTACTGACCTGAACTACGGTTCCCGAGGGAGTTCAACCTACCAGCGCATTGAGGTCATACCAATGATACATAAGGCATTATATAAATGCCAAGTAACATAACACAACATAAAAGTACCTGGGTTTACTACATGACACCTCACTGGTCATACGGAAGCATTTGACAAAATAACCTCGTACAGTAGTCAAAGTTGATTTGGACTTCTCCAAAATTGCAAAAACTGCATGCTCCACGTACAGTGTCACCTGGAAGTCCATGGTAATGGCTGAGGACATTTGTAATGCAAAGGCCACTACCGCAAGAGATTGCTCATAAGGAAACTGACCCTGTATAACTGAGTCTAACAACCCACTATAATAGGCCAAGAGTTTGTGACCTAAAGATGTTTTTTTGTTAGGACCACTGTCATTACCATCCCATATCTGTGCAAAAAAAGATAAAATGGCTTGTGGTAATCTGGGTCACCAAAACTAGAGCAATACTGATCACAGTCTTGAGCTCCTGAAAACAAGTTCTCATTTAATTTGACCACACGATTGGACTCTTCTCTTTCTGTGCTTCCTTGAGAGCTTGTTGGAGAGACTTTGTGTAACTAGAGTAGTCAGAAATCCAAGACCTACAATAGTTACAGAGCTCCAAAAACAGTTGAATTTGTTTTACCGTAGTTAGTTGAAGCGTGTTCTGAACTGTGGTGGCTCTATTAGACATTACCCTTCTCCCTGTGGATAATAGTACCTGTCCCAAATAAACTACTTTTGTTTGACATTATTGCAGTTCTTCTTTGTCACCTTTGTACCCCTTCTTCGCGAGCAGGGCGAGGAGCCTGGCTGAGTCTCTTCTACACTGTTCCTCTGAAGCACTACAAACAAGTAAATCATCCATGTACTGAATTACAGTGCTGGACATTTGTAAGTTCCCCAAATCCATCTGAAAAAAACGTGGAGATTCACAGCACTCCTGGGGTAACCTCGTGTGTTCAAATCGCTGTCCACGATACATAAATGCTGTGAGATACTGGGAATCAGGGTGCAAAGGAACACAGAAAAATGCATTTTTCAAATCAATAACTGTGAAGTGGGTCGACCCAGTCGGGATGTTACGGAGAATGGTAGCAGGATTTGGTACCACCAGACATTCTGCTTCAACAATGTTGTTCAGAGGCCTCAAATCCTGACCATCCTCCAACTAAACCCCTTTGCCTTCTTCACAGGGTAAATGGCTGTGTCACATGGGGACAAAAACAGTTGTATAATGCCTTGCTTCAACAATGCCATAATGGTCTAAAAAATCCCTTCTTCTGTCTCCTTGGACACAGGGTATTTTCTATCCCTTGGTAAAATTGCTCCTTGTTTTAATCTTATTTGCACTGCCCTTACACCTTTCAATACCCCACATCATGGGGATTGCTGGTCCATAAGTTCTCCAAATCGTCCTTCATGTATGGCAATGTTTTTCTCACAATGACTTTAGTCTGTGGTACCTCCCTTTGCTCCACCATTACCTGACAAGGCACCCCAATCTCAAAAAGCATTTCACCTGCCTCTTTCGTATCCTCGGATCAATACACAATACTGTGCGTCATTCGCCTCCTTCTTCATCGGTGCCTGAAAGAACCACCCTGTCCATCTTCACAACCACGGCTTCTAGAAGAATGGTAACAATAATCCCTGGTTTATCTTCTGTGACACGGCAGACCAGAACAAACATTCTAGGGGTATCCCCCATGTCCGATCTCTTATTCCAAGTACCCAATTTAACACTTCCATTACCCCATACAAGAATAATGTAGAATGTACTGGCACCCACCTAATCATGCTGTGGCTGCAATGAACAGGGAAAAACGCTGCTTCTCTTAATGGGTACAATCCTGGAGCTGAGCACACTATGTTTCCTTTAAAATGTGATTGACATATGAAGCTTGATAAGAAGGTCCCTTCCCAAAAGGTTTGGCGGAGTATCTTTGTAGTATAAAAAGGGAGCAGATAAAGTTTGATTACCTACCTTGATCTGCAAATCTTCAGTGTATGGAACCGATAGGACAGCCCCAAAAAATCCCTGCGTGTCCATTGCTTTGCCTGAAAGGGGAAATCCACCTTCTTTACTACTGGATTTTGTGGCCAATGTATCGACCATGAAAGATAATGCTTGTTTACCTACCTTAACACCTATCTGGTGTTCCTCTTCCAGATCTGTAGTAACCAATGGAATTGGACATGTCAGAGATACCCGTGGGCCGGCCAATGTCTGATACATGTGAGAACCAGGATGCAAAAATGGTTTCCTCCAAGTACACTTGCTCCAGTGTAATGGGTAACTGTCCCATTTGGTAGAGGTTTCTTCTCCCAAGCCTGTACTGGCACCTGGGCTGACATATTCGGGTGTAGGTCTGTGTCATTCCAGTTCACAGGTTCTGATCAACCTGGACTTGCTGCAATGGCACAGCGTTTGGAGCATAGGGTGAAATGTGGGCATTTGTCTCGAGGGAACCTCTGTTAAAATACTGTGGTCGACTTCGACAAATCTTTGACAAATGCCCTATTCTTCCACACACCCAACACTGCACTCCATACATTCCTCCATACCCCCCTCCCATAGGCCCATTAAACCGGGGACCCATTCCTCCAAACCCGCCGTATGACTCGACACCTTGTGAAAATCCACCCCTACCACGTGGAAATCCTCTCATCAGTCTTGGTCCCAGTACATACCCGTCCGCCCATGCTTGTCCCATTCCAGAGTCTATTTGTCCTTGTTGTCTCAACTGTCCCTGCTGTCCATCTTTGGGTTTGGTTATCAGTGCGCCCTCTGAACAAATCTTTGCTAGTTTTTTCTGGACCAGTTTGGCCTCAGTCGTTTCTTCCTGGTCTCTACCCTCCTTTTCCTTGTCCTGTCTCCTCTTACAAAAATGCACAATGTGCACCTATATCTCCTGCCAACTCTTTGCCTCCATCCCTACAACCTTGTCTAGGTCATTTTGTACTTCTTTAGGAAGTCCCTTTTTCAACATGTGATCAAAAATAACCACATTTCTGTCCCATGCTTCTCCTGTCTCTGCTCTCCACATCTCCTGAATCAACTGAATGTGAGTAGTGGGATCCTCATCTAACTTCATTGTTTTTGTCATAATTTAATTTTTATTTGGCATATCAGTATACATTCTCCTCAATGCTCCCCAAACTTGTGCCCTATAATTATTGAAAGCCGCTCCATCATGGGTATTTGTGTCTAATTGAATTCCCGGATACCCTGATTTCTTCCACAACTCATCTTCCTGTTCCCCAATCAAGGCTGTGAAAAGGTTTTTCATGTCCACAATTGCCAACATGACACAGGTAGTTTGTTTTTCTAAAGCATAAATCCACTTCCCTGCCTGTACAGTGAGCGAAGGAAGCATCTTCATTAAGTTATTCATGTTCATGTGTGACTACGGGACATACTATGCCCTCCCCTGACCCTTCTGGAATAGTGGGTATTGATCACTTTTGCTTTTACTAGGGCTTCCCCCATCTGTCCTCACCTTCTCCCTATTGCCATGCAGGCTCCACGGTGCATCCAACGACCCCATTGCCTACTTTGCATAGTCCTTCTTAGAGCGGGAGGCGTAGCCTCTGATTCCTGTCCCCCTTGCTTGTTGTCTGTCTCCTAGTCATCCTCCTCTTCCTCCTCTGTCCCTTCTATCACATCCACTGATCCTTTTGTTATGACAAACACACACTCGGGACTGCCCTAAAAGACTGTCTCTCATCCCCTTCATTCTAACTCTGCATCTATAGCGGTGCTTTCCTTTTCCATGTCCACACTTACTCTCTTTATGACAGATTGATCAAGCTGTATGAGAATCTGACCATGTCTCCATCTTCCTTCGTCTGCTTCCTGCTTTTTACCCTTATCCTGTTGTACCCATGCCACTTCGCTCTCTACTAATCTTGTTCCTTCTTCCAGATTCTGCTGTTCTTGCCTTTCCAATACTCTCCATGATCTATCCTTTATCCTAGAACCTGGGGACAATTCTCCCCATGCCTGCTCCTTACAATCCTCTCTCGCTCTGGCTCTTCTGGTTCGATATTAACACAGATTTATCCTTAAGATACACGTTTCTTCTTTCCTCTTCCTTTTGGGGCCCAGCAGCAGCCTTTACTAAACAAGGCATGACCCTTCTGCTTCCCTCATATTACTGTCTCTCGAAAATTGGTGCAGACAGAGATGTTACCCCCGACCATCTCGTAACCACCAGAGTAGCAACTGGAGAATATGGAGGTTCAAACTCTGGATCTGTATACCCTTCTCCGGGTGACAAAGGATAGCATCAATATGGGGTGGTGCAGATATAAATCCTACTCCTTCCTTTCTCGTCCCGTCTTCCATAGTCACAACCTCCTGGGACTTCCCGCTCTTCTCATATCACCCCAATAGCTCCAAGATATTCAATCTATTGTCCAATTTTGACCCCTTATGTTTGGTCCCTAAGAAAGTAAGCAGATTTTCAACATATCCTTATCATAGGACCCTCACCAGGCCATGGATTAAACATCTTGCCCTTTGTTTCCCTCAACCGTTCCCAATGATATTTCAAAAATCTTATTTTATTTCCCGGGAGCACTTGACATAAATGATTCAATGGAGTTTCCATGTTTCAACAAAAATCCCCAAAAAATCCCGATATTATTAAAGAAAACCCCAACCAGTCAATACAGAAATTACGACCCACAAATTCCTTTTCTGTCCCTTTAAAGACTTTCCCCACACTCACTCTCCGCACTCACTGCTATCTCCTTACCGCCTGAATAACTATGTATTCCTCAACCGCGCACAAAAGACAAAATCTCATTGAACACGCTGTCCCAAATTCTTTCCATTCCTTTGAGATTTCACCTTCACTCAAGCAAAGGAGGGGCGCAATGTTTTCCACTACAACACCACTGTATCACGTCCTCTTTTCACTAGTATGGCCCTTTCTACTAAAGAGCCATCTTCCCCGAAACTACCAGAGAAGACCCACACTACGGTAGACTAACCAAGAAATTCGAGTTGCTAGGTTTGCACGCGCAATTAGTACAAGTAAGCCTTACCAAGATATACCTCACAAAGGTATCTAAGGGTGGTCTTACCATAAATTGCCACCTCACTCTAAAGGGAGAGCTCTAGACAACCAGACAAGCAACCTGAAGGGTATCGAACCTATTCCTACGAGTAACACACTACGGTGAAAGAATACACCTCTAAAGTAACAAACTAGATAATAAAAAATGTTTTACCAACATAAAACGATTCATACACTTCCTAAACACATTCACTCTTCAACCTGCTAAGTCTCTTCTTATCCCACAAACACATTTCTTGCACTACCTAAAAACCCTATTTCCTTTTTCTCCTATAACACCCCACTTGGATTACCAGACAACGATGCACTTACCTGGATGTCAAAACCTCTAAGTGCTCTGAACTGGCGCTCCCCCAATCGGTTCTGGGTTGCAGAACTTCCTCCTCTGGGACCAGACAGGCCTCTTGGTGCCTGAAAACTGCTTCTTTTTCGTGCACCAGCTGGTCCCTGCAGTGAAGGAAGACAGTTGAGCTGCACGAACAGGAGATCCCCAACATTTTCAGCGAACCCAAGGCTCCTACCTGGCTTGCCAAATTGTAGGTATGGACCGTTAGCTCCCCTCTCTACCCAAATTAAGCTCACCTCTAAAATTAGTAAGTGCGCTTTTGGTCCAAAAAGCAAGTTCATTGTACAACGGCTGGGAGGGGGCTTAGATGACATCTAACAATCAATCTAACCCTGGTCTCCCTGAACCACTCACATATTATATACTTTTTATGATATGATATATATGATATGGCATTTATAACACGCCTATACACAAGTGTTTCAAGGGTTAATACACTCCCTCAGATACTGTTACAAAGGCATCCCCCAAACATGATTGGTTGCCCTGTACAGAGAAATCTAAAACCCACACAGTTCATTGGACACAGACATTGGCCCTCATTACGACCCTTGCGGAAATCGGAAAACGATGGCGGAAATGCAATACCGCCATCGAATAGCGCTCGGTGCGACTATGACCCGTCACCGCAAAGTACGAAGCCATTAGCGACACCGTAGTGAACGCCAACGCTAACTGCACCAAGCACGCGCGCGCGCGCCATGCCAAACCGCAAACACCACCATGGCGCAACGGTACGCCAATTCCGACCCTAGCGGACATGTACCTAACGCCATCAGGCATGGCGTAATGTACCATTCCGCCATGGTGAGAAGTACGGCATCGCGAATCAACCGTAAACGGCCCCACTGAGTGCCTGTACACCGCTCCCTGCCCACAAAGTACAACTCCCCGTAGGTGCAATGAAGCCACAATGCAACCATTGAAATGTACAAGTCACCCATGCATGGCAACGAACAAAAGAAACACAAGAGGGGCCAATGGGAGCTGCAGGGCACAGATGGCACGAACACAGAAGCCATCCCAATGGACATGACCACAGTCCCCCACCAAGAAACGCACGCAAACACAGGCACCTGTGACCAGTCATATTCCGAGAATCACATCATTCCACCAGTCCACCTGGCTGACCGGCATCTGTTACACAAAACCCAATCCCCCGCCCCTGAGCATGACAACATCCAAACTGTCATATTGGCAGCCCCCATCCCTGACCTCACGGGCTTAGTAGGCAAACGCGCCCAGTACAGTACCACGCAACTAAACTCCGAAGCTGGAACCCAATGCAGATCTCCTCACAATACATCGCCCCCCAAATAGGCATATGCCACATCACTTGCAAAGAAAAACGCTACACGGGCCAAATCAGAATAGAAATTTAATGCACATCAAAGTCACCAAGCCCATACAGCCATCAGGCCATGAACTCCTAAACACCAATCACCATTGTGGGCTGCATCCGCAAGAAATGACCAGCCACTACTTGTGTGTCGTCCTGTTCCCTCATGGTACACAGAGCCACATTCACGTACGAAAAGGCAACATGGAAGCGCACAGAACCGCAGGGCCGTCCCAATGGGGAGGCACTAGTCCAGCCGAAAGGCCGAAATGTTGCTCCGAGCCACCAGTACAGCGTAAGGGCATGTGGGCCATTGGCGATCGTCCCATAAGATCGTAATGCTGCTCCACTGATTAACACGAAGCAGCAGGTGTCGGGAGTAAAACCCATCTGCAGGAGTGGCATACAGATGGCAGTGGCAAAAGGGGAGGAGATACCTGTCAACCAAAAGAAAAGAAAAAGAACAGAATGGCCATCAGAACTACATTCCAACAACTCACTTCAATGATCACACGAAATCCACAGCCATATGCATGCTAGCCCACTCCAAAGGATCATCACCACCCCAAAACCACTTGCGACTCATAACCATCTATATCGAGGTGCAAACACCATCACAAACGAGTGTACCTGTGCATGCGTCTGTCAAAACAGAATCCATCAGATGGGAATGTTAATGTGCATGGACACAAGTGTCTGAGGGCGTGTCGAGACAGGGAGGGCTCAACAAGGCCAGATAGACGATGGTCCCACCATGGCAGCCCTGCATCACATAGCGTAGGGGAGGCGGATAGATCCCAAGAAGCCCTGTACATGGCAAACTCTGTATCAAATCACCTGCCCATGCATCCATTCATCATTCCCTCATCCCGGAATCAAAACGCCTGAATAATTACTCACATAACATTAGAAACATCCATTGAGTCTGTGCGTTATGCAGCCTGCAAAATCCACAGTGCCCCAGCCCGTAATTCCGGTGTTGTGAAGTAACATGTATCTGGGAACGGCCGGCCTCATCGCCCACGTAGCAATTGCGCATCCCAAACTATTCATATCAATCATTGCTCCCTCGCCATGGGCCCTGTCTCAAGGACATTGAACAACAGAACGTTATATTTGCAGTCAGACCTGTGGGCATCTCCTCGCCGCTAGCTGGAAACCGAAAGCGCCGCCCTTGGAATTCCACATTTGCAACATCACGCCGAAAAGGCATCTGTGGCCGTTTGAAATCACTAATTATTCCATCGAGTGCGGCTGTGTGTGAAAATGTCAACTGCCTTCACCCACAAATGGGACGCCCCGCCCGTCATTGCAACTCGGTAAAGTGATGCATGAGGGCCCACCGTTACTCGAGTACTACGTTCCACTGACCCTTCACAAGTCTGTTCGCGACTGCACAGATAGTATGTGCAACAATGGGACCACAGCAGAATGAACATGTCAACCAATGTTACACGGCCATCGGGTACAAATACATGATTGCAATAGCAAGATGCCATTCCCAGATTTGCAGCGTTGTGCGCGGGACGTGCTCGGCCAAAGGGGAGAGCAGCTTGCACAGGTGGAATTAATCACCACAGGTGGAGGCCATACAGCCTGAAAACACATAAATTGCACAGCCAGTCTCCTCCCACAACCACACCGAAATGCTACCGGCAGGACTCGCGATGTTGGCCCTGGGGGACATGATAGCACTGCAACTACTCCAACTCCAAGAAGAAGACGAACACCAACTGCAACCGGCCGCACGAAGGAGACGCAGGAGGAGGAGGAGGGCAAGGCAGGGCCAGCAAGGGCCGCCAGCACAGCCACTACCACCACGCAGGCAGCCCGCAATCCCACGCCTCCGAGCACATCCGTTCGACCTCACTGATGAGCAGATCCACACCCTCTACCGTCTGGACCGGGACACCATAGCCGCCATTGTGGACATGACACAGGCTGACCTTGTCAGCATGATAGATAGCCCAACCGCCATCCCACCCCTACTGAAGGTGGTGTCTGTACTCCACTTCCTGGCCACAGGCACCTACCAGCACACAGTCGGACAGTTGCATGGCATTTCTCAGCCACTGTTCTCACGGACACTATTGCAAGTGCTCGATGCCCTCCTGCAGCACGCAGACAACTACATCTCTCTACCACGCTCGGAGCAGGAAATTACCAACACAAAAGTGGGATTCCATGCACTTGCCGGCATACCGGGTTGCATTGGTGCCATCGACTGCACCCATGTGGAATTGGTCGTCCCACATGCAATGGAGGCCCAGTACCGCAACAGAAAACAATTTCATTCCCTGAATGTACAAATGGTGTGTGACTCCAACAGGATCATTACACATTGTTGTGCCCGATTCCCTGGATCTACCCATGATTCTATGGTCTTGAGGAACTCTACAATACCACGCTACATGGAGCGACACGCAGGGAACAGATCCTGGCTACTCGGTGAGTCTCATTACATGCATGATTATGTGGGGAATGTGATTTGGCAATGACCTGGCAGGAAGGGGGGGGGGGTGTGCGTACGTATCAATGGCATTCCACATCATAGGTTTCTCGTCCACATACAGGTGATGCTGGATATCCACTGAAGAGATGGCTCCTCACACCAGTCCGGAACCCACGGGACCAGCATGAGGAGGACTACAACCATGCCCACTCACGTACCCGTGTAGTCATTGAACAGGCATTCGGCCTACTGAAGACTCGTTTCCGCTGCCTCAGCAGGTCTGGCGGGGCACTCCTGTACCGCCATGAGAAGGTTGCAAAGATGGTGATGGCATGTGTCATGCTCCACAACATGTGCGTACTTAGAAATGTGCCCATGCCCCCTGACGCAGAACTGCAAGCACCTGATGATGGTCATGATGAGGGTGGGGATGTGGCAGCACCTCATGGAGTCTGCGAGGCACCGGAGGCCCGTGACATTCGTCAGCATCTCATTGATGTATGCTTCTAGCAATCACGCCTGGTGGCTGATACATGGACACGGGACTCGTGGCACTGTGCGTGTCTGGGACATGCACAATATGGACTGTACGCCTATGATGGCCTAGTACACAAAAATCAATGTCCACACATCTCATTGGTTGATCGTGCACTTTATATGGCATATGTGATGTCATGTTGAACACCCTATCGACCCGCCACCCAAGTGAGCCCAACACACCCCCTCCACCCTCCTACCTCCCCCCCGAACCCCAGTGTCCAAAGATGCTCATTGTCAGTGGGCTGTCGCTATTGCAAGCCCCCTCTGCGGGTATCAGGGGCACCCCTGCCTGTGGAGCGCAGGTTCCTTCCAGATCTACGTTGGGGGCTGCCCTGGACGGAACTTGCAACGGATGATGTGTCTGCCTGCTCACGTCCATGCATGTCCCTAAGGGTTTGCGAGAGCTCAGTGAGCACACGGCGCACTGCGGCAAGTTCGGCACATACGTCTTTGGACGTCGCATGCAGTTCCCCCCTCAGGCTCTCGGTGCTTCTCTCCATTTGTGCCCTTAGCGTCTCTGTGCCTCTCTCCATTTCTGCCCTAAGTGTCTCAGTTGATGTTTCTATGTCTGCCTTAGTGCCCCCACATTCATCGGCATGGTCCTTGAGGAGCGTGGCCATTTGCTGCTGTTGCACGATTAACTTGTCGAGGGACTGTTGCCTCTGCTGGGCCATGCCCATTTGCGGGGGTGTCACAGAGGGGCTGTTGTCCTCATGTTGCCTTGCCACAGGGCTTGGGGGGGATGGCCAGTCGTTGTCTTGTGGGTGCCCCTGCGTGGTATCCTCATGTTGTACGGGATGGGACAGACAGGGGGATTGGGACAGGTCATGGATGGATCTGACTTCGACATCCCCGTTTTCTGTGTCGGAGCATGCTGCCATCAATGGGGTGTCACCTATGGTGCTGCTGCCACCAGAGGCAGTGCCTTCTGTGGCATCCATTGGGGGGACCTGTGGTGGTGGTGTTGTGGGCATGCTGGCTGCTGGGGTGCCTGTTGATGTTCCCTCCTCTGTGCTGCCACCTGATTTGTGCTGCTGCCGTGTCTTGATGCGTGCAGCTGAGGTGGAGGGTCTCTGGCCGTTGGTCTTGGCCCTCTTTGCAGGTGTGCTGGTAGGGGTGTCCTGTAGCTCGTCGTTTGGATCGGACCCTGTGGTGGAGTAAAGGAGGGCGAGGGTTAATGATGGGTCTGTGGGAATTGGAATGGCATTGTATCACATGCTCTGGGGTGGTACCTGAGGGTGATTTGGGTCGGGTCCTTGGAGGTGCTTTGATTTGTGTGTGGAGTGAGGGTGCAGTTGTTTGGCAGCCTGCAGTTAGGGTGTGCCTGCTGCACGTGTAGTGCGTGTATTAGGGGTTTTTAATTATTTATGTATTTATTGTGGGTTTTAACGTGCGCTATCAGGCCGATGTGTGTGGCCGTTCTCCTGGACATGTGTTTCTGTTGCACTATGTGGACGCATGGTACTTCACATGGATGGACTGTGTGGATTTGGCATTGTTTTATCTGGTACACCTACCTGAATCTTCGGATGTCTGCACTCCTTTCTCCATCCCTCCGACTCCCTCTATGCTCTCCATTCCGATGGTGGAGGCACAGATTTCTTCCCAGGGGGTCAACTTGATGGGTGATTCAGGACCTCCCCCGGTGGCTGTGGCAATGTTGCGGTTGGCAGAGAGTATGCTGCGGACGCGTATCCGCAGGTCGTCCCATCGCTTGCGGCATTGTTGTGGGGTGCGGGGTGCGGTCCCCACCGCACTTACCCGCTGTGCCACCAGAGCCCATATGGTCTTCTTGTTTGCAAGTGCCGTTCTGGTCATTTGCGTGGAGAAGACGACGGCAGCATTCTCCTGGAGGGTCTCTGTTAGCACGGTGAGTTCCTCGCGGGAGAAGTGGACCTGCCGCTTGCGGTCGCACGCTTTCTTCGCTACTTTTCCCATTTGTCTTGGTTTCGCTAGGGTGGGTGACGGGTTGGGGTGTGTTTCAGGGTAGTGATTTTGGTGGTTGTGTGGTTTTAGTGGTTTTATAGGTGTACGCCGGGATGTTTCCCGTTCTGGGCCCATGTTTTAACTTCCGTTTCCGTATATTTCCGGTCACCGTACTTTCCGGTAGGCGCACACTGCGGTGACCGCTAAGAGGGGTGGCGGTATTGCACCTAGGGCGCCGTACGGCGGCGGTGTGGGCCGTTTTGGGGTCATTTCCGCCATCGCGGACTTTGCACTTCCGCCGTGGCGTGGTGCTCGTGCCCGATGGGTCGGAATGGGCCGCACTTTGCTCCTTCGTGCAATGGCGGAAACGCTATTTACGCTGTGGCGCTCCGGTCAGTCGCTTTCCGCAAGGGTCGTAATGAGGGCCATTATAACACAACCACCTAAAACGTCTAATTACAAGGTTTACGTTTTTAACACACCACTTTCCAAAAACCTCTGCATATTTGGTGGCAGCCTTGCCTCTTAGTTACAAAATAACAGTATTCCTATTAGTGACGCATATGGACCTGCTCTAAAAATACCTAAGCACATGAATATGAGAGAAAGACACGTAGATTCCCTTTGACCTATTCGTGTTTGCTAACCGCATTGCCCAAACCCGTCTGGTGTCTATTTTTGTCATGATTCCTGCCCCTCATGTCCCCAGCCCTCCAAGATGTCAGGCTGGAGCCAGGCCACGATCACCTACATGGCCCTCAAGGGCCTCTCCATCCTTCCAAAGACCCACTTGGAGTCAGACTTGGCACTTGTGGCACCAGACTCACTCACTCCCATAGGATAACATTAGGGATTGGAGTTGTAGTGCATTGATGGGGACAAGATGGATGCCCCCACATATTCTGGTTCCCAGAACTGCATGTGGAGTCTAGTCTTTTGGGTGTAGTTCAGCCCAGAGACACCTGGGATACCCAGAGACTATTTAAGCCACGCCCAAGCTGAGAAACATGCTTTGTGTTTTCTGCACCTGCAGCGTGACACTCACCGTGTTCGGATCGGTCTCCAGTAGGCCTGCATCTTTCTTCTGCGCTCAGCTCCTGCAAAAACAAGAACACCGTTAGGAACAGCCTTACCTTGCGGCGCTTCTGCCCATCATTCATCACTTCTTCTGTTCTGCGGGCATCTTCGGCTGTGTCATTCCAATCCCGGCATGCCGCTTCCTTAGGAAAAGGGAAAAGAACAGAAAAAAGGCATTAGTAAGCATTCAGCAAATCTTCGCTTATTTCTAAAGACTGTACAGGCTTCAAACGCTTACCTGAATCCCAGCCGCTCTGGGGGAACTCTATCTCCGGAACTTCTCATCCATCTGCAAGAGGGAAAAGACACTGCAGGTTAGCGTGGAAACATCTGGAGGAGCTGCATACCGTACTTACTCACCGCATTTCTTCTTCATAACCGGCATCCACGCTGAAAACGTCGCGGCACCTAAAAGACACAGAAAAAGAACTCAGTTCAATACAAATACGAAAAGGTCACATCGCACATCGCGCTCTCACTCACCTTCAGCGCTACTCATCTCAGCAGCAAGTCGCCATCCCCGGACGCCGGCCATCATCTAAGGAAGGAAAGGAACAAAGTTAGAGAACTGTTCAAAAGACTCATTATACTTAAGTGTTGGACTCTTGCCAGTGAAGTAACTAGGCAGCAACGACCCGCATCAATCAACGTGCCCCTGTGCTGAAAGCAGGATGGAGAGCACACTTTCCAAGGAAACAAGGCCCAGTCTCCAGTCGAGTAGACTCCAGGGAAGGGTTTGAGGTCGTAAGATGTCAGAACAGGCTGAGTGATGTCCCCGTGGATACAAGGTGAGCGTTACAGAACAGAAAGCCTCACATCAAAATCCCCCTGGGCGTCATGGAAATGTCAGAAACCGACCAGTTAGCCCACATGTTGGGGCAGCTACGTTCTGAAGTACATGCAGTCAGGCAGGAGACCAACACCCTGAGGAGAGAGCTGATAGTAGCCAAAGAACGCACTGATGATTTAAGCCGGCAACTTCTCCAGTCACAAGCAGGGCATGCACCATTGCCGGGAAGCATGTCCTCAATGCCAGCACCATCAGCCAATCCTGTTCAGATAACCCTTCCTGGGGCAGTTCCCTTGGCCCCGCCTGAACGATTTATGGGGGATCCCAAGAGGTTTGCAACGTTCATGAACCAGTGCCGCCTGCACTTCCTTTGTAGACCAGGGGCCTTTCTGAATTACCAATCACGGGTAGCTTTTGTGCTATCCTACCTGAGTGGTAGCGCCGCGGACTGGTCTGTACCTTTTGTGGCCCAAGACGATCCTTTGCTGCATGACTTCAGGGGCTTTCAGCAGGAGATGGAAAAGCTGTTTGCCCGTCGTACTCATGGACAGGCATTAGACAATGAACTTCTGTCCCTACGCCAAGGGAATCAAGACCTATTAACATAAGTAGCTATCTTGCTTCAATAGTTTAAATAATCTTGTTAACACTGTGTTAGTGCGATACAAGTTTCGCTTTTATTAGTGATAGTGCTGGATTGTTTCTCACATTACAATGATAAGCGTCAATTACACTTAAGGCAGTTGTGTGCCTTGTTTGTCAGCCGACACGTGTTTCGACCCGAAGGGTCGGGTCCTGGTACTAATGTTGGTGCTGTCCTGTTGGCAGGCTTGGCTCCTGTTGGGCCCTGTTTGATGCAGCTAACGGACCAGAATAGCTGTTTCAAACAGGGCCCAACAGGAGCCAAGTCTGCCAACAGGACAGCACCAACATTAGTACCAGGACCCCACAGGGGGCTTAAGAACTTTGACAATAGCCTTGATAAAGACCCTTTCTGGTCGAAACACGTGTCGGCTGACAAACAAGGCGCACAACTGCCTTAAGTGTAATTGACGCTTATCATTGTAATGTGAGAAACAATCCAGCACTATCATCTTCGGCGGTGTCATTCCCATCCCGGCACGCCGCTTCCTAAGGAAAAGGGAAAAGACTGTACGAGCTTCAAACGCTTTCCTGAATCCCAGCCGCTCTGGGGGAACTCTGTCTCCGGAACTTCTCATCCATCTGCAAGAGGGAAAAGACACTCCAGGTTAGCGTGGAAACATCTAGAGGCGCCGCATACTGTGCTTACTCACCGCATTTCTTCTTCATAACCGGCATCCACGCTGAAAATGCCAGTGAAGTAACTAGGCAGCAATGAGCCCACATCAATCAACGCGCCCCTGCGCTGAAAGCAGGACGGAGAGCACACTTTCCAAGAAAACAAGGCCCAGTCTCCTGTCGAGTAGACTCCAGGGAAGGGTTTGAGGTCATAAGAGGTCAGAACAGGCTGAGTGACATCCCCGTGGATACCAGGTGAGCGTTACAAATTTCTATGACTATTGAACCTTCCTTTTCACATGAGTTCCGCCCACTCTCTGACAACACAATCATTCTACTGAAATGTGTTACTGCTGATCTCTGTAAGTGTCCTGGGTGAAGCCATTTTTTTTTAAAACCCCGCTCGCTTCATAAATACCTATCCCTTACAACAATGAACTCTCTGGTTTACCAGAGATCAAATCTTCCCTTCCCCCAACAGCACTTGAGCCGTCTGCAAACTGACCAAAACCACCCCGTTGACCAGGTTACGGAACATGCTCCCTGACTGCTGATGGTTCTTTGCGTGAAAACACCCCTTGATACATTGAGGAACCACACCTCATATATTTAATATCGTTTACTAAATAATAAAATACTTCCCATACATGTATACCATTATGTATGCATTTTATACTTATTATGGTATCCTCTCATGACCGCCATTCATACAGCTAAACTCCACGTGCACATATTGATTGCCTGCTTCACCTGAGTTTGGAGGGGCCCTCCGTGTGACAATGTTTCATTGTTATATTTCTGCATGCATGCAGATCTACAAATGTATCGCCTCTACACAAAATAACACAAAGTAACCTAAATTTAACCCTTATCCCATTTACCATAAACATTGTAATATTTGCAGCAATTTGCAAAAGTGTAAAAAATTACGATGATGACGTGTCCACCCCCAGTCAGTGGTATGGTGTGTGAAGTTCGAACTTTTCAAATTGCCCAACACTGCTGCCCAAGATTGATTGTTGCAGTATTTCTTGACCAAGATTAATCGTTGCATTATCTATCGCCGTTAATTAATTGAGGATTTGTTTTTGCTCTAAAGCAACTGTTTCATTAATTGCTTACATATTTTACTGACCCCCCCAGTGTATTTGTGCTCACTTCGTTCAATGTTGCATTCATTGTTTTCCCTGAATTGACTGTTGCATTTTCATGTATACCAGATGAATTGCAGCCATACTGTAATCCTCTCCCTTGTTGAGCTGGATAGTCTGCCACATTATTATTATCTATGGATTATCAGCCACTAGAATGTGCCCCATAGCACCCTAAATTAAATGTTGCATTCATATATGCCATTTTATTGATTCCCTGTGTACCTCGGTACCCTAGATTAATTGGTACATTACTTGTAGCCCTATTTTATTGACTCTATGGTACTTCTCATCACTGGATTAATTGCTGCATCAATTGAAGCCCTATTCTATTGACCCAAGAGTACTTCTGAATGCTGGATTAATCATTGCAGTAACTGTTGCTCTATGTATATATGGTTGCACTACCGTCTGCACTAGATGAATTGCCACCCCTCGGCATATTAACTCCCTAATGCCCTAGATTAATTGTTTCACTACGTTCCCTACATTCATTGTGGCCATATTTCTTTCCCTACATTAAAAATTGCATTATGTGTTGCCCTAGATCAATTGGTGCCTTCATTGCTGCTCTATTTTAACTCCCCCCCTTTACTTCTGTTGACTTGGTCCTTGCATTGCTTGCCTTATTTGTAATTGGTGCATCATCGTTTACACTACATTATTTTTTGCACTTCTGTCACTTTCAACGATTTGTTATTGCATTCATTGTTGTGCTCGACGATTTTGTTACTTTTTATCAATCGCTAAATTAATTGTTGCGTTTGTTACTGACATGCTACTACATCTTTTCTCCCTAGATTAATTGGTTCATTAATTCCTGAGGAATATTAATTGTCATGAACTCCTTGCCTTGGAAAGAAGGAAAGTCTGGTGCACTTCTATTGGACTCGTTCGAAATACCCTTATGAGAAGGGCGAAGCAGGCAAATTGCACAACTCAGTGTTTCGGAATGCTTTGCGTAAAAATCAAAGAGCATTATGGGAACATGAAATTAACCACAAACATTTATATTTTGCAAATATGCTGGTGATAAAAGGGTTGAATTCCATGCTCGAATTACTGTGCGTTGTTCTCATTTAAATGAGTATTTATTTATATATATAGAGACAAGACAGGCAAGCCCAGAGGCATCAGAGCGCTCACAACAACAAAAAACACATGCTCAGTCAAATAGCCCTAACCATGATAACATAGTCCCAGGAGGGGATTGTGCAGGATAGAGGGTGACTTACCCAAATAAGTAGGTTTTCAGAGTCCTTTTGAACACAGTAAGGGAGCGACAGCCCCTTATATCGGGCGGAAGAGTGTTCCAAAATGTAGGCCCTGCCATATAGAAGGCTGTCTGGCTCGCTATAGCCAATTTTTCTCTTGGGCCGAACAGCAAATTCGTGAAAGTAGACAGTAACAACCTACGGATCAGTAGGCAAGAGATTTCGTTTGATAGATCACAACACTTTTCTTAAGAATAAAGCATTTACGTCCATGAGCTATTTATACTTCTTGGAGAATTATATGTACAGGATATTGTTAGGATGTACTGTGACGTCATGAATGCACTCGGCCTGCAGCCTGATGTCTCTCTATGGTCACAAAACGTCTCAGTAATGTGTAACATCCTTATATTTTACGCTGGGGAGTGCTTTATTCAACACATAATCATTATTTCAAAGGGCTGGCCCGCAGACCTGTGGCTTCTCAGAGAAGCTAGTTCAGGGAGGGGAGAAACATACAGGGGTTTCAGATTGACAGATACTCCTACTAGCTAGACACGGTTTCAGAAGACTTTTCGTTTTTAATCTTGTCTTCTCAGATATCCTTGTTTTTAGTGTCTTTGGGCGATTTCTCTGTCCACGGCCAATAATGTTGCAGTCAACTATTGACCTACCGATTACATTGCCTGATGAGGCCAGTGTCAGGGTATTTACCCAGGCTCTCTAGTGTCAGCTTGTATCTGTATTTGTATTTTATTTATTTGTAAAGCGCAGGCAAGCCCTGGGACATCTGGGCGCTGGAATTTACAAGTTACACAAGCATGTGTACATTTTTTTATTTATTTTTTTCATTTTTATTTACGAGATTACATCAAGGTGATTTTTACAAGTGTCTAATGGTAGAATCTAAAAGAAAAGGTGCAGGAAAAATTATACTTTTTTTGAAAAAAAAAGAAGACTTGTTTTTGGAAATGCACAAATAAGTCCATGGTCCCGTAGTACTCCCGAAGTTCTTAGCCTCCGATAAAGGCTTCAATAGTGGCCAGTGAAGATCTGATCCAAGATTTTTGCCGCGGCTATAGCACATGACGACCTATCGCCTCCTATCAAGCGGGCCCACCAAAGTTCTTTTTTTGCAGTATGAGCCTTGGCCAGGTGATGAATCAAATAAGGTGGTTGAGCCGAGCCCGAATGAGAGTTGATCTCAATTTTCTGTTGGGATGCATTTTTAAGAATGGTTGGAGTTCATTTAACGTTCTGACCATTGGGGGAAAGTGTGATGTCAATTTGTAATTCAAGGATTTTTCTAGGGTTGTAATCCAATCAGTCTCATCTAGTCCTTTTTTCATTTTTATTGGGCTCTGGAGAAGTTCTTTGATGGAGCTGCCAAATGCCACCAAGTTTGTTTTACAATAATTTTCCCATTGCAACAGCATTCTACAGTGGCCAGAGGTCATCTCTTTTTTTGCCAACGAAACAATTGGGGGGCTAGATGAATCAATGATTTTTCTGTATAGCATTGTGCTGGTTCTAGCCATGATTGCTTCAAGTGAAGTTAAAGACAGTTTGCGTCGGATCAGTACCATTGGTGTAGATTTGGGTAAGTTAAGGATTGAACGCAAAAACAAACTTTCCAAGGTGGACCAAAGTGTTTTTGGAAGAAACGGCATGGCGTCTGCGCCATATGTGATTGCAGGAATCACCTTGGCCCGGTAAAACTTTATTGTAGGAAGCAGGGAAAACCAGCCGTACTTTTTATCCAGAATTTTTGCATGGGAGATGAGGTTTTGCATCTTGGCGTGCAGGTGTAATTGCAAAGCGTTTTCTTTTTTAGTGGAGTCCAGAAAGACCCCTAGATATTTACAGTTCGAAACCTGTTCCACTTTGACTCCTTCTAAGTACCAGTTTTATTTTTCTCGTTTCTGCTTCTTCATTTCCAATACCAATATCTTTGTTTTAAGTTTGTTTATTCCAATGTCATTGACTGCAGTTTATTTGGTGAGTAAGTCAAGCTGGCGTTGCAAGCCTATCAGCGTTTGATCCAGTTGGATCAGATCATCTGCGTATAAAATTTGGGGAACTTTTTCCTGGCCAATTGCTGGTGGAAAGGTTCTGATCGAGACGTTTACTTCCTCATAGTCACTGAAATATGCCAAGAAAAGGGTGGGGGCGAGAGGGCAGCCCTGTTTGACCCCTCTGGCTGTGAGAATTGCGGAAGAGAGCAGACCTCTGGTGCTCAACCAGACTTGTACACTGGTGTCTGAGTGTAGTGCTTGTAAGGGGCCTAAGATCTCCAACGGCCACTTTCAGCCTGCTAATTTCTGCCAGAGTTTTGATCTGTTGACGAGGTCGAAGGCCTGAGTGAGATCTATAAAGGCTAAGTAGATTTTCGGACTGCCTTCTAAAACCTTCGATTTGAGAATGCTCAGAAGCATGATGTTGATGCTTGTACCTGTTCCCTTCTTAAACCCTGATTGTAGAGGGTCATCGCAGGGGGCATTTTTTGCCCAGGTTTGGACATTTTTCAAGAGTAAACTTCCTTATACTTTGCCTATAACATCCAGCAAAGCCACTGGTCGGACGTTCTTGGGATCCTCTTTACAACCTTTTTTGAAGATAGGAACGATCACCGACATTGTCCATGATGTCGGAATTTTTCTGAAGTTGCTGCATCTTTCGAATATTAGGCTTAGTAATTTAGCCCACTCTGCTGGAGAAGATTTTAAATTCTCGTTGTTTAAGCCGTACGGCCCATGGGGCGTTTACCTGTGCTGGTGAGGCTGTTAAATTTGGTTCAAGAGATTTAAACAAGGCTGAGTAAAATTTTACCCAAGTTACTTCTGAAATGTCATTAGTTAGGATTGTGTCGGTGGCTTTTCCTAATGGTTTTATCAACTTCCAGAAATCTCGGGAATTTGTGTTGTTGACTTGTTTTAACATTACTTCCGAGTCATGTTGTTAGAGGTCCAGGTGGTAAGATCTTAACCAAGACTCTTTAAAGACTACTTTGCACGAGCCCTATTTAGTTTGGTGTTGTGGCGTAAGACTTTCCTTTTAGCTTTGCGGATTGTATTTCGTTTAGACACTAGGAGAGCATCGAAAGTGTGAGTGTGGAGAATCCTCTCTTTGCCCTTGCTCTTGGAAGTTTGTTTGATGCATCTAAAAGATTCCAAAAGAGGTCTGTAGTCTACTTGGGTGGAGTCGTTCAAGGTTTTGTAAGAATTTGTTATGGCTTTGATGTTATTCTGAGACAACCGTAGGCGATTTCCGTTGCCTGGTGGTTCTACGGCCGCAAAGTAGTGATGTTTGTGAGAATTTGTGGATGACCATATTATATACAGCAGGTTATGGTCACTTTGGTCTGTTTGTATGACGCTTGTTTCAATCAAGTTTGGAAGAAATGATTGAGAGGCATAGATGTAGTCAATGGTAGATTTTGACAAGCCTCTCTTCCATGTTGGAATGGAATGTATTTCGGCCAGAAGAGTAGCCGTATTAAACAGGTTTCTATCCGACATTAGCTTTGACCACTCCTTCCCACGTCAATCGGCCTGGGCGGCTGTACATTCTTTTGTCTCAATTGTACTCGGAGTGCAGTTTATATTATGGTCCCCACAGATCAACAGGTCTGCAACCTGCAAGTCAGAGTATGCGAAGTCCATTATAGATGTCACAAGTCGATTAAAACTTCTGTACGGATTCCCTTAGGATTCCAATATATATTGGTAATCAGGAGATCTGTGATGTTATGAGTTCCAGTGCATGGGTCTATACGTGTCAATGAAAATAGGACCGCAAGTACAAATGGTGTTTCCAGAATTATTTTTTCTATCTGTAATCCACGTCCCAGACGGACTGCAATCATCAAGTCGGAAGTTGGACGGCCTTTATCTCCTGAAATCGCTGGTGAGAAGGCTATTTCAAAACCATCTAAGGTTTGTTTTTCTTTAAGCCACAGCTCTTGAAGGCACAGGATTTCATAGGCTCCCATAGGATCACGCCAGGGGCCGTTAAGTAGAGAAATCCCCTGGTGTTCCAGCTGGCTAAAGAGACTGTGGAGGTAGGTGGGGTAGAGAGTTAAAAAATTGGTGGCTATTTGTGAAGTTTTGTTAATAACGCTTTCGGAATCCATGACCAAGACTGCTGCAGCTGCTCTGGTCTTGGAGGGTCTGCTTTCACCAGAGCCGCTGCGTCCTGCACTGGCCCCACAGAGTCTTTGAGGGTTTTGTGAGGTCCTTGTGGCCGCCGTGTTGAGCCTCCCCTTGTTGGCAAGAATAGTGTTTTATTCGGTATGTGGCGCGGAGACTGGCTTGCACAGGTTCCCACTAGAGCTGAGCTTGTGTCTTTTGCTTGTAGGTCAAGTTGTTGGAGGACCATCGCTCTTTCTTGGTAAGAGGCTTGAGGTGCATCACCGGGGTGATGTCACTCTCTTCGATCTTTCAGTAAACCGGGATTTTGATTGTGTAGTGACGATGAGTTATCGTTCTTTTTTAGATGCGTCAACTCAAAACCTTGTTTGTAGAGCATGTTAGCGGCCTTTCTTAAAGAGTTGTCCACCCCTTTTGATGTTGTAAAAAGAAAGCAGGTGGCTTTTTTCCCTTCATGGGATGGTTCGACTGTCTTGAAGTCTTATGACTTAATGGTTCTGAGGGATGTGATGCTATGGAGCAGATTCAGCACTGTACGTCTGTTCAGGACCATGTATTTTTTGGTTACCGGTTCGTTGACACAGGTTGAAGCTGGGAGCTTCATTGATTTTAGAGGGCTCGTTTTGCTGAGGGTGGCTCTTTTTCTTTTGTGTAGGGCTCCCTTGCTCTAATCTTGAGCGGTGGTATCGCCCTTGGAAGTTACAAGGGCTTTGGGAGCCATAGGCGTGACCCACCCTGCTTCTGGGTGTACGTTCCCTCATCGTGTGATGTGAAGTTGTTTGATGGGTTGTTGATTTGGATCCCGGAGACCTTTGGTTAGCTTCGAGTCGGTGTTGCACAGAACCTGTCGTATCACGATCCGGCAGGTTTTTGAATCGGTCGCCCAGTGATAAGAAGCTACGAGGGTCAACTTTAACAGTTTTTAGCGTCGTTTGAATGAGACTAATACATTGTACTTCAGCCCCTGTTTGACTAACGTTTAGGACTTTCGAGGTGCTGGCTGAGTTCCATCGATTCCTTGTGGGCGAGGAAATCTTCCACAGTTTGAGGGGAGAGTTGTTTGCAGGGAGCTTCGTCCTGAGAGGATGAAACTTCATTGAGATGCGCAACTTCAGAACCACTTGCTCGACATTCTTTTTGGCTTGTCGCTGGTGGAATCAACGGGGGCTTCTTTTGCCCCAGTACCACTGGTTTCAGTGTATTGGCAGTTTTTAGACAGACTCGAGGGGCATTGACTTGAGTTATGATTGATGGTGTTATACTTATACTGCCATTTGTAGGCAGCCTGACTGTCCTAGGTTTTTCCAAGGTAACCTGTTTTTTTGACTTTTGTGGTAATAAAAGAGGAATGTCGTCCAAGCACGTCACCTCATTATCCAATCATGTAGTTAGGATTTCCTTTGTTTTATTTCCAAAAACGTTCCAAGGCGTTTATATAGCCTTCCAAGTAAATGAGCTTGGAGTGCATCATTGCAAGAAGTGAGGTCTGGTCCTTAAGAGTGTCATTGAAAGATTCGTAGAGCTTGCAAAACGGTGCCAAGGCTAGAGTAACTGATGACATGATTGCAAAGATATCAGGCTTTTTTGTTGGGGTGTCTTTAGAGGTAGTGGAAGAGAGGGCACTCATCCTTCTAGGATTGGAGATGGGAGGAGACAAAAGTAGTGGTGCGGGCCTTGCAGTATGTGGTAAGTTTTTCCGTAGTTGTCCTAATGTGGGCACCGAGTCCAAGGACTCTTTGAGGGCCGGGGCTAGATTTATTTTTAGAAGGACGTGGAGCAGAGTCCGGAGAAGTGTGACCATCATCGTGAGCTTTGAAACCCACCCGACGCTCTGGATTTGAGATTGATTAGCATGATAGGTCCGGGGAGGGGCTATGAAATGCCGTTGACTGCACCTTGCCTGGAGAGGCGGGTTCCTTTGAGGATTCAAGCTTGATTTTTTCTCCAGGCGTTCGGGAAGGAGACTTTGAGTTGGTTGTTGATGTGTTTAACTGATTGTCACATGTGGGCAAGTTCGTAGATGACACAAGCTTTACGGATTCGGGCGTGTGATTTTGTGCCAGTGTCAGGTCTGAGGCCAATGATTCCAAGGACTGAGGAAATGGGGACAGAGCTTGAAGAGCTGGGGCATGTCCAAGGTACCATATGGGTCTCCTTGATATCACTTGGTTGGGACTGGGTGGTCCGTTTGCATTTGGAAGGGATGTCGTGGCAACGAGAGGCTCAAGGAGTGCCTCCAGTAGGTCTGCATCAGAAATCACAACCAGTCCGTTCTGTATCCGTTTAGTCTGTGTTACGAAAATGTTTTTCAGGGAGTTCTGTAAGAGGGCAGAGGTAGCAGATTTGGACAGTAGACCTTTCTTGTTTGGCTTTTTTGTGAAGGACCTTTTACTTTGGGTGAGGATTTCTTTCCTTGTGTTAGAAGGACCCCTGAGCGGGTCTTGCGGGGTCCGAGATGAGTTGCAAAGCTTTGGTCCCACATGTAAATTTGTCAGAGGTCTGGGGATTACCTCCGTAAGTGCCGCTCGTAGCAGCGAGACAGGAATGCCCAAACTTGAGTCTTTAGATCCTTGCACCAGGTGAGGTTTATCCGGGATCGATGCTGGAGCAAGCATCTCATTGCATGAATTGCTGGCGTGCTCATGGATCATAGCTTGCACCATCTGGCCAGCACTTGTGCTTTCCTCATAGACCACAATGGGTAGCTGTGGAATAACTCTGGCACAAACCTCCCTCTCCGTCTCCCTGGCTCGTTCTCCGAAGCCGGGCCGTGTCTTCCATGCATTCCGAGTCCAAGCTATGGGTCTCGGCGGGGAGGCAGTCCACTCCACCATAGTTTACAGGTGAAGCCTCAGATGTTTCACAAGAGGTTTCGCCAAGTGCTCCGCTAGCCTCCGACCGCAGCCCTGACCGCTAGTCGGCGCGGGCAGCCAGCCCTCCTTCGAGGGATGGTTGCTCAGCGCCGCTAAGGAGTGGTGTGAAGGCCGCGGTGGCCGGAGCCACGCTCACAACTGTCTCAAATTCTGGGTCCAGAAGGTTCCGATGAGGCAAGGAACTCGAAGGGGAAGGCGGGAGGGGAGGACCCCCTTCTGCTTCACGAACTGCAGTGCACTGCTGGCCGTGAAGGCGTCCATTGTGCAGCAAGTTGCTTAGCGGTTGTTTGGCTTTGGGTTTGGGTCTTTGGTTCTCAGGAACAGTTGGCGGCACATGTTCCCAAGAATTAGGCTGCGGCGAGTTTAGTAGAGAACTCACATGCCCCTTAGTTGATGGAAACGGTAATGTCTAAAGTGAATTCAACACCGTCGTACCTGCAGTGACTGACTCAGGACGGGAACTTCGAAGTCTTCTCCAGTCGTCGGCCTGACTTGACATGATATCCTAGTCCTGGGTCGAGGTATCCGGGGGTTCGCCGCCAGCCGCCCTCTCCACCATAGTCTGCCAAAGACTGTCATTCTGCACCCACTTCGCGTCACGCTCTGCGGTTGTTGTGGGTATTAGTAGGCAACTCCGCCTTCTGGTAGTAGCAGCAACTGGAGATAGACTCTGGCTCTGAGAATGACTGCCAAAGACTGTCACTCTGCACCCACTACGTGTCCCACTCCGCGGGTGTTGTGGTTATTAGTAGGGAACTCCGCCTTCTGGTATTAGCAGCAACTGGAGACAGACTCTGGCTCTGAGAAGGACTGCCAAAGACTGTCACTCTGCACCCACTCAAGCCTGTGTAAACAGACAATATTACAGGTCACAGGCATTGAAATGGAAGCAATTAAGATAGCATGATAGAAATGGTATCAGGCAACAGGTAAAACGAGCAGAGATATAAGATCGATATAGGATATGGGTGAATATGGTACAAGAATGCAGGTGAGTAACTAAACACTTTAAAGGACCTATATACAAAATATAGTAAAAAACAAATTCACATATATGTACAAGTGATAGTAGGTTCTAGACCTGCTCGGAGAACCAAGCTTTGGAATTGCGAGAAGGATGGTTCTTCTCTTATGGCGATAGGAATGGCATTAAATTTTTTTGCAGCCAGGACTGGGAAGCTGACCCCACCAGCACGCTGTTGGCTAAATCTTGGGACAACAACACAATACGATTGCACTATTCTAGTTGGTTGCATTGAATTATGATGAGAGAGGGTGTCACAAAGATATATGGGGGCCTGGTTATTGAGGCACTTATGGGTAAGGAGAGTGATTAGAGGTCTATTCTTTGCTCAATATTTAGCCAATTTATGTTTAGTCTATTTGAGCTGATATGCTGTTTCCTTGTAATGTTGCAGGCCGCTCTAATTGCATTATTTTGCAGGACTTGCATTTTGTTGATATTTTGTTGAGATGTACCCAAGTAGAGCGTGTTGCAGTAGTCAAGCCTAGATAAGACTAGAGCTCTTGCTACTGAAATGCAATTGGTTGTAGTCAGATAAGGTCGGCAGGTTGTAATAAGCTTGCACGTGTAAGCAGTTGATGATGCTAAGGAATTAGTTTGTCTTGTAAGTGAGAGTGCTGAGTCAATATAGATTCCTAGAGTTTTCACGTTGGTGGCTACTTGAATGATATTTTCGTCAATGTTAAAGGATTTGAACACAGTTCCTAGTTTATTCAGTTTAGTAGGTGAGCCAAGGAGGAGTAGTTTGGTTTTGTCATCGTTTAGACATAAACCATGGTTAGCCATCCATATTTGTATAGTACTGTAGACATTGTTCAAGTTTTTACTATCTGCAACGTAGTCACCAGTGATAGGGATGAGTATCTGGGTGTCGTCCATGTAGTTAGTATACGTGACACCCAGATAGTCGAGTATATCATATAATTGTTTGGTGAATATGTTGTAGAGAGTTGGACACACATGAACCCTGTGGAACTCCACATGTAACTGGCGATGGTAGAGCAGATGCTGAGGGTGCGAAGACCCTCATAGATCTGTTGCTGAGGAATGATTTCATCCAAGAGTTGGCTTGGACCGAGAAGTGTGCAGCAGATGGCAAGTGGTTACACAAGTGGCTACAGCTCTTCTTAATGCTTTAGGCACATTGTGGATTATAATTATTTTCCTGTCTCTTATTTGGGCCCTGATTTTGTCATTCTTGACCAATTCCATGGAGCTTTTCATGTTGATGATTTTACTCAAATGTGTGTTTGAATGCAGGTGAAAAATGGGACACGACACTTGTGATAGTGTATGTGATGCTGCAGATGTGAGCATCTTGAGCAGCTGAACCTTTGGTAGCACATTTGTACTGGTTAAGCTTTCGCATCAGCTTCAGGGAGTCTTGGTTGTGCTGAGGGAGGCTTGGTTGTGCGAGGGAGGTTTGGTTGTGCTGAGGAAGGCTTGGGTGCGCTGGATCACTTCTCATATCCTGGGTCTCATCCAGAAACGTTGATCCCTTCCCTGTCTGCCCCCCAATTTAGGGTTTATTTCACATCCTGTGGATTTAAATTTCAGAACAGGACTACGCAGTGGGGTGCCCTGAACATGTCTGGAATATTGTTCTGGGCTCCTCTGTGGCCTTTCCGGTACTTGGGTTGAAGTAACATGGGTGGATGATCCTGAGATTACACTCATCATTCCAGATCAGTTGGCGTGCTCTGTAGCTTGGAGGGGAAATCTCCATACAGAAGGTGGCATACATCACAACCTGAGGAACAACATCTAGTGATTATCTGAACTAGTCTGCGAAAAAACTCGGATTACCAGAGTTTTTGTCATCCTTTTCAAGCAGGAGTGGACAAAACTGCAGGACGAGCTGCTGTCGAAGGTGTGGGAGAAACTGCTTTAGGAGAGGCCATATAAAATGAGTGTAGGCATGGGTGTGTAGGGATCCCCGAGATGCCAGAGCAGGTAAAATAGAGTGAAAAGTGAGAGTGTGAAGAATGGCAAGCCTTACCACCCTTTAGAATGAGCACAGTGATGCTGGATCTCCGTAGCTACCGCTGGCTGCCTCTCTCCAAGCTCAATTTACTAGACACATCCTCATTGTGAGGTTGGCATTAACCCCCCGGTGCTACCAGTGGGGTACCGTCGACCTGGTAACACCTTTTCCCCTGCCGGGATGTTAAAATTCCCGGCAGCCCTGGATGTCATGCGGCGGGAACTGTAAGTCCCCACGGGAATGGGGACACGGAAGCACCGGCACCATTGCTAACGGTGCCAGTGCTTCTGAAAAGACCATGCCTGCAGGGGCTGGTCCTCTCTGCAGGTCAGACCTGATGAGCACCGTCCCTAGCAGGCATTCTAGTAGTCTGGCGGTTCAGAAATAGTGCTGGTACGTTGCTACTGGCACCCTTATTTCCGGACTGCCGTACTTGTGATGAGGCCCTATGTTTGCAAAATGATCATGTGCAGTATATATAAATATGTATAGGTTCGAGCGCAGGATTGGTTAGGGGTGGGAGTGATACTACCAGACAGGTTGGTGGTCGTTTCCTTTTAGGGTCATTCTGAAGCCTGGTAGCTTGGGGAGGGTGTTGAGGTCACGGGTTAGGGTGTGCCAGTAGGATGGAGCTCTAAAGTGTAGGGTGATGGACCGAATGTGAGAGGTAATGCAGGGAGGACAATAGGCCAAGGATTTTAGGGAGGTTCTTAGATTTTGCAGTGGAAGGGGCTGAGTAATGGGAAACCGAATTAACTAAGTATGATGGCCACGCCCATGAATCCATTTGTTGGCAAGAGGAAGCAATTTGAGGTGAGAGCGCTAGCACATGGAGAGTCGAAGTAGTCATCAATGGCGGGGGAGGATATGGGGATGTTGAGGATGGTGCGGGTAGCAAAATAACGCACCTTATTTAGTAGAGCAAAGGACCACAGAGGTGGTGCTATGAGGAGCCTGAGAAATGGTGAAGCCTGTTGAGAACCAGGATGGAGATAAGCGTTTTAGTCGAGTGAAAAGTGCAGAAAGGTCGGGTTTTGCAGATGTTGAGGAAGTTAAACCTGAAAGCAATAGAATTAGGGGTATTAGTTTAGTTGAAGTTTCAGATCGTTGTCCTAGAGTTTCTCCAGGTTGTGAGTCATGCTGTATTAGGTGTGGGTGTGGGTGGAGAGGAATAGAGAAAGGGGTGGGGGCTGTTGAGTGTTATAAGCCAGACATCAGATCACCACAATTTTCGAGGCGTAACGCAGCGGTCAGCAAATCGCCATCCAGTGTGCTTTTCAGCCAGACAGTTTATGATGTGTGAAGAAAGCTCCAGGTTAAAGGTGGAGAAGGAGAACAATATTCTGTGTCATCATCAAAGAGTTTTTATAATTATCGCCAGGCTCATAATAAGGCCTGTAGTGTCTTTATTCAGAAGGAAATTGAGAAGCCAAGGAAGGTTCCAAATATATTTGTAAGACCAAACTGGAGGCTCCACGACCAACATACATGGGAACAAAACTATTGCAACAAGAAGCGCATTTGTTTAATAAAGTTCACAGATGTCCTCATGAGTGTGCATCCTCCTAAAGGCTAGTTATTGGTTGGTCCAAGACCAACATAAATGGGAAGGAAACTACTGCAAAAAGAAGATGCACATGTTTTAATAACGTTCCCAGATAGCCTCATGATTTTGCATGTTCCCCATTACAACCTTCTATTCTGTTGTCGCTGTATGTTGTGAGGTAATTCATTTATCATGTCATTTTATTTTGTCGGGAGGGGGCCGGGGTATCTTGAGTAAAGAGCTGAACAAAAATTGGCAAAGCCAATAATGTCGCTTTTTTGTAGGTCTGGATAAGATAGACATATCTCAGACACTATTATACTAATAAACCCTGGTAATAAAATGGCAACAGCTTCCAAATGGTGTTTGTGCCTGAGCATATTATAGATGTGCTTGCCAAATGGCCAATTCCTATTCAAGAACCAAAATTGTTGTCTTTGCCAATGCTTGTTTTGAACCGAAATTTAGTGCAAAGGGCAGATGCAAGGACATATATATTGTCTATCAATCAAGTGGAAAACGCTTGGTTGAGACATTTTTATTACACCAGGGACTGGTTTGAAGCTACAGTACAGCAATTACCTTTCAGAAGACTGCTTAGAAATAACCTTAGTGTCCCCTTAAAAGCACATAGCTAGCTCAAAGAAATCCTGGGACAGGTTATTTTGGGCAGGGAGAGGCAGATAGTGACTAGCATGGCCATGTATGGACAGTGGGTGGGTACACACCAAACAGGACCCACAGGCTATACTCCCCTCCTCCTATCCCATCTCTCTCCTATCTTCACTTCTCATGCCAATAGCTATAACTTACAGGCAGCGCTTACACGGTCACCTAATGGGCAAAACTGAAAAGGTTGGGCTCAGCAATATCGATAAGGCTCAGCAGCACAATCTTGTTGCATGTAAGATATGACGAAAACATGAATATATATAATGCATGCACTACAGTACTTCTGGCAGGTGTACAGGGCATTTTTCAATGACTTCCCTGTTAGGGCTGCGTGAGCATTAGCCTATCCACATGCAGGATGCAAGGATTCTCAATAACTCTCTCTCCCCCCTCCCACTGTTTCTCTGACAAAATGGCAGTTGCTTTGTGCTTTAGGTTAGTTGAGAATGTTGAGAATGACACCATTTGGGCATGTGACTGGTCCATGTGCATACTGGTGATCTCTCTCATTCATGTACATTTGTGTTTGAGTGTGTTACGCACATCATTCACAACTCCCCACCTGGCAGCCTTTTTCAGCCTTGATTATCCTTTCAGCGTGTCATGCCCTACCGTGTTACAGGTTGTATTGCACCATGACAGTAATGGTTGCCTTGTCGTGCTGGAAATGCGGGGTGTGGCTTCTTATCAGCTGTCTGATGCTCTTTTCTTAGCTCATTTGTTAAGCAAAGACTGCAGTCGTGTGTTCATATGCCCCAGGAAATGTGGCACCCCTGTCACTGAGATGAAATGTGTCCGAAGAAACCGACAGTGTTATTTCCAAATCGCGCTGGTCTGGCTATAAGGCAAGACCGGCCCCTACCGGCCCCCACCGGCACCGAGCAGATTTATGAAGTGCCGTGTTATGCTCTGCTTTTGACTTTCCAAATAAGATGGCCGCCGCCGCCGCTGTAATGGGAAGCATATGGTAGGCATTCTTGAGCGTTGCTAATGGTGCACTGAAACATTTCGCCCTTGGAGCAGATTCCAGCGCTAATGCCTTGGTATCTAAACAGCCCGGGGTGCTTTGTGATGGCTGGAATCTTTCTGGATTCTAGAGAAATCCTGCTGATGAAAGCCTTTGCTGAATCCACTTTATTAAAAGTGGAGTTTTCCGTCAGCTGTTTCTGGAGATTGATGGTGTTCCCAGCCAATGGGTTTACTTGGGGTATGCATGGCCACACAGCAAGATTGATACACCTGACCCAATGGGGGGCACACAGTGTGGGTACTTACTTTTTAATGATGACAATTCTTATCGTCTACCTATATCTGGCTATAAAAGAAGCTCAGGGACGTCGATTCACCCAAATGCCAGGGGCAGTGGAAGTGAGATCACATACATGATGACATCACAGAAAGTGATGTCATATGACCTTGGACCTGGATGGCATCAGTTCCTCTTTAACCCTAGTGACATCACCAGAAGTGGTGTACGGACATAAAAAAGTACATAAATGTGCAATTCTTAAAATACCAATTGGGCACTTAAGCAGACAGGAATATTTTAGACACCAACCACAGTTGAACGAGTGCGCTGCCTTCAAATGTCATGTATGGGGTCATGATATGATATGGTTAGACCCAATAGAATCAACATAGGACAAGGCACTGCCATAGATATGCCACTTCAGCATTGTATGGCCAGTTACTTCCATATCATGCCAGTTACAGCTGCATGTTATGTTTTGTCATTATATGATAGGTAGAGTCCCAACATTGCCAGTTGCTGCAATATTACAGTATCCAAATATCCAATTGATGCAAGTCGCCAACAAAGCACAGGAGCATTAATGCTTTGATTCGTGATAATTATTTGTTATTTATATAGCCCTTTCACCAACGCACCATACATAGCACATAGTTAAATACAATGATCATTCTAAACAAAGTTCGTACTCATGATATGTTATTTATAACACGCTTAATACCCAGAGGTTTCTAAGCGCATACCCAGGGATTGAACCTGTGTTACTCTGTGTTGTCTTGCTTCTAAGACAAGCACGTTGCCCCTGAGCTATCCTCCCGAGACCTCATTTAGCAACCTCAGGAGAAAGAAAGGCTGAGTTGGCCTGGAGTCGAACCTGTAGATCACACACAGATTGCAGCAGTGTCTACTCAACCTGCTGACCTATCTTACTGCTTTGCTATTAAAAATGCAATTCCACAATAAGAAAACATGTCAAAAGTGCCTGCTCAATGTAGACTAGACATGTAATACTGCTTATCATGTTTGATATAGCCTTGATGATGCACACTACAAATTCCATGCCACAGTAAGACATAGGGGCCGATTCATGGAACCAACGTGCGCCGAAAATCTAGGCGCAAGCATGCGCAAGCGTGCGCAAGCGGAAAAAAACAGGCGCACGCGCACGCGTGCGATTCATGGAAGTCCCTGCGCGTGTCCACCGCGGGATGTGCGCCAAACCCGTGCATGGCGCACAAGTCATTGAAACATCGCGAAAGGCGTGCGCGACGGTGCGCGACGCGCACAGTGAAAGCGCACAACCTCAGCGCACACAGCAGAAAGTGGGCGGGACATGGGGCGTAACGCGCGGAATGGGGAACAACACGCGAAAATAAGGGCGTAACTGGGGATGCACTGCACGGAAGCAGAGGTAACGCCCACACGCACACGAACCACACGTATTCATGGAATGGAATAGGGCAAACCCACGCACAGCCAAAGCCGCGCACAAGCTGAAACACGTCCGCCACACGAAGGCAGGCGGTAGAGTCCCAGCGCATCAAAAAAGTGGCGCCGCGGGAAGTAAAATACGCGATTGAGCGGGGTACGTGTATTCCGGGTGTGTGCGGGAAGTGACACACGCGATTGAGCGGGGTACGTGTATTCCGGGGGTGCGCGGGAAGTTCCACACGCGATTGAGCGGGGTACGTGGATTCCGGGGGTGCGCGGGGAGTAGCACACGTGAATTGCACGTGTGGGTCCTCCCAGGTGTACCCTCTACACCCTCCACGGCCCCTGCAGGTGGCTCACACCACAGGGGCCTACCCAGCACATGTCCTGCAGGCACCCCATCCACCATGGCCATGCCCACCAGCCAACCCACATATCAACTAGCACTACTGCCCACCAACGCATGTCCCCCTGCACCCCCAGCCACCAGGGGCAGCCTCCAGCAGGCCCCCACCCATGTCTCCCCCCACCCCCACCCCCCACCAGTGCAGGGGCAGCCTCAAACAGGCCCCCACACATGTCCCCCTGCACCCTCACCCCCCAGCATCCAGGGGCACCCTCCACCAGACCCCCACTCATGTCACCCATCACCCCCACCCACCAGCAGTGCAGGGCACCCTCCACCAGGCCCCCACACATGTCTCCCACCACCCCCACCCCCCAGCAGTGCAGGGGCACCCTCCACCAGGCCCCCACACATGTCCCCCTGCACCCTCACCCCCCAGCATCCAGGGGCACCCTCCACCAGACCCCCACTCATGTCACCCATCACCCCCACCCACCAGCAGTGCAGGGCACCCTCCACCAGGCCCCCACACATGTCTCCCACCACCCCCACCCCCCAGCAGTGCAGGGGCACCCTCCACCAGGCCCCCACACATGTCCCCCTGCACCCTCACCCCCCAGCATCCAGGGGCACCCTCCACCAGACCCCCACTCATGTCACCCATCACCCCCACCCACCAGCAGTGCAGGGCACCCTCCACCAGGCCCCCACACATGTCTCCCACCACCCCCAACCCCCAGCCACCAGGGGCAGCCTCCAGCAGGCCCCCACCCATGTCCAACTCATGTTCCCCACCCAACATGTCATCACAGTCCAGATCCCTGGTCTCTATGGTCAGCCCCCAAATGCAAAACACCCACCCGAGTATTGCATCCACCCACTCATATTCTGCAATTACATCATAGAACACCAATTGCAAGTTCCAAAACAAACGCATGTCCCTCACATACACCCAATGGGTGTCAGTGATTCTCTAAACACATAACATGAAATGCATGAAAACAATGAGACACCACACATTGAAGTGCAACAAATAAATAATGTATTAAAGGAAAGATGAATAGAAACAAAAATGAAGAAACAGAAATGTGAATGGAAAAAAATGAAAAGAAGCATGTCCGTTCAAAAAAAGAAAAAAATTAAAGAATATAGAAATCCAAAGTAATGTAGTACAAAGTCAATGTCCACCAAACAAAATCCAATGTGAAAAAAAAATTATAAGCCATTGATCCATGGATAATGTCAAAAAAGAAAGTATGTACAAGTCCACAACTATGTACAATGCAAGAAGCCAGGGTCCATCATCCCAACAAAATAAAGGAAACCTAACTAACTACACTAACTAATAAAAAAAACTATATACAGAAATGTGGCCAATGTCCAAAAGGTCCAAATGAAATAAAAACAAAAATGAAACTTAACACTACCTACATAACTATGTACAAGGGCAGCGGGCTAGTTCCACGGCTCACTTCTGGATGTGCCGGGCCAGGGCATCATCGAACTCCTCCTCAATGTCCCGGAGGCGGTCCTCCTCCATGGCCCCGAGGGTCCGCAGGGCCGTCGACGTGTCCACCTCCAAAGCCCTGCGGATTGCCTCGAGGCACTCGACCCGCCTCAGGGCCCTCTGCATGGAGTTCTCCGCCCTGACCATTGAGAGCCATGCCTCTTCCGCCCGCTCCGCATCTATGGCGTGGCCCAACCGCTGCCACACGGAAGACACTTTTTGTCCTGGGTCCTCCTGCCCTCCGGCCGATGCCTGCCCCTCCGATGTCGAAGGCCCCGAGCCTTCATGGCTCCCACCATGGTGCTGCTGCTGCTGTGCCTCTGCCCCTGCACTGCCTCCTGCTGCCTGCACATCCTCCGCCGGCTGGGGTGCAGTCGTTGACGTGGCCACCCCTGCTGGACGTCCGACTCCCGACTGTGGCAGGGATGCCTCCTCCACCAGCCTGGCCGCACCGTCAGAGGCAGCTCCACAGGGCACCCAGGTGACTGATGGGTGGGAAGATGGCACAGAGGACGACTGGCGCGTAGGGGGTCCAGCTGAGGAGGGGCCGTGGCAAGCCCCATCAGACGGAGGAATCCGGCCTGGGTGACCTGTCCCAGCAGGCTGACGTGGTCAACGAGCCATTCGAGATGACCTGCAGTCTCTTCATGAAAAGACTGCAGGTCACCTCGCATGGCCCGTTGACGCAACGCCACTCCAGCCAGGACAGGCTCAACCCGGGCCTGGATAGCCACGTCCGCAGGCAGAGGAAGGCCAGTTGACGTCAGCTCATCCCCTGCCTGAAAACTGGTCTGGACATGGGCATCCCTGCTGGTGCAAGATGATGCAGGGACAGGATCAGGGACAGGATTGCACACAGGCACCTCCGCGGCGGCCTGTGCTGCCTCCTGTCCCTGGTCCTGCACTGCACCACTAGCACCAGTGGGATCCCCACCCCCAGACCCCGTCTCCGGTGCTTGCACGGCCTCCTCCTCCACCAAACCCCCCACCAACCTGGATGACTCTGTGCCATCTTCCCCCGTTGGGCCCTGTGGGGTCCCAGCTGCCCCTTCTGCTGCCGAGGAGTCCAACTGCAACCTCCGCCTCTTGGACCTCCCCCCGGCAGCTGCGGCCTGGGACGCGGCACCGGACTCCTCACTCCCCGACGAGATGACAACCTGGGAGGGGAGCCGGGCCTTGCGTCTCCGGCTGGCGGTGGGATCCCCGCCGCTGTGCTCCACAGCACCTTCTCAGCCCTCTTCATCAGTTGACGCTGCAGACAGGGAGAAACAAAACACAGGCATCAGGGCACTGTACAATGTACACATACACACATGACAGTTGTACATGAGTGGCATTGGCAAACCTCTGACATGTCATCACAATCCCCAACACACATGTCATTACAACTTGCACACATGAGCCATACCACAGCCATGTTGCAACTGCCAACACCATCCATACACATACAACAGCATCAGCAGCCAAAGGTGAGGCAGACATCACATGCAACACAGGAAGTGCACCACACATGTACACACACCACCACACTTGCATGCATGTGTACACCTCTGCTAAGTGTCGCAGTGTTCAGACGGGCATCCATGTCACATCTGCCCATCAGGCTTCCACATACCGCTGTCACATGCATCCATGTTGCATCACTGTTGCACCCTTGTCAAATACACACACATGCACATGTACACAGCGCTGATACAATCAGCTGAAAACAACATACATGCGTGACATCACGGACATGTCTACTCACATACACATTCATACAAACTTGTGTGCCCACACAACTGCATTTGGCATGCAAGCCCACACACACAGGCACCATCCATGTCTCACACATTACAGCCCTCGCATGTGTCAGCCCCACGGCCCTGTACACCCGCACCCATACTCGACCCCATACAAACAGATGTGCAACCTGCACACTACTGAACAATCACCACACGCACTGCTCACAATCAGGATGCATGTACACTCACCGCTCGACTCCAGACGGGTCTGCCTCTCAAGGACCTGGACGTGGAGCGCTGGGGATATGTGTTCCAGGACCCTCATCTGTTCTTCCGACAAGTGGCCCCGGCGCCCCTTGGCATCCGCTGCCTTCAAGAGGCGCCGGGCCTTGGTCAGGGTCCTGGACCTGAAGTCCTCCCAGCGCTTCTTGACATGTTGGAAGTCGCGGACTGCCACCCCCTCCGCGTTGATGGCAGTCACGATGTCAGTCCAGATCCGAGTCCGTCCTTCCTTGTCGGCGCGGCAACTTCCGAAGAGGGCATCATACTGCCCCAGGACTTGCTCCACCAGGACACCAACTTCGGTGGCACTGAAGCTGGTGCCCCTCTGCCTCTCTGGCCGGGGGTTGTCAGTGGTCACAGATGGAGTTTGCCCCGACATGACAACCCCAGAGGCAGGAGTGGGTGGGCAACTGGGTCCTGGGGCTGGGCTGTGGAGCGATGGAATCCCAGTCGGGAGTCTTTGGTTCCAGCAGGGGTGGTCACACCAACAGCACCCCTGGCTGATGTGCAGGCAGCAAATGGCAGGGCACGTGGGCAGCAGGCAGTCAGGCAGCAGCAGATGGCAGGTGGGAGCGTGCTCGGGGCTCTGGGGGGCAGTAGTTCGGCCTTCTGGGCAGGAGCGTGGTCTTCCGTGTGCTTACGCGTGGCCAGCTTGATACGGAGTGATTTGGCACGTGAAAATTCTGCACGTCAGCGTGTAATTCGAGGAAAGGCCCTTAGCGCGTAAGCGCGTCTGCACGCATACGCATTTTCATTGGACCAAAGGCCCTCAGCGCGTGAGCGCGTCTGTGACGTGACGTGCGAGGGAGTATCCCTCATTGCACGTGATGACAGTACACACGTGGATCCCAACCAATCGCGTGTGAAAGTTCACGGGACCCCGGAACACACGTACCCCGGCCAATCGCGTGTGGAACTACCCGCGCACCCCGAAACACACGTACCCAGGCCAATCGCGTGTGGAACTACCCGCGCACCCCTGAAATACACGCGCCCAGGCTATTCGCGTGTGGAACTTCCCGCGCACCCCTGAAATACACGCGCCCAGGCTATTCGCGTGTGGAACTTCCCGCGCACCCCTGAAATACACGTACCCTGCTGAAATCGCGTGTGAAACTTCCCGCGAACCCCTGAAATACACGCGCCCGGGCTATTCGCGTGTGGAACTTGCCGCGCACCCCTGCAATACACGCGCGCAGGCTATTCGCGTGTGGAACTTCCCGCGCACCCCTGAAATACACGCGCCCAGGCTATTCACGTGTGGAACTTCCCGCGCACCCCTGAAATACACGCGCCCAGGCTATTCGCGTGTGGAACTTCCCGCGCACCCCTGAAATACACGCGCCCAGGCTATTCGCGTGTGGAACTTCCCGCGCACCCCTGAAATACACGCGCCCAGGTTATTCGCGTGTGGAACTTCCCGCGCACCCCTGAAATACACGCGCCCAGGCTATTCGCGTGTGGAACTTCCCGCGCACCATCCACTTGACAAGATCATTAACTTCTGCATCAGGACTCTTTTTGAACTCCCTCACTTCACATTTACTTCCTTGTACCATCACCATGCTGGATAGTTGGAAATGTTGATAAAGAGATCAGAGGAGAGTTCAGGAAAAGAAGATTTGGGTGCACAGAGTTGGTACGAGAACCCAAAGGAGGAGATTAGTGCCCCAAAAGCAAAGGTGTAGACTGCAAAGAGGAGCAGACCCAAAACAGAGCTTTTTGGAACGCCAACAGTTAGAGGGGTGAGCAGAGAGGTGTTGTTGCACCAAGAGACAGAATTGGTGAGGTGCACGTCAGGATTCAATCCAGGCAAGGACTCAATCTCGAATCCCTAGAAGAAAGAGAATATTAAGGAGATCCCAGTGATCAACAGTGTCAAAGGCAGTGGACAGGTCAAGGAAAATTAGGATATAGTATACGTTGGAGTGCTTAGCAGAGGCGATGAAGTTGGACACTTTCATGAGAGCAGTTTCCGTTTAGTGACAGGAGCCGAAAACTACTTGTAGGGGGTCTCAATGGTTGTGGATACCTAAGAAATTGATAAGATGATTGAACACAACCCTTTCAAGCACTTTAGAGTAGTGTGGAAGGAGAGAAACAGGGCAAAGTTTAGCCGGTAGATTCGGGTCAGTCCATTGCTTTTTTTAAGTGAGGGATGACTGTGGCTGTTTTAAAAACAGAGGGAAAGCAAGCAGAGTCAAAGGACAGGTTGAATAGTTCACCTAGATGAGAAGCCACTAATGGGGCAATAGGCTTGACTAGCTGAGGAGCAAGATGGTCTGATAGGGCAAAAGAGGAGTTAGCTTTCATCAGTAGAGATAGGACTTCATCAGTATTATTGTGACTAAAGTGGGGGATAGAGGCAGAGGATGATGGCAGAGTAGGCAGAGTGTAAAATGTTGGACGAGGGAATGTGGGGTAGGTCAGGAGAGAATCTCTAATTTTGGAAATGTTTGCAGGGAAGTATTGAGCTAGGTCATTGGCTGTGAGAGTGGAGTTGATTGTCATAGATGTAGGAGGAGGGAGGAGTGAGTTTAGGATGCCCTGTAGCCAGGGAGGATAGTTGGAGTGCGAGCCAATGTGGGTTAGGTAGAATTCCCTTATCGCTCTATCAAGAGTGGACTTGAGAGAGTTCAGGTCAGAGAGAATATGCCCAGAAAATATGCCATGACACAGTAAGAAAAGGCTATATTGGCTGCACTCAAATGCCAGGCTAGACAGGTAATAACACTTATCATGCCTCCTTTATTAAAGTGACCCAGTAAAAATGTCATACCACAATAGGAAAAGACTAAACTGGCTGTACCAAAATGCCAGTCTAGCCACTAACACAAATCATACCTGCTTTATCATTGATGACCTTTATATACTAGCATACCCCTCACCTCCCCCACCCTTCCCACATGTCCCCTCTCCGTCCCACTCTCCTCCTCCAAATCCCAAAACCAACTACTTGGCTGAGTATTACCTCAACGTCCCTCTTCCTCATCCCAGTGCATGAAACAAGGTGCTTCATAAACAAGTACTGGAATGAGGAAGAGTGAGACTAGGAGTAATAAAGATTACTGGTAAGTAATCCAGGTATTTAACACAAGCCCACACCACTTGCTCATTTACACATACACTCATTCACCATTCACTCACACAAGCACACACTGACATAATTATAATTGTTCTTTTATAACACGCTTAATACCCACAAGTTGTTTCTAATCGTGGGATAAGGATTCAAACCTGTGTTGTGCTGCATTGTCTTGCTTCCAAGACAAACATGTTTCCCCTGAGCTATCTTTCCTCACCCATATACACGCGTGCACATTACATAATATATACACACACATACACACTTTTACATTTAAATAAATACATGATATCAGATGATAGGTTATTTATAACGCGCTTAATAACCAGAGGTGTCTAAGCGTGGACACGGGAATCAAACCTGTGTTGCTCTGTGTCATCTCGCTTGCAAGGTGAGCACATTGTCCCATAGCTATCCTCCTGAGACATGTCTTCAACTTCCTGAATCTGTTGCTCCTGCTCTACAGGCACAGCTCTGGCTCCCATACTCTGGCACGCAGACAAGATACCAGTTCTGGTTACTGTCTTCCATTACAAAAACCAAATGGAAATCCGAGCCCTCCCCCAGGAGTTGCAGAGGCAGTGCCAGGAGTCTCACGGAGGTTGCAGGGGTCATAGCTGCGACCTCTAGCACCCCCCAAATGACATCCCTGAAGAAGCCATTCTTGGGTATTTCTTCATTGGTAGGCAAGCAAAACTCCTCAATTGTACTGTAATTAGGATAACATGTGTCAGGGGCTACTTCACATAGTCGCTTTGACTCCTGCACAAGCCAGACAATGCGTACAAAGTTCTCCCTTTGCCCACAGCACTTACAAGGTCCAGCTTGTGCATGGCTCTCTCCATCCACCCACAGGTAGTTCATGCCCTGCTTGCCCAGCTCTCTCCAACCTCCTGTGTATCATGAGCCCACCCAGTGCTAAACCCGCTACCATTACTCTGCACACCTGGTACCCCCTTTTTCTACCACCTACCATTACCTGGAGTCCACCAGAGAGGATGCCTGTGGATGCCCTGGAGCCAGCAGCATCTACAGGGAGAATAAAGGCAGAATAAATGCAACTCCGCCTTTGCAACAGTCAGACCATGTTACTTCCCCCACATTTGTTGTACACGTTTTCATCCTCTCGGTTCACTGCTCCTACTAATTGTCCCTCTCTTCTATTTGACTGCCCCTACACCAATGGATGCCAGAAACATTTTGTCAGCTTGCTGGCTGGACTTTAACCCCTGGTTCTGCCCCTTCTTTGCCATCTGTGTTTCCCATTATCCTCTACTGCCAGGATCTGGACCCCCTCCATCAGGCAGGCCACAGCACTGTGTACTGTGCACTGGGTAGTGTGCCTTACGACTGGTGCTACTATTTAGGTCTTCCTCATCTACCATCCCTTGAATGGCACCATTCCTCATGTAACCCTGTAGCCTTATCCAGTTAGGGTAGGAATTGCCTTTGTAAGGATAGGTTTCTTGCTCGTTGTTCCTTTTGACAAGATATACATACCAAACAGTGCCAGTGCCAGTGACTGCCATCCTCATGCAGCCAACTCCTATCATTATCTCCATGCCACAACCAGTGTCTACAGTGATGACCCCGGATGCCATGGGGATATTCCGCTTCAGTGACATATGCCACTGCCGGGGTTTTGTGGCTGCACTGTGCAGCCTGATTTACTGTGTCCACCTTGTCTACAGCTAGATTAAAACCAAGCTAGAGGAAAGAATGCTGGCCCTCCAGGAGCTCAATGAAGTAAAAACAGAATATGAGAAGCTTCTAGAGCACACCAGGTGGGTGGAGGATGTTCTGGAAAAGAACACCCAGACCAATGATGATAAAACTAAGGAGGTGAGTCTGCTGCAGCAGAAATTGGCCCAGTATTTCCAAACCAGACAGGAAGCACAGAGAGACAATGAGGCTCTCTCTGAAAAGAATGATGTGCTCCACAAACAGATAGCAATAAAAGAGTGAATTATTGAGACTAGTAAGGCCTTGATAGAGGAACAAAAGATTCAGATTTTGGCACATCACCAGGGAATAGGGACTGAAAGAGAAAAGGTAGAGAGGGATAGAGAAACCCCTGATCCCAACATCAGGACCCCTGTACTCAGGGACGCTAACCCCTTCAATGCAATGAACTCTGCCACCTTCATGTCCACTAACTCATATGAACCAGGGGCCATGGGGATGGTAGACTTCAACAAAATGGGTAAGATGGGACTGACAGATCAGCGCCTCCCAGAAATTGATGGACGGGCGTCTCTGTACAGATCCCCAAAGGTTAGGGCTAATATCTCTGATCAGGAAGACCCCTATGCAGGGAGAGTCAGGAAATTGGTCCCACAAAACTATCGCCTTCCAAGAGATCAGTTGGTTAAATTTGGTGGGGAACTCCAGGAAATAAAGCCCAAAAAGAGTATCCTAAAGACCTCTTCCCAGGTAGGACAGTGGGGGGGGGGGGGGTACTCCGCCAGTCCTGGGAACAGGGGAGAGTCAGAAGACTCTTCTGAGCACCACAGGCATAGAGAAACTGGGCCCCCACATTCTGCAAGGCCTTCTCAAGCTCGCAGAATCAGGGAGTGCCTAGAGGATCAAATAGCCACCTCCTGTAGTAGTGCCTCTGAGTCAGAGGATGAGTGGACGTGGGTGACTAAGACCAAAAAGGCAAACAAAATCCATAGGGTTATGCAAAAAGATCCCCTGAAGCAGATCAAGGCCATTAGGAGTGTTATAACGTCTATCATAAAAATGCCAAGTATTCAGTTTGGGAACACCTTGAATTATACGAACAGATGATGGATACTTTTCATCTGAAAGATAGTCAGAATTGCATCCAATATGTGAAATGGACATTTTCCCCGGAGTATGCCAGCTTCTTTGCGGGGCTGGAGGATCAGAACCACTCAAGATGGTCCACCTACAGGGCGGCCATCTTAAAACACTTCTCTGTCCATAGAAGCCCCCAAGAGGCCCGTAAGGTGGCCTACATTCTGCAATGTGGGGAAGATCAGGCCTTACAAGAATTTTTGCAGGAACTCAAACGTGCCTTTGCGCCGACCACCAGGAGGGTGCGCACAGATAGTAGGGAGTTAATTAACACCTTTTTCCATGCACTCCACAAATACATCATGACTCAGTTGGTGAGGGACTTTCATGAGAAGAGATCACTGGACTGGGTCATAGAACAGGCGACCCGTATTTATGAGGTGCAGAAACCTGTAGATAGTAAGAACACCAGTAAAAACCCCAAACAAGCCAACACCCCTGCTGCTGCTAAGGTGGCTGAGGTAAGGGTTGCCCCCATTTTAGATCTGGAGATGGGGGGCCTAAAAATATACCTGCACAGAACCCATCAAATCATGAAACCGGAAGGCCCTCGGGCCAATCCCAGACAGGTTGTCAGGGAGGTAATCCCACAGATGGGACCCCTAACTCCCTAACATTAGCCCCTGATACAAGGGCAGCAACAAACCCATCCTGGGGTATGTGTGGACTCCCCAGCCCAAGGGGGGGAATCCAAGTAGGTAGGGACCAACCAAGGAAATTTCCCTCCTAACTTTCCCCAGGAGGGCAGTAATCCCCCAAATGCCGGGTTGAGTTTCTTTCCCCGGTACCCTCAAAACTTCCACTCACAAAACAACCCCCCTTTCTTTCCCCACTTTCCTGAGCCCAGACAGCCCAAACCGGGAGAGGGGAGGCCAAGGGTGGAGGGTTACCCAAACTATCCAGACCCAGGGTATTATGGGAGAAGGGACAGTTACCCTTTCTGTGGTTCACCTAGGATGGACCAGAGACCCCCTTCCAGCCAGAGCAGGTGTCCCAAATGAAGCGTCACGTCCAGAACTTGTCCCAGGATCTGGGTTGCATGTTGAGGGCTCAGCAGAACCCTCAGATGAACATGGCGGCTCAGAAGTCCACAAACCAAGGGTCTGGTACTCCAGAACAATGATGGGGAGATAACCCCGAAAACTCTCTGGTTCCAAAGGAGGAGGTACAGGGGGAAGGGGGGTGTAAAGCCTTAAAGGAAGCTTTCTTCTCAACTTGTGAAAAACCCCTGGAAACCCAGGAACCAGAACCAAAATCTCCTACACGGTGAGTCTGCAACCCAAGGAACAGAGGGCGGGTAGGAGAAATATCAGACCTAAAAAGACCCATTTTGTGGAGGAGGTTAGTGTCTTCCAATTTGAAGGAGAGGGGTCCTCAGAGGACTCTGGGAAAAAGATCTTCTCCTTCAGGGATGGAGGAACTCCTCCCAAAGAAAAATGGGTCCCAAGAGATCCTAATGAAGACTGGGTGAATGTGGCGACTCAGTTAGGATCGCCCACCATTGAACCCCAGAATAATAATCCAGAAAACCACTGTGCCCAACCTATTCTGGTGACTGCCTCCAAAAAGGGGGCGGGGTGGCAAAGAATCAGAACCAGGGGAGACCAAAACACCCCCAATATCCAACTGCCACATTTGTTTTGCAGATCCCCACGCTCCCACACAGAATTCTGCCCAAACTAATCCTGCATCGGAATAAGGAATCAAGAAACTAACCCACCAACTGGCCCAAAATGCACATTATCTTTGCCCCCTTGAGGAGAAGGAGGGAAGATTGTATGCCCTGGTCCAAGTACAAGGGCAATGTAAGTTTTTGGCACTGGTGGACACTGGATCGCAAGCCACTCTTCTGTCAAAAAGAACCTTTGATCAGCTTAATTCAGGAAGGGGGAGAGATACCAGATCCCTCTCACCCCTCTTCCTGGACAACTTCAGAACTTGGACGGGAATGAAATTCCTGTCGAGGGGACTGCGGATTTGGAAATTAAAATTGGGCGACATAAGGTGAAACACCCTGTCATAGTCGTGACTCCAGAGGGCACAACATGTTTACTGGGGAATGACATCCTGCGCAGATTGTCTCCCCTAATAGACTGTGTAAACAAAGTCTTCTGGACCCAGAATAAACAACCAATAAAATTAAAACATAGTGTCAACCATGTTAGTTTAAATGGCACAGGCCGCACAGTTGAACAGAAACAGGATCACATTGAGTTACATTTTCAAATCAACCAAATCCCTGACATGACAGTAATTGCAGTAGGACAAAAACTGGTGTTGGGAATTCCTCTCTATTTCTGAAAATCAGCCTTCCTTCCAGTTTCAAGTGGCATTCCACACTGGAAGGAAATACTTCTATACCAATTCACAATCAGAAAATCCCAATTCCATAGTCCAAAATGTTGAGAAACCAGCTCAAAGCTTAGCTGACATTCAGAAAATTAGAGGACAGTTATACATCCCTATTCAGTTAAATGAGGGTAAGGAATCTGTTCTCGACCGAGTGTGCGTGAACAACGGTAAGAGGTTCATCAGCGTAGCTATGTTCCGAAAACTCCCAAAAGATCCAGCCATTCCCACATTTAAATTGATAGACAAATGGGAAATGGATCTGGAAACTCCCAATTCCAAACATCTCCTGAATAGCAGGTGTATGCTCAACATTTCTATAAGTAAGAAAAGTATAATACATACATTTTGGGTCGTGCGCAATGTCCTTGCTGCATTTTATTTAGGCAGTGACATTCTCAATCGCTTTGCCATTAATTTGGACCTGATAAACTTCAAAGCCTGGTCCTGATTAGAGGGTAATCCCATGGACTTTGATGATTCAGAAAAAGCATTTCGGTCAGCTCAATTGATGCCGTATGCAGTTGAAGTACAAATTGGAGAGGAAGTCACCATCCCAGAATGGACACGACTATTCTCACTTAAAGTAAAAATTTAAAGAGGAAAGAAAGTGCAAAATCCTGAAGCATATGTTCACCTCAAAGCCCATCTCCAACAGCAAGAGTTGGGGTTAAACCCAACACCATTAGTCAGTACAGAACACAACACCATTCCTATATTGGTGGATAACAGCGACCTTAGGAGTATCACTCTGGGCGCAGGCACCATTATTGGAATGGCGGTTGATGACCAACCTTTTTCCATAGATTTAGCAAATGAACTGATAGAATCGATCCCCAATGACTGTTTTGACAGTGATAGCGACAATGACACAACAACAGAAAGGATCTTCACCCGGCAGGGGGGAATTTCCTGGTGTACTCTTCCTGCCCTTATGGTAAGGAAGAGGTGACCTGTGACTTCAGGAGGGATGAGGTGATCTTCCAAGTCCACAAGGACAGACTTCCCTGCCTGAAACCCTCTATCGAGGTCAATGTTTTAACCAGGGACTCCTCCACCCAGCTGGAGGAGGCCGCTGAGATAACCAAACCAGAAGTCTTTCCGGGCTTCAGGCAGATGGTTGAAGAGAGAGTCAACCTAGCTGATGCCTGTGAGACTCTGGAGCAAAAGCAAAAGTTGAAACAAGTTTTCTTAGATTTTCAGGATCTCTTTGCGGTGGACTCATATGACTGTGGTCGCACCGAAATCCATACAAAAATAATTCCCACGGACCCTGGTATGACTCCAGTGTTTGTGAAGCAATATCGCTTGCCTCTCGCATCCATGGAGTCCCTCACAGAAATAATTAAAAACCTTGAGTCCCGTGGGATAATGCGTCCAATCCACAGCACCTTTAATATTCCGGTGCTGGGGATTTTAAAACCAAACTGCCAGTGGCGACTCTGTGCTGACCCAAGGGAGCTAAACAAACAGGTCCACACGTCCCGATGGCCTCTTCCTACATTGACCAAGGGCTGGCCCAGATCCAGGGGTCAAAGGTATACACTGTCATTGACCTGACCAATGGGTACTGGACCGTACTTGTCAGTAGGGAGGACCAATACAAGCTGTCCTTTACCTTCAGGGGACAGCAGTACACATGGACTCGGACTCCCTTCGGATACATCAACTCCGGCAATTAACTTAATATCTTCTCACACAAGGTCATGCCCGACTTGGGTGAAAGAGGTGACCTGGCCTATGTAGAGGATGTTCTGATCAAAAGCTCAACTGGGGAGGAACACATAGCGGAAATCCGTTATGTTCTGACACATTTAAGGGCTTCCAGTGCAAAACTATCTTTCCAGTGGTGCAGGAGCCGTGTAAATTTCTTGGTGCATGAGATAACTCCTGAGGGTCTCTGCCCCCAGGAAAAGAAAGTGGAAGCACTCCTGAAACTTAAAGATCCCACAACTCTGCGTGAGCTAAGGAGCCTCCTTGGACTGACTAATTACACTAGAAAGTTCATTGAGGATTACGCAGAGATCACAAGACCCCTGATCCATCTGTTGAAGGGGGGGTCAAGTGGGAGTGGGGTCCAGAACAAGCCGTGGCAGTAAAGCAACTCAAAAGAAGCCTCTCACAAGCGCCTTGTCTAGCTTACCCTGTCAAAAAAAAGGAGTCCTTCTTGGAGACAGGGTTCTCAAATACATGCTTGACCGCAGTATTATACCAAAAGCATGACAAGGTCAATAAAGTCATCTCCTATGCAACCAAGACTTTATCCTCTGTGGAGGAAAAATTCAACAATTGTGAGAAGGCACTCCTGGCAACGGTGTGGGCATTGAAGAATTACTGCCCGTTCATCGAGGGGGAACACATCATAGTGGAGACTCCACACCAGCCTCTGCAATATCTTCAAAGTGACAGAATTTGGTCCAAAAATGTGAGTAATTCCAGAATTACTTCCTGAATTCTGTCAAAGCAAGGTTTTCCTGTGGAGGTCAGATATGGCTAAAACAAGAAGAGTCCCCTTGCGCAAGGTTTGGCTAACTTACATGATTGTGTCAGAGAAAACTGTCTTGAGGATGAAAATCTTAAAATCCAGGACAACATGTAGGTGTACCTAGATTCCCCGCACAAAGTCTATGAAGAAGACAAGTGTGAGGGAATGTCCACTGTCTATGTGCATGAGTGCTCCTACCATGTTGACAACAATGGTGGAAAGGATCTGGTGGCCAGCGTTGGGAATGCCTGGGTGAATGATACCCCAGAACCCTCAGCTGGGTACAAAATCGGTCCCCGTAGTAGTCAGGTGGCAGAGCTGATGGCAGTTCATTAAGCCATCCTCACTGCTGTCCAACCCCAACTCCACGAACTGGTCATAATCACTGATTCAGATTTTGTACTGAACGGGTTCGTGGAGCACCTGCTAATTGGAAAACCAGAGGCATGATATGTGCTAACAACAAACCACTAAAACATGGAAAACTAATTCAAAATATTGATGATCTGTTCACCTCTAGTGGGATGACCATCTACTGGAAAAAGATCAAGGGTCATTCCAAAGTAGAGAGGCCAGACAAAACTGGAAATGACTTAGCTGATCAGGTGGCCAAAATCGGAGCCATACAAGGGGAACTCCTTGAGATTGAGTCACTGTTGGGGGACATCCAGGTCACTGCTATCACTAGGTCCCAGACAAATGCTCACAATGAACTCTCAACTGCCCAGTGGAGTAAGGAGACCTCAAATGCTGATTTAAACATGGCTCAAAACGGGGATCCAATCATTGATAAGTTTTATCAACACATTGAGGACCCTGAGAACTTTCCCCTGACAGATACCGATTGCATTGGGAAAGAGGACCTCAGACTGTGGATGAAATGTCCAAAAATGTTCCTAATCCAAGACGGTTTGTTGGTGAGGAGATCCATATCTGGCTGTGACCAGTGGGTGGTCCCTACCTCATTCCAAAGCCTGATGCTAAGTCACACCCATGATGCGGCCACAGCCGGTCATCGGGGGTTTCATACTACATTAGAAATCTTGCGGGAGGTTGGATACTGGCCACACATGGGGCAGGACCTCAACCAATACTTCGAGGGGTGTCTTGTGTGTGCACAATTTCAGCCAACATCACTCACACACCACGCTCCCCTCCAAAAGAGGGGATGACACTGCCTTGGTCAGATTTCCAAGTAGATTTCATTGGGCCCATGATTCACTCCTCTAGGTGGAACAAGTACATGTTAACCGTAACATGCTTGTTTACTAAATGGGTGGAATGTCTCCCGGCCTCAATTGCAAGGCAGAAACAGCTGCCCTGATGATCAATCACACCTTCTCGCGTTTTGGACTACCCCAAAGGATTGAGTCAGACCGAGGTAGTCACTTCACCGGCGAAGTGATGACAAAGATGTGGGAGATACTTGGGGTAAAAAGAAAACTACACATTGTATACCACTGTCCTCTAGTGATGGAGTTGAGAGGTACAATAAAACCATTGTGAGCATATTAAAAAACTTTGTGGCAGGCTCTGGGCCAAGTTGGGATATTGGATTACCCCTTGTCCTGATGGCAATTAGATGTACCCCTTCTTCTGCAACTAAAATGTCTCCATTTGAGCTGATGACTGAACAAAGGATGGTGCTACCCCAGCATCTGCTCTACAGAGCCCAAGAGCATACATTGATAAATGCCTCCACAACTCATGAGTATGTTGAGAACCTGAGAAAACACCTTCAACATGCTTTTGCGTATGCTCTGCAGAATCTAGAAAGATCTGCAGACAGTATGAAGACCCACTATGACCTTAAGACAACCAAAAAGGAATATCAAGTAGGAGACAGGGTCTACTTGTACAATTTCCAAAGGAACCCTGCCAAGGAGAGCACATTTTTGCCCAGCTGGCAGGGACCTTTTGAAATTGTAGACGAAATGTCACCAGTCGCCTACAGAATCCGCATCCCCAAAGGCAATTTGAAAGAAGAAGAAAAGTGAGTCCACATCAATCAGCTAAAGAGTTGCCACTCCAGGAAAACTTTGCGGCAATTAGAAGAACCGACAGAAAACCCAGCGGGAGAGAATTCTGAAACATAGACATTTTTTAAATTGTCATTAAATACATGTGGGGAATATTGTAAATTGTCACTGAATGCATATGTATATACCACGGCTGTCATCCCTATTGGAGGGCAGTAGTGGGAACATTTTCATAACTGGGTTGTGTTCTGTTTTCTAGTATTGACACTGAGTGCACCTAACAACCATGGAGGACCTCCTCGGGGACCGAGGAGGAAAAAAATCAAAGAAATCCTGAGTGTCGCTCCACCCATGAAAAGAAGCCTGACAGAAGATGGGGAGATCGTTCCTATTCCAACCAGAGCCGGCGATGAGAGCGTGTCGCATCATTCTGTGAGGGAAGAAGCACCTACAGCTGAAGAAACCTGTGTTCTTCACAAAAATACAGAAAAATCCCATGTGCCCAACTTCCCCATGACTAGAAGTCAAGCCAAAGTCAGGGGGGGGCCTTCTGTGGGATATTTTGACCCATTCCAATGTGCCCCACTGCATCACTTTTCAAAGGGGGAAGGAAACAGCCCAAAATGGATGCGCTGACTCCTGTGCGCACCAAAATCTTCAAAACTGCATTGGTCACAGCCAGAATTGCTTGCACACCTCACCACACACAGTCAGGGCGGGTGAAAACAGAGTTATCACTGCAGGAGCATGCCATTGGGCTCTGCCACATTCAACATTGTGCAAAGCAGCAGAATTGTGCTGAAAACCGAAAATGCCTTTTAAAATGTTGGCTTGGCAACCTTCAAAAGTGCTGTTTTTGGCGCTAGATCCATTTATTTCCATTGAATCACTGAGATTAAAAGGGCACTACAAAAACAGGATCATCCAGTGTGGCTCAGAGGAACCGGGCCTCATTGACTGACAGATCTATAATATGTATCTAAGGAAAAAGCAGCAATTGTTTACAGTTCCATGGGAAAAACGCGGCTAAAATTGCAACATCTAACAGAATCAGCTGTGCAGACAGAAACTCCAAACAAAGGCTGGATACATGTATCCAGATTGCAAACATCCCAGCAATCAAGGGAAGACCCAACGCTGAATCAAATGTGCATGTGCTGCATAGGAAAATCGGATTTAAAAGAACTTAGTTTAATGTGTTTTTCCATAAAGAAACTGCAAAATCGCCTGTTTTGAAAGCATGTTGTTGTTGATAGGCTTAATTCTTTAAGGAATATCAAAGGATTGCTAATGTAAGAATCCACCTATAAACTGTGTTCATTTTATATGTTTTAATGAAAGATTTAGGTGAAACTTAAAGTAACCCAGTTTTGAGTGAATTAACTACAATAAAAAACAATTTGGCCTTGACCGTCCCCAGCCTGGGAAAGGTTGACAATTCACTGCTGGCAGGAAGGCCTAATTGCTGTGGGGAGGCCTTGCATACTCAGAACAAAAGACCTCAATGCACATTCATCTTTGCCCCAGGTGAAGACAATAGAAGGCTTGACACTCATCCTTCCAGGGCAGGGTGCAGGATGCTAGGAGAGGCTTCTCAGTGAACTTCAAAGGACTGTCCAGTTGCTCCCCCTTGGGAAGGAAAGAACAAAAAACTGACTTGTGATTTTGGATTTAAATTGCTTATTTGCCACTGAGCTTCACGACATTTAACCTGGCAGCAAAAATAAGTAAAGGAATGAAAAGTACATAAATTGAAATCTGAATTTATGATAGGCATGTGATGACGTGGTAGGATTTCTTACTGCGTAAGGAACTGAAGTTATGCAAAAAGACTAATTGTGCAGAGACTATTAATGCTACAAATCTAATATTGTGTACCCATTTTCTAGGAGTGATTGTTAGCCCAAACCTTTATGATTAAAATTGACAAAATTCCACAGAAAGTCAACACCAGATCTCACAGACTTGGGAGTTGGATGTAAATATAACCCATAAAATATGTAATTTATGGCCCTCATTCCGAGGTTGGTGCTAGTCATGGCGCTATTAGCGCCATGACTAGAACCAATACCGGTACCGCCACCGACTAGGTGGTATGGTGACTTACCGGTCTATCCCGACCTTAGCGGGACCCTATTTAAAAAGCCATTCCCCATTCCCACTTGAGCCCCCATAGGGCTCAATGGGAAGGCGTCAATAACGGTACCGCAAATTGCGGTACCGTTATTGACCCCGGTATCCCTTTGCGGGTCCCGTCCATAATGTCTGGTAAAACCAGGTATTAAGGGAGGGACCCGCAAAGGGATCTCGGAATAGGGCGCAAAGGGATTACCAGCAGCGATGTCATTACCGGTACCCTTTATCCCTTTGATCTTAGGTCATAATAACCCCCTATGTGTCCGATTTTATTACAGGGCATAAGTATTTAAATGTGTATTTGTGGGAAAGTTAAATATTGGTTCCAATAAGTATGGGAGGTTTCCCAGTCACATCATAAAACATGACAACCCTTTCTGTCATCCTACCAGCAAAAAGCAAGGCGGCAACTGTGCTTTGGACCAATCATAGCATTGTGGGTGTGGGTTGTAAGTCTGCCCCTACCATAAACATAGTGATGTCATTTGGCAGGATAAATAAGGGACCCTCACAACACACAACACACACTGATTCCTGACTCCATCCTGATTTCTGCGTGGCGCCCTGTTCCTGAATCCTCCATCTTGTTCCTGATCCAGATTTGTTTGAAAAGCCGGGCCTCAGCAGTGCTGATCTCTTTTTCAGCTAGGCCCAAATCCTGAAACAATCCCAAAACCAAAGGGAAACAATTTTGATCCAGCTTGGCTTGCTACCATTAAGGCTTGCCTGCTGAAACTTGCCATCCCACTGATCTACAGTGTCCAGCAACCAGAAGGGCCAATCCAATCCAATCAAGTCAAAGTGTGAGGTGCCAGTCCAATTGACCAGAACTGCCCAGCTGACCTATCCTGCCAGAAGTGCCCTGCTGCCTGTAGACCCGATTTGTGATGACCAGAACCTGATGGTCCAATCTTAAATTACAGTGGACTGTAAGTATCAATAGGAATCATAGTGAACCATAATATATTTGCCTTGCCTTGTCCTATCCCAATCTATAACCATCCCATCTTTAACTTAAGAACTGATAATATTGTCAGAACCATTTTAGCAACTCTGTGATTCTTAGTGTTAGCACTGATTTTCTCATTTTTCTTTTTCTTAAACATAAGTCATTAGTGATTTGGATTAAGTAAAGTAATTCCCATAAAGAAAAATGGAGTATCCGCCTAGTGAAGGGTTACAAGCGGCCGTGCGTAACAGTGGAGATTCACGGGTGGCATTCTCTTTTTCTTAGCCATTAATATAGTTTAAGTTAAACAACCTGTCATTTTAAAACTGATTTTCTGCTTTTCTCTGATCAATTTTTCTAAAAATGCCTCTCATTCAAATGTGCATAACTTCCTCAATTCTATAGCTAGAGACTTGATTTAAACTCTGACTTAAACCTAAGACCTTAAGATACACCCACACCTAAGAACCGCGTCCTGTTTTTATTAAAAATCGCATAGTGAAATTTAGGCGGGATTTTGTAAAAGTTTTACACGTGTGTTTTCCCATTCAAAGTATTTCCAAACTTCCATTCTGATTCAAAGTGTCTACTGTTGCTCATATTATAGTTTTTGTTTGTTAGGATCTTTTCAGTGTTGCTCTCTTAGGAATTTATATCAATTTAGGGACTTTGTGCACACTTTTCATAGTTTTTCTAAGCCATTTTCAAATGTTATTTTAAAAAGCGTAACATTTCCAAAAACGTTTTTCTTTCTTGTTTGGGAAGGGAAGATTGTATTCAAACCCTATACACTGTTCTATATTCCTGAATACCTGCTGCATACTTACATCTGTGTAGAACTGCTTCTTTGTGAGTTGAGACATTTGCAGGGGGAAATCTTAACTTCAGCAATATCTTTTCAACAAGCCAAAACTGTTCTTGTCTCTATATTTTATATTCTGTGTTGCTAAAAAGGGAATTCAATTGCCTTACCTACTTTCTTATTTGTATTATCACCCCATTGGTGATTGCTGCCCCATATATTAAAAATTATGTTTGATTTGAATTTTAAATACATAATTAATATTACCGTTACCAACCAGCCTGATTCCTGGTCCATTGTGACCTAGGGGTATCTTGAGAAGGGGAGTGATATGAGTGGTATATCACTCAGAATATTGAACCTATAGACACAATAAATAATTATTTCCTTTGTGCATTGCATGATAGGGTGAGACCCGGGTATATTGCCTGACTGAAATCCTTAACACCCTCCCAGCCCAAAGCACTGCCACATGGAAGCTCTTTGAGCTCGCTATAATGAAGCCTAACCATCAAATGTGGTGCTTAAAGTGCCTGCCAGTGTTTTCTATAAGCAGTCTTCTGAAAGTTAGTGACTTAATTGGAGATCTAAACCTGCGACTGGTCTAAGAAAAATGTCTTAACCAGGTCTGCCTTCAGCAACTCCATTTATAGACATTATGCATATCCTTCTATGAAGTCCTGTTAAAAACAAGCAGCGGCAAAGCCAACAGTTTTGGCTTGTGTATAAGTATTAGGCATTTGCCAGCCACTGCTATTAAGTGCCCAGGTAATTGCACTCACCATCTTCACACCTGTTACCACCAATGGCCATTTAATATCACTACGGCAGTGCTAGGCAAGTGCCTTTCCCATGCCTACACAAAAGCCCAATCTATTGGCATTGTCAATGCTTGTTACTGGATGTTGTTAGTTCTCTAAATATGTTTCCCATTGCGCATCACTTCAATTGAACACAAAGATCAGGCAATGCTAAGCTTTGCAGGAATCTTTAGAATCTTGATGCTTTGATCAGGGGGGCCCAGTAAGAATGTGTTAGATCTATTTTGTTAGCATTTTGGTTGGCATAAGTCTGTTTGGCAGCCTGCTATAAAATGTAATGCCATGACATTTACCTACCAAGGTCATTTTCTTGATCCTGTGGATCGAGAAATATGGTAGCAAAAGTGGTGCTAAACATTTACTGCCACTTTTTGAGATCTGCAGGATTTTGATTCACTCAGCAGGTGGATTTCTGAAGATGAAAGTAGAAGATCCCCCTTTTGTCTCCTTCAAAATGTTTACAGGTGGCTATGCCCCCTGTTTCCGCTCTTATTCCTGCCACCTTTTGATATAAACATAATATACTTTTCATATAAAAAGATATCAAAGATGATACCAATTTTAAATAGAATGTATATTTTTATAGGAAGTGGGTATAATTTTATATCAATGGATATAAAATGTATATTTTAAATAAAGTTGGTATACATTTTATATCATTTGATATATGTGAATATACCTTTTATATCAAAATTCTGTAAAGCTGAGAGCCAGCAGTGTTGTTTAGACGAGGTTTTAGGGCGAAGTGAGCTCCAAAGACAGGGACTGTGAATCTTGGGTTCTGGAGAGTGACATAGAGATGCTACGCAGAGGGGTTCTGCCCCCATGTGATAGAAAACAGATATACATTTTATAGATAACGTCATGATTTTGTAATTGGAATAACACGGGCTAGAGATGGCTATAGATTTGATATAAAAGGATTATGCTATAAATATCTTTGGGTCAGGCCTAAGGTTATAATGGGCTGGGGAGGGGCTTACAACCCAGAAATATTTCCGTTGTGCTAGGCTTGGGAAGATTCCCAGGGGCTATTCAGGAAATGACGATTATGAACAGATATATTTACGAAGAGGGGAAAACAACTTCTGGAAGCCCCGGGGCTCAGAGGATAGTTATACCCCTTATTGTCTAATGGGGAGATGAGCTGGAAGATGTGCAGGACTTGATGGCGGAACGCAAAGCCGGTGAGCTCTGTGAGAACATGTATACACCAAAGTGATTCCTAGGTGACCATAGCCCACCAGTCAAGGTTGTTTTATATCTGGTGCCCCATTTACTCAGCGTTGCATCTGATTCCAATTGAAGTAAGTAAGGTCTAAAGTGAAAATGGCTCTACCATTCCATGTGTTCCACCCTCCAACTCTTCCTTTGCATCCAAGGAAAGAGGGACCCAACTGGATTGCCCTGAACCTTAACAAAGTTTATTTATTTATTTATTATTAATGTGATTTAGTTTAGACTATAAACTTTACACATAATACATCAAATCAAAACATAGAATCAGACATATTTCATTACATTCAAACAATAAAAATACAATAATGATAACCAATATTAATAAAAGTAGGAAGATATACAACCAAGAGAAGACTTTTCAAACATGAACAACATATTATCACCTAATGCTTCCCTTCAAATCATTCCAACACTACAAATCATTTATCATCAATATTCAAATAAAACTGAGTACTCTTAATTGAATCTAAAAAATATTGAGTATGTTAAACAGCCAAAAAACTATACGGGACTCCTACCCAACTTAACTCTACAACTTGCTATTAATCTGAGTGCTAATTTCTCATATCAATATGCTTAACATGGTTTCAATCTTCAGCCAAGCGTTTATTTTTTTATTTTTAGTCTCTGGAGAGATAAACATACAATTTTTGGAGATGCATGCAGGGTCCTATGCATATTTCTTTATTTATTATAGTGTATTTTTTTTACCCATACCATTTTAAAACGTATACACAGTTGTTTTTACACTAAATTCACTAAATCAAAATAATGAAAATCACATTGCAACACAACCTTTAAATACGACCAATAGAATAATCAGTTCATTAATATACAATCGGAACAACCTATTTATTTATTTTTACATTTGTTATACGCCCAAACCCGGAGGTATCACAGCGTAGGTTACACGAACAGGCTTAACTAGTTACAGGGAAGAGTACAGTGCAGTGGGGGTTAGGTGGTTGATTAAGCCACCGGCGGTACAGTTCAAGGCATAGCATGATTATAATACAATTCAGACAGTGCAGTTTGGTGCATAACATAGATATAATACAATATAGACAGAGGAAGATAGCCTGGTGAAGTGAGAGAATGAGGCTCTCATTGTCATGGATTGTTAGAACTTGTTGAAGAGCCAAGTTTTGATGAGGCTCTTGAAGCGCTGGTGGGAAGGCTTGTTTCTGATATGCATGGGGCGAGAGTTCCAGATTTCTGGTGCAGCAAAAGGAAAGCTACCCCTCCTTGCCTAGTGCTCTTGAACCTAGGGATGAAGAGGTGTGTACTGGAACCTGATCTGAGGGATCTAGTGGTCTTTTTTTGAGTGACAACGCTATTCAGATATAATGGGGGCCTCGTTGGTGATACATTTGTGAGTGATAATGAGAGTCTTAAATAGGATTCTAGCTCTAATGGGTAGCCAATGCACTTCTCTCCTGATGTGGGATATATGATCCTTTCTTTTGAGCCCGAAAGCTGCCCATAGGGCTTAGTTTTGTAACAGTTGCATTTTGTCAAGGTTAGTGTTTGAAGTTCCTAGTAGGAGGATACTACAATAGTTCAGTTTCGATAGGATAAGGGCTCGAGCTAGGTTGAGGCAGTTTTGTGGGGTAAGAAATTGGCGGCTGAGTGCAATACGTTTGGCCGTGTAGGTGGTTGCCAAAGTCAGCCCACAGATATGTTTGCTCATTGTTAAGTTGGAGTCTATGTAGACACCTAGGGGCCGATTCATGGAACAAATGTGCGCCGTAAAAAGTGGCGCAAGCTGGCGCAAGCAGGTGCAAGCATGAAAAAAGAAGCGCACGCACACGCGTGTGATTCATGGAAGTCTCTGCGCGTGTTTTTCTCAGGATGTGCACCAAACCTGTGCGTGACGCGCACGGGCGCACACGTCATTGCAACATCCCGAACGCCGGGGTCGACGCACACAGGGAAAGCGCACAACGTCCGCGCACATATAAAAAAGGGAGCGGGACATGGGGCGTAACGCATGCAATGGGGAACAACGCGTGAAAAAGAAGGAGTAACTGGGGAAGTACTGCAGGAAAATACACGGAACGCCCACACGCACACGAACAACTCGTATTCATGGATTTCAATACGGGAAACAAGCGCACCCTAAAAGACGCGCACAGGCGTCAACATGTCCGCCACAGGAAGGCAGGCGGAAGCGTCCCCGCGCACAGTATAAAAGCGCACACAAACAACAAACACGTACATACCGCTACGATGAATGCCCCATTTGTCTCAGCACTGATCGTGGGACACCGCAGGAGGAGGAGAATAGCCAGGGCCCACATTTTTCCCCCCCGGACAAGCCTTTTTGGGATGCCTGACGACCAGGTCTACGGCAGGTATAGGTTTCCACCTCGTATCATCCTAGACCTAGTCAGGGAGTGGGAAGATGACCTTACATCACCCACCCTCTGCTCCCAAGCATTGAGCCGCTTGGAGAAGGTGCTCAATGTCCTGCATTTTTTGGCCACTGGGTCATTTCAGTGGACTACTGTCATAGTGGGGGAGGGGTCTCACAGGCCACGCAGTCACGCTGCCTACACCAGGTGTTGGCAATCATGACTTTTCGCCCCTCAGTCCGCAGGCACATATACATGCCCAGAACACCCGCAGAAAGGCAGGCCGTTGTCCAGGACTTTTACAGGGTGGCACACTTCCCCAAAGTGCTCAGTGCCATAGATTGCACCCATGTAGCCCTACGTCCACCTACGGCCACTGAGCACATCTACCGAAACTGCAAGCACTGGCATTCCGTCAACGTGCAGGTGGTATGCGATGCCAAGGGAATCATCACCTCTGTCTATGCAAACTACCCTGGCTCCACCCATAACAGTTTCATATACAGAATGTCTGTCCAGAGCCGGGCCCTGGAAGCTGGGCAGCATGGCGACACATGGCTCCTAGGTGAGTACAAATGCCCGTGCACATGCATGCATGTCACAGACAGACAAATACACAAACCCCAATAATCACAACCATTATCACCTCTCCAGGGGACAGTGCCTACCCTCTGAGCAACCACATGATGACGCCAATCCGGAACCCCACCACACCACCCCAGGTAAGATACAACGCTGCCCATATTGCAACCAGGGCCATAGTGGAGCGCACATTCGGAGTGCTCAAGTCACGCTTCCGCTCCCTTGACCGCTCTGGCGGGCAGCTACTCTATGCACCCCCAGTAGTGTGCAGGATCATTGTGGCAGCATGTGTCCTACACAATGTTGCAACACGGCAGGGCGTACCAGTGGACATGGTGGTGCCCCCACATCCCCAACCACAGGCACAGGTGCTGCCTATGGGAGGGGATAGGGCAAGTGGCGAGGCAGCCCGTACCCAGCTTGTGGCCACATTTTTCACCTAAACTCCCACCCCTGCGGAGTGCACACAGGCCTGGCACATACCAGGTGACAATCAATGATGATAAAGAGACAGTCAACTGTCACAACCTTACCACCCTGAGAATGTTGCCATGGAAGTGCCACATTGTGTGCATCCCTAGTTACTTAAACCTAACCAATCCTGCATGACCAAAAGGTACACATGCAAGGTGTGTATCACACAGACTTGCAAAACAGGCCATGACAATCACTGGTATGTCACACAAAGCCACCAAAACCACAACATGTCATGGCAAGCAATAGCAAAACACCAACACAATAACAATAATGTACACATTGACATGTGAAAAATGCAAAGTGGCGTCAGACAATGATGCCTGACATGGAATCAGATGAATTGGCTGACCAACAACCTCCCACACAAAGCAAGTCATACCCAAATGCATACCAACAGTTGTAGCTTGAACATAACAATGAATGCCTGTTCACATGCACTTTGTGCACGGCAAAATAAACACTGCATAATACGTGTGCTGTGTCCATCACCTGCAACAACTGCTCAGCACACAGCATAGTGAGCAGTCATTCTGTGTGATGCACACCCTGAGCATCACATGAAAATGACTAACTAAATAAAAAAACAAATCACGCATGTACAGGATCCACAAATGGTCATAGATCATGTGCTGCAGGGACACAGTGTTCCCCAGAAGGCTAACTGTGTGCACATGTGGACATGGAAGGGTGGTTGTACATGTTGTGGATCATAGTGCAAGTGTGTGTGTCAGTAGGGACATGCACTCAATACATGCATGTGCAATCAAGTGACCATCAGTGTCCTCATCACATGTGAACTTTGTCCATGTGTACACCCCAGCATGTCAAACCACAACTATACCCTCACACCTGAAAGGTAAACACAACACATGAACAGCGATTGATCAGCAGAATACATCATGTACATAGGATACCACAATTACAATGTCAGGGTGCCCATCACACTGTGGGGCAAGGCAACTGTCCAACAACAAAATACCCCCATCCCTCACATATCACCATGACCCACTGAAAAACTGTGCATGGGGTATGTAGCCTTCATCCTTGAAGTTCACCTGGCCACAGGATCACCCTTCACCTTTGTCTCCATCTTCCACCTCGTGTGTAAAAAGTGTCCAGCACCCTCAGAGGCCACCTTCACTTGCAAAAACAACAAATCAAAGAGAACTCAAAGCAGGCCAACACATAAGCCAAGCAAAAAGCCTGCAGGCAGCAAAACAAACCAGAAGAGCCTCCAGTAGATGACTTGAAGTAGCAGTACGTCACAAAGCCCAAGTACTAGCACAATGATGGAACAACCAAGGTAGCACAGTAAAACAATGTCACAACAAGATGTGTACCATGTGTGGTACATAATATCGAATGATGCACCACAAACTGATGTGTACTCTCACAGCTCCCGTGTACAGGCGCAGGAGTGGCATGAACCAACCACCCCCACCGTGGCCTGGGTGCCTGCAAGGTCAAACTCACACAGGCCTCTGAGACCCTGGTGAGGAAGGAGGGTCAGGGATATGCAGTCGGGACAGGCATTGGTATACTGGATAACCGGAATGCGGGGTAGGAGAGGGGAGTAGGATTGACAAGGGAAAGTAGGGAATGTACAAAAACATAATAATCACATTAACACATACACAATCAGACCAAATGTGTACATCATGCACATAGTACCAAATTACTCAAATTGAAGTCAAAGAGAAACTTATCTCTGGGGTGAATGCTGGCCTCCTGCCTGCGCACTCTCAGGTCCATTAACATGAGCAGTTCAATGTTGCAAAGAGAGCCAGAATCACTAATCTGTGTGTGCCCATAACACACACACACACACCACCATGCATGCCCCAAAGTAACAAGATACTCTACAAACTATCTGGTGTGGTGCTTCGTACCCATACGTAAGATTCCCCCCGTGATGGTACATACACAGTCAATGCAGTAAGTAAAGTGCCGGTGGCCGCGTGGCAAATATAAGACCAATGTGTCAAGATCCACACAACATCCAATGTACCCTGGGTAAGCATCCTGATGCATTTAGCAAGGTACGACTTCAGTAGAAGTCGTGGTCCAGCATAACCTAAATAAAGTAGGTAATGCATTTGGCAATTCAAACCTGTAAATGAAATGCACTGCACACAAGTCTGTCCCTCGCTGTCTGTCCCTGTGAGCTGCTTCTTTCCCTGTCTTGGAACGCTACATGGTTAATACAACTGCCTCAATGGACCATGTTGGACCAGAGGATATCTGCCACTGCCCCTGCATGTGCCCCTGACAACTTTCCCATCAACTACCCATTACTCCACCAACGCATCTTAGCTGTACTGTGCGCTTCAACACCAATATCTGTCCAAGCTCACCGTCAGTGGTGCTACTTAGCATGCATGTGCAACTGTCCTGGTGGACGGTTGGCTGCGGTGTGGCCCCCTTGTGCTGCTCACCTTTCCTGGAGTTCCTTGAAACACGCCAGCTTCTGTATGATGTATGAGCGCAATCCCTGTGGCTCTGCCTGCGCACACATGTGCATGTCTGCACCACCAAATGTGGCCAGCTTTCAGACATCCAATGGGCCATGTCTGCTGGGAAGGGTGGTCTGGAGGCTCATCCCCTGCAGAAAGGGCAGAAAACACATGATTAATGTATGAAATTTCCCTGTGTGTGTCTCTTCAGGCATGTCATGAGTGGACCATGTCAGAGACGTACATCTGAAATCACTCCATCAGTGCAACTTTCCCAGCCAAAGTGTGTCAGCCACTGTCTACAGCATGAATTGCATGAAGCACATGTACAGCAAGGATAAGAAACACACTACACAATGTATAGCAATTAATGCACACATGAATCATGAAACCACCCATCTAGCATAGGAATAACTGCAATCAAAATCACCCCTATCATCCCCACTAGGGGTGTCAACACAAGTAGTACAGCAGCAGACATGCCACAGACAAGCTTGAAGGGACCAGCTGGAGCAGACAGTGGATGCTTTCAAAAGCCAAAAAGCACCACACCGTCACATGAAAGCACAACAGACAAGCAATTTTAAACTATATTAACTAATTACACTAACTATCAAAAACCTACATGACCTAATTAAACTAACTATCAAATAGAAACTTAACTAACTAAACTAAAAGAAAAATCAAAAATGGCCACATACGACCCAGGGGGGGAGGCAACTAGGAGGGGGGAGGAACAGGGTGCTGCTCAACACCCACATGCGATGATGTTGAGAAGAAATAACTCCATGGGCTCAACGTCTGCACAGCCCGACCTATGTGGGAGCTACCTCGTCATCCGAGTCTGGCTCTTCCTGGAAAGGAGGACATGTCACAGGAGCCTGACCACGCCTAGCCACAGCTTGCCTCTCGTCTGCGGCAAGTCTGCCAGACGGGTGAGCCTGGTTCTGTGCGGCGATGACACGTAGGTCTGCATGCAGAACCTCAAGTGATATGCGTGCTTCCTCTTGCAAGGTAACACGTGTAACACGGAGTTCCTCCTGCAAGGCCTGGCTGGACAACTGATGCAACTCCCGGCAAGCATGTAGCTCAGCCGAGATGGTACGCTCAAGCTGCGCAAACCTCTCCTCTGACCGCTCCCTCTGGGACATCAGAAGGAAACCCAGAGTGGATCTGAGGGAAGCATACTCCTCCCTCAGGGCCTCCATGTATGCCTCTGCGTGAGCAGCAATTGCTTCACGCAGAGACAACATTTCAGCCTGGCGTGCCCTGTCTGAGGCCGCCATGCCCAGCCTGAGCAAGCGGGCCGTGGACCGTGCCGCCTGCTGCTGGAGAAGCACCTGCCTAGCAGGGGGGAGCATGGATTGGGCCACACGCTCCATGCTCACAGCGATGTTCTCCATTGCTGCCCCCTGGCGTTCAGAATTGGCAGTCATGTCTTGCTCCCACTCAGTATACAGCGGTTGCGCGCGGCCACCGCGTTGCTGGGCTTGAAACCTGCGGGACCCAAGGACCGGGTGTCCTCGCTGTGTTGGCACCGCCCACGGCTGCACGACTACATGCCCCCGTCGACGTGATGGCCCAGGCACATCAGTGACTGGTGTGGAGGGTGACCCTGCATCCCGATCCACCACCGGTGGAGGTTCCAAGACTGTCTGACCCCTCAGTGCAGGTGTCACGGACAGAGGAGTGCCCACATCAGAATCACTCACCCCTTGACATATGGACCTGATGCACATCCAACTCGACATGGACGTCAGTGTGGTCATCAGGGCTGGACTCATTGCCAGCCAAAGACAAGATGGACTGTAGCACATGTGGGTTTTCATGGCCTACCAACCCACTACCCCCACTTGTGCCGGGTTGCTGTAGTGATAACAACCCTGTGCCTGGCATGACAACACCATTCTCTGGCTCCATTGCGTCATCATCTGAAAAGTAGAGAGAAAAAAGGTCACTACACATGTTAGAAGCACACAACACACACACACATAGACATTACACAGACACCAAACTAATGAATCAGACATGTCACACACAAAAGAGAACCTGCCATGCATAATGGGTCAACTTGACATTGCTTCTGTGATTAGGCATGTAGAAGGGTGTTATATCGCTCTGAAGTGGGTCGATGCAGTGCAGCACATTTGTACATTACTCACTATCCACATGTACAAGTACTTCATGATGTGTATCAGAAAATGTGAAGGCAGTGCAAGGTCAACTTCAGCCATCACGTGCAATGTGCATGCAATGGGTAGCATGGCTACAAGCAAACCACCTCTCCCCCCAAGTGCAAATGCAGGGATGCCTTGCATGGCATCAAAAGGATGACCATAGACCTATGTATTGGCAGACAGTGTTGACTAGCATCAATTGCATCATGTGAGTCAAGTGACAACACAGCAGATGATGATGGGACAGTAAGCAGGACACATGATGAAACCTCAGGAGTACACCCGCGTGTGAAGAAGACACTACACCAGCGTGTGAAGAAGACACTACACCAGTTGGACAGAGTCATTGGCCATGAAACAGGCTGAGGCCTGTGACCCATACAGACTGTCACACCCTAAACATGGGTGCAACGCAGGACTGAGCCACAGTGGCCATGGGAAGGCTGATGAAATGCCATGCAATGTAGGTCAACCTGGACACGTACTACAATGATCATCCAGTCAAGGACACATAGGGGCATGCATGGAATACATATGGAGCATGAATGGGCACTCATGTCCCTGCGGGGCATCTGACCTCTGCACAGTCCAAGTGAGACACCCTGCATCAAGTACAAAGGCTGTACCCCACAGCATATGTCTGGCAGATTGGCTGGTGGAAGTTAGCATGTACACAGGATGCATGAACAGGCAAGTACTCAACGGCAAAATTGAAGCAGACCAGTGCAAAGTTGAAATTGGGGTGCAGAGGGGGGGTGGAGAGGCAAGGGAGCATGCCTACGTGGAGTACCCGCATGCAGGCAGAGGACACATGCACGTCAGTCATGCTATGACATCGTCCCAGGGCTGAGAGGAAGGTCACCCCAAGCTACATACAGAAGGGCCAGTGAGCTGGAACATGGACCAGAGGGGCATCCTGGTGACCAGCATGTGAGTAGGGTGCAATGGTTGGTGATGCGAACAGTCCCCGTCCGCTCCACATGTCCACCATCCTGCAGAGCAGCCATGCATTAGTGAAGCATTGCATTACTTGCACATCAGAATCATGTACACATGACATGTAGTGGCAGTCATGCACAACACATCACACAAGCAAAACACACATGTCCTCAACAAACACGCAGCAACACTCACAGGACTGGGCATTAAAGCCCGGCATCTCTCCCACTCCTTCGACCGATTCTGGTGGTATGAACTCTGCAACGAGTGACTCGTGCAGAGTGATGTCTTCCTGCTCAGGTGCAGGCCCACTGCCAGTCACCAGAGTCAAGTTGTAATTTGAGGGACGCTTAGCCTTAGCGCTGCGTTTGAGGTCATTGCAATGCTTTTTGCACTCTTGCGCCTTGCGCTCCTCATGGCCGAATGCACTCACATGTTCCACAACTTGCTTCCAGTGGGTATCACGGTGAGCAGCCGTAGTCTGACAATTAGGCCCCACTAGCATGTCACGGCTGTGGTCCCGCAGGTAGGAGATTGTGGCTGTGTGTGGGGTCCCAGCCTGTGCTGCAGGTGCAACCTTCCTCCTCTTGGATTGTGGCACAGACCCTGGCTGGCAAATGCCGCCCTGATCAGTATGCCCAGTGGCACCGGTGGATTGAGCCAAGGAAGTGGCAGGTTGAGGGACGACCAAAGGCCTAACTTGCGTCAGTGGCAGATGGGTGCCCTCTAATGGACCCTGCGCAGCAACATCTGCTGTGGCAGGGTCAGTGACCACGACTGTCCTGGTTGGCAGACTCACAACCGAGGTGTTGTTGGCTGCATCTGCCCCTGCACTTGCCAACACCCGGCTGGTCGGGGCAGCAGATGACATTACTGCCCCAGGGACACGTGTCTCGGTCAGGGCAGCCCTGCGTGCACCTACGGTTTCCCTCCTGCCCTGTTGGAAATCTTCCAACGACTGCTCAAGTACCAACGCAGCCTGCGCTGGCAGACCCTGAGCCTGGGTGGTGGTGTCCACAGCTGCACCTGCAGCTACCACTACCCTTGGGATCGTGGCAGTCGATGAAACAGACTGCCGGGTCACACGGGCGCCAGTGCCAGATGCAGAAGCTGCATTTCCCGGAACCACAGGGGGTGGTGGCATGACTGCACCGACACATGGCACAACATCGTGCACAAGTGGCGTACCCCTGCCTCTTCCTCCTCTGTGGCCACCCTGGACACCCTGGAGTCCCCCTACTCCCTGGTCACCCCGGCCACATCCCTGACCATGCCCACCATGAGGAGGACGCCCAGCTGCGGCGCCACTCACCTTTGGTGGCCTCCCAACCATGGCACAGATGGAGTAGTGCCGGCACAGATGGAGGAGTGCCAATGGGAGGTGTACACCACAATTGTCCTGGGCATTTGGGGTGAAGGGGGTGGGATGCAAGATGTTAACAGCACCCCTGCACCTGCAAGGCTGTATGTGACACCTGTGATGTAGTGACGGGTCACGCAACGCTCAGGCACACCAAAACTGCAGTAAAACCATGCACGCAACCCCTGCAGCCTACATGCGTGGAATTAACCTCCCGCAATACGTGGTGGCACCCAGTAACACGAAAAACGCATACGCGTGGGACACGCAGGCTACTATGACCTCGAAAACAGGTAAGCGATACACAGGTGCACCCGCAGTGGGAAAAAAAGCATGCGCCTCTCACCATCAGACTAGCGTGATGATGAAAAACACGCATAGCCAATACCCCCGCCAAAAGAAGAGATACGTCCTTGATCTGCTGTGAAGTTGTGATGGCGCGCGAAACAACACGAAGTAGCAACACACACGTCGGTCTCAATGAAAGGCACGTACAATGAACTGCTGGCCCCTCTCACCTTTAACCCGTGCTGAGGGAAACGCCCACGCGCATCGCGTCACTTACACGCGTAGGCCCTTTCCTCAGATTACACGCATTCACATGCGGAGGTGCAGTTTTTTCACGCACTGAACCACTATGCACACGTCACGAGGGAAACGCCAGCGCGCATAACGTCACAGACGCGCTAAGGGCCTTTCCTCAGACTTCACGCTGACATGCACTTTTTTCACGTGCAAATCACTCCGTATCAAGCTGGCCACGCGAAAACACACAGAAGACCACGCTCCTGCCCAGAAGGCCATATTCCTGAGCCCTGAGCACACTCCCACCTGCCATATGCTGCCTGCTATTTGGTGCTTGCATGTCAGCCAGGGGTGCAGTTGCTGTGACCACCCCTGCTGGAACTGAAGACTCCCGACTGGGATACCATCGCTCCCCAGCCCAGCCCCAGGACCCAGTTGCCCACTCACACCTGCCTCTGGGGTTGCCATGTCGGACACTACACCATCTGGCACCACTGGCAACCCCCAGACAGAGAGGCAGAGGGCCACCAGCTTCAGTGCCAGTGAAGTTGGTGTCCTGGTGAAGCAAGTACTGGGGCAGTATGATGTCCTCTTTGGAAGTTTGCGCGCCGACAATGAGGGACGGAAGAGGATCTGGATGGACATCGTGACTGCGATCAACGAGGAGGGGGTGGCAGTCCGCAAGATCAAACATGTCCGGAAGCGCTGGGAGGACTTCAGGTCCAGGACCCTCAACAAGGCCCGGCGCCTCTTGAAGGCAGCGGATGCCAAGGAGTGCCGGGTCCACCTGACCGACAACCAGATGAGGATCCTGTAACGCATACGCCCAGTGCTCCACGTCCAGGTCCTTGAGGAGCAGACCCGTCTGGAGTCGAGCGGTAAGTGTACATGCATACTGATAGGACGCTGTGCGTGTTGTGGTGTGCCAGGAGTGTGCAGGTTGCACATATGTCTTTGTAGGGACATGTATGGCTGCGTATGTACAGGGACGTGAACCTGCCACATGTGATTCCTATCAAGTGTGAGACACATCGATGGTGTATGTGTTGGTAAGCATGCTGTGCAAATGTATGTGTGGGTGCACACATGTAATGAGTTATGAGTATGTACTGTGGCATGGTTGTGGTGTCACACATGGATGCTGGTTCATGCTGCATGTATCTGCACTATGCACATGTGCATGTGGATGTATTTGACAAGTGTGCAACTGTGATGCAACATGGATGAATGTGCCACTGACATTAAGAAGGCTGATTGCCAGATGTGACATGGATGGTGACATTGTCACTTCAGTGGTGGAGATGTACAGATGCATGTCAGTCTGATGGCGTGTGTGCATGTGTTATGCACTCCCCGTGTTGCTGGTGACATCAGGCTCACCTTCGGCTGCTCGTGCTGTTGTATGTGTATGGATGGTGCTGCCTGGTGCGATATTCCTGTTGATTTGCTCATGTGTGTGAGTTGAAATGACATGTGTGTTGGGGAGTGTGAAGCCTTGTCTGAAGTTTGACACTGCCGCTCATGTACAACTGTCATGTGTGTATCAGTTAATTGTACAGTGCCCTGATGCCTGTGTCCTATCTCTCCCTGTCTGCAGCGTCAACTGATAAAGAGGGCGGAGAGGGTGCTGTGGAGCAAGGCGACAGGGATCGCACCGCCAGCCGGAGATGCAAGGCCCGGCTCCCCTCCCAGGTTGTCATCTCGTCGGGGAGTGAGGAGTCTGGTGCCGCGACCGAGGCCGCAGCTGTCGAGGGTAGGTCCAAGGAGCGGAGGTCGGAGGTGGACTCCTCGGCAGCAGAAGGGGCAGCTGAGATCCGACAGGGTCCGACGGAGGAAGATGGCACAGAGTCATCCAGGTTGGTGGGGGGTTTGGTGGAGGAGGAGGCCGTGGAAGGGACACACACGGGTTCTGGAGGTGGGGATTCCACTGGTGCTAGTGGTGCACTGCAGGGGCAGGCACAGGAGGCAGCACAGGCTGCCGCGGAGGTGCCTGTGTGTAATCCTGTCCCCGATCCTGTGACTGCATCATCCCGCACCAGCAGGGATGCCTACGTCCAGACCCGTTTTCAGGGAGGGGATGAGCGCACAACAACTGGTCTTCCTCTCCCTGCGGACCTGGCAATCCGAGACCGGGTTGAGCCTGTCCTGGCTGGGATAGCGTTGCATCAACGGGGCATGCGAGGTGACCTGCAGTGTTTTCATGAAGACACTGCAGGTCATCTCGGATGCATCGTTGACCGCGTTGACCTACTGGGACGGGTCACCAGGGCTGGATTCCTCTGTATGCTGGACCTTCTTTCGACCCCCTCCTCTCCTGAACCCCCTATGCGCCAGTCGGCCTCCATGCCATCTTCCCACCCATTTATCACCTGGGTACCCTGTGGAGCTGCCTCTGACCCTGCGGCCACGCTGGTGGAGGACACATCCCTGCCACAGTCGGGAGTCGGATGTCCAGCAGGGGTGGCCACCACAACAACTGCACACCAGCCAGAGGAGGACGTGCAGGCAGCAAGAGCCAGGGCACAGGCACAGCAGCAGCAGCAACAAGGTGGGAGCCATGATGGCTCGGGGCCTTCAACATCTGAGGGGCAGGCATCGGCCAGAGGGCAGGAGGACCCAGGATTGGAAGTGTCTTCCGTGTGGCAGCGGTTGAGCCAGGCCATAGATGCGGAGCGGCGGGGGGCGGAAGAGGCACGGCTCACAATTGTCAGGGCGGAGAACTCCATGCGGAGGGCACTGAGGCGGGCCGAGTGCCTCGAGGCAATTCATAGGGAGTTGGAGGTCAACATGGCATCGTCCCTGCGAACCCGCGGGGCCATGGAAGAGGACCGCCTCCAGGACATTGAGCAGGAGTTCGATGATGCCCTGGCCCGGGAAATTGGAAAGTGAGCCGTCGGACTAGCCTGCCGCCATTGTATATAGTTTTTAGTGTTAGGTTTCATTTTCGTTTTCCTTTGATTTGGGGTGTGTGGACTATGCCCCACACATTTGTATATAGTTCTTTTCTTAGGTAGTTTTTTGGATGGGTTTCATTTCTTTCGTTGGGCTCATGGACCCTGGATGAACTCTGTGTACATAGTTGAACAGTGGATCATGTGAGGATTTTATTTTATTTTATCACCATGGATCAATGGATTTTTCAATTGACGTTTCCTTTGGATTTCATTTGGTGGACCGTGAGATTGGACACATATTTTTTTTTCATCACTTTGGATTGGTTCTTCATATGTTTTTTTAATTCTGTTTCGGACATACATTTCATTTCATCATTTGAAATGTGTTTTATGCTTTCATTTCATTTCATTTATTTTGTTCATAATACATTTTTGTTTCTTTCTTCCATGTGTGGTATTCGCTCATTGGGTTACTGCATGTGAAAAAGTAGATTCAGACAATCACTTGCACCCAGTGTGTGTGTGTGAGGGACATGTTTTGATGTACATAGTTGACTTTCTGTTTGTGTCATGGAATAGCCATTTCAGTGTGGGGTGGATTGGGGACTTGATTGCCTCTCAAGACTGGGGTGGGGTGCTGTGGGATTTTGGTGCACATGAGGCCCATGATGTGCATCTTTATGACGTGTTGGGGGGGACATGAGTCGGGCCTGCTGGCAGGTGCCCCTCAAAGCTGGGTGGGTGGGGGTGCTGGGTGGGGGTGCTGAGGGACATGAGTCGGGGCCTGCTGGCAGGTGCCCCTCAATGCTGGGTGGGTGGGGGTGCCAAGGGACATGAGTCGGAGCCTGCTGGCAGGTGCCCCTCAATGCTGGGTGGGTGGGGGTGCTGAGGGACATGAGTCGGGGCCTGCTGGCAGGTGCCCCTCAATGCTGGGTGGGTGGAGGTGCTGAGGGACATGAGTCGTTGTTCACTAGTGCAAGGTGACATGTGGGCTGGCTGGGGGGCATGCCCATGGTGGATGGGCTGCCTGCGGGACATGACCAGGGATGCAGGGTAGTCCCCTGTGGTGTGGGCTGCCTGCATGGGCTGGGAGGGGGTCGAGGGCACACCTGGGAGGACACACACTGGCACTTCACGTGTATACCACCCCGCGCACCCCACTGGATACACGTACCGCACTCTGCAAGCGAATTCACTTGTGAAAGTTCCCGCGCACCCCTCAGAATACACATACCCTGCTCAGACAGAGAAATCACGTGTGAAAGTTCCAGCGCACCCCAGGAATAAATGTACCCCGTTCGCCCAAGGCCTATCGCGTGTGAAACTCCCCGCGCACCCCTCAGAATACACGTGCCCCACTCGCCCAAGGCCAATCGCGTGTAGAACTTCCCGCGCACCCCCGAAATACACATACCCCACTCGCACAGGGCCAATCGCGTGTAGAACTACCCGCGCACCCCAGTAATACACGTACCCGCTCGCCCAAGGCCTATCGCGTGTGAAACTTCCCGCGCATTCCTCAGAATACACGTACCCAACTCGCCCAAGGCCAATCGCGTGTAGAACTTCCCACGCACCCCCGAAATACACGTACCCCGCTCGCACAGGGTCAATCATGTGTAGAACTTCCTGCGCACCCCAGTAATAACTGTACCCCGCTTTCCCAAGGCCTATCGCGTGTGAAACTCCCCGCGCACCCCTCAGAATACACATACCCCACTCGCCCAAGGCCAATCGCGTGTAAAACTTCCCGCACACCCCCGAAATACACGAACCCCGCTCGCACAGGGCCAATCGTGTGTAAAACTTCCCACGCACCCCAGAAATACACGTACCTCGCTCGCAAACTTCCTGCGCACCCCCGAAATACACGTACCCCGCTCGCATAGGGCCAATCGTGTGTAAAACTTCCTGCGCACCCCCGAAATACACGTACCCCGCTCGCAAACTTCCCGCGCACCCCAAAAATACACGTACCCTGCTTGCCCAAGGCCAATCACGTGTAGAACTTCCCGCGCACCCCCGAAATACAGGTACCCCGAACGCACAGGGCCAATCACGTGTAACACTTCCCACGCAGCGGGGTACGTGTATTCGGAGGGTTGCGCGAGGATTTTTACGGACGTTTTCGTGGTTGGGGGGTTGTATGCTGGTCCACTGGCCTGTGCGCAAGGTACGGGATTTGTGCGCTGTTCATGGCGCACAGGGAGGGCTAGGGGGAGTAACTGGTGCAGCTGCAGGGTCGCTGTGCCACACTGCGCCACGGCTAGTTATGGATGTTAAAATCCATGAATACGCTGCGCGCAGAAATGCATTTTGGCGCACGCGGCTTGCGCAGACTGCGCTCTATGAATTACCCCCCTAGTGTTTTGACCTGGTTCATTACTGAGATGGATGTGCCGTCGATGGTGATGGATGAGTAGTTGGCATGGAGGTTTTTTAGTCAGGAAGGGGGACCTACAATGAGGATGAGACACAAACTGCTGGTAGCCATCCAATTTTGAATAATGGCATACAACTTCTTAATGGTGGTAGAGTCTTGTTCGTAGTCTCACGTGATGGGGATGAGGATCTGGGTGTCATCTGCGAAGTTAGTGTAGATGACACCCATAGCATCCAGGGCTGCAAAAAGTAATATAGTGTATATGCATTATAAAGGGTGGAAGAGAGGCATGATCGTTGTGGGACCCCTAGAAGGACTGGCATGGGGTCAGCCACCTCAGCACCTCTGTTGCATGCTTCTAGGGCAATTTTGGAATGGCTTTGAACTTGGATAACAGGAAGTCTCCATCCCATGCCATAGAGTGTTGTGTGGAATCTGATAAAATGGGGATTCCTGGTTTGTTATCATTAGAGAATCATTACTCATTGTTACGCAGTATTATCCCTTTAGGCATGATTGCATCATGTTTAGCTATCCATAATTGCATCCTGTTTAGTAGTACATGAAGAAGTAGCATCATTACACTATCCATATATTAGACTGCCACTTTGTATGCATTTTCAATTTGCTTATAGTGCTTTAGAGACACACTGTTATGTTATGGAAATGCCATGTAGAGCCATTTAGAATGACATATTGTTATGTTCTGTAGTTACACATTTAGAGATATAGGATGAAGACATGTATGCATGTAGAGTGTGCACTTAGAATGAGTTTGCATTATGTAGCGCTTGGATTTGCGAGAGTAAGCACTAGATAGAATGAGGCCTAAGGACCCTAAAGCCATTTCTGATGGAGACAGAGAGGTTGTTTGCGCCGCGGTGTGCGAAGATTGTTTTGAGTTAACAGTGTACAAGTATTCGTAAACATTGGCAGAGAGAGACAGATAACACGAACCCTTGTCCGAGTGGGGAAAGCGAAGGAGGCTAATCAGCATTGCTGGTGTGCCATGGAGACAGCAAAGGTTGGGGCCATGGAGGGAGCGACATAGGGAGATGGGAGAAGTGCTTTTTGCATGAGGAAAGATGGCCTATTCTCTGACAGAGAGAGGGATTTCATGATGCCAACAGAGCCTACAGTGGGGTGAATGACAGTGAATGGAGAAATGGAGGGAATTAGATGGTGTTTTGCACCGCAGACACAGAAGGCCAAGGCAGAGATATGATGTCCAATGTCACGCTGACTGAACACGCAGTGACTAGAACACGCAAACATAGACTGGCAGGCACTGCCTGAATATAGAATGCTGAGACACAGAAAGAGACATTCTTAGCTTAGAGAATGTAAGTAACCATAGAAATGAGTGCGTCATTGGAAAAGTATAACCAAGGGGGAGAGGGGACTAGCGGGAGTTAGTTGTTGTGGGAGTTGGTGATTGATGGAGTTCAATGAGTGAGAGGTGTCTTGGTGCAGCAGAACCTGATGAGGCCTTGATGAGATCGATCTGGCAGAGAGAGAGACCGAGGCCCGGCTCTGAATGACTGGCTGAATGACAAAGACAGAGCTGGAGAAGAGAGAGAGAGATGTCAAATGGGAAGTATGGTTTAAACTGATTGATTAGAACAGACACTCACACAAAGAGGGTGAAGGGGAAATCAGATAGGGATTGTTTAGAGAGAGAGTGTGAAGGATTGGTGTGGAATGATGTGGATTGATCCTGCATGAAGGAGAGACGCTTGCATTAGACTGCATTAGAATCACTTTCTTGCATTACAGGCTTGTATTAGAGACATGAAAGGCTTATAGTTATTGCATAGTAGATTTGCATCAAAAGCATAAAAGGTGCAAATTCGATATTGGCTAGAGTTTTAGCATTGTCTGCATTATGCTTTGCTGTGCATAAATAAATGTATTCCATTGTCATTATTGAATCAATTCATGTGTTTTCTTTGTGTCTTATGTTTTTGTGTCCATAGAAGTAAGATATTTGCATGTTATTAGGCGTAAGATAGGAGTAACACAGTGCACATAGGGCCTGAGATACGAAAGCGGGGGAGGGGGGTATAGTGATCCACACCCCCTAGGAGATTGTCTAAGATTGTCTAAGACCGGTGCATGGTTCCCCGGGGGGGGGCAAGGCGATGGTAGGGATTTGGTTTTTCTGACTAACAGTTGCTTATTCCTAGTAAATCGCTACTGAGTGTCAGAAAATTATTAATAGCAGGAAGTCGATTATTCTTCCATCCTCTATTGCACTCCCTCAATTGATTTAATGTCAGAAATGGGTGCACACATTCTTCTGAAGTGTTGCGGTACAGGTGTGAACCTTCCTTTCCCAAGTGATGTAATCTTATGGTCATTGGTTTAATTTTGTTTCTAGCCAGAGTGTGTGATGAATCAACTTCTGGGGTACCAGTGGTCCTGGGGTGAATATCGGTTTCTAAACCATTAATCAGCCCCACACCTCTAATACAGCAGAAGGGACCGAACAGATTGGAATAACAAGCAAATTATAAACCTTCTTGTCCAATTTGGATAACATGGTTGGAACGGCAGGCTTATCTCTGAAAGGTCTTGGATCATTGGTTAGTTGCAAAACAGCGAAAATACAATTAGTACCCAATGATAAAAAAGCACTGTCCAGTCAAGGTTGTATCTAAAATATCTACTTTATTTATCACAACAGACAGTTCTAGAAACACTACGAAATACAGTCCACCTCGCAAAAGAATGCATAGGACAGACAGTTTCAAGGAAGGAAAATTGATGCACTCTGGATACTAACAGGAGGGTAGTAAGTATGGTTAATAACCACAACAGTTTAAGGGTACCTGGCTTCAGCACTAAAGGAGAAATGGGTCTTAAAATGTCTCTAGGGGCATTCTGGGAAGGTCCAGGGGACGGAACCAAAATGTACCTTGTGCTGTAGGTGTTCTTGATGCTTGACAAGGTTGAATCGGCTTCATGGCACTGTAACAGAGTTCAAGATTAGTGTCAGCTGCAGGTATTAGGTGGCAAGACGGTTCAGTGAGTGAAGCTGGACGAATGGCTGCAGGCTGGCCTAGACGGTGGCTCGGGTCAGGAATCGTCTCAGTGCTGTTCGGTTGTTCTGAAGCAATGGTCGAGACGTCTCGGCTATCTTTAAGCAACTGCAGCTTGATAACATTCAGCGTTGTTGTCGGTTGAAGCTCGAGGACCTCAACTGGCTCAAAAATGGCCTTAATGGCGGATGTCGGTAGATGCTCGTCGAGGCACTTCTCCCAGCTTCTTCAGTGGGCTTGTGTCGTCCTTTAAGGCGACGAGCCCAAAGCTGATGAGTCTGTTGCAGGCAGCTACCTTGTCCTTTGTTGTAGGTTCAGAGACCTTCTGGCGCTTCCTAACTAGGAAGCTTGCTGCAGAGCCTACCAGGGTATGCTGTATGCTGGCTGGGTACCGGTTTTGGAGCGGCCGGAGGGTCCTCTGAGTTCTTTATCTCCCTTTGTTCCCTGGGAGATGTTTAGGGAAGGGATCTTGCTTCACTCTTCATAAATCCCGGCCTTCCTTCACTGGCCGAGGATGCAAGGCCGACTGTACCTACAGCCAGGGTCCAAGGTTGAGTACTTCTTTGTTACTGCAAGTGAAGTCTACAGATGATCTGCCAAACGAGAGGCTCAGCCCTCTTTTAAAGCTAAGTGGGCTGAAGTGATTGGTGTAGGATAAGCCCACCTTAAGGAACCAATCCTGGGGTCCCCACCAACAATCTCCTGTATGCATGAGGTCATAACCAGAGTGCTTTATTACAGGAAAGATAAAGGGGTGAAAACATATTATACTAAGTCCCACCCATCTTCCTGTCTGTTGTTGATCAAATAGCCTCTCTGGTTGATGGATCTCTCTGTGGTTCATGATTAAAGCGGCAAGTCTCCCTTAAAGCTGCATCGAGACCAGACTCTCTGGCAACTGCAAACCACATTCTCATACCAGATGAATGGGGTCCTCTACTGGGGAGGCCTTTGGTAAAGACGCAGTCCCAGACATGTCAATGATACTGAGGGTGAGAGCTGGCTTCAGGGGGACACAGTTGCATATGAAAGGCTGTTGGGGTTTCCTGTCTCTTTTGTTGTCCTCTGCAGCTAGGTCCCATGTGGGCCTGTTTCAAGTACACTTCATTAGTAGGTTAATTGCTGCCACCAGCTGCAGAGCCTAACAAAAGAGCAGGGCGGATCCATGGAGCCTTTGCTAGTTAATCATGCTGGCCATGGCAGGGGGAAGGTTGGCCCTCCCCCTTTCTGAAGATGACATGGTCTAGTCCTGGCTGTCATATCCCAACCAAATATGACAGGGCGGACTGTGCATGTGGGCTGTGTCCACCCAAAGTACCTGGGTGTATGCATTTGTCATGGTGTGCGCATGGGGAAACGAATGTGGATTAGCCCCACTCATTTTCCTGTGGTTGGTCTACCCTCATTCCATTTAATTCGAAATTTCAAAAAAAGCCCAGGCGTGCACACACCCACCGGGCGGTTCGTCAAATTCCTCAAAGAGTGGTCTTGCGATGTTCTTTAGTGGTTGCTTCGGAAATAAGATTTAAGGTTGAGGATGGACACTGAAAAAGTACTTACTGTCGAATGATTGCACCATGGACACAAGGATGAGATTGGAGGAGCTGTATTTTAGTTAAATCTTACCTATGTTCTTACTGCTTTACAAATCAATAGAGAACAGAAGTGAATAACATTCGCTTAAATGCCATTATTAGCACCCTGTTAGGGGTCACTGGTGAAACATGATGCTCTGGATGTGGGCTGGATTCTCCAGTAAAAGCCTGTGTTCCGAGCAGCCTAAATGCTGCGGGCAGTGCCCCCTTCCCTTCCTTTCCCCTGTTCACTTCGCCACACTTCTTTCACATCTCAGCACCCTTGTGGTTTCCTACAGGGTGTCAAGAATGTTTAATAAAAAAAAAAAAGAAACTTACCTTGTGGTTCTGTGCAGTGAGGCACTGTAGTCACCCAGCTCTGTTTTCTTTATTGATGACGTGGCGGTCATCAACATAGAAAACAGACTTGGAAACTATGACGCAGCTGTGTAGGAAACTATATGGGTGCTAATGGCCATAATAAATAGGAACCGGCTACGGCTCGGATTCCTCATCATAATAGCCATAAGAGAACCCTGAGTCTCCAACAAAATTTACTAGGAATAATCAACATTTTATACCGCAACCAAGTTATGAATTGTTTCGGTCTTTTTTTTTAAGTAAAGTAGCAGATATACTTGCCTTGCACAGTTTGGAACGCTTTTAAAAACACACCTATCCCCTAAGCCTTTTCTCGTAGTTCTGTCCATGTTCCATATTTTATTGAACCGCGTGACAACATGTTGTTTATGTTTGTTAATATTTGACTCTCTTTCCAGCGAAAATCTTTAAAGGCAGCTTAACACGTCCACTGATCTCATTTTTCTCGCTAACACACAATAAATCTCAAAAGCGTTCATGCGCTCTGAAACTTTAGTGAATACACTGCTGAATAATGGAACAACATATTCCTATTTCTCACTGTGCACACGTCACGCCAGAGCACTGCTGTCAGAAAAAGGATAAACACCTAGCAGTTGTTTAACTCTGGAGTCCAGCCTGAACTTGGCTACACGGGGACTCGTAACTTCAACAAAAAAAAAAAACGAATGCCTGTTTTTCACCATAATGAGTTGACAGTATAACTACTAGATGTTTAACATAATCTAAAAAAGCGCTGACGGGAGACGTTATTTTCTTTAATGTATTTTTTTGCATTGTTTTATTTCATTATTCGCCACTTTTGTTAAGCCAGTGGACCCTGTTTATGTGATGTCATGCTTATTGTTTATAGTTATAACCAGGCATTAAGCCGTTCGTACCATATACCATGTCCAGCTGTATGCATGTACGGCATTCAGAGGTAATAGGTCTAGTACATTATAAGAGATACATATGTACTGCCAGCTGTTGAAACGACACAAACTTATTATACATGTGTAATGAAGCCACAATTCCATAGCTCAGCAACACTTCTTGTTTATTACAGGGACATGGGGTCCTCAGGCATTCTGATGTGATTTTTCATTAATGGTGGTGCTTGTGTGTTAATTGCACTGCTGAGTACTGTGACAGCCTTCGTAGACATTAAGTAGCCTGGAGGCGTAGGTTGTTGGAAATGCTATGCAACTCGGAGCAGGGATAAGTGTGTCCGCATAGCAGTTCACAAAGCTCTTTCTACACAAATCATGTGACCACGCTAATCGTACTATTGGGCACTCCTTAAAAACTCAACTCCTTTGAATGAAGCCATGCCTGGGGCACAGTGACGGCTGAGCAGTGGAGGGAGAGGCTCTGTGTATGATGTTATGATATAAGTCATTTATAACGTGCCTGTACACAAGTGTTTCTAGGAGCCACAAGACAAGGAAGGGAGGACAGAGGGAGGATAAAACAACGATCTTACTAGCCCTTATGTCAATCAGATTGTGCAAGTGCGGGGGAGGGGGAGAATTGGCAAGGGGGAGGCAAGGGGGCAGGGAAAGTGCAGGTAACTCATAAGTGCTGCCGGCAAGTGGCTCATAAGTGCAGAGAGTCAGGGGACTGTAGAGTTGCAGATACAGAACCTTAAGGGCTTGGTAGGACAACTGGACATGCAGGAGCCTGGAGCCGAAGTTCAGTGGGTGGCCAGGTGTCGAGTGTGCAGAGAAGTCAGGGACATCTGCAAGGGAGAGGGAGAGAGAAAACAGAAGCGAAAAGGAAGGTCTTGAGTTGCTTCCGGAACCGGAGGTGGTCCTGCTCAAGTCTGAGAGAGGCAGGGAGGCAGATCCAGAGGGATGCCCCAGCAGAGGAAAGAAATATACCTCCACACTCTGCCTGGAGATGCGTCTGACCCTCAGTGAGTTGGAGGTGGCTGAACAGAGGGGTCGAGAAGGAAGATGCTTAGAGAGAGAAAGTTGGAGGTAGTGCAGTTCCTGGCCCCTGAAAGCCTTATGGACAATGCAAAGGGTATGGTATCTGATACTCGCAGCCACAGGGAGCCATTGGAGGGATTTCAGAATTGGAGAGATACGATCCCTGGGAATGAGGCCAAGGACAAGTCTCACAGTCATGTTCTGGATAAGTTGTAAAGAGCGAAGAGTAGAGGCAGGCAGATTTAGAAAGAAGCTGTTGCAGTAGTCATGCCCAGAGAGAACCAGGGCTCTGGAGACAATGAGCTTCTGGGGGAAAGTGAGAAAAGGATGAATACCTCTGAGGAGGTGCAGCTGATAGTGTGACTTCTTAGACACTTCAGAAATGTGAGGAGAGAAGGAAAGGGTGGAGTCCAAGATGACACCAAGCTTCTTAGCCTCACAGGAAGGAGCAGGTAGAGGGCCAACGGTGGGCAGCCAGAGTGAGAGAGGAAAGGAGGGAGAAGGTGTCCCAATGAGGAGGCTCTCGGTCTTACTGGCATTAATGCAGAGATCATTGGAGGCACACCATTCCTGAATTGCGGACAGGCAGTCTAGTATAAGAGAAGGAGCAGAAGTGGCTGAGGGGATTCTGAAGTAGAGCTGGGTGTCATCCGCATAACACTGAAAGTTAGAGCAGAATGTAGAGATGTGGTGGGCAAGAGGTGCCAGGTAGTGGTTGAAGAGCCAGGGAGAAAGGTTAGACCCCTGGGGAACACCACAAGTATAAAGAGAGATAGAAGAGAGGAAAGACGTGAGTTGGACCTGGGAGAGTTGATCAGTGAGAAAGGAGGTTAACCAGGCCAGGGTCTGACCACAGATACCCAGGTTGTCACAGTGGCATTGAGCAATATGGCGTGGCTGACCGTGTTGAAAGCAGAGGATAGATCAAGGAGACTGAGGACAGAAGGAAGGCTAGAGTCAAGATTAGAGAGAAGGTATTCACAGCTGTTCAGGAGAGCAGTTTCCATGCTTCTGGCTGCTCTGAAGACAGACTGGAGGTCGTGGAGACAAATAACAGATTTAGTATGTAAAGCTGGGAGATTGTCAGCTTTTACAGGAGTTTGCCACAGTGAAAGAGAGGCCATGAGAGATAGAGAGCCTGTAGACTAGGCATTCAAAGAAAGGAGGAGTAGTCCTGAATTGGAATGACAGAAGCAGGGATCCTCTCCGGGAAAATCAGGGCTACACCCCCACTGGAATGGTTGGTTCTGGGTTCAGAGAGGATCTTGTAGCCATCAGGAAGGAGAGTGTCAAAACTCGTGACAGAGCTGGCCGTTAACCAAGTCTTGGTGAGACTGAGTACATCCGAATCAAGCTCTACCAGGAGACGGCAGATGTTAGAGGAATGTTTGACAGCAGAGCAGGAGTTAACAATAGTGATGCAGAACAGATTGCCACCTTTACAGGACTTCCGTGGAGGGGTACAAGCATGAGGTACACTGTGCAGTAGTGTTAGAGGTGCCGAGGCAGAGGAGGAAGCAAGAGATGGCAGGCTAGTAAGAGAGGAAGAAGAGAGTGCCTGAGAGGAGGCGGAAGGAGGATAAGGCAGAGCAGCCAGAGTAGCAGAGGAGGGTGCCATAGAGGTGGCAGAGGAAGGAGGCAGCAGAGCGGCCAAAGATGCAGTGCAGGGTGGCAGAGGAAGGAGATGGCACAGGAGCCAGAGAGTGGTAGATAGGAGTAGCAGGAGAAGAAAGGAAGTTTATGGGATGCAAGAAGCATCTGTCTAAAAGGAGGAGATTGGCCTGAGGGCCCTGGACCAAGATGGTACCATTTAAGTAGACATTAATGGTGGTCTTAGAGGAGTGGAAGGGAGCCAGGAGGGCCTCCCACCTGGTGCCACCATTAATGGGAGAAGAGGAAAAAGACAAGAGACCAGAGACCATATGGGGGGTCCATAGGCCTGGAGAGGGAATGACAAAGAGGATGCCATTAGGAAGCACTGGTGTAAATATCAGAGCGTCATAGAGGGTGCAGCGCAGAATGTAGCGGGGTATCGGGGAGCCCAAGTAGGAGTTGGCGTCACATGCTAGGGGAAGACAGGAGGGAGGCAAATGGGGGGAACACAAAACAGAGATGGGAAGCAGTTAGTACACAACACAACAAGAAACACTGGGACCTAGCGAGGTCCCAACGAGGGTGGAGAGACAATGCAAGCAACAATGTTAAGTACAGTACAGAAAACCAGCTGGTGATCCAAGGGCCCTAAATGCGAAGAAGAGAGTGCAGGCGATACAGCACGTATAGTAAAACAACAAAGCACAATACACAACTACTGGTAGTTCAAGGAAACCTAGAAGTTAAAGAAATGCAGGCAACGATGGATGGTTAAAGGCTATGCTACGAGGCTGTGCACTGGGCATGGTCACAGGCCATGCCCAGTTGGCAGTCCAGAGAGGTTGACCTTGCACTGTGCATGAGTAAAGAGCAGTGTCCATGGGGCATGGTCACCGGCCATCACCAATGCTCAGGGTTTCTCACTGTGCCGGGGGCATGGGCACTAAATCCACTGGACATGGCAGCAATCCACACACAGTGGGCAGAGCCAGTGGGGTAACTATTCTTTGTGTGTTTAAGATGCATGTATTTGCTTAACGAAATTTAAAAAGCACTTCATGCAAAGATGTGTGCAGAACTCCAACAATCAACGGCAAAACTATTATGTCTGGATTATTTTGGTTAATGTGAGTGAACACACAAGTGGGTAAACGTAGCTATATACCTTTATGGGTGCTTGAATATAGTTATATAGATGGATTGATGCATGGTGGAATGTGAGTGGATGAGAAGATGAGTTGGTGACTATGGTAGTATGGGTTGAAGAATGAGTCAGTGAATATGGTTGTGTGTTTGTATAGCTGGTTGGATGAGTGTGTGAATATGGTTGAATGGGTGAGTGGGTGGATGTGTGTAAACACATTGATATAGGTGATACACTAAATTAGAGCACTTACACAAAGGAAAGCCTACTGTCCTGTGCTCTACCACCTTGAAGCATCTTTGTGCTAGATGGAATTACCAATAAAATGTCTCAGAACAAATAACCTGACAGACTCTATGGTAAAAAACAGTTTTATCTCAATGGAGGAAAGCAGGGTTAATCGACATTCATCAAATTGATGCATGCAGGATTACAATGTTTTCTTGATTGTACTTAGTTTATATAATGCTAGATGTGTCATCTATGATGTCATCATACGTGGTGTATCACAAAATAAAAACCTATTGAGGGGTGCGGTTGGACTAGGGGAACATGTCTACATATAAAATGCGTGAGTGTTAGTCTCTCATTGACGGCCCCTTGTGTGTAGAAACGTACTGTGCTACTTCTACATACATAGTATACTGATTACAACAGAGAATATGACAGCAGAATGATAATGTACAACATTGTATGTAAAAGTGCATGACAGGGTTTCCTGATGGGTTGGCAACGCAAACCCAACCATGGATATTCGGCTCACTAGCAGCACGTTCATAGAAATGAAACCCAGGTGCTTTGGGATACGTCAGCTCTCCCCTTGTTTTCCCAATTAGTCTACCCTCTCTCATCAGTAGACATCATGCCAGTGTCCTCTGTTTGAAAACTGTCCTTGCCAGTTTTCACTGTCCTGGAACATTCAAGGGAGTGTAGGCAGACCATTATATTAGTTTCAAACCTAATGAATAGTCCTTGTTTGCGAGCTCTTCGTTGCGTGTTAAGAAACCACAAATCTGTCCATTTCAACAGTGCATTTAACACTATTTGAATCAATTATACTGGATTCAGTTGCTCCTCTTGGCCTTCAGAGACTTGCTCACTCTATTCTATATAAACTTGATACTCTTTTAATTGTCCAATATTTGGCATCTGTAAACGTTCTTGTTCCTCCTAATCTTGAGAAATGTGTAATATGCACATGATCTGTTCGTTGTACTTTGTCTTCATCTCTCGAAATAGCGTCCTTGGTCCCAGGCCAAAGTACTCCTTTATTTTGCAACGGAAAAACAGCCTCTTCATGGTCTTTTCACTTCATGATCCTGGGCTCGTATTTTGAGGTCGCTGGGTTGATTGACATAAGCCCTCGTCCATCTTCTTCTAATGGTCATACTAAACGTTGAATAAGCAAGCTTCTATATGTTCTTTCTATTTTGAGTTACGGCGTATTTACAGTTATTGACCAGTGAGTCACTTCATTCTTATTTGTGTTCACGATTACTGCATCATTGGGTACATGTTTCTCTTAGTGCTCCAGTTGCATCGTCATTCTTACATATTTTCATATCGTTTCAGCATAGGTTCGTATATCTTCTTCATGACATTCTTTTTTTGTCACCAGACTTTGTTTTAATGTACATCCATTCTGTTCATGGCTGCATTTCAACAGCTCGGCAAGGGGTATCCTTCTTGGTAGTGTAGAGGAGCAGTTATATGCCTCTGCAGGAAATCTCGCCCCTCTAACTTCTATATGTTGGAAGACTGAGATTGTATCATGTTTAACATCAGCTGTTGCGACCATAGCACAGCGAGTATTCAAAAGAAAATATCTTCTGAGGAAGTCCTATCAACTGTATCCCCAAAGAGACGACAATCTGAGGGAGGAACCCCCTGAAGGAATATGAAAAAGAGTGAAAGAGAAGTTGGTGACATCACAAGAGATAAGTGTGACGCACTGAGAATACTGGTTGAAGAGAATGAATGGATCTTAAAGAGACTGATGACAAAGTTAAGAATCGGGTAAACCTTCATGAGCGAAAAGAAGATTACACGTGTGTGAAATACTGCAAAAAATACAGGCTGTTTAATAACTGTACAGATGCTGCAGCGCAAGTAGACTAAGTGATCATAGAAGCTGGCTAAATGTAGTGAATAGACTTGCAGGTAAAGCCGCCATTGTATAGGAACTGGACATCAGTGTCATTAATTTAGTGAGCCAGGACCCATGTAGAGAAAGGCTGAGAATTGTGTCGCAGCAAGAATAAGTTGGGATCGTGAATGCGCATGGCGAGGCTGTCTGGCCTGGTATCAAAGCTGAAGCAGCGAAGGACGGTTATCTATTCTTGAATGCGGTGAAAGTGAGAAGTTGAATCATCCCTTGTTAAGGTGCAAAGAAAGAACACCAAGCATGCCAAGTTGTATTCATTTAAGACATTTAAATGCTGCTAAATGGACTGTTGGGTGTCATGACCCATTTGGTGCTGTGGGCTTAGGAAATCCAAGAGGGCGGAAAAGCCCACATTTGCGCCAGAATCCGGTCAAGTGGCACAGCGAGTAGAGCGCTCGCTTGGACATCCGTGCAGACCCTGCTAACGCAGGTTCGAATCCCGGCAGGGCCAAACTCAGCCATTCATCCTTCCGAGGTCGATAAATGAGCACCACACACTGTGGGTAATAATAAGCAGCGCTCAGATACCCCAGGGTTCATAGCGCTATATAAATGCCAAATTATTATTATTATTTATTAATCCTGGAGAACCGTGCAGTTTTGCGCACAGCAAAATGGTCCCCTGACCTGCCACCCAAAAGTGCAAAGAAAGATGGTTCTGTTCAAAACCCGTTTTTATTAATGTCAAAAATTGCTAAGATCATGGGCCCGGAACCACCAAACAAAAATCCAACTATGGTTGAGTGTTTTCCTTTACTCTACTACAGATCCACATCAATGCCATGTCAAGCAAGGATCATATACTATCAAGTAAAATCCTTTCTTTTGGAAATGTATTAATTCAAGGCAGATCCCAAAAATAGGTGCAGTACCGGCATTTTCCACAAACCGGCACTAGCGGTCTAAACTCTGACTGGGGACCTGTGTTGCAGAAGCTAAACAGCATCCTGAGCTAGCTGGGACTTCAAAGGTTTGTTCCCAGGAGGCAGTCTGATTCAATTAAAACAGTTCAAAGGGCCTCTGTCTATGGGAAGCATTCACACCAGCCCCTACCAGCAACAGCCCAGGAGATCACATGGTCATGCTAACCAAATGCAGAGTGGCCCCCTGGTCTGCTGACCTCAGTCAACACAATAGACTCTTTCAATTGAATGGAGTATGCTGATTTGGGTGTGGACTGTAAACAGAGCTCTGCCTGGAAGAAGAGACATGTGATCCCTGGCTCACCCAGTTCCTAGGGGCGGGCCAGACACTTTTTGTGAATTGAATTGAAGGCAAATATATGTTTTATAAAAACACTGATAACTAATTGTAACCAGATGACAGGAATGTACAATTTGGAGATCCTTAAAATGGAAAATGTACCTACAATTTGAGCCCAAATTCCACTTTGTACGGCGTTCTGGGACCGAACCCCGCTATTTATCAATATTACAGACACTGTGTTTATGCTAGAGACATGGAAATTTACCGGAATATGTGTAGAGAGGCCGGGTACATTTGTGTAAATGTGGGTAAAGATCCAATATTGGTAAACCAACTAAAAACGAAAATAAGTTGTCATTTCTTAATCCAAGTTCTTAGAAACATCAGCTTTGGAACAGAATGTACCATAAGTAATCTGTAATATGTACATGTAATGTCAACCACTTGTGTATCTGGGAAATATGTATTTGGATCAGAAATAGATTTGTGGGCAAATTGACAAGGGGAGTGTCCTTTCTGTAAGCCATAAACATGACACCGGATGACAAGAACTTTTGCCAGAACCGGTAGCAGACCCAGAAAAGAAGTGCCGATAGCAGAACCGCAGACCAGACCCAGAGCGCTGTGAGCAGAATCGGTGCCTGATTGACCCGCCGAGCAGAGAGAACCGCAGCTAAACCTATTGACCCGATCCGTGACGAAGTCGCATTTCTGTCCAAAATATAGTGTGAGTACTCAGCCAGAACTGTGCAAAACCAATCTCTTAGTTTCAAATAATCTAAATCAAACTATTTTAACCTATTGAGTACTGCATCATAGAAATCGTGTCCCTCCTGTTGATTCAAAGCTGCAAAACTGTCATCTGTCATTCTGAGCTTTACTTTTATTTTGAGAATCTACCTTCACAAAATCGTCCGTATCGCCTGAACCGTTTGTGATAGAAGCTCTAAACCGACTTGCTACTTATAGTTCCTTCATAATTGCGCTCGACGCACGCGACTAAATTGCCGCGATTTGACATTTGCTTCATTTCAGCCACGTGTAAAAATATTTGTCTTTTGCTTCCATTACGGAATTCCGTTTTCAACCTGATAACCATCCCTGAATCATTGATAGGGCTGGGCTGAACTGATTTAAAGTAGCTATCACCCACCCTGAATCTCTTATAGGGAATTAAAATCATTTTTAGCCTATTTTTCCCTTCTTTGCATACCACATTTAAAGTACTTTACCTGTGTTTAAAATCATCCCTGTTTCTCTAAACTAGCTAGGGGGGAACTGAATTCGTATTGTACTGTGATTGTATTCCTGAAGACTGCTTGTGTTACTTCCACCTCATTACATTGCATAGAGGGGGGGGGGGTGAATTAGCAAAAGGGGAAAAGTGATTATATTATGTTTTTCTGAAATCATATCAAGTTTATTCCTGTGTTGCTTCTTTTCCACCTTGCATTTCCTTGTACCATATAAAGCATTCTCAGCTACCTTATCCTCTATACTACTCCTAAGTAATTAAACCAGTGTGCTAGTATAACATCATGCATTGTTGATCACTCACTGTCATATGTCTAAGTGTGATATCAAATATTAATTTATTATAAAAGTGTGATATATATCTATTGTTTAATTTTTCAAATAAACCTTTTTAATTTGCAAAACAAACCTACTTCTTGGCTCAGTGGGGTCAGGGGGATTCTAAGAGAGGGGCGTTATATAAGTGTTTATCATCCAGAGTATAACTTGTCATAAAAATATATAAATAAGGGCTTCCCTTGGGCGTCCCAGACGAGGCACTGACTTAGTGGGAATGCTTGATTGGAGTCATTAACAGGACCAAATCATGGTCTCCTGTCATGTGAGCCATGGATGGAAATAGAGTTGAGCATGGAGTCCTAGAACAACGATAGTGAAAGCATGTACTTCCATATATTCCCACAGGCAAGGATACTTTGCAAGGCCAAGTTCAAAGACAATCTGCATGGCAGAAGGCATGTGTGATTGGGTGGGGAGGTACAGTCAAGTCCACCTCCTAGCACCTGGGTCTGAGTTTACGTGCTGCTAAGTGAACCGAATGTTCCAGACATGGCACGAGCATGCCAACCAATTGTAGAGGGCCGTATAAGGAAGGGCCTTATAGTTTCAAGTTTCGAGACCAATGATAAACTGTGTACTTAATAGTGTTAAAGATGACATGTTTTATGGGTAGGCATATGTTTTCCACCTGACAGTAGATAACCAATCACAATCCCAGCCCTTATAGAAAGTATACTTAGATGTTCCCCGTGAAACTATCACAATCCCTCATAGGTATTTCTCATTTGCCACGTAGTATGATGTCACGTCTGATGTATGTTTTGCATATAAGGATAGTTTTATGAGAAATGCAGAAATGAGAGATTGAACAAACGTCCGTTGATGTCTGTTGTAACTTCCTGTTTTAGGTAATTGTTAATAAAACAGCACCTTTGCCATCTTCCTGAGTTTGTTCGATTATTTGGTGTCAGAGTTATTCTGCATCCCCATCCATTGCATGCACGATGTCCAAAGGGCCATATGCTCAGTAGCATTCCTCCACTATGTCAGCTTGTGGGTACACTCTAAATGGTTACCTTAGTGTATATTGTCTCTCATATACTCGACGTGGTACAGAAATATTGCAAGGATTCATGCACAGGTTCCCAATTGTGGCTCTTTGTCTGTCATTCCAATGGGATGGTACAAATGGGGTGGAGACCAGGGAGAAGGTGTCCACCTGCTCCTCTACATTCCCCCTTCTGGTTGACCAAACTCTTAGCCTCCTCTTCTGCAATTCCTGCTTCATCTTCTTCTATCATTTCATCAGATTTTCTTTTCTTTGCGACCCATATCTTTGTCACCCCCCTCAGGTGACCAACTTTTTTTTATATGTTCCTCCACACTCCAGTTCATCAATCAAATGACAATCTCCTGCTGGTGCACAGACTATCCATCGTCCCACATATTTATTCCGATCCTAAGGATAATAGAACTTAATTCTTGGAGGTGCAAGGGTACTCTTCTTTATGTTCTCACGAATATTGGCTTCACTTTGCACTTGGTCACCAGTTACAGTATCAATGTCAATCATTATCTTCATTCCAATAGCTTTCTTGGCTGTCTTTTTACCTTGTCCCACGATGATCCTTATGAGACAGAATCCTAGCAATACCAACACTGGTATTGCTTCAAGCATTTTGAAAGCATTTGCCAGCCAAGTTGGAATCCATGAGAACAAAGATGTAAACCAATCATCATTTTCAATTGGATCGACTTCCTTCACAATCTTTATGTGCAAGTCTGTTAGCGTAGTTATTGCTTCTGTCAGGGTTCCATTTTGTTCATCATGAGAAGGTGTAAAAGGTACAGTAAGAGTTCCCGACCTCGGTGCACATGCCTTCTCCTTTGCTGTAATTACGTCCAAGACATGAGCCATGAGCAGTATTGCCCTTATTTCTTCTCTGATAGCATTATTGTTGCATTAATCATCTGCAGTAGCTCCCATCTGGTAATCTGGAGCCTCTTGGCCTTTACCACAGTTTGTATTCCTGACATGAATATAAATGTAAAGATCACTGCCGTGTTATGTTATATTATTTGCCATTTATATCGCACTGTATACATCATTGGTATGACCTCAAAGCACTTGTCGGTTGAACGTCCACGGGGACCACAGTCCGTGTCTGTCGAAAGAGTAGGTTTTCATAGGGTGCTTGGGTACACTCAATATGTGTGCAGTCGATGCGATTGGCGGATGGTAGCTGCATCCTAACATTAGGTGTGGTGGTATTGAGATCAGTCAAATGTGTGCAGTCTGGAGGTTGGGCTCTGAGACTGGATTGTGGCTGTGTTAGGCATTTGTAGGATGCTTATGTGTGCAGCTAGGCTGATTTTTCATGGGTATAGTTGTGTTCTAGCAGGATGTTGAGGTGTTCATGGAGTATTGTTCGTATGTGAGCAGCTAGGCCAAAATTGATCGTGGGGTGTAGCTGCGTTCTGTTGTGTGTTGGTGTGGAGTAGAGAGTGAGCATAGTGATAGGAGAGCTGAGTGTCTGGAGTGGAGGTTTTATTCTTACGAGCCCACAGTTCCGGATTTCATTTACACGTTTTGAGGTTGATGTATTCACAATTCTATTTAAATGTGGCAATGGCTAACATTGACAATCCTGTCTGGATGTGACGCATTTCTATCTAAATGTGGCAATGGTTAACATCCACAATTCTATCGAAATGCGGCAATGGTTAACATTCACAGTCATGTCAAGATGTGAAGCAGGCTAAAATTCACAATTATATCTAAACGTGGCTCTTGCTCACATTCAGAATCCTGCCTAGATATGAAGCAAGCCAACATTTATAATCCTGTCTAGGTGTGATGCGAGTTAATGTTCACACTTCAAATTAAATGTGGCAATGGCTGATATTCGCAAGTATATATAGATGTGGCACTGGCTAACATTCACAATCCTGTCTAGATGTGATGCAAGCTAATATTCACAATTATATCTAAATGTGGCACTTGCTAACATTTACGATCCTGTCTAGATGTGACGCAAGCTAATAATCAAAATTCTATCTAAATGTGGCAATGGCTAGTATTCACAATTCTATCTAAATGTGGCACTGGCTAACATTTACGATCCTGTCTAGATGTGATGCAAGCTAATATTCACAATTATATCTAAATGTGGCACTGGCTAACATTCACAATCCTGTCTAGAAGTGACGCAAGCTAATAATCACAATTATATCTAAATGTGGCACTGGCTAACATTCACAATCCTGCCTAGAAGTGATGCAAGCTAATAATCACAATTATATCTAAATGTGTCACTGGGTAACATTCACAATCCTGTCTAGATGTTGTGGGATGTATTTACCCATGCATCCGAGCCCTACCTCAAAACTGTGCAGTACTGGCATTGAAAACATCATAATGGCCAGAGCTCCCCAGAAAATGCACAGGAAAATCCCATTTTGCCTATATTGTTCAGAGGGGCAATGCTGGTTGCCAAAAGCAAACCCATAACTGTTGGGAATTCATTTTTCTTGAATGTCAAATATGGCAAAATCATGGGCACAGAATTACTTTACTGCAGAAACACACCAATGCCATGTCCTGAACATGGACAATATACTCCATGCAATATCACTTGCTGAAATGAATCAATCTAAAAAAAATCCCAAGGATGGATGCAGTAACCACAAAATCCTGAGGGTGGCGCTGGCGGTCTAAACTCTGACAGGAGAGCTGTCTTGCAAAACTGTCTAGTGCAAAGAAAGGGGTCTCATTTCATCAAAAGTTCAAAGGGGTTGCCTGTCCTGAGAACTCTTGACACTTCAGAACTCAACACAAGAAGCCAGGAAATCACAGGGTTCTGTTAATTAAATGCAAAGTGGCTCCCTGGCCTCCTGATGTCAGCTTCCCAGAGACCACACAATGGCCCCTCTCCTCTGAAAGGAATATGTTGATTTTTACTGTTTCCTGTCAACAAAGGCCTGCCTGCCCGGAGGACACATGTGACTGAACCACCCAAGTCTTGGAGGCGGACTCCAACACTCTGAGGACTGAATTGAAAGTAAAATATATATTTTACAAAAACACTGATAACTCTTTGTAATCAAATGACAGAAATGTATAACTTTGAGAGACTTAATTTAAAAAATGTACCTTTACTTCAAGCCCAAACTCCAAATTGTGGGATATTCTGGGACAAAACCCTGCTGTTTATTAATATTACAGACTCCCTGTTTCAGCTAGACAAACGAAAATGCATTGGTATGTGGGTAGATATGTGAGGAACAGTTGTATAAAATTTAATGAAGATCCAATGTTGTTTAGCACATTAAAAAGTGCTAAAAGTTGCCATTTTTGAATGCAAGCTCTTAGAAACAGCAGATTTGGGACAGAGTATACCTCATGTGATATGTGACATGGGTATGTAATTTCAAACAACTGTGTAACTGTGAAATATGTATTTTGATCATATATAGATTTGGGTGCACAGATGACAGGGGAGTTTTTCCAAGAGATCATAAATGGCTGACATCACTCTGACACAACTTAGCTCCCCCAATCAGGGGAGAAATGAAAGCTGGACCAATGACAAGTGAGAGGGGCAAGTTTAGTTATGACCAACACACACACCCACTTGCAGAACATATAAATGGACCACTGAAACTTAGGTAGGGACATTCATTTCCATCTGCAGCGGGACGCTCTGCCGGAAAAATCCATACTTACCTCCATCAACCCTCAAGGAGCCAACACTTAGACTCCAAGATAAACAGAGACTACAGAACCTTAACCAAAAAGGCCACTGCCAGCAAGAGTATTTGTCAACAGGCCTGAAAATCTTTTTGCAACTGAACTCTTCAGACAGCCGGCTGACGCCGTCTGAATTTTGCCAAGAACTTTTGCAAGAACCCGGTGACAGAAATATCCAAAGAGAAGGCAGGACCCGACCCAGAGAACCGGTGCCTAGCAGAGACCAGGCCATTGTATCCAGAGTGCTGACCCCGATGCTGTGAGCAGTTCCAGAGGCCAGGCGCTGTGAGCGGAACTCGGGAAGACCTGACCAGACTGAAGTCCGTGACCAAGTCGCTTTCCGGTTCAAAATCTCTTGTGAGTACTCAGCAAAACTCAGAACACATCTCTTAGTTAAAATCATATAATTCAATCCATTTTTAATCTAAGTAGAACTGCAGTTTAGCAATTGTATTATTCTGCCATCATTTTTAAAGGTGAAAAATTGTTGCGTTTAAAATTTGCAAAACCAAAAACGACCTTCACTAAATCGCTCATATCTCCGCGACCGTTTGTGCTAGAGACTTGCAGTAACTTTCATCTGAAAGCTGAGAATCTTAGCTTTTAATCGCACCACGAACCACATTCCTACCCCTTATAGTTTTACCGCAATCGCGGAACACGCATTCGCGAATTTTGCCGCGATTTGCAAATTTCTCCACGTGTGAAAACAGAAGCTGCTTGCCTTCCATTTGCCAGAAATTTGCTTAACCTGCTAGTTACTCCTAGATACTTGCTAAAGTGAGCCTGGACTAATAATAACTTGATTTCACTCACCCTGAACCTCCTAGAGGGAATTAAAAGCATTTTAGCATATTTTTTTTCTACATTGCCAGCACATATCAAAGCATTTTGCCTGTGTTTTCAACTTCCGTAGTCTAAGTTGCTGGGTGAACTGAATTACATTTGAATTGCATTTCTGAGAATTGTGTGCCTTCCTTCCATTTCCTTGCATTGCATAAAAGGGGGGGGGGGTGAATTGTCCAAGAAAGTGATTACATTGTCTTTTGCTGAAATCCTATCAAGTTATTTTCTGTACTGCATTTCATTCCACATTGCATCCATTTTAAACCATAAAAGTATTGTTGCTATCTTATCCATTTCATGTCAACTCCTTAGTGATTATCAAGAAGTGTGCTCGTGCCAGATTCTCCGTTGTTAATCTTTATCATATCAGATTAAGTGTGCTATTCAATTATTAATTTATTCTAAAGTGTGATATATATACCTATTGTTGAAACTATCAATTAAACCTTTTAACTTGCAAAACAGAACTACTTCTTGGCTCAGTGGGGTCAGGAGGATTCCAAGAGAGGGGTGTTATATAGGGGTAGTCATCCAGAACGCATGAACTGGACATAAAGATATATCAATAAGGGTTTTCATTCAGTATTCTAGACTAGGCGTTGACTTGGCTGTAGTGCTGAATTGAATCCTCTTACAAATTGGGGGCTCGTAGCCGGGATTCTGGGTTAGAATACCACTTGTGCAGCTTAATACAGTGTGCTAACTGACGGGATACATACATCCAGTCGAATCACCACGCTGCATTACGCTGTGAAGCATTCCTCAAAAGGGACACTCCAAGAAAAGTTCTGTTCTGCAAAAATAAAATACTAACTTCTGTAAGTCAGGACAGAGACCAATCTCTAGAATGACGACCTTGGTAGATATGAAAATAGCCAGAGAGCACTTCTTACATAAACTATTTGTGAGAGGTGAATGGGCTGAGCAGGGCCAGGAGGCCTGGTTGCAGGCCATCACGCGACAGGCCACTGAAACAGGGTCAGACTTATGGAGAGATCAGGGTCCATTACATGTGGCCCTGAGTGAACTATATATGGCTCCTAAGGCCAAAGATGAACACGACAAGATTGTTAGGATAGCGGCATATTTATATTTATATATGGGAGCCATACAGAATAAATGTGCTGAAGGCCATGATCTGGCAAAAAGGCAACAGATGGCGTTAGAGAAGGCCCAATCTGATCTGGACTCTTCTGAGCAAAGGCTGCACAGAAGCCAGGAGTCAGAAAATGAGACCAGACAGTACATCACTAAAATAAAGGAGGATATGGATGTGCTGTAAAAGGAAAAGTCAGAACAGGATACCAGATTTCGGGCCTTGCAGAAGGAACACCAAGAAGGTTTGGACTCCCTACTGCAAAGCCAGAAAAAGCTGGAGCAACAACTGGACTTCAACAGGGTATGTGCTGAGCAGGTAGTCACCCTGCAAGGCCACCTAGATAGGGAAAAGGCAGAAAGCAATAAACTGATTCTGAAAGACCTGGATACCCAGGCAGAGTTTGATGAAGAGCGCCGGAAAGCTGGTGCCCTCCAAAGGCAAAGGGACGACCTGGCGGCACAGATACAGGCTGGAAAGAGACACTTTAGGCCAGGAAGTCTGCCACTTAAAAAAGGAAATTGAAGAAAATCACCTGGCCCTCCAGGGGCTGGGTGACCTCCAAAAAGAAAACCAGAACTTGGTAGAGCACACCAGAAGGGTGGAAGAGGCTCTGGCAAGAAAGGAGCAGGCCAGTAGGGATGGGACTCAGGAGGTAAACCTCCTGCAGCAAAGACTGGCCCAGTTCTCCAGGACCAACCAGGAAGCACAGAGGGAAAATGAGGCCCTCTGTCAACACAATGATAGGCTCCAACAACAGGTAGCGATGCAGGAGAGACTGATAGAGTCTAGTAAGGCCTTGACTGAGGAACTGAAAGCACAAATGCAGGCTCTTGCATTGCAACAGGGAGCAGGGGCGGATAGAGATGAGGTCCGCTGGGAAAGAGAGACTCCTGACCATAACCTCAGGAGCCCTAACACCAGGGGCCTTCATCTCTCCCAGTCCCTGGACTCTACCACCCCCATGTCCCCTGGCGCACATGAGCACAGGGCCACAGGGATGGCAGATTACTATCCAGCTAAAAGCATGGGGCTCATAGGCCAGTACCACTCAGGAATGGAGGGGTGGGCATCCGGGTATGGGCACCCAAGTACAGTACAGTTCAGTGGGGAACCCCAGGAGAGTAGGCCCATTAAGGGCATCCTGAAAACCTCTGCCCAGTTAGGTCAGTGGAGGGGGTACCCATCAAATCCTGGCAGCAAGGAGGAATCTGAAGACTCCTCTGAACTGCGCAGGACACAGGAGACCAGGTCCCCACATTCTGCCAGCCATTCCCAGGCTCGCAGAATCCGGGAAAACCTGGAAGACCAGACAGGAACCTCTGGGAGCAGTGCCTCTGAGTCAGAGGATGAATGGACAAGGGTTACCCGAACCAAAAAGGCCAATAAGGCAAAAAGGGCCTTGCTTAAGGACCCCTTAAAGCAGATTAAGGCGATCAGGAGCGTCATCACGCCTTACCATAAGAACGCTAAGTATTCTGTTTGGGAGCACTTAGAGTTGTTTGAGCAAATGATGGAGACTTTCCATTTGAAGGACAGCCAAAGCTGTATTCAATATGTAAAGTGGACCTTCTCCCCGGAATACTCCAGTTTCTTTGCGGGGCTGGAGGACCAAAATCATTTAAGATGGTCCACCTATAAGGCGGCCATCTTGAAACATTTTTCCATTCATAGAAATCCTCAAGAGGCTCGCAAGGCAGCCTACAATTTGCAATGTGGGGAGGATCAGGCCCCACAAGAATTTGTGCAAGAACTGAAACGTGCTTTTGCGCAGACCACCAGAAGGGTGCGCACAGACAGTAGAGAATTCATGAATACATTTTTTCATGCCTTGCCCAAATACATAATGACCCAGCTCGTGAGGGATTTTCACGAGAAAAGATCTTTAGACTGGGTCCTTGAACAGGCTACCCGGATCTATCAGGTGCAGAAACCGGTAGATAGCAAAAATAATGCTCAGAAAAACCCCAAAGCCAACAGCACCCCTGCTGCTGCCAAGGTGGCAGAGGTAAAGGTCACCCCCGTTTTAGAGTTGGAGATGGGGGGGCCTAAAAACCTACCTGCACCTAATAATGCTAGGCCCAGAAGGTCCTCGGGCCAGTCACAGACAGGGAGCCAGGGAGGCAGCCCCACAAATGGGGTCCCTCGCTCTCCTGATTATGTAAGTCCCCGTTACAAGGGAAATCGACCCATCCTGGGTTATGTGTGGACTCCTCCAGCCCAAGGGGGGGGATCCAGCCAAGCACCTAACCCAGGGAACTTCCCTCCCAACTTCCCACAGGAGGGCAGAAATTCTCCAAATCCTGGGCAGAACTTTTTCCCCAGGTATCCACCCAATTTCCAACCCCAAAATCATCCATCCTTCTTTCCCCAATTCCCTGAGCCCAGACAACCTAATCCGGGAGAGGGGAGGCCAAGGGTGGAGGGGTACCCAAATCTTCCCAACCCGGGGTATTACCAGAGGAGGGACAGCTACCCTTCCCGGGATCAGCCCAGGGGAGAAAACAGGGCCCCGTATCAGCCTGAGCGGGTTTCCCAGTTAGAGCGCCAGGTTCAAAACATGGCGCGGGATCTGGGTCACATACTGAGGGCTCAGCAGAACCCTCAGATCGGCATGCCGGCGCAGAACGCACCCAACTCTGGACCTGGTGCCCCAGAACAATGACGGGGGCAGCACCCCGATAACTCACCGGTTCCCAGGGAGGAGGCACAAAGGGAAGGGGGGTGTAAAGCCTTGGAGGAAGCTTCCTTCCTCACTTGTAAACAGCCCCTGGAAACCCAGGAACCGGAAACAAAATCTCTTGCCCCTGAAAGTCTGCCTCCTAAGGAGCAGAGGGGGGGTAGGAGAAACAAAAGACCCAAACAGACTCAGTTTGAGGAGGAGGTACAGGTCTTCCAATTTGAGGGAGAGGGATCCTCAGAGGATCCTGGGAAAAGGATCTTCTCCTTCAGAGAGGGGGGAACTCCTCCCAAAGAAAAATGGGTCCCTAGGGATGCAAATCCAGACTGGGGAGATGTGGAGACTGAGCTACCGCCGCCCACCATCTCATCCCAGAACCAACCGCAAGAAAATCCCCTGGTTCAAACCCATCCTGGTGACTGCCTCCAAAAAGGGGGGGGGCGGCCCGGAACCGGAGCCAGGGGAACCCACAATGGCTCTGATCTCCAGTTGCCAACTCTTTCTTTCAGATTCCCAAGGCTCTCCACAGAATTCTGCCCAAATCTCTTCGCTAGCGATGTCCAAAACCAGAAAGTTAGCCCACCAGTTGTCCAAAAATGTGCATTATCTGTGCCCCCTTGAGGAGAAGGAGGGAAGATACTATGCCCCGGTACAAGTACAGGGGCAGGGTACAATTTTGGCACTGGTGGACACTGGATCTCAAGCTACCCTTCTGTCCAGAAGGGCCTTTGACGAACTGAATGCAGGAAGGGGAGAGAATTATCAAATTCCTCTCACCTCTCTTCCTGGACAACTCCAGAACTTTGACGGGAAGGAAATTCCCGTCGAGGGGACTGCAGACTTGGACATTAAAATTGGGCGACACAAGTTGAAACACCCGGTCATAGTTGTGACCCCAGAGGGCACTCCTTGTTTACTAGGGAATGACCTCCTGAGAAGGTTGTCACCCCTAATAGATTGCGTAAACAAGGTCCTCTGGACCCAGACTAGCCGACCAATAAAATTAAAACAGAGTGTCAACCATGTTAGTTTAAACGGCACCTGCCACATGGTTGAACAAAAATCTGACCAAGTAGAATTCCACTTCCAGAATAACCAGATTCCAGACGTGACAGTAATAGCAGTAGGACAAGAGACTGGTGATGGAGGGTCCTCTCTATTTCTGAAAATCAACCTTCCTTCCAGTCTAAAGTGGTACTCCACGCTGGAAGGAAACACTCTGAAATTCTATACTAATCCACAATCAGAAACTCCCACTCCTATAGTCCAGAAAGATGTGAAATCAGCTCAGAGCCTGGCTGATAGTCAGCAAATTGGAGAGCAGTTGTTCATCCCTGTTCAGTTAAATGATGGGAAGGACTCTGTTCTCGCTCGAGTGTGTGTGAACAACGGTAAGAGCTTCATCAGCGAAGCCATGTTCCGCCAACTCCCAAAAGATCCAGCCATTCCCACATTCAAACTGATAGACAAATGGGAAATGGACCTGGAAGCGCCTAATTCCAAACATCTCCTGCCAAGCAGGTGTATGCTCAAAATCTCCATTGGCAACAAGAGCATAGTCCATAATTGTTGGGTCGTGCGAGACGTCACTGCCGCCTTTTACTTAGGCAGTGACATTCTCAATCGCTTTGCCATTAGTTTGGACCTAATAAACTTCAAAGCTTGGTCCCGATTAGCGGATAATCCCATGGGCTTTGATGATCCAGAAAAAGCATTTAGGTCAGCTCAATTGCTACCTTATGCAGTTGAAATTCAGATCAAAGAGGAAGTCACCATCCCAGAAAGGACCCGACAATCCTCCCTGGAAGTGAAAGTTAAAAGAGGACAACATTTGAAAAACCCTGATGCTTACATACATCTAAACGCTTCTCTCCAACAGCAAGGGTTGGGGGTAAACCCAACTCCATTAGTCAACATAGAACATGACACCATTCCAATAGAGGTGTATTACTCTAGCCGCAGGCACCATTATTGGAATGGCGGTTGATGACCGACATTTTTCCATAGATTTAGGAAATGAACTGTTAGGGCCAATCCCCAAGGACTGCTTTGACAGTGACAGTGATGACAATACAACACCAGACAGGATTTTTACCCGGCATGGGGGGAACTTCCTGGTGTACACTTCCTGCCCCTATGGTAAGGAAGATGTGACTTGTGACTTCAGGAGGGAGGAGGTGATTTTCCAAGTCCATGAGGGCTGCCTTTTCCACCGGAAGCCTCCAGTCCAAATCAGCACTCTGACCAGGGACTTCTCCACCCAGCTGGAGGAGGCCGCTGAGATAGCCAAACCAGAAGTCTTTCCAGGCTTCAGGCAGATGGTGGAAGAGAGAGTCAACCTAGCTGATGCCTGTGTGACTCTGGAACAAAAGCAAAAGTTGAAACAAGTTTTCTTGGATTTCCAAGATCTCTTTGCAGTAGACTCATATGACTGCGGTCGCACCGGCATACACACAACAACAATCCCTACGGACCCTGGCATGACTCCAGTGTTTGTGAAGCAATATCGTTTGCCTCTCGCATCCATGGAGTCACTTACTGAAATAATTAAGAACCTTGAGTCCAGGGGAATAATCCGTCCAGTCCACAGCACCTTCAATAATCCGGTGCTGGGAATATTGAAGCCAAACGGCCAGTGGAGACTCTGCGCCGACCTCAGGGAGCTCAACAAACGGGTCCATACTTCCCGATGGCCTCTTCCCTACATTGACCAAGGGCTGGCCCAGATTCAGGGGTCACAGGTATTCACTGCAATAGACCTGACCAATGGATACTGGACCGTGCCTGTCAGCAGGGAGGACCAATACAAACTGGCTTTTACCTTTGGGGGCCAGCAGTACACATGGACCCGGACTCCCTTCGGATACCTCAACTCCGGCAATGAATTCAACATTTTCCTACATAAGGCCATGCCCGACCTGGGTGCGAGGGGTAACCTGGCTTATGTAGATGATGTCCTCATCAAAAGTTCATCTGTGGAGGAACACATAGCGGAGATCCGTTATGTTCTGACGCAGTTGAGGGCCGCCGGAGCAAAACTTTCCTTTCAGAAAGCACAGTGGTGTAGAACCCGTGTTAATTTCTTGGGGCATGAGATTACTCCTCAGGGCCTCTGTCCCCAGGAAAAGAAAGCGGAAGCGCTTCAGAAACTGAAAGACCCCACAACTCTGCGGGAACTAAGGAGCCTCCTTGGACTGACTAATTACAGCAGAAAGTTCATTGAGGGCTACGCAGAGATCACCAGACCCCTGATTCATCTCCTGAAAGGGGGGGTCAAGTGGGAATGGGGTCCAGAACAAGCCGAGGCAGTAAGACAACTCAAGAGAAGCCTCTCACAAGCGCCTTGCCTAGCTTACCCTGTCAGAAACAAGGAGTTCTTCCTGGAGACAGGGTTCTCTAATACGTGCTTGACGGCAGTATTATACCAAAAGCATGACAAGGTCAATAAAGTAATCTCCTATGCGAGCAAAACTTTATCCTCTGTGGAGGAAAAATTCAACGATTGTGAGAAGGCACTCCTGGCAACGGTGTGGGCATTGAAGAATTACCGCCCGTTTATCCAGGGGGAACACATCATAGTGGAGACTCCACACCAGCCTCTGCAATATCTCCAAAGTGACAGAATCCGGGCCGGAAATGTGAGTAATTCCCGAATTACTTCCTGGATTCTGTCAATGCAAGGCTTTCCTGTGGAGGTCAGATATGGCCAAAACAAGAAGAGTCCCCTCGCGCAAGGTCTGGCTGACTTGCATGATTGTGCCAGAGAAAACTGTCTCGAGGACGAAAGTCTAAAAATCAAGGACAACATGGAGGCATACCTTAATTCCCCACACAAAGTCTTTGAAGAAGACAAGTGTGAGGGAATGCCCACTGTCTATGTGGATGGATGCTCTTACCATGTTGACAACAACGGGGAGAAAGAACTGGTGGCTGGCGTAGGGAATGCATGGGTGAATGAGTCCCCAGAACCCTCCGCTGGATACAAAATTGGTCCCCGAAGTAGTCAGGTGGCAGAATTGATGGCTGTGCATCAGGCCATCCTCACTGCTGTCCAGCATCAACTCCGCGAACTGGTCATAATCACAGATTCGGATTATGTACGGAACGGGTTCGTGGAGCACCTGGTTAATTGGAAAACCAGAGGCATGTTATGTGCTAACAATAAACCCTTGAAACATGGGAAGTTGATCCAAAACATTGATGATCTGGTCACCTCGAATGAGATGACCATCTATTGGAAAAAGATCAAGGGTCATTCCAAAGTAGAGGGACCAGACAAAACTGGAAACGACTTAGCTGATCAGCTGGCCAAAACCGGGGCCATCCAAGGGGGTCTAATTGAGATTGAGTCCCTGTTGGGGGAAATCCAGGTCACTGCTATCACTAGGTCCCAGACAAATGCTCACAACGACCTTTCAATTGCACAATGGAGTAAGGAGACCCCTGATGCTGATTTGATTACAGCTCAGAAGGGGGATCCAATTATTGGTAAGTTTTACCAACACCTTGAGGACCCTGAGAACTTTCCCCTGACGGGTACCGATTACATTGGGAAAGAGGACCTAAGAGTGTTGATGAAATGTCCAAAAATGTTCCGGATCCAAGACGGTTTGTTGGTAAGGAAATCCAAAGCTGGCCACGATCAGTGGGTGGTTCCTACCTCATTCCGAAGCCTGATGTTAAGTCACGCCCATGATGCGGCCACCGCCGGTCATAGGGGGTTCCACACAACATTGGAAATCTTAAGAGAGGTTGCATACAAGCCACACATGGGGCAGGACCTCGACCAATACTTGAAGGGGTGTCTTGTGTGTGCACAATTTCAGCCATCATCCCTCTCACACCGTGCGCCTCTCCAAAAGCGGGGGATGACACTGCCATGGTCAGATTTACAAATCGACTTTGTAGGCCCCGTGATTCGCTCTGCTAGGGGGAATAAGTACATGTTGACTGTGACATGCTTGTTTACCAAGTGGGTGGAATGTCTCCCAGCCCCAAACTGCAAGGCAGAAAGGCAGCTGCCTTGATGATTAACCACATCTTTTCCCGCTTTGGTCTACCTCAAAGGATTGAGTCAGACAGGGGTAGCCACTTCACCAGTGAAGTAATGACAAAGATGTGGGAGATACTGGGGGTCAAAAGGAAGTTGCACATTGCTTACAGGCCAGCTTCTTCTGGGGCAGTAGAGAGATATAACCGAACCATTGTGAGCATACTAAAAAAGTTTGTGGCAGATTCTGGGCCAAGTTGGGATATCCGATTACCTCTGGTCCTAATGGCCATCAGATCTACCCCTTCATCTGCAACCAAAATGTCACCCTTTGAGTTGATGACTGGACGCAAGATGGTGCTTCCGCAGCATTTGCTCTATAGGACCCAAGAGCAGACACTGATAAATGCCTCCACTACTCATGAGTATGTGGAGAATTTAAGGCAACACCTCCAACATGCTTTTGCTTACGCTCAGCGGAATCTAGAAAGATCGGCTGATAGCATGAAGACCCACTATGACCTGAAGACTTCCAGGAAGGAATATCAGGTGGGGGACCGGGTCTATCTATACAACTTCCAAAGAAACCAGGCAAAACAGCAGAAATTCTTGCCTACATGGAAGGGACCCTTTGAGATCATCGACAAGATCTCCCCTGTGGCCTACAAAATCCACATCCCCAAAGGTCCTTTGGTAGAGGGGGAAGACAAGTGGGTCCACATAAACCAGTTGAAATGTTGCCATCCCAGGCACACTCTGCAACAACTGGAGGAATCCTCTGGAATCCTAGCGGGTACTGTCTCAGACTAATTCAGTTCCAACCATAAAACATACCACATCTAGTCTCTAAAATATTGTGATTTGCATGAAACTGTCTCTTAGTTATACTGTTTTTTTTTCAAAATAAGAATGTAATGTTTCGTTATGATGAAATGCATATGCTGCCCCACTATCTCAACAGTGGTGGAAAATGTCTATGAATAGGTATTGCCGCTCTTCCTTTGTCGTCCTAGGAGAAAGAAAACCTGGAGACGGGACAAGGAGGACGATCCGGAGACCGGGAGCAGAGACGCAATGGGCCCGGGGTACCGCCCAATATTCCCATCAGGACCGACGAGGAGAACCGATCGATCAGTACCGGATGGAGGAAAAGATGCTGAACTGTGCCATCTACCGGAAGAAGATGAGAACTACATCCCAGATCTTGCGGGTCCCACCAGTGAAGGATCAGATGGCCACCGCAAGAAGGGGGGCTTGTGGGATGTATTTACCCATGCATCCGAGCCCTACCTCAAAACTGTGCAGTACTGGCATTGAAAACATCATAATGGCCAGAGCTCCCCAGAAAATGCACAGGAAAATCCCATTTTGCCTATATTGTTCAGAGGGGCAATGCTGGTTGCCAAAAGCAAACCCATAACTGTTGGGAATTCATTTTTCTTGAATGTCAAACATGGCAAAATCATGGGCACAGAATTACTTTACTGCAGAAACACACCAATGCCATGTCCTGAACATGGACAATATACTCCATGCAATATCACTTGCTGAAATGAATCAATCTAAAAAAAATCCCAAGGATGGATGCAGTAACCACAAAATCCTGAGGGTGGCGCTGGCGGTCTAAACTCTGACAGGAGAGCTGTCTTGCAAAACTGTCTAGTGCAAAGAAAGGGGTCTCATTTCATCAAAAGTTCAAAGGGGTTGCCTGTCCTGAGAACTCTTGACACTTCAGAACTCAACACAAGAAGCCAGGAAATCACAGGGTTCTGTTAATTAAATGCAAAGTGGCTCCCTGGCCTCCTGATGTCAGCTTCCCAGAGACCACACAATGGCCCCTCTCCTCTGAAAGGAATATGTTGATTTTTACTGTTTCCTGTCAACAAAGGCCTGCCTGCCCGGAGGACACATGTGACTGAACCACCCAAGTCTTGGAGGCGGACTCCAACACTCTGAGGACTGAATTGAAAGTAAAATATATATTTTACAAAAACACTGATAACTCTTTGTAATCAAATGACAGAAATGTATAACTTTGAGAGACTTAATTTAAAAAATGTACCTTTAATTCAAGCCCAAACTCCAAATTGTGGGATATTCTGGGACAAAACCCTGCTGTTTATTAATATTACAGACTCCCTGTTTCAGCTAGACAAACGAAAATGCATTGGTATGTGGGTAGATATGTGAGGAACAGTTGTATAAAATTTAATGAAGATCCAATGTTGTTTAGCACATTAAAAAGTGCTAAAAGTTGCCATTTTTGAATGCAAGCTCTTAGAAACAGCAGATTTGGGACAGAGTATACCTCATGTGATATGTGACATGGGTATGTAATTTCAAACAACTGTGTAACTGTGAAATATGTATTTTGATCATATATAGATTTGGGTGCACAGATGACAGGGGAGTTTTTTCAAGAGATCATAAATGGCTGACATCACTCTGACACAACTTAGCTCCCCCAATCAGGGGAGAAATGAAAGCTGGACCAATGACAAGTGAGAGGGGCAAGTTTAGTTATGACCAACACACACACCCACTTGCAGAACATATAAATGGACCACTGAAACTTAGGTAGGGACATTCATTTCCATCTGCAGCGGGACGCTCTGCCGGAAAAATCCATACTTACCTCCATCAACCCTCAAGGAGCCAACACTTAGACTCCAAGATAAACAGAGACTACAGAACCTTAACCAAAAAGGCCACTGCCAGCAAGAGTATTTGTCAACAGGCCTGAAAATCTTTTTGCAACTGAACTCTTCAGACAGCCGGCTGACGCCGTCTGAATTTTGCCAAGAACTTTTGCAAGAACCCGGTGACAGAAATATCCAAAGAGAAGGCAGGACCCGACCCAGAGAACCGGTGCCTAGCAGAGACCAGGCCATTGTATCCAGAGTGCTGACCCCGATGCTGTGAGCAGTTCCAGAGGCCAGGCGCTGTGAGCGGAACTCGGGAAGACCTGACCAGACTGAAGTCCGTGACCAAGTCGCTTTCCGGTTCAAAATCTCTTGTGAGTACTCAGCAAAACTCAGAACACATCTCTTAGTTAAAATCATATAATTCAATCCATTTTTAATCTAAGTAGAACTGCAGTTTAGCAATTGTATTATTCTGCCATCATTTTTAAAGCTGAAAAATTGTTGCGTTTAAAATTTGCAAAACCAAAAACGACCTTCACTAAATCGCTCATATCTCCGCGACCGTTTGTGCTAGAGACTTGCAGTAACTTTCATCTGAAAGCTGAGAATCTTAGCTTTTAATCGCACCACGAACCACATTCCTACCCCTTATAGTTTTACCGCAATCGCGGAACACGCATTCGCGAATTTTGCCGCGATTTGCAAATTTCTCCACGTGTGAAAACAGAAGCTGCTTGCCTTCCATTTGCCAGAAATTCGCTTAACCTGCTAGTTACTCCTAGATACTTGCTAAAGTGAGCCTGGACTAATAATAACTTGATTTCACTCACCCTGAACCTCCTAGAGGGAATTAAAAGCATTTTAGCATATTTTTTTTCTACATTGCCAGCACATATCAAAGCATTTTGCCTGTGTTTTCAACTTCCGTAGTCTAAGTTGCTGGGTGAACTGAATTACATTTGAATTGCATTTCTGAGAATTGTGTGCCTTCCTTCCATTTCCTTGCATTGCATAAAAGGGGGGGGGGTGAATTGTCCAAGAAAGTGATTACATTGTCTTTTGCTGAAATCCTATCAAGTTATTTTCTGTACTGCATTTCATTCCACATTGCATCCATTTGAAACCATAAAAGTATTGTTGCTATCTTATCCATTTCATGTCAACTCCTTAGTGATTATCAAGAAGTGTGCTCGTGCCAGATTCTCCGTTGTTAATCTTTATCATATCAGATTAAGTGTGCTATTCAATTATTAATTTATTCTAAAGTGTGATATATATACCTATTGTTGAAACTATCAATTAAACCTTTTAACTTGCAAAACAGAACTACTTCTTGGCTCAGTGGGGTCAGGAGGATTCCAAGAGAGGGGTGTTATATAGGGGTAGTCATCCAGAACGCATGAACTGGACATAAAGACATATCAATAAGGGTTTTCATTCAGTATTCTAGACTAGGCGTTGACTTGGCTGTAGTGCTGAATTGAATCCTCTTACAATGTGACACGAGCAAATATTCACAATTATATCTAAATGTGGCACTGGCTAACATTCACAATCCTGTCTAGATGTGACGCGAGCCAATAATCACAATTATATCTAAATATGGCACTGGCGAACATTCACAATCCTGTCTGGATATGAAGCAAGCCAACATTTATAATCCTGTCTAGATGTGATGCAAGCTTATATTCAAAATTATATCTAAATGTGGCAATGGCTAACATTCACAACACTGTCTAGAAATGACGTGAGCTAATAATCACAATTATATCTAAATGTGGCACTGGAAAACATTTACAATCCTGTCTAGATGTGATGCAAGCTAATAATCAAAATTCCATTTAAATGTGGCAATGGCTAGTATTTACAATTCTATCTAAATGTGGCAATGGCTAGTGGCAATGATTAATATTCACAGCTCTATCTAAATGTGGCAAAGACCAATATTTACAATTCTATCTAAATGTGGCAGATGTGACACGAGAAAAAGGTTGAAGATAGATGCACACCTCCAGTTCATAGAAAATTGTTGGACAATTCAAGGATTCATTTTAGTCAATTTTAGGTGCGGGGGAGGAACTGGGGTCATGGCACAAAACCCCTACACTGAAGAATGAGAAGGAAGAGGATTCAGCCTGGGAATCCTCCCGTCCCCTGCACACTTTCAAATGTTTGGACAAGTCCACTACTGCTATTTAAATCAAGGTATAAGGAGATAATGTAGAAACTATTTGTAACAAATATAAACAAACACAGTTCTATAAGACCAAAGATATTTATTTCAAAGCAATGTAGTTCAATTCTTTACAAAACATTATTTACAAAGCAAAGAAGCAAGATATTATCAATAGATGACACCAAATTTGAAGAAATAGTGAAGTCCAATTCAATTGGCGACACGTTTCGAGGATGTTTTCCTCTTCTTCATATGGCCAGAGTTGGACTTTTAATGCAAAGAAAAGACATAGATTCAGAAACTTTTTTTGTTGACACAAACTGTAATCTATATATAACATATTCTACATGTTAAACTTAAATATCTGTTTCCCATTTGTGTTTAAACAGTTCCTCCTACCCTCTGATATAAGGACACAGGTTCAACATATTTTTATGTATATTGTCATCAATGTATGGTTGTATGCCCTTTGGACAACCAAAGCATCTATGTTCAAAGATATGCAAAGTTACCAGGTAGTCCACACTCTGTAGGCTTGACAACGTAAGGTCCCAAATGCTGCTCTTTAGTTCACAGGCTCAATTTATCTAATAGACAAGTAAATTGCAAATGCTAGTTGCAAACATTAGATCTTAAGGATTCCTATTAGTACACAGACTCTACTAGTCTAGTGCGCAAGTAGGGGACAATATGAATAAATATAGTTACCATTAAGGATATATAATCCAAGTCACAAAGTGCAGAAGAGGTGAGAAAAAGTAGTAAGCGTTTCAATTAACACACAGAGGTGCATTCCTCAATGCTGGGAGCATACGTATATACCTTCTATACAATCAAAGGAAACATGTCCTAAGAAAGATGGAGGCACTCAACTTAATAAATAATAATAATTGCAGGTAGTGAAATACATAAATAAAATCAGAGTAACATACCTAACATGCGTCTATATAATTGTAGATGGTGGGGTGATTATATCAAAGTGATGGATGGAGACTTTTAGTTCCCGTCACAAGCCTGCAATAGGCAACGGCACTCGTTAATCCAGCATGCGGACATAGACTGGTATAGAAACAAAAGTCAGATTGGATTGTAAGCAATGATCTGAATCTAAATATTATGAAATGGTTAAATATAAAAAAGCCGTGAAAGTTACCTTAACAATGTTACACGCACAGCAAGATGGCAAAGGCCAGTCAAAGTCAGTGGTTGTGTTGCAAATACAGACACGCGAACACAAGAACGCCGGTCTGCGTGTCATTACAACTGTGAAGTGAAAAGAAGAGAGAGAACGGTTTAGAATAAGATACTTTCTACCAAGTTCCAACCAACGAACTTGCAAGCGCTTACCTGCAGCGCGAGGGGACAGCTCTTCACAGGGTCTGTTACACGGCTCTGCGTCTTCCACTTCCACTGAAACCATGGAAACGCCACGCGCCCTGTTGAGTCTAATTAGAATAGAGTCCAGGAAATGAAATAGAAAAAGGACTTAGGAACAAGGGCCGAAAATCAGCCATTTTTCAGTGGTTTATGTAAACATAGCCATGATATATAATTGGAGCCATAAGAAGAGGTAGTTTAAGAATCAAGTATTAAAATTAAAGGAGGATCAAAATGAATTAAATATATATATTAGGGGCAGTCTAGATAGATCCAGCAGGGCCCACCGTGTAGGTGCCTAAAACAGGCACGTGGAACGTATGTAAAATAGTACTAATGCTATCCCATTCGTAATCAGAGTAAAGCGAAATGAAAGAATATGGTTATGACGCATAATATTCCTATTGGTGTCAAAAATGATCATTAATGGTAACTAATAGGCTATAGAACATTGAGTCAAAGAGTAGGCAAGAACATCTACATGTCTGTGTTGTCAAACCGTCAGAGTGGAGAACACTGAGGCTACTAGTTAGCCACGATTATGGCAGCGTTAGGCTTTAAAATTCTTATTAAACAAGATTCAGTAAGTCTCGTTATAAAACATACCGTAACAATGACTCTGGGTCATACACATCTTATATGTAACATAGTGCAATGGTTCTTTTTAAATATATACATATAATTAAACATATAGTGAATAGATATCAGGGGAAGTACTGTTGTTACATTCAATTCATTAGGCGACATACAGATGTACAAATTTTGAAGTGAGCTTAATCCTACAAGAACACATTTAGCTCTCCCTAACATTACAAGTCTGATACTAGCATTGTGGTAAGTGTTTTGCATTCTATTCTTTTGACATCAGATGATCCCTGTTGAACATTTCACAATCACAAGAAGCAATTTAAGGTAAAGTCCTCATTTAGGCCCCAAGGCTGTAGAGAGCCCATTTTGTCAATCCAGTACGCCTCTCTTTATAGTATGAGGGATTGGTAATCACCTCCTCTTGTGGGTCGTTTGACAACTTCAAGTTCCATGAATTTTAATTGTGCAATTGAATGCTCTGAGAGTTAAAGTGGCGAGCCACTGGTGAATATTGGTTGTGGCATCTTATGTTTGACTTGTGTTCAGTCAATCTCAATTTTATCGGTCATTTCGTCTGACCTACATATACTTTTCCACAGGGGCACTTCAACAGATAAATGACTCCCGATGATAGACAAGTGGAGTAATCTCTAAGTTTAATCTTTTGACCATTTCTCGGGTGAGTCAACACATTGCCTTTGATCACATTGTTACAGTGTGTGCACCCCGGACAGGGAAAGGTTCCCAACTTTTTGGTGGTTAGAAAAATTTGTTTCTCCTTTGGTACTTTTTCGGCCTTCACTAACTTGTCTCTGCTGTGTTTACCCCTTTTAAAACACATAATTGGTGGGGTGGGAAACAGTTTTAGAAGAGTTTGATCATTGTGAAGGATATTCCAGTGTTTTTTTATACTTCTTGAAATCTGAAAACTCTGTCTTGAAAATTTCGATATGAATAACAGTGGGGTATCTTTCACATTTGATTTAGTTCTTAGTAAATCTGTGCGTGTGATTTCTGAGGCTCTGTTTTTTGCAACTTCTAGAATCTCTGGGGGGTAACCTCTGTTCTGGAATTTACCGACAAGGTGTGTACATTCCTTATCTAGATCTTCTGGGTCAGAGATGATTCTTTTAAGTCGCAAGATTTGACTGTAAGGTAAGCTTTGGAGGAATGCCCTTCGGTGGAAACTTGAATAATGTAGCAGGTTGTTAGCATCGGTTGGTTTGTGATACACAGACATTGCGATTTTGTTGTTAACAATACTCAAATTGACATCCAAAAAGTGTAGGTAAGGGTTACCAATCTCAATAGTAAACTTAATTCTAGGATGCACAAGGTTGAGGTATTCAAAAAACAGATTTAAGGCTTCTCGTGTACCACACCAGATACAGAAAATGTCATCAATAAACCTCTTCCATGTGAGGATATATGGTGACCATGTGGGGTGTTCCAGTACATGTTGACTTTCGAACTGAAACATAAAGGTATTGGCATAGACCGGTGGCATCGATGACCCCATCGATGTGCCAGAGGTTTGTAGAAAGTATTTGCCCTGATATCTGAAGTAGCTGTTGTACAGAATCAAATTTAGTAGTTGCAAGATGAATTGTGAGTTACCTTTAACACCTGGGCTGTTAAGGAGTAACCATTCGACAGAATCTATACCCTCACTATGAGGGATTGAGGTGTATAAGCTGCAGATGTCAAGACTAAATAGTATGCAGTCTGCACTGATGTCTGAAAAATCTTTTAGACCATTCAAGAAATCTGTTGTATCCTTCAAATAGGTAGATGATGCCTGTATAAGTGGTTGTAATAGTTTGTCAATGTAAACTGCCAGAGGATCAAAGACACTCTTTGTTCCGGCTACGATGGGTCTAATGGGTGGATTGTGTTTGTCCTTATGAATTTTAGGGAGCCCATAGAAAACCGGTGTAATTGGATGGGAATTAGTTAGATACTGATATGTTTCATCATTTATCCATTTGTTCTCCTTTGCTTTCAATAATGTCTTATTAATCATTTGTCTAATTTATGGTAACGAGTCCCTGTCTAATGTTACATAGGTGTCAGCGTCACTGAGAAGTTCATTGATTCTCTTCATATAGAGGGACGTGTCCATGATAACTATTGCACCGCCCTTGTCAGCCGTTTTGATAGTGATGTCTTCGCTTTTGGCTAGGTCATCCATTAGGTCTAATTGACGGTTCTCCATGTTGACAGGTGTTTTCCTCTTGTAATCAATTCTACTTAAATCTTGAAAGACACTCTTCTCAAACAAATTCAGAATTGAGTTTTGTATATGGGGGTCAAATGTGCTCTTAGGACGTATTTCCAACATGTCCTCTTGGGTTAATTTCGGTTCCATTTCAGGTTGTGAATCAAAAAAGATCTTCAACCTTAATTTCCTCAACAATCTGTGTAAACAGACGTTTTCTTGAAATTGCGAGGTATTGCACGTTGGAACAAAAGATAGTCCTTTGATTAGTATATTATGTTGTTCTGCTGAGAGAATCTTACTAGAGATGTTTACCACCAAGTTGTTCTCCTCTATTTGTTTTTCATTTTTGTTTGTGGCTTTCTTTCCTCTCCTGGTCTTTCTCTTGTACCTAAAAAAACCCAGTAGAGGTATTAGGTTCAGTTTCTTTATTTGCTGGGGATGTTGGTACTCGTGGTCTGCTTGTGTCCTCAGGTGACTCACGTTCACTCGTCGGTTCTGAGGAAGGCCTCTGTATTGGTTCCCCAACACTACTGTCGCTGCTATTGCCTGAGTTTGTTGAACCAGTGTTTTGTTGTCTGCTAAGATTAAAGTTCCATTGTCGGTAATATTCCTGCCAATTGTATACTATATTATTCTGATAGTCAAAGGTATCTCTCTTAAACTTCCGCAATTTCCTTTGCTCTATTTCAGTTTTATAGTTAGCCAATTTCAAATTGATATCCTCTAATATTTCTGAGAGATCCTTTTCAGATTTTAATTTGGATATTTGATCTTGAAGGGTCAGAGTCAATAGTTTCAAGAAATTTTACAGTTCCTCGATAGTTAAAAGGATTAGGTCCAAAGAGCACTTATTCAAAATTTGATCCCATTTCTGTACAAAACCCTTGTTTTCACTACACAGAGTTGGTCTTAAATAGACTCTCAATCCTCTAGGAATTTTTTTAGCTTTATAACATTCAAATAGTGTACTAGCATGTAATGTTTGGGAGATATCCCGTCTGATAAGCTTTTCTAATTTTTTAATCGATTTTTCAGGGTTGTCCTCACTTTGTAATGTTTTTTCTGTATCTTTGATGAGACCTAAGATACGGGTTGCTTCTTCTGCACTAAAAGCTAGTGTAGTGGCATGTTTATACATGAGTTTGTTCAGCCTAGAGAAGGACATTCTAAATAGGATTAATTACTTAAGTTAGTTTTGGGTGCAACCTATGGAGTGTGCCACACTAGACGACTAGTGAAAAAAACAGCAAAAGGTTGAATATAGGTGCACACCTCTAGTTCATAGAAAATTGTTGGACAATTCAAGGATTAATTTTAGTCAATTTTAGGTGCGGGGGAGGAACTGGGGTCATGGCACAAAACCCCTACACTGAAGAATGAGAAGGAAGAGGATTCAGCCTGGGAATCCTCCCGTCCCCTGCACACTTTCCTGTTTGGACAAGTCCACTACTGTTATTTAAATCAAGGTATAAGGTCATAATGTAGAAACTATTTGTAAAAAATATAAATAAACAAAGCTAATATTCACAGTATTTACAATTCTATCTAAATGTGGCACTGGCTAAAATTGTACGATTTTGTCTAGATGTGACGCAAGCCAACATTTAGAATCATGTCCTCTGTGTGACACAAGGTAATATTCACAACTCTAATTAAATGTGGCAATGGCTGATATTCCCAAGTCTATCAAGATGTGGCACTGGCTAACATTCACAATCCTGTCTAGATGTGACGTGAGCTAATCACAATTCTATCTAAATGTGGCAGATGTGACACAAGCTAATATTCACATTTATATCTAAATGTGGCACTGTCTAACATTCACAAACCTGTCTGGAAGCGACACAGGCTAGCATTCAACAATTATATCTAGTTGTGGGGTTAGTATTAATATCCTGGTATGCTATGTTCTGAGGGTAGGTTGAGTGGCAGGGCTTCCGCAGTAGAGTGATTACTCTACTCCCCATCTGGGCCACACCTACCTTGATGGTTGCTGCTGGTTGATGGCTGGCTGCTGGCCTCCCCTGCTGACACCTGCAGACATAGTTTGGAGCTGCCAATGTAGGAGCCGCCCTTGAAACTAGCTGCATTGTGGGCACTACATGCCTCTTGAAACTAGCTGCATTGTAGGTACTGCATATCTTGAAACGAGCTGCATTTTACATACTTCACATATCTTCAAACTAGCTGCATTCTAGGCTCTGCAAATATCTTGAAACTAGCTACATTGTAGGCTCTGCATATCTTAAACTGGCTGCATTGTAGGCACTGCATATCTTGAAACTAGTTGCATTGTAGGTACTGCATATCTTGAAACGAGCTGCATTTTACATACTTCACATATCTTCAAACTAGCTGCATTCTAGGCTCTGCAAATATCTTGAAACTAGCTACATTGTAGGCTCTGCATATCTTGACACTGGATGCATTGTAGGCACTGCATATCTTGAAACTAGTTGCATTGTAGGCTCTGCATATCGTGAAACTGGCTGCATTGCGGCTCTGCATATTTTGAAACTGGCAGCATTGTAGTTACTGCATACATTTTGAACCGAGCGCACTAAAGGTATAAGTTGCCATTGGCCCCAACCACTGTCTGAACCTTACTACACTCCAACTATTCACCAAAACTGCTTTAATCCCATCTGCGCCCCAACGGTCTAACATGTTGTTGATTCCTCTCGCTTTTGAATGATGCTGCATTCAGCAGTACACATCAGGGCTGTCTAATTCTTGCTGCGCACAAAGGTTTAAGTTCCTGTTGATCCCAACCACTGTTTGAATCTTGCTACATTCAACGACACTGTTACTGCTAATAATTCTGCTGCACTCAAAGGTTTAAGGTGGGGTTGATTCGTCCAACTGTTTGAATCTCACCACACTCAGAAGCTGTGCCCTGAATCTTCTTACTCCCACTCCCATCCCATCAGAACACAGAAGTAATCGACTGCTGTAAAACTTAGGCTAAGGCCTCCCTGCCACAAAGGTAAGGTTACACCCAGAGACCATCTAAAAAGGCTTTCAGAATCTTGATAGTACTGCATTCCCCCACAGCTCATTTCCCACCATGACTACAGACCCGAACCCTACAGGTCATTACTATGCCCAATTACACCACTGCAGTGTACATCTCACCATAGGGAATACCTGACAAAAGTACACGCAAGGCCAAGCACCGGATCACCATTGAGTGCTCCTCAACTCTGGGCACCCAACTCTAGCACAAAACCCAAAGACCTCAAAGAGACCTTCGCCACCACGAAGCAGTCCAGGGCGACTACAAGAAACCTGCCTCTGTGAACCAGACACCAACACATAAATCAACTACCACAGAGGCCTTCACCACTGTGAAGCTATACAGGGACACCACAGGGTGGCCTTTGCCACTGTGTATCAGACTGGAGCACAAGATACAACAAATATAGAGAAGCCTGCACCATGGTGAAGCAGGAAGCAGAGTTCTACACAGTACTGCACACTCGGACCACACCAACCCAAGAGGAAACTGGGAAAGCATTCAAACATAACTGTACACCAGGAAATAACTGACACAAGAGGGTATATGCCCCTTGTAAACAACAAACCTACATCCCAAACTTAAAAGGAAACCATGAAAGTGTGAAATTACGACTAGAGAGCAGGAAACCGATGACCCAAGAGGACAACCATCCCTGGGAAACCTGCATCATAAACTCAACCCAAACAAACACTTACCCCAACCTGCCTCGAAACATGAAAGTCAAAGAAGCAAGAAAAGAAAACAAACATGAGGGAAACCACTACCCAACAGAATGGAACCTACGCACCAGAAATCGCACCACCAAGAAACAGTGAGGACACCACGAAAGGCCTAAGGATACGGACCAAGAAAAGGGCAAACACAGAATACATCTCATACTACCTCTCCACCTACGACTCCAATTCAATGGATAACAGACAACTGGCAGACAACTGACAGACAACTGGCAGACAACAGTCAACTAACCAGGGACATCATTTCACCAAAATTCCAAAGGTAGCGGAAGTGACACATGACCCTTGACCTCTGATGACATCACAGGAAGTGATGCCATTTGCCCCCCACCCCGAAGTGACATCACAGGAAGCAATGGAACACAACCTTTCACACCTTGACAAAACAGGAAGGGGCCTCACATAGCATTGTTCCCAAGTACACTACTAAAAGTATGGTTACAATATCACAATAATGTGAAATACATTTCATACAAGAATGGATCCCCATATGTATCAGTAATATCAGTTTGTATATGCCCATATTACCAAATTAATGTGAATGCAACAGACGGTCAAGGTCAAATGATAATGATGGGTTATCATAAAGCACTTACGCTTAAGTGCTTTATATAGTTAATGTTAATTTTAAAGGATATTTATACCACACACTATCACCACCGTAGTGGTCCCCTGGCACTTTGGTGGATCTGAAAGAAAGGTGGGTAGTTTAGGGCGTGTTAGTAGGACAAAGTTTGGAGAAAGAGCAAGAGAGCTTTGATGTGCTATTGGCAGCTTCAGTTCAGTTGACATTGTTCGCTGAGCTTTTGGTGTGGTATCCAGTCAGAGTCCGTTGTGTGCTGTTGTGTAAGGCTCTATGTGGTGTATTTGTTGTTGCAGTGTGGTGAAGTGCGTTCAGGTTGTTGTGGTTTAAGAGGTATGGTTGCGTTCAGTTAGGGTTTGAGAGGTGTCTGAAGAGGATAGGTTTTAGTAGGGTTGGTTATTAGCTTTGTTGTCTGGAGAAACACACACTCATATTGTGTCTTTTGAGATTTAGTAGCAATTTCTTCCTTGCAGTGATCTAGTTTCAGCATGACCAGGCTGTCTCTCATCTCTCTGTCTATATGTTGCGTTAGTTAGTCTCTACAATTCTATCTTTGTTCTTACTCAGGCCAGCCCCTGCATCCCAATCTGTGCCTGACGTAAATTGGTCCCCGCGGATCTATCTAGTTGTGACTTATGCCCATATCGCTAGTTCTGTTTGAGTGCAACAGGGTATAATTAAGTCCTTACCCGGATATCTGGATTGACGCAAGTGAATCACCATGCCTATGTCTCAGATTATTAAGTTGTGTGTGTTGGGTTAATTGTTAGAAGTACTGCTAGGGTATTGTGTATGTTGGTCTAGTGCATTCCATCTTCTACTTGCTAGCTTGGGTGTGGGTTTCTTAGCATGGTGATAGTGGTCTCATATGGCTGGCGGGTTTGGCTTAAATGGAGGTTGGTTTGAGGAAAGGTTGTCATGTGAGCGTGAGGTAGTAGATTGATCATGTGGATGCACAATTGGGTTTGGTCAGGATTTACAAACGGTTCATATAGTAATGTCTTGTCAGGGGGGGTGCTTGGTAGTAGGTGAGGTTGACGGTTGTGCCTGTTGTTGTGTCAGCCTTGTTGGCTATTGTTCTGTCATGATTGGGAAGTTGCTTGTGGTCGGTTCCGTCTAGCATTGTCTCTTTTATTCTTGAGAGTGGTCCCTCTCTCTGTTGGTTCTAGGTGTTAATTGTGTCATCAGGGGGTCTGTTAACTGATTCTCTTTGCATTTTCGGTTTTAATATTTCAGTTGTTTCCATCTGGTTGCGAGTTCTTGACGAGCTGGGTTTTTAGTAGTTTTCTGAATTTTACGTGTTCTTTGGTGTTTTATATTTCTTTTGGGAGGTTGTTCCAGGTTTTTGCCACCAGTTGGGAGACAGAGGAGCCCCCAAGTTATTTCCTGGCGTATGGCTTAGGTTCCAGGCTGGTTTCATTGCTTGATCTCAGGAGTCTCGTCAGCTTGTAGATGGTTATTTTCTTTTGTAGGAATTCTGCTCCCTGGTCGCTGATTGCCCTGTGTGTTATTCACGTTGTTTTGAACATGATACGTTGTTTGATTGGAAGCCAATGTAGCATCTTTAGCGCTGGTGTGATGTGATCTCTTCTAGACAGTTTGAGGAGGAGTCTAACCGCAGTGTTTTGGATGCATTGTAGTTTCTTCTGCAGGTGTTCCAGCATTCCGAGGTACAGGCTGTTGGAGAAGTCGATTCTTGACATGATGAGGGTGACAATTGTCAGTGTTTTGTGGATGAAGGACAGGAATGATAGGATTCTTTTTGTTGAGTGTAGGAGGCAGAAGCATTTCTTAATTATTGCATTTACTTGTGGTTCTAGTGTTAGCGTGTTGTCCATTGAGACTCGCAGGTTTTTGACTACGCTTGATGGCGTGCGCGCGGTTCCCAATTCTATTGGCCACGATATGTAGGTGTTGTTCTCTTGGTTTTTGGATATAATCATGATTTCCATTTTTCCTGGGTTGATTTTTAGGTTGTTGGTGCTCATCCAGTCATAGATTTCTTTGAGACATTCTCCTAGATTTGAGTGTTCTTTGAATTTGTAGATGATTTGAGTGTCGTCTGCGCAGTTGTAGCACGTAGGATTGTATTTTTTAAGATCTTGATTAGCAGAGTCTGGTAGATGTTGAAGTACAGTGGTGATAGTGACGACCCTTCTGGTAATCCGCAGTCGCTAACTCGTGGAGCAGATGTGAAGGGCTGTATCCAGACAGTTTCTGTTGTGTTTGCTTGGAATGATTTTATCCAGAGTAGTGTTAAATCAGTAATGCCTATATCTTCTAATCTCTTGATCAGGGTATAATGGCTTACTGTGTCGAATGCTGCCGAGAGGTCGAGGGAAGAGGTTGTTTTGGAGTCAGCGTTAGTCTTTATGTTATCCCAAATGGATAGGAGTGCCGATTCTGTTCCTCTTATGGGTCTGAAGCTGACTTGTGCTTGGTCCAGCAACGTGTGTTTTTCTATGTGCTCTTGGGTTAGTTTATATGCGCAGGTTTCTAGGAGTTATGCTGGATAAGGGATGTTTGAGATAGGTCTGTAGTTGGAGAGGTCTTCCACATCGCCATTTGTGTTCTTAAGTAGAGTAGAGGTTCAATAAACAGTGATTTGAAGGATCATGGCACAGCCCCTGTGACAAGTGAGAGATTCAAGAGAGTTCTGCAATATTCTGATGGGGTTCCTTGTGCGAGGATTGATTTTTCGATGCCTGGGGGCAGGAATCCATGGGCGAGCCTGCTTTCTTGCTATGTTTAACTAGCTTGACGAATGTCTCCTCTGATATTTGCGGGAAGTATTGGAGTTTGTGCTCTGGCTCCTCGTTGGATCCGCTTGGTTGTGTTAGGATTGGTCGGTCTGTTTTGTATGATTTGTTGGATGTTTATTTTACTTTTGAAATGCTATGCTAGGTTGTTGCATAGTTTCTGTGAAGGTATTGGAGTGTTGTTGCAACTTGGTGGGCTTCTCATTTCGTTTATAATGTTGAACATTTCTTTTTGTGCGCTGGTGGCTTTGGTGATTGTGTCATCAATGTGCTTTTTCTTTGCTTTTAGAACTTCCTTCTTGTACAATCTGATTTGTCTCTGGAGTGTTCTTACCTTGGTCATACTCTTCCCTTCATTCTAGTTCCATCTTCTTGCTGTTCTTTTTCATGGTGCTTAGTAGTGGGGTGAACCATTTTTCCAGTGCTCTTTTTCTTGAGGGGGTAAACGTTTTTTCCGGGGCAATGTTTTCAATTGTATCACCAATTCATTTGTGTAGTAGGTCTGTTTTCCTGTCTATGTCTGCCTTCTCCAGTTCGGTCGTGGATGGTTTTGTCAGCTCCAGTTGTTCTATTAGGTTGCTTGCTTTGATGTCTTTTCCAGTTTCTTTTTGTGGTGGTTGGGAGTTTGAGGGCTGATTGGTAGCTTTGGTTGGTAGCGTGATCACAAATGGGATGAGATGGTCACTCAAAAGTATCTGTATTGGTGGTGCGTTGGTGATATGTTTTCTGTTGGCGAAAATTGCATCAAGTGTGTGCCCTGCCGAGTGTGTTGCTCCTTTGACCAGTTGCAGTATTTTCATGGTTGCTAGTTGCCCGATTAGTGAGATTTGTGAGTTACCATGCTTTTCTTCGAATCATATGTTGAAGTCCCCCAAGATTATCAGATGCTCATGTTGAAAGGCAATGTTGGTGATGACTTCTATGAAGTTGTCGACAAAGGTTGCATCGTATGTCGGTGGTCTGTAAACCAGTATGAAAGTAATGTTAATTTTTGGATTCGCTGATAAGTGTATGACGATTGATTCGTAGTTGTTAAGAGGTTTGTCTGTTTTTATTTTCAGGTGTTCTTTGAATGCAATTGCGAAGTTTCCTGTTTAACTGTAGGCATTTGAAGTTGATACAGAGGCAGATGTGAAGTGTGATTTTGTAGTTGTTGTCCAGCCATGTTTCAATGATGAATAGAATGTTGATACCGTTGTCGCACAGCTGGTCGAAGATCTCTGTTGAGTGTTTTGACATTGACCTTGCGTTGATTTTGTTGCAGTGGATTTTTATGGTATGATTTGGTTTGTGCTTTATTATTGGTGTTGTCTTCCGACTGGTGTTTTGGTTTCCTTCCATGTAGATCTCCGGTTGTGGTGGTGGTACAGTTGTGTTTGTGTCATCAAACAGCTCTTCTAGGTTAAGTCTTAGGTTTTTGTTTTCTTCCGGTTCTTCTTCTAAATTTTGTGGCTGTTGAAAGGTGAGTCCTCTTGTTTTGGTGATATATGTGGTTAGAGCGTTGATCGTGTTCTTGTACCCTCTAACTTTGTCCATCTACAATTAATCATCTGCAGTAGCTCCCATATGGTAATCTGGAGCCTCTTGGCGTTTACCACAGTTTGTATTCCTGGCATGACTATAAATGTAAAGATCACTGCCAGTCTGCTAAATAATTTGGGCTCATCTCGAATGTCATAACAGGCTTATAACAGGCTTATACCGATTTTGCTGATAAGTAATTCTCTCATTTTTGTCATCTTCAATGTAGAGATCTTCTCTTCCTCAGGTGTGCATCCATCTTCGTGAATTTTGTAATCTCTAGGTCACTCTGTGGAACTACCAAGGCGTGTATGCTGACCAGTACCAATGAAAACATACCTCCCCATTTTGGTGGTAGCTTTATATATGCATTCTATCCACATGCCCAATAATGATCCATCAGGACTGCAGTTCCTTAATCCATGCCTGGTACAACAAAGATTCGAGCACAGTTGTGATTTTCTCCAACTTTCTCTGTGCCATTGTTTCTAAAACATAAAGATGCATTCTTCAGGGGGAGTATCTGCAATGGTCCCACCTCATCAATGACCCAAGTCAACAGCTTCACAATTTGAGGCCCTTGGTCTTTCCATTCCCATGTCCCATTGTCGTGTCATAGCTCTTGCTTTGCACACAACCACTCCTTCACCCCATCCATCAGGAGTGAGCACGGATCCTTTCATTTGTATTTGTCCTCTTCCCCAACATATCTGTATCTCATCTTCATTCTTGCCTTGCCAGTTTTGCATCTTATTTTCTTCAATCTTAGTATCAGTTGCATCATATATTTATTTTCTCTTGACTTTGTTGCTTGCACATTCTCGTCATCTCTCTGGGATGTTTTCTTGGTATCCATACTAGGGATGCTGTTAGGCTCTGAAATTGTCCTCTGGTTAGGCAAAGTGCAAGGTGTGTCAAAGAGTGTGCTTTTTTACTGATACTTCTTTAGCTATGAATATTTTAGATGTTCCATCGATGTCAAAGTCACTTGGCCTAGTAAGATCGCTGTCTCAGTCTTCCCTTTGTCCCCCTCCCTTGCATTGTAGCGCCTTGAAACACTTGTGTATAGGTGCGTTATAAATGACATATCTTATCATATCATAAAGCATGAGGTATTGGGGAAAAGACATAGCAATTTTCATCTGACAAACTCCTTCCCACGTCTTTCATATGCTGATACCATAGGTCATTTTTTTAAATGAACCAAATTTTCAAGGTACGTATCTATACCATCATGGTTTTCTTCAGCATTTCTTTTAAAGCGAAATAACCTTCTAGTTATATAATATAACAGGCTATTCATGCGTATAGTGGACACAATAATAAATAAATGTTCCCCCTCCATACTTGTATAATTTTTTATAACAGTTCACAATGCCATAATAATGAGAAAAGTACAAATCATAATACCAATTGACACTAACATCAATATGCCATGGAAACCAATTGATCTTCTGGATGTCAATGCTTCTCTAAAACATTGGAATCTCTCCATTGTATGAATATGCAAATGTACTACCTCTTTTATAATCAATCCTATATCAGAAATTGGAGTATTGTTTCAACTATCACTCTCCAAACAATCCTATTGTTCTTAGGGTTCTCCAACAATGCAACAATGTTTATCCCTCTTCAAATCAAAGCTGGATATGTTTGAGAAAGGTAGAAAAAAGAATAACTAACTATGTATATACCAATGTAATTATTGGTATCATGAACGAAGATCATAAATGTTTTCTTCTTTTTTTTCAGAGCTTGAACTCTTCTCTCATTGTTTCTTTAGGCTTATCTAGGGAAAGTGTTCCAAGATCACTATAAATTAACCAGTTCATAAGACAAACCTGATTTAGAAATGTTTTGCTTTCTTTATCTGTGTTCTTGGTCATAGATCGCGTTGTCATCTGTTGCCACTCTTCTTTTGCTTCACTGGGGTTAGATGCGGGAGAGGTCAATGCTTCACTGTTACAGGGTTTGATATCATGAAGATGGATCCAAGCCTGTCGCCTTTTGAGTTTCACAGCAGTAGGGCTTACTTCATCCACCTCATAAGATCCATTGAATCGAGGGGTACTCCTAGTATGTACAAACTTCCTCATTAGCATCTGGTCCCCTGGGTAGAGTACTGGAGTTTTTAATGAGTTTTCCAAACTAATAGGCAAATTGTCTGTTTTGTTCACTTTTGACCCATCCTTTTGATTCTTAATCTGTTGAGGAATAAAATAAATACATTGAGTCGTCATTTTCAAATAATCATGCATTTTGTCACGTAATGCCTTCGCTACACTGTGGGCATCTGTATTTGCCCTTGTTGGCGGGGTGAGAGGAGTTCTCATACAGTGTCCATTCACCAACTCATGGGGCGTTAAATGGTGAACTGAACCAGTTTGATTGCGTAATACATATAATGCAAAGGGTAGGCAATGCAGCCATTTTAAGCTTTGCTATTCTCTCCTTCAAAAGGCCATGTCATTTCTCACATATTCCATTGGCTTGCAGGTGATAGGCCAAAGCAAACTCATGCTTGATGCTAAGAGTGAGACTATGGGCCTCATTACACGGATGGCGGAGAACCATGGCGCTATTAGCGCCAAGGTTCATGCCGGTAAAATACCGGCAACGCCTTGGCGGAAAGGGGAATTACCGCCCCATTCCAAGGTTGGCGGGGCAGTAATTCCCCCTTCCACCATTGCCCTTCCCCATTCCCATTTTTGGCCCATAGGGCTCAATGGGAATGGGGAAGGCGCTAATTACGGTACCGCAAATTGCGGTACCGTAATTAGCTCCCTGGGTCTCTTTGCGGGTTGGTTTTTAACGCCTGCAAAAAGCAGGCGTTAAATCCCCCAACCCACAAAGGGACCTCGTAGTAAGGCGGTAAGGATTTACCGGTACCAGTATTTTACCGGTACCGGTAAATCCTTACCGCCATCCGTGTAATGAGGCCCTATATTTTCAAAGAGTTCATTCACAAAGTGTGGCGAATTGTCGGATCACAAAACTTTTCACCCCCCCATCTTGGAAATACTTCGCAGAGTAGAAACCTTGTAGCGCTTGCAGCATTAGGAGGTATGCACAGACCTGCTTCGATCCATCTAGGGACATCCTATAACTAACATGTATCGATAACCATGACATGTTTGCAACATATCCACATAATCTATATGCAGATGTTGGAAGGGGCCATTAGGTCTAGGGATTGCTCATCTCACTGTTCGAAAGGTGTGTCCTGCAGTCAATTTCTGGCACACAATACAACTTCCAATGACCTGTGCCACATGTTCACTGAGGATTGGTACAGTACAGTCTTCTGCTATTGTAGCAGCTAGACTCTCTTGAGTCACAATAGCTGGATAATGGAGCTGCTCCAATGCTACTATCAACAACGCTAGAGGCATAACTAGCTTTCCTGTGCTGTCCTACCTCCAAATTGCCTCGTTGGGGATAAAGAACACCTCTGCTTTTTCCATAGCTACTTTTCTACTTGCGATGCTCGTCCTTGTACCTTCAAAAAGTGTACAACAGACATCATATTAAATCCTTCCTTAACCAGCATGCATCGCTCTGCCGCTTTCTTTGTTTCTTTCATCTCATTTTCAAATGTGGTTGTATAATATGCGGCACATTTGGTCTCTAAGTCTGCGGCTTCATTTCCGTGAGAAATGAAATCTGTTCTTTTGGAATGAACTGCACATTCATAATGGCTGTGGTTTTGGGAAAGCTTAAGGCTTCAATGAGCTTCAATGAGCTTGTCTAATAGCCCCGCATATTGCACTGGAGTGCCTGCCATCTGTGTGGAGGAAGTCCCTCCTTTTCCAGCGTGACAGGCCTGCATGTACGGTTGACGTTACATAGGCTGAGTCAGAGTACACTGTCACTTCCTCATCCTCAAAACTTCCTAGTGCATCAATAAGTGCGGCTAATTCTGCAGCCTGCGCTGAATAGGTTGACAGTAATCTTCTACTTATCAATACTTCAAATGTACATCCTCGGGTCATCTTTACTACTGCTGATCACTTATGTATCACCCCTGTTTTTTTGTCAATTCTAGATGACTCATCAATGAAAACCACTTCCCCTCTTCCTAGAGTATTCTCTCTAACATGGGGAATATCGTTATAGCATGCAGTATATGTAACACAGTCATGCACATCATCATCTTCTCAAACCGGTTCAGCTATAAACGTTGCTGAATTCACTATACTGCACCAAACAATTTTGATTGCAGGGTTGGAGACAATTACCTCATACCCGATGTTCTTTGAGTAGTCAATGTACTTTTGGGTTTCACTACAATTGCAAATAATGCATACTTTACAAATAGAGTTACGGAACACCCCATAGTTATACTTGAAACCTTTTCTGTGGCAAATGCAGCAGCTGCCAAAGACTGTTCTCAGGGATAGTGTCCTTTCATAACTGGAACTTAAAACCCACTGTGATAAGCTAATGGTTTATGACCATTTCCTAATGTCGTTTTCTGTGTAAGAACTGCTGTCATGACTTCTCCATTCGAATGCGAAAATAATTGAAATTCTTCACTATAATTTGGAATCCCTAATAAAGGAGCTGTTCTAATCATGTTTTGAATTAATTCAATCTTTCAGTCATAGCTTCTGTCCACACTAATTTAGTTTTAGCCAACTGTGCTTCTTTAGGGATGTTTAAAAGTGGTTGAATATATGTACTTTAGTAAAAGACCAGGGTTCTGCAATAATTGCATAGACCCAGGGCTTTAAGTGGGCCGGGGCCTGCCGGGGCTGGGCCCCGGCAGGCTCCGAAATTTCGTTTTGAGGCGGGGCCCTGCCGGGGCCCACTAATCTCCCCTGGCAGCCCCAGCCACTACACAAAAAGGCATTTTTTTCTACAGCCTGAAGCTCTCACTCGTGTGCGAGAGCTTCAGGCTTCAGAAAAAAATGCCTTTCAGCCGTAATGGTGGTGCCGCACCTGCGAGGCATCCTTTTAATCAAGGGATGCACGTGGGCCGGCGCCACCATTATGGAGAAAACGGGTGTCCGCTGGAAGCAGAGGCCTTGCTTTCTAAATACTGAAGCTCTCACGGATTAGCGGGAGTTTCAGTCTTTAGGAAAAAGGCCTCTGCTTCCAGTGGCCTCACCCTTTCAGCCTCAATGGTGATGCTGTCCCACCCCAGCTGGCGAGGGGCAGCACCACCATTAAGGCTGAATAGGTGAGGCGCTGTCCCCTGCCAGGCAAGCCTATAGAAAATAAATGCAGAGATTAGCACCCTCTCCCCGATCGGGGAGAGGGTGCTAATCTCTGCAAAAGGCTGCCTGGCATGGGTGCCAGTAGCCCATTGAGCTGGGGCTTGTCAAGGGGGCGTGGCCTAATGGGCCATCAAGACCCCCCGCTGTTAGGCCACGCCCCCTCGATAAGCCCCGGCTCGATTTGTAGTGCCACTTAAGGCACTGCATAGACATAAACATTGTTGCATTTGTCTCACCGTTTTTGGCTGTACAGTTCTCATAATGGCTTCTGCTCTTTCAGGTGTCACGTTTCTTCCTTCATGCAAGATTAACTCTCCTATGTATGATACTTCTTCTTGACAATATTGTAATTTTTCTTTATACCCTTTCTCTGCAAGTATCGTCATACGTTTGACAGAGTCTTCTCTTCTTATGTCTCACTGCACATTAAAATGTAATCCACATATTGAATTATGGCACTTTCAAGCTGAACATTCTCAAGTCCATCTTAAGGGCTAAATTAAAAATTGAAGGGGACTCACAGTACCCCTAGGGCAAACAAGTATGTTTCAGGCGAATCGTTCTATATGAGAAAAAAAGTAAAATCCTGTGCGTCGTCATGTAGGGCAATTGAGAAAAATGCATTTTTCAAATCGGTAACAGTAAAATACCTGGCTTTTGATGGGATATCGCACAATATTGTTGCAGGGTTTGGAGCTAAAGGAAACACTGCTTTCACTATATTCTTTAGGGGCAAAGATACTGTATAAATCTCCACAACCAGACCCGTTGTTTTTTTGTCAGGGTACACAGCCGTTTTACATAAATAATCTGATGGTACTAGAAGGCCTTGTTTCATTAGGGCAGAGATAGTTTTGAATATCCCCTCATTCGCTTCTCTGGACATCAGGTACTGTTTTGCAGGTGGCAAAATAGGAGTATTCCTGAAATAATTGTGGTTTCTTTTCACCAACGCCATTCTCTGTGGTATCTCAACTTTAATCCAATAAGTGAGACTTATAAAGAATACTAACTCAACATCTGAATAGTCATCCCTAAACAGCTCTTCATCTGTTAAGTCCATCAGTCTATATCCTTCATTGAGGGCTATCACTGTTCTCCATCCCCTTCCCTCATCGCCTGCCCCATGAAGCATCACCCTCTCTTCTCTTGCCACTGCTGCGTCTAATTCCAAAGGAATAACTTGTCCTTCCTCATCATCCATAGGAATTTCTGTCCGGAAACAAAAATGTATCAGTATCCTTAATATTTTTCCTGCCAATTTAGGTAACCATGATAATAAAACAGTCACTCCATATAAAAATACCTCCTCATTTAGAGGGACTCCCCTTAAGTCTTTCTTTCCAGTAAGGGCTAATATAAATTCCCTCACATTAGTATAATGTATCCCCGGGGTTGAACACACTTTGCCTTTGTCAGTAAAAGATATCATCATGTTAAGCTTTGTCATTAAATCACATCCTAGTATGTTTACCATAGCTGTTTGGAGTATAGCAATGGCATAGACATGTCATGTTTCCCCAGAAAAATGTGTAATTTATCTGTAAATGAAACTACATTTGTCACCACAGAAAAACCCTGATCATTCATGGCAATGCCTGACATTGGATATTTTCCCTCACAGACAAAGGAACAAGTCGCTCCAGTGTCTACAAGAAATGAAAACGTCTTGCCACCTATCGTCACCTTGACCCTTGGTTGCTCTTGGGGGTCTGGTGTTACAGATAGTACTGAACACATCAGGTCATCCTGTGGGCTTTCCTATTGAGGGTATAAAGTCATACCTGTGCCTGTGAAAGGATTCCCTCCCATCACAGTCACACTGGCTAATTTGGGTCTTACTACTTGTGTAGCTCCTGTGTCCATTTGGCATTGTGATGCACCTGTCTGTTGCATTGGGATGTATTGTACTCATTGAGTGGGTCCCTGTTGCATTTGCTTAGGTGCTTGCTGTTGCTTCCCCTGTAATGACTGTGTCTACATTGGTGCTTGTTGGAATTGCTGGGGTTGTGGCAATTGTGCCTGTACTAGCACTTTCTGAAACTGCTGTAGTTGTGATGCATATGCCGGATTGGGTGTGTGATCTTGGGCATAATATTGTTGTGAATCTGTATTTTATTGTGGAGCATATCTCATTCCCCCTCTTGGGGATTGCCAACTCTGTTGTTGCATGCCTCCTCTGCTTCTACATGCTCTAGTAATGTGTCCTATTTTTCCACAATTCCAACATATTAGTGGCTGTCTGTCATTAGAACCTCCCCTTCCTTGATGGTTTTGAAATCCACTTTGTCCTCCTATGCGAGGCCCATTCCCTCTGCCTCTTAGCATATAATTATACCCATTCTGGACAGGGGCATTGACTATATTATTTTGCGGTGGGAATTGCACTACTTGTGCCGTGCTTCCCTCATTACTTGTCAAAACCACACCCTCTATGGCAAACTTTGATAATTTCTTCTGGACCAACTTCGCCTCTTCTTACTTTCTACCCTCAAATTTCATCTTGTCTTTTTCTTTTAGCAGTCTGCAATAATGCACAATTGCCAATTGTTTCTCTGGCCTTGGCTTTCCTTCCATTGGCACCTGTTTCTTTAACTGCCTTTGTACTGGCTCTGGCAGCCTTTGAAATAATATGTGATAAAAAACGATACCATTTTATCCCACGGTTCATGTGTGTCCGAACTCCATCTGTTCTGAATATCCTGAATAAAAGCAGTGAGGTCTTCATCCTCTCTCATCTTCCTAGTCATTATCGTCCCAATAGCCGATGAATGTGGATATTGTACTCTAAGCGCTCGCCATATATCTGCTCTACAATTATTGAATGGCACCCCATTGTGCATTGTGTTTTGCAGTTACTTTTGGATACCCTGCTCTTTTCCAAACGTCATCAGTTCTCTCCCCAGGAGAGCTGATTATAGGCCTTTTATATCGCCTAAGGCAAACGTCATTTCTGACGTCCTTTTCTCTAATTTTGTAATCCATTTTCACGCACCGAAAGTGAAAATCGGCAGTGTGCACTTTACATTTTCCTTATCCATCTGGGGCCATGGTATATATTGTGGTCTACCCCCTCCTTTCTTTAATTGTGGGAACTTTGAAAACCCTGGTCCTTGGTCATACCTACCCACACTCCTTGTACTCCAGGCAGCATCCTCATCGCCTGCTTGTTTTCTTCCTGGCAATGCCCTTAGTCTGCTCAAATAGGTCAGGGATACATCCCCTGTACTGTGTGATCGTGCTTGCGGTTCGGTATATTGTAATGGTTCAGGTTTTCTTCCTATAGGGTCATCTAAATCTGACCATTTTACCCCTTTGTCTACCCTTGATTCTCTTGAAAATACATATGCACCCTCTTTTCACATCCTCCCATTTATCTGACATTATTACACCCCAACTTATGTGACTATTGTCCTCTTCTGCGTCATCAAGATCGAACCTACTTAAAGATAATTTTCTATGATCGTCTGTACTGACATCATCTAAGCTTCCTCCTGTTTCTTGAAAATAAGCTCCTTGTTCACCCTCTTGAGTTCTATTTCCTTCCTTATCCCTCATTTGTCTTATAATTTCCCAATCCATGTCCCTATGGTCTCTGTGTCTTCTTCTTTCCATTTTGATATTTCTAATAATCCTTGCAACCCTCCACAAGATAGTTGTGACCCTCTCTCCTCTGCGGTTCGCTCTTGCACTTCTATGGGTATCATACTTCTACGGAATATATATTCAATCTCATCATCTTTAAATCCCCGACTTCTGCTCATTTATTCCCCTCTTCTATTTATTTCCCTCAAGAACACATACCAATATGGGTATATACAGGGAAAGTGAAGTTAGCAAAAAAGCACAAGTAGTAGCAGAAACAATTCATAACTTAACTGATTATTTTCATGCAAATAAATGATTGCTCTGTTTCAAAGCTGCTATTCATCCTATGTATATGTATCACTTGATGTGATTGGACCCACAGGGACCCACAGGGAAAGTCAGCCATAAAAAAAAACAACAGAACTATCAGAAAGTGCTCATAAGTCTATTGATTATCTTTATGCACAAAAAGGATTGCTGTCTTTCAAGCTTGTGTCTTCCCGTATGTATATGTTTCATATGATGTGACTGGACTCTAACAAAATTACTGTAAGAACCTACTTGAAGGATACATCTACAAATAAAATAAAATGTTTAGTTTCTGACTGTTACTGAAGAAAACCATGTGGCCTAGATATGTCAGCAAAAGAAAAAAGAGTGAGCCAGACATGTGATGTCATCAGTGATGTCATCAATGACATTTGTGATGTCATCTTTGATGTCCTGGGTGTTAGTCTTAGCAGTGCACGGTGGTGGCGCGAGTTATGGTTGCTTAGCTTACCATAACTGGCGAATTTCAAGGGTTTTTCGGTTTTACTTGGAACCATAACGTTCCTTTGACAAAGTTTTTTCCCTGAATTTCATAGGTTTTTAGTAGCGCAACTTAACCATAACGTCCCTTTAACAAAGTTTTTTCATTGAATTTCATAGGTTTTTATTAGTGCAACTTAACCATAACGTCCCTGTAACATTTTTTTTACTAAATTTTAAAGGTTTTTATTAGTACAACGTGACCATAACATCCTTTTCAATAGATGAAGACCACTAACATCTTATGTCCTCAAAGTGGGAATGCCGGGTGGTAAAAAAAACAAAAAGATTTTCCTTCCTACGCCGGGACGCCTGCAGCGTCTCGGTGTAGGAAGGAAAATCTTTTACCAAGATGGCCACCATGGAAAGGGAAGGCGGGGTGTGTAAAGAACACAACGGCGCATGAGCGGGGTTGGGGGGGCACAGGGGAGACACATGGGCATGAGCGGGGGGTGAGAGGGAACAGGGTACAAATGGGGCATGAGCAGGGGGTGGGGGGAAAAGGAAGGAAACACAGGGCATGAGCGGTGGTGGGGGGAACACGAGAGAAACACGGGGCATGAGCAGCGGGTGGGGAGGAACATGAGGGAGACACGGGGTATGAGCAGGGGGTGGGGAGGAACAAGAGGGAGACACAGGGCATGAGCGGGGGGGTACAGGGCACATACGGGACATGAGCGGGGGTGGGGAGGAAAGGAGAGAGACAAGGGGCATGAGCAGGGGGTGGGGGGAACACAAGGGAGACACGAAGCATGAGCGGGGGGCGGGGGGTAACACGAGGGAAACACGGGGCATGAGCGGGGGTGGGGGGAACACGAGGGAGACACGGGGCATGAGCGGGGGGTGGGGGGCAACAGAAGACAGACACGGGGCATGAGCAGGGGGTGGGGGGCAACAGGAGACAGACACGGGGCATGGGTGGGAGCAAGAGGAGACAGACACGGGGCATAAGCGGGGGGTGGGGGGAACAGGAGACAGACACGGGGCATGAGCAGGGGGTGGGGGGTACAGAAGACAGACACGGGGCATGAGCGGGGTAGTGGGGGGCAACAGGAGAGAGATATGGGGCATGAGCGGTGGGTGGGGGGGTACAGGAGACAGACACGGGGCATGAGCGGGGGGTGGGGGGCAACAGGAGAGAGACACGGGATGTGAGCGGGGGGGTGGGGGGGTACAGGAGACAGACACGGGGCATGAGCGGGGGGTGGGGGGCAACAGGAGAGAGACACGGGACATGAGCGGGTGGGGGGAACAGGAGACAGACACGGGGCATGAGCAGGGGGGGCAACAGGAGACAGATATGGGGCATGAGCGGGGGCGTGGGGGGTACAGGAGACAGACATGGGGCATGAGCGGGGGGTGGGGGAAGGGGAGAGACACACGGGGCATGAGGGGGGTGGGGGGAGGGAGAGAGACACACGGGGCATGAGCGGTGGGCGGGAGGGAGAGAGACACACCGGGCAAGAGCGGGGGTGGGCGGGAGGGGGCAAGAGACACGGGGCCAAGAGCGGGGGTGGGCGAGAGGGGGCAAGAGACACGGGGCCAAGAGCGGGGGTGGGCAAGAGACACGGGGCCAAGAGCGGGGGTGGGCGGGAGGGGGCAAGAGACACGGGGCCAAGAGCGGGGGTGGGCGGGAGGGGGCAAGAGACACGGGGCCAAGAGCGGGGGTGGGCGGGAGGGGGCAAGAGACACGGGGCCAAGAGCGGGGGTGGGCAGGAGGGGGCAAGAGACACGGGGCCAAGAGCGGGGGTGGGCGGGAGGGGGCAAGAGACACGGGGCCAAGAGCGGGGGTGGGCGGGAGTGTCAAGAGACACGGGGCCAAGAGCGGGGGTGGGCGGGAGGGGGCAAGAGACACGGGGCCAAGAGCGGCGGTGGGCGGGAGGGGGCAAGAGACACGGGGCCAAGAGCGGGGGTGGGCGGGAGGGGGCAAGAGACACGGGGCCAAGAGCGGGGGTGGGTGGGAGGGGGCAAGAGACACGGGGCCAAGAGCGAGGATGGGCGGGAGGGAGACAGACACACGGGGCAAGAGCGGGGGTGGGCGGGAGGGAGACAGACACACGGGGCAAGAGCGGGGGTCGAGGGGTACAGGAGACAGACACGGGGCATGAGCAGGGGGTGGGGGGCAACAGGAGAGAGACACGGGGCATGAGCGGGGGGTGGGGGGCAACAGGAGACAGACACGGGGCATGAGCGGGGGTGGGGGGAACAACAGAGACAGACACGGGGCATGAGCAGGGGGTGGGGGGCAACAGGAGACAGACACAGGGCATGAGCGGGGGTGGGGGGCAACAGGAGACAGACACGGGGCATGAGCGGGGGGTGGGGGGCAACAGGAGACAGACACGGGGCATGAGCGGGGGTGGGGGGCAACAGGAGACAGACACGGGGCATGAGCGGGGGTGGGGAGGAAAGGAGACAGACAAGGGGCATGAGCAGGGGGTGGGGGAACACAAGGGAGACACGAAGCATGAGCGGGGGGCGGGGGGTAACACGAGGGAAACACGGGGCATGAGCGGGGGTGGGGGGAGCACGAGGGAGACACGGGGCATGAGCGGGGGGTGGGGGGCAACAGGAGACAGACACGGGGCATGAGCAGGGGGTGGGGGGCAACAGGAGACAGACACGGGGCATGGGTGGGAGCAAGAGGAGACAGACACGGGGCATGAGCGGGGGGTGGGGGGAACAGGAGACAGACACGGGGCATGAGCGGGGGGTGGGGGGTACAGAAGACAGACACGGGGCATGAGCGGGGTAGTGGGGGGCAACAGGAGAGAGATATGGGGCATGAGCGGTGGGTGGGGGGGTACAGGAGACAGACACGGGGCATGAGCAGGGGGTGGGGGGCAACAGGAGAGAGACACGGGACGTGAGCGGGGGGGTGGGGGGGTACAGGAGACAGACACGGGGCATGAGCGGGGGGTGGGGGGCAACAGGAGAGAGACACAGGACATGAGCGGGTGGGGGGAACAGGAGACAGACACGGGGCATGAGCAGGGGGGGCAACAGGAGACAGACATGGGGCATGAGCGGGGGCGTGGGGGGTACAGGAGACAGACACGGGGCATGAGCGGGGGGTGGGGGAAGGGGAGAGACACACGGGGCATGAGGGGGGTGGGGGGAGGGAGAGAGACACACGGGGCATGAGCGGTGGGCGGGAGGGAGAGAGACACACCGGGCAAGAGCGGGGGTGGGCGGGAGGGGGCAAGAGACACAGGGCCAAGAGCGGGGGTGGGCAAGAGACACGGGGCCAAGAGCGGGGGTGGGCGGGAGGGGGCAAGAGACACGGGGCCAAGAGCGGGGGTGGGCGGGAGGGGGCAAGAGACACGGGGCCAAGAGCGGGGGTGGGCGGGAGGGGGCAAGAGACACGGGGCCAAGAGCGGGGGTGGGCAGGAGGGGGCAAGAGACACGGGGCCAAGAGCGGGGGTGGGCGGGAGGGGGCAAGAGACACGGGGCCAAGAGCGGGGGTGGGCGGGAGGGTCAAGAGACACGGGGCCAAGAGTGGGGGTGGGCGGGAGGGGGCAAGAGACACGGGGCCAAGAGCGGTGGTGGGCGGGAGGGGGCAAGAGACACGGGGCCAAGAGCGGGGGTGGGCGGGAGGGGGCAAGAGACACAGGGCCAAGAGCGGGGGTGGGTGGGAGGGGGCAAGAGACACGGGGCCAAGAGCGAGGATGGGCGGGAGGGAGACAGACACACGGGGCAAGAGCGGGGGTGGGCGGGAGGGAGACAGACACACGGGGCAAGAGCGGGGGTCGAGGGGTACAGGAGACAGACACGGGGCATGAGCAGGGGGTGGGGGGCAACAGGAGAAAGACACGGGGCATGAGCGGGGGGTGGGGGCAACAGGAGACAGACACGGGGCATGAGCGGGGGTGGGGGGAACAACAGAGACAGACACGGGGCATGAGCAGGGGGTGGGGGGCAACAGGAGACAGACACAGGGCATGAGCGGGGGTGGGGGGCAACAGGAGACAGACACGGGGCATGAGCGGGGGGTGGGGGGCAACAGGAGACAGACACGGGGCATGAGCGGGGGGTGGGGGGCAACAGGAGACAGACACGGGGCATGAGCGGGGGATGGGGGGGAACAGGAGACAGACACGGAGCATGAGCGGGGGGTGGAGAGAACAGGAGACAGACACGGGGCATGAGCGGGGGGCAACAACAGAGAGACACGGGGCAGGAGCGGGGGGTGGAGGGCAACAGGAGACAGACACGGGGCATGAGCGGGCGGTGGGGGGTACAGGAGACAGACACGGGGCATGAGCAGGGGGTGTGGGGAATAGGAGACAGACACGGGGCATGAGCGGGGGGTTGGGGGAACAACAGAGAGACACGGGGCAGGAGCGGGGGGCAACAGGAGACAGACACGGGGCAGGAGCAGGGGGTGGGGGGAACAACAGAGAGACACGGGGCAAGAGCGGGGGGTGGAGGGCAACAGGAGACAGACACGGGGCATGAGCGGGGGGTGAGGGGCAACAGGAGACAGACACGGGGCATGAGCGGGCAGTGGGGGGCAACAGGAGAGAGACACGGGGCATGAGCAGGGGGTGGGGGAACAACAGAGAGACACGGGGCAGGAGCGGGGGGTGGGGGGCAACAGGAGACAGACACGGGGCATGAGCGGGGGTGGGCGGGAGGGGGAAAGACACACGGGGCAAGAGCGGGGGGTGGGCGGGAGGGGGAAAGACACACGGGGCAAGAGCGGGGGTGGGCGGGAGGGGGAAAGACACACGGGGCAAGAGCGGGCGTGGGCGGGAGGGGGTAAGACACACGGGGCAAGAGCGGGGTCGGGCGGGAGGGTGAAAGACACACGGGGCAAGAGCGGGGGTGGGCGGGAGGGGGAAAGACACACGGGGCAAGAGCGGGGGTGGGCGGGAGGGGGAAAGACACACGGGGCAAGAGCGGGGGTGGGCGGGAGGGGGAAAGACACACGGGGCAAGAGCGGGAAAGACACACGGGGCAAGAGCGGGAAAGACACACGGGGCAAGAGCGGGAAAGACACACGGGGCAAGAGCGGGGGTGGGCGGGAGGGGGAAAGACACACGGGGCAAGAGCGGGGGTGGGCGGGAGGGGGAAAGACACACGGGGCAAGAGCGGGGGTGGGCGGGAGGGGGAAAGACACACGGAGCAAGAGCGGGGGTGGGGGGGAGGGAGACAGACACACGGGGCAAGAGCGGGGGTGGTTGGGAGTGTGACAGACACACGAGGCATGAGCGGGGGGTGGGCGGGAGGGGGAGAGACACACGAGGCATGAGCGGGGGGTGGGCGGGAGGGGGAGAGACACACGGGGCATGAGCGGGGGGTGGGCGGGAGGGGAAGAGACACACGGGGCATGAGCGGGGGGTGGGTGGTCGGGTGAGAGACACATGGGGCATGAGCGGGGGGTGGGCGGGAGGGGGAGAGACAACACGGGGCATGAGCGGGTGGGGAGAGACAACACGGACATGAGCGGGCGGCGGGTGGGGAGAGACAACACGGACATGAGCGGGTGGCGGGTGGGGAGAGACACACGGGGCAAGAGCGGGGGGGTGGGCGGTTGGGAGAGACGAGCGGGGCATGACCGGTGGGTGGGCGTAAGGGAGAAAGACACACGGGGCAAGAGGTGGGAGGAACAGGAGACAGACACGGGCATGAGCGGGGGTGGGGGACTTACTGTGCAGGCTTGATACAAAGCCTCTCATGCGAGGAACAAAGATGGCGGGCGTCTCTGAAGCCAGACGCACTGCACGCTTCCACGCATCCAATGAGAGAGCACGTCAGATGTCCGAGGACATCACGCAAGCTGCTGGCCCAATCACCGTCCTGTCCGCGGAGCGAACAGGGAAGTGTGTCCGCGAAGCGAACACAGATATCACTATTTTTTTTCACTTACATTTTTGTCATTTTTTTAAAAACTACTGGACGGATTTACACCAAATAAAGCAAAGCACGCTTTCGGGACCAAGCCGCCGCTCCTGCCGCTAATTTGGTGTAAATCCGTCCAGCGGTTTGGGCTGTAGGCGTGAGCAAAGTTTATTCCCATTATGTCTATGGGAAAAAAAAAAGTTTTGGGACCCCACCTATAACTTTGTCCCCCCTGGACGAATCCTCACCAAACTTTGCAAAAAAATTCAGAGTGACCCAACTACTTTTTTTGCAAAGTTTGGTGAGTCTCCGTCCAGGGAGAGCGAAGTTATAAGCCACCCAAAAAGTGCTCTTCCTATGGAAACAGCAACTTAACCATAACTACATGGCCACTACCGTGGCCATGTAATACATATATATATATTCAGTGAAAAAACTTTGTTAAAAGGGACGTTATGGTTAAGTTGTGCTACTAAAAACCTATCAAATTCAGTAAAAAAACTTTGTTAAAGGGACGTTATGGTTCAAAGTAAAACCGAAAAACCCCTGAAATTCGGCAGTTATGGTAAGATAAGCAACCATAACTTGCGCCACCATGCACTGCAAACACTAACACCCAGGACATCAAACATGACATCACAAATGTCATTGATGACATCACTGATGACATCACATGGCTGGCTCTCCCTTTTTTTCCTTTACTGACATATCTAAGCCACATAGTTTTCTTCAGTAACAGTCAGGAAGTAAAAATTGAAAAGGTACTATATTTGTAGACTTAGGGTCAAGTCATATCATATGAAACATATATATAGTGGAAGACACAGGCTTGAAAGAGAGCAATCCTTTCTGTGCATGAAGATAATCATTAGAGTTATCAGCACTTTCTCATAGTTTTATTTTTATTACTATACCTTCCCTGTATATGCTCATATTTGTATACATTGTACTCACACTCCTTTCCTTAGGGTTCACTGACATCATTTGATACACATGCATACAGTAAGTAGCAGCTTTGAAACAGAGCAATCATTTCTCTGCATAAAGATAATCAGTTAGGTTATGAACTCTTTCTGCTACTACTTCTGCTTTTTTGCTTAATTCTCTTTCTCTGTATATACTCATATTTTTATGTGTTGTTGTCTCTTTGTGTTTTGTCTGTATTAAGTGTAATTATGTATTAAGTGGGTTTTATTAGCTACTTATTACATGTTTCACAGTAAGCAAAACTCTAATAAGAAAGCAGTTATCATTTCATTATTCTACATGGCAAGATTATGAGTATTGCACCTTCATCATGTATACTGCACACACTGCCTAAGTTTCTACATGAGTTGCTTAGTATACTGGATAGAACTTCATAATAGAATGCTATTTATATCAATGCATTGCTTAATGCACTCATTAGCTCATGATATTTATTCAAATGATCCTTCACACTTTTTGGTCAACATTATAAGAATCCCTCCTACAGAGTTTTCATGAAAAGTAAATGCACATGTGATGTCATCAGTGATGTCATCAATGACATTTGTGATGTCATCTTTGATGTCCTGGGTGTTAGTGTTAGCAGTGCACGGTGGTGCGAGTTATGGTTGCTTATCTTACCATAACTGCCGAATTTCCAGGGTTTTTCAGTTTTACTTTGAACCATAAGGTCCCTTTAACAAAGTTTTTTTTACTGAATTTGATAGGTTTTTAGTAGCGCAACTTAACCATAACGTCCCTTTTAACAAGGTTTTTTCACTGAATTTCATATGTTTTTAGTAGCACAACTTAACCATAATATCCCTGACTTTATATACATGTAACATAGAACATACTGAACCCCTAGCTAGTGATTTTGATGTCCGCGGACTACTGCCATGTCCGCGGACATATCGAAAATCTGAGCGTGGTGAATGTAAATTTTAATAGTGTGCCCCATTTCCCCTTTGAGGTTGGCTCTGAAAAGAGACTTTTTTGGGGGGTTTTTTGCAGATGCTTGGCAGACACCTGTTATTTTGTATTTTTTTTGTTCTTACTTTACTCCTAAAATCTTCACATAACCTTCTCCAAAGCAACCCTTACATTCCAAAAGATAAGGAAATGCCATCGTCTTTAAAATAAACAGCATTACTGGAATCAATATTCTCATTATTACAGAAGAACATACCAGCTCTAAGCATGAAGGCACACATGCCTCGGTTGATTACACACCTAGCATTGTTTTGCTGAGGACAAAAAACTGAACTATTGTCCCATATTGCCCTAGGTACTAATCCAGAAAAAATTACTTTGGCATTTGGAAGGATGTTCATTACTGCTTGAACCAAGTGTTCCAAATCTGCCAACAAAGTAGGGGCACTGACATAGCCCAAATGGAAAGTACCATAGTGCAAAACTACCACATGGGGACTGTTGATCCTGCCCATATCTTCACAAACTTGTACAATTCCCTGTACATTGCAATCAGGCACAGTGCTCCTCACCATCTCCACTCTTTTAACATCAAAATTCTTTGCAACATGCCTTCATTGAGCATACTGTTGTAAACCATGCACAAACATATCTCCGAGAACCAACACACTGACTTTCTCCACTTCTGCCATCTTCACTACACACACTCTCTTTGAAGAAAAATCCACAACCTCAACATCTGATTGGCTGATCCCTACAGTCTTCTTTCCATGCTGGATTTGCTGGAAAACCCTGGATGTAGCACGCCCTGTCCGCAGACCGCATAACTCTTAGACAGCCCTTCTACCGTTTCCACTTCATTCTCTGTGACATTCCCTTATTGGATACAGCTAAGCAGGCACACAATACGGAGAACGTCCTCAGAACACCCCCATTTTGTTTATTTTCGAACCTTTCAGGACACCGCGAGTGTTCTTAGAACACATTCAACTTGCCAGCGAACAATACGGACAACGTCCTCAGAACATCCCCATTTTCTTTATGTACGAACATTTCAGGACACCGCGAGTATTCTTAAAACACTTTCAGCTTGACAACGAACAATACAGACAACATCTTCAGGACACCCCCTGCGAACATTCCAGGACCCCACGAGTCTTCTTAGAACACTTTCAACTTGACACCGAATCCATTCTGTTTATTTACGAACATTTCAGAACAGCCGTGTTGTCCGCAGAAAAATCAAACACAACAAAAGTGTCTAGCACATAAAAAAACAGAACATTGAACCTATCTCATACTCCCCCACCCTCCCCAAACACTCTTACACACCAACACACTCCACTAAATACAATTTTTAATCCAAGTTTCACTGCGCTGTCCGCGGTCGTCTGCGAATGCAAGATGGCGGGCGCCACAGAAAATCTGACGTGCTTCACGCACCACGCCGTCCAATCAGCGAACACGTTGCATGTCCGCGGACATCACACAAGCCGCTCGGCCAATCAGGGCACTGTCCGCAGAGCAAACCGGGAAGTCCGTCTGCAGAGCAAACGGAGATATCACTGATTTGTTTGCCTTACATTTTGGTCATTTTAAAAAAAAACTACTGGACGGATTTACACCAAATTTGCAAAAGCACGCTTTCAGGACCAAGCCCCTGCTCCTGCCGCAAATTTGGTGTAAATCCGTCCAGCGGTTTGGGCTGTAGGCGTGCGCAAAGTTTTTTTACCATTATGTCTATGGGAAAAAACAAAAGTTTTGGGACCCCCCCTATAACTTTGCCCCCCCCCTGGACCAAACCTCTCCAAACTTTGCAAAAAAATTCAGAGTGGGCCATATACTTTTTTTTTGTAAAGTTTGGTGAGGATTCGTCCAGAGGGAGCGAAGTTATAAGCCGCCCAAGAAATGCTCTTCCTATGGAAACACCAACGTAACCATAACTACATGGACGCTACCGCGTCCATGTAATATATATATAACGCAAGCCCATTGGATCGTGTTAGAAAATGGGTAGAGAATGAGTGTAAGATTCCTGGTGTCATTTTTTGAAAAAGTCACAAATTCGAACATTTTTATGTTAGCAAGGAGGCAACATGTAGCGGTTCGCTGCTTTACAGATGACAGATGTGTTTATACCATAATCATTTAATTGCATTGGCAGTTACTGGGGTTACTGCCCATATTTCGACTTACTTTAGCTGTTCCAACATGGCAGCTTTTTTCTATTTGGAGATTCAGCCGGTTTAGAAGCGTTAAGAGCTCCAGTCACATGACCACTAGAACACGTGATGTCTGGGAGGCAGCGGGCTGCTCTACATGCCTATTTTTAAACTCTATGATGCATTTGGCGTTATCGGATTTCTAGCCTGACGAAGCCTGCGAGAACAGGCGGAACGCGTGGCTCTCTCCACCCAGATGGGTGAGTGTGTGTGCTCTTAGAGCATTAGGTTGCCATTTGTACAGGCATGTTGCCCATGCCTGTGATGAAATATTAGTCTATATTTCAATGTACTGTATATTTTTAAGTGAATAAAGGTATATTTTTCTGGACGTTAGCAGAGTCGTGAGTGCTTGGGTGTCCTCACACATGTCCAGCAGGGTTTTTTGAAGTGTTACAACCCTATGGATGTTTGTGTGTTTTATATATATATACATATATATATATATATATATATATATATATATATATATATATATATATATATATATATATATATATTGCCCTTACGTACGTCTTCCTTTATTGTAATAAATGTAACTCTTCTTTTTTGTTACTCCCTCTGGGAGTTTTCATACACGCTCTTCTAATTGGCTCTGTTTTACGGAATCCTCAATACTCTATATGGAGTTATAGCGTGTGACCTTTCCATCCCTCTCGGGCCCGTGAATTTGAGGTATTCATATCTATCTTCCTTTTAAAATCCCCAAAATCCAGTTACTCTTTATGTCTCTTATATGCATAAAATAACACAGTCACAGTCCCTCCCCTCTATATTTTTTACCAGCTGCAGTGGTCTACTTACATCCGTCATTCAGCTCGAGCCCCTCGGCTTCGACTCTCCCACAATCGACCACTCCACCCTTCGTCCGCGAGGCACAAGTGGGGACCGGACAGAAATTTCGTCAAAGGGGAACCTGCCGACCGTATGTTGATCACATTATCCTTTATGCACCGCTCTCCGCCAGAAACTCTGCGATCGTCTGGCTCATGGCGGGAGCCATCAAAAGTCTGGGAGTCCAGGTCTGGGCTCTAGATCGATTTGACCTGAACCATTTCACTGCTACCAAAATGTGCTCTAGCAGCTTGAAGCATCTTTGTGCTAGATGGAATTACCAATGAAATGTCTCAGATCAGATTACCAGACAGACTCAAAGAAGATGGTAAAATACTGCTTTTATGTCAATGAAGGAAAGCAGGTTTAATCGTCATTCATCACATCGATGCATGCAGGATTACAACATTTTCTTGCTTATACTTTGTTTTTATAATGCTAGATGCGTCATCTATGACGTCATCCTATGTGGTGTATTACAAAAACCTATCGAGGGGTGGGATTGGATTAGGGGAACATGTCTACATATAGAATGCTTGAGTGTTAGTCTCTCATTGGTGGCCCCTTGTCTGTAGGACACGCCCTGAGCTACTTCTACATACGTAGCATAATTATTACAGCAGAGAAAATGGTAGCAGAATAATCATTTGCAACATTGGGCCTCATTCCGACTTTGGAGATAACCACGCCGCTATTTGCGGCATGGCTGCCTCCAAAATCGTTCCGACTCCACCCTGGTGAATGGAGTAATTACCGGTCCATTCCAAGGTTGGAGGGACCGGTAATTCCCCATTCACCAGGGCCCTTCCCCATTCCCATTTGAGCCCCCATAGGGCTCAATGGGAATGGGGAAGGCGCTAATAACGGTACCGTAAATTACGGTACCGTTATTAGCACTAAAGTCCCTTTGCGGGTCCCGTCCTTAACGCCTGCTAAAAGCAGGTGTTAGGGAAGGACCCGCAAAGGGAACTCGTAGTAGGGCGGTAAGGGTTTAACAGCACCGGTCTCATTACCGGTGACCGTTAACCCTTACCGCGCTACTTGGAATGAGGCCCATTGTCATTAAAAGTGCAAAGCAGGCTTTTCTGATTGGTTGGGAACCCAAATCCAACCTTGGACATTTGGCTCACTAGCAGCACATACATAGAAACGAAATCCAGGTGCTTTGAGATACATCACCTCTCGCCTTGTTTTCCCAATTAGTCTACCCTCTGTCATCAGTAGGCCTTATGCCAGTGTCCTCTGTTTGAAGACTGACCTTGCCAGTCTGCTCTGTCCTGGAACATTCAAGGGAGTGTAGGTACACCATTATCTTAGTTTCGAGCCTGATGAATGGCCCTTGTTTGTGAGCTCTTAGTCACGTGTTGGGAGACCATGAATTTGTCCATTTCAACAGTGTATTTAACACTATTTGATTCAATTATACTGGGTGCAGTTGCTCCTCTTGGTCTTTAGAGACATGCTCATTCTATCCTATATAAACTTTATACATGTTTAATTGTCCAATACATGGCATCTGTAAATGTTCTTGTTCCTCCTAATCTTGAGAAGTATGTCCTATGCATATGATCTGCTTGTTGGACTCCCTTCATACTTTGCCTTCAACTCTCGATATAGCATCCTTGGTCCCAGGCGAATCTACTCCTTTATTTTGCAAGTCTTTTCAGTTGGACTCATATTTTGAGGTCACTGGGTTGATTGACAGAAGCTGTTGTCCATCTTCTTCTAATGGTCGTCCTAAACGTTGAATATATACCTCTATAAGCAAGTTTCTATATGTTCTTTCTACTTTGCGCTATAGTGTATTTACAGTTATTGACCAGTGAGTCACTTCATTCTTCTTTGTGTTCATGATTACTGTATTATTGAGTACATGTTTCTCTTAGTGCTCCAGTTACATCGTCATTCTTAAGTATTTTCATGTAGTTTAAGCATAGGTTCTTTTATCTTTTGTTGTCATCAGACTTTGTTTTAACGTACATCCATTCAGTTCATGGCTGCAGTTCGACAGCTCGGAAGGGGCATCCTTCTTGGTAGCATTAGTCCACTATGTCAGCTTGTGGGTGCACTTTAAATGGTTGCCTGAGTGCATATCGTCTCTCATATACTCAACATGGTTCAGGAATGTTGCAAGGATTCATGTACGGGTTCCCAATTGTGGGTCTTCGTCTACCATTCCAAAGGGATGGTGCTAAGGGGGCGGAGACCAGGGAGAAGCTGTCCACTTGCACATCTACAGTCTGGTTAGGCTCAGACTGGCCTATAGGGCAATGCCCGAAACAAAAACGCAAAATGCTTGTGTGGACATGTTTTTGCGGTACAATGCCCCACTTGTGGGCCCGTTTGATAAGTTACCTCACCATGCAGCTAGTAGTTTTGACCAGAGTTACTGAATACATATTCTTTAAAAAGCACAATTTGCATGACATTTTATCAAAAACCTCCCCCTTAAGTATTACTCTAACAGCCTGTCACAAAAGGAATTAATTGCCAGTGTTGGCCACTTTTTCATTGGTTCCTGAAACAATTGTATGCCCCAGTCCAACACTGTGTTATCCAGCAACAGGATCATGTCCTTTAATTAGCTTGTAAACTTATATCAACTCAGAAGAATGTAAATATTTTCTGGACTGCGCGGCTGCACAGGCACACTCCGAAATTAAATGCAGCAAAATGGGAACAGTCTGTATAGACTCTAGAAAACCTACTGTCCCTCATTAGACACCTCGAAACGCGTCAGCCAAAAATCAGACTTGTACAGTGCCTTGTTTGACATTGGCCCTCATTACAACACCGGCGCTAAACCATGGCGCTATTAGCACCATGGTTGGTGCCGGTGTTTTAACGAGTCCGCCATGGTGAAATGGGGAAATACCACCCCATTCAAAAGTTGGCGGGGCTGTACTTCCCCATTTCACCATGGCCCTTCCCCATTCCCATTTTTGCCCCATAGGGCTCAATGGGAATGGGGAAGGCGGCAATTACGGTACCGCAAATTGCGGTACCGTAATTGCCTGCGAGGTCCCTTTGCGGGTCCCAGACCAGCCGTTCAGGTCGGGTCCCGCAAAGTGACCTCGTAGTAAGGCGCTAAGAGGTTAGCGGCGCCGCAGCCTTTTACGGCGCTGTTAACCACTTAGCGTCTGGGTCGTAATGAGGCCCATTGTGTGTTATTAAAATCTTATTTTTTGATATAAAAACAGAAGTGATGTTTCTCTGATTGATCAACTTTTGCGACAAACTGTGGATAATCTGTTATTAGAATCTTGGCAGTGTTGTACAGTATTGGAAAGTGTGCAGCGGACGGGAGCATTCTATATTTGAATCTTCTTTTCTTCTTTGTTCATTGCTGGCATAGTGTCAGCAGTAGATGTATAGGCGTCCCGTTTTAATGGGCCCGTATTTTCTCAACAACAGAAGAAAAAATGATTCTGTTCCGCCTGGACTCGAACACTTGTGCTGCAGATCAAGCACGGATCTGATCAGCATGCACCTCATGCAGCAAGCTGCCAGTCTTGCATGGGACGACCAGTCATGGAGAGGCAGGTGACTAGTGTTTACCCCGAGGATCCTGGGAGGGAGGTTTCACAAGGCCTTTAGGTATGCTAATGTGAGCTACTAAATTGCCTCAGCTCTGTCAATTCATCAGGCATTAAAGCAGCATACAAAAAATCCATTAACAACTGAACCTTACTAAATCGCTGCTGCTGCAACAGACACTTTATAAGGATGAGCTCGTTTAGCAAATCAGAGCAGCTGATTGACAGCAGGACCTCTCCCTTGTATGTATCTTCATTAGCTCTGGCAGCGAGCAACACTTACTTGGCATCGTGCAAAGCGTGCTCCGGCCAGACATAAAAAAAGAGCAGTAACAAATAGTACATGAGCATAAAAAAAGAGTGAACACGTGATGTTACATTCTTTCAGCAGTGGGGGTGGCAAAAGATGAGTTTTAAGAAAGGATCAGAAAGAACCAATACAAACTGTGGAAAAGCATTGCAAGCATTTGTGGTGTAAAATGACAATGAGCAAACATGGGATTGAGCTCAGGGAAGATGGGGCAGTGATGAAAAACAGAGTAGAGAATTGAAGAATGATGAGGGGCCGGCACACAGAAACAAGAGCGGAAAGATAGGAGTGATCAAGACCATTTACACCATTCAAAGACAATTAAAGGTAGCAAAACTGAAGATGGACAGTAAGGGAAGCCAACTGAGAGCAGCTAAAGAAGGAGAAATCTGGAAAAGGGATCAAATATAGAAAGTGAATATCAGAGTGAAAATGTATGTGGCATGAGAGTATGGACCGGATGTCAAAGAAGAAGTCAAGGCGAGAAAAGATAAAAGTACGAACTAGAGTCTTAGTGGCAAGAAAGTGAGAAAAGAAAATATTTTAGAGAGGTCATTATGTTGAAAGCAGCAGAAATTAGCAAGATAGAAAATGTGGGATGAGAAAGAAAGTGAAAAATAGATAATAATGTCTAGATTATGAAACGAAGAGGGGAGAGGTGGGCAATCAGTAGGAAAACAAATAAAAAGAGGTACGCCAATCGTGAGGTGAAAGTGCGGGGGAATAAAGAGAATTTGCATTTTAGATGAGTTAAGGTGAAGAGAGAGCACAACCATCCAGGGCTTGATGGCACAGCGACAGCCAGGCATAGAAGAGTGAAGTTATTCAGTCATGGAAGGAAAGGACAGAAAGATTTGAGACTGTGCAGCATTACAAAGATAGTTTAGACCAAAAGAGAGATAACAGAAGGATTGTAAAGAGAATGCATAATAATGGAGAAAGGGCAGAGGAGACTCATGGAAGTCAGGATACAGGGGTGACTAGAGGCCCAGACCCCTCTGCAATGACGCAACTGGTCAGCAAAAGCTACAAGCAGCTGGGGAGTATGCAAAAGAGTGGGACGGTGGGGAGGTAAAATGGCTCCTTACAGAAGAGCAGGTACTCCTTTCCTAAGCTTGAAGGCGGCAAAACAAGATACAAGGTTAGTGGAAAAACAACACCCACTAATCCCACGTTCACTTCCCCTCTCCTTAACCCTACCAGGGCTAGAATACCGGCTTCACTGGTCCATGGGTGAGTGTCCCCTAGGGGATCAAGGAAGTGCTTGTAGCCTACCGATGGAACGTGGAAGCAAAGAAGGGAAAGGGTACATGAGCTAGGGGAAGGTCGATTCACCGGCACGCAGATTACTTCGAGTCTGGAACAGGTCAAAAATAAGAGCCAATCATGTTGAGGAAGAAAGGAAAGTTAAAAGGAAATCTAATTGGAAAACGAAGTTGTGCATTTCCAAGTGACCCCAAAGTCCAAGAGAACAATTAGGGGCCAGGAGGAAGAAGATAACAACTAAGCAGCAAGCATAGGAAGGTCAAAGGGCGGGAAGGAAAGGAGCAAGGTGAGACTGAACAGGCAAATGAAAAAGCAGGAGGATGAACTGCAGGGCGATACACAACCGGCGGTGCCTGTTGGCAGCAGCCAGGAACTCAGTGTTGAGCAGGAGCACACAGGAAGAGCAATTTCGAAGGAAGGCTAGAGGCAAGAGATCTGCATCATGGTCTGAGAGGTGTAACATGCAGGAGGTCGGGGGGAATAGGGGGTTGGTCGATGTATTCTAATATCCAAAGAAAGGCAATCCCCCAGCAGGTCAAAAGAACAGCTAAGTCAATGATTCTGAGGATTCAGACACAGTTGCAGGGTTCCATGGGAATGAAGCAGGCACAGCTGAAATGTTGAGGAATGCCGAGACACTGTAGTAAAGGATGTATATAACCCTTTACAATGACATGAACATCAAGCATGTCAGAACCTGTAGTGCTGTTATTGCTTAGACAGCCGCCACTGACTCCACCCATTCATTGTGCAGCATAACATTGACAGGGTACACTGCTGCAATAGGGCGGTAAAAAAGGCCAAATGATGACAGCACCCTCCAGTGAAGGTCCTGAAAACTTGGGGGGATGAATGTATGAGCGGGCTTCCAGGCCCGGTCTTCAAGACCTTAACCTTTCCAGTTGACCAAGTATTTCAAGTGTTGCCTCAACCTAAGGAAACTGAGCACAGTGGCTTTTATATTTACCCTGTGGCTGGATATGGTAACTAGTACTGCTCTGACCTGCATATAGGTGCCGGGCATATAGGGGTTCAATGTGAATGCCTAAAGCACTGAATGTACATGCCAAAAAGGTTGTAGCTGTGGAACATAAGGTGCAGGATTGATCACTTTGTCTATCAGGAAAGGTCTGATGGACTGGGTCAGCAACTTGTGCAAGCACTGGGTAGGCAGCCAGAAAATGTCCCCGGGAGAGAATGCTGGTCGATGCACCTGGTGTTTATCAGCGTATTTCTAGTACAATTGTTGTAACTGTCTGAACCTTTTCACGTGTGTCCTAGATATTTTGAGCTGTATGCCTCCAGTGGTAAGGGACACTGAAATAGGCAAATTGTCTAGCAGCAGGCGCAGATGAATACCGTGGCTTGAAGAAATTGGTGTCGTTCCGATGGCAGTGTGTCACTTTGTATGCAAACTGCGCAGCACGGAGGATGGTGTACCAGGAGGAAGGATGCTGTAGACAGGAACAATGGAGCTACTGCTCCAATTATTAGTTGACATTGTATTGCATTGTATTGTAGTAGTCATTTATATACCGCCTTTTCCCATTACTATGCTCTTAACGCTCTTGTGGTGGGAACGGCCTTGGGGACCGCAGTCCAGATTATGGGAAATTCTTAGAAAAGGCTTAGAATGCATGTGTGCATTCGGCCAAAATAAGGAATTGGGTGGGCTGGACGGGCTCCACTAAACAACCCAAGAGATCAGGCATGTGGATGGGTGCTGAGAGAGTCAGGAGCATGCAAGAGACTATTGAGGTGTCCTGCTGGACGGATTTTCTGTCATAGGTCATCGCTGTATTCTGATGGCAGAGATATTGAGGCCTAATCTCGAGTAAGGGGGTGGAAAGGTTATGTACCCAGATAGACCGAATTGTTCATAGGTCGTCGCTGCATTCTGGTGCATGTGTGTGGGTAGCAATGCCTTCAGCAGATGCCCATCGAAGTGGTGCGTTTATATGTACGTTGATGATCAGATGGAGCTTTCTTATTAATTCCACTGTTTGATCAGGTTATCCGTGTGAGAGTTTTCCAGGCACACATCTAAGTCCAACACATTTCCTGCTCCCAAAATACATCTAAGCGCAACATATTTCTTGCCCCTAAATGCATCCAAGTCCAACATATTTCCTGCTACCAAAATGCATCTAAGTGCAGCACCTTTAAAGCCCCCAAAATACAACTAAGTGCAACACATTTCCTGCCCCCAAATACATCTAGGTCCAATTCATTTCATGTCCCCAAAATACATCTAAATGGAACACCTTTCTGCCCCCCAAAACATCTAAGTGCAACACATTTCAAACCCAAAATACATCTAAGTGCAACCCATTTCCCACCCCCAAATATGGATAAGTCCAACACTTTTCCTGCCTGCAAAATACATCTAAGTGTGACTCATGTCCTGCCCCCAAATACATCTAAGTCCAACACATTTCCCAAGCCCAAAATACATCAAGGAATGAGAGCAAAGACATATTATGCAAGGCAGGATGATGAGTTGAGGGGCTCTTTGAGATGGTACAAAATGATCAAATACACTAATACCAGCATGTCAGTACAAACACGGTCTGCTGACAATGCCCAGGATCATTGTCATGGTGTCGATGGAACGGGCAGTGGGTGTAGAAGTCCAAGGGGTTTTGATTTTGGGGTTTTACCCTGGAATGCACATAACCAGTATGGACATATGTCTCTGCATCCCTGTTCATTTGGAACCAGAAATGCTGCGACCATTGTAAGGTCTCATGTGTGCCAGGTTGATCTACTGCTTTAAAACCATGGCACCACTGAAGGGCCTGCTGCCATGATATTTTATCATGTAAAGGAGATCTTGTCATTATGGCAATCCACCAGACCAGGCTATGTGGGATGCAGTAGATTGGCAGCACAAGAGCCTGCCTATTGCTTGACAAGGCCCAAAAGGAACTGGGTGTGGTACATAAACATATCTCTCAACCTGAATCCAGGAGTAATTGGTCCAGTGATCTTGGAGCAGTGTATGGCTCATTCAATTGAGAATAAGGGGTGACTGACAGGCCAATGATAAAGCAGGTGGATGAACTCCAGGCAGATACACAAATGACAGTATCCGATGACAGGCATCTGGTATCTCATTATGGGGAAGGACAGTATGGAATCAGTGGTTCAGAAAGAATGCCAAAGGGAGAACTAAATCAGGGTAACTTTGAGGTGTGCTGAGCCACTTGAGTAAAGGACAAACATACAAATGTTTAATAGCTTACAGAAGCTGCCCAGGGAATGCTGCTGCAAAAGAGGATTAATACGCTCAACCATGACAGTGGGACACCAAAGCATAAAGATAAAGTACTTGAAGAATCACCAACCATGGACACAGGAGAGATTGTAAAGATAGGAAGACAGCTACGAATTAACTTAACAGATCCAGAAATACTAGGAGAAGAACAAAAAATAGAGTTAGTCCCTATATCAAAAGTTGTGAATAATTCCAACAGGATAAGAAGAGAAGATTACTTAGAATCCAAATACAAATAAGAGACATAGTAGCATTAAATAGCACTGTTTCAGTAGAGAGGGCAGGGCACAATTCAGATTTAAGAGGAGGAAGGAGTGAGTTAGAATTCAGATGGATTGTTGAAACTGAGGAAGAAATAAAAAGGTGATCATTTCACAGAAGGGATACATCAAGGTAAGGCTTTTGAGGAATAGACAATGCAAGAGCATGCTGGAATGAAAGATGACAAAGACCACGACAAGAGAGGCATTGAAAAGAGAAGCCAAGAAAGGAAGAATATGAGGATACAATGAATGGATAAGGGCAGTGGGAAATGGTTATGGGGCAGCAGTAGAGATAGCATGTTGAAGCAAAAGGCTAATAGAAGCCACAAAAGTGAAGTAAAACAAGCGAAGGAACAGAGGGTGTACGAAGCAGAGGAAGAAGGAAAAACAGTAGAAATGCAAGAAAGTTATCAGTTTTAGAGGTAATGTGTGAGGCAGTCTAAAGTCAAGAGTGAGGAATTCAGAGTTGAAATAGCAGCCCTGGAACCCAAAATATGGTTAACAAATGTAAATAGACGGTGATGATGATGGGAGAGAGAAAAGATAATTAATAAGAGGTTGATAATAAAGGTGGCACAGTGACTGCTGATCATTGCTGCAGATCATGCCCAGAAGACAGAGCAGGTAGGGTCACTGTGTCTGGGTATGGCCACAAACCATGACATGGGCACAGTGAACTCTGGACATGGCCTGTTATAGAAATATAAGTTTACTGTTTCCGCTAGGGTGGCACAACCAGTGTACTATTCCTGATGTACAATCCCAGCCCCACAATTCTAGGTATAAAAACATACAATGTATTCTAAATCTTGAAATGTATTTAAAGAACCATGTGGTCTTCAACTTTATAACAGTGGATCACTACAGTGTTGTAGACTCATAAACAATAAGTCAATAAACAAGTTTTGCCTGCTTGTATGGAGTGTACTACTTCATTTCACACAAACATTCATTTTTAATACTCAACCCTAGGTATTTATTATACTTCAAAATATACAAGGCATTTTAAATACACTATTTGTATTATTGCTTCTATCTAAGCAACACAGTATACTTCAATGACAGCACTGCCTCTTATCGGCCAGTGTATTTAGATGTTAAAATAGAACAATTTCAAAATTCACCAAAAACACTTAATTTTCTCTGTCATCAAGACAGTTATGATGTCGGAGAAACGTTATTTGAGCTATTGACATTTATAAAGATATATACATCCATTCAACTTACCTCCCTTGCATAAGTGTGGGGCTTTGAATGCATTTGCTATATGTTGGCCATTTAAATGCATGCAAGAACAAATTAAAATTAACTCCTTGAGGTTTGGATTTGGAAAATAATAATCTCAAGGATTGAGCACTCTTCTTTGAACACATGCATAGGCAGTCTTTTCAGAATACGTATGTGCAGCTTCCTCTGAATATGTATATGTAACTTTCAATCTATATATTTTTGCAACTTTCAATCTACATACATGTGCTGATTACACTGTACATGTGTATAGTTGTCAAGCTATTCCTATTTATTTGGCTTCAACTCTACAAATTGGGGCTGGAGATGTAATCCTCTGCACCATGTTAAAGCACCCTTTTCCTTTCATATTGCACATACATCTACATGTGCATTTCAGTATAACGGAATTCAGGGGTTTAAAACTTCACACAATTTTCTGTGAATAGAATGAATTTTCTGTGCTCATTTTGGTTGCATGAACATAGAATTTGAGACCAGACTCACATCAGCTGTAAATATACCTGATATCATGTTAGACAATAATGTGTCATGAATACACTATGGTATGGATAATTCTACAGAGGCATGGGTCAAGGACACAATTTTAACTTGGTATAATTCTACAAAAGCAATATGCATTCAAGTTGACAAAGTCCTGTCCGTTTTGAGCTGTGTCTCTCAATACAAAAATGCATGGGTTTTAAGGAAATTACATTTCACTCGGCGCTCAATTTAAATGTGAGACACAGTAAATTTTATTTAATACCGCACCTGTATCGTTGTCAAATTAGTTTTCCCCAAGATTAATACTATGGGAAATTTGGCTTTATAGATATACTTTAAATATGGCTTTTCATTTTAGGGGCGCAGGTTCGACACTCAAGCTGGATCTGCTGGCTCAGCAAGGTCACTTTCCAGCTGGCTGTTTGTTAGCTAGTTTCCAAAATGGGCAGATCACCTCTCTCTGGAAGAGCTTCTTTCTCCAGTCTGCCTAGGTTAGTCATCCAAATGATTCCAGCCAGCTCCTTTCATTTGTACACAGAAATATTCTTCAATATTAATGTTCCAATATTCACAGTTATAATAATAATAATTATGATAAATATAGTAATGATAATAATAATAATAATAATAATAATAATAATAATAATAATAATAATAATAATAATAATAATCTCCATTCTGTGTGCAAGCTATTGTAGAATTCTCAGCTTCTCCCCATATATTGTGACTTTTAATCAGGGGCTCTCCCTCTTTGAGTGCCATAACTGCAAAGCTGGGAAGGAATTTCACTCATCATGCCATTGAGAGAGATTTTGTTTAATTGCAACAACTTTGATTTGAATGTGTGAGTTCAATAAAATATGGATCACAATAATCTACATATCAGGAGAAATAATTTAAAAGGCAGAATGTGTGTTGAGTACTTCCAGAGATAATTATTGTTATTATTTATATTGATTTATTTCCATTACGCTTTAAACAAATTTTAGCTTGAGTGAATGATATACATTTCATTAACTTTTATGGACAAACTTAAATGTGTTTTAAGTTGGTAGGACCTTCCTTGCTGAAGATATTGTTTTTAAAACCTTTCTTCAGTTTGACAATAATTATAAGTCACTGATGGTGCATGGAAAATGGGCTTTTTCCATAATACTGCAATAGGAAGCTCTAAACCTGCGATTTTCAATGTAATGGTTTGTTTTGTGAATTTCATTACCTTTCAAGGTACTTTAAGCAGGATTTAGGCAGAGGAATCTTACATGAACACAGTAACAAATTCTTAGCACATGATCAGGGTCTTATAACTGTGTACCTGTGACTGGGGTTGCATACCTGCAGGCTGAAACCAGTTACTTATTCAGACATGTTCCATTTCTAGTAAAACAGAATAGAGTCATATTTAAAATCGAGTGACGTGCATGGCAAAATACGATGGAACTTTGAATACTGTATCATTTCTACTCTACACTTCTCTTTATTTTGGTTAGAATTCACAAGTGCACCTGTTTGTTTAGAATTGCATTTTTACATGAGAGAGCATTTGAAAGGAAAGGAATGCATTTTATCATTTCTGATATATTTTATCTACACATGGCTCCTGAATAATAGGAGTATGATGAAAAATCAAGTTCTTTTTAAGCTTCAGAGATGCAAAAATAAGTGTTGTGTGATCCACAATGAGTGTATTGGCTGAAATCTATACTCCAGAAGCTTGGACCTTAGTATGTTCCTGCATGTGGAAAGGTTCCAACATTCATATGCATTTCTGTGCATGTTCTTAGCATCAACCAGCCAGTCTCTAGATTCAATTAAAAGAGCACAGACATGGCTGCATTATATCTCTTGAGTGTGCAAACAGGCATTTGCACCTCACATTGTACAGGGGTGCCCTTTTCATCATGGAAGCGAGCAAGATGCATAATCCAAGAGGGCACATAGTTTTGAGAGCGTTGCCTCACTTGCTTCATAGAAACATTTTCTATTGTCAGTTCACTTTAGGCACTTATCCTTTAGGTCCAGAGTTCATTATAAAGCACACACCTTGAGTAAAGAAACTTTGCTAAATATAATTTTGGCTAACTTTCTGTCATGGACCCATTTTCAATTTGATAAAATATCTTAGGTTGGAGAGGTGATATGTGCCAAAAGAAGACATATAAAACAGTGAAGTTCAACAATTATTGTTAGCAATGCCAATCTCATTTCGGTCCCATTCTGCACTGCGTATGACTTCACAATTGTCATTGACATGACACATGACTTCACCACTAACATCATGACAATATCAATATTATTACACCTAATGAATACTAGGCTTACTCTTTAACCTTGCTATTAAGCACTGCATAGTACATAAATAAAAACAAATATTAGAAACAAATAATATACTCATGTGGAATTCATGTTCTGGATCTCACACTTTTCAGCCAGTAGGATTTGCATCTTTTATTACTGGATGTCCCTGTAGAACATGGCTTACATAATATATAAACATGCAATATGTGAGAAACCTGAGGGTATTCTCACTCCTACTGCCCCTGGATCCTCTTCTCAGGTGACCAGGGAGGGGCCATCGCTTCTGGATCCTGACCCTGGGGGTGCAGAAGTGAGGGAGGATCACCTGGGTGGATGGTCATTGGGGATTGGAAATGAGATGTCCTTGGGTAAGACACTGTATCCCTCATTCCCATTTCAGCAAGAACTCTCAATCCCAGGCGCAGTTATGGGGTATTCCTACACCTGTCCCACTGACCAAGAAAACACCAGGAGATATTATCGGTATAGAAGCACCGCAAGAGGGTGAAGAAGAGAAGGTTTAAGGGTGAGACATGGTATCCCCCTTTCCCTTATGAGAACGAACCTCACCCTCCTCCGGCCTTTATGGGCTATTGTAAAATATCTACCCTCATTTTCCCTCATTCAACCTACTAGAGTACTGGGATGAGGAAGAGGAGACTAGAAGTAGTGAACACTAGTACGTCATTTCACCACTCTAGTACTGAGATAAGGAAGAGGCCTGCAGAGTATTGTAAAGGTCAGACATGTCCCACGTGTAGAGGAGGAGCCAAGTACACCCACCTCAACCACTGCACCCATATTGCCTATATGTTGGGAGGCCGGATGCGAAAACCGTGCTGTACCAGTGAAAATACAGATACCTAGGAGAATCCTGGAGGTAAGGTTCCCATTGTGAAAACCGTACCAGCATACAAGAAAATATGATGGCCATTTGAATGACATCCCAGAAGAAGCAGAGCAAATTAATGATCAAGATGAATGGTGACATCACACAGAGCTGAGCTGACGAGCCTAGAAAAGATGCAGAGAATAACGAATGCAGATATTCTATTAGGCATCAAGAAAGTATCAATGATAAGTGACATCGGGATCAAGGTGAAGAAGTTTATGCCACAGAACTGGTAGAGATATCAAGTCAGTTTACACTTGTACAGATGCAAAAAAACACAAGCAGACAATGTAATCCTGAGGCTAGCTTTATAGTGAATAAATTGCGGCATGCACCAATATATATACATATATACATAAAGAGTAAAGGATGGATGTTTCCACTACGTGTTATAGCAGTACTGGACTTTAGAAAGAAGGCCTCATTTCTAGTGTGTCGCAGTAAGAAAACAAATGAATTACCAAGTGAATCTCCAAAAGGCAAAGTTGGATGAGCCATGAAGCCAAGCCAAGAAGCCAAGGTATTATCAGGCTGAAGTTAACTAACATTGGATAAAAATTGTGGGAGAGAACAAAACTCCTGTTCAAAAGACATGAACAAACAAGGATGACGTCAGAGGCATATTACAAAATAGTATTTTAAACACAATGAAAGCTCAAAATCGTCTTCAGTCATGTGGAAGGATGAAGTTGGAGGAGCAAGATGCTCACACCTATGCATGAGGGCAGAGCGTGCCTTCACTTCCCTGAATCCTCCACAGTACAGAACAAACTCAAGGCCGAGCTTCAAAGCCTAATTGACTAAGCAGACCACTGAGGTGATGATGGATATATATGCTAATTGGTGGGAAGCTATGGTTAAGACAAGCACACCAGCACCTGAAAGGCCAGCCTGCATGCTGCTAGACATAGGTGGAAAAGTACTGACAAAGGTTAGAGTGCCAACCAATTGTAGGGGACAGCATAATTAAGAGCCCTATAGTTTGTGTAGCCAATGGGACGTTGTGTATTGAGTGACGTTCATAGTGGCCATTTTGAGGGGAGGGCTTAGTTGCCTCACCTGATGTTAAGAAGCCTATCACTTTCACTCATTATCCCATACTAGTATAGAACATATACTTAGATGTTCACTAAGAGCCTATCACAGTTGCCACTAGGTTGTTGTAGTTTACCACGAAGGATGACGTTGGTAGTGACGTAGGTCAACGTCAATGATGACAAGTTTTGGATATAAAAGCTCTGTTTTTTATGAAACTAGTTGAGTAAGGGGATCGAGCAAATTTGTTGGTGTTCGTTGTACTCCCTGTTTTAGATAATTGACAATAAAACAGTTATCCTTTTTGCCAACGACCTGCTTTTTTTGATTATTGATGTATGAATAAATCTGCATCCCCATCCATCTCCAGGGTAACTAACTGCTCCTCATCTTAAAGGGCTAAGGTTATTCAGTTCACACGTTTTACTCTAATCGCAGTCAGACAATTTCGATTGGGAACTCACAACTGCAACCTGTCAAGTGGTTGCAGGTGTATTAGAAGGTAGGAGACCAGCAGCAATGAGACCAACAGGGGATCCTGTTTGCGAGGAGGCAGCCGTGGTGGGTCCTGAAAGAGAGCCTAGATGCCGACAGATGACCCTAAGGAACTGTGGTGCCAAGTACCAGATGGGCCATAGGAAATCCACAGGTGTGGGAGTCTCTGTGGTCAGTGATATGCAGCCGGGGCTGTGGGCAAAGAAAAGGAAACAAATCAGTCATCCGCATCTGTGGAAGAGAAGTGGAGCTGCCGGCTGGAACAGAGAAGCATCAAAAGTGCAAGCGGGGCTCGCGGTGGATGGAAAGCCAGCAGGCGGAGCAGAAACAGAACCGCACAGCTGCCCGGAAGGAATGTCAGGGACCAGTGAGTGAAGTGGCGGGTCACTCAAAACCAGGAATCTCTCCTGGGGGGCTCTGTGGAATAGAGGCGAATGCCGAATGCACAGAATTAAATGTGCGCAATGAAACAAACCCAAAGCCATGGGTTGGGAGAAAAGTGAAACGGCAAAAGTGAATCATTACTAATATTGAATGCCAAACTGAATGAACACATTATGAGCAGAGCTACGACCTGATGACAGATGAATGTGAAATTGCCCATTTGGAAGCAACGTATGAAATAAGTTAGCAAGTGTGAAAGAGCCTAAAGAGCATAGAGGTGTTTTGAACATTAAGAAACTGGGACTAAGTATAAATTGGCAAATTGAAGTTTTGGGGAAGGGAAACCTGATACTGACTGAATTTTGGTGCTGTCTTGAGGACGGGAACATCAAGGCCCTTTTTGTTGTAGCTGTGCTATCTTGAACTTGCGAAAGGGAACCCTGTGGATTTGTGGAACTGTCTTGAACGTGGCAAAGGTAATCCCAAGACTTTTGTGGAACCTTTTTGAATTTAGGGAAGGGTAGCTGAAAAGCAAGCTGGGAGCTGGAAGAAACACAGAACTTTATTTCATTCACCATTTCTTTCATTGCTGACATCCCTACATATTGTTTAGCTTTAGTTGTGACGGAAAGGATAGGTTTTGGACAGACAGATTTTAAAGTTAATCTTTCTGACTCAAATTTACTAAGTTTCATTCAGGTAGGGAAATCCCACCTTAGTTTGGGGCAAGCAAGGCCTTCATCCATCCTGCCCTTTGTGTTAATAAAGCAATTTGGTTTGAACTTTGAATCTGTTGTCTGTGTCTTACTTCATGATGCCTTCACAAATACCACACATGCAGTAACATTAGGTGCCTGTAAAACAAGGCTCATCATCCGATACTCAAGGGTCCAGTAAAATAGGATGTACCGAGAGGTCGCAGCGGAAAAGGCTCCTATCAGATATACTAGGGTGGACTACCACCATCGGTAACTTGGAAGTCACCATTGCAATTAATAATCTTGCCACATGGTGCTAACGCTGGGAATTCGAACACGCCAACACTTTGTCATACCAGGCTCTACAATTTAAGAAACTTCAATCCAACATATCAAGTATACAAAGGTACCAATATTCATAAATACAGTGGGTTGAATGTAATTAACAACATAAATTGTGAACACTGTGCCTGCTCTTTCAGCATGGAACTCACAGCACATACATATATACATATTTAGGTTTTGCATCATTGAATATATGACAAATACCTGTGTTTTATGAGATTGCTGATGTGTATTATGATATCTTTTGTGGATCTCTTGTTTTTCTGTTTCGCTATAATGATTGGTATAGTTTCATGTAAACTAAACACATAATAAATAAAAACTTATTTTTTAATTTCAATGGTAATAAACATTACTTCCATGTGCTTTCAATGTAGCAGGAGAATCCCAAACATAATCGGCTGTATCACATATGTTTTTGAGGCTGGCAAACTTCAATCATAGGGAATTCTTATTTTGTGACACAGTCTCCCCCAGCATGTGCAGATGTTTATCACTACCTACCACTTGCAGCAATGGTTGCATTCATCTGCAACATTAAATGCAGAGAAATGTGCACAGCAACGCATACATGCACAGTGCTACAATATCATGATGCAACGCTCAACCTTTCCAGTGTTTGGCCTCGTGGTAATGCACAATAGTATGAGTACTGGGATAAACTTTGCTGTGATGCAAAATTGCATTGAAATATTATATATTTTGCACTTGTGCAATATTTACTAATGCCATGTAAAGCTACACTTTTACCGGTGTAATATTTCAGTAATAAGGCCCAATGATGTCATGTGTTTTTCACATTTTCATTACATGATTACAGTTTGACGTAGGAAAAGATAAACAGCGAAGTTGCAAGTTTTGTGGCAATGGTGAAACATGATGTTTTTTGAAATACTGAATGTTCTACTGCTCTGCCAAATACCAAGTTTCAGACCTCAAACTCTTCCATTCCACCTGCTTTTGTATGGAGGTAATCACAATTGAATCCTATGGGGCTCCAACATGGGGTATAACTAAATGGTCTGCATGACTCAGAATCACAATCCATTCAAGTTACCACATGCCTACCACATGCATCAATAATAATTAACCTTAGCAGTATTTCCAGAGGACATTCTGCCAAATTCATAATCAGGTCTAACTTGGTTTTCCCAGAATCACCCTACTTATGGTAATATGTCAGGGTGAGAATTAAAACGAAAGTTTTCTGGATCTAAGCTGTCACCGATTTTGCCTCTGTAGTACATCTTGACCACATGATAATTTGATGCACTTTCCCCCATCGAGCAAGCACTTTTATGCCCTTGACTTTGACTATTGTAAATCGGTTCAGCCAATGAGGGTTTGGAATGATAACCATGTGCAAAACAAAAGTAGATTAAGCCTCAGCTGGTCTGTGTTTGCACGATTGAATCTGCCCAAACATCTATTTTACAAATCATGTGTGAAATGCTGCACTTTATTACAGAATTTTCACTTAATATAAGTTTAAGAACAATCATATTAATCTGTCATTATTGCTTACTAAATGTATACCTGACAGTGACTAATGAGAACCTAGTCCCATAGCCTCATGTCAACCACTTGTGATACGGCCTGTGTTTTGTTCACCAGTATTTAAGGATTTGAAATGCTTGGTGCACCTTTCTCATCAATAGAACACCATGCATTACATGCACGTCCCTCCTCCTCATTTAGTACTTACTTTTGAGGCAGCAGCCTTCATGAAAGGAACCCCTATTCTATCTTTACCCCTTCCCTTCCCCTTTACCAGGGAGTATAACTTGCCCCAGGTCCCAGCGAGCCCCAGTTTTTTCAGTTCCTTCCTTGATTATTATTACTATTTAATTTTTGAATGGCACCACACACCCATAGGCCTCAGGACACACATAGAACAAGACTAATAAGAATAAATAAAACAGACAATGAGGAGCTAAAACAATGATTTGCTGACTACCCGATCCCTGTGTTGAACATTTGTGTCTTGACTGCTCTTTTAAAGGGGTCAGACAGGGGATAGCCCGTAAAGTAGATGGAGGGGAATTCCAGGCCTTGGCAGCCCACACCTAAAAGGTTGCACCCCCAAACTTCTGGAGTTTGAAACACTGCCGAAAAATCGTTTTACCTTTATTCGACTAGAGAGATCTCCTAAATGGAGCAACCTTGAGTTGGTCAGCAAAATATCAGGGTGTTAGGCCATACATGGAAATAAGGCACAATAACCATATACCCAATGACACGTCAGTCGTGAGGTTCGATTTCCAAACAAGTCTGGTTTTATTCAAAGTATCTCAGTCGGCCGACTGGGTCTCAACGCCTCATGACGTGTGTTCCCAGACACCGCGAGATGCGAGAGAGAGCGAACAGCGCTCAAGCAGTCATATATATATATAATACATCATCATTTGTTAATGCGGTTCGTCCGCAGTTCATCTCTTAATTTGAATATGCGGTGCAAATAGGCCACTTTCATATCTCGTTAGTCGGGCAGATGTGAAATGTTGCATTTGCGTTCTATTTAGAAGAACATCTACTGAATGGGGTACCATCACAGTTAAAGAGTGACCTAAAACCATCCCCTTGGTTTGTTTTACTGACGCTGTAGCAACAGCTCATAAGCAACGTGGCAAAGCATATGCAACAGGATCCAGCGTGCAAGAGAAAGAACCACATGGTCTATTTCTGTCCCCGTGTTCCGGAGTCAAAACAGCCAAAGCACATCCATCCTTCTCATGCACAAATAACATAAAACCCTTCTCATAATTTTGTGTGCCCAAAACTGGGGCCTAACATTCTTTCGGCGTGTTTGGAATAAGCATATCAGAGATGCTCGCTATACATTCTGGTGTCAATCTTCTTCCCTCCTTCGATAGGCCACCTCCTCTTGACAATACTGGAATTTCTTCAAAGATGCCTTGTGACCGTGTTCCGCTAAATGTGTCAATAATGCAACAGTACCCTTTTTACAAATTTCCTCTGAGTCTGCTGCTATAAGCAGGTCATCAATATATTGTAACAATATACATCCTGATGGTAATTAAGGCATGTCCAGTTGTTCTTTTATTGCTCTATTATAAGCACTTGGTCTTTCAGTGTAGCCTTGTGGAATACGTGTAATTGTAAATGTGCGCCCTCCTAATGTAAAAGCAAACCAATATCTGCTCTCGGGATGTACCGCAATGCTGAAAAACACGTTCTTCAAGTTAATCACACTGAAGTGCGATGCATAAATTGGAATGATAGTCAAAATCGTAGTTACATTGGGGACTAACGGGAATTGGTGATCAGCTACTTTGTTAACTGCATGTAAATCAATTATAAAACGGTAAGTTATATCATTACCTCCTTTCTTGTAAACTGGAAGAATCGGGCTATTACAAACACTACCAGAAATGTCTTCAATTACATTTCTAGAAATTAAGTCTGACACAATATATTTCAATGCCTTTTCACCTTCACTCGAAATTTTGAATTGCGGAATACGCAGTAATGTAATTCCTTCCTTCAGAACAATTTTTACTGGTTCTACTTTCAAACATCCAACATCATTATCGTTCACTGCCCATATACAAGCTGGTACTTCACATAATTCAGTCGACAATGGCATGGATACAAATTGCGATACAGGAGATTTTTGTGGCAAAATCGTCAAGTACACTCCATCAGGAGAACAATAAAGTACTGAATTCAACTTTTTCAATAGATTCAATCCCAACAAATTTTTGCTGCAATTTGCCGTCAAAAGAAATGGGCAAGATTCAGTAAATGGACCTAGTGTAATTGGCACTGGTTGTGAAACTGGACTAATCACTGGTGTACCTGAGAACCCTACTGAGACATTCTTATGCCCTGACAGTGGTATGTTTGGAACCCGCTGATGATCAATCGAACATTTTTGTGCAGCTGTGTCCACTAGAAACATTTTCTCCCTATTCTCAACCTTCATTTCTATGTGGGGCCCTTTCTGGTCAACGGGAATAGGCACTGGTTAAAACCCCTGTTTCAGGCTGTCCTAATGGAACAGTACATCATCAGATGTAAAGTCTCCGGAGTAATATGCATTGGAGGGATTATCAAAAACATTTCCACCATTCATGGTGTTCCGTTGTTTATTTTGATTAACCTGATTATCCTGAAATTGTGGCTTTATCTGATTTCTATTCAGACCTGCTATTCCTGCCAACTTCTAAATGGTCTTCTCGAAATAGTCCCATTTCTATTCTGCAAGTGCCGGCATTGTGCTTGCCCATCGCCTTCTTGTCTACAATCGGGACATTGATTTATACCTATTGGACCCCCTTGCATGTTGGTTGTTAAAGAAAATTTAACTCTAGACGGTGCGTTCCCGCCACCTCTATTATTGTTTGCAACCTGTTGCAGTAACACTCTGGTTTTCAAATCACCTTTTCCCCTTATTTCCTTATCCTTCTCTGAATTTACTCGATTCTCATAATATTGGTCCATATGTAATACTTTGCTTTGTGATTTTGCTTACCATGCACTTTCAGATGTCATTATTAATGTTGGAATTTTCTGTAACAATCCTTACACAAACTTATCAACAAACAATCTCTTCCCAGTTTCAGTACTTAGATCTTGACTACTAAAATCTGCAAGTACAACTTCAAATCGGTTAAAATAATCTGTCGCTCCTTCCGATTTGCCTTGTAAGCAAGCAGTCAATTTATCCCAAACTATTCTCTTCTCAGGCACTAAAGTTTTCAATTTCTCTACTATCCGTAAAGGCAAAGTCAAAATTACTTGCAGAGGTTTCTCCCCAGCCTTTCTTTCGCTATCAATTCTAATCAGGTTCTCCCATGTATCGCCTAACATCGGCCCATCATTTATACTTCTAATCTGCTTCCATATGTCCACAGGAAGAATCACAGGGAACAATAAATCAATGTCACTTAGCGTAAAAACAGCCGAATTTAAAACAGATTCAATTTATTTATAGAATCCTGCTTGATTTTTCCTAATGTCAGAGACAGTCTGCTTTATCGTATTCACTTCTTGCCTAGAAAAGGGAACATGTAGAAACTGTGCAATATAATGGGCTTCTATCGTTCGCGCTGGATTCGCTCCATCAGCGGCAACCTCTACTTTCGGGACAAACGTGGGAGGCAACTCCCTCATGGGTAATTGCAGAGTAGGGGATTCTACCTCTGTTCGACTATTAAGCAGCAAAGCCGAATCAAGAGAAAAAGCGGTTGTTCCGGTGTCAGGCGAAAATGCTCTTTTATAAATCGTCATTAAATCAGCAGGGCAACACACCTTTTTCTTCATACATTCATCCTGCAAATACCCCACCATAACTTGTAACACCTTTCTCTGCATCTCAGGTGTATACTGACTAAACGTATCATGCACTTCAATTGGGGAAATGGCGGCATCCGTAATCCATCTAAGCGGGTCTCGCGTACAAATTTGCATCTCTTCACTGATGGGTTTCAACGGCGGGAGAAACCGTTGCTGAACATATGACACATGCGGTTAACCTTTACTCATTATCTCTTTATGCAAATGATCAAGTTCTCGCTTAAACACAAATATTCGCCCTACATGTTCTCGTATTTTCACCGCATTATCTCGCAAATTGGAAAGGACAATCAAATCACGCAACTCTTGCGGTACCAATATATTAGTCAAATCACTCCTTATTTTAACAAGATAATCTCCCATACATTCGAACAACACCTGTTGTTCACCAGGGACTCTATGATCAAATATGGAACTTTGCACAGCCACTTCTTCGCCATCATCAATATAGGTCTCAGCCCACTGTTTCAGTTCGTCTTTCCGTCCCTTGCTAATCGTATTTCTAGTCAGTCTAACGCTTCCTTTTTCCGACCCCATTGATGCACAACTACCAGCTAAAGCGTATAACTCATGCTCTGAAGGAGGTGGAGGAAATTATAGCACGGGTGCAGATGGAAAGGCTACTGCAGGTGCAGATGGGATCGTGGGAATAGCACCAGGAGGGGATACATAAGGAGTCAGTGCAACTGGGTCAGTGCTTGAATGTTCATTCCTTCGCTAATTTAATATATTATTTATCAGTTTGTCTAATGTATGCAAATCTTGTGAAGGATATATTTTCTGTACGTCTAATTGGAAGGCCCTATCCATGTTCCTAATAGCTTCTGTATGCTTCTGCTGATCATGCTCTAGTGCTTTTTCTGTATTTGATTTATGTCTACGTGCATATTTTTCTCTACTTTTCAAGCAGATTCGCTTCCTTTCTCCAGTCTCTTACAACGTCGAACGCTGCAGGTCTGGCCTTTTTTTTTATAGCAAAACTGATTCGAAATGTTCTATACGCGCTAATTCAAAACTCCCATTATTTGGCCAATGAAGGTCTGATACACGTCTGGTCTGCCTATGCCAAACCGCATTAAACACTATTGCCCCTATTCCGTATTTTATGTACATATCATGTGCCGGCGACCACTCGGGTGGCATGACCTGGCCAGTTTCCAAAGATTGTCTACTGCAGTGAAACAATCTCACTAGACAGGAAGACAATTTCCCAGGCATGGTTAATGTTTACCCTTTTCTTACCCTGGGCGTTTGTACTTGCAAGCGCAACTCTCGACCAATATCAGGACGTTTAAGAATTGGGGCACGACTCACCCGATCAACCAATTCGTCTCTCAGGCACAATTTGCCTTGCTTCTAGGACCCTCGCCTCAATGCTCTCTGGCCGCCGCTTGTCGATCAGGGATTGGCTGTGTACAGATCTGTGGAGGAGTCTCTAATCACTTCTGCAGGTGTGCCCCAAACACCTTCCGATCCCCGCCCGACAGCTTCGTCCTCAAACTCGTCACTGCCTTCAACGTATGCAATGGAGCATCACAGAGAGGGTCCCTATTCTGGTGCCATCTTTGTTAAGCCATACATGGAAATAAGGCACAAAAACCATATACCCAATGACACGTCAGTCGTGAGGTTCGATTTCCAAACAAGTCTGGTTTTATTCAAAGTATCTCACTTGGCCGACTGGGTCTCAACGCCTCATGACGTGTGTTCCCAGACACTGTGAGATGCGAGAGAGAGAGCGAGCAGTGCTCAAGCAGTCATATATATATACATAATACATCATCATTTGTTAATGCGGTTCGTCCGCCCTTATACATGTCATACAGGCTAGGGTTTGGTAATTGGCAGTTATGACACGTCTTCATTTAGTCTAAACATTAGTTATTCTAGCAAAGGCTGCAGAGACACTTTTCTGTTATGAGGAACATGGAACGCTGGCACAGGAAGGATATCATGTTCTTAGCTGAGAAATATTCCATAAACCGTTATTTGTTTGCCGCGGCTCATGAGCTAAGGCTCAGACAGTTCTGAGGCAGAAATACCATCCTTCGTGAAGGAGCAACGCTAGTTGCACATAATTCATGTTTAACTGCCTTTTACAACAGCACTTGCAAGACTAACCGGCACCTCAACTACTGATTAGGAGCGACTTCTGCACAGCTTCAAGACCTCAATGAGAGGGAAAACAATGTATTTCTGCATGGCTCTACATTCTTGCCTATGTTAGTTTTTCAGAGTTCAAGCTGTGGCCTCACACCGTGTGTGAGTCTAAAGCATATGATATGTTTTGCAAAGAGTTTACTAAAAGGAAAACAAAATGGCCGGCATTTAAAAAATGGACTCCCTATGGTCACATTTAGGTTTCTGGTTTGCGAAGATCATCACATGATGCGATTCGCTTATGGCCAACATACTATTCATATCATTCGGGCTATGTGATTACATTTTCGGTATAACAAGGGGGCGCTCCTAGACTGACATGTATGTGTCAAGGTGAGAATCTTGTGCACAAATTGATGTTTCACTGGCAACCAGTGAAGAGATTGTGTGGCTGCAGTGACATGGCCTTGTTTACCAAGACCCCAGATTGCCCTCACTGCTCCATTCTGGATAATTTGGACTTTGTGCAGATTAGCCATCGTGGTGTCAACCAACAAGATGTTGCAATAATCTAGTTTGGAATTATTGAGGCTTGAAAAGAAGTGAGATCTGTTTTTTTTCTGAGAGAAATAGTTTAATCTGTCTCAGAAGACTGGTGACGTATGCACAGGAAGACCGTAAGTGAGAGATATGCTTCTTCATTGAGAGTTGTGAATCAAGGTACACAATCAGAGTTTTAACACAAGGGGCCACTGCAATTGAGCAGCCTTCAATCAAGAAATAACTATCCTGACGATCCAGCATTTTCAGCCCAGGACCTGAACCTACTATCAGAAGTTTTGTTTTATTATCATTCAGACCTAGGGAATCAATAGCCATCCATAATTGAATTGAGGAGTAAATTTGATTCAAGGAATCTGAGTCTTGGTTGTAATCACATGATAGCTCTTAAAGGATGTGGTGTCATCTACATAATTAGTATAACTGACACCAAGACTGTCCAAAAGATCAAAAAGGGGCTTGGTATAGATATAAAAGGGGGTTGGCAACAGGCAAGAACCCTGTGATACGCGGCATGTCATAGAGATGGGAGTGAACTTGATAATCGCCAGCTGAAACCCTAGGAGAGCTTGGCCCAAAGAAGGATTCCTTCCAAGTGACAACACATCTTGAACATCTTTCAATTTTGCTCAATTTACTAGCAAGAAGTGAGTGGTGCACCAGATGAAAAGCTGCTGAGAGGTCAGGTAGCATGAGGAGCACAGTGTGACCATTAGCAACGATGCCCACAATTTTAGATTTTAAGTCCAGTATGGCCGTCTCCGTTCCATGCTTAGCCCAAAAGCCTGAATGGCGATCGACAAGCTGGTTGTTATAACATAAAGTCAACGTTAAATACAATTCGTAATCTCATTAATATAAAAAAGAGAAAGTTCATTCACAATGGTAACAGTTTCAAAAGTTAATAATCCTGAGTACATTTTCAATAGAAATCCATAATTTCGTTAAATCAAATATAAACACATCATTGTTTGCTCACATACATGTTTCCCAGAAGTCATTTCCAATATGATCTTCTTGTGTGCCCCAGGCCTGCATATACCTGCACCTGACTTCTTGTAGTGCTTTCGCAGTCCGACATAAAATGTTTTACAGACTCAATAAGAATGTCACCACACAATTGACATAATCCTGCCTTCCTCAATACCTCCAAGCATACCCCCAATGATTCATGGGTCAGTAGACCATTACATATAATTATTATGTCTGTTCATATTAGGTAGTTCCCCAAAAAGCATTTAACATAAGAAGGTACAATGTCACACCCTGGCAGTAAGTAACAACTCAGCAGTAAATTTACCCACTACATCCACTAGATTTTGCTCTCTGCTATGTTCTTCTTATTCTTTTGCCCTTTGTATGGTAGGGTCAAGACATTACCAGTTGTTCTATTTAGCCACACACTAGAACATTCAGCAAGTTTAGAGATATTGCTAGTTTTCATATAAGCATTTTTACTGATGTATGCATCGCTAAGAAACCATTGCAGTGTGCCAATTGTGGCATTTGTGATTGTCCAGTAAACCACACAGGTGAATTCTCGCAGTAATGCTGATGATATCATAATCCAATAGAATAAACTCAATCAGTGTGTTCTTGTTTAGGTGCAATAACCTCCGCAGGATGCATCTTTCAAATAAAGCCAATTAAGCCACCATCTTTAGGCCCCAGAATTCATTCCCATTTAGTATAATGGGTCGGATCTTACTGTAATACAACTTTATGATGGTTCCCACATAATACTCTCCTGCTTTCTAGGTCAGAGCTTTAATGGTTCATGTAACCTGTGCATTCCTGAGCTGTTTTTGCAGTTGAGTTTTCCGTCCAACCTTGGATCAACTATCACTCCCAGATATTTATAGGAGCTGACCATCTCTATTATGTCTATGCTTAATGTCCTTTTCCAATGTTTGCGCCCTTTCAAAGAGGGATTTTTGTAAGTAAATAGCATGATTTTAGTTTCACTGGTGTTGATCATTAATGGGTTGAGCACTGCATATTCATGTAAGTGATCCAACAAGCCTGGAACCCCTTCGATGTTAAGTCCAGGAATGCCAGGTCATCGGCATATGCAAGCCACGCTATGCCTGTCCTTCCCAACTTTGGTGGTATCGAGATGGAGTTTATGATGCCATCACCCAAGTCGGGCAGCTAAAGATAAGGCAGTGTTGGGGCTAAAATGCAGCCTTGTTTAAGACCACAGCAGGTGTCAATCCATTTACTCATTTCCCCAGGATGGTTCATTCTCATTCTTACTTTGGTATCTATGTGCATGGCAATGATCATATTGAGTAACCCTCTTGGTATGTTCCATTTGGTCAGCTTTATCCACAGCCTACTCCTGTCTACAGTATCGAAAGCCGTACTATAATCAATGAAGGTAGGCCTGTTTGATTTGGAGGAATGATGTTATTTTCTCAGATCCAGTTATTTAGTTCCCCAAGCAGTACCTTGGAAAATATTTTTGCAGGGGCATCAAGCATTGCCAACAACCTGTAATTACATGGATCCTGTCTGTTGCCTTTTTCGTAGATGAGAACTATGGTGCAAGCCGGTTGTTAGTCTCAATGAACTCTTGAAAAGGGAGATCGGCAATCCAATCCAGGATCTTCAGTAGGAAAGGAATGTTGGTAATAGGCCTTTAATTACTGGCTACTGGTGAGTCCAAGTTTTGTTTTTTAGGAGAGGGGTAACCCAAACCTCATTTAAACAATACGGCACATTGGAGTCCCTAAATGAAGATTTTAGTAAGCAAGGGAGTCCTTAATAACCTTTGCCGGGCAAGTATCCCTTATATAGGGTGTTGGCTTTAGGCATTTTACAATTTTAAAGACTTCATTTGCTGTGATCTGTCTAAAAGAGAACTTAGGCTGATCGAAATTGGAAGTGAGGCACGAGCTATCACAAGGTGGTTGTAACCTCAAGGGATAGTAGTCGAGATCTATTAGATGCTTTGATGCAAAGATACTTTTCTGTAAAATTCATGCTGAATATTTTGACACCAGAGGTCACTATTTTCCACCTCCAAGGTCTGATCTTTTTTTGCCTTCCATTTCGCTCAAAATCAGAAAGAGTTCCTTCGAGCTTGACTTAGCGTCAAATACTCTGGTATTATAATCGGCCTGTTTGGCCGAAGTAATAGCATTTATATAGCCCATCACAGCCTTCGTATACGTGGTAAAAGTGGCAGTCCAGGGACTTTTCTGCCAAATGTGTCTCAGGCTCTCTTGAGTTTCCACAGCTGATGACCTTGTCAGTAAACCACGTGTTCTTCTTAGCCTCTATTTCTATTAGCTTCACTCGCTCCAGCACGAGCAAGGCAATGGCTCCCGACATAACATGCTGAAACTGGTCAACTAATTTGCAAATCTCAGTGATAGCTGCCAACTTAGAGGCGCTACGAGCAATCAGGGATAACAAGGGTCTCAGGAGTGATTTGTTTTAAATTCTGAGTCCTTTTTGTCATCCTAGGGTGGGCGTCAAGCCGCTGCAGCTTTGCTGAGAGTGACAAATCAAAGGAAATCAGCCAATGGTCTGACCATGGACAGGGGGAGCAAACAATGTGTTATATGTTAGGATCCAGTCCAAGATGTTGCATCTCTATGTGTGGGAGTCTTTACATGTTGAGTATATCCAACTGCTTCTAAAGCCTTGTGGCAGGGACCCTGGTGGGCTGCTGGCCTACTCACCTGTCAAATCCTCCCTCGGCGGGGCTCTGGGCGAAACCACTCCTGACTCCCCTGGAGGGGTCAGCATCTGGGCTGTCGGTCACTGAATGGGTCAAGGAGCTCTTGGCATTCCTGAGGTGCGAGCAGCACTGATGGAGCGGCTCCTGACACCACAGTCTGCTTTCCGCTAAGCAGTCACATCTCCTCCCGCTGCCCTCCGATGAGGGGCATCTGTTTGGTTACCCAGACAACATTCCAGAGCAGGGAATCACTGTGCCTGGGCCTTTCTGGTGAGAAGGAGGAGGTGGGATCGACGGGCCTTGATGTTGGCCGCAGCCGGGTTCTCAGCGGTTGCCTGGCAGCTCCAGTCTCTCCGACGGCCTCAGCGGTTGTCACAAGGAGGCTGGGCTCTGTCCCGTCTGTTGTTTTTTTTTGGTATCATGCCAGTTTCGCATGGGGCTGCTGCTGGCTGGGTCGGTGTGTAGTTTTTGTTCTAGGACTGTATCTGTGTGTGGCCTCTGCTGTCTCCTCTTCACAAACACTTGGTGGTGGACTCACAGAACTTTGAAGCTGTTCTTTTTGTCCCAGAATCATTAAAGGTGCAGTTCCAGTGGTGGGTGTGGCCCCAGCATCTCCAGTTGGGTTTCCGCTGCATCAGCCTTGTCCAATCATGCTTATTACCAATGCCTGGGGTGGGGTGCCACGATGGGGGACCTCTCGCATCAGGAGAGGTGGGGGTCTATGCAGGCATCCCTCTCCTCCAATAGGAGAGAACTGCCTGTGGCAGTAATGGCTCTCCAGCTGTTTGGGTCCATTCTACAGGGGAAGGTTGTAGTTCTCACGACAGACAACACGTCCGCCATGGCTTACATCGACCGTCAGTGGGGTACCAGGTCTCGGAGGCTGGAGACATTGACCTGTTCCTTGGGGGACTGGAGCGGACAGTGCCTGTTGTCTTAGAATGCAGTACATATCAGAGGGGTGGACAATGTGGTCGCGTATCGCCTGAGCAGGGTTTTATCATCTGCAGAGTGGGAACTGAAGGTGGAGGTGTTCCGGTTGATTTTCGGGCAGTTTAGGACTCCGATTCTGGATCTGTGTTTGCTTCTTCCCTCAATGTGAAGGTGGGCTCATTTTGCTCCCATTTTCCCTGTGAGGAGGTGTCGGCGCATTGAATATCCCCTTTCCTCAGGCGCTGATGTATGAATTCCTTCCTCTACCATTGATTCTGAAGGTTGTGGTGAAGATCAGGGACTCCAAGGTGAAGGTGATTCTCCTGGTGCCCTTTTGGCCAAGGAGATTGTAGTTTCTGCTGGTGTTGGAGCTGGCTGAGGCACTTGTGTTTCTACTGGCCGGCCTCTCTGTGTCCTCTGCATTACAGGGCCTCTGCATTATGGGTGCCTCGCTTTAGAGCCTGGAAACTCAAAGGTCTGGCTTGCAGCATCTAGGTCTGTTGGCTTCTTTGGCGGAGAGGGTGCAGTGTACTCTGAAGCCGGCAACTTTGAAGGTGTATGATCAACACTAGGGTAATTTTTTGTCTTGGTGTGAGCGGTTGGGATTCCCTGCTCTGCAACTTCCTACTCTGGCAATCTTGCAGTTCTTGGCTGAAGGGTTTGATTTGTGCATCGCCATCTCCACTCTGCGGTCCTAGTGCGTGGCAAATAGGGCAGTGCAGGAACCTTGGCAGGGGGTGGCTGAGCATGAGCATCTGGTGAACCGGTTGTTGAATCGGTTCTCTCATTCCCAGACTTGTTTTGTGGCTAGCCTCCACAGTGGGACTTCCCCTTAGTGTTTAGGGCCTGGCAGGGCATCCCTTTTGAGCTGTTGTTGGAGGACGACCTAAAGTTTGTCACTTCCAAGGTTGTGTTCATGGTGGCTATCATCTCGGCTTGAAGATTGGGGCATGTGTGTGCAGGGCTCCCTAATTAGAGGTTCAATCTGATTCCTTGTATTTACATTGTGATCCACTTTTCGGCCTAAGGTGTCCTTGAAGTTTCATTTAGAGCAGGAAGTGGTTATGCCTTCTTCCTTTCCTGATCCCAGTTCTCCGGAGGAGGTTTGCTTGCCACACTCTGGATGTCCCTAGGGCTTTTCTAGTGTATTTGGACAGGACTGCGGCCACTTGGTAGTCCGACAGTTTGTTTGTCACGTTTGTGGGTTCCATAACTGGGGAGGAAGGCTGCGGTCCCTACGCTCAGTTATTGAATCAGAGAGGTGATTAAGTTGTGCTAGGAGGGGTCAGACCAACCTCTTCCCTCAGGGGTGCTGGGTCGGTCTACTAGGGGTATGTGAGCTGATCCCAACACATTCACAAAGCACAACCGCTTCAACTATCACTCAGAAGGGGCCTCCTCTTTTGGCAGGGGGTTCTGCGTGCAGGAACCTTATGATTCTGTAGATTTTTCATTGTGTGGTTTTGCAATAAAGTCGCGGTGGCACGTGCGCTCTGCATTACTTCTGTCTGGTGTCTGCTTTCTCGTCCCATTCCTCAGGGCTTTTGTATGCCTCATAAGTGTACTGGACAAGGAAGAGGGACGTGGAGGTAATGCTCTGATTACTTACCAGTAATCTTCATTACTCCTAGTCCTGATCTTCCTCTGCTGGAAGGGTCTCGGAAGTGTGGAGTACCTTGGGAGAAATTGGGGCTTGCCGGGACACGGGGAGTGTTAAACTTGTTCATGTTAGTCTTGTTCTATGTGCGCCCTGCGGCCTATGGGCATGTGGCGCTATACAAGAATTAAATAATAATAATAATAATAATAATAATAATAATAATAATAATAATAATAACAATAAAGGCAGGAACTGAATAAACTGGGGCTTGCTGGGACATGGGGTGTGTTATACTCCCTGGTATAGGGGAGGGGCAGGGGAAGGAGTAAAAATAGAAAAGGGGTTCCTGTCATGGAGGCCACTGCATCACAAGTCAGTACTGTGACGAGGAAGAGCACGACTCGTATTAATGAACATTACTGGTAAGTAATCAGAGCATGAGCTCCAAACACCCAGCCAGCTATACATTCTGCACTACTGACAATCTCATACGCAAATATACAAATTAATATGTGCCACATTTTTCCTACATCGTGTCCTCGTTGGAATAATAGTTGCTTCAAATGAGCTCCAGTCTGATTTCCAAAGAAATGGTATTACACAATTGAAGCCCCTAAAGCTCTGCCTGCCCAGTTTAACTCTTTGAAGACCAGGGGATACCGGATCAGTATGGGATACCAAATATTACAGAGCACCGCCCGTGTTGGGTCATCCCTGCAAAGGCCCGGCTTGGGATATGTACAGGACTTCTGTTTGCCCAGACGTAGGTGTAGAGCGATTGCGAGAGCCCCACTCTCGCGAGACCTCGCAAGCAAACACGGCTCCGCCCCCGCGCACTACGTGCGCATTACGGGACGAGCTCAAGACGCGAGCAGAGGCGTCTCCCCGGCTCCTCCGAGCACGGGACCTTAAAGCCTCTTATTCATGCATCCTGAGGAATCCTTAACCTCAGCAAGGTTAGGCCCGTTGGCCATTGTTGTTGCAGCTTAAATTCGTTATTGCACTCCAGCATAAATAAACCACTGGTGCAATTCAAGTACGGCTCCTGTCTTCACTTCAGGGGGGGCAATGTACTACATAAATTGGCGACGCGGATCACCACCAGAACCCGCACGGAAGCATGCAAGGAGCCACGCCACCGCCACCCTTTCTGCAAACGCCAGGTAGGCCTGCTATTCCATGGCCACAATGGCAGCCCCTGTTTATGACATACGTGGAGGCTATGGGCGGAGCAGGGTTTTCGGCGGCAAGACGCAGGGCCATGTTACTCAATGCCCTAGGAGTGGAAGGGCAAAGAATATTCGAGGGCCTCACCCCGATTCCTGTAAACGATGACAATGATGATGTGTTCAAAGAAGCGGTCAGGAGAATTATCAAGAGATTCGCCAGTAAGGAGAACACAGTGCTCCACAGAATACGGTTTTACACTCGGAAACAGGAACAGTCTGAACCCGTCGATGACTATGTCACCAAATTGAGGGGATTAGCAGCCTTGTGTAACTTCGGCACCAACGCAGAGAACTGCATATGTGATATGTTGGTCGTACACACCAACAGTCACAAGGTCCAAGATAAATTTATCCTCGAAAAGGGGCTACAGTTAGAGAAAGCCGTCGAGATCGCCAGAGCGGTAGAAGAAACGGCGGGAAGAAGAAAGGAATACGCAGGTGCCCAGGGTCCCGTGGAAATTCAAGCGGTGGGCTTCCACATAAGAAAAGAAAAGTCGACAGCGGACACGAGAGAGGTGAGAGGAAACAAGAAAGAACCACTCAAGTGCCACAGGTGCACCAGCACGAAGCACTTGGCGTTTGACCGGGAGTGCCCAGCCAGAGACAAGGAGTGCTCCATCTGCAAACGCATCGGGCACTTCTCCATAGTGTGTCGATGGAGAAACAAGAAAGTCACCAGCCTCACCACAGATCGAACGGTGGTAAGAGAATCCTCCTCAGAGGATGAAGGAAGACCCACAGTCATTATGGTGAACAGCACACGGGCCAGGAGGGAGAAGCCCCATTGCCTAATCAAAATCGATGGAAAAGAGACAAGAGTCATGGCAGACTCCGGGTCAGATCTCACGATTTTACCCCTGCGCACATACAAAGAAATGGTGGGAAAGGAGAAAGTGCAAGTTCTCACCACGCGACACAAGCCCACTGTGTTTGGAGGGGCGTCAGTTGAACTGTTAGGTTACATCAATGGAAAAGTCGAATTCAAAGGGAGAGAAACCACCACCCGAGTCTATTTCAGTCACGAAGGTCCAGCGGTTTTGGGTTGGGACGACCAAGACAAGTTAAAAATCAAACTAGACCCCAGTACAGAAGATCAGGTCCTGTCTGTCAGTACAAGGAACGGGTCAATTGTCAAGAGCGATTATCCAACACTTTTCTCGGAGGAGCCGGGGCACATCAAAAATTTTCTTCACAAAATTGTGCTCAAAAGAAATGCGGTCCCAGTCAAACACCGGGTGAGACCAGTACCAGCCACAGCAAGAGACACCCTAAAGCAACAGCTGGACAAAATGAAAACGGAGGGGGTAATAGAAGAAATTGAAGCATCCGAATGGCTGAGCCCAGTCGTCCTCATAAAGAAACCCCAATCACAAGAATTAAGGGTATGCATAGACCTGGGCAGTTTAAACCTAGAAGTCATTACGGACAACTACCCGCTCCCGAGCATTAATGAACTCATTTTACTAATGAAAGAAGCCAAAATATTCTCAAAACTGGACATGAGAAATGCATACCACCAAATACAGCAGCACGAAGAATCAAAACCCCTTACGGCATCCATCACTCCGTTTGGTACATACCAATTCACCAAAATGCCTTTCGGGTTGTCGTCAGCTGCATCTGCCTTCCAACGCATAATGGATGTCCTGCTACGGAAAGTTAAAAACGTGGTATATTTCCAGGATGACATCCTGGTATATGCTAGAGATGAACAGACGCACAATGCCACGCTCAAATTAGTTCTCAACAAGTTACAAGAAGCAGGAGTGCGCCTACGCCACGAAAAATGTTCATTCGGGGTGAAAGAAGTCGAATACTTAGGGTACAAGATATCGGAGAAAGGGATCAGTCCCAAACAGAACCTCCTGCAGGCCATCACCAAAGCTCCGGAACCCACCACTAAAGAAGAGGTGAGGTCATTTTTAGGATTGGCCGAATACTATGCAAAATTCATACCCAGGTTTTCAGAAATCACCACACCTCTCCGAGATCTGCTTAAGAAAGGGTCGGAATTCACGTGGCGAGAGCCCCAGAAGAGGGCGACGGAAACCATAAAACAGCACATAGTGAAAGCCCCATGTCTTCAACCTTTTAACCCAGAGTGGGAAACAGTAATCACAACAGACGCCAGTGCGTACGGACTAGGGGCAGTGCTAACGCAGAAGAGAGGTGACACCGAACATGTAGTGGCCTTTGCCTCAAAGGCAAAGTCAGAGGCAGAACAGAACTATTCCACCATTGAAAAAGAAATGCTCGCATGCGCATGGGCGGTTGAACATTTCCGAACATACGTGTGGGGCACAAAGTTTAAGCTGGTGACAGATCACAAGCCGCTCATCCACATGCTCAGTCCAGGAGGCACCAAGGCATCCACGCCCAGACTAGCCCGCATCACAGCTAAACTACAGGAGTACACATTTGAAATCCAGCACATCTCAGGCTGGAAAAACTCCCAAGCCGACTGCATGTCGAGGCTGCCGGAGGGCAAAGAGGAGGCTACCACGTTCCTACATGGGGAATGCATAGTTGCATCTATCACAGACCTAACGGCACCAGAGTACCTGGAACTCAGCGAAAGACATTGGGAAGAAGAAGATGGGAAAGACCCCACCATGGCAAAGATTCGCGGATGTATCAGGGAAGGGTGGCCCGATGAAAAAACGCTGCCCGAAGGAATGAGACCATATTGGAAAGTGCAAGATGAGTTGTCGGAAACAGAGGGGATAATCTTAAAGACAGACCAAATCATCCCCCCAACAGGAATGAGACGCACTATACTCTGTAGGGCCCATGCGGGACATTTGGGGAACACAATGACACGTCGCAGGGTGAGAGAAGCCTACTGGTGGCCGTCCATGGATCAAGAAATTCGTGCTATGATAGAACGCTGCCACGAATGCCTGAATAGCGACAAAAGACTTAAGGTTCGCCAGGCACCCCTCATACCCACCGAGATACCAGAAGCAGTATGGTCCAAAGTGGGCATCGACTTCATAGGGCCCCTGGAGGCGATGGCGACAGAACACAGATACGGCATAGTACTTGTCGACTATCTATCCAAGTGGGTGGAAGCAGAGTTTGTACCAAACATAACTACTGAGACGGTCATAGAAGTACTCACAGAAATTTTTCAAAGGGAAGGCCTCCCCAAAGAGGTCGTCACAGACAATGGGGTACAACTAGTTTCCAAAGACATGGAAGAATTTTTAAAAAGGAATCACATTAAACAAAAGAAAGCGGCCCTTTATCACCCTCAAGCCAATGGACTCGTCGAGAGGGCAAATAGATTCATAAAGGGCGCCATCCAACTGGCCACGGCTTCCGGCATGGACCCACTCAAAACCACCAAAGAAGCCATAGCGGCCCACAGGCTCACGCCAAACGGAATTACACAAGTGTCCCCGTTCAAAATGTTGAGAGGGAGGAGTGCTGCATCAACGCTCATCCCACCATGGCTGTCGAAAGTAAGGGAAGATGAAGCAGTGAACATGGCGGAAGTAGTATGGCGCATTGAGAAAAACAAGTCACGCATGAAATCGTGGAGCGATGAAAGAAGGCGGACGAAGCAAGCGCCCGACATAGGAAAAGGGGACTGGGTGAAAATAAAACTACCAAGAAAAGATCAAACCACAGGATCCCGGTATAGTCAGCCCATAAAAGTAACTCTCAAAGGGACCAATCATGTCCGTACAGAAGACGGGCGCGCATGGAACTTTGAAAGAGTAGCATTATACCAGCGGAGGCAAGAAAAGGTGAGAACCCCAGAGACACCACATGTAGAAGCCGAAAAGGACTATGGGGGAAACGACGAACGAGAACCCGAAGGAAACGACGGAGAAAGAGAAGAAACCGAGAAAGAACCAGAAGAACCATATCTAAACCCAGAACCTGAGCAGCAGGGACTTTGCCCTGGAACTGGTGAGAGACCCCGAAGGGAACACAGAAGACCGGTGAGATACAATGACTATGTATTACCCTGAACTCGTTCTGCATTGAAGAAGGGAGGTGTGTAGAGCGGGGCTCTCGCGAGACCTCGCGAGCAAACACGGTTCCGCCCCCGCGCGCTACGCGCGCATTACGGGACGAGCTCAAGATGCGAGCAGAGGCGTCTCCCCGGCTCCTCCGAGCACGGGACCTTAAAGCCTCTTACTCATGCATCCTGAGGAATCCTTAACCTCAGGAAGGTTAGGCCCGTTGGCCATTGTTGTTGCAGCTTAAATTCGTTATTGCACTCCAGCATAAATAAACCACTGGTGCAATTCAAGTACGGCTCCTGTCTTCACTTGAGGGAGGCAATATACTACAGTAGGGAGATCCCTGTTTTGCTAAAGTTGCTGCTTAATGTGCTTGTGGAATTCACCCTGCTGTGACCTGGCTAAATCCTTCAGCTCGAGCTAAACAATCGGATCTGTATATGTTACCGTGAACGTAAAGCAACGGGATAAAGGGATTTGATTACCTTTCACGATAGGCCCACCAGGGTTGGAGTTCGCACAGAAAGGGTAGCAATATGATCCGGCTTCACTTCTCCCTAACTCAAAGGTTACTTAGACAAGTGGCCCGGGGGCCTCTAACTGTCAGAGGTCGCAGTAGCAGCGCCATGTTAGAATGGAATCCTCAAACGCGTCCTTATCGGGCTCAGCATATTAAGCAGATGATTTAAAAGATATGCGCCTGCCACGAGACACATGCCCCTTCCGCGCATTCCTCGCCATAGAGCTTTGATAACCGCAAATCAGGCACATTGCGACCTGTGGCCCCGCTGCCAAGGCAGACGGCTGACCTCTGACCTTGCCCGAGGGGTGTTTATCCACACAGTTCCTAGAAATTAATTTACAAGCCTTTCTGTGACAAACGAGGAACACTACCAGAAACACTCTTTGCTCGTTATTCCAGCAATTCAGCTCCGAATAGTGAAAAAAAAACAAATTGGATAATTTCAATGGGTGCCTGCATTATTTAATTTGTCAGCCCGTCCTCCTCAAACGATGCCTTTCTGTCCTCGCACGAGGACAGAAAGGCATCGTTTGAGGAGGACGGAGTAAAATAGGGATTAACCCATGACTGGATGAGAATGCTGTAAAGGATATTAGATGCAACAAAAGCTACTGGCCCTGATTTGAAATAGATGTTTCATACATCGCACGTGTCATCGCTAAAGGGCATTGAATATCTATAAGAAATTAACACTGTGTGAACCAAACACATAAGGCGTGTGATTTCTTTCTTTATTTCTTTGATGGAATTCAAACAAATGGGCGCATCAACATAATTTAAGGGTAACTTTTTTAAACTTGCACTTTCCTAATGTAGTAGAGGAACCAAGGACTCCATTGTTACCCAGGTTAATGCGACCTATAAATCACAGTGCGTGAACTGATATGGTGGGCGCAGAGTTCTAACTTACAAGTATCTCGAAACAGGTTCCTCAGAATTTCAATACCGTTTCCACTATGTTCTGTTTAAACCGTTTTGTTACCAGTGACGCCGATTGTATTACGATAGGTATGTCCACCCTATGTCACAAAAAGCTTGTGTCAAGCATTGCTAATGCATTAGAAGCTCATATAGGGACCCTGAGTTTTGGGCCGCCAGTCTCTAGGGCTACATCTGGCAACATATCCTGGGTTTATCAGGAGCTACTGCCATCTAGTCGATTCAAATAGATTTGGACTGACTTCTTTGAGTACGGTGATGAAAATTAATAGGGGCAACCGCTATATGAAAATCATGTGTGCAGAGGAAAATACTGTACTCGCCACTCTCAAAGAAGAAACAACTAAAGGCCTCAGTCCGACCTTGTTAGAGTTCAAAATGATTAACGAGAATTTTTTGGAGAAAATAGGATGGACTCCAAATTGAGATGAGAGTTTGGGAGTGCTTTTGGGTGCCTTTAAAAAGAGATCATTGGATTGGCACTGGGCCCAAAATCACGATCACGTGGGCAAGTTGTCTTCTTTGTGTGATTATGTTAAATTATATTTCCCATATAGGAGGCCACAGAAATACGTTTTCCAATTCCCCGATCCTGCAATGAGACGAACCTTTATGCAGAAAAGATTAAACAAATGACCAGTTATGGCTGTGAAGGGTTCCTGGCTGGGGTTTCCAATGGTTGAGCGCTGCTGCCTCCTATACAGAGATAGCACTGCTACCAAGACTCTTAGACATGTTCTCACTGCATGTGGAGAGATGCTTACATATTTTTCTAGATATTATATGCATCTAGCAGAAGGATTTCGGGAGATTCAGAAGGAACTCTTGTGGTTGAATGGTATCTCGTGCTGCAGCTTGGCGAGAGCAATCGCATTAGTTAAAGTTTGGCAAGCCTTTGAGCGCGAACTTGCAAAAGTGGAATCATCGGCCATAAGTTTGTTTCTACACGTTAAATTAAACGTTAATACGGCTGACTTTGATGAATTCTTTTAGTATATAATTCTGTTGGAGAATATTTTATGTTATTTTCATTCACTGTTGTGATGTGTTTTACTTTTTTATTATGATGTTTCTATCATCTTTACTGTTGTTTTATGTGAATAGTTCGATATGAACTGGAACACAATCAAACACAGTTGCAAAAATAGTCAATCAAACTTTCAAGGCATTTACACACTTGTCTCTGAAATATCTGTCTGGGTGGGTGACTGGAAACAAAGTTGGCCAATATGGGGAAATGTTTAATTGGGCTGCAAAAGCATATTCTTAAAAATTGTGAAGTATTGTTATATTAGCATCTACTGTACAAGGATATCACAGACCCTGGTGAACTTGCAAATGCTGCTGACTATTATATGAGTACTTGTGTCCAAACAATGGCTTAGATGGGCTCATCCAAATCAGAAGAGAAGGATTCAGGGAAAAATAAAGCATACAGAGAGGGACAAAGGCTTCCACCCATCTTTCAAGAAAGTCCCCCAAAAATCTGAAGGGAAATCCCAGTCACAGAAAAGAAGAGTGGCTGCATCTCTAACAATGGGGCATCAAGACCCTCTGTACCCAATGGATGTTTTCTGTGTTGGGGCTTGACACATAGAAGGGGAGATCCAGCCTACATTGGCAAGCACCAACAGGCCATAACCAGGGCTCGGCTCATGGAAGAGGCCATAATCAGTGTGGGCATCTTAGATGATGAATGAAGGAATGGCTGAATGTTCTCTACTCACTCTGAGTCAGAATAATAATGGGTCCTTAGAGGAGGCGCCTGTTCCTTTCAATATTCAGACCTTTTTGGGGCACGCCTTTGTAAATGGGAACAAAACGTCTGCACTGTGTGACACAGTTTCTAGTCGCACTTTTGCCAGGTGAAAAGGGTGCAAGGTGGGCAGTATATCCCGACCCTGATGTCAATGTCAGATGGTTTTATGCCATCAGCCAGTGCTCATAGGTAATTGTAGAGTTTAGTTGGAGTCGCAAAACCTCCACGCATTGAGTTGCCGTAAAAATTTCAATAGGGTGTCTGTTGGGTGATGACCACCCTGATCCAGATATAGTGTAGCACTCACTAGATCAAAGGGGTGGGGCCAGCATTTTAGAGGACTTAGGCCCTGATGCTCTACCTGCTGGATAGTATGAGAGACAGATTTCGCAGTTAGTACAACGTCCTGATCCAAAGTCCACTTGGTCATCTGCTCTTACCGAAGATTGACCATTGGCTACTCGCATACCTGCTGTGCAAGAAAAGGACTAAGTGATCCTCAAGTTGCCTATGGTATAGAAAAGGAACCTGAGATGGAGGCTGGGTAAAGAGGGACAAGCCTACTCTAGCGGATCACCGGAAGCAGGCAGATGAGCAAGCTCAGGGAGAGGCCCCTGGGTTTTTCAAAGTGAACTGGAAGAATGGTCTTCTGTACAGAGAGAGCAATCATTCTGAGGCAGGGTGCTACCAGAGATTTTGTGTTCCCCAGTGCCATAGGAAGTTTCTACTGGACTTGGCTCATGGCATGCCTTTGGCAGCTTACTTAGGAGTGACAAATACATCTGACATCTTGTCAGCCCATTGTATGGGCCTCAGATGGGTGTAAAACTAAAGGAGTTTGTGGACACCTGCCCACCTTGCCAACTTCCGGTAAATCAGGGAGCACAACCAAGGCCCTCTCAATTATATTACCAGGGTCTGGACAGCATTTCAAGAGGATAGGGATGGGTATTATGTGTCTTTTGGATCCGCAGACCACCTCAGGGAACTGGTACATTTTAGTGGTGGTAGCCAATGCTGCTCAGTCCCCCGAAACAGTCCCCTTGAGGATCATCAAAGGCCTTGTGGCAGAAAGGCCTTGTTTGGTATATTTTCTCATGTGTTGTTCCCAAGAAAGTAATTTCTTTCAGGATATGAAACTTCATATATGCATATATGAAGGCAATGTGGAAGGCGGGGGGAGTAACTTATAGGTTCCTTAGAGCATTATATCCCCAAACCAATGGGCTTGTGGAGGGATTCAACAAGACCCTGAAAGGCATGATCGGTGCGTTGGAAAGCACCTGCTGAGAAAATGGGATGTTCTCCTATCATGCCTACTGTTCACTTACAGGGAGGTACCACAGAACAGAGTAGGATTCTGTCCCTTTGAACCTCTGTCTGCTCACCCGTTTAAGGGTCTCCTAAGTCTAGGGAGAGAACCACTGCTCACAACATAGTGGATTATGTGCTTAGTTTAATGTCCAAAATGGCCGATTACAAGTAACAGTATGAGAGAAATGAGGAGGCCAGTCATGAATTCATGAAGCAGTGACATATCCAGAACGCAGTTGTAACCTGGTACACTCCAGACACTTGATCTGGGTAGCAGAACCTGTCAAGCCCAACATACTTCAGGATAGGGGTAGTGGACCCTACGCACTACTTCAAAATCTCAGTAAGTTTCATTACCTCATTGGCACAAAGTCTCCTAGGACTACAGCTTTTTTATGTCAATTCGCTGACATCCCATTACAGCAGGGATGACTTGGTGCTAGGATTGGTGACATATGGCGGGTCTATGGAGGAAACACGTCTCCTCCCCCATTTACTACATACATAAGCCACATACAGGTCCCTAGAGGGCGAGAAAGCCACCTCTGACCTGACTGAAAAACAACTACAAGATTGTCATCATCTGCTAGGGCAGCTCCTGGGTAGTTTCACTGTCTCCAGGAGGCACACACTGGTGTGGCCATGACATTGGCACAGGAGACAATGCGCTGATGAAAAGCAGAATTCAACAGGTTTGACAAGGTTAAGTCAAGGAGTAAGTCTCCAAGATGTTGTCGGTAGGAGTAATTGAATCATATGTAGACCATAACCAAGCCTTGTTGTGCTGTTCCCAAAAGGTCCAGCAATGGGACAACAGAAGCCCGTTTTTCTGTGGGCTACAGAGGGATGAACTCTGTGATGAAGACCGATGCTCACGTCATACTTGGAAAAGTTGAGCTGATTAATAATGTGGGCACTGCCAAGCACATGAATACCTTTCGCATTTTAGATCAAGTTTAGCAAGCTAAACATTTTAACTTCATCGAGCTCATGGAAATAAGAAAAGTGCTTATAAAAATGAAAGAAGGGAAATGTGGGTTTCCCCATAGTCAGTCCATCCACAACCCAATAAAGGTTTTGCTCACCCCCGGCTACAGTCTATGAACCTGCATCCAAGCTCTAAATACCACATCCTGAATGTGCTCACTCCTCAGCAATCCACAGCTGTGTTTTACACACTTTAGTCATGCTCTGCACTATGCATGCCATGTTCTGCTCACTTCTATCCAGTAGATCGGCACAGCACTCCTTTCAACCGTCCTGTCTCACCCACGTCTACTCTGAACCACCCTGCCTAACCACCCGAGCAATCTTACCTCACCCATCTTTACCACCACCGACACTGCATCACCCCTTTCTACACACACCCATCTGCCTAACTCCTCTCTATCCCTACCTTAGCACCTTGCTTCACCCATCTCTATCATTCTCACCCCCCACTCCGCTTCACTGCTCTGTATCATCTCTGCCCTGTACCCACAACTGCACTGCTTCACCCCTCAGCACCCCACCCACCCTACCTTATCTAGATTCACCCAACCTGCCTCCCTCCTCTCTACCTCTGCCTACCCCCACCCACCATGCATTGCCCTTCTCTTCCCCGACAACTCTGTATCAGCACACACACCCACAGACGCTTTCTATACCCACCCTTCTTCCCTCACAGAATTATAATCCCATCCATCCACCCACCCTGCCTTAACACTCTGTACTCTAACCCACCCAATCGGTCTCACCTCTGTCTACTCTCACCAATCGTGCCTCACACTACACTACGTCCACTGTGCCTCACACATCTGACTCCGCACCCCTCTGTACCCTCACCAGTGCTTACTCATTCATCAGTAATCTCTGTGTACCCTCACCTCTCTCAACATACCTAACCTCTCTCTAACCCAACTCACCCAACTGGCCTGACCCTTCTCTTCTTACCGCTCTCTAACCCCATCAAACCTTCCCTCACTGAACTCTACCTCACCATCCTGTCTTACCTCCACCCTCTAACAACTTCCCTGGCTCAGCCCCCCCCTAACCCACCCACCCTACATTACCTACTTCCACCAACCCAATAAGCCCCTCTACCACCACCCACCATGTCAGCCCCCTCTACCTCCACCCTCCCTGCATCACCACCCTCATCTATCGCCACTGCTTCCCCCCTCCATATAACCACCACTGATCATCCCTCACCCTTCTCTATTCATTACAACCTACCCTGCCTCACGGCTCTCTACTCTCAACCACCCACCCTGCCTCACCCACTCTACTCCCACCCACCCTGCCTCACTCTCTCTTCTCTCTACTTTCATCCACCCAAGCCGCCTCAACTCTCTTTACTCTCAATCAACCTGCCTCACCCCTCTATATAGCAATCCTTCCTGTCCCCTCTGCATTCTCTCCCCTATGCACTTCCATCTGCCCTTGCACACTACTGTACCCTTACCTCTCCATGCCAAAACCCACCCACACTGCCTCATCCCTCTACCTCCACCCATCATCCTGCCTCAGAACTCTCTACATCCACCCACCCACCATGCACTACCCCTCTCGAAACCCACAAACAGCATGCTTCACCCAGGTCTACCCTTACCGTGCCACCCTGACTCACTCCTCGTTACACCCACCAACCTTGCCTCACCCATCATTGCACCCACCCTGTCCCAACCCTCCTTAAATAGCCCCAGCCTGCCTAACCCCTTTCAACAACCATCCATCCCCCCTGCCTTACCCCTCTCAAGCCCCATCGACCCACCCTGCCCCACCCCATCTACAGTCACCCTATGTCACTGGTTCCTAAACCTACCCTGTTTCACCCCTCTTTATAAATGCCTTACTTCTTTTTATAATCACCAACCCTGCTTCGAGCCTTTTTATGCATACTTAGAAACTCTGACCCAAAACTCTCAACCCACACCCATCCACCCTGTGGTACTCCTTGCACCCCCACCTACCCACCTAGACTCAACCTTTTCTATCCCCACCCTGCCTCATGACTTTCTTCCCCACCCACACACTCTGCCTCCCTATCTCTACCCATATTCACCTTCTGCGTCACCCGCTCCGAACCCACCCACCCTGCCTCTCTCTCTCTGCACCCATGCACCCTCAATCCTCATCCCCACTCCATTACACACCCTACCTCGACCTCAGGCCCCAGCTCCCTTACAATACCTTGCCCTTCCCCACCACATCCCTGCCCACCCTCTTTCCTCACCTCAGACTACCAAACCTAGCTCACCAACACTACCCCCACCCAACCATAGCTCGTCATGCCTACACTAGCTCGCCAATGGCTACTGACACCCACCCACCCTAGCTCACCCATCCTTATCACTGACAATAGAAGCCCCCCATCATTAGCATGTGTATTCCTCCCTGCTCCCACCCTCTAGCTCCGTGGCACCCTCTCACGCAAGCTTACTCTGCTCTTTCCCATCCCAGTTCACCTCTGACATGAATTAATGACCCCCATGCACTGTGTGCACAGAGACAGATAATGATCTATCTGTCACACAGCTCATCACAGTTGTGTTGGGGGGATTGTTGTCGAACAAACATCTCCTTCCTGAAGTTTCTTTTTTGGCCTGTCCTGGTGTCTGTCCTGGTTAAATGTGTTTTTGTTGCCATTTTTTTTAAGGATGGTGGGGATGTCCTTTGCTATTGGGTAGGTATACTTTGCGAATATCTTCATTTCAAGCAATTTGTTTCAGAGGATGTATGCCTAATGCTGTTTTTTTAGTCAAACGTTATCCGTTCGAAGTTTTTATGCTCAATTTGTTTTATAGAAAGCACAGAGACCAGCTTTAAACCATGCTTCCCCTACCCGATCACCCTGCCCACTCACTCAAATATTGCCTAATCCTAGCGTGCCATCTACATTTTCTTTCTAGCCAAAAATCGAGCAGGAAATAAATTGAAATTAAATAGTAAAAAAAATGTTTTCAAAAATGATGAATACAACTACCACAGTTATAGGGCACACACGGACTTCCTGCCATTCTAGATCTAATGCACAGGTCCGAATTATAGAAATTTGTATTATTTAAAAAAATGTACATCTGGAGTTTGGCTCGGCTGATATTAGAATTTTTGGCTGCATACACATGTTCTAGGTAAGGGCTCAGTCTATGGTGGAAATTTCAAAAATGAATGCTACTCTGCCAGTGCATTTCAGTGCAGAAAACTCTCATGCCTCCTGAAAGCTGGCAAGTATTCACAACTGAACATAACACTTCTTTTAACAATGAATGTATTAGTAATATTTACATTTGCTTTCTTTGCTTCTCTATACAAGCTTACATTAAAAATATTAATTTCCATTGTTTCACTCATTAGTGTTCTTTCCTTTTCTTCAAAATATCTGGGTTTTCAGTATATTTAATTATAGGTAAGCGAGAACCTTGCAAGTGACAAATCACTAGACGCTTGATTTTGCACTACCAAAACGCCGGCATGCAGTTTCTGTCAGTAGCTAGGTGGTGTCCTGTGATTGGCTTTAAAGGGGCACATGGAGAGAGGAATAATGGCATAGGACCACTCAATGAGTATCCAGATATTGAACGAAATAAATTAATTGGGATTGTGCAGGCAACACTGTTTTGGAATATATCATACTACACTTTATGCTGAATGATTGTCAAACGAAGACTACCAAAATATGTACTGGCATTACCTCAGCCAGTTCACTTCAACTACCAAAGCCCTGAGATACTTAGTGGCTCAGCTTTTTTTTTAATACCCTCTACTCTATAAGCATTAACTGGTTTGGAGTCTGTGTTTATAACCAAATGAAAAGAATATATATCTTTATTCTGTCTAATTGTATACCAGTGCAGCATGGCTTTCCTCCAAATGCCTGTGTCCAGTGGTCCCTATTGTTACTTTGCCCAAAACTCACTTATAGGGGGACAACAGGACTACAAATGGTAGTAAAACTAGGGCTGTTAAGGCACTGACCACAATAAATACACAATCTAGTTAATATTAGTAGCAGATAGATTTTACTCTTTACCTTTCTGCACCCTCTTGTATACAGGTGGTACAGTACCTAGACCTCAACTAATTCATATTGACGACTGACATCCTGCTCTACGCAGTGGATCAGGGTTTTAATAATGTATACGCATCAACTGAAATGGAGCCGAGGTGTGTACATCTGTATGGAAAAAGATTTTTCAAACTTTATATGAGACACATAAAATAGTCTCCACCCTTGCAGGCGGGAATCACATTGATATTGCCTGCACCCAGTTGATAGAGGGTTTCCCAGGCAACAGGAATTGCGGCCACCTAAATTCCATGTGTTTGAAAGGACTTTTTCATCACATCCGTGTCCACACAAAGTGGGAGTAATACATGTTATAGTAATATCATGTTGTGCAATACAATATTTAAAGCAGGGCCGTCTAACTTGGTACTGTGTGTAGCATACACTAGAATGGGGCCCCCAAGTTTACATCCTGATATGTACATTCTGTTACATCTACTCACTAAATCTACAAGCCCAGTAGCATTGGTGAGTATTTTTTATGAGAGGCAAGTACCATTTGTACGACACTCGACCTTGCTGGCGAGTATGGTGATGTTAGAAACATATTCATCATTTACTGCAAACACACTTTGCAGTAAATGGCAAATACAAGTTTCACTCTGCATGCTTGAAAGCATTGCACCTAATAGGAAGTGTGCTTATGACGACATGCACCATTTTACAAAAAGCAGTGGTAAATATTGTATCACCAGTTACCTTGGGGCAAGTGCATTTTTCTTAGGTCGATTATGTAAACTAAGGCACTCGCCCTGCAGTTCTATTGGGATTTTTAAGAATTTGCAATGCCTGTGTTAGGTTGCTGAAGTTGAGTGCGCCATAAAATAAGTCTGCTTAAGGAAAGAAGTCAAGATCGCAAATCGTATATCGTCCTATCACCCTCTTAGACTGCCCAGGCAAGATTTTCGCTCGGTTATTGCTTACAGAATCCAACAAATGGCGAACAAAGGCAAATTTAAGGGATCCTTTCCACACAGGTTTCTTACCAGGTTTGGTAACAGCCATCTACTTGATTTCTCTAAACTCTATTATACAGTGTGAAAAACAATGGAAACAGCCAATCTATGTCACCTTCATAGATTTTCACTCTGGCTTTGATTCAGTCCCCAGAGAGCTACTATTAATAAAATTACTAAGTCTAGGGTGTCCATGGTTCATATTAAATGGCTACTTGAATTGCATTCAGGCACCAGCTTCCAGATTCGCCTAAGTGGCAATGGCCTTCTATCTAATGCAATTGAAACAGCTCGTAGGCTGAAGCAAGGCTGCTTATTGGCTTCGGCAGTTTTTAATTTCTTTATCGTCGATATAAGCGCCTGTATCAAATGGTTGATAAACGATGCACGTAGATTGAAGGGAACGCCACTAAATTGGCTCTTGTATGCAGTCGATATGATCTTGATCTCTAAAACACCAAAAGGCCTTTAACTGCTGTTAAAAGCCCTAGACAACTATGCCCGGAATAACTGCATTACAATAAACACAACCAAAACCCAAATAATCTAATTTGGAAATCTAAAGCAAAGAACTATGCAGCTTCCGTGACAATTGCAAAATATCAAATTATAAGTAGTCTCAATTTACACATATCTAGGAGTAATCGTTAATAATCATCCAATGGACATTCCATATGAAGAAACCCAAAAAACAAATATTTACAGCAACATCTCAAACCAGAATCATTAGAGCCAAATATTGTAAATTTACAATTGGACCAATAATTACAGATTATAAAAAGAAAGTGACACCCATCCGACTGTATGGTACAGAAACAAGAAGATGGGAGCCATATTGATACTGGTCCAAAATTGAAGGCTCGTACTGAAAAAAAGTTATATGCCTACCTCTGTCTGAGTCCATTGCGATAATCAGATACGAATTAGGCTTGATTTCCTTACATGCATTCTATAAATGTAAATTATGTTCATTGTATAGGAAATGTATTATGATTGAAAGTAAGAATGTACTCCTAGTTCTAATAGCAGACTATCTGAAAACCTCTAATAATATTTTTGCAAAAGTTATGGCGAACTAAGGCGCAAAAAGATTTGCAAGATGCGGATATCTCAATCAGTCTTTTAATTGAGAATCCAAACAAAGCAAAACATAAGCTCTGGGAATATGACTGGGCTAAAACCAGAGAGCAATGTATGAGATATAAATATTTCAGTCAGAACCCTTTTGCCTATAAAAGATATTCAACAACAGCAGCATACTTGCTAAAGTCGCCAAATCCTCAGCATCGTGCAGACTTTTTGCGCTTCAGGCTAAATCTGTGGCCAACTAAAGAAGTCCCATGTAAACGAAAAATTGAACATCAGATAAACATAATGTGTCGTTTTTGTCATCAAGCACCAGAAACTCTGAGGCATCTGGTGACAGATTGTCATGAGCTATTAGCTCAAAATTGTGTTTATTTCAAGTGCCCTTTTGAAGAGTATGTGAACCTAACCCACCTACAGCTGTGGGAAGCACTGTTTCATGCTGACAGGAGATTGGTCAGATATGCCATTATAAACTATTTAAAGAAGTTGAACTTAAAGGGAAATGTATAACAGCTATTAATGTAAAGTCTGATAAGATGTTAGGGTAAGGGCGTCTAACATGCAAAGAGGACTTTATCGTCAAGCCACTTTTGATGTAGCAAGACATTAAGGGGCTGATTCATGGAATTTGTGCACTGAAAAAACAGGGATTTGTGCGCCATTCTGCCCGCAAATCCCTATTTAACAAATGGGGATTTGCGGGCAGAATGGCGCACAAATCCCCGTTTTTCGGCGCACAAATTCCATGAATCAGCCCTTTAATCTTAATGTTCATGAATTTTATGAAAAATGTGATATGAGAACTCTGAATTTATTCTTTTTATGTAAAGAATATTGCTTGATTATTTTTATCTTTACATTTGTTTCTTGTATAGATTATCTTTTGTGTTTTTATTTAAATTTTACACGTTGAAAGGTTGACACTAATGCCAGCCAAACAACGTTAATAAAAAAAAAAAAAGAATCCAGTGAAATACGCTCTGACATGACTTTAGGCAGCCAGACCCATTTATTTACCTGACATTGAAATAAAAGAGAGCATAAATAAAAAACAAAATAAAGTCTGTAGTGTCTGCTGGGAAAAAAAAACATCCAATGGATGTTTCTCCCCTGATCTACTAGAGCGTTGTTCCAAGAAACACACAGTCCTCTCCAACTGGTAATTCTAGAGAATATCAAAGGAATACAAAAAAAGCCATTATCCATGCCAAAGCCTCCTCTTTCAACTCCAGAATTGCCAATGCCAACTCTGATTCCGAAGAAATCTTCGCCCTATTCAGAGAATTGGAAACTCCCACCTCCTCACCCCAGGGCATAACCAAAGATAAAGTTTGGTGTGCTAACATCAAATCCGCCATGCTTAACAGGTTAGGTTCCCTCCACAACAAAATAATAGCCAACCAACACTTCGCCAACCTTCAAAATCCATCTCACAGGCCAGACCTCAACACCAAGGTCCTGGACACCCCCCTTTTTGCATTCAGGGATGTCAATGAAACATCCATTATCATCCTCTTGAAGAACATCAAACTCTCCAAGTGCAAAGGGGATATCTGTCCCGCTACTCTCATCAAAGATCGTGCAGACACTCTTGCACCCTTTCTCACTGCGTTCATTTACGCATCCTTTGCATCAGGTTCCCTCCCATCTAATCTTAAGGCAACCTGGGTACGCCCTCTCCTGAAAAATTCCTCACTAGACCCCCCACATCCTTAATAACTACAGACCCATTACCACAGTTCCCTTCCTCCTACAAATCCAGAACAAAGCTGCCTACTTACAAGTCTAACAGTTCCTGGAAGCCAACAACATCCTAGTCATCCAACAATCCGGTTTCTTTTTTTTTTTTTTTTTTTTATTTGTTTAGTCGTATAACAACTTTTCAAATTATTTACACAATGTATACCAACATTTCTCTTCAGTTCATAATACAAATAATTTTCTATCAACACTCTCTATGATAGAAAACGAACATAAAATGAAATATCACATAATCACCAATTAGAACAATAAAAAAACAGTTACTGATAATAATGACACTTCCTGATAAATCAACCAAATTAAAAAGAAGGTCATAGAATAAAAAAAGCAAAAGGAATGAAATACTACATCACCAGCATTACAGTTTACTCCATTATCCCTGGAATAAAATTGAATTACATTTGTCATTGTTTTATGATTTACAAAACAGGATGTTCATCCTCACTTAGGAGGGTATCCGGCAATACCAGGTCTAAAAATTGGACAATTGCTATTTGTATTGAAGTTCTAGGGTTGGAGAAAAGTGTTTGCCATTTTTGAAATTGGGTTAGATGATTCTGAAACATCAATTTATCCTTGAAGCATCTGCTTCTTGCCTCACTTACTGCTTCGTAATCTGTCAGCAAATGTTGCACAGTTTCCATCTGATTTGTGTTCTCACAATACCGGCAATAGTTTTGCTCATTTGTAATAATTTTTCTCCTACATAATATGTCACGAGTGATGTGTAAATTCAACCTAAATTTCATGTACTTCCTCCTGAGTTGAGGGCACGGAAATTTTCCAAGATAAGTTGCCATTATCCCATGCTTCTTCACTCCAAACAGGAGAACTTTGAAGTCTTTATATGTTGTACATTTTGTTATGTTTTCTGCCCAGTCATACTGAAATATTTTAACTTTTGCTCGATTGGGATTCGATATGAGTAAATCAATGGATATGGCTGCATCACTAGGAGCATTTAAAACATGATTACGCCATTTCCATGGAAAGAGGTTGTTTGACGTAAGTAAATTGTGAGCAACAACCTTCAGAATAGTTGGAATCTCTAGACCAGTAAGCGCTTTTCGAAGGGAAGCGCATTGTTTCCACAACACCTGTGAATAAAGAGATGTGAGACCCAGCTCAAAGCGAATCAGCGCTATGGGTGTACATGTCGGGAGTTGTATTACTTGCTTCCAATAGGAGGACTCTATGCCATCCCAGAATATACGATCTTTAGGGAGGCAAGCTTCAACACCATATAATAAAATGGGTGATACCTTCATCTTATAGAACATAATGATGTGTTTCATTGAAAACTTCCCAAACTTGCGAAGAAGTATTCACGATTGAGATACCAATGACTGTAGCTTATTTCTTACTTCGCACTTGTATTGCGATAGTGTCTTTTTATGTTGTATAATTACACCTGGATATCGATACTGGTCAACAATATGAATTTTGCACTGCTGCAATTGCCATTTGTGATCGCTTGCCTTAAAATTTCTCTTCGGGTTACAGATAACTATTTGACTTTTTTGTGTATTGATGTTAAGGTTGTTGGCCTGAGCATAACTGCCAAGTTGTTGTAGCATGTTTTGCAATCCCCGTGGGGTCTGTGATAGTAGAACTAAGTCGTCCGCATATAACAAATACGGGACTTTTTGCGTACCTATCTTAGGTGGATCTCCCACACAATTGGTCAAAAATTCACCGATTTCTAATATATAGAAATTGAACAGGAAGGAAGCCATGGCACATCCCTGCTTTAAACCCCTTTGAGTAACTATCCTTGGTGATAGTATCCCATCAAGGGTTACACGCACTTGCATGGATGTGTTTGAGTGGAGCAGTATAATTAAGGATAACAGGGTGTGAGGATAATCGTGCTCTCTGAGTTTAAGAAAGAGTCACTCACGATCAATTGAGTCAAAAGCGGCTCTAAAATCAATAAATCCCAGATATAACGGTTGTCTTTGCACTAGTTGTTGGGCTTGCACCATAGTAAGAGCGAAAATATTTGGAATGGTCCCCAAACCTCTCACAAAACCTGACTGGAACGGATCTCGCAATGATTTCCTTTCAACCCACTCATTCAGTTCCCTCAGTAAGATTCTGCAGAAGATTTTTCCTGGGGCGTCCAATAATGAGATCGGGCGATAACTATCCGGAGACAGTCGGTTGCCCTTTTTATAAACTGGTACCGTTATTGCCATGTAGGTGGTAATTTTTGATGATAATTGACAGCTGTGAAGATGTGGAAGAGAAATGGAAGCCCATAATTTAGGGTGCCTTTGCATGGCAAAATTGGACAAACCATCCGGGCCAACTGCCTTGGACTTACTGGCCGTAGTTTTGAGTTGCAGTATCTCCGACTCATCGAACGAAAGGTTGAAGGGTGCTAAGATGCCAGATGTGTGCGAGGGGGAACTATTAATTGGTGCTGCATAGAGTTCACTAAAATGCTTAACCCATGTGTGTGTATCAACTGCAGAGGACTGAATACAGACCTGATGCTGTCCAAGGGATTGATTCAAAGCCGCCCACATCTTAGAAATGTTTTTACTAGCAAGCGTTTTTAACATTTCAGCTCCGTCTTTCTGATAAAGCAATCCTCGATGACACTTAACCCAATTCTTAAAGCTGTTACGCAGCTTCTTTACCATTTTCGTTCTGATTGCAGGGGGATGCCTGGCGAGCTTCCTTACCTCTGCCCGATAGGCAGTTTTTCTCATACGTGCGAAGTTGTCAAATGTGTGTAAGTGACTCTGTTGTGAATTAGTAAGACTTTTTCAGGCCGATTCATGGAATAATTAGTGCGGCGCAAGTGGCCAAAAACATGTGAATCGCAGTGGAGTAGCGAAAATCGCATTGCAAGTGTGAAAATCGCACGAAAAGCAGCGCACATCGATTCATGGAAGGCCGTGCGCGAGAAAACCATCAGATGTGCGATAAAAAAGTGCGCGACGCACGTTGGCGCACAGGCCATCTAACTGCGTGCGCCAGGTCACAGCGAAAATCGCACAGGCCACAGCGAAAATCGCACATAGCGCGGCGCACGCAACAAAAGTAGGCGGAACACGGGGCGTAACAGTCGGAATGGGGAACAACTTGCCAAAATGTGGGCGTCACGGGGGAAGTACAGGGTACAAGTGCGCGGAACGCCCACACGCTCGCCTACAACACGTATTCATGGAATAGAATAGGGCAAAAAAGCACACGCTCAAACCAGCGCACAGGCACAAACACGACCGCCACAAGAAAGCAGGCGGTAGCGTCTCTGCGCCTGTAAGAAATGTGCGCCAAAAGGTGCGCCAACAAATAGCACCTATATACAGCCATGATGAATGTCCTATACTGTGGCCCTCCAGGACAAATGACGTGCAAAGGGGTACCCACAAACACGGACACCCGCTGACAAAAAATACGTGTGCGTGTATACAGGGGTGCGCGGGAAGTCTCACACGCGATTTGTCAGGGTACTTGGATTTCAGGGGTGCGCAGGAAGTTCCACACGCGATTTGTCAGGGTATGTGGATTTCAGGGGTGCGCGGGAAGTTCCACATGCGATTTGTCAGGGTACGTGGATTTCAGGGGTGCGCGGGAAGTTCCACACGCGATTTGTCAGGGTACGTGGATTGCAGGGGTGCGCGGGAAGTTCCACACGCGATTTGGCCGGGTACGTGGATTTCAGGGGTGCGCGGGAAGTTCCACACGCGATTTGTCAGGGTACGTGGATTTCAGGGGTGCGCGGGAAGTTCCACACGCGATTTGGCCGTGTACGTGGATTTCAGGGGTGCGCGGGAAGTTCCACACGCGATTTGGCCGGGTACGTGGATTTCAGGGGTGCGTGGGAAGTTCCACACTCGATTTGTCAGGGTACGTGGATTTCAGGGGTGCGCAGGAAGTTCCACACGCGATTTGTCAGGGTACGTGGATTGCAGGGATGCGCGGGAAGTTCCACACTTGATTTGTCAGGGTATGTGGATTTCGGGGGTGCGCGGGAAGTTCCACACGCGATTTGGCCAGGTACGTGGATTTCAGGGGTGCGCGTGAAGTACCACACGCGATTTGTCAGGGTACGTGGATTGCAGGGGTGCGCGGGAAGTTCCACACGCGATTTGTCAGGGTACGTGGATTTCAGGGGTGCGCGGGAAGTTCCACACGCGATTTGGCCGTGTATGTGGATTTCAGGGGTGCGCGGGAAGTTCCACACGCGATTTGGCCAGGTACGTGTATTTCAGGGGTGCGCGGGAAGTTCCACATGCGATTTGTCAGGGTACGTGGATTTCAGGGGTGCGCGGGAAGTTCCACACGCGATTTGGCCGTGTACGTGGATTTCAGGGGTGCGCGGGAAGTTCCACACGCGATTTGGCCGGGTACGTGGATTTCAGGGGTGCGCGGGAAGTTCCACACGCGATTTGTCAGGGTATGTGGATTTCAGGGGTGCACGGGAAGTTCCACACGCGATTTGGCCGTGTACGTGGATTTCAGGGGTGCGCGGGAAGTTCCACACGCGATTTGGCCGGGTACGTGGATTGCAGGGGTGCGCGGGAAGTTCCACACTTGATTTGTCAGGGTACGTGGATTTCAGGGGTGCGCGGGAAGTTCCACACGCGATTTGGCCGGGTACGTGGATTTCAGGGGTGCGCGTGAAGTACCACACGCGATTTGTCAGTGTACGTGGATTGCAGGGGTGCGCGGGAAGTTCCATACGCGATTTGTCAGGGTACGTGGATTTCAGGGGTGCGCGGGAAGTTCCACACGCGATTTGGCCGTGTACATGGATTTCAGGGGTGCGCGGGAAGTTCCACACGCGATTTGGCCGGGTACGTGGATTTCAGGGGTGCGCGGGAAGTTCCACACGCGATTTGTCAGGGTACGTGGATTTCAGGGGTGCGCGGGAAGTTCCACACGCGATTTGGCCATGTACGTGGATTTCAGGGGTGCGCGGGAAGTTCCACACGCGATTTGGCCGGGTACGTGGATTTCAGGGGTGCGCGGGAAGTTCCATACGCGATTTGTCAGGGTTCGTGGATTTCAGGGGTGCGCGGGAAGTTCCACATGCGATTTGGCCGTGTACGTGGATTTCAGGGGTGCGCGGGAAGTTCCACACGTGATTTGGCCGGGTACGTGGATTTCAGGGGTGCGCGGGAAGTTCCACACGCGATTTGGCTGGGCACGTGTATGACAGGGGTACGCGGGAAATTCTACACGCGATTTGGCTGTGTGCTCCCAGGTATTCCCTGTACACCCTCCACGGCCCCCGCAGACAGCACACACCACAGGGGACTACCCTGCACACCTGCTCATGTCACCCAGCACCCCCACCCCCAGCATCCAGGGGCACCCTCCACCAGGCTCCCACTCATGTCTCCCACCACCCCCACCCCCCAGCATCCAGGGGCACCCTCCACCAGGCCCCCACTCATGTCTCCCACCACCCCCACCCCCCAGCAGTGCAGGGGTAGCCTCCACCAGGCCCCCACCCATGTCTCCCACCACACCCACCCCCCAGCATCCAGAGGCACCCTCCACCAGGCCCCCACCCATGTCTCCCACCACCCCTACCCCCCAGCCACCAGGGGCAGCCTCCACCAGGCCCCCACCCATGTCTCCCACCACCCCCACCCCCCAGCAGTGCAGGGGCACCCTCCACCAGGCCCCCACTCATGTCTCCCACCACCCCCACCCCCCAGCAGTGCAGGGGCAGCCTCCACCAGGCCCCCACTCATGTCCCCTATCACCCCCACCCCCCAGCAGTGCAGGGGCACCCTCCACCAGGCCCCCACCCATGTCTCCCACCACCCCCACCCCCCAGCATCCAGGGGCACCCTCCACCAGGCCCCCACCCATGTCTCCCACCTTCCCCACCCCCCAGCCACCAGGGGCAGCCTCCACCAGGCCCCCACCCATGTCTCCCACCACCCCCACCCCCCAGCAGTGCAGGGGCACCCTCCACCAGGCCCCCACTCATGTCTCCCACCACCCCCACCCCCCAGCAGTGAAGGGGCAGCCTCCACCAGGCCCCCACTCATGTCCCCTATCACCCCTACCCCCCAGCAGTGCAGGGGCACCCTCCACCAGGCCCCCACCCATGTCTCCCACCACCCCCACCCCCCAGCCACCAGGGGCAGCCTACAACAGGCCCCCACTCATGTCTCCCACCACCCCCACCCCCCAGCAGTGCAGGGGCAGCCTCCACCAGGCCCCCACCCATGTCTCCCACCACCCGCACCCCCCAGCATCCAGGGGCACCCTCCACCAGGCCCCCACCCATGTCTCCCACCACCCCCACCCCCCAGCCACCAGGGGCAGCCTCTACCAGGCCCCCGCTCATGTCTCCCACCACCCCCACCCCCCAGCAGTGCAGGGGCACCCTCCACCAGGCCCCCACCCATGTCCCCTATCACCCCCACCCCCCAGCAGTGCAGGGGCACCCTCCACCAGGCCCCCACTCATATCTCCCACCACCCCCACCCCCCAGCCACCAGGGGCAGCCTACACCAGGCCCCCACTCATGTCTCCCACCACCCCCACCCCCCAGCAGTGCAGGGGCAGCCTCCACCAGGCCCCAACCCATGTCTCCCACCACCCCCACCCCCCAGCATCCAGGGGCACCCTCCACCAGGCCCCCACTCATGTCTCCCACCACCCCCACCCCCCAGCAGTGCAGGGGCAGCCTCCACCAGGCCCCCACTCATGTCCCCTATCACCCCCACCCCCCAGCAGTGCAGGGGCACCCTCCACCAGGCCCCCACCCATGTCTCCCACCACCCCCACCCCCAGCCACCAGGGGCAGCCTACACCAGCCCCCACTCATGTCTCCCACCACCCCCACCCCCCAGCACTGCAGGGGCAGCCTCCACCAGGCCCCCACCCATGTCTCCCACCACCCCCACCCCCCAGCATCCAGGGGCACCCTCCACCAGGCCCCCACCCATGTCTCCCACCACCCCCACCCCCCAGCCACCAGGGGCAGCCTCCACCAGGCCCCCACTCATGTCTCCCACCACCCCCACCCCCCAGCAGTGCAGGGGCACCCTCCACCAGGCCCCCACCCATGTCCCCTATCACCCCCACCCCCCAGCAGTGCAGGGGCACCCTCCACCAGGCCCCCACTCATGTCTCCCACCACCCCCACCCCCCAGCATCCAGGGGCACCCTCCACCAGGCCCCCACTCATGTCTCCCACCACCCCCACCCCCCAGCCACCAGGGGCAGCCTCCACCAGGCCCCCACTCATGTCTCCCACCACCCCCACCCCCAGCCACCAGGGGCACCCTCCACCAGGCCCCCACCCATGTCTCCCACCACCCCCACCCCCCAGCCACCAGGGGCACCCTCCACCAGGCCCCCACCCATGTGTCCCACCACCCCCACCCCCCAGCCACCAGGGGCAGCCTCCACCAGGCCCCCACTCATGTCTCCCACCACCCCACCCCCCAGCCACCAGGGGCACCCTCCACCAGGCCCCCACCCATGTCGACCACCACCCCCACCCCCCAGCCACCAGGGGCAGCCTCCACCAGGCCCCCACTCATGTCTCCCACCACCCCGCCCCCCAGCAGTGCAGGGGCAGCCTCCACCAGGCCCCCACCCATGTCCCCTATCACCCCCACCCCCTGCAGTGCAGGGGCACCCTCCACCAGGCCCCCACCCATGTCCCCCTGCACCCAGGTCCTCACAATTACCAACCATGTGCGTAATGGTCAGCCTCCACAGCCAAAAGGCCCTACCAAGTAACCCATTCACCCACATGGAAATGGAAATTACATGTTACACCCCCAACGTACATAAAGCAAATGAACCCATGTCTGTCACACACAATGGTTGCAAATGAATTGGAAAACACCCAACATGACATGCATGAAACCAATGAGATGATACCACACAGTGAAGTATGAAAACAAAATTGTATTAAAAAATATGAATGCAAATGAAATGAAACAAACTACAATGCCAATGAAAGAAAGAAAAGGTGCATGTCCGTCCAAAAAAATTAAAAACACCAAATCCAAAAAAAATGTACTTCAAAGTCACATTAAAAATGAAATCAATCCGACAGAAAAAAAAAAATCCAAACACCATTGCTCCATGGAGAAGAAATAAAAAATTAAAAAATAAAACAATCCAATGAAGAACTATGTACAAAATATCCAAGGGTCCATGAGCCCAACTGAACAAAGGAAACCTACAAAAAACCCTAACAAAAATGCAACTATATACAAAAAGTGGAGCTGTGTCCATCGACTCCAAATCATAAGAATAAACAAATGAAACCTAAAACTAAAGAACTATATACAAAGGCGGCGGGCAAGTCCAGCGGCTCACTCCGTAGTGTTCCGGGCCAGGGCATCATCAAACTCCTCGTCTATGTCCCGGAGGCGGTCCTGTTCCATGGCCCCGAGGGTCCGCAGGGACGACGCCATCTGCTCCTCCAACCCCCTGCGGATTGCCTCGAGGCACTCGGCCCGCCTCAGGGCCCTCCGCATGGAGTTCCTGCCCTGACGCCAATTCGGAACCCCACCATGCCACCCGAGGTAAGATATAACACAGCCCACATTACAACCCGGGGCATAGTGGAGTGCACATTCGGAGTGCTAAAGTCACGCTTTCACTCCCTTGACCGTTCTGGCGGGCAGCTGTTATACGCTCCCCCAGTAGTGTGCAGGATCATAGTGGCAGCATGTGTCCTGCACAACGCTGCACACATGGGAGGGGAAAGGGCACGGGGGGAGGCAGCCCGTACACAGCTAGTGGCTAATTACTTCACATAGAAATCACACCCCTGTGGAGTGCACACTGCCCTGGCACATTCCATCTGACAATCAATGATGACTCAACCTGACACTGATCCTGAATGTCTGGAGAATCAACCGTGAAAACCATATCAGCCTGAGATTGTTCACCTGGAAGTGTTACAATGTGTGCATCCCTACCCACACAGACACCACCAATGCAGTTTTGTGAAGAAACACATTCAAGCAGCTAAAATGAATACCCACTTGCAAAATGCAACAAGAGGACAGTGCCATGTCAGCCAACCCATCCCCAGCACCGCCACACGACACACCGTGCCATGTCATGCTATTTGCAGGTAAACAAAGTAATCCCCACAACATGACACAAGTGTCACAATGTACAGTGTCCCTAATTGAAACTTGCAACACCTGAAATTCTCACAGTAATGCAGGACCAACAACAAACTTGAGCAGGTACTACCATTAACATGACATCACAAATGTAATAAATTAGTAGTCTCACCACCTGGAAATGCCTGCACTCCCACCACTTCCAACTGTACAGTGTTGGCGCCATGTAGAGTTGTAGGTGCACTGCTGCCAACATGGACCCCATCTCCAAACTAGAGGGCCTTGTGTAGACATGAGGAAGGGACATGCAAATTGGGAGGTAGACACAGATGATGAGTTACACATCAATGCAACATGCAGTGTACAACACAACAGCAATATGCACTAGGAATGTATACACAGTATTGACTAGACTACCCACACATGTAGTGGGAGTCCAATGTCACCATGTACGTCAATGTCACTTGGGCACACCCTTTGCAAGCCCATGGAAACGGGAAGCAGGAGGGGTGTGTGTGACTCAAACCCAAGCATCTGAACCAAATACATGACAAGCCTGCATGTGCCCAGCCACAATGCAGCATATGCCCACAGGAACCACGGAAGGCAACAAATTGTCCCAAAAAAATTGGGAAAAATAAAAATAAAAATAAAAATAAAAATTAAAAAAAAATCAAAAATGGCCATTGATGGGCCCGGGGGGGTTTGGGAGGCCACCAAGGAGGTCCGAGGACAGGGTGCACACCAAAACCCACCTGTGTGGATCCTGGGAAAAAAAAACACCTCCATGGGCTCATGGCCCACACGGCTACCCTATTGTGGGAGTATCACTGCTGTTGCTATTATCACCCTGTGCAGCTGCATCCGGAGGTGGTTGCACTATGGGAGGCAGCCCACGCAAGGCCCTAGTCTGCTCCTCCATGGCTGCAAGCATGCGGGTGTGGTAGGTCTCGTTCTGGAGGATGAGTGTGCGGAGGTCCCCATGCAACAACTCACGGGATGCCCGGACCTCCGCCCTCGTTGCCTGCATCTCAGCTGAGAGCGTACGGGTGAGACGCTCCAGCTGCTGTTCTGTCCTTTGGTGTGTTGAAGCCTCAAGCTCAACAAGAGTCGTCCTGAGGTGAAGGAGCTCCTGCCTCAGGGCTTCCCTGTGGCCCTGGGACTCTATGGAGATGGCCTCCTGCAGAGTCGCCAGTGCCGCCCGCCTGTCCATGTTGGACGCCAACATGTCCTCCCTGTGTGACTGGCAGATGGAGTCGGTTGCCTGCTGTAGTCGCTCCATCAGCCTTTCAGGGGGGACAATGGAAGTGGCCACCCTATCCATGGCCTGAGCCATCATCTCGGATGATGCTGCCTGTTGGGTTGCCATACCGTAAATGGATTGCTCCCATGCGGTATTTCCAGGTGGCGTACGGCCACCGCGTCGGCGGGCACCACACCTGTCTGGGGCAAGGCGAACTGCGCCTTGCTGTGCCGGCACTGCCTGAGGCTGCAGGACTGCATTCCCCCTCTGATCTGCTGGCCCAGGAACAGGATCAGATGCCGCGGAGTGTGACCCTGCATCCGTAACCACCAAAGGCGTAGCTGCCAACACTGACATCCCCATTGAGAGTTCTGACCGTGGTGCAGGTGGGTGGGACAGAACAGAATCCCTCCCTGGAACACTCACCTGTGACGGCACGTAGGTCTCATCATCCGAATCAACACCTGAGTACAGCTCGGGGCAGGTGCAGCCAGAGACACCCCTTGAGAGCACGACCTGCAGCACTTGTGGGTTCTCACCCACCACCACACCACATCCCTCACTGGTGGTTGGTCGGCCCTCGGACCCCTCCTGGGTCTGCACCATCTCCACAACCCCAGCAGTATCAGGTGCGTCTTCCCCTGCAAAGACATAAAAACAAAGAAATGGAAACAGGCATTAGCACCATGGCACACAATGAGGGCTGAGAAGCAAGAGAACCAGTACTTGATTGACACATGTCCCACATGACTAAAACCCTCCCATGCATGCACCCTCACTGCATATGAAGGGCAGGCAAATGGCACACACTGATGACACCAAGATGGAAGATGAACACATTTTCTGCATGCTGCCTGGCAGTGGCATCACACATTGGCCTGTGATTTCCAGGTGAAACACACATGCCATCACACAGATGGCATGTACCATTGCTATTGAGTGAAGATGGAGAGGAGGGCAGCACCTATTCATTCAGTCCAGTTCCCGCATGTAATAGCTTTTCTAATTCAAACAGGTCAGATTTTTCACCTGGAGCTGCCAGTCCAAAATGGTCCAATTGCACAGGGACATGTGTGAACAAATGATATCCAGGTAACAAAGTCACTCCACTTTACCATAGCCATGTCAGACATGTGACTAGAGGACTGGGAAATGCCTAGTAAAAGTGGTGGAATGCAAACAATCTGCCTGAATGAACAGAGAAAAATAAGCAACAATGTTGTGGCAAGGTGACACTTCAAGGGCAACTGGCGTGCTGTTGGGCTAGATGTCTACTGTTGGCAGAAGGGATACTGCTATGGCCAAATGCAGCTGCGCAGGATGTATTGCATGAAGCACATGGCTGACCCATACGACTCAGGCGCACACACTCTCACCTGGCACACAAACAGAAGCCCTCACACACACACCATGCACATGGATGACACACACATGCATGTGCACTCACCGGACAATGCCTCGTAATCAGGCAGATCTCCCACGCCTTGGATCTGTTCCTCCGTGACGTAGGTCCCAGCGACTGACTCATGTGGAGTGAGTTCCATGTCCACAACTGGAGACCCACCTCCAGTCACTAGAGTTGCGGCATGACTTGAGGTCAGCTTATTCTTTGCCCTGCGCTTTAGGTCATTCCAGCGCTTATAGCAATCATTGGCTGTGCGCCTCACGATTCTAAGGGCACTTACGATTTCCGCAACGGTCTGCCAGTGTGCCTGGCATTGTGCAGGTGTGGTCTTGGATCCTGCAACAATGACCATCTCGTTATCATGTCCGGACACATACTCGACAAGTGTATTCAGTTCGTCATCCGTGAAGCTGGGCTTCCTCGACGGGCCGGACTGTGTAGCCGTGTTTGGGGCATCAGCCTGTGCCGGACGAGCACTCTTCCTCTTCCGCTTGGAAGGTGGTGGTGATCCTGAGTGTCCTGCGCCGCTCTGGACACTAGGGGCAGGAGCCCTGGTGGACTCTGTATCAGGAGTGTGGGATTGCACACTCAGCATGGGAGTTGGTGCAGGCATTGGCTCAAGTGTAATGGTGTCAGGGGGAATGTCAGCAGGATGGACTAGGACCAACACTGTCCTGGCTGGGTGTGTGAGAGCTGGGGTGGATGGAGCCGCAGCTGCCCCTGCAGCCTCTCCGCCCTGCCTACTTGGGGCAGCAGATGACCTTGCTGCCCCAGATCCACGTGGCATGATGACATCAACGTGCACCAGCACATGTGTCATAAGCCTGCTGACCTGGAAGTCAGCCATGGAGTCAGCCAGGTCTGGTGCCACAATGGGCTGGTCCAACAAGGGCTGAGCATGGATGGTGTCAGCCACATCAGCCTCAACGGGAGAGGGGGGGATTATGGGTGCCCTTGACTGGTCCTCCACACATGGGGGGACAGGCTCACCCTGCAAGTAACGACCACGTCCCCTACCAGATCCACCACGGCCACCACTTGTGGCTCTTCCACCTTTGCCACCCTTACGGAATCCTCGCCTCCCAGCCATGGCACTGATGTTAATGTGCGTATGGGAGTGGCTGTAAACTATTGTCCTGGTCAATTGGGGGTCAAAGGGGTTGGGTACCAGATGGTAATTGTACCCTAGTGCTCTAGCAATGCTGAATGTAACCCCTGGGGAAAGATGACGGGTCACGCTAGGCACAGGAGGCCCAAAAAAGGGAGATGACGTGCACGCAACCCCTCCTAGACCACGTGTGCAGAAAGAAAAACCTGCACTACGCTGTGGCACCCAGTAACACAAGAATGAAGGTATGCGTGTCACACGCAGCCTAGAATGACCTATGAAGGGGTAGGCTACACACGGGGCAAGCACAGATGTTAGATACGTGTGTGACTCACCGTCTGCCAGGTAAAAGAGCGTGAAAAAGGAGTGCGTTTGGTTGGCAACACCCCCGCCAAAAGAAGATTTGTACGCTGTCTGAGGAGACAGGAAAACAGTAGAAGGGAACACTGTTTGAGGGAACAGGCCCAGGTAAACCAGTAAAAGAGAAAAAAGAGAAAAAGCTGTCAGAGGTAACAGGGAGTACGAACTTGAAACGCCGTGAAGTAAATCGCGTGTGAAACGACAAGAAGTACAGAATTCACCCACTCGCTCTCCACGAAAAGCACGTACAAGGAAATGGTGTTCTACACGTACCTTTTATGCCGGCCCTCACGTCCAGCGTCACTTACGCGGCGTGTACGCGCTAGGGCCATTTCCACCAATTACACGCTTTGTCACTTCTGCGTGTAGGGCCATTTCCACCAATTACACGCTTTGTCACTTCTGCGTGTAGGGCCATTTTCATCAATTAAACGCTTTGTCACATCTGCGTGTAGGTCCATTTTCACCAATTACGCGCTTTGTCACTGCCGCGTGTAAGCGCTAGGCCCATTCCCACCAATTACACGCTTTGACACTCGGACGTGTCTTTCATTTTTTTCACACGCAACATTTTCCAACGTGTGCCCAATTCAACGTGCACGTGACTTCATAGACGCGCATACGCTGGCAAAGCGTTTACGCGCTAAGGGCCTTTCCTCGAATTACACGCAGACGTGTTGGATTTTCACGTGCCAAATCACTCCGTATCAAGCTGGCCACGCGTTCACACACGGAAGACCATGCTCCTGCCCAGAAGGCCAAATTACTGCCCCCCAGAGCCCTGAGCACGCTCCCACCTGCCATCTGCTACTGCCTGACTGCCTGCTGTCCACGTGCCCTGCCATTTGCTGCCTGCACATCAGCCAGGGGTGCTGTTGCTGTGACCACCCCTGCTGGAAACGAAGACTCCCGACTGATTTTCCATCACCCCACAGCCCAGCCCCAGGACCCAGTTGCCCACCCACTCCTGCCTCTGGGGTTGCCATGTCGGGCACTGCAACATCTGGCACCAGTGGCAACCCCCGGCCAAGGAGGCAGAGGGGCACCAGCTTCACTGCCACCGAAGTTGGTGCCTGGTGGAGCATGTCCTGGGGCAGTATGATGCCCTCTTCGGAAGGTTGCGCGCCGACAAGGAAGGACGGACTCGGATCTGGATGGACATCGTGACTGCCATCAACGCGGAGGAGGTGGCAGTCCGCGACTACGAACGTGTCAGGAAGCGCTGGGAGGTCTTAAGGTCCAGGACCCTCAACAAGGCCCAGCGCCTCCTGAAGGCAGCGGATGCTAAGGGGCACCGGGGCCACTTGTCGGAAGATCAGATGAGGGTCCTGGAACGCATATCCCCAGCGCTCCACATCCAGGTCCTTGAGAAGCAGGCCCGCCTGGAGTCGAGCGGTAAGTGTACATGCATACTGATTGTAAGCTGTGCGTGTGGTGGTGTGCCAGGAGTGTGCAGGTTGAACATGTATTTTTATGTGGCCAAGTAGGGGGGTTGTACAGGGCCGTGAGGGTGACACATGCGAGGGGTCTCATGTGTGACACATGGATGGTGCTTGTGTGTGTGGGCTTGCATGGCACAGGATGTGGAGGAATGATTGTCAGGTGTGACATGGATGTCGATCAAAACACTGCGACAGTTGGCGGAGGTGTACACATGCATGCAAGTTTGGTGTTTTGTCTGTGCATGTGTAGTGTACTCCCTATGTTGCATGTGATGTGTGGATGACCTTTGGCTGCTCATGCTGTTGTATGTGAACGGATGGTGCTGGCTGTTGCATTATGGCTGTGGTATGGCTCATGTGTGCAAGTTGAAATGACATGTGTGTTGGGGATTGTGATGCCATGTCTGAGGTTTACCAATGCCACTCATGTATAACTGTCATGTGTGTATGAGTCCATTTTACAGTGCCCTGATGCCTGTGTTTTCTTTCTCCCTGTCTGCAGCGTCAACTGATGAAGAGGGCGGAGAAGGTGCTGTGGAGCACAGCGGCAGGGGTCGCACCACCAGCCGGAGACGCAAGGCCCGGATCCCCTCCCAGGTTGTGATCTCGTCGGGGAGTGAGGAGTCCGGTGCCGCATCCCAGGCCGCAGCTGCCGAGGGGAGGTCCAAGAGGCGGAGGTTGGAGTTGGACTCCTCAGCAGCAGAAGGGGCAGCTGGGACCCCACAGGGCCCAATGGGGGAAGATGGCACGGAGTCATCCAGGTTGGTGGGGGTTTGGTGGAGGAGGAGGCCGTGCAAGCGACAGTGGCGGGGTCTGGAGGTGGGGATTCCACTGGTGCTAGTGGTGCAGTGCAGGATCAGGGACAGGAGGCAGCACAGGCCGCCGCGGAGGTGCCTGTGTGTAATCCTGTCCCTGCTCCTGTCACTGCATCATCTTGCACCAGCGGGGATGCCTACCTCCAGACCCGTTCCCAGGGAGAGGATTGGCTTACGACACCTGGCCTTCCACTCCCTGCGGATGTGGCTATCCTGCACCAGGTTGTGCCTGTCCAGGGTGGGGTGGCGTTGCGTCAACGGGCCATGCAAGCTGACCTGCAGTGTTTTCATGATGAGTCTGCACGTCTTCTTGCATGGCTCGTTGACCGCGTTGACCCACTGGGACAGCTCACCAGGGCTGGATTCCTCCGTTTCCTGGACCTTGTTCCGACCCCCTTCTCCACAGAACCCCCTATGCCCCAGTCGTCCTCCATGCCATCTTCCCACCCATGTGTCACCTGGGTGCCCTGTGGAGCTGCCTCCGACCGTGCGGCCAGGCTGGTGGACAACAGATCCCTGCCACAGTCGGGAGTCGGACGTCCAGCAGGGGTGGCCACGTCAACGACTGCACCCCAGCTGGAGGAGGATGTGCAGGCACCATCGGACAGGGCACATGGACAGCAGCAGCTGCAGCAGCAGGAGGCTGTAGGTGGGAGCCACGATAGCTTGGGGCCTTCAACATCGGAGGGGCAGGCATCGGCCGGAGGGCAGGAGGACCCTGGACGGGAAGTGTCTTCCGTGTGGCAGCGGTTGGGCCACGCCATAGATGCGGAGCGGCGGCAAGCAGAAGAGGCGCGGCTCACGATGGTCAGGGCGGAGAACTCCATGCGGAGAGTCCTGAGGCGGGCCGAGTGCCTCGAGACAATCCGCAGGGAGTTGGAGGTGAACATGTCGGTGTCCCTGTGGACCCTCTGTGCCATGGAACAGGACCGCCTCTGGGACATAGACGAGGAGTTCGATGATGCCCTGGCCCGGAACACCACTAAGTGAGCCGCTGGACTGGCCCGCCGCCATTGTATATAGTTATTTAGTGATAGGTTTCCTTTGCAGTTTATTTCTCTTTGGAGTCGACGGACACTGCTCCACCTTTTGTATATAGTTCCATTTTAGATAGGTTTTTTGGTAGGTTTCATTTCTTCTCTTGGGATGATGGACCCTGAATACTTTGTACATAGTTGGACTTTGGATTTGGATATTTTTTTAACTATGAATATTTTTTGCCATGGAGCAATGGTTTTCTATTTCTTTTTTACCTTCATTTACTTTTCATGGACTTGAACTTTGGAAGATATTTTTTCGTATTGTCATTTATTGATTTCATTTTGAAAAGAGACAGCCTGCTTAATTTTTTAATTATTTTACTTGTTTATTTTGGTTGATTTTGATAGCCATTGCTGTTGTTTTTAATACATTATTTTGATTTTTTCATTCTTCAATGTGTGGTTTCATCTCAGTGTTTTCATGCATGTCATGATATGGGTTTTCAGGTTCCCTTGCAACCATTGTGTGTGTGTGTGAGACACATGTGTTGATTTACATTGTTTCCATTGGAGTAGTATCATGTCTTTGGGCTGTGGTGGCTGGCCATGAGGCACATGCTTGAGGATTGTCAGGGCCTGTGGGCAGGGGCACATGAGTGGGGGCCTGGTGGAGGCTGCCCCTGGTGGCAGGGGGGTGGGGGTGGTGGTAGACATGAGTGGGGGCCTGGTGGAGGGTGCCCCTGGTGACTGGGGGGTGAGGGTGGTGGGAGACATGAGTGGGGGCCTGGTGGAGGCTGCCCCTGGTGGCTGGGGGGTGGGGGTGGTGGGAGACATGAGTGGGGGCCTGGTGGAGGGTGCCCCTGCACTGCTGGGTGTGTGAGAGCTGGGGTGGATGGAGCCGCAGCTGCCCCTGCAGCCTCTCCGCCCTGCCTACTTGGGGCAGCAGATGACCTTGCTGCCCCAGATCCACGTGGCATGATGACATCAACGTGCACCAGCACATGTGTCATAAGCCTGCTGACCTGGAAGTCAGCCATGGAGTCAGCCAGGTCTGGTGCCACAATGGGCTGGTCCAACAAGGGCTGAGCATGGATGGTGTCAGCCACATCAGCCTCAACGGGAGAGGGGGGGATTATGGGTGCCCTTGACTGGTCCTCCACACATGGGGGGACAGGCTCACCCTGCAAGTAACGACCACGTCCCCTACCAGATCCACCACGGCCACCACTTGTGGCTCTTCCACCTTTGCCACCCTTACGGAATCCTCGCCTCCCAGCCATGGCACTGATGTTAATGTGCGTATGGGAGTGGCTGTAAACTATTGTCCTGGTCAATTGGGGGTCAAAGGGGTTGGGTACCAGATGGTAATTGTACCCTAGTGCTCTAGCAATGCTGAATGTAACCCCTGGGGAAAGATGACGGGTCACGCTAGGCACAGGAGGCCCAAAAAAGGGAGATGACGTGCACGCAACCCCTCCTAGACCACGTGTGCAGAAAGAAAAACCTGCACTACGCTGTGGCACCCAGTAACACAAGAATGAACGTATGCGTGTCACACGCAGCCTAGAATGACCTATGAAGGGGTAGGCTACACACGGGGCAAGCACAGATGTTAGATACGTGTGTGACTCACCGTCTGCCAGGTAAAAGAGCGTGAAAAAGGAGTGCGTTTGGTTGGCAACACCCCCGCCAAAAGAAGATTTGTACGCTGTCTGAGGAGACAGGACAACAGTAGAAGGGAACACTGTTTGAGGGAACAGGCCCAGGTAAACCAGTAAAAGAGAAAAAAGAGAAAAAGCTGTCAGAGGTAACAGGGAGTACGAACTTGAAACGCCGTGAAGTAAATCGCGTGTGAAACGACAAGAAGTACAGAATTCACCCACTCGCTCTCCACGAAAAGCACGTACAAGGAAATGGTGTTCTACACGTACCTTTTATGCCGGCCCTCACGTCCAGCGTCACTTACGCGGCGTGTACGCGCTAGGGCCATTTCCACCAATTACACGCTTTGTCACTTCTGTGTGTAGGGCCATTTCCACCAATTACACGCTTTGTCACTTCTGCGTGTAGGGCCATTTTCATCAATTAAACGCTTTGTCACATCTGCGTGTAGGTCCATTTTCACCAATTACGCGCTTTGTCACTGCCGCGTGTAAGCGCTAGGCCCATTCCCACCAATTACACGCTTTGACACTCGGACGTGTCTTTCATTTTTTTCACACGCAACATTTTCCAACGTGTGCCCAATTCAACGTGCACGTGACTTCATAGACGCGCATACGCTGGCAAAGCGTTTACGCGCTAAGGGCCTTTCCTCGAATTACACGCAGACGTGTTGGATTTTCACGTGCCAAATCACTCCGTATCAAGCTGGCCACGCGTTCACACACGGAAGACCATGCTCCTGCCCAGAAGGCCAAATTACTGCCCCCCAGAGCCCTGAGCACGCTCCCACCTGCCATCTGCTACTGCCTGGCTGCCTGCTGTCCACGTGCCCTGCCATTTGCTGCCTGCACATCAGCCAGGGGTGCTGTTGCTGTGACCACCCCTGCTGGAAACGAAGACTCCCGACTGATTTTCCATCACCCCACAGCCCAGCCCCAGGACCCAGTTGCCCACCCACTCCTGCCTCTGGGGTTGCCATGTCGGGCACTGCAACATCTGGCACCAGTGGCAACCCCCGGCCAAGGAGGCAGAGGGGCACCAGCTTCACTGCCACCGAAGTTGGTGCCTGGTGGAGCATGTCCTGGGGCAGTATGATGCCCTCTTCGGAAGGTTGCGCGCCGACAAGGAAGGACGGACTCGGATCTGGATGGACATCGTGACTGCCATCAACGCGGAGGAGGTGGCAGTCCGCGACTACGAACGTGTCAGGAAGCGCTGGGAGGACTTAAGGTCCAGGACCCTCAACAAGGCCCAGCGCCTCCTGAAGGCAGCGGATGCTAAGGGGCACCGGGGCCACTTGTCGGAAGATCAGATGAGGGTCCTGGAACGCATATCCCCAGCGCTCCACATCCAGGTCCTTGAGAAGCAGACCCGCCTGGAGTCGAGCGGTAAGTGTACATGCATACTGATTGTAAGCTGTGCGTGTGGTGGTGTGCCAGGAGTGTGCAGGTTGAACATGTATTTTTATGTGGCCAAGTAGGGGGGTTGTACAGGGCCGTGAGGGTGACACATGCGAGGGGTCTCATGTGTGACACATGGATGGTGCTTGTGTGTGTGGGCTTGCATGGCACAGGATGTGGAGGAATGATTGTCAGGTGTGACATGGATGTCGATCAAAACACTGCGACAGTTGGCGGAGGTGTACACATGCATGCAAGTTTGGTGTTTTGTCTGTGCATGTGTAGTGTACTCCCTATGTTGCATGTGATGTGTGGATGACCTTTGGCTGCTCATGCTGTTGTATGTGAACGGATGGTGCTGGCTGTTGCATTATGGCTGTGGTATGGCTCATGTGTGCAAGTTGAAATGACATGTGTGTTGGGGATTGTGATGCCATGTCTGAGGTTTACCAATGCCACTCATGTATAACTGTCATGTGTGTATGAGTCCATTTTACAGTGCCCTGATGCCTGTGTTTTCTTTCTCCCTGTCTGCAGCGTCAACTGATGAAGAGGGCGGAGAAGGTGCTGTGGAGCACAGCGGCAGGGGTCGCACCACCAGCCGGAGACGCAAGGCCCGGATCCCCTCCCAGGTTGTGATCTCGTCGGGGAGTGAGGAGTCCGGTGCCGCATCCCAGGCCGCAGCTGCCGAGGGGAGGTCCAAGAGGCGGAGGTTGGAGTTGGACTCCTCAGCAGCAGAAGGGGCAGCTGGGACCCCACAGGGCCCAATGGGGGAAGATGGCACGGAGTCATCCAGGTTGGTGGGGGTTTGGTGGAGGAGGAGGCCGTGCAAGCGACAGTGGCGGGGTCTGGAGGTGGGGATTCCACTGGTGCTAGTGGTGCAGTGCAGGATCAGGGACAGGAGGCAGCACAGGCCGCCGCGGAGGTGCCTGTGTGTAATCCTGTCCCTGCTCCTGTCACTGCATCATCTTGCACCAGCGGGGATGCCTACCTCCAGACCCGTTCCCAGGGAGAGGATTGGCTTACGACACCTGGCCTTCCACTCCCTGCGGATGTGGCTATCCTGCACCAGGTTGTGCCTGTCCAGGGTGGGGTGGCGTTGCGTCAACGGGCCATGCAAGCTGACCTGCAGTGTTTTCATGATGAGTCTGCACGTCTTCTTGCATGGCTCGTTGACCGCGTTGACCCACTGGGACAGCTCACCAGGGCTGGATTCCTCCGTTTCCTGGACCTTGTTCCGACCCCCTTCTCCACAGAACCCCCTATGCCCCAGTCGTCCTCCATGCCATCTTCCCACCCATGTGTCACCTGGGTGCCCTGTGGAGCTGCCTCCGACCGTGCGGCCAGGCTGGTGGACAACAGATCCCTGCCACAGTCGGGAGTCGGACGTCCAGCAGGGGTGGCCACGTCAACGACTGCACCCCAGCTGGAGGAGGATGTGCAGGCACCATCGGACAGGGCACATGGACAGCAGCAGCTGCAGCAGCAGGAGGCTGTAGGTGGGAGCCACGATAGCTTGGGGCCTTCAACATCGGAGGGGCAGGCATCGGCCGGAGGGCAGGAGGACCCTGGACGGGAAGTGTCTTCCGTGTGGCAGCGGTTGGGCCACGCCATAGATGCGGAGCGGCGGCAAGCAGAAGAGGCGCGGCTCACGATGGTCAGGGCGGAGAACTCCATGCGGAGAGTCCTGAGGCGGGCCGAGTGCCTCGAGACAATCCGCAGGGAGTTGGAGGTGAACATGTCGGTGTCCCTGTGGACCCTCTGTGCCATGGAACAGGACCGCCTCTGGGACATAGACGAGGAGTTCGATGATGCCCTGGCCCGGAACACCACTAAGTGAGCCGCTGGACTGGCCCGCCGCCATTGTATATAGTTATTTAGTGATAGGTTTCCTTTGCAGTTTATTTCTCTTTGGAGTCGACGGACACTGCTCCACCTTTTGTATATAGTTCCATTTTAGATAGGTTTTTTGGTAGGTTTCATTTCTTCTCTTGGGATGATGGACCCTGAATACTTTGTACATAGTTGGACTTTGGATTTGGATATTTTTTTAACTATGAATATTTTTTGCCATGGAGCAATGGTTTTCTATTTCTTTTTTACCTTCATTTACTTTTCATGGACTTGAACTTTGGAAGATATTTTTTCGTATTGTCATTTATTGATTTCATTTTGAAAAGAGACAGCCTGCTTAATTTTTTAATTATTTTACTTGTTTATTTTGGTTGATTTTGATAGCCATTGCTGTTGTTTTTAATACATTATTTTGATTTTTTCATTCTTCAATGTGTGGTTTCATCTCAGTGTTTTCATGCATGTCATGATATGGGTTTTCAGGTTCCCTTGCAACCATTGTGTGTGTGTGTGAGACACATGTGTTGATTTACATTGTTTCCATTGGAGTAGTATCATGGGCACATGTAATACTTGGTTGTGTCTTTGGGCTGTGGTGGCTGGCCATGAGGCACATGCTTGAGGATTGTCAGGGCCTGTGGGCAGGGGCACATGAGTGGGGGCCTGGTGGAGGCTGCCCCTGGTGGCAGGGGGGTGGGGGTGGTGGTAGACATGAGTGGGGGCCTGGTGGAGGGTGCCCCTGGTGACTGGGGGGTGAGGGTGGTGGGAGACATGAGTGGGGGCCTGGTGGAGGCTGCCCCTGGTGGCTGGGGGGTGGGGGTGGTGGGAGACATGAGTGGGGGCCTGGTGGAGGGTGCCCCTGCACTGCTGGGTGTGTGAGAGCTGGGGTGGATGGAGCCGCAGCTGCCCCTGCAGCCTCTCCGCCCTGCCTACTTGGGGCAGCAGATGACCTTGCTGCCCCAGATCCACGTGGCATGATGACATCAACGTGCACCAGCACATGTGTCATAAGCCTGCTGACCTGGAAGTCAGCCATGGAGTCAGCCAGGTCTGGTGCCACAATGGGCTGGTCCAACAAGGGCTGAGCATGGATGGTGTCAGCCACATCAGCCTCAACGGGAGAGGGGGGGATTATGGGTGCCCTTGACTGGTCCTCCACACATGGGGGGACAGGCTCACCCTGCAAGTAACGACCACGTCCCCTACCAGATCCACCACGGCCACCACTTGTGGCTCTTCCACCTTTGCCACCCTTACGGAATCCTCGCCTCCCAGCCATGGCACTGATGTTAATGTGCGTATGGGAGTGGCTGTAAACTATTGTCCTGGTCAATTGGGGGTCAAAGGGGTTGGGTACCAGATGGTAATTGTACCCTAGTGCTCTAGCAATGCTGAATGTAACCCCTGGGGAAAGATGACGGGTCACGCTAGGCACAGGAGGCCCAAAAAAGGGAGATGACGTGCACGCAACCCCTCCTAGACCACGTGTGCAGAAAGAAAAACCTGCACTACGCTGTGGCACCCAGTAACACAAGAATGAACGTATGCGTGTCACACGCAGCCTAGAATGACCTATGAAGGGGTAGGCTACACACGGGGCAAGCACAGATGTTAGATACGTGTGTGACTCACCGTCTGCCAGGTAAAAGAGCGTGAAAAAGGAGTGCGTTTGGTTGGCAACACCCCCGCCAAAAGAAGATTTGTACGCTGTCTGAGGAGACAGGACAACAGTAGAAGGGAACACTGTTTGAGGGAACAGGCCCAGGTAAACCAGTAAAAGAGAAAAAAGAGAAAAAGCTGTCAGAGGTAACAGGGAGTACGAACTTGAAACGCCGTGAAGTAAATCGCGTGTGAAACGACAAGAAGTACAGAATTCACCCACTCGCTCTCCACGAAAAGCACGTACAAGGAAATGGTGTTCTACACGTACCTTTTATGCCGGCCCTCACGTCCAGCGTCACTTACGCGGCGTGTACGCGCTAGGGCCATTTCCACCAATTACACGCTTTGTCACTTCTGCGTGTAGGGCCATTTCCACCAATTACACGCTTTGTCACTTCTGCGTGTAGGGCCATTTTCATCAATTAAACGCTTTGTCACATCTGCGTGTAGGTCCATTTTCACCAATTACGCGCTTTGTCACTGCCGCGTGTAAGCGCTAGGCCCATTCCCACCAATTACACGCTTTGACACTCGGACGTGTCTTTCATTTTTTTCACACGCAACATTTTCCAACGTGTGCCCAATTCAACGTGCACGTGACTTCATAGATGCGCATACGCTGGCAAAGCGTTTACGCGCTAAGGGCCTTTCCTCGAATTACACGCAGACGTGTTGGATTTTCACGTGCCAAATCACTCCGTATCAAGCTGGCCACGCGTTCACACACGGAAGACCATGCTCCTGCCCAGAAGGCCAAATTACTGCCCCCCAGAGCCCTGAGCACGCTCCCACCTGCCATCTGCTACTGCCTGACTGCCTGCTGTCCACGTGCCCTGCCATTTGCTGCCTGCACATCAGCCAGGGGTGCTGTTGCTGTGACCACCCCTGCTGGAAACGAAGACTCCCGACTGATTTTCCATCACCCCACAGCCCAGCCCCAGGACCCAGTTGCCCACCCACTCCTGCCTCTGGGGTTGCCATGTCGGGCACTGCAACATCTGGCACCAGTGGCAACCCCCGGCCAAGGAGGCAGAGGGGCACCAGCTTCACTGCCACCGAAGTTGGTGCCTGGTGGAGCATGTCCTGGGGCAGTATGATGCCCTCTTCGGAAGGTTGCGCGCCGACAAGGAAGGACGGACTCGGATCTGGATGGACATCGTGACTGCCATCAACGCGGAGGAGGTGGCAGTCCGCGACTACGAACGTGTCAGGAAGCGCTGGGAGGACTTAAGGTCCAGGACCCTCAACAAGGCCCAGCGCCTCCTGAAGGCAGCGGATGCTAAGGGGCACCGGGGCCACTTGTCGGAAGATCAGATGAGGGTCCTGGAACGCATATCCCCAGCGCTCCACATCCAGGTCCTTGAGAAGCAGACCCGCCTGGAGTCGAGCGGTAAGTGTACATGCATACTGATTGTAAGCTGTGCGTGTGGTGGTGTGCCAGGAGTGTGCAGGTTGAACATGTATTTTTATGTGGCCAAGTAGGGGGGGTGTACAGGGCCGTGAGGGTGACACATGCGAGGGGTCTCATGTGTGACACATGGATGGTGCTTGTGTGTGTGGGCTTGCATGGCACAGGATGTGGAGGAATGATTGTCAGGTGTGACATGGATGTCGATCAAAACACTGCGACAGTTGGCGGAGGTGTACACATGCATGCAAGTTTGGTGTTTTGTCTGTGCATGTGTAGTGTACTCCCTATGTTGCATGTGATGTGTGGATGACCTTTGGCTGCTCATGCTGTTGTATGTGAACGGATGGTGCTGGCTGTTGCATTATGGCTGTGGTATGGCTCATGTGTGCAAGTTGAAATGACATGTGTGTTGGGGATTGTGATGCCATGTCTGAGGTTTACCAATGCCACTCATGTATAACTGTCATGTGTGTATGAGTCCATTTTACAGTGCCCTGATGCCTGTGTTTTCTTTCTCCCTGTCTGCAGCGTCAACTGATGAAGAGGGCGGAGAAGGTGCTGTGGAGCACAGCGGCAGGGGTCGCACCACCAGCCGGAGACGCAAGGCCCGGATCCCCTCCCAGGTTGTGATCTCGTCGGGGAGTGAGGAGTCCGGTGCCGCATCCCAGGCCGCAGCTGCCGAGGGGAGGTCCAAGAGGCGGAGCTTGGAGTTGGACTCCTCGGCAGCAGAAGGGGCAGCTGGGACCCCACAGGGCCCAATGGGGGAAGATGGCACGGAGTCATCCAGGTTGGTGGGGGTTTGGTGGAGGAGGAGGCCGTGCAAGCGACAGTGGCGGGGTCTGGAGGTGGGGATTCCACTGGTGCTAGTGGTGCAGTGCAGGATCAGGGACAGGAGGCAGCACAGGCCGCCGCGGAGGTGCCTGTGTGTAATCCTGTCCCTGCTCCTGTCACTGCATCATCTTGCACCAGCGGGGATGCCTACCTCCAGACCCGTTCCCAGGGAGAGGATTGGCTTACGACACCTGGCCTTCCACTCCCTGCGGATGTGGCTATCCTGCACCAGGTTGTGCCTGTCCAGGGTGGGGTGGCGTTGCGTCAACGGGCCATGCAAGCTGACCTGCAGTGTTTTCATGATGAGTCTGCACGTCTTCTTGCATGGCTCGTTGACCGCGTTGACCCACTGGGACAGCTCACCAGGGCTGGATTCCTCCGTTTCCTGGACCTTGTTCCGACCCCCTTCTCCACAGAACCCCCTATGCCCCAGTCGTCCTCCATGCCATCTTCCCACCCATGTGTCACCTGGGTGCCCTGTGGAGCTGCCTCCGACCGTGCGGCCAGGCTGGTGGACAACAGATCCCTGCCACAGTCGGGAGTCGGACGTCCAGCAGGGGTGGCCACGTCAACGACTGCACCCCAGCTGGAGGAGGATGTGCAGGCACCATCGGACAGGGCACATGGACAGCAGCAGCTGCAGCAGCAGGAGGCTGTAGGTGGGAGCCACGATAGCTTGGGGCCTTCAACATCGGAGGGGCAGGCATCGGCCGGAGGGCAGGAGGACCCTGGACGGGAAGTGTCTTCCGTGTGGCAGCGGTTGGGCCACGCCATAGATGCGGAGCGGCGGCAAGCAGAAGAGGCGCGGCTCACGATGGTCAGGGCGGAGAACTCCATGCGGAGAGTCCTGAGGCGGGCCGAGTGCCTCGAGACAATCCGCAGGGAGTTGGAGGTGAACATGTCGGTGTCCCTGTGGACCCTCGGTGCCATGGAACAGGACCGCCTCTGGGACATAGACGAGGAGTTCGATGATGCCCTGGCCCGGAACACCACTAAGTGAGCCGCTGGACTGGCCCGCCGCCATTGTATATAGTTATTTAGTGATAGGTTTCCTTTGCAGTTTATTTCTCTTTGGAGTCGACGGACACTGCTCCACCTTTTGTATATAGTTCCATTTTAGATAGGTTTTTTGGTAGGTTTCATTTCTTCTCTTGGGATGATGGACCCTGAATACTTTGTACATAGTTGGACTTTGGATTTGGATATTTTTTTAACTATGAATATTTTTTGCCATGGAGCAATGGTTTTCTATTTCTTTTTTACCTTCATTTACTTTTCATGGACTTGAACTTTGGAAGATATTTTTTCGTATTGTCATTTATTGATTTCATTTTGAAAAGAGACAGCCTGCTTAATTTTTTAATTATTTTACTTGTTTATTTTGGTTGATTTTGATAGCCATTGCTGTTGTTTTTAATACATTATTTTGATTTTTTCATTCTTCAATGTGTGGTTTCATCTCAGTGTTTTCATGCATGTCATGATATGGGTTTTCAGGTTCCCTTGCAACCATTGTGTGTGTGTGTGAGACACATGTGTTGATTTACATTGTTTCCATTGGAGTAGTATCATGGGCACATGTAATACTTGGTTGTGTCTTTGGGCTGTGGTGGCTGGCCATGAGGCACATGCTTGAGGATTGTCAGGGCCTGTGGGCAGGGGCACATGAGTGGGGGCCTGGTGGAGGCTGCCCCTGGTGGCAGGGGGGTGGGGGTGGTGGTAGACATGAGTGGGGGCCTGGTGGAGGGTGCCCCTGGTGACTGGGGGGTGAGGGTGGTGGGAGACATGAGTGGGGGCCTGGTGGAGGCTGCCCCTGGTGGCTGGGGGGTGGGGGTGGTGGGAGACATGAGTGGGGGCCTGGTGGAGGGTGCCCCTGCACTGCTGGGTGTGTGAGAGCTGGGGTGGATGGAGCCGCAGCTGCCCCTGCAGCCTCTCCGTCCTGCCTACTTGGGGCAGCAGATGACCTTGCTGCCCCAGATCCACGTGGCATGATGACATCAACGTGCACCAGCACATGTGTCATAAGCCTGCTGACCTGGAAGTCAGCCATGGAGTCAGCCAGGTCTGGTGCCACAATGGGCTGGTCCAACAAGGGCTGAGCATGGATGGTGTCAGCCACATCAGCCTCAACGGGAGAGGGGGGGATTATGGGTGCCCTTGACTGGTCCTCCACACATGGGGGGACAGGCTCACCCTGCAAGTAACGACCACGTCCCCTACCAGATCCACCACGGCCACCACTTGTGGCTCTTCCACCTTTGCCACCCTTACGGAATCCTCGCCTCCCAGCCATGGCACTGATGTTAATGTGCGTATGGGAGTGGCTGTAAACTATTGTCCTGGTCAATTGGGGGTCAAAGGGGTTGGGTACCAGATGGTAATTGTACCCTAGTGCTCTAGCAATGCTGAATGTAACCCCTGGGGAAAGATGACGGGTCACGCTAGGCACAGGAGGCCCAAAAAAGGGAGATGACGTGCACGCAACCCCTCCTAGACCACGTGTGCAGAAAGAAAAACCTGCACTACGCTGTGGCACCCAGTAACACAAGAATGAACGTATGCGTGTCACACGCAGCCTAGAATGACCTATGAAGGGGTAGGCTACACACGGGACAAGCACAGATGTTAGATACGTGTGTGACTCACCGTCTGCCAGGTAAAAGAGCGTGAAAAAGGAGTGCGTTTGGTTGGCAACACCCCCGCCAAAAGAAGATTTGTACGCTGTCTGAGGAGACAGGACAACAGTAGAAGGGAACACTGTTTGAGGGAACAGGCCCAGGTAAACCAGTAAAAGAGAAAAAAGAGAAAAAGCTGTCAGAGGTAACAGGGAGTACGAACTTGAAACGCCGTGAAGTAAATCGCGTGTGAAACGACAAGAAGTACAGAATTCACCCACTCGCTCTCCACGAAAAGCACGTACAAGGAAATGGTGTTCTACACGTACCTTTTATGCCGGCCCTCACGTCCAGCGTCACTTACGCGGCGTGTACGCGCTAGGGCCATTTCCACCAATTACACGCTTTGTCACTTCTGAGTGTAGGGCCATTTCCACCAATTACACGCTTTGTCACTTCTGCGTGTAGGGCCATTTTCATCAATTAAACGCTTTGTCACATCTGCGTGTAGGTCCATTTTCACCAATTACGCGCTTTGTCACTGCCGCGTGTAAGCGCTAGGCCCATTCCCACCAATTACACGCTTTGACACTCGGACGTGTCTTTCATTTTTTTCACACGCAACATTTTCCAACGTGTGCCCAATTCAACGTGCACGTGACTTCATAGACGCGCATACGCTGGCAAAGCGTTTACGCGCTAAGGGCCTTTCCTCGAATTACACGCAGACGTGTTGGATTTTCACGTGCCAAATCACTCCGTATCAAGCTGGCCACGCGTTCACACACGGAAGACCATGCTCCTGCCCAGAAGGCCAAATTACTGCCCCCCAGAGCCCTGAGCACGCTCCCACCTGCCATCTGCTACTGCCTGACTGCCTGCTGTCCACGTGCCCTGCCATTTGCTGCCTGCACATCAGCCAGGGGTGCTGTTGCTGTGACCACCCCTGCTGGAAACGAAGACTCCCGACTGATTTTCCATCACCCCACAGCCCAGCCCCAGGACCCAGTTGCCCACCCACTCCTGCCTCTGGGGTTGCCATGTCGGGCACTGCAACATCTGGCACCAGTGGCAACCCCCGGCCAAGGAGGCAGAGGGGCACCAGCTTCACTGCCACCGAAGTTGGTGCCTGGTGGAGCATGTCCTGGGGCAGTATGATGCCCTCTTCGGAAGGTTGCGCGCCGACAAGGAAGGACGGACTCGGATCTGGATGGACATCGTGACTGCCATCAACGCGGAGGAGGTGGCAGTCCGCGACTACGAACGTGTCAGGAAGCGCTGGGAGGACTTAAGGTCCAGGACCCTCAACAAGGCCCAGCGCCTCCTGAAGGCAGCGGATGCTAAGGGGCACCGGGGCCACTTGTCGGAAGATCAGATGAGGGTCCTGGAACGCATATCCCCAGCGCTCCACATCCAGGTCCTTGAGAAGCAGACCCGCCTGGAGTCGAGCGGTAAGTGTACATGCATACTGATTGTAAGCTGTGCGTGTGGTGGTGTGCCAGGAGTGTGCAGGTTGAACATGTATTTTTATGTGGCCAAGTAGGGGGGGTGTACAGGGCCGTGAGGGTGACACATGCGAGGGGTCTCATGTGTGACACATGGATGGTGCTTGTGTGTGTGGGCTTGCATGGCACAGGATGTGGAGGAATGATTGTCAGGTGTGACATGGATGTCGATCAAAACACTGCGACAGTTGGCGGAGGTGTACACATGCATGCAAGTTTGGTGTTTTGTCTGTGCATGTGTAGTGTACTCCCTATGTTGCATGTGATGTGTGGATGACCTTTGGCTGCTCATGCTGTTGTATGTGAACGGATGGTGCTGGCTGTTGCATTATGGCTGTGGTATGGCTCATGTGTGCAAGTTGAAATGACATGTGTGTTGGGGATTGTGATGCCATGTCTGAGGTTTACCAATGCCACTCATGTATAACTGTCATGTGTGTATGAGTCCATTTTACAGTGCCCTGATGCCTGTGTTTTCTTTCTCCCTGTCTGCAGCGTCAACTGATGAAGAGGGCGGAGAAGGTGCTGTGGAGCACAGCGGCAGGGGTCGCACCACCAGCCGGAGACGCAAGGCCCGGATCCCCTCCCAGGTTGTGATCTCGTCGGGGAGTGAGGAGTCCGGTGCCGCATCCCAGGCCGCAGCTGCCGAGGGGAGGTCCAAGAGGCGGAGGTTGGAGTTGGACTCCTCGGCAGCAGAAGGGGCAGCTGGGACCCCACAGGGCCCAATGGGGGAAGATGGCACGGAGTCATCCAGGTTGGTGGGGGTTTGGTGGAGGAGGAGGCCGTGCAAGCGACAGTGGCGGGGTCTGGAGGTGGGGATTCCACTGGTGCTAGTGGTGCAGTGCAGGATCAGGGACAGGAGGCAGCACAGGCCGCCGCGGAGGTGCCTGTGTGTAATCCTGTCCCTGCTCCTGTCACTGCATCATCTTGCACCAGCGGGGATGCCTACCTCCAGACCCGTTCCCAGGGAGAGGATTGGCTTACGACACCTGGCCTTCCACTCCCTGCGGATGTGGCTATCCTGCACCAGGTTGTGCCTGTCCAGGGTGGGGTGGCGTTGCGTCAACGGGCCATGCAAGCTGACCTGCAGTGTTTTCATGATGAGTCTGCACGTCTTCTTGCATGGCTCGTTGACCGCGTTGACCCACTGGGACAGCTCACCAGGGCTGGATTCCTCCGTTTCCTGGACCTTGTTCCGACCCCCTTCTCCACAGAACCCCCTATGCCCCAGTCGTCCTCCATGCCATCTTCCCACCCATGTGTCACCTGGGTGCCCTGTGGAGCTGCCTCCGACCGTGCGGCCAGGCTGGTGGACAACAGATCCCTGCCACAGTCGGGAGTCGGACGTCCAGCAGGGGTGGCCACGTCAACGACTGCACCCCAGCTGGAGGAGGATGTGCAGGCACCATCGGACAGGGCACATGGACAGCAGCAGCTGCAGCAGCAGGAGGCTGTAGGTGGGAGCCACGATAGCTTGGGGCCTTCAACATCGGAGGGGCAGGCATCGGCCGGAGGGCAGGAGGACCCTGGACGGGAAGTGTCTTCCGTGTGGCAGCGGTTGGGCCACGCCATAGATGCGGAGCGGCGGCAAGCAGAAGAGGCGCGGCTCACGATGGTCAGGGCGGAGAACTCCATGCGGAGAGTCCTGAGGCGGGCCGAGTGCCTCGAGACAATCCGCAGGGAGTTGGAGGTGAACATGTCGGTGTCCCTGTGGACCCTCGGTGCCATGGAACAGGACCGCCTCTGGGACATAGACGAGGAGTTCGATGATGCCCTGGCCCGGAACACCACTAAGTGAGCCGCTGGACTGGCCCGCCGCCATTGTATATAGTTATTTAGTGATAGGTTTCCTTTGCAGTTTATTTCTCTTTGGAGTCGACGGACACTGCTCCACCTTTTGTATATAGTTCCATTTTAGATAGGTTTTTTGGTAGGTTTCATTTCTTCTCTTGGGATGATGGACCCTGAATACTTTGTACATAGTTGGACTTTGGATTTGGATATTTTTTTAACTATGAATATTTTTTGCCATGGAGCAATGGTTTTCTATTTCTTTTTTACCTTCATTTACTTTTCATGGACTTGAACTTTGGAAGATATTTTTTCGTATTGTCATTTATTGATTTCATTTTGAAAAGAGACAGCCTGCTTAATTTTTTAATTATTTTACTTGTTTATTTTGGTTGATTTTGATAGCCATTGCTGTTGTTTTTAATACATTATTTTGATTTTTTCATTCTTCAATGTGTGGTTTCATCTCAGTGTTTTCATGCATGTCATGATATGGGTTTTCAGGTTCCCTTGCAACCATTGTGTGTGTGTGTGAGACACATGTGTTGATTTACATTGTTTCCATTGGAGTAGTATCATGGGCACATGTAATACTTGGTTGTGTCTTTGGGCTGTGGTGGCTGGCCATGAGGCACATGCTTGAGGATTGTCAGGGCCTGTGGGCAGGGGCACATGAGTGGGGGCCTGGTGGAGGCTGCCCCTGGTGGCAGGGGGGTGGGGGTGGTGGTAGACATGAGTGGGGGCCTGGTGGAGGGTGCCCCTGGTGACTGGGGGGTGAGGGTGGTGGGAGACATGAGTGGGGGCCTGGTGGAGGCTGCCCCTGGTGGCTGGGGGGTGGGGGTGGTGGGAGACATGAGTGGGGGCCTGGTGGAGGGTGCCCCTGCACTGCTGGGGGGTGGGGGTGGTGGGAGACATGGGTGTGGGCCTGGTCGAGGGTGCCCCTGGTGGCTGGGGGGTGGGGGTGGTGGGAGACATGGGTGGGGGCCTGGTGGAGGGTGCCCCTGGTGGCTGGGGGGTGGGGGAGGTGGTAGACATGAGTGGGGGCCTGGTGGAGGGTGCCCCTGCACTGCTGGGGGGTGGGGGTGGTGGGAGACATGGGTGGGGGCCTGGTGGAGGGTGCCCCTGGTGGCTGGGGGGTGGGGGTGGTGGTAGACATGAGTGGGGGCCTGGTGGAGGGTGCCCCTGCACTGCTGGGGGGTGGGGGTGGTGGGAGACATGGGTGGGGGCCTGGTGGAGGGTGCCCCTGGTGGCTGGGGGGTGGGGGTGGTGGGAGGCATGAGTGGGGGCCTGGTGGAGGCTGCCCCTGGTGGCTGGGGGGTGGGGGTGGTGGTAGACATGAGTGGGGGCCTGGTGGAGGGTGCCCCTGCACTGCTGGGGGGTGGGGGTGGTGGGAGACATGGGTGGGGGCCTGGTGGAGGGTGCCCCTGGTGGCTGGGGGGTGGGGGTGGTGGGAGACATGGGTGGGGGCCTGGTGGAGGGTGCCTCTGGTGGCTGGGGGTGGGGTGGTGGGAGACATGGGTGGGGGCCTGGTGGAGGCTGCCCCTGGTGGCGGGGGGGTGGGGGTGATAGGGGACATGAGTGGGGGCCTGGTGGAGGCTGCCCCTGCACTGCTGGGGGGTGGGGGTGGTGGGAGACATGGGTGGGGGCCTGGTGTAGGCTGCGCCTGGTGGCTGGGGGCTGGGGGTGGTGGGAGACATGGGTGGGGGCCTGGTGGAGGGTGCCCCTGGATGCTGGGGGGTGGGGGTGGTGGGAGACATGGGTGGGGGCCTGGTGGAGGCTGCCCCTGCACTGCTGGGGGGTGGGGGTGGTGGGAGACATGAGTGGGGTCCTGGTGTAGGCTGCCCCTGGTGGCTGGGGGGTGGGGTGGTGGGAGACATGGGTGGGGGCCTGGTGGAGGGTGCCCCTGGTGGCTGGGGGTGGGGGTGGTGGGAGACATGAGTGGGGGCCTGGTGGAGGGTGCCCCTGGTGGCTGGGGGGTGGGGGTGGTGGGAGACATGAGTGGGGGCCTGGTGGAGGCTGCCCCTGGTGGCTGGGGGGTGGGGGTGATGGTAGACATGAGTGGGGGCCTGGTGGAGGGTGCCCCTGCACTGCTGGGGGGGGGGGGTGGTGGGAGACATGGGTGGGGGCCTGGTGGAGGGTGCCCCTGGTGGCTGGGGGGTGGGGGTAGTGGGAGACATGAGTGGGGGCCTGGTGGAGGCTGCCCCTGGTGGCTGGGGGGTGGGGGTGGTGGTAGACATGAGTGGGGGCCTGGTGGAGGGTGCCCCTGCACTGCCGGGGGGTGGGGGTGGTGGGAGACATGGGTGGGGGCCTGGTGGAGGGTGCCCCTGGTGGCTGGGGGGTGGGGGTGGTGGGAGACATGGGTGGGGGCCTGGTGGAGGCTGCCCCTGGTGGCAGGGGGGTGGGGGTGATAGGGGACATGAGTGGGGGCCTGGTGGAGGCTGCCCCTGCACTGCTGGGGGGTGGGGGTGGTGGGAGACATGGGTGGGTGCCTGGTGGAGGGTGCCCCTGGTGGCTGGGGTGTGGGGGTGGTGGGAGACATGAGTGGGGGCCTGGTGGAGGATGCCCCTGCACTGCTGGGGGGTGGGGGTGGTGGGAGACATGAGTGGGGGCCTGGTGGAGGGTGCCCCTGGTGGCTGGGGGGTGGGGGTGGTGGTAGACATGAGTGGGGGCCTGGTGGAGGCTGCCCCTGCACTGCTGGGGGGTGGGGGTGGTGGGAGACATGAGTGGGGGCCTGGTGGAGGGTGCCCCTGGTGGCTGGGGGGTGGGGGTGGTGGGAGACATGAGTGGGGGCCTGGTGGAGGGTGCCCCTGGTGGCTGGGGGGTGGGGGTGGTGGTAGACATGAGTGGGGGCCTGGTGGAGGCTGCCCCTGCACTGCTGGGGGGTGGGGGTGGTGGGAGACATGAGTGGGGGCCTGGTGGAGGGTGCCCCTGGTGGCTGGGGGGTGGGGGTGGTGGGAGACATGGGTGGGGGCCTGGTGGAGGCTGCCCCGGCACTGCTGGGGGGTGGGGGTGCAGGGGGACATGAGCAGGTGTGCAGGGTAGTCCCTGTTTTGTGGGATGCCTGCAGGGGCCGTGGAGGGTGTACAGGGAACACCTGTGAGGACCCACCCAGCCTAATCGCGTGTGTAACTTCCCACGCACCCCTGTAATACACGTACCAAGCCAAATCGGGTGTGATAATTCCCGCGCACCCCTGTAATACACGTACCTGGCCAAATCGCATGTGAGAATTCCCGCGCACCCCTGTAATACACGTACCCAGCCGAATCGCGTGTGATAATTCCGACGTACCCCTGTGATACACGTGCCCTGGCTAATCGCGTGTAAAACTTCACGCGTACCCCTGTAATACACGTACCCTGGCCAATCGCGTGTTAAACTTCCGCGTACCCCTGTAATACACGTACCCTGGCTAATCGCGTGTATAACTTCACGCGTACCCCTGATATGCACGTTACCCGCTTTGCGTTCCTTGTTTGGCAGCCCTGTAAACTGGTCCAGGGTTAGCGCAGCCCTTTGCGATGATTTTGCGATTTTGATGGCTTTTCCTTGCGCGAGGGCGTTCTTGGGGGCGTTACTGGCGCTGCTGCAGGGTCGCTGCGATACTCTGCGCCACGGCTGGTTTGGGAGCCTAAAATCCATGAATACGCTGTGCGCGGAAATCGGTTTTAGCGCACGTGCCTGGCGCAGACAATCGCACGCGGACACTCTGCGCCAGCCGCCTGCGACACTTTTCTGCGAAATTCTATGAATTACCCTGTAAGTCTGCTGAAATATTTGAAGCATATTGCTGTATACAATGCCAGAGTTATCCGAGTTATCACCCTTGCTCATATTTGTCTCTTTAAGGAGCTTGCAGAAGTACATTAAGGCATCCTCCGACCATCAGAGACGACACTTGCCTGAGTTTGTAACTAAACATCCCTTAGTTGTTTTCTTTTCACCATGATCATCTTGCATTTGAACATTCAATTTGGTGGTCAACATATTATGGTCACTGGCTTCTGAGGTTATAACAGTGAAATCTTGAACATTTGGCCACAGAGTTGCATTTACATAGGTGTAATCTATCGTTGACGACACAGATCCTCTGTGCCAAGTCGGAACAGCTGGTATGTCAGATGTAAAAGCTCCATTCAGAACATGCAGACCTCTATATTGTACTAGTGCTCTCCAGCGTACATTTCTTTGATTAGCTTGCTCGTTCACGCTTTCCAAGCCTCTTAAGTTTAGATCGCCAGCGAGAATAGGAAATCTAGTTTGCCGATCACCAGTCACAATGTCTAATAGACCATTCAGGTCTCTGAAGAAACAGTCATCACTTATTGCCGCCGAGTTCCAGTACAAATTTAACACGGCAAAGTTATCAGCAGGAGTGCAGACTTTGATCAATATCATAAATTCATTGGGTATAGCCCACAGTTGTGAGGATAGGCCTTTTTTTTCCTAACAGCTGAAAGGAGTCCAGACATTGGCCTACCCATTGTCGTTCTAATGGCTGGATTTAAAAACACCTCATAACGGTTCCAGATTGGAGGTGCAGATAGCCAAGTTTCTTGCAAAAGCACCAAATCATAGCTGTTTAACTGATGTTGATCATTATTGGCAAGATGCTTGTAGCCCCTAGTATTCCAACTGACCAGGGTAAGCTTTTGCGAACTTTTTGGGCTTAGCTATCTTCGCTCCGTACTGTGCGAGCAAGAGCAAGGTATATTGAAAGTGACATTACCTTTTGTTTTCTTGGGCATTGGATGTTCTGTATGATTTAAATTAGATTGCTGTCTCTGGGGGACGGACACATGGGACAATTGGACGCTTTTCATTAAATCTCCTTGCAAGATAGAATGATCGATAGTGAGATCAAAGCCCAGTGCAGCCAGGGAATCTTTCGACTGCCAAATAAGATTTTGCACTACCCTGGATTGTATCCAGAGCCTCACTGTATTCAAGTTCTTATTCTCCACAAGCTCCACCAATGCTAAATCGGCAGATACAATGTCTTCCAACTGCGGGATGTCTGAAAATATCGCCATCACCGCTCTCCGATTTAAATCGTATTGAGTGATTTGGGGTGGTTTACATGCCAAGATTAATGAATGAGGGGCTGGTTTCACCTTTAGGGGAGTGCTTCTATCAGCCAGAGTTCTTTTATTGGTTTTTTAGTTTCAATTCTTTCCTTGCCTATTATGGGAGTAGATTGTAAGTTCCCTAATGCACCCTCAATTAGTCGTATGATAGCAGACGACAAATCATTCAAGGGAAGTGTGTCATTCTCTCACGCATCGACCATGAGACATTCATCTGAATAGACATTTCCTTTTTTAGAGGACTCAAGAACTGTTTTCTTGGGATCTGAGGGTAAGTTCATTTTTTCTAACCTTGATTGTGCTGCCTGTTCTAGTACTGAATTCAAACCACTCTGACTCTGATTATCCATTCTCTCAATGCATTCATAGGCACTCTTAGGTATTTCAATCTGAGGTTGAACATGACTAGACATGTAAGCATGAACCGCTTTCCTAATTTCAGACCTGTCATGATGAACACTTGACATAATCTTACTATTAGAGTTCTTACTCACATTTGGTTTATGAATATTAGAATTTTCTAGTTCACAAGGTTGTGGGGGGCTAGCAGTGTTTTGAGATCCTAACGCCTGTAAGAGCTCATCCAAAGGAGGATATTTCATTGCTTGAACAGGCTGAAAGTTTAATTTCTCCATTTTCTTTTTGATGAGCATTTGCTGAGCATACCTTTTCTTAATGGCCTGGGAGGTGAGTATTTGATTCTTTTTAGGGAGCGTAATAGCTTTTAAAAATTGTTTGGTGGCAGAGACTCCTGTATGTTTAAAAGAGCATTCATTTTTTGATAACTTTAAATCCACTTCTTGATTCCCTTATTCACTACTTGAGGTATTGACTCCTCACTGGAAGTCATTGCTTTCAAGTTTTCCTTATTTTTTTGTTTGTATACATCTGGGATTCCCGGCATAAACATTGGGTATAGTGCACCTTTTGAAACCACAGCTGATTTAATCGGTGGATCTGTGTAAATGTCATTAGACAAATTTCGAAATACATGCTAATGGGTCATATATGATTGAGGCAATGTATGGTAACGCACTGGTTGTTCTTCCGCTTTCACCAAGCTCCACAGCGGTCACATTAAAATTGTCTTGCTCAGAGACCTTATCAGTATGGCATGCTATAGAATTGGTGACTGTCTTTAGTGACAAATTCTTATAGTAAGAAACCATCTGTAATTGAGATTCACTATTAGATGATCCATATAGTGCTAACATTTTCTGCATAAGTGTTTCTTGCATTATCATTCGATTGTCTATGGTTTGATATATTTTCCCTAGTGCCTGGATAGCTAAATTCATAGCCTGTAATGTGATATTTATAGATTAATCGCTTTTTTCCGAACAAAATGATGTATTCATTCCCTGTGAGTTGGTCTGTACAACACTTGTCTCTGATATAGAGATAGAGGAAACAGTTTCTATGGAGGTGTGAGTCACCTCAGGGAACATTATAGGGGATTTAGATAGATTTTCAGACATCATTTTGTTTGAAAATACCGAGTCATTAAGATCCAGGTCAATTACCGCTACATCATTAGCGCTTGGGGTCAGATAAATGGGAGCAATAGGTTGGACAGTCGCAGGTATATTCTCGAGTAAAGCAGTGTTTTATATAGATTGACACGACAAAGTTTTCAAAAGTTGCACTCTTGGTGTGCATTCCAAGGCATCTGGTAACATGACCATTTTTTTAAGCACAAGACCGGGAGAGGCAGCACTAGGAACCTTCTTTTCCTCTATAAGCTGTTCTTTCTCCGATCTAGACTTTATTCTATGCGCTGATAGAGAACCACTACAAAATGACCGTATGTCCATATTGGGCTGCCCCCCTTTAATACCTTTGGGTCTGATAGGTGTTGAATTCATATTCGAGGAGGTTTGCTGCAGATCTCTATGATTTTCCGTTGCCGTTGCCAACCTAATAGACGGCGGCATTCCAGTTTTTAAACTGAATGCTCGCATTATGACAAACGTGTTAATAGGGAACTAGACCACGCCCCTCACGCTTATTTATCCCCAAATAACACTGAGGATTTGAGAACCACAAGATAAACCTCCCGCCTCAACGACGAGGCGAAGAGGCAAAGAGGTACTTGTGGCACTTGCTGGGTGCGCGCGCGCTGGTGCGCGCGCACGTCTGTGTTTGAGGGTGGCGTTTAAGGGGGCGTGTCTTCACACACTGCACAAAGATAAATGAGTATTATATTAGTAAGGATTGTCCAAGTTAAACGTTTTTCACGTCTATAGTTCTTCCCAAGAGCGGTGCTTTACCGTCAATCCAATAGCAGCCGCACGTAGAAAGCTGCAACAAGAAAAATGCAGCAGCTGATCCAGGATCCACAAGCAGCGTCCCGAGGCAAAGAGGTACTTGTGGTACTTGCTTGGTGCGCGCGCGCACGTCTGTATTTGAGGGCGGCGTTTAAGGGGGCATGGCTTCACACACTGCACAAAGATAAATGAGTATTATATTAGTAAGGATTGTCCAAGTTAAACGTTTTTCACGTCTATAGTTCTTCCCAAGAGCGGTGCTTTACCGTCAATCCAATAGCAGTCGCACGTAGAAAGCTGCAACAAAAAAATGCAGCAGCTGATCCAGGATCCACAAGCAGCATCCCGAGGCAAAGAGGTACTTGTGGTACTTGCTTGGTGCGCACGCGCTGGTGCGCGCGCACGTCTGTATTTGAGGGCGGCGTTTAAGGGGGCGTGGCTTCACACACGTCAATCCAATAGCAGTCGCACGTAGAAAGCTGCAACAAAAAAATGCAGCAGCTGATCCAGGATCCACAAACAGCGTCCCGAGGCAAAGAGGTACGTGTGGTACTTGCTTGGTGCGCGGGCCGGTTTCCGGTTTCTCCAGCCACGGAACCGAATCCTCCTTACTCGACCTAAAAAACCAAATGGATGACATCAGGGACACAAGGAAACCCGCACTACTACTCCTCCTAGACCTGTCGGCTGCATTTGACCGGGTTGATCACAAGATTCTCTGTCAACACCTCTCATCATCAGCGCACTTCTCTGCAAATGCTATCATTTGGATATCCTCATACCTTCAAGGTAGAGCCATGCGACTATTCTCAGACAAAGCGTCTGCTAAACCAGCCATCATCCAATGTGGAGTTCCACAGGTCTCTTGCATATCACCCACGCTTCACAACATATTCACCAGACCCCTGTTTAACTTGACTGACTCAGCATTATGTACACCAATTATGCCGACGATACACAAATCCTCCTCCCCCTGACCGGTGAATATGAGGCAGATGCCAAGTCCCTCAACAGCACCTACGCCACTATCCAGACCGGGATGGCTGAAAACTGGTTGTGCCTCGATGATAAGACAGAGCTACTACTTCTAAGAACCAATGACACTCTATCGAAACTGGACACCCATACTTCAATGTTGACAACTCCACGATCTTAATATCCCAGGCTGTAAAAATGCTTGTAGTCTACCTAGATGCTAACCTATCCATGTCTAGGCAAGTCAGCGCCATTACCTCCTCTGCAGCCTACCATTCTAAACTGCAAAATGCCACCAGGCCCTTCCTCTCCACCACAAACGGCCTCACCATTGCCAGAACCATTATTGGTTCAAGATTGGACTACAGCAATGTCCACTTCACAGGCACCACAGGCACCTCAAAAAGGAACCTTGAGAAACGACAAACCATTAAAAATAATGCCCTCTGTGCTGCCATCAGCATTCCGAAAAGGGAACACATCTCTACAGCTAGACAACAAGAGCATTGGCTGCCCGTCCGCGAACACATCCTCTTGAAGACACTCGCACTTACCCACAAATGCATTCACCACACAGGTCCACCTTACCTCTCCCAGAGACTTAACATACCAAAGCCCAACAGACCTACTAGAACACCCTACACCAATCTGCTTCCTGTTCCATTAGTCAAGTGCACCAGAGGAGGGGGAGCCAGCTTTCCTTTTATCATGGCCAGACAATGGAACGCCCTCCCACTCCCACTCAGAGCTGAACCCTCACACACTGCCTTCCGCAAAGCCATCAAAACATTGCTTTTCCCATAAAAAGCCCTAAATTAATACTGCCACTTTCCATTATCCCTCCGTACATTTGTAGAGGTACATCAGTTGTTAGTAATTTGCCATGCTGTGATATGCTACACACTATGTAACCCTGTGTAGCCATATTTCTATTCTTCAAACCCATCATGTATTTATGTATGCTTCTTGACACCATGTAACAGCACAATGTAAGAGGCCACACTGTTTTTATGTTTTTTATAATTTGTAACCTCAACCTCAACTCCACCCATGTAATGCATTATGCCCCAAATACGTTCATATACCTGTAATCAAGTTCTCTTCTTGTAACTAAGCTGATTCCTGTAACAGCGCTGCAATGCATTTGTCTGCCTCTGCACTTTATACATTTAAATGAATAAAAATAAAGTTGAACCGAGCGGTTTACCAGGCAACCACTCTGACCTAATTTCCACCAGTGCTATTGAACATAATGCTGTGAGGTATTTATTTATTTATTACACCCCAAAAACCCTGTAGGCAACAGTGCATTAAAACAAATACACAAGGGCGACAACAAATGCATGGGACAGTCAAGGTTAGACAAAAAGGAGATGACTCAAATGGGTAGGTTTTTAGTTGTTTGTGAAAAGACTGCAAGGTTTCTTCTTGTCGTAGTGAGGGAGGGCGTTCCAGGCTGTGGCTACGAGGAGGGGAAAAGATCTTCAGTTTCCTCTGGCTCGGTTGAATTTGGGGAAAACCAGGAGGCAACTGTTGCTGGATTTATGAACTACTGTCACTGAGGACTGTACTCAATTAGTTTCTCTTTCAGATAGGACAGGGCTTTGGCATAAATGCTCTTATGTACCAGGGTGAGAGTTTTGAAGCGTATTCCAGAATTTGCTTGGAGCAAATGGAGGTTTTTCCTATGTTCGGTGATATGTTCGCCATAGCTCACATTTTTGATGGTATGGCTAGCGCTTTTCTGCACTGGAGTTATGTGATATTGCCTTTAGTTGCACCCCCCCATGAGTGCATTGCAATAGTCGAGATGGGAAAGAATGGTGGCTCCAGCCAGGGTTTCTCTGCTTCTCTGAAATGAAAGGATTGACTTGTTTTAGCAGATTCAGATAGTATCTCAAGGTCTTCACCAGGTGGTTAACCCTGGAGTCAGAACTCATTGAGGAGTCTAAATATGTGCCCAGTGTCTTAACCTTGCTCAGAGTAGGGATGGAGCAGTTGTCAATCTGGAAGTTAGCTTAACGAGCATACAGTTTAGAGCTAGTGTGTTTTTGCCCAAAGAGTAGGAGCTCTGGCTTTGAGTTATTTAAGCACATCTGGTGTGTGGTCTTTCACTGCTTGACCTACTGATAGATGGTATTAAGTTTGATAGTCGTGACAGTAGTCGCCATCCATGGGGAGTAAGAGTTGGGTATCGTCTGCGTAATTTGAGCATTGACCGGTACTCTCAGCCAGTAGGTCACACAGTGGCTTGCTATATACATTGAAAGGTGCCGGCGACAGGCAGGCCCCCTGGGGAACCCCGCAACAAATGGTGATAGGGTCTGACAGGAAGCTGCCCCAGTTCACTCTTGAGGCTCTACGAGATAAGAATGAGTGGATCCATGAAATGGCTTGGCAAGAGCATGTGCCAAACCCTTCAAGTGTTTGGAGAAGCATGTTATGGTCCAGTATGCCAAACGCCACTGACAAATCCAGCAGCACCAAAAGACTGCACCTGTTATTGTCAACCATATCTAGCATGTTGGTTTGGAGGTCTATTAGGGCACTCTCAGTGCTGGGATGCGTACTGAAACCGGACTGCCAAGGATGTAGAATGGAGTGTTGGTCCAGAAACCTTTGAAAATGCCTACTGGCAATTTTGTCCGCAATCCTCAGAAGACAAAGGGAGTTGGTGATGGGTCTGAGGTTGGTGGTGTCTTTTGGGTTGAGCCTAGCTTTTTTGATAAGAGGGGTGACGGTTACCTTTTGATACAGTCAGGAACAATACTGTGTTTGAAAGAGAAGTTTACAAAATGGGTGAGGAAAGGAGCAAATAGTGTTATATTGTCCAGAATGAGCTTAGAAGGTAGGATGTCTCCAGGACAGAAAGTGGGGTTCATGTTTGAAAGGGCGTCCATTAGTTCGAGAGTGGTGGTGGCCTTGAAAGAGAAGGTTTCTTCAAGGGTTTGGGTTGTGCAGTGTGGAAAACGTTGACCTTGTTTATCTATTGGAAAATTAATGGGAAGTAGGCTGCAACTTGGATTTTTCTTGTGTTGTTTTCTTAATAACCTTTTGGGTTTTTAACAAATCCTTCCCAAGCTTTGCAGTATGGGGTGCTGGCACGTTCCTAATTTACTTCAACATTCCGTGCCAATTTGTTGCACAAATCAAATGCTATTAGCAACAGAATATTTTGAGGTTCCTATGGGAGTCCAACTCACCCTAACTATAGGATGGCGACCACCACGCTATAGAATTCACTGTATATACCATATAAGTGTTATATTACTTGATATTTGTATAGCACCTACTGCCATTGTTGTAGCCTAGAAACTGTGTAGGTCGCATGACCCTTTGGCGGACCGCAGTTAGAGCGCACATGCAAATAAAAGAGCATTACATTGCATGTGAATAGTATTTAGAATTTAGGAGACTGGTCCATTACTACCAGAGAAGACTACCTTGGAGACATTAGACTGGCCATGCAGTGCAGAGTGTTCAGTCACAGAGAGGATTATATGTCAGTTACTACGTGACAGCTGGACCACATTTTCATGGGACTCTTGTGGGATGGAGCACAAAAGGGGTAAGGGGCTATTTTAAATTATACATTATTCTATCAACCCAACTTTCTACAGGTGGGGGCTTTGCTACACTAAACATACTGGACACGTACATTAAATACCATGCCATCACATGCAAATTACGTGCATATTTCTAAGATAGGTCAAAGAAACATTCAACATGTACACTTGTCAGTAACATCAAGTTAATACAGTAGACATGTTTGATACTGTATATAGTCTAGCACTGTTGAGCAAGTTGATGTGGTAGAAATGTTTTATATTGGATACAAATATAGTAGTGTACTGTTAAACATGGTCGGAAAAGCATCGTCAGTATTAGTAATAATACGTAGCCATCCATAGATAGAAAATACAGCCTCGGCTATCAATGCAGGCTGAGTTCATTGGACTGTGTGAAAGACGGGGGTAGAGGACTAACATGGGAGACAGGGTGAGAAGGGCCAGATGTCTGTTTTTCTGTATACACTGGACAATGGTATTAAAACGTTTTTCATACTGAGTGCCCCCGTGAGTAGAAATATGGTTTCTGGGCCCCCCACATAGGGGTTGGTTCCCTAGGGGGCCCAAAGGATGTCTGAATGGCCCCAGGCTCTTCAAAATATAAGCAGATTGTAAACTCCTTATATTTTCTTTTAAAAGCAGTCACCTTATTCGATTTTTATATTAAAAAAAGTCATCTTAATCCCTTTTTAAAGAGTCAGCCAGGCCCCTCTCCTCTGGACATCCTTTGTGCCTACCAGGGGCAGCCCCCCCCAGTTTGAAGACCATTGACCTAAGGGGACAAGTGTGGAAATGTTAAGGGCACTGAGCACTCCCTTTGGCTCAGCAGTGACCTACAATGCCAGGGTGCCATTGCATTGTGAAGCATGCTGAAACCAAGCCACTAAACCAGGTGGGAAAAGTGCTTCTACTGACTCCCTTGTGCCCCAAAGGAGCGTGCACTGCCAGGTTTGCAGATAGGAAAGCTGGAAGGAACTAGGGACACTTAAATGAAGGTTGGTTTTGAAGCATGGCTCCCTTGGGAGCGAGGCCCCAGGCTTCCGGCTTCGTGGAGTTAATTGGGACCTCCCAGGAACAATATGGAAATGGTTATAGGACTCCTCCTAGGCTGAGGCAGGGCTCTTCAAGCAGTTAATAAGCCTAATCCTGCCTTTGTAAAGCCACCTCATGCTGGGCTGCAGTTACCTTGTCCTGTTAACAGATGGCTGAATGAGCATTTTAGGTAAAAACGAGGGTGTAGAGGCTGCTCACCAGATTACATGTCAAGGTCTACTTTGGGCATTAATGGCGCCAAGTAGCACAACAGTCAATGGGCAGTCCGGGCTTTAGTCCCCCCGCCCCCCAAAATAAATTGTGGGTTATGTTGACTCGACCTGGCTGAGCTACAGAGCTGGACAAAACAGGAGACATAGAATAAGCAGAGCCTGGGGTTGCACAGTTAACAAAGGCCTGGCAATTGCTAAGGTAAATCATTTCTTTGTTACCACCTACGTTCATATGCATACTTTTTTAGGCATTTCAAATCACGATGGGGTGTTAGTACCAGGGGTGGACTGGCTCTCATGGAACTCTGGAGATTTCTCAGTAGGCCTCTGCACACTGGGCCGAAATTGTGTGGTAATCTACTTTATTTCCACATTTTCTCAAAAGGAATAGGTTTGGGCTTGCGGAAAATGTGTAATATGGGCCCACTTTGAACATTATTTCCAGGGACTCTTTTGGTTCCCAGTCCACCCCTGGTTAGTACTTGCATGCCAGAGGAGGGATTGCAGGGAGAGCTGGGGCCGGACACATCTCATTCCCACAGCAGTTCCTAGGTGTGTGGCTTCAGCCGTGGAGGTGAGAGTTAACTGCTTGTAACATCGAAGCTTCAATACAATAGTAACACTAGAATGTGTAAAGAAGTTAGATGTCCCCACACAAGTTTGCCCCACCCCCACAGGCTCTGAAGTTAGTCCCTCTCCCAGCATTTGAAGGGGTACCGCCGCCACCCTGTAATTTTACCCTAATTGCTCTACCAATCACTGGCGTAACAGGGGCCCCCGCAGCCCTGCGGTGCAGGGGGCCCCGCCAGCACATGTCCTGGGAGGGGCTCCCACTTGCAGAAAAAAATATATTTTTTTTCTTTTTGAATTCCCTCTGCATTTATAAAGCAATTATTTCTGTAACAGAAATAATTTCTTTATGAAGTCAGAGTGGCTCAAAAAGAAATGATGGGCCTCATTACGAGTTTGGCAGCAACCGTGCCATTGCTACCAGCAGGTTGCCACCAGACCCGTAATGATTTACCGGTGCCCGACTTCCCCATAACACCGGGGGATTACAACCCTGGTGGTCTGGGAAGTCAGGCGCCGGCAAATGGTAAATCCCCATTTCCATAAAGTCCTATTGGACTCTATGGGAATGGGGACCAAAGAAGCACCGGCACCGTTTTTAACGGTGCCGGTGCTTCCGTGAAAACTATGCGGGTGGGTGCTGTTCTGCCATGCAGGTCTGACCTGCCGGCAGGATGGTAACCGCCTGCAGAGCTGTAATATGCCAGCCCAGAAACAACAGTGCCGGTGAGCTTACCAGCACCGTTGTTTACAGTCCGGCATAGTTGTAATGAGGCCCAATTTCTTTTTTAAGTGTTAGGGCTCCCCTCATGATGTGTGCGTGTGTGAGTGTATGTTGAAAGGGTTCACACTTAAATGTATAGGTGGCAGCCTCTGCGAGTGTATGGTGAAAGGGTGCACACTTTAATATACGGGTGTCTGCCTGGGTATGCCTGTATGGTGAAAGGGTGCACACTTAAATGTATAGGTGGCTGCCTGTGTGAGTGTATGGTGAAAGGGTGCACACTTAAATGTATGGGTGGGTGCCTGGGTGTTTGTGCCTGTATGGTGAAAGGGTGCACACTTAAATGTATGGATGGCTGCCTGGGTGTGCCAGTATGGTGAAAGAATGCACACTTAAATGTATGGATGGCTGGGTGTGCATGTGTGTATATGGTGAATGGTGTGTGTGCTTGCGTTCAGGGGTGCAAAACCTACATTTCGGGGGCTAACCCTTCAAATTTTGGGAGGGTTGCCAACTTCATGGGCGGTGGGGGAGGGGCAAACTTATTTGTTTGGGTCATCTAATTTCTTTATGCATTTTTATGAGACTATTCTAGTGCAGCTTCAATGTTACAAGCAGTTAACTCTCTCCTTTAAGGTTTAAAGCACCCACTTAGGGACTGCTGTGAGAATGAGTGGTCTCCTGTTCCCTCTCTACCCTTCCAATCACTCCCCTGGCATGCAAGTATTAAACCCACATCACAATTTCAATTGCCTAAAAAATTTGCCATTTGAATGCAGGTACTAACAGTGAATTGCTTTATGTTAGTAATTGGTGGGTTCTTGTTAACAGAGAAACCCAGGTGCCGTTTAACATCTGTGTCCTTTTTTGTCTGGCAACTGCTCTGAAGGTCAGCCAGGTCTGGTCAACATAGCCCAACACATGGGCGTAATTTTAGGGGGGGACGGGGGTGTTTGTCCCCCCGAACTTTCATGGCACACTATTTTGTCCCCATTCATTTGAATGGGGAACATTTTCTTCAGAGGTCATGTGCCCCCCAACATTTTCAGCAAAGTTTCTCCACTGGCCCAACATTTCAGGGGGGGTGCTGAATCCCAGTCAACTCATGGTGTTGCACCAATACTTGTGTTTAATGCCTGGATTACTTATTGGTAATCTTCATTACTCCTAGCCCTATTCTTCCTCGTCCCAGTGTATATGAGACAGTACTTGTGTATAAAGCACTCTGCCTCATACACAAGTACTGCGATGAGGTGGAGGTACATGGAGGTAATGCTTGATTTAGCTACCTGTAATCTTAATTACTCCTAGTCCCACTCTTCCTCATTCCAGTACTTACTTATGAGGCAAGGAGCCTCAACCGTAAGCTCTGGGGCAAGGAAGAGGGACGTGGAGGTAATTCTGGGCCAAGGAGCTGATTTTGGAGGTTGGGGTGGGAGGGAGAGGGGATGTGTGGGGGGGTCAGGATTATACGACAAATTGTAATGGCTGTCCATGTCCAGGCTAAGCAGGCATGATATGTGGTATTAGTGGCTAGGGAAGGCATTTTGGTGCAGCCAGTCTAGTCATTCCTCAGTTTGGTATGACTTTTTTTTAATGGGGCATTTATGATAAAGCAGTCCTGCTAAGTGAATTACCTGGCTAGACTGCCATGTGGGTGCTACCAGTCAGCCATTTCTTACTGCAGCATTGTATATTTTTCTGGGCATCTGTGATCAAATGATATGGTATGTCATTTATAACGCACCTGCACACAAGTGTTTCTAGGTGCGACAAGACAAGGGATGGAAGATAGAGGGAGGACAAGACAAACGATCTTACTAGGCCTTGTGTCATTCAGATCGTGCAAGTGCGATAACGAGAAGTGCAAGGGGAAAGAGATGGGGGAAGTGCAAGGGAGAGGGGAGAGGAAAAACAGGGCAGCAATGCTCTGAGTAAGTGCTGTCAGGGCAGCACAGCTCTGGGTAGTGCAAGGAGAACAAGGGACTGTAGGGTTATAGTTACAGCCCCTAAGTGCATGGTAGGACCAGAGGCAGTGCAAGGGTGACTGATCAAGAAAGAGTCTCGACTCAGTGAGACTCTGAGGGTAGCCAAGTAACCAGTCGGTACAGCAGACAGGTAGGTCAGGTAGGCCAGCAGGGGAGGGAGCGAGACAAAGCAGAGGAGAAGAGGAAAGTTTTGAGCTGCTTCCAGAACTTCAGGTGGTCTGCTAAAGCTTGAGAGGGGCAGGGAGGCTATTACAGAGGGAGGCATCTTTAGAGGAGAGAGATCTACCCCCACTCTCTTCCTGGAGAAGCGTCTAAACCTTAGAGAGTTGTAGGTAGCTGAGCAAAGGGCTTGAGAAGGAAGATATGCCCAGGAAAGGAGTGATGGAGATTGGGTGATTGTTTGCCAGTCAGGCAGGATCGGCAGAATGCTTCTTGAGGAGTGGGTGCATAAGGGAGTGCTTAACGGGAGAGGGGAAAGAATGATTACAGAAATCGGTCAAGGCTGGAGCGAGGGTGTCAATATGGTTCTTGATGGTTCTGGTGGAGCAGGAGAACACCTGTTTGGATGACACTTTCATAGATCGGACTTGTCTAAAAACCTTGTCAGGTGTTGTCAGAGAGAAAGAGGAGAAAGGAGGAAGAGAGGTAGAGATGGCCAAATGGGGGTCGAGAGAGAAAGAGGGAGAGGAAGAGGAGATGGAGGACAGGATGTCCTGAGTTTTAGCATAGACTTGAGTTGACAGAGCCATACGAAGGGCCTGGGAGGGAACAGGAGATGTAAAGACCTCAGCAGGATTGACCAGTTCTTTTCAGATTTTAAAGAGTTTGGCCGTGTTGTTAGAGGCCACAGAGACACAGGCTTGAATGTGTGTTCTATACTTGATGAGTGTTATTGCTTCGACTGCCATTTTGGTGCAACCAGTCTAGATATGTCTAAATGTGGCCTGGCAAGCTTTACTATATTGTTATTACATGTCGACACTGGTCTACCTTGTGCAGCCAGTTGGACATGTTTTCATTGTGGCATGGCATTTTTAATAGCAAAGCTTCAATGTTCCTGTGCACTGTTGGTGACTTGCATCTATTGGATTGGTGTTACCCTACAAAACAATTGCAAACACTCTGGCTTTTTAGCCAATTTTTCTCAGACAGTGTGCTGTATGTTATATTAAAACACATATGTATATCTTTCTCCTAGTGCAGTGTTTGGCATATCCGTTCAGAAGCACATTTGTGCGTATTGCGCAAGTGTGATAATCTAGGCTGGCCCAGAGTGTGGCGCGACCCTTGATTTGTTGCTGAGTTGTGGGGCCCCCTCAGCATGGCTCGCAGGGGGCCCTCAACATCTTGTGTTACGAGACTGCTATCAATGGATCCCTATTCATAAACTGAGTGCTGGTACTGTTGTTTGATATGTTTGTTTTTATATTCGCCTGCATATTATAAAATGTCCTGCGTAGAACGAGGCAGTGATAATTAAAAAATATGTGAATTGCAGTTTTAAATAATTCGGTCGGTACCGAAAAAGAACAGCTCTTTAGTGCAAACACGTGATCACTTCCATCACAGACAGTGGTCAAAGAGCAGGAAGGGGCCAATGGTTCGACTCATTTGTTGTTCACCAATGATTTCCCTACGAAATTCAAAGAATGCCATTTTTAAGGATATCTGGACACGACTTGTCAGGCGAGTATTCAAGTATGAGAGAGATTTTGCTTGCTTCGCTGCCAGTATCCCCTCTCCACACACGAGACGGCCATATATTGCATAATGGCATTGCCCCTCTAATCGTTTCCTCTGCTGCAAGTTTGCCGTGGAATGTAAGCAAAATCCAGATTCATCTGGAAATTGCTATTTATAGCGTAAGCAAGTACAGTGTCTGCCCTCTCGCCGCATCCGAGAGAAGCCGAGAGTCCTCGTTCAGGCTAACAAAATAAACGACCTTTCATTTCAAACGTTTTGGTTAACACCTTCAGTGAGGTCAGACGTGTTTATTTATATTCAGGGCTCCCTTTCATCTCCGTCCACCGTCGGCATCAGTCCTCTTTCTACTGCCACGGGATTTAGATTTTACTTAAGGAGCCTTCTCGTTTCAGAGATCAAAAGAAGAGATACCTAGTAAAAAAAAAGCCTTGATCTTCGTGTCTGCAATTGCTGGCTATGTCGGTGCAGTGGTCCTTGATCCTTTCTGGGTTGTGGTGGTTGGCTTTTAATTTAAAATTCCAGAAAAGGAAATATAGACGAATGGGGAGCAGGTTTATATTGAAACAGCATTGTCTGGACAAGGAACACCAGTCAGGTAACACAAAAGTAACGGATCAAACTGCACAATGCTGTGATGAGCCCCTGCAATCCAATTTGCCCAACACATACCCTGGCCAAAATGGGGGCCATGAGTAGCTGAGTGACCCTGGTGACATTGGGGCTGCTGGCATGCTTGTCCCCCTCCTTGCATAGATATGATATGATGGGTTATTTATAACGCGCTTAATACCCAGAGGTTTCTAAGCGCATACCCGGGAATCGAACCTGTGTTACTCCGTGTCATCTTGTTTACAAGGCGAGCACATTGCCCTGAGCTATCCTCCCGAGTCATTGTAGAATAGTATCTGTATGTCCTCGTTTTGTGGAGTGCATTCCAAGCAAAACAGATGAACCCAGCAGCAACATGTTGGTGCAACATGTACAGTGGCCGCGACCACAGGCCGGGGCTACTGGGTCCCAAAGAAACCGATAAGTGCAATATGTACAGTGTACATGGCGGAAGTCCATGACTAGTGGGCTTGAAGAAAAACAAGTGTTTTCAAATATACAGTGGGCATGGCCTTTGGCCGTGCTCACTGACCAGGGTGGAAGACCATGGCTAGTGGTGCCCCCAGGCAACCAATAGGTGTAAAATGTTCTGTGGCTACGGCCGCAGGCCATGGCTAGTGGGCCCTAAAGAAATCTATTGGAGCAATAAGTACTGTGGCTACAGCCAAAGACTTTGGCTAGTTGCCCTTGAATAAACAATGCTATAACAAAACCCTTCAAATTCACTGAAAAGAATTTAGTAAAGGGACAGTTAAGGTGATCAGATTTAATGCAACAAAACCCTTGAAATTCAACGGATGTGGGAAGTTATGATCATCTTAATTCGGCATCCCCCTGTTGCAAAGCCCATGAGCACATGCGTAACAGATGGGAGTCACAATGACAAGCAAAATTAATGGCTGGCAAGATAGTTTAGTGGGTTGAGTGCTCAGTGCTGCGAACTGTGTGTGATCGACAGGTTGCAGGTTTGAATCCTGGCAAGGCAAACGGTTGCCAGTCATTTGGTCGAAAACAATTGGTCGACTGGACAACTGGTCGAATCAATTTGGTCGAAAACCAAATGGTTGAATTTTTTATTTTTTTTATTTTTACCCCTTTTTTTTTTTGGGGGGGGGGGTCCCCCCCAACCCTCTTTTTTTTCTTTCTTTTTTTTTTTCTACACGAAAACCCACAAAACACATATATAAATTAAAAAAAAAAATTCGACCATGTGGTTTTCGACCAAATGACGTCGACCAAATTGCAGTCGACCAGTTTGTAGTCGACCAAATGACTGGACACCAGGCAAACTCAGCCTTGCATCCTTCCAAGGCTGAAAAATGATTACCAACTACAGTTGGGTTATATTGTATGTGTAAGTGTTCTATGTAACAGGCTTAGGAATAAGCGCTATATAAATTACACATCATTAGATCGTAGGGGTCGTCAACAAGGGGACGTAGACTTAAGATGATCATCACATCCGCTGAATGGAAGGGTTTTGTTGCAATAAATCTGATCACTTTAACTGTCCCTTTAGTAAAGTTACTTCAGTGAATATATATATAACCATGTAGTATCAAGTCAATGCACACAACACATTACAGATGCGTTACCCGGCATAATTACACCTTCAAAAGCTAAACATGTATAAACTGATATTTATTTTTAAAATGCAGATTGGCACAAACATATGATACAATTCAGGGCATTTGTAGGCAATTCTATAGATTCGAAAGTGCCTACAGTGCTACTTGCTGAAACGTATATATTCAAGACCACTTGGTCTGAATTTAGAAAGTTCATAATGGAGGAACATTTCGGCATGCTGCATGGAACAGAAAGGTCCACACAAAGCAACAAAATACATTGGGTGAAGGCTTGCACAAAACAAACAAAAAGAGAAGACTAAGTGTTCCGAGATTGAAAGGCAGACCTTTCTCCATCCCTATTACTCTGAAATCATGTGTACGTATAAAATGGGTGGACACTTGAGGGTGAAATCATGTGACCAAGCAACTAGGTGTTTTGCGAAACGTGTAATTGTTTTGCCTCTGCCTCCCTTGACTGTTAGGAGCTGAACAGAATGACTTTTAACTTGTAAACTACAGAATAAAGAGGTAATTTTTAAACTCCAATTTGTGGATACTGGTAATTCCTCTGGAACCGTGAACTGTTGTGGAAAATTGCCTTTTGACTGAGAGTCTGACTCGCTGTTAACCAGTGTGCTTACACCGGTAAAATTTGAATATATATATATTTATGTGAAGAAACACCAGGAACTCAAAAAAATTGTCCTCTTTATTTATAGACCATGCACAACACATGACTATTAGTAAAAACCACCTAAAGTGTGGTGCTCCAAAAATGTATGGCTGCAATTGACGCGTTTTGCGGTTACGGTTACCTCACCGCTTGTTTACAACAAGTGATCCATACAATCAATGCTGTTTAAAAACACCCAATGTGACAGGAAGTTTAACATGGAAAAAAGACTGAGTGGCTAAATGTTTTAACAATCAGCCATCTTGGAACGTGTTCATTAATTCGCTGGCAGTTGATGTCACATTTACATTAAAAATTCACATTCGAAAACCCACTGTTTGCGTGTTCATGCCATTACACATCAATCATCATGAAAACAGAATAAAGTGCAATGTGCAAACAGTTCATTAAAGTGCCTAGTGCCTTTGGAGCTTCCCAACCTCATATAATTGAGAGGGCTCTGCCCATGTGCAAATACTGCAATATTAAAGTGCAAATTGGTATTATTAAAGTGCATCATGCTACTGTTTTTATACATAAAATGCTTAGTGCATCCATGCTGTCTATCGATTCACATTGTTTAATTTCTGGCATAATCATAGTGGGTTCCGGGAGATATTTCTACCTTGACCCCATCAGCAAAATTAAAAATTAGGGTGTAACACACAGCATATGATCACTAATCTTGCGTACCTGTATCGTGGTCCATATAGAATGCCAGTCTTTTTACATTTAGCCATATTTAAACATCTGAGTAGTATTCCAGCCGGTAACATATAGGCATCATTTAGTATCATTTTCACTTTTTTATAAGTGTAAAAGACATAATGTCTGCAATTATATATAGATATTATAGGATGGCAGTCGCCACCCTATAGTTAAGGTGAGTCAGACTTTCAATGGAGACCCGAAAAAATGAATTGCTAATAGCATTTGATCAGTGCAATTAATTTTGTTGAAATGTTTGAGTCAATTTTGTACGTGTGAGCACCTCAAACTGCACATTTTGGGAACGATTTGTTAAAAAATATAAAAGTTATTAGGAAAACAAAAACAAAAACAATTTCAGCCTAGTCCCCATTCATTTTTCCATAGACAAAAACTCAATTTATGCCAAACTGCACAACCCAAACAGATGGACTAATTGGGACCAGGACCGAAACAACATGTGCACAAAGGGTTGAATCGCAATCCTTTTATGGTTTGGGGTTATTCCGTCCGGTACTTTTAAAAAAATTTGAAGGAGAAAGGGTGTCCCCTTTTCCAAAATCGATAGCTATATCTTGGGTAAATTGGAAAGCATCTGGGTGTTTATAAATGATAAAGCTGTCTTCTTTTTTCCAATGTGAGAGATAGCTGCCGTTATACCCCAGGTTATAGCCGAGGGTATGGGAAAATGAAACACAGAAACAAGGCATTTGCATGTCACAAACCATGAAACGGCCATCAGGCAAGAGTTGGGGGTTGGGGGAGACAAGAGGACACCATGGGAATTTTGGGATTTGGAGGGGGGCTAGGGACCTCAGTTTGCAATAAGAGGCTCAAACCTTTGTCGCATACCCTTGGTACAACCAAGCTACCCGACATCTCAACTAAAACAGCATCATATAAACGACAAGGGTTAAGGTGGGAATGGTAGAGGGCAGGGGAGGTGAGGAGGCCATGAGGGGAGTGGGGGGAGTTGGCACAGATGTGGGGGACACTTGGGGAGATTCTGGGAGGGCAGGAAAGCATTTGTTTGTGCTGTTTTTAACGATACCCTCGGTTATGATAGAATAAAAACAACTGGTTTCATTGGTTAATGGCATATGTACAGGTAATCAGAATTGCACCTAGACATAGCCACATGAACGTACCCCATCACCTTATTGGTTCTTCCTGGTCACATGGCTATGAGTCATATGTAGGCACATAACCACAGTGTGCAATGTGATTGGTGATTTGTATACGCATGGATTTGCATTGGTGTTCAATAGCCGTGTGTATAAAAGGGATGCTATAGATGCAGCTATAATGATGGCAATGAGTAGCCACATTAATCAGCGAACTTTGTCATATTAGAAATACTATTTACTGTATTTTAGTTGCTACAATTTCACATACTGTAGTTTTCCCCCTCCTCACTCCTAGCCTGGTGTCATTCTATCTTTTCCACCTCTGTAGTGATCCCAGGTTTTTAAAGTCCACCTATCCCCAGCTTACACATGTATAGAGCGTCTTCTGTCAAAACTTTATACTCACAGGCTATAAACACAGAGAATGGGAATATTGTACGTGCCTCACATAAATATATACTGTAATCATACAGGGAGGGTAGTTGGCATCATGGGGATGATGACAGCACTTTTGGGGGGTCTTGGATGAGGTAGGGGGGACAAATAGCATCTTGTATGTATATATGTGAATAGGAAAAATCCCCTTTTTTTATAATAGACGCAAATACGTGGCATGGTTCTTATCATACCCACGGTTATAAAAACACACAAAAATTGCAGTCTGTATTTTTTATTGTCTATTTTTATAATTAAAAGGTTGGCCCTTTCCTAATTTGGACAGATTTCTACCCTGGTTTGAAGCAGGCCTGGAGAGGGTGGGTCAGCTCTGGAAGCGGGGGTCCTTTATTAAGATTTCTCAACTGGGTGAGAACCTTGGACTGGGCCCCCTCCCTGTCTTCCACTTTTTGCAGATCAAGGGAGTTCTGACAAGGGTCGAATGGAAAGACAAAGTGGATAGAGAACTCACCCCCTTCGAGAAGCTCCTGAACTCCAGAGCTGAAATTAAGGCCTTAACATCTGCCATGTACAGGGAACTGGTTGAGGCGGGAATGGGTTCCACATCACATTTGAAGAATAGATGGGAGAGGGATCCTGGAGAAGAGGTTAACCCGACTATGTGGGCTAGGATGTGCAGGGCTGCCCCCCAAGTCTCTATAGCTTGCCAATACAAACTTCATGCTATAGAATTACTACATATGTGGCAATATGACCCCCTCAGGCTTTCCACAATGTTTCAGTCACTAAGCCCACCATGCTGGCGTAAGTGTGGAGAAATTGCCGACTACTGGCACATGTGGTGGGACTGCCCCAGAATTAAGATCTATTGGAGTGAGGTTTTGGGGTGGATCAAGGACCTCAATGGAGTCCCGAGGTCTGCAGATCCCTTTTCAGTTCTCTTCGAGCAATGCGAAGATGAAAGAGAGAAAATCAAGGGCCTAGCAGCCCACTTATTATTAGCGGCCACCGCCACTTTAGTCACCAAATGGAAGTCCGAACAAACCCCAAGCAAGAGCGAATGGATTAATGTTGCATCAAACATATGTGTCATGGAAAAGATCACTGCAACCCTACACAGAAAATCGACCCAATGTGACACAACGTGGGAAGACTTTGTTTGTAAATACATGTCGGGAACTAATCAGTAAATTGTGAACTGTAATTGAAAGGTCGCACCTCCCCTCCCCTTATGATTAAACAACCCATGTCAGTGTAAATATCAAATATGTTATAATGTGCACTAAACAAATCTCCACTTTCTATTTCTTGAACATGTACCTTAATGTTTTTTGGAAGGCGGGAGGAAATGTTTGGGGTGGGAGGGGTGTGGGCTTTCCTTTTTAGGGGACAGAAATGTTTTACACAGATGCATGCCACTGGATTTGTTCTTTCTTTGAGCACTGTTTTGTAATGCCCCTTTATATGACTTTGAAATTTTCAATAAACAAATAAAAATAAAATAAAAAAAAGGTTGGCCCTGAAAGGGGCCCATTTGGGGGAGTTCAAAGGAAGAGGGTGGAACCTGGGATGGAAGAACATTAGGGGGGACACAGGTAAGAAGGGGATAAAAAAAAAGACACATTTGTATTTTTTATTTTGTGTGTATTCTGGGATTTTATCAAAAAAGGGGAGGACAAAAATTGTCCCTTCAAAAATAAATGAATGCCTAGTGGCTGCAATGAATCTGGTGTTCAGCATTGGGCCGTGCCCAGCCATCTAGGTTGGCATCTCCCACCGCGAACCAATTGTGGAATTTGCAGGATATGGCTTTGCACTGCTGCAGATCGGGTGTAGGCAGCCGTGGTTGGCATTGGGTGCTGGTGAATGTAGCAAACGTTATAGCTGCAGAGGTGGCTGGGGTGGAGGTTGTAGCAGTGGCTGCCGTCTAATAAGTCAACGCCACTGCAGGTGTTGGATGTTGTTTAGAGTTAGGTCCATGCACCTGGATCTTGTGGTGTTCATGAGCCTTTCCCGTAATCCTCATCCACCTTGTCCCTATGGATGCAGACCAGGTGCTGGATTATGAGCAGCGCCCCCAAGTTCTGTGATGGCAAGTTAGAAGGTCCACAATGAAGCAACTTCTACAGAACTTGCACTGCACTTGTTTGGTTTTCTTGCACAAGTGGTGCTCCTTAACAATGAAATACTTCCAACTGTCAGATTTGTTTTTAGCCCGCGCAATTGTTTGCAGGGGGATGGTGCTGGGACCCAGATGACATCATTGTTGATGCTGCTGCTGTGGCCAGACATGGTGAACAATGTCTGATGAGGGAGGTAAGTGTAATAATATTAAAAACACAATACTAAAAGGACAATGCCACTAAAATGATTTTTTTTTTAATGGACATTCTAACTACAATAAAGATTACACAAACACAACAAATGACCGGACAAAGGAAAGAGGTCTAGGGACAAAGGAGGGCAAAAACAAGATAGACAAAATGAGGAGGTTACTTTGAAATGTTGTTTGTTCTACACACACAACCTGTTCAGTAACAAGAATAAAAAGCAATCAAGGAAAGTAAAGGAGTTGTCTTTCGGTTTGGTCGATAGCCGCGGCCACACATGAACAAATCAGACAGAGCCGTTTATATCTGCATGCATACATAATGTGCAATCTGATTGGTCAAGAGTGTACATGCGGGTATCCATCATTGCCTGGGTGTAGCCACGTTAACGCTGTCTGATTGGCTGATCTTGTACGCGCCGCTATGTGTCAGGTGTAGGTGGGTAAATGCAGTGCACAATCAGTTTGGTCGATAATATACCTGCAGGTATCAGTCAGCACACCTGGGCATAGCCACGTTAATGTATCGTGCCACCTGATTGGCTGATCTTGTACCCGAGGCTATGTGTCACGTGTAGGCACATAAGCACAGTGTGCAATCTGAGTGATTGATAAGGTATGCACGGTGTGAAGGCAGCATGAAGTAAGACACACACAACAGATTCAAATGTCTAATCAAAAGTTTTATTTTATTTAAACATCAGGATGGAGTAAGGCTTACTTGCCCTATACTAAGGTGGGATTTCAGGGCCAGCTTCTAGTTATAAAAATAAACAATAAAGAACACAGACTGTATAAATGGATCAATAATCCTTACATGATCCATTTTATACAGTATGTGTCAATAAAGGTGCTTTTTACATTTTTAAAGCTGTGGCTATAATAGGAATATAATAGGCACCCTGCCGTGTAGGCGCAGCTATAAAGGAAAAGTTTAAAAAAATGGTCATTTCTCTCTCTATGAACATCCGATATCCTATTGATCCCCCCTCTAGCATCCTAAACCCCATAAAAAGCTGCCCCCTCCCCTATGATGTCCGCTACCATCCCTGCCCAAGCACAGTCTATTTTTCTGTGATGCACCTATATTTTGCCTATTCTCTATCGTTGTATCCGTGGCTACATTTGAGTGGGATTATGTAGCGGCGGGTATGACTGCTGTGATAGCAGCGTGTATTAAGCCACACATTTCTATGAAATAATCATATTATTGTGTGGATGTTAGACCACACAATTTTACATGTCTTTCTGATTCCATGCCCACATCTCTACCCTTATGTCATTTGAACTTTGAAATCTTGGAAATGTGTCTTTTTGGTAATGTAAATAATGTACGTGTACCTGCGGCTACAGGGAAGTTTTTGTTTATAGCTGCGGCTACAAAGGATGTCTGTGGCCTGTGAGCCTATTCCATAAAGTCCTGTAACCACAGTTATGAAATGATGGTTTAAAAAAACAGAGTTATATGTTTTTATATGTCTGCATATGTATGTAATACTTAGTCCTTAAAAGGACTGTTTTAGGGTACACTGAGTGTAGTATTTCAGTACATTTTGAGTGTCTCTAATCAACTACCCAGTTTTACAAGCAACCATGATATCAGCTCTTCTTCTCTATTTCTAGAAGAAGCATTCTTAATTTGAATTTGTATTAATAGTATGAGTGAGGCATGCATGATGTCTGTGTTTTATTGTTTGCAATTGGTTGGTGTTACTGTTGCAATTGTGTACTTGTCTGTGATAGGTTGCAGTGAAAATGTGTCAGCCATTTTAGTACTTTGCTTACTACAATCCTGTTTTTGTGTCATTGATTTTTTAATAGTATCATAGGCACCATTTTGTAGACCTTTGCCATTCTGATTGCAGAACTCACACTGTGCACACGCTGGCTCTGTGACTAATATGAACACCTTTTCATCTTCTGGATAAGTTGAAAGTAAGTGTCAGTAAATATTTACAAATGTGAAGGTTTATTTGCAGTGTGGTGTGTGTAAGCTATATTAAGGAATTGTTTTTTAGCTGCTGAAGATTACAAATTTGATTTCTAGTGAATATTACACACTGTGCTTGGTTATTTAAGACAAAACAAACGGATGACTAATTGTTATATGATCCATTTAATAAAGTTTATGTGAGAAAAGTGCCATATATGCAATATTTTTCTATAATCGCGGCTAATGTTACCACGCATATGAGATGGTGTTTAAAAAATATTTATTACATGGTTTCCGGTAGCGGCCATGTAGTTATGGTTAAGTTCCTCAACCCAAAGGAAGAGCATTTTTTGGGTGGCTTATAACTTTGCCCCCCATGGATGAATCCTCACCAAACTTAGCAAAATAGTGTATATCGCCCCCTCGGATTGATTCTGTGATGTTTGGTGAGGTTTTGTCCGTGGGGGTAAAGTTATAGGGGGGTCCCAAAATGTGTGGTTTTCCTCAAAGATGCAATGGGAGAAAATATTTGCTCACACCTACAGCCCAAACCGCTGGACGGATTTTCACCAAATCTGCAGCAGGAGTGATGACTTGATGCCGAAAGTGTGCTTTTGTTAATTTGGTGTAAATCCGTTCAGTAAAAAAATGGCCAAAGTGTAGGTAAAAAAAAATCAGTGATATCTGGGTTTGGTCCATGGACTCACTTCCCTATTCAGTCTGCAGACACCCTCATGGACCAATCAGGGGCTGCCGGTATGTCCACAGACATCGGACGTGCCTGCTGATTGGTCAATTAAAAACGTGAGGTGCGTCAGATTTTTGTTAAACAGTTGCAGTGTTGGTTTTGCAGACTGCCCACGTCACAGTAAAAACATATTAAAAAACACAACATTGCACTTGTCAAACTAAGGAAACAATCTCTGGGGAGGTGAAGGATGATGAGGATCGGATGGCATATGTCCATAAACAGCCCAAAAACGGGTGGTTTTCCACCTTCGAAGTTCACGAACAGTCCTGTAATATTCGCGAGGATCTCAGATGTTCGGAGGCATTTATCCATATTTTTGCATTACGGGGTTGGTGAAAAGTAGTTTTGGGATGGCTTATAACTTTGGTGCCACTGAATGGAACTGCATGAAACTTTGTGATATTATTCTAGGTCTGTTCTTGAATGGTTCTGTGCTGTTTTTCCAAGAGGGAACAAAATTAGAAGGGGGTCCCACAATATTTGAAAGACTTATACATTTGGTGCCGTTTCACAAATCTGCACACACGTTTTCAAAAAGATTTAAGACACAGATTTTAATGTTTTTGCAAAGAATGGTGGGATTTTGTGAATAGGGGGCAAAATTAGGGGGGATTCAACATTTTTAGATGGCTTATAACTTTGTTGAAATTTGAGAAATGTGCACAAAAGATTTTAGAAAGAATATAGACCCACGGACACCGAAGGACAAGGAGCCCCGCTCTCACTGCAGGCTCAGTGCGTCGTTGCGGAGTGAAGCTGGAGCTTCCCTCTCACTCCAAGGTAGGCCCCTGGGCTTGCTACACCTTTTCTTAAGCAGGCGTACCTCCGCTCAAAACAATGTGGTCAAAAGCGCATTTTACCCAGATTCCTGATGACAACTACTGCTGCCAGAAATTGCCCATATACTGCTGCGTTCCTCCTGAAGCTATCTTTACCCCTTCGTTTGTATAGTGGGGCCGCCTTTCCAAGATGGCCACCCGCCGTGTCCAGGTACTGCCCTCATCGGCTTGTGTCCACCCAGGCTGCTAGTGGCTACACCATTCGCCGCACTAGACTAGAAGGAAGCCAATCATCAGCCGGTAGGCGTAAACCCCAGGCTGCTAGTGGCTACACCATTCGCCGCACTAGACTAGAACGTAGCCAATCATCAGCCGGTAGGCGTAAACTGGCATCAGCAAAAAGGCGGCATGCTCAAAGGCAAACTTCCTGTCCTTGCCTGTCAATGCCAGAACACCTGCCCCCTGCCCGAAACGCTGCTCGTGACCCACTCGGAAAACGTCTATAAGGTACTGTAACTCCTGATACCGCTCAACCTTGTTTCCTGCTCAGCCGTAACACGGCCAGAACTGCTACATGGCTATTCCAACACGTCATTACTCGTGCCAGCCTTAAGACACTTTGAAATATCCCTGGAAACTCTGATTATGACAATCGTAACTTACAGCAGCTACCACGTTCAATTGCCATGATGACTGTAATGCGGGCTCGAATACTTTGGGCACTGTAGACATGTTAAGCTATTTATCCATATATATATATATATATATATATATATATATATATATATATATATATATATATATATATATATATACTCTTAATACATTCTATGACTCAGCTCCCCCAATGTACACGGCACCTTACGTATATAGCCCAATGTCCGCTACACTGCCTTTCGCCCAATGCCTGTTAAAGTATCTCTCCTTGAGAGAATGCGGCATGTAGAGCGCAGTGTTTATCCTTCCTTTTATCTGCACTTTGTAATTGTCTCTGCCTTGACTCACTGGCCTATACCAAATACTAGTGAACCCCAGCTTTGCCAATCCTAGTACTCTGCGTAGTCTGTATTTGTCCATGGCTATGTAGTTTATAGCATAATTATACCTGCCTAGTCTGCCTAACCACTAGCACAGTACTACTATTTGCATGTGTCTATGCCTACCCAGGTCCTAATCTAACGATATCTGCCTAGCCTGCCTAACTACCAGCATATTGTCTAACCTGTACACGTCTATGCTGGTCCTAGCCTAATTGTATTTGCCTAGCCTGCCTAACTACCAGCATATTGCCTAATCTGTATATGTCTATGCAAGTCCAGGTCCTAGACTAATTGTATTTGCCTAGCCTGCCTAACTACCAGCATATTGTCTAACCTGTGCATGTCTATGCTGGTCCTAGCCTAATTGTATTTGCCCAGCCTGCCTAACTACCAGCATATTGCCTAACCTGTATATGTCTATGCAAGTCCAGGTCCTAGCCTAATTGTATTTGCCTAGCCTGCCTAACTACCAGCATATTGTCTAACCTGTACATGTCTATGCTGGTCCTAGCCTAATTGTATTTGCCCAGCCTGCCTAACTACCAGCATATTGCCTAACCTGTATATGTCTATGCAAGTCCAGGTCCTAGCCTAATTGTATTTGCCTAGCCTGCCTAACTACCAGCATATTGCCTAACTTGTATATGTCCATGCAAGTCCAGGTCCTAGCCTAATTGTACTGGCAAACGTAGCTCCTCTTTGGCCACGACTACAATGAAAACTACCCAAAACCATACATTACACTTTGCATTGATCCTCCTTACTACCATGGCACTTGCATCCGTTGCCTCTTGCCCACCCAAGGATAGAAACATGAGACTAAGGGCAAGACTGTCCTATCTTCATGAACCATCATCCTACCACACATATAGGGGCTATACTGACTTAACGAACAAACGCTCACAACACCCCAAGTTTACCCCTCTACTTCCAGCCATCCCAGCAACTATTCAGCCACCATCACAAGTAGCTACCTTAACTAAAAAGATACAACCTCCTACTACCACACCAACTAGTACCCTATAACTAACTTGGTCACTCATCAATGCTAGATCCATGGTAGCCCACGCCATAGAGATCTCAGACACCCTAATTAACGAGAATTTGTACCTGTTGGTCATAACCGAAACCTGGCTCCATGAGGCTGCTGGCCCCGCTATCATGCTAGCAATACCAGATGGCTACCAACTTCTAAGAGTTGACCGACCCAACACTAGAGGAGGCGGTCTAGCCATCATCCACAAAGCCAACCTACCTATCAGATTAGCTACTACCATGCCATTTCAGTCCTGTGAACTCCTTACTGCCAAACTCCACCTCTAATGTAACTGTACCCTCACCATCTATGTGATCTACAGACTACCTGCACCACTACGAACCTTCGAGGACGACCTAACTAGTATCCTGACTAATAACACAAAAGACCATGCGCAAATCCCACTATTGGGAGACCTTAACCTCGGTTTTAATGACTGTAATGATAAACCTGCCCTATCTGTTGCCGCACTACTGCATGATTATGGATTGACACAAAAAGTCACTACCCCTACTCACTCTAAATGTAGGACTCTAGATTGGGTTGCTGACTTGAACTGCAACATCAGCATTACCAATATAACACCTCAATCATGGACAGACCACCATTTAATCTCATTCTCTGCCTCACCTGATCTTATCCACCCAAACCAATAATTATGGCCCTGCCACTCCCCACTAGAAGTAAAAAGGACATCACAGTAGAACAGCTCCTACCACACCTCCTCCCCACCCTTAACAATGTAGACAATATCACAGACCCAACCCTACTTGTGGAAGCATACAATAGTACCACTTGATCTGATCGCCCCAACCAAAATCCGCAAAGGCAAACAACTCTCTCACCTGAATAACTGGTTCACACCACAGCTGAAAGACCTTAGAACTCAAAAAAGAAAACTGCAATCAATCTGGCGACACTCGCCTACTGAGCAGAACAAAATTAAGTTAGCCACCCATGCCAAACGGTACAAAAAGGAAATGATTAGCACAAAAAAGAACACTTACAACAACAGAACATCTAAAGCCAAATCAGACACTAAGGAATTATTCTCCATCCTCCGTGAAATGGAATCACCCATACCACAGATTGATAATACTCCCAAAAATAAGCTCTGGTGCACTAATATACAAAATGCCCTTGCGGGAAAAATTTGCTCTCTTCAAACTAAAATTGCAAACAAAAAAGCTGCCCTGCTTTTGCCAGTGGAGCCTCTACCTCAGGCACAGCCTTCCCTAAACCAGCCTAATAACACTCTTCACCCCTTTAGCTTCAAACAAATAACCATATTGAAAATGATACTCTCTCTAAAGCCTTCTAATTGTAAAGGAGACAATTGCCCTGCTCAAATCATAAAAGATGCCGCTAGAGACCTAGCTCCCTTTATCTCTAAACTGATCAATGCTTCCTTTAAGTCTAACCTAGTGCCTAATAACTTCAAACAGTCTTGGGTCCTACCTTTGCTAAAAAAACAAACACTTGACCCTTCCATAGCAACTAACTATAGACCTATTACCACTGTCCCATTCTTACTTAAAATCATCGACAGAGTATCTTACCTGCAAATTCAGGACTAACTAGAAACTAATAACCTACTAGGCTCACGACAATCCGGCTTCAGCCCCCTTCACGGTACTGAAACAGCCTTGATTGACCTAAAGACCCAAATTCACGAGTTGAAGGACAATGGAAAATCAGCTATGCTACTCCTCCTTGACCTATCAGCAGCCTTCGACCTGGTAGATCATGCAGTCTTATGCAATCACCTTGGCTCGGCTGCCCATATTTCAAGTGATGCCATAACCTGGGTACAATCCTTCTTTGCTAACCGGACTATGAGAGTCTTCTCCCCCCTAGCAGCAGCCAATCCCATACAAGTCTCCTGCGGTGTCCCCCAGGGATCATGTGTATCTCCTACAATGTACAACATCTTTATTAAACCTTTGTTTGACAAGTTGGACAAACTGGGTGTCATCTACACTAACTACGCAGATGACACTCAGATCCTCATCCCCCTTTCGGGCAACTTCTTGGAAGACTCAGCTTTAGTAAACACGATATATCTCCTCATTCAGGCATGGATGGCATCCCATGGCCTCTGTCTGAATGACGACAAAACTGAGCTTCTGATCCTTGGCACAGAGACAGCGATCAAAAAACTTGACCCGAACTATGCCTCGTTTAACATCGACAACAACGTCATCAAAGAGATGCCTGCAGTCGAAACCCTTGGGGTCTATCTTGACTCAGCACTCACTTTTAAGAAACAAATTAACTCCCTAGCATCTTCCACAGCATATACTTGTAAACTGATCTGAGCATGTAGATCATTCCTAACTGAGGCTAGCTGCATTACCTTAGCCAATGCACTTATCATATCCAGATTGAATTATTGTAATGCCCTATATGCGGGATCTATATCCTTAAAAAACTCCAACACTCCAAAATAACGCTCTTAGAGAAGCTTTAAACATTTCAAATAGAGCTCATGTCTCTACCTTCAGAAGGAATATCCACTGGCTAAAAATTAAGGATAGGATCACCCTCAAAACCCTCTCTCTCACGTCCAAATGTCTCAACAATATAGCTCCTCCCTACTTGGCAAATAGAGTTAACAAGAGAATTTCAAACCACCCCACAAGAACGACTAATGCTTACACTCTTATAGTGCCTAGATACAAAAAGAGCACAGCTGGCGGTGCTAACTTTCCGGTCATAGCTGCCCAAACCTGGAACAGACTCCCTTTAGATCTCAGAATGGACCAACTCTACCCGAGTTTCAGGCGTAAGGTCCATACATGGATACGATCTAATGACATCTAACTTGATCACCCCTCTTTACTAGAACCTATGGCCCTGACACCTCTCGACCCTGCCCGTTTTTAACCTGATCCCATCGTATGGACCTCCGACCACCACTACTAGCTTCTAGGAATCTCACCGGGTCCACCTGGCCTACAAGACCCTTGATGATTGCAACCTGGTTCACTATGCTTCCGACAATTGGCATTAACTGTATAAGTATATTCAGCCTGTAACGATGCCTTACTTTCCTACTGTTTAATTGTATGTCACTGTAACTAAGTTCTCAAGTATCCTTGTAATGTCTGCGCCCAGCTACCCGCGGGTTTGGTTTTGCGCTATACCAAATAAACAAACAAACAAACAAACAAACAACCTTTAATGTTTGTGCAAAGTCAGAATGGATTTTGTGAAGTGTGAGCTAAGTTATATGACTAATTTATGTACATTCATTTGACACTTTTCCTAAAAAATAAAATATGGATGGATTTGCAGCAAAGCCATGCAAGGAATATTGTCAAGGACCTGAAACCATGGTTTTGCAAATGTGACCGTGTTTTATTTTTTGAAAAGTGTCATAATGTAGGTACAAAAAATAGTGATATACTTTTGGTGACTGAGGTATAGCGTGTGGCCATGGGCAGTGGGCAGATTGTACGAGTCATGGACTGGGGTCACAGGCAGTGGCCAGATAGGCCATAGGAATTTTTTTTGCCTGTGGCTAAAATTCTGCTGTGGCTACAGCTCGAAGTGCTGCACAGGATTGAAACAAACAGATCGCTGTGTTTACCGCTGCATACACTCCGAGACAATGCTAGTCACCATGCCACCCCTTCAAATCATTAACCACATTTATTTGCAACCATACCGGGACAAGATATTGGGATTGCATGCCAGACTCTTTTCCACAACCTCGCAGCAATGACTGGCCCAGAATTCACACACATTGAGGAACAATGATTTTCAAGACTGCTTTATTACGACAATAGTTATTTACTGAATAACCCAGCACTAAGGTGAACAGGGCTCACTCTCCTATTCGAAACCTAACACTTGAAGAAGGAAGGGCACCTTGAAAAAGAACCCCATCACCAGCAGCAGGGCAATCTCTTTAAAGTACTAGATGAAGCGTAGTGATCTGCGCATTCTACCACCGTGCAATTACTTGATAATCGTGTACTGTGATTTGATTATTGGGACATGCAGCATGACCGAAGTCCTAGGTTGCAATGGGAAAATATATTTTGCCTGCGGCTACAGCCTGAAGTGCTGCACTGAATTACAACAAACCTGCGCAAGGAGCATCAGTAAGGACCGGAACACATGCTTTTGCAAATCTGTTTTGTACTTTATTTGTGCAAAGTGTCCAACAGTAAGCACAGAAAATAGTGATGTAAGTTTGGTGCATGTAAAATAGGCCTAGCCCTTGGCAAGGATGAATGCCTACTGTGATTTAGTTATTGTGGCATGCGGTATGGCCGAAGGTCTAGTTTTAAATGGGGGAAAGAAATTCTGCTTGCTACTGTAACCCGGACTGCCAGGCGGGATTGCAGCAAACTTGCACGAGGAGCATCAGCAAGGACCTGAAAGGATGCTTTTGCAAATCTGTCCTGTGTTTTATTTTTTTGAAAGTGTCGAAATGTAAGTACAAAAAATAGTGATGTAACTTTTCTGCTGTGGGCAGTGGTAATGGCCCTCAGCATGGAAAAATATCTACTCTGATCTGTCTATTGGGGTATGCGGCATGGCCAAAGCCCATGCCCCAAGGATTGTGGAGACTGGCAATGCAAGCCATGAGCACTGGCCATTGGTTACATTATGAGGGTATAGTGCACACTGAACTTGGATACTGGGTAGGTGCAGTGGATATCAGGGGTGGTTTGGTGGGGCTGGGGTCATGGTCAAGCCTCATGCCCTAGGCAATTGAACAATTACTTGCATCCGCAGCATGTGCTGCTGATCACGATACACATGTTTCTTTATAGTTCTTTAATATATGTTTAAAAGAGAAATTATTAATAACTTATATCTAGTGACATAACATTATGAAACATTTTCACTTATTAAAACCTATTCAATTGACAGAAAAATCGTTGTTATAGGGATGTTACAGTTAAGATGTAACCCAGCCTTGGGACACCTGTGCCCCAGCAGTTAGCTAGTGGCCTCCCACCTTGGCATCCCTTGGCACCTTGCTCCTGGGCTCCCATGAGCACTTGTCCATCCATACTGCCCCTTTTATTTATAGCGTTCTCTCACTGCACAAGGCATTTGTGGATTTAAAGGAGCACAATGTATAATTTGTGGGTATAAGTATGGGAAATGCAGAAGCAAATGATTTGTAGAACATTGTTAAGTGGCAGCTGGTGGGCTATCAATATGTTGATAGGCTATATGTAGAGTTTTTAAGTGATTGGTGGATATATATGTGAATGGTTTAAAGCAGGCATGGGAGTGTTAAAAACATAACAGTAAAAAGAGTAGAAGGGCTGTCTTGTGTGATGGTGTGCATGTCCAGGCTAATGTGCACTTTCTTGCATGACATCAGTAACCAAAAGAGTCAACTGTCTCCATTCAGCCACACAGTTTTACACCCAGCCATGATATCTGGTCTTCTCAGTTTCTATGAAAATTACTAACTGTAGGAGTGGGGCTTGCATGTTGTTTGTGTTTTGGTGTTTGCAATTGGTTGGTGTTACTGCTGCAAATGTGTACTTACTTGTGATAGGTTTCAGTGACAATGTGTCAGCCATTTAAGTACTTTGCTTACTATAGTCCTGTTATTGGGCAATTGATTTTTGAAAAGTATCATAGGCATCATTTTGTAAATGTTTGCCATTCTGATGTCAGAGCTCACACTGTGCCCATACTGGCTCTGTGGCTGATGTGGACATCGTGTGATCTTTTGGATAAGTTGAAAGCAAGTGTCAGTAACTATTTACACATTTAAAGGTTTAATTGCAGTGTGGTGTGTTTGTAAGCTATATTAAGTAATTGTTTTTTTAGTCTCTGAAGATTACAAATTTGATTATTAATGAAGATTATAGCCGTGCTATATGGCCATTTTATTTTGAAGGGCTAACTTTTTTCCACTGTGAATAATCCATATTCTGGTTTGGTTATTAAAGAAAGAGAACTGATTGCAATTTCCATGTTGGTGTATTTATAGTTCATATGGTCTTAATCTGGCTTTGGTGAGTTGTTGTTTCTCCTTTACTATAATTTCTTAATATACAGTGGTACATCTGGATATCTTAAAATGTGTGGCACCATTTGCAAAAGGAGTTTAAAATAAGTGGTGGTGGTCTTTGATTTTGAAAACATTTTTTAGGTTTGTACAGGCAGAATGTATATTGAGATTTAAACTGCAAAAAGACTCAGTGTTCTAGGTCCACGTAAAATCTGTACATGATCACAGAACAGCAGAAATGTATTTAGGAAATGTCATTTTGCACCACATGCAAACTAACCTTTTTGGTACAGCTCTTTTCCCTTCCCAATGAAAGTGCTTTATGGCAAAGACAGATTGCTGGAGTAACAGATCATGAACTTGTACCAGTTCAGCCTCATGATAAAGTCATGTTTCTAATTCTTAATAATTGAAATGTGTAAATGCGTAATTAAAACAGCCCTGTGTACATTTACAAATGGGGGATACGTGTTTTCCAGTAAAGGATTACATTCTTTACATTTTGCAAATTTAATTTTGCCTCTTACGCAAAGTCTACATTTGTGGTTCACCTCTTTGGTTTTCACACTGTACAGTAGGTCATAGCTGCAATCTTAAATTCAATAGTATGGTGTCCATTAAGTGTAGTTTTCCCTCCCCAATGAAATGAATACATATATATGCCTGTATAGTACTGCTCTGTGGGGAATTATAGATTTATAGTGGTCCTGCCATGTCAGGCTTTCTGCACCATTCATGTCTATTTAGGTCCTGCTTTTCGAATCCTAAATGTGATCTACCAGTTATATACCAAGAAACTGTTTTCTTTCTTTTTAGTCAACCAAATTGTATTTGATTCCTATGTTTCCTAGGAAATCTTTTCAGTCTCTTCTAAATATTCCCATCTGTTCAAAACTTACTTTTCTGCTACCAGTTTAGTTTCATTCTATAGTCATGCTTCCCGGTGAGAATTATAAAGCTGTGTAAATGTGCAAACAGCACTACTCTGTGTATATTTATACATTTAAGGTGCATGTTGTGCAGTAAAGCATTACATTTACATTTAGGGAATGTAATTTTACACCACAGGCAAACTCAACTTTTTTGGTGCAGTTTATTCCCTTCCCACTCAAAGTGCTTTATGGCAAAGGCAGATTGCTGGAGTATCAAATCATGATCATGTATGGGGAATGCTGATCAGGTTCTGGAATCATAACAGCCATTAGTACATGTGAGTCACATTCTGTGACTGGGCCTCATATAAGAGGGTCTGTGTTAGAAAGAAAGACAAAGTGATTAAGCAAAATTGTTTAGATTTGAAGAATATGTAAGGGTATATGTAAGGGTTTCATGGGTGCACCTTGGCAGAGGTGCCAAAATGCTGGAACATGAGTGTGTCTTGTGCAGTGAAGCATAATCTTCTTTTCACGCTATATACTGGGGCTGAGCTGCAAATGAAATCTCGGAAAGCTGTGGTTTCGTGAAATTGTACTTTTCTCTCTCCAATGAAATGAACACCTAGAAATGAGCATGCAGAAGTGCTGTGTGCCTATTTACAGATTTTGAGTGGCTCTTGGAGAATCTAGCTTTCTGTAGGATACATCTCAATGCAGGCTCTGATAAGTTAGCCTCATAACAAGAGGTTGCTTTGATTAGATATGATGAGTTATTTATAACATGCCTGTACACAGGTGATTCTAGGCACGACAAGACAAGGAAGGGAAGACAACAAGAGGACAAAATAATGATCTTACTAGGCCTTGTGTCATTCAAATCATGCAAGTGCGTGTGGGAGGGAGGGGGGGAGAAGTGCCAGGGGGGCTGGGGATAGAGGAGAGTGCAAAGGAACTTGTAAGTGCTGGCAGGGAGGTGGCTCATAAGTGCAGAGAGTCAGGTGTCTGTAGGGTTGCAGATACAGTCCCTATTTGGTTGGGAGGCCCGGAGGCAGTGCAAGGGATACTGGGCATGCAGAAGCCAGGTCCCGTAAATTCAGTGGGTGGCCAGGTGACCAATATGTGCAGCAGACAGGGACATCAGCACGGGAGAGGAAGAGAGAAAGCGGAAGCGAAAAGCAAGGTCTTAAGTTGCTTCTGGAACCTTAGGTGTTCCTGCCCAAGTTCTAGAGAGGCTTGGAGGCTATTACAGAGGGAGGCCCCATTCAAGGACAGAGATCTACCCCCTACTCTCTGTCTGGAGAAGTGTCTGATCCTCAGAGAGTTGGAAGTGGATGAGCGAAGGGCTCGAGAAGGCAGATGCTTAGGAAAAAGTTGGATGCAGTGTGGTCCCTGGCCCCAGAAAGCCTTGAGGATGATGCAGAGGGTCTTTAACTTGATTATATATGTTTAACTTGATTGGAGAGATATGATGCCTGGGCTTGAGGCCAAGGACAAGTCTTTCAGTCCTGTTCTGGATTAGTTTTAAAGGTTGAAGAGTAGAGGCCGGCAGATAAAGAAAGAGGCTGTTACAATAGTCCAGTCTAGAGAGGAGCAGGGCTCCGGAGACAGTGAACTTCTGGGGGAAAGTGAGAAAAGGAAGAATGCCTCTGATGAGGTGCATCTGATAGTGTGACTTCACAGAGACGTCAGAGATGTGAGGAGAGAAGGAGAAGGGGAGGGTAGAGTAGAAGATGACACCAAGGTTCTTAGCCTCACAGGAAGATGCAGGTAGAGGGCCCAGGGTGGGCGGCCAGAGTGAGAGAGTGAAGGCAACAGTAGGTGTCCCAATGAGGAGGGTCTCAATCTTACTGGCATTAAGGCAGAGATCGTTGGAGGCACACAATTCCTGAATTGCAGACAGACAGTCAGGTATGAGAGAAGGAGCAGAAGAGGCTGAGGGGAGCCTGAAGGTGAGCTGGGTGTCATCCGCATAACACTCAATGTTAGAACAGAAGGTAGAGATGTGGTGGGCCACAGGTAGTGGTTAAAAAGCCAGGGAGAGAGGTCAGACCCCTGGCGAATACCACATGTAGAGAGAGAGAGATAGAAGAGAGGAAAGATCCACGTTGGACCTGGCAGGTTTGCTCTGAGAGAAAGGAGGTCAACCAGGCTAGGGCCTGACCAGAGATACCCTGGTTGTCACAGAGATGATTGAGCAAGATGGCGTGCATGATCATGTCGAAAGCAGAGGAGAGATCAAGGAGCATAATGACTCAAGGAAGGTTAGAGTCTCGATTAGAGAGCAAGTCTTCACAGGTGTTCAGGAGAGCAGTTTCTGTGCTTCTGGCTGCTCTGAAGCCAGACTGGTGGTCAAGGAGACAACCAACAGATTCAGTATGAAGATTAAGTTGGGAGATGGCCTGCCTTTCCTCAAGTCTGACCAGGAAAGGAGTGATGGGGATTGGAGCATAGTTAGCTGGAGAGGAGGGATCGGCAGAGGTCTTCTTAAGGAGAAGGTGCTCAAGGGAGAGCATAAGGGGGAGGGGAAGGTTCCAGTGGCAAAAAGTGATTGCAGAAATAGGTCAAGGCTGGAGCAAGGGTGTCGATGTGGTCCTTAATGGTTCTTGAGGAGCAGGGGAGAACCTGCTTTGATGAGACTTTCATAGATCAGACTTGTCTTGAAATATCATCTGGAGTAAACAGTGAGAAGGAGATGAAAGGCAGAGGAGATACGGCCGGAGAAGGAACTGGAATGGTAGAGGAGAGGCAGAGGAGGTAGAGGAAGAGGAGAGAGTGGACAGGATGTCCTGAGCTTTAGTGGTGAAATGAGATGCCAGATCTGTGCAATGGGCCTGGGCGGTAACAGAGGAGGTGGAGACTGAAGCAGGATTGGCCAGCTCCTTGCAGATTTGGAAAAGTTCAGCCAAGTTGTTAGAGGCCGTTGAAGCGCAGGCTTGGATGTAGGCCCTCGATTTAGAAAGGGCAGGGAGACTGTAATGCCTTTGGAGCAGGTGGCAGGCCAGTTTGTCAGAGGATGAGCCTGATGCCCTCCACTTCCTCTCAGCCACCCTCCACTTGCGCTTAAGGGTGGCGAGGTTGAAGTCGTACCAAGAGTTGCACTTGCATGCTGGCTTCAAACAGATCCTCGTGACAGGAGCGAGGACATCCATAGTATTAGAGATTGAGAGATGAAGGTTGGAAAGGGCTGTGTCAGAGTGTGAGTCAGCCAAAGGGCTAGGAGGAGGAGAGAAAGTAGCTTCATGGGCTGGATGACCGAGAAGGTGGGTGGCAGTGCTGGGGGAAGAGAGTGCCAGATTAGAAGAGAGGAGAAAGGGGTCAGTCCAAGAGAGAGGAGTGGTGAGAGGGTTGGTGAGGGGTAGGTCTGATGAGATCAGAATATCCAGGGTGTGCTGTGTGGAGTGAGGCAGGCCAGTGGGAAGAATATATATAGAGAGAGTCACAGACTTTGCAAAAGAGCCCCAAGGTGGGGCTAGAAGCATCCAAGTGGATGTTGAGGTCTCAGAGGAGAAGTTGAAAGGTAGAGGCAAAGAGGGAGGAGGAGAGGTCAGCCCACTCAGAGAGGAAGAGGGCATCCTGGCCAGCCAACCTGTAGATGTGGCCACAGTGAGAGAGAGGCTAGGAGAGAGAGAAAGCCTACAGACCAGGCATTTGAAGGAGAAATAGGCCTGCGTAGGAATGACAGATGCAGGAATCCACTGCGGGAAGATCAGGGCTACTCCCCCTCCAGGACGGTTGGTTGTAGGCTCGGAGAGGATCTTGCACCCATCAGAGAGGAGTGTGTCAATACTCATGACAGAGTTGGTCATGAACCAAGTCTTGGTGCGACCGAGAACATCCCAATAAAGCTCTTCGAGGAGAATGACAGATGAACGAGGAGTGTTTGACAGCGGAGCAAGAGTTAAGAGTTGCAAGGTGGAGCAGATTGCCACCTTTGCAAGACTTCTGTGGTGGGTACATGCATGAGGTATGCCCTGCAGATGCTTTAGAGGTGCCCAAGAGTAGGCAGAGGAAGAAGGAGGAGATGGCAGGGTAATCAGAGAGGAAGAGTAGGGTGCCGGAGAGGTGGCAGAGGACAGAGAAGCAGCAGAGAGTGCCATAGAGATCGCGGAGGAAGGAGGCAGCAGGATGACCAGAGAAGCAGCGGAGGGTGCTAGAGAGGTGGTGAAGGAAGGAGACGGCAGAGGAGCTGGACAGGGGTAGGTAGTAGTAGCAGGAGAAGGAGCAAAGTTGATAAAACATGGGAAGCGTCTATCGAAAAGGAGGAGATTGGCCTGAGGGCCCTGGACCAAGAAGGTGCCATTTAAGTAGACAATAATGATACTCTTGGAGGAGTGGAAGGGGGCAAGGAGGGCCTACCACCGGGTGCCATCAATAATGGGAGAGGAGGAAAAAGGAGAGAGAACAGAGACCATATGGGGCGTCCATTGGCCTGGAGACGGAACAAAAAAGTGGATGTCGGTGAGGGTCTGTAGAAAGCACTGGTGTAGGTATCCACGCCAGGGAGGCCTGGGTTGGAGACCAGAATGTCCCTTTTGAGCTTCTTCCCACCAGACTTAGTGAGAGGGATAGGATAGTTGATAGAAAAACAGTTACAGAAGATAGGGGTGACAGAGACCACCATTGAGGGTGCCAGTGGAGAGTAAGTGGAGGGGGGCATCCCAGACAGGAGGGGGCAGGAGGGAGGAACATGGGGAGGGACACAAAAGTAGAGGGTGCAACAAGTAAGTACACCACAGAACCAGAACACTGGAGCCTTGGAGGACCCTGGCGAGAGTGGAGAAAAGTGCAAGCAACAAGTGAACACTACAATAGTACTCAAGGGTTTGAGAATGCAAGTACAATATAGAATACATAGCTGGTAGTCATAGGGGATCTAGAAGGGAAAAAGAGAAATGCACATGATGCAGCATGAAAATAATACAATGGTAACATTACAAATCTAAATACGCAAACACTGGTAATCCAAGGAGACCTGGAAATAAGTGGGAAATGCAATTGATGCAGTGGAATGACAATACAATAGTCACAGTACAAAGGGTGTGAACTGCTGAACACAGCAGAGAACAGAACACTGGTCACGGCTCAGGCGAGCCTGAAGAGGAAGGAGATGAGGGAAGCGGGCATGTGTTGCATGGGGAGCAACACAGAGATATGCATTAGGCCAGGGCAGTGGGGGCAGTTGTGTGGGGAGTAACGCAAGAGGATACGCAAGGCTGGGGGAGCCAGGAAAAGTTACATGGGGAGCAAGGCAGAGAAGGATGCTCAAGGCCAGGAGAGCAGGGACAGGTTACGTGGGGAGCAATGCAGAGAGGGTTGCGCTAGGTCTTGGGGAGTGGGGACAGGTTGCGTGGGGATGCACGTGGTGCGAAGATGGGGGAGCTGGACCTAAGTTGCGAATGAATGCAAGTGGGGAAGGGAGGAGGGAAGAGGCGCAGGCGGGAGAAGTAGGGAAACAGTTGCAAGGGGGACACGTGCATGACAAGATGGATAATGCAACAGAACGCGTGAGGTTGGGGAGTTATGTGGAATGGAGCAGTACTACTCTCCCTCCCCGCACCTTCTTATCTTACTGACACAGTTGGACCCCATTGCCACCAAACACCTTTGTCGCACAACACTGCGGCCTTGTACTACAAGGGCTTTTCTGCAGACGGTCCTATCCTCCGTTCTTAAAGACTTGGGAGCATGGAAAGTTGCATTGCGTGCTACGTGTCACTGGGCAACGTCTCATGCGTACCTGCATCAGACAACACCACAGCCTTGTCCTGCGAGGGCATTGCTGTAGAGGGTTCGTTCCTCAGTTATTGAAGGCTTGGGAGTGTGGACAGTTGCGTTGTGTGCTACATGTTGCCGGGCAGCGTCTCCTGCGTACCTGCATCACACAACACCATGGCCTTGTCCTGTGAGGGCTCCTTCTGAACAAAGTTCTCCTTGAAAGCTGTATCTCTTACCAAATATTTCTGCCCTGGCAAATATGTCTAGCCTAGTTCTCTAACCAGTTGAGCCTCATGATAAAGTCATGTTTCCAATTCTAAATTATTTATAGTTGTAAATGCCTAATCAATGGAGCCCTGTGTACATTTACAAATGTAGGATACATGTTTTCTAGTAAAAGATGACCTCCTGCCCCATCTCCTCTACTCTACCCTACCTATCCTACTCAAACCCTCTCTACCCCATCCACTTACTCTGTCGAAATAGAAAGTATATTGTGCCTCCTATTGTAATAAATATATTAATATTGGCCTACGCCAAGCTGCTCGAAAGGCGCTTGCAAAAGAAATCTGTGTTGCAAGGTCCTGACCTTAAATCCATGTAAGCCGCCATTTTAGGTCAAACCGCCATTTTAGGATTCGTTGTGTAAAAGTCACCCTGTGAGCTAAAATGGTGGACGATGTCATTGCAGAATACAACATGGCCGTCTTGACCTCTGTTCATAGCTAATGTGTAATTTGCCTGCAGGCCACTTGTTGAGGTTGTGAACTGAGACCTTGTCCTTCGTTGACCTATGTGTAGAAGGATTACTCGTGCAATGAAACTAACCCACGAGCATATGTTGAGACAATGTATTCAAATACTGAACGAAGAACATCTGTTTAACTACATTGTATTACGGTTTAAGAAGGCCTGCATGGAAAACTTTAGACTATACAGTTAATGCATACGCTTGTTGATACATGTATTAAAGGCAAACCAGTTATATGCGGTTATTTGAGACTTGGCACGAACCCTAGATCGGTGATGTATTAAAAGGAATATTAACCCGAAGTGGGGCTGGACATCGCACCCACCAAATGTATAAAAAGCGAATGCATTCTAATGTACAGGGTCTCTCACTGAACACACTGAACCACGCTGGAGTTCGTTGTGTTGTACTTAGGGCCGATAGCTATCTGATTTTGCTCTGTTTTTGTAACTGGATTCAGTATGAAATAAAGTACTTTGTATGTTCCTTTGTAACCCGTGTTCGGTGTATTTCCTTTTAGGGTACTTAGCCTCGATGTTTTATTTCTGTTTTCACAGTTGGCGCCCGAATAGGGACCCTCAAGATTGATGCCGGATTGTTTAAGGTTGACGCACGCTATCGGACCGGGATCGGACGGTGTGACAAAAGGGGCCCCCTAATAAGACGCGACACCTCAGCAGCGCTGCACAACCCGATCCTTGGACAATAAGCGTGTGGTCCGAGACGGCATCTTGACGACGGTCCACTTATCGAGGCGGGCAGATTTGCCCTAATCACCATACACGAGGTAAGATTAGATAGGTAAGATTCTTAGAAGTACCGATCGGTCCTCCTTAGGTTTGGTCAGGTGAGTCGTGACCCGATTCTTAATTTAACCTTGAAAATTTGAATTTTGGTGTATTGTATCTGCAGACACAATTATTGACCAGGTAAAACCAAGAATTTGAGATATGCCTGGGAAATTGTCTACCTGCTTTAGGGCATTATTCCGCAGTGATAGACAATCTTTGAAATTTAGCCGTCCCGCACGACAGGAGGGGTCGCCGGCACGTACTATGTACTGTAAGCATGACATTGGAAGTATAGTATTTAATGATATTTGGCACAGACAAACCAGACATGCCTCTGAACTTCAGTGGCCAATCAATGGTAGTTTTGAGATCCCTCGTATTGAATATTTGGAGTCAGTCTTCTTAAAGAAAAAGGCTAGACCTGCAGCATTTGATGTTTTGCAGAATTGGAAAAAAGAAGCGTTGCAACAACTTAAAGGTAGAGAGAAACATGCACCTCGTCATAAAACGAACGCTGAAAAAGCGTTGTTATATGACCAAGACAAACAGTCTGAGGCGACTAAAAATATGGATAGGGCTTTCTCACTTGGAATTCAGAAAATCTATCTTTCTAAAGATCTTCATATTTCTGATGAGTTTATTGACAAAATATTAAATGAACGAAGGCCTGGTGCCTCTGCGCCACCTCTGTATGTTCCTCTTCCCACTGCTGTACCTCTTCCTGCTGTTATTCCTGCTCTTCCTGCTCAACCTGCTGTTCCTATTCCTCCGGTTTTTGTCCCTCCACCTGCTCCTCTGCCTCTTTTTATCACACCAGTTATAGTACCTTCATCGAATTTGCCTGCTCCCTCTCTTCCAAGTGGTCCTGAGCCGCTTGTAATCGATCGAGGTACAGGAACAAAAGTTGTTACCCGAAATACTGTACTGTCGCAGAAGAAAGGTGAGTTAATTGCATGGGCTAAGCATTGTATGGAGAAGGATGATCAAGCTAGCGTTTTTGCCACACTTTGTAATACGGATAATTGTCCTGAGAATAATGTTTTTATTGAAGGTTAAGGAATTGAGTTATGTATAATGTGGGGAAGATTAAATAATGCGGATGTTCCGCAAGGGTTAAGGGATCTAAACACGCTAGCGCTTTCTAGAGACACTGTGGAGAAGGTAAATGAGCATGTCGAGAGGTTATTTGGGTATAGAAAGGAGTTAGAAAAGTTACAGAATGAGGATGATGAAGAGGAAAATATGTATGTACAGAAACGGTTCCTTCCGTGTCATAAACCGATATCGGAGGACATGCGAATTTGTAAGAAAGACGCGATTAGATGGATTTCAGACATATCGATAACTCCAGTTGAGGTATATGACACATATAGTCAATATACATTAGAAATGCAGAGGAAAGTGATACAGGTAATGGTAGAATACCTGCCGGATGAATGTATAAAAAGGAAGGTTAGTTGTCCCACAGAGTTATTGAGAAAAACTAAAGTGCTATTGCAGAAAATTGTTATGGGCCCCAGAGGGGGTAGTTCTCAGGTTAGAGGTCTGTATGTCACGCAGGGGAATGTGCCCTTGGGTCCTGTGAACATTAACCAGTGCGCTTATTGTCGTCGAGAGGGTCATTGGCGAGCACAATGCCCCATCCTTCAACAAAGGTCGAATAATACATTTGGTAATATGGGTAGGCGATCCAGATTTAGCCCGGGCGTAGGGGGCCCTAGTAGAGGTCAGTTTACACAGGACCCACAGCAACCTTTTTCGCAGGACAATCAGACTCCGAGTGTGGACACCAGGAACATATTTGATCATCCTTCCGCTGCATATTTATCTGAAGAGCTTCCTTTTGATGATGTTCTGTTTCGTTAGGATTGCCCGAAGCAGGGTTTGGAGCCTACACCTATTCCTGTCAATCAGAAAGGTCCCTACGTTGAAATGGTGGTGGGAAATAGGAAAGATCAGTTTTTGATAGACACTGGAGCACAAAAGTGTTCCATTGATCATTCGCGGGTTCCAAACATTCCACTGTCAGGGCAAACCAATGTTTCTGATGGGTTTTCTGGTACACCAGTTGTTTGTCCGGTTTCTATGCCGGTACCTCTTTTTTGGGTCCCTTTACGGACGAGTGTCCATTTTTGTTGACTTCGGATTGCGGAGAGAACTTGCTGGGGTTGAATTTGTTAAAAGAATTGAATGCAGTGATTTATTGTTCTTCTGATGGAGTGCGCTTGACAATTTCACCACAGCAATTTTCTGCCTTGCAATTCTTGACTAGACCTTTGCCTCCAGAATTCATGAATGCACCAGAGAGCTTGTGGGCTGTCGACGAAAATGATGTCAGTGTTTTACAACTTGAGCCTGTCAAAATAGTTTTGAAACATGGAATTCAGCTGCCACGCATTCCCCAGTATAAGATTTCGGTGGAGGGCGAGCGAGCTTTGAAATGTATTGTTTCCGATTTTGTGCATCGCTGGGTGATTGAAGAAATTTCAGGAAGTTTGTGTAATAGCCCGATTTTACCCGTGTACAAGAAAGGCGATAATGTAATTCCATTCCGTTTTATAATTGATTTACGTGCCATTAATAAAGTTGTAGCACCACAATTTCCAATTGTGCCTGATGTAACGACAATCCTAACCATGATTACAGCTTCAGCTACTTACTTTAGTGTTGTGGACTTAAAGAATGCGTTCTTTAGTATTCCTATACACAAAGATAGTAGATATTTGTTCGTGTTCACCTTAGGGGGATGCTCGTTTACATTTACTTGTGCACCTCAAGGGTACACAGAGAGTCCTAGTATTTATAGTAGGACTTTGAAAGAACAACTTGATACTCTTGAATTGCCCTCTACCTGTACTTTGCTTCAGTACTTTGACGATTTGCTTCTAGCTGCTGACTCTGAGAGTGCCTGTAAAGAGGGCACTGTGTCATTACTTATTCATCTAGCTAAGCATGGTCATAAGGCTTTGCTTAAAAAACTTCAATATTGTTGTCAGGAGGTCACAGGAGGGAAGAAGATTGACACCTGAAAGAATAAAACACATTTCTGGCATGTCTGTCCCAAATACACAGAAGAAAGTTAGGGCCTTGATAGGTATGGCTTCTTACTGTAGGTTGTGGATCCCAAATTTTTCACTAGTAATCAAACCGATGTTGGCTTTGACGAAGAATTTCTTCGCCATTGCCATGGAACGCGGTACACCAGCAGTCGTTTGACTTGCTTAAGACTGCATTATGCTCTGCACCAGTTTTGGGCACACCAAACTATGAAAAGGCCTTTGTGTTGTTTGTGCATGAATGTGATGGATGTGCTTTGGCTCTATTAACGCAGGAACATGGAGGGAAGAATAGGCCGTGCGGTTACTATTCTTCCGCCCTTGATCCTGTAGCATGCGCTTTGCCAAGATGTTTGCGCGCTGTCGCTGCTGCTGCCGCGTCTGTAAAACAGAGTAAGGGAATGGTCCTAGGCCATGATCTAACCCTGATGGTGCCTCATTCTGTAGATGTTCTATTGAACCGAACTCAAATGCAACACCTCACTTCTGCACGGTTGACAAGATATGAATTGATCTTGTTTGCTCCTCACATTCAAATTAAGAGGTGTTGTGTCCTTAATCTGGCTGAACTCCTACTTTTTCCGCAAGATACTACTTGCGGCGATGAAGTACCACATGATTGTTTGTATACGACCGAACAAGAAACAAAGGGTAGAATTGATTTGAAAGATACGCCTTTAGATAATCCGCAAGGAGAGCTGTTTTGTGACGGCTCCTGCTTTAAACTTCCGGATGGTACATCCACAGCCGCTTATGCAATCACTACATTGACCACGGTTTTGGAAACTAAGAGAATCACCCATAATTCTGCGCATGCCGCAGAGATTATAGCATTGACCCGAGCTTGTGAACTTTCCAAAGGGCTTGCAGTAAATATGATAGTCAGTATGCCTTTGGGGTGGTTCACAACTCTGGGAGACTTTGGTCAGAGAGAGGGTTCCTAACTTCGCATGGCACCAAAATTCAACATGGCTCCCTAATAGTATAAATACTCTCAGCGCTTGCGCTCCACACTCAGTTAGCAGTTATGAAATTTGCAGCACATCGAAAGATTGTAGATGATGTTGGAAAAGGGAATGCTTTCGCTGATGAGATAGCTAGACAAACTGCCACAGATCTCTTCACGAAGATGTATGTTTCAAGGGAGACTGTAGATGCCTAAGTAATGGATGAGGGTGTTGGGTCTGTACGGGATATCCAAGCTGATGCCACAATGGAAGAGTCTAAGAGGTGGGCTGAAGGCTTGGGGAAACTTGATGATGATGGGTGTTGGGTGGACATGGTCGAAGGGAAATGGCTGTTACCTGACGCCTATGTCATGATGATGGTTGTCATGGCACACGGCCCTACACATGTTTGTGCCCAGCAGGTTACGAAAATGTTAGAAAAAGTTTGGGCAAATGACAAGATTTCAAAAATTGCCCAGCACTATGTCCAGAACTGTATGATTTGCCTACAACACAATGTGGGAAAGGGGACATCAACTCCAAGGGGAAGTTTTGGGCCACCTTCTGTCCCCTTCGAAGTTATTCACTTTGATTACATTGAAATGGAACGATGCAACAATCTAAAGTATGTCCTTGTGGTCATTTGTGTCTTCAGTAAATGGGTTGGGGCTTTCCCTGTTAAAGATGCTACAGCCATGACCACTGCGAAAACCATGTTAAAAGAATACTTCCCCCCAGTTCGGTTTGCCCAGAGTTATCTGGTCGGACAATGGTCCACATTTTGTCGCCGCTGTAATTCTATAGATATGTACACCATTACGAATTGACAAACGGTTCCATTCGGCCAGACATGCTCAGAGCGTCGGACTAGTAGAAAGACACAACGGAATCATCAAGAACAAGCTCGCTAAGACGTGTGCCGGCACCAAACTAAAATGGCCGGACGCCTTACCGATCGTGTTACTAGTCATGCGTACAACCCCTCAAACTAAGACTGGGCTCTCTCCATTTGAGGTGGTAATGGGGAGACCTACCAATATCTGGAACCTTCCAAAATGTCAAACTTTAAAGAATGTTGAAAATGTTGTACTTTCAGATTATTGTAGCCAATTGACTAAAAACCTGTATTTGATTCATCACCAGGTACGAGAAGCTTTACCTGTGCGATACGAGGGCCCGAGCCACGACATACGGCCTGGGAGTTGGGTGCTCGTCAAATCATTTGAGCGCACCTCCTGCCTCGCGCCTCGCTGGCTTGGGCCATTCCAAGTCCTGTTGGTCACCCAGACAGTGGTGCGGGTCGCTGGATGAAAGAACTGGATCCACGCGTCGCACATCAAGAAACTTCCTCACCCTGTGCCACATGCTACAGAAGAAACAGAACCCCTCGCTGATACTGCAACCAATGATCCCAAAGCAGTAAGCAGCACTGAGAGTGTGTCGGAGAATATCTCTGAGCCCGGGAGGCTTGGGGAAGCTGCCATTTTGTCTCCACACTCTCCACACATTTTGCACCCAGAAACGGCTGTTTCAAATTCAGCCCATTCACTTGCCTCCGACAAGTTGCATCCAGCAGGAAGTAACGACATATTGTTTCCGGATCAAGCAGTACCAGGAAAAGTATGATATAACCTACGACCACGAAGATAGACTTATGGCACGGTTTTACTGTGCATCTGATAGAGTTACGGCACGGTTGGCTGTGCATTCGCAGAAGGAAAAGAGTCATCAAGGGCTTGCTTTTTGCCCAAATTTGAGAAAGGGGATTCTGTTGGCTGGTGTGGTGGAAGGACTAAGAAGTCGCTGGACCGGGAGGTCGCCAGCAACAAACGGAGTGTTTGTTTGAAGACTACGATGCCCGCCTCCTCTACTGCTCGTATGGGACTTGTAAATAAGGGGGTGACCAACCGGGACAATGGACAAAATGCCTGGGCCCCGAAAACGTATTGCTGTATTCTTATAATGATGTTTGGTTTTTAATTAGTCACTGCCTTAGGATTGTGGTACCTCAAGGAAACTCACTCTTTAGAACTTTTGTTGCCTACTGAAAGTGCACCCATTGTTCCTACTCCCTTTGAACATTTGCATACTTTATCCCCTTGGGATTCCCAGCACAGACAAAGGTACCACAATAACACTCTACTATTTATCATGAATGCTACACATGCCATTTTCAATAAATCCAACTGCTGGGTCTGCTCACATTTACCGCAACACGGGGATAAGGGGCTGGGTTGGTATATTCATCTGCTTGCTATGCTTCTCTTAAAGCAGTGTTCTTTGGCCGATGGAATCATAGCATCTCAGGGAATTTTGATGGCACCAATTTGAATAGTTTTGAGAAACGTGTTTTGACTCCCCTGGGATGCTTGCTTTTTGCAAATAGGAGTAAACCGAATGTTGCTTCTATTAGGCCTTCTGATAAACTGTCTCGTCCTTTCCAATTTTTGATTTCCTTTAAAATGGCTCCGATAGGCAATAAGGATGCCATGCCTCCTTCTTACGCTGTTAACCATAGCCCCGATTCAGTTTCATTTTGCATACAGAGGAATGGAACTCAGTCAATGGGAAATTTTCTAGGTTGTGCCAACGTTGCAAATTTGACTGGGGAGAACAGACCTTTGTATGTAGGCGAACCTGTCTACTTTGTCTGCGGTAATGTAGCATTCCCATGGTTGCCCAGGGATTGGCAGGGAACCTGTTATTTAGGGATCCTGTTACCTGGGGTGTTTATAGCTAGTACAAAAGAAGTTTTGAAGGCCCGTCCATGGCAGGATGGGAATGGCGACACCCCAGCACAAGTTTTGGGAGATATAGCTAAATCAGTTGTGCCATTTTGGGGGCAGATAGCGAATTCCGAAGATATCAGAAAACTAGCGAGAGTACTGGAGAGAACCATCAACCGGACCACGGACATACGCTATAATATGACGTTAGAACAAAAGGCGATAACATTAGTAGCACTTCAAAATCGAATGGCATTAGATGTCATTCTAGCTGAGCGTGGTGGAGTATGTTCCCGAGGGAAACTGGGATCTGAGCGGTTGGTTCTGGGACTTCTTGCGATCTTGGAGTTGGAAGGTACTTTCGGTCTTATTAATTATTTTGGGAATCCTGTTGTTTCTTTGTTGCTGTATTCAGTGTCTGCCTGGTATGTGTTCGATGCTAGGGGGATGTTGCGCACAAGCGATAGGTTCGATAGCACATAAAGTGTATGCCCCAAATAAGACTTCCAAAGAATATGTATTGAAGGATATTTTAGCAAAAGACCTAATGGCAATTGATATTTCCGATAGTGATTCAGGGTGCATGGACAATGATGCATGGAGTTATTTGCAAGAAGATCCAAAGTAGTTTTTATCACTTGGCATAGGCCAAAAGGAGGGTTTGTCGAAATAGAAAGTATATCGTGCCTCCTATTGTAATAAATATATTAATATTGGCCTACGCCAAGCTGCTCGAAAGTCGCTTGCAAAAGAAATCTGTGTTGCAAGTTCCTGACCTTAAATCCATGTGAGCCGCCATTTTAGGTCAAACCGCCATTTTAGGATTCGTTGTGTAAAAGTCACCCTGTGAGCTAAAATGGTGGACGATGTCATTGCAGAATACAACATGGCCGTCTTGACCTCTGTACATAGCTAATGTGTAATTTGCCTGCATGCCATTTGTTGAGGTCGTGAACTGAGACCTTGTCCTTCGTTGACCTATGTGTAGAAGGATTACTCGTGCAATGAAACTAACCCACGAGCATATGTTGAGACAATGTATTCAAATACTGAACGAAGAACATCTGTTTAACTACATTGTATTAAGGTTTAAGAAGGCCTGCATGCAAACCTTTAGAATATACAGTTAATGCATATGCTTGTTGATACATGTACTAAAGGCAAACCAGTTATATGCGGTTATTTGAGTATTGGCACAAACCCTAGATCGGTGATGTATTAAAAGGAATAGTAACCCGAAGTGGGGCTGGACATCGCACCCACCAAATATATAAAAAGCGAATGCATTCTAATGTACAGGGTCTCTCACTGAACACACTGAACCACGCTGGAGTTCGTTGTGTTGTACTGAGGGCCGATTGCTATCTGATTTTGATCTGTTTTTGTAACTGGATTCAGTATAAAATAAAGTACTTTGTATGTTCCTTTGTAACCCATGTTCGGTGTATTTCCTTTTGGGGTACTTAGCCTCGATATTTTATTTCTGTTTTCACAACTCGACCCCCACCCTTTCTATACCCACCCCTACCTTCACTTCTTTACCCCAAGTCACCCTACCTCCATCTTCTATACCCCCACCCACCCATCCTACCCTGATTCCCTAAACCCCTACCCATCTTCCCTATTCCCACCCTCTTTACACTATCCACATACCATATCTCACCCTCTTTTCCCCCACCAATCCACTTAACCCCATCCTTTCTATCTCTACCCCTGCCCACCTACTGTACCTCACCCTCTATAACATCACACAGCCTACTCCGACCCAGCCTAACCCCACCATCTCTGCCCGCACCCACCCGAAACCCATCCATCCTACCCCCATCCTCTCTACCCTCAACCACACATCCTACTGACAGCATCTCTACCCCTACTGGCCATCCTACCCCCATCCTCCCTATTGTTACCCCATCCTCTCTACACCCACCCACCCATCCCTCACCCTCTCTACTCCTCTCCATCCACTCTACCCCCACCCTACCTACACCTATACATCTCCACTCAATACTGCTATGTGGGTATTTATACATGTTGTGTGTCCCTTGCTTTTATGGTATTTTTTATTATTACTGATCTACTGGTGACGTCTATGTACTAATTATGTTTCTTTCTTTACAGCATTGGTGAGGAATGCCATCAAAGAATTAACAGGAACAGGCCAGTAGGAATGATTGTTTGCAGGGAAGTAAAGCATTTATCCCTGGAAATGTGGATACTGATGTTTCATGTTTTGCACAAACATGCTCTGATGGCAGCATACAAATTCCTGTTAGTAATGACAGTTTTGAAAACATCCACATTCAAACAGAAGACATGTAAACTAATGAAGTGATTGGAGCCAAGCACATTTCTAGTCATGCTGGTAATACAAACAGTGTATCAAAATCGTTGGTACATAGTAAAAAATAAACTGCTTTTAAGAAAACAAAAACATGAACTTCTTTAGGTGTTAGACAGAAGAATATAACTATTCATTAAAAAATGTTCCATCCTCAAGTCTTCACAAATCTTTTGAGAAGAGTGGAAATAGAAAAAAGGCATGTGGTGAAGCGTTTTCTGTCAAAGAAAAATATAGAAGGAATAACCAGAAAAGCTTTAAATATAAAAAGAAAATTGTTCATCCAAGTGTTGAATAAACTTAAAAAGTGAACTAGGGTCAGAGCCCCATTCTACACAAAGGTATAAACAGTTTGTGCATTTACACGAGAACTTTTGTGAAGTCATTGGCGGAGAGTGGAAACACACTTCTCATAAAGAAAGAGTTTTTAATGAAGAGTGTTAAATACAACAAAGTGAAGTAGAAACTTTAGGACAGTGTGGAATAAAAGCAACAAAAGAAACTGGGGTATGTACGTGTAATTCTTTGTGCAAGATTGAAAAGTTTTCCTGTAAAGTCTTAAAGAGATTTTTGCAAGTGTTGCACAAGCATGATAATATTCAAAGACAAATAGAGATGTTGCAGAGAATAGATGACTGTGAAGTAGACTGGGTCACTCTCTAGCTTATCTTGATAAAAGGAGATGTAAGAGGCAGTTTCATCATATAGAGATGCTCGATGCTCATCATAGCAATATGAGGTATATTCTTGTTGAATCGTATTAGTGCAAAACACCATGTAAATCCCTTGCACTTTTAAATACATCACTGATGACTGGAACTGTATAAACTTTATTTTCTACACTTCAAATGATAAACATGAGTCATTTAAAAGGTTATGTATATGCAGATTAAACCCTTCAGCAAGTGGAAATGATGATCCTATGCTTTCAAACAATCTCATTTTTCAAGAGTACAAAACAGGTATCACAATGTTTGAGTTCTCTTCAAGTGAAAGACCTGACATTGTTTGTTTGTCCTGTCAATACACTTTCTATTAACAACAAGTACAACTAGTGTACAATGAGGAGAAAGTAACCGACACCGTAGAAGATGTTTGGAGAGACCTTGCAGGAATTATTTTATTTTTGCCTTAAACAATTGTTCTTCCCATGGCGGGCAGAGAGTGATTTGCTTGGAAGTTTTCAAACCTTTGAACAACCATGTCTTGTCCAAAAAGAATTAATTACATATCCAAAAGTACAAACCTTATTCAGAGTAACTGGAAAAAGAACTACGGCAAGAAGAGATTTTGGCAGCTGAATTGCTGCTCTTTGAGAAACAAGACATTGCAGAGATAAAATTGTGTGATGTTTTAGATGGCCATATTATGTCACTAGAGTTAGATAAAAGAGCAAACACATGTTTAATTCAATTAGACAATTCAATTTCTAAAACAACAGGTCTAGAGTCAGCTTTAAAACTGTGCTTCAATGCACAAGTAATGATAAAGAGGAACTTGAATGTAGATATTGGTCTACTCAATGGAGCAATTGGAAGAGTGGTTGCATTTTGTACTTTTCCTCTCAGTACAAATATGAAACATATTTGTGTAAAGTTTGATTGTATAGAGGAACCTCATTTGATTTCTCAGACCTCTGTACGCTTCATGCTTTTTAAGGATACCTTTGTGAAAAGAGCATCATTTCTATTGTGCTTTGCATATGCAATTAGTATGCATACATTAAAAGGGTTGACTTTAGAAGCAGCACTGATTGACATTGGTCATACACTGTTCAGATGGAATGTCATATGTAGCCCTATCCCGTGTGAAAAATATTGAAGGTTTATTTTGAATACATTTTGAAGAATCAAGAGTGACAGCTGAAATTTCATGCCTTGAAGATTATAAAAGATTGTGTGTACTGTATGCTCCTCACCTCGAACGTATACCTCTTTGTGCTATGCTTATAACGCGAAATAATAAGCAACAGGTAAAGATGGATTCAAATGAAATGGTTCCTCTTAACTCTCCAAAAGTAGAGAATCTGGCAGTGTTGGAAAGTCAAGCAAATATGATATAATCCTACTGTAGATGTAGTAGCCAAACTGGAGTTTAATGCTAACCAAATGCAGCTTTTTGTATGTTGTTTCAAACAACACCATTGATGCAAGAAATGGCGTCAACAGTAGAGAAACAGCTGTGTGTGGAACTTTCAATTCTTAAAGTATCTGTAGATGAAAGACCACACAACACAAATTAGGCAATGTCAATCCAAAATGTAATCGATTTTGCGAGTGGAAGGGAACAATTCTCTCATGATATGCAGGAAGATAGTCAAGAGTTTTTAATGACTATTTTGAAGTGCTAGTGCATGAAACAGTGTAGGTGGATATGTAGGAATTTCTTATGAGTGGAATCACGAGTGTTTGCAATGTTATAAACAGAAAGTCTTCCAGAAGATTTTTATATCTTCCTGTCCCTGATCAGAAAAGTGTACATTTTTCTGATACCATAACAAAAGCTTACCGTGATATGCGATGCAGCGACTGTGGTTGTAATTTACAGTCAACACTGTAAAATCTAGTTTGTTAATAAGTTCCTATTAATAATGTTACAGAGATATAGCATAGATGGTAGGAAAATGAGCACTTCAGTTTTGAGTTTTGTAAACACTCAAGTTTTTAATTGAAGGACACCTTTTAAAACATACGCAATAATTTTTCATGCAGGCGCATCAATTTAATGCGGACATTTCACAACATGGGTGCACACAGAAGTAGATTGGCTTGTCTGCAATGACTGTGTAGTCACACACCAAGCTAGATTGCCAAAGGGTATAAAGAAGGCTTACTTAATGTTACTACAACCTATATTTTAAAATATTTTGTATATCCTTTGTGAATATAAACATGCAATATAGATATTTAAAAAGAGAAAATAGGTTATGAGTCCTTTCTGTCAACTAAAAGATAGACATTTACTCGTTTTCATACAAAATCACTGCAAAACACATTTTTATAGTAGTCAACATTCTATAAATCACAACAAAACAAGCATTCTGCAATCTTCTACTTCTATTTTATTATTTAAAACACTGTGCATTTTAATATGTCCAAGTGGTCCCTATAGATACGGGGTTATATAAGTGGCTCCATGTACATTCTTTTGATTAGTAGGGAGTGTAGATTGTGATAACTGTTTACATCTGAAACAAGTACACAGTAGCAAACAGAGCAATAAAATGAAACGTTGAATATTTAAAAAGAATAGAGATCTGATCAAAAATTGAAATTTTAAGGAAAGATTTAGGTACATTGGGCCTCATTACAATAGTGGTGATAAGCCAACAACGATGCCGGTAGTGCTAACGGCACCGTTGTTACCATGCCGCCACATTACGAGTGCGTCCAAATCTGACGCACTCCACGCTTTTCACCGTCCAATCAGTGGGCGCTCGTCCGATATCCGTGGACACCGCGTTGCCCTATAAGCCAATGGGAGTCCTGTCCACGGACTGAACAGGGAAGTGTGTCTACGGAGAAGACATAGATATCACACATTTTTTCAGACCTCGTTTTTGGTTGTTTTAAAAAAAACTACTGGACGGATTTCCACCAAATTTACAAAAGCATGCAAAAGAACTTTTTGACAGTTTAAGGGAATACTTTAATCTAAGGTGTAAGAAAGAAGTGTTGATTGATAGGGCTATGGATGCCGAAAAACAAATTCTTTAAGAGGTGTTGGTGGGAAAAGGAGAGGGATTTGAAGGGAACCTTCAAAGGCTTTACAGAAATCATCTTTCATCACTGTAAAAGTTTTTATCTGCATCACTGCATCACTGTAAAAGTTTTGGAAATTGGACAATGCAAAATATGAGATTAATAAAATCTAGGCAGCGAAGGCACTGTTTTCCGATAAAGAAATGTGTGTGCTTTTTAATTACGAACAAAGCAACAAAACATGCAGGCTCCTAAGACACATCATAAGACATCACAAACTGTCCACACACATCCTAATTAGACGCACCGACCTAGGCCAAATTACCAGATCCCCCAAGGACATAAATTAAATGTTAACACATTTCTTCCATGTATTATACACCTCAGAATTTCACGCACAATATGTCCCTTTTAAAGCATATTTCCAGCACCTGGACCTACGGAGATTATCAGGATAAAGTTCACAGGACATGAGATAACCAATGACAGAGCTAGAAGTGAAGGAAGTAATTAAAAGCATTAACAATATCACATCCCCTACACAGATGTATTGCTGCCAGAACACTGTAAAGAAATCCTCCAAAATCACTTAACTCCATTTTCTCTAATTGTATTCTGGACTGTGAGAGCATCAGTGAGGCCCTGGGACAGGCACATATATCTCTAGTACGTACCTAAACCTGGAAAGACCGCTCACATTGTTGGAACTGTCACCCGTTATCCCTCCCAGACGCTGACCTGAATATGATTACTAAAGCTATGGCTGATATGATTCAGAAATGCACACATAATATCAGATAATACATAAAGATCTGGTGAGAGCTCATGAGAAGGGTCATGCACATCATTGCCAGCTGAAAGAGTGTTCATCGGCCTTGATTTAGATTGAACATGAATAAAATGTCAATCACATAGAATGCCCTTTCTTTTGTAAGGCACGCCCTTTGGAATTTTGTGTTCAACAAAATATTTCTCAAGTGGGAAACGACAATTTAATCCTTCCTCAAGAACAGGCATCACCAGGTCTTGAGGTTAGAACCAACCCAATTCACAAGAGGTTCAGGAAAAGGGTGCCTCGATGCACCCATTTTATGTGGCATGACCCTGAACGCCCAGAATTAGGGATGTACCTAAGGGGATAGCCTTCGGGTGGAGTAAAGTAAATTGATGGTCTCTGTTGGCCATATTATGTTTACCCTAAAAGACCCATGGACAGGCCACACAATGATTCTGAATATGCAGAGCCATCCCCTCCCCTTCCCCTTCCCCTTGCTACTCCTCTTTTGAATGTCTTGTCTGCCGACTCTCTCTCTCTCCTAGCCATTCCCTTACCGTGGCTACTATCTATTGGCCACCTGGTCAAATTTCCTCCTTCCTCTCTGAGTGGGCTGACCTCTCCTCCTCACTCCTGTCCTCAACCACTCAACTCCTCTTTCTTGGCGACTTCAACATCCACCTTGATGCCTCCAGTCCCCCACTGGTCTCTTTCGTGACCTCTGCGACTCTCTCTCACTCTCTATTCTCCCGTCTGGGCCTACTCACTCTGCTGGGCACACTCTTGATGCTCTGATCTCTTCTGACCTTCCCCTCTCCGTCCCTCTCTCCACTCCTCTCTCCTGGAGTGATCACTTTCTCCTTGCCCACCGCATCGCCGCTCTCTGCCCTAATTTCCAGTGTTATGCGGACGATACCCAGCTCATTTTCAGGCTACCCTCAGCCTCCCCCTCTCCTTCCCTCATCTCTGATTGTCTGTCTGCTATCCAAGAATGGTGTGCCGCCAATGACCTCTGCCTTAATGCCAGTAAGACTGAGATTCTACTCATCGGTACTCCCACTCCCTCCTTCCCTGCAGCTCTCTGGCCTGCCTCCCTTGGCCCCCTCCCTGCTCCTACCTGCAAGGCAAAAAACCTTGGGGTCATCTTCGACTCCACACTCTCCTTCTCTCCTCATATTTCTGACGTCGCCAAGAGGTCACACTACCAGCTGCACCTCCTCAGAGGTATTCTTCCCTTCCTCTCCTTCCCCCAGAAGCTCACTGTCTCCCGAGCCCTGGTTCTCTCGAAGCTGGATTACTGTAACAGCCTATATCTTAATCTGCCTGCCTCCACTCTCCGCCCTCTGCAACTCATCCAGAACAGAACTGCGAGACTTGTCCTTGGCCTCAAGCCCAGGGACCGTATCTCTCCAGGACTGAAATCCCTACACTGGCTCCCAGTGGCTGCGAGGATAAAGTTCAAAACCCTTTGCATTGTCCACAAGGCCTTCTGGGGCCTGGGTCCTAAATACCTTCAACTCTCTCTTCCCAAATATCTTCCTTCCCGAGCCCTTCGCTCATCCGCCTCCAACTCCCTCATGGTCAGCCGCTTTCCGAAGCAACGAGCTGGGGGTAGATCTCTCTCCGCGGCAGGGGCCTCCCTCTGGAACAGCCTTCCTGCCTCCCTGAAACTTGAGGAGAACCACCTCCGGTTCCGGAAGCACCTCAAAACCTTCCTCTTTGCTTCTGCTTTCTCTCTCCCTCTCCCCTGCTGAACAGCTAATTAATTCTTCACTAAACTGCACTGATCCTGCAACTGGACCACTCTAAACGGCCTCGGTCCTGGGCCCAGCCACTGATCCCCTGGAACCCCTCTGCACTGCGGGACTGTCTCTGTATCCCTACCGCCCCCCCCTTCCCCAGCACTTGTTCTGCACTTACCTTGCACTTGCCACCAGCTGGCCCTTTTTATTTATTACTTTACGCCACTTACCTTTACTGCACTTCCCCCCCTCCCCTTCCCCTTGCACTTTTTCCCCCTCCCCCACCCCTGCACTTGCGCGATCTGAATGACACCTGGCCTAGTAGGATCGTTGTATGTCTCCCCTTGTTCCTCCCCTCCCTGCCTCGTCGCGCCTTGAAACACCTGTGTATAGGCGCGTTACAAATACCATATCATATCATATCATATCATATATCGGTATACCTCTGTGTTTGTTTTGTTTGTTTGTTTTTTTATTTATATAGCGCGCAAAACCCTGAGGTATCTAGGCGGTTACTGTGTATTACGTGAATTGACGGATAAGAAGATAGGAAGCCAAAAGGGATCCTGGAGAGAGCCTTGAGGTTATGCTTTTGAAAAACATTGAACTGTTTGCAAACATATTTGATGACAACATTGGGAAGATTGTGGCACAGATAGAAACAAACTTTGGGTGGTAGAGAAACAGCTCATTATCCTTCAAGGGATGAGTCTCGTTTCTAAGATGGCCACATCCCAGCAGGTAAATTTAACCAGTCACTTGCGTTTTGCAAGGACCACAGTCTTGCTATTTTAGATGCCTAGGAAGGGAGATACTGAGTTTCTATTAGCAGGAGCATTTAACTGAAGAATCCACACCCAAGGAGTACTTCAAGGAAGGTGTTTGGTTAATAGGTCAGAAACTACACATTTGGAGCCCACAATAAGCTAAATTGGCCAGAGTGCAGTTTACAGGGAAGTTAACTTTCATGTCGGTGTGAATTGAGACACAACCCTTTTAGACCTTTTTAACACATTACAATGTTTAAAGAATTCTACATAGATATTTGAAATCCAGTACTATAACTCTCGAACGAGGTCTGGAAATGATATATGAAAGAATGGGCCTCACAACAAGGTTATGGTAAAATGCACAATTATGGATTCATGATAATTATGGGATAAAGGGACAAGATAGCTTCTGGAAAACCACGGCTGAGCAGAGACTCTTACTTCCAGGCCAATGTATAAAATAAGGGGCATGTATTAAGTTTTATCTCTTCAAACAATCATTTCATGTACCATTCTGGGGATACCTGCAGCTATGGGACTGCCCTACGTTTGTACGATTCTTGTCCAACATCTTCATGTTAAATGTGATTTATACAATTCTGCCGCATGAATCAGAGCTCAAACCAGGTTTTCCTTTGCTATGGACAGGGAGTTCCCAAGACCTTCTGCTAGGCAGCGAAGCTCAACAGAGGGAGCACACATTGATGAATGCCAGAAGGATTGTCCCGGGGCCCTGGAAACAGACTGAGTATGGCATGTAAATGGAATGAAAACATCTGCTCTTAACAAAGCAGGCTTTTTTCAAATGATTCTCAAGGTCTCAAACTCAAAGATCAAGGTCTTGGAGATCTGTTCTCTGAGTATTGATCTGAATATGTAGTTTTTCTGTACATGGATTCCATTGACCAGAGAGTTTAGATAAGATTGAAAGTGGGAGGGGAGGAAGAAAGACAGGTAAATTTATCATTACATTGTCATGCTTTTCTTACTGATTACATCTGAACAAAGTTTCTAGAACAAATATATTGACAGGAAACAAGTGTCATGGAAGAAGGCTGCAGCCTTTGATGAGCTCCACTCTGAAGAAAAGCATTTGGGGTTCATGCACTTGCAGATAGCTGCTGTCATTATTTATACCCAGCCTCTATGGAAGAGGCTTGACCCTATTCTCAATTTAGACAAACACTTTATCAGTATGAAAGAATGAAGGAGATTTTAAATATGTGATATAATTTAAAGACATTTAGAATCTGCAGTGATAGGTATTTCAATTGGAATTTGATTGGTAAGTCAAACATTGGAAAACACAAGTACTCCGGTGTGTGCATGCAAAAGATATTAAAATTAGGGGTCAGATCAACATCAGCCATGGGTCTCAATGGAAGTATTTACTGTCAATACAGATCCACAGGTGTTTCTCACACATCCAATGGAGGACTTAGTGTACACTGTGGCAATAGGCTAACCAATGACTGATTTGTCCAGTGGGAGACGTTTTGATGCTAATCAAGGTAAGGCAAAAGATGTCCTTTTGTCTTCTTCATACCTCTGGGATACCTTTTCTCTCATGGTTATCACTAGGTCCTCAAAAAAAACAAATGGCCAAAATGAGCCGAATTGAGGAGGGGACACAATGAAGCATGTGGTACCTCCTGCTTAGAGTCACTTCAGCTATTCTTAGAACCCCGGTTTCCAATCATTCGGCATTTGTTCCGCACTGTCATATGTTTCAGCAGGTTCCAGCCCCAAACAGTCAAATGCCCAGCTTTTTGGGTTATAATATCCTGTGGTAATCGGTTACCAGTCACTAGAGAATCTTGTGGCTTCAGATTTCAATGCTTGAGGTTGTCTCTGGAGCCCACACTAGCAAGGAAAGACAAGGAGGTCATAACTGGTTAGAGGTCACTGGTTGCATTCGATGTTGCTGGGTTTTCATATCAGCAAAAGTATGGACAACATCCAGTTACAAAGACGCGGTAAGTGGTGTGCGTTGTTGCAGGTAAAGCGTGATGCCAAGCACACGTGTTCTCACATGCTCTCTCATGGATGGACTATAATCCCAAAGATCTCTGATTCTTTCAGCTGTCAGGTACCTTGGAACTCAGAGTTCTGCTGCCACATCAAGTCATGTCACATTGTTGACTAGTGCTGGCGAGCAAGGGGCTATGATGCCTGTTAGGACTTCATCCTGGCTGGTTGTGCCAATACAAGGAAGATAAACATTGCTTCTAGTGTCACCCTAGAAATTGGGACATCCACTTGCCCAAGGTACCAGACAGGAATTTTCCATCAGACTGCTCTCTGCAAATGTAACAGCTTTTTTCACTAGGACCTCTACAGTCTATCTTTGGGTGGGCATTGTCTTCAAAACAGTAACAAAGCAATTGCAATTGAGCAGGTGCTCATGGTATGTCAGGGATTGGGTCCTCCAAATAGTGGAATGTTTTCATTCAAACCTATAGACAGCCGCTCAGTTAATAACTTTGACAGGCTTCTTCCCGTGTATAAGTGCAGGATGTGGATTCACACCAGGCACCCCAGTCTCAATGTCCTGAACTTGCTTTGTGGCTGTGCCTTTTGAAAAGCCTGGGCAGGTGAGTCGTGCCACACATCGTATAGGAGCAATATCTGACTGCCGGACCTTGATCTGGATTGAAGAAAGGATGGCAGCATATCATTGCTCGCATGTGGTAAAGATGTGCAGTACTCCATGACATCGATTCAAAAGGTGGCTGCCACCAATTGGGTTTCTGCACAGACCGCTATAGGTAAGCATTCACTTGGGTTACTTCGGGGTGCCTGATGTGACCCTGTCCTTGGCCACCTAGGGCACGCCTTTACCAATCTGGATTTATGTCCTCGTCGAGCCTCGGGATCGATCATCTTTTACCAGGAAAAGGTTCTAAACCACACAAGACAAGATGGAAATATCTACATTGACTCAGCTCTTCAGGACTGTCGCCCTTCCAACTGCACTACCCAAAAACAAAAGGCAACCTTCCAAAAACTGCCACTCCAAACTTTAGGAAACTAATTGATGACTTCAAAAGGTGAATTCCGATCCTCAGTCAGGTGTTCCACGAAATCAAGACTCCACATGAAACTTATGAGACCTTGTTAGATGTGCATCAAAATCGTGCGGCGTGCAGCCCCGTGCATTGCAAGGGCCAGAAGGTCTGAGTGAGTTATGATGCTGCAGTTAAGGGGTACGTTTCCCAGTGTAGATAGGAAATGATTTACTACATCTGTAAGCTCAAAACATCCAATGTTTATAAAGTGCTGAATTATTTTGCCTACATTTGAACCTCCCTCCCCCCACCCCCGCTCCCCTCGGATTAGTCTATTTCTGAAGGTGCTTCAAGTCATTCTTTCCATAAGGTCATCTTGCACTCGTTCTGCTCTGGCAACTCATCGCCTGCATATACAATGAAATCATTTGCTGTTGGACTTTCTGAGCTCATGGATGAAGCGCTTTAGTCTTTGGCAGCGATTGCTTACACTGCACTGAATGTCTTTTATGGTTGGTAAAAAGTAGGAAATGAACTAAAATGCATACAATAAACGTGTTTCTTGAACAATCAGTTAAGTAGTTTTACCTCTTTAATCTACAAAATAGTCTGCGTTTGCCATACCGTTCGATGTTCCTAGTTCTAAATGTTACATTTGTTTTTTGCAAATGTTCTTACTTTTGCTGTTTATTTCCGTTTTAATGTTTTGCTTTAAAGGAGCACAGTGTTCTCTTTCAAGGGCAAGGGCTAATGGATATAGCTTGGAATAAGGCTTACGTAAATAAAGTAAGTGACAGGAAGAACATACCATCATTCACAATACCGCAATCTCACACGTGCCTTCCGCTTTGTGATGCTCCCTCCATTCCTATCCCCTTTTCTCTTAAACCCCTCCCCAAGACTTATCGCCTCCCCAAACCATATCTTGATGGTTTGCCAGCAAGGTTTCGGCTGTCCGAGGAGGGAGAGAATGGAATGAAAGAAGGGCTGATGATAGTCCTATGGTGCAGGGTGGTCCGGACACATGGTCGGATGCTTATCGTCAGATTGCTGCTGCCTGAAAAGGGGTGCCTAGGAAGGGGAACATTCTGAATATTGTTGCTTCTAGATTTCCACTGAGCTGACATTTCCCCAAATCTCCTCTGCACTGTACACCACTGGACATTGTCATCCACTGTGGGGATCAACGGTGTCTAGGCAGGCTTTTCAGCATCAAAATGGTAGTCTGGGCACTTGCAGCGATAAGCCGACTTCAAGTTGGGGAGCAGCGGCAATGGGTTCCAAAGGATGCAGTACTGTTCAGCAGATGCACCGGTTTCCAGCTCAAAGACACTGGCCCTCATTACGACCCTGGCGGAAAGCGACTGACCGGAGCGCCACAGCGTAAATAGCGTTTCCGCCATTGCACGAAGGAGCAAAGTGCGGCCCATTCCGACCCATCGGGCACGAGCACCACGGCATGGCGGAAGTGCAAAGTCCGCGATGGCGGAAATGACCCCAAAACGGCCCACACCGCCGCCGTACGGCGCCCTAGGTGCAATACCGCCACCCCTCTTAGCGGTCACCGCAGTGTGCGCCTACCGGAAAGTACGGTGGCCGGAAATATACGGAAACGGAAGCTAAAACATGGGCCCGGAACGGGAAACATCCCGGCGTACACCTATAAATACACTAAAACCACACAACCACTAAAATCACTACCCCGAAACACACCCCAACCCGCCAACCACCCTAGCGAAACCAAGAATAATGGGAAAAGCAGCGAAGAAAGCGTGCGACCGCAAGCGGCAGGTCCACTTCTCCCGTGAGGAACTCACCGTGCTAACAGAGACCCTCCAGGAGAATGCTGCCGTCGTCTTCTCCACGCAAATGACCAGGACGGCACTTGCAAACAAGAAGGCCATATGGGCTCTGGTGGCACAGCGGGTAAGTGCGGTGGGGACCGCACCCCACAGCAATGCCGCAAGCGAGGGGACGACCTGCGGATACGCGTCCGCAGCATACTCTCTGCCAACCGCAACATTGCCACAGCCACCGGGGGAGGTCCTGAATCACCCATCAAGTTGACCCCCTGGGAAGAAATCTGTGCCTCCACCATCGGAATGGAGAGCATAGAGGGAGTCGGAGGGATGGAGAAAGGAGTGCAGACATCCGAAGATTCAGGTAGGTGGCCCAGATAAAACAATGCCAAATCCACAAAGTCCATTCATGTGAAGTACCATGTGTCCCCATAGTGCAACAGAAACACATGTCCAGGAGAACGTCCACACACATCGGCCTGATAGCGCACGTTAAAACCCACAATAAATACATAATTAATCAAAAACCCCTAAAACACGCACCACACGTGCGGCAGGCACACCCTAACTGCAGGCTGCCAAAAAACTGCACCCTCACTCCACACACAAATGAAACCACCCCCAAGACCCCGACCCAAATCACCCTCAGGCACCACCCCAATGCATGTGATACAATGCCATTCCAATTCCCACTGACCCATCAATAACCCTCGCCCTCCTTTACTCCACCACAGGGTCCGATCCGAACGACGAGCTACAGGACACCCCTACCAGCACACCTGCAAAGAGGGCCAAGACCAACGGCCAGAGACCCTCCACCTCAGCTGCACGCATCAAGACACGGCAGCAGCACAAATCAGGTGGCAGCACAGAGGAGGGAACATCAACAGGCACCCCAGCAGCCAGCATGCCCACAACACCAGCACCACCGGTCCCCCCAATGGATGCCACAGAAGGCACTGCCTCTGGTGGCAGCAGCACCATAGGTGACACCCCATTGATGGCAGCATGCTCCGACACAGAAGACGGGGATGTCGAGGTCAGATCCATCCATGACCTGTCCCAATCCCCCTGTCTGTCCCCTCCCGTACAACATGAGGATACCACGCAGGGGCACCCACAAGACGACGACTGGCCATCCCCCACAAGCCCTGTGGCAAGGCAACATGAGGACAACAGCCCCTCTGTGACACCACCGCAAATGGCCATGGCCCAGCAGAGGCAACAGTCCCTCGACAAGTTAATCGTCCAACAGCAGCAAATGGCCACACTCCTCAAGGGCCATGCCGATGAATGTGGGGGCACCAAGGCAGACATAGAAACATCAACAGAGACACTTAGGGCAGAAATGGAGAGAGGTACAGAGACGCTAAGGGCACAAATTGAGAGTAGCACCGAGAGCCTGAGAGTCCAAATGGAGAGTAGCACCGATAGCCTGAGAGTCCAAATGGAGAGTAGCACCGAGAGCCTGAGGGGGGAACTGCATGCGACGTCCAAAGACGTATGTGCCGAACTTGCCGCAGTGCGCCGTGTGCTCACTGAGCTCTCGCAAACCCTTAGGGACATGCATGGACGTGAGCAGGCAGACACATCATCCGTTGCAAGTTCCGTCCAGGGCAGCCCCCAACGTAGATCTGGAAGGAACCTGCGCTCCACAGGCAGGGGTGCCCCTGATACCCGCAGAGGGGGCATGCAATAGCGACAGCCCACTGACAATGAGCATCTTTGGACACTGGTGTTCGGGGGGGGAGGTAGGAGGGTGGAGGGGGTGTGTTGGGCTCACTTGGGTGGCGGGTCGATAGGGTGTTCAACATGATGTCACATATGCCATAAAAAGTGCACGATCAACCGATGAGAAGTGTGGACATTGATCTTTGTGTACTAGGCCATCATAGGCGTACAGTCCATATTGTGCATGTCCCAGACACACGCAGTGCCACGAGTCCCGTGTCCATGCATCAGCCACCAGGCGTGAGTGCTAGAAGCATACATCAATGAGATGCTGACGAATGTCACGGCCCTCCGGTGCCTCGCAGACTCCATGAGGTGCTGCCACATCCCCACCCTCATCATGACCATCTTCAGGTGCTTGCAGTTCTGCGTCAGGGGGCATGGGCACATTTCTACGTACGCACATGTTGTGGAGCATGACACATGCCATCACCATCTTTGCAACCTTCTCATGGCGGTACAGGAGTGCCCCGCCAGACCTGCTGAGGCAGCGGAAACGACCCTTCAGTAGGCCGAATGCCTGTTCAATGACTACACGGGTACGTGAGTGGGCATGGTTGTAGTCCTCCTCATGCTGGTCCCGTGGGTTCCGGACTGGTGTGAGGAGCCATCTCTTCAGTGGATATCCAGCATCACCTGTATGTGGACGAGAAACGTATGATGTGGAATGCCATTGATACGTACGCACACCCCCCCCCCCCTTCCTGGCAGGTCATTGCCGCATCACATACCCCACATCATCATGCATGTAATGAGACTCACCGAGTAGCCAGGATCTGTTCCCTGCGTGTCGTTCCATGTAGCGTGGTATTGTAGAGTTCCTCAAGACCATAGAATCATGGGTTGATCCAGGGAATCGGGCACAACAATGTGTAATGATCCTGTTGGAGTCACACACCATCTGTACATTCAGGGAATGAAATTGTTTTCGGTTGCGGTACTGGGCCTCCATGGCATGTGGGACGACCAATTCAACATGGGTGCAGTCGATGGCACCAATGCAACCCGGTATGCCGGCAAGTGCATGGAATCCCACTTTTGTGTTGGTTATTTCCAGCTCCGAGCGTGGTAGAGAGATGTAGTCGTCTGCGTGCTTCAGGAGGGCATCGAGCACTAGCAATAGTGTCCGTGAGAACAGTGGCTGAGAAATGCCATGCAACTGTCCGACTGTGTGCTGGTAGGTGCCTGTGGCCAGGAAGTGTAGTACAGACACCACCTTCAGTAGGGGTGGGATGGCGGTTGGGCTGTCTATCATGCTGACAAGGTCAGCCTGTGTCATGTCCACAATGGCGGCTATGGTGTCCCGGTCCAGACGGTAGAGGGTGTGGATCTGCTCATCAGTGAGGTTGAACGGATGTGCTCGGAGGCGTTGAATTGCGGGCTGCCTGCGTGGTGGTAGTGGCTGTGCTGGTGGGCCTTGCTGGCCCTGCCTTGGCCTCCTCCTCCTCCGTGCGGCTGGTTGTAGTTGGTGTTCGTCTACTTCTTGGAGTCGGAGCACTTGCAGTGCTATCAGGTCCCCCAGGGCCAACATCGCGAGTCCTGCCGGTAGCATTTCGGTGTGGTTGTGGGAGGGGACTGGGTGTGCAATTTATGTGTTTTCAGGCTGTATGGCCTCCACCTGTGGTGATTAATTCCACCTGTGCAAACTGCTCTCCCCTTTGGCCGAGCACGTCCCGCGCACAACGCTGCAATTCGGGGAATGGCATCTTGCTATTGCAATCATGTATTTGTACCCGATGGCCGTGTAAGATTGGTTGATATGTTCATTCTGCTGTGGTCCCATTGTTTCACGTACTATCTGTGCAGTCGCGAACAGACTTGTGAGGGGTCAGTGGGACGTAGTACTCGGTTAACGGTGGGCTCTCATGCATCACTGTACCGAGTTGCAACGACGGGCGGGGCGTCCCATTCGTGGGTGAAGGCAGTTGCCATTTTCACACACAGCCGCACTCGATGGGATGATTAGTGATTTCAAACGGCCACAGATGCCTTTTCGACGTGATGTTGCAAATGAGGAATTCGAAGGGCGGCGCTTTCGGTTTCCAGCTAGCGGCGAGGAGATGCCCACAGGTCTGACTGCAAATGTAACGTTCTATTGTTCTATGTCCTTGAGACAGGGCCCATGGCGAGGGAGCAATGATTGATATGAATAGTTTGGGATGCGCAATAGCTACGTGGGCGATGAGGCCGTCCGTTCCCAAATACATGTTACTTCACAACACTGGAATTACGGGCTGGGGCACTGTGGATTTAGCAGGCTGCATAACGCACAGACTCAATGGATGTTTCTAATGTCATGTGAGTAATTATTCAGGCATTTTGATCCCGGGATGAGGGAATGATGGATGGATGCATGGGCTGGTGATTTGGTACAGAGTTTGCCATGTACAGGGCTTCTTGGGATCTATCCGCCTCCCCTACGCTATGTGATGCAGGGCTGCCATAGTGGGACCATCGTCCATCTGGCCTTGTTGAGCCCTCCCTGTCTCGAGGCGCCCTCAGACACTCGTTTGTGATGGTGTTTGCACCTCGATATAGATGGTTGTGAGTCGCAAGTGGTTTTGGGGTGGTGATGTTCCTTTGGAGTGGGCTAGCATGCATATGGCTGTGGATTTCGTGTGATCATTGAAGTGAGTTGTTCGAATGTAGTTCTGATGGCCATTCTGTTCTTTTTCTTTTCTTTTGGTTGACAGGTATCTCCTCCCCTTTTGCCACTGCCATCTGTATGCCACTCCTGCAGATGGATTTTACTCCCGACACCTGCTGCTTCGTGTTAATCAGTGGAGCAGCATTACGATCTTATGGGACGATCGCCAATGGCCCACATGCCCTTACGCAGTACTGGTGGCTCGGAGCAACATTTCGGCCTTTCAGCTGGACTAGTGCCTCCCCATTGGGACGGCCCTGCGGTTCTGTGCGCTTCCATGTTGCCTTTTCGTACGTGAATGTGGCTCTGTGTACCATGGGGGAACAGGGCGACACACAGGTAGTGGCTGGTCGTTTCTTGCGGAAGCAGCCCACAATGGTGGTTGGTGTTTTGGATTTCATGGCCTGATGGCTGTATGTGCTTGGTGATTTTGATGTGCATAAATGTCTATTCTGATTTGGCCCGTGTAGCGTTTTTCTTTGCAAGTGATGTGGCATATGCCTATTTGGGGGGCGATGTATTGTGAGGAGATCTGCATTGGGTTCCAGCTTCGGGGTTTAGTTGCGTGGTACTGTGCTGTGCGCGTTTGCCTACGAAGCCCAGTGAGGTCAGGGATGGGGGCTGCCAATATGCCAGTTTGAATGTTGTCATGCTCAGGGGCGGGGGATTGGGTTTTGTGTAACAGATGCCGGTCAGCCAGGTGGACTGGTTGAATGATGTGGTTTTCGGTATATTGCTGGTCACAGGTGCCTGTGTTTGCGTGCGTTTCTTGGTGGGGGACTGTGGTCATGTCCATTGGGATGGCTTGTGTATTCGTGCCATCTGTGCCCTGCAGCTCCCATTGGCCCCTGTTGTGTTTCTTTTGTTCGTTGGCATGCATGGGTGACTTGTACATTTCAATGGTTGCATTGTGGCTTCATTGCACCTACGGGGAGTTGTACTTTGTCGGCAGGGAGCGGTGTACAGGCACTCAGTGGGGCCGTTTACGGTTGATTCGCGATGCCGTACTTCTCGCCATGGCGGAATGGTCCATTCCGCCATGCCTGATGGCGTTAGGTACATGTCCGCTAGGGTCGGAATTGGCGTACCGTTGCACCATGGTGGTGTTTGCGGTTTGGCATGGCGCGCGCGCGCGTGCTTGGTGCAGTTAGCGTTGGCGTTCACTACGGTGTCGCTAATGGCATCGTACTTTGCGGTGACGGGTCATAGTCGCACCGAGCGCTATTCGATGGCGGTATTGCATTTCCGCCATCGTTTTTCGATTTCCGCCAGGGTCGTAATGAGGGCCACTGTGAACAGTCGGCAATGTTGCATCAACAGTGCTGGAAGACATGGGGTCCATGCATACAGAAAAGAGCAGACTGGCCGTCAGCAGCCAGTGGCTCGGCTGGCTCATCACAGATTTTAAGTGCTGCAGTAGCAACGGCTTACAGTTTGAAGAATGGGCTGGACACGGGAGAAAAGAATCCAGGTGGTTGTTAAAAGAAAAGATAGTTGGAAAAAAAAGACAGTTGGAGAAAGGAGAAGAGGAAAGGAAGAAAAAGAGGCAAGAGAAAAAACAAAAATACTTACCTGGGGGCTGCTGCCTCGAGCATGAGCATCGCCCAGGACATAATCCAGAAATGGCCCTAGTCGGCATGTGGGGAGCCCCTCTAGAGACTAATCCAGGGGGAATCTCTTTGAAATTCACTCTGACGTCTGTGTCCATTAGTGATCTAAGAACTTGCGGTGCAGTCCATCTCTCGTTATCAGCAATTTTAATTTGAGGTGCAGTGCCCCTCCTAACCCAGCAGGCCTTGGGGGTATGGGTGCTGGTTCCCATGAGGACTGTGCCGTGTTTGGGGTGAGGAAGGTGCATACTCTTGCTTGGACTAGGGTCGGGAAACAAGGGTTACACAGAGATGGTGGAACTTCTGCGTCAGTATCCAGTGAAAGTTGGAGATGCAGAGGTAGTCGAGTGTCAGGGTCAGAAATGATTCCAGTGGTTCCTTTGGAGCAGCTTGGACGGCAATGAAAGGGCCCAAGCTGGCGTTAAGGTGATTTGGAGATGAGTTGAGTGCCAATAATCACTTCCTCGGTTCTGTGGTTGCTCAGAGGAACAGTCCAGGGTTTCAGGGGCAAAGCAGTCCTTTATTTCACCCTTCCCAATGGGGAGCATTTTTGCAGAGCACTTGCAGGGTTCTGTCACCCTCAGTGAGCATGTTCCTGGGAACCCGTTTCTCAGTTGCAGTAGGCCTTGTCCAGCCCCCTGGTCATCCCACACATGCTGTGGGGATGGTTAGGGGCAAGAGCTTGCCTTTGCCTTCTGATGTCATGGCCAGACTGCTTTGTCAGCAGGAAGTGGGGAGAGAGCAGAAGGTTTAGAAAGCCCTAGCAGAATCCAAGATGGTGGAACCCCTCTCTTGGCTAAACCTCTACCTGGGCAACCCTATCTCCACCACTTCCTCTGTCTGCCTACTGGAAAAGACTCCAGTGATCGACACCTACAGTGTAAAGTCAACTGTCAGGATTGCCTTTGGAGCACCAGTTCTGAGTGGACCTACAGGGGAGGGTGCCTTTGTCCTGGAGGAAAGGTTTGATCTTTCTCAGAGGGATCAATGGAGAAACTCCCTGGGCAGGGTTCCACATGGTTGTTGTGGGTACACCCATGCCAGATGGCTAATAAACTGCAACTCTTCACCAAGCTGACACTGATATTACACCTAGTGGATGAGGTGAACAATTATGATGTTTTGAACCATAGGTGCAGTTGATTAAAAAAACACCTCAGACTATTGGAACATTGTGTTGCAACAGCTGTTTTGGAATGCACATGCGACTTTTGAACCTTTCCTGATGACACTGCATGGCAGGCACTGGGGATGTCAAGAGACTGTCACAACTAAGTACATTTGGGCACTGTGTTTTGGCCTGGAACATTATGGAATGGGGTTTGAGTAACAGGTCTCCCTTCCAGAAACACAATTACCTGCAACATTGTATGGCAAAAAATCAAAAAGGGTTTAGGCTATCCCACCCCCACAAGAAGGCATTCTGTCACAATAGTAACATATTGAAGATAATTGACCAATTGAGCAAAGTATATTAGTGCTGCAATCTGGCTAACCCATTTGACTAACCGTTGTTTTGTGACATGGTGCACAAGCTTGTAAAACATCAGTTTAATGTGCTGCATGTTGGAACCCCATTCCACAATGTACAGGGCTCAGGGCGGGTTAATCTACAATTGACAACTCCAGGCAGAAGAGGTGGAAACCTCTTTGTACTTTTATACATTCTGCAAACCATCGACTAGCATCAGGGTTACCTGACCAAAATTGATGGAATTCCTATGCTTTCATGTGTGTCCAAGAGTGTTCCTTGATTAACTCTCATATGATGGATATTTTGTAAATTATCTAAGGTACCCAGGACCAGAACCCCTCTTCCTCTAACAATAGGTAAGCTCAATAGAATATGTGTTTCACCCCTCTCTACTAACTGCCCATCACCACTCATCGCCAACCATGTCGTGCACCAGCAACATCATGGACACTCCATCTCAGCAACCACACCTGTGTCAACATAGACCCCATCAGCACTACACCGTATTACCCACTACATGAAAAGTGATGATCAGCAAAGTCCGCTCAGCAATCAACCAAGCACCATGCAGCAGACATCACCAACCTCATCACCACACATGACATGGGCACCCTCTACATTACTGGGCACTTGATGACTTCAACCTCCACCCACATGCTAGATCTCCACTTCCCCAGTGGCTACAGAATTCTACAACAAGATCACCACAACAAGATCAGAGGAGGCCTCACCATCATTCACAAGACCTCATGGCCATGCAACCAACTGGACTTCCCACTCTCCCCCACAGACATAGTCACTTTTCACCTCATCTATAGACCAACCAGGCTCAACACCATGTCTTCCATGCATGCCAACAGCATCTTCCTAGGTGACTTCAACAACCCTGGAAACCCAGCAATCAAATCAATGAAAGAAAATCTCCACTGCAACACTCTGAACCTCACAGCACACAAAAGACCCAACTCACTGAAAAGGTAATATCCTTGACCTCATCTTCAACGTCCTGCCCACCCTTCATCACAGCTCTCCAATCCTGCGTGACTGGTCAGAGCATCTGGCAAAATCCCCTTTGACATTAATCACTCCACACCAGCCAAGAAAACATATTGGAAACTCAGCAGAAAAGCCCTCATAGCATTCAAGAAATTCCCAGTGGAGCCTCTCATGGAAGACCTCGCCAAACTCCTCTTCACATGGGTTGATCTACCTCTGACAAAGCAGAACTGCGACTCGCTTCTCTAAGAACGCAACATAACCCTCACAAACAACATCAACTGCCATGCCCCAGTGAAACAATGAACCCTCAGGCCCAAACATTCTACAACCTGGTACACTCAAGAACTCAACTTCAAAAAATGAACTATCAGAAAAGACTTGGCAAAAATCATGCAGTGCATCTGACCTCGCCTTGCTCAAGGAAACCCATGCTACACACATACGACTGATCACCACTGCCAGCTACTATAAAAATTCCATAATCAAGGCCAATAATTAAAGCAGAGCCCTGTTCAAAGCCATCAAGCACTGCATCAACCATCTGCCCGACCAAGCCTCACTCCATTGGCATCAACTCTTTCTTCATAAACAAGATCAGCATGACTGGCAAAGACATAGATACCAAGGCTACAACTGACAGCACTCTGCACATCCCATCTTGCAAAACCACAACTACCTGGACTATTTTCAAGACACTCCCTATGGAAGACATCACTGCCACCCTATCATCCCTCAAGGCCACATTATACACGGATGACATCCTCCCTGCCTCCGTATTCAAGATCCTTAGGACTGAAGCACTGCTCCGATACCTGATAATGATCAACAGCTCCATAACTCAAGGCAGCTTCCCCTCGATCATCACTGGAGCCAGACAACCTGAGCAATTACAGCCCTATCAGTCATCTTCCCTTACTGTCGGGCAAGGTAAGATCCATGAGAAAGCAGTAGTTATGCAACTCCTCCAACACATCAAACCCAAAAACCTGTTTCAGTCCTACCTATCTGGCTTCATAGAGAGATGTTGCACAGGAATGATGCACGATGCTCTTAAAATCCTTGATGATGGTCATCCTTGCCTCCTGGTTCTCCTTGTATTTAGCAGCAGTATTTAACACAGTAGACCACAGACACTCACAGACACAGACACTCACCAACAATCTCCAACACTGCATGGGGATCCACAAGATCATGACGAGCTAGTTCAAATTCTACCTTGCATATCTCTGCCACCTTGCGCAAATAGATTCCTCCAAATCACCAACTTTACCCATCACCTATTGAGTACTGCAAGATTCCGTCCTTTCCCCTGTGATCTTCAATCCTTGCATGGAACTGCTTGGTGCTCTCCTGCTCCACACAACATCCACCAATATTCAGGTTACACACAGCTCCACCTCAAGATACCATCCTTCGAAGACATCCACAGACTCACTGCCTGCCTCACATTAATCCAGCCATTGATGTCTATTGCTTACCTGAGGCTTAAACCCTCCAAGATTGAATTCCCACTGCTCACCAGCAACACCCAGACCTGGATCTCTGCTATGAACCTTGAGGGCTGCACACCCTGTATGGCCACCTTTGCCAAGTATTTGGATTCCACATCGGCATCGGCAGACACCTCTCCTTTAGACAACACACAACTTTTGAAGTCTTATGCCCCAAAAGGCCTTGTGGACAATGCAGAGGGTTTTGAACTTAATCCTCGCTGCAACTGGGAGCCAGTGCAAAAATGTCAGTCCTGGAGAGATACAAACCCTGGGCTTGAGGCCAAGGACAAGTCTTACAGTCCTGTTTTGGATGAGTTGGAGAGGGCGGAGAGTAGAGGGAGGCAGATTTAGAAAGAGGCTGTTGCAATAGTCCAGCCTAGAGACAACCAGAGCTCTGGAAACAGTGAGCTTCTGGGGAAGGAGAGGAAAGGAAGAAAAGAATACCTGTAAGGAGGTGCAGCTGGTAGTGTGACTTTTATGAGGCATCAGAGATGTGAGGGGAGAAGGAAAGTGTGGAGTTGAAGATGACCCTGAGGTTTTTAGCCTCCCAGGTGGGAGCAGGAAGACGGCCAAGAGCGACCGGCCAGAGAGTGGCAGAAAAGGCGGGATTAGGTGTGCAGGTGAGGAGAATCTCAGTCTTACTGGCATTAAGGCAGAGATCATTGGTGGCACACCACCCCTGGATGGTGGACAGACAGTCAGAGATGAGAGAAGGAGAAGAGGTGGCAGAAAGGAGCCTGAAAATGAGTAGAGTATCATCCGCATGGCACTGAAAGTTGGGGTAGAGAGCGCCAATGCAATGGGCAAGAAGTGCCAGATATTGGTTGAACAGCCAGGGAGAGAGGTTAGACCCCTCAGGAACACCACAGATAGAGATAGAGGAGAGGATGGACCCAAGTTGGACCTGCAAGGGTCAATCAGAGAGGAAGGAGGTCATACAAACCAGGGCCTAACCCGTGATGCCCAGGTTATCACAGAGATGGTTGAGCGGAATGGCATGGTTGACAGTGTCAAAGGCAGAACAGAGATTAAAGTAAGATGAGAACACAGGGGGTGTTGGAATCAAGGTTGGAGAGCAGGTCTTCATGGGTGTTCAGGAGAGCAGTTTCTGTGCTTCTGGCAGCTCTGAAGCCAGACTGATGGTCATGGAGTCAACCAAAAGATTCAGTGTGAAGATTAAGCTGGCATATGATTCCTTAAATGCAGTGCTGCAGGTGTTTAAACGCTCTGGCTGTTGGTGGCAGCAGCCTCAATGTGTGGTAGTGGATTTTGTAGAACCACCACTCACAGCTCCAGTGATGAGGGAAGATGACATGTAAGTTAATGATGGTGATGTTGTTGTAGTGGTGGATGGAGGTGCTGCAGACAGAATATTGGAAGGCGCATGGCAAAGAGTTTTGTTGCAGAATGTGCAAAGTACCTCATCTGCAGATTTCTGGAACAGTGTTCTTTGACTTTAAAGAAATACCAACTATCACCAGTGGTTTTCATCCTAGGTGTCTTTTTCCTTGGTGGTGATGGATTCGGAACTGAAAGGATAATGTCATCACTGCTGTTACTGTACTGGTTATAGAACTAGTGTTTCTATCTGTGCGATTGTTTTCTATCCCTTCTTCTCCAATTTTAATTATCCTACCCTATTCTCTCTTGTTCTCCAAGTTTACTTAACCTTCCCATTATTTGTCCTGCAACCTCCCAGTATAATGTTTTTTGTTTATTTTCACCCAGTTTATACATCCCTGTTTTGTTTCTTGTAGTGGAATGTTCCTATACTTACTTTTTTATATTGTTGTATGTTTTTCTCAATGACCCAATGATTACTATGTGCAAAGAGAACAAAAGTGTTTTATGCATGAATGTTTTATCTTATATAGTGCATCTGATGCACTGCATACAAAATATGAAGGTTATCAAATGTGTGTATTAAATTGTGTTTATTAAAGTGTGAGTCCTTGAACTGATTATGTTTTCTTTTTTTTCAAATAGAAGGATATTATTATAATTTTTTTTAATAGATTAATAACCGTGGCTACAATGTAGTCCAATGGGCTGTTGGATGTTGGAGGCGCGGGTACCCGCAGAAATGACTGGGGGGTTTCCTAGACATGGTTTCAATTAACTATATCCACGGCTATACCTGTAATGCACAAAGGATTGTCTCTTTATATACTCCTTTTTTACTGTTTGTTTTATAAATAATATTTTGCACTAGATTTATGAAAAGAAACACACAAATTCTTATAGCCGTGGCTACAAGACTTGGGGCGTCATTGGATTTTACTGTAACTGCTATACAACATTTTTCAAAAAACAAATGACATGTGGAACTTTTTTTAAGGTGTATTTAGTTTGGTGTTTGTAAACAGTTATTATAACATCTTAAAAGCTTTTTATACATTAATAATACATGTAAGTGTACTTATTTGAAAAAGGTAAATGAATATGCAAACAAAGTTTGTTGAAAACAGGCTTATTTGGGGGGATGTGGTTGTGGGTTTTCTTTTTTTTTAGGTGGAACGCATGATATATCTTCTTCTTTAGCCCAATTATCTGGATTTATACTGTCCATGATTTGTCATACATTTTCAAAGGTCCTTTTTCATTCATTGTACTTCTTTTTCAATATTAATTTATAGTTGTTTTAATTCTGTTAATGAATCCATGATTAGTTTGTGGATATTGTTTGTGGTGATTTCTGCTTGATCCTTCTTGATACTTCAAAGACTTCTTCATCTGTTTGAAAATATTTGAAATATTTGTAAACACTTGAAGATATAATACACTTTAGAAATATTTGTGGCAGCTGTGTTCACATTTAATAGTAGGTAGAAAAAAGCTATGAAAGTGATCTTTTGATGAAGTTTTCACATTCTGGTTCCAGAACTCGGAGTGTGCACATGTTCTGTGTTTGGCTATTGTGAAGGTCTATTCATTAATTGGAGCAGTGAAGGTTAGTTATAGTGTGTTTTTATATATTTTATATACATTTTGAATTGCTGTATTTCTAAGATCAGTTCAGTATGTTTAGGTGTCTAATTTAGTCAAGTTTATATGTATTGTTTGTAAAGTAGGGTTTTTCACATTTTACTTCAGTGCTTTTAGGAGAGTGATGAAGCCATATGACATGTTATGCTATGCTTATGTGTCACAAAAAATATATTTCCTAATAAAGGTTGTTTCCCTTTGACAGTGGGAGATGTGATATGAATGTGGGTGTATAAGAAGCCCTAGTGTGAACCAAGGACTATAACTCTACCCTTGACCATTATCGTGGCTGTGTGTGCTTTGTAGTTGGAGTTTCAGCTGTTTTTCTGTGAAAATATTAACATTGAGAACTTTTATGAGGCAGTGTGCCTGGTGAATGCGAACTTACTAGTCTTTTAGAAATAATAATCAACAACTACATTTGGCAGTTTCCCAATTTGCTTGGAAATGGTGTGCTTTGGAAGGGCAGAATTCTATTTGGGTGTCACGCTTTATAATGCAATATGTTGTTACGCAATGCATTGACATAGGGAGATGTCAAATGAATGGGGTGCATAGTGGGATGGGGAAACAGTCTATTGATGAGGTTTGGTAAGAAAGCTTTCTGAGGCTGGCCAGTGCACTTGGATATTCAAAACCTAATGGGGTGTGGATGGGCAGAGAAGGGAGGACATACTGCTGATACCTTTTGTTGAGTAGTCGTGATTAGTTTGTAGGCGGAATGTAGGATAGTGGGTCAGGCTGTTGGACCTATGATTGGTGAATAGGTGAAAACAGGTGAGGTGCTTGACTTTACATGTTATTTGATGAGGATGACTAAGACACACTGATCAAATGGGTGGTAGGAGGAGGATGGTTGTGACAGGAAACAGTTATGTGACTAGCTGCAGAGTTAATGATGTATGACTGGAGTTGGTGATCAGTTCTTAAGGAGAGACTAGTAAGGTGTAAATACTGAAGTTGGGTGGCGCAAGTAAGTGGCAGTGTATTATCTTGCAGCTCTTTTCTGTTATTACCCTTTTCATGAATTGAGGACATACTAGAGATGCAGTAATGGTTGTTATATCAAAGCAAGGATCTGTTGCAAATGATCTTGCAACACCTTTATGAATGTGAGTTAAGAAATTATGCAAATGTACATCATATTGTTTTAAGTGAACATTTCTTCTCTTTAGAAGTTGTTTGGGAATTGTAGTCTGAAGTTATGGTCAGAGTATGTGAGGTGTTACTGTAGAAATGTATTGTGGTATGGGGGAAACAGTATTATTGATGAAATTTGCTAGGGTAGATTTTTGGGACTGCCCAGGTCACTTGGCCATGAAAACCCTAGCCAGAGTTGGGATGAGCAGTGGAGGGAGGATATGCATGCTGATATGTTCTGTTGGGTAGCAGTAGTAGTAATTCGTTTGTAGGTGAAAGGCGGTTAGTGGGTCAGACCATTGGCTTATGATGCTTGAATAGGTGGAAACAGGACAGGTGGTTCATTGTGCATGTTTTTTGATGAGGATGGCTAAGGAGGACTAACTAGGTGGGTGTTGGAAGAAGCAAGGGTGTGGCAAGGCCCAGCTATGTGACCAGTATACTTAATGCAGGGTCAGTCGTTTTTCAAAGAAAGAAGCTGGGGGTAGATCTCTGTCTTCGGCTGGGGCCTCCCTTTGGAACAGCCTCTCTGCCACGTTGAAACTTGAGGAGACCCATCTCCGGTTCCGGAAGCAGATCAATACCTTCCTCCTCGCTTCTGCATTTGCCCCTTTTCTCTCCTGCTGATCCACTCTTTCTTGGCACCATGCACCTGGCCAACCTCTGTCCATTGGGCCCAGGTACCTGCTCACCCTGCCACCATCCTGTACTGCCTCCTGGCCACCCCTTGCACTGGGGTCAGTATCTGTACCCATACAGTCCACCCCCCCTTTTCTTCTGCACTTATCAGATACCCCCTTTCTGACTAACCTAGCACTTTGCCACTTGCTGGATGCACTACCACTGTTTATTGCATCTATTTATATATTTATTGTATTTATTATTATTTATTCTGCTCTCTCCTCTGTTCCGCACTTTCTACTTCTCCCCCCTTCTATGCACTTTCCCCCTTTTCCCTTTCCCATGCACTTGCGCACTCTTAATGTCACTGGGCTTAGTAAGATCCTTGTTTTTATTCTTTTTTTTTTTTTTACTCCCCTGGTCCTTTCCCTTTGCCTGGTCGTGCTCTGAAACACTTGTGTATGAGCGCGATATAAATAAAATATCATGTCATATCATAATGATGTGTGCGTGGAGTTGGCCTACAGTTGTTAAGTAGAGGCTTTTAAGGTGTGAAAACTGGAGCTGGGTAGAGGTACTAAGTGGCAGTGCGTTATGTTGGAGCTATGTTGTCTCATCATGTTACTTTTGAATTAAGGACACACCATAGATAAATGAATAGCTTGTTGGTATATGAAAGGAAATATGTGTTACATATTATTTTGCAACATCTTTATGAATGTGAATGAAGAAATGTTGGTTATTTTTGTCATGTTGTTTACAGTGAAGAGTTCTTCTGTTTAGAAGTTGTTTGGGAATTGTACTCTGAAGTTATGTGTAGGGTACGTGAGATATTATTTAACAAATATATAATGGAATGGGAGTAACATTATTATTGATTAGGTTTGGTAAGGTTCCTTTTTAGGACTGCCTACCGGATTTGGCCATTCAAACCCTAGTGAGAGTGGGAATGTGTAGTGGAGGGTGAATATACTTTGAGCATGTGGCCCTTTGGTATCATGCATGCAATGGGTGGGGATGCAGAATAACTCTGACACCAAATAATCGAAGCAACTCAGGAAGATGGCAAAGTTGCTGTTTTATTAACAATTATCTAAAACAGGGAGTTACAACGGACACAAAGGGACGTTCACTTGATCTCTCAATGAATTTCTCATAAAATCAGCCTTTTATGCAAAAAATACATCAGACGTGATGTCATACTACGTGACAAATAAGAAAAACGTACAATGGATTGTGATACGTTCGAGGGGATCTAAGTATACTTTCTATACAGGCAGGGATTGTGATTGGATGTCTACTGTCAGGTGGTGTAACGCTCACCTGAATCCCTCGGAGGCGCAGGTCTGGGCTGGGGGTTCTCGGAGTCTTCTAGGGTCACGCGCAGGCCTCGAATGCCACCCTGGAAAGGCCCTTTCCTCACTGAGATCTTGATCTGAAGGGTGAGGTGTCTTATATAGGTGAAAGCGGAGCTCTCCATCCTGCGTCTGTGCAGGGGCGCCGAAGCCAGTTACTTCACTGGTTAATTGTCCAGCCTCTTGGTTGCAGAGGATGAAGATTTGGAGCTAGGCCGTCGTTAGCAGCACGAACGGCGGTTGCTTGAATATGGAGGTCCGGAGAGCGATGGAATGGCGAAGGTATTGCAGGCAAGTAAGTAGAAAATGTCATTTCGAAGTTAAAAGCACTTCTTAATGTCTCTTTTCCTTTTTCAGGTTGCAGAAGCAGCTGGGTAGAAAAATAGATGTCGAGGAATGCGCCGAGGAGTGAGAAAGATGAGAGCTGCCCAAAACACGTGCGTATAGATGGTGTTTTGTATTTCTTAATGATGTCCTTTTGTTTTGCAGATGCGAGTAGCAGCGTCGGCGGAGGCGAGAAGAATACAGCGCAGGTAAGGAAAGTTTCACGGTGGTTACTAACCAATGTCCTTGCTTCCACAGGGTGCCGAAAAATGGAAAGCTGCAGCCCGTGGCTTGAGATGCACTGATGGACTGGGTAAGTGCTGCGCTGGTTTTTATCTCGTGCTAACCTGGTGTTCTTTTCCCTTCTCAGATGCTGCAGAAGACGAAGATGGTATTTCAGAAGGTAAGATTACGGATTTCTCTTCCCTAGATGCAGAAGTTGAAGATTCTCTGGAGCTGACACGGTGAGCGTCCTGCTGCTATTGCAGAATAACGCGAAACACGTTGCTCTGATCGGGCGTGGTTTAAATAGTCCTACTGGAGTGCTTAGGTGTCTCCTTCCACAGCAGCCTCGCCCAGGTAAGAAGTCCCAGCTTCCAGAATAGTTCCAGTATCCAGTCCCAGGGAGTGGTGCTGGCCACACCCAGAAGGTAAAGTAGTTCCAGCCATGGATGGATGAGGATTTCATCCTGCAGGTGAGTGAGCAGCATGGTCTGCAGCCGGTAGGTCCACCCAAGCACCATTCCTTACATCATGAGCCCGGCACGTCCTGTGCCGGGACTGGGTCTCCTTATGAGCCTGGCGCCACTGGCGCCAGGACAAGGTCCATAAGGCCCCTATGGGAGCCGATGGGTGCCTGGAAATGAAGTTGTGACCCAGCTTCCGAGGCAGTTGGGCTAAACCTGACTTCTTGGAGGCTGCGGTCATGACAGGTGGACAACTTATGCCTACCTCTAAAACATGTCATCGTTAACACTGTTAAGTACACAGTATATCACTGGTCTTCAAACTATAAGGCCCTTCATGATACAGCCCTCTATAATTGGTTGGTATGCCTGTGCCATGTCTGGAACATTCGGTTCACTTAGCAGCACGTAAACCCAGACCCAGGTGCCAGGAGGTGGACTTGACTTTACCTCCTCACCCAATTATCCCAACATCTCTCATCACCCATGCCTTCTGCCATGAAGATTGTCTTTGAACTTGGCCTTGCAACATATTCTTGTCTCTGGGAATATATGGGAGTACAGACTTTCACTATCATTGTTCTAGGACTCCACGCTCAACTCTAATTCCATCTTTGGCTCACATGACAGGAGACCACAATTATGTGCATTTTGCAGCATTTAAATGTCTTAAATGAATAAAATGTGGCACGCTTGGTGTTCTTTTGTTGCCCCTTAAGAAGGCGGTGATTCACCTTTGCATGATCCCTGCCTTCAAGAATAGATAACTGATCTTGGATGCTTCAACTTTGGCACCAGGCCAGACAGCCTTTCCATTCATTTCCATGATCTCAGCTTATTCTTGCTGCGACACAGTTCTTGCCTTTTCTCTTCTTGGGTCCTGGCTTACTAAATTCATGACACTGATGTCCAGTTTCTATACAATGGCAGCTTCGCCTACAGTCTATTTACTGCATATAGCCAGCTTCTGAGATTACTTAATCTACTTGGGTTGCAGCATCTGTACAGTTATTGAACGGCTTGCATTTCCTGTAGTGCTTCTCACACGTGCAAACTTCTTTTTGCATATGAAAGTTTACTCTATTCTTACCTTCATCATCAGTTTCTGTAAGATCTATGCATTCTCTCCAGCCAGTATCATCACTGCATCACGCTCGTCTTTCGTGACGTCTCTAGCTCCTCTTTTTGCTCCTTTTCATCTTCCATCAGGGAGTTCCTCCCTCAGATTATCATCTTTTCAGGGATACATTTGATAGGGTTCTCTCAGAGGATACCTTCTTTCGAATACTCGCTGTGATATGGTCACAACTGCTGGTTTTAAGCATGGCATAATCTCCGGCTTCCAACATATAGGAGGTAGTGGGGATTTCCCATTTTCTCCTCTACAACATGGTGATATGTTGTGTTGAGTAGCAGTAGTAGTGAATAATTTGTAGGTGAAAGTCGCGATAGTGGGTCATTGCATTGGTTTATTATTCTGAAATATGTGGAAACAGGTGAGGTGGTTCATTTTGCATGTTTTTTGATGATGATGGTTAAGGAGGACTGAATCAAGGGTGTGACAGGGCTCAGTTATGTGACTAGCAGTATACTGAATGGTGTGTTTCTGGAGTTGGCCTGCAGTTGTCAAGTAGAGGCTTCTATGGTGTGAAAACAGGAGCTAACTAAGTGGCAGTGTATTATCTTGGAGCTATGTTCTGTTATCAAGTTGCTTATGAACTGAGGACACAGCAGGGATTAATGAATAGTTGGTTGGTATATGAAAGTAAAGATGTGTTACATATTTTGAATGTGAATGAAGAACTGCTGATAATTTTTGTCATGCCATGTTGTTTCCTGCAAACATTTGTTCTATTTAGCAGTTGTTTGGAAATTGTACTGTAGGTATGAAGTTGCAAATGACATGGTTTATGTATATATTTCTTTTAATATGTGTATGCTTTATTATGAATTGCTATGTTATGTAAGAAATGGGTACCGTAGTTTATAAGATTAGGCCACTTTTTATTTAGGCCTATCATTCAAAAATGTACTGTTCCCAGCACAGATATATTACAAATTTGCAAACTTAATGATTGGAAATGGTCTGGTTTGGGAGGGTAGGAATCGGTTTGGGTTTCATGCTACGTAATGCAATATTATTTTACGCAATGCACTGGGTTGGGGGAAACAGCATTATTGATGAGGTTTGCTGAGATAGTTTTCTGGGGCTGCCCAGGGACTTGACCATTGAAACACTAGTGTACTGGGGGTGGGCAGTGAAAGGAGGACCTACATGCTGATATCTTTTGTTGAGTAGTAGTAGTAGCGATTAGTTGGTAGGTGAAATGTAGGATAGTGGGCCAGGTAATTGGCCCTATGATGGTTGAATAGGTAGAAACAGGTGAGGCGCTTGACCTTACATGTTATTTGATGAGGATCATTAAGAAGGACTGATTGCATGGTGGTTTGAGGAGTAAGGTTGTGACAGGGCACAGTTATGTGACTAGCAGTAATTTGTGTGGAGTTGGCCTACAGTTCTTTAGGAAAGGTTTGTAAGGTGTGCTACCTTTCTCATGAATTGCGGACACACCAGACATGAATGAATAGGTGATTGGTATATAAAGCAAAGATGTGTCACATATTATTTTGGAATACTGTTATGAATGTGAATGATGAAATACAGACATTTTTGTCATGTTGTTTCCAGTGAACATTTCCTCTATTTAGAAGTTGGTTGGAAATTGTACTATGAAGTTATGTGTATAGTATGTGAGGTATTACTTAAGAAATGTATAGTGATATGGGATTACAGTATTATTGATAAGGTTTAGTAGGTAGGTTCCCAAATTTGCGATCTCTTCTCTTTCTTTATTAAGTAGGGCTTTGTGCCAAGGCCTTTTTCCTCCACCCCACAAAATATTTATAACCAGTCACAGCTGGGTTTGTAAACATATTTGATACTAGTTTTTGTCTGAGATATTAGGTGTGCACTGCTTATCACCTTTTTTTGTAAGGTTTATGGGTCTATCCAGGAGACTTGGCCATTCAAACTGTAGTGATAGTGGGGATGGGTAGTGGAGGGAGGAAATACATGCTGATATGTTTTGTTGAGTAGCAGTAGTAATGATGAGTTTGAAGGCCCCTTTTCGAAACACAGCAGCCAATTTGGAACAGGTGTTTCATGGTCGCTGTCATACGGAAAGGTGGCAATCTTTTCTTTTTTTTTGATGAGAGATGTGCTTCCCTTGAGCACATATCCTGTCAGGAATTTTAAAAAAGAACATTATTTGCATCTCAGGCAAATTCCAAGTTGCGAATAACTATTATACCTGGGCAGACGCGTGGCCACAGTGTTTTACATCCCGCAGCCTTGACTGAGCCCCTTGTTTCGCTTGGCCCGACAAAGCCCGGGCTGGCGGGCTGTTAAACTCTGTCTATGTTCATCAGCCTGGGCATGGAAGTTATATTATATATTAGAAATATAAAGAAACACAATGCCTGACCATCACTATCCCAATTGCCCTTTTTTATACAGCTTTTTAGTAAGATGCCATCAAAAAAGCTACAGCTACAGCAACAACAACGAGTCATAAGAAAGGGTTGTCTGCCTGCAAGTACATTTCTAGAGTTTAAGATTTCAAAAAGTATTCTTGTTAAATATGTAGATACAAATCCTGTAGATAATAAAACAAAACCTGTTATTGATAATACTTTTGAAAATATGCAATTTCAAATAGGAGATGTGCCAACTGAAAAAAGTTATGGAACCCAGAATGGTTTTCCCGAAAGTAAGAAAAGAAAAAATGTATCAAACGTGTTAGTAGCCAGTAAAAAATGAAAGATTATTAGAAGGAAAGGTAGTCAATGTAGTATCATTTTGAAACAGAGGAATAAAGATATATATAGGAAAATGTATCACTCTCGAGTTTTTACAAATCTTTAGAGAAGTGTGAAACTAAAATCTATATATGTGCAAAAGCGTTTTTTGCAAAAGAAAAAGTAAAAATAATAATTACAAAAGCTTTTGATATGAAAAGAAAATAGTTCATTTTCATATTGAATAAACTTAAGAAATTACTTAAGGTGGCTACACCATTCTATAAAAATATAGAAACATTTTATGTACTTACACATGAGAACATTTGTGATGTGTTTGGTGGAGAGTGGAAACATACTTCTCATAAGGAGCTGAATTTCAGGGGTTTTGTTGAGTTAAATCAAGTTCTCACCTTAACGTCCCTGCAACTAAAGTTTTTTCCTTGAATTTCAAAGGCTTTGTCACAATGTATTGCTCACCTTAAAGTCCCTGCAGCTACATAGAAAGATAATGAAATAACATCTGCAAATTATTTTGTTATAAATCATTTTTCATAGCCGCAGATATGAACAGAATACAATATAGCTCTGAGTACGCATCATTTTTTTCATACATTGAAGAACACATATTGCGTAGGTTTCAAACTTAAATCACACATGCCTTGACGTAAGGCCTTCCAATCAGAGAGAGATGTAAACACCTGCACTGTAACATCCATAAAATAATATGATCACTGCACAGAAATATAGCCGCGGGTAGGATCGGGCACTTGTAGCCGCGGTTACCCGATTTTTATTTTACATATTTACATTCTCTAAAAAACATATTAGCAAGGTTTAAAAGTTCAAACAACACAAAGGTATAGATGAGGGCATCGAATCAGAAACACATGTAAAATTGTGTACTGTAAAATTCATAAAATAATATGATTACTGCACAGAAATTTGTATTACTACACCCGCGGCTATGGCAGCAGTTATAACCGCAGCTGCACAACCCACCAAACTACATGACGTCCCATTGGCTTGTTTCTACTCATGGCTATAGAACTCCTGACAGGGCACACCATTTCATTGACTGTTACGTAGCCACAGCTATACAAAAAAAGACATCAAAAACATTTTCATTTTCCATGAAACGCAAAAACTTCTCTGGGTGGCTCTTAAAAGAGCCTTTGTGTTTTTGTGCCAATATATAGCCCAAAAATATATTTTCATTCAAATACCCCTCTCCTCTATTATAATTCCAAAAATCTTGCAACATTTCTCTATGCTCTTTTCTTAGATGACTAATTTTATTTTCCCAAAGAGAAACTATTTTGTATTCCAAGTCAAAAATAATTGCCCACACTTACCTCTCAATTCAAATACTCCATCTAAAATAATATTATAGAACCATAAAAATGTTCTATGCCAGTGCTTATGTTTCAATATTATAAGGCAATATAATCTGCAGTTTGGTATATATTAACATGACAAAAGAAAACATTGTTCAATGGCTGAAGAACACCTAAGGTACTTGATGTCCTATCGGCTGCTGCCCACCATAGAAACAAAAAAGACCTGATCAGAAAGTAAATACAAGCCTCCTACCCTCCTTCCCCCACAACCATGTTTGTTTTCTCTCCCCCCCACCTGTGCCTCAGTACATCAGCCTGGTCAGTGTCATTTTCACCATTGCAGCTAGCTATGCCACTATCTATCTCTTCTATCTTTTCCAACTGCTTCTCTGTTTCCTATCACTCTCCTATCACTAAATCTGTCCAGAAGAAACTTAAGAAGGACATACTGGTCTCCAACCCTGGCCTTCCTATTGCAGACACCTGTGTCACGGCTTCCGCCAGAGAGAATATCACAGACATCCTCTTTGTTGTTACCTCACCCGACCTATGGATCCATTACATGGTTGCCTTTCTCTCTCCTATCACCTCTTCTGTCATTAATGGTGGCACCCGCTGGGAGGTTCTCCTTGATCTTTTTGCTATTTCCAGGGACATCATAAATATCTTCCGGAATGGAAGCATCATGGTTCAGGGTCCTCCACCCAACCTTCTTCTCTTTGACAGGTGCCTAGCTCGCCTCTCAAACCTTACCTCTCCCTCAGGTCAGGCTCTCTTGCCTTCTGTGCCTACCTCATCCTCTGCACAGGCTCCCACCCATGCCTGCTGTGCCTTCCTCCTCCTCTGCACTGGCTCCCTTGCCTTTCCAAACTGTCCTGACTCCCTTGTTGGCCTTGGATCCTCCGCCACCCACCACTATCCCGCTGGCTCTCTTGCCACCCATGGGTGGGACCACCATTCCCTGCGCCTCCCCCGCAGCAGACCTTCAAAGATGGCAACCTGCTCCATATTGCCACACTTAACTCTCACTCTACTGTCAAAAACTCACCTGACATCTGCAACCTCCTCGAACTCATGGACCTTGATGTGCTTGCCATCAAAGAGAGCTGTTTCAAGAACAGCTCTGTCACAAGCTTTGACACACTCCTTCCTGAAGGATACAAGATCCCCTCTGCACCAAGGCCCAAGAAGACAGGAGGGGGGAGTGGTGCTAATCTTCCCAGAATGGATACCTGTGTCCATCATCCCTACTCAGGCCTACTCCTCCTTCGAATGCGTAGTCTGCATACTCTCACTCTCTCCTAAATCTTCTCTCTTTCTGGCCACCTTCTATCGGCCACCAGGACAGTAGTCCACTCTTTTCTTCTCGGAATGGGGTGACCTGGCCTCCTCTCTACTTTCCTCCTTCTCCCACCTCCTCCTGCTCGGTGATCTCAACATCCATCTGGACACTCCTGACTCCACAGGACCTTTCCGCAACCTATGCACCTCTCTGTCCCCCTCTATCTTACCCTCTGGTGCCACACACACAGAGGACCACACATTGGATGCTTTTATCTCTACTGACATCTCTCTCTTTATCCCTCTCAACCCCTCTCTCTTGGACGGACCACTCTCTTCTCTCTTCACACTTGAAGCTCCCCTCTCCTCTTGCATCAGCACACCCCGCGCAGCCACTCAGTTTCAAAGTCATCAGACCCATGAAAAGAGTGACAGCGGCTGCCTTGGCCTCCACCTACTCTCCACCTCTTATGCCTGCGCCTGAATCCCACACTGACACAGCCCTCGCTAACTTCAATCTGTGTATCTCCAACACTTTTGATACTCTTGCCCCGGTCATGAGGGTACAACTGAAACCTTCCAAAAAGTGCAACTCTTGATACGACTCTGATCTGGCTGCCCTTAAAGGAAAGTGCAGGGCAGCTGAGCAGAAATGGAATTCGTCGGGCGGACCCTCCTTCAAAGGCAATATCGACTGTGCATCCACACCAAGAAAAGAGTCTTTATTCAAGCCTGCATGTCTGCAGCATCAAACAACACAGCCACATTTTTCAAAGCCTGTAAGGAACCAACCAATTCTGCAGCAGCCTCCTCTTCTGTCACGCCCACCCAGGACATTTACTCGACCCTGGCTGCACACTTGATTGCAAAAACCCAAGACATCATTTCCTCTCTCTCCTCCACACCACATCATACACCAACACCTCTGGAGCCTTCCTTGGCCCCTCAAACACTTCTCCCACTCGCATCACACCTGATGAGGTCACCAGACAAGTCCGGTCTATGAAGGCTTCTTTCAAACAGGTGGTCCCCTGTCCCCCAAAACCATTAAGGACAACATTGACTCTTTCGCTCCAGCCTTGGCTGATCTCTGAAATCTCCCCTTTGCCACTGGAGTTTTCCAAACTTATCTTAAGCACTCCCTTGTGCACCCTCTGTAAAGACTGGTAGGGGGTGGTCTGTACTTCTGCTCTCTATATGGCAGAGGGGAGGCACAGAGGACCCCAGCCTAGATTCTCTATTCGGTAGCTATGGTCGAGCAATCAAGGCCTAGCTTCTCAGGAGGTGATGCAGGCTGGTTCTTAAGTACAGTGTAGTCCCCAAGCCCCCACAAAGGAATGTCCACACACTGTATTGGTTAGAACACAGTCTTTATATAATCAATATTCAAGGTTATGTACACTTATCATAATAACTCACTTTGTACTTAGGAAAATCAACAATGGCAAATATATACAATTCTAAAGTGGTACCACCCTTTGTATTAGATCTCATTAAAGTGCATCAACAATACTGTAACAATGTCACACAGATCAATAGAGTGAAACCAGCAATAGAGAGAGGAGAGAAAATAAGATGGTTGAGCAATAGGCAGAATACTGGCCCCTACCACTAGACACAGTTCTGTGTGGAGATCCCCCCACCTGGGCAACCTGTAAAATAAAGATATAGCACAAGCCCAGTCCATATATTGTTCTGCAAGTCTTATTCCCTCCTATAATGTTTTTACCCCCCCAATGTACCTGGTGGAGTCGAGTTCTTCGAAGAGGCATCGACAGATCCTTCTTGAGCGACCCCCTTTCAAGCGGGAGTCACGGATCGTCGAGAGGCGTCGAGGAACTCGGCGTTCGGCGTCGGGGAATCGACTGCCCTTCTTGAATGCCTTCCCTTTCAAGCGGGAGACACGGGGCGTCGAACGTCCGACAACAAACAGGGTAGAAAGGCGTCGATGAGGCGGCAGCTTCGATCCAAGCGGTGATCATCGACGACGGAGCGTTGGCGTCCTGCAAGGCAGAGGCGTGCGGGGCACCTCGATGACAATTGTTCTGGACTGCAAAGATTGTGAAGACGGGGGCCCAGTAAGGGCGACGAGTCGTTCGAGTCTTTGTGGTCTTCGGGTGGCGGGAAACCCACCGGCAGGTTTCTCGTCGGCGCGTTGGTCGTCCTCGACTTTCTCCGGCAGGATAAAGCGGTCGACGGTGCAGACGAGGGAGTCCTTCGATTCAAATGTTCTTAGGCAAGGAGCGGACGGCTCCGGTCGTCGGCGGCGGGGCGTCAAGTGGTTCCCACGGCTGGGCAACACAACTTCGACGGGCCTCCAGCGGTTACACAGACCTGCGAACCCTGGTCGACGGCAATGGACTTCGACGGCGGCGATGTCCGGGTGCTTCACTTCGATCTCCTCGGCGGTCCCGTCTCGGGTCGGCAGCCTTTCGAGGGTCTGACTTCCAGGGCGCTTTGGCGAAGATGTAGCAGTGCTCGATGATCCCTCGGAGCACGGGAAGAGGGCGCCTTACCAGGTCCTCTCTCGGGTCAGTCCTCGACGAATTCGGCAGCTTTCAGATCGGTCGAAGCAAGTGCAACAGCAAGTCTTCTTCTTCCAGCTGGGCGTCGAGGATCAGCAGTTCCAGTTACTCTTAGAGTGGAGACTCAGCTTCTGAACTCTTCTGAACAATTACCAGTGGTGAGAGGTCCCCAGATATACTATTCTGTCTCTCATCCACACTGCTGGCACACACTCAGCAGCCAATCATACAGAAGGGCATTCATGCAGTCAGTCAGCCAATCAGGCACACAGTGTATTCATGCCACACTCCTCCCTTTCAGACACTCACAACAAGGAATGTGGATTGGGACAAGTACCCAGCCATTCAACACTACACACTGCATTCAGGCCAGTTTCGGGCAGGGCTGTCTCAGTCTTTGTCTCTCATGCCAGAAACCAGACAACCACAACAAGGAGTGTATATTGGTCACACACTCCATTCACCCAGGTCCCACCCACAGGAGGTACCCACAACATACAGTCACTGGGAAGGCTCCAGTTAGTCTAGCTGGGCCTTCACAACAACACCATATATGGAACTTCCACCCAACAGCCAGTCAGGGGGAAGGGACAGAGTCAGGGCTTCCCAGGACTTTGGGAAAACAAGGTAACAGGCAATAGAAAGCAAGAGGCCACAGGGGCCATCTTGTTTCCTATCAGGAATCAACTGATCCCAATGGCAGGGCCTGGGTATCCCAAAATGGAGGACACCCAGAGCACCTGTCAAATTCAGCATGGAGCTGCCACCAGCCCATACCCTGCTCTGTGGGCCATCCACAGGTGCCCAAAAACATGCACTAGGGGCACAGTGTTGTACCCCTACCCATGGGTGCCATAAGGGTATCCCATGGGTCTGTTCACCAAACCAAAAGAGAGAGCTGCACTGCCAGGAGTCCCACATGGACTCCTGGGCAGAAAACACGACAGAACACACGATAAAAAGCAGTAAAGGACAAGGATTCAGAGGCCCTGTCCCTCTGATGCATTTCCAGCATCACAGTCGCCCCCCCCCAGACTGAGGTGGAGGGTGTCTAATCTCCCACGGGATAGACACCCTCATCCAGACGGTCAACATACCTTCTGGAAAGGCCATCTGCATTATCGTGACTCTTCCCTGGTCTGTGCTCTATGGTGAAGTCTAGCCCTTGCAGGCTAATGGACCACCTGAGCAATTTCGGATTCTCACCCTTCATCTGCATAAGCCACTTCAGGGGCTTATGATCTGTTTGGACCTTGAAGGTAGACCCCGTAAGGTAGGGCCTAAAACGCCTAAGGCTCCAAACTATGCTAAAACACTCCTTTTCAACAGTAGCCCACCTAAGTTCTCTACCCTTGAGTTGTCTACTGATGAATATGATAGGATGTTCTCTCCCTTTGTCATCTAACTGGGACAAGACAGCTCCAATTCCGGTGTTGCAGGCATCCGTCTAGACGATAAAGGGTCAGCTGTAGTCAGGCGCACACAACACAGGTGCCCTACACAGACTTTCTTTCAAGCCATCAAAGGCCCTCGGACAGTCTTCGGTCCAATTAACCTTCCTAGGCTGTTTGGGTGAAGTTAGAGCTGTCAGGGGTGCAGCTATGGTTCCATAGTCTGCCATGAAATTGCGATAGTACCCAGTGAGGCCCAAAAAGGCTCTCACCTGGGTTTGAGTAGTGGGAGTCTCCCAGTTCTGTACATCCTGTACTTTACTGGAGAGAGGTTGGATTTGACCCCCTCCTACCTCATGACCAAGATAGGTAACTTTCCCCTGAGCTATCTGGCACTTGGTGGCCTTGATAGTGAGGTTAGCCCTTTTCAAGGCCTGCAACACCTTATCCAGATGTGTCAAATGCTCTTCCCAGGTGGAACTGTAGACGGCAATGTCGTCTAAGTAAGCCACACAAAAGGCTTCCAGCCCACTGAGCGCATGGTTGACCAATCTCTGGAAGGTGGCAGTGGCATTCTTCAACCCAAAAGGCATGACCCTAAACTGGTAGAGTCCCTCAGGTGTTGAGAAGGCCGTCTTTTCCTTGGCATGGTCCGTCAGAGCTATTTGCCAATAGCCTGAGATAAGGTCAAAGGTGCTCACAAATTTGGCAGCACCTATGGTGTCCACGAGCTCATCAGCCCTGGGCAATGGGTGCGCGTCAGTTTTGGTGACGGCATTGACTCCTCGGTAGTCCACACAGAACCTCCAATCCTTGGTACCAGCCTGGGAACTTGCCTTGGGGACACGGACCACTGAACTGGACCAGGGACTGGTTGAGGGTTCAATAACACCCAGATCCAACATCTTGGCGACCTCAGCCTGGATGTGGTTCTTGACGGTATCTGACATACGGTAGCACCTGCTTTTGACAGGCACACTGTCACCAGTGTCAATTTCATGCCTACACCACGGTGCAAGGCCTGGCGTCAGTGAAAACAGAGAGGCATACTGTTGGAGCAAAGCCCTGCAGGCCCTCTGTTGCTCTGTTGTCAAATCTGGAGAGAGATGTACTCCCTCCACTGAGCCATCCTGAGGGTTGCTATGCAGCAAATCAGGAAGGGGCTCACTCTCATCCTCTTCTTGCCCTGAAGCTAGCAAGAGACATGAGACTTCTGCTCGCCGGTGGAAAGGCTTGAGCCTGTTGACATGGAATACCTGAGGGGCTACCCCAGAGGCTCCCATGTCAACCAGATAATTGACTTCGCCCATCTTGGAGATGATCCTGAAGGGTCCAGTCCACTTGTTTGCCAAAGCTCTAGGCTTGGTAGGCTCCATCACAAGGATTTTCTGTTCCGGAGTCCAATCCACTTGCGAGGCTTTAAGGTCATGCCAGTACTTATTCAATTCCTGGCTGGCCTTGAGATTTGCTGTTGCATGACCCATCATCTGTGTCATCCTCCGTCTGAGGCCTAACACATAGTCCCCCACTTCCTTGGCGGGACCTGGAGGGGTGGCTTCCAAGCCTTCTCTGATCAAGGCGAGGGGCCCCCTCACGGGATGTCCAAAGAGTAACTCAAAGGGGCTGAAACCGACACCCTCTTGAGGTACCTCTCTGTAAGCAAACAGCAGGCATGGCAGGAGGAGATCCCATTTCCTCCTTAGGGGTTCTTCCAAAGCCCCTAGCATGCCCTTGAGAGTTTTATTAAATCTCTCAACCAGACCATTGGTCTGGGGGTTGTAAGAGGTGGAGAACTTGTAGGTTACCCCGCACTCTTTCCACATGGTTTTCATGTAACTAGACATGAAGTTGGATCCTCTGTGAGAGACAACCTCCTTGGGGAATCCAACACGGGTGAAAATGCCCAGGAGAGCCCTGGCAACCACCTTGGCAGTAACAGTCCGAAGGGGTATTGCCTCAGGGTACCTGGTGGCATGATCTACCAAGACCAGGATGAACCGATGTCCACCTGAAGTGGGAGGGTCAAGGGGACCGACGATGTCGATGCCCACCCTCTTAAATGGTGTGCCAACCACTGGCAATGGCTGCAGTGGGGCAATGACACTGCCTCCAGTCTTGCCAGACAACTGACAAGTTGGGCAGGTCCTGCAGTGGGACTCCACCTCTACTCCCATCCGTGGCCAGTAGAAATGGGCAGAGAGCCTCTGCTTAGTCTTCTTGGTCCCAAGATGACCAGCCAAGGGCACCTCATGCGCCAACTGCAGTAGGAAGGGCCTGTAAACCTGGGGTACCACCAACCTCTTGAGGGCACCAGGTTCAGGCTTATTGGGCTCACTAACAAGGAGCTCACCCTCCCAATAAATCCGGAATGTCCTAGGCACTTCTCCTTGTGCCTGGGACAGGGCCTGTTTCCTCAGTCCCTCGAGAGAGTGGCACTCTCTCTGTCCCTTACAGAAGTCTGCCCGGGAGGGTCCCCCTTCAGCTAACAAGCATTGAATGTCGGGATGATCCTCCGGGTTGAGAACCTCTCCCACAGGAGAGTCTTCTGTCTCTTCTCCCACAGGAGTTGAGTTTTGGTTTTCCACTGGACCCAGCCCGTCCGGAGCATGGATCCCAATGGGTGCTGTCGGAACAGCAGGAAGAGAAGGTGTTCCCTCCACAGAGGTGGCCTTCTTGGTCTTCCTTCTTCTTGCCTTAGGCCTCGCCTTTGGCTCGGGTACCTGACTCACAGCCAGACCCGGTGTCACCTGTGACCTAGTGACTGCAGCAGCAGTCATGGGAAGACCATCCGAGATCAACCCCAACTCTACTAGATCATTTCCTAACAGAATGTTAGCAGGGACATTGTCCTGAACCAGGACAGGAAGCTTTGCTGTCTTGTCTCCAATCATGAGTGTGACTAAGGCTACAGGCGATAATTTGGGAGGCCCACCAGCTAACCTGGTGGTTCTCAGAGGAGCACCTACATAGTCCTCTGGCTTGAGCAGGGTCCTGTCCACCACTGTCATGCTTGCCCCAGTGTCTCTCAAACCAGTAGAAGGCTGGCCATTCAAGAGGACACTTCTCAAAAACCTACGGGTGTTCTGTGGGATAGTCGCCAGTACTTCTGCATACTGGTCCCAGGCCCCAAGGGACACTAAGGAAATCTCTACCGGAGCACCAAATGTGATCCCGGTAGAGGAGGGGAGGACAGTGGCCTCCACCTCAGACACAGGGTAAGGGTAGGTCAGGCTGACAGCCTGTACTCCAAGTGCCTTACCTTTACACTTGGAGTCACCCCTTCTGTGATCCAGAGCCCCACAGTCCCAACAAGTGCCAGGAGTGCGGGGTACGGTACTGGAACCACTGGGAGCCTGCTTTGCAGCAGGTGGACCACTACTTTTATTCCCACCCACAGATGACTTATCCCCACTAGATTTTTGGGTCTTGGGAGAGGAAGGTTTAGGTTTACCCGACTGTGACTGCTTGTGGGACTCCTCAGCTTTCTGAGAGGCCCCCTTTTCTTTGTCCTTGTCCTTCCCACTGGAAGTCCTTAGGGGACACCCGGTGGGAGACCCACTTGTCAGCCAAACTAGCCAGCTTAAAGGGGTCCAAAATGTTCTGGTCAGCCACATACTGACGCAGCTCTGGTGAACATGCTTCAGAAAAATGCTCAAAAAACAAGAGGTGGGACAATTCAACAAAAGTCTTAACCTTGTATCCATCAATCCACCCCATCATGTTCATGTGCGCAGCACTCACCCAGTCAACCCAAGACACATTCTCTCTTTTCTTAAAATCCCTGAACCTTTTAAGGTATTGGGTAGGTGTCTTGCCAAACTTGGCAATCAAAGCAGACTTCATACACTCATACTGACCCCTGTCTTCCACACTCAGCTTCAGAATACAGTCATATCCAGTTTGAGGCACTCTGCTTAACAAATACTTAGCCCAATCTCTTTTATCAACATCATGAATCGCACAAGCCATTTCAAACGCTTCAATCCATTGGAGGATATCTGAACCCTCCACAAATACACCAACCAAATCTTTCATAAACTTGGTGGCTGGGGACCTGACACTCTCACTGGTTTTAGCTGAAGTCTCCACTCTAGCTTTCTCTAGCTGGATTCTCTGACATTCAGTGTCCTGGCTCTTGAGTTCAAGGTCCTTATTTCTGAGTTCAAGATCCCTATTCTTGAGCTCCACTTGTTGAGCCAACTCCTCTTTCTTAAGTTCAGCATCTATTTCCAACTTGCGGTATTCAAAGGCCAATTTCATCCTTAATAACTCAAGCTCCAAGGAATTGCTGGGGTTTGGAACAGAGGCAGCAGGAATGGCGGCTTTCCCAGAAACAGATTCAGCAGAAACCCCAGGGGCAGAGTCCTCATTGGTTGCATTCCCCCCCTCATCAAGAGTTTCACCATCAGTCTGGTAGTCCACCAGGGCAGCTATCAGCTCAGCCCTAGACTTATCCACAAAGTCTAACTCCCTGGCTTCACAAGCACTCTGGAGAGCCTCCAAGCTCATCCGAGTCAATTTGCCATTTGCAATAGACTCCATTGTTTGTAATGCAGTTATCTTGTACACAACTAAACCTTAATTTAATAAAGTGCAGATATTTTGTAAGTGGCACGGTTATACACTGATTCTTAAAACCATAAGCATCCCACCGCTGCCACCAGTGTAAAGACTGGTAGGGGGTGGTCTGTACTTCTGCTCTCTATATGGCAGAGGGGAGGCACAGAGGACCCCAGCCTAGATTCTCTATTCGGTAGCTATGGTCGAGCAATCAAGGCCTAGCTTCTCAGGAGGTGATGCAGGCTGGTTCTTAAGTACAGTGTAGTCCTCAAGCCCCCACAAAGGAATGTCCACACACTGTATTGGTTAGAACACAGTCTTTATATAATCAATATTCAAGGTTATGTACACTTATCATAATAACTCACTTTGTACTTAGGAAAATCAACAATGGCAAATATATACAATTCTAAAGTGGTACCACCCTTTGTATTAGATCTCATTAAAGTGCATCAACAATACTGTAACAATGTCACACAGATCAATAGAGTGAAACCAGCAATAAAGAGAGGAGAGAAAATAAGATGGTTGAGCAATAGGCAGAATACTGGCCCCTACCACTAGACACAGTTCTGTGTGGAGATCCCCCCACCTGGGCAACCTGTAAAATAAAGATATAGCACAAGCCCAGTCCATATATTGTTCTGCAAGTCTTATTCCCTCCTATAATGTTTTTACCCCCCCAATGTACCTGGTGGAGTCGAGTTCTTCGAAGAGGCATCGACAGATCCTTCTTGAGCGACCCCCTTTCAAGCGGGAGTCACGGATCATCGAGAGGCGTCGAGGAACTCGGCGTTCGGCGTCAGGGAATCGACGGCCCTTCTTGAATGCCTTCCCTTTCAAGCGGGAGACACGGGGCGTCGAACGTCCGACAACAAACAGGGTAGAAAGGCGTCGATGAGGCGACAGCTTCGATCCAAGCGGTGCTCGTCGACGACGGAGCGTTGGCGTCCTGCAAGGCAGAGGCGTGCGGGGCACCTCGATGACAATTGTTCTGGACTGCAAAGATTGTGAAGACGGGGGCCCAGCAAGGGCGTCGAGTCGTTCCAGTCTTTGTGGTCTTCGGGTGGCGGGAAACCCACCGGCAGGTTTCTCGTCGGCGCGTTGGTCGTCCTCGACTTTCTCCGGCAGGATAAAGCGGTCGACGGTGCGGACGAGGGAGTCCTTCGATTCAAATGTTCTTAGGCAAGGAGCGGACGGCTCCGGTCGTCAGCGGCGGGGCGTCAAGTGGTTCCCACGGCTGGGCAACACAACTTTGACGGGCCTCCAGCGGTTACACAGACCTGCGAACCCTGGTCGACGGCAATGGACTTCGACGGCGGCGATGTCCGGGTGCTTCACTTCGATCTCCTCGGCGGTCCCGTCTCGGGTCGGCAGCCTTTCGAGGGTCTGACTTCCAGGGCGCTTTGGCGAAGATGTAGCAGTGCTCGATGATCCCTCGGAGCACGGGAAGAGGGCGCCTTACCAGGTCCTCTCTCGGGTCAGTCCTCGACGAATTCGGCAGCTTTCAGATCGGTCGAAGCAAGTGCAACAGCAAGTCTTCTTCTTCCAGCTGGGCGTCGAGGATCAGCAGTTCCAGTTACTCTTAGAGTGGAGACTCAGCTTCTGAACTCTTCTGAACAATTACCAGTGGTGAGAGGTCCCCAGATATACTATTCTGTCTCTCATCCACACTGCTGGCACACACTCAGCAGCCAATCATACAGAAGGGCATTCATGCAGTCAGTCAGCCAATCAGGCACACAGTGCATTCAGGCCACACTCCTCCCTTTCAGACACTCACAACAAGGAATGTGGATTGGGACAAGTACCCAGCCATTCAACACTACACACTGCATTCAGGCCAGTTTCGGGCAGGGCTGTCTCAGTCTTTGTCTCTCATGCCAGAAACCAGACAACCACAACAAGGAGTGTATATTGGTCACACACTCCATTCACCCAGGTCCCACCCACAGGAGGTACCCACAACATACAGTCACTGGGAAGGCTCCAGTCAGTCTAGCTGGGCCTTCACAACAACACCATATATGGAACTTCCACCCAACAGCCAGTCAGGGGGAAGGGACAGAGTCAGGGCTTCCCAGGACTTTGGGAAAACAAGGTAACAGGCAATAGAAAGCAAGAGGCCACAGGGGCCATCTTGTTTCCTATCAGGAATCAACTGATCCCAATGGCAGGGCCTGGGTATCCCAAAATGGAGGACACCCAGAGCATCTGTCAAATTCAGCATGGAGCTGCCACCAGCCCATACCCTGTTCTGTGGGCCACCCACAGGTGCCCAAAAACATACACTAGGGGCACAGGGTTGTACCCCTACCCATGGGTGCCATAAGGGTATCCCATGGGTCTGTTCACCAAACCAAAAGAGAGAGCTGCACTGCCAGGAGTCCCACATGGACTCCTGGGCAGAAAACACGACAGAACACACGATAAAAAGCAGTAAAGGACAAGGATTCAGAGGCCCTGTCCCTCTGATGCATTTCCGGCATCACACCCTCTTCTTAAGAAACCCTCTGCTGATCCCTCCATTCCAGCAAACTACTGCCCTATCTCTATCACTCCATTCCTGGTCAAACTCCTGGAGAAGTTGGCTATCTCTCAGCTTACCCTCCACACTGAATCTGCTGGTTGCTTCCACGACCATCAGTCTGGCTTAAGAGCATCCAAAGGCATGGAAACTGCTCTTCTGAATGCCCGTGAAGACCTGCTCTCAAATCTTGACACCAACACTCCCTCTGTCCTCATTCTTCTTGACCTATCCTCTGCCTTTGACATGGTAAACCACAACATCCAGATTGCACGTCTCTGTGACACCTTGGGAATCACAGGTCGGGTTATCTTCCAGTGTTATGCAGATGATACGCAACTCTCCTTCAGGCTACCCTCAGCCACATCCTCTACCTCGCTCATATCTGACTGTCCGCAATTCAGTCACAGTGTGCTGCAAACGACCTCTACCTCAATGCCAGTATGACAGAGATCATTTCCCACTCTCACTCTGGCCGGCCTCCCTTGGCCCTGCACCCACTTGCGAGGCAAAACACTTTGGGGTCATCTTCGACTCCACTCTCTCCTTCTCCACTAATATTTCAGACATCTCTAAAAGGTCCAACTACCAGATCCACCTCTGATCTGCGCTCTCTGCAACTCATCCAGAAAACAACCACAAGACATAATCTTGGCCTCAAGCCCAGGGACCACATCTCTACGGCAATGAAATCCCTCCATTGGCTCCCCATGGCTGCAAGGATCAAGTTCACAACCATCTGCATTGTCCACAAGGCTTTCTGGGCCCTGGGACCTACTCATCTGCCACGATTGCCTACCTAAATACTGTCTTTCCCGGGCCCTCCACTCATCTACCTCCAACCTTCTGCGTGTGAGCTGGTTCTCCAAGCAGAGATTTGGAGGGAGATGTTTATCCTCTGCAGGGGCCTCCCTCTGGAATAGCCTCCCTGCTGCCCTCTGTCTTGAGCTGGATCTCCTTAAGTGCCAGAAACTCCTCAAGACATTCCTCTTCTCCTCTTCCTTCTCTCTCCCTCTACCATGCTAACCTCTCTCTCTGCTATGTCTCTCTCTCCCTCCTTTTCCACACAGCCTGCGGACTGGCCGCCTGGAGTACATCAAAGTCCCACAGGTCCCTGGTACCCTCGCCAATCCTCACGCACTTGCCTCCGGGCCTTGCACTTGCATCATCGTTACTGCACTTGGTCAATGACCCATGAGAGTAGCATCTCTCAGAACTTAACCCAGATTCTGACTGACTGGATGCACTTGTCTCCCACGTCCCCTCTCCTGCACCTGTCTGCACACTTGCATGATCTGAATGTATCATGCCTTGAAAATGGTCTATCTGTTTTTCTCTTTTCTCCCCTCCTTGCATGGTTGCGCTGTAAAATACTTTTGTATAGGCGCATTACAAATGAACAATAAATAAATAAATTCCACCTTCTCTCCTCAGGTAATCTTCTTCCATTGTTTTTTAACAACCAAGGAGACAGACTGTATATCACAGTCTGTCTGGACAGCTACATAGACTGGCTAGTGGAAAATTATCCCACAGAGAAGAACATACTAAAAGAAGATGCTGAAAAGAAGGAGTCAGAACAAACTACAGAGTATTCAGGATTTTGTAAGTTTATTCTTGATATTTATGTAAAATGTGTCAAACAATAATATTTATAATTCACAAACATCATTCAGCATATAGATATACTTTACCTTATTACTTTTAAAAGTCTGTGCAACCAACAAAAGTATTTTAAAGTCTGTTATATCTTCAATTGTTTTTTTAACTATTTTCAAACAGATGAAGAAGCGATTTAAGTATCCAGAAGGATCAAGCAACAGGCACCTCAAGAATTACCCACTAATACAATCATGGATGCCTTAAAAGAAATGAAAGAACTATTAATGAATCTTCAAAATGATATGCAATCAATGAGTAAGGACATAAAACACTTGAGACCATTAATGTATAGCAATAATGCAGATAATTAGGCTGATGAAGAAGATGTATCATGTGTACGTACTAAAAGAAAAAGAAATCCCACAACAACATTCCCCCCAAATAAATGTGTTTAAAAAAATATCTTTGCACACTTATTTAACTTTTTAAAATATGTACACCTATATGTTTTATTGATGAATAGAAAGTTATTAAAGTGGTATAGTAACTGTGTACAAAGACTACACTCAATATATCTTAAAATAAAACTGTACAGGACTACCAACCACACACATATCTACATATGCATTTTTGAATCCTTTTGTTCTAGCCACACATATCTGGGCCACTTCTATTTGTTCACTGACATATGTAGGGCAGGTGGTTTTGTTCACTGACAGTCAGAATATTAAAATTCAAAAGGTGCTATATATCTAGATGTTAACCTTGTCATATGTTCTTAAAGTACTTTCCTTAGGGTTTGGTTTCAGCTCATGGTGCACATACATGCGGAAATAAGCAGGCCTCAAACAGACAATTCATTTGTATACATGAAGATAAACTTTAATGTTATTAATATTTTCTGATGATGCTGTTTCTTTCTTCTTTACTTTAGTTTCCCCGTATGCGCCTCTGATTTGTATGCATTGTGGGTCTTCATATGTACTGTTTGTACTAGCTTAAGTGTGTAGTAAGTCTTGAATTATTAGCTAGTTATTACATGTTTAACATTACTCAAAACTCTGATATGGTAGCATTCATTATTGTACTATCCAAAATTACAAGATTTGAAATATTGTACTCATATGGTGCATGCTGCAGCCATTGCCTATGTTTATCTATGATTAGGTTCCTGTATTAACAACAACACTCCAATACAATGTTGTTTAGATGAGTACATTCTTTAATAGATTAAGTAGTTCATGATAGGTCTCCTGATCACCCCTGACATCTTGTTACCAACATTATAAACACAACCCGTTATAGGGACTTTTCATCAAAATTGATTTCACATGCGATGGCATCAGTGATGTCATCAATTACATTTGTGGTGTCATCTTTGATGTCCTGGGTGTTAGTATTAGCAGTGCACAGTGGTGGCGCGAGTTATGGTTGCTTAGCTTACCATAACTGGTGAATTTCTGAGGTTTTTTGGTTTTACCCATAACATTCCTTTAACAAAGTTCTTTCATTGAATTTCATGGGTTCTTATTAATGCAACTTAACCATAACGTCCCTTTAACAATATTTTTTCAGTGAATTTCATGGATTTTTACCAGTGCATGCTATTTTCCTACAGCTAACTAATATCATACTTACCCCAATATAGCACCATTGTTGTCCAATGTACAAAGTTTCACCTTAAAACTCTGCCATTTCCCACCATCTTGCATAATTTGTAACGCTTCTGTACAATTTTTGTGAGTTTTTCCACTGTCTTTGCATCCGTCGATGTCTGCGAACGTCTGATGTCATTGAGGACCTTCCGGACAGTGCAACGTGACCATGCGCTCACGTGCGTCATGATGTTGTGTCCACAAATGCGCCTACACTTCACGATTGGGTACATGCTTCGAGGACAGTTCAGAACTGCATTTTCTACTGATCTAGGAACTTTCAAGCTCACAATATACCCTTGCACAGCTCCTACACTTATTACTCATTATCCATTAACAATCTAGTACAAAGCACATACCTGGATGAATATAATCAAAACTTCTATTTATCTTAAAAATGGCATCAGCTATTGCCATCCTTACTGCCCAAAAGATGCCAGCACCACCAGCTGGAGGACCTACACATCAAAAAAAGTGCAGTACTTTTAAAGACAATGAAGAGGACCAAGAAAATTAAGTTAGATGAAGTTCCTACCTCCAGCAACCAGAGAGAATCATGGGTGGGGCAGTACTTTACCACTGTTGAGAATGTACCAAAGGCTAAAGCTACCAAAGTGAAATGCACTGAGTGCAACTTTGTAATCAGTCGCGGTCTACCTGGACAATACTCCTACGGAACCACCTCCATGCGCTGCCACACCAAATCCAACCAACGAAATTGCTCTCAGAAAGGTTGTTACTTTCTTAGGAAGTAGTAGGCTGTCTTCCTCCACCTCATCTTCCTCAACCGATACTATAACCACACAGCCTACTTCTGTGGGACAGAATCCCACCAGCTAACTTGTAAGCAATAAAAGAGGCTGTTGGTCCATATCTTTCGAAGACAACAGTCCTCTGCATATACTGCAACACACCACTCTGCAGGGGGAAGCAATTTTGAAGTGTTTTTTTAAGCTGTAATCAAGGAGCATGAGAAACACTGCCCCCTATCTAGAAGTAACACATGCGCAACATCTTCCCCTGTCCATCTGTTCCTCACAACAAAATAAAGGTTCCTTTAGGAACCACCTTTCACAGTTAAAAAATAGAACTAAACATAATAAATCTTATAGACTCCATCTACTAAGTACATACACTCAATAAGATTTTCCAACATTTCCATTAGCATTTTGTCTTATGCTAATGGAAATAATGTGGCGTTCATCCCCCATTCCAGGGACTGGAACGGGGGATTATGGCCTGATAGCCTAAATTATCAGGCCAAGCGAGGCGAGTGTGGATAACGAGGGCTACGGACCATTATCCCCCATTCCAGCCCTGGAATGGGGGATGAAAGCCATTAGCACCCTGTGTTCCTTGGGCGGGAGCCCGGGGTGCTAAAAAAAAGGATTTTTCTTCCTACCCCGGGATGCCTGCAGCGTTCCGCTGTAGGAAGGAAAATCCTTTTCCAAGATGGCCACCATGGAAAGGGAAGGTGGGGCTTGGTACAGAGCCACTTTTCCCTTTCATTGACAGCCTGCAGAAGATAAAGAGAGAACCCTATGACCATATTACCACAAGAATTTTTTTGTTTCCCTTTCAAACCTATCCCACTTTCGAATAACGTTACCACATAGCCGGTTCCAGGTGGACATGGCCACTTTAACCCCATTTGGCGAGTAACCAGATTGTCCGGGTTATGACCTTATGCCATGACCCAGACAATCTGGTCACTACCCATGACTACAAGCTATACCTCAGTCACCAAAGGTATATCACTATTTTTTGTACCTACATTATGACACTTGTCAAAAAATAAAACACGGGCACAATTGCAAAACCATGCTTTAGGGTCCTTGCCAATGCTCCTTACATAAGTTTGCTGGAAATCCGCCCATTTTTTTTTCTCAAAATGTATGTACATACAATAGTCATATAACTTAGCCGCCACAGTTCAGATGTTCGGGGACATCTACGCCTATTTCTGCATTACTGGGGTGATGAAAAGCAGTTTTTGGATAGCTTATAACTTTCGCACCACTCTATGAAACTGCATGACATCCATTCAGACTGTGCACAAACATTCAAGGTTGCGTCTATAATCTTTCTGAAAACTTTTGTCCACATTCATCAAACGGCAACCAAGTGATAAGCCATCTAAAAAGGTTGGGACCCCCCTGTAATTTAGCCCCCTCTTGACAAAATCCCACCACACTTTACAAATACATGCATATCTAGATCTAGAATCTTTTTGCAAACTTGTGTGTGGATTTGTCAAATGGAACTACATTTATAAGCCTTTACAATATTGTGGGACCCCCATTAATTTTGCCCCCTCATGACAGAATCCCATCAAACTTTGCAAAAACATTTATATCTAGCGTTAAAATCGTTATCCGAGGTTGGGTGCAGATTGGTCAAATGGCACAACATTTATAAACCTTTACAATATTTAGTTCCCTCTTGACAAAACAGCTCCACACTTTCCAAAACCATTCAGGATCAGGTCTAGAATAAAATTCAAAAATGTCATGCAGTTTCATAGAGTGGTGCAAAAGTTATAAGCTATCCAAAAACTGCTTTTCACCACCCCAGTAATGCAAAAATAAGCATAGATGTCCCCGAACATCTGAACTGTTTGCGAACATCAGAGGTCCGTACCCGAACATCTGGACTTTTTGTGGACTTCAGTGATGAAAAACACCTGTTTTTTGGCATCTTACGGCCATATCCCATCCATCCTCATCACCCCCACATCACCAGAGATTGATGAGTTTGACAAGTGTAATGTTGTGTTTTTGAATAGGTTTTTACCCGGGAATACAACATGGTGGGCGTTTCCAAACATCTGACGTATTTCATGCTTTTCACCATCCAATCTGCGGTTGCGCCCGATGTCTGCAGACCTTACGTCGTCGTCAGAACCAATCAGAGGCCTGTCTGTGGACTGAACAGGTAAGTGAGCCTGTGTACCGACACAGATATCGCAAATTGTTTTTTACCTACTTTTGGGCCATTTCAAAAAACGCTACTGGACGGATTTACACCAAATTCACAAAAGCATGCTTTTGAGACCAAGCCGCCGCTCCTGCCGCAAATTTGGTGAAAATCCATCCAGCGCTTCGGGCTGTAGATGTGAGAAGAATTTATTTTCCATTGCATTTATGAAAAACAAAATGTGGTACACCCCTACAACTTTGCCCCCCGTTGATGAAACCTCACCAGATTTGTCAAATAAATTCAGAGGTGGCCATATACTTTTTTTTCAAAGTTTGTTAAGGATTCGTCCAAGGGGAGCAAAGTTATAAGCCGCCCAAATATTGCTCTTCCTATGAGTTAAGCTGCTTAACCATAACTACAGGGCCACTACCAGAGGCCCTTTAATGTATCTGTATATATTACCATTTTTTGTTTTTTTAATTTGTCTCTAGTCTATGTCCCACTTTGTTCACACTTTCACATACTGGCTCACCACGTATTCTCATCTTTCTGCTATTGTATAGGCACCCTTCCTGTTAACGGCTCCACCATCTGTAAATGTGTTATAGTAAGTAATTGCTGATTGAAATGAACATCCCCGTTCTTCAAATGAATACTATAATATACATAGAAAACCAAAATATTATCAGTTACTCCCTGCTACGGGCTCGATAAAGAGAAGCTATTGTTGTCTCCATTTTAGATTTCGGTTTGATTCAGAATGTGTTCTGGCCGAAGCATGATTTAATCTCATCTCTCATGCTGTTCATATTTTCATTCATGAATATTGACATCCAGGATTAAACATGAAGAGAATTGCAGTCATTTTTCGATATCATTTACAATTAGATTTCGTCCTTCTGGCATGAATTCTGCATGGGCTTACTTGTCTTTCGAGGTGCTAGTCATGGTCTCCACCAATACATTTCATAGCGTGCTATTATTGATCTTTTCTTGCATGGGGCTGAGGGCAAAGCGTAAAGTCTGCATCCACCACCTTCCGCCACTCTGTGCATGAAATACACATGCATTACTTTCTGTGTTCATTTTTCCTGCGGGCATAGATGCTGCGCTCTGCATGGGATTCGGCCTGGATGTTCCAGTGATGACAACCTTGAATTGGATCCTGCTTATTAATTCCTGATTTACAAAGCATAAATCTGCAGCAAATCCCAGAGATTCCTGATGCATCATTGAGATGGTCATATGCAAAGGCGATTTACAATGATTTGCTCAAGGTCATCTATGGGATGCTGCAGGCCTTTCCAGCTCTGCTCCAGTTCTAGGGTTTGTGAATCAGCTGCAATGGAGTAGGAGAACATTTGAGATGCTCCTGTGCATTTGCTGATTTGCTCAAGCGCAGGTCATTGAGAACCAGGCCCACGGTACCTGCCTGTCCAATTTGTGCAACACATCTTCCGTAATTGCCTCGTCCTCTTTGGCCAAATTCGCATCATTGTGCAGTCCCCACCTCTGGCACCTGAAACTGTATCAACAATGTTCATCTTCGCCAGCGATCTCTCATTTCATGTTACTGAGTTAAAGCAGACCACAAAAATAAACATTAAATGGAATTATATATGTTGATGAATGTAGAAGGAAGACAACAGGATGTGAGAACACCCAATATTCTCAGGGGACATATTATGAAAAATGTGTGCCTTGTGCAATTTGCGATTTCTACACACAGGTGTCCCAGATAGACCCCTGTGCACGTGTGAGACAGCTATGAAGGAAGAAAAAAAAATCGTGTGTGGCCGGCACAACGCAAATGCATGCAAGAGTTGCGCTGTTGGCAAGTCTTCCATAAAACAGCCATTGGACTTAATGGTCCAATCAATTAGCGCGGATCTTCAAAGCTTCCTTTTGAGAGGTAAATACTGCAGAAGTGCCTGGCTAACTTGCCATGGCCCAGCGTGATGATATCCTGTAAATCATAATGTGTTTAGAGCACACTTTGCAATCTCTGTAACCATAGCACTGCAATGCAGTCATGATGATGGAGCAGAATGCTGGTCCAAGCTCTACGCACGCACAGCCAGTTTTTTTTATCCAAATGGATCAGATGGCACACAGTAAAATACTCATAAAACCTGGAGCATGTTTCATTCTGATCTCAGACAGATGTATGCAGCAAGGGAAGGGGATGTTGCATAAATATTTATCTCCTGGAGAATTTGTTTGGGAAAATAGCATATTTCATTGAACTGGTATTCAGGGCACTGCACGGCTCCATTTCATCCTAGAAGAACACACGTATTGGCATGAATTAAAAAAAACTCAAATGATGCAGTGTTTAGAAAAAGATCTACAAAACTAGCCAGCCCAATGCGAGGAGCACGGCTTCATCTAACGCAAGCGACAGGTCCAAATCAAACAACCTTCCAAATCTAAAAGGGAAGTAATGCATTTAAGAATCAGGCAGGTATCAGACCAGGAAGGTTATGTGGGGCAAGGTGGAGACAAAAAAATGGACGACCTCTAAGGAAAATAATTAGTTGCATAGTTGTCTAGAAAACAATATCAAGCAATTGGTAGGAATGGTCAGTCATTGCCCAAGAGTACTACCATGTCCATCTAACCAACACTTTCTGACCATCAATAATACATACACACTATAACATAGGCCGGGTGTTTATCATTTTAAACTCTAATTAGTGGAATGGCCTGCCAAGTGCATCAGTCATGAATAAACCATTTAAAATCTTCCAAAGCAGGTCTCATGAGTAGTGTGGTGTTTCACAGAGCGGCTCAAAGAGGAACAAAGGGACAAACACACACACACACACACAAACAGACTCTCTCTCTCTCTCTCTCTCTCTCTCTCTCTCTCTCTCCCTCTCTTTCTCTCTCTCTCTCTCTCTCTCTCACTCTATGTCAAGACCGGAGGCGAGCATTATGCTTAGCTTCTTTAATTACTACTTTTTTTTTTTTTTTGCACTTATCAATTTTATGATTTTGCAAAGAGGTTTACTTCATTTTCATTTTCTCTTCACTTCTGTGTACTTTAGTTTCAGTTTCAGTTTAGACGTTTTGTGTCGTTTTTGTGCATTCATCCAGTGCAGCTTTTAAAATTTTTGTTGTTGCTATGGACCACGAAGTTCTTGACCCACTCATTAAGCGGGCCCACCACACTTCTTCGTCGTATTGGGAGAAAGGTTCAAGTAGGGGGCCAAGAAAAGCTTTTCTCCATTTGGTGGTCTTTGGGCATTTTAAGAGAAGATGTTTCACTGACTCCTTTTCAGATTGACATTTGCACAAGCGACATTGATTTGTAGCAGAAAGGCCCCTTATCGCCCGGATTTCGTTGGTTGGGAGTAAGTTCAACTTTGCCCTAAGTAGGGTTGAACGTAGAGCTTTGTCCGGAAATCTTTTGAATATTTCGAGCGTAGCATCCAGTTTTTTAGGTTGAGGAGACAGGTGGTTTAGAAGTTTGTTTTTTTCACCAGTAGTGTGGGTTTCAATCCAGTCTTCTTGGTCCATTTTCTTTTTCACTTTGGTAGGATTGCCGATCAGTGTCTCTTCTGAGCAGGCGATGTTGTCCAGGGTAGCTCTTTGTTTGGATGCCCATGTGGTCAGCATCTTGCACGTATCATTCAGCATTTCAGTATTTATCAAGTTGTAAAGTGGGGGGATTCCTGCATGAGTATTTTCCTGAAGAGTAACATTTCTCCTGCCTCTTTTGCTGCTTTCAGAGATCGGAGGCTTAGTTTGCGTCTAATGCCTGCGATTGGTGTTGAATCCGGTAATTGGAGGACCCTCCGCCAGAAGTATCCCTCCAGTTTGGCCCACATCGCAGTGGGGAGAGTGGGTTGTGCTTCTCCTCCATAGACCAGGCAGGGGACCACCTTTCCTTTGTAAAATTTCAGGACCGGTAACAGAGAAAACCGTCCATACTTTCTGTCGATGATCTGTGCCTGAGTTGTCAGTTTACGAGTTTTTTCCCACAGATGTTTTTGCGCTGCGACTTCTGATTTGGAGCTATCCATCATCACACCAAGATATTTAAAGTGTTTTACGACCTCTAAAGCGGCTTTTTCAATGTGCCAGATCGGCTTCTTTTTTTGCCTCTTCACGGGTGGTTTTGCCAGTATTAGAATTTTCATCTTTTCCTTATTAATCTCCAGGTTGTTTGTGGATATGTAGGAAGCCAGATTGTCTAGTTGTCTTTGTAGACCAATTTCTGTCTGGTCGAGAAGGATTATATCATCGGCATGAAGAAGTCGAGCTAGAGGCGTTTGGTCGATTTTTGGAGGGAACGATCTTGTTCGGTTTGCGCTTTCTTTATAGTCCCCCAAAAAAGAGATGAACAAGGCAGGCGCCAGGGGGCATCCCTGCTTGACCCCTCTGAATGTTGGAATGACTTCGGAGAGTAGCCCTTGATGGTTCAGTTTAACTCTCATGGAGGTTTTTGTATGGAGAGCTTTGATGGGCTCCAGTAGGGACCCCGGGCAGTTCCAGGCGGACAGTTTAGACCATAGTAACTCTCTGTCGACTTAGTCAAAGGCCTGGGTCAGGTCTATGAAGGCTAAGAAGACTCTCCCAGGGCCTTCCATAAGTTTGCTCTTCAAGATGCTGAGGATCAGAATGTTGACTTGGGTTCGGCAGTTTTTCATGAAGCCCGCTTGAAAAGGGTTGTTGCATTCGGCCGATTTAGCCCAGGTTTGAAAGTTCCTTTGTATGAGCGAGCCATAGATCTTTCCAATGGTATCCAACAAAGCGATTGGGCGGTAGTTCGCCAGAGCTGACCTGTCACCTTTCTTGAAAATGGGGGCAACAACTGAGGTAGACAAAGAGACTGGGATTGATCTGGACAAGGTACAGTTTTGGAAGACTTGACTAATAAAGGTGGCCCATTCAGACGGATGGTTTTTCAAGGCGATGTTTGTGATTCCGTCGGGTCCCGGAGCTCTTGATGATTTTAGCCTTTTTATTGCTGCCGTAATGTCTTCAATATCAGAAAAGTCTGCCCAAGGAGTAAGGTCTAATGGTGCTACTGTTTTGGGAGCATTTCTCTCGGGGAGTTTGAAAGTGGACGAGAAATTAGCTGTCCAGGTAGCCTCTGCGACACAGTTTGATGTCGAGGATGACGTCTTGTTGTCGTTCTTTTTCATCAGTTGCCAAAAAGCTCTGGAATTTTTATCTGCCAGTTTCTTTAGCATTTCTTCGGCGTCTTTCTGGTATAGAGCTGATCGGTGGAATCTTAGCCAGGATTTGTAGTTTTTTTGCTCTAGCGAGTAGATTTTAGCTGCATCGCTCATTTTTAAATTTGCCGCTTGTCTCTTCAGTTTCCTGAGCTCTCGTCTTTTGAGTACTAGCTCTAAGTTGTTCTCGTGCAGCCGGTTTGTTGCAGCCTTCCTTTTTTTTGTACTTTTGAGTAATATGGAATCAGCAGTGGTTGGTAGTCTGCTACATAAATTGGAGGTCCAGATTCTCTGTATTCCTGCCGTTCGTAATTTCTTGTCAATTCTCTAGTCCTTTCACTCGTAAGTCTGAGTCGGTTTCCTTGAGCTGTGGGTTCTGGGGCTTCAGACAGGAGTATTCTTATGCTATTCTCCGACGGCCAGCTGATTTTCAGGATGTTGTGATCGCTCTCAGTTGTTCGCAGTGTTTCAAATGAACCCAACCGCGCTAGCATGGCCTCAGATGTAAAGATATAATCTATAGTCCCCTTTTGCGCACCTCTTTCCCAGGACGGGATTGGATTTTCTGGTAGGAGAGCTTCCTCAATGTTATGGAGGTTTCTGGTGTTCATAAGTGTCTGCCATTTTTCCCCACGGGACTCGGCCTTGATTTTTACTCTCAGGCGGATGGTTTTTTGTCCCTTTTTTGGACAGATCGCATTCAGGTCGCCGATTATTATGATTTGTGCTTCTTCGTATGATGATAGGATTCCATCGATCTCTGTTTCGATGATATTGAGAAATTTCTCATCGGTGATGGACTGTGGGTTTCAGTACGTAGTGATTATGGCCAGCAGTTTGGTCTCCTTTTGGTTATCTTTTCCAATTTTATGTTTCTCTGACCTGGCTTCAGAAGGGGGAGCCCATTCCACCAGCACCGCTAGGTGGTTTTGCCTTGCGGCCAGACGTATCTTGATTGTGAGACTGGTTCCATTCCGAACTGCTACCAGAAGACCAGAGGACGGGCGACCCAGCCGACCCTTACTAGCCGCCGCGACTATGACGGAAAAACCATTGATTCCAGGTTTGTCAAGGAGCCATGTTTCTTGAAGTGTTATGATGTCGTATTCAGCAAGGTTCACTTCGCCTGGTCTAGTAAGGTGATTGAATCCTCTTGTGTTCCAGGACATCATTGTAATATCAGAACGGACTTGAGTCTTTATGTGGTGTGAAGCTGCTAAAGTTGAGAGTTGCGTTGTGTCTCTGGTTAGCAGGCTCACCGGGGTTGGTTGCTATTTTTCCGATGAGGACTTTGGTGCTTTGGGCAGCCACGCTAATAATTGTTTTATGGGAGCAAATGATGACAAAATATTTGATGATTGTGAAGGTGACTGTGGGCTCGTCTCTTCGTTTGTAGTGGCGCTCATGAAGTTTCTTGGGGCTTTAGGTAGGACTTTTGAAACATGGCTTGTGGTGCATTCTTCTCTTTCTATCGCCGATGAGGTATGGCTTTCTTTTCGTTTTGAGCCTACGCCCTCTTTGGCTGAGTCATGTGAAGGAGCAGTCTGTTGGCTTGTAGATTTGACAGGGTCGCGGGAATTCCAGTTTGGTTTTTTTGCAGACTGATTTTTGGTATTCTCCGTCTTCGTCGCATGGTTATAATCCTTTTCCGCTGAGCTGGACCATTCTATGATGGTGTACCCGCATTTGCGGAGGTCGCTAAAGTCGTCTCTTGAACCCCTCTTCACCGCATGAACTTTGACATGGAGGAATGCCTTGGCTCTGCGGTCTTTGTGGTAAGATTCCACTAGCGTTAGATCTGACATTGTCAAATATTTTAGGTTTTTGGAGTGTTTCAGAATCTTCTTGAGCTGTCCGGACTTCTTCTGCTTCTTGGTTTCCGGTAGTCATTGTCCCTTAATTCCGCCTCTTTGTGGTGGTCTTTTGTTGAAGGTGGACGGTTTCTCATTTCTTGTGGGCCTCTCGGAATTCTAAGGGAGTTAGCTTGGGACTCTTCCTCCCGAAGTCCACTCTGTCGCCTGCGTTTTTTTGAGAGTGGAGAGTCGGGCGTATTGCCTTTGGTAGGCTTTTTTTGTTTTTCAAAGAGCCAGTTCTGTGGATCTGCAGCGTTTGACGGTGATGAGTGGTTAGTTAAATTCATAAAGTTATCGTCTCTCAAAAAGTCTTCCGTTGTAATTGGGGACTTACATGGGTTTACCGGAATAGCGGTTACCGTCTGTAGAGCATCTGATGGTATAGGTCTCTGCGATTCGTTTTCCTTGTGGGCTTTTATTTTTGGTCTGACTGAAGGGCCCATTTGGATCAACTTGGGCTGTGAGTCCCTTTGTGTCCGGTATTCTGTGTCTTTGTCATTCTGCAGCGACGCCTTTGCTGGATCTACCCTGTTTGAGGGCGTTGATACGTTGTCCCAGGTTTTCAAGTGGTTCCTGGATTCCTGCAATTTTGCTGGTTGTCCTTTTGGTTGTTGGTGCTGGGTACTGGGTCCCCAAGCCCCTTTTTCCATCAAAGGTACAGCGGATGTGGCTGGGAGCACTTGCAAGGGCTGGCTCTTTTTTTGTTTGTTTTGGGGAACAGATGAGTTGGTTGAAGACGACTTGTTTTCCAGCACTCGTTAATTGGATGTCAGCTGTTGCCCAAATAGGAAGGCAGTTTCTGTTTGGGAGCCTTGATCGGTTGAGTCTCTGATCTCAATGGGTCTCTGATTTGACTGCTTCGGTGTAGGGGCGGTCTAGAAGACATGAGCAGAATCTTGTTGAAAAGTTCGGAGTCTAACTTTTCTTTTGCTGCGAGATACCCTTCCAGATAAATCAGTTTCATGTGGGTCATTGCGAGCAGGGTTGTTTGGTCTTTTAGAGAGTCACTTATTGCCTCGTATAGCTTGCCAAACGGGGCTAAAGCGATGGTGATGGCGGACATGAGAGTTGCGATGTCTAACCGCTTGGGAGGTGATTCTTTCTAAGTTTCATCTTGATTCCGGTCTCCTGAATTGCTGTTTCCTCTTGGTGTTTTGCTCGGGGCGGTGTCCGGGTGGGGCTCGGATTTTGCTCCCGTCTCTTCTCCCTTTCTCTCCAACTTAAATCCTTGTCAATTGGAGATAAGTTCACTGATTGTGGAGGGAAGCTTATGGGAGAGCTTGACTGGTTTCCCATTGCTTTGCCCTGGTTAGAGGACGCGGAAGAAGGATCATTTTCAACTAGAGGGGCGCTTGCTCTCTCTGCTTGGCCCATGTTAGGCGAAAGGGATTGCAGCAGCAACGATGAAGTCGGAAAAGGCAATGACAAAGGGGACAATCTTGGTAAATTCTGAGTATCAACCCCCCCAGCTTTACAATTAATATGGTCCGTGGACTTCATCGGAGTTGTTGACATTTCCGGGGCTGGTGGGGTTGTTTGTGACGAGAATGACTTATTAGCCTCTCCTTCGCACGTAAAAGTAGGCAAACTATTTGTTTTATTAGGCTGGTTGAAGCCTATTAGGACTGACGTATTTTGAGTTTGAGCTGGAGAGTGCTCAAAGGTAACTTCAAGTATCTCAGCGTCTGTGAGTTCTTGTAGGACATCATATTTTCTTTTCCCTTGGCTGACAAAATAGTCCTTCAGGGAGTTACATAGCACTGTTTTGGACAAGGACTTCAAGGCAGATGTTCTTTTTTTTTTATTGTTCTGGGTGTTTTGCTGGGTTTTGATTTTTTTAGCACTGCTGAGTGTGTCGCCTTAAATCCAGGTCTTAATTTGCAATTTTCTTTTTCTTTGGTGGCGGGGTCGCAGAAAGCGAGGTAGAAGAGTCTGTGGTCTCCAGTTCTTCGATAGCGTCGTCTATTTGGACGCTTGTTTCCGAAAATGAGGCTCGTAGCTTTGTCCTTTCTGATGTTACCAGTTTGGTTTTTTTCGAGCCCCTCTTAGCTCCGCCTTTGCCTGGGGGCAGAGCCGCGTCCTCAGAGGCGTGGAACATAGCCGCCGTCCGCCTCTGTTCCGATGACGTTCCCAGTCGCCCCACTCCCTCCTGCGCCGCTTGTGTGGCGGCGAGGGCCAAGATCGGGAGATCGACCGGGAGCTCTGCGTCATCAGATGTTGGGTCTCGAGCACCTATGGATGGCGAAGAGGACGCGGTAAGTGTCGGATGATTTGAGGGCTCCAGCCCTTTGTCTTGAGGCAATTTGGTCATCAACCCAGCGGGACAACTCGAACCGGCAGGCATAACCCTCGCAGTCCGCCCTTCGGCGGGCTGCACTGGGTGCGAGCCGGGAGTTTGTGCCACCAAGGGTTGTGCCGGTTTTGGAGGCGTGACCTTTGCTGGATTCTTAATGTCTCTCGGTGTAGCTTCATGCTCGAGGTTTGTAGGGCTATTCGGGGTGATAGAATCAGCCATGCCCGAGGTTACTGGATCAGGTGAGGTCTGGGAGGGAGGGGTAGGGGACCTCCCCCGGGCCACAGAAGTATCAGCAGATAGATAAGAGCCTGGAGTTGATATTCCCTGGGATGCGTACATCTTTAGGTGCTTTGGGCTCTTTGGTGAGAGATAGAATCAGGGGGGGCAGCCCCGAGACCCCGGAGTCAATCGGGGTGAGAAGGGCCTGGTTGAGTCAGGTCTGTTGTTAGATACACTAGCGCTCCGCATCCAGCGCCGGTCTTCCTCTCGGTCCTGGTCCAGTGGAGGTTTCCGAATCATAGTAGCCAGGCTGCTCGTCCTGCCCACGGACTGCCACAGACTGCAGCTACTCAACTCTGCTGACAACTCCGCGGCTGCTCCGCGGTTGTAGTGGGGTTTTATGGTCCGCCCACTTAGACTGGATACTCCAACTGAAGAGAGACTTTGTCTCTGTAGAGAAGGACAGAGTAGACTGCCACAGACTGCAGCTACTCAACTCCGCTTGAAACAGCTTTTTAAAAATCTTAAAATGTATTGTTTTTTTCTTAACATCAGCCACTGGCTGTACAACAAAAAATGTGTCATTAAATAAAAAAGAGAGAGGAAAAACTACAAATCCCCATGATCCTCTCCTTTATGGAAGTCCTGAGACCCTTTATTGCTCTCCTCCAATCACAACCCTTCCCAGAGTACATAACAAACTAGGTCCTTTCCTCTTCTTTTTTGCTGCTCTCCAACAGTTAAGTGCTCCTTGAATTTTCTTACCAGGAACGTACATTCTTAAAGTGTTTATTGACTTTTATTATTTATTATGGTAATATATATATTACAGTGTGCAGTAACAAATATCTAGCACTGTAATAAGCAGCTCTAATAAATTGTTCATCATTTTGCGACACGTGGCCGCATGTTTAAGGAGCTCGGATTGTAGTAATATTGATAGTGAGGCAGACCGAGCCCGCAAGCGAACTTGCTTGCCTCAGGGCTCCGGTCTGCCCAAACACACAATGCGTAGATTTTATCTCCCTCTTACCTCAATGCCGGTATTTACAAGCGCGCATGACCCTCTGGGATGCAAAGTAGATACCATGCAATACCATGCAATACGCATGAGTGACATCCATTCTAACTGCGAAAGAGCTGGCAAGCAGTCACGAAACAAACAATGTCTTTCCTTCAACATTCTGAGCAGCATTTCGGCATTCTATCAGCTGCAGTAGCTCTAACGCTATATCTCGCTATAAAAGAACATTAAAAAAAAACAAATGAAAATACTTTACATAGACCAACATTAAGAAAGAAAGCTCCAAAGCACTCAGCTCCTCTCAGAAAGAAGTGAGAGCTTTATTCACTTCACTGTAGCCTAGCCATAAAGAGACCATGGCCTGTGACAGGGGAGACTACACATGGAGCAAAGACAGCGAGTAAGACCTGGGAGAAGAGGAAGCAGACCTCTCCCAAAGTTTCAAAACAGTTCTAGGGGACTCCTTAGTATAAGCAGTCGTGCAAGGAGTTAAACCCCTTCAAGACAGGAGATAAGTCCTGGAAGACATGTTGGGCAGCAAAGCTGGCAAAAGAGACAACCCAGTTGAGGGACCTTCACATTAGAACCCGTAAAAGAGGGGAATAAGAGGAGCAAAACAGCCCAGAAGAGAAAGACCTCTTCTACTCCCCCGGACACGATGATGGGGATAAAAAGGAAGCCCCAGGTGGCAGCTTATGCCTTTAATAGCTTTAGAGCACTTTCTGTTAAAATCAGCCATGACCAGCCTCGTACCCCCTACCACAGGGGTGAAAAAAATAATGGGGAAGTGCAAAAGTATTCAGATTAGGACGATCAATACGATACAGATGACAATGCAAATGTCCACACGCAGGGAGTGACTACCTGCAAGCCTAAAGCCAACAATGTGGAAGTATCGCAAGATGAAGATGATATGTCTGACATGTTCGAGCCAGACACGCTTAGATACCCCAGGTCAGCAGACTTGCCCCCATCGCCAAGAGTAGCTCTCTACATGCAACAAAAGATGCACAAACCTATGGAGAAAGAGACCAGGTTCCGTCTAAAACCAGAATGCCCTAGACCTGAGCAAGCAGGGAAATTAGCAGATACACCTGAGCTCGATCTGAAGATGGTCACCTTTGTGACAAAGCCAGGAAAAGATGCCAGAAAGGGCATGGATCAAGCATAGAAGTCCTAGCAGGACAAAATCCGACCGAGCTAAGATTATGGACCTCGCAGAAAGAGCAAGTGATACAGGAGAGCCTGTATCCCCTCAAGTTCTAGCAAACTTGGCTCAGCACTCGGTATTCCAGTTAGGCAACGCAAATTGCATGATTTAATTCAAAACGTGCAGGAGCATGCACCCAAAAATAGACAACAAGCTAGGGGACTACGAAGCAGGAGAAAGAGCGCAAGGGTTGCGTTTCAGCGAAGCCTTTGTGAAAGAGATGAACACATTTGGAGGAATTTACACACCGCTAGAAAGAGCACACGCCTCCATAAGCAAAGTATTTCCTGGGAGAATTTTTGCAGGGGCCGGCCGACTTAGAGCCCAGTGACTGGCTGTTTCAATTTGCAAAGAAGGCCCAAAGGCCCGAGAGCACAATATTGGGAATCAAGACAGCATGATGCATTTTTCCCCAACAGAGGATGGGGGTATAGAGGGCACAGAGGTGGAGGATATTACAGGCAGCAAGGAATTACACAGGTGAGAGCGCGCAGCACAAACTACCCTCCGGTAGGAGGGAGGACATCATTTTTTATAATTAGCTGGTGCTAGCTGTCTTCCAACTCATGGTTTTTGCAAACCATAGTAGGTTTCAAGCTAGAATTTATGGAGACACCTAAACAATCTCGTCCACCCCTGCACATTCACATATCGTGTTCAGAAAGCATCCCTTTAGATACAGAGCTGAAATTCCTAGCACAGAAAAAAATGATAGAAAGGTCAGACATACAAACACCAAGCTTCCATGTACTTAGTTCACTGCAAAGACAAGGTACGCCCAGTAATAATTCTAAAAGAACTAAACCGTTGGCTAGTATACAGGCATTTCAAGATGGAGGGGATCCACCTACTAGGAGACATGCTCAGGAAAGATGGCTCGTTAGCGCAACTAGACCTAAAAGACGCATACCTTACGGTACCCATTGCAGCCGAGCACCAGCCCTTTTTGAGGTTCATTTGGAGGAGACAGACCTGGCAGTTCAGGAGTCTCCCCTTCGGCCTCGCCTCAGCCCCATTGGCTTTTACCAAACTGATGAAGCTAGTAGCAACGGCGCTCAGAGAACAAGGAATTCAGATGATCATATACTTGACAACATACTGCTTATGGAAAATGACATAGAAAGGCTCACCAAACAAGTACAATGGATGATCTCCACTTTAACAGGGTTCGGTTTCCTAGTAAATGAAGAAAAATCAACACTAACTCCGAGCATGAGGACAGAATTCTTAGGCTTTGTGATAGATACCCGGAAGGCAACCTTAGAACAGCCTGTACCCAAGATGAGAACAATAAAGAAGGATCTGAGAGTGGCTCTCAAGAATCCGGTTATATCGCTTCAGAATCTAGACAGAGTAGTGGGCCTATTTGTGACATCTATTCAAGCAATTATTCTTGATCCCCTACACTATCGATCCCTACAGAGGCTCAAAATGAAATATCTCAGCAGGGTGTGCGATACCATCAATTAGTGCCGAAAGACAAAGTCAGAACTTCTATGGTGGCTTCACAGCATGGAAGCATGGAACGGCAGAGTCTTTTTCGGGGACGTTCCAGAGCTCATCATAGAGTCCGACGGCAGCAGATCAGGCTGGGGCGCAAGATGTGGTCAAACAAAAATAGGAGGCAGAACTCAATCTACATATCAACTGCCTAGAACTACTAGCAGGCTCATTTGCAGTGAAAGCGTTTGTCAAAGAGAAAGTGCATTGTTGCGTCCTTCTTGGGATGGACAACATCTCAGCAGTGAGATATATAAACAAACTGGGATCGAGAAATGTAAGATGCTAGCAGAGCTAGCCGAGGACTTTTGGCATTTCTACCTGGAGAAAAAGACTGCAGTCACAGCAGAATATCTGCCGGGAGTTCAGAACACAGCAGCGGATTGGAACTCCCGCTATGTTAATGTTAAGGATATTTGTACCGTAGACTATCACCACCGGATTGGTCCCCTGGTGCTCTGCTATCTGCAGGACTCAGGTGACTGGAAACTACACAAGCCCGTATTCAACAGTTTGCAACAACTGTGGGGACCGTTCAGCATTGGGGCTCAAAACACCAAGCTGCCGAAGTACTTCAGTTGGAGGTTCGATCCGGAAGCAGTGGGGACGGATGCCTTCCTACACAGCTGGACAGGCCAAGTCCACTATGCTTTTCCCCCATTTGCGATGCTGGCGTGGGTACAAGGAAAGTACACAGAGACAGAGCAGATATAGTGATAGTGACAGCAGAATGTAGATCACAAGCTTGGTTTCCAGTTCTGATGGAACTTTCTTTGAATTTCCCCCAGAGGGTTCCACAGAGGGCAGATCTCCTGACGGATTTGTCGGGGTCAGCACATCCACTAGTGCAGGAACAAACCCTAGCCTTGATCACATGCAGAATTTCAGGTGCAGATGGCATTTGCCAGGACTTTCAGAGGAAGGTACAGAGCTCATCAGGGTATCCTTGGCTCCGTCCATCATTAGGAGCTATATAACCGCTTGGCAAGACTGGGAGTTATGGTGCAGGCGTAGGGGTTTTCATCCCCTATAGTGCAAGTAATAAACTTTCTAGCGAGCCTGCCCAGTCAAGGAAGGGCTTTCAGAACAGTAGGAGTATATGGATCAACCATCCCAGCCAGACACAAGTTAGTAGACGGTGCGCAAGTGGGAGAACATCCAGCAGTAGCTAGTTTAAAAGGAGTGAAAGTGAGCAAACCAACTCAGCCAAAATATTCTTCCTTCTGGGACTTTAACAGGGTGCTAAACCTTTTTGAACATTGGCCAAGTAACGACCTTCTGTCGACAAAGCAGCTATCCATGAAGCTGGCGACCCTACTTTGTTTAGTATCCTGTAGGTGACTTTCAGACGTGAAGGCATCTGGTATCCCTATTTTCCAAACAGAAGCAGTTTATGCGCAGCCCAGAGCATTCAATGTTACAAAGTAGCAACTGCAGGAGTGAGGCCGCAGGGTGTAGCTCAGCTATTGATAGAGCGCAGGAAGCCATATCATGCAGCAGCAACAGCTACTATAGGAAGATGGGTGAGAGAAATGATGACCTTAGCAGGAATTTATATTTCATTCTTCAGAGCTTATTCCGCTAGAGGAGCTATGGCTTCCAAGGCTTTTGCAGCACGAGTACTACTGCAGGAGATCATGAAAGCAGCAGATTGGTCAAGTGACTCTGTGTTCAGAACTTTCTACTTTAAGCCGATTTCAGCTATTGCCACGCCTGTGATAGAGAGTTTTGAGCGAGCATAATGCTTCTATCCGGTCTTGACATAGAATGAAGATTGCCCAAACTTACACCGTAGGAAGTCTTGATTCTATTAAAGACACAGAGGCAAGCATTATCGTACCCTCCGAATATGCAATGTTTCTCATTGTACAGCATATTATTGAATTATTGGTAGCGTATTCCCCTCCCTAACAGTATGTCTCTCTATTAATGCAGGAGATGACCAGAAGAACAATCAAGAGTAGCTGTACACAACTGGAACAGGGCGGATAGCCTTTTGGCAACATAAGAAGTTGGTGGGACAGATGAGCAATCTCACAGAAACCAAGAAGATGTTTTCTATCGTTCACAAACTGTTTATCAAGAGCCCTACTAGAAGCATCCAAAAGAAGAGGAAAGGATATACTGAAGTCTTGTCATGTACTAAGGGAAGGCTTCCAATTTACAATGGTTTGACTTTCATTTTCTTTGTTTCGTTTTTGATGAGTATTAATGCGTTGACCCCATTTTATCATTGTTCCTTGATTGCTCTGTACCATCTCGCTCGTGAGCTCCAATCATCTTCTCAGTTTCATCTTTCTGTTCTTCACCCTCCATGTGATTCTTCTTGTTTTCGTTCTTTCCAAATCTTGCCTCCCGTCTTTGGAATGCCTTATCCCTAGAGATTCCTGTCCTAGTCTCAGTCAATTTAAGAAATGTTTTAAATCCCACTTAATAGAGTCTATGTCCTCTGAATTATCTTTGACATTGATGTCTTGCCATGTGAGGCGTGCAGGTTTTTGCTTTTACATTTTGCATTTTTTGTACTGATTATCATTGTGCATTGTGTTCAGCGCTTTGTAGTTAAGCGCTACATAAGATTTATAACACATACATATATATATATATATTCCTCAGGTTTGTGGGCATGTGTTTTGTTTTGGTAATTTTTATAGTTATTGTCATCCAGTGGTGCTTTCCTTAGTAACACAGCTCTACCACTGCAAGCCATACTGGTGGCTGAGGGATCCAGGGCACCCTGGAGCTGCAGGCAGTTTACACTTTGATTTTGTGACAGACACTATTAGAAGTTTACAGTTAAGGAATCTTTTACATGGGTCCTAGTAGAGATTTGGTGTGTTGACTGATTAACACATGGCTATAGACCTCATATGAATCATGCAAATGGACATGTAGTGGCTACCGGGTGGGTTGGGAGGGTCACTGTGTGCAGTTGCCATGTTTAATATCCTTCCATTTTTTAATGGACAGCATGCAGGATAGAACTTCGTTTTTCTGTGTTTTGGAAGAGGGAGGTTTTGTGTACAGTTATCCATGTTCTGTACTGCTGCATAGGATGTTTGTTGAAGTGTTCTTGTTATACCGTTGAGATGCCGGTTGCAGGGTGTTCTTCCCCACAGTTGTGCATGGTGTGTATTTCTGTTTTCTTTATTTGTGTGAATTTGGATACATGTCTTTTTCCATCATGTCCTGCACGCATGAGGGTCTTTTTTGTCTGCTGAGGTCTCAGTTGTGTATGAATTCTCTGGAAAATCTCATTTGATCGGTTTGCCGTGTCAATACTGGGCCAGTTGGAGCATGTATTGGATTTCACTTGCCGGCGATGTTGGTATCTGATTCTGCACAATATTAGGGGATGTTGTTTAGCAAGGATTGCCCCCTTTGGATCAAATGGGGTGCCACATGTGGTCTTGGACAGGGACCAGTTGTTTGCAATATAGTGGGCCTCCAGTGGGCTTGATGTAGAGAAGAAACGCAGTGGCATAACACACAATATGGGAACCCCCTGTGTGCCATGGTGAGGGAGCTCCCCGCAAGCTCCTCAACCATGCATGGGATGTACCACACTCCGGGCTGGCCTTGACCACCACACATGCGCAATACCAATGATCATGCCACTGCAGGGGAACGCACACAACGATCTAGGTGAAAGTAGTAAGTATGTTTTTAATTTAAGCTTAAATCTTTCACCTAGTATAGAAACAAGAGGCGATACTTGACCCCTAGCACCCAAATGCACCAGCCACCAGTGGTGAATGGTGAATTTTCATATTTTAAATTTTTATACTTGCCACACGTTTACAAGAGCGACTAAGCGTAGCAAGTGAGCCCAACCAACGGAAGAATGATTGGGGGTTCTAACGCCCCCAGTCCTCGAGAATGTGTTTTGAATGATGGGTTACTATGGAGCATTATACAGTACAGTTTCTCTGAAAATTGGGTAAAAAGCAAGAAAGTTTACATTACGTTTTGTAGGGTAATTCCTGAAAAATCCAATAGATTCAAGTCACTAACAATGCACTGTACCATTTCCCAATTAATTTTTATGTTGAATTTGTCCACATTGTATGACAGTATAAAATAATGTTATTTTTTTTTTAATAAATACATTTACATTTTGAAAAATAATGTTCACGCTGGTTGTGCCCATACATTTCCATTCTGTCTGCACCAATATATGCCAGTATTCCCATATACCAACATACTCATGTTTGCTTTGTGCATAATCCAGAATTGATACTATAAGAAAACATGTCAACGTTGGCTCTGCCAATATATGCCAGTTCCACCACATAAGAGCATAGTGCTCTTAGCTTTGCCATTAAAAATGCCATGCCACAGTAAGGAAAACATGTCCATACTGGCACCAATGTAGGTCAGTTTAGACATGTAAGAACACTTATCATACTTGCTTTGTCAGAGATGCCCAGTAAAAAATGTCATGCCACAATAAGAAATAGCTAGACAGGCTTCACCAAAATGCCAGTCTAGCAACATAATAACACTTATCATCCTTGCTTTATCATAGAAGCCCATTACAATAAGTTATGCCAAAGTAAGAAATGGCTAGACTCACTGCACCAAAATGCCAGTCAAGTCACTTGACAACACTTATCATGATTTCCATATCATAAATGCCCAGTAAAAAGTGTCATGCCACAGCAAAAACTGGCTAGACTTTGTCTAGCCACAAAATAACACTTATCATGCTTGCTTTATCATAAATGCACAGTAAAAATGTCTTGCCACCATAATAAATGGCTAGACTGGCTGCACCAAAATGCCAGTCTAGTCACGTAATGAGACTCACCATGCTTGCTTTATCATACATGCACAGTAAAAATGTCTTGCCACCATAATAAATGGCTAGACTGGCTGCACCAAAATGCCAGTCTAGTCACGTAATGAGACTCACCATGCTTGCTTTATCATAAATGCCCAATAAGAAATTCCATGGAACAGTAAGAAATGTCTAGGCTGGCTAGACCAAAATGCCAGTCTAGCCACATAGTAATACTTATCATGTGTGCGTTATCATAAATACCCAGTAAAATATCCATGCCACAATAAGACATGGCTAAATTGGCTGCACTAAAATGCCAGTCATCAGATAATTACACTTATCATATTTACTTTATCATAAATGCCCAGAAACAAATGTCATGCAACAATAAAAAATGTCTAGACTGACTGCACCAGAATGCCAGTCTAGTCACATACAAACGTGTATCATGCCTGCTTCCTTATCATAGATGCCCAGTACACAATGTCATTACAAAGAAATGGATTTACTTGCTACACCAAAATGCCAGTCTTGCAACGCAATAACACTTATCATGCTTGCTTTATTTTAAATATGAGGTAAAAAGTCCTGTGCCACAGTAAGCAATGGCTAGGCTAACTGGACAACAATGCAGGTCAAGCCATGTAACAACTCTCAACTAGTTGCATTTGCCCATATATTTCAGTAATACATTTCATGTCACTTTTTAGGAAATGTCAGCAATGCTCAAATGCTCACTGTGGCTCCCAGTGGCTCACATGGACACATAATCACATTCAAACCCATTTGCCAACCTGTCTCTCACCCATACACCTTTTCTCACATTCCCTCAGACTGCATAACCCAAATGCGCACCCACCCAAAGCATTAACACACAACCACATTGATACACATTCACCCAACGGTCACTCACTCACACACCTTCTTTCACATTCACTCATATGTTTACCCAGAATATTCACACTGCATTCTCCACATGTGCGCCCATCCAGAACATCCACGCATGATCACATTCATACCCATTCACCCTCCATTTTCTCACCCATACACCTTTTCTCACATTCCCACCTACGTGCGCTTCAACATTCACACTGCATTCCTTACATGGGCATCCAGCCAGAACATTCACATACACACAAAAAATACACACACACACACACTCACTCACACACACACACACACACACACACACACACACACACACACACACAATCACATTCAGACCCATTCACCCACCAGTCACTCACCTTTACACATTCTATCACATGCACTCACACATGTACCCAGAACATTCACACACACATACATAATCCTATTCATACAAATTCACACACCAGTCACTCAACCATACACCATCTCTCACATTCGCTCACAGTGAATTATGCACATGCACATCCAACCAGATCATTCACACAGTATCATATTCATACCCATTCAGCCACCAGTCACTCACACATGCACCCAGAACATTCACACTGCATTCTCCACCCACGCACCAACTGTTAGGAAATATTTCTCTTTACTGTACCTTTCCTTCCAACTTTATGGAACCCCAAACGTTTTGCTTTTATTTTTGAATCTGACCTGTACTTATTGCAGTGCAGTGAAGCCTTACGCTTTACTACACTGGCTTTTGCTCACATGTTATGGGGAAACTGACATGTCCTTCAGGCTATAAGTACTGGGAGACCTTGTTTCCCTTAGCCGTGTTACTGTGTTACCACTTAAGTTTACTTTGCATCACTTGTGGTAACTTGTATCATTGTGCAATACAGTTTTCACTGCAGGACAATGGGGTACACTTTTTGTTTTGCACTAAGCTAACACTCAGAGGATTTCTGGTTACTCTAGGTGTGGTAAAAGGATACGTGACTTTTTCCCAATTTTGTGGAGGTTTAGCTTTACTGCGTTTACCGTTTTTGGCTACTAACTGTGGCTACTGGTCAAAAATGGCAGTGTCACAAGAGTTTTCACGTGTCCTTTTGGCCATCATGTCGTTTAGCCTCCTTCCTTGCCTGAGAGGCCAGGAAAATCCTTATAAGGACTGCCATTGCCCAGGAAAGGAAAAGCTTTTGATGGGCTACTGGAGGGCTGTGTGTGGATGCTGACAGGATGAGGGCTGGAATTGTCTGGTTCCAATTTGAAAAACTGGTTTCAGTGTGTCTGAGTCATATTCACGAGTATACCCAACAGTGGTCCTTATTGAACCACTGCTGGGGTGTGTGTGTGGGCTAGTCCTGTGTTTTCACACATATCAAGTCTCAGATAATGCAATCAAACAGAAGATAATACAAATAATGGTTTTAATTATTTTGCCCTTAGTAGGGTTCTTTTGGGTCCTCGTGGCTACCTGTACCCAGTGGTGTGTTGATGTATCATGCACACAGGGGCGGTATGCTGTAGAGAGGAGGTGGCCCTTGCACTAAAGTATTTAGATAGGTGCAAAAAAAGTAAACTTTAACATACAGCATGTATGTACTATTATGGCAAGTGGAAAGTGTCAACTTAATTTTTTCCTATGTCATATAGTATCAATCAATAAAAAAGTGCTGGTGAGTCTTCCTGTACCTAGTCAGGACTGCCACTGGCAAATGACCGAGCTGTCTCGGATTTAAGAAACCCCTTCTTGTACTACCACAGAGTACAGAGCTCTATTTGTTCTCTGCGTGCAGTAAAATGTGGAGTGTGTGTCAATACAAAAGATTACAGTGTCCCTTTTGGAATTTTCATCAAAACGTAGCTCCTTCGGCCTCTTATCCAGTTTTCTTGTCAACTCCTTTGTCTTTGGCCGAGGGTGGGCCTACCGGTTTCAGTGGTAAAAACAAAGTGAACCACTTTCTTCAGGGCCAGAAAAGTAGGAAGCAGACAAATCTTTAAAGGCTGCTCCGGTGTGGATTGAATGTAAGCTGCTTGGAATGGTTGAAGAGCCCCACCTGTAAATGGAGGGGGAGGGGAGGTAGAGCGCAAAGACACATAGGAGACATGAGAGTGAAAGTAGTGTCTTGTGTGAGGTTGCAATGAATAAGAGAGACACAGGAGGGTCATGGGTAACTTACCATAGCAATAGTCCTTCCCGCGTACAATCGGTTAAGGAGAATGGGGCAACTTCACCTAAATTTGTTGTATTTTAAGGTTGGACGCTGTTAGTGGGGCGTTCCAAAAGACCTGGGAGGTACAAGAAAATACTTGATGAATCTCTCGAGTGGGCAATAAAGTAACTACAAAATAACTTGAGAAAATCTGTGCTTTCTTAAAGTTAGCATGTCGCGAAGGCATTGCTAACAAAATGTCAAAATCTAAGAATAGACCCTGGTTAAATGAAATGCCGACAAACAGCCGTGCTGCTGCATTATGGCCAGTTCTTAGTTTTGAACTGGACACAAAGTATGCTGTGCGGCGATGCTCAAAAGTACAATACAAGATTAATAACAACTTGACAGCTTAGTATAGTGGATGTTAAACACTAGATGGCGGAGGACAAGCTGCACAAAATGCTTACAAGACGTGCTAAAGAAAAAAGTGCTAAACAAAATGGCTCACCCCCTCGCCATGGAGAGTGGGCTAGTCTTGTCAATGGCTAGTGAGGGCAGCAGCTATTACCTGGCTTTTAGGATAAGAATAGGATCCCTGCACCCATTCCTCAGAGATCCTGGAAAAACCTAAAGCCAAGAATCCTATCCAGCTGCGAGACTGGTGAAGAAACCGGGAACCTGACTGAAAGAGACCTGGTGACCAACTTCTGCTGCTGTCCTGGAGGATCCCTGTCTTGCTAAAGATCTTTAGCAGTCCTTCGAAGGATCTGCAACCATTGGAGTGGAGGGAACATCCATTCCTGATATCTGCTCAGTGCCCTGCAAAGGAAAGCCTTCAGAAGTGCCCCATAACCGTCCTGTGGCTGACCAACTACGATTTTGGGGTATCGTGCTGGCGGTGTCACCATTCCGAGTTTCAACCTGGAACTTGGGGATTCTCAGCTACGAGACTGACTTCTGCTTAATTTCGACGTCCTTGCTTCAAGGGGATACAAGATAGGAGGGAAAGTCTGACCGCAGCTGCTGAGTCCCTTTGCGTTGCCGTGCTGCAGTGACCACCGTCTGAAATCACTTACCTGGCCCGAGTTCAGTCCTGAAAGTGGTCCTGCATCGAGCTTTGCTGCATTCCTCCATTGAGAGTCCTTGCAACAGTGAAAGACACCGACCGGAGATCAGCTAGAACCTGCAACCCCTGAAAATCAAGGATTGCGCCCTTTTGTGGGAAAAGCAACCTCAGACCCTATTCCTTTGTCCTGCCAAGTCTGGGGAAGAATCGGAGTATGGGGTTAAGTTACAGAGCTTCTTACCTACCCCTATACTCCCATTATAAGTCAATGGACTTATAATAAACCTTTATTCTAACACTTTTGGCTTTGCCATACTTGCTTGCGCAAGACTTCTGAAAGTTGGGGACACTTCTGTTAGCTAGTTTAATTCATACTCTAACCATAAGAACCTATCACTGGACCCCAGAGAGCCTACCTTTATTTCTTACTGCTTCAAAACGTCAGTGGAACCTTTACCTGAACCATTAGGCAAAAGGCCCCAGGCAATTTAGGGATGGACACTTTTAGTTACGGATCATTATCTGTGAACCTTGAGTGCATAATACTAATCTAACCTTACATTTGCAGGAGTTTGTGATATGTATTATGCCCTATAGCAAGTGAATGTATATATATATCTATGTTTATCAGTGCTGTGTGATAACTCTACTTGCCAGTAATCATCTTTTCATAGTGTGTTTTGGCTAATAATTAATAACTGTATTTGCATACATCCTGTCTAAGTGTAATCTGTGATTCCCATTGTGTGATCTCATTCTGGACCCCTTACAAGCTCACCGCCTCTGAAGAACTTAGCCTAGACCACCTGTCACTGCTACCCAAACTGGTTTGGCTACAGCCCCCCAGAGATGTCCCTGTCACAATATAGGTTGGCCTTCTACACATCTGGCCACTGGGCTAGAGTATAGAAAATCAGTCCTAACAAATTGGTGACAGCGGTGGGATGACCCTCTTCACATAACATCTGGATGTTTTGTGAAAAGGATCTGTATTGGGTACCACAGTGTAGAGCACTGGTGGTGTGTCCGGATAATACTTAAACAGAACTCTATAATTGTTGATTGCTTTTTAGGAACAGTCACTTAGATATCATGGAAGCAATCATGTTCACCACTTTAAGTTCCTCGAAAGTGGATCAGTTAAAAATGCTATGTGTAGACATAGGGGCTTTACAGTCATTGGCAATAAAACAGAGTTAGTTGTAAAAAAATCTGGATTTCGAAAAGAGTAAGGTTGTGCCTATCCTAGCAAATGGTCCTGATAGTGGAGCTGGGGCTGGACCCAGCACCAGTAATGTAATTGCTGCCACTGCAGTGGCTGATGTTGAGGATGAGGAGGAAGAAAGTGCTACCTCTGGAGGTCTGTCTATGACCACTTCAGATGCTGAGGCATTTTTTGGTTTGAAGAAGGAGAAACTCGGGCTTAAAGAAAATGAGCTTGAGTTTAATGTGGCCAAATTTGAATATGATGGGGTTGAAAGACAGAAGGAAGGGGATCACCAGCTAGACCTTGTCAAGATTCAAGCTTCACAAGGTTCTTCCAGAGGGTCTGGAGATGGTTCTGGGTTCTCTTCACATTGTAGGTTTCCAAAAGATCTCAAGTCAGTATGAAGAGAAGAATGATATCATTGACTGGCCTGTAACTTTTGGAATATGCATCTGAGGTACAAAGAGTGAGTGATGCTGACAGAATTGCATGGTTGATCAGCAGACTGCCCCATTCTGGCTGCAGTGCCATTATGGAAATTTCGATGGCTGATAGATTAGACTTGGTCAAACTGAAGCAATCTCTTATCCTCACGTTTGGGAAGACACTTGCCCAATACTTGAGGAGGTTTAGAGAGTACAAAGAAAACAATGTATTACATATGTAATTTTTGTTGCAAATGCCTTGTGTGGCTGAATAGAGGGCTATCAAGTAACCAACTTTGAGGGTATGATCAATGCGGTCATGCTTGAACATATGTTTGCCTCTTGTTCCCCGGAGCTTAAGCAACATTTGGCTGACACAAAGGAGTTCAATCCAAAGAGGCTGGCCATGGCTGCCGACATGTGGGTGTCACATAGAGTGTCCCATTAGGACAAGCCTGCTTCGGGTAAGCAGTAGGAGGGAAAGAAGAGGAAAGATAAAAGAGGTTGGGGGTACTGATAAAACTATGTCCAAGAAGGCCCACACAATGTTTATGAAAAGGAATTCATAAGAGTCAGGTCAGGGTAGTGGGACTAAACCTCCCGAGCATGCTAGTTGTTTCTCTAAAGCCTCCCTATGTGTCAAGTTGCAGTGGACTTGTTACACTTGGGGACCAAGTGACCACAGGAAAGGGGACCACAAATGTAAGGGTAAGACCTTTGGGGGTCCACTCTGCCAGTCTGGCCTTCTCTCAGTATGTGGAGGAAGAGGTGGCAGGGGTGTCCCTCCCTTTAGACTGCATCCCCTCAAAGGAAGAGTCTGAAGATAGAATAGATTCCTTGGACACATGTAGTGCTGGAGCATTGGCTCCCACCCCAGTCCTATTGCATAGTGATAATAATGTTGAGGATAGTGTTCAGGTAGCAGGTGTAAATACCTCTACTGTTAGGAACACTGGGCCCAGTCCTACTGATGTAGCGTCCTTCATGGTAAACCCACAGGTTCTTGCCAGAGTTCCTGTGGGGGATAGTCAGTTGGCTGGTAGGCCCTCTCTTAATATTCCAGTAGCACCTGTCATTCAGGCAGGCTGTGAATAGAGAAATGGTCAGGGTATCTGTCAATATGAGGGGAGCGGTTCCTAGAAGAGTGCTGGGTCAGCTTAGCCTCTAGGACTTAGGTCCTGATAGACACTCACTAGACCCTTGAAGCACTAGGTCTCAGAGGCAGCCTATATTAGCCAAGCCTAAGAGGAAGCCTAGGCCTAAGGGGAAACCCATGGCCAGAGGAGTCAGAAACAGAGGCAGAGGAAAGGAGATATTCCCCCCGCCTTACATACACCTTCTGTTGAGGTAGTTGGAAGAGTCCATGTTCCAAGTTTGGAAGAAGGACCCCCAGCAAACCTTGAATCCTATGGGTCTTCTCAGCTGCCTAGTATACAGGTAGAGGGGAGTCCCAGGAGAGAGAGAATTATGGGCCAACAGAATAGGCCTATGGAGAAAGGCCTGCTTCCAACGAGAGGTTTCTCCTCCAATGAAGCAAAGGATTCACAAGGAAGGTGGGTTACTGGAAAGTAAGCCCACAGAGCCCACCAGAGAAAACAGTGAGAGGTTGGAGGAATCCAATTACTCCGGAGTTCACTTTTAGGAGTGAACTCACTGCTACTAGAGGCAAGGCCTAGTTTGATTAGCCCTTTGATTCTGGAGACTCATGCAATAGGTTGCAATTGGTGATTGCTGATCCCAATCCCATATGCCCTTGTGCCAACCCACAGGGAATCACTGCAAAATCAGTCATTGATACCCTACTACATGCCAGTTCCAGAGGTAGCTCCTCTACTGTGCTGAGTAGTGGTCAGACACAGTGGGGGGATGGTGAAGTGACCTGTCAAATGTCACTGAGCTGTCATCCACAGGAGGAAGGTCTGAAAGAGAGAGCTGCCATTTCTTTCCTAGGTTTGATTGGAGCCTTAATAATAATAATATCTTTAATGTGTTTTAGTTTAAATAATAAACTTTACACATATGCATTTTGATAGCGTACAATCTGAAATATACAGTACAATGCAATTAAAAAGAAAAACATTGTCCAAAACAGTATAAAAAGAATTAAAAAACCCTACATATAAGTCAATACAGTATAGTTATATTCAAATATATCATTCATTATCTCTTATGTTATTAACAATGTAAGATACACATACTATTCTTTCTAATCCAATAAACATAACACTTTAAATTGCGCGGTCTGGCCTCCTTGACACTGACTCAATTTCCTATGGAACCCGGGTCTAGCCGAAGACTAGCTTTCCTCATATAGATATGCCCAATTTGTCTTCCACTCTTAGCCAGATAGAATATAATGCAGTTAACAAACGCATACTATTGGTGTTAACACAGTAGTTCCAAAACAGCATCTTCCCTATGGTTACCTGATTATGCACAAACTTTCCCAAGTGAAATTTTATATCATCATTCATAACCTGGCATTCAGTGAGGACGTGCTTGGCTGTCTCGGGAAATTCCTGGTTCTTACAAAGACGGCAGTAGCGTTGTTCTCTGGGTGTCTTATCTATTACACCCGTAGTCATCATTGTAGGGAGGTATTCTATTCTCAATAATAATATAAACCTCCTGAGCCTTTGGGACGGACAGATCATCAAATATTTCTGTGGTTTCTTAAACGTAAATAATCTGTTTTGCACAAATGTATACCTTTTTAATTTGCGAAGATGTTCATAGTTCTCAAGCCAGTCCCAGCGCTCTACCCGTCTCCCCATACAAGACTGCATAGCCTCCGTATAAATCCCTTCACGTTGTTTCCAACAGATTTCACTAAGCAATTGTTCCATTTGTTTTTTGAATTCACTAATGGTACGATCTTCATTATTACGCAGGGCAAATGTCGTTAATAGAGCATTGCCCGTATCGTTCATCATTTTTAGGTAAATCCCGGCTCTCTTCCTTAGTATCTGTGCTTTTAATGATATTAGCCCAAGCTCTAGTCTTAACAGAGACATAGGGATACATGCCGGAAGTCCCAATATCTTTCTCCAAAATGTTCCCTCAATGATTTGTAACCAATTTAAGTCCATCTTAGTCAGGGATTCCAGGCCGTATATCATCATGGGCACTAATACTTGTATATAGAGATGCCGTGTACCCCATAAGGTAAAACCGCCCTGTTTAGTTGTAAAACTTTTAAATAGAGCCGTAATTTGTGCTGCTCTTATTTTTCGATTGCGTTTGCATATATAATAGTCACCTCTGGGTTCGAATTCTATCCCTAGATATTTATATTCCGGGACATAGGTGATAACAACACTATCGATGCGGAGCGAGACACGAGCAGATCTCTTACTTGTGTATCTCATCACATGTGTTTTCTCGACATTGATAGTAAGCCCATTTTGTTCAGAGTAATCCCAGAGGGCTGTGGCTGATCGACGTAAGCCACTAATTGTGTGGTCAAAGATCACCAAATCGTCAGCATATGCCAGCACAGAGCAGGGGGTTTTGCCAATACTGGGAGGGCAATTCTTTACCAGGGCTATAATAGCAGGGATGTCATGTACGTATAAGTTAAATACTAGGGGGGCAGTCACACATCCCTGTTTAACCCCTCTATTCTGTTCAACTTCATTCGACATATGGCCTCCGTGATCTAATTTTAATTTCACCTTGGTATTCTGGTGTAACAATCGAAGGTAGTACAATAGGTCATCTGGGCAACCGAGTTTTTGTAGCTTCAGCCAAAGTTTTTCTCGGGGAATAGAATCAAAAGCTGCTTTAAAGTCTATATATAGTGCATATAGGGGTGGTTGTCCACTTTGTAAGGCTCTAGTACGCATATAATCCATAACCAAAAGATTATGGGAAGTAGAATAATCTTGCCTAAAGCCACATTGGAATTTACATAGGATATTTTCCCGATCAACCCAAAGCTGAAGTTTTTTCAATAAGAGAGAGGCGAAAATTTTACTTGTACTATCCAGCATAGAAAGTAATCTATAATTGTTAGGGTCCATTCGATTACCTTTTTTATATATAGGTATTAAAATGGCTGATTGCCAAGAGCACGGGACTTTCCCTTCCCTCAAGATCTTCGAAAACAATATGTTCAAAAGGGTGGCCCAGAAGTCCGGATTGCTCTTAATTACGACATTGGCCAGCCCGTTTGGTCCGGGTGCCCTGGAAGATTTCAGCGATTTAATTGTAGAAAAGATGGAATCGTAGGAGATATCTATCGTGGGCTCAGTTGGAATATTGCCCAGTGGAATTGTCTCCTCATTACTAAGCACTAGATTACGAATTTTCAAGAACCTGGTCCATTCATCACTGGAAATAGGGTTAACTGTTTGCCGAATTTTATTCCCTCTGGCTTCGTTAAGAAGTGCCCAAATGCTTCGAGTTTTGCGAGAGCAGATAGTCTGCACTAATCTTTGCCAGGATTTATTTCTATCGGAGCTTCTTTTTGCCTTGATAATAGCCCTGTATCTATTCTTTAATTTCTTAGAAATAGTTTTATAATTGTCCCAAGTTGAGCTAGAGATCTTAGCTCTTCTTAATTCAGCCCTCAATGTTCTTTTAGCATCGCGGATGAATCTATCGTAAATGGGCAATTTTTCTTGTTCGCTAATCATAGTTCTAGCCGGAGTAATAGCATACTTGTCAGAGAATCGGTAAATCCAATTCTCGACTCCATCAATGGACATCATCTTAAATTATTCCAGATTGGGGTAGCTGTTTTTATGTATGGCTTCAACAGCACGTAGCACATTCTTATCTGACCATCGAATGCATGTCCCGGCGTGATTAACTTTTAGGTCGCCTATAGTACTCAATTGAGTATGAGCTTCAGGGATGTCAAATGAACATGCCATAATGGCGTGGTCACTCCAACTGTTTGGTATTACTATCATATCATCCACTAGTAGGATCATACTAGGTGAAACAAGAATATAATCTAGGGCACTGCTCACGGAACCATTACTCCATGTATGTCTGCCAGGATGATCACTTTTAGTGCGGCCGTTTACCATCACAAAATCCCAGTTATAAAAAAAGTGCTCCCAATCTAGACCTTCCCCCTCTATTTTGTTATGTTCCATAACAAATTTTTCAAACAGCTTTGGGTTGGCCGTTTTCCATTCTCCCCCTACCATATGGGTGTTGAAATCTCCAACTACACAAATATCTACATTCCCTTCAATAGTTGACCAACTGGCCAATAGCTCATGTAACGCTTCCTGTAGGGACTCTCGACACGCTGCCCCCGGTGGATTATATAAGCACACAACCAGATACTTTTCAAAAGGCGTCCTGTCTTTATATACTATCTCAGCGGCCACCATTTGATCATCTTGCCTCACATCAATCCTCGTCGACCCAAGCCAATTAGCTACAACGATCCATAGCCCCCCAAAGGGCCGTCCCCTATCACCTCGTTTAGCAAAAACCTGGTATCCCTTGTAACCATCCAAAAATAAGGGATTCATTGCAAATGTTTCTTGTAGACAAATACAGTTGTAACGAGATAGTTGGGCAATTGAACCCGCTTCATTTAAGAGATGGGAAAAACCCCTGCAATTCCATGATGCCAACGATAATTTTCAATGGTCGTGTTCAACCTTCGACAAGGCCTCTGTCAACCATTTCAAAACAGATTGGATCTCGATCTTGTCCATCTTTTTTCCAATTTGCAGATTGGGACAGGCATTTGCTAGACTGTCTGTTACATTTGCAGTCTTTGGGCAACGGGATTCATTATATTTCAGTTCAGCATCAACCTCAATATCTACTGTTTTTAGTTCTTTTTTGTATGTCCTTAATAATTGAGCAGTAGATAAGAATTTACAGTGCAGAGCTGAAACCTTAGGATATGATCCTGACAAGGGCTCAAGAAATTGAAAGTCTTCTGATTGCAAAACTCTCAATTGAGGAACAGCGAACAATCTCTTCAAAAATTCAGAACGTGAGAGCCAGGCACCTTCGTCAGTTTGATATAGATTTTTGATAATGCAAGTACGGTTTCCCCATGCTACATCGTTCTCTTTTATAATATCTGTATCAAAAAAAACTGAATTATGGGGACTACCATGGTCACTCGCTAATTTAGGCGCCTTCTCTGTGATAACATCATCATCAGGTATGGTCTCAGTAATAGAATTTTCAAGTTCCATTGCCCCAACAGGGGCTTCTACGTTCTCTGCAATCAGCCAACTCGTTAAACAACCATTTCCTGCAGCCCTTCGTTTCTTCGCCCGAGCGGCTCTTTTTTTTGCTTTTTTGGAGCGATGGGTAGGCTTATCCGTCACTGATGTGGGAGACCCATCGCTACTTGATCTAACCCCACCAGTTACTTGCTTAGCCACCTTATGCTGCTTGCAAGTGGATGGTATGTTTGCTGTTATGACGATATTGGAATCAGGGAGTTGGTGTTCATGCAATTCATTTGCTATTAAGATGGCTTCAGATAAGTTACCATCCGCCTCTTCAGTCAGATTCTGTCTCTGCTCATTGGCACTCATCAGTGTATTTGTATTTGACAATATGCGGCCCGACATCTGCAATAGTATTTTTAGTGCAAACTGCAGGGATGCCACAGAGGCTTGTAATTCGGCAATTTCTGGCGAGTCCGGGTAATTCCTACTAGCTTTCTCTGCTTCCCTATCCGAAGATGTATCGATGACTAGATTGGGTGATGTAGATAGTCTCTCCAGTGACCCAGCTTGGTGTAATATTTTATCACTGTCTTTGGCCTGGCTCTCTGTCACAGAAAGGTCAGTATTCTCCGTGGGGCCTACTGTCTGAGGAGTCATACCCCTCTGTATGTTTAAACATAAATCCAATAGGGAATTATTGTCAATGTCTTCATAATTAATCGAACTGCCCAAATGAGAAGTATTGATCGCTGGTTCCATAGGTGTCTCAAGGGCAGTTGAATTAATTTCAGCTGGTATGTTTAAAGGAAAAAAGCCTGTAATCTTTCCTTGATCTATGGGGATAGCCTTCTTGCCTTTATTCCTCTTACTTTTGGATTCTTCCATTATGGGCATCATAGCTGGTTCCTGTTGTTTCTTCCTTAGATTATATTTGGATGTAGCAGATTTTTTAGGGGGAGCCATCCGCTCTGTTCAAGAGCCAACAGTCTAAATTAATAATTACGGGGTTAATGGAAAAATCCCCCCTATCAATTGCTTGGGTTAGGAAAAAAAAAATAATAAAATAAATAAATAAATAAAAAATAAATAAATAAATAAAATAAAAAACTCCCGAATCCAATGTCAAACTAAATTTAAAATATATAGGGAAACGGTCACAAAAGATTAAGATGACAATAGTCACTGGTGCGCCCAATGTGCTCGAATTTATTACAATCAGGCTAGTCATTGAGATCAATGGAGGCAGCAAGCCACAGTTAGAGAAGTATCCAATTCTCACATTAACACCACCAACACTTGGGTTCACCCAAACATTCTCCCAAGAGCTTGATGGAAATGCACCAGCAGTCGATTCAAAGCGCCTCCACTAATTGATAGCCAGATTCACCAGCAATCACAGCGCACCTTCGCCGCTCGCGATGCACAGTCGCTATTAAGCGGTTGTCAAGACCGGTGGGGGGGTCTGTACTTCCGCTCTCTATATGGTAGAGGAGAGGCACAGAGGACCCCAGCCAAGATTCTCTAATACGGTAGCGATGGACGAGCAATCAAGGCCTAGCTTCTCAGGAGGTGATGCAGGCTGGTTCTTAAGTACAGTGTATCCCCAAGCCCCCCACAAAGGAATGTCCACACACTGTATTACTGAAAACACAGTCTTTATATAATTAATATTCAAGGGTTATGTACACTTATCACAACAACGCACTTTGTGCTCAGGAAAACCAATAATGATAAATATCTACAATTCTAAAGTGGTACCACTAATATTAGACCTCATTAAAGTGCATTCACAATACTGTAAAAATGGCACACAGATCAATAAGAAGGAAACCAGCAATAGAGAGAGGAGAGATAAAAGATGGTTGAAACAATAGGCAGAATACTGGCCCCTACCACTGGACACAGTTCTGTGTGGAGATCCCCCCACCTGGGCAACCTGTAAAATAAAGAGATATAACACAAGCCCAGTCCATATATTGTTCAATAGTCTTATTCTCTCCTACAATGTTTTTACCCCCCCAATGTACCTGGTGGAGTCGAGTTCTTCGAAGAGGCGTCGACAGATCCTTCTTGAATGACCCCCTTTAAAGCAGGAGTCACGGATCGTCGAGAGGCGTCGAGAAACGTCGAAGACCTCGGGGTTCGGCGACGGGGAATCGACGGCCCTTCTTGAATGCCTTCCCGTTCAAGCGGGAGGCACGGGGCGTCGAACGTCCGTCGACAAACGAGGTAGAACGATGTCGAAGAGGCGGCAGCTTCGTCCGAGCGGTGCTCGTCGGCGTCGGGGCGTCGGCGTCCTGCAAGGCGGAGGTGTGCGGGGCACCTCGATGACAATAGTTTTGGACCGCAAAGATTGTAGAGACGGGAGCCCAGCAAGGGCGTCGAGTCGCTCGAGTCTTTGGGGTCGTGAGGGGGCGGGAAACCCACCGGCGGATTCTCCTCGGCGCGTTGGTCGTCCTCGACTTTCTCCGGCAGGGCAAAAGCGGTCGACGGCGCGGACGAGGGAGTCCTTCGAGTCAAATGTTCTTAGGCAAGGAGCGGACGGCTCCGGTCGTCGGCGGCACGGCGTCAAGTGGTTCCCACGGCTGGGCAACACAACTTCGACGGGCCTCCAGCGGTTGCACAGACCTGCGAACCCTGGTCGACGGCAATGGACTTCGACAGCGTCGATGTCCGGGTGCTTTACTTCGGTCTCCTCGGCAGTCCCCTTCTCCGGTCGGCAGCCTTTCGATGGTCTGGCGTCCAGGGAGCTTCGGCGAAGATTCAGCGGTGCTCGATGGTCCCTCGGAGCACGGGAAGAGGGCGCCTTACCAGGTCCTCTCTCGGGTCAGTCCTCGACGATTTCGACAACCTTCAGTTCCGTCGAAGCAAATGCCACAGCAAGTCTTCTTCTTCCAGCTGGACGTCGAGGATCAGCAAATCCAGTTACTCTTGAGTGGAGACTCAGCTTCTGAATGCTTCTGAACAATTTCCAGTGGTGAGAGGTCCCCAGATATACTATTCTGTCTCTCATCCACACTGCTGGCACACACACAGCAGCCAATCACACAGAAGGGCATTCATGCAGTCAGTCAGCCAATCAGGCACACAGTGCATTCAGGCCACACTCCTCCCTTTCAGACACTCACAACAAGGAATGTGGATTGGGACAAGTACCCAGCCATTCAACACTACACACTGCATTCAGGCCAGTTTCGGGCAGGGCTGTCTCAGTCTTTGTCTCTCATGCCAGAAACCAGACAACCACAACAAGGAGTGTATATTGGTCACACACTCCATTCACCCAGGTCCCACCCACAGGAGGTACCCACAACATACAGTCACTGGGAAGGCTCCAGTCAGTCTAGCTGGGCCTTCACAACAACACCATATATGGAACTTCCACCCAACAGCCAGTCAGGGGGAAGGGACAGAGTCAGGGCTTCCCAGGACTTTGGGAAAAACAAGATAACAGGCAATAGAAAGCAAGAGGCCACAGGGGCCATCTTGTTTCCTATCAGGAATCAACTGATTCCAATGGCAGGGCCTGGGTATCCCAAAATGGAGGACACCCAGAGCACCTGTCAAATTCAGCATGGAGCTGCCACCAGCCCATACCCTGCTCTGTGGGCCACCCACAGGTGCCCAAAAACATACACGAGGGGCACAGGGTTGTACCCCTACCCATGGGTGCCATAAGGGTATCCCATGGGTCTGTTCACCAAACCAAAAGAGAGCTGCACTGCCAGGAGTCCCTCATGGACTCCTGGGCAGAAAACATGACAGAACACACGGTAAAAACAGAAAAAGGACAAGGATTCAGAGGCCCTGTCCCTCAGATGCATTTCCGGCATCACAGTCGCCCCCCCCAGACTGAGGTGGAGGGTGCCTAATCTCCCACGGGATAGACACCCTCATCCAGACGGTCAACATACCTTCTGGAAAGGCCATCTGCATTATCGTGACTCTTCCCTGGTCTGTGCTCTATGGTGAAGTCTAGCCCTTGTAGGCTAATCGACCACCTGAGCAATTTCGGATTCTCACCCTTCATCTGCATAAGCCACTTCAGGGGCTTATGATCTGTTTGGACCTTGAAGGTGGACCCCGTAAGGTAGGGCCTAAAACGCCTAAGGCTCCAAACTATACTAAAACATTCCTTTTCAACAGTAGCCCACCTAAGTTCTCTACCCTTGAGTTGTCTACTGATGAATATGATAGGATGTTCTCTCCCTTTGTCATCTAACTGGGACAAGACAGCTCCAATTCCGGTGTCGCAGGCATCCGTCTGGACGATAAAGGGTCGGCTGTAGTCAGGCGCACTCAACACAGGTGCCCTACACAGACTTTCTTTCAAGCCATCAAAGGCCCTCTGACAGTCTTCAGTCCAATTAACCTTCCTAGGCTGTTTGGGTGAAGTTAGAGCTGTCAGGGGTGCAGCTATGGTTCCATAGTCTGCCATGAAATTGCGATAGTACCCAGTGAGGCCCAAAAAGGCTCTTACCTGGGTTTGAGTAGTGGGAGTCTCCCAGTTCTGTACGTCCTGTACTTTACTGGAGAGAGGTTGGATTTGACCCCCTCCTACCTCATGACCAAGATAGGTAACTTTCCCCTGAGCTATCTGGCACTTGGTGGCCTTGATAGTGAGGTTAGCCCTTTTCAAGGCCTGCAACACCTTATCCAGATGTGTCAAATGCTCTTCCCAGGTGGAACTGTAGACGGCAATGTCGTCTAAGTAAGCCACACAAAAGGCTTCCAGCCCACTGAGCGCATGGTTGACCAATCTCTGGAAGGTGGCAGGGGCATTCTTCAACCCAAAGGGCATGACCCTAAACTGGTAGAGTCCCTCAGGTGTGGAGAATGCCGTCTTTTCCTTGGCATGGTCCGTCAGAGCTATTTGCCAATAGCCTGAGGTAAGGTCAAAGGTGCTCACAAATTTGGCAGCACCTATAGTGTCCACGAGCTCATCAGCCCTGGGCAATGGGTGCGCGTCAGTTTTGGTGACGGCATTGACTCCTCGGTAGTCCACACAGAACCTCCAATCCTTGGTACCCGCCGGGGAACTTGCCTTGGGGACAAGGACCACTGGACTGGACCAGGGACTGGTGGAGGGTTCAATAACACCCAGATCCAACATCTTGGCGACCTCAGCCTGGATGTGGTTTTTGACGGTATCTGACATACGATAGCTCCTGCTTTTGACAGGCACACTGTCACCAGTGTCAATTTCGTGCTTACACCACGGTGTAAGGCCCGGTGTCAGTGAAAACAGAGGGGCATACTGCTGGAGCAAAGCCCGGCAGGCCCTCTGCTGCTCTGTTGTCAAATCGGGAGAGAGTTGTACTCCCTCCACTGAGCCATCCTGAGGGTTGCTATGCAGCAAATCAGGAAGGGGCTCACTCTCATCCTCTTCTTGCCCTGAAGCTAGCAAGAGACATGAGACCTCTGCTCGCCTGTGGAAAGGCTTGAGCCTGTTGACATGGAATACCTGGGGGGCTACCCCAGAGGCTCCCATGTCCACCAGATAATTGACTTCGCCCATCTTGGAGATGATCCTGAAGGGTCCAGTCCACTTGTCTGCCAAAGCTCTAGGCTTGGTAGGCTCCATCACAAGGATTTCCTGTCCCGGAGTCCAATCCACTTGCGAAGCTTTCAGGTCATGCCAGTACTTATTCAATTCCTGGCTGGCCTTGAGATTTGCTGTTGCCTGACCCATCATTTGTGTCATCCTCCGCCTGAGGCCTAACACATAGTCCCCCACTTGCTTGGCGGGACCTGGAGGGGTGGCTTCCAAGCCTTCTCGGATCAAGGCGAGGGGCCCCCTCACGGGATGTCCAAAGAGTAACTCAAAGGGGCTGAAACCAACACCCTCTTGAGGTACCTCTCTGTAAGCAAACAGCAGGCATGGCAGGAGGAGATCCCATTTCCTCCTTAGGGGCTCTTCCAAAGCACCTAGCATGCCCTTGAGAGTTTTGTTAAATCTCTCAACCAGACCATTGGTCTGGGGGTGGTAAGAGGTGGAGAACTTGTAGGTTACCCCGCACTCTTTCCACATGGTTTTCATGTAACTAGACATGAAGTTGGATCCTCGGTCAGAGACAACCTCCTTGGGGAATCCAACACGGGTGAAAATGCCCAGGAGAGCCCTGGCAACCACCTTGGCAGTAACAGTCCGAAGGGGTATTGCCTCAGGGTACCTGGTGGCATGATCTACCAAGACCAGGATGAACCGATGTCCACCTGAAGTGGGAGGGTCAAGGGGACCGACGATGTCGATGCCCACCCTCTCAAATGGTGTGCCAACCACTGGTAATGGCTGCAGTGGGGCAATGACCCTGCCTCCAGTCTTGCCAGACAACTGACAAGTTGGGCAGGTCCTGCAGTGGGACTCCACCTCTACTCCCATCCGTGGCCAGTAGAAATGGGCAGAGAGCCTCTGCTTAGTCTTCTTGGTCCCAAGATGACCAGCCAAGGGCACCTCATGCGCCAACTGCAGTAGGAAGGGCCTGTAAACCTGGGGTACCACCAACCTCTTGCGGGCACCAGGTTCGGGCTTAGTGGGCTCACTAAAAAGGAGCTCACCCTCCCAATAAATCTTGAATGTCCTAGGCACTTCACCTTGTGCCTGGGACAGGGCCTGTTTCCTCAGGCCCTCGAGAGAGTGGCACTCTCTCTGTCCCTTACAGAAGTCTGCCCGGGAGGGTCCCCCTTCAGCTAACAAGCATTGAAGGTCGGGATGATCCTCCGGGTTGAGAACCTCTCCCACAGGAGAGTCTTCTGTCTCTTCTCCCACAGGAGTTGAGTTTGGGTTTTCCGCTGGACCCAGCCCGTCCGGAGCATGGATCCCAATGGGTGCTGTCGGAACAGCAGGAAGAGAAGGTGTTCTCTCCACAGAGGTGGCCTTCTTGGTCTTCCTTCTTCTTGCCTTAGGCCTCGCCTTTGGCTCGGGTACCTGACTCACAGCCAGACCCGGTGTCACCTGTGACCTAGTGACTGCAGCAGCAGTCATGGGAAGACCATCCGAGATCAACCCCAACTCTACTAGATCATTTCCTAACAGAATGTTAGCAGGGACATTGTCCTGAACCAGGACAGGAAGCTTTGCTGTCTTGTCTCCAATCATGAGTGTGACTAGGGCTACAGGCGATAATTTGGGAGGCCCACCAGCTAACCTGGTGGTTCTCAGAGGAGCACCTACATAGTCCTCTGGCTTGAGCAGGGTCCTGTCCACCACTGTCATGCTTGCCCCAGTGTCTCTCAAACCAGTAGAAGGCTGGCCATTCAAGAGGACACTTCTCAAAAACCTACGGGTGTTCTGCGGGATAGTTGCCAGTACTTCTGCGTACTGGTCCCAGGCCCCAAGGGACACTAAGGAAATCTCTACCGGAGCACCAAATGTGATTCCTGTAGAGGAGGGGAGGACAGTGGCCTCCACCTCAGCCACGGGGTAAGGGTAGGTCAGGCTGACAGCCTGTACTCCAAGTGCCTTACCTTTACACTTGGGGTCACCCCTTTTGTGATCCAGAGCCCCACAATCCCAACAAGTGCCAGGAGTGCGGGGTACGGTACTGGAACCACTGGGAACCTGCTTTGCAGCAGGTGGACCACTACTCTTATTCCCACCCACAGAGGACTTATCCCCACCAGATTTTTGGGTCTTAGGAGAGGAAGGTTTTGGTTTACCCGACTGTGATTGCTTTTGGGACTCCTCAGCTTTCTGAGAGGTCCCCTTTTCTTTGTCCTTGTCCTTCCCACTGGAGTCCTTAGGGGACACCTGGTGGGAGACCCACTTGTCAGCCAACCTAGCCAGCTTAAAGGGGTCCAAAATGTTCTGGTCAGCCACATACTGACGCAGCTCTGGTGAACAGGCTTCAGAAAAATGCTCAAAAAACAAGAGGTGGGACAACTCAAAAAAAGTTTTCACCTTGTAACCGTCAATCCACCCCATCATGTTCATGTGCGCAGTACTCACCCAGTCAACCCAAGACACATTCTCTCTTTTCTTAAAATCCCTGAACCTTTTAAGGTATTGTGTAGGTGTCTTGCCAAACTTGGCAATCAAAGCAGACTTCATACACTCATACTGACCCCTTTCCTCCACACTCAGCTTCAGAATACAGTCATATCCAGTTTGAGGCACTCTGCTTAACAAACACTTAGCCCAATCTCTTTTATCTACATCATGAATTGCACAAGCCATTTCAAACGCTTCAATCCATTGGAGGATATCTGAACCCTCCACAAACACACCAACCAAATCTTTCATAAACTTGGTGGCTGGGGACCTGCCACTCTCAATTGGTCTAGCTGAAGTCTCCACTCTAGCTCTCTCTAGCTGGATTCTCTGACATTCAGTGTCCTTGTCTTTGAGCGCAAGATCCCTATTCTTGAGTTCCACTTGCTGTGCCAGCTCCTCTTTCTTAAGCTCAGCTTCTATTTCCAACTTGCGATATTCAAAGGCCAATTTCATCCTTAATAACTCAAGTTCCATGGAATTGCTGGGGTTTGGAACAGAGGCAGCAGGAATGGTGGCATTCCCAGAAACAGATTCAGCGACAACCCCGGGGGCAGAGTCCTCACTGGTTGCATCCCCCCCTTCATCAAGGGTTTCACCATCAGTCTGGTAGTCCACCAGGGCAGCTATCAGCTCAGCCCTAGACTTATCCACAAAGTCCAACTCCCTGGCTTCACAAGCACTCTGGAGAGCCTCTAAGCTCATCCGAGTCAATTTACCATTTGCAATGGGCTCCATTGCCTGTAATGCAGTTATTTGGTACACACCCAAACCTTAATCTAATAAAGTGCGGATATTTTGTAAGTGGCACGGTTATACACTGAGTCTTAAAACCATAAGCATCCCACCGCTGCCACCAGCTTGTCAAGACCGGTGGGGGGGTCTGTACTTCCGCTCTCTATATGGTAGAGGAGAGGCACAGAGGACCCCAGCCAAGATTCTCTAATACGGTAGCGATGGACGAGCAATCAAGGCCTAGCTTCTCAGGAGGTGATGCAGGCTGGTTCTTAAGTACAGTGTATCCCCAAGCCCCCCACAAAGGAATGTCCACACACTGTATTACTGAAAACACAGTCTTTATATAATTAATATTCAAGGGTTATGTACACTTATCACAACAACGCACTTTGTGCTCAGGAAAACCAATAATGATAAATATCTACAATTCTAAAGTGGTACCACTAATATTAGACCTCATTAAAGTGCATTCACAATACTGTAAAAATGGCACACAGATCAATAAGAAGGAAACCAGCAATAGAGAGAGGAGAGATAAAAGATGGTTGAAACAATAGGCAGAATACTGGCCCCTACCACTGGACACAGTTCTGTGTGGAGATCCCCCCACCTGGGCAACCTGTAAAATAAAGAGATATAACACAAGCCCAGTCCATATATTGTTCAATAGTCTTATTCTCTCCTACAATGTTTTTACCCCCCCAATGTACCTGGTGGAGTCGAGTTCTTCGAAGAGGCGTCGACAGATCCTTCTTGAATGACCCCCTTTAAAGCAGGAGTCACGGATCGTCGAGAGGCGTCGAGAAACGTCGAAGACCTCGGGGTTCGGCGACGGGGAATCGACGGCCCTTCTTGAATGCCTTCCCGTTCAAGCGGGAGGCACGGGGCGTCGAACGTCCGTCGACAAACGAGGTAGAACGATGTCGAAGAGGCGGCAGCTTCGTCCGAGCGGTGCTCGTCGGCGTCGGGGCGTCGGCGTCCTGCAAGGCGGAGGTGTGCGGGGCACCTCGATGACAATAGTTCTGGACCGCAAAGATTGTAGAGACGGGAGCCCAGCAAGGGCGTCGAGTCGCTCGAGTCTTTGGGGTCGTGAGGTGGCGGGAAACCCACCGGCGGATTCTCCTCGGCGCGTTGGTCGTCCTCGACTTTCTCCGGCAGGGCAAAAGCGGTCGACGGCGCGGACGAGGGAGTCCTTCGAGTCAAATGTTCTTAGGCAAGGAGCGGACGGCTCCGGTCGTCGGCGGCACGGCGTCAAGTGGTTCCCACGGCTGGGCAACACAACTTCGACGGGCCTCCAGCGGTTGCACAGACCTGCGAACCCTGGTCGACGGCAATGGACTTCGACAGCGTCGATGTCCGGGTGCTTTACTTCGGTCTCCTCGGCAGTCCCCTTCTCCGGTCGGCAGCCTTTCGATGGTCTGGCGTCCAGGGAGCTTCGGCGAAGATTCAGCGGTGCTCGATGGTCCCTCGGAGCACGGGAAGAGGGCGCCTTACCAGGTCCTCTCTCGGGTCAGTCCTCGACGATTTCGACAACCTTCAGTTCCGTCGAAGCAAATGCCACAGCAAGTCTTCTTCTTCCAGCTGGACGTCGAGGATCAGCAAATCCAGTTACTCTTGAGTGGAGACTCAGCTTCTGAATGCTTCTGAACAATTTCCAGTGGTGAGAGGTCCCCAGATATACTATTCTGTCTCTCATCCACACTGCTGGCACACACACAGCAGCCAATCACACAGAAGGGCATTCATGCAGTCAGTCAGCCAATCAGGCACACAGTGCATTCAGGCCACACTCCTCCCTTTCAGACACTCACAACAAGGAATGTGGATTGGGACAAGTACCCAGCCATTCAACACTACACACTGCATTCAGGCCAGTTTCGGGCAGGGCTGTCTCAGTCTTTGTCTCTCATGCCAGAAACCAGACAACCACAACAAGGAGTGTATATTGGTCACACACTCCATTCACCCAGGTCCCACCCACAGGAGGTACCCACAACATACAGTCACTGGGAAGGCTCCAGTCAGTCTAGCTGGGCCTTCACAACAACACCATATATGGAACTTCCACCCAACAGCCAGTCAGGGGGAAGGGACAGAGTCAGGGCTTCCCAGGACTTTGGGAAAAACAAGATAACAGGCAATAGAAAGCAAGAGGCCACAGGGGCCATCTTGTTTCCTATCAGGAATCAACTGATTCCAATGGCAGGGCCTGGGTATCCCAAAATGGAGGACACCCAGAGCACCTGTCAAATTCAGCATGGAGCTGCCACCAGCCCATACCCTGCTCTGTGGGCCACCCACAGGTGCCCAAAAACATACACGAGGGGCACAGGGTTGTACCCCTACCCATGGGTGCCATAAGGGTATCCCATGGGTCTGTTCACCAAACCAAAAGAGAGCTGCACTGCCAGGAGTCCCTCATGGACTCCTGGGCAGAAAACATGACAGAACACACGGTAAAAACAGAAAAAGGACAAGGATTCAGAGGCCCTGTCCCTCAGATGCATTTCCGGCATCACAGCGGTCAATTCACCAATAGCAACAGCAATGTTGCGTTACGCGGCTCCGAGGCTTTGGCGCTGGAGGCTTTTACTTACAGAATCGACGACCAACCTGGATGCCTCCCTCAGGTACTAGGACGCTCGTGAGCACTCCAAGCAGCAAAACCGGTATCGGCGGCAAGGCGGCCAGCCTCACTCACTTCTCGCCGAGCCACAGCACTAGGTGGAAAAGGGGGCCAAAAACAACAAAAAGAAAAAAAAAAAAAAAAAAGGGATGGCACAGAATCCCTGCACACAAGCACCCCTATGTTTTCCACAGCACACTCTGGCTATCTCGCCACGGAGTCACTCAGCACGGCTCGGCTCGCCAACATCCACGTCCGAGAGTTGTCAGAATAAAGGACCCAGTCTCCAGCCTCAAGCCTCAAGCCGCACCTCACGTGATACGCAAGACGTACTGACGATCTGCACGTCTCCACCGAGAGGCCGCTTCCGAAGCAAAAAAAAGCCTTAAAAGAGCACCAGAGAAGGAGGTGGGACCTTCTCCTGTCAAACTTACTCTGTAAATCCCATAACGCTTGTCAGTGGTCTGGACCTTGCCATGTTTCACAGCTTGGCAAGGTAAACTATTCTCAAGGCTTTGGTGTACCTGGACAGGTTGCCATGCTGTTTCCTAGGAACAGTGTGGAGGATTTTACCATGAGGGATACAATTGGTGCCCTGCTTATGGCTATAGAGTTGGTGCCAGAGAAATCTGTGTGTCTCCCTGCCTGTGCCAATTATACAAAATTGGATGGCCTTAAACAGCCTCTGTCTCAACGATGAGAAAATGGAGATTCTCATCGTGGGTTCCTCAACCAAAATCAATTCTCTCCATGCCGACTACAGCTCTATTAACATTGACCGTACCCCCATACCTGTTCTGAAACAGGTTAAAACCTTAGGGGTATACTTAGACACTAACCTAACTATGATTAATCACACCAATGCATTAGCTTCATCCACCTCCTACACCGCCAAACTTATAGCCCAAAGCCGTCAATTCCTCATACCAATAATTGCATCACGCTAACAAGGGCTTTAATACTTTCGACACTGGATTATTGTAATGTACTCTTTTTAGGCACCTTCAGCGCCAATTAAGCTAAACTTCAACTCATCCAAAAAAAAAGCCCTACGCCCAGCCCCAGGATTGAACAACTCAGACGACATCTCTCAGGGAGGTCCACTGATTACCCATCAAGGCCAGAATCCTTTACAAAACACTATGCCTTACTCACAAATGTCTTGGCAAGAAAGCACCTAGTAACATCAATAATTCAATCACTAAAAAAGAAATGAACAGAACGCTCAGATCCAAATCTAACTTTCTTCTGACTATCCCGCAGTTATAAAAGTTCTAGGGAGGCAGCAGCTTCCCAGTCCTGGTACCCACACACTGGAACACCCTCCCACTAAATATGAAAAATGAAGACTCCTTCCAATGCTTTAAAAAGCTACTAAAAACATAGCTTTTCAATAAATACTAACTCAATGATGGCCAATCATCCATGGAGGAACACTCCTCTTACCCTCAGTCATCATTGAATGCCACAGTCTGATATGCACCAATGTATCCCTGCTGTAATTGTTCCTGTTAAACTGTAATATATTATTCTATTGCTTTTATGAATAATGTTTGAAAAATCTATCTTTAAGATATCTGCAACTACGCCATGATACCTCAGGGTCTGGGCATATAACAAATGAAATAAAAAACAAAAAAAAAATATAAAAATAAAGCAGCCCTTCTAATGGCTTCCGTGAGGGTGACCTAGTGTCCCCTCACCTGACCCCACATCAATGTCACACACCCACGACTTGCGCACCCTCGCCCCTCGCTTGGCTCCCACTTACATGTCAACATCCAGTGTCCTGGCACCTGTACCCGGGCTGGCGTTGGTCCTTCCGGCATTGGATGCCTCATTCTGGCACCGGGTGCTGCATCACCATGGGCGCCACCATTTTCATCCTATCGCGCATGCGTCGGGGCCCAGCTCCCGTATTTCGCAAATGGGCGGTATGGCGGCAATGGCACTGGCTGGCAGAATCTGCCAATCAGTCTCAGGAAAGCCTTGCTTTCATACTGCGGGCTGGTTTATGGTCATTCCATCGAATTCCTTGCATCTAAAGTTTTTCATCTAAACAATTTGCATGGAATACATGGGAAAACCCTGTATTTTACCCTTTAAAATCCTCTGGAACAAAAATTAACACTTTACCCCCCAAAAACACGCATTCGATACACATTTTTTAGATGGAAACATTTAGATGGAATGGAATTAGATGCAATGATCAGATAACCTGCGGGCTTATTTATGCCTGTGGGTACAGCTGTACAGCACATCTTATTGCACACCTGCAAGTACCTAGGTTCCTGTGGTTCCTTGTTCTGGTTCCCTGCCCTCCCTCTCTGCCAGCTGTTCCTGTCTGCCTTATTGCCTCCTTGCCTTGCTGCCTCTTTGTCTATTGCCTCTTCTCTTGCTGTCTCCTTGCCTCCCTTCTGCCAGCCTGTGTCCTCTGCTTGGTTTACCTGTCTTCATACCCCTCTGTCAGTGTTTGCACTGTCCTCTCACCACGAAAATAAAGGGGAGGTTTTACGTGGTGTGGGGAGTTGGGTTGACAAACCTAGGTACCAGATCCCTGGGGTTTTGGTCAAGCCGATTTCCTGCATCACCACAGCAACACATCTGGATACGCTGCAATGGATCACCACACCAAATCATGCATGAAACTTCAGCGGGACTTCACCCTTGACAAGCAGCACGGTGAGCTGTAGAGTTTGCTGAAGCAATCTCCCTTGTTGTTCTCACTGACACCACTTATAACAGATTGGTGCAATCAGAACAAAGAAGAGGTTCTGACAGTTGGTGTGAGATCCACCCTGTGTTGGAACAAAGAGTGTTTGAGCTCTCCAGATGTCAAGAGTCCAGTTCTGAGGATCTGGAAGGAAATACAGGTAAACCCAGTTTTGGATTCTGTATGGACACTAGAGCTCTGTGTTCTGTCCCCAAGACAGATGCACACTGTCCACCAGGATGTGAAAACCTGGTGGCTCAGCTCTGTACTGAGAAATACAGTAGCAGTTCCGATTGCTCTGCATGATATGGATATATATCCCTGTCAGTCTATGCTGAGGAGGAGACAGCATATGTGGCCTTTTCAGAGCCTTACTTTAGTGCATGGACTTCTGGATTGGTGGCTGCAACTGACACCTGTCAAATGAGCTTAGCCCCTGTCCTGAATGGGAAAGTGGATCTCAGCAATACATGTCTGGATGACATTGACATGGCAGATTCAACCCCCACTTGGAAGGAACTAGGTCCGACTCAAGAGATTGGGTGTCAGGACTTTCATCAGGCCATCTTGTTCAGGGAGACAACCAAGTGGCAAACTCAACAGGAGCCATTGGCTTTCCTCAAGCATGAAGTTGGTGTACGTGGGAACAAGATGCAACCTCCTGTCAGTGAAATACTTCATGTACAGAACAACTGGGCAACCCCCGCTGCCCAAGCACAAATGAGGACCTTCCTGGGCCTCACTGGGAAACACAGGAGCAAAGTGGCAGCCTATAGTAATATTGCCCTCCCTCTGACTGCCCTCATTACTCATATGGGATCGAAAGAGTTCTTATGGACCACTGAGTGTGAAAAGGCCTTCACTGGCCTCAAAGAATCCTTAGGTCAGGTCCCTTGTTTAAGGGCACCTGAATGAGAGAGACCTTTCATAGTGCAGGCAGATGTCTATGGGACCGGGATAGTTGGAAAATGGTCACAGCTTAATGAAAAAGGTAAGGAACCACCTATATGTCGAGTCAGCTACCAGTTTAGGAGTGGAAACCTCAGTTGGACCGAGGTGGAGAAGAGTTGTTTTTCCATTGTATGGTGCCTTAGGAAGTTGAGATCCTGCCTCCATGGCACTCACTTCACTGTGTGTGCTCACCCTAAGTCTTTGAAGTGGTTGATGGATATTAAGGGAGAGAATCCAAAGTGGCTCAGGTGGGTCTTGCTCGGTGTGTAAATTCACCAAGAAAATACAAACATTTAACATCGGCACCAGACGGTGGGTCTTAAATAACTTATCTAACTGTAAGAGCAGCCAAGACATATACTATATCGAATGCCCCTGTGGCCTTCGGTATGTGGGACAAACCATGCGTAGCGTAGGTACCCATATCTCAGAGCACCGCTCCAGGATCCGGTGCAAGAACATTACCTCCCCATTGGTTTCACATTTTCTGGCCAATCATCATACTCCGGATGATAGTTTTTGGTGGGTCCTTGATAGGATCCAGACTGGTCAGAATATACAAAATAGACTCCTGGAGTTGGAAAAAAGATGGGTCTACAGACTTGATTCCTTGGAACACGGACTTAATGAATAATCTCCATCTTAAAATAATTTCCAATGATGCATCTGTACACCTTTTGAACCACCCGAGCTCTGCACCACAATGCATCTCCCAGACCAGGGACTTTCTTTGTTCACACACTAGGGTCCCTTGTGTTTCCTGACTCAGACTCATGTCCCACCCCCCTTCCTACTTTTGGCCACAGGTGCCTGCAACACACATTATTCTATGACTCACTTAGGGTCATCAAGGAGCCTGCCATTCCTCTGCCTCCCAGGCTTGCACAACACTTTACACTTGCAGCCCAATGGATTTGTCCAGACATTATCCGTGGCTCTGGGTTCATACACTCTATTATATCCACTTACCATTGAATTACATTTGGACTCGTCCAGCCACACACACTTTTAACTATGGACGACATTACTACACACCACGACACTCACCACCACTAGCTAAACACCAGGTGACAAGTACTTACTAGAGGGAAGCCACCCACATACACCGACTATTGGGGCACAGTGGTTTTTTCACCTCGACCTTTTAGGAACCAATGACCCTCTTACATGGGACGTTTCTGTTGGTTCCTCCGGCATTCCGGACCTCTCCCTGCGGGTTGAGAGCTTTCCTCAACTGCACTGCGAGCAGCAGGCGGCTCGGGCAGGCGATCGATTACCCTTTCCACGGGTTGTCAGCAACTATCTAGGACCGACATTTCTACGTGTCCTTCGCTTCCCTTCTCACTTTCTTACTATTGGCTGGTTGGGACACACACCCACCTGTCACTCCTTTACTTGGAGGTATCCCATCGGGTACCTCGTACACTGCAGGCACCACCCTACGTGCTGCAGCCGAACGCGCAACACGGTTGCCATAACAACCGGTCCTCTTGCTTTTCTTTCACTGCGGCTTCAGCCTGCATTCGCAACGTAGCTTTCAACGAGGGACGATCACAGCGGACACACCTCTTCCCCTCGCTCAGACTCAGAGCCACTGGCAGCGTAGCTTCATTCTCCGGACTCACAGGTAACATTACACAGCTCTTGTTACCAACGCTACTGACACTGTGTACAGCCGTACACATCCACCGTTTGTTTTACATACGGGCACGTATTTCTGCTCGTCATTCACTTTTTCCTTGGTTTATCTGCCGGCTTCCCTTTCAGTATCACTCACTGGGACGCCTGTGTGGGGACGTACAACTTGATGTTCCCACAGCCCATATATTACAATACTGGGTTTCAGAAGTCATTTTATCTGTTCAGACGGATACCTGCTCTTCCTCTACAAGTCCACCCACGAGAGGACACCCCTCAGGTAATCTCCCTGCTATTCTGTTCCCTCACCTATGGTAGCCTACCACCTCATGTGGCTTTTCCATGATTTCATACATATACACGGTCACATCTCTCTTTCAGGTTCCACGCAGCCTGCATGTCTGATGATGATGACAACTGTACCACATGAGTTTTCCAAGCTCTCCCTCACTCCTACACATGGGAACGAGTGAACACTCCAGATACATTCTCAAACTGCCTACCCCTTTACGGCTCCAATTTTATATCACTTGTTAGAGGTAAGTGATTTCTTGCCTACCATGCCTGTCCTGCCTCTCTCACCTTGATTGTGGTTTTCGGACCCGTGGGTCTGTACATGGACCCATGCGCTGCTCTCCCAAAGGGGACCCATGCCATTATCTTTCACTTTCCAGGGGGGGACCAATCGGCATTGCACCAGAGGACTCCGTACCTTTAAGGAATTTTGACTTGGCCAGGAGACATATTGCAGACATGACCATGTTCAGTGTTCTGCACCAAGACTATTGCATTTTGCTTGCATGCATATTCTAGTGTATAGATTATTCCTCACTCCTTGTTGAATCCACCTTTTTATCTCTTTGATTATTTACTCTCTTTTTCTCTCTATCTAATCTTTTCTCCCCTTTCATAAACACAGGGTACTGCTATCTACTGCCCTCATGAAGGCGGAGTACTTTCCTCAGCTGTGAAGAGTATCTCTCTACTGACTTTGTTCCGCCGAAACGTATTGTTATTTCAGAGAGGAATGAGGTCCTCCACAGAATATTTTGCCAGTTAGGACCTCTCTCTCTGTGTGGCACCATCCACTGATGGACAAGGACACTTCTTCCTGAAGCTCCTTCAACCCGTTTGTCTGTTCCCCCTGATGCGTTCGCAGACCCAATCCCAATACACAATAATTTCAATTTTGGGATCTTACTGTAATTCTAAAACAATACTTGTTACTTGCTTAACTGTTGAATTCTTAGCAAGAACACTGTTACCACTAGTGCAATTGATTTCCAATTTAACCCTTTTTCTTCGTTTTGGTTTAAATAGAGCACCAAAGTGACAAACAACTACTTTCTGTTAATGCTCAGATTTGTTATATCTTTTTTTTTCCTTCATGTATTGTTCTTTATTTATTTTTTGAAGTACTCCTTATTCAATTTTTGAATGTGTAAATTATGTTATTGATTATATATGTTTCTACATGTTTGATTTTACTACATGCACCACCTTTTTGATATAAAGTTTCATTTCAATTTCAATCATCTTTCATGTTTTCTTTGAAGGAGTGTCTTAATACACACAACTGCATGTAACATTCATAACCTGTGTGGTTATATGGGCTTGGACGAGGTGAATGGTTCTAATTCATTTATACTTCACATGGGCCAACCCTTGATGTACCAGTACCCTTGTTTTGTCGTGAATTCAGGTGGTTCATGAGTCTTCAGGCCTTGAACTTCACTATTGGGTATAGTCCAGATCCCAAAGGTAGCAATTTTGATGCACTGTCCAACAGGGACAACCGACTGGAACAGAGGACCCTTCCATGGTGGGTTAGTTCCCCCTGTCCCTTGGTCTGGGGTGTGGTGGGGCATGTGTTAGGAAAGATTTCTCTTTTCTGCACCTTTCCTTCCATCTTTATGAAAAACCCAAACTTTTTGTTTTTATTTTTTTAATCTGACCTGTACTTTTTGCAGTGCATTGAAGCATTAAGCTTCACTACACTGGCTTTTGCTCATATGTTATGGAGAAACTGATATGTCATTCAGGCTGTCAGTACTGGGAGACCTTGTTTCCCATAGTTATGTTACAGTGTTGCTACTTTTGGTTACTTTGTATCACTTGTGGTAACTTGTATCATTGTGCAATGCAGGGCACACGTTTTGTTTTGCCCTAGACTAACACTCAGAGGATTTTTTTGCTTACTCTAGGTGTGCTGAAAGGATAAGCGGGTAGCAGCAGTGACTTTTCCCCATTTTTGGGGACTTTTCATTTTAGCTTTACCAAGTTTACCGCATTTGGCTACTAACTGTGGCTACTAGTCAAACATTGCTGTGCTGCAAGATTTTTCACTTGTCCTTTTAGCCATCTTGTCTTTTAGGCTTCTTCCTGGCCCTTCCTGGGACTTCCATTGCCCAGGAAAGCAGAAGCTTTTGGCGAGCCACTGAAGGGCTGTGTGTGTTTGCTGGCAGGATGTGGGCTGGAACTTCCTGGTCCCAATCCCCAAACTGGTTACAGTGTGTCTGAGTCATATTCATGAGTTTTCCCGCTAGTGTTCCTGATTGGACCATAGCTGGTGTGTGTGTGTGGGGGGGAGGGGGGGTAGTCCTTTCATTGGCTAGTGAGGGCAGCAGCTCTTACCTGGCTTTTAGGATAAGAAGAGGACCCCTGCACCCATTCCTCAGAGATCCTGAGGGAGCCAAGAATACTATCCAGCTGCAAGTCCTGCGAAGAAACCAGTGCCGGAATTATCAAAATGGCTGCAGTAAATCTGGGTGTGCCAAAACCTATGCAAATTACACTTTGAAACACGAAAAGATGGCTGCCAAATCTACCTTGCCTGTTGTCAGTGGTGGAACGGAGACCGCACTGCTGAAATGTGTCACTGGGCTGCCCACCAATTAAAAATGGAAACTGCATGAAAGGCAGTGCTTTACTGAAAGAAACCGAGAAATTGTTCTTAAATCCCTTTTTCTCGGTTGCTGAAACTACAGAATGCCCGTCCAAAACACCATAAAACATCCAATATCCTTGCTGGGTGTTACCCGTCACTTCATTTAAGAAATCATTATGAACATACAATGTCATGAAAAGGGGAATCTGTCATTAAAATATTCACAGCAAAAATGTGCCTGCCTGTGAAATCTGTCAAAATATGGGCGCAGTACCAGCGGCCGCCTGTATGACATCTGTCAGTAGTTTGCATCAGAAGTTTAAACTTGTGCAATTGAAATCAAATGTCTGGAAACTAAGTGACCTGTTAGTAAGAGGAACCTAGGTTGTAACTATTTAATTTCCATGGTTTAGAAGCTGGAATAAAAGTTCTAGTTGCTTGTTTGAAAATTGCAAGTTTGTTTTAAACCAAGAAAAATGTAATAAAATGACATTGCATTTAAGCTGAACTCAAAGCCACCAAACAAGTTCCACAGCTTCCCACAACAAAAGACATCTCCCTTCTGCTTCCCACCAAGGCCAGGAAATCACACCTTTGTGAGAATTAGATCAGGGGAGGAGATCTTGGGCTGCAGCAGAAGGGGACAATGGACTTTCTCTGGCTGAAAGGATATGCAGATTGTGAAGTGTCAAAAATGGCCTCTCCCAGAAGGAAGGGGGTGGATTGCTTCATAGCTGCCAGGAGGAAAAGGAGGCGGAGACAGACAAGCATTTGTGGATTCACAAGCACAGAAAGCATATTTTTAAAAAGACTGATAAATGACTGTGCAAATTTGTAAACATTATAGAATTAACAGCATAGTTAATGTGATTTTTAGGTGCACATTTTAAGAGATGCCAGAACTCTGTGAGATGTTCTAGGAAGGCCCACTGAAAATTCTGGTTTTGCAGCAAACATATTTATGTCAGAAGCATGAAACTTCACATGCTTATGCCCATATACAATGCGCACAATTGTACACATTTTTGGATAAATTAGATATTGTGTTCCGGACAAAAAGTGTGAAATTCTGTAAAATCCAGACCCAAGATCCTACAGCGATGGGGCTTGGAAGAGTATTTGCTCCACAAAATATGTGATCTATCTATGTTATTGTTCTAAACATTGCACACATGTAAATATGTATTATACAAAAAGTAGATGTTATGTTCAAAAGGCAAGGGGAGGATGTTCTGAATCATAAAACCACATCATCATGGTGACACCCTGTTTTCTCCTCCAATCAAGGGAGAGAGGAGACTCTAACCTATAGCCTGCCAAGGGGGTGTACTTAGGATAATTCAGCAAACACATCCCTTTATCTAATGCATAAATAGAGACAGCTGAGGACTTAGAAAGACAGACAGATCCACCCACCATCCCGATCTTGGCGAAGCACCCTGAAGGCAGTCGATCCATATTCCTTGCTCCAGAATCCAGAAACTTTGCAAGCAGAAAGGCTCATTGCATAGCTGAACCACTTTCAGCTGGGCCATAACTTCCAGAACCCATTCCACAAACTTAAAGGGGAAACAAAAGAAACAGCCAGGCTGTGCTGTAGCTGCTTGGCTGCCAGATAATTATCTTCATAACCAACAAGGGTAGATTAAACCCAATTTGTGCTGTGCTGTGCTGTGCTGTGACCAGAAAGCCATTGCAGATCCAGTCCAGTCATGCTGTGCCATGTAGACCAGAGCGCCTTGCTGTCCAGTCCTGCTGTGCGGTGTCCAGAGCGCCTTGCTGATCACTGACCCCGTCCAGTCCGGTGTGCACAGCAGTCTGTCCCAGAACCAGATCCCTGATCGTTCTATTTAAAACATTTGTAGTGAGTATCCATAGTATAGGATTGTCACTAGCCTATGTACTCTCCATAGCAATCCCTATCCAAATCCATCCTATCTTATAGTCAGAACTGCATCGTTAGAAATATTTTTGAATTGCCTGAACTTTCTATCTTATCCCTATTATCTTCATTCTGTAAAAGTATTGTTAAATAAATATTCTTGCGCTGATATATTTCATCTGCAGAAGGCAAGCTCCTCGGCAGGCAAAAACTTGATCCAAAGGCACCCTGTTCTAGCGGCTGTGCTTCCGTGTGGTATTTGCTTCTTCATAGTTATTCCATAGTGTAAGGAAATCCTGTTTGTCTTTTAAAAGCGCTTCTCTGTTTCCCATTTTTTCGCCTATCACAGAAAAATTACCTCCACGAAAACGTCCATAACTTCTTCAAATTTCATGCTAGAAACAAAATTTTAATGTTTGCTTGTAGCTAACATTCTCAGATTTCTACCACATCTCTAATCCATATTGTTTTTCCGCAATCACGATTACCGCACACGGAAAAATTTGCCACAACTTTTCGTTTTGGTAAAATCTATCACGTGTAAAACAGCTTTCAATTGCACCCGACCTCAAATTAAGTTTTCACATTGCTTATTACTCTCAAATCATTGCTACTGTTTGTCTGCAACCAAACAAAACAGCTCCCATTAGAATTTAAACAATTTCAGTGAATTAAACCAGATTTCGTGTTTTACCCAATCCATTCAAAGACAACTTTAAAACCATTTTGAAGTTTGCCCATTAGTTCTGTTTCTCTCTTGTGTTTGCTGGGGGGAATTTGGGATTGATACTTGTCTTTGAATTCTGCATTCCTGAAACCTGCTCTCTCTCTTTCTATTTCTTCATATTGCATATTGGGGGGATTGAGGGGTGTGCAGGGGGAAATAGTAACCACACTGCTATTTGATTTGAATATACACCCAAAAGTTTTATTTCTGTGCTGCATTGTTTTTGCTCATCATTTCTCCTTGTGATTAAAGAGATTGCTTAGTGTGAGATCACCTCATTGGTGGTTATTGTATCCCCATTCAAATAGTGTGATTATATTGTGAATATATAGTTTAACTTTGCAAACCAGCCTGATTCCTGGTTCATTGTGACCGGGGGGGTCCCAAGAGAGGGGCGTGATATAAGTGGTACATCCTTCAGCATAAAAGAACTTTTAGACACAAATAAATAAATAAGGATTTCAGTTGTGCATTACACGCTAGGCATTGATTTAGGTGAAGTGCCTGATTGAAATCACTTACAGATGGGGGGTTGTCACGAGATTTCTGAATTAGACATACCACTTGTGACAGCTTAATACAGAGTGCTAACTGACGGGGTACATAAGCCCTGATGGGCTACCACACTGTGTTACACTGTGAAAAGCACCCTTCAATAGGAACGATCTAAGGAATTGGTCTGTTTAGCAAAAAAAGAATAACTCCTGTAAGTCAGAAAGCAAATTAATATTTCCGGAATGGCGACCCCAGTAGAAGTTAATATGGCAAAGGAACACCTACTGCACACATTATTTGTCAGGGGTGAATGGACAGAGCAGGATCAGAATGTTTGGTTGCAGGAAATCAAAGAACAAGCCACTGCCACAGGATTAGAAACGTGGCAGGATAAGGGCCCATTACACATGGCACTTAGTGAATTGTATATGGCCCCTAAGGTAAAAGAAGAGCAAAGTAAAATTGCCAAAATAGCGGCATATCTGTACCTCCACATTGGAGCAATACAGGAAAAATATGCCGTAAACCTAGATCTAGCAAACAGGCAACTACAATCATTAGAAAAAGCCCAAACTGATCTGGACTCTGCAGAGCAAAGGGTACAAAAGAGCCAAGAAACAGAGAATGAAATCAGACAGTACCTAATAAAAGTAAAAGGAGATCTGGATATCCTGCAGCAGGAGAAGGTAGAGCAGGATACCAAAGTACTGGCACTGCAAAAAGAGGGCCAAGAAAGTTTGGACTCTCTACTACAGAGCCAACAAAAGTTAGAACAACAGTTGACCTTTAACAGAGAATGCACAGAGAAATAGTCACCCTGCAAAACCGCCTAGACCAAGTAAAAGAAGAAAATAATAAATTAATTTGCAAAGACCTTGACACCCAGACAGAATTTGATGAAGAGCGCCAGAAAGCTTGTGCATTCAAAAAACAAAGGGATGACCTGGCTGCACAGAGGGGTACCATCATTCAGGAAAGGGATGCCATATGCCAGGAAGCCAACTATTTAAAAAAACGAGGTGGAGGAAAATCACATGGCCCTTCAGGGACTGGGTGAGCTCCAAAAAGACTACGAAAAACTTTTAGAGCACACCAGGAGGGTGGAAGATGCTCTAGCATGCAATGACCAGGCCAGTAAGGATCAGACTCAGGAGGTGACCCTCCTGCAGCAAAAATTGGCCCAATACTCCACAAATAGACAGGAAATGCAGAGAGAAAATGAGGCTCTCTGTGAGAAAAATGACGGGCTACATAAACAGGTGGCCATGCAGGAACAATTAATAGAGACCGGTAAGGCCTAGATAGAAGAACAAAAGGGTCAGATTCTTGCATGGCAACAGGGAGAAGGGCCTGAGAGAGATGAGGTCCGCTGGGAGAAGGAAACGCCTGAGCATAACCTCAGGAACCCGGGCACCAGAGACTTTCACCTCTGAAACTCCATGGACTCTGCCACCCCCATGTTCACTGGCTCACATGAGCCAGGGGCCACGGGGATGGTAGACTTCAACCCAATGAGAAATATGGGGCTCCTAGATCAGCACCTCCCAGGAATGGATGGGCAGGCATCTATGTATAGGTTTCCAAGTACTAGGGCCATCTTCTCTGATCAGGGAGACTCCAATGAGGGGAGAATCAGAGAAATGGACTCTCAGAAATATAACTTACCCAGAGATCCGATGGTAAAATTTGGTGGGGAACTCCATGAGAGTAGGCTCACTAAGGGCCTCCTGAAGACCTCTTCCCAGCTAGGACAGTGGGGGGGTATCCAGCCAATCCTTGGAGCAAGGAAGAATCAGAAGACTCCTCTTAGCGCCACAAGACTCAAGAAACTAGGCCCCCACATTCTGCCAGCCATTCCCAAGCTTGCAGAATCCGGGAAAGCCTGAAAGACCAGACAGCCACCTTTGGCAGCAGTGCCTCTGAGTCAGAGGATGAGTGGACCAGGGTGACCCGAACCAAGAAAGCCAACAAGGTCAAGAGGGCCTTGCTTAAGGATCCCCTGAAACAAATAAAAGCCTTTAGGAGCGTCATCACGCCCTACCACATGAATGCAAAGTATTCGGTTTGGGAATGCCTGGAGCTATTTGAACAGATGATGGACACTTTCCATCTGAAGGACAGCCAAAGCTGTATTCAGTATGTCAAGTGGGCATTTTCTCCCGAGTACTCTAGCTTCTTTGCGGGGCTAGAGGATCAGAATCATTCTAGGTGGTCCACCTATAGGGTGGCCATCCTGAAACACTTTTCCATCCATAGGAATCCGCAGGAGGCTCGCAAGGCAGCCTATAACTTACAATGTGGGGAAGATCAGGCCCCACAAGAATTTGTTCAAGAGTAAAACGTGCCTTTTTTACGCAGACCAGTAGAAGGGTGCGCACTGACAGCAAAGAATTTGTAAATACTTTCTTTCATGCTCTCCCTAATTATAACATGACCCAGCTAGTGAGGGACTTTCACGAGAAAAGATCACTAGACTTGGTCATTGAACAAGCCACATGCATTTATGAGGTGCAAAAGCCAGTGGAAAATAGAAATAGGGGAAAAAGCCCCAAACAACCAACACCCCTGCTGCTGCTAAAGTGGCGGAGGTGATGGTTGCCCCCCTTTTAGATTTAGAGATGGGGGGGCCTAAAAACCTTCCCGCACAGAATCAAAATGACCCCAAACCCAGAAGGCCCTCGGGCCAATCACAAACAGGGAGCCAGGGAGGCAACCCCACAAATGGGACCCCTAACTCCCCTGACTTTATCAGCCCACGCTACAAGGGCAATAGACCAATCCTGGGTTATGTGTGGACTGCTCCAGCCCAAGGGGGGGGATCCAACCAGATAGCAGCTAACCCAGGGAACTTCCCTCCTAACTTTCCCCAGGAGGGCAGTAATCCCCCAAATACCGGACAAATTTTCCTTCGTAGGTACCTGCAACATTTCAAACCCCAAAACACTCCATCCTTCTTAGCCCACTTTCCTGAGCCCAGACAGCCCAAACCGGGAGAAGGGAGGCCAAGGGTGGAGGGGTACCTAAACTTCCCTAACCCGGGGTATTTTGTGAGAAGGGACAGCTACCTTTCCCGGGTTCAACCCAGGGGAGAAATGAGGACCCCGTACCAGCCAGAGCGGGTGTCCCAACTAGAGCGCCAGGTCCAGAACATGGCACAGGATCTGGGTCGTATGCTGAGGGCTCAACAGAACCCTCAGATGAGCATGGCGGCACAGAATGTCTCAAATCCAGGCCCTTGTGCTCCAGAGCAATGAAGGAGGAAGAACCCCGACAACCCACCAGTTCCCAGGGAGGAGGCACAGGGGGAAGGATGGTGTCAAGCCTTGGAGGAAGCTTCCTTCCCCACTTGTGAAAAGCCCCTGAAAACCCCAGAACCGGTACCAAAATCTCCTGCCCCCGAAAGTCTGCCACCCAAGGAGCAGAGGGGGGGTAGGAGAAATAAAGTGCCCTAAAAGACCCTTTTTGAGCAGGAGGTACAAATCTTCCAGTTTGAAGGAGAGGGATCCTCAGAGGAACCTGGGAGAAGGATCTTCTCCTTCAGGGATGGGGGAACTCCGACGAAAGAAAAATAGGTCCCAAAGGATCCAAATCTAGACTGGGTAGATGTGGGGACCGAGCTGAACCCGCCCATCATCACTACTCAGAATAACCTCTACGAAAATCCCCTGGTTCAAACCCATCCTGGTGACTGCCTCCAAAAAGGGGGGGCGGCCCAGAATCAGAACCAGGGAAACCTAAAACTTCCCCTATATCTAGCTGTCAGCTTTTTCTTTCAGATTCCCGGACTCCAAACAGAATTCTGCCCAAATCACCTCTTCGTTGGTATCCAAAACCAAGAAACTAACCCACCAGTTGTCCAAAAATGTACATTATCTTTGCCCCCTTGAGGAAAAGGAGGGAAGATTCTATGCCCCGGTCCAAAAACAGGGGCAGTGTATATAATTTTGGCACTGGTGGACACTGGATCCCAAGCTACCCTTCTGTCAAAAAGGGCCTTTGATCAACTGAATGCGGGAAAGAGCGAGAAATACCAAATTCCTCTCACCCCATGGACAACTTCAGAATTTCGATAGGAAGGAAATTCCCGTCAAGGGGACTGTGGATTTGAACATTAAAATTGGGCGACACAAGTTGAAGCACCCGGTCATAGTTGTGACTCCAGAGGGCACCCCTTGTTTACTAGGGAATGACATCCTGGGTAGGTTCTCTCCCCTCAAAGATTGTGTAAACAAGGTCCTCTGGACCCAGACTAACCGACCAATAAAATTCAAACACAGTGTCAACCATGTTAGTTTAAACGGCACATGCCACATGGTTGAACAAAAACCTGACCAAATAGAATTTCACTTCAAGAATAATCAAATTCCAGACTTGACAGTAATTGCAGTAGGACAACAAATTGGTGATGGGGGGTCCTCTCTATTTCTGAAAATCAACCTTCCTTCCAGTCTAAGGTGGCATTCCACACTGGAAGGAAACACTCTGAAATTCTTTACAAACTCACAATCAGAAAATCCCACTCCTATAGTCCAGAAGATGAGAAATCAGCTCAAAGCTTGGCTGATATTCAGAAAATAGGAGAGCAGTTGTTCATCCCTATTCAGTTAAATGAAGGGAAGGACCCTGTTCTTGCCTGAGTATGTGTGAACAACGGTAAGAGCTTCATCAGCGAAGCCATGTTCCGCAAACTCCCAAAAGATCCAGTCATTCCCACATTTAAACTGTTGGACAAATGGGAAATGGACCTGGAAGCAGCCAATTCCTAACATCTCCTGCCTGGCAGGTGTATGCTCAAAATTTCCATAGGCAACAAGAGCCTAGCCCATAATTGTTGGGTTGTGCGAGATGTCCCTGCTACATTTTACTTAGGCAGTGACATTCTCAATCGCTTTGCCATTAGTTTGGACCTAATAAACTTCAAAGACTGGTCCGGATTAGCTGGTAATCCCATGAACTTTGATGACCCAGAGAAAGCATTTAGGTCATCTCAACTGCTGCCTTATGCAGTTGAAATTCAGATTGGAGAGGAAGTCACCATCCCAGAAAGGACCCGACAATTCTCACTGGAAATGAAAATTAAAAGAGGACAGAAATTGAAAAACCATGACACCTATATTCATGTTAATGCTTATTTCCAACAGCAAGGGTTTGGGGTAAACCCAACACCAATAGTCAACCTAGAACACAACACCATTCCAATAGAGGTGGATAACAGCAACTTAAAGAGTATCACTCTAGCCGCAGGCACCATTATTGGAATGGCGGTTGATGACCAACATTTTTCCATAGATTTAGGTAATGAACTGTTAGGACCAATCCCCAAGAACTGTCTTGACAGTGATAGCGATGATGACGCAACACCAGACAGGATCTTCACCCGGCATGGGGGTAATTTCCTGGTGAATACTTCCTGCCCTTATGGTAAGGAAGATGTGAAATGTGACTTCAGGAGGGATGAGGTGATCTTCCAAGTCCACGAGGACTGCCTTCCCCAACTAAAGCCATCAGTCCAAATCAACACTTTGAACAGGGACTTCTCCACCCAGCTGGAGGAGGCTGCTGAGATAGCAAAACCGGAAGTCTTTCCAGGCTTCAGGCAGATGGTTGAAGAGAGAGTCAACCTAGCCGATGCCTGTGAGACTCTAGAGCAGAAGCAAAAATTGAAACAAGTTTTCTTAGATTTTCAAGATCTCTTTGCGGTGGACTCATATGACTGTGGTCGCACTGACATCCACGCAACAACAATTCCCATGGACCCTGGCATGACTCCAGTGTTGTGAAGCAATATCGCTTGACTCTCGCAACAATGGAGTCCCTTACTGAAATAATTAAGAACCTTGAGTCCCGTGGGATAATTCGTCCAGTCCACAGCACCTTCAATAATCCGGTGCTGGGGATTTTGAAACCATACGGCCAGTGGAGACTGTGTGCTGACCTTAGGGAGCTCAACAAACAGGTCCATACTTCCCAATGGCCTCTTCCCTACATTGACCAAGGGCTGGCCCAGATCCAGGGGTCAATGGTATTCACTGCCATTGACCCGACCAATGGGTACTGGACTGTACCTGTCAGTAGGGAGAACCAATACAAGCTGGCCTTTACCTTTGGGGGGCAGCAGTACACATGGACCCGGACTCCCTTTGGATACATCAACTCCGGCAATGAATTTAAAAATGTTCTACACAAGGCCATGCCTGACCTGGGTGAAAGGGGTAAACTGGCCTGTGTATATGATGTTTTAGTCAAAAGCTCAACTATGGAGGAACACGTAGCAGAGATCTGTTGTGTTCTGACACAGTTGAGGGCTGCCGGAGCAAAACTCTCCTTTCAAAGGGCACAGTGGTGCAGACCCCGTGTCAATTTCTTGGGGCATAAGATTACTCCTCAGGGTCTCTGTCCCCAGGAAAAGAAAGTGGAAGCACTCCAGAAATTAAAAGACTGCACAACTCTGCAGGAACTAAGGAGCCTCCTTGGATCGACTAATTAAAGCAGAAAGTTCACTGAGGATTACGCAGAGATCACAAGACCCCTGATACATCTTTTGAAGGGGGGGCAAGTGGGAATGGGGTCCATAACAAGCTGAGGCAGTAAGACAACTCAAAAGAAGCCTCTCACAAGCGCATTGCCTAGCTTACCCTGTCAAAAACAAGGAGTTCTTCTTGGAGATAGGGTTCTCAAATACATGCTTGACTGCAGTATTATATCAAAAGCATGACAAGGTCAATAAAGTAATCTCATATGTGAGTAAAATGTTATCCTCTGTGAAGGAAAAATTGAACGATTGTGAGAAGGCACTCCTGGCAACGGTGTGGGCATTGAAGAATTACCGCCCATTTATCCAGTGGGAACACATAATAGTTGAGACTCTACACCAGCCTCTGCAATATCTCCAAAGTGACCGAATCTGGGCCGGAAATATGAGTAATTCCCAAATTACTTCCTGGATTCTGTCAATGCAAGGCTTTCGTGTGGAGATCAGATATGGCCAAAACAAGAAGAGTCCCCTCACGCAAGGTCTGGCCGACTTGCATGATTGTGCCAGAGAAAACTGTCTTGAGGACGAAAGTCTTAAAATCAAAGACAACATGGAGGCATACCTTAATTCCCCACACAAAGTCTATGAAGATGACCAGTGTGAGGGAATGCCCACTGTCTATGTGGATGGGTGCTCCTACCATGTTGACAACAATGGGGAAAAAGAACTTGTGGCCTGCTGAGGGAATGCATGGGTGAATGATGCCCCAGAAACCTCCACTGGGTACAAAATTGGTCCCTGAAGTAGTCAAGTGGTAGAGTTGATGGCTGTGCATCAAGCCATCCTCACTGCTGTCCAACTCCATGAACTTGTCATAGATTCAGATTATGTATGGAACAGGTTCGTGGAGCACCTGGTTAACTGGAAAATCAGAGGCATATTATGTGCTAATAATAAACCATTGAGACATGGAAAATTAATTCAAAATATTGATGATCTGGTCACCTCGAATGGGATGACCATCTACTGGAAAAAGATCAAGGCTCATTCTAAAGTAGAAGGACCAGATGAAACTGGAAATGACCTAGCTGATCAGCTGGCCAAAACCGGAGCCATCCAAGGGGATATGCTTGAGATCGAGCCCCTCTTGGGGGAAATCCAGGTCACTGCTATCACTAGGTCCCAGACAAATGCTCACAATGAACTTTCAACTGCACAATGGAGTAAGGAGACCCCAGATGCTGATTTGATTACGGCCCAAAAAGGGGATCCAATAATTGGTAAGTTTTATCAACACATTGAGGACCCTGAGAACTTTCCTCTGACGGATACCGATTACATAGGGAAAGAGGACCTCAGAGTGTTGATGAAATGTCCGAAAATGTTCCGAATCCAAGACGGTTTGTTGGTGAGGAGATCCCTAGCTGGCCATGATCAGTGGGTGGTCCCTACCTCATTCCGAAGCCTGATTCTAAGTCACGCCCATGATGCGGCCACAGCCGGTCATAGGGGATTTCATACAATATTAGAAATCTTAAGAGAGGTTGCATACTGGCCACACATGGGGCAGGACCTCGACCAATACTTGAAGGGGTGTCTTGTGTGTGCACAATTTCAGCCAACATCCCTCATACACCGTGCACCTCTCCATAAGAGGGGGATGACACTGCCTTGGTCAGATTTACAAGTCGATTTTATCGGGCCTGTGATTCGCTCCTCTAGGGGGTACAAGAACATGTTGACCGTGACATGCTTGTTCACTAAATGGGTGGAATGTGTCCCGGTCCCAAATTGCAAGGCAGAAACAGAAGCTGCCCTGATGATCAACCACATATTCTCGTGTTTTGGACTACCCCAAAGGATTGAGTCTGACTGAGATAGTCACTTCACTAGCGAAGTGATGACAAAGATGTGGGAGATACTTGGGGTCAAAAGTAAACTACACCTACTGGCCGGTTAGCCTCTAATGTTGGAGTTGAGAGATACAACAAGACAATTGTGAGCATATTAAAAAAGTTTGTGGCAGATTCTGGGTCCAAATTGGGACATCCGACTACCTCTTGTCCTGGTGGCCATCAGATCTACCCCTTCTTCTGCAACAAAAATGTCACCGTTTGAGCTGATGACTGGACGAAGGATGGTGCTTCCCCAGCATCTACTCTAAAGAACCCAAGAGCAGACCTTGATAAATGCCTCCACAACCCATGAGTATGTTGAGAATCTGAGAAAACACCTTCAACATGCTTTTGCCTATGCTCAGCAGAATCTAGAAAGATCTGCAGACAGTATGAAGACCCACTATGACCTCAAGACAACTAAAAAAGAATACCACGTAGGAGACCAGGTCTACTTATACAATTTCCAAAGGAACCAGGATAAACATTGCAAATGTCTTCCTAGCTGGCGGGGTCCTTTTGAAATTGTAGACCGAAACTCACCAGTCACCTACAAAATCCGTATCCCTAAAGGCAGTTTGGCAAAGGGGGAAGATAAGTGGGTCCACATCAACCAGCTGAAGTGTTGCCATCCTAGGCATACCCTGCAGCAACTAGAGGATTTATCTGGAAACCCAGAGGGGGACATGCCAGATCCCGAGAAATTCCAACTATAAAACTATTCCACCTGTTGAAAATCAGTAATAATTGCACACAGGAAAGAGTGTAAATTATATGTCAAATGTATGCATCTGCCCCACTACATGAATAGTGGTGGGGAAATGTCCACAAACATGCTGCGTTTTGTCTTGTAGCACTGAAACCAAGGATTCCAAGTACCAAGGTGGACCACTTGGGGACCAGGAGGAAAGACCCAAGGGGCCTGGTATCGCTCCATTCTCCAACCTGGAAACGGCGAGGAGAACCTGTCGGTCCAGCACTGAAGGGAGAAGCAGACTAATTTTCCATTTGGACCAAACAAAAAGAATGACATCCTAATCTCCTGACTTCCCCTTGACGGGCAGTCAAATTCAAGTTGTGAGGGGGGCTTGTGGGATGTATTGACCCACTTCTGCTCTGCCCTGCAACATCCCTGTGTCCTGGTGGTACCAGAATTATCAAATGGCTGCAGATCTCTGGGCGCGCCAAAACCTATGGAAATTGCGCATTTAAACATGAAAAGATGGCTGCCAAATCTACCTTGCCTGTTGTCAGTGGTGGAACGGATACCTCACTGCTGAAACATGTCACTGGGCTGCCACCAAGTAAAAATGGCAACTGCATGAAAGGCCGTGCTTTTCTGAAAGAAACCCAGAAATTGTTCTTAAATCCTTTTTTCTTGGTTGCTGAAACTACAGAATGCCGGTCCAAAACACCATAAAACATCCAATATCCTTGCTGGGTGTTACCCGTCACTTCATTTAAGAAATCATTATGAACATACAATGTCATGAAAAGAGGAATCTGTCATTAAAATATCCACAGCAAAAATGTGCCTGCCTGTGAAATCTGTCAAAATATGGGCGCAGTACCAGCGCCCGCCTGTATGACATCTGTCAGTAGTTTGCATCAGAAGTTTAAACTTGTGCAATTGGAGTCAAATGTCTGGAAACTAAGTGACCTGTTAGTAAGAGGAACCTAGGTTGTAACTATTTAATTTCCATGGTTTAGAAACCCAGATGGGGACATGCCAGATCCCGAGAAATTCCAACTATAAAACTATTCCACCTGTTGAAAATCAGTAATAATTGCAAACAGGAAAGAGTGTAAATTATATGTCAAATGTATAAATCTGCCCCACTACATGAATAGTGGTGGGGAAATGTCCACAAACATGCTCTGTTTTGTCTTGTAGCACTGAAACCAAGGATTCCAAGTACCAAGGTGGACCACTTGGGGACCAGGAGGAAAGACCCAAGGGGCCCGGTATCGCTCCATTCTCCAACCTGGAACCGGCGAGGAGAACCTGTCGGTCCAGCACTGAAGGGAGAAGCAGACGAATTTTCCATTTGGACCAAACAAAAAGAATGACATCGTAATCTCCTGACTTCCCCTTGACGGGCAGTCAAATTCAAGTTGAGAGGGGGGCTTGTGGGATGTATTGACCCACTTCTGCTCTGCCCTGCGACATCCCAGTGTCCTGGTGGTACCAGAATTATCAAATGGCTGCAGATCTCTGGGCGCGCCAAAACCTATGGAAATTGCGCATTGAAACATGAAAAGATGGCTGCCAAATCTACCTTGCCTGTTGTCAGTGGTGGAACGGATACCTCACTGCTGAAACATGTCACTGGGCTGCCACCAAGTAAAAATGGAAACTGCATGAAAGGCAGTGCTTTTCTGAAAGAAACCCAGAAATTGTTCTTAAATCCCTTTTTCTTGGTTGCTGAAACTACAGAATGCCGGTCCAAAACACCATAAAACATCCAATATCATTGCTGGGTGTTACCCGTCACTTCATTTAAGAAATCATTATGAACATACAATGTCATGAAAAGGGGAATCTGTCATTAAAATATTCACAGCAAAAATGTGCCTGCCGGTGAAATCAGTCAAAATATGGGCGCAGTACCAGCGGCCGCCTGTATGACATCTGTCAGTAGTTTGCATCAGAAGTTTAAACTTGTGCAATTGAAATCAAATGTCTGGAAACTAAGTGACCTGTTAGTAAGAGGAACCTAGGTTGTAAGTATTTAATTTCCATGGTTTAGAAGCTGGAATAAGAGTTCTAGTTGCTTGTTTGAAAATTGCAAGTTTGTTTTAAACCAAGAAAAATGTAATAAAATGACATTGCATTTAAGCTGAACTCAAAGCCACCCAACCAGTTCCACAGCTTCCCCCAACAAAAGGCATCTCCCTTCTGCTTCCCACCAAGGTCAGGAAATCACATCTTTGGGAGAATTAGATCAGGGGAGGAGATCTTGGGCTGCAGCAGAAGGGGACAATGGACTTTCTCTGGCTGAAAGGATATGCAGATTGTGAAATGTCAAAAATGGCCTCTCCCAGAAGGAAGGGGGTGGATTGCTTCATAGCTGCCAGGAGGAAAAGGAGGCGGAGACAGACAACCATTTGTGGATTCACAAGCACAGAAAGCATATTTTTAAAAAGACTGATAAATGACTGTGCAAATTTGTAAACATTATAGAATTAACAGCATTGTTAATATGATTTTTGGGTGCACATTTTAAGAGATGCCAGAACTCTGTGAGATGTTCTAGGAATGCCCACTGAAAATTCTGGTTTTGCAGCAAACAAATTTATGTCAGAAGCATGAAACTTCACACGCTTATGCCATGCACAATGCGCACAATTGTACACATTTTTGGATAAATTAGATATTGTGTTACGGACAAAATGTGCTACATTCTGTCAAATCCAGACCCAAGATCCTACAGCGATGGGGCTTGGAAGAGTATTTGCTCCACAAAATATGTGATCTATCTATGTTATTGTTCTAAAGATTGCACACATGTAAATATGTATTATACAAAAAGTAGATTTTATGTTCAAAAGACAAGGGGAGGATGTTCTGAATCATAAAACCACATCATCATGGTGACACCCTGTTTTCTCCTCCAATCAAGGGAGAGAGGAGACTCTAACCTATAGCCTGCCGAGGGAGTGCTCTTAGGATAATTCAGCATACACACCCCTTTATCAAATGCATAAATATAGACACCTGAGGACTTAGAAAGACAGACAGATCCACCCACCATCCCGATCTTGGCAAAGCACCCGGAAGGAAGTGCATCCATATTCCTTGCTCCAGAATCCAGAAACTTTGCAAGCAGAAAGGCTCATTGTATAGCTGAACCACTTTCAGCTGGGCCATAACTTCCAGAACCCATCCCACAAACTTAAAGGGGAAACAAAAGAAACAGCCAGGCTGTGCTGTAACTGCTTGCCTGCCAAAGAATTATCTTCATAACCAACAAGGGCAGATTAAACCCAATGTTGCGCTGTGCTGTGCTGTGACCAGAGACCCATTGCAGATCCAGTCCAGTCGCGCTGTGCATGCAGACCAGAGCGCCTTGCTGTCCAGTCCTGCTGTGCGGTGTCCAGAGCGCCTTGTTGATCGCTGACCCCGTCCAGTCCGGTGTGCCCAGCAATCTGTCCCAGAACCAGATTCTTGATGGTTCCATTCAAAACATTTGTAGTGAGTATCCATAGTATATGATTCTCACTAGCACTGTACTGTCCATAGTAATCCCTATCCAAATCCATCGATCTTATAGTCAGAACTGCATTGTTATAAATATGTTTGAATTGCCTGAACTCTCTATCTTATCCCTATTATCTTCATTCTGTAAAAGTATTGTCAAATATTCTTGCGCTGATATATTTCATCTGAAGAACGCAAGCTACTCGGCAGGCAAAAACATGATCCAGAGGCGCCCTGGTCTAGTGGCTGTGTTTCCGTGTGGTATTTGCTTCTTCATAGTCATTCCATAGTGTAAAGAAATCCTGTTTGTCTTTAAAAAAGCGCTTCTCTGTTTCCTATTCTTTCCTATTCCTTCACGAAAACGTCCATAACTTGTTCAAATTTCGCGCTGAAACAAAATTTAAATGCCTGCTTGTAGCTAGCATTCTCAGATTTCTACCACATCGCTTTCCATAGAACCCAAAACCGCATCTCTAATCCATATAGTTTTCCGCAATCGCGAATTCCTCATGCGGAAAAGTTTGCCGTGAATTTTCGTTTTGGTAAAATCTATCACATGTAAAACAGCACCCGACCTCAAGTTAAGTTTCCACATTGCTTATTACTCTCAAATCATTGATAGTGTTTGTCTGCAACCATACAAAGTGGCTCCCATTAGAATTTAAACAATTTCAGTGAATTAAACCAGATTTAATGTTTTACCCAATCCATTCAAATACAACTTTAAAACCATTTTGACAGTTTGCCCATCAGTTCTGTTTCTCTCTTGTGTTTGCTGGGGGGAAATTGGGATTGATACATTTGTTTGAATTCTGCATTCCTGAAACCTGCTCTCTCTCTTTCTATTTCTTCATAATGCATATTGGGGGGATTGAGGAGTGTGCATGGGGAAATAGTAACCACACTACTATTTGATTTGAATATCTACCCCTATACTGCCATTACAAGTTAATGTGCTTATAATAAAACATGTTTTGCTTTGCCATTACTTGCTTATGCAAGACTTCTGAAAGTTGGGGCTACTTCTGTTAGCTAGTTTACCTCGTTCTTTAACCAAAATAACCCTTCAGTAGTCAATTTTTCATAGTGTGTTTCAGGCAATTAATAATAACTGTATTTGTATGCATCCTGTCTAAGTGTAATCTGTGATTCCCATTGTGTGACTTCATTGAGAACCCCTTACAGGCTCACCACCTCTGAAGAACTTAGCCTAGACCCCCTGTCATTGCTACCCAAACTGGTTCAGCTACAGCTCCCCAGAGTTGTCCCTGTCACTATATAGGTTGGCCTTCTATACATCTGTCCACCCGGCCAGAGTATAGAAAATCAGTCCTAACACCAACCCAGAACATTCACACACAATCACATTCATACTCATTCACCCACCAGTCACTCACATATACACTTTCTCTCACATTCACAGTGCATTCTCATTCACACTATGACGTAGGCACTAACACCCATACATACATGCACATCATTGATATGCATGCATGCATATATACATACATATGCATCACACATGCATGCATGCTTCATACACATGCATACAAACATTTCATACATATGCAGACACACATTACACATAAACAAGAAAATGCTGTCTTACCTGTTTGCCACGTTGGGTCCACTGTCAAGCACCATCTTCAGATTTAATGCCTTCGCATTTTGAGTCTGCAGCTAAAGACCTCACAAAGAAGTTGATTTACAATGGTTATTCGAGAAAACACATATGCCAAGACTGCAAGTGAGGCAATATTGGACAACAATACCCCGGAAACAACAAGAAAACAAATTAGTGTGGTTAACACTTTTTTAGACATTTCTTTTAAACTAACGAAAATAATAAAGAAAATTGTCATTTCCTGGAAAACGATCCAATAAACACCAACAGTCTCTGTTTGCATACTGGAAAAGTAAGAGCAATCGATATTTGCTAGTAAGAGCAGATACTGGAATGTAACATGAACCTAGACAGCCTACAATCTCAGAGATTTGGGTTACTCACTGAAATGTGTTGACGTTACCCAAGTGAAGGCTGCACTGTATATCAATTTACTAAAAAATCAACAGAGGTTGATAGTGATCTAGACACACTGTGGCAACAAAAACAATGTAGTAATTGTAATACATCTGTTGTATTCTATATGATCCACCTGCCCATGTAGAATGACTTCTTACTAGATCAGAACCAGAAGCATAGAGAATAGAATTTGTAATAGAACATCTAATACACCAGCTCCTTTAATTGCACATTTTTGGGAAAATAATAATGACAAAATAAGTTTGAATTCGGAAAGTACTACAAGGCCCAAATGCCTTGAGTACTCTACATAGATGGGAACAACAGTTAATCTTCAAAACCAAAAGCCACATCCTTTGCCACAATGAGGAAATAGAATGGCTCTTATGACTAACTCATATGGTTCTGGCCCTGAGTGGGTGTATTTTCTGATAGCGTAGGTAAATTCCCTTCCTGAAAATGATATTAACAGGATTTATTAATTACTCAAGTGTGAAATATAAATGTGTAATAAAAGATTGAATGGTATATTTATACATATAATGCAGTGTTTTGCTTTATGAGAATAGCATCAAGGAATCAGTTAAGTATGCAGTACATTGATATTAATAAATGTTCTTATTCTTCTTCATTACCCCATGATGGAACACACATGAGATGGAACTTAATGAATGAAGATAGCTGTATGTAGTACATGTTTTTCAGTTGAAGCTACAGTAGAACCCACGGATTAATAGTGTTATTATAGGAAAAAAACTGTTATGAAGGACAGCTCACTCTCCATATATCACTTTTGTATATTGGGATCTGTCGAAATGTTTACCAATACAGGTTTCTGAGATCTGCAGTTTGTAATCGATAGTTAAATATGTGTAGATAATGGTGGTTGCTTAATAGGATGTCAACCCAAGTAAGAATTGTGCAGTTCCAACATGGCCGACACCATGATACAGTCTAGGTGGAACACATAAGAAGGACTAGGTTGCAATTAAGACCTTGTTTCTTTTGATGAAGCTGGCACATAAATACAATGCCCCAAACACTGTCCGGGTTCTTTGTCTGACTGATGTTACAAAGCCAACAGGATCTATGGTTGAGCCCGCTCCAACAACAGCTATAGGTAACACGCTCATGTTCGTTCATATATGTAGAAATGGAAAAGAAAGATCAGAGCCCCGACTCGCGTGAATCACAATATTAACAGTTCATTACAAATACTTGAAAATAAGAGATGCAGGTGAAATTGCTGACTACCACAACTATATATAAATAGGTATGTGTATATCTCCCACCATTTGTGTAAGGGGGACATTGAGATTGAATATATGAAGATAGAATAATGTTCTATATCTCTGTTGTACAGACCAATTTAGGAGTCTAAGATTAAGAAATGACCCATGTTATTTAATAAAAATCACACGAACAAAGTACAATAGAACAGATAATTTACTTGAACCATAACATGAAGGTCATATAGAGTTTTGTTGTTTAATTCCTTGCATGTCCAAAAGAATCATTACTTTTTTTGATGTATTTCAATACATCCCACTGAAGAAGATGCACAAGCACAACGACTGGGAACCAAAATAATTCGGGGTTTTGAACTTGCACAGAGATACCCAGAAGGACAGCCTTTTAATAGACAAAATTATATGTTGATTTCTGTTGTTTCATTTACGTATTGTAATAATTTGAATTTGTAATAATATAATTTGTATTTAGGTTGACGCGGGAAAATTCTGTTATTAAACTGCATGTGTAAATTGAGTCATAGGACATTCAGATCCGACTTGACAGTCTCTTATGTCTACACGGATACTGAAAGGTTTTCATACAATTTAGAAAAGCGCTACATATGTTTGACACCTTCACAAGCTAACTATGTTCTGATTTGCAATAAGAGATGCGAATATGCAAGGTGGTTATTTTTGTTTTTAATGTTGAGCATTCCCGAATTCAACCCCTACCCTTTCTTACGGCCCCCTCTCTTTGGCTCCCAATAAACTTGATGTAGAGAGACCGGGTTGTTTAGCAGATGTTGAATTTCTTCAGAAACAGGAAGAAAGCATCCCTTTAAACAAGCATATATTGGTTCTTCTGATTATATACTTTTTAATATACAAATAGAAAATGGAATTGCAAGAAATACATTTCAAATACAGATCCCATATAATGCATTGCCCATAGTGTCAAAAGCTGCAATTTATCAATCACTTCTTATTTCTTGAATTAAAATACAAATGGAACAACCAACTGTGTACAATACTGACATATATAACAAACAATGTACCAAATGTCACACTTTTTGTTAAAAGACAATGGGCCTCATTACGCGTCTGGCAGTAGTCGTGCCGGAAAAACCGGCAGGCTGCCGTCAGAACCGAAATACCATTCCGTCTCAGTGATTGCCGGAATCACCGGGGCATTACAACCCCAGAGACCCGGTAATGCCGGAGGCGGAATTCCGTAAATCCCCATTCCCATGGAGTACCATAGGACTCCATGGAGATGGAGACAATGGAAACACTGGTTCTGTCTATGACGGAGCCGGTGTTTCCATTTCTGCCTGCAGGCGGGTGGCTTTACTCCCGCCAGGTCAGACCTGGCGGGAGTGACACCTCCCACCTGCGGAACTTGGAATGAGCCGGTCCGAAAACAACTGTGGCGGCGGATTTACTGCCACTGTTGTTTCCGGACTGGCAGGGTCATAATGAGGCCCAATGTGTATCATCCAAAAGTAACCATATGGGATCTGTACTTGAAATTGAAATCTTGCAATTACATTTTGTATTATTTCGTTAAACAGTATATAATCAGAGGAACTGGCATATGCTTGATTAAAGTAGAGATGTATTCCTGTTTCTAAAGAAATTAAATTGTGATCGTCAGTTATAACAGGAAGTGTCTGTTCCATTCTCTTATGTGAAACAAAGTGTAGCAGATGCTGCCATATGTTTGATCATATTTGAGTCTGTACTGGTATGCAGGCTAGCAGGTGAGCTGGCTATGCAGCAGTGTGCTTCTGGGGAGTAGATTTGGCTAGATGGAGGAGGTCGCATCAGTGGTAGCTGCCATAGCTGGGAATTGGCAGGAATAATGGTAGCCGCTTTGAGCTTCATGTATTCCTGCCTTGCGCAGGGGAGCTGCTGCTGTCATGTCTGGTCATGTTACAATAGTGTGGTGTTGATCATCACAGCCAGCATGCTGTCTTGCATTGCTATTGTGCAGGCACAATGAGGAGAGTTAATGGGTATTTCTGCCACTTGGTTTTTGTGTAAGGGGCAGGCAGGTGGCAATCACATGTCGATTTGTTTCCTCTTTTGTCAACAATGTGGTGTCAGACAGCACTTGCATTCGGGCCCTGGGGTCCTTGTTTGCAAAGAAGAGAGTGGCATGCCACGGGGAATGCTAGGAACACTCACCAATGGACCTCAAACAGTGTAATGTAAAGTGGTGTTGCACAGAGCGATTTCTGCAATTTTGCCGGCATCTTGGCACTAGACCCCGTAAAAAAGGGTTGGAGTGGGAAGTTGTTTGGAGGAAAGCGAGAGGCAAGATGAACAACTTGAAGTGTTGATCAGTACAGCCCAGTGTTTGGTCTGCAAGTTCGTTTCTAGGGGAGTTGTAGGGAGACGGGTGGGTATGTGTGTGTACTTCTCGTGTAGGGATCCGTTTCAATGTGCTAATACTGACATTTTGGCTGGTAGCGAGGATGGGTCAAGGGTTTTCTACAGGGCTGTGTGTGAAAAGATGGATGGAGTTCGAGTACGGATGGCTTTAGTGTGTGCAGGGGCTGGGGTACTGGCTGGCATTCACCTGCTCGGTGGAAGGAGCACATTATTGGGTTTAGTATAAGGCGGGAAGCAGAATAATTATTTTTAGTGAGGGGTGTAAACCATTTTAGAAAAGTTTGAGGAACACTGCTGATTGCTTTCAATTCAGTGCAAGCCAGTGTTGTGATTTGCACGTGTATGACAGAATCTGGTGGTGAATCACAGGCTTTTGGCAGTGATTTGGCAAGGAAGTGTACATGAGATGCATGTAGTCTTGGTGGTGGGGTGTGGTGCCAGCGTTACCTTTCTCCTGAGTGCAGCAGGGTGTAAAGTGGGGACAGCCACTGTGTTATTTAATGGGGTGGGGAAAAAGCAGCAGTGCCTGGGTTACGGAACACATGAGGTGAGAGCTGCGGTGCATGACCTGTGGTGTCCTTGCACATCTAGTGGAGGGAATAACCACATGGTGGGGTTGACAACAAATGGCTTTATTGTGGGGAGTGGCTGGACTGGAGTGTGTGTTTGTCCAGTGCCATTGCAGTGATTGCCAGAGCTTCCCAAACCTGGCCATGTCCACAAGCACGCGGATCACTTCCAAGTGCTTGGAGGATGGGGGGCGCCCTCGTTTATTTACAACCAAGTGTTATGCGCATGCGTGGAGTATTCCCATGGCACTACCATGTAGAGTAAGTGGGACTGTATGGAAATGGCATGAACAAACATTGTCAAGAAGGAATAAGTGGAAGATCCTTGCACACAGATAGGGTCCTGAAAGGAAACAGCCAATGATGGGAACTGAAGCAAAAACCCTCCTAGCCTTTAGGGAAAAAAATATTTTAAACAAACACTTGGTCTGAAGTCTTGTAAGGGATACGTCAATCAAGCAAGTGGTTAGTGGAAGGGTGTGGTTCATCTGCCAGGCCTTCACTACCTTTTCTTAGATCGTGGGGTCAGAGGGTGCCATCCTGAAATGAGCATTGCTTGGTGGTGCCTAGTGAGTGGAACAGGCCCCGCTCTGGATAGAAGGTCTTTGTTTCCAAGATGCTGAGTGGGGCCTTGTGACGTGAAAAGGCTCCTGGGAACCCTGGCGATGGAAAAATGAAGGCTTGTTGGGTTTTTCCATTTCCCTGTACCAACAGGAGTGGCTTCAAAGGAGCGGTCCTCTGCAGCACACATGCTTCACTGTAGTAGTGGGCCTTGGGTGGCTGAGAATGACGAGTGGCACACCTCATATGCGAACCTTAGCCCCTTGTAGTTCTGTATAGAATAATTTCTTTGATGTCGAAGTTTGAAAACATTAACAGCAGAAATGTACCTTTACCGAACCCCTTTTAAACATTTTTGCCTTCATCGTTCTTCGGAGGAAAATAGATGGAATAAACACCGCTGAATGGTGCACATGCTTTGCCTTTTCTCATGAAAAATGTAGAGGGACCGTTATTCTTTGATTTCCTAATCAAGAAAAAAATGTTTTATAGCAACGTCTGATCCAAGGATATGCTGTTCTTATTTGCTATGCAAAAAGTTAATAAACATTATGAAACTTTTAAACTAACCATGGCATTATTATTTTCAGCCTTATCAGTCTAAAAATCTTTGTAATGGGTCCAAGCATTGCTTGCGGATCAGAGCCAACAGGCCCGATCAGGGAAGGCAGACAGCAGCGTTCAAAAGTTAACTTGTGGGGTGCGGCCGAGAGGGTCAGTCTCCAGTCAGTTATTCCACCCCTGACGCCAGCGCCAACTTTACAAACGTACAAGGGCTTTACGCAGACTCACCTGCGACCCCTGAGGGTGTGACACATGCTGCCGAAATCACACTTCCTCCTGATTGAAACAATGCCAACTAGGATTGCCCAAGATGTCCAAGATGGAGGTGCTCCGGTCGAAGCCACGCAAAATCCCCACTTGGCCGCCCTCTTGGATACTGCTCTACACCATTGCATATAGTGATGAGGGTTGTATGTTGTTTCATCCCCAGTTTTATTTCCGTTTCGTTTTTGGCTGAAACATTTTTACTGAATAAACTAATCGACATTTATTTATTATATATACATTTGAGAGGGTTTGTCCCCCCCTCCCCTCCCGCTATATTTTTCTAAGAGTTTTTCATTGGACATTTATCAGCAAAAAACACATGGAAAAATGTACTGGCAATGAAACAACTGTATACCAGACTTGGAATCTGGGTTTTGAGAGAGCTTTTCTTCTTGTCTTAAGTGAACGCTCTGGTGAAAAGCATGAACTACCAGCTACAGCTACCATGGAAAGACCTCTGCTGCTTTAGTCAAGGCACCATGTAGTTTGACACACTATGCATGCCAGGCCTCACAAGAAGCAAATTTGAACAAGTCAAAACATAGAAAACAGAGCCAAACTGTCCATTGCTCTTAAAACAGGAGACCAAACATAGCCTGGCCGGAATGACCTATATAGAGGATAGGCTTTGGTCTTCAGCCTTTGGCTCTCCAGATGTTTTAGACTGCCATCATCCCTAGCCACCATAGTAGGTGGTGATGGATCATGGAAGACATAGTGCAAACATCTGGAGGCCCCTGGTGAAGTTCAAAACCCTGTGCACAATGAACACGGCTTTGCATTGGAAAATGCCACAACTTTGGGTCTCATTATGAGTTTGCTGGTAAGTAATCATAATTACTGGCATGCCTGTGCCACCGTGTCCGTGAACTCCAACTGCCGGATTCACCGGTTCAATCTGTGTCGGCGTGCATGCGCATTACGGCATGTCAGATACAGTGGCACCAGTATGCCGGTAATTCCAACAACCCCCCTCAAAATGCCACCACTGGCACCCTTAGTGCCAATGATTCCGAATAAGGTATCACGCTCCTGGGTCCACCACCATTGGTAACAACGGTGCCACAAATACTGTGACCAGAAATACAGTGATCACCGGAACAGGAAATCGACCGGCGGCCATTACTTAAACACAATCCATTGCAATTGTGAGAGCACAGGACACACACCTAAATCACGAGCACAGATTTTGAAAAAGCAAGATGACATGAAGAGTCTGTACAACTCGGAGGTGAAAGAGAAGCTTCAGCAAGGTGGAGCTAAACATGTTGGCGGACACCATTGTCTAACATGCAGAACAACTGTTCTCCACCGACCAACACAGGCAGGCACAGTTCCGAAAGAAGACCACCTGGGAAGAGGTTGCCCAGAAAGTGACAGCAGTTGGCACACCTCCCTGCACTGTGCGGGACTGCCACAAAGGTGAGTTGACCTGTGCTTGAGGGTTTGCAAACTCTTGTCGGCCCAGCGCAGACAGGGTATGGCCACATGTGGTGGCAGCACAACCCCCATCCACCTGCAGCCCTGGAAGGAGACGTGCAGCAGTGTGCTCCACCTCGAGTCCATAGAAGGTGTTGATGCTGCGGAGGCCAGAGCCATGACATCCGAGGAGACTGGTGAATACACGTAAGCCTAATGTCACATCAACCTCCCTGTCCACCTTGCACACATTACAGCTGCAAAATATGTCAAGTGCATTGTGCACAACACCAATGCTGCCCTGCCGGCCCCCCCAAACCCTCCCGACCTCCAACCTGGATGCACACAACGGCATACACCTTCACCCCAAACCTCACTCATACCCCAATCAGACATCAAACATAGCACATGCACCATGTATCGCCAACATAACATGCTCCAGCTGCCACTCAGACACATATCCCCCTGCCACAGCAAAATTGGTGTGTTTCTGCCATGCTAGCCCAGGCACAAAGTCATGTCAGTATCAAGCACCTACACCACCCACAAATGACCAGCGTCACACACCAAGGAAACATGTGACTCCCTCATCCCAGCCAGCCCGACCCATGAGTACAAATTTCCACGATCCCTGTAAGTGCTAAAGGCAGCAGGCACGTGGGCACCCCATCCATGGCACAACCCGCCCCAACAAGACATCACGCAGTATGTGTGCCACACCCCTAACACCCAGTACACCACGACAGTATCTATGGCACACCACACACCATGTACGAACATCACACATCCACCCGCACAGTATCCATGGAACAAGCATGTGTGCACCATGCCATGTCCCCCGCCATGTCCCTGACACAGCACTGTCATCAATAAGCAAAAGCATTAATGTCTGCCTCATCACTCCACACTCATCACTGATGACCTGCCTTTCGGATTCCCTCAGGCACATCATCTGGCAATGAGGATGCCCATCCCAGCACATCAAGGGACACCAGGCATCGATCCAGAGGGACACAAAGGACCACCATCACCTCAACCCAGGACTCCACAGTCTCAACAGGCAGACCTGCATCTGCAACCACAGCTGCATACATCCAACACCCTCAGGCCCCCATGTTTCCTCCAGCACTGCCACCGCAGGCCCCTGTGGTTCCTCCAGCACTGCCACTGCATGCCCCATGGTTCCTACAGCACTGCCACTGCAGGCCCCCATAATTCCTCCAGCACTGCCACCGCAAGCCCCTGTGGTTCCTCCAGCACTGCCACCACAGGCCCCCCAAGCTGCACCCACCCCGGCAGCCCCAGAAGCAGCAGTGCTGCCACCACGACCACTGCCACAAGGCCGTTCATGTGCGTGCTTTGGAGACTACACAGAGGCTGATGGTGGTGTGAAAACTAGATACACGACAGACTGGAGCATTGAGGATCCCCTGCTCTTCACCCCCATGAGCCCAATTAGCCCCCAACATCCCAGTGTAAGGGATATTGAAGGACGTCTCACCCGGATTGAGCAACGGAAGGATGCACTGACATCCCTGGTGCAGCAGTACCTTTAAGAGACCCAGCTCATGCGCGAGAGCGTGCAGGCCAGTGGAAGACTTATGCACATGCACTTGGACGCTGCACACATGCCATTGTCCAGATGTGACAGCGGGTAAGGGAGGGGAACAGCATGATGTCGTCCATCGCCGAAAACAATGGCCATGTTGCTCCAGGCTTTCCTGGACCGACGGCCTATGGCACTACCCCCTGCACCATCAACAAGCACAACACCTGATAGTTCTGTGCCGAGCAGCCCAAGGCTGCGGTCCATGCGGCTGTCCCACTCGGCACACAGCCGCACACTGGAGCCAAAAAGGGGCCGAAAATAGGCCATGGACGCATACGTGCCCTATCTGTGACTGAACCTAATGTACATTGCAAAAGATGACAGGAGTTGCCTAGAGAAAGTTGGGGAGGCGGCGTTGGGGAGGGATAGTTGGGGAGGGTGCGCTGGAGAGGGATAGTTGGGGAGGGGCAGTAGGGAGGGATAGTTGGGGAGGGGGAGTGCGGAGGGATAATTGAGGTGGATAGTATAGGGAGTTAAGACATTTCACATTTGTATGTATTTTCTTATCACAAATTATAGTTGGTGTTGCAAACAAATCATGACTGGACATTGATTTTTTAGTGTAATTTTATTTATGTGCTGTGCCCAGTGCCCAGTGCCCAGTGTGCTAGCTGGCCTGTGCCACGTGTGTGACAAGTGATTAGAAGTAGTGGTGTATAAGTTAATCATGTGCAACACGTCCATCCTTGCCATCACGGCGCTGTGCAATTGCAAGCTCTTCATCACTGTCGTCCTCCGCCTCTGGTGGGTGCATGCCCATGTCGGGGGCAGTGGGACGTTGCGCCTGATACACATGTTTTGCAACATAGCACAGGCAAGCACTATCTTTCCATCCTATTCAGGGCTGTACATTAGTGCTCCCCGCAGTCTGCTCAGGCACCGGAACCTCACCTTTAACATGCCAAATGTCTGTTCAATATTGAACCGAGAACGTATATGGGCACGGTTGTATGCTTGCTCGTGGATGTTGTGGGGTTGCCTCATGGGGGTCATTAACCATGGCATCATGGGATATGCATCACCTGCACAGGAACAACACAAGTGTACAATGTCATACTTAAGCCCATATCATGTTGGCACAGGCTGTATAGTGTTCATTCAAGAAGACAAACATGCACATGCAAAATGCAGTTTAGCCAGCATATGTCTTATTTCGGGTACCAGAAATGTACATTGTGTAAATGTGTGTTGGGTGAGTAGTGTGCAGTTGCATTCAGATGGTCCATTCATAGACAACATGACCTCTGACCCTTTTAGTACAACTGACACAAATGGAACAGGTGTATGTGTCATTGTTGTGTTACAATGCAATAATATCAATATGTACATGACACAAAACCTGACATATGAACTAGAGAAAATTAAGATTTCAAATGAGATGCATGTGTGAGTGTGCATTTCTTTTTTTTCTTTTCTTTAATTTGTATTGGATAATAAAATCATCCTTTCAAATTTTTCATATCATCATAATTCCACTTCAAAACAAATTAATCACATCATGCAATTCATAAGATCATACAAAGAAAACAAAGTTTAAGATTTCAACAGAACGAAACAATCAACATCTAAAACCAGAAATCAATCAAAATAATATCATGTCTGGAAAAATGGTCAATAAAAAATGAATGATTGCTATACGAACTGTTAGCTTACCATTATTAAATACAAAGTGCCGCACTACCTCTGGTTCCATGTTACTACATGAAATTACAAGTTCTTTACTGAAGCGTATACTCCTCAGGTCTATTAGATTAGGGCACTCAGTTAAAATATGCTCTAAGTTTTCCTTTATATATTTGTTACCACAAAAACGACAGTAAGCCAGCTCTTTTGAAATAACTCTTCTTCTCACCAAGATTTCACGTGTTGGCCACAAGTTCATCCTAAACCTAAGATAAAGGTTACGCATTTGAGGATTAGGAAATTTGGAAAGATAGTCTGCCATACTTCGAAATTGTTTATGTACAAATGGATTAGACTTAAAGTCAGTATACCCATAACATAAATTCCGATTTACAATCCAATCATATTGGTATAATTTTGCTTTTGCTCGATCAGGATTCTCCAGCAATAACTCCAATGTTATAGATGCATCAGCTAAAGCATGCAATATGTATTCACACCATTCTTTCGTAAATGCTTGATCACGAGCAAGGAGATGTTTTGCCATAATTCCCAAAAGATTCATGGCTTTTACGCCTAACATGCTTTTTCTCAGTATAGCAGCCATTTTCCACTTCACTTGTACTTCAAGGGATAACAGACCCAATTCATGCCTAATCAAAGGCAAAGGGACACATTTTGGTAACATCAGTAGCTCTTTCCAAAACCGGGATTCTAATTTTTGCCTGCTTATATTTGCCACAAGGAGACAATCGGTTCCATACAGTATCGTAGGGATGACCTTTTGTTGATAAAAGGTCATTATACGGTTTAAGGTAAACTTCCCAAATTTCCCTTTTAGCATTTTCGCTTGCCGTATTAGCGTCTGCAGTTTATTATGTCTCTCGAGTTTGTTAATTTTATTTGACAATGAAACCGCAAAAATTAGCCCCAAATATCTATACTGAGCTACCTTAGAAAGACTTCTGTTTTGTAGCTGCCACTTGTAGTTTTTAACTTTAGTCTTTGGATGAGGATGACAAACAATAATCTGTGTTTTAGGTAAATTGATGATTAGATTGTTTTTCACCACAAATTCGTTCAGCTTATCAAGCAACCGCTGTGGCCCTGATGGATTTTGGGATAGAAGAATAAGATCGTCTGCATACAATAAGTGTGAGATTCTTTCCTCCCCCAGTTTTGGTGGATCACATTTCAGAGTTCTTAACTCAGGACCTGACTCAATCAAAAAAAAAGAAAAAAATTGATGAAGCCAGTATGCATCCTTGTTTAACCCCTCGGAATGTGTGCAGTTTAGCAGAGTGTTTGCCAGCCACGGTTAATCTTACTTGAACTGTGGTGTTATTGTGAAAGCGCATGATCAGCGAAAGTAAGGACTGAGGACATTTGTGCTGTACTAGTTTTTGATACATGATGTTCCGATCAATAGAATCAAAAGCAGATTGAAAATATATATACGCTATATACAGCACTTGATTCTTTTTAGCATATTGATTTTTTAACATATTCAGTGCCATAAGGTTTTGGCTAGTACTCAACCAAGCTACAAAGCCGGTTTGTAAGGGCTCGTTCTTCAATGCCCATTCTCTAAAATCTCTCAATACTAATCTGGTGAAAATCTTGCCCAGAGCATCAAGCAACGCAATGGGTCTATAGCTAGCTGGGCACGAACGGTCACCTTTTTTATATATAGGGACCAACAAAGAATGCGTCCAAGATGCTGGCAAGGACTGATTCATATTAATTATCCTGGACCATAACTCTGGATGCTTTTTGAAGGTCCTATTTGATAACCCATCAGGGCCGCAGGCACCTGAATTACTGATCTTATTTATGAAATATTTAATATCTTCACGGTCAAAATTTTGATAAAAGGGACCCAGATCATGCAGAATAATGGCTACCGAATTGAGTGGGGCTGCATAATGCTCCAAAATATGAGCACACCAAACGTGTTCGTAACATTATTTGCTTGCATGATGTGTAATGTGTTGACTTACTCAATAATGGCCAGATTTGTGCCAATTTTTTCAACTGTACTCTCGACAGCATATTTTCACCATCCTGCTGCAATCTATGTCCTCTAGTAGCTCTGAGCCAATTTTTATATGTTGTTTTAATATGGGCCAACGCCGGTCCTCTTTCATTCAAAGACAAACAGTTAACTGCCCTTATTTGACGCTGATATTCTGATTTCTTTGCTCTAGTAGCTGCGTCATACACATGTAATTTAGGGTGGTCCAGGAGATCCCTACGCACTCCTTTGCCCAACCCATCATCTTGAAAGTGTTGTAGCATATCAGCATAACAGGGCTGCAAATCGGTCTCCCCAGTACACCTTCGGCTGTCTAGTTGATCTTTGAGCCGTATTAGTGATCTCTCCGACCATCATAGCCTATTGCCGTTATTATTTACAACAAGATTTTCTCTCATTAGGTTTTTTTGTCCCATGGTTGGTTCATAATTGACTGTCCAGTGCGTCACAAGTTGGTTGTGATCACTATGTGTATTTTCCACAATACAAAACTTTGTTATTCCATGAAACATATTCATATTCACATAAATAAAGTCAATTGTAGAAACACTACCACCACGATGCCAAGTTGGGTGAGGGGGAATATCGGTAGGCAATGCACCATTCAACCTTATAAAATTGTTTGATGAGACAAATTCTGCCCAATTATTCAATCTTGGATTATACGTTAGGGGCTGGTCACTTGTGCAATCTAAATTAAAATCTCCTGCAATTATGATTCGTGAAATTGATTAATCCATTGCAATGAGGCTACATAGGTCTCCAAGTGATTTGATAAAACACCCATCCGATATTCCCACTGGATTCCAGTAGACATTTATCAGCCCATACAATTCATTGTTAACTTTTACTTTAACCAGTTGGAGAAATTCATTCGGCATTTCCCATGCCTGAGCACTAATACCCTCTTCAGATTTAATGGCTATAAGTAGGCCTGAAGTCGGTCTTCCATGCAAGGACCATGAGGCAGGATTCAAAAAAAGATCATAACCATCCCACACCGGTACAGACAATAACCATGTTTCCTATAACATAATTATGTCAAATTGCACTAGGTCATTGTTATCATTATTTAACAGATGGGAAAATCCCCCTGTGTTCCAACTAACAAGTGCAAGATTTTTGGATAAGGCTGATCGTACTAGTTAGGCTCGATTTTTTCTTTGATTACAATTACAATTACACACTTCACCCTGTTTAGTATTCCTTTTACGTAAGGCAAGGTTAGAACCATTGTGATTGTAATTGTGTGGTGCCTCATTTTTCATTTCAACATTTACCGTTGTTTCAGTAATTATTGTGAAGCCCAACGATATTAATTCCGTTTTAGCAAGCCAAATTGTGTTTTGCACCAAAATCGAATTCATCCATATTCTTACACATTGACGATTCCCTTTTTCCGGGAATTCCACCAACCCCAAGTCCGTGGAACAAATGTCCTCAAGGCTTGGTATGTCGGAAAAAATGGCTAAAATAGCTCTTCTGTTTAAGTCATACTGCACAGCCGGAGAGGCATTACAAGACAGCCTCAATGAGTAATTAGCCGGAGATTTCCTATTAGGAGTCACAGGTTGCACCACCAAACCAGCTTTGGCGACTGCTGCCACAGCTGGAGTAGAGCTTCCTTGTCTGCACCTGGTGCTTAATGCAGTTTGTATTATGTGTAGAAATTCCGGAGTAATCTGTGAGATCACAGAATTTTGAGATGTTACAGGACTTATGTACTCTTTGGCATTTTGACAGATTTCTGGATTCACCACGTGTTTTTCTACCTGCCCCGGTGGCGAAATGCCACTGTTTTGCATAGGTTCCATGTGTCCATTACCTGACTCTATTGTTTTAGGTATTTTAATGGACGGCACATGATTTGTCTCCATCCTTTGGTCTTTGTAGCTAACACTTTTAATCTTTTTGCTGAAGGCCGTGGGATCCGGCTTATCCAAGTTAACCACCAATTGGCTACTCATGTAAGCATCTATTGCCTTCCTTATCTCTTGGCAATGAAAATCTCTTGTATTTAAACCCGGCCCAGTGGCCCTCACTTCCCCAGACTTAGATGGTATCTCAACTGGAGATTTGTCTCTCTTGGCACCCGTTCGCAAATTCTGACCTGTTGCCTCATCAACGAGTGCATCAAAAGGGGCATATGCCAGTATTGGTTGCAATAAGCCACTTCCCGTTCTATCAGCCTTAGAGTAATTAAGCATATGATATTTGTTTGCAATAGCTTGAGCAGTTGTAATTGTATTATTAGTTGGAATGCTCAACTTTTTGATAAATGTTCGTATTTTAGCCAACTTCTTATTTGAGGGCATTGGTTGATTCTTTGGTAGCTTTTTACTCATAAGATTACTCTGTTTTGTACCACTTTTTTCCTGTTTGGTGAACACTGTATAAGCAGCTTTATCTTCCTTCATCACGGTGTCCCTAGAGGAACACCTCAACACATCTTCCTTCTCTGTACGCTTCACCTCCTGCATAACAATTTTATCAGGAACATTACACTCAATGACCTCACCTATGATACAATCCCTTTGCGGGATCGGTTTCAATACCACCACTGCCCCCATGTTCACTACTGTCGGACATGTAATTGGGTCAGGGCCCATTTTACTTGGATTACCACCTTTCACTTTCAGTTTGTGGATGGCTTTCTTTTGCCATAAAAGCAAATGCTGAATTTGTGAGGCTTGCTTATGAACCTGTTCAGTCAAGGTATCATATCATTTGAACAGCGCAGCCAATGAAAATTGAGTAGCTTTTAACGTAATTTCCAAAAGTACAACACTATTTGGAACCTGGTTACCGGTCTCTATTTTCTGTAATGGTTCCACATAAGTGGGTAATATCGGTACCTGCACTTCTTCCCCACCTCTCGGTACATCATCATCTATATACACCGATGGAGTAACACATTTCCTCAGCGCTGGGACACAATATGACACATTTACACTCGAATAGTCAGTATCTATAGTAGAAAACATATCAGGTGTTTTAGATAAGTTATCTGGGAGCAATTGTGCAGAAGACCCAGAGTTAGACAATTTCAAATCAATTATGGCATCATCTTTTTCAAAATCTTCCACTGACACTTTAGTGGCATTATCAATGGCTGCACATTGCACGGACTTCAGCAAACTAGTGTCCGTTATTGAAATATTCAATTTTGCCGTTATAGTACGCGGGACTATGCCCAACGTTATATTTTTTTGGACTACATTTCCTTCTGGTTGTGGCAGTTTATCAAGATCACAAGTTTTCTTAGGCGGGGCATCAATCACATTTACATTAGAGTCATTAATAGTAATTGACTGAGTACCTGCACTTCCCACACTGGCCAACGGCAGTTTAATCCTTGCCGGTAATGGATCTATATAAAATGTTCTAATATCTGTGCTGTTGCCTAAAACAGTTTTCACCGTACTCGCCTTTCGCAACACCTTCGGCGTAGATGTATTGCTCAAATGACAGTTCATAACATTATTGGCCGTCCAACTCGCCACTCGGGGCGAGCTGCCCGGACATAAGCCCTTTGGCATCCCTGTTTTCAAGGACATGGCCATGTCACACAAGACACCTCACCCGAGCAAGTAAAAAAAAAACCCTCCCGCCTCTCCGCGGCTCTGAGGCAAAAAGGCAAAGAGGGACTTGACGGGACTTGCTTGGTGCGCGCGTGTTGGTGCGCGCAGCTGACTCGTTATATTACGATGTGCCAGGAGGGGCGTGGCCACACTTTAAAAAAGGAAAAAGAAGAAAAATAAGGCTCTGGATTAATATTTGGCTGCAATATAATACACCACAAAGCTTATAAACCCAATAGAGCAGCCTCAGCATCCAGTATGTGCCAATTAAAGGTCCAACAACATTGTCCAAAACATCCACAATACACCGTTGCAGAGAGTCCTAAGAGTCCTGAGAGGCAAAGAGGGACTTGACGGGACTTGCTCGATGCGCACGCGCTGGTGGGAGCGGCTGGCTCGTTAGATTATGACATGCTAGGAGGGGCGTGGCCAAACAATTAAAGGTCCAACAACGTTGTCCAAAACATCCACAATACACCGTTGCAGAGAGTCCTAAGAGTCCTGAGAGGCAAAGAGGGACTTGATGGGACTTGCTCGGTGCACGCGTTTCTAACAGGCAGGGGACCTGGTCAATTGGTGTGCTGCCAAATGGCGTTATGTGGTTGGGAGCATTATTATTATCTGCCTGAGAATCAAGTGTTTTGGGTTTGCTTGACTGTGTTTGTGCTTCTTTTTGTAACTTTGGTGTGGGGCATTCTGGTACATGTAGTTATTTTTTTATTGCTGTATGGAATTGATGGTGTCATGCATGCACTGGATCATTTTCCAAAATTGAGACACGCCTGTCAAGGCCTTGCACTCAGGCATGCTATTACTTTGTTGCAGCTTGAGTAACACCTCTACACTTGCATGTTTAACGCACTTATAACACAAAGTAGGTTTGTCTCCCCTTTACTTGTTATCTTTACTTGTTGTACTATTGTCGCAATTAATGATCCTTGCTCTTATTCACAGTCTACCTTCCCCTTTAACCACCCTATCCAGCTTCTGTGCGCTTTCATGGTGTTTTTGTAATTGTATGAGCGCATAGAAGTAGGGGAAATAATGGATTGATCCATACACTGTGCACACCTACTGGTGATGGTTGTTATACATGCCCATAATCCAACATTGCACATGCCCTTGTAGTTAGACTCACCCAGCAGCCAGATGAGCTATGGTGTTTTCTGCCCTCCCCCAGGCAATTCAAAAGTGCACATGCCCTTGTAGTTAGACTCACCCGGCAGTCAGGCGAGCTACGGTGTTTTCTGCCCCCCACCCCCTAATTCAACAGTGCACATGCCCCTGTAGTTAGACTCACCCAGCAGCCAGGTAAACTATGGTGTTTTCAGCCCCCCTCCTCCAATTCAACAGTGCACATGCCCTTGTAGTTAAACTCTCCCAGCAGCCAGGCACGCTGTCCACTGTGACGTGCCATGTACCGAGGCAGAGTGAAGTTGTGCAGCACCATGGAGTCGTGGGTTGAACTGAGAAATCTGGCGCAGTAATGGGTGATGAGGTGGTGGGCATCACACACCATCTGCATGTTCAGTGAATGATAAAGTTTTCTGTTGCAGTACACTGTCTCCACAGCATGTCTGGCCACCAGCTCCCCATGTGTGCAGTCCAAAGGACAGAAGAAGTTTGGCATGCCTGCAAGGGCATGGAAGGCCATGTTTGTGCCATTAACTTGGTCAGCAGTCCTGGGTAGGCTGATGTGGTATCTAACGTGACTCAGGAGTGCATCAATGACCTGGAACAAGACATGTGAAAGACAGGGTTGCAATATCCTATGCAGCTCACCCACAGTGTGCTAGTATGTGCCTGTGGCTAGGAAGTGTAGCACAGACACTACATTGAGTAACTGGGGGATGGCTGTGCAGATATTTATGGGACTGACCAGGTCATCATGGATCAGGTCCACAATTGAAGTTATGGTGTCCCTGTCTAGCCGGTAGAGAGTGTGGATCTGGCTTTGGCTCAGGTTGAAAGGCGTGGCCCTTAAGCGTGGAGTAGGTGGCTGCCTGTGGGCTGTAACCTGCTGGACATTGGGTGTTTTCTGGGCCATGATGGCCCTCCTTCTCCTCAAGTGCCTCCGGTGCATCCTCTGCCTCCTGAACTCTTCAAGTAGTAAACCTGCAGGCATGGCCACCAACTCCAGTACTGCTACTGCTACTGTTACTGCTAGCATGGTGGTGTTGTAAAGGGTGTGGGGTGTGGGAGTGATCCTTTTGTGCTGTAGCACTGCTCGTTGGGTCCACCTCTGTGGATTTTGGGCACCTGTGGCATGTTTCTACACACCTGAATCTACTAAATGCCTGGTCCACAATGCAGGTGTTTCCGTCACTGTTTTCACTTTGCTACTGGCATGACCATGCCGGTAATTGCTTGTCTGTGCAGCTCGGAATGTGGACTTTCTGAAGCTATGCCAGTATCTCAGGCACAGCTGCTGCATCTCTACACAAAATGTCGGTGACTCACTTGCGGTCCCGTTTTTACCGGCATCGCTACTCAGAGTATGCCAGTCTAGAAAAAGGTGCCAGTACGGATCTACCGGCAATGCTATTTCCGGACTGGCATACTTGTAATGTGGCACTATGTCTTGAAATTGGCACCCTATTGTGTCCAAGGCAGGAACCTAAGATCCATCAAATCCACACTGTTCCATGGGTAGAAGGAGAAATGGTTAAAGCACAATGGAAAAACCCTGAGGTCTCAACCCAACTTCAGAAAAACCTGCATCTCCCTGTGATGAAACAATCAGAGATTTTAGGCAGCTATAACAACTGCACTCCCCGTAGAAGGCTTTGATCTGGAAAACGGAGGTGGAACTTGCTCTCTCTCTCTCTCTCTCTCTCTCTCTCTCTCTCTCGCCCCCTGCCAATGACAAAAAAATGAAAACTGACATTTAAGTTATACTTCTAGCTCCATGAGCCTTTCATAACACATATATAAACATATAAAAGATATCTACATATAATCATTGAAAACAATTAAAACATGTAAATCATGCCAAGTGCAAGCTGTGTAAACTGCTCTGTGCACTACTAAAAGCCATAGACCTTTTCTAGAAACATACCATTTCTTAACTTGGAAAAACAAACTATTAGCATCCCAGTGTAACATGCTGGTATGCCAATAGCAGTAAACCCCTACGGGGAGGGGGCTTTACTGGGGCTAATGTTAAAGCCCTTCCTTCACTCAGGCTTCTAATGGCCCATAAAGCACTGGGATGTATTGCTTAATTGTTTTCCTACACCACCATTCCTCACAGGAATTCTGGCTCTTGAAGGCACGCCCCTAAACACTCACACCAGAGAGACTACAACACACTGGGGAAGAAAGGCCCAAGTCGATCTTGTAAGGATAACAAGTTTTAATCTCACATGCAGAACTCTGCTGCAAGAATGTTCTGCCAAAGAGAGGTACAAGCAGAAACCTTTAAAGGTACTCAACATCATAATGACGCAACAACATACAGCAAAACCCTGTGTGGCTGATCGAATGGACCCTATACCTGTTCCACCTTTATCCATAAGGGATGCCAGTCTATTGATCGCAGCCCAGTCCGTTCATCTTCCATCACATGGGTGCTGCAGGGCTCATCTTCTTCTCACGTCGAAGGTCCTACTATACAGCTTATTTTATCACTCATACTGTGTACTTGGCAGGCCTTAAGATTGACACAAAGGTGATTCTGGGGCACTCTAACCTACACACACATTTCACCCACTCCCTCTGTGCCATCCTGCCCCAAAGTCTCCACCCTCGTTTTGAACTATAATTTATCTCTCCCAGCACCTTGCAATAGAAATCACACAATTGTCACTTAAATGATGCATCCTGTCTGTCCTCTTTGAACATCTCACGACTTGTTACTTTGGGGCTGGTGGTCAAAGGACACCTGGTGCCATGTAATTCAGAGGTCTTAAGTTTTAATCAGTTATATGAGCTATAACTCGTGGTCACCCGGGTATGGGCCAGATCATGCTTTGGCCATTGTGAGATAAAATACACACCAGGCACTGGTCAGTGATCGCGGCCTTGTAGGGCACCTTCCTCTCAAACATCTTTGCAACACTGTTAGAACAATGAATAGGCATTGTGGCGGTTCGGGGGTGTGGGCTATCCTCATGGGAATTCGGGCCTGGCTAGGATTTTCTCTGGTCTCGCGAATATGGGCCTAGCGTATACAATGCTGCATTTACCACACAGGCCTTCCCTTCTACCTATGGTTACTTATATCTATGCAAAAATAGCTATGTTTTTCCTGCCTTATGCTGTACTATATAGATAGCCTACATTTGATTATATTGGAGTTGGGGCCTGTTGAACTGGAAGGTAGTTCCCTCACGGTCCGCTCTTCCCCCCTGCCCATCATAGTGCTTCAAATACATCTCACCTCACTCTAAAGCACCTAAGGGAGTGGGAGGGGGCTGCCCCCTTCCCAACATTCCCCTGTTTCATCACTTCGACAGTAACTAACTCTGGGATACCTCTGCGCTCCAGCTCCCACGTCTCTGCTTCCACATATGGCTAAGTTCCCTTTATTGGTACCCAGGCCCGACACACTCACCACAAACTCTCCCCTCTATGTGTGTACTCTTCAGGTGAGCAAGTCATATAGATGCATCCCCCAGCCCCTGCAGGTCCATCCAAACGTCTGTGTAATTTTCTAGATCAGGGGGTGGAGAAATTATAGTTTGGTATAGAGAATCAACTTCATCTCCATACGGGGTAGGGGACATTTCATACTTAGGGTCACCCTGTGGGACATCAGTTTGTACTTCCATTTTTTTTTGTTTCGCAAGGTGCTTTAGGAACCCCAATTGATACCATCATTCTTGGGCTATTAGGTGCCACATTGGCACAACATTGGAGGGCCAGTTGACAGGTACAGAAGATAATAAGGATGAACATGTTGATAGGCATTAGCATCTTCACGATGGTCGTGAGCCATGACAGAGTCCAACTGAATATCGTAGTAAACCAATCACTGTCCTGTATTCCTCCCTTCTTCTTCATGCGAACAACCCGGGCCATGGCCAGCTACGATAATGTGAGATAATTATGCGTTCTCTATATCCTCTGGAGGCATGAATGTGCAGCAGGAATTCCAAACTTTTTGCAAACCCTGCCTTCCATTGCTGTTAACATTTCCAGCACGTAGTGGTTTTGCATCGTCATGAGTCTTGATGCACACAACTCAACCTTGATTAGGTTGAACCTGTTCTCTGTGTCGTTCATGAACTAGACCAGTTCCCACCTGACGATCTGCAACCATTTGGCATTTGTTGCGGCCTGCACGCCCAGCAAAAGTAATGATGCAAAAAAGGATTCTGCTAAGCTGAAGAACCTGTATTCTTCTAGTATTTCAGCAAGCAATGTGGAAGAGTCTTTAGATATGTAATTCAATCTTTTTATCTTCTGCGTATGTTGGAACTGTTCTATTCCTGGACGAATATGGGGCTCTTGTTTGGGCACCAGGCCTTTATCTTCACTTTCGGGTTTGGGGAGACTAGTTGGTCCCTCTGCAGGCACTGCTCCCCCTTCAAGTATTCTCCTGGGATTACTAATAGCACTGAGTGCAATGTGGCCAGCAAACAACAGCCCCTCCATAATGGTGGGAGGTGCAAGTAAGCTTTTCGGCCACAAGCCGAGTAGTAATCCATCAGCGCTGCTGTTCCTTTCTTCATGTCTGTGAGCAAGAGATTCTTATTGCAATGCTCATTTGATCCGACAAAGACTGTACCTTTGCTGCGGAAACAAATTCTATATTCTTCCTTGTGCACTTGCACCGGCTTTTCCATTGTTGCAAGCTACATCAGCTTTGTGATATGCTCTGTCCATATTTGTGCACCGAAAGTGTCCACCTGTGCTATCCTTTCATTGCTATATGTTGCTCGTCCTTCTGCCAATCAACGTAGTGTGATGTCCTGCCAGTTATTATTGAAATATTTTTGCCCTGTCACCATTAGATAGGGTAGGTCCACAAACTTTGTTGTTTTTTGGATCGTCGTTGCACTTTACAAAATCGTTACCCCCCTTTGCATTTGCACACTATGTGCCTGGAACGTTCCCTTTATTCTGCATAGTGCAAGATGAACTAGGCTTTGGGCCTCTATAATTGGGATTGCTTGTGGTACTAACACATTGGGAGCCCCTGACGCATGTGGAATGAGTGAGCACCCATAATAGCTCCCATTCACAGCGTTTCTCCCCACACCACTCATATCCGATTCCATGAGTTGGTGAACTCGGGATGATGAATATCCTCAATCACATCAAAACCCAACCCTTGATACGTGTCATACTTTTGTCGTACTTCTTTCTTCATTCTTGTATACACACTTTCAGGGATGGCTGCTTTAATAGTGTTATCAGAAATAAAACTATATAATTTCACAGTGGTAAACAATCCCCTACTTTCTGAAGACAACCTATTCACTGTTTATCCCACTGATGTATTGTTCTTATTAAAGTCAGTAGTGTTCACATTAGTGATAATATATGTAAATGCACTCATATTATTAACATTTATATATATTGTTCCATTTGGATAATATGCAATCATACTTCCCCCATTGCCCACTTTATAGGTCCTCCCCATATAACACCCTCCCCCCAGTACCCTCATAACAGTACTATCAATACCAAACACAGATCTACAGTAATAGCCCATCCACAATAATAAACACAGGTCCATATGCTCTCATTCGTATATCTACACCTCGGGTACCTAAACAAATGATTTACATTATTCACATCCATCGTCTTCTTTCCTGTAATTAAAAAAAACAAACACACAAGACAACAAAAAAGGACAAACGTACAAGATGCACTTTGTACACAAAGAAAGAAAAAGGTAAAGAGGAGGAGAGAAAGAGAGAAAATAGGGGAAGAAAGAAAGACGGAGAGAGAAAGAGACAAAGGGAGAGAGAGAAAGAGGGAATGAAGGAAGGAAGCAATCACAGAAAAAAGATGGACACAGAGCTAGCAACTGAGCTTCGGACTGCCATTTGAGCATGCCACTGCACATGTATCACCTCTGGACTGGCCGGTGAGGTAGTCGGGGTACAAGTACTGCTAGCCTTCATTTCAAGATAGCTGATGCACCAGTGTGGGTCCTCAGAACCAAGGACTATTCCATCTGCGCACAAAATTGCAGACGCATATAAAGTCCCCAGGCAGGAGGGGTTGTGTGGTCATGTGCTCAGGGTCTGTCGCCGTAGTAGTCTCGACATCCAGTGTCTGTGTCATCACAAATCCGGGCAGTGCAATCTGTCGGGAGACATATTTAATGGCCCTATTGAGTGCAGTCAAATACTTCTTTAACTCATTGCCTAGCACCACTGCTGTCCTATGTGCATATGAAGCCCTTCTTACAGGGGATATGGTAGTATGCATATGCCGGCCAGTGACCACTTCATGCAGTGACAAATGATGGTCTTTGTTTGGCTGCGTGTGAAAACTGAAAAGGGCCAGGGGTAAACAGTGCACCCAGTTTTTCTTCAACGGGTACACTGTTTAGATAACTTACTTTTAGGGAGCCCATTCATTCTCTCCACAATCCTATTGGCCTGTGGGTGGTAAATCGAGCACATCCAGTGCTTGATGTCAAGTAGTGCTGTAACGTGCTGCAATAATGCATTGAAAAAATGAATTGAAAAAATGTGTGCCATTATCTAACCATAACAGCTTGCACACACCCCATTGTGGGAAAACTTCCTGCACTAAGATTCTCACAGCACACTTGGTATCCAGATGTGCACATGGCCCAGCTTCCACCCACCATGAGAAAGAGCAGACCACTACAATGAGGTATCAAGATCCATTCAAATGCTTACCCATATCAGCGTAATCTATGAGTAATTCACGGAACAGCTCAGTAGGGCGGGGCAAGGTGCCCCATAGGATCCGTACTGTCATCACCGTACTAAAACATTTACATGTAGTACAATGTATGACCTTTTATCTGCTGCTATGTGCAGCTTCCAAATTGTGAGATGGATAATGTAACTGTTCAAATGCTATGGCTGACAGCTCCTGGGGCATTACTGTCTTCCGAGAGCACTCCTGCCAGATTCGTCTGAGATTGCTTACAATCTCTCTGTGACCACAACTATTTCTCCCTTTCAGGTGCCCTTCCTTATAATTTGGGAGACTGGAAATGCTATATAAGGTGCTGAATGCTCACTCATGGGTGGGGCAGTCACTACGTACTCAGCCAGTATTTCATTTGGCAGAGACGCCCCCATTTTAGCTGCCGCGTCAGCGGCTGACCCTCCCCCATCGATTTTGTCTGTCCCATTAGTGTTGGCGGCGCATTTGATGACTGCCACAACAGATGGCTGTGATAACGCTTCTATCAGTATTTCTAGCAGAGCAGCATGCTGCACTGGGGACCTATCCGCCATACGAAACCACCTCCTCATCCAGCGGGATAGACCAGTGTGTACCATTGTTGTAACGTATATTGTAACATGGCACCCTAGACGCTCTTAAGGCTTCAATGAGCGCTACAAGTTCCGCCACCTGTGCAGAATAATGCATGGGCAATGTTTTCATAACCACCGTCTTGTACACCCCTCCCTCAAGTCATATCACCGCTGCCCCTGTTCGTCTTTGCCCAACCTCCTGATCAATTGTGGAAGAACCGTCAACAAAAGGTATCTCACCCTCTATCAATACACAGTCCCTTACTTTGGGAATGTCGTCCTACTCCCCCTCGTATCTGGCACAGTCATGCGCCATCAGGTCCTATGTAGTAGGCATGCCTGTTAAAAAGGTGGCAGGATTCACGGTTTTACACCTGCGCTTGTGGCCCTTTTTTAGGTAGCGTATCATGAAGTAGATGGGATGAAGAGTAACTCTTTTCATCAAATAATCAGACCAACTCAGGAAGATGGCAAAGTTTGTTTACTGTTTTTTTTTTAAAACTTAATTTTATTGGAGTTTATATCAAACAGATTACAGCTTATACAACCAAGATTAACAATCACAACAAGAAAGCAGGTAATTCAGTCAAATATAAAGCGCGGTTGAGATTTAGTTTCATATATCAGCGAAATTCTTGCATTTCGTTCCATCAACAGTTAACTCCTCTTTACAATGTCAATAAGCATTGGTCGCTCGTCTCCCATTCAAATCCCCTCCCTCCCTCCCTCCACCCCACAAGACTTTATAAGCTGCTGCCATGGAATGTGCTCTCTAGCGTTTGGCGGATTGGGGTTGATAGGTTTGTCAGAGCTTGAGGCCTACCTTGTTCAGGAGGTTATCATGCTGTTTCACTACTCATGGCATTGGTCATTCGCTAGGTGTTAATGGGCTGTTCCGGGCATATATTTGTTGACAAACTCTAACAAACTCTAACCATAAGATGTCGCATTGCGTGGCTTTCCCGTGTGATTTTTTCCATGATACACATATTGGAGGTCACATTAACCCATTCTTTTTCTGTGGGGGTTACAGGGGATTTCCATTTCGAGGTCAATAGAGCTCTCGCGGCTAGTAACAGTGGTGCAGCTATGTCTATGTCTGTGACCCTTCTCAATTCATTCTCGATCCTCTCAAGACCAAATAAGATCAAGTAGGGGTCCACTGTTTGTTGGATCCCATCTAGGTCCTTAATCCAACCTAGGACTTCATTCCAGTATATTTTGACCTGAGGATGACCCCACCACATGTGCCAGTAGTCTGCCGCAGACCCACATACCCGCCAACACATTGGACTAGATGACTGATACATATTGGAGAGCCTGTGCTGGTCATATTGCCACCTATTCAATAATTTAATCAAGTGCAATTTATATTGGCATGATATCGAGGTCTTGGGTGCTGTCCTACATATCTTATCCCATATCTCTGGGTCGATGTCTTCGCCCATGTCCCTTTCACATTTTAACCTAAGCGGTTCTGTTGAGCCCTTTCCCGCTTCCATTAGTGTTTTATACAAGGCAGATATTAACCCTTTCGTTTCCGTCCTAGAGTCGAGTATGGTTTCAAACGGGGTAAGTTCCCTGCTCAGTTTTTCCCTCCATTCTGGTTTTAACAATACACCCTTGATCTGTAGAAAGTGGAATGCAGACAGTGTGCCTATCCCAAGTGCCTCCTCTAGTTCAGGGAGTGCAATGAAGGAGTCCTTCTTTCGGAGTTGTCCCACCCTCTCCAGGCCTGCCTCATACCAAGCTTGAAACCTTTCCACATTGGGGATCTGGTCATTCATGCCCGGTGACCAGAGGTTACTTAATGGTGATGGCCATGTGGTAATCTTTTCCATATCCCTACTCTCTCGCCATATATCCGATATGGTTACAAACATTGGATGTGTCTTAGATCTTTTCAGTACCTTCTTCCTAGGGGACCATAGCCATTCAGAGATTGTTGCCAGGGACAGGTAGTGATTGTCCATAGCAATCCACTGGGGTGTTTTTTGGTTACAGAGATGGGGAATAAGAATACGTAATTGGGCTGCCTGGTAATATTTTTGGATGTCTGGGAGACTCACTCCACCCTTGTCTTTTGGTAAAGTCAAATTGGAATACGCAATTCTGCGCTTTTTCCCTTGCCATAGGAATTTTAATATCACCTTCTTGACTTCTGCAAAGAATTGATGTAGCATCTGAATGGGGAGCATTTGAAAGGGGTTTAAAAATCTCAGGAGGCAGGTCATTTTTATCGCATTTAAACACCCAAACCAGGATATGGTTAGGTTATCCCATCGGGCAAGTTCTGCATGAAATTTTTGGAGGAGCGCTGGGAAATTGGCTTCATATAAATCTTTTAGTGATCTTGTGACATGTATGCCTAAGTACTTCATTTTTTTGTGTTCAATCATAAGGCCCTGGGACTGGTATCTTTCTGTGTTTGTATCCATTGATCCCTGTAAGGGGAAAAGGATGGATTTACATTTGTTAACATTTAACCCGGATACTTGGCCGTATTTGTCTAAGAGGTACAAAGCCCTGGGAATGGATGTAGTGGGGTTCGTCACATGAAGAAGTAGGTCATCGGCATATAGCACTACTTTGTATTCCTCGTCCCCTAGACGCATGCCTGTTACTTGAGTATCCTGTGGCAAAGAGGATGGCTGATAGGGGGCATCACTGCCGGGTACCACGTTTCAGCTCGAGCCATCTCGAGTATTCCCCATTGACAGACACTGAGGCTTTAGGAGCGGAGTAGACTGCTTTTATCTGCCTTCTAAATTTCGGCCCTATTCCCACAGCACAGAGGACTGCGGCAAGGAAGCCCCATTCCACTCGATCAAAGGCTTTTTCAGCATCAATGGAGAGTAAGGCAGGGTCGTTGCACATAGTTTGGGAGGCTTCAACCAGATGGAGAGTCTTTCTCATGGTGTCTGCACCCTGTCGTCCAATTATGAACCTTACCTGGTCGGGATGGACGAGATGGGGCATGTGGACCTCTAGCCTGGCTGCCAGGACTCTTGTGTAGAGTTTGGCATCAAGGTTGAGCAAGGATATGGGGCGATATGATCCGCAACATTTGGGGTCTCTGCCTTCTTTGGGAATGACTGATATGAGTGCTCGGGCGAATGAGTCAGGGACAATCCCTGTATCAAGGATTTCATTGAATAGGGTGGTCAGGAATGGAGCCAGGAGGGTACAAAAGGTTTTATAGAAGCCGGCAGTGAATCCGTCTTCGCCAGGGGATTTGACCAGTGTAAGTCGTTCGATCGCCTCGTGTAATTCTAATTCGTCTTCAGTTATGGGGGATTCGAGAGGGGCCGAGTCAGCACTTGCAACTTTCGGAAGAGCAATGCTAGCGAAGTAGTTGTCTATCTCTTGTGGGTGTGGGTCTACTTCTGAAGTGTATAGGAACTCGTAGAAATTTGCCAACAATTCTGGGATGGGGGGCATAGGTTGTGCCTGGTCAGGGGTTGGGTCTGTAATCTCTTTCACCCTACGTTCTGCCTGCTGAATCCTGAGTCTAGCTGCTAGCAGCGCATCAGCCTTATCTCCCTTTTCATAAAATTTCTGCTTCAGTAGGTGTAGCCTACGTGCTATCTGACCATGTTCTAGGTGGCAAAGTTCTTCCCTTTTTTTCGTGGCCTCTTGTATCTTATCAGGGTCCGTGGTATCCCCCACCCTAGCTTCTCTATCAAGATGACATATTTCACTCCGGAGCTTATTCTCAATAAGGGTTCTTTCCCTTTTCTTCCGAGCCCCCTCCCGTATGAGGATCCCTCTCCAGGTTGCCTTGGCCGCCTCCCACACATTCTTTTTAGAGACCTCCCCGGTATCGTTGGCTTTAAAGTATTCTGTGATCTCTGTTTCGAGTTCTTCTTTGAAGGCGGGGTCTCTCCATAGGGCCTCATTACACCTCCATTTCCCGCCCTTAACTGGTAGATGTTCCCACTGTATATCGACTGTGACCATGTCATTGTCGGACCACGTTTTCGAGGTAATCCCTGAGTGTGAGGTGGTGTTGTCCAGTTCTCGTGAAAGGTAGATGTAGTCTATTTGGGTGAAAGTACTGTGTGGAGGTGAATAAAATGTATACCCTCTTTCATCAGGATGCATCATCTTCAATGCGTCTACTAGCGCATATACCTGCATCATGTTTGCAAAATCACTGCATTCTCCTCTCACAGAAACATCGACGCCTGGGCATCCCGCTTTCCGGTCTAAGTCGTGATCTGCCCATAGGTTGAAGTCTCCGCCTAGTATAATATGTCCGGTGGCTTCCAACATTATTTTGGGGACAGTTTTAGAGAGGAATCGGAGCTGTCCTACATTAGGAGAGCAGATTGTGGCAATCGTTACATCCACCATCCCAATAGTCCCCACAGCTAGCAAAGCTCGCCCTTCCGCATCTGACCAGGTTTTGGAGACATGGAAATCAAGTCCCTTTCTGATAAGGATTCCCACTCCCCCTCTTCGCAATGCTCCCGAGCCCCAAAACTCCATGCCGAAACGTTTCCCCAGAATAGACCTCTCCTCCCCCTTCATATACTTTGTTTCTTGTAAGAGTAGGATATCAATGTTAGCCCTTCGGAATTCCCGCAGGACTAACGACCTCTTAGTAGGTGAGTTAAGGCCTTTGACATTAAGCGTCCCGACTTTCAAGGGGCCTCGTATGCTTGCATCAGAAGTGGCCATCAGTATATGACAATGCAATATTATCAACAATGGCTCGCCATATCTTCTGTTCCGTACCCTCAACCAATCTTTCTGTCTTTCCCATCCCAGCAGCGAGTAAAAGTTCTGTAATAGTTGTACCCTCCCCCTTGTCTTGCAGATCCCTCCCTCTCCCTCCCACACACCTCCCCCTATATGTCGGCGTCCGAGCAGGTCCAGTTGGATTCACTGAACTAGCAGCGAACCACCAGTAGGGACCATCGTCACGCGGTCCTTTAATTAACAATAAACACCACAATAATCTAAGCCCCCCTCCCAACCTCCATTTCAACCCAAATTACAACCATCGAAAATAACTTTAGTGTTGGGCCGAAAGCAGCCCTTGTCTCAAACATACTCAAAGTGTCAAGGTAGCTGCCGCTGATCTAGCTCACTTGTCCCCCTCCGGGGTGTTGTTACCTCTCTGAAACTTTCTTGACCCTTTGACTCTCTGCCTCTTAGGTCCCCAGAGTTTCCAATCTCGCCCTTCGTTTCCTGGAGTGTTTTCATCCTCCCTTCGTTCATGGGGATCGACAAGATCGGAGATGCAGGCCTTTATTTCCCTCTCTGACTGTAGTCTGATTCTCGTGCCATCATCTTCGAAAGATAGCGAGAAGGGGTATCCCCACTGATATCGAGTATCCCCCTCTTTCAACCATTTGTCAGGGGGCACACATCCTTCTCAGCACCAATGTCATAGCAGATAGGTCTTGATATATGGTGACCTGGGCACCGTTGAGAGTGATCACGCCTCCACGCCTTGCCTTCTCTAGAATCTTTGCTTTGTCCTGGTATCTGTGGAAGCGGGCGAGGACCGATCTCGGGCCTCCAGGTGGGCCCCCTGCTCTGTGGATCCGTTCGGTTCTTGGTTCATCAATCTCACCATCAGCCGCCAAGATTTTGATGATATCGTGAAGTTTTGCTTTCGGGCTTTCCTCCGACTCCCCATCCTGTTCCGGGATCCCAAAAAAGTGTAAATTGTTCCGCCTCTCCCGATTCTCCAGATCATCCATCTTAAGTCTGTATTCCTCTTCCCGCTGTTCGAGATGCGTGATCCTGTGTTCGAGTTGTTTTTCCAAAGTATCTATGGAGGCTTGATTGTTTTCTACCCCCTCCAACCTGTCCTCAATCTTATCTATGCGTTGGGTGATTTTATCAATCTTGCCGCCTATGTTGGCCCCCATATTCTTTATCTCCGTCAGGAGGGCTGCTATGTCACCTTTCGTGGCTGCTGCCTCTCCGTGTGCCACGGGTTCCGTTGCCATCTTGGGGGTGATGAGTGTGTGGGTGGAGGGAGCGTAAGCGTAACTAGCCAGTTTTATTTTGGCCTGCATATACTTGGGTGCCTCACCTCAAAGTCTCGGGTTCAGACAGGCGAGGGTAGGACGTGAGGGCTTACCCCTCAGACTGCGCTGCGGCCCCACACAGTGATGTGCTCGCCCTGCAGGAGGGACAAGTTGGCGACACGCTCAGAGCAGATAACCTTCGTGATATACAGGGTCTCTGGCATAAGGCTGGAAGATGTCTTCTTGGTCTCAATTCCAATCAATACCAGGGATCCAAGGAGGCACACGTCCCTGTTTCGGGGGCCCTACCTTCAGTCTGAAGGATCCTTGCCGGTAGAAGATCATACGTTGTTGGGATTCACCTCACCCCGTGCTTCTCCATTTTGCATGTGGTATTGTGTGTTGCAGGTGTTCAAGGAAGTTATGGTAGCCCTAGAGCGCGCCTCCCAGTTAGTCCCTTTGAGGGCCGGGGCCCTGCACGTAGGCCGCCGTGTTCGGATGTAGTGCGGCCGCGGCAGACAGTGTGGGCTGCATATAGTGGAAGGTGCAGTTTACCTGTTGGCAGGGCCTTCCTTACTTTCCGATGATCCACAGGCCGGGGGGCGTGACTGGGGGGTCCACGCCATGGATCGTTCGGGGGCACCTCAGGGGGGGTAGCTCTGAGGGCCGAGGGGAGGCACGCTGGTCAGCGCCTCACGGGGTGAGCGTTGCTCTCCCGCTGGGACCCGCTCGTTGGTCCGGCCAGTTTGCTTTCGATATCTTGCCGTCACCAGCAAAGAACTTCACTCGAAGTTTACTTGGGCTTCACGGGTCCGAATTCGATCGGTTTTTCTCCAGGATGGTGCAGGTGTATTCCGATGCACGATTCTCTGCTGTTTTCACCGTGGGGGGGTCGTGGGGTGGGGGCTCAGGTCACCCCGCAGACCTACGGGGACGGAGCTCACACGGAGGAGGATGCCATCCGTGCGCCCCCTGGTGGCCAACAGCTTGTTTACTGTTTTAATATCAATTGTCTAAAACAGGGATTTACAGCGGACATCAACGGACGTCGCACAAGCTCTCCTGAAGCATTTCATAAAAAACAACACTTTTATAGTAAGAACTCGTCATAAGTGATGTCATACTATGTTGCAAAATGAAAAACCTGCAGGGGTTGTTGTTGGCTCAAGGGGCACATCTAAGTATACTTTCAATAAGGAATTGTGTTGTGATTGGGTCACTACAGTCAGGTGGAGGTGGATAACTCATACCCACCGCTAGTGTAAGTCATCTTCAACAGTTATTAAAAACGCGGTACACGGTTGGCTCTCAAACTATATGGCTCATCATTATATGGCCTTCCACAATTGGTTGGCATGCTCATGCCATTCTGGAACTTTCGATTCACTAGCAGCATGTAAGCTCATACTCCAGATATCAGGAGTTGGACTTGACCATGTCTCCCCACCCAATTAGCCCAACATCTCTCACCACCCAGGCCTTCTGCCATGAAGATTGTCTTTGAACTTGGCCTTGCAATATTTTCTCATCTCTGGGAATATAAGGGAGTATGGACACATGCTTATCATAGTTCAGGACTGCATGCTCAACTTCTATTTCCATCCTTGGCTCACGTGACAGGAGACCACAATTCAGCCTCTTTTGCAGCATTTAATTGTCTTGAATTAATAAACTTGGTACTCATGGTGTTCTTTCCTTGCACCTTAATTCAGCTTCAGCCGACAGTGATGCACTATCGTCAACTGAATTTCAGCCCACGGCTTTGTTATGACTTGATGGTCATGAAGATTATGGGGCCTCTGTCCACAAGTTCCACTCAGAATAACTTCCTGAGCGATCCTTGAGGCCACAGGTATTTGAGTGCCGAAGAATGCCAGGAACCAGGAACACCGGTGACCCCCCCGACCACTGCAAAGCAAGCAATGGGTCAGTATAATGGCAAACGATTCACTGAATAGCAAGGTAACACATAGCAAAGGGCTTACCAAGGTACAGAGGGGTCTGGAGACAGAAAGAGCACAGATGAAATGGAGGTGTTCCATGTGGCTGCAGTGTGGAGCAAGCGGCAGCGGGTAGGCGCAGTGCTGGAAGATTGCTGCAGAATTTGGCACTGCAAAACCTGTGTAGAGAGGGCACTTCGAAAGGTAACAGAAGAGGAAATCCGAAAACAGTCCGTTAAGAGTTCCAAGGTCAAAAGCCATCCAGGTTTGTTGAAACCAGGGGTAATCCAAAGGAATCCAAAACACAGTCCAAAAGGTCCTGAAACAGTGGAGCAAAACAGTATCCGAGGGCTTGACAGGGAAGTCCAAGAAGAGCAGTACGTAGTCCAGAATCGAGATGTGGAGACAGGAAGACGCCGAACAGTGCCTGATTGGGTCAGCTGTGAAGCACTGAATGAGCGTTCCAGCTCCGGTTTTGAAGGGGCCGAGGAGTGTCACATGACCCCATCATGTGACCGATGATGTAGCACGTTTCCTTGTCAAATGACCCAAGTTGTCAAAATGCTGCCGGGTCTTCCTGGGGGCGTGATGAAGCAAAGAAAAAAGCCGGCGTCTCCGTCGACTGTCTCCAAGACGCCAGGGCAGCTGCCAACGTTGCAATGAAAGGAACGGGTGAGTATGACCATAGCCCGTTGGATGCCCTCGTGTGTTCTTGTTGTATAGCATGGTCCGCTGCTGCCATGCTGCTTGAGGGAGTGAGGACATGAGGTTGGAAGGGGAAGGCAGATCAGGACCTGAGAGGGAGGGTTTAGTGGCTGCACGGACATTCGTCCGCGTAAGGCAACCAGTGGATGGTGTAACAGAGCCCCCCCTCAAAGGCCCACAACCCTGTGGGAAAGCAGGAAAATCCCGATGAAACTGGGCCACCAAACGAGGGGCATGCACATCCCGGGCAGGAACCCAAGAGCGCTCCTCAGGACCGTAACCCAACCAATCCATGAGGTACTGGAGCGGACCCCTGAAGAGACGAGAGCCCAAAATACCCGCAACCTCATAAACATCAGGGTCATCCAGTGACACAGGGGCATGGTGAGAGACCAGACGCGTAGGACCAGGGCATGGTTTCAGGAGGGAAGTATGAAAGACCGGGTGGATCCTCCAGGCTGAAGGAAGAGATAGGCGGTAGGCCACCAGACTCAGGACACCAGACACCCGGAAAGGACCAACGAACCTGGGAAGTAACTTGCAACAGCCAGGCAAGTGTAGATAGCGGGATGACAGCCAAACTCTGTCCCCCACACGGTAAACAGGAGCAGCAACCCGCTTCCTATCGGCTGAAGCTTTCATGGCCAAATGGGCTTCCCGCAAATGGACAAGAGTCTGGGCATGAACCGTGGCCAAGTCGCGAACACAAGACGAGGCAACAGGAGCACAAGAGGATGCATAATCGGGGATGGGCAATGTATGGGGGTGCCCGCCATAGAGGGAGTAGAACGGGGAGAAGCCAGTGGAGGAGTGCACGGAGTTGTTATGGGCAAATTCAGCGAGGTGTAGCAGGTGTACCCATGATTTCTGGTGTTGTAGAGAAAGACAGCGTAAGTATTGTTCCATGGTCTGATTTACCCTTTCTGTCTGGCTGTCGGTTTCCGGATGGTAAGCAGAGGAGAATCGTGCATCAATACCCAGTAATTTAGTGAGCGCACGCCAAAAACGAGACGTGAATTGTGAACCACTGTCAGAAACCAAGACTGTAGGGAGCCCGAATAAACAAAAAATGGACTTGAATAACAGGCTTGCCAATGTAGGTGCAGAGGGTATACCAGAACAAGGAATAAAGCGAGCCATCTTCGTGTATGCGTCCACTACAACCCACACCATATCATAACCTGGTGAATGAGGGAGGTCAGTCACAACATCCATTGTAAGGGTATGCCAGGGTCTGGGGGGAATCGGCATGGGCTGTGGAAGACCCAAAGGGCAGCCCCTACGAGACTTACACTGGGCACACACTGAGCATGTGTTGACATAGTTCTCAATGTCGTGCCGCGTTGAAGCCCACCAGCACCAGCGTTTAAGGAGTTCCAGAGTACGCTGCTGCCCAGGGTGGCCATGGATGGCAGCATCATGAGACCATTCCATAGCTAGATTTCGAGTGTCACTTGTGGGTAAGAACAATCTGTTGTGAACAAACAGCAGGCCATCGTGATAAACGGGATCCCATTCTGCTAACTGTTGTGGATGTTGGGAAACCCATGTGCGTATGGCTGACAACAGGGGAGGCAAAGGAGTGCATAAGCATACTACATGCCCGTGGTCAAGCACCGTTTCTGGGAAGACTGGAAGCGACACCCCTCCAGGAGAGCTGGATAGAGCATCTGCTTTACCATGAGATAGACGAGGGCAGTGTTTCACAACAAAGTCATAGGCTGCAAAGAATAAGTGCCAGCGCACCTGCCGACTGTTGACGCATTTGAGGGATGCAAGGTCTTGAAATTCCTGTGATCAGTGTAAACCGTGACTTGATGTTTGGCCCCCATAAAATGGTGCCTCCATACCTGAAATGCGTCTTTGATCGCCAGGAGCTCCTTTTCGGTAACATGGTTGGTACTGTCTTTGCCAACATACCCCCAGTTTATCATGAGTTTCTGTCAGTCTTTGACAAGGGCACCGCAGAGAGTTTACCTCCACACAGACCCTACGATTGCCCCATAGATCTGGTCCCTAATGCTCAGATCCCCAGGGGCCGAATCTATTCTCTATCACCAGTAGAGGACAAAGCCTTGAAAGAATACTTGCAGGAGGTGTTACGATTGGGCCACATTTGGCCCTCCTCCTCGCCTGCTGCATGCACTATATTCTTCGTTCCAAAGAAAGAGGGGGATCTTCGCCCCTGTGTTGACTACCGGCATTTGAACGCCATCACTATCAAGGATAGATACCCCATACTTCTCATCTCTCCACTCCTGGACAGATTAACACACGCCTCCATCTACACCAAATTAGATCTCCGGGGGGCATATAACATGATACGTGTCCGCAAAGGGGATGAGTGGAAGACGGCATTTTGCACCCGACAGGGTTTATTTGAATACCTGGTGATGCCCTTCGGGTTGTGCAACGCCCCTGCCACCTTCCAGCGATTTATGAGTGATGTTTTTGGGGACATACTGGACAATTATGTGGTGGTCTACTTGGACGACATTCTGATCTTTGCCTCCTCTTTAGACGAACACATCCTTCACATCCGAGAAGTCTAATGACTTTAAGGGGAGCAAAAGGCTCTACATCTTCCTCCTTACACTGATTAAGCATCCACTCCTCAGGTGGAGGATCATCTTCCCTCTCTTCTTGGTACATTTCCAAAGCTCTAGAATAGCTAACCTGTTTTCGAATTTGATCCGCGTGTATGCAGCGTGAAAGTATGTGGTCATGTGTTGCAATACCGCTTTTGACAGTGATCCCCCTTGTGGCCACGGCATGAACACCTTATCTGCCATGCCTTTTACCCATTCCGCTTTATAGTGTTTGAGCTCGGGCATGTGCTTTGGCAATGTCTTAGATAAATGCATCAGGGGAGTGTCTCCCATTGTGACGAGTCTTGATTGACTATTAATACTTCCCAGATTTTTATTTTCGCCACTTTTTCAATATTTTTAAAACAACAAATATGAGCACGTTTCAACAATTGCCACTAAGCCTCTATCTTTTTAATTATCTCTGTCTATCTATGATGGCACCAGTCACTTCCCTAAATAGTCCCTTTAGCTCCTTAACTTTGTTTCAATTTCTTTACAACATCTATCACTCTTCAACACCTTAACTCAACACAAATATACAGACAGACTAGTCGATTTTACAAATTTACTAAAAATACTCTATGATCACCTTTTTCTCCTCACCCATATTCAAATATCCGGTCACAGGATTTAAATCGTCTCCTTATGTGAACCTGTTCACACGTAGCCTAGGGAGTCTGACTCCCTTCCGTCAGGTTTCTGGGCAATTCTCTCTCTATCTCTATCTCCACACAATATTTCCTGTCACTTTTAAATCACCACAGCCCTGTCCCCTAATTTGCCATTCCCCTCAGTCTACTCACCATTCAGTCATTTGATTCAAGGCCCTCGGTATCGTCTCCTCTTCCAGCCAACCCCTTTCGCCTTCTGTTCTGCAGGGCACCTGTAGAAACCAAGTAGGGATTTCCTAAAAGAGGGACCCTGCCCACTGTCTCGGGTTTTCCTGCAAGATTTATATACAGCTGCTCTTCACAGGAAACCCTGCGATCTTACGGCTAGATGGTGGAGGATGTCTGATCGTCTGAAAATCTAGCATTAACAGGTCGATGGGTCTTAAACCATCCTCTGCTACCACGTGAGCTTATAGCCCTTTTTTATGTAGCATGTCATGCAGTAAATGAGATGCAGAGTAACTCTTTGTTACACCAAATAATCATACCAACTCAGGAAGATGGCAAAGTTTGTTTACTGTTTACTGTTTTATTATCAATTGTCTAAAACAGGGAGTTACAACGGACATCAACGGACGTCGCACAAGCTCTCTCGAAGCATTTCATAAAAACTCGTCATCTGTGATGTCATACTATGTGGCAAATAATAAAAACCTACGGGGGATTGTAGTTGGCTCAAGGGGAACATCTAAGTATACTTTCTATAAGGGATCGGATTGTGATTGGGTCTCTACAGTCAGGTGGACAACTCATTCCCACCCCTGGAGCAAGTCATCTTCAACCGTTATTAGAAGCATGGTACACTATTGGCTCTCAAACTATAAGGCTCTTCATTATATGGCCTTTCACAATTGATTGGCACGCTCGTGCCATTCTGGAACTTTTGATTCACTAGCAGCACAGAAGCTCATACTCCAGATGTCAGGAGGTGGACTTGACTGTGTCTCCCCACCCAATTAGCTCAACATCTCTCATCATCCAGGCCTTCTGACATGAAGATTGTCTTTGAACTTGGCCTTGCAATATATTCTCATCTCTGGGAAAATAAGTGAGTATGGGCACACGCTTATCATAGTTCAGGACTGCATGCCCAACTTCAATTTCCATCCTTGGCTCACATGACAAGAGACTGCAATTCGGCCTCTTTTGCAGCATTTAATTGTCTTGAATTAATAAACTTGGCACTCATTGTGTTCTTTCCTTGTACCTTAATTCAGCTTCTCACGTTCACTGTTCTTCAAGGATAGATAACCATTCGTTGGCAGCTTCCAGTTTTGACACCAGGCCAGACAGCCCTTCTCCAGTCTTCCATGCTTTCAGCTGCTTTTCTGCAGCGACACAGCCTTCAGCCTTCTTCTTCATTGGTTTAAGCTTACTAGAATTATGATATTGCTGTCCAGATCCTATATATATATATGGCGGCTTTGCTTGCAGTCTATTGACTACGTATAGCCAGCTTCTATAATCACTTTGTCTACTTGCGTTGCTGCATCTGTGTAGTTATCAAAGTGCTTTCATTTTCTGCGGTGCTCTTCACGCATGAAATCTTCATTTCGCATATGAAAGTTTACTCAACCCTTTACTTCGTCATCAGTTTCTATAAAGTCCATACATTCTCTTTTTCAGACAGTCTTCTCAGCGTATCACGCTCACTTCTTGTGACATCACCAATTTCTCTCTTTTTCATATTCCTTCAGGGATCTCCTTTATGAGATTGTCATCTCTTTGGCAATACATCAGATAGGGTTTTCTTAGTGGATACCTTTTCTCGAAAGACTCGATGAGGAATAGTCACAACTGCTGGTGTCAAACATGGCACAATTTCAGGCTTCCAGCATACAGGTAGTAGGGGGGCGGGACTTCCTGTAGGGGCAGTTGGCTGCTCCTCTACACACCTAACCACATGAATATGGGGTTTAGAAATGATGATCATATGCCAATGACATGTACATGGTCAGTGTAGATTATGATCTTTCTTGAATGGCAAACAAAGAATGTTCCACACAAAACGTGACTGAACACCCCATTACGATTGTAGAACGTTTCTGTATTGCAATAGCAACCGCTTCTAAAGATTGATTGCACACAAACTCCCCTTGTATCACTGCATCCCAAGTGTTGTTATAATGGGCCAATGGCTTATGGCCCATTGTACTTTTCTGAGTCCACACCGCTGTCATAAGCAGGCCATCTGAATGTGAAAACAAATAATATTCCTGCGTACATTCGGGGGTTGCCAGTATGGGTGCGGAACTAATGACTTCTTTTAAGTCATCAAACTGTCTGATCATTTCAGCCATCCACTGTAACTTATGGTACTTTGTCTTGTGTGCTTCACTAAGGGCCCGTAGAAGTGGTCTTGTGTACACCACGTAATCTAAGATCCAGGCCCTGCAGTAGTTACCCAGGCCCAGAAACATCTGCATCTCTTTAACTGAATCAGGTCTGGCTGTGGCTCATACTCACACTCCCCTGTCATGTAGTATTCTTTTACCATTCACTGATATGAACTGCCCCAAATAGAGCACTTCCTGCTGGCAATATTGCAATTTGGCCTTGTCAACTTTGTACCTCTTACAGGCCAACAATTGTAGGAGTGCAATGGAGTCCTTTCGGCAGTGCTGTTCACTGTCACTACATACTAGCAGATTGTCCATGTACTAGATAATCATACGAGGCACCTGAATATTCCCCAGATTGACATTCAGTATTCTGTTAAATATACTTGGGCTTTCGCAGTACCCCTGAGGTAACCAAGTGTTTTTGAACTGCATCTGGACCAGTGTAAATGCCGTGAAGTACCTCGACTCAGGATGGAGTGGAATTGAGGAAAAATAATGTTTTAATTACACTACAGTAAAATATGTGGCTTATTTGGGGATGCTACATAAAATTGTCTCAGGATTTGGAACAACTGGAAATTCTTTCTGCACCACATTATTTAGGGGGGCAAGTCCTGAATCATTCTCCAATTGCCCCTGTTGATTTTTTGACAGGGTATGTTGCTGTTTTACACAGGGATGAAGATGCCACAAAGATCCCCTGGTCCAGTAGGGCCTGCATTGTCTTACTAATATCTTCCTCCGCCTCCCTCGATAATGGATATTGTCTTACCATGGGCAGCACTGCACCTGGCTTCAGTGTTATACGCACAGGGGTTGCATCTTTCAGTAATCCTAAATCTTGTGGATTTGTAGTCCACAACTGTGAAGGCACGTGTTGTAAGTCCTCATCAGAAACTGGAGGTGGAGTTAATACTGCCATCAAGGGACACTGCACTCTTCAGTGCTGTATCATTATGTCACAGGGGATACAGATCTCTAGGATTATTTAGCCTCTTTGTCGTTATCTTCAAACAATTCATCATCCGTCATTTCCTTTAGCTGTACCGTTGGATCTACACAGAGCACTGTGTGCCTTTCACATCTGTCCCTGTCCATTCCCACCAGGACAACCCTCTTGTCTGAAACCAACAACCCCTCTAAATCCTGCAAGAATATTGTTCCCGCCACTACCTCAGGTAACACTGCCAAAAGAAAGATAAAATCAGTGGGCACTTGCCAACACTGTTTGGCAATCTGGGGCACAACCTCCACAAGCACTGTAATACCATAAATAAACATGTCCTGGTCTACGGGATCCCATGGACCACCAGCTCCCTGTCATTGTCTGTACAATCAACGTCGCCCTTACAGTGCACATCCCAGCCGTGGATGGATTACACCATGATCTGTAAAGGATTTAGTCATGTTTAACTTGCTGAACAGGTCCCTACCGAGCAAATTAACTGGGGAACATTCAGAATATAGTAAGTGTGCCCGTACTACCTTCCATCCCACCGTTACATCTAACTCCTCAGTGTATGGAACCTTGGAAATAGCCCCAGAGAATCCCTTCACGTCAAGATATTTTCCTGATAAAGTAAGGTTTCCTTCCATGATACATGATTTAGTTGCACCAGAGTCCACCATGAATATGAACTGCTTGTTTCCTATCTCTGCCCCACCAAAGGTTCCTCTTCAGGGTGGCTCGTCATCGACAAGACCGGACATGGGAGTGCTCTCTGTGGGCTGTCTTAATCAGGGTATGTGTTTGTTCCAGGAAATGAAAAGGGGTTACCTCCTACCACTGCTGCTCCTCCAAAGGGAACAGTAGCCCCACTTGGTACCCTGTTCAATGGGGCAGAACAACCCTGCTGCTGCTGCGGCACATGCCGCACTTACATGTCCAGTGCTTGAGGCTGCTGATTATATGTTTTGTGTTTTGCTCCTGCGGATACCCCTGGTTCTGATATCCGTGACCCCATTGTGAATACCCTAGTCCTTAAAGTCCTTGGGGCCTTTGGCCCTGTTGTTGCGGCCCATAAGTATACTCCACTGCAGACCTACTCCTGCATTCCCTCGCAAAATGCCCCTACCTTAAACAATTCCAACATTGAGATGGTCTGAAACCCCCGGTCCAAACCCTCCTCCTCTTGCTCCTCGGAATTCCCTTTTTCCTCACTGCAGCCCTCCCTGCTGTCACTGTGGGCTGGGGTACTGTTGTCCCACCCCACTGTCCTTTTCCGCCTTCAGCCCAGAGTGCCAGAATAGTGGCACTCATGACTTGCTTGGTACTCTCTCTTCCTTCCACCTGTACTGGCTTCTATACAGGCACCTGGACTGCTACCTTTGCCAATTTCTTCTCCACCGATTTTGATACATCTCCCTGATGCCTTTGGACTGTTGCCCTCTCCCGCTCCTTAATCCTTTTACAATTATGCACTATTACACACTGTATTTCCGGCCACTCCTTCACCTCAATACCCACAATCTTATACAACGTCATCTGCACTTCCATCAGCAAGCCCCTCTTCACAATAAAATAGAAGAATGGTATCTATTAATCCCACGGCCCTCCCGTCTCAGCTCTCTACTTCTCTTGCATTTTAAGAATACATCTACCTGGGTCCTCATCATCGCTCATAGCATACTGTATCAAGGAATGTAAATTAGGGGTATCTGGGAAGGCCCTCCGTAGTGCGTTCCATACCAATGCTCTAACTCCATTAAATGATGCTCCATCATGAAAGCCGCCCCCCCAGGGTTACTCCCAGTTATCCGGCCTTAACCCACATGCCCCCAGTCTGATCCCCAATTACAGAAACCTCAAGCTCTTAAGATCCCCTATCGACAATGGCACCTCTGCGATTTGCTTTTCGATTCCTTATTCCTTTCTTGCCCCTGCTGTGACCCATGGGTGTACCTTAAATAATGTATTCTTATCCATTTGGGGCCAGGGCACATACTGTGTCCTCCCTGCCCTTATGTGTGAGGGGCATCTGCATCTTTGCCGTACTTTCCACACCCTTCTTCATGAATCCTCTTTTATTTACCAACACCATCTGGCAGGCCCTATTCTTCAACCTGCCCCCTGCCCATAGACCTTCTGCTTCGGGAGGTATTAGCAGCCAACTCTTCACCCCTTCCTTCTCCTTCACTCTGACCCTCAGCAAACATATCATCATCCTCTTCCTTCACATTCTCTCCCAACACTGTATTCTCCTCTCCCAGGATGATCCACCTATGCGTGCCTCTTTCTTTCTCAGCACCTACATGTCTTATTCCTTCAGTATGCATCTTAAGCAGCACTTCCCCTGATTTCCACTCTCCTGACCCTTCTCTTGATGCCCCTATATCCCTTACAGATCTTGGGGACGTCTTTATCTTTCTCAGTCCCATTAGCAATCCTGTCAACCTATCCTCAAACTCCCTTGAGCTATAACCCGCCAATGCCTGTACTTCAGGTGGGTGAGTATACAGAGGTGGGGGAATAGGAGCCTGTGGTGTTACTGGTGCTGCGGGAGACCCAACCCTCCACTGGCACCCCACCTTCTCCTCTCTTTCTGCACTTTCCATCTTTCTGTCTCTGCACCTCCACTTCATTCCCTGGATCTCCTGCATCTTTGAACATATGCCAAAGATCTAGAATTTCTTTTCTCTTCTGTAGCTGCTTCCCTTTATATTTTGCTACTAAAAATGTGGACATGTGTTCCAAGACGCTCTTGTTGTGTGAGCCCTGTCCTGGCCATGGGCAGGGCTTCCCCCCTCTTCCTGGTCCTACGATCCACTGCTTATGATATTTCTCCACCCTGTCATCATACAGTGGCAGGGCCTTATACATATGTTCTGTTGGTGTTCCATCCCCATGCTAGTGGTGCCTATCTCTTAGTAACCCCACAAAGTCCTGCTTACGTGCTGCGCATGCTGCCACTTGCTTATGACAATAAAAGCAAGAAAATAAACCCCCATCCTTTTCTATCCCCTTACTTGCACACATACACCAGTCCACAAAACCATCCAATAACACACTATGTTGCGATGCACACACTTGCCGCCCCTTCTAGGGCCTACTCTTTATTCGATAAAACACAAATATAGTGCAAGTGGATAACAAGCTAACATAAAAACCACTACTTATTCCAGGCCTATTATGAGACCACTACTTTCGTTTTTATATTCCTCCTTTAAATAATATACTATCTTGTGGTACCACCTTCCCTCCCCTTCCGAGGAGGGGCTCCCTGCCTTACCTTACCTCAAAATGCCTTACTGAAACACTCTATTCATAGTACACATTAACAACAAATAACCCTGACCTCATCCACGTCACATCAATGACCTCGCTCTCCACATACTCACACCTTTCACACTTCCCCATGCATCTGCCCCCAATTTGCTATCTCTAACAAGAGTCTACTCACATCTGCATGCTCACCCGAACTCCTCCATCACAGGGTGCCAACACTGGCCTGCACTCTCCTCGGAGCCGCGCCCAGCTTCAATCAGCAGAGAGGACTTCTCTTAATATGGCTCCTGCTAAACCACTCGGAAGACGTGTTTTTTTCAGGGCCCGTCACTGTAGGTCGGCAAGGCTCCTTCTGGAGAAGCATCCTGGAAGCATCTGCAGGTATTGTAGGGTGCTGGGATCACATCAGGGTCACCAATTGTAGGCACGCACCTAAATGCTCCCACCAGAGAGAATGAAACCCGTTAGGGAAGAAATGCCCAAGTCGACCTTGTAAGGATAACACGATTTATTCTCACATGCAGATGAGAGCAACAGCAAAGAACTCTGCTGCAAGAATGTTCTGCCAAAGAGAGGTACAAGCAGAAACTTTTAAAGGTACACAATGTCATAATGACGCAACAGCATATAGTAAAAACCTGCGTGGCTGATTGAATGGACCCAATACATGTTCCACCTTTATCCATAAGGGATGCCACTCTATTGATCCCAGCCCATTTCGTCCGTCTTCCATCAGGTGGGTGTTGTGGGGCTCATCTTCTTCTCACGTCGAAGGTCAGAAAACAAATTAATTATACTCCTCCTATACAGCATGTTTTATCACTCATACTGTGCACTTGGAAGGCCTTAAGACAGACACAAAAGAGGTTCTGTGGCACTCTAACCTTCACAAACACATTTCACTCACTCCCCTCCGCACCATCCGGCTCCAAGGTCTCCACACTCGTTTTGAACTATAGTATATCCCTCCCAGCACCTTGCAATACAAATCACATGATTGTTGCTTCAATGATGTGCCCTGTCCGTCCTCTTTGAATATCTCAGGACTTGTTACTTTGGTGTTGGTGGTCAAAGGGCACCTGGTGCCATGGAATTCAGAGGTCTTAATTTCAAGTCAGTTATGTGGGCAGTAACTTGTGGTCGCCTGGGGATGGGCCTTGTCATGCTTTGACCAGTGTGAAACATATACACAGGCGCTGGTCTGTGATCGCAGCTTTTTGGGGCACATTTCTCTCAAACATTTTTACAACACTGTTTGAACAATTAATGGGCGTTGTGGCGGTTGGGGGGTGTGGCATATCCTCATGGGAGCTCGGGTAAGGCTGGGGATTTCTCTGGTATCGGGAATTTGGGCCTAGTGCATACAATACTGCATTTACAGTGCAGGCCTTCACATCTACCTATGATTACTAATATCTATGCAAAAATAGCAATGCTTCTCGGGCTTTATACTGTACTATATGGATAGACTATTGTTTGATTATATTGGAGTAGGGTCCTATTAAACTGGGAGGTAGTTCCCTCACTGTCCCCCCTCATCCCTGCCCATCATAGTGCTTCAAATGCATCTTGCCTCACTCTAAAGAGCGTATGGGGGTGGGACGGGGTTGCCCCCTTCCCAACACTCTGATAGAAATCATTTCAATGCATTGTCAGTTGACTCCCTGCACAGACACAAGAGGATGTGATAAGGGCAGACTCGGCATGGCACAGTTATAATTTTAATTGTTCCTTTATAAATTAACACTAACGTGTGGTTTCTAAGTGATCCGGATGCACACCTGTATTGTGCTGCGCTGTCTTGTTTCCAAGACAAACACGTTGCCACTGGGATACCCTTCATCCCCCCTATAGCCAGCCATCAACAAGAGACCAGGCCTTTCTGGGAATTGATGCAAACAATCCCAACACGTTTAAATTACAATCGTATTCCCTGTGTTTAGCAAATTATCTTTACTGAACAACTCTTCAGCCGTGAACCCTGAGTAATTACGGACAGTACTAGGAAGGGCCATCCAGTGTGCACATGACTCTGAGACATGCACCCACAGATAGCAGCTTTTCATCTCAATCAAGAGACAACAATATATTTTCAGGGTGCTTCTAAGTATCTGGAAGGTAACTCATTAAAAAGTGATTATTAAATAAACAAAAATCATTGCACTGCATCATCCAACTACCTTCGTATAGACTAGCATAGAGTGTACACTTGTCTATGTCTGTCCATTCCCTGAGTGCATAATCCATGTTCCCTCCGGTGATGATATAGGGGTACTTAACATTTAGATTAGAACTTGAGTGGGTCCAGACAGAATCCTCTGAAAAATCCTCGATTTTCATGTGTTCAACTATATTTGTGGTTGATGCAGGAAGTTGATTTTTCTGTAAAATGGAATCTGCAGATGTTCCTATATTTCAGAAATTTCGAGGTTGTGTGTAGTACAGAACAAGGTATGTTTTTTAGGCGTGCCCTGAGTGTGAACTTGACAAATGTTGGTTTAGGAGAGTGCTTTTGGAGACGTCACTGAGTTTATACATTCCTGCATTTTATCCTCAAATTGACCAATCATCCTCGAAATTCTTCATCACTCCAGCAATTTTTTACATTTCCAACATCATCTTCAATAATTTCTTGGCAATTGTATGTTGTCTTTTTTTGCAATTGAACATATTTTCTTGGTTATGTTATGCTATATTATGTTATGTTGATTTCTATTGTGCACCGCTGCCAATTGCATGGTCTCCAGGCACTCATGTGGCTCTGTAAGAAAAATAGGTAGAGTTGTTTAGTGAGAGAGAGAAGGATAGGACAGAGGTTGTGCTCATCTGTCGATGCATGCAGAACCAGTAGAAACTGGTTTCTGTGCATGTGGGTTTTCTATGTGTGCTTTGTTATGCGCAATGGGTTTGTTGTGTCCGCAAGGATGTTCAGTGTCTGAGTTGTTTGCTGTCCGGTATTGGGGTTGCAGTATGATTAGAGAGGGGCGTGCGGTTTGTCTGCTCTTGATGGGTTGCTTCACTGGCCCTTTGGGCATTTGGGGTATGTGGGAAGTGTGAGGGCATGCAAAAGAGAAGGGGGGGTGATTAGTTGGTTTCAGGTGATCTCTGGGTGTTGAGTTGTTCTATTGTCGGTTCTTCATTCTAATTGTCCCGTGTTTGCTTTGGTCCAGGTGTATGGTTTGTAGAAGGCTGCGTCTAAACTAAATCTAAACAACTAAATCAGTACAATTGTAATGTGGCTAAATTCAAAAGCAGGGGACGCCAGATCAGTACAGTTCTAGCATGGCATAATTCAAAAGCAGAGTTAGCTAACCCAGTAGAATTCTAGTGTGGCTAAATTCAAAAGCAGGGGATGTTAGGGAGAATTCTCTGTTTAGGCTGAATTTCCTAACCTAGTGAGTCCCCCAGCAGCTTTGCTGGATTTCTGGAGTTTGTTTTTTTTTCCATCCTGCCAAGAGTGAGACTCTTTTTCTCCCACTCTTGGACATGAATGTGTGTAATTCCTTTGAATGTCAATGTGTTCTATGGGCTATGGGGTCTTTTACTCCATAGGGTCTCCTATGTTTTTCTATGTGTGTTACAATGCACCCTCCGTGCCGTAGCACTGGGGCGTCCTAGCGGACATCCATCATAGACTCCATACCCGGGGACTGACTACTGTCTCCCGGGCATGTAAAGTCACCATTGGCTTTACTAGACCTAAATTTACTAACAGAACTAGTACAAACCATCCTATTGTGGATGTACTAGTAGGGGTAATTCGATTACTCCTGGGTCTGTTATTCGAAGGGGCTCTGTCCCGTCCCCCCTTGGCGAGTTTTGGCTGGTGGCAGTGGAAACTACTTGTTATATTCGACCCTGAATATAACTCTATGGGATTCTTCCCATTGTTGGAGATTGATACTTTTCCTCGTTAATCTCTAACATACCACCGGTTTACTTATCTTAAATAAGTCTATCGGATGGTATTTTCTGCCAGAACTCGGTTTTTAAAATGGCGTCTGTGTTCGTCTCTGTGACTCCTAAACCAAAGGTTGAGCCCTTTGTTCCACTTTTGGCGGGCTTCTGTACAGAGACCCTCCAAAGTGGTGCCATTCTGTCTGGGTTACCACAGGGGTGTGGGAGGGGGTTTAGGCACCCTGGACCGAGTTGCCTTGCCAACTCCGGTCGCACTCTAGTGTGATTGGTCCAAGTGGTGAGCCACCCCGCTCACCACTTAGCGTGTTTTGATTGACAGCTAGGCTGAATGAATGGGTGTTTTCTGCATAAAAGCAGGGCTTTTGGGACTGGATCTTCAGAAGTTGCCACAGGACCTAAGAATCCGACGAGGGTAAAGCTGAGCCGACCTGCAACGACGACACCTCCGGTGGAGCCCTGCGGAACCGACTCACCACTTCCCGACGACAGAGGAGATCTCCCTGCCGGAGAGTCTCTTCCCCTGACTGGTGGGAACAACCAGTCCCCTTTGCTTTTTCTTCGCTCCAGGACGCAGTGGTCGAATTGCCCGTGCAGAGCACCTTGGCAACCGGATAGCCACTACCCCTGTACCGCGTCCAAAAGGTGGTGCCTTGTGACGGAGCACTCCGCGGCTGGTCTCTTCCCTGGTGGTGCACCGGACTTCACTTTTCTTCGACGACGAGATCATCTCTACTCTTGGCAAAGACCCGACGTGCATCCACCACCAGGAACAACTGCCCCCGCCAGAGCTGTCTCTCCACAAACAAGGTACCGTGTCCGCCTGGCTTCCCTTTCTGCCGGATAGAGTGAGGTGTCTTAATCCTCGCCTTTCCATTGGGTTGCCTACAAGCTTTCTTTAACTTGTTGTTCTGAACTGGTCCAATCTTTCTATAACAATTTTGCGATAAAGACTCGAAGTGCATTTCCATTGAGACACTTTTTGGAACATATCGCCTTGCCTCTCTCCGAGTGGGCCTGGCCTCTGAACTTTGTGATCTGCAGTAGATCCTGCCTTACTTGCCTTGCATTTGTCCGTAAAGTATTGGTACCGAGTTGACTTCATAACCTGCCTTATTTTTCTCTCCCGTCCTAACGAATACTAGAGTGCCTTCTAGGTTAAAGCATACACCTCTGTCTGCAAATAAGTCATGCCGTTGAACCTAGACTTGTCGACCTATTGTTAGGGGGATTGATATTTTCTTCGTATAGTAATTGTGATTAAAATCATTTGCCGTATTAGTGCCAGAGTGTTTTCGATAGATGTGTTGTTAGAAATAAATACCTTTATATCTTTACACCGAAGCCTTGTTCCGTGTTTGCTTGTTCTACTGTGTAGATTGCCCTATCGTGTATACTCCACATACTGCCTAATTCTTCTTGAGGGAAGTCTGACTGCTCAGCCACAGCTACCAAGTGAATCTGTGTTGTACAGACTGCTACAAAGTGGGTTTACTGCCAAACACCTGTAGTCCTAAATCTTTTGCAGTGGTCCCAGAGGTAACTGCACAGGTTTCCGCCTAACACTGGTGGCAGCGGTGGGATTTGTATCGAGTATACAGTTTAGAGTGCTTTTCGACACTTTAGGATAACTAACCACAAAGCTTAGCACTAAAAAGCAACTTTCAAAAACATGTCTACGATGGAAGCTTACAATCAAGAATCCTTGTCAAGTGAAAATTCTGAGAGTTTACGAGCTCTCTGTAGGCAAGAAAATCTTTCTGTAAGGCAAGAAGTTAGAACTGATAGCGAGATTGCTGGAAAACCAAAGTCTGGGTACTGGTTCAAAGGAACCAACTTCTCCAGCAGATGTAGATAACGGTGATGGTGTTGATCTAAATCGTGATTCTGACGATAGTGATGAGGAGGCTGAAGAGGAAGGAGAGGCTAACGAAACTGTCTCCCCTGCTCCTCTACCTGCCTTACCAGCTGTACCTACTGGGCCTATAACAGGTCCCACATTACGTCCTCAAGTCCTTGAACTAGAAAAAATGAAAATAGACTTGAAATTCAGAAGAATTACTGCTCAAACTGAACAGAAGCACCAAGAAATGCAACAAATTCTTAGGCTCCGAGAAATGGAGCTCAAGCATGAGTTAGAAATGAAAAAGTTGTCTGTCGAAACTGCTTCTGTCTCTGGTTCCTCTAGAAGCTCCAGTCCCAAAAGACCCTGGATGCCGAAGGAATTAGTGGGTATGTATGAACCGAGATTGGATGTATTGGATTGGTTAAAACTGTTTGATTACAATCATGGGCTCCAGGACATCACCGGGAATGATTTACTTCCCTGGTTGTTCTCTAGGCTCCCCCTGTTGCGACTGATGTGGTAATGGAGTTGGGGGAGGCGGATAAGATGGATTACGAAAGTGTGAAACTAGCTTTGATAGCTAGATTCGGGAAGACCCCTTCCCAGTATCTTAAGAGGTTTAGAACCCTCAAAAAGCATGACGGTACCCCTTGGGCTACCTGGGTGAGTGAAGGGTTGAAAAACATAGAGGGATGGATTAAGGGTTACAAAGTGAACACTTATGAGGGTATGAAGAATCTTTTTATGTTGCAGTCGATTTTTGATGCCTGTTCTCCCGAGCTCAGACAGCACTTGGCTGATTCGAAGGAATTGGATTCCCAGAGCCTAGCTAAGGCTGCTGACTTATGGGTTGCCAACAGGGCTACTAATAAGGATTCTGGGGCAACTCAGAAAAAGGATGAGGGAAAGCAGCCTAAAAAAGACTCAAAAGAGAATTCAAATAACTCAAATTCCAAAGATGGCCCCAAACAAAACCAGAAGGGTAAGCCACAAGGAAAACCGCAGCAGAATAGTGTGTCTTCTGGTGCCAAACCGGAAGGAGGCCAGCTTGTCTCCTTAGCCTTCCCTCCAGAGGAGGAAGTCCAAATGGCAAGTGGAAACTTTCTACTGCTAGCTGATGAACCCATTGGAGTCTCAGCCAGCGTTTCTTTAGTATCTCTGGGGTTGTGGGAACAACAGAATTTAGACGTCTATAATTCTATCCCCGATAATGCTAAAGAGTATTATAAGGACAGTGTCCAGGTGAATAGTCAGGAGACTCCTGCCATTAGGGACACTGGGGCCAGCATAACTGTGGTGGATAAATCGTTTTTTTCAGGCTGAGGATGTTGCTAAGTCACCCAAACGCCTCACCAAGTTAGCTGGAGGGCCTGTGCAGATGCTTCCCCAATTACCAGTTCTCATCCAGTGTAACGACATGACTGTGAAGATACCTGTCAGCATACAGAGTGAGGTACCAGGACGCGTACTGTTGGGTAACGATTTGAAAACTCTCGGAGTTGTATCGCATACTCCCAGACCTCCTAGTAAACGGTTACAGGAGCTAACCAGACCTGCAAGAGAGAGGACCATGCGCGGTACTCTCCAGGAGATGATGAAGAAAGAAATCACTCCTGCTCCACTGGAATTGTCGGCCGCTGTCTCAAAGAAATCAGAAGCGAAAGGGAAACCTAAGGCTTCTACCCCGAAACCAGCAGCCAGCATTTCCGTGCAGCCAACCAGGACTTCCCCACGGTTGTCCAAAAATACACCTGTAACTCCACCTCCAGCTGAGGCTGAGAGGGAGGTACAACCCTGTGTGGTAGAATTAGACTCTGACGAAGAGCTAATGGAAGGCCAGGAACTCATTGGAGATCTGGATCCTGTTGACCATCCTGAGCTGCAGTCTTTACTGGCAGAAGGTGGACCCAGCAGGGCAGACTTCAGTAAGGTACAGAGAGAATGTCCAACTCTGGAAGGTCTTCGCCACCAGGCCGAAGCTCAGGCTGAAGGGCAAGAGCCTGGGAAATATAGGTTGCACTGGGAAGATGGCCTCTTCTACAGTGAACCGACCGAGTCTGCACCTGGAGACTACAAGCGGCTTGTAGTACTACAAGAGAACAGACCACAGTTCTTGCAGTTAGCCCACAAGATTCCTTTGGCTGGTCACTTGAGTTTCAAGAAGACTAAGGAAAGGCTATCTCTCTACTTCTATTGGCCAAAAATGGGGGCCGAAGTAGAAAAACACTGCAGGAGCTGCCACACCTGCCAGACCTCTGGTAAGGTTGGCTCCAAGAATGTGGCACCTTTAGTGCCTCTCCCAGTTGTGGGAGTCCCGTTTGAGAGAGTAGGGATTGACATTGTTGGTCCCCTTGATCCTCCAAACTCCTCAGGCAGCAGATTTATACTTGTTGTAGTAGACCATGCTACTAGGTATCCTGAGGCAATTCCTATGAGGACTGTTACAGCTCCGGCTGTGGCTAAGGCCCTCCTTGGTATTTTTACCAGGGTCAGGTTTCCTAAGGAAGTAATCTCTGACAGGGGGTCAAACTTTATGTCCCACTACATGAAGGCCATGTGGAAAACCTGTGGAGTTACTTACAAGTTCGCAACATCTTACCACCCACAAACCAATGGGTTGGTAGAACGGTTCAACCGAACCATGAAGAGCATGATAGGTGCTTTAGAGGAACCCCTTAAGCGTAAGTGGGACCTTCTACTGCCATGCCTTCTCTTTGCTTATAGAGAAGTCCCTCAGGAGGGAGTAGGTTATTCTCCCTTCGAACTTCTCTAAGGTCATCCCGTCAGAGGTCCATTGGCCCTGATTAAGGAGGGGTTTGGAGAGTGCTCCTTCCCCCAAGCCAGTCAGAGTGACTGACTAAGTGATAGGTCTCTGGAGGAGAATGTCGCACATGAAGACAGAAGCAAGCGATAACTTGAAAGCTGGATAAGCATTGGTCAAGCACTGGCACGATCAAAAGGCTAACATGGTTGAGTTCGCTCAAGACCAGCTCGTTCTCGTTATGATCCCAACAAGGCAGAGGGCCTTGCAAGACAAATGGATGGGACCCTTCAGAGTTGTGGGTAAACTCGGAGAGGTCAACTATCTGGTGGACTTGGGCAATCCCAAGGAGGCTCTGACAGTCTTCCACACCAACCGACTCAAAGCGTATGTCTCCCGACCTGATGTAGGAGAGTTGCTTCTAGCATCATCCGAGGAAGAAGAAGAGAGTGAAGCTCTTCCGGATCTCCTCTGAGGCTTACCTTTGGACGAAAAAATTGAAGGAGTAAATCTCTCTTCCAATCTGACACCCGAGCAACAAGAAGAGTGCAAATCCATGTTGAATCAGTTTGCCTCTCTGTTCTCGCTTTCAACAGGCTTGACCCCTTGGGGCCAGCATGACATACTCACTGTTGACTGTCTGCCAGTCAAAAGCAGAGGATACCGAATGTCAGAAAACGTACAAACACACATCAAAGGTGAGGTCAGCAAGATGCTTGATCTCGGGGTAATAGAGCCCTCTACTAGTCCATGGTCTAGCCCAGTTGTGTTTGTACCAAAGGCCGGATCTAAAGAGCTTAGATTCTGCTTGGGTTATAGAGCTCTTAATGCAGTCACCAAGACTGATGCCCACCCTTTGCCAAGAACAGAAGAGTTGGTGGATAAACTTGGCGCCGCCAAGTTCCTCAGCACGTTTGACTTGACGTCAGGCTATTGGCAAATAGCCCTGACAGACCATGCCAAGGAGAAAACTGCATTTTCTACCCCCGTTGCCTTATACCAGTTTAAGGTGATGCCTTTCGGATTGAAGAATGCACCTGCTACGTTTCAACGGATGGTAAATCAGGTTCTGAACGGGATAGAGGACTTCTGCATGGCATACTTAGATGACATAGCAGTGTTCAGCAATTCCTGGGAAGAACACGTAACCCACCTGAGAGATGTTTTGCAGGCTCTTGGACGAGCCAATCTGACCATAAAGGCGGGTAAATGCCAAATTGGACAGAGTAAGGTATACTATCTTGGACATGAGGTAGGAGGTGGAGAAATAAGGCCTTTGCTCAGTAAGATTGAAGCTGTGCAAAATTGGAAAACACCTACTACTCAAACCCAAGTGAGAGCCTTCCTAGGCCTCACTGTGTATTACAGGAATTTCATCGAGAACTATGGGACCATAGCTTCTCCACTGAATGTCATCTCCTCGCCCAAATTTCCTAAAAAGGTTAGATGGAAGGAGGAGTGCAATCAGGCTTTTGAAAACCTGAAAAAGGCTCTTTGCCAAGCCCCAATACTCAGAGCTCCTGATTACCGCCAACACATCATTGTGCAGACAGATGCTTCAAATGTAGGAATAGGTGCCGTACTCAGTCAACTGGATGGGAAAGGTAGGGAGCACCCCGTTTGCTTCATCAGCCGCAAGCTGAGGGATCCTGAAACAAGGTGGGCAACAATCGAAAGAGAGTGCTTTGCTATCGTGTGGGCTCTGAAGAAGTTTAGGCCGTACTTGCATGGGTCTACTTTTGTCATTCAGACTGACCACCAACCCTTGAGATGGTTAATGCAAATGAAAGGGGAAAACCTGAAACTATTGAGATGGTCGATCTGCCTGCAAGGGTTTGATTTCACCATTAAGCACAGGTCAGGGTGTCACCACCAAAATGCTGATGGTCTCTCTAGGATGTATGTCATCGACTAGAGGTATGAGATTCATCCAGGAGTGGATTAAATCCTCCTGTCCCTTAGTCTGGGGGGGCGAGTGTTAGGGAGAATTCTCTGTTTAGGCTGAATCTCCTAACCTAGTGAGTCCCCCAGCAGCTTTGCTGGATTTCTGGAGTTTTTTTTTCCATCCTGCCAAGAGTGAGACTCTTTTTCTCCCACTCTTGGTCATGAATGTGTGTAATTCCTTTGAATGTCAATGTGTTCTATGGGCTATGGGGTCTTTTACTCCATAGGGTCTCCTATGTTTTTCTATGTGTGTTACAACGCACCCTCCGTGCCGTAGCACTGGGGCGTCCTAGCGGACCTCCATCATAGGCTCCATACCCGGGGACTGACTACTGTCTCCCCGGGCATGTAAAGTCACCATTGGCTTTACTAGACCTAAATTTACTAACAGAACTAGTACAAACCATCCTATTGTGGACGTACTGGTAGGGGTAATTCGATTACTCCTGGGTCTGTTATTCGAAGGGGCTCTGTCCCGTCCCCCCTCGGTGAGTTTTGGCTGGTGGCAGTGGAAACTACTTGTTATATTCAACCCCGAATATAACTTTATGGGATTCTTCCCATGGTTGGAGATTGATACTTTTCCTCGTTAATCTCTAACATACCACCGGTTTACTTATCTTAAATAAGTCTATCGGATGGTATTTTCTGCCAGAACTCGGTTTTTAAAATGGTGTCTGTGTTCGTCTCTGTGACTCCTAAACCAAAGGTTGAGCCCTTTGTTCCACTTTTGGCGGGCTTCTGTACAGAGACCCTCCAAAGTGGTGCCATTCTGTCTGGGTTACCACAGGGGTGTGGGAGGGGGTTTAGGCACCCTGGACCGAGTTGCCTTGCCAACTCCGGTCGCACTCTAGTGTGATTGGCCCAAGTGGTTTTGATTGACAGCTAGGCTGAATGAATGGGGGTTTTCTGCATAAAAGCAGGGCTTTTGGGACTGGATCTTCAGAAGTCGCCACAGGACCTAAGAATCCGACGAGGGTAAAGCTGAGCCGACCTGCAACGATGACACCTCCGGTGGAGCCTTGCGGAAGTGACTCACCACTTCCCGACGACAGAGGAGATCTCTCTGCCGGAGAGTCTCTTCCCCTGACTGGTGGGAACAACCAGTCCCCTTTGCTTTTTCTTTGCTCCAGGACGCAGTGGTCGAATTGCCCGTGCAGAGCACCTCGGCAACTGGATAGCCACTACCCCTGTACCGCGACCAAAAGGTGGTGCCTTGTGACGGAGCACTCTGCGACTGGTCTCTTCCCTGGTGGTGCACCTGACTTCACTTTTCTTCGACGACGAGATCATCTCTACTCTTGGCAAAGACCCGACGTGCATCCACCACCAGGAACAACTGCCCCCGCCGGAGCTGTCTCTCCACAAACAAGGTACCATGTCCGCCTGGCTTCCCTTTCTGCCGGATAGAGTGAGGTGTCTTAATCCTCGCCTCTCCATTGGTCGCCTCCAAGCTTTCTTTAACTTCTTGTTCTGAACTGGTCCAATCTTTCCATAACAATTTTGCGATAAAGACTCGAAGCGCATTTCCACTGAGACACTTTTTGGGACATATCGCCTTGCCTCTCTCCGAGTGGGCCTGGCCTCTGAATTTTGTGATCTGCAGTAGATCCTGCCTTACTTGCCTTGCATTTGTCCGTAAAGTATTGGTACCGAGTTGACTTCATATCCTGCCTTATTTTTCTCTCCCGTCCTAATGAATACTAGAGTGCCATCTAGGTTAAAGCATACACCTCTGTCTGCAAATAAGTGATGCCGTTGAACCTAGACTTGTCGAACTATTGTTAGGGGGATTGATATTTTCTTCGTATAGTAATTGTGATTGAAATCGTTTTCCGTATTAGTGCCAGAGTGTTTTCGATAGATGTGTTGTTTTAAATAAATACCTTTATATCTTCACACCGAAGCCTTGTTCCGTGTTTGCTTGTTCTACTGTGTAGATTGCCCTATCGTGTATACTCCACATACTGCCTAACTCTTCTTGAGGGAAGTCTGACTGCTCAGCCACAGCTACCAAGTGAATCTGTGTTGTACAGACTGCTACCAAGTGGGTTTACTGCCAAACACCTGTAGTCCTAAATCTTTTGCAGTGGTCCCAGAGGGAACTGCACAGGTTTCCGCCTAACAGGGGACGCCAGATCAGTACATAAAATAAAATCAGTTGTAAAATAATCCAGCATACAAAAGGAACCACTCACTACCAAGAGTTACCTAATCACTTGACCAAGCATTTGAGATGCACTTGAGCAAGTCTTTGTGAATCCCATTTGCACACCTGCATCTTAGTGATGCTCTAGGCATCACAAGATGAGCACCAGTGATAGGATCTGTGAATTGGGTACAAGGTAACAGGTGCAAATAAAAGAGGCTCATAGGCCTCTCCTCATTTGCTCCAGTGCAAATCTTTTCCAATCAGCCCCCACAGCATCTATGAAATGGTTGCCTTTTATGCAAACCATAAACTAATTGTGTTTCAGTGAAAGGCGTTTGGTTTGTTGATATTAAAGGGCAACAGAAACGAGTGCCATGAATGTGACCTGCAAAGCATCAGAAGCCGGCAGCGCGGAGTGCTGACGTTAAGCATGTATTGTATTAGTGTAGAAAAACAAACTGTTACCTTACCTTCTGAGGACTAGGACAGCTGCCAGGAACATGGATTACAGTGAACTACGTGAAACAAGGACCCACATTTACCTTGCCAGGCAGGATTAACAAAAGCACAATCAAGCTCTGGGACAATGACATCATCAGTGCCTGCACCAATTAAATGGCCTGCCCCTCCACTATCCTCATTAGAGTTTCCTTTTATTGTTCAGATTTCTTTGCTAATCGCTCACACACAGTTGCTTTTCTCATTTTCTTCATTGAATCTATGAAGAATCGTTTCTTTATGGCATGCTGCATGCTCTCGTAAATTTCCCCTTGTTTTTTATCCTCATTAAAGGGGAATCGTCAATGTATGAATCTTAATAGCGGCAGCTATATTCATGCAGTCGAAAAAAAACAAGTTTTTAATGCACAACTTGTCGGAAGCAACAAGGGGCTTGGTGCTTTCACATCCGGAACGTTGGAATGTTGTGAGGTTCTTTGCTTTTTCCCCTTAGGTCTGCAAGTGGAGTCGGCCCAGGCAGCGCTGTAGTAATGGGGGTCACAGAAAAGACAGGTGTTGTTTGTTTGTTTTACTCGTGCCTTGGGTGTCCTGTGTGCTCGCATTGGCTGCTGGCTGTCCTGTGACCCTCCAAGCACCCACTGAAAGGGGTTTGAGGAAGTCCCACGTTGCCTACTAACAAGGGTTGGTGGTAGGTTATAGACTGTGTTAGAATGCCTATGTCTCTTTAAGACAGGGACAGGCTCACGTGGACAGGGTCACGTCGGTCATGATGTGAGATGAGGGAGGAGGCTCAAGGGAGGAGTGGAGTTTAGTATCGTTTTGTGTATGAATAAAGAAGGACGTATATCCTCCCCTTGGTGTGCGTCTGTATTTCCGTAGGCCAAGGCCGTAACAGCCTGCAGGCATGTGAATGTAATACACTGGTCCTCACTGCAGATCTGAGTTATAATATAGGGCCGTGTACCAAGCTGAGTACAGTTCGGCGGTAGCTTGGCAGCAGCCTGGAGACAGTATAAAGCCGAGGTTAGGATTGTGTTTGCCATAGGGTGGTGCATTGTGTACTTTGTTGAATAAATCTAAGATAAGTTTCCTTCCATCAATAACCTAACGTGGTAACTATGGAGACCTGAGCATATAATTTGCGGAGTGCATCAGTGTCTGACTCCGGATAACGCAAACGTCTCCCAGTCTACTCTGGTGACATTAGCCCAGCCTCAACTCACGAACAGCAGCAGGGGCCTGGAGGAATTAGTCACGGAGGGGGAGTGACCAAAAAAAACAACAATGCTGGTCAGGTAGGTGTTGTACTGAGGGTGCGCTGTTTGCAAATAGATGAAGGGGTACAAACCCTCTCCCCAATCCCCCGTTTGGCATACGCTTTTTTGAAGGTGAATGGAGCAAAAACGAGGAGTGATATCTCAGTACCTGCACCCCCTTGAGGAAGCGGGACAGCCATAGATACTAAACAGTAAACCTGGAGACAACAAGACAAATCGCCAAAATCGCCTCTACATAAGAAAACCAAAAATCAGCAGAGACAAGCAACACATCGTAGAAACTCGAGAAGGTTTATTAGGGTGTTGAATATAACAAAGGGTATGGCAGCTGGAGCAAAGTCAGATGGTATGAGGCCAGAGCACACAGCCTCCCACAATAACGAGAAGTTGCCACCTGACTCTGCCTCCAACATTCTCCAAGGGAATTGTGAAGGAATCACACATAGGACGTTTTAAATCCATAGATCATCCAACACACCATATAAGCACTCAGTGTGATCCTGAGCAAACTGTGTAAATTAGCTTTCAGTGGTCAGGGTTATGCTTGGAACAACCCAGAAAGGGGCCTCAAACTATATGGAATCTCCAGTAGTTGCCAATGGCAGTAACTGGGCATCAACTTTAGTATCCAGTGCGAGTGGCAATGGCAAACCCTCGCAAACCAAGAAGAATCAGCCATTGGGATTTTAAGCCCCTTTTAAGAAATGGGTCAAATGCTTGTAGACTCTGAATCTGGCACTTGCGCGGTAAGAAAAAATTCTGCAGATCATTTAACTTGGCAGAGATCTCGATAGTTCCACCAGTATCCCAATCTGATACAAAACAGTTATTATTGGAATTTGTCTTGGGCCCGGGAAAATGACATTGTGTTAAATTGTTCGTACATATTAACCCTTGTGCATGAGATTCAAAAGTTGTGACTTTTGTCTTCAAGAGATATAGCCCTGGTGGACTTTTTGGATGATCATCGGACAGACATTGTGGTTGTTGCAATGCTCTCGCAAATAGTATATGATCTGTTAGTTGCCGAACGGTTAGTGCTAAAACAGATGGGCTATGGTTTGACACATTACAGTTACCAAAAGATTGTCCCGGCTGTTGCAGGTCTATGCATCAGCGATTCCCAGCTGTAGAGAATGAGAGTGGCAAATATCCCTAACTGAGAATACACTCTTCAAATAACACGATCAGCCATAGGCCTATGAAACAGAGAGGATGGGGATGGGGGGAAAGAAGACTGCAGCAGGTTCCATAATATTCGCTCATCCGAGAACCACCGAATTGTAAGATTCAGGGTGGATTGTGGGTTTGTGGACAAAAAGTAGGGATTTCGCAGTTATATCATGTAATGTGAGGGGCCATGTCCACCTTTGTAGTCATCTAGATCTAGGCCATAGTCTAATACAACACTCTGTAAATATTGATCCAGGAAGTTTGGCTACTGTCGAAAGTAATAACAGATGAGTATAAAACATTAAAGCCTCTTGCTAACAGAAGAGCAGGTAGACTTCTGCCTGGAAGGCTAATCCGAGTCATACACACCAGCCTCTTGGGTGAAGTAATTGCTGTTTCTGATATGTATTATGGTATTTTAGCAAGTAAATATTGTTTACAAAGGGATGTGAAGTAATGGGGTTCTTCCAGTAATATACCACGCCAGATATCACAGGTAAGATGGTAAGTAAGTGTATTCCACCTATGTTGTATTGTACAGGACACTGGCACATCCAATCCAACCAGCCTTCAGTCCCAACTGCCATACTTGGAACACACTGCCCTAGTCACACACCAACACTTCAATACCACATCACAACATTCTGTTCACCTTCTCATGCATGACTAAATACACCCAGAACCTAAGCTACAACCACACCCCCACCCCGTTACCAACCAAAAGGTAAAAACTCCAGGGCAACAATGAAACTTCTCACACAATCCACTTGTTACCACCACAAAGACCAAATAAGAAACGTCCCACACAACTTTCCTTCTAATGGGTACTCGAGCCATCTAAGCTACAAACTCTTCCAAAAGCACCAACAAACACCCAGACATCACTATACAAGAACCTCATACCAAACCACAACTTGGAAAAGAGACCATGGAACGGTACCACAAATGGTAATGAATTAGATACTGAAAAATACCCAGCCGGAGATATAAGTCGGATACACTTTCGTAAGTATTAAAGATGCAATCAAAACATCCATACATGACATGTGGAAATGACATGCATGCAAAAAAGGGCATGCTTCACCCCAACACTAGATGCTTCAGACGCACTCATGCTTAGCTACAGTAGACATGCTGCACCTGAACATGCTACATGCTACAGTGAAAATGAAACATGGACTCCACTCACGCCTCATAACAAAACGAACACAACCAAAATATTTCAGGTACCCCGCACCTCACATGGACCCAAAGCACCGACCATAACCATACAGGTAGGTCAAAAAAAACCTGTAACCAACAGTGAAACCAACTAAAAACTCTAACCAACAGCCAATCCCACATATACAGAACCCACCCGACCATTCTGTAACCCCAGCCACAACCGTGAACCTACAGGTAGGCCAACCAAAAACACTGTAACCAACCGTGACACTGTAACCAACAGTGAAACCCAACCCAAGTGACTGTAACCAACAGCCGACACCAAATTACAGTACCCACCCAGCATTCTGTACACACGCTAACATCACACAACCCAAATATACAGAATACACCTGACCATTCTGTAATCCCAGTCACAAACGTGAACCTACAGTCAGGCCATACAAAGCACTGTAACCAACAGTGAAATCAATCCAAATGACTGTAACCTACAGCCAACTCACACAACCCACTGAAAACACAAAAGACAACACAATAATGCGAAAAATACCAAACAGAATGAGAACATTCTGGGGGAAAAGAATATTGAGCAATCGCCACCAACTCCCTGCAGCCACATGTCCAAAAATTGCCCTTTTGCAAGATACAATACCCTGCACTGTTCCTGGTCATGTGATGACGTGCGGGCAACGACCTCACGTGACATCACCAGTCGCCCTCATACCTCTGATATGTTCGGACCTCTAGTCCTTCTCTGTTGCTCCACACCACTTGTCACTGCCAAAGCTGGTACTGACACTTCTGCCATATTAGCGGATGACAGCCCGGACTCCTCCATGCTTCACAGACCAATAAAAAGTCCTCTGCAACCCGTCAGCAGCAGCCAACACTACTTTCGGGTGTCTCCGGCCAACGCACGCAGACAGCTCATCTGCCTTCTCGCCATGATGCAGACACCACGTCTGCCCTGGCCCTCCTCCACTCCTGCTGACAGGACCTCACCTGCACCGCTCAGAACGCAGGGCACCCAGGGTCCTCCAACAAACTGTTGCCATGACAAACAGCAATGGGCTGTAAGGACTGTAAGGACTACGGCAACTTCTTTTTCTGCTTCACCACTTGGCATGCAGGCCCAAACAGCTGCAACAGCTACACCAACACTGTCTGCCCAGACAATGCACCTTCTGGGCCCAGACCACCACTTGGGCCCCAACCTCCTACAACTATCAACCCGCACTGATGCTCCTGCACCGCCCGGCCTGCTCGATAACCCAGGAACAATACCTCCTGGTCCTGAGTAAGACTGGCACGTTCCTGGATGGATGTAAGTCCTGGAGGGCAGTGTTCTGTCCGCCCCTCCTCAGCAGCAAATATTTATATTTATTTATCCACCATGTACTAGGTACACGATGGAATTGCAGTACACTTCATGGAATGTAGCCTTCCTTATTTTCATAGTATCTCCCAGGTGAGCGAGGAAGATTCAGAGTTTCTCTGTAAAAGAGGCAAGTCTGGTCAGGTGGATTAAGGTCTTCCTCCAGACTCATCCCTCCTGTTTTTGTTAGTTTCAGACTTCCATTTATTTCATATCTTTTTTTAAATTAATGTCGGCCAGTGAATTGCATTATTAGAGTGAATATTCTGTACTGAAAAATATGTGCAGTGAAAATTCAGCAAAGTAATCACTAGGTACTTTCATTTACAGCTCCACCCACTGGGCCTCTAGTTGCTGCATTTACTGTAGCTTGGGTAGACCAATCAGCTACAAGAAAGTTGGAGCTTTGTGCAAGCCCGTAGAATTTGCTGTTATTTTTGTTCACAGCTATTTTTAAAACTGGAGTGTTCCTTTGCAGCTCTTTATTCAACTGCACCGGCTGAAAGTGGCCACTCACCACCTCCCACTGTAGAATACAATACATTTTTGCTGACCACTCCTGCATTGAAATTCTTTTCAGGAATTTCAGATCCTTAGGCATTCTCATCTCTAGCACAAGCATAAGCATAAAACAAAGAAAAACGTATATCTAGGGATTGCGGCACATAGACAGTAACTATGTGGGCCTCATTACGACCCTGGCGGTACGGAGTGAACGGCACTGTAAAAGGTGCCGGCGCCATTCACTCCGTACCGCTGCATTACGAGTTCCTCTCGCGGGACACGGTAAGCACGCCTGGGAAAACCAGGCGTGCTTACCGGGTCCCTCTCCCATTCAGCCCTATGGGGGCTGAAATGGGAATGGGGAAAGACCGTGTCCGGGTCCTCGGAGGGAGGAATTACCGGGCCTTCCGAACTCGGAATGGCCCGGTAATTCCTCATTCCGAGGACCCGGACCCTGACGCGATTTCAGCGGCAGCCATGCCGCCAATAGCGTTATGGTTACCGCCAAACTCGTAATGAAGGCCAATGTCTTTAGTCTTCAATACAATCATTGCTCTTCACAGCTCATTTTCAGGATCCTGCAGTCACCCATTTTGTTTCCATTCCCCCCATGTTGTTTCCATTCTTGCGGCCTCCTCTGAATACCCTTTTTGGGCCTAGGATGGATCCTAGTTTAGCGATTCATAATGAGGGGCTGTTTCAGCCTTGGGCACAGCACTCACTGAGACCTTCCTAGCCAATTTGTGGATCAGTGGGGATGGGCAGGATGATGCCTGCTCTCGATCTTCTAACCCTCCGAAGTTCATCTTCCAGCATGCACACAATATTAATACCTCTTTCTCAAGTTTCACTGCATTCCTTTCAACGCTCTAAACTTCCCCATACACATTTTTTACTTAGAAATTCACTTTCGAGAATGATTGGCCTCCTTCTCTGATCATTGTCACTCCCCCAGTGCAGTTGACATTTCTTAGCTTGGAATAATGACTTTTAGATTGAGGAGCGCTTTATTGTGTGCATTGCATCTTACTAGCGCTTGGTGACGGTGTATTGGTGAACATGTTGTGTGCAGTCTCCTCTTCTACTTCAAAGGACACTCCTGTAAATGACAATTCTAACCATTCAAATCTGTCGAGTCATCATTTGCAAATGTGAATGAAAGTTTCTCTCCATGGCATGATATGTCAGTTAACATGTTTGGGTCATGCCTCTATTTCCCTGCAAGCAAGTGCATTAATCTATATCTTTTTTTTCCAAATTAACAAGTGGGGGTCCTGGGAGTCTCTCTGCCAGAAATTAGTCCTGGTTGCGAGAGCCTTACCCAGATTCTTTAGCTCACTATCTTTCACAGAGGAGAAATATCCAAAACATTTGGGGGTGGAACCAATCCTGATTTGCATATGGTCTTTCCCCTTTTGTAATGGCTTGGAAGACGAAGAGCAACGACACAGGTTAAGATTTATTGTAAACCTTCCAGCCATCACCTCTTTTGTTTTGCTATTGTCACCCCGAGTGGGATGGGTATGCCCAGACGTGGGTCCCGTGCCTGCTGTGCCTAGAGACCCAAGCTACTCTTCACTGATGACGCCCAACAAGGCTGAAAAATGTCTGGGAATGCTTGTGGTCTCGTGCAGAAGGGATGTGACCTAGCAGTTCGGACTGGAGTACCCCTTTTGGGATGGGACAAATCCTGATTTGCATATGGTATTTCCTCTTTTTTAATTGCTTGGCAGGTGAAGAACTATGGTCTGCAGGGTTGCCCAGAGCCATGCCAGAGGTTAAGATTAAGTCTAAATTTTCCAGCCATCATGGCTTTTGTTTTGCTCTTCTTTCTGAGTCATGTAATTCTCCTACATGAAATCCTGCAAAAGAACAGGTTGCTAAGCGGAGGAGGAGTTTGGTGACCAGGACAGTGATTCAGGCCCCTGCATCAGCAGGCATGCAGCCGTTCTCACAGTTCATGGCCGATAGAAGTTATTTGCTGAGAAGGCATGAACACAGGGACATGCGAAAGAAATGAACATGTGATAAGAGGGTTAATCAAGAAGGGGAAAGCAAGAAATAATGTTTGCTCTTGATTACCTCACTCTGCCACTGCAGCCGTACTCAACCTCCTCAATATCAGAAAAATCTGCCATCTTGTTCCTTTCAGTACTGCTAAACAGCTAATTTCCTCCTTAGTTCTTTCTAGATCTGACTACTGTGCCAGTTTCCCCTATGACCTTCCCAACTATGGGCCTCATTACAACTCAGGCATTAAGGGTTAACGCCGTCGTTAACCCTTAACGCCTGATTCCGATTTTAATGGCTGCTTTTAGCAGCCGTTAAAATCCATGGCGCTAAACCGCCTTGGTGCTAATTACGCCACCGTAATTTACGGTGGCGTAATTAGCGCCTTCCCCACTCCCATTTTGCCCTATGGGGCAAAAATGGGAATGGGGAAGGGTAAAATGGGAAATGGGGATTTACCGCCCCACTCACCTTGGAATGGGGCGGTAAATCTGCCATCCACCATGGTGTAAACGTAGTTTACACCATGGTGGTAAAGTTGGCGTACTTACCGCCTGGGTCGTAATGACCCCCTATGTGTTCTCACCTCTGGACAAAGTCATCAACTTCGAAGTCAGCACACTTTTCAACCTTTCTCGCTTTGCCTCTACCTCCCCTACCCATCGCCAGATTGGATAGCTATCTATGAAACAAAGGCCTGAATATAAAATTCTTCTCATCATCTTCAAAACTATCCATGGACTGGTGACACCTTCGGCTCATCTCACTACCTACTCTCGTCCTCGCCCGTTACGATCATCACAGCGATGTACATCACCAAATCTTTGCAGGATAAGAAGGAAATGGTCATTAATGGTACAATGAAAATTGTTCCCATTCAATTTCCCTGGTAGCACCTCCATAATAGAAATTACACCTCTGAAATTTGACTAGAAGGTCATTAGAAATCCAAGATTTCTGAGTTGCTACAACATCACCTTGCATTGGAAAAGAGACAGATGCTAGAATGTGGTACAACAAGCTGAGCTCTACTTGGATGATGGGTGGGATGTTTTGTTGCAATTGAAAGTAAAGCAACCCAACATCAGCCCGTAAAAATAATACAGAAAGGCCAAATAAGCACTGTACCTCTTCACAAGTGAAAACAAGATTTATTGCATGCAAAAAGGTCTTGGATGGTCCTGTAGAACCAAACTGACATGGAGCTCGTCACATCCCATGGAGTGACAGGTTATATAGTGGAAAAATACCAAATTTGTTTATATAGGTTACAATGTTATCCTACCTCCCACATTAGCTACAACCTATAGAACATGCTAATGCCTACCTAAAGTCCCTTTACTGATTGACCACACACTATCTAAACCCACTCCCTTAACACGTGGTCCCTCCACATCATCACTGTCGGATCCAGGTATGGGATTGGTTACTCAAATATAATGGCATATTGATAAGTTGAAACTGCCATGTGATGTGCACTCCTCCTTTCCAGATATGCCCAAAGTAAGCTGGCAAGGCCAACTCTGCTTTGATAAGACAATAGGCCTTCTCATAATACCATACTCAGTGGCACTCATCGCTGCTCCTCCTACCCCAAATCACAAGACATTTCAGACACAGTTTCTCCCTTATCTCTTTCAAATGCCAGGTGCCCAGTAATGATGTGACTGGAGGATCACTTTTGAATCTAATTTTCAGGGTTTTATTTGCTTTGGTTGTATACCTTGGTGGAATTCATATGTGATGACCACTCTTGGGAGGGCAGTAGTGCTCTTAAATCTTTGCTTAGCTTTGTGTCATAACAAAACCTTGTGCCGTGTTCTCATACATTCATCATTCAAAGGGATAATCCCTATCTACTGTGTAATAAACAAAAGATCTTTAGACACATTGTGTAGGCTTTATTGCATATTAGACATAGTCCCATTATGATGGTAAGCATGAACCACTGAGTCCCATCACCCAGGCTGGGCCCCTCCAACTGACAACTCTGGAACATTCAGAACAGGCATCCCTACATACACAATCAAACATTCTCCCAGGCACACCAACATTCTCTCATGCATTCCCAATCACCTGCATTCACACCGAGCACGATACAACACATCTCCCTTCTTCACACACAAAGATCCACAAAAGGAAACATAGAGGAACCACCTATACTGGGCATCTTTTTTGTGAGAGATGCAACTCAGAAGAAAAAGGCAGAGGCTGTCTCCCACAACATACTGGCTGCCACCAACACAGCCACTCATTCTTACGGAGGGTGTCCCCCCTTTCTACCCATACTCTACACCTCTCAGTCACGTCGATGGGAAGGCACCCCCCCTTCCAGCTCAAGCTGAAGTCAAACAACAGCCACACATACATGGCGGAGGGTGATCCCCCTTTCTACTCTGGAAGGGACACACCACACCACAGCCATGCACATTTGGAGGGGTGTAGTTACGCACCCCTATCTACCTTGGTTGTGAAACAACACAATTCACAACCACTCACACAGCGGAAGGCTTAATCCCCCTGTCTACCCCACTCACACAGTGCTGAAGAGTTAACCCCCTATCTACATTGGTTTTCAACCAACACAATTCACAACCACTAACACAGTGGAAGGCTTAACCCCCTTATATATCCCAGTCTCCCAGTGAGCAGGGCTTAACCCCCCTATCTGCCCTGGTTGTGAAACAACACAATTCACAACCACTAACACGGTGGAAGGCTTAACCCCCTATCTAGCCCTCTACCTTCGTCACCAGTGTGTTAGGAAGAATCATATGCAGTGCCCTTAGGGACCACTGCACACAATTAAGACTACAAGTGGTAATACAATTTCACCTTTGGTACAAGCCCGTACTACACAGAAAGAGTGGTAACAATGGCTGAGCAGCCAGACTTATCTCAAGAGCAAATGAGCAGTAGTAGAGATTACACAAAGGACTACAATCACTGTGACTGAAGCAAACACTGACTCAAGGTTTCTGGTTAAAAAATATAAGTACATTTATTTTTAAACCATCTGTTCACAAAACCCTTCACTACTATTAAAATAAAACCACACTTTAATTATACTACACACAACCAATTCCCCTTGTGCAAGTACATTTGGATTTGACAGACCGGTGTTGTGAAACAAAGACGTTACCGGTGGTTAATACACAATCACTTTTGACAGTAATGACAGTTCGGTCTTACGAAAGAAAAGCGTACCCGCGGGAAGAAATGTAACCGAAGTCAAACACACTTAGCACATGAATTAACACAAGAGAATAGGGGATAAAAATCATAGGCAATACTTTTGTCAAGGCAGATAGAATCGGAGGACACTTTCTAAAAGGTAGATAAAAGTCAATAGGCCTGCGCCAGTGTCAAATGTAACAGGAATCCTGTTGCCTAGGATCACACGGTTAGAACAGTTCACAATTCGAGATTGCCAGGAGTACTTAGATATTGTCACAAATGGAAGCAAAAGTTATAAGAGGGAAGGAAGAAAAGGACAACCCTTTGGTGAGGAAGAAGGGTTCTCCCCAATTCCTCAAAGTCAGACACAGTACCTTATTCGTTGAAGAAAGCTGGTGCCACGGAAGTTGTTCCTGGTAGTTCCTGCAGACTCATGGTTCCTGGAGCTTCAGTCGTGAGTACAAGAAGGAGACGTCTGGAGCGATCTGCACTACCCAGGGATGAAGCCAGCAGCAGCGAAGAAACAGTGAATAAAAGGTGCGCTCCGTTAAAAGAGGAGAGGCTCTTCAGATGGCTATCTGGACCACTACAGCTGTGTGTGCAGCGATTTCGACCAAGAAGAGGATTCTCTGGCTGTTGAAGGTGAGCTGGTTGGTCCCACCAGGCTCAAGGGAAGAAGACTCCGGACTGGATCTTCTCTGTCGTTGAAGGGTAAATAGCTTAGGACTGCAGCAGGGTTTCATCGGGACTCGGGAGTTGCAGCAGCCGTCTTCTTCTCTGGCTGCTCTTTGTTTCTTGTAGTTCCAGTGGCGACTCTGACTTCCAGCTCAAGAGTCCTGCCTTTTATGCCAAAATCCCCCATTCACACAGCCTGGCTGTCAATCATTCAGCGGGGGGGTTGTCCAGCCAGGACAACCACCTTAGCAAATCGACACAAAGTGCGACTTGGGTCTCCAAGAAGACACTATGCCAGGGTTGACTAAACCCCTCCCTCACATTCAGTCCACCTAGACACCCAGACGCCAAAGGAGGGCTTCTGGACAGAAGCCCGCCAAAGGTCGGCGAACAAAGAAGGCAAACCTTGTTTAGCATGAAAAGTAAAACACAAGAAGGACTTTAACAAAAAGAAATGGTGACTAAACCCAACCGGAGCCAAAATAAAAAGTATTTGGTCAAGCGGGTTTATGTTCGAGGCTAATAAAATAGCCTAAAACAGTTCCACGTTTATATAGTGTAATCACAGTAGGAAAGTTAGGGTCGTTACCACTGCCACCAGCCAAGTCTAAATGTTAGGAGAGTAAAACAAAGCACCAAGATGCACATACAAAAGGGGGTAGGAATTAACCCTTTCCAATAATCCATGTAAGATGGGGTATACTGGGTCTGTAGTTTTAAAGAGACTACATAAAGTTAATGGCAACTTTACATGTTTCTGGGGGACAGCAGTCAGTCCTAGCAAAAATGAAGTCAGTGGGAAGTCTCAAAGACAACCCTGTGTCACTGCACTGAAGGTGCTGTGTAACACACAAAAAAGTGGGGCTCATGGAGTGGTGTGGCTCCAGAGCCCTAGATCACACAAAAAATAGAAATATACACGGAAAAACAAATGTAAGAGTGGGAAAAAAGGCTCAACCTCTTACCTGGTGGAAAAAATAAACCCCACAAATCCAGCAAAGCTGCTGAGGCACTCACTAGGTGAAGGAAATTAGCCATAAATGAGAATTCACCCTAACACAGTGTAATAAACAAAAGATCCTTAGACACTTTGTTTAGGTTCCATAAGTAGGCTTTATTCTATATTAGACATAGTCCCTTTAAGATGGTAAGCATGAACCACTGAGTACCGTTACCCAGGTTGGGCCCCTCCAACTGACAACTCTGGAACCTTCAGAACAGGCGTCCCTATACTCACAACCAAACATTCTCCCAGACACACCAACATTCTCTCATGCATTACCAAGCACCTGTATTCACACCAAGCAAGATACAACACACTTACATTTGATTCCTACCATGTTCAGTCCCCGCCGCTGGATACAATTAGTGATTATCTCTGCAGCTCAGGTGCCTCTGACCTCGGCTTCTCTCCTGGGGAATGGCAAAGGGGGTATGTTTTTCAAGCTATCTAAACAGAGCCACTGCACCACATTAGTGTCTGTGTTCTGTACTGTTAATAATATTCTTGGGTCTCCACTACCAAAATGGTGTTTTTCCTGTCCTGCTAACACACTAACATTGCTGTTACAACAGCACTTTTCTCACTCCATATTCCACCTCCCTCGATTCCTCTCGCACATAATACATCAGCCCCTTCCGTTACCTGCATCAATTACACATAGGTCCTATAATACTGTCCTATCGATAACCTCAGCAACTACAACAGTAGTACATGTGTTGTTCTTTCTGCGTTGCTATATGTGAGTATCTAATATGTCAAACCTAACTAAAACAATATGTGCTCCTTCTCCTGTGCGATCCTCAATCTGTTCCTGCAATGGTGCAGGCAGATAGGTTTTTCATAGACTAGACCTTTTGCCCTGCTGGAATGCTGGACGTGCATACCAACATTCCCCCTTTTAGTTAATACTCCCTTAACTAACTCTTCTTTATCGCCCGGGGTACTCATGTGCTATACTCATGACATTGACCCCCCCTCGGGCATATTCCTGTGACATACCATCATAAAGCAACACTCTCCATCTCCTGCCAGGTCAACCCAGCACTCCACATAGTTGTCTGGGTCTGGTGGGGGTGTGGTCACTGTTCCCAGGGGTTCCAAAGGCCGTTCATTCTTGGTCTTCCCACCCCATTCCATCTATCAGTCTGGGTGTACTTGTCTTTTGTGCGAGCAGGAGCTCTACCTGTCTGTATGGATACCATCATCATATCACTCTTCGGCAATGACTTCATGCAACTCCTCAGGATCATTTGACATGAACAGAAGAGCATGAGTGTATGCACAATGGGAACCAGCATTTTTATGGCTATTTTTAACCACGACAAAGGCCATTAAAAAACGGAGTCAAACCAGTCATCAGCATTCACTCCAGCTTCTTTCTCCGTTGTCATTTTCAGATTGTGTAGGGCTTCTATGGCATGGGACAAGGACACGTTGGCCACATCATTTGGGGGTATGTATATTCAGCAGAACAGACCAATTTTCTTGCATGCACCCCCTTCCAGATCCATGAGCAGATCCAGAAAATATCAGTTCTTGAAGGTCATGAGTCTTATTGCCAGTAATTCCGTTTTTATAGAATTAAGGGCCTGCTCTGGCTGGTTTGTCATCTGCAAAATCTCCAATCTGGTTATCTGCAGCCATTTGGCATTGGCTGCGGTCTGGATACCTGGCACCAGGAGGGAGGTAAAAAAAGGTTTCAGTTTTGGTAAATTGGCGGTATTGTTCTGGAATTGCCTTTACTTTTGCAGAGAAATCTTTTGATAAATAGTTTGATCTCTTGTGACAACAAATTTTTGGTGAGCAACAGGTGTGCTTATTGGCTGGGGGCTTAGTTGGTCCTAGGGCTGGCACATCTATTACTGACAGATGAGACTCAGGAACTACCGAAACCGCAGAGTGTAGGGTTGTCAGTGAGCATACATCCCTCTATGATGGTGAGAGGTGCAAATATGCATATTGTACACACTGAAAACACATCCATCAATGTTGCTGTAACTTGAGTCAGATCTGGGATGAAGAGAGTTTTGTTGCACTGACTGTTCGTTTCTATCGGTATAGTGCCATTTCCTCAAAAGCAAAAGGAATACTCTGCTGGCCTCTGTACTTTTGCTGTTGCTTCACTTAGCTCGATCCATGTCAATTTAGGCACATCATTTCCCCATGTCCTAGCACAGTTCTCATTTATACTTGCTACTAAATGTTCTGGTAATCCCAGTAAGCCCCACACTGCACAGCTCACTACTTCAGCCACCCGTCTTTAATTGGAAAATAACACTCCTTACATCTTCAGCAAAAGTATTAATTTACACCGCACTTGTTCTTTCTTCTTGGCACATTCTTCACAATCTTTGTCCTTGGAAAAGATGTTTTACTCTGCACAGGGCTAAATGCACCAGGCACTGGCCTATAAGAGGTAGCATAGGTATAGGGTATAAGGTATAAGCGACCTGTGTATGTCCGTCGCATGAGGTATCAAAGAGCATATATAGCAGCTCTTTTTTTTACTTCTCCCTCCCCGCCTTGTGATTATACCACATGTTCTCCAATTCGGGGTGATGCACATCGACCACAGTTTCAAAGATTACCCCTGTATACTGTTTGTATTCACTATATTCTTCAGTATCCCTCCTGGTTCCAGTTATTCCCAAAGATAGTCCCTAAAATACATCTGTTTAGTTTTGATGCCCCCTTTATGTGCCCGAATCATATAAAATAACCACGGAAAAACACCATGCTTACTCCAAATATAGTGCAACATAAACAACATAGCATATATATTACATGTTGTCTGTGGGGTTGACTCTGTAAAGAAAAAATAAACCATAGGCAGGGTATTAATCAACTGTAAAAGGATGTGCACCACCAAGTATATTTTAATGTTAATCAAGAATCTAACCATGGTCATGAGAAGGAGGGGGCGATAGAGGGTGCCTTCAGAATGTCATATAAATGGAACCAATATCACAGCTCATTCACTCAGACAGCAAAGGGGTTGAATAAAGCACTTCAAAAGGCACCTGAAACTTCTGGTCACTCCAGCGGTGCACACAGTAACGGACAAATATCTTGTCTGTGGGGTACAGCTGCAGTGGAAGTAAGTTCAGCAAATCTGTCAGTGATGCTGCAGTTGTGTCATCTCTTCTAAGAACGATCTGTCGAGATAACACTTTAATACAACTTGTCAATTCATGCAAAAACTCTTCAAACTCTTCCCCCAAAACCCCTGCTGCCCTGTGAGCATCTGATGCCATGCATGTATGAGTAAGAAGCGGGTGAATACTTCCCCATCACTATCTCGCATGGGACAAGTTGTGGTTTATGCAGGGCTGCGCTCTAAGGTTAAACAAAGCCAGAGGGAGACATTGCATCTAGTGCCTCCCTAACGTTACACACATTTTAGAAAACATATTTTTCAAAAGCCTGTTAATCTTTTCAACAAATCCATTGGCCTGAGGATGGTATATTGAGCAAAGTTTGTGCTTTATTCCCAGTAGGGACACAATTTCAGTGAGCTAATTAAAGAAGTGTGTGCTCATTATCAGATCTTAGGACCTCACACAGACCCCAGCGAGGAAATACCTTGAAAACCAAACTTTTGGCAGCAGATTTATCATTAGGTTGTGCAGAGGTATCAGCCTCAACCCAACAGGAGAATGGGCCCATTACAACAATAAGATATTGATAGTTACTGCACCTGTTGATCATGTCCATATAGTCAATGTGGAGCTCCAGGAATGGACCAGGGGTATGGGAAAAGTGCCACGCAGCATCCTCAGCAACTGGCTAGCATTTTAAAGGTCACACATTGTGCAATTTTCCACAAACGTGTTAAGAAATTCTTGCAGTCTGTGGTCAAACCAGTCCTCCTGGATGTTGACAGAGATATGCTGTTTGGAAACATGTTTTGGGTTATGCAGCTGCTCAAAAGCAATCATGACGAACTTTTGTGGCATTAATACTTTACCAGGGTAATGTTTAACCTCTACATCTGATTGGTCGGTGACTGTGAACAACCCCACTTCAAGCAAAGGTCCTTCTCATCCTGGGGCGCTTGACCATGTAACACAATTATTTGGGTAAGCAGTACTGTAGTGTAAGGTATTGCTAAATGCAATTGTTGGTAAGCCACCGCAGGATATGCAGTGATGTCTGGGTCCCTGTGATATGCTTCTTTTTTTGTGTCCTTATCTGCTGCATCGTTTCATGAGATTCTGGGTGTGGGTGGCACATTTAACCACTGCGGCTAATGTGGGAGTGGACAAAGCATAAATCAGTCTCTCCAATAAGGCTGCATGCTGGACGGGTGTGTTGTCTGACCTCCGGAAGTCCTTCCTTTTCCAACTAGACAACCCTGAATGTACTGTGGTGGTCACATATGCAGAATCCAAGTATATGGTCACTAGCCATCCTTGAGATGCCTTTAATACTTCTATTCATGCAATCAGTTCTGCTGTCTAGACCGAATAATGTGTTGGTAACCTTTTTTGAACTACATCCTCACATTCTCCATCTACAAGGCACACTACTGCTGCACCTGTGTGTCTCTGGGCAGTCTCCAGCTCAATCGCCGATGACTGATCAATGAAAATAACCTCGCCTTCCTTAAGTGTGTCTTCCCTTTATTAAATCATCCTCAGGGCATTCATATGTGATGCAATCGTGAACTTCCTCACCTTCCTCAACTGGTATTGCAATGAATGTAGCAGGGTTCACTTGCTTGATAAAATTACTTCATATGCTGAATCCCTTTGGGTAGTCAAAGTGAATTTGGCCCTTTCGCAAATTGGAAACACTGTGTGCTCTACATAGAGAGTTACTGAACAACCCATGGTAATTGTTGCAGAATTTTCAATGTCGAAGGCCACAGTGGCCAGTACCTGTTCACAACGGAACAGACCTTGCATCATTGAATCTAACATGCCACTGTAATATGCCAGGGGTTTGTATCCTAGAATTGTCTGCTGAACCAACACGGCAGTCCTCACTTTGCCATTGAAATGTGAAAACAAATAAAATTCCATGGTGTAATCAGGGGTTGCCAATACTGGCGCATGAGTAATGGCATTTTTGAATTCTTGGAATTGGCTTATCATTCCTCCCGTCCATGTAAGGGATCCTTTCCTTTTCTGTGCTTCCTTGAGTTCTTGTAATAAAGGTGTTGTGTAACTGGAATAGACAAAAATGCATGCTCTACAATAGCTAGACAAACCCATGGATTGCTGAATTTCTTTCACAGTCTAATATGTTAATCCGATTGGAAACTTTTATCTGATATATACTATATGAAAAGAACATTCCTTAATATAGCACCAAAACTACCATCAATATATTACAAATGTTTGATGGCTAAAACAATATATTATATCTTCCCAATCATTGAATTATAAAAGCCAGATTAAATGCAAGACTAGAAATGTAGTTTCTGATATTCATTTGTGAACATTTTCTCAGCTATCTCCTTTATTTTTATTTTTTGTGGGTTGGCATTGCTGTACCACTAGTGCAGCAGTATTCTGATTTCTTGCATGCTTTCTTCAATTTTGCATGGATTTCAAGAACTTTCACAAAGTTGATTTGCCGCCCCTCCAGCTTATTGTTAGTCTTCAGTGTCCATGTTATTATTGCTTCATAGGAATTACAAAAATCTACTGAGATTTTTGGCTGACGTCTTCCATATCTACTTTGCTTTCCCAACCAGCTTTCTTTGAAGTAATTGAGAAAACTTGCAATTGATTCTTCGTTTTTCTTCTTATAGTATTCACCCGAAATAATTTCCAGGTAACTGTTGACCACTACATCCTTTGGAACATATGCTAATGCACATAATTATTTTATTTGGAACTGAAATTCGCTATCAGATGTATAACAGGATTCTAATCCATGTCTTTGGTTATTCTTCCACAAACCTTGGCTGTAATGAAAGAATCATCCTTGTATTTGAATGTTTAGGAAAATTAGTTGTAAGGCCTTTTTAGCTGCCAATTCAAAGTCCAAACCGCACCGAATTGTACTGAAAACCTGTTGCAGTTGTTTGTCTTTAATTCTTTTGAAAATTTCAAGATATGATTTTTGCAATCGGTTGCTCATCAGAATATATACTAAAGGGAAGAAGTCACTACCAATCCTACCGGGTATGCTGTATAGTTGAACAAAAAGCCTAGGACAAATCTTGAATGTTCCATCAATTAAACAATAGTCTCTTTTCGCTAATCTTTCTAGGTTTTGGTTTGTTGCAAATATGTACAATTCTTTTTCCTCAGTAACATTATCTGTAATCGAAAATTGCTCTCTGTTGCTTGTTACTGTACTTCTGCTTCCTCTGTACATTTTGGAGTTTTGGGTTGATTTTTCTTTGATGCGTTCCTGTATAAAAGTCTTCTTTTCAGTACTTTGGCATTAGGCATTTCTCCCACTAGATTAGCAGCAGTTCACTTAATACCTGTCTCACCACCTGACCACTTGTCAAATGGTCATGCCCGGTTTCCTTTTCATTTCATGGGCTTTCTTCCTTATCTCTGTTGCACTAATATTGGACTCAGGGTTATGCTCGCTAACATACTTTCAGATTCATTATAAGTACATGTCAGTCCACAACAATTATTTATTGCATATTGTGTACAATTCCATAGTGTTAAGGCACTTTTCATCTTTTCCTTGTAATACATGTAGCCTTCTAGGCTCAGCAGTTTATTGCCTTTGTTCCAGAATGCATATGTGGCTTTCTCCATTTCTACACCATCACCTATTAAAATAAAAAAATACATAAAAATCCAATGAAAAAATACTATCCTTTTCTTTCCCTATAATACTAGTTATATTGTTTTAAACCATAAAGAATATACCATTTTTTTCCATCGACATCCTTCACTCTCACATACAATAATATCAATCTGTTCTTTTGATCAGTATTTACTCAGCTCCTAATCACCCCAACTTCTGATCTGATCGTTTAATGAGATGTGTTTCTTTTCTTAGCAGCAAACTCTTTTTTTTTAATGATTTGTATAGCCATTTCAACCAAAAACTTCCTTTTAATGTGTCCATATGTCCATAGTCTTTTTTTGCATTATTCTGAAGGATGTAGGCATGGCAAACCTAAAAAATGAAAATAATTTCCCCTCTGCATGTCTTACGCAGCTTCACGATATAACAATACACAGTCCCTGACATGTCCACATATTCCTAAAGTTATAATTGCCATCCTGCTACACACAGTACGTTTTACTTTTATTTCAAATTATCATATGAATTTTGTGTGCGCATTCACATTGTGTGCTTTCAGCTTCACCACCTTTAACAACTATAAAATCAACGCATCACCATGAATGTCTTGAGCAATTTCAAAGGTGACATTTTCTGAGGCCTGGTGATAACATAGATTTGACCATAATGGTGCAGGCTTTTGGGGCTGTTGCTGCGCATAGACATGCTATTGGGAACTGGGAATTGCATCTATGATGGTGGTGGGACTTGGTATTGATACCGGGGCCTGTTGGGGCCTTTGGGGTACTTGCACTGGCACCGCACCATACAGAGCACTTGGAAGCATCATCCCATACTGCTGTGGATACTGGACAAAAGCTAAAGTTCCACAGGGATATGCTATGGGATTGTGCGCTGCCAGCTCCCTACTCCTACACTCTTGCGCAAAATGGGTAATTCTTCCACATGACCAACATGATTCTGGTCCACCAAATCTGAGCCCTACTCCACCAAATCCTCCTCTACTGCCACAGAATCCCCCTCTTGCTTGGGAATAAGCTCCCTGATACCCTTCCTGGTAGCCACCCTAGTATCCTCTATTATCTGGGTAACTTTTATACCCTCCTGTCCACTCTGGTGCCATTCTCTGTTCCCCTGGTGCCATTCGCAGGTCCACTTGCCCCAAATGTGGCCCCGTAATCCCTGCCCTCTCAATACTCAATTTTGCCAGTTATTTCTGCACCAACTTCGCTTCAGCCTTATGTGCATTTTCTACCACTTCCTTCTCTCTCTCCTGCCTCCTTCTACAATGATGTACTAAGATTGCCTGTTTCTCTGCCCATTCCTTAGTCCTGACCCCCACAAGCTTGTCCAAATTTTTCTGCACATCCTTTGGAAGTCCTTTTTTCAACATGTGATAAAATATTGATATAGTCTTATTCCATGGTTCCCCTGTCTCAGCCCTCCACATTTCCTGAATCTGTGCTTGGTCTTAATCTTCTTTCATGGTCTGTGCCATCATTGAATGGATTTCTGGTTTATTGGGATACACTGCTCGCAAGGCAGTCCATACCTTTTCTCTGCATTTATTAAAGTGTGTCCCATCATGGTTGGCATCACCCATTCATATCCCTGGCTACACAGCTCTTTTCCAAATGTCATTTGCTTGGTCGCCCAATAATGCGGCAAACAAACCTTTCATGTCCCCTATCACAAATGTAATGCCCGAGTGAATATCAACTTACCTGCTCCCGCTGCGAGCGAGGGTAGTGCCATCATTAATTATTTCTATCCATGTGTGGCAAGGACACATATTGTGCTCTGCCGGGACCTTTATGTAACAACGGGAACTGTGCTCCCACCTTCCTTACCAATACCTTTCCCCCCTCCCTTCCCCTTTAGCACTGCCATGCGACTTGATGGCCATCACTCTAGGATCCCAACAACATTCTACCCTCCCTGTCACTCTAGGCGGCCTCTTGTCTCCTTACTCGTCATCGGATTCCCCACTCCTCCTCTTCTGTGGTATGCCTTCATTACTAAACGATTAACCGATGGTGTAGAATTTTGAAAGTGTTTGCTTTAGCACTATTTTAATGAAGTTCTATTCTTATAGTCACTGGGTCACTATAGAAAGTGTTGGAACTGAAGTTTAAATATAGTAAATAAACAATCTTTTGATATAAAATGGGCACTTTGAAATCTTTTAAGCATTGTAATACAATATGCATTATAGTATAAAAATGTGTATGCAATTTAGATTAAAGAAATAGTAAAACAATAGAAACATGTTTAATGCATGTGTTTTTTTCTCGTTGTCTGTGGTGAGGTCTTCCTATCATTCATTATTTCTGTTGGTCTCTTGGTAACAAACGATGTCTCCGCATCTTGTAGAAGAGGAGGTACCTGTCTTCCCACTAGACCCCGCCACTAGTCAATAACTGTAAATACGCTGAAACAGATGGTAGAAAGAATACATAGAAGCTTGCTTATGAGAGGTATATATTCAACATTTAGGATGACCATCAGAAGAAGATGGACGACGGCTTATGTCAATCAGCCCAGCTACCTCAAAATATGAGCCCAGGATCTTAAAGTGAAAAGATGATGAAGAAGTTGTTTTCCTTGCAAAATAGAGGAGTACATTGGCTTGGATACCAACGCGCCCCTACATCAGAAGCAGGATGGAGAGCTCGTCCTTCCAAACCCTAAGGTGAGACGCTACGAGGAATCACAGAAGGGTTTCGACGAGGGTGAGAGGGAAAAGTGGGAGGCCGATTGCTTTACCCCGCAGACAGTTAATCCCCTATTTTGCCTACAGAAGGATACTTCTGCGAGCCAGACAAGCCAGATTTGGGTGCCCGGTCCAGTCCGTCTTCAGAACCCTGCGCATCACCTTAGAAGAGGTCACAGCAGCGCGAACCAGGCCAGCGCCTCCGTGGGAGTCAGGTGAGCATTACAGAACGCGAAGCCATCCTACAAATTCCCACCCAGGCGCTATGGAAAGTTCTGAGACTGATCAGTTGGCCCAATTACTGGAGGAATTACGGGCCGAAGTACATGCCGCTCGTCAAGATACTAATTCCCTCAGGAGGGAATTAATAATATCAAAGGAAAGAACTGATGACCTGGCCAGACAGCTTTTGCAAGGTCAAGCTGGGCAAACTCCTCTACCCGGTTCCGGAGGGAACCCCGCTACTGTGGTTTCCAGTAACCCTGTGCAGATTAATCTACCTGGAAACATGCCGCTGGCCCCACCCGAACGCTTTGCTGGGGACCCCAAACGATTTGCCGTATTCATGAATCAGTGTCGTTTGCACTTACTATGCAGACCTGGGGCCTTCCCTAATGATCAGACCAAGGTAGCCTTTGTATTGTCATATCTCAGCGGCTGCGCTGCCGATTGGTCAGTTCCACTGGTTGCTCAAGATGACCCGATTCTCCGTGATTTTCAAAGGTTTCAAGCAAGCATGGAAAGGTCATTTGCTCGCCACTCTCAGGGGCAGGCTCTGGATGACGAACTTCTATCCCTGCGACAGGGCAATCAGGACCTCCTATCCTATATTGCAACCTTTAATAGACTAATTGTGGAAACGGGATGGCTAGAGGATAAAAGAGTCACGTTGTTTTATCGAGGCCTACGCGGAGAACTTAAAGATGTCTTGGCCCAAGTTGTAAATCCGCCCCAAGAATGAACAGAGTATATAGACTTAGTGGTCCAATTGGATCACAGACTTCAAAACAGAAAAGCAGATCGGTCCAGGTTTGAGACCAGGGTGTTGGTCAAGACCCATGCTAATCCCAAGGGAGTTGATGTCTCTGAGCCTATGCAAATTGGAGGGGTTAAAGGACCCTTAACTCAAAAGAAACGTGAAAGGAGGCGGCAGTTAAAATTATGTCTTTATTGTGGGAATTCTGGACACTTTCTACGAGATTGCCCGGCAAAACCGCCCCGAAAGGCGGTAGGAGCCGCTGATAAAAACCATGAACACTCTGTTTCGGGAAACGACTCCGCTCGACAAGTGTAGGGGTCCGCTTGCCGAGCTTGAAAACTAACTCTAAGACCCCGCATTTCATTGTGCCAATGGTTCTCGTAGATCCAGAACAGCCTAAGCGGTTGCATGCAATAAAGGCATACATCGATAGTGGGGCTATTGGAAACTATGTGTATCGTGAATTGGTCTCTAGGATTAACCTCCCTCTCCGTCCTAAAACCAGCAAAGATGTCATCACCACAGTCCATGGAACTGAAATTGCCTCTGGACCGGTAACACATTCCACTACTGAGGTGACTCTTATTGGTCCCGATGGCCATCGGGAGGGTGTTGTGTTTGATGTAATCAAGGCTCCACAGTTTCAGGTTATTCTTGGAATCCCTTGGTTAGAGACACATAATCCTCGAATTGATTGGCGAGCTAAGAGAATAACCTTCCCGGATTGTACACAAACCTGCTACCCAGAAAACCTGAAGATTAATCTAGCATCTGTAACCTCTGCCTCCATGCAACTACCTCCGGAATACCAAGGCTTTCAGGACGTCTTCCAAAAGGAACAGGCCAACACATTACCTCCTCACAGATCGTATGATTGCCAAATCGATCTGGTGCCCGGTGCACAACCCCCTTGTAGCAGGATTTATGCCCTTACCGAACCTGAGAACCAGCATTTGAGACAATGTTTGGATCAATACCTAGCTAATGGTTTTATTCGCCCGTCAAAGTCCCCGGCATCCTCGGCTTTGTTCTTTGTGCCCAAAAAAGAAGGCGACCTTAGAACTTGTATCGATTACCGCGCATTGAACCAGATAACGGTTAAAAACCGTTATCCTCTGCCTCTGATCCCTGAACTCCTTGACCAGGTGAAGGACGCTTGCATATACACCAAGTTAGATTTCCGGGGGGCTTATCATCTGGTACGAGTTAAGGAAGGCGACAAAACGAAAACTGCCTTCCGTACTAAATACGGATTATTCGAGTACCAGGTGATGCCTTTCGGATTGTGTAACGCGCCGGCTGCCTTCCAATACTTCATGAATGATGTCCTTCGGGAACTCATCGATGTTTGTGTTGTCGTATCGATGACATTCTGGTGTACTCCTCTTCGGAATCTGATCACAGAAAACACGTCAGGGCAGTACTTGAAAAACTGCGCCAACACAAACTATTTGCTAAATTGGAGAAATGTGTTTTCCATACCACAGAAGTCGAGTTTCTAGGTTTCATCCTGACACCCAAAGGAGTCCGAATGGACTCAAGAAAAGTGGATGCCATCCTCAAATGGCCATCACCTAGCTCTGTAAAAAGGGTTCAAAGCATGCCGGCTTTGCCAATTTCTATCGCAGGTTTATCCCGGAATTTTCACGCGTGGTACAACCCATTACTGCACTCTTGAGGAAAATAAACGTTTTGAATGGTCTGAAGAAGCCGAGCAGGCCTTTCAGGATTTAAAAGCTAAGTTTACCTCCGCACCTATATTGAAACACCCGCGTCCAGATCTCCCTTATGTCGTCGAGACTGACGCATCCAGCCTAGCCATGGGAGCTGTCCTGTCCCAAAGAGATCCCGAAACCAACCAACTGCATCCCGTAGCATTTTGGTCCAGAAAATTCTCGGCACCCGAGGTTAATTATGCAATCACGGACAAAGAACTGTTAGCCATTAAGTCCGCTTTTAAAGCCTGGCGGCATTATCTGCTTGGCGCTCGACATACCATCATAGTGATCACCGGAATTTACAATATTTGAAAACCGCCAAGGCTCAGTCATCACGGCAGCTCCGATGGGCTTTGTTTTTCGCTGAATTTGTTTTCGTGATTACCTATCGACCTGGCTGCAAGAATGGCATAGCAGACGCCTTATCCCGAATTGGAATGGGAGAATCTGATACAAACTCAGAACCAGTACCAATAAATCCCGAACAGAGGATTCTAGGCATGACTTCGTTACAGACGCTTGAAGACATTCAAGCCAGAGTGGAACAACTCCCGGACCCTACAACCTTACAGGATTGGATACAAAAGGGATCAGACTTTACCATAGATAATGGTTTACCTTATTTCCAAGGACGCTTATTCCTGCCACATAAGGAATTACACGAACTAGTTATTTCCGGCTATCATGATACATTAATAGAGGGACAACCCGGTATTGCCAAGACAGAGGAAAAGGTGAAATGACAATTTTGGTGGCCCTCATGGCGAAAAGATGTTAAATCTTTTGTGATGTCCTGTGGTGTTTGCGCCCAAAATAAAAGTCAAAAGAAAAGACCAGCCGGTCTCCTTTAACCTCTAAACATACCGCCAGCACCCTGCTACACCCTATCAATGGATTTTACAACGGACCTGCCTCCTTGTTCGGGGTAAAATACTATTCTGGTAATTGTGGATTTGTTTTCCAAAATGGCCCACTTTATTCCTTTGAAAGGTTTACCTTCAGCTTCTGTCCTAGCCAAAGAATTCCTCGAAAATATTGTTCGGCTACATGGATTTCCATCTATACTAATCTCTGACCGGGGAAGCCAATTCATTTCCCACTTCTGGCGCAAATGTTGTCAAATGGCGCAGATCGACGTAAGATTATCGACCAGTCACCACCCTCAGACCGATGGTCAGACCGAGAGGACAAATCAGACCCTTGAGCAGTACTTACGGTGTATGTTACAGCAATCTGAAAGCAACTGGAAAGACATTCTTTGGATAGCCGAATACACATATTAATAATTCGGTACACTCTGGAACTGGCCACAGTCCTTTTTATACTTTGTTTGGGCATCACCCTCGAACCTCAAACCTTGACTCACCTCAGAACCTCGGAATGCCTGCAGTAGAACATTTGCATTCTACAATTACCCAAGCCTTCAAATAGGCAACTACGCATTTACAACAAGCCAAGAGAAAATACAAGGAGAATGCTGATCTACATCGGAGTGAAGCACCTCCGTATCAGATTGGGGATCAAGTGTGGTTAGCTACCAGACATTTACCACTCAAAGGGCCTCGAATTTTAACCCAAAATATCTGGGACCTTATTCTATTACGGCAATAATTAACCCAGTGGTTGTTAAACTTGATTTACCAGCTAGTATGCGAATTCACCCTGTTTTTCATGTGTCACTTCTGAAACCAGTGGTACCCGGAACCCGACTACTCAAACCTCCAGAACCTATTCTAATAGATGGGGAGCCCGAATTCGAAGTGAAGAGCATTTTAGACTCAAAAATGTTTAGGTCAAAACTGTTCTACCTAATTGATTGGAAGGGGTACGGACCTCAGGAGAGGTCGTGGGAACCCAGCGACCATGTGCATGCACTTTGATTAGTCAGGAAATTCCACCAACTCTTCCCAGACAAACCAAAACCCCCGGAGGGAACAACCTTGGGAGGGCCCTTGGGGGGGGAGTGCTGTCATGATGCCCGCTCCCGGGGAGCCGGTTCAAGCCCTGCGTCCCCGAAAGCGGCCATCCAGTCCCCAAGGAAAGACCCAGCAACCCCGTATAGGGGCCCTTTGGACAGTGTCCTGGCGCCTATGGCTCCAGGCTCATAAAAGACATCAGTTCTGGCACCATAGGCGCCAGGCTCATTATGGGAGTGCTTGGGTGCACTTTCCTGATGCAGACCATGCTGCAGGATCCCAGCCTCCTTGAGGCCTGAAAGGAACTACTTTACCCGTGGGACTAATTTACCATCCGGGCGTGGTCGGGGAAGGATACATACCTGATTGGAGGAAGGATACATACCTGGAACTTCTTCCAAGGCTATTTAAACCCCACCCGAACAGCCACACGTGCTTCGCGTTGTTCTGCATCTAGCAGCTGGACGCTCACCGTGTCTGCTCCTGCATCCTGACTTCTGCCACGCCTGCCAGCATCCTGGATCACCTGCAAAGGAAGAGAAGAAGAGAACAGAAGAAGGAAAAGTCCTTACCTGCTAAATCCGCATCCCGGAGACATCTCGCCGACAATCCTGAAAAGGAAGACTTTTATTTAAAAGCTCATCGCGTCGATTGCTGCAGCGCCGCATTCCACTCACCTTTACAGGGCGCCTCCATGTTCAGCAGCGATCATCCGGATTCGCAGTCACGCCCCAGCGCCTAGGGAGAAAAAGACCAGAACAAAAGGTGAGAGAGAGAAGGGAATAAGGAAAGCTAAATCTCCATGTTAAGACTTACCTGTTGATTAATTCCCTCTTCATTTCGGGTCCGCGCCGCATCCTGGCATTTCCAGACCCCGGCCCCTAAGGGGAAAAAGAGACATCAGCGTTAATGAGCGAATGAAAAGACATTACCAAAAAACGCTCATTAAAGACTTACCTGATTTCTACAAGGATTTCACCTCTCATCTCGGGTCGGTACCTGTTCCCCGGCATTCCGTAGCCCGGCCCCTATGGGGAAAAACACACTAGCATTAGTACATTAATGCATGGACACAAGGGGAACCTCTTATCAAAAAACTTACCTGGAAGTCAAGCAAGTTTGGTTCTCACCAATCCGAAAATCCAGTGAAATAACTGGATACCAACGCGCCCCTGCATCAGAAGCAGGATGGAGAGCTCGTCCTTCCAGACCCTAAGGTGAGATGCTACGAGGAATCACAGAAGGGTTTCGAGGAGGGTGAGAGGGAAAAGTGGGAGCCCGATTGCATTACCCCGCAGACAGTTAATCCCCTATTTTCGCCTACAGAAGGATACTTCTGCAAGCCAGACAAGCCAGATTTGGGGGCCCGGTCCAGTCCGTCTTCCGAACCCTGCGCATCACCTTAGAAGAGGTCACAGCAGCGCGAACCAGGCCAGCGCCTCCGTGGGAGTCAGGTGAGCGTTACAGCAGCTAACTTCTCTTCATCGGCCAACAATTGGATTAGGTCATTCCTCGCTGACAGATCTTCACGAGTCTTCATTGATGACTTTTTTCCACCGCACCTACTCTGGTCACCTGCAGAGTTCCCAAAGATCCTGCCTCTCCCCCACCCTCTAAAACATTTATACAAAACCCCTCTTGACCACCTTGACCTACTTGGCATATCTTACACAAACTATGCTGACGACACACAGCTCCGTATCCCTCTTTCTGGTTCACACGCTCAGGACCCAGCAACCACCAACTCAGAGTATGTAGATGTACAAAACTGGTTAGCATCTCACCTACTTTGCCTCAATGATGATGAAACCGAAATCCTCATCGTCGTCTCTCTCTCCAGACTATGCAACATAGGCCCAGATTACAAGGAGTTTACCATCGACAGAAATCAAATCCCCACCTCATCATCAGCCTACACAACCAAACTGCTACATGCCAGCAAGCCTTTTCTCTCAACTTCCAACCGCCTCTCCATTGCAAAAGCCGTCACCAAGAGCCAAGCTCAACTACTGCAACTCTTTTTTATCTGCACTTCCGAGCGCAACCTGAACAAACTTCAAACGATTCAGAACAATACTCTCAGAGTAGCCATAGGTCTCCAAATCTGACTGCATTTGAGAAGCCAGGAGAAACGCACACTGGCTACCCATCTGAGAAAGGATCAAATTCAAGACACTATTCTTGGCCCACTGATATCTCCCTCCAACACAGCCCGGCATGCCCCCTGACATCTTAGATCTGCGAAATCTCCTTTCCTCAAGATTCCCAACTTCAATCACCTCTCGGTGGTTGGTAAGAGCTTCACGGTTGTGACCGCCAAACTTTGGAACACTCTCCCTCCAGCACTCAGGCCAGAACCAGCCTACTGGACCTTCCACTGAAACCGAAAGACCTGGCTTTTCAACTAACTCAGCACCCCCTAATACTCATCATTCATCCTAATGCATTTCCTCAATGTAAAGACAGTCTGAATTGGCATGTCGCAATGGAAGAAACATCTCTGACACACCTATGCAGAACACTACCAAGATATACAGCCAAGATTATGCAGAACCATTCCGAATGGATTAAGAGCATGCCCAATGAGACATTTATGTCCTGGCCTCCAGGAGGCTCGTTGTCAAATACGGTATTACGCAACCTGATGACATATTTACATGCCACACATAAGGGAAAGAAGCTAGAGAAAAGATTGTCAGTACTAGAATGAGAAAGAAGACCCGGTCTATATGGAGTAGATGCATAAAGGGGAAGATGTAAAGCCTTCAGCTCCTCTTTCCCCTCCCGAGAAACAAGACATAGAAGAGAAAGAGAAGAGATTTTACCCTCTAAAGGAACTGAAAGCAGCAGCAGGGTATGTTAATCCACCATACGAACCCCCTGTCTATAGTAGTGAAGAGACAGAGGAAGAGAACAAAAATAGAGAACGTGAATATACACGGGCACGCAATGAAAGTCAGCATGATAAGAAAAAGGATATACTGAAAAAACAGATAGAGATAGAGGAAAAGGCAGAGAAACAAAGAAGAATAGCTAAGGGTACGACAATAGTCCGGAACGAAAGGATGTGAGGACGCCGAAGGATCTCAACAGCAGCAGCTCGAGAGGTAAGCCCTGCAGGGCCCCTCACGTTCCCAAGAGCGTTACCGCTGCCGCACCATCTCTTCTGATTTAATTGTTCACAATTACCTACATGCCGCTCCATCTGAAGGGAAATTCAGATAATTTCAGCAGCATTGTATACAGCGCATTATGAAATTTCGCCGCACTTTTCCCCATTTGTTTTATATTTTCATTCGGCCCTCCAAAATGGTCGCCCGCACAGCCGGAGCATCTCCCATACGAAGCCCAGCCTGACTTCCTCTTGCCTATCTTACCTGCTAAGCTGATTGGCTCCTACATCACTCTAAAGAGCCAATTGGGAGCCCGCATGCATAGCCGGTTTTATACATTTTTACTGACTATAAAGGTTTGCATGGGCAAAAAGTCCGAAAAATGCTATCACCAAAGGTTCGAACACCAAAAGTTTGCACCTTTGCACCTTTGGTTGTAGCATTTTTTGCCCATGCAAACCTTTATGGTAATTAAAATAAAAAAAAGAATGTGGGAGCTGTGGGGGTGTCCCCCGCAACACACCGCTCACTATACTATATGGTATACGGAGCGGGGTGTTGCGGGGGACACCCCTGCAGCACTCCCAAAAAAGAAAAAACACACACAGGATAGTGAGCAGGGGTTCTGGGGGAAGCCCCTGCAGCCCCTGTAAAAGCCCCTGTAAAAGAAAAAAAAAGAGAAAAGGACCCTGCGGCGCTGGTTCCCGATCACGGAAGTGAAAGGGAACTGGCGCCACAGGGAACCAGCGTGAAGGGTCCTTTTCTTTTTTTAGGTAAGTGAGGTTTGTTTATCTTGGGAGTGTGGGTGGGGGTGTGTTGAGGGTGTGGGTGGGAGGGTGTAGTGGGTGTGTTGTGGGTGTGGGTGGGGGTGTGGGTATGTACGTGTTTTTCGCATGAGAAAGGTGATAACTTTTGGTAGTTCGCACCATTCTCATGCACATGTTACGGCCGCATCAAATTCAACCGCAGATCACATGGATTTAGCGTATCCGGCCTACCACCTAAGGCCCACACACAAGGCCCTATTATTGCCCCTGTTAGCGCACCGTTGCGCAAGGGGCCGTCTGCCCAAACACTTCTAGGGTAAGTGCCACTGGTCCCATAGCTGGCCAATGCTCTTACAACTTTCCCTGCACATTGGCTGAGTGCTACTACTGAGCCCCACCTTGACAATCTACTTTGACAATCTACCGAATGATATGCCAGCTTCGACCATAATCATTAACATAGTCTGACACGTACCTCTGGCCAACAGAACTTTATATGGCATGCACTTCTGAAATAGCACTGGTATGTTTAATGCCCAACCATGCAACTAGCCTGACATGCCACTCTGCTCTAACCTGTACTACTGATTCCACCTATATGTGTTAATACCAAACTAGCCTTCCACGCCAACCGTATTAGTATGTACTGTTGAATCAGCCTACCATGCTAATTGCATAAGATTGCATTGTGAATTCCCCATACGTGCCATTGTTGGAATAGCCTACCACTGTTGACTGAGCCTACCACGGTAACTGCATAAGATTGCATTGTGAATTTACCATATATGCCATTGTTGGAATAGCCTACCACGGCTGACTGAGCACGTTAACTGCATTAGATTGTATTGTGAATTCCCTATCTTGCCATTGTTGAACTACCCACTCTGCCAAACTCTAGCGGCCCCCAGTCACAACTGTAAACCACACCTCAATATGCTCACCACGGTTCACAACCTCTGCACCCTTGGCACAATACTTATAACTAATCTTATAGTGTGCTTCACTAGGCTCTTTCTCCCTGCCCAACAAGCACCTCTAAGCCTGATTATTATGTCGGTAGACGGCCCACCCTCCGCTGCACAACCTAGATACTCTTCTCTGCACCCATTCCTAAGCAATCCTTGTACTATGAGTTCTAGGAACTCTAGACTCTGCTCTAGATTATCCAAACTCTTCGAACCCCTTGCTAGATCCCTGCCCACGGCAAACAGGAAATCTAACCTCTCTATTAGCCATAACACTACTAATGTTAACCCTATTGCTATCAAGCCCTGCCTTCAACACAAGAAAGCAGACTCAACCACCACCCTTACCTCTGCCATAGACACAACCATTGCCCACACTCTCAAAGGAGCCCTAATTAATGTTATGTCCTTGGTTACCCATGCTACAGACATCTGTAACCTGATACTGGCAGACAGCTTGGATTTTCTCACCATTACCGAGTCATGGCTGCATGAAGCGGCAGGACCGATGCTCTCGCTACCAGTCCCAGACGACTACACAATACATAGACAGGACAGACACAAGGCACGAAGTGGAGGCATTGCCATTATTTCCAAATCTAGCCTCTCTATGAGACTCACACCCCCCCAAAACAACCCAATCATGCAAAGCCCTCACAGTTAAACTCCCATTGGTTAACTCCCAGCCCATTACTATTCACCTAATTTATAGACCTCCTGACCCCATTGGGAAGTTTGAGGAGGGCATCTACACTTTACTCTCCAGTAATCTCAAAACCACCTCCCAATTACTACTGTTAGGCAATTTCAACTTGGGCTTCAATGACCCACTAGATAAACATGCCACTTCCACAGCCAACATCCTGGCTGAACTTAGCCTAACCCAAACAATCAGTGAACCCACTCATAACAAAGGGAGAACCCTTGACTGGGTAGCTGACTGCAATTGCACAGCCAACATCTCCTCCATCTCCCTCCAACTCTGGACAGACCACTTCCTCCTGTCCTTTGCACTCACAACTACTAGACCACTCCCTTTAGTTACTGCCATTTCCCCACCTTGTCCAACAAGGAATAAAAATAATATCACAGTGGACAAAGTGATCCCCACCATCCTCCCGACCCTTAACTCGCTCGCTGACAATCTTGATCCAGAAACGCTTGTTAACTAGTATAATAAAATCATGCTTACCTCGCTTGATATTATTGCCCCAATCAAACTCAGACTTAGTAAGCCCAAAACCCATCTGAACAAGTGGTTCACCCCACAACTAAAGAACCTACGACGTATAAAGAGGTGCTGTGAAATCTCCTGGAGATCACTACCGTCTGAAGCCAATAACATTAAATTAACTGAAATCTCATCCCAATACAAAAAAGAAATCTGTCTAGCCAAACGTAACTCCTACAATAAGCGTATCTCTAGCTCTAATTCTAGCATGAGGGAATTATTCACCATCCTAAAGGAATTAGAGTCCCCTATCTCTACTCCAGACATCTGCATCAAAGACAAAACTTGGTGTTCAGACATTCAACAAGCACTCTCCAACAAAGTAACCACCCACCAAAACAAAATAGCCCAAAAACAAGCCTCCTTGAATTCTCTTCCACATCCTAATAGCACCACTCTCAACCACCCTCATAAGGAAACACTACCTGACTCCCCTGCCCGTTTCAACTTCACTAAAACATCCATTCTTGAGGTAGAAAAAGTTATCCTTGAACTCAAGCCATCCAATTGCCTGGGCGGCCTTTGCCCAACCCAGCTCATAAAGGATGCCCCTTTCATCTCCAAACTCATCAATGCATTATTTGCATCTGGCACCATACCCACTAACTTTAGGAAATCTTGGGTGCTCCCTCTGCTAAAAAAGCAAACCCACGATCCACTTATACCCATCAACTTGCGTCCCATTACAACAGTACCTTTCCTGCTAAAAATACTTGACAAGGTTGCCTACCTTCAAATTCAGAAGTATTTGGAACTTCACAAACTCCTAGGTGCTCGACAATCAGATTTCCGCCCCCAACATGGAACAGAGATTGCTCTAATTAACTTGAAGACCCAAGTCGACGAGCTAAGAGACAAAGGTAAAACAGCCCTCAGCCTATTGCTGGACCTCTTGGCTGCATTTGACCTTGAGGACCACAAGGTCCTATGCAACCACCTAGACTCAGCTGCCGACTTCTCCAAAGAGGCTATAGTCTGGATTGAGTCTTTCCTGAGTGATAGGACTATGAGGGTTGTCCCCCCTCAGCAGCAGCAGCAGCAGATCCTATATCTACCACATGCGGGGTCCCCAGGGCTCTTGTGTCTCCCCTACACTGTACAATATATTGGCCAAGCCCCATTTTGATGATCTGGACCATCTTTCTATCGCCTTCTAATAACTATGCAGATGATACTCAGATCCTCCTCCCACTTTCCGGGGATTACGTTAAGGATTTTGCTTTGGTGAATAGAGTGTACCTCATCATCCAGGCATGGATGGCTACCCATGGTCTATGCCTGAATGATGACAAAACTGAGCTCATCATCCTGGGTACCCACACCAACATCAGTAAACTAGGACAGGATTACTCATCCTTCATAATCGATGGTAATCTCATTAAAGTGGCCAAGGAGGTAAAGACCCTTGGTTTCTCTATCGACTCCACTCTTTCCTTCACCAAACAAGTGAACGCCATGGCCTCTGCCACTGCTTACACTTGCAAGATTATCAGAACCGGCAAACCGTTTATCTCTGATGACAGCTGCATTATCCTGGTCAGAGCCCTCATACTCTTGAGGCTGGATTATTGCAACACCCTTTACATTGGTGCTAACAAAGCAATTATGCAGAGGATACAAATCCTCCAAAACAATGCACTAAGAGCAGCCCTCGGTGTGGTGAAAAGAGCACACATATTTGAGACAAGGCATCAGAATAACTAGCTTTCAACTCTTAATAACAGCCAGCTAAAAACTGCATCTCTGACCCGCAAAGCACTAAACAACGCTGCCCCTAGTTATCTCATAGACAAATTCCACAGGAGAACATCCATCAGACCTACGAGATAATCCATCACTAACCGCTTCACCGTCCCTAGATTCAAGCTCTCCATGGTTGGGGGCTGCAGCTTCCCAGTTAAAGCGGCCCAACTTTGGAAATCCCTGCCACCCCCAATGTATATTTTCTGTTTTGTATTTATTTGACCGATTTTTGTCCTGTATGTATACCTATGCTTTCTATGTGTAACCCTAAGCCTTGCATATCCTTGTAAACTGCTGCACCCTGATACCCCCGGGTCTGGTGTGCATTATAAATGAATAAATAAACATATTGCTTAAACTAGAGGATACATATATTGGAGGAGTTCAAGAAAGAGAGGCAAGGGAAGAGCAAGATGAGAAAGCAAAAGAGAAGGAAGAAGAGAGGCTATACAAACACGAAAGTGACATGGAATGCAAGCGAAGAGAAGAATGAAGAAAATATGAGGCAGGAAGGGAGAAGGAGAGGCTAGAAGAAGAGAAACAAGAAGAAATAGAAACCCAAACATTGAAAGTGCGTAGGTTACAAAGAAGGTGAGAGGAACAGGAATTATGGGAAATAAGGAGAAGAGAAGAAGAAATTAACAGAAGTAGGGGATTTAAAGATGATGAGATTGAATATATATGACGTAGAAGCATGATACCCCTAGAAATTGAAGAGCAAACTGAAGAAGAGAGAGGCTCACAACCATCCCGTGGAGGGTTGCGAGGACCAATAGATATGCTGACATGGAGAGAAGAAGATACAGAGACTATAGGAACAAGAATGGGGAAACTATGCAGACAAATGAGGGATATGGAAAGGTATAGAACTCACAAGAGGGTGAACAAGGAGCATCCTGGAGAGAAACAGGAGGAATCTCGGATGATGTCACAGTAGACGATCATAGAACTATATCTTTAAGTGGGTTAGATTTTGAGGACGTGGAAGAGGACAATAGTCATGCGAGTTGGGGCATGACAATGTCAGACGAGGAAAGGAAACAAAATAAGAAGACACAAGAAGAAGGTACATACAGGTTTTCAAGAGACTCAACTATAGGTAAAAGGGTAAAATGGTTAGATCTAGAAGACCCCTTAAAAAGAATACCAGAACCAATACCATATACTGAACAACCACAAGTATGATCACACAGTACAGATCACACAGTACAGGGAATGCATTCCCACCCTATGTGGGCAGAATAAGGGCATTGCCAGGGAGAAGACAAGCAAGGGATGATAATGATGCCTGGAAGACAAGGAGTGTCGGTAGGTATGATAAAGGATCAGGGTTTTCACAGTTCCCAACTATTAGAGAAAGAAGGGCGGTGATCACAAAATATACCATGGCCCCAGATGGATAAGGATAATTTAAAATGCACACTAGCAAGTTTGACTTCTGATGCAGAAAAATGGATTAAGGAATTAGAGAAAAGGAAGTCAGGAATGACGTTAGCTATAGGAGATATAACGGTCCTACTATCAGCTATCCTAGGGGAGAGATCTGATGACATTTGGAAGACAGCAGGCTATCCAAAGGTAACTGTGCAAAACACAGTGCACGATGGAGAGCCATTCAGTAACTGTAGAGCAGACGTACAACTCTTGCCCTGGTCAGAGCCTGCTGTCCCTGCTCCTGCAGCCCTCATCATGCCTGCAATTACCACCTGAATCAACACTGCGTTGGGGTAAGCCCAATGGATCTTTGTGCTTAATGCACTCGGAACACTGACTTGTTTCTTTTAGCAATTAAAAATGTGTTTTAATTCTGCTTGCAGCCTGAGGAATACTGGAGTAGCAATCTACTACTTTGCTCCTCATCCTTTACCTGGATTTCGTTTTGCATGGATACTTTTGTATTCACTGCTTCTTTGTGTTGGCCCTTCCAAGATGGCTGCATCACTTTGCACCAAGTGATCGGCCTTGGCCAGCCCCCACTCCCTTCTCTCATTGGCTGCACTGGTCCTGAAAGGCCAATTGCAGCAACCGGGAGGGGGGAGCCGGCCCCAACATCCAAGGCCCACAATGAAGGCCCCTTTCCACTGCCTGCCTCTTGTATTTCGCTGCCCCCCCCATTTATGCATGTGATACCTGTATGTCTGACCCTTGTATTTCGCTGTCCCCCTTTGTTGTATGCATGTGATGCCTGTATGCCTGACTCTTGTATTTCACTGTCCCCGCCTGTTGTATGCATGTGATGCCTGTATGCCTGACTCTTGTATGTCACTGCCCACTCCCCCGTTGTATGCATGTGATGCCTGACTCTTGTATTTTGCTGCCCCCCCTGTTTATGCATGTGATGCCTGTATGCCTGACTCTTGTATTTCACTGTCCTCCTCCTGTTGTATGCATGTGATGCCTGTATGCCTGAATCCTGCATATTGCTGTCCCTCCTCCCAATGCATGCCCCTCCTGCTTTCCCCCCTCTGCATAAACAATCCCTCCCTGCCCAATTTGGGAGTCTGATTGACACATTATGGTGATACCATCACCGCCTTGTTGCTGATGCTTTGATTTTACTTTTTGACTCATGTGGCTCATGTTGGTTCACCCATCTCGAATCTCGTCGTTCTCATGCTGGACTTCCTTAAGCATCACATTATCATGGTGGCCCTGAATTATGTTGTGCCCATCTACGACTTGAATCCTGGCTTGCACTTGCTGGTCTCTTGTAACATTAGGTGTTCAGTATTGACCTCTGAAGCTTGGACGTGGTCTCTCCATTTGTTTATGTGCTCTATGACAGTGCATTTCGCCAGCGTTGCTTCTTCTTCTCTTTCACCACACTCACTGCTTCTCAGTATTTGTATTTGTATTTGGTTTATTTATATTGCGCACCTGGCCCTGGGGCATCTGGGCGCATTTCTTACAAAGTTGCTGATGAACAAAACACACCATCATAATACAGAAAATGGCAGTGTGTGTAAGTACATATTTTACATTCTATTTACATGTAATTATAGTGGATTAAATTACAGGGAAGAGTAGACAAGGATTTGGTATGCAGAAGTATATACAGGCATTTCGACAATCTATACATCAAGCTGAGGAGGAGGCTATGTCATGTTCAGTGAGCCAAAGTTTGGCTTTATTCTTGAAGGCGAGGTAAGGGAGTACAGTTCTGAGTGTGTTAGGAAGTGAGTTCCAAAGTTTGGAGGCTAGCACTGGGAAGCAGGACCCCCCCAGCTGTCTGCAGTTTGAATCTGGGTATGGCCAGTGAGTGGGCTTGTGCCGATCTGAGTGGTTGGGTGGCCGTGTGGATAGTAAAACGGTTGGCGAGGTACTCAGGAGCTTGGTTGGCTAAGCATTTGTGAGTGAGTGCAAGGGTCTTTAGCGTGCAACCGGGAGCCAATGGAGAATCTGTCTTGTGTCGGAAATGTGAGATTTTCTAGGAATATCAAGGGCTGCTCTGATAGCATTATTCTGTGTTACTTGTAGCTTATTGATATTTTTAGGCTGGTCCCTAAGTAGAGGGCATTGCAGTAATCAATGTTGGCCTTAATGGGCGTTCTTGTGGGGATCATGCAGTTTGGGGCAGTGGTGAACGGCCTGCAAGCTGTTATGAGTTTGCATGTGCATGCTGATGCTGAAGTCACCGCATTGACTTGCTTCGTCAGAGAGAGGGTTGAGTCAAGGTAAAAACCAAGAGTTTTGGTGTTGTTAGACACTTTGATGGTGTTTCCATCGATGTTGAAAGTTTTAAAGGCGGGGTCCAGTTTATTGAGTTTTAGGTGAGAGTCTAAATGAGTAGCTCAGTCTTGTCTTCGTTTAAACAAAGACTGTGATGTGCCATCCAGGCTTGGATGACTGAGTATACATTGTTAAGAGCTTTGGAATCTGTTTCATGGTCTCCGGTGATGGGGATGAGTATCTGGGTGTCATCCGTATAATTAGTGTAGGTGACACCCAGATAGTCGAGAATATCAATTAGTGGTTTTGTGAACACATTATACAATGTAAAGTTTTAAAGGCGGGGTCCAGTTTATTGAGGTTTAGGTGAGAGTCTAAATGAGTAGCTCAGTCTTGTCTTCGTTTAAACAAAGACTGTGATGTGCCATCCAGGCTTGGATGACTGAGTATACATTGTTAAGAGCTTTGGAATCTGTTTCATGGTCTCCGGTGATGGGGATGAGTATCTGGGTGTCATCCGTATAATTAGTGTAGGTGACACCCAGATAGTCGAGAATATCAAATAGTGGTTTTGTGAACACATTATACAATGTGGGGGAAAAACAACAACCTTGCGGGACACCGCATGTGACTGGTGATGGCTCGGCAGACGCAGATGGGGAGAATACCCGCAAGGTTCTGTTTGCTAGAAAGGAACTGATTCAGGAGGTGGCTTCATCTGAGAAGTGGGCGGCTGTTTTTAGATGATGGCAGAGAATTCAATGGTTAACCAGATCGAAGGCTGCGGAGAGGTCTAATAGAAGTAATATGGCTAACTTGCCCTTGTCTTTAATGTCCTCGATTTGTGTTTTTAGGTCAATGAGGGCGGTCTCTGTACCGTGACTAGGACGGAAACTTGATATCTGGAGGCCAAAGAGTTTGTTAGATTCAAGGTAGCCCTGTATTTGTAGATATGCTGCTCGGGCTAGGATTTTCAGGAGAAACGGTACCATGGTGATGGGCCTGTAGTTTGACGGGTTGCTTGGATCAAGGGTAGGTTTTTTTAATGAGAGGGATGACCCAAGCATTTTTGAGATTATCAGGGAATGTACCTGATTTGAATGAGGCATTGATGAAGGAGGTAATGAATGGAGCTAGGTCATGGGCAGCTTACTTGATGACTGTTGCGGGGCAGGGGTCATCTTGGCAGTTGGTGGGTTTGAGCTTTTTGATGATGTTTTCCACCTCCCAAATAGAAAGGGGTGAGAAGCTGAACGGTTTGCTTGGGTGGGTGAGAGCGGGGTGTTTAGGATTGGGTGTGGCAGAGTGTAGGTCTTCAGACAAGTTGCTTTTTTGTTATTGATTTTAACCTTTAAGGTGGTTATTTTATCTAGAAGTGCCTTTTGGATGTTGGAGCACCAGAGGGTGTCTGTAATGCACTTGTTGATGGGGGTTATAGGAGATTCAAGTTCTTTGAGAATTTTGAAGAGCTCTTTGGTTTTATATTCTGCCTGTAGGATGCGTTTATTGTATGTATCCTTCTTTGCTGAAAGTATTGCATCTTTATAGGTAGTAGAGGCGATGATTAGCGCCCTTTTATTGGCATTGGTTTGGTGACATTTTCAGTGTGATTCTGCCTTTCTTTTTGCTTTGCGTAGATCTCTCAACTGTGGTGTGAACCACGAGTTAAGATGGGCACGTGGTTTTGATTTACGCAATTTTAGAGGGGCTATGGAATTTAGAGCTTTTAGGGTGGTAGGGTTATAGGTATCAATTAGTGCTGTGGGATCGGAACAGGACATAGCGGCGTTGTTGAGAATGCGAAGGATTAACGGTAGTAGACTCTCTTTTGTAATATCCTTCTTATTGCAGGTTTTGATGGAGGGCGCAATGTTAGGTTTGGGATTTGGAGGTGATGCTTTGACTGTGAAGGTTATTTTGTGGTTGTCAGACCAGATGCAAGGTGTGATGGACATTAGATTGATGCTGCAGTAAGGTCTGTGAGCCAATCTAAGGTCTTCTTAGTCTTCTCTTCCTCTCCGTGTTTTTTCCATCTCTCCTCTCCCCACGTCCCCTCACTATATTGTATGCACTTACTCTATCCGAAATGTTGTCAGGCCTAGTACAATAGTCACCTGTTATGTTCCTCTCCTTCCTTCCTCCCTACCCCCAGCCACCCTTTCCCTCATCTATTGTCAATCCTCTGCAATACCAGAAATGTCATCAGGCCTAGTACGATAGTCGCTTGTTATGTTCCTCTCCTTACCCCACCCCCTTCCTCAGCTTTTGTCAATCATCAGCACTGCCTGAAATGTCATCATGACTAGTATGATAGTTGCTTGTTATGTTCCTCTCCTCTTTCCCCCCTCCCCCCTTTTCCTCACCTATTGTCAATCCCCTGCAGTACCAGAAATGTCATCAGGCCTAGTACGATAGTCACTTGTTATGTTCCTCTCCTTCTCCCCCCCTCCCTCAGCTTTTTTCAATCATCAGCACTGCCAGAAATGTTGTCAGGCCTAGTACGATAGTCAATTGTTATGTTCCTCTCCTTCCTCCCTCCTCCTCGCCTCGTCCCCCCATTCCCTTACCTTTTGTCAATCCCCTTCACTACCAGAAATGTCATAAGGCCTAGTGCGATAGTCGCTTGCTATGTTCCTCTCCTCCCCCTCTTCCCCTTACCTATTGTCATTCCCCTTGCACTTTCAGAAATGGCACCAGGCCTAGTACGATAGTCGCTTGTCTGCCTCATCTCCTTCCTTCCCCTCCCTCCCCTTTTTAATCATTGTCAATTCTCTTGCACTATCTGCAATGTCTTCAGGCCTAGTACGATAGTTAATTTCACATTCTTAATGTCTCAAGGCCTTGTAAGAATGTTATTGTACACATGTGTATAGGCGCTATACAAATAAACTATCAATCAATATGGCGAACACGCAGAGTACAATATCCAGACACATCGGATATTGGGGCAATAATGACTTGGAAGATGAGGGAGGATGAAGACCCCATTGCTTTCATACAGGCTATTTAGGATAAATGGAGCTTGGAGATGCACAAACTGTGGGATAAAAAAGTAGCGTTATTTTACCACATATTATGACAGGGATTACCAGAACCAGTTCATAGGCAGTCAAAAAAAACGGTGGGAATGGAAGCAACACCATGGCCAGAAATACAATTGGCAAACGTGCATTATTGCAAAATGTTAAAAGAGAAAGACAAGAAGAAAGCTGAGGGTAGAAACCAAGAAGAGGCGAAGTTGGTGCATAAACCATTATCAAAGTTCGCCACAGCAGGAGCAGTGTTGACAAGCAATGAGGGAAGTAGGTCGTGAGTGATGCAGTACCCACAGCAAAATAATATAGTCAATGCTCAAGATCAGAATGGGTATAAGTATATGCCAGGGGGTGCTAGAAAGCCCGAAACCAAGATGGCTGTGTCCTGTTGAGCTCCTGCATAGCCTCATAAGAGAGGAGGCTGAAAGCAAACCCATTGGGGCGGAAAACGGCTACAAAAGGAGTAAAATACCTCCTGATAGCCTGGGGGATTAACGGGCCATTTTTGGAAGGGATTGGAACCCTAGAACCTAGGGAGAACCTATGGAGTAGTGCGCTGCGTGAAGGGAGAAGGCCAAGAGTGCGGCTCGGAATACACTCATCCCGCGTGCCTGTGAACGTCTCGGTGGGTGGAGAAGCCATACGCTGCTACAACCTCAGACATCAGAGACTGACTATCCTGGCAAGTGTGGGCAAAAGAGGCATCAGAAAAGCCTGCTCGAATCAGGAGGAGCAGGTCCTGGGAACCGGAGTCTGGCGACCAGAAGTGACCGCCCGAGAGGTAGGCGCAGCGAGTTGGAACAGTGCTGCAGAGGAGTGGTGTGCGGGAAAGATCTGGCCAAGCTACATGACCGGTCCTGGAGGTGAAGAGGACGAACGAGCACCCCCGCGCACAGTGATCACAAGATTTCTAAATTACAGAGACCGTGATGCCCTACTACAGAACGCACGAGCCAGTGGCTCGATCACCTTTAATGGATCAAAAATTGCCTTCTTTCCTGATTTCATGAGAGAGGTGCAGAAGGCGAGGCAGTCCTTTGCCCAACTCAAAAAGCACCTGCAAACATTGGGGGTCAAGTATGGGCTGCTCTTCCTGGCACAGCTCAAGATCTACCATAGAGGAACATTGGTCCATTTTAATGACCCCAAAGAAGCATGGCGTTGGACTGAACAACACATAGGAGGTGATTGGTCAACTGCTCGCAGCAGCGGGGACAGGAATAACAGACCCCCCCCCCCGGTCAACAACGTCTGCCCAGACAGCCACCGGCACAAGATCCCTCAGAAGATATTGGTGGATGACACCCTGCCTCCACCTCCTAAAATGCACCGAAACAAGGCAGTGAGTAAATATTGAACCACCTGACTGTATGCCACACACTGGTACACCGACCACAACCCAACACACCTGTCTAAGTTGCGGTCGCAAGGGAGACCCGCAACCTCACGGCAAAGGGCCCCCCCCCCACAGCCACACCAAAGAATAGTCTTAGAGGAGCTACCCCGAGAGGTATACCGTTGGGGAGCACCACAGAAACTTTAATTCAGATTATTGCATGTAAGGTGTCCAGTTGACACCACAAGTTTAAGATTCGGGCGACCGATGCTTCTAGTTGGGAGGAGTATAGGGTGGGGGGTAGAGGGTTTGTTGAGTTTAGTTAAATATGGGACCAGTCAAACACACACTATACCAAGGCCACGTAAAATGGGGAAAACTCATGGACGAAAACTCAGCCGGCGCGCAACGCCGTCGGAACTAGTACACAACCCTAATGCCGCAAGCTGACATGGCAGCACAGAGCTCCAATACCAACAAGTTTAGAACGCTCAAGCTCATGACATGGAATGTCAATGGCCTTGGCAACGCAATCAAGCGCCGCTTGGTACGGCAATTTCTTAACAGACAGGCACCAGACATAGTGTTCCTATCCGAGACCCACCTTGCGGGCACGGAATGTACCCTATTCAAGCGCACAAACTACAAGTTGACACTACACGCAGGCTTCATGATGGGCTCAAGGGGCGTCATGATCCTAATACACAAATACCTCCCCTTCTATCTCCACACGGTCACTCACGACACCAATGTCAGGTACATATATGTCACGGGCACGCTTTGGGAACAGATCATTACATTACTAGCTATCTACGCACTGCCAACACTACTATAACCACTACTCACGGATATTGGCCCGCTGATTACAAATGATACCTCCGACATCATGGTACTGGGAGGCGACTTCAATGAAGTCATGGATGCAACCCTGGATCGATCACACTTACGCAATAGGAACCCCATTGTACCCACTAAACTAGCCACATTCACCAACGCGCTTGGCCTGTGCGATATATGGAGAGACCTCCACCAAAACACTAGAGAATATTCATTCCACTCTGGAGCACACGCTTCACTATCCGGGCTGGATTACTTCCTCATCCCATCTATTGACATACACAGGGCTCATGAGATAAACCTGCTCCCTAGGGGCATCTCCGGCCATTTGCCGCTGGAGTTAAAACTCACAACATCCAGGCCGCTCCCTCCACCGAGCTGGCGCCTAAACAATTACTATCTGGGTGATCCGGAACTAGTAGATAAGCTCCAGGAGGCCACCAATACATACTTTGAGTTAAACACGGAGACTGCACCAGACCCAGTGACCCTGTGTGAGGCCTACAAGACAGTACTAAGAGGTGAACTTATATCATGGACAACTGCAAAAAAGAAAAAGCACCTCCGTAAGACACTCGAAGCGGAACAGCAAGTGAAGCAGGCAGAGGAAAGGCACATAATAGAAGACTCGCCAGACACAAACCGCGGACTGCTTCTAGCTCAGAAGAGGCTCCAAAACATAGCAATGGACAATGCTAGACATGCACACACCGCGATGCGAGCAAGAATCTACGAAACAGGAGACAAAGCTGGTAAAATGCTTGCGTGGTTGGAACGGAAGGAGCAGGAACGCAGCCACGTACGGCAGCTACAAACAGAGGGGCCAAACCCACGGGTGACAGACCAGGACATAACACAAGGCTTTGCGGAGTACTACGCTGAGCTCTACAGGGAACCCACGACTCCGATAGACACTACCATCATGGAGGAAATTGACATCCCCACCCTAAACGCAGTGCAAAAGGAGTTATTGGAGAAGGACATCAGGGAGGATGAGCTATTGAACGCCATGTCCGGCCTCCAAGCTGGCAAGTCCCCAGGCCCAAATGGCTTCCCAGTCGAACTATGCCGGAAGATAGAAACCAATGCGAATGGCCCACATCTACTCCGGATGTACCAACATGCACGGGAGAATGGCATCCTCCCGTCAGACTTGCGAGAAGCAACAATAATAGCAATACCAAAACCGGATAAACCCCCTGAACATTGCAGCTCGTATAGGCCTATTTCACTCATAAACAGCGAAACCAAAATATTGGCGAAACTTCTAGCAGATCGTCTACAGCAAGTAATCCCCTCCCTGATCCACCCGGACCAATGCGGCTTCATGCTACAGAGATCGACGCGCATGAACCTCCGCAGACTGCACTCAGCCCTGGAAAGAGCGAACACTATACAAGGCCCTCATGCCCGACTAGCAATAGACTTTGAAAAGGCCTTCGATGATGGGAAGCCGTCTGGAACATAATGCACCGCATGGGCTTCGGCAAAAACTTCATGAGCTGGGTGCAACTGCTATACAAATACCCAGTAGCCAGGACTAAGGTTAATGGCTGGCAATCGAACTCCTTCAGCCTGGGGAGAGGCACAAGGCAGGGCTGTCCACTTTTGGCCATGATCTTCGCGATCGCGATCGAACCCTTGGCAATCCTCCTGCGAAACACTCCAACCTGGGAGGGCTTTCGCTGGTCTTCAACCTGGGAAGACAGAGTATCCCTCTATGCGGACGATTTGCTCATCTTTCTGAAGGACCCAGACAATTCCTGTTCCAGAGTCACGCATATGTTAGAACAATATGGAGCATTCAGCGGCCTATGAGAGAACTGGGACAAATCCATCCGATTTCCCATAGATGATATGACAGCGACGAGCCAAGCAACCGGCCCTTACCAAACTGAAACAGTACAGTTCAAATACCTTGGGATACACATCACGAGACATCTCACCAACTACACATCCTTGAACCTCTCCCCCCTTGTAACTAGGTTCGCGGAGGATACGCGTCACTGGATCTCTTTGCCACTGACGCTGATGGGTAGAGCCGCCCTGTTCAAAATGATCGCCCTTGTATATCCTGCAAAACGCCCCACTCTACATCCCGCACCAGGAATTCCACAAAATTGATCGCATCCTCCGGCGGCTGTTATGGGGCCGAAAGCATCCGCGGATTGCTCTCTCCACTCTTCAGAGGTCCATCTGGGAGGGAGGGATTGGGCTACCCAGACTACAATCATATTACTGGGCTAGCCAAATGGCAGTGGTAAACGACATGCTCCATGGGGACGAGAGCCTCCCACACATCAAAGGGATTAACGCGAACAACATAACAACACCATTGGAGCACTTGTACAGCGGACTGAGTTGCACACCAAAAGTGGACATGGCCACGCGCGATACAAGAGTCTGGAGGGAAGCATACCGATACCTGGGGTGGGATGGGAAATTGACACTAGCCCAGCCCTTGTGGAACAACAGGTGCCTTCCTGAAATACAAAAACTGCCCAGATGGCCCGAATGGGCCCAACGACAAATCACCAGCATCGGAAAAGTGATACGAGAGGACAAGCTGATACTGTTTGAGACTCTGCACACAGAATTTTCCCTCCCAGACACAGAAAGATACCATTATACGCAACTGAAGCACGCTTGGAGTGCCCACCGGCAGATCACACAAGACATACCAGATAGCTCTCCACTAGAGCGCAACATAGTACTAGACCGAGTGGAGCAGAAGGTCACCTCAACCATATACAACGTAATAACATCCTTTGCGACAACCGAACTGACCAGTCTGAAAGCCAAGTGGGAACGAGACGTGGGACCAATCCAACCATAAGACTGGGTTGAGGCCCTGATGTACCTCCGCGAGGTGACAATCTCCTCAAAACTTCGTCTGGTCCAACTCAAGATTCTGCACCGGATCTACTACCCAAGAGTAGCTCTCTTCCGATGGGGTAAGACGGGGGATGCACGATGTCTACGCTGCAAGCGCGAGGAAGGTACTTTCTTTCATATCCTATTGGAATGCAATAACATTCAGCGACTCTGGCAGAAATGCTGTGACAAACTGTCCAGCGTCATAGGCAAGACTATACAGAGAAGTCCAAAGCAACTCCTTCTACGGATCTCCGGTGAAACCGCCCTGTCCCGTTACGAGAAACTGCTCTGGTCAATGGCAGCGGCGGTACTCAGGCGGAACATTGCACAACTGTGGGGATCGGAGCGCACACCTAGCTATGACCAATGGGTCACAGATGTGGACATTTGCAGCGCGATGTAACGCCGAGTATACGCAGCAAGGGGCTGCCTGCAAAAAGCGAACAAAATATGGAATCGGCGGGATGAGGCCAACTAGACGCCAGATGAAGCGCTGCAGGTACCGAAATAAAAGGCGGCTGCACGCGGCTGAGTTGAATGAGACTGTAATGATTAAACTGTGCCATGAGTTGCCCCTGTTATACTTTAACGGTCCGTGGGACCATGTTTCCTGATGTTGTGTTCTTTGTTTTATTGTTGTCCTTCTATCTCTCTCTGCTCACCTCCTGGACATGTTGCCTCCATATATGCTTCTTCCCCTTTCTCCCCACTCTCCCCCCCTTGTAATACAGAGAGATGATTGTAATGTTGTTTTTATGTTCAAAACTAATAAAATCTTTGATTAAAAAAATAAACTGTGCCACAGATCTACGACAAGGGGGACGATCCCTACCAAGCACAAGCGGGGGGCAAGGAGCGGGGCACGTCAACCCAAGGTGACCCCCATCAAAACTGCGCAAACATGCTCAAATCTGCACACAGCATTAGAGGAGAACTGTAGCACGACGGTGGGGCAGGTGCATCAAGGAGAGGAGCACAGTGAGCACTGAGAACGCCCCGCAGATCGTAGGAGTTAAGGGGACAGAAGCAGAAAGCTAGGGACAGTGAGCGGGTCAACGAGCAGACGTTGGCAAGGTATAATGGTCAGAACTAAATATAAATACAGCAGCAGGTGACCGAACCTTGGGGGGACAGAGGTGTGCGAAAGCTTTATGGCGAAGAACAATAAGAAGCAGACCCGCCTACCATTCAGCCAGAAGGAAGGGTTACAAAAGAACAATGATAGACTGGTGTCCACACCCAAACCCCCTAAAATGGTGACAGACTCGCCCCAAGCAGGAGCAACAGCAAGTCTGAGTGGAGACGCCCCTGTTTCAGAATAGAGTCTGGTCCTTGCAGAGATGCGCTCTGGTTTCACCGCCATTAACACCAAACTGGACGGCTTGACGTCTTTCTAAATCTACCTGCCTCTACTCTCCGCCCTTTGCAACTAATCCAAAAAAAGGCTTGCTAGACTTTTCCTTGGCCTCAAGCCCTGGGATCGTATCTCTCCAGCTCTGAAATCTCTCCACTGGCTCCCAGTGGATGCAAGGATTAAATTCAAAATCCTCTGCATTGTCCACAAGGCTTTCTGGGGCCTGGGTCCAAAATACCTTCAGCTATCCCTCTGCAAATACCTCCCCGCTCGAACTCTTCGCTCCTCTACCTCCAACTCCCTCAGGGTCAGTCATTTTTCTAAGAAACGTGCTGGGGGCAGATCTCTGTCTTTGGCTGGGGCCTCCCTCTGGAACAGCCTCCCTGCCACTCTAAAACTTGAGGAGAACAATCTCCGGTTCCGGAAGAACCTCAAGACCTTCCTCTTTTCTTCTGTCTTTGCTCCCCCTCTCCCCTGCTGATCTGTTCTCTCTTGGCACCGTGCACCTGGCCACCCTCTGTCCTTGGGGCCCAGGTACCTGCTCATCCTGCCACCCTCCCGCACTGCCTCCGGGCCACCCTTTGCACTGGGGTCTGTATCTGTACCCATACAGCCCCCCCTTTTTCTTCCTGCACTTATCAGACCTACCCTGTCTGCTGCCTTAAACCTAGCACTTGCAAATTGCTGGCTGCATTACCACTGTTTGTTGCCTTTATTATTTATTTATTGTTATTTATCTGTTTCTCCTCTGCTTCGCACTTTCCACTTGTCCCCCCTTCCATGCACTTTTCTCCTCCCCCCTCACCCATGCACTTGCGTGTTCTCAATGTCACTGGGCCTAGTAAGATCGCTGTTTTGTTCTCCCCTGTTCCCCTCCCTTGCCTTGTCGTGCTCTGAAACACTTGTGTACGAGCGCGATAGAAATACAATATCAATCAATCAATCAATAGAATGCAGGAGCGGATAGATAAGGAGAGTAGCGTGGAGACCAGAGTTAGTGCTTTGGAGGATACCAGCAACAAAACTACACAGGCGATGCAAGAACTGTGTAGAGAGGTGAGAGCGATCAAGGACAAGAACGAGGACCTCGAGGCGAGATCGAGAAGGAACAACATAAGGGTGGTGGCAATTCCTGAGACGATACCACAAAAAGACATGGAAGTATTCATGGAAACTTTCATAAGAGATGTACTACAGGGGCTGTCTTTGTCTCCCCAATTCCTGGTTGAGAGAGCACAGAGGATATCTCAGTTTGCCCCGAGACCGGGCCAAAATCCATGCCCAGTGATAGCAAAGGTACTAAACTACCGAGACTGAGATTCCATACTGAGAAGGGCGAGAGAACTCAGAGACTTCACGTTTCAGAACAGCAAAGTGTCCTCCTATCTGGATTTCACCCCAGCAGTCCAGAAAGCAAGCATGTCCTTTGCAGTGGCCAAGAGAGCATTACGCGACATGGAGCTACAATACTCCATGCAATACCCATCCAAGCTGTGGGTGCAGCACAATGGAAGGGCACACTTCTTCACCAGCCCAGAAGCTGTGCACAAGTTAATCGAATCACTGCTGAAATGAGTAGCTGCTGCCTCTAAACAGAGGAAGCTGCAACAGGGCTGTTTATGGCCGGCAGACATGTGGCACCCTAATTGACGCTGAGGACACAGGTTGACATACGGTGCTGCTAAAGGTATGGAAGTCCCGATGGGAACTGATAAACCAGCGCTAGAAATATAATGAATCAACCATGTGGGAAGTGATATAAGTTACTAGAAGTAAGCCCTCCTCTCGAGGTCCAAGGAGGTTGAGGCCACTTGGGTGATGTTGTCCGGTGCCCATGGGCTGTTGCTCATGCAGTTTAAGGAATTGGAGTGTTATGCGGGGAGGGTTGTATCCACTGCTGATTAGGGATGGGAATTGTGGGAGAGGTAGGGAGGGGGGAAAAGGGGGCAACCGCACCTGTGGCACAGTTGGGGCATTAAAAAAGGTTTGCATCTCCTCGGAATGACCACAGGTCAGGCTAAGGAGGGAATGGGAGTACGGAGTAGAATAGCCTTAGCCTTTAGGCCCCACCCGAGTTTTGACATACAAAGTAGTCAGTTGGAATGTAAGAGGGCTGAACGACCCTCGCAAAGCCTGCAAAGTGATGCAATACAGCGAGAGGCATGGGGCCACAGATAATAATGCTACAAGAAACCCATCTCAAACGTAAAAACAATGTAGGGGTGGCTAGAGGTTGGGGTAGCTGCAAATACTTTACCACATACTCAGCATACTCAGCAGGGGTAATGACGCTAGTACACAAGTCGCTGGCGTTCCGGGTCAGTGACGCCATAATCGACCCAGGACGGAGGTTTGTCATCATCTCGGGAAGTATTGGTAACATAACGCTCACACTAGTTAACATATTCGGGCCAAACGTGGACTAATACGGTACTGCCAGAAATTCCTGCATACTTACATAGTCTGGGCGGGAGATCTAAATGTAATACTGGACCCATGCATAGATAGAACGGGGAGGAGAGGAGGTGCTCAAAGGCAGCGGAAGCGGTGCTGAGTGGATTGAGGCACTCGATCTGAATGACATATGGCGGTGGCGGCTACTACATCGAGGAGCGGAAGGGTTTTTGCATTACTCCACTGCACATAACACCTCAACTAGACTGGATTAAGTCCTGCCATGCCCTTACTTAGTACACTACACAGAGGACTGTGTGCTACTCCCGCGCACGTTCTCAGACCACTCCCCAGTGTTGTGGTCCATGTGACTGGAGGCAGCATCCCCCTGCCCCCGTGGAGGTTCAAAGCAGCGGCGTTGCTAGACATAGTGTTCCAAAGCGGAGAGAGGGGGCAGCATAACCACTGAAATGGGGGTCCTAAAACTAATTTGTAGACAACTTAATGAAATGGAGATTGAAATAAAGCAAGATTGAAATAAAGCAAAGAGAGGAGGAGGTAGAGGGGTTGAGCACACCGAACACACTCGCCTGATTAAAGGAGGGCTTGGACCGCTTCCAAGAATTAGCAGAGTGGGAGGTGAAATACTTCACCCAACTGGCAAAGACAAGTATATATGGAGAGGAGGGGAGGCCGGATAGACATCTGGCAGCATTGGTGAGACACAAGTGCGGCTATAGAGAAATAACTGCAGTGAGAACAACAGAGGGGGAAGTGGTGGTGAAACCCAGCAAGATTGCAGATGTATTCCGCGAGTATTATAAATCCCTGTACACTACAAGAGGCACCCTTCTGAAGACCAAGTTCAGAGAATATATCGAGGCCGCAAACCCAAACCCAGTGAGGACGTGGCTGAGGCTCTGTCAGTCCCACTCACGGTAGAGGAAATATTGGATGCAGTGCGGAATCTCCCTACCTCCAGAGCACCAGGGACTGATGGTATGACGGCTGAGTTTTATAAAGAGTGGGGTCCTGAGATAGCTCAACACATGCTTGGGGTAAGGGAAGAGGAACTGGTAACAGGACAACTTGCACCCACAATGCGGGAGGCAGTGATAACACTGATCCTTAAGCCAGGAAAGGACCCATTATGCTGCTCATCCTATCGCCCGATCTCCCTGCTGGATTTAGATACAAATATATTCGCCAAAGTATTAACAGACCGCCTGCTTCCCCATATCACCCAGATAATACATAGGGACCAATCAGGGTTTATCCCGGGGATGCCGGCCTCTTTGAATCTAAGACGCCTGTTCGCAATACTGTCCCAGACATACCCTAACATACAAGCCGTTGCAGCATTATTGGACATGGAAAAAGCATTTGATTCTGTTGAATGGAACTACTTGCTCGAAGTGCTCTCCCAGGTCGGGGTCCCGAGTACTTTCTTAAAGCGGTGCAATTACTATATGCAGGCTCCAGCGCTCAGATTAATATTGTGGGATCTGTTTCGACTCAGGAGGGGAACCAGGCAGCTTTGCTCACTCTCACCCTTACTATTTGCTATTGCAATTGAGGTGCTGGCAAGCAGGTTGCTGGGATTCCACAGGCACAGAGGCCTAGCCATGGGAGGGCTCAGTGAATTAATCTCGATGTATGCAGATGATGCTATTATTCATATAAAAAAACCCAGAGGTTAACTTGGCGCCAATAACACAGGAGGAGGCTGCATTTGGCAGTGCCTCAGTACTCAGATTGAACCACTCTAAGTCCTCTCTGTTTCCCCTGAACAAGGCCACCACCCGTCTGCTGAATTCCAAAGGGTTTGGATGGGAACAATCTATGGTTACATATTTGGGAGTCAAGGTCAGTAGGGAAGCCCAATCTCTGTTAAGGGATAACCACAGGAGTTACAAAAGAAATGTGGACAGATGGTGTATACTCCCACTCACACACATGAGCAGGGTCGTCGTGGCCAAGATGGTAGTAATCCCCAAACTCCTCGACATGTTCCAAAACATACCAGTAGGGCCTGGGGTTGGTTACTTTCGAGAAGTACGGGCAAGGTGGCGGACAAATGTAGAATAGACCCAGTGGCTTGCACGGTGCGTGCTTGGAGAAGAGTCCTGAAAAAACTAGGGGTGGGGCAACCGTTTACTCTGGGAATTTCACTGTGGTGAATAGAAGCTCTAGAGCCAACATGTGATTTGTCAGTGGGAGGTGGTGGGTATCACACGTTTGGAAGACTTATATCACAATGGAGTGTTCGTCTCTCAGGAGGAATTTGTTGATAAAATGGGCAGTGTGGCCCAATGCAGACTACAGTATTTTAGAATGAAGGCAGCTTTTAAAGAGTGTTTCCTGACTTCCCTGCGGCCCCACCAATGACGCCAATACTAGGACACATTAGAAACTCACTGGGATACAGAGGAGTGATCTCATCACTATACAAAATCATTCAGAAAGACTCACAACGGCTACCCTCAGATGCAAGAGTAAGTGGGAGGAAGACTTGTGGGGGGAGGGGAGAAATTCAGCGACAAACAATGGAAGGTGCTGTGTGGCACCATACACACGGGAGCCTTCAGCTCCAGGCTGCAACAAATCCAACTTAAAACCCTCCACAGGGCGTATGTCTCACCTGCACGGGTACATATGTATGACAATGCTAAAAAGGCTCAGTGCCCAAGATGCCATCTAGAGACAGCAGACACCGTTCACTTGCTGTGGTCCTGTGCCAAGTTGAGGCCATACTGGGAAGCAGAGATAGGGATCATATCTAAGATAATGGGGCAAACAGTCCCTTGTACAATGATGTGTGGTATGTTCGGGTGGTCTCCTGGAGTACCGAAGAGATATCGTAAACTGTTAGTGACCTGCATGATAGCAGCCAGGAGATGCATCTTGATGAAGTGGACTAACGCCTCCCCACCAGGAGAGACTAAATGGCTGAGAGACTTAATATGGCTGAGTAATACTGACAGGGACTATGCAGCTCTGTGTGGGCAGCAGAGTAGACCCAAAAATATTTGGGGTCCTTTCACAGCTTACCTGATGGCATGAGACGCGGCCTCAATTGGGGACAATGCAGGACATTGAAGGGACAAAGAACGCTAAATCGAGGATAACAGCATCAGAGAGGGGAGGGAAATACCTGGGCTATTAGGGCTGGTGAAGGCACTCCTGTCGATCATGCAAAGTTCTTATACAATAATTGTCAGTGTGTCAATGTAAAATGTCATGATTCCAAAGTGGTTTTTTGAAGATGTGATGTGAACCGTTTAATAAAGACATGTTGAAAAAAAAAGATTTTATATGCTAAGAGGCAGAGGGAATGGACCTTGTGGAGGAGGACGAGGACAAAACCTTCAAGGAAGGGGAGGATTTAATGGCAGACAGCCCTTGACATGTTGGAATTGTGGTGAAATAGGACCTGTGGCTAGTGTATGTAGAAGTAGAGGAGGCATGCAACAACAGAATTGGCAATCTCCAAGGGTGAGGATAGGATATCCTCCACAATATAATACAGACTCACAAGGATATTATGTCCAAGATCACACGCTGAATCAGGAATATGCGTCACAATCACCACAGTTTCAGCAAGTGCCAATACAGACACAAATGCCGCAACCACAGCAATTCCAATAAGCACCAATGCAGACACAGTCATTACAGGGGAAACAACCGCAAACACCTATGCATATGCAACAGGCACCCACACAACAAATACAGTACATCCCAATGCAACAGACAGGCACATCACAAAGGCAAATGGACAGATGAGCTACCCAAGTAGCCAACCCCAAATTAGGGGGTGTGACTGTGGTGGGATGAAGTTATACCCACAATAGGATAGCCCACAGGACGAGCTGATGTGTTCAGTACTATCTGTAACACCAGACCCCCAAGAGGAACCAAGGGTCAAGGTGACGATAGGAGGAAAGACATTCTCATTTCTTGTACACACTGGAGCGACTGATTTCTGTGTCCGTTTGGGAAAATATCCAATGTCAGGCATTGCCATGAATGTTGAAGGATTTTCTGGGGCAACGATTTTAGTTCCATTTACGGATGAATTACCCGTTTCTATAGGGAAACACATGTCTATGCCATTGCTATACTTTAAACAGACACTGTTGAACATGCTAGGCTGTGATTTAATGACAAAACATAACATGGCAACATATTTTACTGATGAAGGCATAGTGCGTTCAACCCAGGGGATACATTATATAAATGTAAAGGAATTCATATTAGCCTTTACAGGAAAGAAAGCCTTAAGGGCTGTCCCTCTAGATGAGGAAGTGTTTTTGTATGGAGTGACTGTTCTATTATCATGGTTACCTATATTGAGAGGAAAAATAATAAGGATGCCTGATACATTTTTCTTTCAGGCCAGAAATTCCTATGGATGATGAATAAGGGCAAATTATTCATCTGGAATTCGAAGCAGCAGTGGTAAGAGAAGAAAGCATGATGCCTCATGGATCAGACGATGAGGGAGGGGGATGGAGAACAGTAATAGCCCTTAATGAGGGATATAGACTGACAGACTTTAAAGATAAGGAACTATTTAGGGATGACTATTCAGATGACGAATTAGCATTCTTTATAAGTCTCACTTATTGGATTAAAGTTGATAGCATAGAGGTACCACAGAGAATGGCGTTGGTAAAAACGAAAGTGCAATTTTTTCAGAAAGACATGGAAAAAGTGGCAAGTATCTTATGGACTACACATCCATATGACGTGAGCCTATTGAAAGGAGTAGGAGCAGTGAAAATTAAGCTTAAACCAAGAGCTATTTTGCCACGTGCAAAACAGTATCCGATGTCCAGGGAAGCGTATAAGGGGATATTCGAAAACCATATCCACTTTAATAAAGCAAGGCATTCTAGTACTATTAGATTCTCCATGCAACACGGCTGTGTACCCTTTCAAAAAATCAAAAGGGGGGGGTCATGGAAATGTCTCCAAGACCTTTGCCCTCTGAACCATATAGTCAAAGCAGAGTTTCCTTTAGTTCCAAATCCTGCGACAATATTGTGCAATATCCTGTCAATAGCCAGGTATTTTACATTTGACAATTTGACAAATTAATTTTTTCAATTCCCCTACACGAAGACTCACAGGATTTGACTTCCTTTTCATATAGAACAATTTGCCTGAAACATACTTGTTTGCTTCAGGGGTACTGTGAGTCCCCTTCTATTTTTAATAGAGTTCTACCGATGGACTTGGGAAATGTTGAGCTCGAAAGCACCATAATTCAATACATGGATGATATATTCATGTGCAGTGAGAACAACAATATAGAGAAGACGCTGTCAAACTTATGATGATAATTTCAGAAAAAGGGTACAAAGTAGACAAAGAGAAATTACAGTATTGTCAGGAAGAAGCATTATACATAGGGCAGTTAATCTCGCATGAAGGGAGAAAAGTGACACCTGAAAGAGCAGAAGTGATTATGAGAACTGTACAGCCAAAAAAAGTGAGACAAATGTAGCAATGTTTACCTCTATGCAGTTATTGCAGGGCCTGGGTCTTAGACTACAGTACATATATTCAACCATTTCAAAAGCAATTAAAGAAGCACAGGTGGTTAAAACTAAATTAGTATGGACAGAAGATATGACTGAAGGATTAAATGAATTAAAAAACTTGATTAGTACAGCTCCTGTATTAAGAATTTCTATTTGCAGTGAAGAATTTTACTTATTTTCCCATTCAAACGGAGAAGTTATGACAGCAGTCATTACTCAGCAAACAACATTAGGGCACGGTCATAAAGCATTAGCTTATAAGAGTGGGATTTTAGATCCAGTTATGAAAGGACATTATCCTTGCGAACAATCTTTGGCAGCGGCTACATTTACCATAGAAAAGGCTTGAAGTATAACTGTGGGATGTTCTGTAACTCTATTTGTAGAGCATGCATTATTTGCAATTCTAGAGAAACCCAAGAGTATGTTGACCACTCAAAGAGCATCGTGTTATGAAGTAATTATTTCAAATCCTGCGATCAAAATTGTAAGATGTAGCATAGTGAATCCAGCAACAGTCATAGCTGAACCAGTGGGAGAAGATGATGATGTGCATGAGTGTGTTACATATACTGATTCTTATAATGACATTCCCCATGTTAGAGGAAGAGGGGAAATCATTCTCATTGATTGATGGTTCATCTAAAATCAATCCAAAATGGGATTTAGACATACAGGATCAGCAGTAGTAAAGGTGACACGAGAGGGCACATTTGAATTATTGAGCAGAAGATTGCCGTCAATCTATTCAGCACAGGCTGCAGAATTAGCCACGCTCATTGATGCCCTACAAAGTTTTGTGGATGAGGAACTGACAGTGTACTCTGATTCCGCCTACGTGATGTCAACTGTGCATGCAATCATGTCATGTAGGAAGAGGAGGGGCTTCCTCCGCGCAGGCGGCACTCCAGTTCAACATTTGGGGCTATTAGACAAGCTCATTGAGGCCTTATGCTTTCCCGCAACCATATCCATAGTGAAATGCGCAGCACATTCAAAAGGAACAGACTTGATCTCTTGTGGGAATGAAGCTGCAGGCTTATAGCCCAAACATGCTACATATTATTAATTTATGTGTGAGGATGTGTGAGGATGAGTTAAACGATTTAAAGCAAGTGGCAGAGTGATGCATGTTGGTAAAAAAAGGATTTAATATGACGTCCATTGTACAATTAATTGAGATACAAGGACGAGCATCGAAAGAAGAATAGAAGCTGTGTAAAAACCAGGGGTGTTCCTTATCCCACACTGATACAATTTGGAGACAGGACAGTACAGGAAAGACAGTTATGCCTCTAGCATTGTTGAGGTCCACTATCCCGCGCATGTGACTCTAGAGAGTCTATCTCCTACAATAGCAGAAGACTGGTTTGTACCAAACCTCAGTGAACATGTAGCTCAGTTCATTGTAAACTGTATTCTGTGCCAGAAACATATGACAGGGCTCACCCTGCGTACAGTGAGATGATTAATCCCTAGACTTAATGGCCCCTTCCAACATCTACATATAGATTATGTAGATATGTTGCAAACATGTAATGTTATCGATACATGTTAGTTAAAGTTTGTCCTTTTTCCAGATGGATTGAATCAGGTCTGTGCACACATCCTGATGCTGCTTGTGTGGCAAAGTTTTTAGTCTGCCAAGTATTTCCAAGATGGGGTGTGTGGGAAATTTTGCAATGCGATAATGGAGCACATTTTGTGAATTAATTCTTTGAAAACATAGTCTCACTTTTAGGCATCAAGCATAAGTTTGTTACGGCCTATCACCCGCAAGCCAACAGGATATGTGAGAAATTAAATATCCTTCTGAAAGAGCGAATAGCTAAGCTTAAATAACATTGAAAAAGAGATGGCTGTATTGCCTACCCCTTGCATTGTCTGCATTACGCAATCATCCTGGTTCAGATCACCATTTAACGCCCCATGGTTTGGTGACTGGACACCGAATAAGAACTCCTCTCACCCGCCAACAAGGGCAAATACAGACGCCCACAGTGTAGCGAGGGCATTAGGCAATGAGATGCATGATTATTTAAAAATGATGACTCAAAGTATTTCTTTTATTTCTCAACAGATCAAAAACCAACAGGAGGGGTCAAAGATGAACAAAACTAGCAATTTGCCTTTTAGTTTTAAAGACTCATTAAAACCTCTAATATTGTACTCAGAGGACCAGGTGATAATACGCCAGTTTGTACGAACCTGGAATACCCCACAGTTCAATTGACCCTTCAAAGTGCAGAAAATAAGCCCTAATACCACAAAGTTTAATGGCCAACGGGTGTGGATCCATCTGCATGATACCAAGCCCTATAAAGATGAAGCATTGACCTCTCCTGCACCTACTCCCAGCAAAGCAAGTATCCCCAGTGAAGCAAGTGCCCACAGTGAAGCAAGAGACGAGCGACAAAGAACGACCAAGCGATCCATGGTCAAGAACCTGGATTAAGAAAACAAAGGTTTTTTAGATTAGGGTTCATTTATGGGCTAATTCATTTGCAGTAATCATGGAAGATTTGCCCTAGATAGGCTGCAAGTGAGAAAAGCTTGAGCTTTGAAAGAAAGGAAAAGAAGAAAACCATATTCTATTCTTCACCTATGATACCTATCATTATATTGATATACACGTTCTTAGTTATTCTTCCATTTTACATATCTGAAATATATCTAGCTGTTAATCTGAAGAAACATAAACATTGTAAAATGTTTGGAGAATCCACAAAATAGTTGGATTGTTGGAAGAGCGATAATAGAGTGAATAATCCAATTACTGATATACCACTGATTAAAAATGATGTGACACATTTGCATATTCATATAATGGAGACGCTTCAACAGATTAGAGATTCATTGCTTCTAAGAAATCAATAGGCTTTCATGTAATATTAATAGTAATCTCCATCAGTATTATGATCTGTGTTTTCTTCCTTACAATAATGGCCTTTATAAATGGTATTAAAGATGATAGATTAATGAATGATACAGAGGAATCTACTATTGTTTTTGCCTCACATGGGTTGAAAATGAAGCAGGACCAGTTTCTACAATACCGCTGAAAAATGCAACAACTTGCTTCAGCAACAATGGTCTGATCCTGGTTGGGACGAATAAAGGATGTAGACATATCATTGATGTCCCAGAAATGGGTGGAGGAACTACTGTGTTAATGGATCGATATTAGGCCTGTGGATCAAGAGCTTACATGCAGTTGTCTAAAAACCGGGGAGGAATATGATCCATAGTGATGATACATGTACCCGCATTGGTGATCCCACATAGTGATCTCCATATTGACGAGTTTCCAAAAATGGATAACCATTTAAGAAAGAAGTGATCACCTGAATTTCGCCGATTGAGGAGAAGCAATTATTTCTCAGCAAAACCAACAGATTCTTATGATAATATCTCAAAGGAGCATAAATTGTTCAGCAAGACAGCAATGATAATGACATCTATATTCTTGCCAGGACTTCAAGCTGCAGTAAATGCTAAATTGCTCCAGATTTCTAGATGGGAGCTGTTGCAGAGTATCAACTCAATAGTAAAAGGATTCAATGCAATAGGAGAAGAATTGAGGGCAATTCAGCTGATGACTCTCTAGGATCGAGTATATCCTGAAATTGATTACAGCAATGGAAGGAGGTGTGTGTGCCTAGGTCGGACCTTCTTGCTTTACGTACACACCTTCTCATGATGCCATAAATGGAACCTTAACTGAAGCGATAACTACATTAACGAACTTGCACACAAGGATGATGGAGGAAGTAGACAAAATTGAAGAAGATGATTGGTATAGATCTCTGTTGTCATGGATTCCAAATTTACTAGCAAACACTTTCAAGATTCTTGGAGCAATACTAGTGTTTGTATTGCTAGGATTCTGTCTAATTAGGATCATCATGGGACAATGCAAGAAGACAGCCAAAAAAGCTATTGAAGGAAGATAATAGTTGATATTTACGCTGGAATGATTGAGCAAACTGAAGCCGGCGCCCCACTCAAAAAGAAAAGTACCCTTGCACCTCCAGGAACTAAGTATCATTATCACAAGGATCAGAAGAAGTATGTGGGACGATGGATATTCTGTTCACCAACAGGAGATTGACGATTTGTTACCTGGAGTGTGGATAAACATATTTAAAAAATGCTGGTAACCAGAGGGGGGTGATGAAGATATGGGTTCAGAAGAAAAGAAAATATATTGAAATGGTAGAAGATATAGCAGGAGTTGCAGAAGCAGAAGCAAAGAGTTTGGTCAAGAACTATACAAGGGGGGGGAATTTAGGGGAGGAGGTAACTGGCAAAGTGGACAGAAGTGTTTGGTGCGTTTGATCCACTCCGCTATACTCAGTGAAGGAGGAAGGTTGTTTGCCCAGATCTGCTGTTTTCAAACATTACCTGCAGTCACTTTAATGGAATGGGTCTTTACAATCACACTCACTCCGTAAAGCAGAGCAAAGTGGACAGAAGTGTTTGGTGTGTTTGCACCACTCTGCAATACCCAGTGAAGGAGGAAGGTCATTTGCCAAGCTCTGCTTTTTCTAAGCATTGCCTGCTGTCACAATAAGGGAATGAGTCTTAAAAATAACACAAACTTCATGAAGTGGAGCAAAGTGAACAGAAGTGTTTGGTGTGTTCGGTGTGGGCCACGGAAAGCGGAAACTGATAGCTGTCTGCTAACCGACCGCTGTTTGCTTCGTGAGTAACTACTGACCCGTTCCCTAATTACAGGTCTACTGTGTGGGAGGAGGTAAGACGGCAGTAGCTGTGGTGCTTCATTTGTTACAAGAACTGCATGCGCATTGCGCTGCCTTTAGTATATGGACAATGTTATCTGGTAAGGATTAAATGAAAGCTTGATAGATTGACACAGGTTTTGGGGTAAACTGAATTGAGTGTGAGATAATTTGTCTCTATTTTGGATTGAATCATGCATTTGAGAAACTGCGGGCCATGAGCCTTTGATCTCATTTTGCTCAGAAGTGTACTAAACTGCTTAAACGTGAAGGGGGAGACTGTGGGCATTGGCCTTGGATGTAGTTTGCAAATTAACTGACTTTGAAAATCATTGAACTATAGCTTGGAGTGACCTGGACATCTAAATACTTATATTTAAGCCCAAAAATCAACGCACATTACCAAAGCTCCTTGTGAGAACTGTTGTGGGAGTGTTTTGTTTCTATTCTTGATTGAATAAGGCATTAGAGAAACTGTGGGCTGCGGGCCTTTGACCTAATTATGCTTATAATTATTCAAGGCTGTTCTCACATGAAAGCGGATGAAAGGAGAGCCTGCGGTCCTTTGGGCTTTTATATCGCCACTTTTCCTAATTATTTGTCTGGAGAGTTTGGGTGATTGCTATAACTGGAGAGTCTGTGGTCTATGAGCCTTTGATCCCCCACCAACAAATTCAAAAAGTGGCCGCTCTGGTGCTGCGAGTGGATGAGAGTGCGATGAAAAACCGGCCCTCGGAATCTGTTAATGTTAAAGTACAGCGCTGTGCGGTTGTTTAATATTGAAAGCGAACCTGAATATGTCTCTTTTCCTTTGCAGATGTTGCTGTGGTGCTCCGGATGGAAGCGTGGCGTAGCGTGATGGAATTCAGGTAAGACTGATGGAATTCGATGTTTTGGAAGCACGCGTTCTAATATTGTTTTTCCCTTTCTTGTTATTGCAGGTCGCAATGTTCGAACAGCAGCTGTGGTAGTGGTCCGCTGGAAGTCCTTAAGCTAGTACTCACAGGTGAGTGATGTTTCTTCTTCTGTCGGTTTCCTCAGATTGCAGCCCAGTTGAGATGCTGCGTGCTGGATGGTGTTTTCTCAGGTAAAACAGAATAATCTTGTTCTTGTTCTTGCAGGATTAAAGGAAGATGCTGAAGACCAGGAGCTGGACACGGTGAGCGTCACTCTCCTGGTTACAGAATACACAAAGCGTGTTCTGCAGTCAGGGTCTGGTTTATATAGCCCAGGTAAAGTAGTACCAGGGAAAGTAGTTCCAGGCCTGCCACACGCAAAACACTAGACCCCATGGCTTGGTTCTTAGAACTGGACTGTGTGGGTGCTTCCATGTTCGATTTAAAGGCCCATGTACATAAATGGGACCTAGTTTGAACAGCCCTTTTGCAGTGGTTTTAAGGCCCTCAGGGTTCTGGTGGGGGCCTGCCTGTGGCACAACTTGTGCTCCCTCACAGTGGTCATGACACTTCAACAGCCTTAGCTTTCGAGTGTAAACATTATGGATTGGAATGTGTGTGTGTATGCCAACTTGAATCATTTTCTAAATCAATCTGGGGCGAGTCTAATAGTCGATGTGCTTATGATTCAGGAAACTATGTGCACCTCCCATTTTGTAATGGAGGGTTTTTGTTCATTCTCATTTCTAGCTACTTGTGGAGGTTGTCCTAGTGGAGGGTTGATTATTGCCACTGATTCAAATGTGAATACTAGTTTGCCTTTGATTTATTCTTCTGATGGGGAGCTGGCGGTTAGTCTCTCAGTTCTTGGTGCTAGAACTCATCTTCTGCTGGTAAACATTTATTGGAACCCGGCTGCGGTAAAAATTGAGGATTACCAACAGATTTTAGTCAAACTCTTTGGGGATTGGCTGGCTAGATGTCCCAATCACTGTATTGTGGTTGGTGGCGATTTTAATGCAGATTGTATGGCCAGGGCCGAATATAACTTGAGTGGATGGATTCCAAAGGTGCCTAGATCTTATCTTGTTAGAGGTATGTTGTTGGATAAATTACTGAATAGTTGGGAACTTTCAACACTGGATGATAATGATTGCATAGTACAAATTGATTTACATGGCAAGAAGGTAATCTCTCTTCAAGAATTGATTACATATTTACATCTGAGGACTTTGGTTGAGTAGGAGTTGTGTTTCACTTTATTAGCCAGGTCTGTGGGACCATTATTTTCTTCCCATTAGGTGCGGCTGTTCAAGCCCACAAAATGGTACCAGAACTTTCCTGCCTTATTCCTGACAGAGGTGGTCTGTCGATTAAGTGGAATAATGGTTGGGGTATGCCTTTAAATATCTACTCTCAGAGGAAGCCTTGGATTTTGGCCTCTTTTTGGATGGGTCTGATGGTTATCCCTCTGATAGAATGTACTGTTGCGTTAGGGCTTCTTTAAAAATTATAAGCTCCAGATCTTTGGGTCGGGTTAACAAGAGTAAAGCTCCTAATTTTGACATGAGTATATAACTCAAAGAGGTTGATGCATAGCAAACTTGCTGAATTTAGGGGGTTATAATTGCAAGGCAATGAGTACCTGGTATATAAAAAAAGAAAATTGCTAGTTTCAGAAGTCCCTAAAAATTGATCTGTATAACAGGGATAACAACCTTCTGCTTCATAATGTGGTTAAGAATGAAGGTGGGAAATTCTGGTCCATGATTAATCATTGTACAGGTAATAACAAAGCCCCCAATTATTTTATTATTACAGAAAATACATAGTTTAATGTTTATGCCAATAGACATAAACTTCCAACAGGTCATTCTGACATTAAGGATCCTACGGCTGGACCTGTGGTATATGGGAAGTGATCTTGGGACATGGACGATATTTTATGGGCTCTCAATAAACATAATCATTCCTGTGCAGCTGGTTCTGATGGTATTCCTCCTTTTCTGTTAAAAGGTGCCCCTCTTTTGTGGTAAGACATCTTGAAACCAGAATTTCCAGCAATTTATGAGACTGATGTTCTTCCTGAGACATAGACGCAATCCATCATTATACCAATTTAAAAAAAGGTGATCTGTTGCTACTCTCCAATTACAGGCCAATGGCTCTTACTGATGCTGTAAGCAAGGTGTTTGCAGTTTTGTTATTGAGAGATCTTAATCATTACATATCTAAAAATGTTCTATTTTCGAGATCTGAAGTAGGATTTCGTAAAAGCATGGCTACCCCTCTAAATGCCTTTAATTAATTCATTTTTATAAAAAAACATCCTATATAGCAGACATTCATACATTCATTCAACTAATGCAACTCTGAAAATAATACATTTGAATTTTTTATATGGAAATGTGAGGGAAATGCAACAACACTTCCATTATTTAGATAAAAGTTATACTTTCAAAAAAGACAATTAATGTTATCAAAAAAGCATTCGGTTAAACAAATACAATTTCTATATAAAGGGAATGTAAAAAACCCTTCCAGTATTTTAATAATAGTGGTTCACTCCAGACAAAAAATATCAAGTATTAGTGCCCAGACTATTAATGCCAATACAAATGAGTCTTCTTAATCAAACAGACTTCTTGGTAAATAGTTTCGACTTGGATGGTTATCTATGTCTTCATCAGGATAGGGATGAACCTAACAACATTTCTACAAGAAAAACAAAATAAATGATACAGTTAAAATTATTGTTAAAACATGCCTAATTGCCTTAATTCACTCAGTTGCTCTCTATAAATAACAAAATATGGTGAGAGGACAAATTAAGTCATACTCTAAACCCAACACAAAATTTGGCTAAAATGAAGGGAGTTAGTTCCAATTCATTTTTACACTGCTGACTACAGAGCAGCATATATATATATAGAAATATATATGGAAATTGCAGGAAGGCATATATAGGAAAGACCACTAGAGCGGTTAAATTACGAATAGGGGAACATCGCTCGAAGATTAGAACCAAACAACTTAGTGCCCCCCTGAGTATACACTTTTTGGAACTAAACCACAGCCCAGAAGACCTGCAATGGTGGGCTGTAGAAAAAGTGTGCGGTACAGATAAGGCTAATGTGTACAGCCTCACTGTAGGCTTGAACCAGCAGGAGGAATGGAGCTAAGTCCAAAAGTATTTTTCGTTTATTCCTCTGTGCGAGACCAGTACTATTTTCTAAGTTAACCACTATGCGTACCTCTTAGACCCTAGGGGTAGCGTGCAGTTCACTTTAGACATCATCAGTATAATGCTCCTCTATCTATCAGAAATGATGGATTTTTGCGCATATATTCGCTTTGGAATATCTCGAATTGGGTCACAGGACGCATATGCTTATCACTTTTGCATTTGCGTTATTGTCAAAAAATGTGAGCATTTGATATATTGTTCACTTGCATACATATTTGCCTTGTAATTTTAGAATTGGGCGACATTACGCTTTTTTGCTAAAAATGTGAGTGGTTGAAATATCCCCTCTTTGATCTTTAGCCTCAGGTAAAATCAAATGAGTGGCGAACGGTTTGTTTCACTTTTTCTCGCCGGCTGATTTGACTTTTTAGTTACACACGCGGCGTTGGCCCTTTGTCTGTGTCAGTTTTGATGTTACATGTGTTATTGGTCCTTCGTTTGTGGTTATGCAGCTAAGACCTCTGACATAAAAAGAGAGGGCACCTCTTGGTTGCACACGCAGCGTTGGTCCTTCGTCTGTGTCTGCCTTTGATGACACATGCGTTATTGGTCCTTCGTTTGTGTTTATTCAACCAAGACCTCCAACATAAAAGAGGGACTAGCGTATCACGCTTGGTCTCCTCATTCTGCCGGGACTCATCGCGGGCGAGGCTCATCTGCGCGAGGTAAGCGGCTTGTTAGCAGCTTTAGTACCTTTCTCCTCTCCTTTAACTATAAGACACACATTGAAGTGCTCCTTTATGTAGCCTTAGCGCTACATGCTCAAGTTCGTATCTTTTATGTAGCATCAGCGTTACACGCTCGATTTAGTTTTTCTTTCAGAAGCGGTTACGCATGCAGAATAGGAATAGCCACACAGAAGGAACGGTACTTGTTGCCCATTTAATCTCCCAATTGCGCGCACAGAAGACGTTTGGGAGAGCTGAGCTCTATACACTGGTAAGAAGACTAGGTTTTCCCCTGTTTTACATTTAGAGCTGTCACTCGGAAGGAAAGGGCACTGAGATTGATATACGTTTTCCTTTCCTTGTTTACATTTAGAATTGATACTCAGAAGGAAAGGGCACTCAGCCTGACCTTTGTCCATAGGGAAAGACTTTATCTTTTCCTATTTCTACGAAATCGGCGACAATAAGAGACAGACGGTGCCTATAATCTATTTAAACAAAGCCAAGGAGATTTACCCATTTGACACTGAGGTAATTTCTGTGGCATATTTTCTGTGGCGTTCTTTCGCCCCACATTAAATATTGCCAAAGTAAAATTATGATATAGTGGTTATAGAGGAATTGTATTTTTTGCTTTTTAGGGATTATTTATGTCTACTATATCCCTGGAGTGTGATATATAACGACGCAAACCTGTATCGGACTCAGCATCTCTAATATAGATAAGAAGCTGGTCAAGTAAAGCTGGTCAAGTAAAGACCATTTAACCATTCCCTGTATGGTTTTCAGGTATGATTTTAACTGAGTTTGACTGAATTTCTAAATGGAGACATGGAGGGAGTGGGGTGTTAGATCTGGGGAAAACATAGTGGTACAAAATGACAATGTTCCACCACTGGGAAATGATTCTTCTTTCCTCCTACATTGAATTCTCTATCTTCGTTTCTTGTTGAGGGAGATGGAGGGCTGGACGATAGGCGAGGCCCTTGGGATATACGCTGCCCTGTAGTCAGCAGTGTAAAAATGAATTGGAACTAACTCCCTTCATTTAAGCCAAATTTTGTGTTGGGTTTAGAGTATGACTTAATTTGTCCTCTCCCCATATTTGGACTATTGTTATTTATAGAGAGCAACTGAGTGAATTAAGGCAATTAGGCATGGTTTAACAATAATTTTAATTGTATCATTTATTTTGTTTTTCTTGTAGAAATGTTGTTAGGTTCATCCCTATCCTGATGAAGACATAGATAACCATCCAAGTCGAAACTATTTACCAAGAAGCCTGTTTGATTAAGAAGACTCATTCGTATTGGCATTAATAGTCTGGGCACTAATAGTTGATATTTTTTGTCTGGAGTGAACCACTATTATTAAAATACTGGAAGGGTTTTTTACATTCCCTTTATATAGAAATTGTATTTGTTTAACCGAATGCTTTTTTGATAACATTAATTGTCTTTTTTGAAAGTATAACTTTTATCTAAATAATGGAACTGTTGTTGCATTTCCCTCACATTTCCATATAAAAAAATTCAAATGTATTATTTTCAGAGTTGCATTAGTTGAATGAATGTATGAATGTCTGCTATATAGGATGTTTTTTTATAAAAATGAATTAATTAAAGATGTTTAAGATGATTTTTTATCGCAATTTATAATAAAGGAAAACGATCATTTGATGTAACACCCTTTGCCTTGTCCTTCAGTTGCTCTCTTGTTTCTGGCACCATTACCTGTTTCATATGTATTGCTTTACCTCGCGGTGTCGGATTTTGGAGGTTCCCACCATTTTTTGTTGGTTTACTCCTCTAAATGCGACAATCTTGTCCCATCTCTTGTCCGATGTTAAACACAATGGCAATGGAACAATTTATGTGACCACTCTTAATATGACCAATGCTTTTGATTGGAATAACCTGTGGATCAAGTTAAATGGAGAGTTCCTTCAAAGAACAACTGTTGGCATTATTCCATAAAAATACATTGCTGAAAGTTCTCCTGTCACAGGAAGGGTCTGTTACTGCTGTTGCAACTGAATTGGGTCTTAAGCAAGGTTGTATCTTCACCCCAACTCTTTTTAACTTGTACGTCAGCGATATGGAGACCTTATGGCAGTCGTCTAACACAAATCCAGCTAGACTGGGTCAACTAAAACTTAATGGTTGGCCTTCGCTGATGATTTTATATTTTATATTTTTTGATAGAACAGCAATTGGTCTCCTACACAAACTTTAACTGTTTTCTAATTATGCACGTTGGAAGAATTTGGAAGCAAATGCGGATAAAACAAAGATTGTTATTTTCTCCATGGCTCTTAAACCTAAGACCATGTGTTGGACTCTAGGGGCGGTAAAATTGGAAAGAGTTTACAGCATGAGATATTAGGGTTATTTTCTGTCGAATATTGATTCTTTCACTATGTGGAAGTTTACATTACAGGAAAAGATGAAACCATTAACCTCTCAAATGAAATGTTTGATGTCTAGTTATACCATCATGCCTGTTCTCAGAGTCTATATCATGAAAATAGTACATGTCTTGTTATATAGATTGGACATGTTATTGATTGAGATTGGAAAGAGACTTAACGTTCTCTGGAAAGTAACACTGGGTCTTTCTCTTGTGATCCCCAATTCAATCATTCATCATGAACTGGGTTTTCAATCTTCACAAGCAAGATATGTGTGATGTCTATTGATGAACTGTGCTAAATTACTTCAACCTCCTGATAATTCATTGTATATTGACCTTGGTCTCTTGCTTCAGAAGTCCACTGTCATTTCAAATAACAATATCAAAAACAAAATGCAAGATCTACTTCTGACCATAGGGTCCACTGAGGCAGAGTTGGTAAATTTACCAGAAGAAGAGAAGAGGACATTTTTCAAATACGATTGGGCTAGTACTATTGATTTAAACAGTGCTTATACCTCGTACATAGAATATACCAATTTTCCTCACACACATGAATCAATTCTGCGATACCGCACTCACTTTCCATGTAACAAAGCGTGGTCTTTGTATATGAGATTTAGACTCAATCTGTTTCCCACTTCGGATCACATTAAACATTGGAAACCGGATCATGCACTGAGCACTTTCTCTACTTGGCAATTATAAACAGTCACTGATGTTTGTGAAACCCTACGTCACTTGGTTTTGGATTGCCCATATTTTAACCTGCTTAGATCTAGGCATTTTAAAAATGCAATTCACAGATTTAATACCGACGTATCAAAAAATGTGCTGCCGTCAAGATTGATTTGGGGAATGAATGCATCATTGATCATTGCACTATGCACATTTTCTAATGAATTGTATTGTAATGTGATGATTTTATTATGATCTGTTGTATTTAAATGTTTTCTTCTTGTTTTTCTTTTTTATATATTTCATGTAAACTTCACTTGTGTAAGATTTATTGTTTTAAACTATATCACAATAAAAACACAATAAAAACACAAAAACGTACCTGTCTTCCCCCTAGTCCCCTCCAGCATCATATTGGGATGACAGCTGAAGAGCCATGATGGGGAAGCCATGCTGAATCGTTGCGATGATCCTGTTCCATGTCGAGCATAGGAGAGGTGATATGTACTAAGACAACCCTTCACAGTATACCCGCAAGCTGACATAGTGGAGGAAAGTTACCAAGAAGGGTGTACTTGCTGAGCTGTCAAAATGCAGCCACGAACAGAATGGATGTACGGTAAAACAAAGTCTGTTGACAGCGAAATAATGTCATAAATAAGATGTAAGAACTTATGCTGAAACAATATATAAATACTTAAGAATGATGATGTAACTGAAGCACTAATAGAAACATGTACCCTACGATACAGTAATTAGGAACACAAAGAAGAATGAAGTGACTCACTGGTTAATAACTGTAAACATGTTGACATGCAAGGTAGAAAGAATGCAGAGAAACTTGCTTATAAGAGGTATATATTCAACTTTTAGGAAGACCATCAGAAGAAGATGGATGACATCTTATGTCAATCAACCCAGCTACCTCAAAATACGAGCCCAGGATCTTAAAGTGAAAAGATGATGAAGAAGTTGTTTTCCCTTACAAAATAGAGGAGTACATTGGCTTGGAACCAAGAATGCTATTTCAAGAGATGAAGGAAGAGCACAAAGGGAGTCTAATGAGTAGACCATGTGCGAGGACATATTTCCCAAAGATAAGAAGGAACAAGAACATTTACAGATGCCAAGTATTGGACAATTAAAAGGGCATGAAGTCTATATGGGAAAGAGGGAGCAAGTCTCTAAAGGCCAAGAGGAGCAACTGCACCCAGCACATTTGAATCAAAAATAGTGTCTAAAACACTGTCAAAATGGACAAATTCATGGTCTCGTAAAGCGTGATGGAGAGTTTGCAAACAAGGGCTATTAATTAAGTCTAAAGTTGAGATAATGGTGTGCCTACACTCCCTCAAATGTCCCGAGACAGTGCAGACTGGCAAGATCAACCTTCAAACAAAAGATGAGAGTGGGTAGAATAAATGGGTAAAAAGGGGAGGGATGACGTATCTCCAAGCACCTGGGTCTCATTTCTATGTACATGCTGCTAAGGAGCCGAATGTGCAAGGTAGGATTTGGTTTGCCAACCAATAAGAATACCCTGCCATTCACTTTCACATACAATGATGCAAAGTATTATTCTGCTGCCATATTCTCTGCTATGAGTATAGTGTACCATGTGTATAGAAGTAGCTCAGGGTTTCTCTCACAGATAGGAGACCACCAATGAGGGATTAACACACGCATTATCTATATGTAGACATGTTCCCCTAATCCAATCCCACCCCTCAATAGGTTTTACAGTTTGCCACGTAGGAAGATGTCATAGATGACGCATCTAGCATTATATAAACTAAGTATAATCAAGAAGACATTGTGATCCTGCATAAAGCGACTTGATGAATGTTTTATTTCCCTGCTTTACTTCTTTGAGATTAAAGCAGTATTTTACCATCTCCTTTGAGTCTGTCTGGTTATTTGGTCTGAGATATTTTATTGGTAATTCCATCGAGCACACAGAAGCTTCAAGGTGCCAGAGCACAATACTCTTGACAGGCAATCCTGTCAGAGGGGATTGCCAGATGGGGTGTCAGTCTGATGCTTTTGGGACACCAAAAACCAGCTGATTTCTTTAAAACTAAACCCGTTCTGACACTTGTTTTATACAATGCTCCCTAACATGCTATGATGGGCATATTGGCAATATGGAAACCAAGCAAGATAGCTCTATGCAACAGTGAACCACCTGCCTAGGGAGTTGAGCAAACTACATATCACAGGCCCAACATATGAGAGGGTGATTGCCTAGATACTTCACCAAGCAAAGAGAATGGGGGAGGGAAAGGGAATCCACCAAACTAAAGGCAAGCAGGAACGACAGAAGGAACAACAGAACAGAGAACAATTCCATGTATTTAGCAGGGCTAATTAGAAGTCGGTTGCTTCCAAATGAATAAAAGTGCTTGTGCGTTGATCATAAGATCTTCAGGCCCTTTATGTTATTACTGCTGGGGTTACCAGAGACTTTGCCTACACAAAAAAAAAACATTTCTGAGGATAGTGTGGGAGTCTGTGGATATCCCATTAAGCTATTAAGTGCTGGTTTTAAATGTCTTATTAAGGGGTGTTGGTCCAACCTATTTATGGAGAATTGAGGGCACACGCTGCTTATTGCGATCCACTTGAACACTACCTGGGCCTTTCTGATTACAATTGTGTGAGCACCTGACTTATATCTGCCAATGAGGCGAACACGTGTGCCTATGATGCTAATACTTAGAAAATTATCAAAGTACTCGCCATATGACTTGTCATATGATGTGAGTACGGGGGCATTTTATGACAATCAATTAAAATATCCATGGCACTTCCTGGCAATAAGGTGGAAAAAGCTGGCAAAAATTGTGAACATTGAGGTATGCAATGGCTATGCTTGGTAAATCCCTATGCAATCCCTATGTAAAAGCCAAAACGTATAGCTTTGGCAATGCTTGTTTCTATTGTTGCAAAATGCATTATCTTCCTGTCCTTCAGTGAAACGCGCTGCTCGTTTGTAAAATAATATATCCCAGGGCATTGGGGAACCCTGCCGATGAACCTGGTCCTTGTGGCATTGAAGGCGACAGTAGGAGCTACTGAAAATACGATGTGGAGTCACTATAGTGTGTTTGTCACTAAATAATCTTCTGCCAGGTGGGGTTGCCACATATAGTATTTTTCCGCCACACGTTTCACAGGAAGGATTCTAAGGTGCTTCCTGATCCCACCCCCTTATTAGTATACTTGTGCGCCCCCTAATCTCATCTTCTCCTCTGTGTAGGTTGAGGGGTGGTAGGTGGGCACAATGCTGCACTGGGTACCTTTCTAACCCATGATGCCGACTTATTCCCATCACCTTGTGTGGGACTGTTTGTAAGACACTGTCACTCTCTGTTAGGGCGGAGATTTTGTTTGGCACAAGCTGCAATGTCTTTTTACACGTGCACAACGTTGCTATGCGTATTGCGCTATGTCGTAAAGCTGAAAGGTTTGCTTTTAAATGGATGCAATGCCAGCATCCGCGTTATCTGTGTTAAAGCCTCTTTCTCCGCCAGCTTGCATGGCATTCCAAATGGTGCCCACAGTATTTCTATCATTTAAATGGTCTACTCTCACAAAATGGCTTCCCAGGCACCGGCCTGTGCGTGTTAAATAATATTCCTTCCACCCTAACATTATTAAATAATATTTCACACAAGGATTCAAAAACGCCACTCAAAATTATTCTGCTCCCATCTATTGCCAAGCAACCATAACATGCGCAAATCGCACTTATCACAGTACAGCTTTTTATATGTTAAACTATTTGTATAAAACTAAGAGTTATGAGTTACTGTCGCAAATAACATGTCTGCTGCTTGCCCTGCTTCTGTAATGTTTCTGTGACTATAGTGATAAAAAGCACTGAGCTGCCAGCATAGCAAATCCATGATTGATGCAGGCGCAAAATGACACTGAACCAAGTGGAAACATAACAAGGTTCCCATGGCAGAGCAGCAAATCTGGGCAGTAAATCAGCCGTCTCTCTGACGCGACTTTCCAGCCAGCCAGTCTCGCGTTTTCACTTAAGTAAGGGAAACATGATAAGAAAGATCCTGCCGCTAATCTTCCGGCATCAGAACAATTATACCTTCTACCAGTGAAAGAGATCCGATGTCATGAAAGACATCTTCACTCAGGATCCTTTTGCTAAGGGGTCATGCGACTTGTCCTTGCATGCGAGCTTCAATGTTACAAAAAATTGATTAGGACCAGTGGTGGAAATGTAAAAAATGTGGTGGGGAATCCCACAACACAAGGGACGGGGTGGGAGAGGAGTTGGGGGGGTCCCCGGGGGTCGTGGTCTAGAGGGGGCAGGGCCCGTAGTGGACACCCAGATATGCTGGAATACTTTAAAAAAATGTATAACATGCCCGCGATGGCAGCATTGCCTTTTACTGCGGCTTTGGCACTGGTGTGTAATGCACAATGCTCGCTACATGTACAACTGAAAGGAATGGGTTGTGTGTGTGTGTGTGTTTTTTTTAAGTATTCCAGCGCGGTTCATGTGCTTGGGCGGCTGACTCTGGCCGGATCCCGAGATCCGGCTACAAATCTGGTGCCGGATCTCGGATCCGCCGAGAGCCGACCCAATGACCCGCACTGATTAGGACAAAACCTTCAAAGCTGCAAGGTCAACTATAAAGGAGAAGACTTGGCTTGGGACCTGATCGATGAGAGATGATGGACTAATTGGGCAAGTGGGTAGTAGTCTGCACCTGTCTGCACCTGAGTTTTGTTTTGCTTACGTGCTGCTAACAAACCGAAAGTCCACGGTTGGGAGAGAATGCCAACCAATCAGAGAGTCTCTATAGCAACATGCTGTACAATGCTATACAATGTCGCTGCTGTTGTTCTGCTATAATCTGTATTATACATATTTAGAGGTGGTTCAAAGTATGCTTATTAGATAAGGGGCATCCAGTGATATTACTTATACCTACATGATATATAGGTATATATATATATTGAAAATGCAAACAGCAAACTCCATGCCATTTTGGCAAGCAACACTCGGTTGAATTCTCAAACAGCCTTTATTTTGTCATGGCAGTTTTAAAAAAAGAAAATCCCAGTTTCCCAGTAGTATGCGTGCCAGCAGGCAGCCTGACACGTTTCGTCACAGACTTGTGGCTTGATCACAGTAGCGCCACCCAAGTGCATACAAGTTTACAAAAAAAAGAAGGAACCAAAATTAGTGAACACTGAGAAGGTGACTGACATTTTTTGCATGAAGTACTGCCATTTTGCTTTGGGCTAATTGAGAGCAGAATATGCACTTAATTCCTTTTTACGCACATATGAACGTTTAGTTTACCGTTTAAAAAGGTTGCGTTTAGCATTAGCCTTATTTACTATAATTGTTTATAGGCTTATCATGATTTACAATTGTTCATCAAAAATAAATAAGGTGCATAGTGCAAGTGTTGACATTCCAACACATATAGACAAGTACATTGGTTCAGACATTTTTATGCAATTCAGGATGTCGCAGAGACTAAATGGTAATACATTTTTTTGTAGAATTGCCTATTAGGTACATTCAAATAAAGTGCATAGTGCATTTGAAAAAATGATAAGCTATTCAAGTCTATATTGTAGTCCCTCCTACTAATACAGTGCAAAACCAGAATATTCAATGATAAAGTGCAAAGTGCATTCCTATGATCATTTTAGACATTATGTGTAATTCTTAAGGTATATCACATATGGTTGAAGAGTTATCCTGTGATGTTCAATCAAAAACATGTTTAATTTATTCGCATATAGATGTACAGGAGTTTTTTCCCATATCATAATCTCTGATATATCTATGATTTAACGTCTATTTATATAGGAAATAAGGTCCATAGTGCATTCCTATGATAGTTTGAGACTGTATAGATTGCATAAAGTGCATAGTACATGTAAACAACTTGACTCCCTATTATCGACACATTTTTAAATCATTATTAGTAAAATGCATAATTCGACATTGATTTTAATCCTGCTCATTACATGGACGTGGTAGCGTCCATGTAGTTATGGTTAAGTTGGTGTTTCCATAGGAAGAGCATTTTTTGGGTGGCTTATAACTTCGCTCCCTCTGGACGAATCCTCACCAAACTTTGCAAAACAAGTATATGGCCCACTCTTAATGTTACTGCAAAGTCTGGAGAGGTTTGGTCTAGGGAGGGCAAAGTTATAGGGGGGTCCCAAAACTTTTGTTTTTTCCCATAGACATAATGGGAAAAACTTTGCGCACGCCTACATCCCAAACCGCTGGACCGATTTACACCAAATTTGCAGCAGGAGCGGGGGCTTGCTCCCGAAAGCATGGTTTTGCAAATTTGGTGTAAATCCGTCCAGTAGTTTTTTTTAAAATGACCAAAATGTAAGGCAAAAAAATGTGTGATATCTCTGTTCGCTTCGGGGACAGACTTCCGGGTTCGCTCCGCGGACAGCACCCTGATTGGCCGGGCGGCTTGCGTGATGTCCGCGGACATGCAACGTGTTTGCTGATTGGACGGCGTGGGACGTGGAGCGCAACAGATTTTTGGTGGCGCCCGCCATCTTGCATTCACCGACGACCGCGGATGGTGAAACTTAGATTCAAAATTGTATTTAGTGGAGTGTGTTGGTGTATAAGAGTGTTTGGAGAGGGTGGGGTAGTATGAGATAGGTTCAATGTTCTGTTTTTTTATGTGCTAGATGCTTTTGTTGTGTAGAATGCATTCGGTGTCAAGTGGAAAGTGTTCTAAGAAGACTCGTGGGGTCCTGGAATGTTCGCAGGGGGTGTCCTGAAGATGTTGCCTGTATTGTTCGTTGTCAAGCTGAAAGTGTTCTAAGAACACTCGCGGTGTCCTGAAATGTTCATACATAAAGAAAATGGGGGTGTTCTGAGGACGTTGTCCGTATTGTTTGCTGGCAAGTTGAATGTGTTCAAAGAACACTCGCGGTGTCCTGAAATGTTTTAAAATAAACAAAATGGGGGTGTTCTGAGGACGTTCTCCGTATTGTGTGCCTGCTTAGCTGTATCCAATGAGGGAATGGCACAGAGAGTGAAGTGGAAATGGTAGAAGGGCTGTCAGTGATGTCATCAACGGCATTTGTGATGTCATCTTTCTTGTCCTGGGTGTTAGTGTTAGCAGTGCACAGTGGCGATGGCAAGTAAGGGGGCTCAGTCTGCCATAACTGGCGAATTTCAGGGGTTTTTCATTTTTAATTTGAACCACAATGGGGAGGGCAAATATTTTTTTTAGTGAAGTGCACAGGTTTTTCGTAGGGCAACTTAACCATAACGTACCCTCAACAAAGTTTTTTTTGTAGTGAATTTTACAGGTTTTTGGGAGGGCAACGTAACCATAACGTCCCTGTAACAAAGTTTTTTTTAACTGAATGCCATAGGTTTTAAGTAGTATAAATGCATCATAACATTACTTTAACAAAAAAATGTTGACTACATTTATCAGGGTTCTAATAGTAACACATAAGCATACGACTGTAAAGGAATATTTGAAATAACTGCCCACCTTTCAAAGAATTCCACATTATCATATGCTGACCTACAGTATGGGGGCATGTTCGAACAGTCATACACACTTCACAATGACATGTGTAACTGGTTGATGGTGCGAAAGTACATTGGGTATTCTTGTAAGAACTTCTAACTGCAAAAAGACGGGCATTGGATAGAAAGCCTTCTTCGCTTTACATTGCAGGCTGCAGAAAGCAAAAAAGAAACTGTGTTACCGTTATGGCAGCACCACATTTGTGTTCCTTGATAAATGTGTGGTTATGAGCAAGCCTTTACCGGAAAGGCAGTCCCTGGTGGACAAGCGACTTCAATGCAATGTTTTCTCCCTTGCAGTAAAGGCCAGTAGCCATATCCCCAACATTGTGGCCACTAGCCATACATAGAGGCTACCCCTCAGAGACGGAAGCTGTACCGTTAAATATGAAAAGACTATCACATGCACAACACAAAGCTTTTCAGTCGTTGTCAATGACCTTTACATACATGTGTTGTACATGTACTAATTTTTTTCTGTAAAAATGTGTGTAAAAACAGCAAAGGAGTAGTGTACCTACGCTGACATAAAATGCCAAACAAACTCTGTGATGCGCAATGACGTCAGAAATACTGGATGCAACACCATTACCACTCACCTTTCAACAAATAATTTTGTAAGTGACACAGGTGGAAAGGTGTGAAGATATGTGTATTGAGAGGGTGTAACCATATATTATTGTACAAAGATTTCTGTGCATAGGGCATCTGGGTGACAGAAATTGGGCTGACGGTGACAGAAATTGGCCTGACGGCACTAATGCATATGAAATGGGCCTGACCCTCCTATAGCCAATGCAAGTGGTAAGGAGTACCTTTCTCCATAACATTCCTTGGCAGCTTGAACAAATGCATCCATATGGATGTACGTGCCGTGATGTAGCACCTACAAAAGAACACATTACGACCTGCAACGTAGCATGCCACATTGTGAAAACAGAGAGTAAATTTGTAAAGAAAACAGTAACATTTAAAAATTTGTCCAGTAGTTTTATTTCGCAATAAACTGAGCCAAATCATCGCCCTATGCAAGTGGTAAAGTAGTTTTGTTTCACAATGAACTGTGCGAAAAGATGGCACCATTCACCTTTCCATAGAAGTATTAAGTTTGTCTCTTTGGTCGACAATGAGAATGTTAAAGGTCATGTTGTTTTTTGTCCACACACAGAAAGTAAGCGTTGCCACCACAGTAGTCGTTTTCCTCCCACATTGATGTGCAAGACAATGTCAACTGCTGTGATCTACACCACCAGAAAGGATGGAATGTTACTTCTTATAGCGACCGCAGCGTAGGGACACCAAGGGCCCACACGATCATCCGAGTGAAATATGATGCTCAGACAGCCGGTTATGAACAGTCGCATTTGACAGTTAAATAAGCCGTCACTTGGCATCTGTAATCCATGACAATCACAATAGGGAAGGAAGTATCTGAGGAGGAAATGGGAATTAAAAGATGTATGAATACGCAACCTTTGGATAAACCACAGTTGTACTACATAACATTTTCAGTAGAAAATTCATTCAATAGGAGGAAATGTAGTGGGACCCTAGGGACGGCAACAATGTGCAATGTCCATAATTGGAAAAATAAATCGAACGGCACAGAAAACTGGAACGTCGTTAGTAGTAATACAATTTTTGTTTGGAAGTAGCTGCGCGGTGGAAGGGGAAATAAAATGTGTATCACTGCGCAACCTTGTAACACATACCTTTTTTATTAAATATTATTTTAATTTGGGGAAATGTAGTGGCACCCTACAAACTGCGACAATGTGCAATGTCCATAATAGGAAAAAAATTGCAACGCCACATAAAACTTGTAAAACATTAGGGAAAATAATATTTTTTTTTACAAAATAAAACATAACGTCAATTAGGTATATAGACAGCAAAAATACACTTGCATGATGTGGAGCACCTCCATTGCATTTGCTTTAGTCAGACACAAGTGTATGTGGAAGACTGGCTGTTCGCAAACTAATTTCTCATGGTCAGTGCAAATGTTTTTGAAGCATAACCTTATCAAACGATATGTTTTTCAAACTGTTACTCCCTACATTCTGTCTACTCCTTCCCTGTACCACAGGGTTAAAAAACAAGGGACCCTTATGGGTGTCCACAAATATGCAGCTGTACTGAGCTTGTGTTGAAAAGAGAAAATGCAGTGGCCTTCACTCCGTATGCAAATACATTCTCATTTTGCAACAACATATCAGCGTCTATTTATGAGAACCGCTACTGCTACTGCCGTACACGTGCAGAAGGGTTGTGTGTACGAAATAGAGCAGGTGGCTGCCTCAGATTCCCACCAGTATGACCGCAGTAATGTTGTTTATGTATTGTAAAAAGGACGCAGTAAGTTCATTTCGAACAATGAGTAGCAAGTCCCACTGTACCATATGACAGTGCTAACAAGAATACTTCAATGTTTGACTTTCTACTACCACGTCTCATTAACGCTCACCTTTCAAAACAGTGTTCCATAAGTGTTATAAGTGCATTGGTGCCTTCTTCGTTTAGATATGTTAGCTGGCGGACGTATCGAAAGATTACAAAGCACTTCACGCTGTTCCACAACCAATCGGTGAAAGCGCAACATGGTCGCGGGCAGCACGCCACGGAATAGCCAATTGCAATCTTCTCCACGGAGTGAACAGGTGAGTGTGACCACGGAGCGGACATAGATGTCACTAATTTTTAGAGACATACTTTTGGATTGTTTTTAAGGAAACTGCTGGACGGATTGTCACAAAAATTGCAAAAGCACGCTTTCGCGCCCAAGCCCCTGCCACTGCCTCAAATTTGGTGCAAATCCGTCCAGCGGTTTGGCCTGTAGTCGTGCACAAAGTTTTCCCCCATTCAGTCTATGGGAAAAATAACGTTTTGGGACCCCCTCTATAACTTTTTTCATCCAGGGAGAGCGAAGTTATAAGCCGCCCAAAAAGTGCTCTTCCTATAACTACACAGCCACTACTGTGGCTGTGTAATATATATATATATATATATATATATATATATATATATATATATATATATATATATATATATATATATATATGTGTGTTCCTTTAACCAATCCCTCCCTTCAATAGGTTTCACAGTTTGCCACATAGGATGAATTTTTGAGGTGATCGATATATCTGGCAGTGACCATAGGCCACTGACAATTACCTTTTTGTTTCAAACCAAACATACCATTATACAAATAATGGTGATGCCCAGGGTATCACTGTGGAAGGACATGCACGTTGAACAGTCAAATGGAGATGAATTCTGAACCAGCAATTTTTGGGGCTATTCTGGGGCATATTGATAACATCTGCAAACTGGGGAACTCTGATCCCGATGTCATGCCTGGGTTTGATGCCCTGGCTGGCGGTTTTGTGCCTCTTGTAACCCACCCTAAGTCCATGGTCAAAAAGCATGCTAAAAAAAAAGAAGGATGGTTGAACAGGGAATGTAGGAGAGCCAAGCAGAAGTAAGTATCTTGCTTTGCAGTTGGGTTCCACGTGGATAAGCTCCATCTTCGTGTTTGGAGAGCAAATTATGAAAACACTATTAAAGGGGAAAAAAATATGCTTTTGTAAGGTCGCAATGGGACACCTATGAAAAGGGTGATTGTACGTCTTTTTGGAAGCTAGACTCTCACAAAGAGTTTAATGGGGACACAGTACTCCACTATAGTATCAGTGTCGATGCCCGGCCTGAGCATTTTGCTGAATTGTATGGGGGTAGCTCTAACAGTGATAATAATAGAGTAGGGCTTACATTTCAGGGACACCTCTAGACAAGAGACATTATGTAAGGGAGGGTGCTTTCCATCTCAGTCTGGATGAGATCTTTGATGCCATTAAGTCACAGAAACGAGGGAAGGCACCTTATCCTGATCAAATTCCTATAAAACATTTTAAAGATGAACCTGTGGTCTGGGCCATAGTTTTGTAGTGCCTTGTTGATGCAGCAATCAATTTGAATACAGTTCCTGTATTATAGCGTCGTGCAGAGATCATTCCAATTTATAAAAAAGGAGAAAGGGATCAACCGGCCAATTACTGCCCGATCTCTTTCTTAGATAGCTCAGGAAAAACCTTTGCCAAGGAGATTTTGAAATACCTCCAGGAATGGACAGATGCCAATGTGATTTTCAATAACCTACATGCTGGCTTTCAAAAAGACAAGAGTACAATTGATCAAAGCTTTCATCTTTATCTTTTGGTACAAAAATATTCTGTACTGAAGAAAGTTAAACTGTATGCCATTTTTCTTGATCTTAAGACTTTGTTTGGCGGGGTGCCACGTGAACTATTGTGGCAAGTTGGTAGTATAAGGCAAGTGCCTCCTCATCTGATTTCTGCAGTGCAGTCTTTATAGCATGACAAACAAGGTAGTGGCCCGTCACGGCTTGTCGGGGAAGGTCACCACCCCATTTCAAGATTACTAAAGGTGTGAGACAGGGTTATGTCTTTGCCCTGCTCCTATTCTGTATTTATGTTGTAAAGGTAATTGTGAAAGTGTTGGCAGACTGTTTAGATCTGCCTAAAATGGGCACTGCCAGATACCCAGCACTGTTCTTTGCCGATGATGCAGTCCTTTTGTCAACCTCTTTTCAGGGGCTTAAAATTACCATGACATATTTTCTGAACAAATGCAAAGAGCTGGAACTTCTGCTAAACATCAGTAAAACAAAGACTTTGGATTTTAGGCCTAGATTTGTTAAACAACAAAAAGCTGGATGTCGGAGTAGCAGGTTCTAGCAAGTCTCTTTTAATGATTTTTTTAGGGATAAGATTTTATGAGAGCGGTTCATGGACAGCCCATATTGATAAAGCCCAAATTAGTTTGAAAAAGTACAGTGGTGGGGTGAGAGGTTTCTTCAATAGACATGGCAAGGGTGCAGTTTCACCTGCTTTTGAAATGTATAAAAGACAGGCAATAACATCATCATTATACTGAGCAGACCTCTGGGTTTATGCAAGGGTAACAGATTTGTTAATAGCTGAAAATAACTTCCTTTAAAATGTACTCATGCTCCCTCAGGGAACCCCTAATGCACTAATCCACATGCAGTGAGATGTGCAGCCTACTAGTGAAGAATCCTCCATAAGACCAGTTATTTGGTGGGTCAGGGTATGGTGTGCCTCGGGACTTTAGAGGTACCAAGATGCGTTGACCCACTTCATGGAATTGGAGGGAGAATGAGTTTGCTGTGGCTATACATGTGAAAGGATCACTCTGCGCTTTCGAACAAGACTAACCCATGGGCTAACCCTTCCTCTATTAACAAAACAATATCTGAGGGAATTAAGAAGGCAGTGACAACTTATGCCAGGAAAAATAAGGAGGAAGTAAGCTACGTACTGGGGTTGGGACCAGGGTATCTCGAGTGAAATTTGGATTTGAAAAGTATCTCAATACTGTTACCCCGCCATTTGCATGAGCACTCTACTTGGGGTTTAGGATGGGTACATTTCGCGTAGTCAAATGTACTAAGTCATAGGGGAAACACAACCTCAGGCCTCTGTCCTCTGTGTGTCAGGGCAGAGCAAATAATTGTTCATTTTATGCTATTTTGTAACAAACTAAAACCTTTAAAAACCTACTTTTTTAAACCAATTTTTAACTATGTTGGAATTTGTTGAACTATGGAAGCCATGAACTATTGCAAATGCACTTTGAACTTGAATGTCGTGCACCTTGTGATTAAATATATGCACATGGCCAGACTCCATAGTCTAAGATGGTAAAGGGTTTTTGTAAGTGGAACCTCAGTCTAGCTATGGGCCTCATTACGACACTTGCGCTCCCGGAATGAAGGGGGCTGGTATGGGACTGGCCCCCTTCATTCCGGGAGCGCGTATTACGAGGTTCCCATCGCGGGGCCCGGATCAGACGTCTGGTAAAACCAGATGTCTTTTCCAGGTCCTGCGAGGGGAAGAGGGAGGTAACAACGGGACACTTATAATGTGCCCGTTGTTACCTCCATCCCCATTGAGCCCTATGGGGGCTCAAATGGGAATGGAGAATGGTTCCTGCAAGGAGGACTTACCGGGTCCTCCTATGTCAGAATGACCCAGTAAGTCCCCATTGCAGGAACCCAGTCAAGGAGCCCGATTTGGAGGCATCCAAACTCGTAATGAGGCCCTGTGTCTTATCATGCTGTCTTTCATTAATAACTCTTCTGCCTTATGGTTACACTTAGAGACAGTTGACTTAGGCAAAGTCACCTCAAAACCATTTGACCCACTCATAGTAGCCTTTTTTTGGCTCAGGTAAGGTATGGAAAAGATTGTATGACATATACTCATCCACCGGCGGGCAAGGGTTTAAATCTTTTTAAGCTTCTTATTTGTATTCACTTTTAAACAAATGAATTATGTAGTACTTCTTATCATATTAGTTGTTTTTATTATGTATTTATACATTGTTGAAGAATTAATGTTGGAATAAGGTCATAGACAAGTTTAGGAATCATGAAGGATTCTGTATTTGCACTTTACACTGTTTCAGCTGTGTTGATGCTGTGTCGATGCTGCTACGGCCGCATTTTATATTTGGACTAAATGTTATCACTGGGAATACGCAACCTCTGAAATGTTTTTGTTCCTTGTATGATTGTTTTCGATGCAATTGTGCATCTTCATTGAGGTAAATGCAAATATTTGTACATTGTGAAATTGTTTGTGATATAAACTTTTAAGGCACTGAAAGGAAGTGATTCATACATTCCAATGTGAAAGAATAGCTTCTGTGAAGAAACATATGCGCTTTTGACAGGAAAGCAAGTTTATTGCCTGCTAACGATAGGAATGGGCTAGTCAATTCCTTGGAGCTGAAAAGTAATCTGATTCTCTCTGAACAACAACAAAGTTACAGTTTATATACCCAGTTAAACGATTTATATAATCCAAAATACTTTGTTCCAACGTGATCCCCCAACCCTTCATTGGCTAAAAATAATACAAAGTAATGCAATCCCCCTAGATCTAAAGCTATATTGGATACATGCCAAAGTACAACCCCTTTGACATGTGATCTTATTTCATAGTCAGTTATGAAGTACTCCACATAATGCATTTATCATTCATGAATAACTCAGTTTATTATTCAGACCATGTGATAGAAACCCATTAACCCAAATGGTGATTGTGCAAGGCTTTCCATAAAAACATTAGGGCATGGGGAGGGAAGAAAAATAAGCACATCTTTAAAGCAGCAGTAAAAATGCTTATCAACTCGGATGCTCGGCATCCCACACCATTTTCCCCTGCATTCTTTAACGTAATCCTATTTGCGACTGCCATCTCAAGGCATACAGCCTTCGGCATATATTCTACTTATATCCCTGACAGCCCATAAACAGCCCATAAACCATCATCTCTCAATTTAACCCTCCATGTAAACAGACCTTTCTGGTCATCAAAATACAAGCCTTTGTGCTCCCAGGGAAATTACACTTTACTTCTAAGTGTAATCCAGTCATACAAATCTAATAAAATGATTTCCATTCCATGCTTGCCTTCAGACGTTTGCGATGATATCACAACTGCACATATGCACATATGAGGTTCACTTCCTACCCCCTTCCAAGACCTAGGTCATACATCTCTTGAAACCAGGCAAAAAACGTCCCTGCAAATCCAGGGCCTTTGCAGCCTAGTAACACTCAAAATAGGTCAAACCTGCATTCTGTGATGTCTTCATGTTGTCAGGACCTGTGACTTTCTTGATCCGCGGGAGCTGCTGAACCCTGCAGTCCCTCCTTAGTGTTTGGTCAACTACTGATTAGACTACAGCAGAAATTCCAACACCACCGGGGGAAAGAGGAAGTGGATAAAATAACAAACAAACAGATTTCTGTCTTCAACTGAAGGTTCGAGAATCTGTAGAGGATGAGAAAACAAAGAATTAGTTTTGACCCTTAGTCAGACCCTCTCCCCATCCCAGTAACAACCAATACCTGGAATCCCAGTTGGTGCATACGTTTTAAGCAATTAGTCTATAGAAATCCATGCTGAATTTGACTGGTTTAAATGTATTTTTGGATTGTGTTTCTCTGAGGTAAAAAGCTTAAATAAGTTCAATGGCTCTACTAAAACTTTTTAAGTTAAGCATTCAACAATTTTATTTCTTTTTTAATGAAGACTAAAATCTTGTCTTCTTTCTTCTTTTAAATCCCAGAGTTCAGATGCATAATAACGTGAATAACAACTTGCAGATCTGAATCAATGAAAACACTTACATTTTGCTCTCCGTTAAGTTTTGTTCTGGTGCGCGCATATGCAGAAAGTGAAACCATTTTTTAAACATAAACTTTGCACACAGTTCTTTTTAGGAAAGTCTTGTGAGCGCAAGTGCAGTAAGATTAAAGAAAGCCACTGACACGAAGTAACAATTCAGTTGAAATGTTGGCATTGCACCCTGTTCTTTGGAAAATAGATCAGCGGGCATGAGCATAGAGCTAGATAGAGTCACTAACTCACCGTTAATGTTCCATAGTGACGCTACTCTCCGTCAGGCACTGACTATTACTTGTGCTCATGCGCGGATATGAAAGGCTTTAACACTATACTTTAACACGGCGCAAAGCAAAAATTCGAATTGCTACGCGCGTACTGTTGAAGGTGAAAGCTTTCAGTTATTCTTTTCATGAGCGCAATCACTGCGCTAAGCAAGTAACCTTATAAGAACAGATTCTGTACTTAAATCGCGTCAGCAATCTTTTCTCAAACCAAGGATCTTTCTTGAACTGACTAAAACACTATTATAAATGACATGCACTCTTCAAGGGAACCGCGCAAATATAGTGACTCTCTTCCATATGAGCACTCAGATTTCCGTTTACCAGATACAGGGAACAACGCTAAGCAAGCGGAAACTCTGATTCCTCAGCCAAATGATACTGTGGTATTTTCAGTCACTTAAAATCATCAACTTGAAATGGATTTAACAACTACAATACTAACTAAATACCTAAACTGCTGAATTCTTTCCTAAAGAACTTGTTTCTTTTAAAACCCTTCATCGAACATTCAAGCAAAAATCTCATTAATGACACAGAGCGCAGCGCTCCCAACAAATAATCTGCTTGTCCTGTCCCACGTCATGGATTCTCATGTAGTTCTTGTTACCTGACTGAATTTCAGAATATTGAAAACTGGCCTCCAAACAGAGAGTATCTTATCACAGGACCTTCCTACTTGAGGAAGGAAGATGAAAGGCAGTTGGTGAAACCAGTATTCCTCATATGTTTCTAAATTAGACAATCAGGAGTTACTCTGTCCAATAGATCCAACCAGCTACTGGACACATCTCCACCATGATGGATTGGGGAAACATCACTCTGCTGAATTAATAGTTAAGGGCCCATCCCAAAGAGAATAGACATCTCCATAGAAACGTGCCTAACAGACACATAACATGACAACATCTCCCTAAGAAATCCCAGACCTGACATATGTTCCCGCAGTAAACCCCATATTTACCAATGCCCTAAATGTGTCTGCAATCTGAACCATTGTTGAATTCCTGCGTTAGTTTCCACCTTCAATGAACTCATATCTCACATGCATAAAGCTCCCCACTGCATACTTCTCAGTGCTATAAACTGTACAATACATTGCATCCCTGCTACTGCTACTCATGTTGCTGCCTATTGTGACTCTAAAATGTGTCTAACTAAAACACAAAGTAACACTCATTTTAATTCTTCTAACTGTATTGACTCCATATTTAGTTGCAACATTACATGTAACCCAGCCGTGCCATGGCCTAGTACAATTTAGTAGTGTGAACCTCTGTCCCGTGTTGTGACTTAAAACGTATCTACCCAACAGCACAATAGCAAAATAAAGTTAATTGACTGACATATTATAATGTGAAAAGAGTAGAGATTGTACCACACATTGTATTTGACTATCAAGAGTACAGCTGGGTGAACCACCAACCAGCCCTACTCAAGGCTCGAAGTGAACCCCAAGTATGGGATTTGGTGGTCAATCCGGTAGGTCAATCTCCCTTTTACTTTCTCTTTCTGTTTTTTTTAGGAGGTTGAATCGGGAGTGTACAGGCCAGGTCCAACACTTTTACAGGAGTTTTCAGGACTTCAGAAGTGCTTGGTGGTCTTTTGTTGTCAGTGTATTAGATGTTCATTTTTTTATCCCAGGATTTCCTCTCCGTTTGTGTGGTTTTTAGCCCCCATTGGTGGTCTTTCATATTTTACCCAGGCATTGCATGGGGTGGGAGACTCATTGGAAGGAAGAGGACAGGTAGCAGGGCTTATCAAGGAGGGTTTACCACTACCAGAGGGGGTGGTGACAGATGAGAAGTTTCAAAGGCATGGCTGAAGCTCTTTAGTTTGTCACAGCCTTAGGAGGAGGCACAGGTGGTGAAGGAGGATGTGGGTGTGGCATAGCCATCTGAGTGGGAAATGAAGGTGCAGGAAGTCATAGTGCCTGAGGTGGCGGAAGTAGCTGGTAGGACTCTCGGGGGTGTAACTGGAAGGCCTAGTTGATATTATGGCAACACAAGATGATATGGCAAATGCAAGTACAATACAGGAGTTTCTGGACAATGCCACAGAGTGGCACGCACTTGGATATGGAGAGGAGGTGGTGGGTATTAAACAAAGAGAGGGTATGGATGAGATATGGGAGAGCCTGGAGAGAGATGAGGAGTGGGTGCGGGTGGTAATGTTGCAGTTCACAGTGGAAATCCAAGCAGCGGTGTCAGAGGTTGTCTGTCCTGAGATGGCCCATGAGGCCAAGGGCTCTGCACCTGTGCCTGCCCTTGCAGAGAGTGCAAAACAGGGACAGGCATCCCATGTAAAGTTTCAGACAATAGCAGGACTATTCCGGACCCCAAACAGTGCCAACCTCATCATGAGTCTTGGAACACTTCAGCTTATTGGTGGGGAGAAATGTGAGCGGAGAGGAAGTGTTCTGGAATCATGCTACCTACGCAGGATTCCAGTGAATCAGGGAATATGAAGGATGTGTGGTGTTTCTTGGGAAATACTGCAATACTGCTCTACACAACCACTTGAAACAGAGGCATGGTATGACTAGTACTATTGTGCACATGTAAGCTTCTGGGGACCTGGGAATGACATTGAGCGAGTGTCTGCATGCTTCTCACAAGAGAAAACACCTGATCATAGCCGGAAACAATAACATAAGCAACCATCAGTCCCCCTTGCCTCTGATCCTGCCCAACCAAATCTGGCCCCTGTGCATACTGTGCCAGTGGCACCATCCAACAGCAGATCCTTGGTGCTATCACTGCCACCACCACAGCATAGTATTAATGGCGTTGTTAGCCCTGTGGCTGAGCAACTTATTCGGGAGGCACAACTGATGGTTCACACTGTCATGCAATGCGGGTATTGCCACATAACCATCAATCAGGGAGAGCTGAACCATATAGCAGTGAAGGATGCAGCAGAGGAGCACATGCTATAGACCCACTCTACACTCTTGTAGGTCACTGCTGTGGACTGAATGGGAGGGTGGAAAAATTCTCTAATTTCTGTGAGTGGGTCTCAACAAGTTGCAGAATCTGCTTTTACATGCAATTGTTTTGTGGGAAGAAATGCGACCATGCTCAACACTGGCCGTTGCATGACTATCTGCTCAGTTGGAAAGGGAGTGAAAATGTTGAGTATGGAGTTTGAATGATAAGTCAGAGCTACAAGAGCCAATTCAGACTCAAATAAAAAAAAATATAGGCCCACGATAAAAGATAGTTTCAAACTTTTGACTTGTGATACTGCCATAAAGTCCTCCAATGGCAGAAACCAAGTTAATTACATGCCACCTTTTCATGAATATGATCAGCTTTCATCTGCACCATGCAAAATGCTGCCGTCTTCTGTCATGGATTAATGAAAGCAAAATGTTTGTTTCACATGGTGGAATATTCTGGCAAATGCATCTAGCCACAGCTGAAATGAATGTCAATATTAACTGGCTGGATGAAGTTGAGGCCAAAAATGTAACACTTTGAAGAGGATGCGAGGTACTATTACACAACAGTCTAAGACTACTTAAACATCATGCGTGGTTAGTTAGGCACATTTGCCATCTTGCCATTGTTGGGCTGGGGGTGATGGTGTATTTTCATGAATCACCTGTTTAGTTGTGGGGCATTTTGGAAGGGCAAAATAAATAGTTTGAGCTGAAACTCCCTGTAGTGTAAAAATTATACAATGTTGCATGAGAGAGAATATATAATCGACTAATGTAGTTTGACTTGTATAAGCTGTACATATGCTCTATGTGTTGACGCCTTACTCTGGGTGCACACGTTCATGATGGTTCTGGCTGTTGGGCTCTCCCATAGCAACAAATACATATCCAAAAATTGTCAAGTGTGCAGCTCTCCCCTCACAAACAAAACTTAAATAATTGCAAGTGGTGCTGCTTTCTGCCCTAAAAAGGTGGCTCTATGTGTACCATGTTGATGGTAAAATTACAGGAACAGGACTCAAGAGCAGGGTTGTAGTAGACAAATGGCTAATAGCATCTTTCACTATTTCAATCAGTCGTTACCACTTCATTCAGGGGCTGTTATTTTGGCACAGGAGCAACATTTTCGGGGTCGTAGTGATGTGGTGACTGTCAGTTGGTTAGAGGGATACATTAGACGTCTTGTAGCCCACCTCTTCCTCCCCCCCAGTCCTCTGCATGGGTTTGCATCGTATGGCAGTGCAAAGATGTGGTACCCAACTTGGGCCCCGTTATTTCCTTACACATAGTATTACAAGTAGTAAGATGCTTTCATTCTGTGTCATGTAGTTTCAAGAACATCCAAACTCTATACATGCTTGCAGGACCAAGGAGACATGCCTTTCTATGCCGATCTGTCCACAAATGCTGCTGGTGGTGGAGTTGATGCTGTGGCTGCCATGCAGTGATGGTGTGCACTGCTAGACATGACAGCCAGTCTTTGAAAGACCTGTACAAAGATGAAAGAATAGCTTTCCACTTAAACTGGGGCATTGCCCCAATCTTTTCCTCCTCAGAGTCACTAGTCTCTAAAATCATGCACTGTGGACTAGGCTCAAATGGGTCACCTTAATCTTGGACCTATCATCAGAAGATGTGAGTGGCGTGGTGGAGAAGGAGACCAGGACCTTTTCATATTCTACACCTCAGCACTGCATGTTGTTTCACCTGGCTCAAGTGTAGATACAATCTGCAACTCTTCGCCTTCTTCTACCACAGAGACAGTGGCTGAACCTCCTCATGATGGCTCCCTCTCCCCCAAACCGTTTAGCTGCTTAATACATGTTAGCTCTCAAAACAATCACTTCTCTGAAGCTACAAGCAAATGGCATGTGTGTTGCACACTCAGTCACAGGACCTGAATGCATACATGTGCCTCCAAGGAATTGTAAGTAATTATTTGTTCACAAGCCAAACGTGTTTTGTGTTGCCACAAAAAAGATGGCATACTGAGTTACAGCCACTGAATATATCTTCTATCTCTAAAAATAGGAGACTTTTTCTCTGCAACTGGTATATTGTCTTGCTACAAATAGGTGACACCCTCAGGTTTAAACACTGAATGCACTGATGACGCCAAAGAATTCTAAGGAATGTTTTCTTTATCAGCAACAAATATTTTCTCTGCCCATAAGAAGGATGGCCCACTATGTTACAGCTACTGAATGTAATATCCTGCTGACAAACAATTCTGGGATGTTCTTCTCCTTACTCTGAAAAGAAATGTACATGCCTTTCCTCTGTGTGCCATCCTCGGCGTGACCGCAGTAAGACATGCTGGGTGACCCTCCCCTGCTCCATCTTTGGTGCTCTTTTGCCAACAACCCTAATTCCAGAGAAGCACAGCTTGCACACTCTGTAAAAGTCTCTCCCCCTTCCCTGCCTTCCCCTGACCCTTCCCTGATTGGCCAGCTGGGCCTGGAAGCTCCAGTATAGTCGGCAGAGTAAGCAGATAAAGATCCATTTCCTCTGTGTGCTGTACTCGGTGTGAACATGGTAAGAAGATCTGGGTGACCCTTCCAGGCTCCATCTTAGGTTCTCTCTTTAGCCTCCATACAGCGCCAATTCCTGAAAAGTGTGGCTTCCACACTCTGTGCAAGTCTCTTCCCCTTCCCTGCCTTCCCCTGCCCCTGCTCCTCCCTGCCCCCACCCACTGCTTCTTTGATTGACCAGCCAGGCCAGGAAGCTCCAGTATAGTCGGCAGAATGAGGAGATGAAGAGCTCTTTCCTCTGTGTGCCATCATTGATGTGGAAACAGTAAGAAGGGCTGGGTGACCCTCCTAGGCTCCATCTTTGCTGCTTTTTTGCCAACAACCCTAATTCTTGCCAAGCACGGCTTCCATGCTCTGTGCAAGCCTCTTCTCCTCTCCTGCCTTCCCTTGACCCCCGTTCCTCCTGCTCCTGCCTACCCCTTGCCTTATTTGCAAGTAGGGCAAGGAAGCTCAAGTATAGTCGGCAGAACGAGGAGATGAAGATCTAATTTCTCTGTGTGCTGTCCTTGGTGTGAGCATGGTAAGGATGGCTGAGTGTTATGTTATGTTATGTTATGTTATGTTATGTTATGTTATGTTATGTGTGCTTATAAAGCGCCGGCAGCCCACAGGCATCAGGGCGCTGATAACAAACAACATGTAATGGTCACATTTGGAATCAACGTCTGTCTCACCAGGTTCTTATTTTGCTAAGCATTAAAGTTTATTTGAAGAGGCAAGTCTTCAAGCTCTTCCTAAACGTTTGATAGTTCTTTTCTAACCGTAATTTAGGAGGTAGTTTGTTCCACAGCTGCGCCGCAAACAGTGAAGGATCTGCCCATGCCTGCTTTGAGCTTGTATCTTGGCACGTTTAGCAGTCCTTTATCCGCTGAGCGTAGTTGTTTCGAGGGGCTATATCTTGTAAATTGTTTCTTGAAGTATAGCGGGCCTCTCCAAAGATACAACTCTGAATGATTGTCATTGACTTGAAGTTCACTCTGTCTTCAACTCTTAGTCAATGCAATGATTTCCTTGCCTCTGTTGTGTGCTCCCTAGTTTTTAGTTTCTTCACTAGACGAACCGCGTCATTTTCCATGATTGACATCTGGCAATGTCTTTTTTTGTTGCTCCCAACAACAATGCATTTCCATAGTCTAGTCTGGATAGTACTATTACTCTAGCTATAGTTGCAGAATTATATTTGCTCAGATAGGGTCTAATGGCTTTAATGAGGCGTATATAGTATGAATTGTTTTTGTGTAAATAGTTGACCTGAGCCTCTCAGCTCACCTGAGCATCTACCATAATCCCCAGGGTCTTAACGTTGCCCGAGACTTGGATTTTGGCCTCTTTGATAGAGAAGAAATTATACTCCTCTCCCAGTTCGGCTCTGGCTGTGCTAGTTCCAAATATCAAGAGCTCTGTCTTTGTGTTATTTAGGCATATCCAGTTTTGCTGCATCCACTGGTCTATAATGTGGTAGATGTCTGCTATTTTTGCACTATCTCTTGTGTGATCGCCCTCTAGTTCTAATACCAGTTGCGTATCGTCGGCGTAATTTGTGAAAAAGACGCCAATATCCTCCAACAGATCACATAGACTTCTCATATATATGTTGAACAATAACAGAGATAGGCTAGCTCCCTGCGGTACACCGAAAATAATTGAGATAGCCTCGGAAAACCTTTCCCCCCAATGTACACTGGCCTGACACTCTGATAGAAAGGATATGAGCCAGTCCAAGGCAATCAGGGAGCATCCCGCTATTTTTTTTAGCGCTTTTACTAGGCGCTGGTGATCTACCAGATCGAAGGCTGCGCTAAGGTCCAACAGCATCAACATCCCAGTTTTGCATCTGTCCACTAACTCGAGCATATGGCTTTGCAGGTCTAACATGGCTGTTTCGTTACTATGGACTGCCCTGCAGCCAGATTGTTGTTAATGGAGTACTGCTTGCTCCTCTATATGTTTCTGTAATTGGATCACAGCTATTTTGTCCAATATTTTAAGGACAAAGTGAGCATTAGTAATGGGACGTAGATTACCTTGGTCCTTGGGGTCAAGACCAACCTTTTTAACCAAAGGCGTAATTGTGACTTTTTAAATTTTCTTCGGTATTGAACCTTCTTTAAAAGATGAGTTAATTATTTTAACCAAAACAGGTGCGACTATTTTCTTATTTTCTAGTATAATTTTTGAAGGAAGTATATTTTCAGCACATGATGTTGGTTTCATTTTGTTTAGTACCACCAGCAGTTCTGCTTCCGAGACTGATGTGAAATTAAAGGAATCAGTGACTCCCTGATTAAAACAGTCTTTCTCTGGCATGACTTCTGCAGATTGTTCTCTGGCTTTAACTATATTGTCTCTTGCCATTTGTGTTTTTGCTGCAAAGGCATTTTGTACTATATCGCAGTCTTCCTTAGATGGTGAAAAGGGCGGAGTAAGGACTTTAGGTTTTTCTATGCTTTTTAATATTTCAAATATTTTGCTTGTAACATTTGATGCTGCTGTTATTTCTTTATTGTAATAATTAGCTTCTCTAATGATTTCCCTGTATTTTTTATTGGCTTGACACCAGTTGTCTTTATTTTCCTTGGATCGATTTTGGTGCCATTTTCTTTCTAGCACTCTTTTTTCTACTTTCTGTTTGTTTAGTTCTTCACTGAACCACTTCTGGTGATTACGATGTTTCCTCGCTATTTTAGAGGGGCTTTCTGTTACACCAGATTCTGAATCTGTGCAAGGTATTTGTCCAGCATTATTTCACAACTGGCTTGCTCTTGTAAGGATTTCAGGATTCTTGTGATACAGGGTTTGAGTTGTTCTGGTCCTACATTTTTAACATTTCTACCCTGTACTTTTTTATGAGGATTATGATGCGGTTTGGTGTTAGCCAATAAAAGACACCAGATAGGGATCACTCCATATACATGGTTCTGTGACGACCCGTTGAGTCTGCAGGTTGTGCGTTAAGGCCCAGTCCAGTTGGTTGCCTTGTGGGGTTGTGGGTTCGTTGTTAATAACAACATAATCAAGATTTGTTAAAGTCTTCTCAAGAGAGATGGCTTCTTTATCCACCTTATTACCTCTCCAGTGATTAAAGTCTCCTACTAACAATGTGGATGAATTAGGTAATTTTAAGTTTATGAGTTGTGAGCTAAGCTCATTTGCAAAGTCTGAGGGCCTCATTACACGGATGGCAGAGAACCATGGCGCTACTAGCGCCATGGTTCATGCTGGTAAAATACCGGCACCGCCTTGGCGGAAAGGGGAATTACCGCCCCATTCCAAGGTTGGCGGGGCGGTAATTCCCCCTTCCTCCATGGCCCTTCCCCACTCCCATTTTTGCCCCATAGGGCATAATGGGAATGGGGAAGGCGCTAATTATGGTACCGCAAATTGCGGTACCGTAATTAGCTCCCTGGGTCGCTTTGCGGGTTGGTTTTTTGCAGGCGTTAAATCCCCCAACCGGCAAAGGGACCTCGTAGTAAGGCGGTAAGGATTTACTGGTACCAGTATTTTAAATTATTAAATCCTTACCGCCATCCGTGTAATGAGGCCCTGAGACTAACGATGGAGGTCTATAATTGACTATTATGTTGATGCAGTCGTTAAGTGTAAACATTAATTTGAGCTGTAGGGTTTCACATCCGTGACAACTGAAATTTGCTTTGAATAGTTTCAACGACTCTCTTGCTACAACAGCCACTCCCCCACCCTGGCTACCTTCCCTGTTAGTATTATACACTGTGTATCCCTCTGGTACAGCAATGTCACAGGTGGGTCCTATTGGGTCTTTAAGCCATATTTCAGTAATACAAAGTAGATCCATTTCGTTCTCTGTGATCAGCTCATGTATGCTGAGTGCGCGTTTGCACATTGATGTGGTGTTTAGCAACCCTACCTTAATTGTATGGTGTAGCAGGGAGTGGGATGAAATACCCCCGAGGGGATCATCTGTCTCCCTTTGTTTATGGTCCCAGCTCCCCTTAGACATCTCACTGTTTACATTGTTGTCCAGGAGCAACATTAAATATGGATGTAAAAGGCTTTTCTGTCCAGAATACAGCAGACGTGTAGCTGCTCCTCCACTCCTTCCACAGACTGTAGCAGACTGTGCCTGCCCATGCGCACCAGCAGCGCATTCGCGCCGCCCGGTTAGCGGGGAAGTAGCTGCCTAGAACTGCAATCCTTCTGGGGATTATAAATCTTGCCTATAGTTACACATGCAGAGGGGAAACTCTTTGATTCAAATCGCGTAGACTGTCAAAAGAACTGCAATTCAATTTCAATTGAGCCGGGTATTATTTTCACTAAGTTTAAACAGCACCACAAGCAACAATGGAAGTTACAAGCACAATATTAAGGTAAAATCTTTAAAAAGCGCAAGCTGCAATATTAAAATACAATGTTTTTAAAACAGTGCAAGTTGCAATTACAATGTTGAAAGCGGTACTAACCCAGTCTTCCTGGATGACCCTCCCATGCTGCATCTTTGGCACCCTTGTGCCCACAGCCCTAAGTCCAGCCAAGCGTAGCTTCCACGACCATACAAGCCTCATGCCCTTTCCTGCCTTTCCCTGACTCCCGCTACTCCCTGCTCCTGCTCACCCCTTCCCTGATTGACCTGCTGGGCCCGGAAACTCCTTTCACCAAGAGCTCCAGGGCAGCCTTGCCTGGGCAGCTGGCGAAGGGCAAGAGGCAAAGGGCAGCTCCCTTCGGCTGCTCCCCATCCCCTGTTTGCCCTTTTCGCCATGGCACCCCCACCAAGGACCAAAACTGTTTGCAGAAACCTTAAGGTAAGAGACAACAACATTATTCATTTCCCCACTGAATTACGTAACAAAAGCAGTACTGTCAACACCTACTTTCAACTAACAGCAATCATCTGTATAGCAATCGTTTGAATTCAAGTGCATATGTAGAGTATAACCACTGTACTAAAACTAGATGCATGCTTAGAGCATAGCCACTGTTTTGGAGGTAGGCACTTCTTAGCCTTTTGTGTTAAACTTAGATTTTTTTTTAGGGTAGCCAATATATTGAACTTAGATACATTTTGAGGGTAGTCACTGTGCTGAATCTACATGATTTTTTTAGGGTAGCCAATGTTTGAATCTAGTTAATTTCTGAGGGTAGCCAATTTATTGAACTTAGATGAACCTGATGCAACTGTCCACAAACCCACAAACAACTCACATATTCTGCTTACACACCCTAAAACACAGAACAAAATATGCCATACCTTTACTGCAGTGAAATATAAACCATCACAAACAACAAAAATTACACACACTACACAACACAGAACAAGAAACAAAGCCAGCCACGTGCAAATCTTCACACACACACTCACACAACAAACACCACAGACTACCAACTAAAAACAAACCAATACACAGAGACCCATTTTTCCGAACTGAAGCTGGCAACAACACATCAAAGCTCTCTTGTGCTTTTCCCTCTCAATCCCATTAACAAAGCCCTCCTAGCCTTCCTTCTTTTTCAGATCTGCCAGGGGGTCAAGAGACCATGAAATCATACTTGCCAACCCTACCGATTCAGGTGGTAGGCTACCGCTTTTTAAGCAGTCCTACTGTGATTTTGCTGTCAAACCTACCGATTTATGGCTCCAGGCCTGGCTGCCTGAGGCCCAGCCTGCAAGGAGCTGCATCCTCCATTGTACTTAAGGTGGGTGTGTTAAATGGCACATTAATTTGATTGATGCTGTTGACATGCAATTGTGGTGATATGTGCATTGCTCTGATGGTGGGTTACGATTAAGCGGGATAGCTGCTTACCCAGTTAGTGAGTGGTCATTAGAATACATTTATGTTAGTAAAGCATTGCCTTTTAATATAGTTTTAAGTGCTGAATATCCTAGCTATGCACAGAAGATCACACTGGCTGCGGGCGTTCACCTTGTCACCTTGACTTAACAGCACTGACAGAGAGTGCAACAGTACTACAGCTGCCCCTTCACACACAGCTCAAAACCTACGCTCCATTCTCTTTATAATTGCAACTGCACTAAACCAATTAACATAGCTCAATTGGTTCTTTTGGGTAGATTTTCAACACAATGAAAGTTACACCCTTTTAAGTCTACGCTTTGCTTTGTTCTATATCTTCAAAGATGCATTGACTAAATTTAGCACCCTTTATGTGATCTTCAGCATTTGAAACAAACATAGAGTTGATTTACTTAAAGTGATTTAAACAATAATATTATTCCATGTTCTATACACAAAACGTTTCTTTTCATCCGTCCAAATTGCCTCTTCCCTTTTACGAGGGCCTATGCTAGAGTTCAGTTTACAGCTAAACAGGTTGTTCAGGTTGCTTGCCATCTTCCCACACTTTAGTGAATCAGTACCTCTTTTTTGCAACGCATTCCATCTTGGCTCTTGCTCCTTGTTGCTTAATAACTCGAAAGGCCCATTTCTGCTGAACTCATTCATTAATTATGGGGCACAGAAACAGTCTGAAAGGTTTGCAAGAGATTGTGCTATATCCTTTTGCAAGGATTAGTCTTCTTCACCTTCGATTATCTACACAACAGAATTCAGCTGCAGTGTTAAAGGTAGTGTGGCCTTGTGGGCTGCCTGAGTAATGAGATGAGAGAGGATGTCGGGGACGAGTTAAACTCATGGACTTTCATTCCCAATGCAGGTCCCCATCCCTGCCCACTCTTTCTAATAGTTGTTGTAATTACCTGCTAGCAAGAACATCTTCACTGCTACAGTTTTTACATTCACGGTCTAATATTTCAACACCGAAAAAAATTGAAAATGAAAAACTGATGTTGCCCAGTCACTTAAGGAATGCTTACATTTTGGGACAGATGTCTTTACACGAGACATTGCTCTAAAATGCATTCGATTTGGCTTGAAACGAGGAAAGCAATACAACGATAGTGCCACAAAACCTAATGTTTTTAACAATAAGTCTAAAAATAATACAGGTACCAATTGGTTAAGGTAATGTCGCACATATTTTTATTACTTTCAACTCCTGTTACTTTTTTACTCAGAACTTAGTGTGTTATATTTGTTCAGTGTGACTCACGCTATTGTGAAGCCCACTCTGGCACGCTTTACAATTTGTCTGTCACTGTGCTGTATACACACAACTGCAAATGTCTCCAATCACTGAAGCACGTATATTAGCTACTTTTTAAAATAGATGGCAATTAAGAGGACAGGGACGGCATCAGGGCCTTTACACTCTTTCAGTTAAAAAGGGCTATGAGCCTGAAGGGGGCACCCAACAACTGCCCCATGTTGCCATTGAGCAGTCTTATTAACACGGAAATATATTTCTCTCTATATTCCTTTCATTCTGGGACTTTAAATGTGCGCTTTGCGTGCTTGCCTTACAAGCTGAATTTGCGGGAGATCTGCGGCCGTCACTTCCCTTGAGGTATACAGAAGTGTTATAACCACATTGCCTTTTCACACCGCTGTACTTTTTTTAAATATTTGACAATTGATGTGTCAAGGAGGGCAGGGATGGCAACAGGGCCTTTACATCCTTTCAGTCGAAAGGGAACATGAGCCTCATGGGGGACCCCAGCAACTGCCCCATGTTGCCAGTCAGCAGTCTTATACCATGACAATATATTTCTCTCTATATTACTTTCATTCTGGGGCTCTAAATGTGCACCTTGCAGCTCTCACCTTACAAGCTGCATTTGTGAGAGCCCTTGCGGCCATCACTTCCCTTGGGGTGTACAGAAGTGTTATCACATCATTGTATGTTTGAAGAGGAAAACATGTGTCAATGAGGAAGAAGCTGGTCACAGTGCTCACAGGTCACTCAGTGTGTAAATGACTTTCTCATGATAGGTCAGAGGACAGGCAGTACTTTCCTGCAATATTTTCAAGGACATATGTCAAGTGAAGTAATTTCCTGTGATGTCATAAGGTCAAAGTTCTTGTGATATAATTTATTGTGATGTCATGTATTGTCATTTCATCGAGCCAAGTTGATGTGGCATCATTTCCTGTGATGTCATCATTATGCAAATTACTATTTTTGAAACGTTAAGATTCCTACAGATTTTTGGTCGCAGAATGTTGGCATGTATGTGAAAGTGGTTGCGGTGCACGGTATAAGACCCAAAACATAACATGGCATGACATAACATTCATATATGTCATGTAGGGTCACTGGAATGTAGCAGCAAGCAGTCACCAAAAGGTGGCCTAGCATGTTACAACTCTTCTTCAACTAAATTTTACATTAATTTTCTACTTCCCCCTCAACTAAATCTTATTTGTCTGCCTCTCCCCCAAGTCAATCCTATTAGTTGTGTACCTCTCCCTTAACTAAAGCCTATTCCCTCGACCACTCCAGCAACCTCATGCTTCTTCCCGAAATTGAACCATGCACCCTATTCATGCTATTTTTAGCCTCATCGCCCACAGCATTTTACCCACATCTCGTATAATGCTCGGGAAGTCTCGATTTGACAAACATTTCTAATAGGGCTAAATAACTTCAGCCAGGCTCATTCAGGCGATTCGAGAAATTGTGTTTTTTTTGTGTGCATTTTGCCACTGACCAGAGGGAGAAAGAGAGAATATGGAATTTTAAAACATGGGAAAGGAAATGAAGACTCTTAAAGACACAGGCATAAACATGTTCATTAAATGTAAAAGAAATAGAAAAGGAACAAAGAACGCATATGTCAGCCAAAGAGGCATAGCTGTGTACAAGCATCAGATCCAAGAGAGGAAAAGCTGGAGGCTCAGTCATTCTATTGGCGGGCAATACAGCTCCCTTTGGCAAAGGTAAATCCAGGAAGAGGTGATCATTCATTCTGGGGACGGGTCTGTTATGAAAACTACAGGGTGAGTGTGGGCAGCAGTGCCACTACTGAGAGAAGGCCACAGAATTAAGTACCTCAAGTGCACCACAGTTGAGGGTGGCAAAAATGTCAGAAAGGGACACCAGGGTCCGAGAGGGATTGGCAAGGTCTTTAAAAATTCACACATTGGGCAGCAAGACAGGGAGGGACAAAGACCAAACCGAAATGCCAGAGGGATAAGTCAAAGGACAAGGTCACATTTATTTATTGTATTTATTTATTTGCATTTGTAAAGCGCACAACTGCCCTCGGGCATCACAGCGCTGTTAAGAAGGCTTACTTAGTTTTGTTAGAAAATAGACAAAAACATACATGCATGCAGCCAGTCCTGGAGTTGCAAGTTGCAGGGGGCTGCTTGTCTTGGTTACAAAAGTGCTGGCAAGGACATACAGTTTGCCTGACCCCAATTTGAGGGCGGCAGCAGCATACAATGCAGAAAGTCAATATAGGTGTTACAGACATGATGCACCACCACATCTTGAAGGGTGGCAGCAGCATACCATGCAGAACGTCAATTATAGGAGGCACAGACATGAAGCACAACCCCATCTTGAAGGGCGGCAGCAGCACACAATGCAGAAAGTCAATTATAGAGGAGGGAGGGAGATGCACACACATGGAGGGAGACACACACACACAGGTGCTGGGATGTGAATTGCACACAACCTCAGAAAAAGAGGTCAACATTGCTCGCAAGGGTAATGGCCAACATCTCCAGTAGAGAAGCAGCAAATTGGGCCAGTGAGATGAGGATAATAGGTCAAACCAGAAAGTGTCCGCTCCAAGAAGGACAATATAGTTCTGAGGCGCAATAGTAGTGGTTTAGTTGAAACCAGATGTAGATTTGGGAAGGTGATGTTGATGCCACAGAGAACACGTGAACAAATAATGAACAGCATAGGGTGTAGTCCTGGAAAATATAATAAGCCAGAGATAAGGTGGCATTTCACTGTGTTGATCAAGGGAACTGTAAAGAGTGGAGGGGTGTATCTGTACTTCTGCCCTCTATATGGTTGGGCTGAAGGCACAGAGCACCCCAGCCAAGGTTCTCTATTCTATATGGTAACTTGAACTAGCAACCAAGGCTTAAGCACTCAGTAGGTGATGCAGGCTGGTTCTTAAGTACAGGGAGTCCCCAAGCCTCACAAAAGGAATGTTCACATACTATTTTAGGTGATAACACAGCTTCTTTATATTCAATAGGGTTCAGTAAAATATATACATATAATTAATAATGCTTTGTACTCAGGCAGTTCTATTCAAAATAATTGCAAATATATACACACTCTGGGCCTCATCACGTGTTGGGTGGTATTAGCCCTACCGCCAAACCCCCCGGTCCTATTAGCGCCGGATCACGGGTTTGGCGGTAATGGAATTCCCCACTGAGCTCTTTCGGGAATGCCCCATTCCCCATTGGGCTCAATGGGGAATTTTTGCGCTCTTACCACCGGCGGATTTCCCGCCGGAGGTAATAGCGCAGATTTTTGGCGGATTTTCCCCCACCTCAGAGCCGGGGAGAAATCCGCTGAAGCCCTGATTTGGCGGACCCTTAAATCCGGCGGTAATAGCATGACTGCCGGATTTAAGGGTGACCGCCAAACTCGTGATGAGGCCCTCTATGTGGTACCACACAAGACTTAAATTTAGCAATAATTAATCCACTGCAGACAGTTTAAAATAGGCATGTGAATTCTTCAGTAAGGTGTACTTTCATAGAGCAGGGAAGAAAGGCAGGTTAGTTGAAGAGCATAGGCAGTAAACTTTCACGAGATTCAGATAGCAATACTGTGTGAGGTTCCCCCAACCTGGCCAACCTGTAATGGGAAAGTTAGCAGTACCTTATATTGGCCCTCATTACGACCCTTGCGGAAAGGGGTTTACGCCGGCGTAAAGCATGGCGTACCTTTCCGCCTGACTACGAGTTCCCGTAGCGCCATGGTGCTATTTTCGCCTGCTTTTTCTAGGCGGAAAAATCCATGGCGCAATGGGACTTGTTGTTAATTACGCCACCGTAATTTACGGTGGCGTAATTAACGCCTTCCCCACTCCCATTATACCCTATGGGGCAAAAATGGGAATGGGGAAGGGTAAATGGGGATTGGGGACTTACCGCCCCGCCAAGGTCGGAATGGGGCGGTAAGTCCGCCAACCACCATGGCGGAGTTGGCAGTTTAGCGCCATGGACCATGGTGCAAATTGCACCATGGTACTCCGCCAGGGTCGTAATGAGGGCCATTGTCTTTTACAGCCCAGTCCAATAATGTTCAACACTGCTCTGCTTTCTTTCTGCAGGTTCTACCACCCCAAGGTACCTGAGATGCCACAGAAGAACTGGACCCACAAAGAATCTGGGATCCCTGGTTGACTCCTGAGGCTAGAAGATACTCTTCCTCCTCAAAGTACCTTTGGTGCCTTAGCAGGCGAAGTGGCAGGGTTTTGTAGCTTCACTCAATGGGACCCCTGAAGGATGGATCCCCTTTGCCAAAAGAGAAACCAAGAACTTTTGGTAAGGCAGCAGTTTCGGAGTTTGCAGTGGTCTCGTTTGGACAGTGATTGTTCTGCTAGTGGAAGTCCTAGGAAGGTGAAGATAAGACCCATGGGGACCTTGGATGCCTTTTCATTGGTGACAGGTGCAGTGGGTTTCAGGATTTCACAGAATTTCAGATCTTTGGTGCTGCCGCAGCACCTTCCTCTGGATAGCTTATGCTGACCTGGACTCGACCACTGAACTACAGACACTCACCAAGGCTGGACGCTTGGGGCGTCTTCTTCAGATTTTGGTGGCCGGAAACACACCAGCGGACCTTCCTCTGCACACAGCAAACTGGAATCTTCGGCAGGAAAAAGAGGTCAGATGTTGTGTCAGGGATGTTCCTTGAAGGATTCTTTCATCTGGTGAAACTGTTGCAGTTCCGGGTGTCAAGCAGCACCATTACAGGGTACCCCCTGGCCCCTGCCCCCTCTTGTGGGTGGTAGACAGCAATCTGGCTTCCAGCAGTCACAACCACTTCTCAGGACCCTTGTTGGCACTACTGGGCTTCTTCGACTCACGATTTCCAAGCATTCCTCTTCTGGACTCACAAATACCCATTCTCTGGAAGGCAGGCACAAAGGACTGGCTTCCAGGGTACTTCTGATGAAGTGCAGCAGGTGCACAATGGTCCCTCATAGCTTGGGAAGAAGTCTTCCAAGCAGGTCCTCTCTGGATCAGTCCTTGGAAGAACACATCAGCTTTTGGGTTACATGAAGAAAATGCGGCAGCAGACTTCTCAAGCTGGGCTCCAGGAAGCAGCTTCTTCTTGCTTCAGATTCAATTTCAGCTTCTGAACATCAGTTTCAAGATTTGCTTCTGAACAAATTGGTAAGTGAGATGTCCCACATTGGTTCCCCATTCACTGAGGCTGAGCCAGGCTCAGCAGCCAATCATTCACAAGTGCATTTGTGCAGGCAGGCAGCCAATCAGGCTCACAGGCATTCAGGCCATTCACTCCACCCAGACACCCATAACAAATAATGTGGATTAGGGTAAGCACCCAGCCTTTCAAACACAATACATTGCGTTAACTCCAGTTTCAGTCAGGGCTGTCTCAGGCATTGTGTCACGCACATCACACCCAGACACCCACAACACAGAATGTGAGTTCACTTCAGACTCCATTCGACAGGTGCCACCCAAAGGGTTTACCTACAACACACAGCCCCTGGAAAGGCTCCATCCAGCCTGACAGGAGGCAGCCCCAGAGAAATATATGATATTTCAGCCCAACAGCCAGTTAGGAGGAAAGGGACAGAGGCAGGGATTCCCAGGAATTTGGGAAACAGGCAAAAGGCAATTGAAACCAAGAGGATCAGTGGCCATCTTGCCTTCCTTCAGGAATCAATTGATTTGTATGCTAGGGCCTGGGTGTCCCAGAAAATGGAGGACAAACAAGAGCCACTGTCAAGGAAGAATGTAGCTACCACTAGCCTATATCCTGCTCTGTGGACAACACTCAGGTATCACAAAACACACATAAGGGGAACAAGGGTGTACCCGGTACCATGGGTCCCATAAGGCTATATCATGGGTTTTGTTCACCAACAGGAAAATATGAAGAGCTTCACTGCCAGAGGTACAGGCTGGACCTCAGTGACAGAAAACATGCAGTGAAGTGGTCGGACAAGGACTAGGAGACCCTGTCCCTCCTTAAGGCATTTCCAGCATCACATGGATATACAGGTGGAGCCCACTTAAACTATTGTTTATTTTATTGCAAATCTTCCACCTCTTCTTTTCCTGTAACCCCCTCGTGGAGGTTCAGAAATATTTTCATATATATTTCAATGCATTCTACAAGCAATAGATGCCCAATCATGGAAACTCGTATTCATCCAAGTGTGTGTCTACAACCAAAGGATGAGCAAAAAGAGACACATTTTCCTGGACAAGTGAAGAATGGATTGAAAAAACCCGAATTCTACCTGTGATTGAGTAGTATACACCAAACAGTTACTGAACCAGAGTCCTGCATCCACCAAAATAAGCATGCCCACAACCCAAGATTAGGCCAGTTGAGCAAATAGGAAGAAACAAAAATGGTCCAGCCAAAATATTTTACCAGGCGGGGTATAAGACTTATCAACAAAGCACACATGGAACAGTAGCCCAGGATGTCATTTCACTTGATTTTAACCTGAGCCCAGGGTTGGACAGAGGAAAAGTAAACACATCAGAGTATGAATTTGTGTAATCATTTATTCTTTTTTTGAATGCGGGATCAATTAACACTTGTAAACAACAGTAGTGCTGGCAACACTCTACCCTACCACAAAAAACATGAAATTAAACTAAATCCTCACATTGTGAGGGCAATACAATTCTTTCACGTAGAACTGAACTAGAAACAGGAGCAGGTCCTCAACCTTTCACATATGACAATCACATCTCATTCACTCCAGACAGACTCCTCCATACAAACTAAAATGAAAATCAAAGACAACAAAGAATGTAATACGTCTAGTAATCACAAATGCTGCCCATAAGGGCGGTAATGAATCAAGAGTTAATCTACTTCTACTCAGCAACCTGAGCATATGTGCAGATCTTGCTGGTGAGATTTGTGGATTGCAATAAACTACATGGAAAACTACATGGATGCAAATAATAGTTGTGTAATCTGATGACTGTCAGATTTGTAGGTTGTCAACTTGAGTTTCGGGCTATATCTGGTCTCCGGCGAAAGGAGGGTGCAGCCCTCTTCAGGACAATACATATGTGATTCGTGTCTCTATTGGTTAAACCAGACATGGAGGGGAAACCAAACACATGAGTCAGAAATAGTGACCATGCGCTGTTCCACCGGCAATGATGTTTCAATAACCTACTCTCAAAATGCTCAGTCACCGTGTTTCCCAGTCCTGCTGGAAAGTGATGTGCTCCCCATAGAACCACCTGTGACCAGGTCAGTACTGTGTATATCAATTGCATAAAAGCTGTTACAGAAAAGGAACACTCACTTAAGAATGGGTCCGGCATAAAACAGCCTGTACTCACTGTGAAGCTAAAACCCACTTCAGGCATAGCAGCATGCCCAGCTGGCAGCTGTCACCATCAGTGGCCAGACCAAGTCTACTGGCACCTGTAATTAGAATGTGTAGCACATAAGGCGCAGCACAAAATGAAGGCGGACACCTGAACATTGGGACATCAGGTTGCTGCCATTACACCACTGGACCCAACACGTACCTGTAAGGGAGATCCAATCTCGTAGGCAATGCCCAGGGCGAGAGAGCCAACCTAGAGGTCTCGCGCAACACTAAACAATACTCAATTGAGTGGTGCACTGATAGCTGGGCCAAGCAGGAACCCAGTAACGGGCGCCGCTCATCGTTTCACCTGTTTTGAATGGGCTAAACCCCAGCATCCCATAATTCCGGGTGTATGGACCATGCTACCTACTTGAACATGCAAGGCAATCAAGGCGGCCATGTTGGAAGAGTAGAAAAATACCTACACTGCGAAGCCATTAGTACAATGTAGGATAGAATGTGAAAATCAGTGGTGGTTATGTATACAGAACTGGCCACTGTAGATCATCATTACGGCCATTTACATAAGTGCAATGGCGGAGAATCCAGCGTTGCTCCAATCTCAATAACCTCTATGTTAATGAAAAATCACTCCTGTTGTATTTGAGTTGGTCGATGATCAACCACCTGATGTCATCAGCCGAGTGATGCATAGCCAAATAATGAGAAACTTAAGTGAACCGTGTGCACCTCATTGCATTTGCTTGCCCACCTTTCTAAATGTCATACCCACATAGAGTAAATCGCAGGGACATTTAATAATGTAGATGATGTTTTTGGATTAGCAATTGGTGAAATGTCAAAGTTGCCAAACAAAGTCTTCATGCAAAAAAAAATAATTTTGAGGGTAAACTGACACACCACACACATGCCACATGGGGCGTGTCCCTGAATAGGGCACTGCTCCTGAGTCCATGCTGCCTGTAGACTATTCTGCACTCAGCAAATAGAACAGACAGCGCAAATGCCAAGTGCTGAATTTCAGCTCCCACACTTAGTACAAACATATTCCCCAACACCCTTCAAGTGCTCAAAGCTTGATTGCCAAAAGAACACCAACAGAAGTAAACACTCAACATGCAAATAGAAATAAAGAAATACCTTAGTGAGCATGACATGCCAAAAATGAACACTAAAAATATTTAGTTAGGAAAGGAAATATCTTAATACTGCAATTGAATGCAATGGCACGCCGCACTAGCACCTGTACAGTAGGTTGAACATAAGAAAAAGGAGGGCTGAAAAATACATTGAAATGTTACTTAAATGACAAAGTTACTTCCTGGTTACTTTGAATATATAAGCACTGTCATTTAGGCCTCCATTTGCCCGAGCGTCCAGAGCAAAGCAAAGATAAAACTAAGGGTTGCTACTATATCATTCTCTATTTCATTCTGTGCTCCCTATTAAAGCCTTGCATTTGTGCTATTAGGTTAGCAGCCAAGTGGCGCATTATGATTGTGTTTTCTTTTTCAATTGTATTCTGATTGAATAGAACGTATTGAGGTTGAGACAATCCTCTGTACATACCTTCAGTAAACTGTCAAACTCTAAAAAGGATGAAATATTTATGCATTATTTACTATCCTTCAATATGTGTTTGATTGTTCGCCGTCTCTGGCAGACACTGTGTTTTGATTATGTTTCAATTCTGAATACCTGCTTGTAGTATGTTATACCAAAAGGCATTAGCATGCCTCTGAAAAATTATTGCAAAATACTTCACTTCTTCTTGAGCCTTTATTTTGATGGAAATCTGTTGATCGGGGACTGCGGGTGAGGTAGACGTGTGTGGGGACGGGGCTTTGTGGAAGGTATTTCTTTCTTGTATTAAAATTGGGACGAGTCACAACCTCTTCAAATTCAATGCAACTCACGATAGAGGAGAGAAACCTGCCTGGTGATGAAAAAAAAATAGATTGTATCAGCAAAATGTCTGATTCAATTGGAGAAGATTAGAAGCATCTGTGGCTTCCCTCCATCAGTCCTCCAAGTATCTACAGCCACATCTGAGCTTAACATATTCTGAGCCACACCATCCAGAAGATCTGTGTTTATCTTTCACAACAAGAAAAGAGGCAACATAGCCATTGGCTTCCCTTAACTCAGTACAGGGCATCAGAAGATATGTATATGAAGAACTGTGCCGAGTTGGTATCTTCCAATTCCAAAAAAGGTGGGACCAGTTTAAAGCCAAGAAGGGAGTGAAAAAAATAAATAACGTGTTCACACCAGGCAATAGGAATCCCTCTGTAATTTGGTGTGTCCCTGCTCCTACCTGCAAGGCTAAAAACCTTGGGGTCATCTTCGACTCCACACTCTCCTTCTCTCCTCACATCTCTGACGTCTCTAAGAAGTCACACTACCAGCTGCACCTCCTCCGAGGTATTCTTCCTTTGCTCTCCTTCCCCCAGAAGCTCACTGTCTCCAGAGCTCTGGTTCTCTCTAGGCTGGACTACTGCAACAGCCTCTTTCTAAATCTTCCTGCTTCTACTCTCCGCCCTCTGCATCTCATCCAGAACAGGACTGCAAGACTTGTCCTTAGCCTCAAGCCCAGGGACCGTATCTCTCCAGGACTGAAATCTCTGCACTGACTCCCAGTGGCTGCGAAGATTGAGTTCAAAACCCTCTGCATCGTCCACAAGGCCTTCTGGGGCCTGGGGCCTCAGTACCTTCAACTCTCTCTTCCTAAACATCTTCCTTCTGGAGCTCTTCGCTCATCCGCCTCCAACTCCCTCAGGGTCAGTCGCTTCTCCAAGCAATGAGTTGGTGGTCGATCTCTTTCTTCGGCTGGTGCCTCCCTGCCTCCTTTAAACTTGAGGAGTACCATCTCCGGTTCCGGAAGCACCTCAAAACCTTTCTCTTAGCTTCTGCCTTTTCTCCTCCTCTCCTCTGCGGACCCCCTGGCTGTAACCAGAACTGCACTGGCTACCTGGACACCATCTGCTCTCGGGCCCCGCCTGCATCACACAACTGCACTGCCCACCTGGCATCCCCCGCACGTGGGGGCTGTTCCTGTATCCTTACAGTCCCCCTACCAGCCTTTCACACCTGATATATGCACTTACCCTTGCACTTGCCACTTATTGGCCGTTACTTACTATTGTTATCATCTTTCCCATGTACTGCACTGTCCCTTCCTTGCACTTGCGCAATCTGAATGACATCTGGCCTAGTAGGATCGCTGTCCGTCCTCCCTTTATTTCCCCTCCCTTGCCTCGTCGCGCCTTGAAACACGTGTGTATAGGCGCGTTATAAATTCCACGTCATATCATATCATATCATTGTGACTTTTTAGACAAGGCGATGGTGATGTTCCTGGACATAACAATTTCCGGGCCATGGACCTTCTCATGTCAAGCAGAATTGGTCAGCTGTGCAAAATCATGAGCTGAGATCAGGTCCAGATTATTCACACTAAGGGCTTCATATTAACTGTCCCCAGAGAGTAAAATCCACGTCGAAAACCATAGATAAATAAGCATGTTTGATCTTGTTCCCACGCAAGAAAAATGCTGATCTGTGTAAAAAGACGATCCGAAAAAAATAGGAGCTGCGCAATTTCACTGCCTGCAAGCATGTGATCTTTCCGCATTTATTTCTTGTATGAAAATATGACAAGTCGAATAACGATGGCCAAATACTCACTTTTTCCCCACAGAAAATTACTTATACACATATCATCTGCTCTGAGCAGGTGTAAACAGTGGCAGGGAGTCACACAGGAGGCCCATACCAGCTAAAGAACCGCCCAAATTAACCCCTTTATCGGCACACACCTGGAGGAACCAACAGCATGAAAAGCAGAACTTTTCTGCAGTCTATAAAACGCAGCTTGTGGAAGCACACCTTTTGCTTGCCATTGGGCAACTTCATTCCATGCTTGCAGCTGCACTGTTAGACCAGCAGTAACAGCAATAGCCCACTCTGCCCACAGCAGGTAGCCATCTGCCTGCCCTGCAGCCTTCTCCCCGGCCGCTAGCCCATCATCTGGCCATTCTACCCCCAAGCAAGCGGGCCATCCGCCTGCCCTGCAGCCCTCTCCCCGGCAGGTAGCCCATCATCTGGCCATACTACCCCCAAGCAGCCGGGCCATCAGCCTGCCCTGCAGCCCTCTCCCCAGCAGGTAGCCCATCATCTGGCCATACTACCCCCAAGCAGGCGGGACATCCGCCTGCCCTGCAGCCCTCTCCCCGGCAGGTAGCCCATCATCTGGCCATTCTACCCTCAAGCAAGCGGGCCATCCGCCTGCCCTGCAGCCCTATCCCCAGCAGGTAGCCCATCATCTGGCCATTCTACCCCCAAGCAAGCTGGCCATCAGCCTGACCTGCATCTCCCACAGAAGGGAGAGGGGGAGGAACGTCAGAAGGATGCACAGGTCATGGATGTTCTCACTTAGAACTGGCAGACCTGCACGTCCTCCCAGTCTAGCGCTTGTACATGCAAACTATCTTCTCCCTCCTGGTAGAACTAGAGGACAACCTAGACACAAACAGCGACATCATAACACCCCCAGCTATTAATGCTGCTCACTCTCCACCACTTCTATGCCTCTGGCCTGTTCCAGCACAATGTGACCCTGGTGTGTGGCATTAGCCAGCTCTGCTTCTCCGGCATCCCCTTACAGGTACTTACTGCCATGAGTAAATGAATGTGTCACACTATTACTATTCCTGCTGACTCTGCGACCATCAATGGAATACAATCTTGGCTGTATGCCATATCAAGATTCTTCAATGGCATGGCTGTTCGAGGCTAGACATACATGGGCCTTGTACCACGCTCGGCATGAGAACCGATCTTCATTAACAGACACATGCACCACAAAATCAGTGGGCTGCCACAGACCTGCTATTCCACCTCACCTGTCCGTGACAGTCCGCTGATCATCACATGACTCCATGGTCCAGAAATCTGGGGATAGGGGTGGGTATGTATCCAGCACTGTCACAATAGCACTACCTGGTCATAACTGTACAACAGCTAACACATGGTAGACCTGAGCATAGGATAGCCGTGCCCGGCAAATGCCTATAAAGAAGCCAAAACTGCTGGCTTAAATACAAGCCAAGTGGCGCATTATGATTATGTTTTCTTTTTCAATTGTATTCTGATTGAATAGAGCACATTGAGGTTGAGACAATCCCCTGTACATACCTTCAATAAACTGTCAAACTCTGAAAAGGATGAAGCATTTATGCATCATTTATTATCCATGATTGTTCGCTGTCTCTGGCAGACACTGTGTTTTGATTATGGCTCAATTCTGAACATGTGCTTGTAGTATGTTATACCAAAAGCCATTAGCATGCCTCTGGAAAATTATGTGAAAGGGACGGCCAGGATGTTTAGTAAAGTAGGGCTAAACTGTTACTTGAACAAACTTGTTTTTCATTTCTTTCTAATGGTCGTATAGTTTGCCTCTAATCTTAATGAGCATGGTAACCCGTTCCATGTTTGTGCCACTTTTGCAGGGAAAGAGCGTCCTCGTCCATTCGCTCTTTTGGCACCTGTGTGTACAATGAGCCCTTGAGCCTCTAATCTCAAGGCCCGGCTAGGTGCATGGAGGGTTACATGTTTTTTCAAGTAGGCAGGGGCTAATCCATAGATACAATGATGTACAGCGGTCATGGATTTGAAGGTAGTTTGGTCCTCTAAGGCTAGCCAGTGGAGGGACTTCCTGTCCGTAGAGGTGTGTTCCCTTCTGGCTCTTTGCCTGATGATTCTCACAGCATCGTTTTGTATAGTCTGGCAGCGTGCTATACACCCATATACAGGGAGTGGGCATTTGCATAGCAATGTCTAGGTTTCATGATATTACCCAGTCTAATTGGTTTCCTTTTAGAGTTGTGGTTTCTCTATTGATCACAGAAAAGTCAATGGCACACAGATCTTTTTCGAGGGTCAATGCTTCTTTGTCTTTAGTGTTGTCCCTCCATCTGTTAAAGTCACCTAGTAACAAGGTACTTGTATTGGGTCCAAGTTGTTTAATATGTGTACTATCTCGTCATCTCAACAACAATAACTAGCATTCTAGGCCAGAGGCATATCTACTAGTGAAGTGCTTGGCAAACGGTGAGGGGAGAAAATAAAAAAGGGTGGGGGAGAGGGAAAGGACACACAGATCATGCACCACAGTACGAGTACGGCGAACATTTCAGATTGCTTGGTGGTTGGTCATCCAATGCACCTATGCATGAGTATTTCAAGCACAACCAAAACTAGGGGGCGGACAAGAGGGAGGACTGGACGGACAGACTTGCTTGGCCTAAAACATTCAAGGTTGAGTAAGTGTGCAGAACAGGAAGTGGAAGAGCGGGGGAGGGGGACAAGTGCGCCCAGTCCAGCAGGGGCCAGGGTTAAGTGCAGAGTGGTTGTCTTTGTCATGGAGCATAGTGCAGTAGTGCCAGGCAGAGTGCAGAGGCCCAGAGGCAAGTGCAGGACTGGCGGGCGAGCTTGGGACCTGTGAGGTTCTGGAGGTGCACCAGGCGACCAGTCAGCTAACCATTCACCCATGCAAGCGTGAATTTGTATGGTATTAGCACTAGAACAAAGCATTTTCTAGTACAAATTTATATTCTCTCAATACCTTTTTGGACCAGCGAAATGTTTATCCCAGTTCTAACACCATGACAAATGTTGCCTGTGTGCAAAAAGTAGTATTAGTACATTTTTATTTGGCATTAAAAAATGTTATTACAACACAAAACCATAAAATCAATTTATCAATTAAGAGCCATAACCTATTTAAAACATGGATGCAAAATTCTAAAAAGGCCTGCTGTATTTTGTTTAAGCAAATTTTACAAACGTACAGACATTATTAGGGGTCATTACGAGTTTGGAGGCAGCCATGGTGCTATTAGCACCATGGCTGCCTCTAAACCCGGGTCCGGGTACGGTCTGGCTGAATTGGGACTTACCGGGACATTACGACCTATGCGGACCCGGTAAATCCCCATTCAGTTAAACATTCCCCATTCCCATTTGAGCCTCCATAGGGCTCAATGGGAATGGGGAAGGCGCTAGTAAGGGTTTACTAGCACCGGCATCATTACCGGTGACCGTTAACCCTTACCGGCCAACTCGTAATGACCCCCATTGGATGCAAAATCTATGGGCCTCATTACGAGGTAGGAGGTAGCCATGGTGCTACTAGCACCATGGCTACCCCCTTACCGCATTCCGGGTCCGGGTTCCCGAAATAGGGATTTACCGGGTCATTCCAACCTTGGAGGACTCAGTAAGTCCCCATTCCGGGAACCATTCCCCATTCCCATTCGAGCCCCCATAGGGCTCAATGGGGATGGAGCTAATAACGGTCCCGTAATTTGCAGTACCGTTATTAGCTCTGAAGTCCCTTAACGGGTCCCATCCATAACGCATGGTAAAACCAGCCATTAAGAAAGGGACACGCTAAGGGACCTCGGAATAGGGTGGTAAGGGATTACCGGCACCGGTGTCCTTACCGGTGCCGGTAATTCCTTACCACCTACCTCGTAATAAGGCCCTATGTCATTGAGATTAATAAACACTTTGCTATCCTCATCGCCCTGACTTAATTTTTGATACAGAAAATGTATGTAATAGATCGTCATTGCAGCCAAGTCCACATGTGCCCCTTAGCCCGTCCTTGCCTATAAGGGTAACACGTTCAGGCGGAATAATTTATTTCTTTATTTATTGAACATTTATAAGGCACACTATGCACACTATGCAGCAAAATGGTGTTTCCACAAGACAAAATAAGGGGGGGCAGGGGAGATAAACAACAAGAACAGTCCTATTAGGCCTTGTGGCATTCGGATTGTGCAAATGCAGTAACAAGAAGTGTAGGGGGGAGAGTTTTCGAGGGGGGTGGTAAGTGCATGGTTAGGGGAGGGGGCATAACAATGCAAGGGGGAGGGGAAGAAGGAAGAAAGGGCCCAGGGGCTAGGTAAGTGCTGGGGGAACCCAGGGTGGCAAGTGCCAGGGGATGCCAGAGGCAAACCACCGTCTAAGTGCGAGGACAGGGTGGACCAGACTTGGGTGGGATTCCCAACCCACCAGGCTAGTCAGGAAGAGCCGTGCTGGTTAAGGAGGGATGGCAGTATAGACTGGTCAAGGAGGGCCTGGTGCTCTGTAAGATTCATAAGGGACCAGGCCACCAGTTGCAGCAGCAGATTGGGGCATTAACAGGGAGGGTGAGAGGGAAGAAAGTAGGGAAGAGCAGGGTCTTGAGTAGCTTCCGGAACTTAAAGAGGTCCGACTCAAATCTGAGAGGGTCAGGGATGCCATTCCAGAGGGAGGCAATTGCCGAAGACAGAGATTGACCCCCCAACTGTCTGCTTGGAAATACATCTGATCTGCAGAGACTTGAATCTATAGGGCCGAAGGGCTCTAGCACGGAGGTATTTAGGAAGAGAGATGGATGTAGTCGGGTTCCAGGCCCCAGAAAGCCTTGTGGGTGATGCAGAGGGTCTTGAATATGATCCTTGCAGCCACCGGGAGACAGCAGAGAGATTTTAGGGCTGGAGAGATGCTGTCCCTGGCATTGAGGCCAAGGATAAATCTTTCAGCCCTATTCTGGATTAGTTTTAGGGGGCAAGGAGAGAAAAGAACAGATTGAGTAAGAGGCTGTTGAAGTATTCAAGCCTAGAGAGAAAAAGAGCTCTGGAGACATTAGCAAGAGAGGGTGAGAGGGAAGAAAGTAGGGAAGAAAAGGGTCTTGAGTAGCTTCTGGAGACATTGAGTTTCTGGGGGAAGGTAAGGAAGGTGAGAATGCCTCTGAGGAGGTGAAGTTGAAAGTGGACCTACTTGGCAAGGTCCGTCATGAAAGGATTCAAAGATGACACCAAAGTTTTCAGCCTCATAAAATCGTGAGCAGAGGGGACCCAAGGAGAAGTGCCGGGAGTGGGAGGGAAGCAGGCAGCAGGGATTCCAATGAGAAGGATCTTGCATTAGCCATGCACTATGCCCGAATAGCAGTCAAACAGTCAGGAATGAAAGAGGAAGAAGAGGAGGTAGTGGAGGGAAGCTTGAATGAGAGCTGTGTGTCTTCAGCATGATACTGGAAATGAGGAGAGAAGGAGGAGATCAAGTGGGCCAGAGGAGCAAGATAGATGTTGAAGAGCCACAGCAATAGGATTGAGCCCTGCGGGACTCTGTAGGTAGAGAGTGAGGTGGTGGAGAGGAAAGGACCTAGTTGATATTGATATTGATATTTTATATCAGCATGGGAGGGGGAGAAGTGGAAAGTGTGGATCAAAGGATAAAACAGATAAATAATACATTATAAATTATAAATAATAAAGGCAGCAAACAGTGGTAGTGCAGCCAGCAAGTGGCAGCAAGTGGCAAGTGCCAGGGTATGTCTGATAGGTGCTGGAAGAAAAGGGTGGGGGCTTTATGGGAACAGATACAGACCCCAGTGCAAGGGGTGGCCCGGGGGAGTGCGGGAGGGTGGCAAGGTGAGCAGGTATGGGCCCGGAAGACAGAGGGTACGCCAGATGCACAGTGCCGAGAGAGAACAGATCAGCAGGGGGGGGGTGAAGGCAGAAGCAAAGAGGAAGGTCTTGAGGTGCTTCCGGAACTGGAGATGGTTCTCCTCAAGTTTCAGAGTGGCAGGGAGAATGTTCCAGAGGGAGGCCCCAGCCATAGAAAGAGACCTACCCCAAGCTTGTTTCTTTGAGAAGTGACTGACCCTGAGTTAGAGGTAGAGGAGCGAAGAGCTCGAGAGGGGAGGTATTTGCGGAGGGATAGCTGAAGGTATTTTGGACCCAGTCCCCAGAAAGCCTTGTGGACAATGAAGAGGGTTTTGAATATAATCCTTGCATCCACTGTGAGCCAATGGATAGATTTTAGAACTGGAGAAATACGATCCCAGGGCTTGAGGCCAAGGACAAGTCTTGCAGTCCTGTTCTGGATTAGTTGCAGAAGGCGGAGAGTACAGGAAGGTATATTTAGGAAGAGGCTGTTACAATAGTCCAGCCTAGAGAGAACCAGAGCTTGGGAGAGAGTGAGCTTCTGGGGGAAGGAGAGGAAAGGCAGAGTACCTCTAAGGAGGTGCCGTAGGAAGTTTGACTTTTTAGAGACATCAGAGATGTGGGCAGAGAAGGAAAGTGTGGAGTCAAAGATGACCCTGAGGTTTTTAGCCTCGCAGGTGGGGGTAGGAGGAGGGTCTAGGGAGTCTGACCAGAGAGTGAGAGGAAAGGAGGGTGAAGGTGTGCCGATGAGGATCTCTGTCTTGCAGGCATTCAAAGATGTTGGCGCCACACCAATCTTGAAAGGCAGTTAGTCAATCAGAGATGAGAGAAGGAGAGGAGGTGGCTGAGGGCAGCCTGAAAATGAGTTGAGTGTCATCTGCATAGCACTGGAAATTGGAGCAAAAAATGCCAATGCAGTGGGCAAGAGTTGCCAGGTATTGTGGAAAAGCCAGGGTGCGAGGTTAGACCACTGGGGAACACCACAGGTAGAGAGGGAGATAGATGAAAGGAAGGATCCAAGTTGGACCCGGGAGGGCTGATCAGAGAGGAAAGAGGTCAGCCAGGCCAGAGCCTGATTGGTGATAACCAGGTTATCACAGAGACTGTCGAGCAGGATGGTATGGTTGACCGTGTTGAAGACAGAAGAGAGATTGAGTAGGATAAAGTCAGAGGGAATGTTAGAATCAAGGTTAGAGAGCAGATCTTCACGGATGTTCAGGAGACCAGTTTCTGTGCTCTTGGCAGCTTTGAAGCCAGACTGGTGGTCGTGGAGATAGCCAACAGAATCGGAATGCTGAGAGATGGCCAGCTTTTCCAGGGGTTTGCCCAGAAAAGGAGTAATGTAAATTGGGTAATAGTTAGCCAGACGAAGAAGGATCAGCTGTGAGTTTCTTTAGAAGAGGATGCACAAGGGAGTGCTTCAGAGGGAAGGGGAAAGATCCTGAGGCAAAGAAGTGGTTGGAGAAATCGGTAAGGAGCAAGGGTATCAACGTGGTCCTTGATGATTTTAGAGGAACAGGGATGAACCTGTTTTGATGAGGCTTTCATAGATCAGACTTGTCTAGTGACCTCAACAAGGGCTGAAAAGAGGAAAGGATGAGAAAGAAGGTGGGGGGAGCTGAAGGAGGGACAGCATGCATAGACGGAGAGGGGAGAGGAGTGGCAGGGGAGGACAGGGTGGTCAGGATGTCCTGGGTTTCTGAGATAAAGTGAAAGGAAAGGTCATTGCAGAGAGCCTGTGAGGCAACAGCAGGGATAGAGACTGTAGCAGAGTTGGCCAACTCCTTGCAGATTTTAAAGAGTTTGTCCGAGTTGTTAGATGCTGCAGAGACACGGGCTTGAATGTGAACTCTCTTCTTGGTGAGGACAGAGAGTCGGTATTGCCTTTGGAGCAGGAGACAGGCCAGTTTATCAGAGTTTAAACAAGAAGCCCTCCATTTCCTCTCAGCCACCCTACACTTACGTTTAAGTGTAGCTAGGTCAGAGTCATACCATGAAATGCACTTGGATTTGGACTTCAAATGGATCCTCATGACAGTGGCAAGAGCGTCCAGAGTATCAGAAATAGAAGAGACAGGGCTGTGTCAGATTGAGAGTCAGCCAGAGGTGGGTGGAGGGGGGGAGAGAAGGTGTTGGCGAAAGCCTCAACTGACATATGCTTCATGAGCCAGATGTCCGAAAAGGTAGGTGGCAATGTTTGGGTGGGCTTGGCCTGAGGGGAAGAGAGGGAGAGGAGAGAAGGGAATGATTGCTCCAGGAGAGAGGAGTGGTCAGCGGGATGGAGGGGGGGAGGTCAGAGGAGATCAAGATATCGAGTGTGTGCTCTGCAGAGTGAGTCGGGCCAGAGGGGAGGATGGACAGGGAGAGGGAGTCGCAGAGGTCACTCAAAAAAGAGTAAAGAGGAGGAACAAGGCAAGTCTAGATGGATATTGAGGTCAACAAGGAGGAGGAGTTGAGTGGTAGAGGCCAGGAGGGAGGAGGAGCGGTCCGCCCACTCAGAATGAAATGAGGTGATTTGCCCAGGAAGCTGGTAGATAGTGGCCACTGTAAGAGAATGGCTAGGAGAGAGAGATAGAGAGAGAGAGAGAGAGAGAGAGAGAGAGAGAGAGAGAGAGAGAGAGAGAGAGAGAGAGAGAGAGAGAGAGAGAGAGAGAGAGAGAGAGAACCTACAGATGATGCATTCAAAAGAGTAGTAGGTCTGTGTGGCAATGATAGAGGCAGGAATCCACTCAGGAAAATTCAGGGCTACCCCCCACCAGACCAGGAGGATCTGGGTGGGGAGAGGATCTTGTAGCCATCAGGGAGGAGAGTGTCGAAGTGTGTGACGGAGCTGGCCGTGAACCATGTCTCGGTAAGACCAAGGACACCAAGGTCTAGTTCTTCAAGTAGGTGGAAGACGTCAGAGGAGTGTTTGACAGCAGAGCGAGAGTTGAGAGTGGCAAGATGAAGAAGGTTGCCAGCCTTAAAGACCTTCCAGGGAGGGGTACAGATCAGAGGCATACCCTGCGGAGGGGACAGAGCCCTAGGAGGGACAGAGAAGAAAGAGGAGAGAGAGGGCAAGGTAGCCAAGGGGGTAGGGGAGGGGATAGCAGGAGAAGAGAGGAAATTGATGAGGCGAGGGAAGCACCTATCAAAGAAGAGGAGATTGGCCTGAGGGCCTTGGACCATGACAGTGACATTAAAGTAGACATTAATGATGACTTTAGAGGAGTTGAAGGAAGCCATGAGAACTGCCCAGCGAGTGCCACCATTAATGGGAGAGGAGGAGATACGACAGAGCACAGAGATCATATTAAGAGTCCATAGATCCGGCGAAGGAACAACAAAGAGGATGTCGGTGAGGGTCTGTCTGGAGGAAGCGTTAGAGTAGGTGTCGGCAATAGGAAGATCAGGGTTGGAGACCAGGATATCCTTTTTGAACTTCTTCCTGCCAGACTTAGTGAGAAGGGAAGGATAGTCAATGGAAAAGCAGTTGCTAGGAGAAACAGAAAGCGCCCTGGGAGTGGAAGTGAGGAAAGGAGGGAGACGCAGGGGGGGGCAAGGCAGGTCGGTGTGGAACAAAAGAGAGTGGTGAGGTCACTGGGTCGGCAAATTACTGAGAAGCAACAGTTTACATGCAAAGTGCAGAGAAAATAGCAGTGGGCAGCAAAATTTGACTTTCCAGCAAAAAGCAAAAACAGCAACATTTCACTTTCCAGCAGAAAGCAAAAACAGCCAAATTTCCAATTAAGGATTCAGATGTTAGCAAAGGGTTTTAAGAAGCACTGCAAAATGGAATGACAACATGGGAGAAACATGGGAGAATCAGAAAGAACAGTGATAGTCAAAGGTGGTAGGAGTGAGTCCAGAAGGAGGGTACTAACCCATAGTTCAGCAGGTTACAATGTCAAGGGAGTCCGGATTTCTTGGAGGAGTGAGGTGGCAGCATCATTGTGGTTAAGGTGCTAGGGTGCAGGGAGGACCCCATAGCATCCTGGAATTGGACAGGTAGCAGATAGGGGCCTTAGGAGTGGACCTTTGGAGAGGGGACGGCTAAAGCCTGCCGTTCCGCAGTTGGCTGGAAGAGGAACTCACCAGGCAATCGAAATGCAGGAGAGAGAAGGCAACTCCTCCACATTGCTTGATTCAAACAGAAAAAGTCAGGCGGCCATCTTGCAAGTGCCAAAAGGTATTAGGAAGGGCAGGGAAAAGTATACAAAACCACATGGATTCAGCAGTAGCAGGAGCTTGAGGAAGCAAGGGAGCATTCACGACGCGCATCTCAAACAATGATTGCAGCCAAAAAAGGAATGCTTTTTGCAAAATGTTGCTTTTGGTTTTGTTTCTTGTTGTAGATCGCTTTTTTTAACCCCTTGAGGTGCAGCACAACAGCAAAGTGCACCTACCTCAAGGATCGTGCAGCAGCAGTATGGAGAAGGCAAACATCATGCTGTGAAGATGGAACATTGAAGAGTGCAGAACCTCGCGCTTCGGTAGGTGAAGAGGGTTGCATCTGGTATGGTTGATTAGATAGGAAGGAGGTGAACCAGTCCAATGCTGGGTCCGTAATACCAAGGTTATCCCGGAAGCCGATTTATGAGGGTGGCATGATTGACCGTTTCAAAGGCAGAGGACAAATCAAGGAGGATGAGAACAGAAGGAGAGTTGGAGTCAAGGTTCGAGAGCAGGTCTTCACGGGTGTTCAGGAGAGCAGTTTCCATGACTCAGGATGCTCTGAAGCCAGTCTGTCAGTCACAGCCAACAGATTCAGTGTGGTGGGTCAGTTGGGGGAGTAACAACTTCTCCAAGGGTTTTCCCAGGAAGGGGGTAGTGTAGATAGGATGGTAGTTAGCCAGGCAGGAGGGGTGAGCAAACAGCTTTTTTAGGAGAGGGTGCCCAAGGGAGTACTTGAGGGATAGTGGGAAGGAACTAGTGGCAAAGGAGTAGTTGCAGAAATCAGCCAAGGCCGGAGCTACGGAGGAAATGTTGTCCTTGATTGTTCTGGAGGAGCTGGAAGCCCCTGTTTGGAGGAGTCTTTCATAGAGCAGACAGCTTTAGAGACGTCATCCGCTGCTATGGGCGAGAAGAAGGAGAGTATGGGAGAGGGAAAGGAGGGGGTCAAGGGAGGCCTAGGAGCAGGTGGAGGAGTAGGCAGGGGGGTAGAGGAGAGTGAAGGCACGATGTCCTGGGTTTTGGTTGTGAAATGGGAGGCCAGTGCAGTACAGAGGGTCTGGTATAGAAGAGGAGAAGTGGAAACTGCAGTAGGATTGTCAAGCTTCTTACAGATTTTGAACAATTCAGCTGTACTGTTGGTGGACCCAGAGATGCAAGCTTAGATGGGGGCCCTCTTCTTGGAGCAGAGGTCAGGGTTAGCGAAGGCTGTGTTGGTGGGAGAGTCAATAGCAGGGGTGGGAAGGGGGAGTAAAGTGGCAGCAAAAGCAGGCACTGACACTCGCTTCATCGGTCGAATGGCAGCGGCGGAGACTAGCAGTGCAGGCATAGGCTTAGCCAGGGAGCCAAGGAGTTCCAGGTGAGATGAGAGGAGAGCATGGTCAGACCAGGACAGAGGTGTAGTGAGAGGATTAGAGATAGTGATGTCTGCTGAGATGACTGCATCCAAGGTGTGTCCAGCTGAGTGGGTGGGACCAGAGGGAAGAATGATGAGGGAAAGAGGGTCTCTGAGGTCACAGAAAAGTACAGTGGTTGCATCAGAAAAGTCAAGTTGAATGTTGAAGTCTCCAACGATGCGAAGCTTTGAGGGAGAGGTCAGAAGAGAATAGGTGAGGTCGAACCATTCAGAAAGGAAGAGGCAGGGGGCCTGTATATGGTGGTAAGAGTAAGCAAGAGGGTAAGAAAGACACCAAGCCTGAAGACGAGGCATTCGAAGGAAGAATAGGATAAAGTGGGTGTGATAGTAGCAGGGACCCATTCAGGGAAGATCAAAGCCACTCCTCCCCCAGACCGGTTGGGCATGGGCTTGGAGAGGATGTTAGAGCCCTCACGAAGAAGAGTGTCAAGAGCTGTGACAGAGCTGGCAATGAACCACGTCGCAGTGAGGGTGAGAATGTCAAGGTAAAGGTCTTCAAGAAGGAGACAATGGGGTCATTACGAGTTTGGAGGTAGCCATGGCGCTATTAGCATGGCTGCCTCCAAACCCGGGTCCGGGTCCGGTCTCAATGAATGGGGACTTACCGGAACATTCCGACCTATGCGGACCCGGTAAGTCCCCATTCAGTAAACCATTCCCCATTCCCATTTGAGCCCCCATAAGGCTCAATGGGAATGGGGAAGGCGCTAATAACTGGCCCGCAAATTGCAGGCCCGTTATTAGCTCCAAGGTCCCGCAAAAAACGGCTGGTCAGACAAGCCGTTCCTGCTGAGACCCACTAAGGGACCTCGGAATAGGGCGGTAAGGGTTTACTGGCACCAGCATCCTTACCGGTGCTGGTAAACCCTTACCGCACAACTCTTAATGACCCCCCAATGTCAGAAGAGTGTTGAATGGCAGAACGAGCATTCAGAGTAGCTAAGTTAATAATATCCTCCTGTGCACTGGGGATCTAAAGGTGCTTAGAGCATTCTTGTCAACAAAATTCTTGTGTGATGCTACAAAGAATTTCATTAAAGGTAAAGGGTAAACTACAGGTTGGCTTCAACGCGGCTGCCTGTTCTAGCTGTGGCGCCCTATTTTTGAGAGCTTGCTGGCATGCCACAGAATTATAGGCATGGCCAAGCTCAATGCCCCAATTCTACTTTTCTTGCACCGATGAGAAGACTTTCTCAGCTACCCTATTTATCGTGCTTGGTACTTAATATTAAGTTTATAGGTTTTTATAAAGAACTCCAAAAGCTTACATTCAGCAAGTACTTTAATGCTATGCACTCCAGTCTTAGAGCCTAGCTGGGCATGCTAGGGGCAGGCCAGTTTCCTTCCTTAAAAACTCGATTTGGGCGTAATCCAGACTCCAGCAGCGAGCATAGCCACATAGTCCCCTTCCATATAACGCAGAGGAATAGACTTTAGCTTCCACCACCCATAAGCATGTGTCCAATCTTTTGCAGCCGAACGCGTAGTAAATTGAGAGTAAATCCCTAAAGCTTGATTGAATCCTCCCTGCCACCATTCTAATATGGTGAGACTGGCTGTCATTTCTAAAGAACAAAATGCATAGATAATTATATGAATCTTGAACAGTAATTTTAAAGTTATTAACTGATCAAGCTATGTTCGGTTTGCTGTTACCAAAGACCGCAATTTTAGTCTTTGCCAGATTCAGCTCCAGGTCACGTACCACAAAACACCTAGCAGCATACAGCAGGCTTTGTTGTAGTGTCCTCAGTGTTAGGTCATTCAACGCTGTTTCATTGGTGTACAATAATGCATTGTAACTGACCTCTTTTAGAACTGGAGGATTAGTTCTTGCTAAGGAGTTGTGTGGATTAAAATAAATAACAGTGGGACAAGAGGTCACTAGTGACTAATTCCACTATTAGTAGCAACATTCTTGGTATAGTCATCAGCCCCAGAACAACGGACCGGCGCTGAAGTTTCGGCATGCAAGTCTTGCATTAGCTGTATTAGCCCATGAGGGACCCCACGCGTTTTCTGTTTTCGGCATAGGATGGCCGGATCATGTGAATCAAATACGTTGGCGAGATCCAAGAATGCAACAAACACATGCCCTCCGTGATCGTTACATATTTTTCAATGATTGTATTAAGCATAAAGCACTGATCAATTGGACTTAATCCTTTTCTGAAGCCTATTTGTATATCTGGTAGGATATTGTTGGCAACTGCCCACTCAACTAACCTTAAATAAGTACATTTTGAAAACATTTTGCAAGAGGTATCAAGAAGAGAGATTGGTCGGTTATTTTGAGGATCGCTGCTTGTGTCTTTTTTGAAAAGCGGGATGATCAAGCACCTTTTCCTTCAGGAAGGGAGCATCTGAGCACAAGCAATTGCAAAAATAAACCTTACCAAGATGGGAGACCACCACTCAGGGAACCATTTGAGGACCTGTGGTCTAATGCCATCCGGTCCAGCAGCTTTTCCCTCCTTGGCTGCTATTAGGGAAGCTTTCATCTCATCTACTGTAGAGGTTAAACACTCATTCTCGTGGTTTTTCTTGCACAGCTTGGAGGGGTTATGTGTGATTTACCCTCTAAATAGGATTCCCAGGCCACGGGTGAGGGCGAGATTGCATTGACATGTCCTGGTCCAGTATCATTGATGACGTTGGCAAACAGTTTCCAGAAATCCTTGATGTTATTTTCTTGTATTGTTTTGACCAGTAAATCCCACTGTTTTTCAATAAAAATTAATTTCTTCTCTTTCAACAAATGTTTGTAATTCTGTTTTAAAGAATGCACTTCACCTGCATGCAGAGTCCTCAGTCTCGATTCTGCCTACAGCTTCAGCTTACCAATAATACACTAGAGGTCGATCCATGGCACAGCGTCGCCTCTTTCCTGTGTTGCCCCTTTTGCTTAAGGGCAGATTTCCCAGAGTTAGCTCCTTAAACACCGCTACTATTGCTTTATTAGTCTGACGAGTTGAAACAGTAGCGGCCTGTATTATGGGAATGTCTGCATTGTTTAGTGTGTTTTCTACTATTTCTCTATTTGGTCTCATTATGCCTGAGCGTCTCGATACCCTGGCTGCCTCTTTAACATCTGGCGACATTCTAAAGGTAATTTCCGCTTAATCAAGAGGGGCTTATGATCACTTACAGGGCAGTTGATGACTGAAAAGTTTATTACGTTGCTAAATGAAAAGGTAGTCCACCATACAGTAGTCAATAACGGAGGCCTTAACACCAGAACTAAGGACCATTCAGCTCCACCAGCCAGGCTTGCCTCATGAAATGATGAATTGTATGGCCCCTGACATGCTGTTTAGGGAGGAGTATATTCCATTCTGGAATGTTGCAGGCTTCCGCCAGTAGCCTCAGCTCTTTTCCTAAATCCCCCTTCCCAACCAGTGTTGCATAAAAACAAAACGTAATCATACATCTAGTACCAGCGCCATAAGAAAACATAATACAGAGGCGACCCCCTGTCTTGAACATTTCACCGGAATTCTCTTTTGTGTGTATGTAAATATTAACAATCATAAGTTTATCTCCAAAGCTCTGCTTATCTTCAAGGATAGTGGCAATACATTGTTTATTTTCAAAAGCCAGCCGCTTTATATGGGAGAGTCTTACTGATCATTGTAGCGCTGCCTAATCTTGACCGTCCTGTCCGAGATTGTGTCGCCCCTAATGAGAATACAGAAAATTAAATAAATATTTTATGTAGGCATCTGTGCTCTGTCAGTCAAGTTTCCTTCATACAAATCACATCACATCTTTTTATCCAGTCTGTCCATCCCGGGTCATAGAGCTTGTTTTTCACCAGTGCCACATTCCAGCGAGTTAATTCCACCACTTTTCTATGCCCTAGTACCTTGCTATTAAGTATGTTATAATTTGCCCTTGTTAAAGTGCACAAGGATGAACATGTCTTATACATTTTTATTTATTTAATGGATATTTATAAGGCACTTATACAGCAAGACAGGGTTTCAAAGCGTCACAAAGCAAAAGGAACAGGGACAAGGGAGCAAATAATCACTGAAAATTGACGATTAAGAAATAGAAACAAATAGTGGTCCTTCTAGCCCTTGTGACATTCAGAATGTGCAAGTGCAGTGAAAAAGAAAAGAAAAAAGAAAAGGGGGGTGGGGCGGGGATAAATACCTGCAGGGTCCCTCAGGAGGGAGGAAGTGCCAGAGGTGTCTGTTGGGGAAGCAACATGTAAGTGCATGGTCAGAGAGGTTACAAGCAAAGGGATGAGGTCTACCACCAAACAGGTAACTGCGGGTTGGAGGCAAATTACCCGACAGGCGGTGTGGTCCCAGAGGGCAGTACATGGGAGGGATGCTGGGGGTGATTGGGCAGAAGAGCAGGACCCCATTGGACTCTTGAGGGAACACGGGAAGGGGAGAAGGAAGGAGTAGGAGAAGAGAAAGGTCTTGAGTTGTTTGCAGAACAAGAGGTGGACAGAGAGAGAGGGAGACTGTTCCATCGGAGGGAGCCAGCTGAGGAGAGAGATCTGCAAAATGCTTTTTATTCTCTGTCAAATTTTGGCTCACACTAATATCATGCAAACATGCATTTGCATTGGTGCAAGGTTTCTGTAATAAGCCTCATTTTCATGGCACAAAAGGACATCGCCAACAAGGAAACCATTTGTCTTTGTTTTGTGCCTATTGATTGCTTGACTTGCCATGTGTGCACATGGCAACAGCATTTTTGATTACTAACAATACAGTTACTGCATATTATTTCAGAAGGAAAATATCCCAGTGCTGTGTGCAAATTAAGATGAGGCTTTAACAACTCACACCTTAGAGGAGGTTGGGTTCCCTACATTAAATCAAGCCTCCACATCCTGCAAGGCCTTTTGTAGGGGAGGCATGGTATCACAAGTATGACACTGACACAAAAGATACAATTTGTAAAACCTTTATTAACTTTGTGGGGTTTGGAAAAACTCCTACTTTGGCCTATATCTAAGATGGGAGTCATCTCGACCATCAAATAATAAAGAACACAGTCTTAGTTGTGTCTGTCTAATCAAAATGGTCTATGCTAACAAAAACCTAATGCCTGGACTATCTCTTGCAAAAAAGTGTGTAAAGGAAGTATGCGTGTAAAAGATAAGTCAGTGTTCAACAAAGAATAAATGTGGCGGAATCAGCTCTGCTCCCCATGTTAATACAGCACGGAATAAGGCAGTCTCTGTAAGCAGGATGACTTGGGCTTTAACACTGAAACCGTTCGGAACGTGGAACAAGGCCCGCCTGCCCTTCCACATTAAAGACTCCTGTTACAGTCTTCCCCAAATTATGAACAAAATAAAAGTTCACACTGGTCCCCCTTGTCGGGCTCAGATCTCTCCAAATAAAACAAAAACATTGGTCCCCCTCTGCCAGACTCAGTCTTTCACAGTTCAACTAAAAAAAAGAGGTAATGGCTGGAAGGTTTAGAAAGAATCTAACCTCTGGCATTGCTCTGGGAAACCCTTCAGACCATTGTTCTTCGCCTACCAAGCCATTACAGAAGGGGAAAGTCCATGTGCAAATCAGGCTTGGTCCCATGCCAAAAAAGGCAGTGCAGCCAGGACTGCTAGGTCACATCCCTTCTGCACAAGACTGCAAGCATCCCCAGACATGTTTCGGCATTATTGGGCCTCATCAATGAGGAGTAGCTTGAGTCTCTAGGCCCAGCAGGCACGGGACCCATGTCTGGGCATACCTGCCCAACATCAAATAATAAAGAAAACAGTCTTAGTCATGTCTGTCAAATCAAGCTGACAAAAACCTAATGCCTGCCTTATCTCTTGTACAAAAAAGTGTGTCAAGGAAGTATGCATGTTACAGTAAAATCGGTGTTCGACAAAGAATAAATGTGGCGGAATCAGCTCTCCTCCACATGGATTTGGCAGTCTATGTAGGCAGGATGACACACTGTGACTCAGGCTTTAACACTGAAACAGTTCTGTACTTGGATCGAGACCCACCTGGCCTTCCACATTAAAGGCTCCTGTTCCAGTCTTGCCCAAATTACGAAACAAAATAAAAGTTCACACTGGTCCCCCACTGTTGTGCTCAGACCTTTCACAGTTCAACAACACTAGCCAGGGATCCCTTCTCCAAGCCTTTTACACTTCAGGTCTCCCCTGCCGGGCTCAGACTGCTTTTCAAATATTGAAGACTTTCAAATGTGCGGGTTTTCTTTTTCAGACCACCTCAGGACCACTTTGACTCAGTATTCAATGCTTAGCTTTTCCTCTCCCCGTCTCTCGCAGTTAACTTTGTTCACTTTTGTTTGTATAGCTCATTTTCTTTCATCACCTCAAATAATGTACCTTTTCACTGAGACCTTCGAGTGGGCTACTCCTTTTCACCTGAACACTCAATATCGCTGATACCACAGCTGTTCTCACTTCAAAGTTAATTTGCAGCTCTGCCTTTCCTCGCGTCTCATTCACACGCATGCAGCCTTCACTTGCGATATTTTGTTGCAAACTTCAATCTTTCTTAGCTAGCACACACCATTCTATCAGATTGCTTGCCAACCCACCGGTTGTGTGCGGTTCTCTCTTGCTTTTTCAATTTACAATTCACGAGTCAAGATTAGTACCACAGGCTTGGCCTAGCCTACCCAACTCTGTTGTTCACCCTGGAGGGTTGCTGGCATCCTTAAAACACAAGGCAGTCTTCAATACTGGGATCTAGCTTTCTACACATGTCTTTAGCGGCCTTGTGGAGGCAACAACCTCCTGTAGGGAACTCTTGGCCTTTTCGGCCCGCTGATCTCATCCCTCATCCCTCGTTCTGCTCCAGTAGGTTCACCTTTGCCCCAGAGGTTCTGTTCATACTCACGTTCCACCTTGATCAGAGTGTGTCTCTAGGTTCCACCTTTTATCCGTGTGAGAAGAACTCATTGGAATCAGGTGTATGCACTTGAAGTGAAGTGCCTGACTTTGCCTGACCCGATTAGCAGTGTATGTCCAGTACGATGCATAAGAGTTAGTCTCAGTCGCCATCTTCCTAGGCCCAGTGTTTGTGCAGAAGGGGGGGTAGGGACATCAGATCCTACAAAATAGGAGGGGGTGGATGTACAAAAAGGGGGAATACCGCATCTCACCATCAGCTGTCTCATCCCCACTCCCTGAAGACCCATCACCCAGGTGATCCTCCCACACTGGTCCATCCCCAGGGTCTGGTTCCAAAGACGATGGCTGTGCCCTGGCCACCTGAGAGAGAGATCCCAGGCACTAGCGGGTGAGGCATCCGTTGGTTTCTCACACTCCTTATAACCTGATGATTTAATCTCAACAAGAAGACTTTAAGCCATAAATCCTGGGATTCTTCCTGATCTTACTTTTTGATTAAATTCTCTACTCACCCAAGTGTTTGCCCCAAATTACCTAAAGGCTACTGTATGTAGTGAAGACTTAGTCGAAAAAGCCTTCCTCTGACCCCAATAATATCTCTAACTTTTGCGCTTTCTGCGATTTGCCATTCCTGGGAAAACTACTTGAGGAGATGGTGGTCTCCCAGATTAAACATTTTTCAGAATAAAACATACTCATTGAACAAGAAGAAGCTAGCTTCTGCACCAGTATGTGAACAGAACGTGTCCTTGTCATTGTCTTTGGTGACCTGCCTGAGGTTGCCATTGGAGGAGGGTTGTGGCCTTGATTCTGCTGGTCCTGTTTGCAGCCTTTGACATGGTAGACTTTACAATGCTGCTTGATCTGCTACGTCAACAGGATTTTTGGGGCACTGTGTTGAATTGCCTACAATATTTCTTGAGCGGTCAAGTCCAGAACATTTCCCGGAGACCTTTTGAATCTTTGGGAAACTGCCAAATATGCACGTCACCACATCTGTTCAACCTGTATGTGTTACCGTTGAAAGATCTTACATGGAGATATTGGAATATATTGGCAGAGCCAGCATGGACATGTTTTCTCATACCATTCTCATTACTGGTATTATCTGCAATCCAAACATGAGAACCAGCATGAAAATATTTTTTATACAAAGGAGCATGGCCTCAGTCTCCTTTTATGATAATTAATAGTAATTTTAATAATGCCATGGTATAACAAGGCTCAATTGCATGGCAAATTTACACTGTACTTGACACAGTGTGAATTCCAGCTGCAGTCAGTTAGATTTAGCGCATTACCTATGCATGGATTTCAAATGTGCAGCACATAGCTCTCAACCTTTTGCGTCCCTCGGTCAGGAGAAAACAGACTATTTTATTCCTGGAGGGTTAGAGTCCATTACCTCCACGTCCCTCTTCCTCGTCCCAGAACAGAATGTGAGGTGTCCCACCTCCCCCAGGAACCTTTTTCTATTTCCTATCTACTTTTTGACTCCGCCCCTCCCCAGGGGATCTAAATCCCACGCCTCCAACCCCGTCTCAGTTTTTAAAATGTCCTGCCACTGGCAGGGACTCACCTTCTGATGAATACACCTCTGGAACAGCCGAAGGGGGGGACAATGTCTTCTATCATGTGCGTGTGCCTGCCGGGCCTTCTGCTCCTTGCGTCCTCACTGATTGTTGGCTCCCTGTTGGCACCTGCTGAGCGAGGGGTCCGTGTTGAGCTTCGTTGGAGCCGCATCACTGCTAAACTCCAGGTGTGGATTATCCGGACTGGAACCGATGTCCGGGTGGGCGGGCCTGTGGTGCTCTGTCTGTCTACCAGGTTCCAGCGTGCATAGGGAGAGTGACATACGGAGTGCCTTCTCCTTTTGAGGTTGCCTATAACCGGTTTTCCCATCAGGGGTAAGGAACTGGGGGTGGTTGGGGAATGTTGATTGTGCTCTTGTTTTTTTCCATTTCTGGTAGGAGGGACTTCCAAAAAAAGAAAAGCAACAGATTTAGGAACTCCTGAGCCAATGAGGATTTTGGTTGCCAGAGCCGCTTACGGCTTGGTAGTTGGCTGGCTGTGGTGGGTTTATGTATTTCATGTGCAGGTTGCACAACATCCAGTACAGGTCTGTTTTTGTGTGGTCCATCCTGAGTTTGTGGGGGAGAGAAGGAGAAACATGTGGAGCCCAGCTCCTCCAGATCCTCTTTGCATGAAAAAGGAAAAAGCTGGCTGGGATCCTAGAGGGCCATTCAGGAGGAAAAAGGGGAAGTCTTGTGGCAAGTTTAAGTTCTCCCTCGTCTACCTGGAGTCATCCTCTTCTTCTTCTTACTCTGACTCTTTGGACTTCCTGGGGTCAAGGGACGGAGACTAAAAGCGGAAGTATCTGGACATAGATTCTGTGGCCTCCGTCCTGATCCAGGTGGCTCATTATATGGGCTTTGCGCAACCGGACCCCTTGCCTGTGGATGCTCCTCTAGGAATCCCCCAATTTAAGAATACTCTGAAAGCGGGTTTATCTCTGTTGGCGGAAGTCAAGGTTGAAATCCTTTACATGTGGAGGGATCCTGACAGGGTTGCGGTAGTCCTGATGGGTCGTTCCTCTAGGGCTCCTAAGGGGGCGATCAAGGATGTGACTGACAGAAAGGTGGATGGGACTTGCGAAAGGCATACGTTGGTGCCCATATATCCGTGAGGGCGGCAACATATTCCTCCTGCACTGCTGAGACTGCACTGGGGAGTCTTTGCGCTGTATCAAGGGTGGTGCAGGAGGGTTCGGATCCAGGCCCTCTTCTGCAATCTGTTAAGACTCTGGTGGAATTCCTATCGGATTTGGCTTATGATACGGTCAAAGCCTCTGCCATGGCCATCACTGTGGCTAGGTCCATCTTCATTCACATCAGAAATCTGAGGCTTTGATGATTTGGTTTGAGAGTCATGCCCTGTTTGAAAATGCCCTGGAGGACAAGGTGCACAAGGTGATCCATGCCGACAATCATGCTGGCAAGCTCAGGAAGAACAAGAGCAACAGGCCTCTTTTAGGGGCAGGCCTCCCTCTTTTTGGCCTTCTGCTCATCAGCAAGGGAAAGACAAGTGAAAGACAAGCCTCGTTGGGCACCCCAGAATAGGTGCCTCCTTTCTCCTCAAAAACCTCAGAAGTCCTGACGCGAGGCCAGTTGGAGGTCACTTGCGGCAGTTCTGGAGGATGTGGCTTTGCAAGACACTGGACTCATGGGCCAATCAGACTGTACAGTGGGGCAAGCATATCACATTTGGAACCCTTCCTGCCGCCTTGGGACTCATTCAGACCCCCTGCACAGACACTCGGCCAAGAGGGTCTCAATGCACCAGGCAGCAAAGGACCTCCTCTGGAAAAGGGCTGTCAGACCATTCCCTGCGAGGCAACGGGGGTTGGGCGTCTACTCATTTGTCTTTCTGGTGCCCAAACCAGAGGGGAAGTTCAGGCTGATCATCGAACTGAAGGCCCTGAACCACTTTGGTGTTACCCGCCACTTCAAGATGGAATGCCTTCGGTGTGCAAACAATGTGTTTTGTGATGAGGTGGCAGTCTGCTTTCACTTTTTCCCTAATAAAGGAAGAATTTTATTGAATACACTGTGCCTGGACTGTGCGGTGTGCAAATAGTGTGTTTTGTGGCAAGGTGGCGGCAGGGGTGTTATTGTTTCACCCGAAGGAAATTTGTAGTCTGCTTTGACTTTTTACCTAATCAAGGTGGACTTTCATTAAATACACTGCACCTGTACGCAGCACATCGCAGCGTGCAAACAGTGTGTTTTGTGGCGAAGAGGCGGCAGGAGCGTTATTGTGTAATCCGAAGGAACTTTGCAGTCTGCTTTCACTTTTTAGCTAATCAAGGAGGACTTTCATTAAATACGCTGTGCTTGCCTCTTCTCCTGTTGCAGGCATTATTGTGTAGATGGTTTCGGAGTGTGGGTGTGGAATCCATGCTCATAGCCCTTCCATCTCTCACATGCAGGTTCTATTTTTGTAAAACATACGTGGTCTTGGAGTGTGAATCCGGGAGTCCGGCTCAAGCCCTTCCACTTTTTAACGTTGTTCTCCTATATAGGTGATTTGGGAGTGTGAGCGTGGGATTCCGGCTCAATCGAACATGATAATGCCTGAGGATGAAGACATCAAAGCCCTGGTTATGGATAAACGAAACTTCACCATTACTAATGTTACAAAACGTTCTTCGAGTGAACCCAGAGACCCACTTCGCAACAAAGTACTTGCCTGGCTTTGTGCAAGAATGGGGCCCGGGGTAGTGCGCTCTTCTGATTTGAAACTTTTGCGTAGGATAGAACTGGTCAATTGGTGTGCCCAAGGGAACAGAGACTGCATTCTGGTGGGGTGTGGAGCCTGCACCCTGTCTATATACTTGAGATTGTGCAAATATTTGCCCATGGGCTCCACAAACCTTGGTTTTACAGTTTGACCTTGTCCTATAATCTGTAGTACCAATTTGTCGAGTCTCCACCGTGAATCTCCCTCTATATGGCCTTTTTTGCTAACGGTTTGTTATTGTGTTTTGGATTTTTGTATCATTTGTATGTTATGTCTCTTGTAAGCGCTTTGAGGCCCATGGGCATAAGGCGCTCTATAAGAATTCTTAATAAATAAATAAATAAAATAGCCCTTCCATCCTATGTTTTTGTTCTCCTCTCTTTTTTAGTGTGAATCTACAGAATATTTTACTTTCACTTTTTTTTGCCGTTTTCTCTTATCAAACTCATAACCTCATCATGTCTTTGAATAGCGGGAGCAAAGCTTACCACCATGTGAAAACTACGGAGCGGAAAAACTCTGATGCATCAGAAAGACAAACATATTTCAGATGCAGACATGTTGGTGGCCATAAACTTGTCTCTCCCCAATTCTCCTGGAGGGGCACAAAACATCCAAAATATTGCCCTAGCAGACGCTGTATCTCGCATCATCAAACAACAAACATTCACTGCGATCAACACAGAGAATTTAATAACCTCTTTCTTCCCTCAAAAGGGAACATTTTATCTGAAAATATGCTATTGCCCTTTCTGATACCTCAGGATACCTCACAAACCCCTTGGTGAAAATCCCAGGCATGGGGGACAATATGGGCACTGTGGAGGACATCTTTGTGGACACTCCTCCAGACTATACAACCAACTCCATGTCGGAGACGGACTCCTTTTTTGATTCCCCACTAGCGTCAGTCCAACCAAGACGTCTCTCCACAACAACTCCAGCAACCAACTTCAGATGGAACACTCCTTCCAATCAAAACCTACTTGAGATCAATCAAGTATTATGTATACTTGTCTCTCTTTATGAAGGCCTAAAAATAGAAGTAAAAGCTAACGCTGTGGCCTTGGAATCCTTATTTTTCAAATTTGACAATATACAATTGCATATTCCAGCTAAGGAATTGCTTTTCCAACAGAAACCTTGCCCTTTAACAGCACAGGTTGCACAAAGGTCCAATATGGGCAATTTAAGGTGGAAGAAATGTGGCTACGGGTGCTAGCTTTTTGGATGAATGTTTGAATGTGGCAAATGCTCGGGTGAATGATTATGTCTTTGAAAAAGCTTTTGTGCAATTCCATAGAGACCAGACACATGCCACTCAGATTGCGAGCAAAGAACTCCCTTGTAAAACAACAAACAACACATCCATAGATTCCAACTCTGATGCAGAACCACTCTGCACCGCATCTATGCATTCTCCTATTGTTCCAATTCCAACTGTCTGAATCCAGAGGATTTTGGGCCTGAGATAGTACATCGAGCTATTTTACATCTCGTGCCCTGGATCCGAGAGGCCTCTCTAACTTCCTGTTCAAGAGTTACCCAACTCGATGGGCTCATGTTCTGTCATATTTATTTCAAAACATAGCAAATACTGCTGAGATGGCTCCCTGATCGTCTTCTGCTCTGGTCATACCAATATATAAAATAGGTGGAAAAACATCGCCCCTGAACTATAAACCAATCGTTATACAGGATTCACAGAGTAATTTGCTCTGATACTACTAAATCATCTTGAGTTGTGGATTGCTGATTCTCAGATACTGGGCAAATGGCAGACTGGGGTTAGGCGTCACCTATGAACATCCATAAATGGTGTAATGGTGAACTGCTTACAACAATTTCTACTTGTTTTCCCTTTTCATTAGGAGTGGTAATTTTGTCTGTCAATTGGTCAGGGAGTGGATAGGTTTTCAGTTGTTCCTTCTGGTCGATCCTGCATATGATTTCTATGTTGTCTGTTGGAGTCATTACTTCTTGAGTTAGATGGAGGAATTTCTTGTTGAGTCTGATCAGTTGTCGTCTCATTTATCCCTTGATTGTTTGTTTTTTCTTGCTGCTTGGTGGAGAGTAGCTTAAGTAAAGTTGTGGTAAGTTGTTCTTTTTCTATGCAATCCCATCTCGTTATTTCAAATAATCTTGCTTGCCATTGGGCAGAGGTTTCAGCTTCTTTATTTAGACGACATTGTAGTCTTGTGATGAATGTTTCAATGTGTATTTGTTTCATGTGGATTAGTGCATCTAGAGTTGCCTGGTCAGACATGGGGCCTCATTACGACCCAGGCGTTAAGGGTTAACGCCGTCGTTAACCCTTAACGCCTGATTCTGATTTTAACGGCTGCTTTTAGCAGCCGTTAAAATCCATGGCGCTAACCCGCCATGATGCTAATTACGCTACCGTAATTTACGGTGGCGTAATTAGCGCCTTCCCCACTCCCATTATGCCCTATGGGGCAAAAATGGGAATGGGGAAGGGAAAATGGGAAATGGGGATTTACCGCCCCACTCACCTTGGAATGGGGCGGTAAATCCGCCATCCACCATGGTGTAAACGTAGTTTACACCATGGTGGTAAAATTGGCATACTTAGCGCCTGGGTCGTAATGACCCCCATGGTGTCTTTTAGAGATTCATATAATTTTATGAATGTGATCAAGCTTTGGCTGGTGGCGGCGATCTTGGAGCTCTGGAGTTCTGCCATTGTTGTTGGTATGGGTATATCAATGGCTTCTGTTGCTGGTTCGCATTTGCATCTGTTGCCATCTTGTAATTTGGTTGGGTTAGCGTTCTGGTGGATATCATTGGTGTTTCTCGATTGATGGAATTTGTCAGCGGGGTTAGGTGTTATGGAGGTACTTGTTTTGGGGAACATAGGAAGGAAGTCTTCAGAATTTGTTGTGGACATTCCATCTTGATCTCGTAGGTCTAGCCTAGCGGGTAGAAGATTTCCAAAGATCGTGTCATGTTTTTCTTGGTTTGACATGATTGATTCGATTTTATCAATGTCAAGAGAAAGTCTTGCTAGTCTTCGCTTTTATGATGAAGAGATTCAGAGCGCGATAGAGCATAGTTTTGTTGCCAAATTCTTTTTGCATGGATTGTTTTGATTTTCTGTCATGTTGAAGTTGACTGTTCTTTATGTTTGGATTTTTGGTGAGGGCAGCTTGAGAGAGGGGTTTTGATTTTGGCATCATGAGATTTTTGGTTCAGTTCGTGATGAGGATGTTGCTCCTTTACTTGATCTGGTATGTAATTAATAGGGTGGTTACTTTTTTGCTTTTGCCTCAAGTGGTTGTTTCTTAGTTGATGATTTTTCCAATTCGAATAGAGGTCAGTAGTGTTCCAACGAGTCTGCTTGGTATTCTGGGATTTCGGTATTGGCTAGAGACTTGGGATTCGTGATACTTGGTGGTCGATAGTCTTTTGAAGGTAAGTCTGGTGTGGCGAGGCTTTGGTCTAAGCATTCAAGTTTAATTGGTCCACAGACAAGGCTATCTAGTTTCTGGTTACTAGCATGCTGGGTCTGTTTGTGTGATGACTTCAATGTGGGTTGTTGTGTTCATGCTCTTTCTTCCCACTTAATAAGTGTTGAACAGAAATATTGTAAATTCTCCCTGAAACCTGCGATCGCAGTCTATGAGGGCAGAATTGCGTCTAAGTTACTCGATGGCATTGAAGTATATCCCACCAGTGTGATGAATTGCCTGTCAACTCTTGAGAAAAACGTTAAGACTCCCGAATTCTCTGCCATGAGATGCAGTAAAGTATGATGTCGGGGTGATTGCCCGGGGGCCGTCTGCGGAACTCCGTGGCTGGGGAGGCCCCAACTCCTCCTGCATCCCAAATGGAGTATGAGGCACGCACAAGAGCAAGGAAGCTACAGCTGTTTATTATAGTAACGGCAGGGATTATTCTTAGCCCGTATGCATCCGGGGAGACTCTCTCAGCATTCGTGGGGCAGGCAGGCCCTTTTCACTGTAGTATGATGCGCTACTTGCATCACCTGGGAAAACATGTCCCAAAACCTAACGCCACTTTGGGTTGGCTCCCCGAGTGGTAGGGTCAGTATAGTTACCTATAGGAGAAAGAATTATTGGACAAGGACAGGTCAGGTAGTACACTGGGTTGTCCCTAACAGTTGCTACATCAAATTGGTTACAAGGGGACACTTGGTGATTGGCTAGCTAGAATGGCATCAGTGATGAGCCCCTCGTATTCTGATTGGTTCACCTGCGAGCCCCCAAGCCTGGGACCATTGCTGTTCCCAGCTTGCGGTGTCCCTGGTGCTGCCAACAATCTGCATATGTGATGGATCTCCTAACAGCAATGGAAGGAGGAGTTTGTGCGAAAATCGGGAGCTCGTGTTGCACAACTGCAACTATGTGTTAGTGGTGGACAATGGACAGGTCTGGCTAGTGGCTGCTGTGCATGTCTTTCCCATTGCTGTAGGTGTGCAACTTGTCACTTCGTTGTTGCAAATCGTCTCCCAGACGTGGGATCCCAGTCGACTTTCTGTTTCGCGAGCTTGGCATCTTGTCAGCTCGGCTTGGTCACGTGTGGAGAGACCGTGGCTGGAGCAGAATTATGAGCATTTGATTTGTATTTCGGCTCTGAGGAGTGTTTGCCGTTGGCAGGTGTAACCTTGGTGCAGGGAGCGCGGCATGTGAATGGCAACATTACGGCCTTGGCTGTGGGCTCTCGTTGGGGCTCATTCTGCGTTTCGTCTGAGAGGATTTTCGTCAGCGTGGCTCCTGCCTGGAGACTCTTGCTTTGCGGTCTACCTCGGCCTAGTTTCTGGGTGATGGTACATGATCCATGATATGGGGGTTGTGAGGGGCGACAGAGCGTCACAAGCAGCAGTAGATATATAGGGTGATGTCTTTGCAGGGATAGGTAGCGAGAAAGCATCCGCAAGCATAAATACACAAGCTCTTCAGGTGTCTTGCGTTTCTGCAGTGCTGTAGGAGGCCTATGTGAAAAATAACAACTATGCGTGTCTGTGGGTGTATCGGTCCTCTGTGTCATAGCACTGAGTATGTTCTTCATGTGGTTTGGTGTGTGAGTGACCAGTGTGCATGGCGACACATCTGTTCTTGTCTGTTGGCTATGTAGTCATGGCATCTCTAACGATGATAGCGTTTGTGGCTGTTGTCTAATCGAGTTGGTCCATGAGGCTGACGTCAGCGATTCCCGGACGTTTTAGTGGGCAGGCTTCCCGGGCATGTGGGCTGCGGACACAAGGGACCTGTCTGTCTGGTGATGAAGTGAAGGGGTCGAAGTCCTCTCGCAGGGGGTGCTTGGGTCTTGATGTCCTGGGCCATGGTTTGGATTAGAATGGGGGGAGGGTGTTTTCCCATTTTCCCACTTCAGTCCCCCCTCTGGTCGACTTGTTGACCACAAAATTATCCATTCTCTTATCTCTGCGTACTCTCCATACTTTCGTTATTCCCGCTAGGTGTCCATACTGGTTCACGTGATGTTCAAATGACCAGTACATATATAGGCAGGCATCCACTGCCAGGCTTGCAGTAGACCCACTTTCCAACATAATTATTCGGGTTCCTTGGGTTCTCTACCTTCACTGATGGTGGATGTAAGTCTGCTTCCATTATCTGCTGGCATAATCGTTCTCGTTCCTTTATGATAATGTCTGTGTGTTTGTCATCTTCAGCTGGCATTAGGGCATGCATGCCGATCATTTCCATCATTTCATCAGTAGTGTGCGCTGACCTTGCTTTCCATAACCTCATTCCCAACAGGGCGACCATTCCCAATATTATGCATCCTGCTATAATTTTAAGACCATCTGACAGCCACAATGGCATCAATGACCACAAGTAGGAAAACCTGCTACCATCTTTCTTCACTCCCTTTGCGTCTTCTTCCATCTTGGCGTGCATCTTGGCAAGTTGTGATACTGCCTCAGAAAGCGTGCCATTGTCTGTGACGCTGGCCGCGTGGAATGTGCAACACGAGCTCCCGATTATCACACAAACTCCTCCTTCCACTGCTGTTAGGAGATCCAGCACATATCTTTTCTGGAGTGCCACCATTTGTACTGCCCTCATTTCTTCCTTTATTGCGTTGAATCCATTGACGATAGAGTTGATTGTCATCATTAGTTCCCATCTTGTAATCTGGAGCCATTTCGCATTTGCATATGCCTGCATCCCTGGATGTATTATGGAGGAGAAGAACATTGCTGCTCTGCTGAATAGTCTGTGTTCTGGTGGGATGTCACTAAGAGCCGTTTCTGATCTTCCCCAAAGGTAGTTCCCCATCAGTGGTTCTCCTTGCCTCTTTACTCTTGACAGGCTTGCTGTGTTGTTCCTTTCCCTTCTTCCTCCTATCTTCACTGACCTTTTCTTCCTCTTGTTCTCCTCGTCCATCTTAGGGAAGTTCCCCATGTTGGCATGTTTCTGCGGTACTACCAGGGATGGTACGTTGATGTGTACCATAGTGCATATTCCATTCCAAGATGGTGGCAAGCTGTGGTATGCTTTTCTCCACAGGCCCAATAGTGTTCCATCAAAACTGCTGTACCGGCACCCCCCTCAGCTATCATTATTGTTCTTTTGCAGTTGCTGTTTCTTCCAACATCGACATTCCCATCGTGTTGATAACATAGTGTAGGTGCAGTTAGTGGAAGTATTGTTATTGGTTCTTCGTCCTTCGCTAGCCATGTTACTAGTGCTGCGCTCCTTGTCCATCCGTTGTAGCATTTATTGTTCTCTTCATTTACTGTTAATACTGTTGCATTTGCCAATGTTATCATATTGCTTCCCACAACCCCATCTATCCATCCTTCTTTTGTGTATACCAATCTGTATATTAATATCAGTGGTCTTTCCCAGCACCCTGGTATACCAGGAACTTCTCGTGCGTGCCATTCACATGGTAAGTAGTTCAATGTTACTTCCTTTGTTTCTCCTTTATCAGGTCCATCCGTCACATATTGGAGTCCTTGTGTATGCTGCCAGTAGTTGTCGTACATGGGTAGTGTTTTTATGAAGTTATTTTCATACGGGTATGTGTCCCTTGATTTCCATCTCAGCGTTGCTAGTCTCCCTTGAAATCGTCCTCTTGTTTGGAACAGGGCCAAGTATAGCAGTCACTCCACTGATGTTGCAGGTACCTCAGTCGCTACAAATGTTCTGTATGCGCTCATGGCGTATGGGATCAACAAGCACACATAGTAGTTGTCCTTAGTTGTCCCCTTACCAATTTTGGACATGTGCTGGAACCACATGTTATTTGAGAGGTGTGCAGACTCTGTAAGGTATGTATCTACCCCGTTGTTATCAATAGAAGCACTACATTTATCCCCCTTCCTGTTCCCTCTTGGGGTATGTGTACCACCTGACACCGTACCTGTTGCAGCTGTGGTGGGGGTCTGTTAGTAGAGGGGGATGCCATAACATAGGAAGCATAGTGTGCCTGCCAGACAGTGGCAGCAAGTAGACCAGTGACCAGTGATGAAAAGTATGGCTATCATCTTTATTACAATTGCTAATAACACTAGCATGGTTCTCTTACCTTTGCTGCAGTCCTGCAGCTTCTTTACTTTTTATTATGTAGATGCCCGCCTGAAATATTTTTTCAAGTTCTCCCTATCATATAATTGTTCAGAGCCCAGGCGAAAAGCTGTTCCCACGCTTTCCTTAGCGTCCTATCCCTTAAAGCTGGTAAGTGCTCATTAATATGGGGGAAGGATTGCTCTATTATCAAAATGAACGTGTTGTAGTACACACATAATCTTCTTTTCTTTAAGTATTTTGGTCTTTTTATAATGTGCACAAATTGGTGTGACAATGCTTCTGGGGTGTTGTCATCTGTGGGCAGCATTTACCTCTGGGCACTGACGTATGCATTAGTAACTTAAATGTACTTCTTTCTATATATAACAGTACTGTGCGGTACATGCATGTGCAAGACAAAAGGAGAAAAGAACATGTACGTGTCTACATAGTGTGGTGTAAATTTGCGTATTATTGGACAATTTCTTTATTAGGGATTGGCTGGGGTGGTGTTTGCTTTAGTCTGTGATCTTGTGACCATGGGGTGGGGTATGGGTGATTGTTCACTTATGTCTTTAGGGGGGTTTGGTGTCTTTGCTGTGTCGCTGTTGTCGTTGGTTGTCGTTGCTGATGCGTTGGCCCTTCCATCGATGCAAGGGGGGGTCTGTGCTTTGTAGGGCTTGATATCATGCTGGAGGGACCAGGCGTTCTTGTCCCTCCACTTTACAGCTCTAGGAGCTGTTTTTTCCACCTGGTGGGGCCCAGAGAACCAGGTGCCGTTCCACCGGCGGTTAAAGTTCCTCAAAAGAACGTCCCCCTCTTTTACTGTCCACTGTGCAGCTTGTTCCTGTTCTTCATTTACTTTTTCTTCTTGTCGGGTGTTCTTCGACCCTCCCTGCGTTCGTTCAATCTCTTGAGAGATAAAGGCGACACTAGTAACCAAGTAAGAGACTTATTCGTACATTTCTTCACCAAAAACATGTTGCGAGGCATGGCAATCTGTTATAGCTCTTGATGGTGGTATGAGTGAAAGGTGCATTTGGTGTCCGGTCACCACCTGGTGGGGTGTGAGGTGGTGGTCTGACCCTGGACTATTCCTTAATTCAAACAGAGCCAAGGGGAGGCAGTAAAGCCAACTCTTTTTGATTGTTTGCTGAATCTTTGCTATCTCTTCTTTTAGGAGGCCATTGAGGTGTTCACAGACGCCGTTTGCTTGAGGGTAGTATGTGCATGCAAACTTATGCTCTATACCAAGGAGGGCAGTTACGTGTTGGAACATTTCATTGGCAAAGTGTGGGCCGTTGTCAGACCGCAACACTTCGCTTACCCCGCACCTCAGGAACACCTCCCTTACCAGGAACTTCGCTGCTCTGAAGGCGTCTGCATAGGAGCATGGACTGGCTTTGATCCACCTTGAAAATGGGCATACTACTACAATCATGTATCTGTATCCTTGACATACATTGATCATGTCAAAGTAGTCAATATGTAGGTGCAGGAAGGGCCCTTCTGGCGGGTTATAGCACCTTTGATCTCTTGCAGCGTGTGACCGGCCGTAAATTGTTGACAAATGAGACAATTGCTAGTAAAGTTTGCAATGTGTGAATTTAGCTCGGGACAGAACCACGCCTCTTTTATTCGTGCTGCAATCACCTCTTTTCCTGTGTGTGCGGGGTGGTGTAGTTGTGCCAAAGCTGTTTTCAATAAGGCTAGGGCATCACTATTTTGCCTGTATTACTCTGTCGCCATAATGCGTCTGTGGGAGACATGGTGCATCCTCTTTTCACCCATAGTTCTTTTTCTGCAATAGGTGCTGCTGCCTGTAGTTCCATTATTTGAGTTTCAGGGATGTGTGTGTACCCAACCTTCATCAACATCTGTCTTGCCCCCGCCCCCCCTTATCTTTTTGTTTTTCTGGGAGAGTCCAAATCGCACCAAAATACGCAGCATATTTAGCATGTGCGTCTGCTGTTTCGTTGCCCGTTGAAATTGGATCATCCCCGTTTGTGGGCCTGACATTTTACCAGGGCTATTTTTCTAGGGTCTTCAATTACTTCAATTAGTTCAGTAAGTAGTAGAGCATGCTGCACTGGTGTGCCGTCTGCTCTTTTGAACCCTCTTCGCTGCCATTTAATTAACCCTGAGTCCACTGTTGATGTGACGTATGCACTGTCAGAATATATTGTTACCCTTTTGTCATAACTTTCCTTTAGTGCCAAAATCAGGGCCACTAGCTCTGCTGCTTGTGCAGAATAGTGTTGTGGTAACTGTACGCGCTTTACTGGAATGTACGTCCAGTTGTCCCTCAGTCGTACCACTGCTGCACCTGTTCTTCTTATCACATCACTCTGATCAATTGTTGAGGACCCATCAATGTACATAACCTCTCCCCTCTCTAGGGCATTTTCCCAAACTTTCCTTGTGCTTGAGTATATTTCAATGGCCTGTGTGCAATCATGGGCGTAGGTGGCATCTTCTACTACCTCTGCTATAAATCTTGCTGGATTCACATTACTGCACCTCACAATTTTCAATTCTGGTCTGGATAAAATTATTTCATAGCCTGTTGCCCTCTGAGTGGTCAATGTGGATTTGGGTTTATTCAATATTGCAAAGAGAGCGTGTTCCACGTACAGTGTGGTGGGGCACCCCATTGTTATTGATGGTGATTTTTCTAGCGCAAATGCTGCTGCTAGGCTCCGTTCGCATGGGAAGTGACCCATCATTACAGGATCTAGATGGGCACTGTAAAATGCTACTGGTTTGTTTCCCATGCTAGTTTTCTGTGTCAGGACCGCTTTCATTACTGCTGAGCCACAATGTGAAAATATGTAGAATGGCTCTTCATTGTTTGGGGTTGCTAGTACTGGTGCAGTGGAGATGGCATGTTTTAGTTCACTGAAAGCCTTTGTCATTTCCTTTGTCCTTCTCAACTTCTTTTCCCCCCCTGTGCTTCTTTGAGGGCCTCAAGCAGTGGTCCTGTGTATGTGCTGTAGTCGAAAACCCATGCCCTGCAGTAGTTGCATAGACCCAAAAACTGCTGCAATTCTCTCACTGTCTGTGGCTGCGGTGTGTTTGTTATGGCTTGCGCTCTTTGTGGTGCAATGTTCCTCCCATTTTCTGAAATCAGTTGGCCTATGTACAGTAGCTGTTCTTGGCAGTATTGCAATTACTCCTTATCTACTTTGTACCCTTTCTCAGCTAGTACTGTGAGCATCGTTCCAGAGTCTTTTCTGCACTTTTCCTCTGTGGTTCTGCAGATGATGATGTCATCTACACATTGCAGCACCGTACTTTCCATTTCAATGTTACTCAAATCCATTTGTATTACTCTGTTAAAGATGGATGGTGATTCGCAGTACCCCTGTGGTAGCCTCGTATGTTTCCATTTTGTCTTGCGGTATGTGAAGCTTGTCAGGTCTTGTGAGTCAGGATGTAGGGTTATCGAGAAGAATGCGTTTTTCAGGTCAATCACGGTGAACCGTGATGCTTCTGCTGGTATCCCACATAGTATAGTGGCTGGGTTAGCTGCTATAGGGTATTCTGCTTCTACAATGTGGTTGAGGGGTCTTAGATCTTGGATGAAGCGCCAGGACCCGCCCTTTGCTTTGCGCACAGGGTACACAGCAGTGTTGCATGGGGACTCTGATGGTACTAGTATACCTCTGTCTATTAATGCTGTTACTGTTTCATATATCCCCTCATCTGCTTCCTTTGATAGTGGGTATTGCTTTACTCTTGGCAGCATTGCTCCTTTTTTTCAATTTTATTTTTACTCCTCAAATGCTTTTTATGCATCCTATGTCGTATGCACTGGTGGTACTGCTACTAGGTCATCCTCGTAAAATGGCAGTGCTGTAGTGGCAGGTGCCTCAAGTGCCATTGCCTCTTTTGTGCTACTTCTTTGTATGTCACTCTCAACCAAATGTTAACGCTCATTTCAAACACCATCTCCCCCTCTCCGTTATCGTCAGAGAACAGCTCCTCATCTGATACCTGTGTTGGTCGGCATCCCTCAGCTAGTGCTATTACTGCTCGCCATGCTCTCCCTTCCATGTCCCGGTCATGCACTGCAACGTAGTCTGCTGTTGCCACAATACTCTCAATGCTCACTGGCAACATGGCCCCTTCCTTTTCACTGGCTGGTGTTTCGGGTCTAAAAAGGTAAGCTGTTGGTCTCCTTCAAATTTTCCCTTCAATTGCTGGTAGCCATGCTATTGCCATGTCTGTTCCATATTGGAATATGTCTCCATCTACTAGTTCTGCCCTGGCCACTGTTTTGCCACAATAAGTCTGCAGTATTTGTCGTGCTGTAAGCATGTTAATGCCAGGTGTAGAGCAAATTATCCCCTTCTCAGTAAAGGAAATGGTCATATTCAGTCTGCTCATTATGTCTCTCCCTAGTATGTTTACTGGTGATTGAGTTGAATACAGCAGTGGGAGAGACATATCGTGATCTCCTATAGATAAGGAGATCTTATCAGTGAAGGGAACCAACCCTCTAGCCCCAGAGAATCCTTTAGTGTTCATAGCCTCGCCTGACGAGTTCACCTTTCCCTCCCTTATGCAAGAACTAGTTGCTCCTGTGTCAACTAGGAAGGACATTTCTTTGTCACCTATCGCCACCTGTATGCGTGGTTCCTCCGCAGGGTTAGGTGTTACTGATAGGATGGGACACATCAAGGACACCTCTGGGCTTTCCTATTGTGGGTAGAGTGACTGTCTACTCCCTGTGTAAGGGTTGTGACCCAATATTTTCACCCTCCCCAACTGTGTGTGTTTTACAGGTGTGTCAGTCAATGATATTGCATTGTCCTGTATTTGTGTGAGCTGCTGCGCTGTCTGGACCTTTTGTTGTTGTGTTGCAATCACCAGCTGTTGTGGTTGGTGTTGTGTCTGTTGCTGTGGTGGTGTGTATGTTTGTATTTGTATCTGTGGTTGCTGTTGTATTTTCTGTGCCTGTTGTTGTGGTTGTTGTTGTATCTGTGGTTGTTGTATGTACCCCTGAAGTTGCGGCTGGGGCTGTTGCAGTGTTGCTTGTGGTTGTAGTAGTGGTTGCTGTGGTTCCTGCTGTTGTTGGTAACAATGCTGTTCCCCAATAGGCCCTTCCTGTCCTTGCTCTCCCCAACCTGCTTGGCTAGCTAGAATGGTGTCAGTGATGAGTCCCTCGTATTCTGATTGGTTCACCCGCGAGCCCCCAAGCCAGGGACCATCGCTGTTCCCAGCTTGCGCTGTACCTGGTGTTGGCAACAATGTGCAACTATGTGTTAGTGGTAGACAATGGACAGGTCTGGCTAGTGGCTGCTGTGCATGTCTTTCCCATCGCTGTAGGTGAACTTGTCACTTCGTTGTTGCAAATCGTGTCCCGGACGTGGGATCCCGGCGACTTTCTGTCTCGCATGCTTGGCATCTTGTTAGCTCGGCTTGGTCACGTGTGGAGAGACTGTGGCTGGAGCAGAATTATAAGCATTTGATTTGTATTTCGGCTCTGAGGAGCATTCAGCGTTGGCAGGTGTAACCTTGGCGCTGGGAGCGCGGCATGTGAATTGCAACATTGCGGCCTTGGCTGTGGGCTCTCGTTGCGGCTCTTTCTGCGTGATCAGCGCTTTGCATTTTCGTCTAAGAGGATTTTCGTCTGAGCGGCTCCTGCCTGGAGACTCTTGATTTGCGGCCTACCTTGGCCTAGTTTCTGGGTGATGGTACATAATCCATAATATGGGGTTTGTGAGGGGCGACAGAGCGTCACAAGCAGCAGTAGATATATAGGGTGACATCTTTGCAGGGATAGGTAGCGAGAAAGCATTTGCAAGCATATGACACAAGATCTTCAGGCGTCTTGTGTTTCTGCGCTGCTGTAGGAGGCCTATGTTAAAAATACCAACGATGCATGTCTGTAGGTGTATCAGTCTTCCGTGTCATAGCACTGAGTATGTTCTTCCTGTGGGTTGGTGTGTGATTGACCAGTGTGCATGGTGGCACGTGTGTTCTTGTCTGTTGGCTATGTCGTCATGGCATCTATAACGATGAATGTGTTTGTGGCTGTTGTCTAATCGAGTTGGTCCATGATGCTGATGTCGGCGGTTCCCAGATGTGGTAGTAGGCAGGTTCCCCGGGCGTGTGGGCCGTGGACACAGGCGACCTGTCCGTCTGGTGATGAAGTGAAGGGGTCAAACTCCTCTCACGGGGGGTGCTTGGGTCTTGATGTCCTGGGCCATGGTTTGGGTGAGAATGGGGGGAGGGTGTTTTCCCATTTTCCCACTTTAATGAATTTGGCATTGTTTCATTGCAAGCAAGAAATGGAGAATGTTATCACTATTTTGAAAGGTTTTATGTCCAATTGAGGGATCCTTGTTTGCAGATCTAAACAAAACCCTACAGGATTGGTTGTGCCTGGATTTGCACCATGTCGTAAAGATGCACTGCTTATTTACAGGCCATCAATTTACTGGATCAAAACCATGGATTCTATGCCTTCTTACTCTTCATTGACTTATATGTGCACTGATTATAAGCGGTAGGGCATCTTAGCACCTTTTTTAAGCATCTATCCAGACAAATAAACAAGGGACATTTTTTTGCGATTTTGATGGAGCTTGCTGCTCACTAAACAAACTCTTGCCAGATATGGCAACATATCCCCCCAACAGGATATTTGTGGATTTTGTAATACGGCAGATTCAAGTGAATCTCTCAGGCACTGGGTAACTGAATGTTTATCAATGGGGGAGTGCTCGATTGCTCTGGTTTAAGAGATTTTTGCATACAAGTTCCACTATTGACAGACCAATTCTGGCAATTCTGTTTGGCGGAGAGGACCACCTCAATTGCAATTGCTGTATTTGGTTTCATAAAATCTCTGAACCTACACAACAATACTGGATAATGATCCCCATGATGATGAATTTCTATGAATTTCCATGATGAATTGTGAGGATTAATTTAATAATGGTCCTTTTGAAGATGAACTTATGATGAACTTTTTTGATGAGTTTAGATGTGGAATTTTTGATAATGAGTTTCAACTACGAATTTGATAATGAACTCCTGATTTGATTTGTATGAATGATTTTATAAGATGCCAACTTACTAACTTACTCAATTTAATATTTGTTTTAAGACTTCTCGATAGTATATCATCTGTATTCACATGCATTTTTACTCTTGATCTTATATGAACTGCATATTTCATGTATTAGGACTAGGTTGTACATGGCACCACATGTCAAAGTTTCAGTGCAGGGATGACACAACGGATGTTATGGGGTACATTAGCCCACCCTACTGGGCGGTTCTGTGAATTACGCATTGAATATGCTGACATGGGTAAGCGTTGCAATAGCTCCAGCCATCTCATAGTCATGGTTTGCTCTTTCCCAAGGTGGGTGGAAGCAGGGCCTTGTGCACATCCAGATGTAAAATGTGCTGCTAGATTTTTGGTACGCAACGTTTTCCTTCTATCGGGTGTGTGTGAGGTTCTAATGTCAGACAACGGTACACATTTTTTAATGCACTGTTTCAGCATGTTACAGCACTACTTGGCATTAAGCACTGGATGTGTTCAATTTACCACCCACAGGCTAACAGTGTTGTGGAGAGGATCAATGTAAAAGTAAATTGTCCAAACTGTGTACCACATTGAAGAAGAACTGGATGCACTGTTTTCCCCGGCCCTCTTTAGTTTACGCACACAGTCCAGCAAAGATAACCATTTGTTACCTCACCAGGTGGTCACTGGTCAGATAAAGCACACCCCCAAATCTCCTGTGAGAAGAGCGAGTTCAAAGATTATTTGACCACACTAATGCAGGCAATTAAATCTGTCTCCTGACAGATTGCACCTCCCAGAATTGAGACAGCAGACACACCGGACGTAACAACCACAACAGAGACTGTTCCTGAGTGCATGACCATGCAACCACTGTTGCCTGGTGACTTTGTGTTCATTCGGAATTTTGGGCGTAGGTGGAACAACCCTCCATAAGCCCTAGGAGGTGGTGCTTTGCATTCCCCTTGTTGTGAAGGTAAAGGGCTTGCGAAATTGGTTTCACCTCTCCGACATCCGCAGGGCACCTCCAGATAGCACTTCAGCACTTTAGTTATCTTAAAGGAGGGGCAGTAGTACCTGTGCCCTATCTACCTCATCGGCCTGTGTTGGCACAGGAAAGTGTTTGGTGTCACACTTCTCTAAAGGGCCGAGGCTCAGCTGCTAGCTCCATATTTTTCTTTTTTCGGGAGCTCTCTTTCTTTCTCTCTCTCTCACACTTTCTCTCTTTCTTTTTATCTCTTTCTCTCTCTGTATCTCTCTCTCTCTCTTTCCTTCTGTCTCTCTCTTTCTCTCGCTCACTCTCTCTCTGTAAAAGTACATCTTGTACATCTCTCCGAAGTGTAGATACACAAATAACAATATATGGGCCTATGCCTATTACCGTAGAATGACCGTTACTACAGGTTTATGTATGATATTGATGCTATTGTTGGTGCTTCTTTGGGTGTGAAATGGGACTGAATACTTAAACGGGACAGTACATATACATGTTAATAATATTAGTGGATTTACATATATCAGTAGCAAAATTAATGTTAATAACAATGGAAATGCATATAAAAGTAGCAATAATGTTCATACAGGTATTAGTGATTATTATAGCAGGAATAACATGACAGAGAGCGTGCGTGCACAATTGGCAATGAGGATAATGGTAAAAAGTTTGTTTCCAGCACTTTCGAGGACTGTTTAATAATTCAAAACAATATGATAATATTTTCGATAGCACTGTTAAAGCTGGCACCCCTGAGAGAGTGTATAGAATAATGAAAATGGGAGCACAAAAGAAGTATGATATATATCAAGGGCTGGGTTTGGATGCAGTTGAGGATATATGCCATCCAGAGTTTACCAACAGCAGGTATACTGACATGAGTGGCATGGGAAGAAACGTTGTGAATGGAAGCTGATATGTGTGTTCACTCATTCCACATGTGTCAGGGGCTCTCAAGGTGTTAGTACCACAAGCAGTCCTAATTATAGAGGCACAATGCCTAGTTCATCTTGCGCTATGCAGAATAAAAGGAACGTTCCATGCACACAGTGTGCAACTGCAAAAGATGGGCCATGATCTTGTGAAGTGCAACAACAATCCAAAGAAAATCAAGTGTGTGGAGCTACCCTATCTGATGGTGAAGGGACGGACACATGTCAACAACAAATTGCAGGACACCACACTACTTTGCCTGGTAGAAGGACTGGTAACATATGGCAAGGAACCGATAGTGTGAGTGGACAAGTTCTGTGCACAAATATGGACAAATCCTATCACAAAGCTGAAAGGGATTACAGCTATGGAAAAGCAGGTGCGAGTGCACAGGGAAGAAGTATATGGAATTTTGTTTCTGCAGTAAGAGTGCAGTCTTTTTCGGCTCAAAGGAATGTTGCAATAAGATTCTCCTGATTCCAGACATGAAGAAGGGAACGGCAACTTTGATGAATTACTACTGGGTCTTTGGCCAACAAGCTTGCTTGCACTTCCCACCATCGTAGAGGGGCTTCTGTTCGCTACACACTGCACTCAGTGCTACTAGTAATCCCAGAAGAACACCTGAAGGAGGAGCACTGCCTGCCGAGGAACCAACTGGCCCCCTGAATTCAAAAAAGAAAAAGAGAACCCGTTGTCCACACAAGAACTCTGCACGTGCCAGGGAAAGGAAAGTTCCAACAACTAAAGCGGAAGAAAACTTCGAATTACATATCAAAAGACTCCTATGCATTGCTTGCTGAAATACAAGAGGAGTTCAGCTCAGCAGAATGCTTTTTCACATCTCTACTGTTGCCTGGAGTGCAGGCCACAGAAAAATGCCAAATGGCTGCAAATTGTGCATTGGGTACTGGTACAGCTCACGAATGACATGGAGAACCGGTTCATCGTGATCAAGGTTGAGTTGCATGCATTAAGACTTATGACGAGGCAAAACCGCAATGTGCTAGATATGTTAACAGCAATGGAAGGCAGGGTTTGCAAAATGTTTGGCAATTCCTGTTGCACATTTGTGCCTTCAGAAGATGCAGAGAACACATTGTTATGCCACATTGTTGCAGCCGTCCATGACCTGGGTGTTCGCATGAAGAAGGAGGGAGGAGTGCAGGAGAGTGACTGGTGAACCTTGGCATTTGACTGGGCTCAGTCTTGGCTTGAAGCGATCAAGAAGATGCTGATGCCCATTATTAATTGGTTCACCCTAGTTATCTTCTGCACCTGCCAAATGGGTCTTCGATGTTGTGCCAATGCGGCGCCCAATAGCCCAAGAATGAAGGCATTAATTGGGGTTTCAAAAGCACCTTGAAAGACAAAAGATATTTAAGTACAGAATGATATCCCACAAAGTGGCCCTAAGTATGAAATGCTCCCCATCCCATATGGAAATGAAGCTGACCACCTATACCACACTATCATTACTCCACCCCTGGATTTAGAGACTACACAGAGATTTGGGTGGACCTAGCTGTGGATGAAGGATTAATCTATATGACTTGCTCACCTGAGGAATATGCACATAGGGGGAGAGGGTTTTCAGTCAGTATGCAGGGCTTGGATGCCAATAAAGGGAACACAGCCATACTTGGAAGTAGAGGGGAGACAGCAGGAACAAAGGGGTATTAAGGAGTTTGTTACTGTAGAAGTAACGAAAGGGCAGAATGTTGGGAAGGGGGCGTCCCCATCCCACGTCCCTAAGTGCTTTAGAGTAAGATGATCTGCATTCAAAGCACTAAAATGGGCCTGGGATGAGGGGGGACGGTAGGAGGACCGCACCCTAATATAATCAACTCACATAGTGTAGTCCAAGACACGAACAAGACTGCCATTTTGTGTTGATGTTAGTGCATTTTGCGTAGATGTTAGTAATCATAATTAGGAGACAAGGCCTGCACAGAAAATGCAGCATTTCATGCACTAGACTAGTGACCTTCAAGCTCTTTTGGCCTGGGCCCTCTGAACGAAATTTGGGCAGGCTGGGCCCCCCCAAAAATGCCAAATGGAAAGTATGTATTGCGCACTGTCACCTGCTCCCATCACAGTCGCTGGGCTCCCTCATCCCACTCCTACCCAGTCCCTGGGCTCTCCCCACTCCATCATACACCCTGGGCTCTCGCCACCCTGCTCCCACCACTATCCCATGGTTCCCGCCCATCCTGCTTGCACCAAAGTCCCTGGCTCCCCCATCCCATTCCCAACAAAGTCTGAGGGCTAGTGGCGGCTGGTGAATTTTTTAAGTGGATGGGCATAACTATTTCCCCCAAAAATGCCATTGCGACGGAGCCCAAGGGAGCCCAAACCAATCAATGGAGGTTCGGGGGGTTTCCCCCTGTGAATTTTTTTTAAAATAATGGGTTCAAATGTTGCATTGTAGAGCATACTTTAAAAAAATGGTTAAATAGCCAAACAGTTTGCAATTGGTGCTGGGGGGCCAGGGGCAGGCATGACATTTTTTACTGGACATCTATGGTAGATGTCCAGTACAAAGATACAATCCATGTGCCCTGGGGACCCACTGGGGCTAACACAATCAACGTGATTATGTGTGTGTATGCAAAGCACTGGGGTGCCAAGGGGGAGAGCATGGTATTTTTGACTGAACATCTATGATAGAAATCCAGTAAAAAAAATACAATCCCTGTCCCCTGGCCTCCACAGCACCTCAGAAGGAGAGCTGATTTTGGCAAGTGGGTAGGGGGATTGTGCAACAAAGGCATTTAGCCATTTTTAAAATGCCTTTGTTGTACAACCCTCCTTCCCCCCTCTATCCACCACTTGCCAATATCAGTTCAACGGACCAAAACAAACAAACACACACACATTCATACTGTTGTATATATGGGTTTACTGTGCTAGAGGAATGCCAATTGTTGCTATGGGGATGATGAGCATTCATTATGTGGAGTCATTGGGCTCCGCACGATTGAGGTCACAATGCACTGCTATGGAACTTAGGATTTGTTATGTATTGTATTTCGGCAGTTGGAGATCTGATGCTGTCCTGGTTGGGGGTCTCAACTATATGTCTGATGCGTCCTGATGCGCCTGGGCCCTGTTGATATGGGTAGGGGACGAGGAAGGTTTATTATTGTCTTAATAGATATGTTTTCAAGGTGGACATACTTTAAAATATTGAGGGATGTGACAAGTCAATCTATTGCAGAGTTTTTAGAGAGTGTTTTTGAGAGGGACGGATTTCAAGGACCCTTCTCACAGACAATGGTCCACAATTCACAGGTAAGTTGTTCCAAGAATATCTTTTCAAATGTGGAATTCGGCACAAGAAGACTGCATTATATTATCCACAAGGGAAGGGAATGGTTGAGAGAATGAATCGTTGTATAATGTATGGTATTCGAGGAGCGAGTGAATGTGGTAGCAATCGTGAAATAGCAGTCAAAGAGCATTGTATGCTTTACGGATGGCCCCCAATGCCGAAACGAGAGTAAGTCCTTTTGAACTGATGAGAGGGCGAAGAGGGAACACTGTTTTTTCACTGGCATGGTTGGGAAGAGTGAGGGAAACTAATGAGGTTGTAGAGGAAGTAAAAAAAAGAATGGAAGAACGAAAGGGTAAATGGGTTGAGAGGATGAATGAGAAGACCCCAAAGAGGAAGGCAACAATTGTTGAGGTGGGTGATTGGATCAGAATACGGAAACCCATAATAAACAGGAAAGGGGATCTGTTGTATTCGGATCCTGTTAAGGCTGTCCAAGTGTTCAAATGGGCAGTTAGGACAGAAAGCGGCCACATTTGGAAGGGGAATGCCAAGTGTTGCTATGTGGATGATGAGCATTCATTATGTGGAGTCATTGGGCTCCGCACGATTGAGGTCACAATGCACTGCTATGGAACTTAGGATTTGTTATGTATTGTATTTCGGCAGTTGGAGATCTGATGCTGTCCTGGTTGGGGGTCTCAACTATATGTCTGATGCGTGTCCTAATAAATCTGCTTTTATCCTCACCTGGTGTTCCTTGCCTCTCTACACATACAGCAGTCACTCTATCATTCACACGAGCATCCATCACCATACACTCACTCATAACACAAGCATACACGCATCCATACACATGTTAAATAAATAGTGTTTCCCTTTGACAGTTCAGCCAGCCCAGGAGCACTCGCTCAGCTGGAAAAAGCAGCTGAGTGAGTGCTCACTGTTTCACTGGGTTGGCTCCATAGCTCCTCCATAATGGGTGAGGGGAACACTGGGTGGGCGCCCCCTCACCATTATGGATGAGCCACCAGGCTCGGACTGGCCTATATGGAAATAGGGCAATGCCTGTACCAAAAATGCAAACTGCTAGTGTGGGCCTGTCAAAATGGGACACCTATCTGGCCAATGTGGGCCAGTTTGATGAGTTACTTCACTATGCAGTTAGTAATTTTGACCATTGTTGCTGAATAAATATTCTTTAAATATTACAATTTACTTACATTTTAACACAAAGCACCCCCTTGGGTACTATTGAAACAGTCTGTGACTAAAGGAATGAATATCCATTTACAACTACGGGCCTCTTTTTCATTGGTACCTGAGACAATTTCATGCTTCAGCCCGACCATGTGGACCGCTCCTACCCATTTCTCGCAACCTAAAAAAAGAAAAAAGAAAATATTTTATTTTTTATTTTTTTACATTTCATGCTGGGCTCTCACGGCCCCCCCAGGGATGAACCTGCATCCTCCTGCAGGGGCACGCCTCACTGTATGAATACCGATGCACTAGACCCTAATTGCGAGATGAGCAACATTTCCAGCCATGCCCAAACTCCCATGAGGACAATCCACACCCCAACTGCTATACGTTTCAATCATTGTTCTAACAGTGTTGCAAAAATGTTTCTCTATCCATAAAGGAATGTGCCCCACTAGGCTGCGTTCATAGACTGCCACCTGGTGTGCATGTTATCTCGCACTGGCCAAAATCTGACCTGGCCCACCCCCACGTGACCACGAGTTATAGGCCATATAACTGACTAAGTCCCAAGATCTTTGAATTCCATGTTTGAAGAAGAAGATGATATCCGCAGCACCCACGTGATGGAAGACAGACAGACTGAGCTGGAACTAATGACCTGGCATCCCTTATGGAGCAGCCGGGCCCTGTATAGGTGCACACCAACCAGCCATGCCGGTTTTCACTGCATAGTATTGCGCCATGATGATGATGTGTCTCCTCTTGAACCTCTGATTGTACCCTTTTTTGGCAGAATGTTCTTAGCAGCAGAGTTCTTTGCTGTTGCTCTCCTCTTTGTGTGATATTAAAACATGTTATCCTTACAAGATCGACTTGAGCCTTTCTTCCCTAACAGGTTGTATTCTTTCTGGTGTGAGCATTCAGGGGTGTGCCTTCAGTTTCTTGCCACCAGTTCCCTGTCCCGGAGGTTCTGCAATGCTTGCAGGACAGGTTTGACATAGGGTTGCCGGTTTCCACTTTAAGGGCTCAGTGGGTGGTCATTGGAGATTTTTGTGGCTCCTCTGGATTTTCCCCAGCTGATTCCTGCTGAAAGGTTTCTCCCTGCAACACCCTCTTCTGGTCTCGTGGTTGCCCCCATGGGATCTTCTCCTTGTCTTGAAAGTGCTGCATTCTGCTCCCTTTGAGCCTCTTCGGGGGTATCCCTGACAATTCTGTCCATTAAGACTGCCTACCTGGTGGTGATTACTTCAGCCACGAGATTGGGGCAGATGTGTGCTCTTAACTGCAGGCCCCCATATTTGCTGGTTCAAGAGCATGCCTTATTTCTCTGGGGTGACCCCACTCCTTCCTTCTCAAAGTTGTGTCAAAGTTTCATATGTCTCAAGAGGTATTTCTTCCTGCCTTCTTTCCAGATCGTGTCTCTCCGAAAAAGTGGCTGGGATCACGTTAGAACATTCATCTGGAAACTGTGACATCAGCAGGCCAAATCCGAGCGTGATGACCTCACTTGGTTCATATACTTATACGCAGCGAGAATATAGCCTTCTTTTCTATTACCACAGTGCTGGCAGACGATAAACCTGGTTTGGAGTTCTAATGTTCTCCTTCAATGGTAAGAGCCGCTCCAAAACCTTCTTACTAGATACAGCTCTGATTTAATTTCTGGTACTAAGAACTCTTTGCAAATACTCTGTTCTAACATTTCTTTATGGATAATGTTGATGTGATGACGCCCCCATTTCTATATGTGTAGCTGACCTGGGGAAGGGACCTTTGCAATTTCCTGAAATTGTGGCTAAAAGCAGTAGCATAGAATAAAAGGTGCACTGCAAGAAGTACATGGTGAGGTATGTTTTTTAATAATTAATGCACACTCACAAGCTATATGTTAAGTTGGGATCGGAAATGGAGTAGAGAGTGATTGGCCATTTCTATCTTTTGTTAAATAAACATCTGTCTGACTGGTTCTTCACTTACTCATCTTTGAAGTATATGTATAGATGAAAGTTTCCATCAGGATGATTCTGAGCATCTGGATACTTACAAAGCTTCCTAATTTTGGTGAGTTTGTAGTTTCCTTTTTTGAGTACCTGTTAAACTAAAACAGCATAGATGATACTCACATATTATTTTTTTTTCGTATTCATCAGGGCAGCTTGGTCTTGAAGAAGGCGGTACATCTGGTCGACCAAAACGCATCTTTAAGCGTCGACCCTGGAGATTCCTCTGCAAGGATTGATAGCAATCTTGTATTTTAGTAGTACTCATGATTTTTTCATAGTTCACTGTGTATTTACAATTTCATTTTTGTGTTATTTATAGGTTTTGCTTTCAGTGTGTATTGTGTCCCTATGGGCCTTATTATAAGTTTGCTGGTCCGGAAACAATGGTACCGGTAAGCTTCCCGGTACCGTTGGTTCTGGACCGGCAAAGTACGAGCCTGCGAACGGGTGCCGTTCTGCCCGCCACATCTGACCTGGTGGGCGGAACAGCACCCGCTCACAGGACTTGAAGGATGCACCAGCACCATTCATGAATGGTGCCGGTGCCTCTGGCCTCCCCATTCCCATTGAGTCAAATTGGACTGAAATGGGAATGGGGAGTAATATTTTCTGACGCCCAGGAATGGGCAATTACCGGTTCCGCTGGGGCTTTAATGCCCCGGTAATTGCCCATTCCCGGGTGCTGGAAAGTTCATGACTCCGGCGGCAGCCGTGCCGGAATTTACTGGCACGGCTACCGCCAGGGTCATAATGAGGCCCATATGTCTTTTACACACTATGTATGAATTCCTAATATGAAAGTAACTAGGATAAGTATGTACTTTATATATTATGACAAATGTCCATTGAATAAATTGTGACTTATAAGAGAAATTAAATTTCAATGAGGATTCATTGTATGCTGTTGAATTTAATTCACAATTACAATCCCTGGTGGAGCAGAATTATGAGAGATTGTACTCAAGGCGAATTTGGCACATATCCAACAGGAAATAAAATGTGTCTGCATAATCTCCGGAGGAAGTTGGTCAGAGTCATCTTGACATACAGCGTGCTGTCCTTCTTTATTTGGAATGTTCTCATTCATTCAGAAAGGTTGACAATCTATTTGTCACCTTTGGGGACGGTAGGCCTGGGTTTCGGACCTATGTGCCCACTTCTTGTGTTTCTTCTCCACTGGGGGTGCAGGGTCGGTCCACGACCTCCATAGTGGCATCCTGGGAGGAGGCACAAGGGGAGTCACTTGATGAGATTTGCAGGGGCGCCACTTCGGTTGACTGCAATACGTGTGTGCGTCACTCCCGCCTGAACCTTCACATGGCGGGGCGGTGCCTTTGGTACTGGGGTTCTGGGGGTTGGTACCAGGTGATTCCTCTGTATTTGCATGTTGTGGTTTCCAATAAAGTGGTGCTGGGTGGTGTGCACATTTCCTTGTGTATTTCTAGCTTCCATTCAGGAAATCCAGTTGGTATGCCTCATGTTCTGGACTGGTATGAAGTAAATGGACGTCGAGGTAATGCAGGGATTACTTACCACACACATTTCATCTGCTTCCTGCATGAGATGCATAGTCACAAGTACTCCGGGAAGTCACAGCCTACAGGTGCCGGCTTCCCCTGTCATATTCAGCTGGAATGTGACATCCACAAGTACATCAAAGCATCTCAAGAAGGGCAAAGGCACACCTTCCTCCAGCCATGGGCAGCCTAATGTAAATATCAAAGGCTCCATGGATCTGCATCCCTGATGTGTTAATTCGGCTGATGTCAGTGCATACTAACAAGAGATAATTCAGGCAAGCCTGAAGGGGCTTGGTTGCCGAACAAGACAAAAAAGTGGGGCTAACACCCCTTTTGTATGCAATGTGTTAGCTTGAAGCTAGTTCCCACCTCTCTGTGTGAAAGGCAGTGAATGGCATGTCTGGGTCCAACAGTTACCGCAGGTGTCACTACAGAGCAGACCCCTTTCAGTGGGACAAAGGATGAGATTTGGGGGAGATAAGAAGTCTGTTACTGTCACAAACTTCAAGGGAGACCTGCACTAAAGCAAGATCCCGCCCCTAAACATTTCCCAGAGAACAGAGGGAGATACAAGACTCAGAGGACCCGTCCCGCAGCTCCAGGACCGGTACCCAGCCAGCACACAGTGTGCCCTACTAGGTTCTGCCAGCAAGCTTCCTAGGTCGGAAGTGCCACAGAGTATCTGAACTAAGGACAAGTCCTTTGCCTGCAAACAATCTCCTTAGCTTTCGGCAATCCACCTTGAATTGATGACACAAACCCTGCGCAGAGGCTATGAGGAGTGCCACACAAGCATCATCCAGCGTCCATCTTTTAAGGATATTTTTGAGACAGTAGAGTCCTTGAACCGCATCCTGCCACAGTCACCAGAGCCATCGAGACACCTTGACCAGCATTCCAGATCCGCCAAACAGCAGAAAGACAACGATTCTTGGCCCTGAGCCACCGTGCCGGCCAGCCTGCAGGAATCTGTCCAGCCTTGCTTGCCGAACTGCCTGCCCCTGATACCCGCAGCTGCCTCCCACCACTAACTCTGTCTTCAGGACTGAAAAGTGCCCTGGCACTGCCTCGGTGCTGTCGAGCATCAGGAACTTCTTCAGCACCAGGAACATTGTGGTTCTGCCCCCCTCATCCATCCCCACAGGACCCTAGAGACAGTTACGACCCTTTGCCCCTTTGGTGCTGGAACTGAATAACCTTGAACCTTAAGACTGATTACTTTACCAACTACCCTCCTGTCAGTGTCCAGAATGTATCCCTTTCCTTTATGAAACTGTCTGTCCTCTCTGTTCCTTTACAGGGTGGGTTGTATTTTGTAGTGTGCTAAAACTGTCTGTTGTATTAATAATAAAGTACATATTTTATATACAACCTTGACTGGACAGTCCCTTTTATCAGTGGGTAATAATTGCATTTTTTTCTGTGTTGCAACTAACCAAAGATCCACGACCTTGCAGAGATAAGCCTGCCGTTCCGTCCAGGTTACCAAAATTGGACAAGGAGGTTTTATAATTTACTTGCATTGTAATCTGTTCGGATCCCTTCTGATGTACAATAAGTATGGGGCTGATTGGTGGTTTAGAAACCGCTATTCATCCCTTGACCACTGGTGCCCCAGAAGTTGATTCGTCACATTGGTGGCAGCAGTGGGATCGGTTTGAACCTTGCGCCCAGCTTAGTTAGCCTAGTCACCGAACGATAAAAACACTGTTTCAGGCAATGTTTAGTCACTGCTAGGTAATTGTAATCATCATGGAGACGATAAAAAGCAAGACCAAGGATGTCCCGCGCGTCTTATGTCAAGAGAGGAGTCTTCCCCACAGCTGTAAGAATGATAAACCTGAGTTGCTGACCAGCTTCCAAGCTTGGGTAGAAGTGAGGGCGGTTGGCGAAAAGACCCCAGGGGACGGGCAAGACTCCGTGTACCTGAATGGACAAGACCTTCCTGAGAGGCAAATTGATGAGGATGACCACGTGAGCAGTGTCTCTCGCCAATCATCCCACCGGAGGGCAAGAGTGGTTGTGAGGACAGGGGCTAGTGTGACATCCCGCACGTTCCAGGCCTCAGCCCAGTAACTGTTTTTCTGGCTGTTAATGAGGTAGCGGCTAGAAAGCTCCTTCTTGATGAGAGGAGACTAGCGCTAGAGGAACAGACACAGCGGGACAAAGTCACCATAGAGATGCTCAAGCTGGTGCTTGAAGAGCAGAAAGAGACCAACATGTCCGCCTCTAGCGAGAACAACAGTAGTGGCTCAGGGATAAACCCCGACGGCACATCCCCAAAGATTAAGTGCAGGCTTATGAAGTGGGGAAGGATATTTTCAAATGGTTTGAAACACTCAAGCTGGCATTCCAGCTGCAGGAGGTGGATGAGGTATTGAGGGGTGCAGCCCTGATGAGTCATTTACCAACACCAGGGACTGATGCAATTAATCAGTTAACTCCTCAGGAAAGGCCCATCTATGAGAGCATGAAGGCGGCCCTACTCAGGAAGTTCTGTAAAACCACAGAACAGTTTCTAAAGAGCTTCAGAGAGCTCAGAAAGAAGAATGGGCAGACATTTGAAGCATTCACACACTTAATCTGAGCAGGTAGGTGACTGGTAACAAAGTTGACACATTTTAACAGTCTGTACAATTTGATTGCGGTTGACCATGTGTTGAAATATTGTGAGGTTGACCTACACAAGCATCTTGTGGACAAGACTATCACAGACCCTAGGGAGCTTGCAAAGGCTGCCGACAGGTTTGTGAGTACTCGAGTCCATGAGAAGGCTCAGGAGAGCACACCCAAACCGGAAGAGAAATTGGCAGACAAGAAAATAAACAAGAATAGGAAGGACAAAGGTCCAACCCAATCCTATTCAAAGTCAGGTCCCTAAAAGAACAAAGGGAAGCCCCCAAACTCTAGTTCAGCCGTGCACACCGAAAAGAAGAGCACAGGCACCCCTAGTACTGGGACACCTGCGGTCTCACCACCCAAAGGTTGTTTTGTGTGTAAGGAGCTGGGCTGTACGAAAGGGGATACTGCTTGCAAGGGCTTACCCAAGCAAGCCATAGTGAATGTTGGACTCATGGAAGAGGCCATCATTAGTGTCAGACATCAAGCTTCCAGGAGCAAGAGTGGCACAAACAAAACACCCCCACTGTGGTCTTGGTGCCGGCAAGACTAGGCTTACACAGGCCTCCGTGACCCCAGTAGGGAAGGAGTGTTAGGGACACATTGGTTGGATGGGTAAGGGTGATGAGGGTAACTGGGCAGAGGGTTAGGAAGAAGTAGTGGATGGGTTGGGGGACATAGGGTAAGGTTAACAACAGTACAACCTAATCATGCACCCACATGCTTACATTCCCCACAATATTTCAACCAACATGTAACACATGTTAACGAGCAAGGGATTAGCTCTGGTTGTCAGTGCTGGCCTCCTGACTGTGCACTCTCAGGTCCAGTAACTGGAGCAGTTCAAATGCTGCAAAGAGAGCTGGCATTAGTGATTGCACGGTATGCCGCTTGTGGCTCACATAAGTACATACAGCTATGCATGTAGCTATGACTGGTACCCTGCCTAGGGTAAGCGTTCATGCAATGCGGGAGTCTGAGGCCTTTGCGTGCTGGTATAGGCCTCTATTTACACTATTGCAGTGTTCTAAAGTTAGCTGCACCTGGCTTCTCACACGCGGGTCTTTCCTAGCCGTACATGGCAAAATACTCTGTAGCTATAAGCATGTGGTTCCTAAGGTTAGCCGCACGTGGTTACAAGCATGCAGTTCATAAATTGTTAACCGCACGTGCTTATAAGCATGTGGTTCGTAAATGGTGAGCCGCACATGGCCTTCAATGCAGCTTAGTTTGCTGGCCGCCTGTGGCTTTAATGCATCCGGGCCGCTCGAGATTATTCATGCATGCGCATACATGCCAACCCTACAGATTTAGGCAGTAGGCCACTGCTTTTTAAGCAGTCCTCCCGCCTACAGATTTCAGTGACAGATCCTACTGCTTTTTACAGTGGCAAGTAATTTAAGTGACTCTAAGGCAGGCTCCAGGACAAAGCATGCAACACATTCATTAGTCGTCAATACAGTGGACTGGTAAGTGATTACTTTGATTGGACTCAGACCAATCCACTGACCTGACAGCTACTTAACTTTGTCCTGCGCTCTGGCCGGGACAACCCTTAGGTGAACCACTAGTGAAGGCAAGTGGCAGAGTGTAACACCATCACATAGCATCTGCCGACAATTTGGTGTTAACAGTGGTGGAAATGGTCTGGGTGGGGGCGGAGTTTGGGGGGGGCAGTGCCCGAGGAGGCGGGGTTGGGGATGGAGCTGGCAGTTGACCTCCGATCAAAGGAAATGGCAAAAAAAATCATTTTAAAAAGCGCAATTTCTTTATATATAACAATTCCACTTTAAACCACTTCCATGGCACTGGTGATGAGTTACTTCACTGTGCAGATAATAGTTTTGACCAGTGTTGCTGAGTAAATATTATTTAAAATACACAATTTGCATCCCATTTTATTTAAAAAAAACTCCCCCTTGGGATCTATTCAAACGTGGTGATTTCTGTTCGCCAGAAGCAACGTTTTATTTTACTTGCACCACACCCTGCACAGCTTCTGCAGCTCCCCTCTGAAAGCAGTTGGGTGGCTGCATGGTGTGCAATTGTTTCAATGTTAATAGGGCTATTTATTTATTCATGCAATGTTTGTGGATACCTGTATATTTATTTATTTATGCAAGGTTTGTCAGATATAATTATCCGACAAAACTTGCATGAATAAATAAATGATCTGGGTCCATGGATCCGACAAACATTACATAAATAAATAAAGCAGGTCGTGGCAGAGGACTGTAACTTCAGTTTTTGTATTTATTTATTTTTTCTTTTTTTTTCAAATTTGTTTTATCTTGCAACCCAATGCAGAGCATGTGTTTGGAGTTTGGGGCGGCTGACTCTGGCCGGATCCCGAGATACACATCTGGTGCCGGATTGCGGATCCGGCGAGAGCCGGCCCAATGACCAGCACTGGGAGTTAATTACCATTCAAAATTAGACATTTTTAACATTTCAACATCTTTCCATGCTGTTTGTATGTTTTGTATTTATCTGTGATGTCATTGTTATGGGAATTATTATTTTTGAAACTTGAAAAGTCCTACATCTTTTTGGTCACAGGATGTTGGCAAGTATGCATGCGGGGCGGTGCTTGCGGCTTTCTGTAACAGTTTAATGTGGTTTGCCGATGCGCGCCTCATGCTGGGAGAGGTGGTGCTGCAGGCAACAAACTGCGTGCTACACTTAGCTTTAGTGAAGACGGGGGACATTTTTGCTTGGGCTGTGCCGCCTGCACGTGCTCCCCAGGTGCTCCTCTCCCCCACTCTGTATCAGCTTTACTTATCTTTGGTAAGCGAGGGGCGTGGCTGGAGCGCCTGCTGATGCCACTGCTCGGGTCGGTTCCTTAAGCACAAGCCCTGTGTTTTTGTTTTTGCGCATGCACGCGCATGTGCCACTCCCCGCATGGCATGAAAACTGTAGTTCTCGGCCCAGAGGCTGCTGGGAAACCTAGTTTGAAGGGCCTTTCTCCTGCAATGAGGGCAAACAAGCCTTTTATAAGGCTGAAATGTTTTTCTTTGCTTTTGCCTTGTGTGTTTTCTTTGCTTCCTTTTTCTGGACCTTTGTGGTTGCCCCTTGAACCCACCCCGACACTCAAACCACATACACTCACACTCTCTGCCCTGACAGTACTCCCCCCGCACGGAAGGACTTGGTTAGGTTATTTCTGGATGGTTGTTATGGAATGCTTAAACCAATCTAGGGGCATGGACATTGTGTGCTGGCTCCCAGGACCTGTCTTCTGGGCCGTAACCTACCCAGTCTATGAGATAATAAATCTGTCCATCTTTACTTTGTTGGGAATTTAGGATGGCCTGTACCTCATACTCTGGATGTCCTTGCACCAATATAGGTGGTGGCTTAACAGTGCGGATAAGACTCAAGCTGGTTTCAAAAATGACACATGAAAGGTGGGATGGATTTTCATTTGGTTGGGAGGGCTAATTGTACTGTTACTGGGTTTATTGCATCTGTTATGGTGAACAGGCCTAAATAGCGTGATTGGAATTTACGGGGCCCTTGCATTCTTATATTTTGGGTGGATAACCAAACCCGATCCCCTTGGCCGTACTGCATATTGTTGCGTCGCTTTTTATCCACGTATTGTTTGCATGTTTTTTTTGCGAAATTCAAATTGGTTTGAGTGTCCGTCCAAATTTGTTCTGCGTGAGCATGCTGTCCAACTAATGTGGGTATGTCTGCCTGAGGGGTGGCTGGTGTTGTGGGCAAACCTGTGGATGGAATCCATATACCCCAAAAAAAGGAGTATGTTTCGTAGAGCTGTGCACTGTGTTATTATAAGATATCTCAGTCAACCAGACGTACTGGACCCATGATGTCTCTAAATTGGTCGTGTAACACTGTAGATACTGATCAAGCCCCTGGTTCACTTCTTCAGTTTGCCCATCTGTTTCCAGATAGTGACATGACGACAGATTGACTTTCATGTCAATTTGCAGAACGCTCACCAAAACCAAGACGTGAATTGTGGACCTCTATCGGTGATAACACGTGTTGGTAGACCGTGCAGCCACACCACATTATGCAAGAATAACTCTGCTACTTCTCCCGTGGTGGGGACTCCAGCACACAGAACAAAGTAACTCATTTTTGTGAGTGAATCCACAACACCTAAAATCGAGGTGTGCTTTTGGATGGGTGGTAGATCCAAGATCAAATACATCGTGACTGTGTGCCATGGAGTCGGTGAAGTGGGAAGCGGCTGGAGTAGCCCTGGCAGTTTTTGGTGACTGGCCTTTTGTCTCCAACAGGTATCACGGTCAGACGCACATCCCGGAGTAAAGTAGGCCACCAAAAATGTGGAGCCACATTTTTCTGAGTTTTGGCGATACCCGGATGTTCAGCTAGTCGGGCATCATGATACCATTGCATGACCTCCTTTATTAATTCAGCTGTGAGCAGATACAGGGCATTGGCAGAGTATGGTAGGCAATCTATCAGCGTATGCTGAGGGCCCTTAGTACACCAGTCTTGCAAGTCTCGGGTTGACATGGCTTTTAGTACATCATCAAAAATGCTGGGCCTTCCCACCACTCCTATGATATGAGCTGCCGGGACTGATTATGATTGGTTAGTTATAACATGCTTAATACCCAGAGGTTTCTAAGCGCGGACTCGGGGATCGAACATGTGTTGCTCCACGTCGTCTTGCTTCCAAGGCAAGTGCGTTGCCCCTGAGCTAACCTCCCAAGACAATAGGGCACGCTTCACTCACCCCTTTTTCTTCAGGTTCAGGGTATCGTGATAAGATATCTGCTTTTTTATTGTCTGTCCCAAGGCGATATGTGATAAAAAAAGTCAAAGTCTGCAAAGAATAGCGGCCAACGCATCTGACGAGAATTGAGTGCCTTTGTTATTTTAATAAACTGTAAATTCCGATGGTCAATCATGACAGTAACTTGTGACAAGCTCCTAGCAGATAGTGGGGGTCATTACGAGTGTGGTGGTAAGGGGTTAACGGTGCCGGTAAAGGTGGCGGAGCCGTCAACCCCTTACCGCCGCATTACGAGTCTGCTCGCGGGAACTCGCTAAGGACGCCTGGTTTTACCAGGTGGCCTTAGCGGGTCCCGCGAGCAGACCAGGGTGCTAACAATGGGCCCGTTATTAACGGGCCCATTGTTAGCTCCCTCCGCATTCCCATTGAGCCCTATGGGGGCTCAAATGGGGATGGGTTCCTTGAATGAGGAATTACTGGGCCCTCCAAGGTCAGAATGGCCCGGTAATTCCTCATTCCAGGAACCTGGACCTGGTACCCGGTAAGGGGGTAACCATGCCACTAATAGCGGCATGGTTACCGCCTAACTCGTAATGACCCCCAGTGTATCCATTCATCAAATAGCAGTTCTCGGTCCTCTATGGTGTAGTTAGCTTCTGCTGGAAGCAGTTTGCGGTAATGATAGGCCACAGGATGTAATAAGTCAGTCTTAGGATCTCGCTGAGAGAGAACCGCCCCTAGCGCATAACTTGATGCATCTGTCTCAACCACAAAGGGCTGGGTTAGGTCTGGATGCCGCCCCTAGCGCATAACTCGTCACATCTGTCTCAACCACAAAGGGCTGGGTTAGGTCTGGATGCCTGAGCACTGGTGCCGAAGTAAACAGCAACTTGAGTTGCTGGAAACCACGCTCGAAAGAATTGTCCCACAAGAAAGCTCGTTCTTTTCTAAGTAAAGCAGTGATCGGGGTCGCCAACTCAGAGAAATTCTTTATGAAGCGCTGGTAAAAGTTAGCAAATCCTATAAAGGATTGCACCTCCTTAACTGATGTGGGAGCCGGCCACTCTAAGAATGCCTGCACTTTTCACTGGTCCATCTGCACCCCTGACAGAGTAAAAAAAATACCCTAGAAACTCCACTGTGGTACGGTGAAACTCGCATTTCTCCAACTTAGTAAACAGGTTATGTTCTCTGAGTCGTTGGAGCACCGCCTTTACGTGTTTCATGTGCTCTTGCATGGTCCGGGAATATATTAGTATATCATCAATATACACCACAACAAACATGTCCAGGTATTCACGGAGGACTTCATCGAGAAAATGCTGGAAGATGAGTGGAAAACGGGTGCATTGCAAAGGACAAACAGCATGACCTGGTATTCGTAGAGACCATATTTTGTTCGAAATGCTGTTTTCCACTCATCTTCGGCCCGCACCTGCACTAGGTGATACACCCTCCTAAGGTCTAGTTTGGTGTAAATAGCAGCATCACGTACCTGATCCAACAGGACTGGGATAAAGGGTAGTGGATACCGGTTCTTTACCTTGATGCAGTTTCTCCCGCAGTAGTCAATAGAAGTTCTCAAGTCACCAGTCTTCTTAGGCACGAAGAAGAGCGGCGACGAGATGAGTGAGTTGGAATGCCTAATAAACCCACTATGTAAGTTCGTATCAATGTACTCCTTTAGGTGTGCCGTATTAGCCTCTGTGAGGGCATAGATATGACTACAAGTCAGTACTGCTCCCGGCTCCAAATCCATACAGCAATCGAATGACCAATGGTGTGGTAGTGTTTCCGCAGCTTGTTTGCTAAATACATCCCTGAACTCTTGGTACTCGGAAGCCAAATCACCAAGTTCTGGAGTAACCACCAACAACATGATGGATGGTTCTTGTAACAACCTTTGGACTGTAGGCAAGGAGTGTTTCCTACTTACACAATGCTTTAAGCAGTGCTGTGATGACAAAGTAACCAATCCCTTGGACCAGTGCACTTGAGGGTCATGTTTGCGAAAACAGGGAAACCCCAGAATAATGGCGAACTGTGCAGCTGCTATGCAGTCAAACCGTACCTCCTCAAAGTGGTTTCCCAGATAACGCAGAGTCAAAACCCGGGTACACTGGGCTACGGAACATAGCGTAGTGCCATCGACTACCCACACAGCTTCTGGACATTTTTCAGGACACAAGGGTACTCCCAACGTGGCAGAACATGCAATGTCCATGAAGTTTCCTGTGGCCGAGGAATATAGGAGCAAGGTAACCTGGACTTCCTGCCCTGGGAAACCTAAATTTCCAGACAACGTGAGGTGTGGGGCATAATTGGCAAAACCTATAACTGGGCTGCTTCAACTTCCTGGCTCGAATGTACGACCCCTAAAACCGCCGGGCTGAGTCGTTTCCCTGCGTCTTGGGTTTGGAAGGGCACTCCTTAACAAAGTGGCCAGTTGTCCTGCAAACCCTGGTAGAAAAGAGACATTCACTTTTCTCGGGGCCACTCGGCCTGGGCCACCAAACGATTGAATTGCGTGACTTACGATATGAACTCTTTGCTCTCCTGTCGTATAGTTAGTAGTTTCCTGTCCTTGCACATAGAAGCAGCTCTACGGTTGAAGATTTTCCCAAACTCCTCCAGAAATTCCTCTCAATCGTAGAGTACCCTCTCATCCCTTTGCACCAGGGGGTTTGCCCATGCCGTAGCATCCCCATTCATATATGAGCTCACGAAAACTGTTCTAGCTTGAACTGACCGAAAGGCTGCGGGTTTGGTGAGGAAGTGAAGGCAACACTAGTTCAAGAATGTCTGATATTTCTGGGGGTCCACTGTGTACCTTTCAGGTGGAGCTATGGGAACTATTGGCTCTGGTGTCACCTACATCTGTACTGGGACGGGACGGAGGATGTTCCCCGGGGGAGCGGGGTGGTCTGCATAGTTATACTGTGCACCTGAGTTGCCAAGACGAAATAGTCCTGCCTAGTGGCAGCAAGCTCGGCTTTCAAATCTTGTAGGACCTTAGGAAGATCCTCCATGACTAGGTTGAGTCGTGCCACTCGGGAGCCTGATAGATGTGGGCTTGTGCTTCTGTCAGACTTCAAGCTTTCAGGCCAGGCGCGGGAGTGACAAGAACCAACCACACCCACTGCGGTCTTGGCGCCTGCAAGACTAGGCTTGCACAGGCCTCCACGACCCCAGAATGGAAGGAGGGTTAGGGACACATTGGTTGGATGGGTATGGGTGATGATGTCAAATTAGAAATTATATTGTGCCTCCTATCGCAATAAATATATGTATATTGGACTACGCCAAGCTACTTACAAGTCGCTTGCGAAGAAATCTGCGTTGTAAGGTCCTGACCTTGAAATCAATGTAAGCTGAAATTTTAGGTCAATCCGCCATTTTAGGTTCACTTTGTAAAGTCACCCTGTGAGTTAAAATGGTGGACGATGTCATTCCAAAATACAACATGGCCGTCTTGACCTCTGTATGTAGCTAATATGTAACTTGCCTGAAGGCCACTTGTTGAGGTCGTGAACTGAGACCTTGTCCTTCGTTGACCTGTGTGTAAAGGATTACTCATGCAATAAAACGAATCCGCGAGCATACGTTAAGAACATTGTATTCAAATACTGAATGTAGAACACTTGTTTAACTACATTGTATTAATGTTTGAGAAGACCTGCATGGGAAAACCCAGAATACACAGTTGCCGTATAGGTTTGTTGATATATGTATTAAAAGCAAACCAGTTATATGCGGATGTGCGAGACTTGGCATGAACCCTAGATCGGTGATGTATTAGCAGAATATTAACCCGAAGTGGGGCTGGACATCGTGCTCACAAAGAGTATAAAAAACCAATGCATTCTAATGTACAGCATCTCTCACTGAACACACTGAACCACGCTGGAGTTCATTGTGTTGCACTGAGGGCCGATAGCTATCTGATTTTTGCTCTGTTCTTAGTAACTGGATTCAGTATAAAATAAAGTACTTTGTATGTTCCTTTGTAACCCGTGTTCGGTGTATTTCCTTGTGGGGTACTCAGCCTTGATATTTTGATTTTGTTTTCACAGTTGGCGCCCAAATAGGGACCCTCAAGATTGATGCTGGATTATTGAAGGTTGACGTAGGCTATCGGACCGGGATCGGACGGTGTGACAAAAGGGGGCCCCACTGAACGAGACGCAACACCTCACCAGCGCTGCACGACCAGATCCCTGGACGATTAGCTTGTGGTCCGAGACACCATCTTGACGATGGTCCACTTATCGAGGAGGGCAGATTTGCCAAAATCACCATGCACAAGGTAAGATTAGTTAGGTAAGATTCTTTGAAATCCGATCGGACCTCCTTAGGTTTGTTCAGGTGAGTCATGACCCGACACATAATACAACCCTGATCATTTGAATTTGGCGCATTGTATCTGCAGACACAATTATTGACCAGGTAACACCAATAATTTGATATGCCTGGGAAATTGTCTACCTGCTTCAGGGCGTTGTTCCGCAGCGATGGACAATCTTTGGAATTTAGCCGTCCGGCACCACAGGAGGGGTCGCCGGCATGTACTATGTACTGTAAGCATGGCATTGGAAGTATAGTATTTAATGACATTTGGCACAGACAAACCAGACATGCCTCCGAACTTCAGTGGCTAATCAATGGTAGTTTTGAAATCCCTCGTATTGAGTATTTAGAGTCAATTCTTTAAAGAAAATGGGTAGACCTGCAGCATTTGATGTTTTGCAGAATTGGAAGAAGCGTTGCAGCAACTTAAAAGTAGAGAAAAACATGCGCGCCGTCATAAGACGAACGCCGAAAAAGCATTATTGTATGACCAAGATAAACATTCTGAACCGACTAGGAATATGGATAGGGCTTTTTCACTTGGAATTCAGAAAATCTATCCTTCCAAAGACCTCCATGCTTCTGATGAGTTCATAGACAAATTGTTAAATGAACGAAGGCTTGGTGCCTCTGCGCCACCTCTGTATGTTCCTCTTCCTGCTGCTTTGCCTCTTCCTCCTGCTATTCCTGCTCTACCTGCTGTTGTTCCCATTGTGCCTGCTCCTCCTAATGTTCCCCTTCCTCCGGCTCCTCCACCTCTTCTTATCGCACCAGTTACAGAACCTCCATTGAATTTGCCTGCTCCCTCTCTTCCAAGTGGTCCTGAGCCGCTTGTAGTTGATCGGGGTGCAGGGTCAAAGGTTGTCACTCGCAATACTGTACCACCAGAGAAGCAATGTGATTTGATTGCATGGGCTAAGCATTGTATGGAGAGGGATGATCAAGCTAATGTTTTTGCCACACTTTGTAATATGGATAATTTTCCTGAGAAAAATGTTTTTGTTGAAGGTTTAGGGATTCATTTATGTGTAATGTGGGGAAAATTCAATAATACAGATCTCCCGTGAGGGTTAAGGGATCTAAATATTTTAGCGTTTTCTAGAGACACTGTGGAGAAAGTAAATGATCAGGTCGAGATGTTATTTGGGTATAGAAAGGAGTTAGAAAAGTTGCAGAATGAGGATGACGAGGAGGAAAGTATGTATGTGCAGAAACGGTTCCTTCCTTGTCGTAAATCAATATCTGAGGAGGCACGAATTTGTACGAAGGACGCACTTAGATGGATTTCGGATATGTCGATAACTCCAGTTGAAGTATATGACACATATAGTCAGTGTACAACAGAAATGCAGAGGAAAGTGATACAGGTAATGATAGAGTACCTACAGGATGATTGTGTAAAAAGAAAGATTAGTTGTCCCACAGAGTTATTGAGTATCTACAAGAGAGCTTTTTCACTTGACACTTCTTTGACTGTTTTAGCGCACGACTTACCTCTGTTGCTTAGTAAGCGCTCGGAGCCACCTACCTCTCAGTTGCCTATGAGAGAGGTTCCTCCGACATTTGTCCCAAAGGTTGAGATTGCGGCCGATGCTGCACGGGGTATAGTCGCTGTGGACATTCCTGCACATTATGTATCACAGTTCGTTCACGTCCCATTCTCAAGACAGGAAGTGAATACTATTAGGCAATCTATTCCTGATATTAGGAAAAATCCGACAGGATTCTATAAAGAAATAGAGTCCGTCTTGCAATCTTCAGTGTTCAACTTAGGTGATATTGATTTGTTATTCCCTGTACTCCTGCCCGTAGATTTGTGGAAACAAGTTAAAACTATAGACAACGTACCAGGGTTGGGAGATACATGGGTGAATATAACTAGACTCAATAGAGAAAGGCCAGCCGGTGAAAGACCGCCTCAGGTGATACTAACTTTGCCTGATAGAATTATTGCAAAAGTAAAAACCATAATTCCAGAGAAAATAATTATTTGGGACAAATGTACGGCCTGTATCTACGGAAAGTCTGAGGGTGCTACCGAGTTCTTTAATCGGTTCGAACAGGTATTCTCAGATTTCAGTGGACAAGAACTAGGCACGGAGTCTGGGAAAAGGTTATTTGTGGATAAATTTGTGCGTGGATTACTGCCTGATATCCAGTCACAAATTATGTCTTCTGCGAGCGCGTGGCAGGTAAAATCAAAATCAGAAGTACTGCATATGCCTCAGTACTACGTGAACCGTGTCAATAATGAAAAAGATAGAGTTGAAAAACGAAAAGGTGATTTGAAGACTAAAGTGCTATTACAGCAAATTGTTGACAAAGGGCGAAGAACACATTCCGGAATATGGGTAGAGGATCCAGAGGTCGCCCGGGTGTAGGGGGCCCTGGTAGAGGTCAGTTTACACAGGATCCTCAGCAACCTTTTTCACAGGATAATCACATTTTGAGTGTGGACACCAGGAACATATTTGATCATCCTTCCGCTGCATATTTATCTGAAGAGCTTCCTTTTGATGACATTCTGTTTTGTTAGGATTGCCCGAAGCAGGGTTTGGAACCTACACCTATTCCCGTCAATCAGAAAGGTCCCTACGTTGAAATGGTGGTGGGAAATAGGAAACATCAGTTTTTGATAGACACTGGAGCACAGAAGTGTTCCATTGATCATTCTCGGGTTTCAAACATTCCACTGTCAGTGCAAACCAATGTTTCTGTAGGGTTTTCTGGCACACCAGTTATATGTCCAGTTTCTTCGCCGGTACCCATTTCTTTGGGTCCCTTTACAGACCACTGTCCATTTCTGTTGACTTCGAATTGTGGAGAGAACTTGCTGGGGTTTAATCTGTTAAAAGAATTAAATGCAGTGATTTATTGTTCTTCTGATGGAGTTCACTTGACGATTTCACCGCAGCAATTTTCTGTCTCGCGATTCTTGAATAGACCTTTGCCGCCAGAATTTATTGATGTACCAGAGAGCTTATGGGCTGTTGATGACAATGATGTCGGTATTTTACAGACTGAACCGGTTAAGATAGTTTTGAAACATGGAATTGAGCTGCCACGCATTCCCCAGTATAAGATTTAAGTTGAGGGGGAGCGAGCTTTAAAATGCATTGTTTCCGATTTTGTGCATCACGGGGTGATTGAAGAAATTTCAGGAAGTTTGTGTAATAGTCAGATTTTACCCGTGTACAAGAAAGGCGATAATGCAATTGCATTCCGTTTCATAATTGATTTATGTGCCATTAATAAAGTGCCTGATGTGACAACAATCTTAACCATGATCCCAGCTACAGCTACTTACTTTAGTGTTGTGGATCTAAAGAATGCTTTCTTTAGTATTCCTATACACAAGTATAGTAGATACTTGTTCCCGTTCACCTTAGGGGGACGCTCGTTCACATTTACTCGTGCACCTCAAGGGTACACAGAGACTAGTAGCATCTATAGTAGGGCTTTGAAAGAACAGCTTGATACCCTTGAATTGCCCTCTACTTGTACATTGCTTCAGTATGTTGATGACTTGCTTTTGGCTGCTGACTCTGAGAGCGCCTGTAAGTAGGGCACTGTGTTATTGCTTATCCATCTAGCTAAGCATGGTCACAAAGCTTTGCTTAAAAAGTTTCAATATAGTTGCCAGGAGGTCGCCTATTTAAGCTATCTCCTGTCAAAGGAGGGAAGAAGATTGACACCTGAAAGAATAAAACACATTTCTGGCATGTCTGTCCCAAATACATAGAAGGAAGTTAGAGCCTTGATAGGTATGGCTTCTTACTGTAGGTTGTGGATCCCAAATTTTTCTCTAGTGATCAAACCGATGTTGGCTTTGACAAAGAAGGGCATTTCTTCGCCATTGCCGTGGAACACAGAACACCGGCAATCGTTTGACTTGCTTAAGACTGCATTATGCTCTGCACCAGTTTTGGGCACACCAAACTATGAAAAGGCCTTTGTGTTGTTTGTGCATGAATGTGATGGATGTGCTTTGGCTGTATTAACTCAGGAACATGGAGGGAAGAATAGGCCGTGTGGTTACTTTTCTTCCGCCCTTGATCCTGTAGCATGCGCTTTGCCAAGATGTTTGCGAGCTGTCGCTGCTGCCGCTGCATCTGTAAAACAGAGTGAGGGAATGGTCCTAGGCCATGATCTAACCCTGATGGTGCCTCACTCTGTAGATGTTCTACTGAACCGAACCCAAACACAACACCTCACTTCTGCACGGTTGACAAGATATGAATTGATCTTGTTTGCTCCTCACATTCAAATTAAGAGGTGTTGTGTTCTTAATCCGGCTGAACTCCTACCTTTCCCACAAGATACTACTTGCGGCGATGAAGAGTCACATGACTGTCTGTATACTACCGAACAAGAAACAAAGGGTAGAATTGATTTGAAAGACACTCCTTAGGATAATCCGCAAGGAGAGCTGTTCTGTGATGGCTCTTGCTTCAAATTTCTGGATGGTACATCCACAGCTGCTTATGCAAACACCACATTAAGCACGGTCGTGGAAATCAAGAGAATCACGCATAACTCTGCGCAGGCCGCAGAGATTATAGCTTTGACCCGAGCTTGTGAACTTTCCGAAGGGCTTGCAGTAAAATTATATACTGATAGTCAGTATGCCTTTGCAGTGGTTCACAACTTTGGGAGACTTTGGTCAGAGAGAGGGTTCCTAACTTCACACGGCACTAAAATCCAACATGGCTCCCAAATAGTACAACTACTCTCTGCGCTTGCGCTCCCTACTCAGTTAGCAGTTATGAAATGTGCAGCACATTGAAAGATTACAGATGACATAGGGAAAGGGAATGCTTTCGCTGATCAGATAGCTAGATAAACTGCTACCGATCCCCTTACGGAGATGTATGTTTCAAGGGAGACTGTAAATGCTTATGCAATGGATGAGGGTGTTGGGTCTGTATGGGATATCCAAGCCGATGCCACGTTAGAAGAATCCAAGAGGTGGGCTGAAGGCTTGGGGAAACTTGATGATGACGGGTGTTGGGTAGACATAGTTGAAGGGAAATGGCTACTCCATGAAGCGTATATAATGATGATGGTCATCATGGCCCATGGTCCTACGCATGTATGTGCCCAGAAGATGACAAAAATGTTAGAGAAAGTTTGGGCAAATGACAGAATTTTGAAAATTGCCCAGCGCTACGTCCAGGATTGCATGATTTGCCTACAACACAATGTGGGAAAGGGGACAGTAACTCCAAGGGGAAGTTTTGGGCCCCCTCTGTCCCCTTTGAAGTTATCCACTTTGTCTTTATTGAAATGGAACGATGTGACAATAAAAAATATGTGCTGGTGGTCATCTGTGCTTTTAGTAAATTGGTTGAGGCTTTTCCTGTCAAAGATGCTACAGCCATGACTACTGCGAAAACCATGTTAAAGAAGTACTTCCCGCGGTTCGGGCTACCAAGAGTTATCTGGTCGGACAATGGTCCACATTTTGTTGCTGCTGTAATTCTGCAGATATATGCGGCATTAAAAATCGACAAACGGTTCCATTCAGCCAGACATGCTCAGTGCACCGGATTAGTAGAAAGACACAACGGTATCATCAAGAACAAGCTCGCTAAGATATGTGCTGGCACTAAACTAAAATGGCCGGACGCCTTACCGATCGTATTATTATCCATGCGTACAACCCCTCAAACTAAGACTGGGCTCTCTCCATTTGAGATGGTAATAGGGAGACCTGCCAATATCTGGAACCTTCCTAAATGCAATTCATTGAGAAATGTTGAGAATGTATTACTTTCAGATTATTGCAGCCAGTTGACTAAAAACCTGTATTTGATTTATCACCAGGTACGTGAAGCTTTACCTGTGCGATACGAGGGCCCGGGCAACAGTATACGGCCTGGAAGTTGGGTACTCATCAAGGCATTTGAGCGCTCTTCCTGCCTTGTGCCTCGCTGGCGTGGCCCGTTCCAGGTCCTGTTGGTCACCTAAACAGCGGTGCGGGTCTCTGGAAGAAAGAACTGGATCCACGCGTCCCACGTCAAGAAACTTCCTCACCCAGTGCCACACGTCACAGAAGAAACAGAACCGCTCGCTAATGCTGCAACCAACGATCCCAAAGCAGTAAATAGCGCCGAGAGTGTGTCGGAGAATCTCTATGAGCCTGTGAGGCTTGGGGAAGCCACCATTTTGTCTCCACACTCTCCAAAAGTTTTGCATCCGGAAACTGCTGTTTCAAATTCGGCATCTTCACTTGTCTCTGATACGTTGCTTCCAATGGCAAGTGACAACACATTGTTTCTGGATCAATCAGTACCGGGAAAAGTAAGGTAAATCTGCATCCAAGAAAATAGACTTACGGCACGGTTTTGCTGTGCATCTGATAGACTTACGGCACGGTTCGGCTGTGCATTCGAAGAAGGAAAGGATCATCGAGGGCTTGTTTTTGCCGAAATTTGAGAAAGGGGATTCTGTTGGCTAGGGTTGTGGAAGGACTAAGAAGTCGCGCGACCGGGAAGTCGCCAGCAACGAACATTGGGGGTTTCTGTTTGAAGACTACAATGCCTGCCACCGCTACTGCTCGTATGGGACTTGTAAATGAGGGGGTGACCAACTGGGACAATGGACAATATGCCTTGGCCCCGAAAACATATTGCTGTGTTTTTATGATATTTGGATTTATAATTGTCACTGTCTTAGGATTGTGGTACCTTGAGGAAATGCATCCTTTAGAATCCTTGTTGGCCACTGAAAATTTACCTGCTGTTCCTACTCCCTTTGTACATGTGCATACTCTGTCCCCTAGGGACTCGCAGCATAGACAAAGGTACCACAATAACACTCTACTACTTATCATGAATGCTAAGCATGCCATTTTTAATAAATCTAACTGTTGGGTCTGCTCATATTTAGCGCAACACGGGGATAAGGGGCTAGGTTGGTATATTCATCCTTTACCTTTGACAACTGCTTGCTATGCTTCCCTTAGAGCACTGTTCTTTGGCCGTCGGAATGATAGTATCTCAGGGAACTTTGATGGCACCAATTTGAATAGTTTTGAGAAACGTGTTTTGACTCCCCTGGGATGCTCGCTTTTCGCAAACAGGAGTAAACCTAACGTTGCTTCTATTAGGCATTCTGATAGACTGTCTCGTCCTTTCCAATCTTTGATTTCCTTTAAGATGGCTCCGATAGGCAATAAGGATGCCATGCCTCCTTCTTACACTGTTAAACGTAGCCCTGATTCAGTTTCTTTTTGCATACAGAGGAATGGAACTCAGTCAATGGGAGAATTTCTAGGTTGCGCCAACGTTGCAAATTTGACTGGGGAAAACAGACCTTTGTATGTAGGCAAACCTGTCTGCTTTGTCTGCGGTAATGTAGCATTCCCATGGTTGCCCAGGGATTGGCAGCGAACCTGTTATTTAGGGATCCCGTTACCTGGGGTGTTTATAGCTAGTACAATAGAAGTTTCAAAGGCTCCTCCACGGCGGGACGAGAATGGTGACACTCCAGCACAAATCTTGGGAGATATAGCAAAAACAGTTGGGCAATTTTGGGGGCAGATAGCGAGTTTCGAAGATATCAGAAGACTAGCGAGAGTACTGGAGAGAACCATCATCCGGACCACGGACATACTCTATAATATGACATTAGAGCAAAAGGCGATAAGACTAGTAGCACTTCAAAACCGGATGGCATTAGATGTCATTCTGGCTGAACGTGGTGGAGTGTGTAAATTAGTGGGGTCCGCTTGCTGTGTTTTCGTACCAGATTCCTCCCCAACCATCTTCAAGGCAATACAGAATCTGCATGTCCTTAGTTCAGAAGTGCATGTTCCCGAGGGAAACTGGGATCTTGGGACTTCTTGCGATCTTCGGGTTGGAAGGTACTTTCGGTCTTGCTGATTATTTTGGGAATCCTGTTGTTTCTTTGTTGCTGTATTCAGTGTCTACCTAGTATATGTTCGATGCTAGGGGGATGTTGCGCACAAGCGATAGGTACGATAGGACATAAGGTGTATGCCCCAGATAAAACTTCCAAAGAATATGTGTTGAAAGAAATTTTAGCGAATGACCTAATGGCAATAGATATTTCCGACAGCGATTCAGGGTGCATGGACGATGATGCATGGAGTTATTTGCAAGGAGATCCAAAGTAGTTTTAGCACTTGGCATAGGCCAAAAGGAGGGTTTGTCAAATGAGAAATTATATCGTGCCTCCTATCCCAATAAATATATGTATATTGGCCAATGCCAAGCTGCTTATAAGTCGCTTATAAGTCGCTTGCGAAGAAATCCGTGTTGCAAGGTCCTGACCTTAAAATCAATGTAAGCCGCCATTTTAGGTCAATCCCCCATTTTAGGTTTGCTTTGTAAAGTCACCCTGTGAGTTAAAATGGTGGACGATGTCATTCCAAAATACAACATGGCAGTCTTGACCTCTGTATGTAGCTAATATGTAACTTGCCTGCAGGCCACTTGTTGAGGTCGTGAACTTAGACCTTGTCCTTTGTTGACCTGTGTGTATAGGATTACTCATGCAATTAAACTAATCCGCGAGCATACGTTAAGAACAATGTATTCAAATACTGAACGTAGAACACTTGTTTAACTACATTGTATTAATGTTTGAGAAGACCTACATGGGAAATCCCAGAATACACAGTTGCCGTATAGGCTTGTTGATATATGTATTAAAAACAAACCAGTTATATGCGGATGTGCGAGACTTGGCATGAAACCTAGATCGGTGATATATTAGCGGAATATTAACCCGAAGTGGGGCTGGACATTGTGCTCACAAAGAGTATAAAAAACCAATGCATTCTAATGTACAGCATCTCTCACTGAACACACTGAACCACACTGGAGTTCATTGTGTTGCACTGAGGGCCGATAGCTATCTGATTTTTGCTCTGTTCTTAGTAACTGGATTCAGTATAAAATAAAGTACTTTGTATGTTCCTTTGTAACCCGTGTTCGGTGTATTTCCTTTTGGGGTACTCAGCCTCGATATTTTGATTTTGTTTTCACAATGAGGGTAATGGGGCAGAGGGTTAGGCAGAGGTAGTGGATGGTTTGGGGGACATAGGGTAAGGTTAACAATATTACAACCTAATCATGCACCCACATGCATACATTCCCCACAATATTTCAACCAACATGTAACACAAGTTAACCTGTAAGGCACTTATCACTGGTTGTGGGTGCTGGCCTCCTGCCTGCACACTCTCTGGTCAGGTAACTGGAGCAGTTCAAATGCTGCAAAGAGAGCTTGCATTAGTGAATGCACGGTATGCCACGTGTGGCTCACAAAAGTACATACAGCTGTGCATGCAGCTATGACTGTTAACCCACCTAGGGTAAGGGTTCATGCAATGTGGGAGTCTGAGGACTTTGCATGCTGATATAGGTGTCTATTTGCACTCATGCAGAGTTCTAAGTTAGCTGCACCTGGCTTCTCACATGCAGGTCTTTCCTAGCGGCATGTAGCAAAATACACGCAGCTATTGGGGATCAGCCAAACATGGCTATAAGCATGTGGCTCCTAAGGTTAGCTGCACGTGGCTACAAGCATGCAGTTCATAAAGGGTTAACCATGCGTGCTTATATGCATGCAGTTCATAAATGGTTAGATGCACATGGTGTTCAACGCAGCATGATTTGCTGGCTACCATGGCTTTAATACATCCGGGCAGCTCAGGAGTATTCATGCATGCGGGGTGGTGTTTGCGTCTTTCTGTGACAGTTTAATGGGGTTTGCCAATGCACGCCTCATGCTGGGAGAGGTGTTGCTGTAGGCAACAAGTTGCGCACCACACTTAGCTTTAGTGAAGACAGGAGGAGGTTTTTGCTTGGGCTGGGCCCCCTGCGCATGCTCCCCAGGTGCTCCGCTCTCCTCCTCTGTATCAGCGCTACGTATCTTTGTTAAGCGAGCGGCAGGAATGAAGGGTCCTTGGGGCATGGCCCATCGTGTTGATCCCCATGGCCGGAACTCCTGCTGATGCGACTGCTCGGGTCGGTTCCTTAAGCACAAGCCCCATGCTTTTGCTTTCATGTATGCGCGTGCACGTGCCACTCCCAGCGTGGCCTGAAAAGTGTAGTTCCCTACAACAGAGGCTGTTGGGCAATGTAGTTTGAAGGGCCTTTCTCCTGCAATGAGGGCAAATAAGCCTTTTATATGGCTGGAATGTTTTTCTTTGCTTTTGCTTTGTGTGTTTTCTTTGCTTCCATTGTCTGGGGCCTTTGTGGTTGCCCCTTGAACCCATCCCCACACTCAACCCACATGCACTCACACTCTGTGCCCTGACAATTAGTGTGGGTCCCTCAGAGGAGGATTTCCCACTAGGCCAGGGAGTGGACGAATGTAGATTTGTTACACTGAGTGGGAATGGTACCGGATCTTCAGAAGAGACCCCAGTTTCCGATAATACTCATCTCTATCTAGAGCATTTGTATATCAATGGATACAAAACTCTTGTGGTCCGAGACAACACGGCTAGCATCACTGCTGTCACCCCACAGTGGGAACAGCCAGGCCAGTATATTGCTGGGCCTGATTTGTGCGTAAGTAGATTTGATATTAAGAGTAAGTTCCCCTTGGGGATAATAGAGTTCAGCTGGCGAGGTGAAATTACACAGCACCGTGTAGCGGTGAAAGACTCCATCCCTGTCCCATGTCTGTTGGGTAATTATCTTCCTGATCCTGAAATAGTCGCAGTGGTTACACGATCGAGGGGCCAAAGAGAATGCCAGATTGAACACTCTGAGAGCCTTAGGTCCTGGAGTGCTTCCAGAGGACTACCGAGTCACCTACTCCTGCGGCAGAGGTGCTAGTAGCCACTGACAACCCTACTTTGGTAGCAGGGGACACTGTGACTTCAGAGTTGCCTGGTGCAGTGCAGGAACCTCAGGTGGAAGACCAGGTGGGCGCAGATCTGAAGGGTCTGCCCAAGCTGGAGGAGTTCACATCATCTGGGGGCCCAGATCGGACTATCTTCTACACAGCCCAGAAAGAGTGTCCCACTCTGGCGGGTCTGCGGAGGCTGGCGGAAGAGCAGGCTAAGGGCAAGGCAAATGGACTGTTCAAAGGGTACCGGGAGGATGGATTCCTGTACAGTATGCCAAGGAATCTGGGGGTGAGGGCACCAGATCATTGGTGGTTCCCCAATGCCACTGAAAGTTCCTTTTGCATTTGGCTTACCAAAATTCCTTCAGCGGGTCACTTGGGAGTGACTAAGACATCAAACTGGTTGTCGGCACACTTTAACTGGCCACAGTTCAGCATAAAAGTTAAGGAATTTGTCCGGTCATGCCTGACTTGTCAAGGTTCTGGCAAGTCAGGTGGTTCTACACAGGCTCCCTTAATTCCACTACCTGTGGTTGGGTGGCCTTTCGTGAGAATAGGCATGGATATTGTGGGTCCTATGGATCCTCAAATCAGCTCAGGGAACAGATATATCTTGGTGGTGGTAGACCATGCCACAAGAAACCCTGAGGTTGTCCCTCTGAGGAGCATCAAAGCTCCTGTGATTGCGACGGCTCTGATTGGGATGTTCTCCTGTGTTGGAAGTCAATTCTGACAGGGGGCCAAACTTCATATCAGCACAGATGAAGGCTATGTGGGAAGAGTGTGGAGTCACCTACCGGTTCTCTACCTCCTCCCAACCCCAAACCAATGGGCATGTTGAGAGGTTCAACAAGACCCTGAAAGGCATGATAGGTGGCTTGAAATAGCTCCTGAGGAGAAAATGGGATATTCTTGTGCAATGCCTTCTGTTCCCCTACAGGGAGGTGCCATAGAACGGAGTAGAGTTTAGCCCCTTTGAGCTTCTGTTTGGACACCCTGTAGTCTAGTGAAGGAGGGATGGGAAAGCAAACCCTCATCCCCGTCATGAGATGTGGTGGACTATGTACTCAGCCTTCGATCTAGAATGGCAAAGAACATGGAACAGTCGACAAAGGATCTAAAGGCCATTTAGGAGCTGATGAAGGACTGGCACGGCCAGAGGCCACAGTGAGAGTCTACTCTCCAAGCCAGTGGGTGTGGCTTATGGAGCCTGTTAAACCCAGTGCCCTTCAGGACAAGTGGACTGGGCCTTACTGTGTGCTGGAAAAGGTCAGTGAGGTGAATTATCTCATTGACGTGAAAGGACCTAATCAGATGTCTAGGGTCTTTCACGTCAACCAGCTAAAACCCCATTATAACTGGAATTACTTGGTCATGGCGTTAGTAATTGACGGAGAGACTGAGGAGGAGCCAGATCCCCTCCCAGACCTCCTGCACACTGAATCCACGGATAGGTCAGTTGAAGGTATCGACATTGCAACAGATCAGTCAGAACAGCAACTAACAGACTGTCGCCATTTACTAGGACAGTTTGCCAGCCTGTTTTCGCTGACTTCCAGTCGCACAGATTGGTGCACCCATGATGTGGACACTGGAGACAGTAAGCCGGTGAAGAGTAGGATTCACAGGATGTCTGATAAGGTCAGGGACACCATCAAGGAGGACGTTACCAAGATGCTGCCCCTTGGAGTGACAGAGCCATCCCAAAGCCCCAGGACTAGCCCAGTGTTACTGGTCCCTAAAAAGACATGTGGTGGGAAGACTGAAGTTTGCTTTTGTGTGGACTACAAGGGGCTCAATTCTGCCATGAAGACAGATGCTCACCCCATTCCTCAGGCAGATGAGCTCGTTGACAAGCTTAGCGCTGCCAAGTACATGACTACTTTTGACCTCACAGTGGGGTCTTGGCAGGTCGGCTTGACAGATTGAGCGAGAGAGAGGCCAGCATTCTCAACCACGGAAGGGCATTATCAGTTCACTGTGATTCCCTTCGGATTGAAGAATGCCTCTGCCACTTTTCAGAGAATGGTTAACCAGGTTTTGTCTGAACTGGAAAACATCATTGTTGCCTATTCAGACGACATTGCTGTGTTCAGCCACACCTGGAAGGTTCATATATCCCACCCGAAACAAGTGCTTCAGGCACTGCAAAATGCAGACCTGACTATCAAAGCCATGAAGTGCTACTTAGTGCAGGATGACATGACTTACCTAGGCCACCTGGTTGGTGGAGGTTAGAAACAACCTCTCGAAGCAAAGGTACAGCCTGTGAAGGAGTGGGATATCCCTATCACACAGGCGCAGATGAGAGCCTTTCTAGGTCTCACCGGGTACTACCTGTCATTCATCAGATGGTATGGGACCATTGCCATGCCCCTGAATGATGTAACATCCAAAAAGATGCCAAATAAGGTAACTTGGACCCCGCCTGTCAAACCTCCTTTTGGGATTTAAAGGATAGATTGTGCCGGGCTCCAGTTCTGAAAGTGCCAGACTATGGTCAGGAATTAATTATCCAGACAGATGCTTATGATTTTTTGGATTGGAGCAGTGTTAGCGAAGCTGAACTCTGAAGGGGTAGAGCAACCATTCGGTGACGGTTGACAAAAAGGGAAAGGAACTGGGCTGTCATAGAAAAAGAGGCATATGCAGTTGCTGGTGTCATAAAGAAGCTGAAACCCTACATCTTTGGGTCTCACTTTATGATCCAGATGGACCACAGGCCTCTGCGATGGTTAATGGCCATGCAAGGGGAGAACCCTAAGCTTTTGCGTTGGGCCATATTCCTACAGGGATTAGATATGGACATCCAGCACAAGCCATATGAGGAATTCGACCATCCGCACGGGGAGAATACGCTTGCCTGGGCTTTTTGATTTTTTGATAAATGAAAATGAATGATGGGAGATCAACCTATGAGAAATGTGTGAGGCCATTCTGCACACATTTAATCTGCTTCCCGCATAAAACGCATAGTCATGTATACTCTGGTAAGACAGAGCCTAGAGGTGCTGTCTTCCCCTGTCATATTCAGCTGGAATGTGACAGCCACGGGTACATCAAAGCATCTCAAGAAGGGGGACGGCACACCTTCCTCCAGCTATGGGCAGCCTAATTTAATTATCAAAGGCTTCATGGATTTGCTTCCCTGATGTGCTTATTCGGCTGGTGGCAGTGCATACTAATGAGAGATAATTGAGGCAAGCCTGAAGGGGCTTGGTCGCCGAACAAGACAACAGGAAAGTCGGGCTAACACCCCTTTGGCATGCAATGTGTCAGCTTGAAGCTAGTTCCCCCCTCTCTGTATGAAAGCCAGTGAATGGCGTGTCTGGGTCCAGCAGTTACTGCAGGTGTCCCTGCAGAGCAGACCCCTTTCAGAGGGACGAAGGATGTGATTTGAGGAGACAGGAAGTCTGCTCCCATCACAAACTTCAAGGGAGACCTGCACTTTAATCAAGAGTCACAGAGGGCTCAGTTAACCAGAGAGATACTTTGATCTACAACAGACAGGGAGATGGGTGGGACTTAGGTATATGTTGTCACCCCTTGTTTGACCTGTTGCGGAGCACTCTGGTCCTGCCCTCATGCATGAAAGAAGATTGTTGGTGGGGACCCCGGATTGGTTCAGTAAGGTGGGCTTAGCCTGCACAATTGCTGGGGCCCATTTGGATTTAAGAGAGGGCTGAACCCCTCACTTGACAGATCATCTGACGACTTTGAAAGGGGTAAGAAGGACTCATTTGGACCCGGGCTGAAGGTACAGTCTACCTTACATCATCTGCCAGTGAGGGAAACAAGATCGCTCCCCTAAACATCTCTGATGGAACAGAGGGAGAGACCAGACTCAGAGGACTCGTCCAGCAGCTCCAGAACCGGTACCAGGCCAGTACACAGCATGCCCTGCTAGGTTCTGCTAGCAAGCTTCCTAGGTGGGAAGTGCCAGAGAGTATCTCAACTAAGGACAAGGCCGTTGCCTACAAACACTCTCCTGAGCTTTGGGCCATCAGCCTTGAAAGGACGACACAAGCCCTGCAAAGAAGCCTGGAGGAGTTCCACACAAGCATCATCCAGCATCCATCTTTTAAGGACATTTTCGAGACAGTTGGGTCCTTGAACCGCATCTGGCTGCACCACTGACTGTTGTCACGCCACAGTCACCAGAGTCGTCCGAGACACCTCGAACAGCATTCCAGATCCACCAAACAGCACAGAGACAACCATTCTTGGCCCCGATACCCTGATACCCACAGCTGTCTCCCACCACAACTCTGTCTCAAGGGCTGTGAAGCACCCTGGAACCGCCTCAATGCTGTAGAGCACCAAGATCTTCTTCAGCACCAGATATATTGTGGTTATGCCTCCCTGGCATAACCACAATGATACATTGTGGTTATGCCTCCCTGCTCCTTCCCCGAAGGCCCCTAGAGACAGTTACGACCCTTTGCCCCCTTGGTGCTGGAACCGAATAGCCTTGAACCTTAAAACTGATTACTTTACCAATTACCCTCCTGTTAGTATCCTTTGTGAAACTGTCTCTCCTCTGTGTTCCTTTACAGGGTGGTTTGCATTTTGTAGTGTGCTAGATTTGTCTGTTGTACTAATAATAAAGTACATATTTGGAATACAACCTTGACTGGACAGTCCCTTTTATCATTGGGTAATAATTGTATTTTCGCTGTGTAGCAAATAACCAACGATCCATGACCTTGTGGAGATAAACCTGGCGTTCTGTCCACGTTACCAAAATTGGACAAGGAGGTTTTTATAATTCACTTGTATTCCAATCTGTTCGGATCCCTTTTGGTGTAGCTGATTGGTGATTAGAAACCGATATTCATCTCTGGACCACTGGTGCCCCAGAAGTTGATTCGTCACAGTGGGACACCTCAATTTCTGTAGAATGGTAGGGCTAGGAGTAATGAAGATTACCGGTAAGTAATCCTCACATTGATGTGTATGGATGGAATACCGGCTTGGAGGAAGGGAGGACTGATTCCATGGTGGGTGGCAGCCACCAAAAGTGTGTGAGGTGAGCGGTCTGCCAGCATCACCCTGGGGGGCAATTGCCAATATTCAGACTCAAAGTGCACTTTGAGTCCTGATTGCAAATGGTACCTTACCAGATGCTAAAAAAAACGCTATTCGTCACGTTGGAAGCTGTTAAACTTGCAAGCACCCCCACGCTGCACTTACTGTCCCAAGCCTACAATGAAGTCGCAGGCTGGTATGTGGTAAAAGTGATTAATAATTGTTCACATTTTAATTTAAGCCAAAAATTAAGGTTTCTTTAAAAACAAAAACAGCTGTAAAAAAAAATCTAGATTCCGAAAAATATATTAATTGAACAGGTGAAGAAAGGTCCGGGTTTTTTGACATTTCTGTATCCTGTATATCATAATGTTAAGCAACATTCCCCCTGCGTATATCCCTGCTATTGTGTCATGTCATCTGCTAACAAATACGCTTCTGATTGGCTTGACATCCTCCCGGAGCTTGCTCTGAAGCCCCACAGCTGGTTTGCAGAAAACCTTCTGGAATGTACTCAACTCTGCTGCACAAAGGGGCAAAGTGCAAGGGTCAAGCCGCCCTGCTCAATCAGCCATGTTCACGGTTAATTGTCCGAAACACCTCAGTGGCGAGCCGCGCATTCTTTAAGCCCCACTGTGCTTCTCGTCTACAGGAACCAGCGAATGGTTTTGGCACTTCTTACACATTGCCGGCATTCTTCGCGGTGGCGGCGTGTCAGGGAGTCTAATTAAGTGCGTGCCGTGTACAATACAACCCAGGGGATCAAAACAGCGAAAGGCAGCACCATTGTTTCCCGACAGGCAGTGCTGTGACAGCATTTTCGGGACATTGTCCATGCCATAACAAGCGATGACGTATTATATAATGCTGTGGTTAGTGCGGAGCTTGCCAAGTATGCGAGGAACTCAGCAGAACCATCTTAAGTATAAAGAAATCGCCTGCCTGCCTATAGCGCTCTGCATTCTTAAAGCATGAGCCAAACATAACAACAACAGCCGTTTGACTTTCAAATAGACGTGTTTATCGGTGTACGTCGCTCTTTTGTGTTGCTTCAGCTAGCTAGCCATGCACTCAATTTATATCCAAAATAACAATGTATTAAGGCATAGGTGTATAGCCATTTGCCAGACAGTCAGCCTTTGCCAGTTCTTCCTGAGCTCCCTGCCATGGCAACAGTTGACAGTTACAGAATGTGCCACCACCATAGTCAGAATGAAAGCGAGCAAACTGCTTCCAAAATGCCTTAATTTGTGCATTTACTGCACCCGACCAAGGCATGCAAAGGGCAAGAAACATGTACATTGGCTAAAAACAGTCAAAGAACATTTTCAAAGTGGTTTACTCAATGCTTACGGAATACATGACCCGCTTCTAGAACAGGAATGCTTAACACCGCTTGGCAAATGTTATTTGAACATTCCAACTGCTTGATAACTGCTGGATAAAATGTAAGCAAGCATTTCTCTCTGGCTACTGCAAGTCGATATTCAGCCAATACGGTCTTCCTACACTGAAATATTCACATCGAAATAATAGGTATCCTTTACTAAAACTCAGGCAGCCATCCGTACATGCACCCAGACTGCGTGATTGACAGTGCGGCACAGGAAGTCATGAATGAGCGTAGCACTGGTGAGTAGCATCGGCATGTGCGAGTGTGAACAGCCAACCACAGCAGGACAAAAACAGAAAAGCGTGGATCGAGAAAACACACCAGTGGTATGATACGAGACACCAATAATGTGACTTTGGACAGTGCAAGGCACAGTAGCCAAAGGAGTGATGCCTAAGTGGCATACCAAGCAAAGAGGAGTTTGAGGTGAGGAAGGATTTCCAGGCTGGAACCAGACTATTTAAGCAATGGTGTGGCATGTGTACTGCATAATACTGGGACTAGGGAGGGGGCGTTGCGTCTTTTAGTCACTGGGCAACTGTGCACATAGTTTCTAAACCCCCATTTCCCATTCCCGGATGCGGGAAAGTCTTGCTGGACTCCTTCCGGAGAAGCCTGCAGGCAAATCTGGAAACGGGAGGCTACTCTTCTTTGATATCGGGGCGCTACTGGGAACCAAGGTGAGGCATTTAGGAAGGGGCAAAGAAAAGATGAGGGCCGAATGAGGCACAGGTAAGCCATGACACTTAGAATATACAGGTGCACACAAAACATGCCTATGATGGGTCTTTTGAAGAGAACATTGACCATAGTATATGACTGCCCCATCACACAAACACACAACATAGTCACATAGGGTGTTCTCTAGTGATAGAACTGAATCAACATAACCCCTTCACTATGACATTTATAGCACTATTTGAAGGATTCCCATGGGAAACTGGGTATTTGGGAGCAGGGGGCTTTTTTGTGTACTAGTTATGGTGGAAGTGTTCTTACTAAGGGGCACTTACTACACCCCAAATAACCTTGGCTCTCCCCTGAAAAAATACTAGAAATATACATGGGTAGCTTAGGGAACGACCCAACTATCCTGAACATACCATCCCTTACACTTCTCTACCATCCTTGCTTTGGCCCCATGTATTTGGTACCGGGCCATCTGCAGACTACCTTTTGGTATGTTGCTTTATTTAGTCTCGGGAGTCTTATTTAGTATCGGGAGGATAGTTCAGCAGCAACGTGCTTGCCTTAAAAACACGACAACACAGAGCACCAGAGGTTCGATTCTGGTCCCCGCTTAGAAAACTCTGGGTGTTAAGTGCATTATAAGTAACATATCATATATCAAAACTTTAACACTGCTCAGGTGGGATTTTCCAGGAGGTAATGGCCCATTAAAAGCCTGAGCCAAGCAAAGACGTTTAACGAGGTCTCTGGGCCATGACTGACTCAACTGCCTCCACAGGCCCTTCCGCCGTGCCATTCTTTTGCGTCCCTTTCCCAGTTCACGCGACACTCTGTGCGTGCTGTTTTTTTTCCTCCAGTTTCCTTGTCTACCTCACTAGCCTCAGCCAATCAAGCTCAGAGGGAAGCTAATGATGGCAGTAGCCTCCGAGGCCAGCTGTACTGGTCTGGTAATGGCAATGGGTGAGATTCTGATGGAATGTTGTGGGGCTATTGTCGTCAAAGCATCGTCAGCTTGAGTTAACAGCTAGTGAAATAACAGATCAATGTATTTAACTACATTTTATCAGCATGACAGTTAACACAATTATTGTTATTCAGATTATCACCCAATTATTTTATCTTGTAATTGTTTTTGCAATCATTGTATAAAGATCTATATTGTCATATGCATTTAACATGTTTTATTTATATGCATTGCATTGAAAAGTTGATTTATTCAGCTGTATCAATAAAAATAAAAAATAAAAAATAGCAGTCTTTTGTCCCCCTCCAACAATTACATGTTTCTCCATTGAGGCTGCTTTTGCTACATCTTTCATTGAACACTAGGAGTGTATTTTGGGGTAGAGGGGTTGTTAATTGGAGGAGGTTCTGCTTTTATTCTTTCCATGTCTACGGTTAGGAACGATTTCATAATTGTATGCATTATTCCCTCCAGTTATACACCCCCAAACTTTTTGCTGCTGTTTAGACACCATTGGCTGACTTTGCCAGTGGAGCGCAGCCTTCAGATGCACTCCTCTGGGCTTTTGCTCACTTTTTATGGGTAAACTGACATGCCCTTAAAACAGTCAGTACTGGGAGACTTTGTTTCCCTTAGATCTTTTCCACTGTTGCAGCTTTTGTGCAACATGTAACAAGTACACAATGTACCTTCCAGTACAGTGTACTTGGGTCTAGTCAATTTCCAAAGGCTCTATATACTCTTGTTGGACTTTTTATGAACTATGCAGATGTATCATGGACAGGACTGGTGGCAGCTATCTTTTTGCATTATTTTTAAACCTTCCCTGTCATGTTAACCGCGTTAACCGCGTTTGGCACAGATAGGTGGCCTGGCTCCAAAATGGCCATGCCACGAGGTTCTTTGTCCTGTCATTTGGCTATCTTGCCCCTTCACCTTCCCTATGTCGATTCGACCCGGGTCAGTCCTTATTTGGTCATGCGCTTTCCCGCGAAACCCAATGCTTTCGCGGGTTTCTGCATGCTTTGTGTGTGTGCCTCCAGGATGTGGGCTGGAACATCTGAGTCCAATACACATCCTGGGTGCCAGAGAGTCTGGAGTGCCATGAATGACTGGGACCACCGTGGTCCATGATTGGTCCACGTATGGAGTGTGTGTTTGTGAGCAGATCCCCCATTGGGTCCTCTCCGTTTTGGCGCAAAGGGAACTTTGGATAAGAGGAGGCTGAAAACACCACTACCATGTCGATCTCCTTAGTTCTCACTGAACAAAGGATAGGATCCAAGTATCCTGCAACTGCGAAGCCGAGTCGAGGAACTGCTGGTGACCCGCTAGAAGGTTTGGCACCCTGAGCCCGCTGTCGTCCCATTGGACCCCTCTGCATCTGATCCTCCTAGAAGGTCTGCAAAGATGCTTCGACCCATTGGAATAGTGGGACCAACTATCCTCGGCACCTTCATCAAACCCTGCAAGTAAGATTTCACAGCAGTGTCCCTGGGCCAACCAGTGGACTGACCAGCTTACCCAGTTGCTTTGCTTGGTCACCGCCGCCGTTTCGAGGAGGCCCTCGAAACTTGGTATACTGCCAGCTCTGTGTCCACGACACCCTCACACCGATTTTCGTATACTTGGCATTCCCAGGTCTTAAGTGAGACGAGTGCCTCAGGACCGGAATAAATGCGGTTATCGTGTTGCCCTGCCGTGGCCTGCCGCGGCACCGTCTTTTTTAAGTATGCTGCATTTGTGACCCTCTTGCTCCTGAAGCCTGCTGCAGTGAAACAGGGTTGATTCATCCACCTGGAGCAGAGAAATCGCCACTGTCCCGTTTGGGAATAATCGCTGTATCTCAGGAACTGAAATCCGCAGAGACAAGACATCCTTTTTGTTGTGTTCGAACCTGCAACCCGAGTGGACTGAACAGGCAAAGTTTGGGTGCGAGTGCGCCTGGGACCAGTGAGTACTTACAACACTAACCGGTGGCCCCTGGTGCCAAGGGCACCTTTTATGCACAAGTGGCCCCTGGGGATCCCTCTCCTTTCCACTGCTAGTGCGAACTAGTGACTCCATCCCGCTCTCTGGCACTGCCTCTGCCTTCAAGTGGAGGTCCTCCCTGAATAGTGGGAGCTTGTTCTTCATCGCCTCATCCACCTTCCCGAGCTGCTAGAGACCTCTGAAGAGACCCTATTTTTCCCATTGGAACAACTACGTGCGCTTGCATTGCATCTACTATTGAGCACAAGGCTCCTCTCTTCTTAGGGCTTGGACTGCCTCTTAGTTAGGTGTGTTGTCGATGTCGAAGGGGCCTAAAGACTATCTGCACTGCCTGTTTTCTTCCCATCTAGGTTGTCGACATCTTTTTGTGCATTTAGCTCCTTTAGACCCCAATGGTCTTGTATATACATAGTGTTGATAGTGATGTGTTGGTTTACTTAGTGTTACTGTGATTCTTTTGCTATGGTCTATGTTACAAAGGCCTTGTAATAAATGTGTCTATATTTTTTATAACATCTGTCTGGAGTAATTTGTAAGTGTCCTTGCTGTGGGTCCTTCAGTCACCCTCACCTCTCCTGAGACTAAGGGGGTCATTCCGATCCTGGCGGTAGGGGGTTGATGGCACCGGTAAGGATGCCAGTGCCGTTTACCCCCCGCCACATTCCGAGGTCCCTTAGCGGGTCCCACCAGGAACGATTGGTCTGACCCGTTAAGGGACCATGGAGCTAATAACGTGCCTGCAATTTGCGGGCCCGTTATTAGCTCCTTCCCCATTCCCATTGAGTCCTATGGGGGCTCAAATGGGAATGTGGAATGGTTTTCTGAATTGGGGCTTACCGGGTCCTCCAAGGTTGGAATGACCTGGTAAGTCCCCATTCAGAGACACCGGACCCGGGTTTGGAGGCAGCCATACTGCTAGTAGCACCATGGCTGCCTCCAAACTCAGAATGACCCCCTTAGTCTTGACCGCCTGCCATAGCTACCCTGATTGGTCTGGCTTGTCCAGAGGTTACCCTGTTCCACGAAACTAGGCTGGCCTTCTGAACCTCTGCCCCTCCAGGTCAGAGTCCATAAATCCATCTTAACACTATCTTCTTTCCTTAAATTTGAAGAGATTTTGCAAAACAATGCATGGCATTTTTAGATAACAGAGCAAATGTTAGCACCCTGGCCATTCTCTTTGGGGTGTTAATGTTGGTGGGGTGCTTCAATTTTGAAAAACGTGTTTGGGTTCCATGGACTTTGCACTCAACATGCACATGTTTAATGCAACAATCTATAAATAAAATCGCCACCTTGTAAAATAGAAAAGAGGCTGTTTCAAACCCATGTTCTATTTCGATGGTGGGGGCTATGCACCCTGAAAGAAAGGAGCATGCAGCAATAAGACGCAGCAGGTGAAAACAGGTGGTCAGAATCACATGATCAAGCTCAGAACCATAGTAAGCCGAAAAAAGCTCAGGCTAATGGGGTTCAGAGAAGGGAGCAGCTGAGCCAATGCTTAGTATGCACGCTTTATCAGCAGACACAACCCTTGTTCTGAGCTTTCTGATTTGCTATGATTGACTAGCCGGGTATATACATACACATGCGCACACACACACACTCCTGACAGCATTGAAGCATCCTTCCAAGTAACACTGATGGCTGAAACTGTGTTATAAAGCGACTGCACAGAGAGAATGGAGTGTAAGTGTTGTTGCAGAGCAGCAGGCTCAGCTGAAGATGTGTGGGGGCCATTTCAACGTGATGGGTGGAGGCCCCCTGCTTAGAGTGAAGAAAGTCTGAGGCACCCCTGGGCTGCATGCATTACAATGGTGACAAAGATAAGGTTAATAGGCCCCGATTATCACGAGACAGCCTGCCAGCAGGGATTTAAAACAGTAAATGCCCACTGAACAGCTATAAACCCTTCTTTTTCTGCAAGTTAGAAGGTAATGAGATGATAACACTTCTGTATATCCGTAGGGAAGTGACTGTGGGAAGGGCTCCAGGAAAAACAGCTTGTAATGCGAGCTCTGCAAAGCGCATATATTAAGCTCCAGAACATATTATTTTTTTAATTAAAACTATAGAAATTTAATACATATATTGCCATGTTACAAGACTGCTGATTGGCAAATATTGAAAATATTGAAAGGCCCTAACGTCGACCCTGCAGAGCTGGTAATGCAAATCCATTCTAACCCTTGAAGGCAGAGCTCCCTGGAATGTTACCAGCCCTTATCCCTCATTAGACACCCTCAACTTTGCCTCCGTCGTGTAACTTGAGTGTGACCGATAGAACACTACTACAGGAAACCATCCTGAGCTGTAGCACAGCACACCGGGTGTTTATTGACAGCATAGGAGCGATTACAGGCTGCTGGGTTCATTTGGTTTTCACTAGATGGCTTCATTAATGTGATGGAGGCCTGTTTATGTTACATCTCCATGACACTGTGGTCATTTTCTTGGCTGTGACAATTTTTGCTCCTGTATCATTTTTTAAACTAAGTCATACAAAGGTTTTTAGTACACGTTTAGTTTCATTGCACAAAAAGAATTCACAGAACGATTCACCGATTACAAATATGAATACAATGGTATTAAAATGTCAAGAAAGCAGTTTTCTTCTGTTTAACGTAACATCGAAAAACAGCGTATTTATTTAGTGTAAGACAAAACAATCTGTCTACCAGGAAGCCAATATTTGTTGCTTAACACACACGTTTCGAGGAACAGGAACATGTTTGTAAACAGTTTGGATCGAATTGTTCAAAGGAACTGCCTGGTTTTTGTCTGGTCTCGAAAAGGAAACTTTACTGTCCTGTTTTTGCAATGCCGGATATTGGAGTCCGGAAGATAAGCTACGCAGACATCCATGAATTCTTTACGGAATAAATCACCAATTTAAGCCGGAAGCTGTGATTCTGTGCATTTGGTTTATATGTGTGCGTTGCAACAGGAAGTTGCTGTATTGAAGGAAACATTCACCATTTACAGGAGATGTAGATCCTAACGTGATGGCCGCCATCTTCAAGTACGCTTAACATTGCGTGTCGCCTTGTTACAATCCTGAACCTTGTCCAATGCAGTGGTCGAAGTGTACGAAAAGAAGTAGTGGAACTATGTTCCCTGCTGGCCTGTCCCTGCTCCCCACAAACCCCATTGCCACAACCCCTCCCACACACAATGCACCCCCCAAACACTTGCACCTGCTGTTTAAGGGAACGTTCAGTGCAGTGCACTGAAAGTGAAGGTTTCAACTTCTTCCTACACTTTTATTTTAAAACAAAACCATTCCGGAACGGTTCCTTTTAAAAATAAAAGTATAGGTGCTGTACAATGTAATTTAAAAAAGTGTAGGAGCAGCTCTCCCGACCGCTCCCGCTCACTTCGACCACTGATGCAATGAGGTCTCCGACTGTCAATGTTCGTGTTATGGACAGTCACAGCAGATTGCAGTGATGGTTTCCTCGGCCATTATCATATTGTTATTGGAGTAATTAAAGGGGGACATCTCTTTTCAACGTTCTACCATTCAGACAAGGGGCATGACAAATATTGGTAAATAGAAGCAAAGGATATATATAAAAAAAAACAATATATTGCATAGGATATGTATGTACTGACGGCATTGGTCACATCCATGCAGCCAATGTAAGGAGGATCCATAATTGGCCCTTATTGACATTCTAGACCCATGACATCCTCTTCACTTACACCCGCATAGCCTCCCCATGTCACCTAACCCAATGAAATTCCTCTTCAACCTACCTAACAACACAACTTTTACCGACACTAGACACAACCCCTCCTACTCCCCTAGAATTCAGTGCCCTACCCCCTGTCCGACCATAGAAGACATTCACCTGACATCTCCCTAGCAACAGGAAACCAGTATGGCTTCCCTAGTCACTGCCCGGCACACCTGCCCACCTCAGTACCGACATCTCTTTCCACACCTCAAAACAAGGTTTCCACCCCGCAACGCCCACACACCCTTCCACCACCTTTAACATCCAAACCCGCCTATACCCAAAGGGCCCTAACCTTGCGAGCTCTCTTCACATACGCACCATCAATACGCTCAGCCTCCTCTACCACGCCCCAGAACAGAGACAATAGGCCCACCCCTAGAAACCACTCACCTCCCAATAACTACCAGTCACTGCTCTTCCCTGCCCTCTCAAACCCTCCTTCACATCACACAAATGTCACCACCGCTGCTCGTCAGAGCATATCTCAGTTGCAGCCTTCCCCTACCCTCCCGCCCATGCCACATTTGCACCACCTCCCTGGGAGCATCCACTACTACCCACAGTTCCTCCCTTAATCCTCCACTTCCTGCATCTAACACCCAACCTAACTACGGACTAACGTGCAACCTAATCAACGCCAGATCTGTTGCAAACAAACGCCATAACATTTACGACTTAATATCCTCTGAAAGCCCTAACATCCTCTTCACCACAGAAACCTGGTTCTCCCAGTACTTCTGACCCATCACGCAAAAGGCCTTTCCCCCAGGATACACCCTTATCGTGCATAACAGGACCAGCAGGGATGGTGAAATTTCGTTCCTTTACAATTCCTGCTTCTCCATTTCACGCTCTGAGGAATAAGCTTTCAACTCAGAATGCAAATTCCTCTGAGTTAAATTTCTCATCACTCCGATTCTTACTCACATATAGACCCCCGGCTACAACAGAAACTTTACTGAAAACCTCAGTGACTCTTTAGCTGCCATCCTGGTTACTCACCCCACCCTCACCATGCTAGGGGATTTCAATATATGGTTCGATGTCCCTCACAACTCCATGACACAACCCTTCCTGGACATCCTGGTATTCCTTCTTCTGACACTAATTTCTGGCCTCCTATGCAGATCAGATCTGAAGACGCAGGGTCCGCTTTTCTCATTTTTTTTTCTTCTTCCTGTCCCCCGCATCCAAGCCTAAGGAAGTGAGGGACACCCCTGCTACTCCCCAAGGCCATCCTTACAAAATTACATGTTTGGTAGTGATTATCTAATTTGATCGATTTTAATCGATCGAATGATACTGGCCGAATTCGGCCAGCTGTACCATTGGATCAACTAAAATCAATCTAATTGGGTAATACGCTCAGACCCGCCAGCCGCCCTTCTGCTCTTCTCGTTGTCTCTCCTATCACCCACCCTGAATTTCTAAAGCTACTAAACGGCAGCCGTCCCTCAGGTTCCTCTGGAGATCCCTGCCCTCCTTTTCTTCTAAAAGAAATCCTCTCCTCAACCTGGGCTGGCAGAATCGCAAGATCAATCATCAATACATCTCTGACTTCAGGCACTTTCACAGCAGATTTAAAGACTTCCCACATCAAACCGCTGGAAAAAAAACACCCTAAACCCCATTCTACAGACCAATTGCAGAACTATCTAAAACAACCGTTTCATAGCCAAACTAATTGACTGAACAGCCTACACCCAGCTTTTTCACAAAAACTAACCTCCTCCTCGACCATGCCCTGAATCAGGCCAACTGTCCATCTGGGACGATCACAAAAGAACCTCAGACTTGGAAGGTTGAGGCACGCTAATCGTCCTCGACCTCTCAATGGCCTTCAACATCATTGACCACCGCACCCTTATGGGCAGACTCCAAACTCTCGGTATCAGGGAGGCAGAACTGAATTGGATCTCCTCCTTCCTCTCCAACAGATCCCAAATAATACTCTTGCCTCGCTTCTCCTCACCTCAGGCCCTGTCACCAACAGAGTACCACAGGATGCCTCTCTCTAACTCCTGCTCTTTAACCTCTGCCTGAGCCCCCTCCCCACCATTATACGCTCACACGGACTGTCTTTCTGCAACAATGCAGACAACACCAAAATCATCTTCAGGATCCCAAAGGAACCTTCCAAAATCACCTGGACCTCACTTCTTGCCTCACAGAAATCGACCACTGGATGACAGCTAGCCACCTCCTCCTCAACCCCAAAAAATCTGAAATCATGATCTGAGGGAAGACTGCCCTCTTCCCCCAACCCACCCCTTGGCCACCCTCCCAAGGACCCCGCCCTCTACCTCCAACACAGTAAAGAACCTTGGATGCACTATGGACAGAGATCTGGCACTTTCACATCACATCAACTAAATGCTGCTACCGAACTCCTACGCATCATCTAACGCATCTTCCCCTAGCTGACCATCCCACACAGAGTTACTGCAATCACAACCATCATCCTCTCTCACCTGGACTATGGTAACACTTGCATCTCAACCTAGAAAACTCCAACGGGTCCAAAACACTTCTGCAAGTATCCATCTTTTCTTAGGGCCCAGAGAACACAACGCACCCACACGCTGTGTCCTTCACTGGCTACCAATCGGGCGTCAGTCCCCTTCAAGGTCATGTGAATCGCCCACCGTGCTCTGCACAGCACTGGCCCAGAATACATACACCACAAGCACATCCCCTAAAAGGCCAACAGAATTCTGAGATCAAGCTAAGCTCTCCTCCTTGTTATCCCATTCACCAAATCGACCAGAGTGAGGGGTCCTATTCTCTGTCCAAGCACCTATCATATGGAGCTCTATCCCTTTTAGCATCCGTCATATTGAGAATCATCTCACCCCTCGAAAGGCACTCAAGACCTGGCTCTCCCCTTCTGGATCTTGTCGGACATAGCTCACCTCACGCATGAACTATCACCCACAGACATGTAGGTCAGGGCTTTCAATGAGTCACATAAAGAGACAACAAAACAGTCCCAAGCACGCACAGAAAGGATTGATATGACCTACATTCATTCATCGCATCTACATTTCAGCCATCACTCCCTGCTACATTTTTGTACTTGATCCCAATGGAAGGTAGCCGTATCCCTCCTGGGGCACAGCCACTGATCCGTATACATCTGCAATAATCCACTACTCAAACTCACATCGCACATCACCTCTGCCACTAGAATGCAGCTAAATCCCCCGAAAAACAATTCAGTCTAGCTGGTGCGACAAATCGAGAGATTCAGTCACTTCTCCACAGGGCGAGCCTTTCCTTGTGAGGCTAGGTAGGTGAGCACTCTAAGCGATACCCTCCCTGCAGGAGAGACTCCACATATGGGGATGAGGACTCCTGTTCCGATGAGGAACTCCCTTCCCAACCCAACCATGCCTATTCTGTTTGGAGAGAACAAGAGAAATCTAGGAACCAAAACCAAACAACCCTGCAATCAATCTAATCAGATTACTCGATAAAGAGATTGACCATCAAAGAACAACTCCTCCCAACAGGCACAACAAGCAGCGAACCACCAGCAACGGAAACCCAACCGACCATCCACTGAGCCCAATTGACAAAAGAACAAACAATAACCCACAAGGGAAATTAAACAAACAACACAACAAGCCTGCTCAACGTTAAATTCATGGAAAAACACTCAACAGAAATCCATGGCACATTAAGCGCAGGAGGCAAAGATGTGCTCTTTCTTACAGAAACCATCACGAATTAAACCATACTGGAAAATTTCAAATTAATACACGTCAACAGAGAAAACCAAAGAGGAGGCAGAATCGCAATGATACACGTAGAGCACATCCGAGCCTCAGCAACTCAACGACCAAACCAACAACCTGATCTACAGACCACCGCCTACAACATTTGCAACAAAGCATGCAGACTCCATCTGCATTTTATAAACCTACCATGACAACCTTGTCATACTGCGACACTTCAACGTTTGGTTTCAAAAAATAAATAAATAACCTCAGCGAACTCACTCTGCCCACTTCTGGAAACAATGCAGTTTAAGCAAATAGTAAATGGATCCACCCACAATGCTGGACACACCCTGGATGCAATCTTCTGCAGAGAAGGACTATGCCCGTCCGCGCCACCTACAACAGTGTTATGGAGCCACATTATCCAAAACCATTCTACATTTCAACATCAGATCACACTAGTAGTCCAAGGAGCACGGACACTGGTGGTGAGGGTGAGCGGGTGATGGAGAAGGTGAGTGTATGCTAATGGCACACTTTAGCACATGCACATGCCTTACGCCCACAATTGCCCAAATGGGATGTGATGCGACTTGGGATATACATCAGCGGCACAGCACCTCCTGTTGCCAGTGTTTTTAATTAATGAGGCTGACAAACTCGGGATTCATGGAATGGGCAAGTCAACCCCTTACACCAATGCCTCTCCAATGGAGCCGCAGGGCGGGCCTTACAATTATTTCTGTGTAAACTTGCTCTTTGTAGGAGGAAACTGATACATGACATGGAACACTTCTGGTGAGGAAATTACAGAGAACATGGCAAACCATCCTGAATAGAAAAACAGTAAGGCCTCTTGCCTTTAGTGTAATGTTCGAACAACAAAGACTTAGAATTATTTTGGTTAATTCAATATTTCAACTGGAAAAGCCCAAGTATCCCTGCGATCCTGTTTCCCGCTTGTTCTCATGCCCTGAGGATTATAATTGGTGCATTAATAAATGATAAAATAATTGCAGCCATTTTGATGGATAAATAGAGGAAGTAATTTAGGTACATTTAATAAAGGTTTCAGAGACAGGCAATTAAATCATTTGCGCTCTGCTGGGATTGGAGGCCTGAGCAGATCTGGACAGTCGACTGGCAAAGACTATGTGGCTATTGATTTTATAAATGTGCTGTTGACGTAATAAGCGTGGTGCCTTTCAAAGGGGGAGAGCAGTGAATGAGAGCCGAGACAAAGGAGGTGTGTGTGCCCGGAAGAAGGGCCGGAAATTGGACACAAGCGAAAACAAAGGGCCCGCACATGCCCCATGCAGAAGACTTTTCCCCTTCGCAGCGGGCAACATTGCTGATGCATTTTTTGTTTGTTCTTGTGGCGTAATTGGACTTAAAACAACAGCCACGATCTCCAACTATGCCTGGCTCAGGGGTGGACGGAGAACCAAAAGAGGCCCTGGAAATAATATTCAAAGTTGGCCCATATATATTAGACATGTTCAGCAAGCCCAAACCTTTTCCTATGAGAACATTTGGAAATAAAATAGGTGACCACACAAAAGAAGCCCAGAGTGCCAGAGTGCAGAGGCCATCTGGGAAATCTGGGGTGGTGGGCGGTGGGGGGCGTGAGGGGGGTTCGGCAACATAACAGGGCAGGCAGTCTAATTCCCTAACTGGTGCTGTTCACACACGCAATTCTTTAAGAATGGCTCCATATTTATTTAGCAAATCTCAGAGCGTTTTTACTGCACCGATAGTGTGATACAATTTGCATTTCATGGTGGGATATACTGAATCGCGTTAAATACTCTCAAAGGGGGTCTTTGTCTTGTTGGTAAGGCTCCATAAGTGCCTGAGCTCCTCCAGCAACCCAATCAGACAATTCACACACAGGAGAGGGAAAGGATGTCCAAGGGGCCCAGGGGCTCTGCGTCCAGTAGCTTGTCAAAACTCAAGAGGTACTGAGGTTCAGGAAATGAATAACACAATGCAAACCAATTAAGAAGTGCAGAACTTAATTAAGGTTCAGTCTGACGAGCACATTGAATCCAGGTGGAAGAGCCCTGCCCATTGCACGGAGGGAGGTGGCGCTTCTTCACCAAGATTCTGAACAGTGACTGCACAGGGAAGGGGCGGATTAAGGAGCCACAGAATGCTGTTTTGAAAGGAATGAGGTCTGATACCCCGGACTTTCCATCTTAGCCTGCCTTCCAGCACAGTGGCCAGTGTATCTGAGGAAGTGTTTGCCACACACATGTTGTTATGTTATTTTTTTATATATTTGTATAGCGCTTACTGCCATTTGTTACAGCCTCGAAGGGCATTGTGGTGGAAACACGTACTCTGCGCAAATATGAAAATAAAAGAGCATTGCATTGTATGTGAATAGTATTTAGAATTGAAGTAACTTCAATTACTAGCAGAGGTAACTTCTTAAAGGACATTATAAAAGCCATGCAAAACAGTGTGTTCAGGTATAGGGAGGACTACTACGTCAGTGACTGTGTGACGAATCAACTTCCGGGACACCAGTGGTCCAGGGATGAATATCAGTTTTTAAACCGTCAATCAGCCTCACACCTCTAGTACACCAGAAGGGATCCGAACAGATTGGAACACAAGTAAATTATAAACCTCCTTGTCCAATTTTGGTAACGTGGACAGATCAGCAGGCTTATCGCTGCAAGGTCGTGGATCGTTGGTTAGTTGCAAAACAGCGAAAATACAATTATTACCCAATGATAAAATGGACTGTCCAGTCAAGGTTGTATAAAAATATCTACTTTATTATTATTACTACAATAGACAGTTCTAGCACACTACAGAATACAGCCCACCCTGTAGAGAAACACAGAGGACAGACAGTTTCATGAAGGAAAGGGATGCACTTTAGATACTGACAGGAGGGTAGTCGATAAAGCAATCAGTCTTAACTGTTCCAGGTTATTTGGTTTCAGCACCAAGGGAGCAAGGGGTCACACTTGTCACTAGGGTCCTTCAGAGAAGGACCAGGGGGACAGAACCACAATAAACCTGGTGCTTGAGATGATCTTGATGCTCGACAGCGTCAAGTCAGTTCCAGGATGCTTTGCAGCTCCTGCGACAGAGTTCAAGATGGGAGACGGCTGTGGGTATCAGGCGGCAGGCAGTTTGGCAAGCGAGGCAGCTGTTATTCCTGCGCGATCTGGACTCCAAATCGTCACATTTCGCCTTGACAGACTTCATATCGCGGACCAGGTTGGCCACTGTGCCATGTAGAGTGTGTATACCATCCTCATTAGCACCGATCCTGGTGTCAGCCTCGGTGATCCTAGTGCCCTGCTGGTCCAGCTTGGTCTTTTATATCATCCAGTTTTTCTTGGAAGGATGCAAAGTTCTTCACCATGGACTCGATCATACTGGCTAGGTCGGGATCCGGTGCTTCAACTGGCATGTCCTCCCCATCGTGGTCGGGGGGGGCTGCCCATGGTCAGGGCTGGGTGTCGCCTTAGCAAATATGTCCATGGCCCGACGTTGTTGGCTCCCTGGGATATATTAAAGATAGTACTGGAAGTATAGTGCTACAACACAGTGTCAGGGAGTATCTACCGATCCCCGATCTAGACGAAAGTACCTGACATTTGCTGTTCTGGACCCAGAAGAGGCTGCCACTGCAGTCATGACGTTGTAGAGGACCAAGCCCGATGAGGAGGGCGGAGGCTTAGCTCGAGGATTTCAGTACCACTGCAGCAACTATGAGATCTGATGCTATCACCACAGTAGCTCCTGGGGTACTTTCTTGCAGGACCTGGGGCCAGTGGGTGGTGGGTCGATGGCTAGAGAAACAATCTGGATCTTGAAGAGGTGTGTTGGCCCCACCGCGGTCTCTCAGCCCCAGAATCTAAGGCACAGGGCCTGGTATCAAGTTATCCTAGGCAGGTGGGATGTTCTAACAGTGTCATGGTCACCAAGAGGAGGGCGTCCAGCCTGAGTAGAGCACCCCAGAGACGTTAGCGAGCTCCAAGTGCACCTCCCACAGCGGCAGGTTACTAGCACCTATGCTGGATCAAAATATAATAGGCCCACCTTGACAGGAGTTGTTCTGGGCCACATCACCACAGCGTTGAGTTGGCAGTCGGTGGAGGAGCTGCGGTGGGCAGGCGTAAACCAGCGTTAAGTAATGCCGTCAGATTACCAACAGCGTATCTTGGAGTTAGGTACCCAAGCACTCAGAGCGCCACCAGTGTCGTGGCGTCAGCTGATGTAGCAAGCCGGGGTGGCAGGAAGTGGAGCAGGGTCGCAGGATGCATGGGAGTACCCTAATTTTAGGCAGGTAAGGTGAGGCCACGCCAGCAGCGATATTCCGGGAAGGCCTCCAAACATCAGAGCCTGGAGTACTGTTTGGGAGGCCAGGCGTGGCAAGCAGGGATGTGGTGGGAGCCAGAATCAAGGGCCCACCAAGAAACGAAGTGGAATGAAGTAAGTAATACAGGGTTCAGAGAGTCCCTGAGCCGGCCTTCTGGGCACGCTATGTGCAGAGAGAGCAGCAATGTACTGTCAGGGGCACCCCAGGCGGCTCACTTACTTGTTGAGGCTAGCGCGCCAGCTTGAGCCGGCATATGATGGGATCCACAATGGCGCTCATGTAGTGGCACGGCCCTGCAGCGGGCGCGCCTCAATACAGGTCTGCCGTCCTGGTGCGAACCGCTGGCCACGGTCCAGCGCCGCGTCCCACCTGCGAGGCAAGTCCGGGCAGGGATGTAGGTCATGCCGTAAGGCATCAGGTGCTCCGTGGCGGGACGCACCGACAGGCCGCCAGCCACAGCACTGCTCCACCTCACGGGTGTACAGGTGCATGAGGAGCCCCCAGCCTGGGTCGCTTGATGCTCCAGAGATGTGTGACCTCAGGGATGGGTCCACAGCCAGATGGACTCGTCTGTGTCATTGAGTGAAACACGGGTCGCAGCCAGACTCCGCCGTGTCACGTTTTGATCGGAGTATTGGATAGTGTCTGGAGAGGTGCAAGATGGCAGGCGCGGCCCTCGCTGTACTTCCGAGGGTCCCGGGCGGGCCACGCACAGGGCTTCTCAGGGGCACGGCTCCCAAACTTTCAATCATCTGGCCCAGCGTCCCCATCATGGGCCGGTCGCAGCCACTTAACAGGATGGTGGGCAGCAGGAGGTGTTCGTTGGGACTGCAGTGTAGGTTGCCGTAATCTCTAAGGCGTGTGTCGTCCGGAGATGGACCGCAAGAAGTGCGCTGCGTATTTAACAGTCGGGGAAGCCGCGTCCTTTCCGCGCCTCCCACCGTTCAGGCGACTCGTTCTCCTCAATGGTGCAATCAATCCACCACAAACTTGGAGAGGATCTAGCTCACTCTTCCGCTGACATGTGGCCACCTTTCTGAGGCAGGGAGATCAGATAAACCGCCATTTCTCGGATATTAGAGTTGGAGAAACACAGAGCTCAAAAGCTAAGCAGCTATCTTTGGGCTGCTCAACAGCGCCCCCTGGGATGTTATGCTTTTGAAATCTTTTTGTTGGTTCTGAGTCTCTATTTTTTGATCATATCTAGTGTGATATTCAGGTATTTACACCATTATCAACTTTGACTGTGAATCATAAACACCTGTTTGCATAGGCATAAAACTGTGTTGTAATTAGTTTATGCTTTGAGATTTTGATCAAGCATTTTGTAAACATCACTTCCATGGTTAAGTATGTATACCTAGTATGGATGTATGTATATAGTATTTTGATTTAACCAGCTTTTTCCTCTCCTTTTGCAAACTGATCTTAGATTGTCAATGTGGTGATTAGTAGGTGTTAGTGTTTTGTATGTTTCCTAATTAGGTGTAATCCCCCTTTTTTTCTCCTTTAGTACTGCATGGATGCCTTTTTTCTAAAGCATTATTTACTTTAGCACATAAGTTGTTGGGTTTCTGTTCTTTATTACTATAACTTACTTCTCGAAGGGCTTTAAAACGGATGTCATTGTCTATTTTACGTAGTGATGTAATCATGTACCATCAATAAGGAGGCGATTGCAGGCTATGCGATTTTCGGTCAAACTTGTCTGTGGCGCATGGACTTATAGATACAGCTCTGGTGCACAGACCAAATGCTGACACTTTGCTTGTACTGGTGAGTTGACACATGCAATCGCGTGGGCACATTTTCCGAGTTATACTCTTCTATACTTGGTTTCTGTAAGGGTGTAGAAGTAGGAGACTGACAAACGCGGGGCATGTTTTTCGTGAAAGACTTTTATTGTACAAAAATAAAAGGGAAAACGCTATCTGCACATATTACTAAAAGGGGTTTTCCTGCATCAACCAAAATATTAAGGACTCTGTCATGATGTCGGTCAAACAAAAAGATTCACTGTTGTGTGTCCAAACTTTTTTCCTTCCCTTACACTCTCAGTAGCTGGGCGGTCTTGCTTCAGAAGAATGGCTCTCACCTTCTGAACGATAGTTTAAAGTTCACTTTGAGATGATGTGAAAAGGAAAGGTACCCCCAAAGAGTCCAAATTAGTAATTCTCAATAATAATATTGACTTGACACTCCACCAATGCACATGTAAAAAGAAAGTCTCATATCCTCTCCTCTCCATACCCCTCCTGTCCCCTCCCAGGCCCTCTGCACAGCCCTGGCTTCTCATTTTATCTCTAAAACTCAGGATATCCTGTCCTCTCTCTCTTTCTCTCCCTCTCCTCCCTCTACTCCCTGCTCTTCCACTAGCTCTTCTTCAGCCACCTCTCCTCCCTCCTTCTCTGCCTTTCCACCTGTACTCCCCATAAAAGGTTTCTAGACAAGTATGATCTATGAAAGTCTCATCAAAACAGGTTCACCCCTGTTCCTCCAAAACCATCAAGGACCACATTGACACCCTGGCTCCTGCAGGAGTCTTCCCTTCCCCCCTGAAGCATTCCCTTGTGCACCCCCTTCTTAAGAAACCCTCTGCTGACCCGTCCTGCCCGGTTAACTATCGCCCAATCTCTATCACTCCTTTCCTGGGCAAACTCCTGGAAAAGCTGTCCATCTCCCAGCTTAATCTTCACACTGAATCTGTTGGTTGTCTCATTGACCATTAGTCTGGCTTGAGAGCTGCCAGAAGCATGGAAACTGCTCTCCTGAACATCCGTGAAGACCTGCTCTTCAACATCGATTCCAACACCCCCTGTGTCCTCATCTTATTTGATATCTCTTCTCCCTTTGACATGGTCAACCATGCCATCCTGCTCAACCATCTCTGTGATAACATGGGTATCACCAATCAGGCCCTGACTTGGCTGACTTCTTTCCTCTGCGATCGTCCCTCCCAGGTTTATCTGTGGTGTTCGCCAGCGGTCTAAACTTTCTCCCTGGCTGTTCAACCAATACCTGGCACTTCTTGCCCACCACATTGACGCTCCCTGCCCCAACATTCAGTGCTATGCGGATGACACTCAACTCATTTTCGGGCTCCCTTCTGACACCTCTTCTCCTTCTCCCATCTCTGACTGTCTGCTATCCAGGAGTGGTGTGCCGCCAATGATCTCTGCCTTAATGCCAGTAAGACTGAGATTCTCATTGGCATACCTGCTCCCTCCTTTCCTGTGACTCTCTGGCCGGCCTCTCTTGGCCCTCTTCCTGCTCCCACCTGTGAGGCTAAAAACCTTTGGGTCATCTTCGACTCCACACTCTCCTTCTCTCCTCACATGTCTGACGTCTCTTAGAAGTCACACTACCAGCTGCACCTCCTCAGAGGTATTCTTCCTTTCCTCTTTTTCCCCAGAAGCTCACTGTCTCCAGAGCTCTGGTTCTCTATAGGATGGACTACTGCAACAGCCTCTGTCTAAATTTGCCTGCCTCTACTGTCCGGACTGTGCAAATCATCCAGAACAGGACTGTGAGACTTGTCCTTGGCCTCAAGCCCATGAATCGTATATCTCCAGGTCTGAAATCTCTGCAGTGGCTCCCAGTGGCGGTGTGGATTAAGTTCAAAATCCTCTGCATTGTCCACAAGATCTTCTGGGACCTGGGGCCTCAATCCCTTCAACTCTCTCTTCCTAAATATCTTCCTTTGCGAGCTCTTCGCTCATCCGCCTCCAACTCCCTCAGGGTCAGTCGCTTTGCCAAGCAACGAGTTGGTGGTAGATCTCTTTCTTCGGCTGGGGCCTCCCTCTGGAACAGCCTCCATGCCTCTCTGAAACTTGAGGAGAACCATCTCCCATTCCGGAAGCACCTCAAGTCCTTTCTCTTTGCTTCTGCTTTCTCTCCTCTTCTCCCCTGCTGATTTTCCTAGCTGAAACTGAAACTGCACTGGTTACCTGGCTACACTCTGATCTCGGGCCCAGGTCCCCTCCCCGCCAGTTACACACCTGCACTGCCCCCATGGCAACCCTTGCACTCGGGGGCTGTTTCTTTATCCCTACAGCCCCCTACCAGCACTTGACACCTGATGTCTGTACTTACCCTTGCACTTGCCACTAGCTGGCCACACTTCTTATTTGTTTAATTTATTTAACTGCTTATCCTATGTAATGCATTGCCCCCTCCCCTTTCCCCCCACACTTTTCCCCGTCCCAACCCCCCCTGCACTTGCATGATCTCAATGTCACCTGGCCTAGTAGGATCGTTGTCTATATCTTCCCTCTGTCCCCCCTCCGTTGTCTCGTCGTGCCTTGAAACACTTGTGTATAGGCACTTTATGAATGCCATATCATACATTCCTGCAGTGATGGGGTGTGTATATCCATCTCCCCATAACCTTCTTCATTTGTCTTGCAGTGCTAGGAAGGACAAAATCCTTCTGCTAGTCTTTACAAGGCAGTTTACAATGTCAGGGGGAATGACTCACTTCCCCTGCTCTTTCTTGGTCTTCTCACAAGGCAAAACAATGAGTTCCCTTCCCTTGGCTTCGCACACAATATTCACAAACACCGGGATGGGACGATTCCTTTTCCCTAGACTGTCTCTGACTCTTCACAGGGACAAGAGAATTACCCCCTTCTCTTGGCTCCTTTCACACTGTCCATCAACACCAGCAGGCCTGGCTCCAGCGGGGGGGGGGCAAGGGAGCCAGGCACCCCCAATGCCACCCACTGCCCCCACCCTAGAAAGGAGCCCATGCAGACCTGAGGGAGAGGGGGTGTGACTGGGTGTATTTCACACATAACGTACATCAGCAACCTCAGAGATATCATTCTGAGAGGCTGAACTGCAGGAGGCCTGGCCAGACAATGATGTATCACAGCCGTCAAAGCACAAATGACCAGGAAGATGGGGGGGTGGCATTCACACGTATAAGTGAGTTAGCACACTTATTCAAACAGGCTGCCTACAACTATTTTCTCAAGCCTAAAATCACAATTTTAATTTCTGTAATTTAAAGTATGTTCATTTTCTGGTGGGAATATAGCGGCTTTTCATATCATGCTAAATAAAATGGTTAATTATATCAAACAATATATTGCAGGTAATGTTGCTTGAACATAGATTTCTGCAGAAGGTGCATCAAATTACAGGGGGCCATTATAAATTACATTCAAAGTTTATATTGTGCTGTATTAACTACTTCATTATCATTGAAACGACAAGGTTAGTATTAGGTTAGCAACAAAAAGGTAATTCTGGAGGGGAGAGTGTAGTAAAATCAAAAAGCGATAGATGCAAGGCTTTGAATTAAACATTACCACTAACGTTGCACTGTGCAACATTCCCTGCCATAATTCTGTAGTATGTGCATTACAGAAAGGAACAAGCTATTAGCAAATGACTATTGGTGCTGCCATCAAAGGTTGCAGTTCAATTTGAATAGCTAGGCCATGTTCCCTCTGCACTGGAAAACAAGCAACCACAGGCATTTTTAGGCCTTGTAGTCTAGCAGTTTAGGAAGGGCTTCTCACATTAGTGACAGGGTCATGACTGATTTACAACACTGGAATGGCGGGCTGGCCAGCGCAAAGCTGGTGGTTATAATTCATCCAGAGGCTTTTGAATATTAGGTGCAACCAGAACTCATGCAGTGGGACACAGAGAGGATGGAGATAAAATGTAAAGAGAAACACACATCCTATGGTCATTTAAAACCCTCATTAAGCATGGGACCCGATGACTATCCATGGCTATGTTAATGACTATGGCATTACCACAAGCTACCTGCCTCTTGCCACCAAGAAGTAACCTTTCTAGAACTCTTTGAGTGAGCTCTTTCACAAAGTAACAACAAACCTATTGCTGTATAGGTCCTGCCCGTGTTATATCTAAGCATTCTTTTGAGTGATTAATTACTTAATTACCTTTGTAAACGAGCTCCTGGTGTAATAAAACATCTCATAATTTGTGTCTTCTGCCAGTCGATTTTAAAAGCAATATCTTTGTCAATGTCCCTGTTCCTTGCAGTAGAGTCCTGCCTCAAACCAAGCAATCAAAAAGTCAATAGTTTTGGCTTTGGTATAGGTATTAGACAGACATTTGCCAGGCAATGCCATCATATGCCCAGGTACTTACGCTCTTTTCCATCTGTTCCCATCTTATGGCCAGGTGTTAGCCTTATGGCAGTGCCTGTCAAATACCTATCCAAATACCTATCCATGCTTAATCGAAAGCCCAAGCTGCTGGCTTTGTCAATGCATGTTGGCTTCAGGTTTTGTCGCTAAGTGAACTTGTATATTCCCAGATGTGGTTACCTGCTTTCTACTCCTAGGAAATCTGGCTGCACCTCACTGAGCTGGTCCAAAAAGGCCCCAACTGAAAATAAGGCTAGGCTGACATGTATGGACCAGTTTCAGATCTTCTCATGCATACTCCGACCTAAATAGAATATATCTTTGTCTGTGTGGAAGCCTAGTCCACTCTGCCAGAACGTTTCATGATTTTTTATTTTCTAGTACTGACTTGATAACCTCATACTGTTTGAGTAGCTTAACAGAGTTTGCATGCAAACAGAATACACCATGGGCCCAATTCAAAGAAAAGTGTGCATTGATCCCACAAAGTCCCTGTGCTGAGAATGACATTGCGCATCCCTACATGCAAAGTTTCCTTTGAGTACTCACGTAATTTAGACTGCAACGTAACCCTAAGCGACAAGTTTTGTCCAGAACGCCCGTGACACGCCCCAACACAAAGCACATCCAGCCACATTTGTGTGCTCCTCGGCCGCAAAGTCATCCAACCTGGTAATACTGCGCGGGTTCCCCCGCGACCATTTCTATGCTGGAGCTTGTAGGCATCCATTCAGGATGGGGAAATAAAGCTACAATCATAGGGGGTCAAGCAGAGCGGAAGAAGTGGCACTAAATTCATTTATCGCCACTTTTTATGAGCTACAGAATTTTTTATGATTTTGGATGTGAAGTTGGGAATCAGATCAGACTTAACAAGGTCCCCCTGCCAAATCGATTGGTTTTCCACAAGCACATATTTGCATGTTGGTGGGAAGCCAATGGATTCCTATGGGATCCACCTGGCATTTACACCTGATAAAAGTGGGCAGATTCCAAATGAATCCATTGTGGATGGCTCCCCCAATCATTAATTGTGGAAATGATTTACACTTTTCCAGACTACTTGTACTGGAAAAGTGAAAAACAAAGGTGATTTTTTTGCCTTTGTTTTACTCTTTACTTTTCCACTACTTGGTGGAAACAATTGAAATTAATGAATCTCCCTTTTGCAAATCTGTGCAATTTAGAATTCAAAACAAAATGCCCCCTTACTCTTCATCAATACGTTTCTACAATGATGAATACATTGTCAGGTTTATTTATCATGTGACTTGTGGATTTTTAAAGTAATCTGTATAACATTTAGTTATTTTAGGTATTCAAAACCAAACTTCAACACATATGTGTTCATGGTCAACTCATTTCATTTCACTATACCTTACCTGCTAAATTTGCCCCTGGAAGTGATTCAGTTCGCAATATAAGCTATTCCAAAAAGCCTTACTCGTGGTTTGATAGATGGGCAGCACAGGCATTAGGACCTGCAAAAAACACACACACACTCCTTTTATTGAAAATATCAGGACACATTTATTGTTAATGTTAATGGATCTTGTACCCGGCACTGTTGCCACTTGCATGGTGTCTTGGCTCTCTGGGGTATCTGCAACGGAAGGAGGGTATGGGGGTTTGTTAGTGGGATTGAGAGGGAGAAGACCAAGAGAGCGTTGATGTGCTGTTGGCAGTTTCAGTTCAGAGAAACCGGTCACTGAGCGTTGGTGCATTATTCGGTTGGTAGCCATTATGTGGTGTTGAGAAGTGATTGTGTATGGTTTAGTGTCCTGTGGTATTGTAAAGTGTGTGCAGTGTGTGATGCAGTAGAGGTGTGGTTGTGTTTAGTTCAGTGTTTGAGTGTGAGTATGCAAAATGGTGAGTTTTTAATACAGTTATTTAGTATTAAACTCATTTCCTACCCCCAACAACCCATCTAGGTGCAACACATTTACTACTCCCAACAATCCATTAAACAAAATAGTGTCATTCAATAAAAAATCAAAGTGAACACATCAAACAAAGAGTCATCATGGACAATTGCATATTATAACCAGTATGTAAACAGTATGTACCAGGCAATGATGTACAGGGACATTGCAGGGGAGCAAGGCACTCTACTCCCTGTCACGCCTCAACTTGTGCAATACCAGGATGCTGGAAACCTCTCAGCCAACACCACCTGCCTCCTGATGCGGGTCTTTAAGCCCTAGCACTCTCTCCTACATGCTAGCACTTACTCGCACCCTCAACTCAATTAAAATGAGTTGCAGAAATGCAATCAAAAATAAAACTTTGTGTTTAAAATGTAATTTTTTAAGAACCAAAATCTCCTATTCCTGGGTTCAATATTTTGGGAGGGCGGGAGGTCCTACCTTTCACAACAAGATGAAGGAACCATAAGCACCTCCTCCGGGACCTGCTGGGAGTAGCCACAGTGTTCAGGAAGGCATTGTTGGGTGAACATCTGAGATGGTACAAAGATTGGGGACCTCACAGCTCAGCCATCTCAGAGGAGGAGGTATCCGATTCTCTCCTGCCAGGCCAAGAAAGAGTTTCTGGGGTCTGGTGGGAGTGGAGGTAAATTGGAATGGTGGTTAGGAGAGCTGAAGGAAGGTCACTGGGGGTGAAAGGTGAAGGAGGATCGGATATAATAGAAAGGGGAGAGCAGATGGCAAGGCCATATAGGTAGATTAATGTTGCAACACGATTTCCCCTTGCTTCTCTTTGGCTCTGTACTGTTTTCTATAGAGGGGTGCAAATGTATACTTTTAAGCTGGATCACAGTTCTAGGAAATCTGGATCAACACAGCAGCTTTTAGGGTTCTCCTTGACTCACAGCCAGTGGAATTTGGGCCCCCCGGATCACAAACCTGGTCCACCCAGATGAAAATTCTTGGAGCCGCACATGAACACCAGGCAGAATAACTCCCTTCCCCTGGCCCTTGTCAGGCATTTTACAGTGCCAAGGAAATGACTTCCTTTTCCTTGGCTTCTCTTGTAGTGTCCATCAATACCAGGAGAATCACTCCCTTTCCCTGGCTTCTCTCAGCTCTCCAGGCACAGTTAACCTGGTTTAGTCCCCTCCCAGGTACTTTGACTATGAAACACAGTGAGGATACTTCTGGCTACTTGTATGGGTTCAGGTCCCAGGCTTTTACACCTGATAAACACACTTTCTGCTTTCTCCTTCTACCTGGTAGACTTTGTTCACTCTCCTGTCAAGTACCATTGTATTTTTTCCATCAGACTAAAGTTCCTTTTTCTCTGTCAGGGTCCCTGACCATAGGTCCTTGGTTCCCTTGGCCTATCACGTTTCTCAACCACCTTCTTGGGGCCCTGATGCCTCCTCTGCCACCTGCGTACCTTTCCTCGCGGTTCACTGTGGTCCTGGGTCTCTCTGGATACCTATCTACAGTGGCGCTTCCCTGTCTCTCTGTATCTCCCTTCGGTCTGCAGCGTCTCCGCAAAGGAAACCACCTTTTTGCCAGCGTCAGGAGCTTCTTCCCCTCGGTTTGTCAGACTGTCCTTCTAAACTAGACCTGACTTGCACCGGCTTGGTACCATCCTATTTTTCAAATACACTTCAGGCAAATGGTCCCTGCTCTTCCTCACTTCAGTGGTTGTGATAATAACTGGATTATCTATTTTACACAGATACATGGATGTGTGTGGGACTAATATGTTTTGTTCTGAACCTGAGGATAAGGGAGGTTGGGATGCCATTTGTATATACCGCGTTCCCTTCGAATAGTTGTCCCTCATCCCATAGGGTGGATCACTCCCCACAAGATCCTCCTGTTGATTACCAACCCCAAGGGGACTCTCGGGTAGTGAACCCACCTCCCTGGTCTCTTGGGAAGAAGGGACGACATCTGAAGATTTGTCACATTTATCACAGAATGGTTCTTTCACTTTTTAGAGATTCTTTAGATTGCTGGGCTATACATCTGATCATCCAAGGTACAAATAATTTCATTTTTAGAGTCACTTTTTGGATATAAAATGGAATATCTCTATATGCCATTTAGGGAACTTTATTATAATGAAATGTTTGTCATGCTGACTTTAAATGTATTGTCATTGTAGTATAATTCGTGCTCCTCAGTGGGAGAATGGATTACTTTGGGAACTAGCATGTGTATTAATTTTAATAAATGATATTTCTGCTCCCTAAAACTATATTTGACATCTAATGTCTCTATTGTTTGATAGATGACCCTATACTCCTCCTGAAGAAGGGAATTAATTTCCAAAATGCGCAGATCTTTTCGTTCAGAAAGAAATTATGGAACATTATGATTAATTGGACTACTGAGACTCTTCAATGAAACTTTAAAATATTTCCACTTACTGTCATTTTAAGAATCTGTTCTCTAAACTATTTCGAATCTGACTTACTCTGTTCAGTATTGTAGTGTACAGGGGATGGGTATCCATAGCTTTCTTGGATACCATTTTGTTGGACCTGTTATTATGTGGGCTAATTGACAGGGCTATGTTTACCTCCCCTGTACCCGAATGTGATATTTATACAGGTTATATTTCATAAATTGTACTTTAATTTTTGGTGTGCACCTGGATGCTTATAGATTTTCCTACCCACAACAAGGGCAGGACCATTGATTGGGTTTTCTCTAGGAACATCTCTGTGCTATCCATGGTGCCGGCTGGCAAAAGTGGAGGCTGGAGATATGATACGATAGGTTATTTATAATGTGCTTACTACCCAGCGGTTTCTAAGCACGGACCCGGGCATCAAACCTGTGTTGCTCTATGTCGTCTTGCTTCCAAGGAGAGCACATTGCCCCTGAGCTATCCTCCCGATGGAACGTGGGAAGAGACCAACCAGTTGTGGAACATTGTGAAGAGAGGACGAAGCAGGTGAAAAGCAGAGCAGTGGAGCTCCTTAACACATATTATAATCATAATGAATATACGGATAACTTACCGTCCCAGTTTTTGCACAGACCACGTCAGATGGCGATAAGCGTGACAGTGAGAAACTCATGCTGCATCCGTCAGGCTCCCCTCAGCCACCTCTGCTTCTTCTTTCATACCAGATTGTCTGGCCACAATTCAGGAATGGTGTGCCGCCAATGATCTCTGCCTAAGACTGAGATCTCCTCATTTGGACACCCGCTCCCTCCTTTCCTCTCTCTCTCTCTGGCTGCCCACTCTGGACCCTGTCCCTGCTCCTTCCTGTGAGGCTAAGAACCTTGGTGTCATCTTCGACTGCACCCTCTCCTTCTCTCCTCACGTCTCTGACATCTCTAAGAAGTCAAACTATCAGCTGCACCTCCTCAGGGGTATTCTTCCTTTACTCACTTTCCCCCAGAAGCTCACTGTATCCAGAGCTCTGGTCTTCTCTAGGCTGGACTATTGCAACATCCTCTTTCTAAATCTTCCTGCCTCTACTCTTCGACCTTTACAACTTATCCAGAAGAGGACTGCTAGACTTGTCTTTGGCCTCAAGTCCAGGGATCATATCTCTCCAGCTCTGAAATCTCTTCACTGGCTCCCATGTCTGCAATGTCCTGTGTTATAGCACCTTGTCATATTGTTGGGACACATTTGCAGTGTGTGGATCCCCTGCATACCTCCTCCAGTTCCAGCATCCACTAGATCAGGGCAGCCCCTCCCCTTTGGCTATCCCTCTGTAAATCCCCCCAAGGTTATTTAGGAGACTTTGGTGCAATACAAAGAGAATGCCAATACATTTAAGCTGTCTTTCTCAGACGTTTAATTGGGGCACATGATTAAACACCAGCACGTGGTTGTTGTATCATTTCATATCATATCATATATCATTTGGTAATCCTGATGGTCACTTATGAAGCTGAAGAATTTACCAAAGGTCTTCAATCCATGCACCTTCTGAATAGAATGCTGTAAAGGGTCACCATGATTGTGAATGCAAACCAAAGGAGGATGTCAAAACTTCAGATCCACAGTTGCTGGTGAAAATGTCCAGGAAGTGTGTATATTGGCTCAGATGTCTATGAAACTGTTGTATCTTATGGTTACCTTTCCAGGCCCAAACTTAAGGAATGAGGATAAATGGAGAAACAGCCTCGTGACAAGAGTGAACAGATTCTTAGCAAGGACTTTATGAAACAGCCGCAGTATTTTTCCAAACGAAATTGTTCATCAGAAACAAAATAACATAGGAGCAATGTGTCAGTTAGCATTTTATTTTAGATCATATAAATGTTTTTATACACAACTTTGTAAAATTAAAATACCCACTATGTGCAGAATGCAAGAAACATGTTACAAAAGAATTCCCCTTGGGCATGGACATAACATTAGTAATTTTGGAGTGAGATTGGAGGGATATTAAACATATTGGATCCTACTGCGCAGGGAACACTAAATGAGAAGAGAAGGCTTACAGAACTTTCATACCGGAAATATATTGTTGGCAATAGCTTGAGAGTTGGCATTAAGCAAGGAATCCCACATAGGAAATTGGGGCAACCACATAAACAGTGGAGGAAATACTCAGATGTAGAAAATACCAAAAGGAACACTTGAATCAGGACCAAGAAAGGAGACTGCCCCCAAAAAGCAATCACGTGTAGCAAATGTCCTTTACATTCTTGCGGAATGCAAACTAGGGCTGACTTGATGGGAATGTCTATCAAGTGAAGAAATGGTGGCTGAATTTATTTAAGAGTTTTACTCCTTCACTCAAACTAAATGAAACATTGCATTCACAAAGACTCTTTTTGTCAAACAAATCTCCTGCTTGTTACAAAGATCATGTCTTTGGTTCTGCTATTTCAAAGCTGATAATGCAGTAAAGCCCAACCGCCACGAGAAGGTAATTCCCAAGGGTGGGGAAAAAGACAGTACACGCGGCAGTTTAATACACATTTACTGCATTGAATGTGTTTGATGTTCCACATGCATTTGAATGAGTGACTTAAATTAAGATCAATACCTTCTCTCCAATGTGGAGTTCTTCTAACTCACCAGCTTCCAAGCATTCAGCTCATTAGGCACCAAATGCACTTCCCTTATTGAGCACTATTGCAACAATCCTACACTAAAATAATGTGGCTTGCGTGTTTTGCAATCACTAACAACGTAGCTGCTTGATTTTCAGCTTTGCCCAAAAGTTTAACATTCCTGCCTGAAAAGCCAAAAAAGACTACATTTCAATAAAAATGGATAGAACCTGTGTTAAAAGATGTTTTATTATGCAGCGATAGAGCATCTAGCCATTGTTTATTGATCCTAGATGGTGGTAAGATGATTCTATCACATTCCCTATCTGTGATTTCCATCCCTAAGTCAAACAGTATGCTCAGGTTCATCATGTTACTCACAGGAACTGTGTGTGCCACTTTCTTTGATTGAATTGATGATTTATTTAGTAATACGAGTAGTCATAAAACCAGCATTTGAACAGCATTCCACTCACTCTTCCGTGATTTCTATTTCCCATTTCAGAACAAAAAATCAGTTTCTTCGTTGTCCTTACGAAGGGCAAGTCTTGTAGCAACCAAAGGTACAAATAATTATTCCAACAGATATAGCTATATGATTAGGAGGTTTAATGAAGTGTGGAACCCTGTGGAACACCAAATGTCATGTATTGTTCACATCATTTAAGCTATTTTCACTGCTTCTTCTCCATGCTTCTATGTCTGCTAGCTCGGAAAGTCTGTTTGATTTGATGTGAAATCTTTATAACGCAAAGCAAGACCACTGACACACATAGTCTGCATAGAAGCAGGTAACAACCACAAACCCATGCCACTAAAGAAAAAATGCTATATTTTACCACTTTCTGTAGGATACGTGAATTGGTATAAGGCAAGTAGCCAGGGGTAGATGAGTTCATATTTTATTACCAATAAAAAAGGACGTTGTAGGCATTTTCCACACTTTTTTCAAGGTTTTACTTGAAGACACGTTCATTCGATACCACAAGATCTTTCTCTAAGGATGCAAAGGTTCGAACCCATATTTTCACTTGTAGGTGAGACACGTTGTGGAATCAGAAAATACAATATTACGGTTTTTACACCATGCAAAGAGAAATACACCAACACAGGCTTGTAAAGATTCCCAGAATCTTTATTGCAATACTGTACAGTTTACAAAACAAAGTGCACAAATAGCTATTTGGCCTTCAGTACATCACAGAGACCACCAGTAGGTTCAATGTGAGCAGTGAACAGGAATTGCTAGCTGGACATCAGCGTATTTATACAATTTCTTCATAACGATGTCCAGCCTCCTACAAGTTAATCACGTACTGTGCTAGGGTCGCGTCAGGTTCATTCCTAATTTACATATCTCGTGCATGCGGTTTACCTTTTAATACATTTACTACAAGCACTATTATTCTCTGGGTTTAACTTTACACTCTTTACACATTGCTTTAATGCAGGTCAAACAGATGTTTCACATGACATGTTTAAACAGTGTTATTGTTCTTATATACTTGTATGTTAACATCACCGATTCAAGTAATCCCCTGATCCCGAGGTCAACAAAGGACAAGGTCTACATGACCCTAACATGTAACCTGCAGGCAGGTTGGACATTAACTCTCCTACAAAGGTTGAAGAGGGTAAGTTAGAACAAGAGAACACAGGTCGGCCATTTTAGGCCACGGGGTGACTTTGCACGAATAACTAAAATGGCGGCTTTGACCTAAAATGACAGCTCGATTAACTTAAGGTTACGACCTTGCAATGCGGATTTTCTCGCAGAGCGGATGGGCATAGGCCAACATATACAATGAGGACAAAACAATACTATATCAGTTTTAACTAACCCTCCTTTTGGCCTGTGCCAAGCGCTAAACTACCTTCAATCACTTTGCGACTAACTCCACATTTCAACGTCTACACACCCCGATTCATTATCAGACATATCTATTGCCATTAGATCAGACACTAGAGTTTCTTTCAACACGTACTCCTTGGAAACTTTATCTGGGGCGTATATTCTATGCCCTAATACACTTGTTGCTTGCGCGCAACACCCCCCTAATACCGAACATATAACAGGGAGACACTGTATACAACAACAAAGGAATAGAAAACTACCCAAGATAATCAGCAGGGCCGAAAACAACTTCCATCCCCCTGACCGTAGGAGGTCCCAAAACCATGTACTAAGTTCCCAGGTTCCCTCAGGAACATGTACTTCCGAACTAAGAACATGTAGATTTTGGATCGCCCTAAAGATTGTTGGAGAGGAGTCTGGTACGTAAACGCAGCAAGCGGACCCCACCAATTTACATACTCCTCCACGCTCTGCCAGAATGACATCTAATGCCATCCGGTTCTGAAGAGCTACTAATCTTATCGCTTTCTGTTCTAACGTCATATTATAGAGGATGTCAGTGGTCTGGTTGATGGTTCTCTCTAGTACTCTCTCTAGTTCCCTGATATCTTCTGAATTCGTAATTTGCCCAAAAAATGGCACACAGGATTTCATGATGTCTCCTAGAGTTTGCGCTGGAGTATCCCTCTTCACACCTCGTCGCGGACGAGTCTTCAAAATTTCTGCAGTACTGGCAATAAATACCCCAGGTAACAGAATCCCTAAATAGCAGGTTCCTTGCCAATCCCTGGGCAACCATGGAAATGCCACATTACCGCAAACGAAATAGACAGGTTCACCTACGTACAGAGGTCTGTTCTCACTAGTCAAATTCACAACGTTGGTGCAACTTCTAAAATTGCCCATTGACCGTGTTCCATTCCTCTGTATGCAGAAGGAAACTGAATCGGGGCTATGGTTAACAGAATAAGATGGAGGCGTGGCATCCTTATTGCCTATAGGAGCCATTTTGAAAGAGATCAAAGACTGAAAAGGACGAGACAATCTATCAGAGGGTCTAACAGAAGCAACGTTTGGCTTACTCCTATTTGCCAAAAGCGAGCATCCCAGGGGCATCAAAACACGTTTTTCAAAACTATTCAAATTTGTACCATCAAAGTTCCGTGAGATGCTCTCATTCCATTGGCCAAAAAATAGTGCTCTAAGAGAAGCATAACAAGCAGTTGTCAAAGGTAAAGGATGAATGTACCAACCTAGCCCCTTATCCCCATATTGCGGCAGATGTGAGCAGATCCATCAATTGGTCCTATTCAAAATTGTATGAGTGGCATTCATTATTAACAAAAGAGTATTATTATGAAAATTCCGTCTAGGCGAAGAATCTCTAGGTGACAAGGTATGCAATTGCACGGAAGGAGTGGGGAAAACAGATACAGTTTCAACAGGAAAAAAGTCCTCTAGCGGATATGCTTCCTCCAGATCCCATAACCCAAAACCAATAGTTACTACAAACCCAGTTATTATTATTAAAAGGCAACAATACATTTTCGGGGTCCCCTTACACGCTTGATCATTGTCTCTGCTAGTCACATATTTATCTAAAAGTTCAGTGCGAGCGGTTGCGGGTGCAGGTATCGTCGTCTTCAATCGAAAAACACCAATTTTTCGTTTGCTGGCGACTCCAGTTGCGCGTCTTCTTAATGTCTTTCCCACAACCCTTAGCCAACAGAATCCTTTCGTACAGTTGGGCCAAAAGGCAAGCCCTCAAACGATTTCCTCAATTGCCCAGTCAAACCGTCCCGTACGTCTATCTTCTTGGAAGTAAATTATATTTCACAATTTCCGGTTTTGAAGGGTCAAAAAAAAGTATGTCGTCACTTCCCACTGGAGGTGGCGAGTGAGTGGAAATGGGATCAGAAAACGATTGATCTGGAAGTACCACTGTTGGAGAGTGCGGAGACAAGATGGCTGTTTTGTCCGGCCTTACCAACTCTGGAACGGTCTCCGATAATCTCTTGTCGATGGTTGCTGTTTCGGGCACGTTGGTTACAGCGTTGGAAAGGGATTCTGTGTCTTCTGTGTCGTATGGCACGGGCTGCGGGATCCATTTGGTCTGTGTCACGGGGATCCAGTTCTTTCACCCTGCTACCCGCACAGCAGTCTGGGTGACTAGCAGGACCTAGTAGGGACCCCTCCACCGAGGTGCAAGGCAAGACGATCTTTCAAAAACCTTTGTGAGGATCCAGTCCCCTGGTCGTAATGCCTCTCGCACCTGGTGATAAATTGAAACTAGATTTTTAGTCAACTGGTTAGAGTAATCTGAAAGAAGCACATTCTCAATATCCCGCAATGAATAACTCTTTGGCATACCCCAAATATTAGCAGGTCTTCCCATTACCACCTCAAAGGGAGAGAGCCCAGTCTTAGTTTGAGGGGTTGTTCTCATCGACAGCAACACGATCGGTAAGGCGTCCGGCCATTTTAACTTGGTGCCGGCACACGTCTTAGCGAGCTTGTTCTTTATAATGCCGTTGTGCCTTTCCACTAATCTGGCACTTTGGGCATTTCTGGCCGAATGGAACCGTTTATCAATCTGTAATCCTTCACATATTTTTAGGATTACCGCAGCGATAAAGTGTGGCCCATTATCCGACCAGATGACTCTCGGCAGCCCGAACCTAGGAAAGAACTCCTTTAACAGAATTTTTGCCGTGGTTATGGCCGTTGCATCTCTAATAGGGAAGGCCTCAACCCACTTGCTAAATGCACAAATGACAACCAACACATATTTAAGATTGTTGCAACGTTCCATCTCAATAAAATCAAAGTGGATAACTTCAAACGGAACAGAAGGTGGAATCGAAACTTCCTCTAGGAGTGGAGGTACCTTTTCCTACATTGTGCTGCAAGCAGACCATGCACCCTTGGACAAAGCGCTCCGCAATTTTGAAAATGTTATCATTGGCCCATACACTGCGTAACATTTTAGTCAATCCGGGATTTGTCTCATTTAATTTGCTCCATACTCGATTTACCAAGCAATATATTTGTCCCAGCCAATAGGAGTTTCTTATTGAATCAAGCAGTTTAAATACATCCCTTAACGGGTACTTACCTACCAATCTCCAGTGTGGTTTCCTATATTCATTGGCCATTTATAAATCCTTATGCCTTGAAGACGGTATTACCCAAATTGTTCGTTTACAATTGTTCAAATGAACAATTGACTGAATTGAAACGGTCACAATTGACCTTTTCACAATTGACCGAATATATATTTTGTTAAAGGGACGTAATGGTTAAGTTGCGCTACTAAAAACCTATGAAATTCAGTGAAAAAACTTTGTTAAAGGGACGTTATGGTTCAAAGTACAATTTTTAGTTCCTGACTGTTACTGAAGAAAATCATGTGGCCTAGATATGTCAGGAAAGGAAAAAAAGGGAGAGCCAGCCACGTGATGTCATCATTGATGTCATCAATGGCATTTGTGATGTCATCTTTGATGTCCTGGGTGTTAGTGTTAGCAGTGCACGGTGGCGGCGCGAGTTATGGTTGCTTATCTTACCATAACTGCCGAATTTCAGGGGGTTTTCAGTTTTACTTTGAACCATAACGTCCCTTTAACAAAGTTTTTTCACTGAATTTCATAGGTTTTTAGTAGCGCAACTTAACCATAATGTCCCTTTAGCAAAGTTTTTTTTACTGAATTTCATAGGTTTTTAGTAGCGCAACTTAACCATAACGTCCCTTTAGCAACGTTTTTTCATTGAATTTCATAGGTTTTTAGTAGCACAACTTAACCATAATATCCCTGACTTCATATACATGTAACATGCAACATACTAACCCCCTTGTAGTGATTTTCATGTCCGCGGACTACCACCATGTCCGTGGACATATCGAAAATCTGAGCGTGGTGAATGTTAATTTAAATAGTGTGCCCCATTTCCCCTTTGAAGTTGGCTCTGAAAAGAGCCGTTTTTTCTTTTTTTTTTTTACAGATGCTTGACAGACACATGTTATTTTGTATTTTTTTCTTGTTTTTTTTCTTACTTTACTCCTAAAATCTTCACATAACCTTCTCCAAAGCAACCCTTACATTCCAAAATAGAAAGGCATTTCCCGTAAAAGATAAAGAAATACCATCTTCTTTAAATTAACAGCATTACTGGCATCAATATTCTCATTGTTACAGAACAACATACCAGCTCTAAGCATGACGGCACACATGCCTCGGTTGATGACACACCTAGCAATGTTTTGCTGAGGACAAAAAACTGAACTATTGTCCCATATTGCCCTAGGTAGTAATCCAGAAAAAATTACTTTCGCATTTGGAAGTATCTTCATTACGGCTTGAACCATGCATTCCAAATCAGCCAACAAAGTAGGGGCACTGACGTTGCCCAAATGGAAAGCACCATAGTGCAAAACTACCACATGCGGACTGTTCATCGTGGCCATATCCTCACAAACTTGTACAATTCCCTGTACATTGCAATCCGGCACAGTGCTCCACACCACCTCCACTCCTTTGACATCAAAGTTCTTTGCAACGTGCCTGCATTCAGCGTACTGCTGTAAACCATGCACAAACATATCTCCGAGCACTAACACCCTGACCATCTCCACTTCTGCCATCTTCACCACACACAGTCTCTTTCAACACAAATCCACAGCCTCCACATCTGATTGGCTGATCCGTACAGTCTTCTCTCCATGTTGGATTTCCTGGAAAAACCCGGATGTAGCACGCCCTGTCCACGAACAGCCGCGGTGTCCGTGGACGGTGTCCACTTTACTCTCTGTGCCATTCCCTCATTGCATACAGCTAAGCAATCACACTATACGAATAACGTCCTCAGAACACCCCCATTTTGTGAATTTTCGAACATTTCAGGACAATTATCATTTCATTATTCAACATATTAACATTACAAATATACTTTCATCTTGTACTCTGCACACAATGCTATCTTTCTCCATTAGTAGCTCAGTACACTAGATAGAATCCCATAATACAATGCTATTTATATCAATGCATCGTTCAAAGCACTAATAGCGGTATGATATTTATTGCAATATCCTTGACACTTTTTTCGGAACATTATAATAAAAATCCCCAGTACACAAATTCCATGAAAAGTACATACACATGTGATGTCATCAGTGATTTCATCAATAGCATTTGCGATGTCATCTTTGATGTCCTGGGTGTTAGTCTTAGCAGTGCACGGTGGTGGCGTGAGTTATTTTTCATAGCTTACCATAACTTGCTATTTTCAGGGGTCTTTTGGCTGTACTTAGAACCATAACGTCCTTTAAACAAACTTTTTTTAATATCACGCAAACAATATACAAACATGGTGTGCAAAAACCAACTTCTACAGATGGCTTTACACACAATGTTGCAAAGTAAGAATTTATGCTCGTTCATAGTGAAGGTCAGCTGCTTCAATTTTTTTCTCGGGCCCCGGAGAGGCTCACAAAGCGGACTATAAGGTTGTATTGTGTTTTGACCTTGACAGACAAAGATTGTGATGAAAGACTTCTCTTGAAGTAGTGTTGCTAAAACGTAAGAGAAGGTAAGTATGAAATTTCTGAAACGAAACCACTTTTATATATTATATCACTATGCGAAAGATCGTTGGCACTTGCCGAGTCGTACTTTGGGACTGCACCACTCGTAGACAATGGAAATTGCAATTGTACTGTAATTGTGGCGCGCTGTGTTGTGACATAATATGTGTTGTCTTCCGGGTTCTGTTTAAAGTCATTTAGGACTGGAGAGGACTGGGCGCGTTTGATGACGCACCCTGTAACGTCACGGAGAGAGGCGGGGAATATGAATGCTTTGATAATATCAGGCTTATGGGCGGGAGATATGATTTAGGGTCGCAAAAGCAAGTCAGCCAGGTCAATAGCGCCAGTCATAGGATTATCACATAATGTCGGTGCACACCAGCCGGATTTATTGTTTCTTTAGTGGACAAAAAGTCGGTTGACGCCCATAGGAAATTGTACTATTAGCGGACAAAAGGAGTGGTCTTAAAACACTTTCACTCTGACAACGAACAATACAAACAACGTTCTCAGAACACCCCCATTTCGTGTAATTGCAACCATTTCGGGACACCGCGAGTGTTCTTAGAACACATTCAACTAGACAGATTACAATACGGACAGCGTCCTGAGGACACCCCCAGTTTGTGTATTTACGAACAATTAAGTACACTGCGAGTGTTCATGGCTCATTTTTTCCTTCCTTGCGACCAAAAATGACACATACTCCGTCCTCTAAACACCCCACCATTTAGTTTATTTACAAAATGTCAGAACAGCCGTGTTCTCCGCGGACAAATCAAACGCAACAAAAACGTCTAGCACATAAAAAAGCAAAACATTGAACCTATCTCATACTCCCCCACCCTCCCCAAACACTCTTACACACCAACACAGGGCACTAAATACAATTTTTTATCCGCGTTTCACCTCGCTGTATGCGGTCCACAGCGAATACAAGATGGCGGCAAAAGGAGTGGTCTTAAAACACTTTCACCCTGACAACGAACAATACAAACAACGTTCTCAGAACACCCCCATTTTGTGTAATTGCAACCATTTCGGGACACTGGGAGTGTTCTTAGAACAAATTCAACTAGACAGATTACAATACGGACAGTGTCCTGAGGACGCCCCCAGTTTGTGTATTTACGAACAATTAAGTACACTGCGAGTGTTCATAGCTCATTTTGACCTTCCTTGCGACCAAAAATGACACATACTCCGTCCTCTAAACACCCCACCATTTAGTTTATTTACAAAATGTCAGAACAGCAGTGTTCTCCGCGGACAAATCGAACGCAACAAAAACGTCTAGCACATAAAAAAGCAAAACATTGAACCTATCTCATACTCACCCACCCTCCCCAAACACTCTTACACACCAACACAGGGCACTAAATACAATTTTTTATCCAAGTTTCACCGCGCTGTACGCGGTCCACAGCGTATACAAGATGGCGGGCGCCACAGAAAATTTGACGCACTCCATGCCCCTCGCCGTCCAATCAGCGAACACGTCACATGTCCGCGGACATGACGCAAGGCCATGGGCCAATCGGGGTGCTGTCCGCGGAGCGAACAGGGAAGTCCGTCTGCGAAACGAACACAGATATCACTAATTTTTTTTCCTTACATTTTGGTCATTTTTTAAAACACTACTGGATGGATTTACACCAAATTTGCAAAAGCACGACTTCGGGACCAGGCCGTCGCTACTGCTGCAAATTTGGTGTAAATCCGTCCAGTGGTTCGGGCTGTAGCCGTGCACAAAGTTTTTTCCCATTCAGTCTATGGGAAAAAAAAGTTTTGGGACCCCCCCTATAACTTTCCCCCCCCTGGACGAATCCTCACCAAACTTTGCAAAAAAATTCAGAGTGGGCCATATACTTTTTTTGCAAAGTTTGGCGAGGATTCGTCCAGGGGGAGCGAAGTTATAAGCCGCCCAAAAAGTGCTCTTCCTTTGGAAACACCAACTTAACCATAACTACATGGCGGCTACCGCGGCCATGTAATATATATATATATCGGTTTGGATATATATATATATATATATATATAGGGGTTTTGGGGGTTTGGCGTTGGGTGGGGGGTTGTGGGGGGTTCCCCCCACATATATGGTACAATTGACCTTCACAATTCGGTTAATTGTGAAAAGGTCAATTGTCATTCGAACAGTTGTAAAACAAACAATTCGTATACAACCTTGAAGACGACCCGAGTGTCGAAACACGTGTCGGCTGTTCTTCATTCTAATCCATTAAAATACTGTACTTTGATTGTTGTCTCTTAGCTCAATGGTGTCTAGCGCAATTCCATCCCCCACATCCCAAAAATTGTTAATATAGTATCAACCTGTGTGGCCAGGTTGACCGGGATTGGACTGCTACTCACACCGTCCCTTGGATTTCATTTTCCTTTAGACCCCAACAGTGATAAATAGCGCACAGGTACCGTGTTGCGAGTCCTCAATCCTTGTACCCTGCCCCAAAGGCATACTGATTGTCGGTATATATATTTACCGTAAGCCCTTCAGAAAGTTCACAAGCTCGCGTTAACGCTATAATTTCTGCGGCCTGCGCGGAATTATGCATAATTCTTTTGGTTTCCATATTCGTGCTTAAAGTAGTGACGGCAAAAGCAGCCGTGAATGTACCATTCGGAAGTTTGAAACAAGAGCCATCACAAAATAGCTCTCCTTGTGGGCTATTCAAAGGCGTGTCTTTCAAATCAAATTCTACCTTTAGTCTCTTGTTCTGTAGTGTAAAGGCAATCGTGTGACGTTTCGTCACCATCAACAGTATCTTGCGGGACAGGTAAAAGTTCAGCCAGATTTAGTACACAGCACCTCTGAATTTCAATGTGGGGAGCAAACAAGATCAATTTGTATCTTGTCAATCGTGCAGAAGTAAGGTGTTGCGTTTGAGTTCTATTCAATAAAATATCTACAGAGTGAGGTACCATTAGGGTTAACTCATGACCCAGGACCATTCCCTCGCTCTGTTTTACAGACGCAGCAGCAGCAGCGACAGCTCTCAAACATCTCAGCATAGCGCATGCAACAGGATCATGGATGGATGAGAAATAGCCGCACAGCCTATTCTTCCCTCCATGTTCCTGCATTAACACAGCCAAAGCACATCCATCACGTTCATGCACATACAACACGAAGGCCTTTTCATAGCCTTCGTGTTGTAGGCAGGTAGTAGGCAACTCGAGAGTATCAAGATGCTCTTTCAAAGCTCTACTATAAATACTTGGACTCTCAGTGTACCTTTGTGGTGCACGAGGGAATGTGAACGAGCATCCACCTAGGGTAAACGCGAACAAATACCTACTATCCTTATGTATAGGAATACTGAAAAACATGTTTTTAAGGTCAACAACGCTAAAGTTGTCACGTTTCGTGGGGTTTGGTTGAATGTGGTGGAATAAGTGTATGATTAACATAAAGTATGGTTTGGGCCTTAACTTTTAGTGCAGAGTGTGGAGAGCTTACCAAGCCAAAATGGAGACTTCCAAAAGGATCAGTGATTGGCCAGAAGTAAAAGAAAGGCATTGTTGGAACATTCTAAACCGCCTTTCATTGTCAGAAGCCCAGCTGGAAGGTCTTATGTTTGAAGCTCTTAATATTTAGAAACTTTAGCTAGGTCTTTGTGCCTAGGATTTGTTATTTGGATCAGGAAAGTGTTGGAGAATTTAAGAAGAAACTCAGAAACATTCCGGTGACAGAAAGAAGAAAGTTAAGTGACTTTATTATCTTTTTACGGAACTTTGTGAAATTCAAGAAGGAGTTAAATTTCTATACAATTTATTAACTATATCCTGTTTTCTTATTCTTTGTTTAAAGAGTAGTTCGTTTTGTTCTTAAAAGACTTTATTTTTGGATTTCTTGAACAGTACTCTTATTTAATGAACTGCGTCACATATTTTGCGCTTGGCAAGTTGGTGTGTTGGAGGTCTGTTCATTGTTTCAGCGTCGTGTGTTTTTTACGGGCGTATAAAAAAATATTGAGCATTGTTCCTTCTAACGGTAACAGTGCTTTCTTTTAACGTCGGGCTAGCGTTAGAATCTTACACTCTCTGCGCAAGTGACAGTGTTATAGTTACGCGATCCTGAAACGTTATGTTTTCTTTACTAACATTCTAACCTGTCGCGCGTACCTCATTAAGCTGCCTCTTCAAGGATTAGTGTCCGGAACTAAGTAAATTCCTCTTTCCTATTTGAACAAATAAAATTAAGGAGAGAGAAATACTAATCAACTACGCATGCGCATATGCCATTTTTGAACTCTATTCTCTGTTCATATGCGCACCCATTTTAGAAGGAAAAAGAATATCTTCACGCATGCGCATAACTGTAGTTAAGTGAACGCTTCTTTGAAGAGCGATATTGTACGCAAGCAAAAGATCCAATTAGTGAACACTCCTATCTATCCACATGAACAAACAATTTTAAATGGAATAAGCCAGAGCGTCATTTTTGGAATTTGTGTTAAAGCAAGAGATTCATACAAAAGACAGATCTAGCATTTCCAGATGGGCGTGTGTGTGTTTTGGAATTTGAACTGCTAGAAGATTAACTCATGAAACTGAGAGATTGAGCTAAAAGTTTTCCAATACTGAATTGAAGAAGTTAGTAAGAGCATCAGAGACTATTTGTTCTTCAGTAGAAATCAAACACTTCCTCTAGGTTATTCATAGAGGATATTCAGGTATGGTGGTGTGTTTATTTACTCAATTTGATAAAGAGAAGTCAGAGCCTAGGAAAAGAAAGGTTAGTGACTAAAGTGTATTTGTTGTTATTTTATCTACAGGTTAAAAGATAAAGAAGCTGAGCAAAACCTGAAGTTTATTATTTTGTCCCATTTTCCCCCCTTTCCCTTGGGGATGCTCTCAACTGAACTGTTTGTTACCAGTTAAGAGGTTAGCATCCAAAGGGGACTGCGGGGGTTCAGTAGCTTCCGGGGACAACATCTTGATTGAAGATAAGCCTGACAGTATGAAAGGCCAGAATAAATAGTCCTCCCAAGCTGTCATTAACCCTGAGTCCTCAATGGAGGTGTTAAGTGTTTTAGTGAGGGAATTACAGGAGGAATTAAAGGTGGCATATCAAAAGAATGGGAATTTAGGACAACGGGTAGATGAGTTATGTGAAAAGATGGCACAGACTCAGGGAAATGGGAGAGAAGAATTCCCCCCGGAATTGGTAAGGGCTGGTGAGGAGAGAGGTGTAGGTAGAGGTGACGGGGCAGAAGGAGGTTTTAGGGCATTAGTTATGCCAGTACCTTTGGCAGCTCCAGAGCGCTACTATGGTGATTCAAGTAAATTTCAGACATTTTTAACTCAGTGTGAGTTGCACTTTCTTAGTCGGCCAGAATTATTTCCTTCTGATGCTTCCAGAGTTACTTTTATGATGTCTTATTTATCTGGAGAGGCTTCTACTTGGGCAGGGTTACTGGTCAGACAGAAGAGTTTATCTTTAAAAATGTTCCTCATTTTATGGAAGAATTTAAGAAAATGTTTGATAAAAGACAAATATCGTTAGAAGTAGATGGAGAATAATTAGATTTGCGTCAAGGAAACAGAGACTTGGTCACGTATATCACACAGTTCAGGTCTTTGGTTTTAGAATCCCAGTGGCCAGCAGAAAAGAGGTTTGTCTTTTTTATCGAGGTCTCAAGGAGGAATTGAAGGATGCCTTGTCCAGTGTAGTTCAACGTCCTTCCTCTTGTGAGGAATTGATTGATTTAGTGGTTCAGTTGGATTATCGCATAAGTCAAAGGAGTGCAGAAAGACGTCGCTGTACTCAGGGGGAGGTAAGGTCAGTCCTTAGAGGAGATTGTTCAAAGTTTGAGGTGGGTAGTAAAGAAGTGAAACCAAGGGTAAATGATCAACAGATTAGAATAAAAGGGCCTTTATCTAAAGAGGAAAAGGCTAGGAGGCGTGAGAATAATTTTTGTTTATATTGTGGTAGGGGTGGTCACTTTTTAGGAAATTGTCCCTTTACACCCAAAACATTTTCATCAGCCGGAGGAAAAGGACAGCAGGTTGCAAATACAGTTCAGTCAGCGGTTCCACATATAACTGTAAATGTATCCTTGTATCTGAAGGAGGAAAAGAAAGGGTATGGACCGGTAATGATTGATTCAGGGGCCACCGGGAACTTTATGGATTGGGGAGTAGCTAAGGCTTTGGGAATACCACTTGTGAGGAAGGAAGTTGTGGAACAGGTTCGGGCTGTAGATGGAACTTCTCTTTCATCAGGTCCTATAACTCATGAAACTGGTGTCCTGGTTATGGAGTTATTTGGAGGCCATAGAGAAGAAATCTCATTTGATTTAATTGATACACCACTTTTGAAAATAATTTTAGGCATGCCATGGCTTACCCTACATAATCCTAAAATTGATTGGAGTAGGCGAGTGGTAGAATTACAGTCTAGTTTCTGCTTAGAAAACTGTTTTTTGAAAGGTAAATCAGGGAGGGAAGAAACATAAGGTTTGGTTTCCTCTTTGCTGACAGTAAAGTTAAGGCCCAAACCATACTTTATGTTAATCATACACTCATTCCACCACATTCAACCAAACCCCATGAAACCTGACAGTACCCCCCCTTAACGCCCTGCCCCAGGGCCAACTTTAGAAGGATACTTCCTATGAAATTTTGCTACTAATTGTGGTTCATGCACATTCAAATCATCCTCCCATGTACCTTCCTCAGGTCCAAAACATTCCACATTAGTCTATTAAAACCTGTGATTCATGGGATTAGAGTTGTACCACCACCTTCACCAGTTCAGTTAGAAAATTCATCTGAGGAGTTTGTGGTTAAGAGAATTGTAGATTCCAGGAGGTTAAGAGGGAAACTACAATATTTGATAGACTGGGAAGGTTTTGGACCTGAGGAATGTACTTGGGAGGATGACTTGAATGTGTATGCACCACAATTAGTAGCAAAATTTCATAGAAAGTATCCTTCTAAAGTTGGCCCTGGGACAGGGCGTTAAGGGGGGATACTGTCAGGTTTTATGGGGTTTGGTTGAATGTGGTGGAATGAGTGTATGATTAACATAAAGTATGGTTTGGCCCTTAACTTTAAGTGCAGAGTGTGGAGAGCTTCCCAAGCCAAAATGGAGACTTCCAAAAGGATCAGTGATTGGTCAGAAGTAAAAGAAAGGCATTGTTGGAACATTCTAAACCGCCTTTCATTGTCAGAAGCCCAGCTGGAAGGTCTTATGTTTGAAGCTCTTAAGATTTAGAAACTTTAGCTATGCCCTTGTGCCTAGGATTTGTTATTATCTTTTTACGGAACTTTGTGAAATTCAAGAAGGAGTTAAATTTCTATGCAATTTATTAACTAGATCCTGTTTTCTTATTCTTTGTTTAAAGAGTAGTTTGTTTTGTTCCTTAAAGAATTTATTTTTGGATTTCTTGAACAGTACTCTTATTTAATGAACTGCGTCACATATTTTACGCTTGGCAAGTTGGTGTGTTGGAGGTCTGTTCATCGTTTCAGCGTTGTATGTTTTTTCGGGCGTATAAAAAATGATTGAGCATTGTTCCTCCTAACGGTAACAGTGCTTTCTTTTAACGTCGGGCTAGCGTTAGAAATCTTACACTGTCTGCGCAAGTGACAGTGTTATAGTTACGCGATCCTGAAACGTTATGTTTTATTCACTAACATTCTAACCCGGCGCGTACCTCAGTAAGCTGCCTCTTCAAGGATTAGTGTCCGGAACTAAGTAATTTCCTCTTTCCTATTTGAACAAATAAAATTAAGGAGAGAGAAATACTAATCAACTACGCATGCGCATATGCCATTTTTGAACTCTATTCTCTGTTCATATGCGCACCTATTTTAGAAGGAAAAAGAATATCTTCACGCATGCGCATAACTCTTGTTAAGTGAACGCTTCTTTGAAGAGCGATATTGTACGCAAGCAAAAGATCCAATTAGTGAACACTCCTATCTATCCACATGAACAAACAATTTTAAATGGAATAAGCCAGAGTGTCATTTTTGGAATTTGTGTTAAAGCAAGAGATTCATACAAAAGACGGATCTAGCATTTCCAGATGGGCGTGTGTGTGTTTTGGAATTTGAACTGCTAGAGGATTAACTCATGAAACTGAGAGAGTGAGCTCAAGATAGCAGTTTTCCAATACTGAATTGAAGAAGTTAGTAAGAGCATCAGAGACTCTATTTTTTTCTTCAGTAGAAATGAAACCCTTCCTCTAGGTTATTCATAGAGGATATCCAAGCATGGTGGCGTGCTTATGTACTCAATTTGATAAAGAGAAGCCAGAGCCTAGGAAAAGAAAGGTTAGTGACTAAAGTGTATTTGTTGTTATTTTATCTACAGGTTAAAAGATAAAGAAGCTGAGCAAAACCTGAAGTTTATTATTTTGTCCCATTTTCCCCCTTTCCCTTGGGGATGCTCTCAACTGAACTGTTTGTTACCAGTTAAGAGGTTAGCATCCAAAGGGGACTGCGGGGGTTCAGCAGCTTCCCGGGACAACATCCTGATTGAAGATAAGCCTGACAAAAGTGAGTGGCAGAAGCCAGAATCATAGTTAGTATCATGGTAACATCAGGTACAATGGGAAATTGAGGAGCCACAATTTTGTTAATAGCACGCAAATCAATTATAAATCGCATTGTCGGGGGGAAATTCTGCCGGGGTCGGCCGGACCGTCCGCAGACCTCCGGGCAGGGAGGCCCCAACTTCTCCCGTATATCCCAAAAGAGATAGAGTATGAGACACACGCAAGAAGCAAGGTGACTCTGCTGTTTATTAGACAAAACGGCAGGGATGGGTCAAGGAGCGTATGCGTCCGTCCTGACACACACACAATCGTGGGGCTCGCAGGCCCTTTTTACCTTAGTATGACGCGCTACTTTCGTCACTTGGAAAGTTTTAGCAAAAACCTATCTCCACTCTGGATTGGTTACTCGAGTGGTAGGGTTAGTATAGCGCACAGATAGAGAACGGTGTTAGTGGCTGAGGGTTAGTCAGGTGGTATACCTGGGCTGTCCCTTCAATTTGAGACATGAACATTGTTACATGAAGACCTCTGAGGATTGGTCAATGTGAATGGCGTCAGTCATAAGAACCCCATGTTCTAATTGGTCCGCTCACGAGCCTTCCAGTCTGGGACTATCGCTGTTCCCAGCTCGCGGTGCACCTGTCATTTGCAACAATGTTTTAATATGGGTAGGTGTAAACAATGTGAGGATTTATTCATATGTTGGGAGGTCGAATACTCCCACTGCTGCAGATGTCCAAATGAGTCTTTTAATTGTATCTGCCTGTGTCTCGAAACGTGGGATACAGGCGTCTCCTTCCTCCTGGGCTTGGCATCTTGTCAGGTTTGACTTTGTCACGTGAGGTGGGACTGTGTTTGAGGCAAAATTCAACACAATTAATATTGTTTTTCCTACTGTGTGCCTGGTTTATCTTGCAGGTCCGACCTTGGCGTTGGCTTGCAGCGTGCGAGATTGCAACATCGTGCCCTTGGCGGTGTGCTTTCGCCGGGCTCATTTTGCAGGGTCAGCAACCCAGTTCTTGCTCACTCAATGTTCATGGAAGCTTTTGCCTGCGGCCTACTTGGGCCTGGTGCATAGGTGGAACCGTTTGATGCAGGGCGCTTTAGGTTACGGTATCATATTGCTTTATCCTCAGTATCGTGTCCCCGTTATATTCTTCATTATGGTACATGGCTCTTAGAAGAAGCGTGAGCAAGCCTTTTTTATATAAGTTCATGATGCGTCTTGCGTTTCTGCATTTTGAGAGCCTATGTGGAAAATAATAAAGATGTACGTCCGTGAGTATGTCTGTCGCCTACGTCATAGCACTGAGTATTTTCTTCGTGTAGATTGGTGCGGGAGTGTCCGGTGTGTATATTGGCACAGGTGTGCTGACCGTTGGCTAGGTCGTCATGGCATCTCTAACGACGTGTAGGTTTAGTCGAGTTGGTCCGTGCCGCAGGTGTCGGCATGGACAGGGCGGGCTGCTGGGCAGGTAGATGGGCACATCCGTATGTTCCTGTACCAGGGTATTTGGTCGTCCGGTAGATAGGCAAACTCCTCTCGTGGTGGGTGTCTGGGCCGTGATCCTCTAGGCCAAGCGCGAGAGGGGAAGGGCGGGAGCCTGTTCTTCCATTCTCCCACTTCAGCATTATCACCCTTTTTATATACTGGCAATATTGGGCTATTACACACACTACCTGTAATTTCCTCAATTACTCCATGATTTACAAAATCAGAAACTATACATTTCAAAGCCTGTTCGGCTTCAGCTGAGATCTTATATTGCGGGATGCGAGGCAATTTTACTCCATGTTTCAGAATAATTTTAACAGGTTCAATTTGAAGAATGTCCACATCATTATCATCAATTGCCCATAAGCATTCTGGAATGTTACTGAATTCTGGCGGTAAAGGTCGAGTCAAAAACTGAGAGGCGAGTGATTGCTGAGGTGAAATTGTTATCCGAACTCCGTCTGGGGAGCAATGTATTACTGCATTCAATTCCTTCAACAAATTAAACCCCAGCAAATTCTCCCCACAGTTTGTAGTAAGTAGAAATGGACACTGCTCCGTAAATGGACCCAGTGTTATCGGTACCGGCAAACAGACCGGACAAACTACAGGTGTGCCTGAAACCCCTACAGAAACGTTGGACTGCCCTGACAGGGGAATGTTTGGAACCCGTGAATTGTCAAGAACACTTTTGTGCTCCCGTATCTACTAAAAATAGATGCTTCCTATTTCCCACCGCCATCTCAACGTAGGGGCCTTTCTGATGAACGGGAATAGGTGTTGGTTCCAAATCCTGTTTCGGGCAATCCTAACGAAACAGAATGTCATTGTCAGGCTGAGAGGTCCTGTGTCCGCGGAAGCTGCTGAACCCCCGACAATCCCCCTGAGATGTAATTCCCAGAACTAGATTTCAATTCAGCTCTGTAAACTACACCCCAAAGGGAAAGGGGGAAGTGGATAACAAAACAACACCAGGCAGACTGCGTCAAGGCTAACCAGAGCTGAACCTGCAGAGGATATAAGAATAGCAGATACAATTCCTTAATTTACTTACTTAACCTTATGAATGGGAAGACATTAATCCTTAACTAATAATAAAAAAATCATACCTGGCTCTTCTCTTGAAATTTCTTAGAGAAGATGATAAGAAGCTGAAAATCTCTCTTACTTGAGACACTTGAAATTCACAGCTACCTCTTACTTTAGGCAAATCTGGAAACCTTAGTTCATTGTCTTTTTTCCAAAATGCCCTGGAGGTCCAGTTAGATTGTTCTTAAAAATATTCTTTCTTTTTCTTTCAAACTTTTCAAACTATTTATAATTATATTGAGTTTTAGAATCCTTGAAGAAAAAACGTGTTAAATGCACACGCAGGTTATCTCCATTCAGATGAACGATGAACTTCACTTAGAAATCTTCCTGGTTGAAGAACACGCGCAAAGAGTTCACTTACGAACGAATACACGCGATCAAAAGAATCCAAACGCGCAAAAATCCACACGCGCAACAATGTTCTCGCGCGGAACACGCGAAATAAAAACACCCGCGCTCTTGACTTCAAACGTGTCGAATTGATTCTCACACGAAGGAACACTCCCGCTGGAAAACACACGCGTTCTTTATTCCACACGCGACGTATTGATTCTCACGCGAAAAAACACCCGCGCTAGAAATCACACGCGCTCTTTAGTTCACACACGACGTATAGCTTCTCGCGCCAAGAACACCCGCGCTAGAAATCACACGCGCTCTTTAGTTCACACGCGACGTATAGCTTCTCGCGCTAAGAACACCCGCGCTAGAAATCACACGCGCTCTTTAGTTCACACGCGACGTATAGCTTCTCGTGCTAAGAACACCCGCGCTAGAAATCACACGCGCTCTTTAGTTCACACGCGACGTATAGCTTCTCGCGCTAAGAACACCCGCACTAGAAAACACACGCTCACTTGAATTCGCACGCGACAAACAGATTCTCGCGCTAAGGAACACCGCGCTGGAAAACACACGCGCACTCTGGGAGTTCAAAAGTTCTAGTACAAACACAACTTTTCACGAATTTTCAAGGAGAATGTCATTATGATGAACAGAGTAACAGTACAAATAAAGTCACTTATCTCCTGAGCGAATTCAAAAGGATCTTCTGCTTTTCCTGTCTTCAAAAACAAATTCCTGCCAACTGATAGCTTCTCCTGTAACCCCCAAGAAAGTAGCCGCTCAACTGCTGACGCCTGAAGGATAAAATCCACCAGGCCTAAGACTAAAGCAGGAGCAGCCACTAAACACGTCCTCTCAGATGGGGTTTTGATGATGAAAGGCACAGAGTGACAGTTTAGAATGTTCATTGTTGTTCTGCATTGTCTTCTAACCAATCAGAGCTGTCACTGGGAGGCTCCATTTTGCCTTGGGTCAGAACCAGGATTCTGAATCAGCAAGTTAAGGCCTAACCAACTATAATCGAAAACTTCCCACCCACACAAAGCTAATCTGAAAAGGATAAACAAAGAGAAATAATGAGAAGGAAACTTGAATAAGGGAAGGAAACCTGACAGTACCCCCCTCCTAATGCCCAGTCTCTGGGCTTATCTTATGTGGATTTTTAGCGTGAAACTTAGCAACTAAACGGGGGGCATGTACATCAACTGAATCTTCCCATGATCGTTCCTCTGGTCCATATCCCTCCCAATCAATCAAATACTGTAACCTTCCCCTCACTTTCCTGGAATCAAAAATTTGTGTAACCACAAATTCCTCAGATGAATCCTCCAAAATCACAGGGGAAGGTGGTGTTCTAAATCTAGTTCCTGAACAAACTGGTTTTAAAAGACTAACATGGAAAGTAGGATGTACCTTCAACTGCTTGTTTAATTTCAATCTTACTGCCACAGGGTTGATGATTCTCTCTACCTCAAAAGGGCCTACAAATCGTGGACTAAACTTATTCTTCCCCTTAATTTTCAGGTACCGGGTAGAAAGCCAAACTAAGTCTCCCACCTTATATTCAGGACCAGCCTTTCTTCTCAAATCTGCACACCTTTTATATTTCAACTTATTTTCTCCCAGAACCTTTTTTGCTCTATCCAAGTTATTTTTCATTATCAACAAACGATCTTCCACTCTAGGATTCCCTGAAACCTCCAACACCTCAAAACTCAGAAAGCGAGGATGAAACCCACGACCCAAAAAGAAAGGGGACATAGAAGTAGCATCTTTTCCACAATTGTTGTAAGAGAATTCTGCCAACCACACCAAATCCACCCATTCCTCTCTAGCTTGTAAATAACACCTTAAAAACTTCTCCAATTCTTGATTTACTCTCTCCACTTGTCCATTACTCTCCGGATGATACCCAGAAGTCAAACTAACTTCCACCCCAAGTTTCTTACAGAAGGCTCTCCAGAATTTTGAAATAAATTGAGATCCCCTGTCAGAGATAACTTGACTTGGGAGTCCATGTAGTCGAACTACACCTTGCAAAAAACTATGAGCCAGTTTTTCCGCGGTAACCTCTCCCTCCATTGGTAAAAAATGTGCTTCTTCAGTAAGAAGATCGACCACAACAAGAATGGTAGTACAACCCTTATCTTGAGGAAGATCAACTATGAAATCCATAGAAATTGTGTGCCAAGGACGAGGAGGAACAGGTAACGGCTCCAATAAACCATGCGGCTTCCCAACTTGACTTTTCGCTTGTGCACAGACTACACAAGTTTTAACAAAGTTCAATGTGTCTTGGCGAATTTTTTCCCACCAAAAATTCCTTCGAACCAATTCCAGAGTTTTTCTGAAACCAGGATGTCCTGATAAAATAGATTCATGACAATTTCTCAAAACCTTTTCTCTTAACTCATCAGTAGGTACATAAAGCTTGTTATCAAAAAAAGGAAGATCGTCTTTCAAACTTCTGGCTGGATCTAGTCTCACCCACTCCTCCATCTTCTGCAAGGACATATTTTGACGAACTTCATTCAAAAAATTCATTTCTTTAATGGCTCCAGCTAACAAAAAACGTTCTGGAGCAATTATAGGTTCTGGTTCTAGAATCTCTTTCTCCTCACTTCCAGGAAATTGGCGAGATAACGCATCAGATTTTTTGTTCTGACTTCCGGGTTTAAAAGTCACAATGAAATCATAATCTGCAAAGAATAAAGACCAACGAAGTTGTCGTGGAGACAAAGTTCTTGCAGATTTTAAAAACAATAAATTTCGGTGATCAGTAAGGACCGTTACTATATGTCTTGCTCCTTTTAAAAAATGTCTCCATTCTTCAAAAGCGGACTTTATTGCCAATAGTTCACGATCAGCAATTGTGTAGTTCACTTCAGCAGCAGAAAACTTCCTATAAAAGAATGCAACTGGATGTATTTGACCAGTAGTTTCATTCCTTTGAGAAAGCACCGCCCCCAACGCTAAATTTGAAGCGTCCGCCTCCACAAAAAAAGGTTTAGAAAGATCTGGATGAATTAGAATTGGACTAGAAGTAAATCTTTGTTTTAACTCTTGAAAAGCTTTTTCTGCTTCAAGGTCCCAGTCAAATTTCACTCCTTTTTTCAAAAGTCTCGTTATAGGAGCAACCAGCCGAGAAAAACCTTCTATAAACCTCCTATAAAAATTGGCAAACCCTAAGAAACTTTGTATTTCCTTAACCTTAGTAGGAGAGGGCCATTCAAGAACTGCTTGCACTTTTCTAGGATTCATTTCTAAACCCTTAGGTGAAATTATAAAACCTAAAAACTCCACAGAATCTGTATGGAATTGACTTTTTTCCAATTTGGCAAACAAATGATTTTCTCGCAACTTTTGTAAAACTAAGCGCACATGTTTCTGATGTTGATCCAGGTCAGAAGAGAAAATCAAAATATCATCGATATAAACAAACACAAAAATATCCAAGTATTCTCTAAAAACCTCATCAATGAAAAATTGGAAAGCCGCTGGAGCATTACATAGACCGAATGGCATAACTTGATATTCAAACAGCCCAAACCTGGTCTTAAACGCTGTCTTCCATTCGTCCCCTTCCTGCACACGTACAAGATGGTAAGCTCCTCTCAAATCTAATTTAGAGAAAATATTTGCTCCTTGTATTTGATTAAGCATTTCCGAGATGAGAGGAAGAGGATACCGGTTCTTAACCGTGACTTTGTTAACTGCTCGATAATCTATGCAAGTTCTAAGCGTGCCATCCGGTTTTGGTACAAAATATAAAGGAGAGGCCGCCGGTGACTTAGAATGACGAATAAACCCTTTGGCCAAATTTTCCGACAAATATTCTTTTAAATAATCATTCTCTTTCTCAGTAAAAGCATATACCCTACTACTAGGCAAAATTGTTCCTGGCTCCAGTTCAATTTTACAATCAAAGGGCCTATGGGGTGGTAATTCTCCTGCCACTTTCTCATCAAATACGTCCCAAAAATCTTTGTAACACTGGGGAAGTTGACCCACTACAGCTCCCACATCATGACATCCAATTCCAGTCTCAGCCAGAAAACTAGACACGGAATTACTTTGTTTCACAATTCCTCTAAGAGACTTCCTGAAAAGCAACTCTCTATACAAAAATCGGACTGCATGTCAATTGTCCTAGCACTCCAATCAATCAGGGGATTATGGAGAGTAAGCCAAGGCATGCCCAAGATAATCTTCAACAAAGGGGCATCGATTAACTCAAACGAAATGATCTCTCTGTGACCTCCTGATAACTCCAAAGTTAAAGAACCATTTCTATGCGTAATAGGACCAGAAGATAAACACGTACCATCAACAGCCCTAGCCTGCTCTACAACCTCCTTCTGAATAATTGGAATTCCCAAAGATTTTGCCAGACCCCAATCCATGAAATTCCCAGTCGCACCAGAGTCAAGCATTACAGGACCATTTCCCTTACACTCCAACTCAAAAAATAAGGATACATTTATGGTTATATGAGGAACCGCTGTCTGCACCGTATTGGCGATCTGTTGTACCTTGACTGCTGAGGAAGAAGTCTTCTTGGGAGTGTAAGGACAGTTTCCTAAAAAGTGCCCACCTCTTCCACAGTATAAACACAGATTATTATCTCTCCTCCTAGTCTTTTCTTCCACTGTTAAAGGGCCTCTGATTCTAGGAGATGGATTATTCCCTTTGGGTCTACTCACTACTTTAGGTCTATCTACTCTAACTAGAGACTTTACATCACTCTGACAATGACGCCTCTCTGCCTTCCTTTCACTCAAACGAAAGTCCAATTGAATAACCAAATCAATCAGACCTTCACAAGTAGAAGGGCGTTCAACTACTCCAGACAATGCATCCTTTAACTCATCTCTAAGGCCCCGATAAAACAACGAGGCCTGTTTAACCTCGGGCCACTTGCTTTCTAACACTAGGGACTTAAATTGTGTTATATAAGCAATCAAGTCTCTATTACCTTGTTTTAATTCTAAAAGTTCACCATCCACTTCCAGAGATAACTGTCTTCTATCAAACATCTTTCGGAATATCTCTAAAAAACTGGTATAATTTCCTAAAACCGCACTCTTTTGACTCACCAACAACCCAGCCCAAGCAGATGCCTCCCCAGAAAGATATGACAACATAAAAGTTATTTTAGAAGCATCCGATGGAAATAATTCTGGTCTACTCATAAAATGTAATTCACATTGTGTCAAAAACACCCTAAACCTCTTGGAATCCCCATGATAACGTTCTGGAGGCGCCAAAGGAACCGGCATAATTATACTCCTTACCCCTTCTGCCACTGGAGGCGCCCGTTGTATTTGTGGTAACTGATCTTCTCTTTCTAACTCAGGTGGAGAACCTGCGCCCCCTGAAACCTCATCCTCTCTCCTTTCTCCCCTCTGTTGAATTTGTGTAACTTTAACACTCAAGTCATCCACCTTTTGACTAAGTAAAGCATTTTCATCCCGAGAAATTTTCAACTCCTCCCGTAACTCTCTGATCAAAGATCCTAACATCTCCATGGATTCGTCGGGGTTCATGACAGCTCGGGCGGACTATATTATTGGCCTTTCATTCTGTCAGGCTGAGAGGTCCTGTGTCCGCGGAAGCTGCTGAACCCCCGACAATCCCCCTGAGATGTAATTCCCAGAACTAGATTTCAATTCAGCTCTGTAAACTACACCCCAAAGGGAAAGGGGGAAGTGGATAACAAAACAAAACCAGGCAGACTGCGTCAAGGCTAATCAGAGCTGAACCTGCAGAGGATATAAGAATAGCAGATACAATTCCTTAATTTAGTTACTTAACCTTATGAATGGGAAGACATTAATCCTTAACTAATAATAAAAAAATCATACCTGGCTCTTCTCTTGAAATTTCTTAGAGAAGCTGATAAGAAGCTGAAAATCTCTCTTACTTGAGACACTTGAAATTCACAGCTACTTCTTACTTTAGGCAAATCTGGAAACCTTTTTTCCAAAATGCCCTGGAGGTCCAGTTAGATTGTTCTTAAAAATATTCTTTCTTTTTCTTTCAAACTTTTCAAACTATTTATAATTATATTGAGTTTTAGAATCCTTGAAGAAAAAACAAGTGTTAAACGCACACGCAGGTTATCTCCATTCAGATGAACGATGAACTTCACTTAGAAATCTTCCTGGTTGAAGAACACGCGCAAAGAGTTCACTTACGAACGAATACACGTGATCAAAAGAATCCAAACGCGCAAAAATCCACACGCACAACAATGTTCTCGCGCGGAACACGCGAAATAAAAACACCTGCGCTCTTGAGTTCAAACGTGTCGAATTGATTCTCACACGAAGGAACACTCGCGCTGGAAAACACACGCGTTCTTTATTCCACACGCGACGTATTGATTCTCACGCGAAAAAACACCTGCGCTAGAAATCACACGCGCTCTTTAGTTCACACGCGACGTATAGCTTCTCGCGCCAAGAACACCCGCGCTAGAAATCACACGCGCTCTTTAGTTCACACGCGACGTATAGCTTCTCGCGCTAAGAACACCCGCGCTAGAAATCACACGCGCTCTTTAGTTCACACGCGACGTATAGCTTCTCGCGCTAAGAACACCCGCGCTAGAAATCACACGCGCTCTTTAGTTCACACGCGACGTATAGCTTCTCGCGCTAAGAACACCCGCGCTAGAAAACACACGCTCACTTGAATTCGCACGCGACAAACAGATTCTCGCGCTAAGGAACACCGCGCTGGAAAACACACGCGCACTCCGGGAGTTCAAAAGTTCTAGTACAAACACAACTTTTCACGAATTTTCAAGGAGAATGTCATTATGATGAACAGAGTAACAGTACAAATAAAGTCACTTATCTCCTGAGCGAATTCAAAAGGATCTTCTGCTTTTCCTGTCTTCAAAAACGAATTCCTGCCAACTGATAGCTTCTCCTGTAACCCCCAAGAAAGTAGCCGCTCAACTGCTGACGCCTGAAGGATAAAATCCACCAGGCCTAAGACTAAAGCAGGAGCAGCCACTAAACACGTCCTCTCAGATGGGGTTTTGATGATGAAAGGCACAGAGTGACAGTTTAGAATGTTCATTGTTGTTCTGCATTGTCTTCTAACCAATCAGAGCTGTCACTGGGAGGCTCCATTTTGCCTTGGGTCAGAACCAGGATTCTGAATCAGCAAGTTAAGGCCTAACCAACTATAATAGAAAACTTCCCACCCACACAAAGCTAATCTGAAAAGGATAAACAAAGAAAAATAATGAGAAGGAAACTTGAATAAGGGAAGGAAACCTGACAGTCATCAAAAGGAAGCTCTTCAGAGAGGTACGCGGCAGAAGGGTGATAAAAAATGTTTCTATTATCCACATTCGATACTTGTTTATCCTGTGAAGGAGGTTGCTGTGATTCTGGTGCAAACTGACCTCTGCCAGGCCCCCTTGCACCTGGGCGACCTCTGGATCGTCTACCCATGTTCCCAAATGACCTTTGCTGCAAGGTCGGACATTGTGTGCGCCAGTGACCTTCCTGTGGACAATAGGCACACTGGTTAATGGTTACCGGTGCCAGGGGTGTACTTCCCTTTGGAATGTATTGACCTTTAAATTGATTACCCCCTCTAGGGTTTCTAACGATCTGTTGCAACAGCACTTTTGCTTTGAGGTCACCCTTTTTTTTTCAAGTTTTTCCTTTTCATTATTTACACGATTTTCATAGTACTGAGCCATGTGCAGTACTTCTGATTGAGACTTTGCCTGCCAAGCGCTTTCTGAGGACATAATTTGTAACTGGATGTCAGGCAGCAATCCACGTACAAATTTGTCGACAAACATCCTTTTCCCTGACTCTGTGTCTAAGTCTTGTCCACTGAAATCTGAAAATACCTGTTCAAACCGATTGAAGAACTTGGTAGCACCCTCAGACTTTCCTTGGACACAGGCCGTAAGCTTGTCCCAAATTAATCTTTTTTCAGGAACTATAGTTTTTAATTTTACAATAATCCTATCAGGCAAAGTTAATATCACTTGAGGCGGTCGCTCGCCAGCTGGTCTTTCTCTGTCGAGCCTAACCATGTTATCCCATGTATCTCCTAACCCAGGTACATCATCTACAGTCCTAATCTGTTTCCATAAATCAACTGGCAGGAGTACAGGAAATAATAAATCGATATCACTTAAGGTGAATACCGATGATTGTAAGACCGACTCTATTTCTTTATAGAACCCCGTCGGATTCTTTCTTATATCAGGAATAGATTGCTTTATGGTGTTCACTTCCTGTCTTGAGAACGGGACGTGAACAAACTGCGATACATAATGTGCAGGAATGTCCACAGCGAGTATACCTCATGCAGCATCGGCCACAATCTCAACTTTTGGGACAATTGTCGGAGGGACCTCTCTCATAGGCAACTGAGAAGTAGGCAGCTCTGAACGCTTACTAAGCAACAGAGCCAAATCAAGCGCTAAGGCAGTCGAAGAGGTATCCATCGAAAAGGGTCTCATATAAACACTCAACAATTCTGTGGGACAACAAATCTTTCTTTTTACACACTAATTCTGCAAGTATTCTACCATAACCTGAATCACTTTCTTTTGCATTTCTAATGTATACTGACCATACGTGTCATATACTTTATCGACATATCCGAAATCCATCTTATCACATCCTTTGTAAACATTTGTTATTCCTCACCTATCAATTCACGGCGAGGAGAAAACCGTTTCTGTAAGAACATAGTACCTAACTCTTCCAACTCCTTCTTACTTCTATACTTTCTCCACAGTATCTCTAGACAACGCTAAGGCATTCAAATCCCGTAACCCTTGTGGGAGATCTACATCGTTTAATCTATTCCACATTATGTTCAATTGAATTCCCAACCCTTCATTAAAAACATTTTTCTCAGGAATACTTTTTAAATTTTCGAGTGTGGAAAAAACATTCGCTTGTTCACCCTTCTCCATACAATGTTTAGCCCAAGCAATCAATTCATTCTTTTTATCTTGGGATACAGTATTACGAGTCACAACCCTTGATCCCGCTCCCTAGTCTACTACAAGCGATACAGAGTCACTTGGAAGAGGAAGAGTAGGCACATTCTGAATGTCAACAGGTGTAGGCAAGGGGGCAGGCAAAGGGGCAGCGGATGGAGGAACAACGGGAAGAACAGCAGGGAGGACCTGAGAAACTATAGGAGGAGGAATAACAACAGGAAGGGTCAAAGCACCAGGAGGAGGGACATATGGAGGTGGTGCAGAGGCATCAGGCCTTCGTTCATGCAAATGTTTGTTAATTCATTGGACGTACGAAAATCTTTCGAAGGGTAGATTTTCTGAATGCCTAATTGTAACGCTCTGTCCGTGTTCCTAACTGATTCCAATTGCTTATTTTGATCATATAACCGTGCCTTTTCGACACTCGTCATGTAGACGCATATGCTTCTCTCTACTCTTTTGTTGCTGCAAAGCTTCTGTTTTCCAACTGTGCAATGCGTCAAATGCTGCAGGTCTAGTCTTTTTCTTTACCAATACAGACTCTAAATATTCTATACGAGGGATTTAAAAGCTACCATTGGTTGGCCACCGAAGATTAGAATTATGTCTGGTCTGTCTGTGCCAAATGTCATTAAATGCTATACTACCAAAGCCTTTCTTACAGTACATAGTACATGCTGGCGACCCCTCCTGTGGTGCGGGACAGCTATCTTCCAAAGATTGTCTGTTGCTGCGGAATAATGCCCTGAACCAGGCAGACAATTTCCCAGGCATATCAGAGTTCTGGTGTTACCTGGTCAAATAATTGTGCTTGTGAGTACAATGCGCCAAATTCAAATTGTCAGGGTTAAATTAAAAATCGGGTCACGATTCACCTGACCAAAGGACTGGGAGGCCCGATCGGGTTACTAAGAACAGTTCTAAGACCGACTTGTCTGGTGATTTCGGCAAATTTACCTACCTCAATATATGGACCCTTGTAAAGACGTCGTCTCGGGCTACAGCTCAGCATTCAGGGATCAGATCGTGCTGTTCCGCCGAGGAATTCACTTATCGTCCAGAGGGGCCGTTTTTGTTTGCACCGTCCGATCCCAGTCCGATAGCTGAGCCAACCTTCAATGAGACAAAGTCAATCTTGAGGGTCCCTATTCGGGCGCCATCTGTGGAATCAGAAAATACAATATTAAGGCTTTTACACCATGCAAAGAGAAATACACCAACACGGGCTTGTAATGATTCCCAGAATCTTTATTGCAATACTGTACAGTTTACAAAACAAAGTGCACAAATAGCCATTTGGCCGTCAGTACATCACAGAGACCACCAGCAGGTTCAATGTGAGCAGTGAACAGGAATTGCAAGCTGGACATCAGTGTATTTATACACTTTCTTCATAACGATGTCCAGCTTCCTACAAGTTAATCATGCACTGGGCTAGGGTCGCGCCGGGTTCATTCCTAATTTACATATCTCGTGCATGCGGTTTACCTTTTAATACATTTACTACAAGCACTATTATTCTCTGGGTTTAACTTTACACATTGCTTTAATGCAGGTCAAACAGATGTTTCACATGACATGTGTTAACAGTGTTATTGTTCTTAATTACTTGTATGTTAACATCACCGATTCAAGTAATTCCCTGATCCCGAGGTCAACAAAGGACAAGGTCTACATGGCCCTAACATGTAGCCTGCAGGCAGGTTGGACATTAACTCTCCCACAAAGGTTGAAGAGGTTAAGTTAGAACAAGAGAACACAGGTCGGCCATTTTAGGCCACGGGGTGACTTTGCACAAATAACTAAAATGGCGGCTTTGACCTAAAATGGCGGCTCGATTAACTTAAGGTTACGACCTTGCAATGCAGATTTTCTCGCAGAGCGACTGGGCGTAGGCCAACATATACAATGAGGACAAAACAATACTATATCAGTTTTAACAACGTTATCTAATGCAAAGGGCCTGGGGTAGATGAGATCACATTTTTCTACTAATGACCAAAAATACCCTATCCCTTTTCCCATCATATTTTCAATATGTTATGCGTGTATCACACAATTTCTCTCCAAAGATATGCACAGAGCTGCTCCTTTTATAAAGTGGAATATTAAATCCTCTCCATTTTCAATGAGAGGGTATGATGTGTGTACAAGGGCGCATAACCTTAAGCACAGCATGGCATGTTCTCGGGTTCATCAAATGATTGAGTCCTTGAAGGTTGCTGCAGGGGGGATGAGCAGAGAAGCATCTGGACACTATTTCCAGGAAGCACAGGAGTGTTCTTCACAGGGGTCAGTTGACTTTGTATACACAAAATATGTCACTTAATTTTCAGGAGATCATTGACCAAGAAACCCCAAAACACCCACACCATACGTATACCACAAAAAATAAAATTAAGTGCTCGATTGAAAAGTGTCTTCCACTTTACTTCAGATATTCAATGAGATATAAAATGCAGGCTCTATTACAGTGAATGATGTTGCTTCTAAGTATAAACACTGTATACACACACTAAGTACATACAAGTGACTGATCCAGAATTGAGCAGGGTAGCAGGAGTCTAAGAGAACTGGCTGAGGCTGTAGTTTGATCCCTCCAAGGCAACCAATGCTTGCTAGGAAAGCCAGGCTTTCAAAGCCGAATTCCCCTAGATGATCACTTTTCCTCAGATGTCGTATGACTCAGCTTTGCTGCCCATTATGATGATAATTATGTATTTAGGAGGCCTGGTATATCTGCTGGCTCACATACTATAATTTTGCGTATATTTCTGTCTTTACACCTGCCACCTGCTCTCCAGTGCCCATCAACAACCAACAATCAAGGGTAACTTGTGCAGAGGTTACATCCTAAGTAGTCTCCAATTATTTCCTGGAAGGTGTTAATCCAAGCTTGAGGCTATGCCCACCCACATACCAAGGCACCTCTGTAAGGGCATCTTGCATAATCACTGCTTAACAGCATGGAGTCCACCTGAGCTCCCCACCTCTTGCTTACACAAGAGTCCTTTATCTAAATGTTTTGTTCCGAGAAGAGCCCAGAGCAGCACTGCAGGCAAAATGTAACTGTGCACAGCCCAAGCGATAAACATATATTGTATATTAAAATCATTATTTTGATACATTCTGAACATGACCCTGTTGCTTTGGTGGCCATAGGCCACCCCACTGATACAATTTGATGTGAAGGTTTTCTGCCTCCAACCACTAACTTCATAATTAGTGATAGGTTAGATGTATCCAATGTGGCTCTCATTGAAGATTGCCCTCTTTCTCCCTCACCACTGCTCCATAAGTGTCCCTTTAAAAGCTGTGAATTCAGTCACAGAGGACAACACTACCATGTTAATGAACTAGTGGTCTCCACGGTCTATGAGTACTTCTGTTTTTCTTTGCTAGGGAATACAAGTCACTCTCAAGTTATTTTAGTGTACAATCCTAGACTACATACATAGATATAAGTATCAAGCTGCAAAGTGTTTTATGGAGTGGTAAACCATATTCTGAACAAGAATTATGTGCAAGTCTTGGGCTGTGAATTGAGAGTCAAAATATTTTGTGAACACTGACAAAGACATTAATACATAATTACAAACCGATGGTGCCCAATGTCCCAAAAGGTAGTGAAGGATCACTTCCCATCACCTACACACAAAGGCATGGAGCAGACCATAAATAAAAGAGGTGCCAGGGCAGTGCAGATGCTTTGGCAACTCTATTCAACCCGTTGACTCTTCCATTTTTAAGTGCTAGTGAGAAAGTAGTTTTGAGCATATATGTATTATCATAACCATTTGGCATGTTATGTTTTTTTAATTTTTTTAAAAATTCTTTGTATTGGGTTTATATAAACCTTTGCAAAAACACGAAAATAATATTATCAAAAATACATCATCAATAAAAGGAATTAATTTAAAATGCACAATACAATAAAACAAGTTCATCCTTTCAATTTCGTAGCTTTTCCATCCAAATAGACAATCCTATTTTAATCGTACACCATTAGTTATCCTCCTTACCCTCTTATACTAATAGTGTAGATAATAATCAAAAACAAATAGTACATATTATCTCATTATTTGTTAATCCTGTGTTCTTTCTGTTGACTCAATTAATCAATGTTACAACTAACTTTCAAAAAAGATAATACTCTAGGGCGCTGTTGCGCACTGCAGTGATGGCCGCCTGATTTGTGAGCTCCTGCTCCAGTTAGAAATCCTTTGATAAAACATCCTTTCTGGAGGTGCCTGATGCACTACAAACTTGGGTATAGATAGACCAAGTACCCATCCACAACGTCTAAAAATCCTGGCGAGCTACAGTCGGTGGCGCCGAAGCTATGGTGACTTGAATTTTGACCGGCCCGTGCGGTGGATGCGACCCGCCTGAGAGCACCGAGAGGAAACTATGAGTGGCCGGGGATTCGGAGAGATGGAGGGCCGCGGATGGGTGGAGCCTGAGATTATGGCCTGCGCCTGACTTGCGCCCGTGGTGTCGGAATGAAACTCTTGATCTGAGCGGACCAGAGAGGAGGGAAAGCGCGGCGGTCTTGACTCTCACCTGCCGCTGGTCTCCGGGGCCACCCTACATCCAGCGATTCTCTGACAGAGGGTCGGGGGCCAGCTAGACATCTGACCGGCAGAGCCAGCGTGAACCCCCCCACCGTTCCAATTGTTGGTGGCGCGCGGGCCGGGCGTGCCTGCCCTGCCGTGTGCACGCAACCCCTGGCTCCTTGATCCCATCCTGAATTCACTGGGTCTGGGGAGACTCCAAAATCATAACACCAAAAGACACGTTGACCTGGGGGCCGAACTGTCAAAGATCCTGCAATCGCTGGCTGGCTGGCTCAGGGCGCTGGAGACTCTGCGGAGGCCCTCGCAAGATTAAAACAACGCAGACCAACATCGGTCCCGCAGCCTGGCGACATAGTACGTGGGAGAGCACAGTCCACTGGCGTTGAACGAACCTCAGGCCCTGTAAACCTAGTTCCAACTCCCTCATCGAAATACCACTGAAGGACCAGGGGCAGGGGGGCGAGGACGGCCGAGGCACCCGGCGGCCAGGCGGCAAGGGCAATAACAACAGCAAACTGCACGACGGCAGCATGGGCGAACCACAAAAAGCAGGGAAATGGGGCAAGACCCCTAGTAATAATAAGAAAGGCCCTATGGATGGTATAATGGTGGCCAATTGCAAACTACCATGGTAGATACCCATACTAACACCAATGAAACCCTGAATGCTGAGAGTGGCTATCAGGAGGACGGGTTGACAACAATCGTACAAAATGGATTCCGGGCAGTGAACATGAAATTAGATGACATAATGTCCACCATAGGCTCTCTCAAAGCAAAGGTCAAAAAAGAGAGTCACGGAAGCAGAAAACAGAATAAGTACTAATGAAGATACCATTGCACATCATAGCCGTGACATCACCCAGCTCAAAGACGCTATGTCCAAAATACAGAATAAATGCAAAGACCTTGAATCTAGATCCAGACAAAACAACATCCGTGTAGTGGGAGTGGCGGAGACATTCGGAAAAGGCCAAATGGAAAAGCAACTTGAACTGCTACTTAAAACTGTATTCAGTCCGGAGGCATTCTCCGAGCACTTCCTGGTGGAGAGAGCACATCGTACATTGGCCCTGGCCCCTAAACTGGGCGCACCGCCTGGTACAATAATTGCAAGGCTCCTTAATTATAGAGACAGAGACCTAATCATACGAATGGCAAGAGAGGCTGGAACACTACAATATGAAGGGAACCGGATACATATCTACCCGGACTTCTCTGCCGGGGTTCAAGCAAACAGAAAATCCTGCGAACCAGTTAAAAAGCTCCTTAGAGAATGCCAAATTCCGTACGCCCTGATATTCCCAGCTAAGATGAGGATTCAACATGCAGGAAGGGCGCATTTTTTCAAAACCCCGGCTGAGGCCACATAATACATTGAGACTTCCATACCGCTTCCTCCCAGAGGGGGCACACCGGCACAGAATAACAGACCGAGACCGGAGGATTAAGGTACATCTGAAGTCAGAATATATGTTAAACGACTATACCATCAAGACTGTAGTCTTAATAAACTGATGGTCCAGGCGGCGTCATAAAGTATTGGAGCGATGGGGACAAACTGGCAGTCATGTGGAGCAACATGACCACCCCAGGAATGCTCCATGAGTTAACTTGGGTACATTGTCAAGTTGGGGGAGATGATGAGGGTGGGAGGGAGGGTAGAGGGTTCAGCAGTTGGAAGGTCTGTTGGGGGTGCAACCGAATTGGGGACAATGGAGTGGACTGTTGCCACTGGAGGGCGTTACGCACAGTAGAACGACTCACTAAGAGGGGAAGTTGTGACCGCTGGAAGTTGTTTGATCCAGATGGTAGCTTGATTGTGATCAACTGTTGGTTTAATGTTAAAATCGTGGTTCCATTGAGACTAGCGCTGACTGGCTTGCACCAAAGTCATAATCCTGTGGTTCATGAAGATGGAAATCTTTTTTCTTATAAAGCACCGATGATGGGATGAGAATTAAATTGCTTACGTGGAATGTAAGGGGACTAAATCGTATGAAAGTTAAAATAATTGGTAATTATGTTGCTAGACATGGTCCCCAGGTCCTGATGCTGCAAGAAACACACACGGTGGGAGACAGCAACAGGTATATAATGCCCAAATGGGGGAATCTACGGTTCCACACTGACTACTCCACTCAGGCCAGAGGGGGTTATCACTATTATACATCCAAGCTTAGGATTTGGCCTAGAGGGCCATAAGGTGGATCAACAGGGCAGAGTCGCTGGCCAACAATTACTTTTGGTTAATACATACAGGCCCAATATAGACGACCCTACTTTCTATATAAATGTATACCAAACTCCGAGTAAGACAGCCCTCACCCTCAACAATATTATTTCACAACTGTCGCTGATTGATGTCTTGCGTGAAATGCACCCTGGGAACAGGAGATACACATACTATTCTTCAGTTCATGACTCTGAATCCAGAATTGACCATTGGTTTGTTGCATTGGGCATGTCTACTGCACTGCAGAACTGTGAAATCTTGCCCCACACGTTCTCAGATAACTCCCTAGTGATATTAGAGTTAAAGATCCGAAATATCCTCTCTCCCGTGAGAAAATGGAGAATACCGAGTGGGATGTTGGGAGACCCTGGGGTGGTGTCGAGATAGCTGAATTCTTCGCCAATAATGTGGGAACGGTGGATAGATGCTCCACTTTGTGGGAATCCTTCAAGGTGTAGATTAGGGGAGTTTTGCTGTCTAAGTCTGTAGGTATGCTGAAGAGCGTACGTGCTGAATTAGCAGACATTGAAAAAAAACTGGATAAATTAGAGGAAAACTACACTCGTACACAGAATAGGGAACTATTGGCAGACATACAAATGCATCTACAGGAATTTGATAAATTTGCTACTACAGAAATACGTTACATGGCAGCCCCCATGCGTGCACGCAGATACGGGGAAGGCAACAAAGCAGGCAGGACACTATCTAACCTGCTTAAACATGACAAACAACCCAACCAAATCACTAGCATACATATGCCACAGGGGGAAGTACTCTTGAGGGAGGAGGAGATAAATATGGAATTTGTCAAGTTCTATAAAAAATGATATTCCAATCATGATAAGAAATCACTCGCTGACATTAAAACTTACCTCGCGAATCTCGCCCTTGCAAAACTTCCAGAGGAGGATCACTTAGTAATGGATCAGTCGGTTTCCGCTGAGGAAATTGCAGAAGCAATCAAAGCATTGTCATCGGGCAAGGCACCGGGATCAGACGGGATAGGGGCTGAATTTTATAAAGAGTTCCGAGAAGAGCTTGTTCCGATACTTATGAAGGTATGGGAGGAATCCCTCGAATATAACATACTACCCCCATCGATGAGAGAGGCGGTGATCAAGGTGCTCCCCAAACCACGGCGACCACCACAGGATGTATCCTCCTACAGGCCCCTGTCACTCATAAACACTGATGTTAAAATATTTGCAAATGTGATGGCCAATAGACTTTTACCGGTGGTTCCCGGGCTTGTTTATCCTGATAAAAATGGGTTAATTCCTACGAGGTCCACAGCCCTGAACCCCCAAAGGTTTTTCGGCATAATGGCAAAAATAGACCCGAAACGAAGTGCAGCGGCCATATTCCTAGAAGCCGAGAAGGCCTTCGATTTGGTTTCATGGGTCTACCTTCTTGTGGTATTGGAGGCATTCGGGATGGGTCCGAACTTTCTTAGATATTTTAAACTGTTATACACAGAACTGGGTGCTTGGGTGTTAACCAATAGATCCATCTCTGAACTGTTTTTGCTGGGCAGGGGCACCAGGCAGGGGTGTCCATTCTCACCCCTACTATTTGCACTAACTATAGAACCGATGGCTGCTGCGTTAAGATTGAGACATGCCGACAAGGGGATAAACATGAAAGGGTCCACTCAGCTGATCTCACTATATGCCGATGATACGTTATTATACATCCGCCAACCCGAGACAAATATAGCACCCATAATGGCGGAAATACAAGAATTTGCAACGTATTCAGGATACACAGTGAACAGGGCCAAGTCCGAAATATTCACGCTCACACCGGCCACCAGATGCCTCGACATACTAAATGGACTCAAGTGGTCGGAGCACCACATTAGATACATGGGGATCCTTGTGTCTAAAGATAGGCTTACATTATACACGGACAATTATGAGACCACACTGCAGACCATCAATACAAAACTTCAAATATGGGGCCGCCTCCCGATATCGTTATACGGCAGGGTCGCTGTCCTTAAAATGATAATTCTGTCCACACTGCTCTACCTTTTTGTCAATATCCCCATATGGCCGGACAGGATGTTTTTCACCAAACTCTGATCCATGGTGGTGACATTCTTCTGGAATGGGAAAAAGGCTAGGATAAGCTGGGAAAAGGAGACAGAATCATACTCCACAGGTGGTATAGCAGCCCCCGACTTTGAACTCTACTATTATGTTGCTCAAGAACAATTTGCAAAATATTGGTACAGTACCACACACGAGACACCCCACACATGGATAGAAGAATACACCACACATCCCACAAATATACAATCAGTTATTTTTGACACACAATACAGAGACACGTGAGAATACAACCCGGTTAGCTGTACGGTCAGGGCCTGGGAGGCCATATACAAAAAATTGCAGTTGGAGACACCCTATAACCCAGAAATACCTTTATGGAATTTCCCGGGTATAGCCCCCACACATGACGGCACTATACAGGAGTCCTGGGACCCGAATAAAGAAATCAAAATAGGGGACATGTTCATTAACAGCAAGTTTGCGACCCTGGGGGAACTGCTGAGAACACTGGGAGCTGGACCACTTAAGACACTCAAATATTACTGTATGAAGTCGGCATTTCAGAAAAAATGTCTGCTATTCCCAGATGAACCTCAGACACACCCATGTGTGCAGCTGGTAACTGTACAGTCTGGAAATGGTATTTCCAGAATGTATTCAGCAGTGCAGACCCAAGCCCCTACAGCTAATCAAATTAAAGAGAAATGGGAGAGGGACTTGCAGATATCCATTGAGGAAGAGAAGTGGACTAGATACTGCTCACTCACTAAAATGGTCTCTCTAAATTCTGGGCTGCGGCTAATTGAATTCAAAATACTAAATAGACTACATTACACATCGACCGAAATAGCAAAATCTGCCCCGGAGGTCTCTGATGTATGCCCCAAGTGTAATATGCCACAGGCAGGAGACTTACATATGTACTGGGAATGTCGGTGGTGGCAGGCTTCTGGAAAGATGTGGCTGTGATGCTGGAGGAAATAACACAGATCCCCCCGGACTTAAAAGCCCAAAAATACCTATTTGGGGACATAGGCAAATGCTCCGAGAAAATTAGAAGATTGTTTAATATTGCATGTGCGGTGGCTAAAAAATGTATCCTACAAAAATGGAAAAGTGCAGGCCCACCCAGTACAAACCAATTTCTTTGTGAACTAACACATGTGAATGAAATGGAAGAACAATATGTCTTGACCTGACCTCTGGCCTGTAGACCCAAAGACATATGGGGCCCATTTAGAGTCTATTTGTGTAACATGATCTCTGATGATGATGAATCTTTGTAATTCTCTATGAATATATCGACCACAAATTGTATATTTCTTGAAGGTATGAGGTGCAATGTTAAAAGGTGCTGTGTGTCTCTTTGTTACCACTAATAAACAGAGTTTTAAAAAAAAGCTTCAAAGACATTGGGCCTCATTACAAGTGTGCTGGTCCGGTAACAACGGTGCCGGTAGCAAATTACTGACACCTTTTACCGGACCGGCACATGAAGACCCTCGGTCGAGTAAACACTGTCAGCGCAAAGTGACCCAACAGTGCTACCGAACCATAGCCCTGTGACCGCAAACATCGTGACGACTCGCCGGACCTCCTTGAATTACCAGCACAGCATTATACCGGGTATACTACGAGTGCCATGTACACAGAAACACTGCCATAAAAATGGCGGTAGCACCATGAACACTGCGTCTGTAATACCGGCACTGCGTACCAGGCATTAAACAGTGCCAGGTGAGCTGCAACAATCCCCAGGTGTGCACAATTAGACCAGCTGCCTAGCAGCAATTGGGATGGGGAACCTGTAGCACCAGTTGAGTTACTGAGGCAGAGGAGGAGGCGTAGGCACAGGAGACAAATGAGGAACCCGGCGGCCATCTCAAACATCAACGTACAGCAGGTACCACCCTGCAGGCAGCCACCAATACTCTGCATCAGGCCCTCACCCTGGAACCTGAACCTGTTGGGTGAATAGAACAACCAATGCATGACCTATGTGTATCGGGGGGGCAATAGACACCACAGTGTCCCTGGCTGTTGAGTGAGTAGAACAACCAATGCATGACCTCTGTGTAGTGGGGGGCGCAATGCATACTCACCAGAGTCCCCCCATCTTACCGCTGCAACAGGCAAATGCCAGTCTGCCATGTCACGGGAATACATACCCTGGCTAATCGAAAAAAAAAAACTAGCCATGGAGTGGCACAACATGCAATGCCAACATGTGGGAGCGAGTATCTCCACCAGTGAATAAATAGTAGGTACACCCATGTGCATGATGGCTACTCATTGTGCTGTGCGCAGTGGTCTCTTCAATCGTGTGGGCTGCGTCTGCCTGACGCAGATCTTGCCAGTACCTTACAATACAGGAGGCACCTAGAACATCTGAACACACCATTGTGTAAATTGTAATGAATGCGACATGTAGTTACCTAGCAGCACATCACGAATGGAGACATCAGGCAAAACAGTCTCTGTAGGAATGTGTGACCCAAGTATGAAAAATTGAAAGGTTTATCCAAGTCAATGGGCCTCATTACGACCCAGGCGGTAAGTTACCGCCTGGGCCGTGACTTTACCACCATGGCGTAAACTACGTTTACGCCATGGTGGTTGGCGGACTTACCGCCCCATTCCGAGGTCGGCGGGGCGGTAAGTCCCCAATCCCCATTTACCCTTCCCCATTCCCATTTTTGCCCCATAGGGCATAATGGGAGTGGGGAAGGCGTTAATTACGCCACCGTAAATTACGGTGGCGTAATTAACATCAAGTTCCCTTACCGCCATGGTTTTTTACACCCGCTAGAAGCAGGTGTAAAATCCGCCATGGCGGAAAGGGAACTCGTGATTGGCGGTAAGGGGTCGGCGCAGCTAACGCTGGCGCTAACCCCTTACCGCCAGGGTCGTAATGAGGCCCAATATACCAGATTGAACATTGACATCTGTGGGTTGTACTATGTTGTGTGCTCATCATATACAGAGTGTGTTTGCATGCTATCATTACCAAAAACAAACCCCTAACACAAATATTGTATCACCTTACTGTCACTCCCATGCAGGTGATGCCGGATACGCACTCACATCATGGCTGAAGACACCCATCTGGCGACCACAGAACAGGCATGAAGAGGCCTACAACCGGGCACACACACGGACATGGGGCATGATAGAGCGGACCTTTGGACTGCTGAAGGCCAGGTCCCGCTGCCTCAGCTAATACGGCAGAGCATTGCTGTACAGCCATGTAAAGGTAGCCAAAATTGTGCTGGCATGTGCCATGCTGCACATGTGTATATAAAGGAACATTTCACTGCCCCGGACATGGAGCCAGCAGATGAGGATGAAGACGATGAAGATGATGATATTGGGACGGGTGTCCAACCAGGGCGGGTGCCATTGATGGTCTACATGCACGAGGAGCACTTATTCCACATTTCTTCTGATTGAATTCAAATGCACATGGTGCACATCAGTTTGTAACACTTACATATTAAATGATTGATACACAGACAGAAGAAAATTGTCCACTCGTAATTCACATTTGTAAACCAGTGTATTAAGAAAACAACAATAGGAACAGGTGCAACGAGAAAACACACCCACACATACTCTCCCACCTCCCAAATGTACCCACCGAACGCACAGGCCCTAGCTACCTATTCCCTCCATGGACCACCCCCACCTCCCAAACATACCCACCCACCGCCCAGGCCCCAACTACTTATTCCCACTATGGACCACCCCCACCTCCCAAATGTACCCACCCACCACCCAGGCCCCAACTACCTATTCCCACTATGGACCACCCCACCTCACAAAAGTACCCACCCACCAACAAGGCCCAAGACACAATATAGTAACACGTGAAACTTTTGCGTCTTAAAGTACACTGTATTTCTTCCCACACCTGGGCCCATGTATGTTCCTTGGAGTTGCCCCAGACAGCTGAGTGGACCTCCTCCTTGGGCTGCCTGCCTGCAAGCTTGATGGAGTGGTGCTGGTGGAGGCATAGTGGGGTTATGTGGGGGTAGGCGGCTCATGATGGCCTGCAGGGCCAGCAACATTGTTTCAGCGTTGTTGGATTGCATGCTGTTGCCCTCACGGACCCTTCGGCACATCAACTTGTTTGAGGTGGCACAACGGCCAATGGCACATGCTACTTTGCAGCCTATCTTCTGGTTGCTCTCCCGCTGCAACCGTGACTCCTCGCGTTGGAGACTGGAGTCCTCCAGGTGTTGCTCCACCAATGTGGCCAGCATGTCCTGCCGTTGTTCTATGTGCTGGAGACAGCAGGTCAACTCCTGCAGGTATCACTACATATTATCCCCACCAAAAATATTGCAATATATATGGTCGTCTGGAAAGGCCATAGGCGATATTTTTGGGGGGGATAATGTTTGGGGTTTTTGGGAGCAGGGATTGCCGGGGTATCCTCGCTCCTTTAAAAATAATGCAGGGGTTGCGGGGGTGTCCTCCGCAGGTTCCATGCCTTAATATCACTGCAAAAATATGGCAATATCTCTGTATGGCAATATTTTTGCTGGGATATTAACACATGGAACCCTCCTACAGTGATGATGTTGGGGAGTACATTGGCCTCCCGGGGCCCATTGGGCTGAATGTGCCCATTTGATCAGGGATTGGGGGGTAGCCCTCATTTCCTGATCCAGGTGCCTCACTGACATAATGGACTCGGGTTCTATCTGTGCCATCAGACACAGACAGGTCTGGTGGTGCTGCTGCACTTTCCGGTGTACTTGCTGTGGCAGCAGGGGTATTTTGCTGAGGTGCCTGCTGGGTTGCCAGCGCTGCAGTGGTATTCGGCTGAGGCGCCTGCTGGGTCGCTGGCACTGCAGGGTATTTGGCTGAGGTGCCTGCTGTGTTGCCGATGTTGCAGGGGTAGTGGTTTCCTGAGCGTGGTGCACCTGGGCCATCATTACACCACGGGTGTCCGAGGTGCCCGGACCAGACGTCAATTGATGTCATCGACGATGGGCACGTCCGGTCCCCCTTGACATCCCCAGATGACCCCGTCAGTCTCAGATGATGTTCCAAGAGATTGAAAGGCAGGCTGTTATTGGTGTCACAGGATATGTATGGTACAATTACATGCAATACACTCCTCAAGCAGCATCAAAATGCAGTTACATGCATTGATGTGTACTGCGGTCATGTGGGTGTGTATAGGGTTCCACTTTGGTGCACGCCATCTGGCTGGCCGGGGGGGCCATGGGGGTACTGGGTGTTCTAGGGTTGATGGTGATTGTGATATTTGGCTTTTTGTGCATTGCTGGGGGGGCAAGTTTATCTTGATTCACATTAATGTCTTCACACTTTCTGTTCTCACCAGCCTCGCCATGTGTCAGTGCTCCAGCCTCTGCTCCACCGACTCCCTTAATGCCTTCGAGGTGCAGCACACTATTACACTTTTCCTCCCATGGTAGGAGCTTCAGTGGGGAATGTGGTCCACCACGTGTAGCACTGCACTGCTGTCTATGGGCTGATAGTATGATGCGCACCCTCAAGCACAGGTCATTCATCTCTTGTGACAGTCCTTGACTGAACGGGGTGTCACCCCCACAGCTGACCGCTTCTGGGCAGCCTCGGTCCCCTATGTCCTTTCCCGTCAGCTGCATGCTGCACCTCTGGTCTGCTGTGAATAACTCCCCTGCATTGTCGACTATGTGGTCGACATGCAGGGTGAGTTCCGCTTCACTGAAGCAGGGTTTGCGCTGCTGGCTCAGTGGGATCCTGGAAGACATCTCTCTCTCTGGTTTTTGACTGTCACAGTAACTGTGGGACTGCTGGTACCGGAGGATTGCAGTAGATTGTGATTTATGTAATGGCTGCCGCTCTCTTTCCGGTTTCGACGATAACGGTATTTCCGGCTCCGCGTAGGCGGTTCTGCTATGTCCGGCATGCACAGGGCTGATACGGATGTACCGCAGACATTTGGGGTGATGCATCCATCTCCGCCGGGGTTACCGTACTGGCGGTGGCACAAGTTCCGCACTTTGCTGATGAGCGCAGCAGCCAAGCCGTAATTCGACCTTGTTTCCGCCACCACACAGTGACGGAACCGGTGTCACCGACATCACAGTAACACTGTATTTTTACCACCAAACTTGTAATGAGGGACACTACTGAGTCACTGTGTAATAGGGTAAGCCAAAAATAGTATTGCTCAATCCACTCTTGATTTACAAAATCTATAAAATAATTTTTCCTGCTGATAAGCAATTCTGGACACATCAATAATAGATGATACAATGATTCAATTTACAATTCATTTTTGCAATATCTACACATAACCCTTGACCTTTGAGATGGATCCCGAATAAAATGTATCTCATTAGTTGCCATCACATTAAATCTAAACCTCCTTATTCTGACTTTTACCTTTCTTATACGATATTTTATTAAGTACATCTCTGTAGACCCCAGAGATTTTTTAAGGTAAACAACTTGTGCATACACACGAGATTGCAATACCTCCAACCTGTTTCTCTCCCAGTCCATGCTCTTAATAATCTTTTTAACTTTTGTCAGGTTAGTTCTTAACATTTCAAGAGAAAGACCCAAATTTCCTAGGATTATACTACACTGTTCCCAGAGGTCCTTCAAATATCCCATCGTATCATTGGTCCCCAGCAGTCTATACAAGGATGCATCCAGCGAGGTTTCACACTTTCTCAATAAAGATAATTTATTCCAAGACACTATGTTGCCAATTGACTGGAGGTCAAGCTCCTACCTGATAACCTGTATCGGGACACATTTAGGCAAATAATAGAGAATAGATTTCCAAATTGAGCATTTTATTGCCTTAAATTCCACCTCTAATCCTCTTGGCCAGAATTCTAGACCATAACAAATCAATGCTAATACTTTACCTCTAAAGAATTTTCTACATGGCATAAGAGAACATTTACCAAGTTTCCTATCCATGTGCTCCATTTTTATAATACTGCCACCTATTTTGTCTTTGAATAATTCCAATAAAAACTTCTTTATGAATCTTGCCACAATTGGGTAGTCTTAGAATTGCAGGTTGATGTTTACTGCCAAACACAATTTTACCACACCGATTTAACCCTTTAAGTGCCATGGGTATTTCCCCCGGTGCCAAGGCCTTTTTTGGTGATTTCGTTATGTCGCCATTCAATGCCTTGTAACCTTTTTGTTACATGAGATATCTCAGCCAAATTTGGCCCCTTTTTTTCCCACATACAGGCGGTCATAACGCCACCCAAGAATACTAGTTTGCTGTAGGGGGGTGAGAGAAAATAACCAAAAAGGGCGAAAATGTTGTGTTTTTTCAAAAAATGGCAATAAAATGATGTACAAAGAAGCCTGTGGTTTTTTCCTTGTAAGAGCTAGGAACAACTGGTTTGCTGTGCTGAATTCCCCAAATTCCTGGCTTTCAAGAACAGGTTGAGTGGAAACGAAAAAACATTATTTTGATGTGGTTATGAACCGTTTTGTGAGAGGTAAGCGATTTTGGCAATTTGTGCCAATTGGACATGCATGGACGGAATGGAAGAAAAGGGTAGGAAAGCTGAATTGGAGGCCAGAAAGGCATACATTTCCGAAAAGTAGACACAATTCCAAGTTTAGGAAGGGGTGATTTGCGCAGCTCGGGCAACAACTAGGTAGGGGGAAATGCCATAGATTGGGGAAAAAGCGGGAAAATAACCAAAAAAAGGTATGTGGTGGACATGGTTGGCTTGGTAGGGCAATCTATGAATTTTGCGAAAATCAATGCTCCGCTGCATTCCCCTGACTCTTGCAGTTAGGAAAGCACACATTTTTTGTAGTATTTCACAAAACAAGCATTACCACAAGCCAAGCACTGAGCCATGGTACACAGGAGTTTTATGCTTACGGCAGGAACAGACGTACTTGGCATGTGTAAATCAGGAAAACCAATGTGGTGAGGAATGGCAGAGGACAGGCAGACCTTTTCAAGGGTAGGTGACTTGTGCAGGTTACAAAAGTGTATGGTGCCTAAAGAAGAGACTAAAATGTAGGGCACATTTGGGAAATGAAAGGGTTGTGTGACAAAGGGCACCAGCAAATGCGTCAAAACATTATGAAAACCACACAAACACAACAAATGTCATACCTTCCCACATTCCCGCACGTGTCCCGATGAAAATGGTACCTCACATGTGTGGGTGCACTTACCTGGACGCCAAGGGGAAAGCCAAACACACCCCTAACCCCAAGTCTTTTCCGACATCTGAATTTCACGATTTTTCCAGACGGGCACACCATACAGATATGGGCCTTGGGTGTCCAAGCCACCAAGGAAAACAGGGCACCCCATGCATTTCCAAAAAGAGGACACCCGTGGGAATCCGCAGAAGTCTGACTTGCGCAAATCGGCCCAGAATGTATTATCCAGAAACCCCGGCAAAGTCTGAAATGTGGCGAAGAAAATGCAGTTTCCACACATTTCACTCGGCTCACCCACCGAAACACGCCACCAACAACACATGGCCTATCGTCCCGCATTCCCAAAGGTGTCCCGATGAAAACGATACCTCACATATGTGGGTGCACCTACCTGGGCACCAAGGGGAAAGCCTAAAAAAACCCTACCCCCAAGTCTGTTCTGACAGCTGAATTTTAGACTTTTTACAGACTGGCACACCATACAGATATGGGCCTAGGGTGTCCAAGCCACCAAGGAAAACAGGGAACCCCATGCATTTCCGAAAAGGGGACACCTGTGGGAACCTGCAGAGGTCTGACTTGTGCAAATCGGCCCAGAATGTATTACCCAGAAACCCCTGAAAAATGCGAAATGTGGCCAAAAAAACACATTTTCCGCACATTTCACTCGGCTCACCCACCGAAACAAGCCGCCAACAACACATGGCCTATGGTCCCACGTTCCCACACATGTTCCAATGAAAACGATACCTCACATGTGTGGGTGCACCTACCTGGGTGCCAAGAGGAAAGCCTAAAAAAACCCTACCCCCAAGTCTGTTCTGACAGCTGAATTTTAGACTTTTTCCAGACGAGCACACCATACAGATATGGGCCCAGGGTGTCCAAGCCACCAAGGAAAACAGGGAACCCCATGCATTTCCAAAAAGAGGACACCCGTGGGAATCCGCAGAAGGGAAAGCCTAAAAGAGCCCTACCTCCAAGTCTGTTCTGACAGCTGAATGTCACACTTATTACAGACGGGCACACCATACAGATATGGGCCTAGGGTGTCCAAGCCACCAAGGAAAACAGGGAACCCCATGCATTTCCGAAAAGGGGACACCTGTGGGAACCCGCAGAGGTCTGACTTTTGCAAATCAGCCCAGAATTTATTACCCAGAAACTCCTGAGAAATGCGAAATATGGCCAAAAAAACACATTTTCCGCACATTTCACTCAGCTCACCCACCGAAACAAGCCGCCAACAACACATGGCCTACCGTCCCGCGTTCCCAGACATGTCCCAATGAAAATGATACCTCACATGTGTGGGTGCACCTACCTGGGCACCAAGAGGAAAGCCTAAAAAAACCCTACCCCCAAGTCTGTTCTGACGGCTGAATTTCACACTTTTTCCAGACGGGCACACCATACAGATATGGGCCCAGGGTGTCCAAGCCACCAAGGAAAACAGGGAACCCCATGCATTTCCAAAAAGAAGACACCCGTGGGAATCCGCAGAAGTCTGACTTGCGCAAATTGGCCCAGAATTTGTTACCCAGAAACCCCAGCAAAGTCTGAAATGTGGCCAAAAAAATGCATTTTCCGCACATTTCACTCGGCCCACCCACCGAAACACACTGCCAACAACACATGGCCTACCGTCCCGCATTCCCACAGGTGTCCCGATGAAAACGATACCTCACATATGTGGGTGCACCTACCTGGGCGCCAAGGGGAAAGCCTAAAGGACCCCTACCCCCAAGTCTGTTCTGACAGCTGAATTTCACACTTTTTCCAGACGGGAACGCCATAGAGATATGGGCTTAGGGTGTCGAAGCAACAAAGGAAAACAGGGAACCCCATGCATTTCCAAAAAGAGGACACCCGTGGGAATCCGCAGGTCTGACTTGCGCAAATCGGCCCAGAATATATTACCCAGAAGCCCAGGGAAAGTCCGAAATGTGGCCAAAAAAATGCATTTTCCGCACAGCTCACTCGGCTCACCCACCGAAACACCTCCAAAACACATGGCCTAACTTCCTGTGTCCCCACATGTGTCCCAATGAAAACGGTAATCACATGTGTGGGTGCACCTACCTGGGGAGTAAAAGGAAAATGGTAACCCACTGGTAACCCCAAGCCTTTCGGAACAGCACATTTTGTTCATTTTGTTCATGTGGGCAACCTACAGATTTGGGTCTAGGGTGTCGGAGCCCCAAGGAAAACAGGGAACCCCATGCATTTCCCAAAAGAGTTATGCCATGTTATGTTCAAGCAAGTATTATGAGTGTTGGCCTGAAGCATGCAAAAGAAAGACAAAGAGGTGATCGATTGAAGGTTTAGAACTGATATTAAACTTCTGGCAATTGTTCTGGGCGACCCTCCAGACCATCATTCTTCACCTGCCAAGCCATTACAGAAAGTGGAAAGACCATTTGCAAATCAGGTTAGATCTCAACCGCAAAGGGGCAGTCCAGCTAGAACTGCTAGGTCACATCCCTTCTGCATGAGACCACAAGCATCCCAAGACACGTTTCGGCCTCATTGGCTATCATCAGTGAAGAGTAGCTGCGGTCCTTAGGCCCAACAGCCACGGGACCCACGTCTGGGCATACCCGTCCCACTCGAGGTGACAAAGCAAAAACAAAGAGGTGATGGCTGGAAGTTTACAATTAATCTTAAACCTCTGGCAAGTACTCTGGGCAACCCTCCAGACCATTGTTCTTTGCCTGCCAAGCCATTACAGAAAGGGAAAAGACCATATGCTTATCAGGCTTGGTCCCAATCCAAAAGGGGGTGTCCAGCCGAATTTCTTGTTTACATTCCATCTGAAGCGTGCAAATGTCCAAGTAAGGAAGTCAGTGGGTGGGAACAGTTCCCAGACCCACAGAGCTGTCAGGTTGCTGGAGGAAAGCACTTCACATTAGACAAAGAATGCATGAAAACTCTATGGAAGACTGGGATTTGGATATGGGGAAAGTTTTAATTTCTTGTGCTGTTTACTCTGAATTGGTTTGGGCCTTAACTATTCAATTCAGTCTCCTGGAATGATACCAGAGCATGATGGAGGAAGGGTACCTGATTCCTGATTGGCGGATGGAAGAAAGAAGGGCAGTTTTGAAGGTTCCAAACTGGCTTACATTAGTTGCTGTGCTTTGTGAAGGTCCTGTCTTTAGTTCTCCTGAGTAAAAAGGTTTACTTGTCAAGTAGAAAGAATCAAAGGCAGTCTGAGGTGGAAGAATAATTAAAAACAAGTTACAGGAAGAACAGGAAGAGTCAAGAAGCAGACATCAGAGCTAAGACACATGACGTGCATCCAGCGTCAAGTGGAAAGGGTGAGAAGTCGATGACTGTAGTGTTTTTTGTTTGCTTCGTGAATGCCCGCTTTGGAGGACAGCTCCTCTTGGCATGTTTGCTGCATGGCTCCTGTGTTAAAGTTTCCATGGGAATCCAACAAGTCATTTTTGTTTGGCCCGCTGAGTTAACGTAGAGCACTGTCTACCCGTTTTGACCATCCGGGCGCTTCCCGAGAATTCTACCAATGAGGTGAGTGTAGTATTGACGCTACTTCGCTGCATTTTGCAACAATTCTTTTTCTGTGGTGAGCAAGACTTTCAAAGGAGGCTCTCTGAGTGCAAATTATGCACAATGCACAGCAACTTTCCATTTTTGTGAGACTGAGAGCATGGTAAGCGCAGTGATTGGCAATTCATCTAAATAACTGTTGAACACAAAAGGAAATCGTAAAGTCAAAAGAGCTGATCAGCAAATGAAATAGAAAACTAAGAAACTGAGCAACTTAAGTTACCCTTACCGAGTAAGAAAACAAGGAAATAGGTCAGGTTTATTCTGCTAACAAACAGGAAATCAATGAACTCTTGAGTCTTGGAAGAAGAAGTGTAAATAGTTTAGAATTTTAGTTCTGTCAAGTTCAGCGGGAGACATTTAATGAACAGTCTTTCCAAGGAAACATTCTTCAGAGAAGAATTAGAAGCTAAATACAAGACAGAAAACAGAAAAAAGAAGGTTGAAGAGTCCTTTTCTCCCCTCTGGGCTTTATGTAGAGGGCATTCAGGTATGTGAATAGTCAACTAAATCTTTTTGAGGTCAATGTACTTGGTAAAAGAAAAGCTCATAATATCTTTTCTTGGCCATGCAGATCTTCCGTTTGGATTGAAGATAATGTGTCTGAGTTTTTTACTTTATCCAACTCCCCTTTCCCTCAAGGGTGTAACGGGCTCAGCTGTTCCTTCCTATAGTTGAGAGCGAGATGCCCTTGTGTGTCTGCAGGGTTCAGCAACACCTGCAGAATTTCCTGAACAGAACCTGAAAAGAGCTACTTCAATATCGAAGCCAAGAGACAAAAGGCCTCATCAGAAGTTGGGCGGTATCCCAGTGGTAAATCCGCGGGGATACTGCCCAACGCAATTACCGTTAGCGCAAGTTAGTCTGATGGTATTAGTGCCAGATTCCAAGTTGAAATGATGGTGTAAATCCCCATTTTGTTTCAGTCCATAGGACTCATTGGGGCATTGCGCCGCTGTCGTTGCGCTGAAAATGGGTGGAAAGTCGGCGCATTCACCTCCAGCTCAAAGCTGGTGGTGAATCCTCTGACTTTCACCCAAACTCGAGATTGGGCATAGCGGTAATGCAGCGCTAATAGCGTTACTGCCACATTTTTACCACACTGCCCAACCCCTGATGAGGCCAAAGAATGGGTATTTTATAAAAAGCATCACAATGTGTTGTACTCAAACAAGTCCATTGCTTAAACTGAAGTACTCAGAAGCATATCTTTGAATTGTTAAGCAAGGGCTTATGAAGAATAAGCCATGGTCTACAAAGAAATGCCAAAGCAGGTCCTTCATGGAGGCCAGAAAGGTTATGTTGAGAATGGAGATATGTTTAAATTCTCAAAGGACGGAATAGTCACCAAGTACTGGGTGTGCTTTATGGTTGGAACAGCCAGCCGTACTCCATTAACCAAATACTGAGTTACTGTGGGCGTGCATTTCTTTTTTTTTTACAGAGATTTTAAAAGACATCTCAAAATGTCCCTGTGTTGTTGAATACTTTGCAGTCTGGAAACAATGAGAAGTTTGAAGATTTATCTCTGTGGTCTGGATTTTCTTGTGTTGGAAACAGCACCAGCATTGTAATTACCCTGAGGACTGGCAACAATACAGATATACATTTTGTAATGTGTCTTGAATTTGTTCAATGCTGTTTAGCCAATCATAGAAGCCTCTCCCCAGTCATCATAATTCAGAAACAGAACAACTTGCTCCAACCTCGGAACAGCCAGCAGAACTCCATTAACCAAATACTGAGTTTCTGTGGGCAGGCAACATTTTTTTACAGAGATTTTAAAAGACATCCCAATTCATCCATGTGTTGTTGAATACGTTACAGTTTGGCAACAATTAGAAGTTTGAAGATTTATCTCTGTGGTCTGGATTTCCTTGTGCTCAAAACAGCACCAGCATTGCAATTACCCTGAGGACTGACAACAATACACATGTACACTTTGTAATGTGTCTTGAATTTGTTCAAGATGTTTAGCCTCTGCCCAGGCATCATAATTCAGAAACAGAGCAATCAGCTCCAACATCAACTGATCAGTGAGGAGGCAATGGATTAGAACTCAACCATGTTCAAGCTGCCATGTCACAATGCAGGGTGACACTGCAATGTGAGCATGCTGGTTTATTAGAAGTCCATGGATTAAAAGTTCTTTCTATAAAGACTGATTAGTGGAACATGATCACATATTAGCATAGTCACTGTACCACGCAATTAGGCATCTTTATGATCATTGATGAAAATGCAGGACTTGTAAATGGTTTACGTGTTGGACGTAACACAGTGCACGAATGATCATAAATGCGATGGCAAACCGAGTGAGTGTGCTAAAATGGTCCAGTGTACAGAGAGACTCAGGGATGTTAGTCATTATTTTCAGTTCTATCACAAATGCAATGAGCATTGTGCTCATGAATTACTCAGGGATACTGAAAGGAGTAATTAGGTAGTCAGACAACATTGAGATAACTAAACGAGAAAACGAGGGATGTGGGAAACTTTCAAAGCTGGAAGCAACCTTTTTTAGCAACAGATTTAGAGCAGGCATGAGGAAAGGGGTGCAGTCTGTGAAATGGGGCAGGACCTTATAGCAGAGACTTCCTTCTGAAACAACTGAGGAAAAGTCATGTGTAGGTAATGTGCCTGCCACTAGTGCATCGCTGTAGAAAAGGAACTGGACGTATTCTCAGTGTACAGAAAGCAAAGCAGCTAAATAAAATCCCATTGGGTACAAAAGGGGAATAGTGTCCTCATAGGAGGAAGATGCCTTGTAAGTTGTCTGTTAGAGTATCCAAGATTGCAGACAGGTGCTTGCGTGTAGCCTTTTCCCATTGAAGGTTCACCATAATGTTTTAAAGAATCACTAAGGGAAACGATTTGTGAAATATTCAAAGTTTTTTTTATCAGCCTATGCTTTATTTCTGGGAAATGCATGCATTGTTAAAATGTTTCCCTTAAATCTTGCCAACTAAGCTAGCTCAATCCACTGCCAGTACTGAGTACATAGAGTTATGAAAGGTATGAAGTTTCCAAGGGAAAACTTCATTCCTCCCATCACCAACTAATTTTCACATTAAAATCTTCTGATTGTTACTAAGAGGGAGTCTTTGGTCCTGCTGCTTCACAAATGAAACCGCAGTTAAGCCCAACCACCACGACAAGGTAACTCCCGAGGTTAGGAAAAATGACAGTACACATTTTTGTTTGGAATAGGGTTACTTTATTGAACTTATATTTGACATTCCAAAACCATTCGTATACAGGTGTTAACAAAGAATTTCTACGTACCTTAAATAAAGTTTAGTTCTGATTCCTCACCTTTCAGACACTTATGTTTATTGGTGAAGGCAGCGCCTCTTAGAGATAACTTTTTTTCATTGGAACTATGCTACGGCTGAAATAATGTGGTCTTCAGGCTTCGCAGTAACCGGCTTTGCTGCTTGTTTTACTGTTCCAGCTTGGCAATACAAAAAGACTACTTTACTATTTTGCCATGTGGAATGTATATCCTGTGATGGCTGAAGTGTAAACAGATTACTTAACATTTCCAACTTTCTATATTCTTGGGATGTCAGTGGTGCATATTCAGCAACATGTATCACTGTTTTCTAATTTGGCACTTTAGGAACAGAGTTGTCAGAGCTTCTGTCTCTTTCTGGGTCAGGGGTTTTACCTTGACTGGTAAACAGCCGCACATAGCCTCTGGGACTTCATTATAGTCCTTAGCCCACCTTTCTTGTCTAGGTCTTTATTCACTGATGCAGAATCCACATTGGCCCTTCTGGATTCTCCTACCAGGTAACGGTATCTCAGTACCCTTGCGTCGTTTGAAGGAGATCTGGGATTACACCAGGCAGAAACTGCTAGATCCCAGGAAATTCAACGTCCCCCTTCTGTGAAGACTTTAGTGGACATTTTCTTGGGGTACAATAGGTCACCTTGTCTATCCTCTTGTTCACAAATTTCCTCTGTTCCATGGTGCCCCTCCCTTTTCACTGGCTTCGAGGCACCTTTCTTGCCCAAATCATAAAGAGAACTCCTTTTTCCTCCCTCCTTTTCTCCTCCTGGATTCCTTCCTTCAGTTCGCTCTACTGTGTCTGCATTTCTTCCTCTACCCATCCTGTCATCTCATCAACCTCTCTTTAGGTGTTCCCCATCTCCAACCATCATCTAAGTGTTTTTACTGTTCCATATCCTCGTCTTCCTCTCTATGTGTTTCGCCTCTGCCTCCTCTCTTGCAAAACTCACATCCTTGCTTTCTGTCTTGTACCAGCTGATGTCAATTTCATGCCCTGGGTAGTGGAATGTTTGTGGTTTATTTTTTAATCACAAGTGCAAATGGATGAACGGATGGCTAAGTCAGACACCGATGGGACTTCTGTGGCAAGTGTGCAAGATATACAAAGATTTTTGTATTTGAGGGTTCATCCAAGAATTCAAGACTGCCATCCTTCATAATCAGGCTTTTTATTGGTCTAACAAAGGGGATACCACATTTGGTTTCCGAAAGTAACGATTCTGTTCTGGACCAATACTGTAATCATTGTTGGGTGATCTCTCAAAGGCGCACAGCAATTAAGTCAGTTAAATTCTGCTGCTTTTTAGTTTTATGCAAACTGCAGCAGAGGCTAATTACATCATGTTGGACAAGTAGCTACTGACCAATATTCCATTTCAGGAATGGAAACACTATCTTCTAGTAACTTTGCATCCTGTCACCATCTTTACTGATTACAAGAATCTCCAATTTCTGAAATCTGCCAAAACATTAACCTCTAAGCATTTGACAAGACAATTTACATACACACTTGGAAGACAGAACAGTATAGTGGACTTATCTAAAAGCCAAGCAGATGGAGTTAGAAACAATGGGCCTCATTACAACTTGGCAGCTTCGGATCGTGGTGATTCCGTGACGGCGGTAATAAAGTTTCCGTGCCCGCAAGGTTGCGGAAAGACCGTCCGAGTACGTGCTGTCAGTCGCGCGCACCACACGGACGCGGAAACGTTGTTACCGCCGTCACGGAAAAAGCCACGGAAATGGACATAGCGCTGCCACAAGTAGCAAAAAACCCGTGTCCGCCTCAGTCGCCACGGAAACGGAACCGGAAATACCATGATCGCCAAAAACTGGAAACAGAGAGGCGGCCATCATATAAAGCACAATCCATTGCCATCCAGGGTCAGCACAAGCACAATCCATACTGTGAGAAGGCAAAAGGGACCACCAGCATGTGTGGCAGGATTCCAGCGCAGAGGCAGCGCAAACAGCGCTTCAGTGAGGCAGAGCTAACTGTGCTCGTGGAGCACATAGTGGAGCATGCAGGGATGCTGTTCAGTGCCGATCAACGGCGTGTGACACAGCAGAGGAGGAAGGAAGTGTGGGCAGAAGCAGCACGCAAGTGCACCGCTGTGGGCGTGACAGTGAGGAGCGTCAAGGACTGCCACAAGCAGTGGGACGACCTCAGGCTGAGGGTTCGTAACCTCATCTCCACACACCGCCAAAGCAGCAGTGGGACAGGTGGAGGACCCCCTTCTCCACTGAGGCTGCAAGCTTGGGAGTAGCATTGCAGCAGTGTCCTCCACCTTGAGGGCATTCATGGGATTGGGAAGGCTGAGGCAGGAGTGAGCCCACCTGCAGATGCTGGTAAGTGATCAAACATGAATGCCATAAAAGAATATGTTGATGGCTTTGCAGTGCCAAAGGACCCATTAATAACCCCCCCCCCAGGCAGTGCATGACTGGCCCAAAGGACCCATTAATACCCCCCCCAGGCAGTGCATGACTGGCCCAAAGGACCCATTAATAACGCCCCCCCCCCAGGCAGTGCATGACTGGGCCAAAGGACCCATTAATAACCCCCCCCAGGCAGTGCATGACTGGCCCAAAGGACCCATTAATATCCCCCCCAGGCAGTGCATGACTGGCCCAAAGGACCCATCAAGATCCGTATGGCACCCAATATCACAACAAGGCATACCCCAAGCAATCAGATGCATGTAACGAACACCATACAATGACCTACCTGTATGATGCATGTGATGCACCCATCAGCCTCCACCACAACACTAATTGCATGTCCTCTGTGTCCCCACAGCCGTATCCAGTGACAGTGACACTGCACAACAGGCCAGGCAATCAGCACTGGCACGTGCCCAAGCCACCGCCCCCAAACAAGAGGATGCTGCCAGCAGTGCGGCATCTCAGCCCCCACTACCAACTGCAACAGATGTGCCGGCCACCACCACTGGCATCCCCACCGTCTCCACGCTGCCTGAGGCAAGACAGGTGCCACAGGACCCCACCATGCCCACCCAAACCAACATAGAAGGCAGCTGCACTGCAGAGGAGGCGGCCTGTAGTGACAACAGTGCCCCAGTAGAGCACTCTGATACTGGGCCACAGGGGGCGACGCCCACATTTGATGACCTGGGTTCCTTCCATCAGCTGGAGTTTAGCCCCACTTCACTCAGAAGTCCCAGGAGGTCACCCACGCCATCCATGGCAGAGCTGAATTCCCGCATGCAGCGGATGGAGGAGCAGCAGGCAACCCTCACACAGCTGGTGGAGAGGCAGCTTGAAGAATCTAGGCTGCAGAGGGAGTGCTATAGCACGTCAGTGCATCGCCTCTCAAGGTCTATTGGATGCTTTGCAAGCACAATAGTCACCCTGGCACGCCATGTGCGTGAGGGTAACGACAACACCTCCAGACTCATTGAGGCCATGTTGATTGGGCAACAGGCAAATCTTGCACGGATGCCATCCATACGGGATTCTGTGCCATCAAATACCACCACCCCATCAAGCTCCACTACTGCCAGTCCAAGGAGGCACTCAAATCGGCTAACGGGGCTCTCGGGCAAGGATGCACAGGCACAGAAGCGCACACGGAAGTGATGATGTGTGTGGGGCACTGCAGGACACACGTGGACTTGAAGGGTGTGAGGGGTGGGTACGTTTGGGTGGTGGGGGAGGTTGTTTTGCGTGTTTGAACATTGTGGCCTGGGTGGGGGTGGGTACGTTTGGGTGGTGGGGGAGGTTGTTTTGGGTGTTTGAACATTGGGGCCTGGGTGGGGGTGGGTACGTTTGGGTGGTGGGTGGGCTCGGGTGTACAGCTTCCCTAACCATTTCACCTCCTTCCCTGTTGTGAATTCATCAATATATCATCATTTGAAAGCAAAACATACATGTGTGGACATCTATCATTTAATTTGCAGTACAACTAATCATTTATTGTCATCACTCTGTGCTGTGTCTCAAAAGTAAATGCGAATCAGCTCATCCCGTGCTCTTTGGCCATCAAGTGCACCCCCAGGGGGAGGTGGTGCCATCCCATCCCCATCCCCATCTCCATCCCCATCTTCTTCATCTGCGTCTGGGGGCATTGGGATGTTCCTGCGGAGGCACAGATTGTGCAGCATGGCACATACAAGCGTGATTTACCCGTCTTCACTGGGCTGTACAGCAGTGATGCCCCAGATCTGCTCAGACAGCGGAAACGGGCCTTCAGTAGTCCGAATGTCCTCTCAATCATTCCACGTGTGCGGACATGTGCCCTATTGTATGCCTCTTCATGCCTGTTCCTTGGTCTCCGTACAGGTGTCATCAGCCATGGCGTGAGTACATATCCAGCATCACCTACATGGGATGAAGATGGGGGGACATGTCATTGTTTGTGGTATCATGTCTTAATCTGATGCTGTGCTATCTTGTATCATTGTTCAATCATGCATATGTTTCATGCAGTGGTTTGAAGTGTTCATTGGGCATCACAGTGGATGTCCCCAACTGGATATTGGCCTACACATTTATGTGCATGTGTACTGTGCCCTGCGGGTGACATTGGATTGTGAGTATGTCATAGTGCAGTGATGTGCACACATGGCAGAGTGACTCCACTGTACTGAAGTAATCAATGCACGACGTCTCATTTACAGGCATCTTGTGCATTGGGAGGGCAGTGTTCCATTTGTGGGTGGGTGTCTGCAGTGGCACAATGTGTATGGGACAGTGACAGGATGGGCTGTGGCAGGGTGTGTACAGGCACATTGTGGTGACCTGTCATGTCTTCCTTTGTGATGTTTGTTATCCGCTGTCTATTTGGTAGATGGGAGTGGGGGTGATGCATTTGCGGTCCAGCATCACACTCACATTGCTCATTGGCCTGGACACATACATAACGCTTCAACAGGGTCAGAGCATTGTCAGCTGTACTCACCCAATAGCCATGTGCTTTGTCCGGCATAGCGTTCCATGTACCATGGCAACGTGGAATTCCGCAGTACCATTGAGTCATGGGTTGAGCCTGGGAAACGTGCGCAGCAGTGTGTAATCAGTAGCATGGCATTACATACCATCTGTACATTCATTGAGTGATACTGTTTCCTATTGCGGAACACCATCTCAATTGCACGTGGTACTGTCAGCTCAATGTGGGTGCAGTCAAGTGCACCTATGCAATTTGGCATGCCTGCTATGGCATGGAAGGCCAACTTTGTGGCAATGACCTCGGGGAGGGTACGGGGTAGGGCTATGTGTTCCGACATATGGCGCAAAAGGGCATCCATTACCTGTACCAGGATTTCCGAGAAACAGGGTTGTGATATGCCGTTCAGCTCACCGACCGTGTGTTGATAGGTGCCAGTGCCAAGGAAATGCAGCACAGACACAACCTTCAGGAGGGGGGGGTGGCAGTGGGGGTGTCTATGTGGCTGCTGATGTCGTCCTCAATCATGGCAGTGGGCGGTCCAGCCGGTATAGTGTGTGGATCTGTCCTGGGGTAAGGTTCCAGGGTGAGGTCCTGATGCGTGGTATTGCAGGCTGCCTGCGGGGTAGTGGTGGCTGCACAATGAGGTTTGCCATAGGTGCAGGGTTGGCTGGTTGGCGCCTGCGCCTCCTCCGCCTCCTCCTCTGCACCATTACTGCCATCATGTGCAGTGCTGCCTGTTGGTTGAGTATGCCCAGTCCAAGTGCTACTAGAGCTGCTGCCTGCATGTTTCTGTGTTGTGTTGGGCTGGGTGTGGCCCTTTTGTGGGCTCCCAGTCTGCTGCTGGGTCCAGCTGGGCTGATTTGGTGCACATGTGCCCTGATTCTGTTCAGCAGGCACTGTTTAACGTCATGTTCATGGTGGCAGCGGTACCGCCACCGTGATCAGGGTTTTAACGCCATTTTTCTGGCGGTGTTTCCATGTCCACGCTAGTTGTGATGCTTGCGGTGTTTCGTGTTGCCGGTAACGGAGGGGTTTCCGTGCAGGTGGACTTTACGGGACCCTTAACTCCGTGGTGGCGGTTTGAGGAGGTGCTATTTCCGGGGCCGCGGGTCATGATTGGGCGGATGTGGAAACGGTGCCGGTATGGTTTTACCGCCGGCGTTAACTCCGGACCGGTGTACTTGTAATGAGGCCCAATGATGCCTTCTGGGTACTTTGTGGACAAAGTCAGTTTTGGGTGAAAGTCACTTCATTAAGGCTGCAATGGGACAACATGCAGGAATGGGAGGTAAAAGAACCCAAGAGACAACTTTGAGGTGGTTAGCCCTATGGGTTCACATGAATATTTGCCGGTGGAAGATATGCATCAGAGAGCTCTCAGGGAGCCATCATGACTCTCTTTTTAGCTGGTCATCCATAGTACTTCGAGACTTTAGAACACATCCTAAGAAGTGTGCATTGGGAAACCATGCTTTCTGACAGTGTGAGCTATGTGACTCTGGTGAAGTGTGTCTGAGGGCAAAGTCAGACACGACCATGCCACCTGGCTTTTTCCTAAGTCTACCGCCACTACCATCTAGAACATGAAATACTTTTCCAATGGGCCTCGATGATAGACTATTCTGATGATTAGGGATATTCAGCTATGCTGGCCACAGTTAATTAAGGCTAATTGCTTCATTCTAGTCAATGGGGAAGGCTAGTTCGCCAGTTCTGGTGCAACTATTCTTTCAGAATATGGTATGTCTTGCCTTGTGCTTTCAGCAGGCTTTCAGCAGATCAGGGATGTTATTGTCCTGTGGTGGTTAAGCTGAGAAAAATGGTCAGATGGATCTGGTGAGCTAAGAAGTGGAGAAGAAAATACTTTGGTAATTGAAGATCTGGTGGATTTACTATGGGTGAAAGATGGAAGCCACAATACAATCTAAAAAAAGACTGCATAAAGATGTCCCCCATTTTCTAATGGAAATCAGCACTGAGGAGATTAGTAATGTTGATGCTGATGTCTGTTTGAGGCACAAGGAGGTTTGCAATGTGCCAATAATAACTTGAAGAAAAGTAAGGTGTTATGCACAATAACGGCTGATTCGAAAAGGAGGAGTGCACACTATGAAGTGTGACCTTGCATGTGTATGTCCATAAAAGCTTGACATTAAAAGGGAAGATTACATTATCTCCTTGTTTCGTCGGACCATATTCCATTGAAAAGATTTTGAATCCATTATAATTTGATTGACACTCCCTGAGTCATGAGATCCAAAAAGGTGTCCATGTCTGAAGGTATGCGATCCATAATGCACTAAACGTAGCTGGGAAGCGGCAGAGCATTGTACATAGGGAAGGCACCCATTGGGTTTAGAAGTAGAGTGGAGGCTAGAGGTGGAGCTGGGTTGGGTAGGAGAGTCAGAGAAGAGGGGAGCTCTGAAGAGAGAATTAGTGCATGCATGTAATGTTTAGTAAATCCTGCTTGTGCCGGAAGAAACACAAGTTCCTTATTTATTTATTCATTCAGTTATTTTATTTATTGGGTATTTATAATGCACCTATACACAATGTGTTTCGAGGTGCAACAATACAAGAGGGTGGGCAACAGGGAGGACAAAAACAATGCTACTAGGCCTTGTGAAATTTGTATTGTGCAAGTGCAGTAAAGAGAAGCGCAGGGGAGAGGGGTGGGGGAGAGTGTTGGTCAGGGTCGAAGGGCACATGAGAAAAGTGCGGGCCGGGGGAGACCAGATAGACAGAGCCAGGGGAAAGCAGAGAGTGCAGCAGAAGGAAGGCCCACAAGTTAAGTGAGAGGTAGGGGATTGGAAGGGTTACACAAGGATGCAGGCCATCCAGGCTAGTGCGTGGGAAGGGACTCGGAAGGGCAAGTGCAGGTGGGGGGGGGGCAGAGGAGACCAAGTGCAGGGGTACACTGGAATTAGGGGGGCCTCAGGCCCTATAAGACTCTGAAGGAGCCAGGTAGTCAGTCAAGAGGCAGACAGGGACATTAACAGAGGAGGGGGAGAGGGAAGGAAGAGAAAAGGAAGTTATTAAGAAGTTTGCAGAATTTAAGGAGAACCGGCTTAAGAAGTCTGAGAGAGGCAGGGAGACTGTTCCAGAGGGAGGAACCTGCAGAGGAGAAAGATCTACCCTGCACTCTCTGCTTGGAAACACATGTGATCTGCAGAGAGTTAGAGCTAGACTACCAAATGCCACCAGCAGGGACATTTGTGGGGAGAGAGAGTTGGATGTACACATGTCCCAGAAATCAAGCCTTGTGGATGATGCAGGGGGTCTTGAACTTGATACTTGCAGCAACCAGGAGCCAGTGGATAGATTGTAAGGCTGGAGAGATGCAGTCTGTGGGCTTTAGGCCAAGGATAAGTCTTGTAGTCCTGTTTTGGATTAGATCAAGGGAGCAAACAGAGGACCTGGGCAGATTGAGGAAGAGGCTGTTGCAGTAGTCCAGCCTGGAGAGGACCAGAGCTCTGGAGACATTGAGTTTCTGGGAGAAGATGAGGAAAGGGAGAGTGCCTCTGAGGAGGTGCAGCTGAAAGGGGGACTTCTTGGCAAGGTCCATGAAATGAGGAGAGAAGGAGAGAGAGGAGTCGAAGATGACACCAAGGTTTGTTGCCTCACAAGAGGGTGAGGGGAGTGGGCCCATGGAGTGGGGAAGAGTGTGGAAGGAATGCGGGAGCAGGGGTCTCAATGGGAAGATCTCTGTCTCACTGGCATTAAGGCAGAGATTGTTAGCAGTGCACCATGCCTGAATAGTAGACAGGCAGTCAGGAATGAAAGAGGAAGAAGAGGATGCAGAGGATGGAAGCTTGAAGGAGAGGCGCATGTCATCCGCATAACACTAAATGTTAGGAGAGAAGGTGGAGATCAAATGGGCTAGAGGGGCCAGATAGATGTTGAAAAGCCAAGGCAAGAGGATAGAGCACTGAAGTACACCACAGGTGGAGAGTGAGATGGTGGAGAGAAAAGGTCCAAGTTCAACCTGGGAAGGTCAGTCCAAAAGGATGGAGGTCAACCAGTCCAGAACCAGGTCTGTGATGTCAAGGGTATCACAGAGGCGATTTATCAGGGTGGCATGATTGACCGTATCAAAGGCAGAGGAAAGGTCAAGAAGGATGAGAATGGAAGGAGAGCTGGAATCGAGTGTAGAGAGCAAATCTTCACAGATGTTCAGTAGAACAGTTTCCGTGCCTCTGGCAGCTCTGAAGCCAGACTGGTGGTCGTGGAGACAACCAACAGATTCAGTGTGGTGGATAAGCTGGGAGATGGCCAGCTTTTCCAGAAGTTTGCCCAGAAAAGGCGTAATGGAGATAGGGAGGTAGTCTGCCAGACAGGAAGGGTCGGCAGAAGGCTTTTTGAGGAGAGGGTGCACAAGTGAGTGCTTGAGGAGTGGGGGGAAGGATCCAATGGCAAAGGATTGATTGCAGAAATCAGCCTGGGTTGGAGCAAGGGAAACTATGGTGTCCTTAATAGTTCTGGAGGAGCAGGGGAGGACCTGTTTGGATGAGACCTTCATAGAACAGACTTGTCTAGAAACCTGGTCAGGTGTTATGGGAGAGAAAAAGAGGAGAGTAGGAAGGGAGGGTAGAGGAGGGCCAAGGAGGCATGAGAGTGGGCGAAGGAGAAGGTTGAGGAGTAGAGGAGAGTGAGGGCAAGATGTCCTGGTTTTATAAATGAGGTGAGAGGCCAGAGAAGTACAGAGGGCCAGGTAAAGCATTGGAGAAGTGGATAATGCAGTAGGATTGCTGAGTTCCTTGCAGATTTTGAAATGTTCAGCCATGTTGTTAGTGGCTTCAGAGATGTGGGCTTGGATATAAGCCATCTTCTTCATCAAGAAGATTGAGAGTCACTACCCATTCCAGTGGGTGATGAAGGAGTTTGCGGTTTAGCTGATCCTAAAGTCAGGCACAGTCATGGGAAGTTTTGATATCTCATTGATTGGAAAAGGTATTTGTCTGATGGCATGTATTGGCAACCTGCTAGTCATCACTTTGCTCCTGATTTCAATCATAGTTTTGATTCACATAATCTATTGATATGCCACTATGGGTCAGGACCTTGGAGAGTAATATGTTGATAGTGAGGGTGGTGTCTAGCACCCTGAGCTTTCCAAGGTAAAGGGTTAGATTTTGGATTGAGCACGCTAGGTAGTCCCAGTACTTGGGATCATAATGGTAGGGGTGGGGGAGTTTAGTACAGTTGGGCCCATGTCATTGCACATTAACATTCCCGATGTGCTGTGCTAATTACCTTGCAGGATGACTTCATAGAAGGTTGGGTTTGTGTATCCTTTCCTTAACTGAAGGGGCAGGATTTTGCTCCTAGATAACATGGTGCCCCCCCAATGACTGCTAGAAGAATGAGGTGAAGAATGAACCTAGGATCATGAGAACTCTTCAGGGATCGCCAGCCAACTTACGACTGAAGTTCTCACATCGAGCAGATGTCCTGCTCCATTCATCGACAGGATTTGAATTACAAGACTAGAAGTTATTGTGGAACTGGATATCTTTCCCCTCCTCTGGCTCTGCATTAGAACCGAGGCCTGGGCCTTTATGCAGAGTTGCTGGTGGGTTCGCTGTGCATCTGCCAACAGGAAACACACCCTCAGTAATTTCAAGAAAGTGTATTCCTCAGCACCTAACAGAACAGCTCAGAGTGAGCTGATATTAGTGGCCCAGTATAGAGAACCAGGAGGCAATTATTGCTTCTCTAAGGGATTAGTAGCTCAATAGAGAGCAGTGTCAGGTCCAGTTGTTGTGCTGATGTGCCTAATATTAGGTGAGAAGAGCTTTCATGAACTCCAACTTGTCTGTTCAATTTGCAGTAATAAACGTATTTATTCCACTCGTGTATATGAAGGGAAGTGTTCATGATTAATCCTTTCCTTCCCTTTTCAGCATTCCACTAGGAATGTTATGTGGTTATCAGTCAGTCTAGTTCTAGTGCTTGTTTTCTTTGCTAATTGTGGCCACTATTATATTACACAGCCTACTGGCCACAGCATGTTTGCTTTATTATACTACAGTATACTTTTACTCACAATATTTTCAAATTAAAACTAACACATGGCACAGGTTTAAAAGTATAGAAACTGTGCTATTTGTAATGGAAATGTGAAGTACAAATGTTTTCATGTAAAATAAATGCACTGCAGTGCTTCATTGTGATGTGTACCCTTAAAGTTATTCAAACTGTAATGCATTACCAGTTTATTTTGGGAATCAGGACACCTGTAAAAAGAAATCAGACGCTATTTCATATTTATCTGATTTCCAACTTCACCAAATGGCTGACATTGGTGTGTCATACTTGGGGGGGTTGGGAGGGGCACCTGTCCTTAGTTGAGGCAACCGAGAAAGTGGACTGTCACCCCTTTGGGGACACTGCAAGTTAGTGCAGCCCCTGACCTGCCTTAAGGAGGTATTCCACTAAGTCTATCGGCAGAACTGAGAGCGAAATTGGCTGTAGAAGTACTGCTGCTTCTAGCAGCTAAATCAGGGACCTTTTATGTTTTTTTATATTTCTGTTTCCTGTCACGCTCTTCAGTGGATCTTAATCCCAGAGGATTCTGGGGCTAGGCTCTGAAGTCCCAGGCTACCAGTTGTGCATGCAGCCCAGGTGAAGGTGAGAGCACTTCCTTGTGTGCCCCCGAAGGAGGGGCTGTGCATGCCTTCCCAGGCAGCGCACAAATCCACTTCACTCATCCATTTCACTCCCAGCGGAAGGGAAAAGAGAGAAGAAACTGCCACATAAGGTTGTGGCCTTGTTGTATATGTCAGCACGGGCCAATCAGTAACTGGCAATTTGCTGGGGTCATCCTAGGACATACAAACCAGTGTTCCTTGCGCCCCTAAGTTGAGGGGGTGCATATACAAAGTTTACCTAACTCCTGAAGTTGGGAAAAACCACAGTACACATTTTTGTTTGAAACAGGGTTACTTTATTGAACTTATATTTGACATTCCAAATGCATTTGTACACAGGTGGCAACAAAGAATAGCTACTTATGTTAAATTAAGTTTTTTTTTCGGATTCCTCACCTTTCAGAAACTTATGTTTATAGGTGAAGGCAGCGCCTTATTGAGATGACATTTATTTCACTGGAGCTATGCTGCGGCTGAATTAATGTGGTCTTCAGGTTTGGCAGTTACCAGCTTTGCTGCTTGTTTTAATGTTCCTGCTTGGCAATACAAAAAGACTAGTTTACCATATTCCCATGTGGAATTTATATCCTGTGACGACTGAAGTGTTAAGAGACTACTTAAAACTTCTATTTCCACCTTTCTATATCTGTGGGATGTCATTGGTGCAGATACACCAACATGTATCTGTGTTTTCTAATTTGACACTTTAGGAACAAGGTTGACAGTGCTTCTGTCTCTGGGTCAGGGCCTTCACCTTGATTGGTAAACAGCCATTCATAGTCTCTGGGACTTCATTATAGCCCTTAGCCCAAACAGCAGAAACTGCTAGACCCCAGGAAATTCAACTTCCCTCTTCTGTGAAGACTTTAATGCACATTCGCTTGGGATACACTGGGTGACCTGCTCTTTCATTCTGTTCTCAATTTACTCTGTTCCTTGGTCCATCTCACTTTTCACCTGCTTAGAGGCACCTTTCTTGCCCAGATCAAAAATAGCACTCCTTTTCCTCCCTCCTTTTCTCCTCCTTGCTTCCTTCCCCAGTTCTCTCTTCTGTGCCTTCATTTCTTCTTCTACCCATTCCATCATTTCATCAACCTCTCTCTTTTGGTGTTCCTTCTTTCCAACCATCATCTAAGTGATTTTCCTGTTCCATATCCTCCCCCTTCCACTCTAGATGTTTCTCCTGCGTCTCTTCTCCTCTCTTGCAAAACTCACACCCTCGCTTTCTACCTTGCACCAACAGATGTCAATTTCATGTCCTCGGTAGTGAAATGTTTGTAGTTCATTTTTTCTTCACAAGTGCAAACGGATGACGGGATGGTTAAGTCAAGCATAGATTAGTCTTCTCTGGCAAGTGTGCAAGATATACAAAGATTTTTGTATTTGCCAACTTCAATCGATGGTTCATCCAAGACTTGAAGACTGCTATCCTCCATAAAAAAGGCTGTCAAAGAAAGGTCTTGAATTTTGTTGGTTTGACAAAGGGGATCCCATATTTGGTTTCCTGAAGTAACGATTCTGTACTGAACCAATACTATAATCAACAACCATTTTATGTCTAATCAGATGTCTCCACTTTGGGTGTACAGGATGATCTCTCATAGAACGCACAGCCTGGAGCTTTATGCAGAGTTGCTGGTGGGTTCGCTGAGCATCCGCCCACCGGAAACTCTCCCTCAGTAATTTCAAAAAAGTGTATTACTCAGCACCAAACAGAAGAGCTCAGAGTGAGCAGAGATTAGTGGCCCAGTATAGAGAACCGTTAGGTAATTATTGCCCTTTTAAGGGATTAGTAGCTCAATTGAGAGCAGTGTCAGGTCCAGTTGTTGTGCCGGCGTGCCTAACATTAGCTGTGAAGTGCTTTCATGACCTCCAACTTGTATGTTCAATTTGCAGTAATGAACACATTTATTCCACTCGAATTTATGAAGGGCACTGTTCATGATTAATCCTTTCCTTCCCGTTTCAGCTTAGTTCTAGGAATGTGATGTGGTTATCGGTCAGTCTGGGTCTAGTGCTCTTCCTCTATGTTAATTGCAGCCATTATTATAGTACACAGTCTACTGGATACAGCATCTTTGCTTTATCTTACTGCAGTATACTCTTACTCACTATATTTTCAAATCAAAACCAACACATGACACAGGTTTAAAAGTAAAGAAATGTTTCTATTTGTAATGGAAATGTAAAGTGAAAAGGTTTTCATGTAAAATTAACTGCAGTGCTTCATTCTGATGTTTACCATTAAAGGTGTAGTAACTGTAATACATTACCTGTTTCTTTTGGGAATCAGGACATCTGTAAAAAGAAACCAGACACCATTTCATACTTATCTGATTTACAACTTCACCAAATGGCTGTCATTGGTGTTTCCTACTTGGGGGGTTGTGGAGGCCACACATGTCCTTAGTTGAGGCAAATTAGAAAACGGACTGTCACCCCCCTGGGGACAGTGCAAGTTGGTGCAGCCCCTGACCTGCCTAAAGAAGTTAGTCCACCAAGTCTGACTGCAGAGATGAGAGCGAAATTGGGTGTAGAGGTACTGCTGCTTCTAGCAGTTAAATCAGGGAAATTTTATGCTTTTTATAATCCTGCTTCCTGTCACGCTCTTCAGCGGATCTTAAATCCCAGAGGATTCTGGGACTAGGCTCTGTAGTCCCGGGCCACAAAGTGTCCATGCAGCCCAGGTGAAGGTGAGAGCACTTCCGTGTGTGCCCCCAAAGGAGGGGCTGTGCATGCTTTCCCAGGCAACGCACAAGTCCACTTCACTCGTCTATTTCACAACCAGTGGAAGGGAAAAGAGAAAACAAACTGCCACATAAGGTTGTGGCCTTGTTGTTCATGTCAGCACGGGCCAAGGAGTAATGTGAACGTTTTTGGGGTCATCCAAGGACATACTAACCACTGTTCCTTGATCCCCTAAGTTGATGGGGTGCATATATAAAGTTTACCTAACTCCTGAGGTTGGGAAAAACCACAGTACACATTTTTGTTTAAAACAGGGTTACTTTATTGAACTTATTATTTGACATTCCAAATGCATTTGTACACAGGTGGTAACAAGAATATCTACTTACGTTAAATGAAGTTTTGATCTGATTCCTCACCTTTCAGACACTTATGTTTATTGGTGAAGGCAGCGCCTTATTGAGATGACATTTATTTCACTGGAACTATGCTACGGCTGAATTAATGTGGTCTTCAGGCTTGGCAGTTACCAGCTTTGCTACTTGTTTTAATGTTCCTGCTTGGCAATACAAAAAGACGAGTTTACCATATTTCCATGTGGAATTTATATCCTGTGACAGCTGAAGTGTTAACAGACTACTTAAAACTTCCATTTCCAACTTTCTATATTCTTGGGATGTAATTGGTGCAGATTCAGCAACATTTATCTGTGCTTTCTAATTTGACACTTTCGGAACAGGGTTGTCAGTGTTTCTGTCTCTTTCTGGATCAGGGGCTTCACCAATAAACAGCCACCCATAGTCTCTGGCCTTCATTATAGTCCTTAGCCCACCTTTCTTGGTCTAGGTCTTTATACACTGATGCTGAATCCACATTGGCCTTTCTGTTGTTCATGTCAGCACGGGCCATGGAGTAACTGGCACTCTGCTGGACCCATCCAGGTACATACGGACTGCTGTTCCTTGCACCCCTAAGTTGCTGGGGTGCATATACAGAGTTTACTTGATATGCCCCAGACCAGCAGAGTCTCAGTTATCTTGTCAGCACCATCACCTGTGCAGGAAAGACAAGCCAGGCATTATGCCACCACTGCTGTGGCCCCGGATGGCAAATCTGCACCTCTTAGGGTGTAGGACACAGAAGATGCTCCCTCACCTCTTCCAGCACGAACCGGCACTCATGCGAAAAACAGGTGCATTGCTCTATTTCGCTACGGTCTTGTGTTCGCTGATGCCTGAAGAAAATTACCTTTACCAGTGTGAGTTCTGTGTTTGTGCACTGGCATCTTGTCTTCCCGCTCTCGCTACAACAGCAGCGGCACAAAAAGATAAATGGTCACACCTGCCTGCTAGAAAAAACACACCACAAAGTGGATCCCACACGTGCATCATCTGCACCCTGTGCAGAACAGGTTGTAATATTAATTCATTAAGAATCCACAATTGCCAGTGCTGGCCAGAGCGCAGATTCCTTCTTTTGCCAAGGAGAAACGAAAGAGAAAAAAGAAAGAGTCCCCCTGGGTTGTTCCTGCAACCTGCGCTGCACTGGAAATCCAACTAATTAAACTCCAGAACTGCAAGTCAGAACTCCATGCCTCTTGATGGCTTTGAATGCAGAGAATGATGGTCTGGAGGTTCTGCAGAGAAATGCCAGAGGTTCAGATTAATTCATAACCTTCCAGCCATCACCACTTTTGTTTTGCTTTAGTCTCCCCCAGTGAGACAGGTATGTCCAGATGTGGGTCCTGTACCTGCTGGGCCCAAAGACCCAAGATACACCTCACTGATGAGGCCCCATGAAGCTAAAACATGTCTGGGGATGCGCTTTGTCTCGTGCAGAAGGGATGTGACCAAGCAGTTCAGCTGGACGGCCCCTTTTGGGTTGGGACCAAGCCTGATTTGCATTTGGTCTTTCCGCTTTCTGTAATGGTTTGGCAGGTGGAGAACGATGGTCTGGAGGGATGTCCAGCCATGCCAGAGGATAGGATTATGTCAAAAACTTCTTCCATCAACTCTTTGGTTTTGCACCTCATAATAGCTGCCCTTAGAGCAACTTTGCTCTGGAGCCCTTTCAACCTGCTCTCTTGGGAGAGACACAGCTGAGTATGGAAAGATGGTTCGGAAAATTGAGGAATCTCTCTCAGCACTTTCTGGCGCTACATCCCAAAAAAATGTCCAGCACGAGCAACATCAGCATTTGTTGTATGAAACGTTGTTGGTCTGGTTAGGAGTCTGCTTGTGGTGTAAAATATCTTGTGATCTTTGATGTGTTAGTGGATTCATTTGCGTTTTCTTTCTTTAGAATCAGTAAGGTATCTGACAGATTTGTCTGGGAAGAATTTGCTAAGCTTATTTAATGTATCAACTAGGGGTGTACCGAACTTCGGCTTCGAGTAAGTATTCGGCCGAATTCCAGCTGAAATAAAGCTATTCGGCTTCAGCCGAATAGTTTCTTGCTATTCGGCTCTTGCAGAATACTTTGACATTCTCATTTGAATACAATGCAACATGAACTCAGAAAGGGAAATATAGACTTCAGTTTGCAAAACTGAATAGAATTAGACCAGACAAATTGCTATCACACAGCTCTAAAATATCTTATATGGTTATCTGCTCTTTAGGGCATGTTTTGTTACAGATTTTTAGACATAAAAAGGTGCTCATCCTTAACTAGCCTCTAACAATACTGGAAAATATTTTCTTTTGGCGAATGTTTATATGCAATGTGCACTTTTTTCAGTTGGAAAAGACAAACTGAAAGAAATGTGCATAAATACTTTCAGTTCCTGTTATTTCACTTCCCATTGCGTACATCATAGTCCCCACCATTTTTTTTTTAACGACTCGAGTCCTGAATTTAATATTATCTGATGTTTTATCAGGAATGATAACTTGCATATGTTTGTGTATTGGCAAGAAGGAGTGGCTAAGATCAGTGAAAAGGGCACAGCTTATGTTTGGGTGGGGTCAATAGTTGTGATATGGAGTTTACGCATTTCAGATTTCCTCTTGACATGTGTCCTGCATGAGCCGACATGAACCATTTTATAAATTTCTATGTGAGCTGCAAAGAAGTTTCAAAATTCGACAGGATCGACTTTGCAACTGGATAGAGAATGCAATGCATCTGATTCACAAAGACAGTCCTTTTGCATTTGTGAAGCCTCCTACTTTAACTGGCACTGAATATGCAACAATCGTCTGTACATTTGGTCCCTTTATGTTGGTTAAATCTGCTTTAGTTCTGGTTTTTATGCTTTAAATAAAGATGCTAAATTAATTACAATGAAGAGAAATAAAAGTATAGAATATATTTAAAATGGTGATTTATTTGTTCTTTTAATAAGTGTGTTTTTTGAAGTTTGGAACATGATTTATTAAATAAAGCAACTATTCAGCTTCATATTCGGCTTCGGCCGAATAGTTGACAAACTATTCGGTATTCGGCCGAATACTAAATATGCTATTTGGTACAGCCCTAGTATCAATTTGCCTTTTCAATTTCCAATAGTACATATATAAATCACCTATCACCTTGTGTTTCCTGAACTGTAAGTCTAAATATCTAGTAGATGTCAGGCATCTAATGTAAGTGCAATACATGTTAATAGTCAAAGGCAAATTAAAGGTTGATGTCATTGTTTGCATAAATGGTGTAAGTCATTTAGTACCTGGTGGACAGGCTAAAATGTGCTCTTTTCTCAGTGAAAGGTGACTGTGTTTTAGCTATGTAATATGAAGTGGTCTTGCATAGCTCGTTGGTGCCTTTTTGGGCTGACTCATAGCGCATGGTTCAGTGATAAAGGGAGGGAGGGAAGTAGAGTTTATTAGGTGGGAGGAGGAAGAAGCGGGTGTGAAATCTGAGGTATTAGTGGGTGAATGCTGGAAGTACCCGAATACTGGGTGCCTGTGTGATTCTACATGGTTTGTTGCAGTAACAATAGCAAATCCATTTTGAATGATAAATCTGAAAAGACATCTACACACTAAAAATGAATCAACAGAACAAATTAGCCCAGTGATTTCACCTTTGCCTTTATTTGTTTACATCGCAGTGCAGACCACCCACTACAATCTATACATGACACAGTCCACTGTATCCTGTTATTGAGCTATTTTACTCAAAGTCTTGGAAGAAACCCCTTTTTACCACCAAGGTTTTCAAGCAAAGGTTTGGAATAATGTCTTGTAACATTTTGATTATTTACAATGTTGTCTGTCAGCAGAGATAAACATGCCTTAAAGAGGTAATCTTCGAAGACTGGATTGAAGATTGTATACCACTTCCTTGTTTGGGAAATACTTAGCAAAAAATGGTATACCAGCAATTGAACGTAAACTTGTGTGACTATTCTCTTCTTGCTCCTGACCAATCTAGTATTTCTGTTGATTGTAGTACAGGAGTCATGTCACTGCAGCAGCTGGGTGCTGTCTATTGAGTGCTAATCCTGGAATGCATACATGTGTTCCTGATATTGGACCTCTCATCTCCATTTGACATCAGCTATGAACGGTTCTTGTTTAGAGAAGCTGCCTCTGTACTATGTGCTGCTCTCTTGACACCCTTGCCACGCTGTCCTTTTCCTTTTGAGGCTCCACTGGTGGTGTGAAGATCTCAGACCTTCTGGTAGTCAACTGCAGATACCGCTCCTTCCCAAACTTCTTCCCTGTTGGCAGTTGCCTTCCTGCACTGAAAGGGGTCAGCAGGATGGACCTTTAATGTGTGTTTAAGGGGCTACATAATAATTAATTGGAAGGATTTCCCAAATCTTCTGAAAGAATATACAATTCCAAGGATCTAGGAAGGCCCCAAATCTTCTGGAGGCTGAGGAGAGACAAGTAGCCCATGGGAATACGATTCCAAGGGCATCCTAGAACCTCTGTACATCATTCACACTCAGCTGTAATTGTACCTTTAAGATATTTCAGATATTGAGATTTTGGTGAATGACCTCAAGTTTATAGTAAGCAGGCATTGCTTGAACTATAAATAAAATTGATTTCTATTGCTCCCAGCATTCTTCTGCCTTGGTGTTGAGCACATGCAACCGGCCGCAGAAGGATGTTATGAAAATAAAATGGCTTCTATTGATTTGGCATCAAAGGTTAGAAATACATACTAATATCTACAGAAATGCATTTAAAAGTCATTTTCTAAAAATATATGCAGCGACAAAACTATCCAAGTACTCTTTCACCATTGCTTGTTAGCTTGGTAGTATAAGCATTTGCCCACTAATGGTCTAGAAGGTTTGATGGCCCCAAGTCAACCTTAAATGTACATTTTTTATTATGGTAAATTGAAAATAGCCCAATCGAATTGAGGCTTATTTGTTGGATCAGCTATCCTGTGAATAGTGTCTCCCAGGATTACGACCTGGATACCCTTGCCCAGAATTCCAGGAATTCTACCCGGTATTCATCTTAAAGGGAGACTTGTAACAGAGGATCCCGGTTTCATGGTATTTATTTTTTTCAACATTTCTATCTGTTATTCATTTGCTGGGTAATTTTATATCTATCCACATTTATATTTTCTTCATAAAAAATAAGTTGCAACTATTGATTTTCTGCATGTATTCAAATTGAAAGTAGTGCTTTGATGCCTGTAATGGGAAGCTCATAGAGCTGGATTCTTGAACATCAAGCCAAGATCCATTTTCACCTTAAAAACATACAACTGCTCCTCATGATGTGATACACATATCTGTAGCCCCTTAAAATATTTCAAAGAGAAATGTATCACATTTTGTTACTTTGCACAGACATTGGGCCTCATTACGACCCTGGCGGATGGACCATGGTGCTAATAGCACCATGGTCTATGCCGGTAACTTTCCGACTCCGCCATGGCGGAATGGGGAATTACCACCCCATTCCGAGGTTGGCGGAGTGGTAATTCTCCCTTCCGCCATGGCCCTTCCCCATTCACATTTTTGCCCCATAGGGCATAATGGGAATGGGGAAGGCGCTAAGTACGTTGCCGCAAATTGCGGCACCGTACTTAGCACCAAGGTCCCTTTGCGGCATGGTTTTAAACACCTGCAAAAAGCAGGCGTTAAAATCACCATCCCGCAAAGGGACCTTGTAATCAGGCGTTAAGGGTTGGCGCCGTTTACGGCGCCGTAAAACCCTTAACGCCTGACTCGTAATGAGGCCCATTGCCTTGTAAAGCAAACTTGACAAACTGAAGAAATACTCAAGAATTATGAAATTCTATCTTTTGCAAATAAATGCTGAGAGGAACTGATTGATTTCCATCTATATGTGTAAACATGACCAAAAATACGGAGCCCTATATATAACTGAGGATGGCTTGGTATTAGATGAAGAATTTGATGAATAGAGGAATTTCATTACTTCTGTAACTGGAAAATAATGGAGATTTCACTAGTTATAAAGCCTGATATTTGTATTTTGTGAAGGGCAACAGAACCTGGCATTATGCACAATATCTTCAATAGCCGCTCCAACAGCAGCAAGTCACAAAGAATAAAAGTAGAAACTGCAACCCATTTTAGCCACAGAAGCAGTGTAGGAGATGATTATTCGGAGTAAATCATGTAGTGAACTTGAAAACTAGTGGGACCCTTTATCAATCCGAGCACAAGAAACAATTAAACCAGGCAATTCCAATTACAAGGAAATAGAGGTTGAAATAACAAACCAATGAAAAGATCAAATTGGCAACGCTACATAAAAAAAAAATCATGTATAAAATAGGAAGGGTGTTTCAAAATAAAGCAGCCACCTGAAGCGTTTTCGTCTCAAAATAAAAAGGTGGTGTTGGGGAGGGGTGGAGTCCAGGCAGCCTCCAACTACAAGGAAACAAATATTTGGGTAAACGTGGGCCCAGGCACTCCCAAATACAAGGAAATAAATACAAGTTAAAAAAAAAAAACGGACATTGAGACATTAATATAACAAATCAAATAAAGATCAACTAGCAAAAAGAAAGGCAAATAAAATGTAGGAACTAAAATAAAAATGTTCAAGGAATTCAAGAATAAAGCAGTCAGCTGCATCACTTGCTTGTGTAGTGGGAAATGCACTGGCAAAACACATGTGCAGCACCATTGGGGATGTATTACGCAAGCGCACAAAAGGAGCACTGGAGCTCTGCTCAGTAGCCTTCCATTTTGTAATAGTAAGGGCTGCAGGCCAAGGGAAGGGAGAAGAGCAACATACTGCTAATAAAACAGGTTGGAAGGGAGGAGTCCAGGCAAACTCCAGAAACAAGGAAATAAATACACGTTAAATAAAATGGTGAGAAATTGAAATAATGAATCAAATTATTAAAATGATATGGAAAAATACCAGGCAATCCCCAAGTACAAGGAACAAAATGAGTGTAAAAATTGAGGAGATCCCAAATAAAAAGAAACAAGATGAAAGTGAAAATGAGAAATTAGAACCAAACTGAAAGGCTTGTAACAAAACATCTAATTACACTTCCTTTTGCACTTGGGAAGCTCATTATATGGCCACATAAAGGCAGATGAGACACCGCAAGGCAGGAACTGCCGCATGTATCACTAGACCACCATCTTAGAATTGCAAAGGCTGCAACTCAACAGAAACAAAAGAGGATATAATAAAAGAAACAGGAAGTAGAGGGAGCAGTTCATAAAAACTACAAGTCTTGGGTAACAAACATTACCAATGAGCTGGCTTTGGCAATATTAAATATTAAGTACAAAATTCAGGCTAAATAACAGGCAGGAAATGCAAACAACAAATCAACTGGAAGAAGATGAGCTACATGTAGTAAGAGAAGTGAGGGGCGTTTCTGCACAAATGGACGTTGAACCAAATAAAAAAGCATCCTCATTTAGGAAAAACTTGAAAAGCAAAGTAGAAAGACAAGTAAGTCCTTAGTTGTCTAAGGATCTGCAACCATTGAGGCTATTATGGCCAGAAACTGTTCCGTCTCAAGAGTTTGAGATTATGTGCTCTTCCTTGTGACATGATGTAATTGGATATTGCTTAATGCCAGTCTGGTTCACCCACAAAATGTTCCAATCAGCACTACTTAATTTTGCTTTAAAATCAACACTTTACAATATGGAATCTTATCCATGGCGACTGTATAATAAACTGAATTTAAATTAACCTTCCGTTAACATTGAACATTCACTCCTTCCTCTTCAAAAATAGAATGTATGCGTGCTTGCAGCGCCTGCATTTAAAGAGGCTCCTTTATGGGCTCTATCAGTGAGTTGGAAAATCCTACAAGTTTCAGGAAAGTATTATCTTGGGATTTTGCCTCTTGGATTGTGCTAGTGTCATGATGTGCCATGCATCAGGCTAGCGGGATTATCTCATGCTTGCAAGGGGCTGTACCTGGCTATTTGAAGTGGCTCTTATTCCTGGTTCTGCCTAATCAAATGATGTGGTTGTTACACATAATTTTGCTCAATCATTTGCTACTAATAGCTGGGTTGATTCTTCCAGAATTTATTTAGTCCATGCATATTTTCAATACACTTAACCTTCACTCTGTCTCTCCAGACTCTGAGCATCAGAAGGTTGGTCCGCGGTATAGATTCAGTCTGTAGTTATGCATTTTATCTACCTAACAGAAATCTTAAAGGTTCAAATGATTCCTGATTCTTCATTTTTAAGGATGCCGCATTCACAGGAGCAATGTTCAGTCTTCTGCCATGCCAGGGAGAGCCCCAGGTCCCCCTGCTTCAAGCCATATTGTCACTGCCAAACCTGGTGCTTTGCTGAGGGCGTGACCCTCATGCTCCATCTGAGGCATGAACCAGGCTATCTTGGAATCAGACTGACTCGGCATGCCAGGAACCTGATGACTCCACGTTGCTGGCAGGTGCTACATGCCCTTTGCATGGTTCCAAGTGTGGCATGGGACTAAGGGAGGCCTGTGAAGAGAACATTTGCAGTCTTTTAAACCAGGTCCCAAACCCTTACCTCACATCTGCAACACCATGAAGGAACAGCTGCATGCTGCAGCCCATGGATCCAGTGCATGCCTGGAACTGGGTGAGACCCCACTTAATGTGAAGGAGGCCCTTGGATACACGTTATAGTAATTCAAATGTCAACACTTTTGGTGTAATGTAAAATGAGCACCCAGACATGTGTACATGTACAACATCTTTTAAATATTAAAAAGAAATATAATGATCAATGGGGCCAGCGTTCTTAATTAAAAAAAAGACCTTGCCCCAAATCCAGGGCCACTGGCGACCTTGTGACCCTATTGAAAACCTACAGAGGTCATTTGTATCACATTTTCTCCCCTATCACTTTTTAGTGTGACATCAGTCTTTCTGCATGAGATTTCACATGTCCACATAGAAGAGTCCTTCTTGTGCCTGTGTTCCCCCTTGGTATACAGTCCTGCATCAGGTTGGAATAAATAAGAATATCCAAGATTGAAGGCTAATCATGTCCTTCTTGCAACTCCTGCTGCAGCCTTCCCACCCAGACTCCTTCAGATATAAGGTAAAAGAGGGACCTGTGGCACCCTGTGCCCCGCCTCCAGTCTGGTTAGTTTCTTGTTTTGCTGCAAGCCCTTTGCCTCAGACACCCTCTAGGAAAAATACAAAATAAAAGTCTTCCCTGGGCTTTTGGCTTCCACGCATGGTCTAGGAAACGCAGGGATCATCGGAACTGTTTTTGGGTGCATTTTCTGTAAATGTACCCTTTCACTGTTGTAACTGTAACATGACCTGTGTTTTGTGTAGGAGCAAACATGTCTTTATTTGTGAAATAAAAATGTGTTAGGGTGAGTTTTCTGTAAATGTGTGTAAAAAGTATTTATATGTGAAATGAAATGAAAATATAAGGGGCAATGGTTTTCAATGTGGAGTTTTGTCAAGGTGGGGTTTCTGAAAATGTACCCTTGAACTGAACTGTAATACATTACCCTGTGTTTTGTGTAAGAGTACAATGTATTTGTGAAATGAAAATGTAATAGGGTTGGTTTTCTGTAAATGTACACTCACAGTGTTCTAACTGTGATACATTGGGGGTAATTCATAGAATTCAGCGCACAAGTGGTGCACGCGGCTGGTGCACAGTGTGCGCGTGCGAATCCCTGCGCCAGCCGCGTGCGCTGAAATCCATTTCCGCGCACAGCGTATTCATGGATTCCAGCCACCAAAACCAGCCGTGGCGCACAGTGGCGCAGCGACCCTGCAGCAGCGCCAGTTACGCCCCCAAGAACGCCTCCCGCGCAGGGAAAAGCCATCAACATACCCAATCCAGCGCAAAGGGCTGCGCTAACCCTGTACCAGCACAGCAAGCGGGCTACGTGTATCACTTGGGTGCGCGGGAAGTATCTCACGCGATTGGCCCCGTGCGAGCAGGGTATGCGTATTTCAGGGGTGCGCGGGAAGTTCCACACGCGATATCAGCAGGGTACGTGTATTTCAGGGTGCAGGGGAAGTTTTACACGCGATTCCAGCACGATACGTGTATTTCAGGGGTGCGCGGGAAGTTCCACACGCGAATAGCCTGGGCGCGTGTATTTCAGGGGTGCGCGGGAAGTTCCACACGCGAATAGCCTGGGCGCTTGTATTTCAGGGGTGCGCGGGAAGTTCCACACGCGAATAGCCTGGGCGCGTGTATTTCAGGGGTGCGCGGGAAGTTCCACACGCGAATAGCCTGGGCGCGTGTATTTCAGGGGTGCGCGGGAAGTTCCACACGCGAATAGCCTGGGCGCGTGTATTTCAGGGGTGCGCGGGAAGTTCCACACGCGAATAGCCTGGGCGCGTGTATTTCAGGGGTGCGCGGGAAGTTCCACACGCGAATAGCCTGGGCGCGTGTATTTCAGAGGTGTGCGGGAAGTTTTACACGCGATTTCAGCAGGGTACGTGTATTTCAGGGGTGCGCGGGAAGGTTTACACGCGATTTCAGCAGGGTACTTGTATTTCAGGGGTGCGCGGGGAGTCCAACATGTGATTTGACAGTGTGGGTCCTCCCAGGTGTTCCCTGTACACCCTCCACGGCCCCTGCAGGCAGCCCACACCACAGGGGACTACCCTGCATCCCTGGTCATGTCCCGCAGGCAGCCCACCCAACATGGGCATGCCCCCCAGCAAAGGCACATGTCTCCTTGAACTAATGAACACCAACTCATGTCCCCCACCACCCCCACCCCCCAGCACTGTGGGGCACCTGCCAGCAGGCCCGCACCCATGTCCAACTCATGTCCCCCACAACCCCCACCCCCCAGCACTGTGGGGCACCTGCCAGCAGGCCCCCACCCATGTCCAACTCATGTCCCCCACCAATTCCACCCCCCAGCACTGTGGGGCACCTGCCAGCAGGCCCCCACCCATGTCCAATTCATGTCCCCCACCACCCCCACCCCCCAGCACTGTGGGGCACCTGCCAGCAGGCCCCCACCCATGTCCAACTCATGTCCCCCACCACCCCCACCCCCCAGCATTGCGGGGCACCCTCCACCAGGCCCTCGCCCATGTCCCATCCATGCCCCCCTGCACCTGGGTCCCCACAATCCCCAATCATGTCCGTAATGGCCATCCTCCCCTGCCAAAAGGCCCAACCAACTATCACATCCACCCACATATCAAAGGCAATTACATGTTACACACCCAATGTAAATAATGCAAATGAACACATGTCTGTCACACACAATGGCTGCAAGTGAATGTTAAAACACCCAACATGACATGCATGGAAGTAATGAGATGATACGACCCATTGAAGGATGAAAATAAAAATGTATTGAAAATCAACTAGAATGGAAATGAAATTAGAAAAACCACAAAGCAAAACAACAAAAAGAAGATGAATGTCCATGAAAAAAATCCAAAAAATCAAAAAATCCATAGAAGAACTATATACAAGACAATCCCGGGTCCATGAGCCCAACCAAATGAAACCTAACTATGTCAACTAACTAAAAACTGAACTATATACAAAAAAGTGGCGCATTGTCCAATCGCAACCAAATAAAAAAAATAATAATTTAAAGGAAACCTACCACTAACTATATAACTATATACAATGGCAGCGGGCAAGTCCTGCGGCTCACTCTTTGATGTTGCCAGCCAGGGCATCATCGAACTCCATGTCGATGTCCTGGAGGCGGGACTCTGTCCTGGCCCCGAGGTCTCACAGGGATAACCCCATGTTCACCTCAAACTCCCTGCAAGCTTCCTCGAGGCACTCGGCCCGCCTCAACGCCCGACGCATGGAGAACTCCTCCCTGACCATGGTGAGCCGCTCCTCTTCCGCCCGCTGCCTCTCCGCACCTATCCGCTGGACCAACTGCTCCCACACGGAAGACACTACCATCCCAGGGTTCTCCTGCCCTCCGGCCGATGCCTGCCCCTCTGATCTTGATGGCCCCGAGCCATGATGCCTCCCACGTCGAGCCTGCTGCTGCCTCTGACGCCACTGCCTCTGCCAGCACGACGGCATCCAGGATGATGGAAACCACTGACGCCGTCGTGCACGTGCCCTGCCCGATGATGCCGTCACATCCTCCATCTGCTGGGGTCCAGTTGCTGTGTTGTCCACCCCTGCTGGACCTCTGACTCCCGACTGTGGCAGGGATGGGATCCCCACCGAGCTGGCTGCATTGGTCAGGGCAGGTCCACAGGGGGCCCTGGTGGCATCTGGGCCGGAAGACGGCAAGGAGAACGACTGGCGTATAGTCTCCACAGTGGAGGAGAGGGCCGCCAGATTGGCCGACACATGCAGGAAATCCCCGATCATGGCCGATCCCAATTGGGCCACGTCGGCACGGTGCTCTTCGTGATGACGTGCGTGCTCCTCCTGGGAAGCACGCACGGCATCACGAATCACAGCCATGCGCATCGCAACCCCAATCAGGACCTTCTCCACACTGCCAGGGGTCCCCTCGTCCGCAGGTGGAGGGGAGTCAAATGACATGGTTATCCCCTCTACCTGCGGACGGGCCTGGGACGGGGCATCCCTGCTGGTGCAAGGTGGTGCACCCACAGGTTCAGGGACAGCGACATGCACAGGCCCCTCCACGGTGACCTGTGCTGTCTCCTGCCCCTGCCCCTGGACTGCACCACTTGCACCAGCAGGGATGCCCCCACCAGGCCCCATGTGCACCTCAGTGGCGGCCTCCTCCTCCTCTGTGGAAACCACCAACCTGGATGGCTCCTCGCCGTCTACCGCCGTAGCAGGCCCCTGTGGGGGCTCACCCACCCCTTCCGCTGCAGCCGTGGGGGCATCCCCGCCGCCTTGCTCCACAGCGCCGTCTCCGCCCTCTCCTTCACTAGCCGCTGCGTAGAGGGAGACATAGAACACAAGCATCAGGGTACTGTACAATGGTCCCCTAGACAGGAAGCAATAGCAGATGAGTGCCACTGTCAAAGTACACTTCCATCATGTCACACCACAACACATGTGTCAGTCCAGGCAAAACACACACAGTGACAGTCATGGTGCGTGCCATGGACATTTCAATGCATGTCCAATGGACTCTCGAATCATACAATGTAATGGGACTCACATGCATCATGGGTCATGCCTATCACATGCACACACTTCACCTCAGTCACATCCATCTGGCCCCGTACACCCCAATCACAGTGCATACAAGGATGACTAGGCTGCATCAGTGAATCTGTACATTGTCACAGACATGTGTCATGCATCCATGGCACTCACAAGTCACAGACACGCAGGTCAGGCACACAGACATGGATACCACATATGTATCTGGCATCAGCACCCATCCCTCGCCCCCACCCATGTCCAGGAACAGAGACTGCCATGCTCTCATGTGTGCAATCTGCACAGGGATCCCCATGTCGCATTCAAACACATGCAACAACCGTGCGGTTCACACATTACAGGTCGCACATGCATTCCCATGATGTCCCTGCACACATACATGCGTACATGGCCTATGTCACACATGCAGGCAAGTATCAGACAACCAGCACACTGCAACATGCCCTGTCTCACACAGCAATGCTTGGCCACTTACCGCTCAACTCCAGACGGGTCTCCCTCTCAAGGACCTGGGCGTGGAGCGCTGGGTGTGCGCGTTCCAGGACCCTCAACTGGATGGAACTCATGCGGCCCCGGCCCCCCTCCACGAGGCGCCGGACCTTCATGAGGGTCCTGGACCTCAAGTCCTCCCAGCGCTTCTTGACCTTCTGGATGGTGCGGGTTGCCACCCCCTCCGCGTTGATGGCAACCACACAGTCGGCCCAGATCCTAGCCCGTCCTTCCCTGTTGGCGCGGGACGATCCGAAGAGGGCATCATACTGCCCCAGGACTTGCTCCACCAGGACACCAACTTCGGTGGCAGTGAAGCTGGTGCCCCTCTGCCCCTCTGGCCGGGGGTTGCCACTGGGGTCAGATGTGGATGTGCCCGACATGGCAACCCCAGGGGCAGGAGTGGGTGGGCAACTGGGTCCTGGGGCTGGGCTGTGGAGCGATGTTATTTGAGTCGGGAGTCTTCTGTACCAGCAGGGGTGGACACAGCAACTGGACCCCTGCAGATGGCTGATGTGCAGGCACCAAATGGCAGGGCACGGTGGCAGCAGGCAGGCAGGCATGCAGCAGCAGATGGCACGTGGGAGGCTGCTCGGGGCACTGGGGGGCAGTAATTCGGCCTTCTGGGCAGGAGCGTGGTCTTCCGTGTGTTTTCGCGTGGCCAGCTTGATACGGAGTGATTTGGCACGTGAAAATCCTGCACGTCAGCGTGAAAATCGAGGAAAGGCCCTTAGCGCGTAAGCGCGTCAGCACGCGTACACGATTTCATTGGACCAAAGGCCCTTACAGCGTAAGCGCGTCTGTGACGTTTTGCGCACGGGCGTTGCCCTGGCAGGGCTTGGAGATCCCGCGTGCCTTTATGTTCTGTACGTGCTTTTCGTGCGGTGCGTGTGTTTTCCATCCGTTGGGGTTCACACGCTATTACTTCACAGCGGGTGTTGGCTACGCGTTCTTCTACACGCAAGGCAGACGGTGAGTGGTACCCCACTCCCCCAGGCCCGATCGCGTGAGATACTTCACGCGAACCCCTGAAATACACGTAGCCCGCTCCCCCAGGCCCGATCGCGTGAGTAACTTCACGCGAACCCCTGAAATACACGTAGCCCGCTCCCCCAGGCCCGATCGCGTGAGAATCTTCACGCGAACCCCTGAAATACACGTAGCCCGCTCCCCCAGGCCCGATCACGTGAGAAACTTCACGCGAACCCCTGAAATACACGTAGCACGCTCCCCCAGGCCCGATCACGTGAAAAAGTTCACGCGGACCCCTGAAATACACGTAGCACGCTCCCCCAGGCCCGATCGCGTGAGAAACTTCACGCGAACCCCTGAAATACATGTAGCCCGCTCCCCCAGGCCCGATCGCGTGAGTAACTTCACGGGAACCCCTGAAATACACGTAGCCCGCTCCCCCAGGCCCGATCGCGTGAGAAACTTCACGCGAACCCCTGAAATACACGTAGCACGCCCCCCCAGGCCCGATCGCGTGTGTAACTTCCCGCGCAACCCTGAAATACACGTGCCCCGCTCGCACAGGCACTATTGCTGTATGTTGCCACTTTTGTAATGCGCAGGGACGCTACCGCCTGCCTTCGTGTGGCGGACGTGTTTGGGCTTGTGCGTGTCTTTCGCTGTGCGTGGCTTTGCCCTATTCGATTCCATGAATACGTGTGTTTCGGGTGCGTGTGGGCGTTCCGTCTGCTTCTCTGCAGTACATCCCCAGTTACGCCCTTGTTTTCGCGAGTTGTTCCCCATTCCGCGCGTTACGCCCCGTGTTCCGCCCACTTTCTAGTGTATGCGCAGAGGTTGTGCGCTTTCACTGTGCGTGTCGCGCACGTCTTTCGGGATGTTGCAGTGACGTGTGCGCCATGCACGGGTTTGGCGCACATCCCGAGGAAGACACGCGCAGGGACTTCCATGAATCGCCTGCTTGCGCGTAGATTTTCGGCGCACGTTTGTTCCATGAATCGGCCCCATTGTGTTTTGTGTAGGAGTAAAAAGTCTTTATATATGAAATTAAAATGTAAAGGGCAAAGGTGATACATTTGGAACTGTATTAGGGTGGCCTTTCTTTAAATGTGTGCAAACAGTCTTCATATGTGGAATGGAAATGTGCTGTTAGCTGCAGAACTATTTAGCACATGGAGTGTATGTGAATCGTGAAATCAATTTCCCTTTTACTACTAAGCTGTAAATCAGCAATTCTCATTTCAGGGAAGAAAACTAACGAGACACAATTCTGGAATGTACCAATTCACTTTTTTTCTGTCTTGTTTGTGCTTTGTGATTTAGAAATATAGGTATTTATGTCCCTATGTGTATGTTGTCCTATGTTGTTAAACCTGATATGGCATGCCATCGTCTCTAGTTGAACTGCCTGGTACCACCATGCCATTGCATGAATCTGTATACTTGGCCACAAGAGAGCTTTGCCATCCGTCCCCAGTCAGCCTTCTTGGCATCCTAGCAGTTACGCTTCCCTGTTTGGACTGCCAGTCGAATCTCAAGTACCAACTGGATACACATTTAGTTTCTCTAGTGATGAAGCAACCCCTGGCCTGAACAATACAGAATTACAGGTCCTGAGTTGTGAATTTGAAGTCTGAGTTACTATACACTGAGGAAAGCATTAAATAACCCATCATGCCTCCCAACTCAGGGTAGAGGGCGCACACAATTCAATAAGTGTGACCCATGCCTGGGAGCAGAATCAAGTTTTGATGGGTACCAGCAGGGGGACCTAACATTAATGCCAAAAGGTCTATCACCCCCTTGGCCACTGTGCATATGGTGCAGCCCACTGCCTGCAGATAACACACTTAAGCCTGCCAGATTTGAGGGTAGAGCTGAAAGGATTTCAGTCTGTCAATGTATGCTGTCCATAAGAGCCCCGTTCACCTTGCAACAATGTCTGTTCTGGGCCTTAAACCCACATGTTGCCCATCAGCATACTGAAGGAATTGTAGTTGCTCCTCTGGTGCCCCTCTCCATCAAGGAACCTGCATAGTGTCCTTTGCAGGGAATGAAGAAGATAAGAGAAATAATGCCCTCTGGGGTGTTTCCTGCTCTTCCAGCCAACAATCTCGATTAAAAACAAAACAGGTCAACAGTCGAACTCCTGGGCCACTGTGAACATCATTATCGAGGTGAAAATCTGTGGTGGTGAGTTCATCCATCCCTTTCCCCCATCTGCTGCTTCTTAGTGTCACTTCATCCTTTCTATATTAGCGTTCCTTCATGTTTTGCCCCCTATCGCCTTGGGCCCTCCACCATCTTGGAATAAGTACAATCGAGATTGAAGCCCAGTCATCTCCCTCTCAGCCCTCCTACTTGCTGTGATCACGAGTTTGGCGGTAAAGTAAATCCCCATTCTCCATTGAGCCCATTCGGGAATGCCCCCCTTCTCCATTGGGCTCAATGGGGAAAATGTGCGCTCTTACCGCCGGCAGATTTCCCGCCGGCGGTAATAGCTTGACTTTTCGGCGGATTTCCTCCCAGCTCAGAGCTGGGGCGAAATCCGCCAAAGTCCTGATTTGGCGGACCCTTAAATCTGGTGGTAATAGCGCTACCGCCAGATTTAAGGGTTACCACCAAAGTCATGATGAGGCCCTATACATTTTAATTTCATCAGCAAGACACAAAGTATGCACATGCTAGTACTGGGGTTCTGAGGTGTTACCATCTTTAAGTATTGTGCAAGTTCACTGCCCCAAACTAAAATGCTGACACCATTAGCTAACTCTTATGCAGCAATTAGGATCTTATCACTGCTGTAGACATTTTGGATGACTTTTACAAATCAGAAATCTAACTCGGGAGTGCATTTTGGATACCAATTCCCCACAGCTCTCTCAACCATGCCCACCGAATAAATAATAATGCAATAAATTGTCCAGCATGGAGACTGGCCTACCATACAGCTTCTGGTCACTCTCCCCAACAGTCAAATCTTCTCAAATGGCTTTTCAGATTTTCATGACTGTTTGCTAAATAACAAGCTGTTACAAATCTCCACACATTGTTTTCAACCTGAGGTTGATGGGTAATACATGTTTACGATTCACCCATTTTCATATCCTGCCCTGCATGCATATATCATCCCCTTTGTTTTCCATTAATTAAGTGCTAAACTGGATCTGTCTCCCAACACTGGTACTCATTTTACTTTATTCCTTCACCTACAACTGAGATGCATTTTTGTATCGGCTTCACTTGATCCTGATGTCCTCCAACAGCTTTGCAGCCACCCGCCACTTCCCATGATAAGTATCAAAGTTACATGCTTACATTGGGAACCCCAAACCAAGGAAACACGTTCTGGCTCCATTCGTAACAATACTATGGGTGGAGACCCACAATTGACTGAAATCAAAACTTCAAATTAGCCCTTGTCTCTGCTAACAAAGAGTGGTAACAGGGAGCACTGCACCCTATGAACCTCAGCTACTGGGCAAACCCGAAAACATTGTTTCGTAGAGTATAAAGGAACAAAAACAATGTAATCGTATGATGTTATACATTCTTGGTCACTGCATTTCTTTCCAGATACCTTTGGTTTGGGTCATTGCTGGCCTTACCATGTTCATATTAGCAAAATGGACATCAGCATTAACCAACAAACACTGCATCACATGACTACAATCAACATTGTGGCATCATACTCTGAGGTTGGAATGCAGACGTGCACGACTTACTTTACGCTGTACTAATCTCTGGAACTGTGCTGAACAAACTGCCCAGGAATCCATGGAAGATGACATTTTTTACAGCAACAAGTCCATTCATTCGGAACTTAATTCTGACTAAGGTAAAACAAAAAACACCCATAGCTTTAGCTCTACGGATCATTGGCTTACATGAATGGCCTTTCAGACAATTAAGCTAATTATACCATTCTGATTCCGTTCCATAGTTAATTCTTTTAATCTCAACAATGACAACGTGGGGTGGGCCCCATTTGGAAACACATTAATTAACTCCTGAAACATTCTTGAAAACATAAAAACAATTTAAAATGAAAGGATTTCTGTTTTGGGGTCCCACCCAAACCTTTGATAAATCTAAAGAGACATTTTATCACAGGCCACCAAACTGTTTCCGAACCTTGCTTTGGATACCATCTAATTTAAATATAAAATATAATGTGTCTGCATACTACATCTTATAGAAATATCTAAGCTGATTCCGCACAAAGAAATTCACCCAAGTTTGATTCCTAAAACAGGAAATGTAGAGCTTGGGGTTACTTATCAACCCGTGCCTGTTCTATGTACCCAGCTCCCTTCTTTCCCTGAAAAAACATAATATTGGCTGAGGACTGCACCGTTCAGCCACTACATTTACAAGAGGTTGACCCATCATACAATATAATAAAAAACCAGATGCATGCCTGTATGATGGAGTCATGCACAGTAGAGGCTGCCCGCTTCACCTGTTGTCACCACTAGAGGGAGATGTTCCCTTAGAAATATATGAGACCAGATGTAATATTAGCACTCTGGAAATGTCTCTCTCATGCACTTTACCCCGTGTACACGGCCTTTCACACTAATAGATAAATAATATGAAGCAAATGCTTTTGATAAAGTGCTTACAGCTCATGGCATCATGTGCCACCAAAGCATTAGCAGTTCTGATGTTCCACCTGCAATTATCAATTCTGCAACTACAAGAGCAGACCTATAGACAAAGTGGGAGTGAAGGGAGCATTACCATGCATTACCCAGGGAGATTATGAACAGATAAAGTAATGTAGGATCATAAGATGCGGTAGAGGCCGAGTAACATGATTCTCCCAAACTCATTTTTGTTGGAGGGCTCAAGCAAGCAGGGCATTCAACCTGAAAGAAAGGTTCTTGCTTTGGCTGCTAATTCTTTGTATCCTTTCCAACAACCTCTGCAGGAATGCCGCCAAAACCGAGATAATCTGTTTTGGCATTATGACCCATTCAGCTTGCCCCCTACCATGTAAACCCCCTAAACCCTTCTTAACTCTAGTCCGTAACAGTTAAATATTCTGCATTATCCTGGATAACCAGGTCGACATTCCACAAACTAAACTCACCTCCAAGATCCAGTTCAACTTCATATCCTCAGGAAAGTTAGACACTTTCTGAAAATACTTCAGAAAATGTAGTTAATCCAAACCCTTCACGAGTCTTGGTTCAATTATTTCATAACATTGAGCCTCATCAAGAGCCCCACACATCAACGACAACGTCTTCAAAATAAAGTTGCTAGAAAGGTCTTCTCCCAAAATCTCTGGACTTGTATTCCATTTCTTTTAAAACCCTCTTCTGGCATTGCTTGAAAAATGAATCCAACTCAAATCACTGTTCATCACCCACAAGTTCCTATTGTCTTTGTGCCACTCATATCGCCATGCTAGCATCAAACATGTTCAGAAGCGCATTTGCCCAGCACCAGCCAACCTGCCAGTTATACAAAATCAAGCAATCTGGCTGGGGGAGGGATACATTGAAATGCTGTATCACTGGCCTTTAACTGGAGCAGTCCTTTCCCAGATTTAGAATTAACCTTCAAACAAGTGCTGCTCCCTCACTAGGTTTTACATGCAGTGCTTTTGTATTACCTTCTTTTTTTCCCCAATATCAGAAAACAAACACTTCAACTACAAATTCTGAAAATGCCATAATGGAAACCAGAACTGCCTAGGTTTGATCCGAAACCCTGTAGATTCTTGTCACCAATGGCACAAGCCTCCAGCCAGCCACTCTGCTCCCACCCAAACAGCAAGCCTTGACAATGTTGACAACTTTGGTTGATGCAGAGGTTGTGTCAGCGCTCAGAGGCATTTCTCACAGGCCAACATTCTGCAGTGGACCATTTTCTGCCCATTTATAAACCTTGTGGAAAATGCAACAGCACAGCAATCTAATTTAAACCTCTAATCTCCTTCAGCAAAGGGAAAGGGAATGCATCTGACAAAACATGTCTTGAAGGAAAGGGTTCACTAGATTAGGGAAATATGAAAGGAAATGTACACCTTGAAGTTACTTACCAGCTCCTAACTGTCCTCTCTACCCAGCTGTCTGCTCCCTCCTACAGGGGGCTCTGAATGCAATCAGTGACATTTACAGGAGGCTGACCAGATTCTGCAGTGAAGCCAATGTATTTCATCATAAAGGGCTTACTGCTCATGACGTGTGCCAACAAACAATGAGGCCTAATGCGCTGCCTGCTAATTTGAAACCTGCATATGCATAGGCAGAGCTGTGTGCAGCAGGTATTGGGCCAGCAACCTATCACACACGGAGGTTATGAACAGATAGGCAGATATATAATAAGCATACAACATGGAGGGAAAAGTAACATGGTTCTCCAAAACACTTCCGTTGGCTGATAATTCTTTGGCTCCTTTTTCTTTCTGTCTGCAATTGATTTGGATTGGGCAAATGACAGCAAACTCTACAGGAATGTTGACAAACCGAGATCATCTGTTTTGGCATTCTGACTATGTCCCAATCTGATGACCTCCCTTCTGCCCTGTCCACCCTCTCCAACTCCTTCTCTCAAAGGTAAAAAATCTCAGCATTATCCCGGATTACCAGTTTCCCTTCAACCCACACACAAAACTCACATCCCAACGGACCTATTCCCAACTCCATGTTCAAGTAAAGACAGTTTTTCAAAAGGCATCAGAAAATCTAGTTGACCCAAACCATTGTCAGGTCTCAGATTTCTTCAACACATGGGCTTCAACAAGGTCACTCCACATCAACAGCAACTGCTAAAAAATAAAGCTACCAGAATGATCTTCTTCCAAAATCTCAGGAAACATATCACCCTGCATTACAGTCCTCTTCTGACACCTGACTGAAAAATAAATCCATCTCAAATCACCGCATCATCCACACAATCCTATTATCCCAAGGTCCCTTAACGGGTCCCACCATTAAGGGCTGGTCTGACCAGGCGTTATGGACGGGACCCGTTAAGGGACCAGGGCACAAATAACGGGCTCGCAAGTCGCGAGCCCGTTATTAGCCCCCTCCCCATTCCCATTGAGCCCTATGGGGGCTGAAATGGGAATGGGGAATGCCATTTTCAATGGGGACTTACTGGTCCCGCAAAGGTCACACTACACCGGTAAGTCCCCATTGAACTATACCAGTGCCGGATCCGTTATTGGTGGCAGTCATGGCGCAAATTGCGCCATGTCTACCACCAACCTCGGAATGAGGGCCCTAATCTGCTTCAGCAAAGGGAATGGGCACACAGCTGATTTTGAAAACATTTCTAAAAGCATTGAAGGAAAGGGTTGACTAGATTAGGGGAATATGAAAGGAAATATACACCTTGTGGTTACTTACCAGCTCCTTACTGTCCTCTCGACCCAACTGTCTGCTCTCTCCTGCTGGGGGCTCTGAATGTAACCAACAAAATGCACAGGCTAACCAGTAGCTAGTGTGCGACAATGTACTTCATCATAAAGGGATTACAGCTCATGACATCACATGCCAACAATGAGGCCTGAAGCCCCAACCCCTATTATGGAACCTGCATTACATAAGCAGAGCTGAAGGAAGCAGGGTACGGGGCAGCAGCCATTATACAGGGTGATATGTACAGGTAGACAGCCATTATACAGGGTGATATGTACAGGTAGACAGATAAAGAAACACACAATGTGGAGGGAAAAGTAACACAGTTCTCCCAAACACTCTTCTTTGGGGTACAGGCTCTGGCAAGTGGGGCCAGTTAGAATTGGTCACTCTGCTCAAGCTGGATGAAATGTTCTCTCTTTGGCTGCTAATTCTTTGGCTCTTTTTTCTTACTGTGTGCAATTTATTCAAGATTGGACGAATGACAACAGTCTCTACAGGAATGTTGACAAACCGAGACTATTGGTTTTGGCATCCCTAGTATTCCCCATTCTGGAGCCTCCCACCCTGTCCACCCTCTCCCACTACTTCCCACAAAGGTAAAAAAAAGAACTCTGCATTATCCTGGAGGTTCCTGTTGTAATATGCATATGCACGGGCTCGCGCATAGGCACACTGGTGGAATGTTGATGCACGTTCAGCAATCAACATTCCACAGTGGCCGTTGAGCGAGGGGAGCCGGAGCTTGTGGCTGTGGGGTCTCGCCAATAAAGAAAGCTAAATATACATACCTGTGTCAGATAGATCTTGTCATTGGCGACGAGGATGGGATCTTGACGAGACCCTGTCCCACGCGTGTGCGGATCGGCTGTGTGGCTCCCCATCGGCTTGGGCGCAGTCGGCGTGGACGGTGGCCGACCGGCGCTGGATCGGTTGCAGCGGCTTCTGCGGGCTTGAACCGGTGCAGGGCCGGGCGGGAGGCTGCCTCGTGCAGGAGCGGAGGGCGAGGAGCTGTGGGCTGCTGCCGGCCCGCTGCGGAGTCTGCGTGTGCCCCAGTGAGGAGCGGAGGGCGAGGAGCTGTTGGCTGCTGCCGGCTCGCCGCAGGTGCCTGGATTTGTTGAGGAGCCGGGCGGGCGGCTGTTCGGCGGAGGAGCGGAGGCCGTGGCTTTCGGTTCCCCTGGTCACGGAGGAGTGGCGAGGAGCAGTTGGCTGCTGCCTGCTCGCTGCGGAGTCTGCGTGTGCCCCAGTGGAGGAGCGGTTGGCTGCTGCCAGCTCGCCGCCGGTGCCTGGATTGGTTCGGGAGCCGGGCGGGCGGCTGTTCTGTGGAGGAGCGGAGGCCGTGGCTTTTGGTTCCCCAGAGGCTGCGTGTGCCCCAGTCGGGGTCCTGCTCCAGGTGGATCGGCCTGTATGCGGCAGTTGGCTCCGCCCCCGACAGCGTGTTTACGCTATCCGGCTTAGCGTGGACTGAGTCCAACGAGGAGGGGCCGTGGGGGCGCCTGCGCCGCTCTGCGCTGCCTGCGGTCGCTCCAAGGAAGCAGGAGGGGCTGCGGTGGCAGTGCGCAGAGTGTCTCCACAGCATCCTACTGTGGTGGCAGCCGGTTGAGTGAAGACAGGTGCCGAACACCGTTAAATACCGGGCAAGCTGCAGAGCCACAGTTCAGATTAAGGTGGATATGAAGGGGTGTTGCTGGTAAGGTTGGAACACCCTGTTCCATTGGGCCCTGACAAGTAAAGGCTACAGCTTGTCTGGGGCTGGGATTGATTGTACACATCGTGGGTACATCATTGGTTGTGACTCACCCTGTGCCAGGTCCTGGCTGTACTGCACATGCGTGGGGGTGCACGCTCAACAAGGCTACAAGGGAAGATATGCATGTGCGGTCACCTTGGTTGGTGTGGTGACCACTGACTTGAAGTGAAAGAGAGGAAAATCCTTGGATTATAGGGGGGCACGCAAAAGAACAGTTTTGGTCGGTTACTTTGGTGGGCACAAGGTCTTGGGCAGTAAATTTTGGCCATGTTGCATACAGCTGCTAGGCCTCCACCAGCATTTTTGCCTAACCCAGGAGAGCCGGTTGCGCCTTGGGAGCAGTGGGTAGATGCCTTTAAGGTATATTTGCGGGCTGCGGGTGGGGCAAAGTTCAACGACGATGAAAAGGAGGCTGCTTTGCTTAATTGTATTGGTACTGAAGGCTTGAGAGTTTTTCGTCACCTGCCTGGAGAGAATGTAATGGTTCAAGGGGGAGGCGAAGGGGAAATGGTTGTAAGTGCCTATGAGACGGCTTTGAAGAAACTGCAAGTACGTTTTGGAAAAAGAGTTAATGTGGTTTTAGAGCGTTATAAGTTTTTCTCTAGGGCACAAGGTTCCGCGGAAAGTATAGACTCATACGTTACTGCCTTACGTGCGCTCATGGCTACATGTGGGTTCCCGGGTAACGGAGAGGAACATATAAGGGATCAGATTATGATGAAAACGTCAAATCAAAAAATTAGAGAGAGATTGTGGATTGAGAACGATCCTTCTCTTGATAAGGTTTTAGAGATTGCTAGAGCAATTGAAGCCTCCAAGGCGAGTGTACAAATTGTTACTGAAAGGGATGGAAATAGGGAAACGGTGCATGCGGTGGTGGCAAGGAGCAAGAAGGGTTTGGACAAAGGGGTTGTACAAGGGAACAGAGCACCTAAAGGTAAAGAGGTGTGCAAAAATTGTGGGTGGTCAAGTCACACAGTGGATTCGAAATCATGTCCTGCTAGCAATGTAGAGTGCAGGAAATGTAAACGGGTGGGCCATTTTGCACGAATGTGTAAAGGGCAAGTGGTCGCAAATGTAACTGCAGAAGAGTTTACCACGGGGCTGGAGGGAGCATCAGGTGGGGGTCCCAAACAGAGTGTCATATTACATGTGGAGGGTGGTGGGCGGAAGGGTCCATGGGTGTCGGTGTTGGTGGACCAGCACCCTGTGGATATGCTGGTGGAATCTGGGTCACCTTATACCCTGGTGTCTCCGGAAGTGTATCAAGAGGTTTTGGGTAAGCCGATATCTACACTGTTGGCACCAGACATCAGACCGTATGCATACGGGCAAAGTTCCATTGATCTACTTGGATATAATTGGTCAAAATTTTCATTCAAAGGAAGGCAGACCTTAGGTAAATTGTATGTGGCTCAAAAAGGGACAAGTTTGTTGGGTTGGGATGAGCAGGCTGCACTAAAGATACAAATTCATCCAGGTGAAAAAGAACCGGTTCTCAGTGTCAGGGAGGGAATGGAAGAGAAGGATGTAAGAGTTACCCCTACAGTGCTTATGAGTGAGTTTCCTGAAGTATTCTCTGACATCCTGGGTAAGCTTAGGGGCTTTACGCATCGCATTGTGTTGAAGAAGGGTGCAGTGCCTAAAGTTCACAAGGTGAGGGGGGTGCCAGTTTCAGTGAGGGAGGCATTTAAGGCGGAATTGTCTAAGTTGCAGTCGGCAGGAATAATAGAACCCATTGAGGCTTCGGAATGGTTGTTTCCTGTGGTTTTAGTGAAGAAGAGTGATGGCAGCATTAGAATGTGTGTGGATCTTCGGGAATTAAATGCCAGCATATGGGTGGATCGGCATCCCTTGCCTAATATTAATGAGTTGCTATTGACGTTGGGTGAAGCTAAATATTTTTCAACTTTTGATTTGTCAACGGCGTATCACCAAATTGACCTGCATGTTGAATCTAGACCTCTTACGTCATTTGTGACTCCGTTTGGGGCGTTCAGATTTTGTCGAATGCCTTTTGGTTTGGCTTCGGCTTCGGCAGTATTTCAGAGGCTGATGCATCAGTTGTTTGAAGGGGTGGTGGGTGTCAGCTACTTTCAAGATGACATTTTGGTTTGGGGCAGCAGCAGGGAGCAACATGATGCGAGGGTGAGGAAGGTCATGCAGATTCTTAAAGAAAAAGGTCTGACTGTAAAATTAACAAAGTGTCAAGTGGGGGTGGAGGAGGTCACATATTTGGGACACACGTTGAGTTCACAAGGCGTAAGTCCAAAAAGGGAGTTGGTACAAGTGTTGAGGGATACGCCAGCTCCGGTTAATAAGGATCAGCTAAGGGCTTTTCTGGGTCTTGCAGAGTATTATGTTAAATTTGTGTCAAATTACGCTGAAAAGACAGTGGCCATGAGAGCTCTCATGAGAAAGTGTGTAAGATTTGTATGGTCTGCGGAGTGTGCGGCAGAATTCGAGTTGGTTAAGAGGGATGTGGAGAAGGCTACCTGTCTGAAATCATTTGACCCAAAAAATAGAACTGCGTTGACGGTGGATGCAAGTGAGGTGGGCCTAGGGGCAGCCCTAGAGCAATACATTAATGGTGAATGGGTCCCGGTGGCTTTTGCTTCAAGGACATTGAGAGATGTGGCATTATGACCCATTCAGCTTGCCCCCTACCATGTAAACCCCCTAAACCCATCTTAACTCTAGTCCGTAACAGTTAAATATTCTGTATTATCCTGGATAACCAGGTCGACATTCCACAAACTAAACTCACCTCCAAGACCCAGTTCAACTTCATATCCTCAAGAAAGTTAGACACTTTCTGAAAATACTTCAGAAAATGTAGTTAATCCAAACCCTTCACGAGTCTTGGTTCAATTATTTCATAACATTGAGCCTCATCAAGAGCCCCACACATCAACGACAACGTCTTCAAAATAAAGCTGCTAGAAAGGTCCTCTCCCAAAATCTCTGGACTTGTATTCCATTTCTTTTAAAACCCTCTTCTGGCATTGCTTGAAAAATGAATCCAACTCAAATCACTGTTCATCACCCACAAGTTCCTATTGTCTTTGTGCCACTCATATCGCCATGCTAGCATCAAACATGTTCAGAAGCGCATGTGCCCAGCACCAGCCAACCTGCCAGTTATACAAAATCAAGCAATCTGGCTGGGGGAGGGATACATTGAAATGTTGTATCACTGGCCTTTAACTGGAGCAGTCCTTTCCCAGATTTAGAATTAACCTTCAAACAAGTGCTGCTCCCTCACTAGGTTTTACATGCAGTGCTTTTGTATTACCTTCTTTTTTTCCCCAATATCAGAAAACAAACACTTCAACTACAAATTCTGAAAATGCCATAATGGAAACCAGAACTGCCTAGGTTTGATCCGAAACCCTGTAGATTCTTGTCACCAATGGCACAAGCCTCCAGCCAGCCACTCTGCTCCCACCCAAACAGCAAGCCTTGACAATGTTGACAACTTTGGTTGATGCAGAGGTTGTGTCAGCGCTCAGAGGCATTTCTCACAGGCCAACAATCTGCAGTGGACCATTTTCTGCCCATTTATAAACCTTGTGGAAAATGCAACAGCACAGCAATCTAATTTAAACCTCTAATCTCCTTCAGCAAAGGGAAAGGGAACGCATCTGACAAAACATGTCTTGAAGGAAAGGGTTCACTAGATTAGGGAAATATGAAAGGAAATGTACACCTTGAAGTTACTTACCAGCTCCTAACTGTCCTCTCTACCCAGCTGTCTGCTCCCTCCTACAGGGGGCTCTGAATGCAACCAGTGACATTTACAGGAGGCTGACCAGATTCTGCAGTGAAGCCAATGTATTTCATCATAAAGGGCTTACTGCTCATGACATGTGCCAACAAACAATGAGGCCTAATGCGCTGCCTGCTAATTTGAAACCTGCATATGCATAGGCAGAGCTGTGTGTAGCAGGTATTGGGCCAGCAACCTATCACACAGGGAGGTTATGAACAGATAGGCAGATATATAATAAGCATACAACATGGAGGGAAAAGTAACATGGTTCTCCAAAACACTCCCGTTGGCTGATAATTCTTTGGCTCCTTTTTCTTTCTGTCTGCAATTGATTTGGATTGGGCAAATGACAGCAAACTCTGCAGGAATGTTGACAAACCGAGATCATCTGTTTTGGCATTCTGACTATGTCCCAATCTGATGACCTCCCTTCTGCCCTGTCCACCCTCTCCAACTCCTTCTCTCAAAGGTAAAAAATCTCAGCATTATCCCGGATTACCAGTTTCCCTTCAACCCACACACAAAACTCACATCCCAACGGACCTATTCCCAACTTCATGTTCAAGTAAAGACAGTTTTTCAAAAGGCATCAGAAAATCTAGTTGACCCAAACCATTGTCAGGTCTCAGATTTCTTCAACACATGGGCTTCAACAAGGTCACTCCACATCAACAGCAACTGCTAGAAAATAAAGCTACCAGAATTATCTACTTCCAAAATCTCAGGAAACATATTCCCCTGCATTACAGTCCTCTTCTGACACCTGACTGAAAAATAAATCCATCTCAAATCACCGCATCATCCACACAATCCTATTATCCCAACGTCCCTTAACGGGTCCCACCATGGCGTCATGGACGGGACCCGTTAAGGGACCAGGGCACAAATAACGGGCTCGCAAGTCGCAAGCCTGTTATTAGCCCCCTCCCCATTCCCATTGGACCCTATGGGGGCTGAAATGGGAATGGGGAATGCCATTTTCAATGGGGACTTACTGGTCCCGCAAAGGTCACACTACACCGGTAAGTCCCCATTGAACTATACCAGTGCCGGATCGTTATTGGTGGCAGTCATGGCGCAAATTGCGCCATGACTACCACCAACCTCGGAATGAGGGCCCTAATCTGCTTCAGCAAAGGGAATGGGCACACAGCTGATTTTAAAAACATTTCTAAAAGCATTGAAGGAAAGGGTTGACTAGATTAGGGGAATATGAAAGGAAATATACACCTTGTGGTTACTTACCAGCTCCTTACTGTCCTCTCGACCCAACTGTCTGCTCTCTCCTGCTGGGGGCTCTGAATGTAACCAACAAAATGCACAGGCTAACCAGTAGCTAGTGTGCGACAATGTATTTCATCATAAAGGGATTACAGCTCATGACATCACATGCCAACAATGAGGCCTGAAGCCCCAACCCCTATTATGGAACCTGCATTACATAAGCAGAGCTGAAGGAAGCAGGGTAGGGGGCAGCAGCCATTATACAGGGTGATATGTACAGGTAGACAGCCATTATACAGGGTGATATGTACAGGTAGACAGATAAAGAAACACACAATGTGGAGGGAAAAGTAACACAGTTCTCCCAAACACTCTTCTTTGGGGTAGAGGCTCTGGCAAGTGGGGCCAGTTAGAATTGGTCACTCTGCTCAAGCTGGATGAAATGTTCTCTCTTTGGCTGCTAATTATTTGGCTCTTTTTTCTTATTGTGTGCAATTTATTCAAGATTGGACGAATGACAACAGTCTCTACAGGAATGTTGACAAACCGAGATTATTGGTTTTGGCATCCCTAGTATTCCCCAATCTGGAGCCTCCCACCCTGTCCACACTCTCCCACTACTTCCCACAAAGGTAAAAAAAAAAACCTCTGCATTATCCTGGAGGTTCCCTTCACAGCCACACACTAAACTCATATTCCAACAAACTGCACTTTTTAACACTAATATTCTCTACAATATTTCCTTCTGGACCAAACCTGATGATTGCTGTTGTTTCGAAGTGGAGAGCAAATAGAATTGCAAAAAGGTCCTTGGGTATGCCAAGCTCACTCAGTTCTTCCCATAGGATTTCCCTTCTTACATTATCAAATGCTGAGGTCAGGTCAATGCATGCAAGAATTACTGGATTCACATCTCCACAAACATATTTTGCACATAGACGATACAGGATAAGGCCATTTTGAACCAAGCAGAGATCTTTACTAAAGTCACATTGTTTGACGGATAGAATGTTGCTAATATCTAGCCATTCCAAGAGTCTCCAATATTATATTTATTTTGTGATTCCATTAATGAAATGAAGCGATATGCTGGTTCTGTACACATCCCATTGTTATGTATAGTTATTACAATAGTGGTCTTCCATTCTGCCGGATACCTATTACACTCTATGGGCCTCATTCCGTCTCAGGCGTTAAGGGGTTTACGGCGCCGTAAACGGTGCCGACCCTTAACGCCTGATTACAAGGTGTCCTTTGCGGGATGGCTGTTTAACGCCTGCTTTTTGCAGGCGTTAAAAGCCATGCTGCAAAGGGACCTTGGCGATAATTACGGCACCGTAATTTACGGTGCCGTAATTATCGCCTTTCCCCATTCCCATTATGCCCTATGGGGCAAAAATGGGAATGGGGAAGGGGCCACTGGTGAATGGGCAATTACCGCCCCACTCACCTTGGAACGGGGCGGTAATTCCGCCATCCACCATGGCGGAATTGCAACCTTAGCGGCATGGACCATGGTGCTAATAGCACCATGGTCCTCCGGCAAGGTTGTAATGAGGCCCTATGTTTCTTTGGTCAAATGTGCTGGGAGTTCTATGGTTTGCATTTTTTAATTTGGTGTTCTCAGCTGCCAAATTCCAGAAGCTGAATTAATCATTTGTCCTAGTTGCCGCTTCAGTCTTTTCCAATTTTTTCCTCTTGGAAGATGAGTTTCCTTTAACTAAGATCATATTTATAGCCTTTGAGGTTTTAAGTAGACAACTTTTTTGTCATTCTTACAATCCATATAACCAGGATTACTTTTCTTGGGACTCATGCATACTTTTCCCCTTAGTCAATAACGAGCCAGACACAATACTAAATGCACTAGATACCCTTAAATGTTCTGTCCTTCTCCACTTTCAGACAGTCTAGTCTCAAGGTCCTTCACTATTCTAGTGTGTAGCTGGTCTAAATTCTCCATCATGCATTTAATATTATATTTTTGATTATTAGTGAAAACAGGATAGGAGGCTATTTTCAAATATTATATTTTTGATTATTGGGTAAAAAAGGATAGGAGGCTATTTTCAACTTCTGTCCTGTGACTTCTTTATTGTATTCCAATGTCAATATCAATGGATTATGATCATTTCACTTCTGTTTGCAGCCACAAAGATTGTAATCGCTTTCCATTAATTCTGAAATATCACTTATATTTTCCTGTGGATCCAGTTATTTGCTTTTGAAGACCCCAGGGGCATGCTCATACTCTGCCCAGGCTGGGCTAGTAGCATATTCCTACCTTGAAGTGAAGCACACCTTTGCAGTAGCCTGTGAGGTGCTTAACACATGAGCCCAGGACAAGCTCCCCTCATTCCATTCATATGTTTTCTTTACAACCAGCAGGTATCATACTCATTTCAGACACACCTAATACAGGCTGCTTTCATTAGGCACATGCACATGTAATCCAGGTTGGGCTCACAGTTATTTACCCTTTTTCACATGTGATCCCATTCTGACTGGTACTCTCGATTAGGCAAGTCTGATATTTTGTTTTTCTTTTTGTGGCCCTGAACAAAAAGGGTATGGAACACTGGAGCAACATGGGTGAGGACTAATGTTCTTTTTCCTGTGCTGGAGCATGTATCTCATCTGGAGGAGGCAGGCAGGTGGAGACATGCACCCACACAAGCAGCCTCTCTTGTATGTGGTACTCTACCAATTCAGTAATGGGATGACTGTGGGAGTCAAAGACAACTCTTTCTGCCTAATGGGGCCCAGGCATGAGCATGGGTAAATGGAGTAGATATCAGGCAGTGCAGAGCTGGATTGTATGTTTGTTCCTCGGTTGCGATTAGCAAGGCAGCCAAGGAATATGTCAGATTGCCACCAATCCTTTTCTTTGCTGGATGGCACTGACAACGGGAAGGATTTCTTCCTCTCGCTTTTATCCCTATATGTGGCAAAAGGCATATCACAGACCTGGCAACTCATCATGTGACCGACATGTCATGAAGGATGATGGCTCCCTCATGATTCCTTGCATTCCCATGCATTATTAGCAGGATCCGGAATAACACAGTACCTCACCCCTTGTTTGCAATGCTTGTGCGCCTTAATGCCACTTCATCTTGGCACCTGTCTACCCTTGGAGCTTGGCTAATAGTGCAAGAAAAGCCTGGGTATGCTTCACAGCCCCCAAAAGGGTCACCAGGCATGGTAGCATCACCCCAGGGGGATTTCAATCCCTACAACCGCTCCTCACAGACATTAGCAGATTTTTCTTTTATTAGATAGTTCAGGCCATATCATTATTCTCTGTCACCAGGGCACTAGTGGTTATTAGCCCAGAGAATATCCAGGAAGCACGTGCCCTACTAAATGTCAGGCTCCCAATGCCTCAGGTCATCCCAAACACCAGCCAATAGATAGAGGCTGAAAGTGGTATTCATTTGTTTACTTTTTTCTCCCACAGGACGTATTAGGAAATAATGAAAAAGGAAAGTGTATGTAAGCGAAATACACAACCAAACACAGAAGGCATATATATTAGCTCTGTCACAATCTTTTTTTCCATTTTTTGTTTTCTTCTGTCATATATCTATACAAATACATTTTGACAAATAAACAAGACAAAAAACAAACAACGAAGCAAACAAAAACACAAAACATGTAACCTATTTGAAACATCTACAAATCCCACCCCAAAACATTAACCAAGTTCATCAGTATTTAAAACAGATCCATTATTACATAAGCATAAAAACAGCAGTACAAGAAGAAAATAGAATTCAAATATAGTTAACATATAACAAAGCTATAAAATCCATAAAAGTCATTTAAATTATTATTTTTTTTAAATAAATTTATTTTTTAAATGTATTTAAATGTGTTCCCCCACCATGGCTAGGTGCATCAAGTACGTAAACAATTCCAGCATTACATAAACTTAACTTAAACCACATCAAAAGAGAATTGAAGTTAAAGTGCAATTAAAGTGCACACACAATTTGTATACATTTAAAGGGGCATCACAAGAGTAGGGTTCCAAGATCCAAGCTGTCCAAAAAACCAGCGACAGATATTACAATCAATGTTGTACAACCAGCCAGTCAGTTTTCCAGAAGTCGTTACTCCAGTCAACATCAAACGTGCGGCTGCAGTGTCCTAGTACACTTTGCACAGCTCGTGCGACTGCACGAGGGGACGCACGAGAAGGAGAACGAGGACGTGAAGGGATCGAGCTTGGAATGTTGGGTTTGGTGTCAGTTGGAGAAGCAGAGGAGAGAAGAAGAGGTCCAGCTCATGTCCCCTTTATATATAACTATAATACATAAATCTAGCAGCTGTAACGTAAGAATAAACATAGTGTTTACCACATTTATATTGCCTCCCCATTACTTCAGCGGCCCACCAAAGATGTCTGATAAAAGCAAGATCTTTCCTTTACCAATGCTGGACATATGATATGATGGCATACATTTTCCAAAGACCCACTTGACCCACAAAAACGGCAAAAAAAGGTTGTCATTCAGAACTCTATGATACTGATAAAGCACTTTCTTTTGTCAGAAACAAGTTGAGTCTGAAATTCAGGAAGGATCTTCTGTAATGTCGATTTCAGTGTTTCAGGAGATACAGTGCAATTTCTCCCCCTTTTTTATGGTCTTCAATTAAATACGAAAGGGAATGTTAAGAAAGGAAATCATCAATAATGCATGACCCATCGTATCAATGCAGGGATTATTTTTTTAAATCACCTGAATTTTTTAATCAAGTCAGCTTCTGTAAGACCAATATTATGTAGGGTTTCCGTGCAGAAGCTCATCAGATCAATCAAATATGATTTAAGTTGGTTCAAGTCACAAAACAGGGAGACAATTTGAGGATCTAAAATCTTTCAATAAAATGGCAAAATTCACCATTTTGCCTTCCCTTCCAGAGAATTCAGACCCAACTTGTATCTAATTACAGAAATAGAAACAGATTTTTGAATTTTCAGTACATTTTTACAAATGAACACCTCCAGACTGTTCAACATTTTAAAAATCATTAAGAAAAAACGGTCTCAATGCTATACAAGACCCTCAGTATCAATTTTTCTTTGTAAAACTTAATTAAAGGTTTCACAGAAAACTTCCTATAGTTTGTGTCAATGCGTTTCATCTTGTTCAACATTGCTAATGCACAGGTTTTAACCCAATCCGTAACTTCCCCCACACTGGGTTTGGCAAAAATAGGAAATTCCAAATATATGAATCCTTCCACCCTTTCTCCAAGACAGCTTTGCCCATGTGTCACATGTAGGAGGAGGCACAGGTTTTTTTTAATACACTGCATTACCTTTGTTTTCTCAGAGTTAATAATCAGGAAGTTCAAATTGGCATAACTATGGAAGGCATTAAGTATTGTAATCCCCCCTCGGAGCAATCAAATAAAAAAAAGCGTCAGCATAGCCAAGCCATAAAACCTTTAAGTGTGCCAGCTTGGGGGAACCAAAGGCTACATTCTGCAGATATTCACCAATGTCTGATGTATATAAATTATAAAGACACAGAACCAGAATGCAGCCTTGTCGTACTCCGCAATTTACTTTGATCTGACGTGATAGACCCCCCTTCTGGTTTAGTTGGACTTGCATCACAGAATGCTCATGCAAGCCAATTAATAGCCTCAATAGATATGATGGTATTCCCCAACCATGTCACTTTTTCCATAAACGTTCCCTGTTTACACTGTCAAAGGCATCATTGAGGATAGATGTGTAAATTTTAGCCCAGGCAGTTGATTGAAGACATTTCAGCAAAAAGAGATTTAGGGGGTAATTCATAGAATTCAGCGCAGAAGCAGCGCATGCGGGAAGCGCAGAGAGGGAGGGTGTGTGAGCGTGCGCCAGCCGTGTGCGCTAAACAGCATTCTGGTGCACTGCATATTCATGGATTTTCCAAGCCATTTGGAGCCGTGGCGCAGCAAACATCCCGCAGCGCCAGTTACGCCCCCAAGAATGCCCCTTGCACAAGGAAAAGCCATAGAAATCCCCAATACAGCACAAAGGGCCGTGTTAACCCTGGACCAGTTTACAGGCATGCTACACTGTAATCGCGTGAAAAACTAGGCGTACCCCACTCGCGGCAGACAAAACGTGTGAAAATGTACTTGCGCACCCCCTTGAATACACGTACCCCGCTCGCAGCAGCCAAAACATGTGAAAATGTACTTGCGCACCCCCTTGAATACGGGTAACCCGCTCACGGCAGCCAAAACGCATGAAAATCTCCCTGCGCACCCCCTTCAATACGCGTACCTCGCTCGTGGTAGCCAAAATATGTCGAAATCAACTTGCCAACCCCCTTGAATATGCATACTCCACCTGCATCAGGCAAATAGTGTGGAAAAAGTCCCCACTGTGGTGTGGGCTGCCTGCGGGTCATGGTCAGGGGTGATGGTCTGCTTGCGGGGCATGCCCAGGGGTGTAGGGTGGTCCTCTGTGGTGTGGGCTGCCTGCGGGGCATGGCCAGGGCTGTAGGGTGGTCCCCTGTGGTGTGGGCTGCCTGCGGGGCATGTCCAGGGGTGTAGGGTGGTCCCCTGAGGTGGGAGCTGCCTGCGGGTCATGGTCAGGGGTGATGGTCTGCCTGTGGGGCATGCCCAGGGGTGTAGGGTGGTCCCCTGTGGTGTGGGCAGCCTGCGGGTCATGGTCAGGGGTGTAGGATGGTCCCCTGTAGTGTGGGCTGCCTGCGGGGCATGGCCAGGGGTGTAGGGTGGTCCCCTGTCGTGTTGGCTGCCTGCGGGGAATAGCCAGGGGTGTAGGGTGATCCCCTGTGGTGTAGGCTGCCTGCGGGTCATAGTCAGGGGTGTAGGGTGGTCCCCTGTGGTGTGGGCTGCCTGCGGGGCATGGCCAGGGGTGTAGGGTGGTCCCCTGTGGTGTGGGCTGCCTGTGGGGCATGTCCAGGGTTGTAGGCTGGTCCCCTGTGGTGTGGGCTGCCTGCGGGGCATGGTCAGGGGTGATGGGCTGCCTGTAGAGCATGGTCAGGAGTGATGGTCTGCCGGCAGGGCATGGTCAGGAGTGTAGTGGTGGGGCCTGTGGTGTGGGATGCCTGCAGGGGGTGAATGTGGGTCCTCACTACACTGATGTGCAAATCTGGGGGTACGCGAGTGAGCTATACACGTGATTTCGCTGGGGCGAGCGGGGTAGGCACATTCCGGGGAGTGCGAGTGAGCATTTCACGCAATGTCGCTGGGGCAAGAGGGGTACATATATTCTGGGGTACGCGAGTGAGCTATACACGCAATTTCGCTGGGTCGAGCGGGGTACATGTATTCTGGGGGCACGAGTGAACATTTCACGCGATTTCGCTGGGGCGAGCGGGTCACGTGTCTTCTGGTGTACGCAAGTGAGCAATACACATGATTTTGCTGGGGCGAGTGGGGTACGTGTATTCTGGGGAGTGCGAGTCAGCATTTCACGCGATGTTGCTGTGGTGAGCGAGGTTTGTGTATTCCAGGGTACACAAGTGAGCTATACACATGATTTCGCTGGCGCAAGCGTGGTACGTGTATTCCAGGGTACGCGAGTGGGAATAACACACGATTTTGCTGGCGCGAGCGGGGTACGTGTATTCCCGGGTAAGCGAGTGAGACAAACACATGATTTCACTGGCACGAGTTGGGTACGTGAATTCTGGGGTACGCGTATGAGAATAACATGCAATTTGGCAGTGTGTGCCCTCCCCATGCTCCACAGGCAGCCCACACCACAGGCCCCCTCCTACACCCCTGACCATGCCCTGCAGCCAGCCCATCACCCCTCTTCATACTCCGCAGGCAGCCCATCACCCTGCACATGCCCCGCAGGTAGCCCACATGGCACCATGCACTTCTGAGCCGCAACACAAGTCCCCCCCACCAGTGACGGGCACCTGCCAGCAGGCCCCCGACTCATGTCCCCCCACCAGTGATGGGCACCTGCCAGCATGCCCCAAATCATGTTCCCCCACCAGTGATGGGCACCTGCCTGCAGGCCCCGACACATGTGCCTCCATCCCACCCCCATTGACAGCAACCTGCCAGCAGGCCCCGACACATGTCTCTCTACCCCATCCCCATTGATGGCAACCTGCCAGCAGCCCCCGACTCATGCCCCCCTACCAGTGATGGGCACCTGCCAGCAGGCCCTGACTCATGTCCCCCCCACCAGTGATGGGCACCTGCCAGCTGGCCCCGACTAATGTCCCCCCCAGTGACGGGCACCTGCCAGCAGGCCCCAACACATATCCCTCCACCCCACCCCATTGACGGCAACCTGCCAGCAGGCCCCGACACATGTCCCTCCACCCCACCCTCATTGACGGCAACCTGCCAGCAGGTCCCGACTCATGGTAGCCAAAACGTGTGGAATTCAACTTGCACACCCCCTTGAATATGTGTACTCCAACTGCAGCAGGCAAATAGCATGGAACAAGTCCACACTATGGTGTGGGCTGCCCGCGGGTCATGGTCAGGGGTGATGGTCTGCCTGTGGGGCATGGCCAGGGGTGTAGGGCGGTCCCCTCTGGTGTGTGCTGCCTGCGGGTCATGGTTAGGGGTGATGGGCTGCCTACAGGACATATGGTCAGGGGTGATGGCTGCCTGCAGGTCATGGTCTGGGGTGATGGTCTTCCTGCGGGGCATGCCCAGGGGTCTAGGGTAGTCCCCTGTGGTGTGGGCTGCCTGCGGGTCATGGTCAGGGGTGTAGGCTAGTCCCCTGTGGTGTGGGCTGCCTGCGGGGCATGACCAGGAGTGTAGGGTGGTCCCCTGTGGTGTGGGCTGCCTGCGGGGCATAGCCAGGGGTGTAGGCTGGTCCCCTGTGGTGTGGGCTGCCTGCGGGTCATGGTCAGGGGTGTAGGGTGGTCCCCTGTGATGTGGGCTGCCTGTGGGGCATGCCCAGGGGTGTAGGGTGGTCCCCTGTAGTGTGGGCTGCCTGCGGGTCATGGTCAGGGGTGGTGGGCTGCCTGCAGGGAATGGTCAGGGGTGATGGGCTGCCTGCAGGGCATGGTCAGGAGTGTAGTGGTGGGGCCTGTGGTGTGGGCTGCCTGCAGGGGGTGAATGTGGGTCCTCACCACACTGGTGTGCAAATCTGGGGGTATGCAAGTGAGCTATACACGTGATTTCGCTGGCGCGAGCGGGGTACGCGTATTCTGGGGAGTGCGAGTGAGCATTTCATGCGATGTTGCTGGGGCAGCGGGGTACTTGTATTTCGGGGTACGCAAGTGAGCTATACACGCAATTTCACTGGGGCGAGCGGGGTATGTGTATTCTGGGGGGGGGCGCGAGTGAGCATTTCACACGATTTAGCACTGTCAGGCTTTCTCAAATCTGATGTTGTCCCCGGAAGCTGCTGAACCCCCGCAGTCCCCTTTGGATGCTAACCTCTTAACTGGTATCAAACAGTTCAGTTGAGAGCACCCCCAAGGGAAAGGGGGAAAATGGGACAAAATAATAAACTTCAGGTTTTGCTCAGCTTCTTTATCTGCCAACCTGATTATCCTCTGTGAATAACGTAGAGGACGTGTATGAATTCTACTGAAGAAAACATAAAAATAGAGTCTTAGATGCTCTTACTGATTTCTTCAATTCGGTTTTGCAAAAAACTGCTAATCTCTCTTAGTTTAAGAAGTTTGTCTTCAAGCAGTTCAACTGTCTTTTGCCCAAACAACCCGCTGGAAATATTATACATGTAGTTTGTATTGGTGTCTAGCTTCAACACAAATTCCAAGAATGACACTCTAACTATTCAATTTAAAATTGTTTGTTTTCTGAATGTGTAAAAGTGTTCATTAATTGGATCTTTTGCTTGCAAAGAAGATCGCTCGTAAAAGAAGCGTTCCTTTTACCAGAATATGCGCATGCGTGAAGATATTGTTTACTCCTTCTAAAATGGAAGCGCACATGAACAAGGAATTGAGTTCAAAAATGAAACTGGCTTGGGCGCATGCGTAAAGGAATAGTCTTCCACTCTTCTTAATATGAATTGCTCAAACAGGAAAGGAGAAATTCCTCAGTTCCGGAGACTAATCCTTGAAGAGGCAGCCCAGTGAAGATCACGCGCCAGGTTAGAATGTTAGTAAATTAAACATAACGCCTCGGAGTCGCGTGGCTACCACACTGTCACTTGCGCAGACAGTGTAAGATTTCTAAAGCTAGTCCGACGCTAAGAAAAGCACTGTTACCGACAAAAGGTACAGTACTCAATAAACTTCTATACGGCCGAAAAAACACACGACGCTAAAATGAATAACAGACCTCCACACTCCAATTTGCCAGGTGCAAAAAAAAATGTGACGCAGTTCAATTAATTTAAATACAGTTCTAGAAGTTCAAAAAATAAATTCTTGAAAGAACAAAAAGAACTACTATATAAACAAAAACTAAGAAAAACAGGAACAAGTTAATTAATAGTTTTGATATTTAACTCCTGCTTGATAATCATAAAATTCCATAAAAGATAATGAAATCACTTAGCTTGCTTCTTTCTTTCACCGGAACGTTTTCTAAGTTTCTTTTTAAAACTCCAACACTTTCCTGGTCCAAATAACTAATATTAGGCACAAGGGCCTAACTAAAGTTTTCTAAAACTTAAGAGCTTCAAACATAAGACCTTCCAGCTGGGCTTCTGACAATGAAAGGTGGTTTAGAATGTTCCAACAATGCCTTTCTTTTACTTCTGGCCAATCACTGATCCTTTTGGAATTCTCCATTTTGACTTGGGAAGCTCTCCACACTCTGCACAGAAAGTTAAGGCCCAAACCATACTTTATGTTAATCATATCCTCATTTCACCTCATTCATCCAAATCCCACGAAACCTGACAAGCTGGGGCGAGTGGGGTACGTGTCTTCCGGGGTACGTGAGTGAGCTATATACGCGATTCCGCTGGCACGAGCAGGGTACATGTATTCCGCCATACGCGAGTGAGAAATACACGTGATTTCGCTGGCGCGAGCGTGGTACATGTATTCCGGGGTACGTGAGTGAGAATAACACGCAATTTCACTGGCGCGAGCTGGGTACGTGTATTCCGGAGTATGCGAGTGAGACTAATATGCGATTTCTCTGGCATGAGCGGGGTACATGTATTCCGGGGTATGCGAGTGAGACAAACACGCAATTTCGATAGCGTGAGATGGGTGCGTGTATTCCGGGGTACGCGAGTGAGAATAACACACAATTTGGCAGTGTGTGCCCTCCCCATCCCCCACAGGCAGCCATACCACAGGCCCCCTCCTACACCTCTCCCCATGCCCTGCAGCCAGCCCATCACCCCTCCCCATGCCCCGAAGGCAGCCCATAACCCCTGCACATGCCCCGCAGGCAGCCCACATGACACCATACACTTGTGAGACTCAACACAAGCCCCCCCCACCAGTGATGGTCACCTGCCAGCAGGCCCCGACTCATGTCCCCCCCACCAGTGATGGGCACCTGCCAGCATGCCCCAGCTCATGTCCCCCCACCAGTGATGGGAACCTGCCAGCAGGCCCCAACACATGTGCCTCCACCCCACCCCCATTGACGGAAACCTGCCAGCATGCCCCGACTCATGTCTCTCCACCCCACCCCCATTGACGGCCACCTGCCAGCAGGCCCCGACTCATGTCCCCCCCACCAGCGACGGGCACCTGCCAGCAGGCCCCCACTCATGTCCTCCCCCACCAGTGATCGGCACCTGCCAGCAGGCCCCGACTCATGTCCCCCCCACCAGTGATGGGTACCTGCCAGCAGGCCACGACTCATGTCCCCCCACCAGTGATGGGCACCTGCCAGCAGGCCCCAACTCATGTCCCCCCCAGTGACGGGCACCTGCCAGCAGGCCCCGACACATGTCCCTCCACCCCACCCCATTGATGGCAACCTGCCAGCAGGCCCCGACACATGTCCCTCCACCCCACCCTCATTGACGGCAATCTGCCAGCAGGCCCTGACTCGTGGTAGCCAAAACATGTGGAAATCAACTTGCGCACCCCCTTGAATATGCGTACTCCAACTGCGCCAGGCAAATAGCATGGAAAAAGTCCCCACTATGGTGTGGACTGCCTGCAGGTCATGGTCGGGGGTGATGGTCTGCCTGCGGGGCATGCCCAGGGGTGTAGGGTGGTCCCCTGTGGTGGGCTGCCTGCGGGGCATGGCCAGGGGTGTAGGGTGGTCCGCTGTAGTGTGGGCTGCCTGTGGGGCAAGGACAGGGGTGTAGGGTGGTCCCCTGTGGTGTGTGCTGCCTGCGGGTCATGGTTAGGGGTGATGGGTTGCCTGCAGGACATGGTCAGGGGTGATGGCTGCCTGCAGGTCATGGTCAGGGGTGATGGTCTGCCTGTGGGGCATGTCCAGGGGTGTCGGGTGGTCCCCTGTGGTGTGGGCTGCCTGCGAGTCATGGCCAGGGGTGTAGGCTGGTCCCCTGTGGTGTGGGCTGCCTGGGGGGCATGGCCAGGGGTGTAGAGCAGCCCCCTGTGGTGTGGGCTGCCTGCAGGGCATAGCCAGGGGCGTAGGGTGGTCCCCTGTAGTGTGGGCTGCCTGCGCATCATGGTCAGGGTTATAGGGTGGTCCCCTGTGGTGTGGGCTGACTGCGGGGCATGCCCAGGGGTGTAGGGTGGTCCCCTGTAGTATGGGCTGCCTGCGGGTCATGGTCAGGTTTGATGGGCTGCCTGCAGGGCATGGTCAGGGGTGATGGGCTGCCTGTAGGGCATGGTCAGGAGTGTAGTGGTGGGGCCTGTGGTGTGGGCTGCCTGCAGGGGGTAAATGTGGGTCCTCATCACACTGGTGTGCGAATCTGGGGGTACGCAAGTGAGCTATACACGTGATTTCGCTGGGGCGAGCGGGGTACGTGTATTCCGGGGAGTGCGAGCGAGCATTTCACGCGATGTTGCTGCGGCGATTGGAGACATGTATTCCGGGTTACGCGAGCGAGCTATACACGCAATTTCACTGGGGCGAGCAGGATACGTGTTTTACGGGGGGCGCGAGTGAGCATTTCACACGATTTAGCTGGGGCGAGTGGGGTACTTGTCTTTCAGGGTACGCGAGTGAGCTATACATGCGATTTCGCTGGCGCGAGCGGGGTACGTGTATTCCACCGTACGCGAGTGAGATATACATGTGATTTCGCTGGTGCGAGCATGGCACATGTATTCCGGGGTACGTGAGTGAGAATAACACGTGATTTCGCTGGCGCGAGCGGGGTACGTGTATTCCTGGGTACACGAGTGAGACAAACACGCGATTTCGATGGCGCGAGCTGGATGCTTGTATTCCGGTGTACGCGAGTGAGAATAACACACAATTTGGCAGTGTGTGCCCACCTCATGCCCCACAGGCAGCCCACACCACAGGCCCTCTCCTACACCCCTGACCATGCCCTGTAGCCAGCCCATCACCCCTCCCCATGCCCCACAGGCAGCCCATCACCCCTGCACATTCCCCGCAGGCAGCCCACATTGCACCATGCACTTGTGAGCCTCAACACAAGTCCCCCCCACCAGTGACGGGCACCTGCCAGCAAGCCCCGTCTAATGTCCCCCCACCAGTGATGGGCACCTGCCAGGAGGCCCAGACACATGTGCCTCCACCCCACCCCCATTGATGGTAACCTGCCAGCAGGCCCCGACACATGTCCCTCCACCCCACCCCCATTGACGGCAACCTGCCAGCAGGCCCCGACACATGTCCCTCCTCCCCACCCCCACTGACGGCCACCTGCCAGCAGGCCCCGACTCATGTCCCCCCCACCAGTGACAGGCACCTGCCAGCAGGCCCCGACTCATGTCCCCCCGACCAGTGATGGGCACCTGCCAGCAGGCCCCGACACATGTCCCTCTACCCCACCCTCATTGACGGCAACCTGCCAGCAGGCCCCGACTCATGTCCCCCCAAACACCACCTCATAATTATACAATCCCATGGCCCTAATGCCAACCCAAATCCTGCCCTCCAGCCCCCAGTACAAACACCCTAAAATCCACTGCACCCACTCCCTGGTAAATTACCCATGCCATGAGAGTCTGAAAAGAACCAGCATGCCCATCAACAAATGTCCTACAGAGCCACACAGTGGTAACACATGACTTAGCCAATGCTCATGGAGACATGCACAAAATAAATCATAGTAGCCCACACCAAGAATGAAGAATAATGAAATGTATTAAAAAGAAAACCAAATGTCAAAATGAAAACCACACATACAAATGAAGAAATAATGATTGCAGTATGAAAAAGTGAAATCCAAGGAAAAATAAAAATCCAACACATGAAAAAATAAAAGTGGTCCATCCCCAAAGTCCATAGAAAGAAGTCCTAAATTGAAAAGCATAAAAAAACATTACTCAATGTGAACATCGAAAAAAGAAAGTATGTACATGTCCGGAAATATTGAAAACAAAAGTCTGAAGGGCCCATTATCCCAAAACAAAAGGAAACCTACCAAAAACCCTATCCAAAATACAACTATATACAAAAAGTGGAGCAAAGGTCGTTGTCTCCAAATCATAATAAAAACCAAATGAAACCTAAACCAAATTAACTATATACAACGGCGGCGGGCTAGTCCGAAGGCTCACTTATTGATGTCCCGGGCCAGGGCATCATTGAACTCCATGTCGATGTTCCGCAGGCAGGCCTGTTACCTGGCCTCGAGGTCTCGCAGGGATGCAGCCATGGCCTCCTCCAACTCCCTGCCAGTTGCCTCGAGGCACTCAGCCCACTTTGGATCCAGGTGCATGGGGTTCTCCACCCTGACCATTGTGAGCTGTGCCGTCTCCGCTTGCCACCGCTCCGCATCTATTTGCTGGCCCAACCGCTGCCACACGGAAGACACTCCCAATCCTGGGTTCTACTACCCGCTGACCAATGCCTGCCCCCGGGACGTTGATGGCCCTGAGCCATGATCGCTCCCACACTCAGCTTGCTGCTGCCTCCAATGCCACTTCCTCTGGCACCACAATGGCCTCCAGGCTGATGGAATCCTCTGGTGCCACCGTGCACATGCCCTGCTTGATGATGCCTGCACGTCCTCCATCTGCTGGGGTCCAGTTGGTGGGGTGGCCACCCCTGCTGGACCTCCGACTCCCGACTGTGGCAGGGATGCGTCCTCCACCAGCCTGGCCGCTGGCTCAGGGGCAGCTCCACAGGGGGCTCAGGTGACACTTGGGTGGGAAGATGGCATGGAGGATGACTGGCGCATAGGGGGTTCAGTTGAGGAGGGGGGCGCAGAATATCCAGCACATGGAGGAACCCAGTGCCGACGACCTGTCCTAGTAGTGCGACGCGTCCAAACAGGTATTCAAAATGAGGTGCATTGTCTTCACGAGAACCCTGCACGTCATCCCAAATATCACGTTGACGCAACGCCACACCAGCTAGGACAGGCTCAATCAGGTCACCGATTGCCACGTCCACTGGGAGAGGAAGGCCAGTTGTTGTATGCTCATCCCCTCCCTGAAAATGGGTCTGGACTGAGGCATCCCTGCTGGTGCCGGATGATGCAGTCACAGGATCGTGGACAGGATTACACACAGGCACCTCCGCGGCGGCCTGTGCTGCCTCCTGTCCCTGCCCCTGGACTGCACCACTAGCACCAGTTGAATCCCCCTTCCAGGCTCTGTGCATGGGGCTTCCATGGCCTCCTCCTCAACCAAACCCCCCACCAACCTGGATGACTCTGTGCCATCTTCCTCCGTAGGCCCCTCTGGGGGCTCAGCTGCTCCTTCTGCTGCCGAGGAGTCCACCTCCAACCTCTGCCTCTTGGAACTTCCCTCGGCAGCTGCGGTCATGGATGCAGCACAAGACTCCTCACTCCCAGAAGATATCAGTACCTGGGAGGGGAGCTGGGCCCTGCGTCTCTGGCTGGCGGGATCCCTGCCGCTGTGCTCCACAACACCATCTCCACCCTCTTCATCAGTCAACGCTGCACACAGGGAGAGATAGAACACAGGCATCAGCACACTGTACAATGGTCTGATACACACATGACAGTTGCACATGACTGGCAGTGTCAAACTTCACAGATGGGATCACACTTCCCAACACTCATATCATTTGAACCCACACACATGCACAAATAAACTGGTATCATGCAACAGGCATCAGCATCCATACACACGTAACTGCATGAACAGCCAAAGGTTGGCATGACGTCACAAGCAACATGGGGAGTGCCGATCACATGCACACACGCCACCAGACAGTCATGCATCTGTACATCTCCAATACCTGTCACAGTGCAATCATCGGCAACTAAGTCACATCTGCCAATCAGGTGCCCACATGTCCGGGTCACATGCATCCATGGTGTATCACAGTCACACACATGTCAAACACACACACGCACACGTATGCCGTGCACATACATGAAGGTGGAACCAACATCCAGGTGTCACATCCCAACCATGGCATTGTACATACACAGAAATGCCAACATGTGTGCATCTCCACATGAAGTTGTGTGTCATGCTTTGGAACACATACACCATTGATGTGCATCACATATGACTGGACTCACATGCAGTACGGTCATGTCCCTGCACATACACATCCATACATGGGCCATTTCGGACAAATGTCCAAGCTGCACACTCCTGGCACACCTCAACATGCACTGCGTCCAATGAGTACGCATGGACACTTACCGCTCGACTCCAGACGGATCTGCCTCTCGAGGACCTGGAGGTGAAGCGATGGGTGAATGTGTTCCAGTACCCTCATCTGGTCATTGGTAAGGAGGACCCGGCACCCCACTGTATCTGCTGTGCCCAAGAGGCGCCGGGACTTCCTGAGGGTCCTGGCCCTGAAGTCCTCCCAGCGCTTATGGACGTGTTGGAGGTCGTGGTTTTCCACCCCCTCCGCGTTGATGGCACGCACGATGTCCATCCAGATCCTCCTCCGTCCATCCTTGTCAGTGCATGGTCATCCGAAGAGGGCATCATAATGCACCAGGACTTGCTCCACCAGGATGCCAACTTCTCCTGCACTGAAGCTGGCAGCCCTCTGCCTCTCTGCCGGGGGGGTCGCCACTGGTCCCAGATGAACTATGGCCAGACATGGCAACCCCCGAGACAGGTGTGGGTGGGCAACTGGGTCCTGGTGCTAGGCTGTGGAATGATGGAACTGCAGTCCCGAGTCTTCTGTTCCAGCAGGGGAGGTCGCAGCAACTGGACCCCTGCAGATGGCTAATGTGCAGGCACCAAATAGCAAGGCACGTGGCTAGCAGGGTTACCAGACATTTGGTCGAAAAAAATTGGTCGACCAGACAAATGGTCGAACCAATTTGGTCGAAAACCAAATGGTCGAATTTTTTTTATTTTTTATTTTCACTCCTTTTTTTTTTTTTTGGGGGGGTCCCCCCCCAGCCCCCTTTTTTTTCTAAAAAAAACTTTTTTTTAAAAAACGAAAACCCGAAAAATAAATATATAATTAAAAAAAAAATTCGACCATTTGGTTTTCGACCAAATTGCGTCGACCAAATGTCATTCGACCAGTTTTAATTCGACCAAATGACTGGACACCGGCTAGCAGGCAGGCAGGCAGCAGCAGATGGCTTGTGGGAGGTGGTTCGGGTCTCTGGGGGGCAGGAAAATGGCCATCTGGCTAGGAGCGTGGTCTTCCGTGTGTTGTCGCGTGGCCAGCTTGATGCAGAGTGATTTAGCACGTGAAAAAACAGCACGTCATGTAATCCGAGGAAAGGGCCTAAGCGCATAAGCGAATAAGTGACGTGAGCGCGTGGGCATTTCCCTCGGCACGGGTGCATAGTGAATCCGCACATGCAAAAACAGCATGTCCGCGTGTGAATGCGTGTAATTCGAGGAAAGGCCCTTAGCGCGTTAGCATGTAAGTGACATGGCATGCATGGGCGTTTCTGTGGGCAAGGGTTAAAGGTCCGCGTAGGACGAAATTTTCTTGTACGTTCTTTTTGTGGTGAGCGAATGGGTGATTCTTGTACTTCTTGTCCGTTCACTAGCGATTACTTCACAACGGTTGCAGTGCATACTCCTTATTTACTGAGACAGAGCTCAATTCTTCATTTGGCGTGGGTGTTGCCAATGCACGTCTTTTTCACGTTCTTTTCCAGGCAGACGGTGAGTCGCGCACATATTTTTCCACTGTGGGTTCCCCCGTGTGTCGTGTACCCATTCAGAGGTCATTGTAACTTGCCTGTACCACGCGTACGCATTTTTTGTGTTTCTGGGTGCCACAGCTTACTGCAGGTCCTTCATTCCACGAACGTGGGATACCGAGGGGTCGCGTGCACGTTTTTCTTTGTTTTTGGGGTGCCTGAGCATTGCGTAGGGGTCACAGACAGCCTTGCAAGAGCACAGGGGTACGTATTACATCTAGTACCCTGCCCCCTTCACCCCAATTGCCCAGGATAATTGTTTTCTGCACCTCCCATTCGCACAAGGACATCAGTGCCATGTTTGGGAGGTGACCAAGTAGTAAGGGAGGCAAAGGTGGCCAACCTCCAAGAGCTGGGCGTGGTAGGGGATGTGGCCAGGATGAGCAGGGTGGCCAAGGTGGCAGTGGCCAATGTGGGCAGGGTGGCCCAGGAGGGCAGTGTGTCCAGGACCATTCAGGGACACCTATGCCCCCTCACTGGGTCAGGGAGATACAGCTGACACTATCCCAGCCCGGATTGGTCACCGAACTGGCACGGGATGACTCACAGGCCGACTTCCGTGTCACGAAGTCCAAGCCATGTGTGGCGGTGAAAGTTGCTGTCACCAGGCCATGTGGATATGGGGCAGCAATGTCATCTGCTGCCCCGAGTAGCCAGGGTGAGGAGGCTGCAGGGGCAGCTGCAGCTCAATCCACCCCAGCTCTGAGTCACCCAACTGGGACAGTGTTGGTCCCAGACCATCACACCAAGGCAGTTGTGCCGCTTGGTCCTGGCAACAGCACCCAGCAGCCAATGCCTGCAGTGAGACCTTTGGTCATTGTGCCATTGCCTGCTTCCAGTGGCCAGTCCACCTGCACTTCAACCCCCACAGACCAGAGCAGCGCAAACCACTCAGGGTCCGCACCACCTCTCAGGAGGAAGAAGCGTGTTCTTGCGGAACAGGCTGGGACCCCAGACACAGCTCGCCACTCCGGCACATCAAGGAAGCAGAGTTTCAATGATGTGGAACTAGACACACTTGTGGGCTACGTGTCGGCACATGCTGGTGACAGCCGGGTGCAAGACTACGACTGCTCAGCATAGGGCCCACTGGCAGTGCATCGCGGACCAGATTAGTTCCCTTGGATTTGTGAAGTGCACAGCTGATGATTGCTCAAAGCATTAGAATGACCTCAAACGCTGATCAAAAAACAAGCTGGCTTCCAATTACGCCTCTACTCTGGTGACTGGCTGTGGGTCTTCACCAGAGGAGGATGAACTCACAGAACATGAGGCACTCGCTGGAGGGTTCATCGCAGAGGATCAGATACAAGGCGTGGGAGACCTACCAGATCTTGAGACAATGTCCGGTGAGTGCCCATGCGTGTGTGTCCAGACCATGTGTATGTTGCTTGGGTCATGTGTTCTGATTGAGTGCCAGGTCAGGATGGGTGGTCATGACTGCTATATATGACCCATGCAGTGCCCCCAAGCCATCCCCCGCCCTTGGGCTTGGGTTTCACAGTATCCCGACTGGCTGCTGCAAACACTTTGCACATTATGACTGCACTTGCCCTTAAACTGGCATCATGCCACAACATTCTTAATACAGTTATTCTCTTCATTCTGCCTGATTGATGGAATCATTTGCATGATAAACGAACATTTGTGTGCCGTTCTTCCCCAGAATCACCATACTTCAGACAGGGATTTTCCCCCACAAAGCCCCACATATGTTCCCTTTTTACACAAATGATTTAATCAATCAGGCTGATTGGCTGCTGTGCACCTACACATGCACTGCACCGGATCAATTTTGAGCCCGGTTTGAATGTTCAACATGACAATTGACTTGTGTCATGTCCAAGTGACCTACCATTGTTGTATCCAGGTGCCTCCCATCACTGTATTTGAACACACTGGCATTGTTACAGCGTGTGACACATGTGTGTTTTGTCACACTCTTTTGCATGTTCTATTTAATGATGTGCATCTCACATGGATGGGGGACAGTAGTGATTTACTCCCCTCTGGGTGTCCTTGTCAGTTCTGGCATGGCTATGCTACGTGCCATCTTTGTGCTGGCATGTGTCATGTTAGTGGATTTTCCATGCCACTCACAGGCTAATGTGTGATGCAGGTGATATGCACCATGCAGCACATGTGTTGCTTTTCCATTTTGGAGTCATCAGTGTCGGCTTTCAGGGTCCCCTTCCACTTCATTGCCACTGCATGCATGGCAGAGTTTGTGTCATGTGTGACATGTCTCATTAATGTATTGGATGTGTAGATTGTGAAGCCTATGTCTGTCGGCTATGCTGTTCATGCGTGTCCTCATTACTTTTCTTTTCATTTTGTGCAGGTGATGAGGCACTAGATGATGTGGAGGCGGAAGAGATGGCGCAGGAGTACTCAGAGCCCCAACCAAGCACCATTGGACGACGTGGGTGTTGGTGCATGAAAATCCATTAGTCCTACAGACCATCCTGTCCACGGGTGTCTCTGGGTACACCTCTGATGACTTCTTTGGCTCATGTGCTGAATCAGCCTTTGAGACTGTTCTGCCCAACGCACCTGCAATGGGGGTAGACCCCTCAATGGCCCGTTCAGTGTTGGAATGTCCACCTGTGGCAGTTACAGATGCAGGGTCACACTCCCCAATATTTGCTCCTGTTCCTGGGGCAGCAGATCAAAGGAGGAATGCTCTCCTGCAGCCTCAGGCAGTGCCAGCACAGCAAGGTGCACATCACCTTGGGGCAAACAGGTGTCGTGTCCGGCAATGCAGTGGCCGTGCGCCACCAGGCAATACTGTGTGGGAGAACTCTATTTATGCAATTGCAGCACAACAGGGGGCATTGTGTGAGATGATGGTTCAGGCTGTGGATAGGGTGGCCACTTCCATTCTCCCCCCCCCCTTAAAGGCAGGTGGAGCTCCAGCAGCAGGCAATGGAGACCACGTGCTGCTCACACAGGGAGGACATGTTGGCCGCCAACAGGGACCGATGGGCTGAACTGGAGGTTCTGCGCACAGCCATATCTGCAGAGGCAACGGCCCACAGGGATGCCCTGAGGGTAGAAAACAGCTCCCTCAGACCTACTCTGGGTGTACTAGAAGTGTCCCAGAGTACAAGGTCAGAACAGCAGCTGGAGCTGCTAACATGCACAATCTCAGCTGAGCTCCAGGCAACCCGTGAGGAGATCTGGGCATCACGTGAGGCCTTGCAGGCAGAAGTCTGTGCTACCCGTGCGGTGCTGCATGGGGATCTCCGGACCATCATTCTGCAGAATCAAACCTTTCAGACCTGCATGCTTGCTGCCATGGAGGAGCATGCCAGGGCTTTGCGTGGTCTGCCTCCCATACCACGCACACCTTCTAATGTAGCACCAGATGTCATGATGCCTACCTCTAAGGAGCCAGGCCGGGCCCCCCAACCCCAGAGGCAGACATCATTTTCCCCAGGGAAGTCTCAGCGGGCCCAAGTCGGGGCCCTTTGGACTCAGTCCTGGCGCCTTAGGCGCCAGGCTCATAGCGGACCCCAGTCCTGGCGCCTTAGGCACCAGGCTCATAGAAGAGGATATGTGTTTAAGTGCTTGGGTGCACACTTACCTGATGCAGACCTTGCTGCTTCATCCAGGCCCTCTTGAGGCCTGAATGGGACTACTTAACCTGTAGGACTACTTCACCACCTGGGTGTGGTCGGGGAAGGATACATACCTGATTGGTGGAAGGATACATACCAGGAACTTCTTCCAAGGCTATTTAAACCCCACCCGAACAGCCACACAGGCTTCGCGTTGTTCTGCACCTAGCAGCTGGACGCTCACCGTGTCAGCTCCTGCATCCTGACTTCAGCCACGCCTGCCAGCACCCTGGAACACCTGCAAGGGGAGAAAGGAAGAGAATAGGAGAAGAAAAGCCCTTACCTGCTAAATCTGCATCCCGGAGTCATTTCTCCAATGGCCTTGAAAAGGAAGACATCATTTTAAAGGCACTTCGTTTCGATCGCTGCAGCGCTGCATTTTACTCACCTTTGCAAGGCGCTTCTATCTTCAGCAGCGATCTTCCGGATTCAGCTACGCCCCGGCGCCTAGAGGAAAAAAGACAAGAACAAAGGTGAGAGGGGGAAAAGGAATAAGGAAAGCTCAGTTTCCTTTTAAGTCTTACCTGTTGGATTATTCCCACTGCATTTCGGGTCCTGCCGCTTCCTGGCATCTCCGGACCCCGGCCCCTATGGGGAAAAAAGACAAAGACATTGAATGAGCGAATGCAAAGACATTACCTGAGCGCTCATCCAGAACTGTTTCACTTCGGTTCGGCGCCATATCTCCGGCACTCCGAACCCCGGCCCCTAAGGGGAAAAAGACATAAGCATTAGCGCTTGCTGCAATTAGACAACAAACATTATTATTAAGCTTGAACTTTTGAACAGAACTTTTACAACGCCTTACCTGAACAGTCAAGCTTACCTGAACTCCCATCAATCCTCAATCCAGTGAAGTAACTGGGTTTCAACGTGCCCCTGCATCAGAAGCACGATGGAGAGCTCATCCTTCCAAACCCTAAGGTGAGGCTTCACGGGGAATCGTGGAGGAGGTATCGTGGAGGGTTGGAAGGGAGTGGGAGGCTTGAGCATTGTTCCACAGTTGGTAATACTCCCTTTTCACGCACAGGAGGGTATCCAACGAGCCAGGGAAGCCAGAATAGAGGGGCCCTTCCTGTCCATCTTCAGAGTTCTGCGCCTTCGACGCCGTGCCTCCGGGGAACCAGGTGAGCGTTACAGAACGCGAAGCCTTACCACAATTTCCCACCTGGGCGCTATGGAGACTTCCGAGACAGATCAGCTGGCCCATCTTTTAGGGGAATTACGGGCAGAAGTGCACTCAGCCCGCCAGGAGACTAATGCTCTCAGAAGGGAACTAATCCTATCCAAGGAAAGAACTGATGATCTGGCCAAAAGGTTATTGCAGGGCCAGGCAGAGCACACTCCTTTACCTGTTTCCGGAGATATTTCTACAACAATGGGTTCGAATAACCCGGTACAAATCAATCTACCTGGACACATGCCTTTGGCCCCGCCGGAACGTTTTGCGGGGGATCCCAAGAAATATGCCGTTTTTATGAACCAATGCCGTTTACACTTTTTATGCAGGCCCGGGGCCTTCACCAACGACCAGACCAAAGTAGCCTTTGTACTATCTTACCTCAGTGGCTGTGCTGCCGATTGGTCTATTCCATTGGTAAATCAGGATGATCCCATTCTCCGGGATTTCCAGGGCTTCCAGGCCAGCATGGAAAGATTGTTCGCTCGACACTCGCAGGGACAGGCCCTTGACAACGAACTGCTATCCTTACGACAAGGTAATCAGGATCTTTTGTCCTATATCGCTACCTTTAATAGACTAGTTGTGGAAACCGGATGGCCTGAAAATAAAAGGATCACATTGTTTCATCGAGGCCTGCGCGGAGAGCTTAAAGATGTTATAGCTCAGATAGTAGATCCCCCCCCGGCCTGCGCAGACTACATAGACTTAGTGGTTCAACTTGATCACAGACTTCAAAATAGAAAAGCAGATCGGCTCAAGTATGAAACCAGAGTACCTATCAAGACCCACGTTAACTCCAAGAGTACTGACGTTTCCGAACCTATGCAAATTGGCAGTGTTAAAGGACCATTAACGCAGAAGGAACGAGAGAGAAGGCGACAAATGCAACTTTGTCTGTATTGCGGAACTTCCGGTCACTTTCTTCAAAGTTGTCCAGTTAAACCACCCAAGAAGGTGGTTGGAGCCACTGATAACGAGTTATTGACACCTGGTTCGGGAAACGACCTAGCCCGACAAGCGTAGGGGTCCGCTTGCCGAGCTTGAAAACAAACTCTTTGACCTCGCATTTTGTCATGCCAATGGTGCTTGTGAACCCAAAACAGCCTCAGCAGTTGCATGCTATAAAAGCATACATAGACAGTGGAGCTATTGGAAATTACATAGACCGTGAATTGGCTTCCAGGATTAAGCTTCCTCTCCGCCCGAAAGTAACCCAAGATGTAATTACTACAGTTGATGGAACCGAAATAGCCTCAGGGCCTGTAACGCATTCCACAGTTGAAATCACTCTGGTGAGTCAGGACGGACATCGGGAAGCAATCGTGTTTGATGTGATCAAGGCCCCACAATTTCAAGTACTTCTTGGAATCCCTTGGTTAGAAACACATAATCCGAGAATAGACTGGCGAGCAAAGAAAATAACTTTTCCTGATTGTGAACCAACCTGTTACCCAAGGAATCCAGCTATGGGTCTAGCCTCTGTAACCTCCACCCCTGTGCAGCTACCATCTGAATACCAAGAATTCCAAGACGTTTTTCAGAAAGAGCAGGCTAACACCTTACCTCCCCATCGATCTTACGATTGCCAAATCGACTTGGTACCCAATGCACAACTACCTTGTAGTAGGATTTATGCTCTTACTGAACCAGAGAACCTGCATTTGCGCCAGTATTTGGATCAATACCTGGCCAATGGTTTCATTCGCCCATCAAAGTCACCAGTCTCTTCCGCTTTGTTCTTCGTACCTAAAAAGGAAGGAGACCTTAGGGCCTGTATTGACTACCGCGCCCTAAATCAGATAACGATTAAGAATCGTTACCCTTTGCCCCTGATACCTGAGCTTATCGACCAAGTAAAAGATGCTCGTGTGTACACCAAGCTAGATCTCCGAGGAGCTTACCACCTGGTACGTATAAAAGAGGGCAACAAGTGGAAGACTGCATTCCGCACCAAATTTGGGCTCTTCGAATATCAAGTAATGCCCTTCGGTTTGTGCAACGCACCTGCCGCCTTTCAGTACTTCATGAATGATGTTCTTCGGGAACTTATCGATGTTTGTGTCATCGTTTATATTGACGACATCCTGGTGTATTCCTCCTCAGAATCTGATCACAGAAACCATGTTAGGGCAGTTCTTGAGAAATTGCACCAGCACAAATTATTTGCCAAGCTCGAAAAATGCGTTTTTCATACCACAGAAGTGGAGTTTCTCGGATTCATCCTGACACCTCAAGGAATCCGAATGGACTCGCGGAAAGTGGACGCCATTCTCAAATGGCCATCTCCTAGCTCTGTGAAGGAAGTGCAAAGCATGCTTGGCTTTGCCAATTTCTATCGAAGGTTCATCCCGGAATTTTCTCGAACTGTTCAACCCATCACAGCTCTCCTAAAGAAAAACAAACGCTTTGAATGGACTCTTGAGGCTGAACAAGCCTTTCAGGACCTGAAAACCAAATTCACCTCTGCACCTGTATTGAAGCACCCACGCCCAGATCTCCCTTACATCGTGGAAACCGATGCATCCAGTTCGGCCATGGGAGCTGTCCTGTCGCAAAGAGACCCAGAAACTAACCAACTACACCCTGTAGCCTTTTGGTCCAGAAAATTCTCTCCACCTGAACTCAATTACGCAATTACCGACAAAGAATTACTGGCTATTAAATCAGCTTTCAAGGCTTGGCGTCACTATCTTCTCGGTGCAAGACACACCATCACCGTAATTACGGACCACAGAAATTTGCAGTATTTAAAGACGGCCAAAGCTCAATCTTCGCGACAACTCCGATGGGCTTTATTCTTTGCGGAATTTGATTTTGTAATTACCTATCGCCCTGGCTGCAAGAATGGTAAGGCAGATGCCTTATCCCGGATAGGCATGGAAGAACCCAATTCGAGTTTAGAACCTGTGCCAATCATACCGGAACAAAGAATTCTGGGCTTGACTTCATTGCAAACCATTGAGGACATCCAAGCTCAAGTAAAACAGCTTTTTGACTCTTCTGCCTTACTGGAATGGAGTCAAAAGGGTCCTCACTACACCGTTAAGGATGATTTACCCTACTTCCAAGAGCGGTTATTTCTGCCAAGTAAAGAATTGCAGGAACTTGTCATTACCCGTCATCATGAATCATTAATGGAAGGACACCCCGGTATCGCGAAAACAGAAGAAAAGATCAAACACCACTTCTGGTGGCCTTCTTGGAGAAAAGACATAAAGTCATTTGTGTTGTCTTGCGGAATCTGTGCCCAAAATAAGAGTCAAAAGAAAAGGCCAGCCGGCCTACTTCAACCTTTGGACATTCCACCAGCACCTTGGCACACCTTGTCAATGGACTTTATAACTGACCTGCCTCCTTGTGGTGGTTACAACACGATTCTCGTAATAGTGGATCTATTCTCCAAAATGGCCCATTTTATCCCTTTAAAAGGATTGCCGTCAGCTTCCACCTTGGCCAAGGAATTTATGGAAAATATAGTGCGGTTACATGGTTTCCCTTCCATATTAGTCTCAGACCGTGGAAGTCAATTTATCTCACACTTTTGGAAGAAATGTTGCCAACTAGCACAAATAGACGTGCGGTTATCCACCAGCCACCACCCCCAGACCGACGGACAAACCGAGAGAACCAATCAGACTCTCGAGCAATATCTGCGGTGCATGTTACACCAATCCGAGTTGAATTGGAAGGACATCCTTTGGATTGCAGAATATGCATACAACAATTCAGTGCATTCTGGAACCGGACAGACTCCTTTTTATACCCTGTATGGTCACCATCCTCGGACCTCTGACCTAGATCCACCTCTGACCCTGGAGATGCCTGCAGTAAATCACCTACATTCCACAATAACCCAAGCCTTCAAAGAAGCTACAACCCACTTACAGCAAGCCAAGAAAAAGTATAAAGAAAACGCTGATTTGCACCGAAGTAAAACTCCTCCTTACCAAGTAGGAGATCAGGTATGGCTAGCAACTAAACATCTACCCCTCAAGGGTCAGCAAACTTTTAATCCCAGATTCATTGGGCCTTACCCCATCAAAGCTATTATCAACCCAGTGGCCTTTAAACTCGATTTGCCATCCAACATGCGGATTCATCTCCTGCATCCTGACTTCAGCCACGCCTGCCAGCACCCTGGAACACCTGCAAGGGGAGAAAGGAAGAGAATAGGAGAAGAAAAGCCCTTACCTGCTAAATCTGCATCCCGGAGTCATTTCTCCAACGGCCCTGAAAAGGAAGACATCATTTTAAGGGCATTTCGTTTCGATCGCTGCAGCGCTGCATTTTACTCACCTTTGCAAGGCGCTTCTATCTTCAGCAGCGATCTTCCGGATTCAGCTACGCCCCGGCGCCTAGAGGAAAAAAGACAAGAACAAAGGTGAGAGGGAGAAAAGGAATAAGGAAAGCTCAGTTTCCTTTTAAGTCTTACCTGTTGGATTTTTCCCACTGCATTTCGGGTCCTGCCGCTTCCTGGCATCTCCGGACCCCGGCCCCTATGGGGAAAAAAGACAAAGACGTTGAATGAGCGAATGCAAAGACATTACCTGAGCGCTCATCCAGAACTGTTTCACTTCGGGTCGGCGCCATATCTCCGGCACTCCGAACCCCGGCCCCTAAGGGGAAAAAGACATAAGCATTAGCGCTTGCTGCAATTAGACAACAAACATTATTATTAAGCTTGAACTTTTGAACAGAACTTTTACAGCGCCTTACCTGAACAGTCAAGCTTACCTGAACTCCCATCAATCCTCAATCCAGTGAAGTAACTGGGTTTCAACGCGCCCCTGCATCAGAAGCAGGATGGAGAGCTCATCCTTCCAAACCCTAAGGTGAGGCTTCACGGGGAATCGTGGAGGAGGTATCGTGGAGGGTTGGAAGGGAGTGGGAGGCTTGAGCATTGTTCCACAGTTGGTAATACTCCCTTTTCACGCACAGGAGGGTATCCAACGAGCCAGGGAAGCCAGAATAGAGGGGCCCTTCCTGTCCATCTTCAGAGTTCTGCGCCTTCGACGCCGCGCCTCCGTGGGAACCAGGTGAGCGTTACACCAGAGGGTGATGACAGCGATAGCAGTTCTCCCACTATCAGGTAGCCGTGCAGGCCATGAGCCCATGGAGGGTTATTATTTTTTCTCAACATCCACGCATGTGGGTGTTGGGTTGCACTCTGCACCTCCTCCCTCCTGGGTGGTCCCCCCACCCGGTCGACCCATTGCCATTTTTCTTTTTTAATTTTTCTTTGTATTTTTTCTCCATTTTTTGTTAAACATTTTTTTTTGTGTATTGTGCATTCATATTACAGTGTGTTGCATTGTGTGGCACCCATAGTCATATACTGTGTGTTCCAGCTGGGCCCGTGCAGGCTTGTCTTGTGTTTGTGTTTGAAGCTTGGGGTCCAGGTACATATGCCACTCCTGCTTCCCCTTTCCATGGGCTCGCAAGGGTGGGACCATGTGACAGTAACTTACACAGAGGCATTGGGCTTCCATCAGTTGTGTGGCCATTCTGTAGTCCAAACTGTGTATACACCCCTAGTGGGGATTGCTGATGATTTCTCCACTGTATGGTTGATTTGTATATTGTATTCCATACTGCCCATTATGCATATTTGCATGTAGCTTCTTCATGTCTTAACTTGCCTGTCTCCATTGCAGATGCAGTCATGTTGTATGCAGTACCCTGCCACATTTACCTACCAGCAACACACTGGAGATGGAAGGGGTTGATGTGCTGCCTTTTCAGGTTGTGACACTTGCACAATTGTGATTGGTTACTGTCAGACATTGCCACTGTTGGGTCCTGTATTCATGTTTTATCTTGCTGGTAAGTATTTGTTCATGTGTGCTGTTTCTTTTTCATAGGTGAGAGGGAATTGTCTGTGGCCTGTTTCCATTTGTGATGGTGCACTTTGTGACACTTGTGTCATGTGTTGTGCATTAATTTGGTTGCTTTGACATTGCATGCCATGCCATGGTGTCTTGGGCGGCTGAGATGGGGTTTGGGAGGGGTTGGGTGACATACCAGTATTTGGGTGTGCTGTTTTGCAAGGCGGTAGTCCTTCATGCAGCATGAATGTGTGACTTTTACTGACACAGCATTGGGTTTGTATAAGTAGCTAGGGATGCACATAGTGTAGCACTTCCAGGAAAACAATCTCAGGGTGGTATGGTTGTGACAGTTGACTGTCCCTTTTGTCATCATCAATTGTCAGCTGGTATGTGACAGGCCTGTGTACACTCCGCAAGGGTGGGATTTTAGGTGAAAAAAGTTGTCACAAGCGGGTAACGGGCTGCCTCACCAAGTGCCCTTTGCCCTCCCATGCACAGCGGCCGTGCATGTGGTTGGGGATGTGGGGGCACCACCATGTCCACCGGCACACCCCGCCGGGTTGCAATGTTGTGCAGGACACATGCTGCCACTATGATCCTGCACACTACTGGGGGCGCATATAGCAGCTGTCTGCCAGAGCAGTCAATGGAGCAGAAATGTGACTTCAGCACTCCGAATGTGACATTCTGAATATAAAACTATCATGACTGGACCCGGATAGTTGGCAATACAGATGTGATGATTTCCTTGACATCACATACAACATGCACGTTGATGGAATGCCAGATCTTGCGGTTTTGATAGATGTGCTCAGTGGCCCTTGGAGGTCGTAGAGCCACATGGGGCAATCAATGGCACCTAGCACTTTGGGGAAGTGTTCCACACCGTAAAAGTCCTGGACCACGGCCTGTCTTTCTGCGGGTGTTCTGGGCATGTATATGTGCCTGCGGACTGAGGGGCATGCAGTCATGATCGCCAACACCTGGTGTAGGCAGCGTGACTGCGTGGCCTGTGAGATGCCCCCAACTATGGCACTTGTCTGCTGAAATTACCCAGTAGCCAAGAAATGCAGTACATGTAGCACCTTTTCTAAGGGGCTCAGTGCTTGGGAGCACAGGGTGGGTGATGTGAGGTCATCCTCCCACTTAGCAACGAGTTCTAGGATGATATGGGGTGGAAACTTGTACCTGCCATAGTCCTGGTCATCAGGCATCCCAAAAAGGCTGGTCCTGGGTAAAATAAATGTGGGGCCTGGCTATCCTCCTCCTCCTGCGGTGTCCCATGACCACTGCTGCGAGTAACGGTATATTCATCGTAGAGTATGTGCTTGTTTGTTGTTTGCGTGCAATATTATGCTGCGCGGGGCTGCTTCCGCCTACTTCCGCCTGACGTACGTGTTTCCGGATTTGGGGAATGGGGAACAACACATTTTCATGGGTTGTTCCCCATTCCGCATGTTCCGCCCCCTTTTTAGGTGTGTGCGTTGCCCTGTGTGCGCCTTCACTGGCCGTCTCGTGCACAGCCTTTGGGATGTCGCAATGACGTGTGCGCCACATGCGGATTCAGCGCAGATCTCAGGTAAGCCACGCGCAGCGCCTTCCATGAATGGACAAACGGCTGCGTGCATGGCTTTCGCCCGCGTGCGCTGCGATTTTCACACGTGCGCCCCCCTTTTCAGCGCACATTTATTCCATGAATTACCCTGTTAATGTTGTGCAAATGGGCTTTCTAAAACCCACTTGCCACCTCCGAATCCTACCTGTCTCCTTTGCCCAATCTTCAACATGTCGCAGCAGCAGGGTAGCAAACACTTTGCCGTCAGCGTCAAGAATCACGATTGGGTGATAGTTTTTTAGGTCAGATTTGTGGCCACGTTTATAAATTGGAATTACTTGAGTAAATCACCAGGTTTTGGGGAAATCATTCATATCCATGATGTGTTTAAATAAACTGTAAAACGTTTCCCCACATTTCCGGATCACCACGGAATAGCAAATCAGAAAGTTTGTTTGTGCCGGGGCTTATGATGAACTTAATTGAGAAAGAATGTTAGAAATTATCTCCTCATCTATTTCCAATTGCCAATCCCCAGCACCCTCCAGGGTTGATAGGTTTCACTTTGAATCTCACAAGAAAATACCCCTTCAAAATGCGAGACCCACTTGGGTTCCGCCACTGCATTTAATTGCTTTTGGGGTTGTGGATGTAAGTTTCCATTTATAATGTGCCGAATCATTGAGGAATCTTTACTCCTTAAAACCTCCAGCATGTTGTTACTATCTCGCTGGAGAAGGTGTGCTCCTCTACCTCTCACCCAAGTATGGTGTTAGGCACGCTTTCTTAATTTCAAGGAGCATTGTGGCAGGCTTGCTTCCCAACTTAACCTTAATTGGTTTAATTTCAAGTCAGGTTAACTTTTTGCAAGTAGCCACTTCAGAGCCAAACTTATGCAAATGGTGAACCCTGTGCCGTGTCAACTTATACTACCAAGTTTAAAAGCTTTGGACAAAATACTGATAAGCGGCTGAAAAGATTCCATGGTTAAAATACTAGCTGTCCAGTCTCCTGATGAAGTGCACCACTCATCCAAGGCAGTATTGACTTGACAAACTTTAGTAGGGTTCCAAAAGACTTCATTACAGGAGCTCTTAAAGGCGATTCCGTGTGGGCAACCAGTCATCAAGTCACCCCATTTCAGGTCTATATCAACACCCAAAAAGCTTAATAAGGTTTTGGAGATTAACATGGGAGAACAACTTTCCAGTAAGCCTGCATCCATAAATATATAATGTATAGTGGAAATCACACTTCCGTTATGCCATATGAAGTGGTCTCCTGGAGCCGTGGGGTTGGCCCAATTCAACATGTATGATCCCAGGCTCTCCAGGCTAGTAAGACACTTCTGGCGTCATATTCCCCGATGGCGTTAAACATTTGTCAAAAGCAAGTTCACTACTCTCTCATTCGATTCAACTTGAACATGTACACATAATAAACCATAGTTGAGCCATCCAAAGAGACAACTCTCATTCCTGCCTCAATTTTCAGCAAAGTCAAAAGGCCACCTTTTGGGCGACCCGTATTCAAGGAGGTGGCATGTTGTGTTACTGAAACGTAACCATCTATATGAACATTCTTATTGAGCCAGGTCTTCTGTAGTTAAATAACATTGTGTCCCTCTAGTTTTTTTCCCCAAGTTAGGGTCAGTTAACAATTTCCTATGACCCCTAATATTCCATGATAATAAAGAGAGACAACATCTTTTAATAAAGAGACTGATGTCCACTTTGGGACTTTCCTGGACCATTCCATACTCCACCCACCCATGACCAGTCTTGTTCACTTGAACAGAGTTACACAGTGGTCCAATACAATTGACCCGCCATGCTCCCCCATTAAGCACGTTGGAAGAAACTACAAGATCATTTGGATGAAGGTCTGGGTAGCAATCGAAATGGATACGCCCTGTCCTGTTAAATGTCAAAGCCCATCTGTTGCAACGACGGGGCATCACCAACAATCACGTCAAAAACGTCCTATTGCGTTAATATATAAAACAGCACGATCCATGAGGTAGCGATCTACAAAACAAACCCTTGTTCAGTCCTTTAGGCAATATAACGTAAGGAAGAGTTTCAAAACATTAAATCGATTTAGGGGAATCTCACGATATTCCGATAGCAAGCATGCAACCAGTAATTGAAAGGTCTCAATATTTAAAACTGATTGAATATAATGTATGACTGATTTATTAACCGGCTGTCCCTCCCTCAAAATCTTGAATGTGTCAAGAACCTTGGGGCAATAAACAGGACCCTGAGCTCGCTTAAAAAAACAGTAAGCCTCTTTAGGACTTGCCCTGGTCCACCTGATGATTGAAAAAAGAAACCCTTGGGGTGAAGGGGCCATTAACATTAAAGACTTGAATGCTCAATTGTGATATCGGCCGACCACCCCAGATCTCTGCTGTCACTGTTCCATTTATGACATACAGAGAGACCAAGATACTCAATACTTGGTATATTTCCTCAAGGACAGGATGGAGGTTTTAAACAGCTGCCTGTTGCGATTTAGCCATTGAATGACTTGTCAAATGCTAGATTGGAGTTGAGAGAATATATGAAAAGAAGCTGGTGTCATCAACTGTCATTTCAGCGAGGTCCAGGGAAGCAAACAGGAGCCATTGACATTGCTTAGCTGCCTCCTGCCACATGCTGATAAGATCTAACTCACCGCTAAAGTTGCTAACATCCATGTGAGGTGGGGCGTGCTCTTTCTCACTCTGATTCAGCATGGGTAGGGCTGGACTTCTCTGCCCTTGAACTTTTTGATGCTGGGACCCCAATAAGGGCTTGATAAAAGTGGTTATCCTTATGTCATCTTTCCAACCATGATCATTACAATTGGCCTGTCCACTTAAGGAGGCAGAGCTTAGGATACTTTGCCCAACTGGGGAATCGTTGCTTGGTGAAGGAGGGAGGGTGAGTTCCAAAGCAAGCTGAAGTAATTCCATATCGGATACCCCGGTTCTCAGATTGTACATGAAATCCTCAGTGCACCCTAAGAATATACAAGTCAGCAGGGGGGAGGCAGGGCAAGACTACAGTGGAAAGTTATTGAAACTAGGCACTAATGAAAGGGTGTGTCCAGCAAAGGAACAAAGACAGGAAACACAAATGCAAACAATCAATCCATTACCTCCATAGTCCATGATGTGCCTATTTGAATGCTGTGAGAATCCTCTTCTGGCTGGGTCCAACAGTTCTGGCCTCTGCCCCTCCTCTCCCACCGAACTGCCACACTGTATTGCACGCACTGCACACTCTGCGCACGCTGCATGCAGGGTAATAAGCAGTCACTTTGCTCCGCCTGTTGAACAATAGGCAGCGTGATAAGACTCCACCAAACCCTCTGTGAACGATTAGGACCTGCTGCACTGTATTGCACACACTGCACACATGCTTTTCAAATCTCTCACACATTAATGAAGGAATATTTTTCCCCAAATAAGTGTGCATGCATGTGTGTGCGCACATGTGCGCATGTGTCTGTGTGTATGTGTGTGCATGAGTGTGTGCCGCAATATTTAAGGCTTCGTAATAACGACAGGTGCTGGAAGAAATCTCTAGGGCGGTATCCAATGATTTCAGTGCAAACAATTACAGAAAAGAATTTGTTTTATGAAACGAAAACAGCTAAAGAAATACTGAATTGTTTAATAAATATATGTGAGGTTGTGGTAAGGGGATAAAACAGGTGGGGTGGGGATTGGGTGGGCTCAAAGGTATAGTGAAATGGGGGTTTTGGGGAAGGCATCCCCCCAAAGAGAAAAACAAAGAATTCAGTATTTTTTTCAGTGTTTTCATTATCTTAAAAAAATGCCTCTCTGAAATTGTTTGCGTTGAAATCACATAGGACCCTTCGAAGGCACTCCTGTGATTGAATTGTTAAACAAACACCAAAAATGTTGTGATAGTTTAAAAAAAGTAAGAAAAACTCTTCTACATGTGGTAATGGAAAGGTCATTTCAGTTAACAAGACTGGTCACTGAACCACCGAATAGCTATCCTTGGTTCAGAGGCACAGAGTAGTGCATTAAGGATTTGCAAATTAACTGAAAAGCTCGTATTTTAGCTCAATGTGGGGTAAGTGTCATTGTCCTACCCAACAGTTCTATTACTTACATAGCTTTAGCACCCCAAATCCAACAGCTCTCAAGGATGCAACATATGCATGTTCCCCTAATTGGGGATTATAATTGTAGTGCTGTTTGACATTGGTGTGATTGGAGACCTCAGGCATGTTTAATAAACGCCATCATTATTACAGTGGGTTTAAAAAATGCGTGAAAAAGAAACCCTATAAAAGAATAATGACAAATATTTCACAATCTCAAATGTCTCCCCTCTCAATCCCCTCTCAATCTTTTACTCAATCTACATTTTTCCCTCCATTCCTATGCAGCACTGTGCAGCTTCCTAGCCAGATTTGTGCTCTAGAAATACTGGGAGAGTTGTAGCCTTGCAGGTTTGGGGCGTTGGTTAGCTGGACATGTAAGGTTCCCCCTTCCTCGCAACCGGGCCGACGTGGATATGTGCGACACTTTCGCCATCTCTGAGCATTCCCAGTATGTGGCACTTGACTAGCTTGTAGCGTTATTGTTCTGTACAACTGGGAATCAGTATAGTAAATCAAATGGGTGTGTGGGTAGCAACAACCAGCCTTGTTGCTTTCCATAAAACCGTCTCCATACACTTTTCAATTTATATACACACACTATTCACTATGTGTGATTTGGCTCTCTTTAGATTCAACTTCCTTGAGATTCAGATGCAGAGACTCCAGCACGTTCGACGGGAAATTGAAGGGTCTGGCCCTTACTAGGCCCTGTGAGGGTTCTTTACACCAGGGTTGGACGACTTTCACCTAGACTACCACACTATTAGTTACCAGGTATGCCCTTGCAATTAGGAGCTAGAGCTCCTTGTTTCTATGAATTAGCAGTTCTACAGCCACGTTCTGGTGATATGTACCCTTAACATGACAATTATATTGGACTCCTGCATTGTCGGTTTGTTAGTCCCATTACTGCTGAACATCTGGAGCAGTGGAGGGGGGATTGCTATCCTCTTGGGACAATAGCCTTGTGCAACTATCATGACTAAACTGCACTTTGGTGTTGCTGTCAATTGGATCAGTTATTATCATGTCATTGTTGGTGTTGCAAATATGAGAGACAGGGGTTTTATAGGAGTTATAGCAACCCTTTACATATTTCACATTGGTAAAATGGAGTATGAGTTGATTTATTATCACTTTCAGCATTCATTGCTTTGAATGCATATTTAAAAATAATTCTGAATGTACTTGGAGGCGTTATTAATTGTTCCTTGTATTCTCTTTTCTCTTTTTCCTCCTCTTCTCCTTCCCCTATATTGTCAGTCATGTCTATAACTGCGTCAAGTCGGTAACACACACCAACGTGATCAGGAATGATTTCATGTGTCCTGAAGATGGCTTGGGTATGAAACCCAGCTAGTTTACCCAACCGAAAATCGAGTAGACACTGTTTTTACATGCTCCATTGGACAACAAAAGCTGGATAGCCTATATGAACTGTGTGGTGAACTACTGTATCAGAATAAGGCAATTGATACATACCAGCATTTAATTACCACGGTGCACTCAATATTTAATGTCAAGCCAGCACGTCGCACTTTAGGTCAATTTCTAAGACCTACCGTCTTTGTAAATTGTCTTTTAGCGTTTATTGCACTGTATGAATGAATAATGTATGCAAATGAGTGTGGTTTGGATTGTATGGGTTGCATTCTTGGTTGCAGATGGTTCTGTGTGTTCAATTTGAAATAACTGTAGAACTACAGATTTAGCTATGCATTTTAAATGAATGATTTTTATACACTGTGCTTTTTTTCTACGTATACATATAATAAAGCATATTATGATGACAATTGAAGGCTTGCTCTATTGTAAAGAGACTGCTAAAGAGACAATAATTGTCAAATGCTAGGAGAGTTTGTATACACGTTTTGGTCTATACGTTTTGTGTAACTAGAAATACTAACAAGCACATAAGTCAAAATGTCTCTTTGGCTTATTTTATGGTAGTTCCGCCTGGGCTCAGAAGCATAATTCTGGCAGAGCAACTGGGCAGTGCAGAAATAACAGACAATTGCTATACAGTGAAATAATGTAGTTTCGATCCATGCAATAGAAATTATAATCAGAGGAGGAGGAGAAGAAGGAAGTATTGACTGGATCTATTCAGTGTCTATTCAAATGGTCGACAGACAAATGGTCGACACAATTTGGTCGACAGGTCAAATGGTCGAATTTTTTTTAAATTTATATATATCTTTTTTAGGTTTCGTTTAGGGAAAAAAAGGGTTTTTTAGCAAAAAAAAGGTGTTGGGGGGGACCCCTCCAAAAAAAAAAAATGTGAAAAAACAATAAAAAAAAAATTCGACCATTTGACCTGTCGACCTTTTGGTGTCGACCATTTGTCCTGTCGACCATTTATTTTCGACCAAATGACCTAGAACCGATCTATTCCCTTACCTTTGCAAGAGCAAATTTAATATATGGCCATTTCTACTGACTATAGCACTGGCCTGAGGAGCAATTATTTACCATTAAAAGTAGAAGGAGTTCTAAAAATGGTTAGGCCTTATTTATCCTTAGCTTCTGTGAAATCACAGAATGTACTTGTTTGTTCAAAAGTGACAATTTTGCACCTGCTACTAAGGTTTAAGTGTGAGTTCCACTATAGCTCTGTCACATCACTTTCGCTGTTAAGTACATTGTGCAAGTGAATTCAATGCTTCTATTCCACTTAAACTACTAATCAAACCATATCCACTTTTAATTGTCCGAGCAACTAGTTTAGTCTATGAAGACACTGATTCCCCAAGACACATGTAGGAGTCTGATGGTGATAGCACGCTTCCAAAACACTGCAATATCGAATATTTAATGGCCCCACAATTCCATGACTAAGACCAGATACTCTTAGGAGAGAATCTGAATCACGTGTTCACGATGCCTTTAAAGGGCCAGGGATGTTGGGCTTATTCGCCTGAAAGGACTGCATGAAACTGGAGGCCTGATATTTACAGGTAGTATCGAAAGTGATCTCAACTTACCTATATATACAGACAAAGACATATACACAAGTACAACAGACACACGCACACACTGGGGTGAAGGACTAGAAAAACTGTGCCTGTGTTCAAGGCCATTATGTTCCTTTGAGCCTGTGTATATATTGGCCCATTTATCTGAGACACAGCCTTCAAGTATTCTTATGACTTCCAGAACCAAGAGACTACACAGGTGGCAGCAGTGCACAGTATAAGACGACATATAATAACATAACCTGTCTTATCTATTGGCCAGACTGTAAATTGAAAACCACTAATTTGTGATGGGTGAGAGGAAGAGATAGAACCATAATGCTTCCCATGCTCCAGGTTGAGGAGTAAAACGTGTGTGATATATTACAGAATGTAGACAGTGACAAAGGTGACAAAGGACAGGTTCTCTAAATGATATCACTATGAACAAAGCCATAATATTGAATCAATCTGCTGCTGTGTGTGTGTGTGCGTGCGTGCGTGCGTGCGTGTGTGCGTGTGTACACGCGCATGTGTGGAGTCTGCACAACTGCTCTACTCACTCTGGTGCAGGTGCATTGGCCACATGGGAACTTGAGGTTTCTGTCCACAGGGAGTCAATCTCCAAATCCTCAGGATGATGCCTAAAGTGCCCACTTTAGGATTTGTCTACCAGCAAATGCACTAATCTTCACACCAATCAAATGGGTCTTCAGAAAAGGAAACTAAGGGCGGCAAAGAAAGGCAAGGAATTTCCATTCCACAAGCCCATGGGGCTGTGCACATGGGGATTGCAGGATAAGTAACCTGTTACTGAGTTGCTAGAAGGTATTTTATTCACATCATTAAGCTTTTCTTTTTGTGTTTTTCTCACTGTTCACTCTTTCACTGACTGTCTGAAACTGTTAATTCAGGTGCCTTTATTGTCCAAATAAATATTTCTTAAAGTCAAAGAAAAAATAAAAGAAAAACAAACCAAAACTATAGCTGATGTGCAAGAGGCAGACTGGACAATCCATGCCCTTGAGGCTGATAACCAATGTGGATTGGGTCATTTAATATTTGGGCTCCCTGTTTTATGATTTAACTGACTTATACAGATAAATACAAAAAGAAATTACACTGTTACCTGCCAGTATTTATTTGTACAATATAATTGTGATAAAAACAGAAATGCAGGTGATTTGCTTGCCTCTCTGAACAGTCACTCATGCCTGGCAGGCCCATCAATGATGAGTGTAAAGTAACATAATGGTGACATTCATGATGGAAGTTTCTTTTCAAGTGGTTCAAATGGCTGTGGAGATTTGACTCAAGCCAGGTACAATAACACCAGCAGCCACTATTTCTAAGGGGAAAATAGAGCTTGGTTTGATGTGTAAGAGGATTCAATTCAGCACTACAGCTAAGTTAACGCCTAGTCTAGAATACTGAATGAAAACCCTTATTGATATATCTTTATGTCCAGTTCATGCGTTCTGGATGACTACCCCTATATAACACCCCTCTCTTGGAATCCCCCTGACCCCACTGAGCCAAGAAGTAGTTCTGTTTTGCAAGTTTAAAAGGTTTATTTGATAAATTAAACAATAGATATATATATGACACTTTATAATAAATTAATAATTGAATATCACACTTAATCTGATATGATACAGATTAACAACAGAGAATCTGGCACTAGCACACTTCTTTATAATTACTAAGGAGTTGAGATGAAATGGATAAGGTAGCACACTGGTAAATAGGAACAAAAGTATAATGTGGGAGAGGATGCTTTATGTAAGCTCAGGTGGATGCAATATTCAATGAATGCAGTACAGAAAATACTCAATATGATTTCAACCAAACAATGTAATCCCTTTTCTCTGGCAATCCCCTCCCCCCCTTGATGCAAGGCAAGGAAATGGAAGGAAAACACACAGTTCTCAGAAATGCAATCAATGTAAATCAGTTCACCCCAGCAAGCTTAGACAACAGAAGTTTAAAAACACAGGCCCAAATTGCTTTGATATGTGCTGGCAATGAATTAAAAAATATGCTAAATTGCTTTTAATTCCCTTCCAGAGGTTCAGGGTGAGTGGTATCTAGTTAATATTAGTCCAGGCTCACACTAGCAATGATGCAGGGATAGTTAGCAGGTTAAACGAAATTCTGGCAAATGGAAGGCAAGCAGCAGCTGATTTTACATGTGGAGAAATTTGCAAATCGCGGCAAAATTCGCGGATGGGGGTCCTAGGAAAGCCTAGGATCTCAGCTTCAAAATGAAAGTTACTGCAAGTCACAAACGGTTGCGGAGATATGAGCGATTTTGTGAAGGTCGTTTTTCAGATTTGAAATTTTAAACGCACACTTTTTCAGCTTTAAAATGATGGCAGGATAACACAATTGCTAAGCTGCAGTTCTACTTAGGTTAAAAATGGATTGAATTATATTATTTTAACTAGGAGATTGGATCTGCACAGTTTTCTAGGTACTCACACTATATTCTTGAGTGAAATGGGCCACGCCACGGATCTGGTCAGGGTTTTAGACTGGACTCTGGTCTGGTCTGGTCTGGCCTCTGCACTTCACAGTGATCTGGGTCAGCTCTCTCTGCTGGTCTGGGTCTCTCTGGGTACAGCACTGCTTTCTCTCTGGTCTGGTCTCTTAGTTCTGGATAGATTGAAGTCTCTAGTTTGGCTCTCTGGAGGTTTGATGGAGGTAAAGTATGGATTTTTCCGGCAGAGCTTCCAGCGGCAGATGGATTTTGAAGGTCCCTATCTGTCCTGTCTGTCTGCTTTTATGTGTTTAGAATGTGGGTGTGTTCTAGCATCACTGACCATACCTCTCTCTCAGCTTCTAATTGGTCAAACTTCCATTTCTTATTTGATTGGGGAATCAACTGTGAGTCAGAGGGATGTCATATTATGGCTTGCAGATAGGACACTCCTCTGTCAGATTGCACACATTCTATATTTGATAATAAAAGACATATTTCACAGTTACACAGTTGCTTGAAATTACATATACATGGTGTGGCTGAATTTAGCCATGTCTCTGTCCAAATCTGCTGTTTCTAAGCGCTTGCATTCAGAAATGGCACATATTTCACTTTTTAACTGATTTTTCAATTTCTGACATTGACCCAACTTTACATACATGTGTGCAGGGAGTAGGGACATTAACTGATGAAGTTTCAGATTTTTAACATGCATACATTTAGAGTAATATCCACTTTTCCGCTGACACCCCCCTGAACATACCACCGGTTCTAAAAACCTCTTAAACTGTGGGCAGAAAAATCACAAGAATTATGGTATCATTTATAAAATTTTCACATGTCCGCACCATGAGTTATTAATCTTTTTCTAAACAATATTCTGGCTACAAAGGGGTGTGGTTTTCTCTCAGCACAAGGTAGAAATACTGGTTAATCCAGTTCTGCCAAGCCAGCTTGCTCTCACAGGCAGTGCCCCTCCCAGCTCCTGCCAAGAGGAAGCTACATTTTACGACTGCGGTAATAAAAACCTTTGCCTGAGTGAAGAGGGCTTTGTTCACTCTCCTGCAGAGCACAGGTAATTCAATTATCAGATAGATGGCATATCCTTAGTGTGAGCAGCAAAAGGAAGGTTGGCCTGGGAACACAGCTGTGACTCAAGTTTCACTCCTGATGGGGGTAGTTGCCAGGCAAATTGGAATCTCTTTAAGCTGTCATTTCTGTTCCCCAGTTTCTGCATTCAAATAAAACTAAACATTTTCACATATGCAGCTAGAAGGCAGATTCTAAGTTCAAAACTATGACATTTAAACAATTTCAACCTATGTGACACTCAAAAGTAGGTCACTCAGTCAATTTGAACATTTAGATTTTTTTTAGTGTCTTTCAGTCCAAATTTACTTAAACTGCTGAAATCCACAGCGCAGCCAGTCTTGTTATAAGCATTGTTCTGGGCTCTTCATTTCCCAGATTTTGTAGGCACACAAAACTCCATTCTACCAAATGTCTGCTGGTGTTCAGTGAATATTTTGCACATATTGCAATGTTTGAAATAGGCACTTTGGCTTGCCTTCATAGAAACACAGGGTGGTTTTAAACTGCCGGCTTTTGGATAGTGGTGAGTACTGGTACTGCACCCATTTTTGGGATTTAAGAAAATGAATTCCCCACAATTCTAGGTTGCATTTGGCAATCAGCATTGCCATTCCCAATGGTTTCAGACTACTGTGCGGGTAGTCCAATGGTGGTTTTAAAGCGCTTTGACGCTAACCGGCGCTACTGTTTTTCCTTTGGCAACCCATTTCCCTCATGGCAACCCGACCTTTCGTTCTCGCACTGGTGGGTGGCAAGTGAGGCAACCATTTTGGTGTGCGCACAAACTGCGCAGCTTTCCTGGATTTCGGCGCACATGTGGGTTTTCCGCCATCTTGAATTTTCTAAGCCCACAGCACCAATTGTTGTGGCATGATAGCTTAAACGTGGGTCAGGACACCCAACAAGTCCCCCCCAAGTGACTGCCCCTTGACTTTGAGTCGATGGGGAGTCGCGTGCACAAGGGTTTTGACCCATGCACCGGTCTGTCCGCATAATCTTCTTCCTCTTCTGTAGATGGCACAGTTCAGCATCTTCTTCTCCATCCGGTACTGATCGATGGGTTCTCCTCGCCGGTCCTGATGTGAATATTGGGCGGTCCACTGGGCCCATTGGATCTTCGTTCCCGGTCTCCGGATCGTCCTTCTTGGTCATTCTCGAGGTCTTCTTTCTCCTAGGACGACAAAGGAAGAGCGGCAATACCTACTCATAGACGTTTTTCCACCACTGTTGAGATAGTGGGGCAGCATATGCATTTCATCATAATGAAACATTACATTCTTATTTTGATAAAAACAGTATAACTAAGAGACAGTTTCATGCAAATCACAATATTTTAGAGACTAGATGTGGTATGTTTTATGGTTGGAACTGAATTAGTCTGAGACAGTACCCGCTAGGATTCCAGAGGATTCCTCCAGTTGTTGCAGAGTGTGCCTGGGATGGCAACATTTCAACTGGTTTATGTGGACCCACTTGTCTTCCCCCTCTGCCGAACCGCCTTTGGGGATGTTGATTTTGTAGGCCACAGGTGAGATCTTGTCTATGATCTCGAATGGTCCCTTCCATGTAGGCAAAAATTTGCGCTGCTTGGCCTGGTTCCTTTGGAAGTTGTATAGATAGACCCGGTCCCCCACCTGATATTCCTTCCTGGAAGTTTTCAGGTCATAGTGGGTCTTCATGCTATCAGCTGATCTTTCTAGATTCCGCTGAGCATAAGCAAAAGCATGTTGGAGGTGTTTCCTTAAATTCTCTACATACTCATGAGTAGTGGAGGCATTTATCAGTGTCTGCTCTTGGGTCCTATAGAGCAAATGCTGAGGAAGCACCATCTTGCGCCCAGTCATCAACTCAAATGGTGACATTTTGGTTGCAGATGAAGGGGTAGATCTGATAGCCATTAGGACCAGAGGTAATCGGATATCCCAACTTGGCCCAGAATCTGCCACAAACTTCTTTAATATGCTCACAATGGTTCGGTTATATCTCTCTACTGCCCCAGAAGAAGCTGGCCGATAAGCAATATGCAACTTCCTTTTGACCCCCAGTATCTCCCACATCTTTGTCATTACTTCACTGGTGAAGTGGCTACCTCTGTCTGACTCAATCCTTTGAGGTAGACCAAAACGGGAAAAGATGTGGTTAATCATCAAGGCAGCTGCAGTTTCTGCCTTGCAGTTTGGGGCTGGGAGACATTCCACCCACTTGGTAAACAAGCATGTCACAGTCAACATGTACTTATTCCCCCTAGCCGAGCGAATCACAGGGCCTACAAAGTCGATTTGTAAATCTGACCATGGCAGTGTCATCCCCCGCTTTTGTAAAGGTGCCCGGTGTGTGAGGGATGTCGGCTGAAATTGTGCACACACAAGACAACCCTTCAAATATTGGTTGAGGTCCTGGCCCATGTGTGGCCAGTATGCAACCTCTCTTAAGATTTCCAGTGTTGTGTGAAACCCCCTATGACCGGCGGTGGCCGCATCATGGGCGTGACTTAACATCAGGCTTCGGAATGAGGTAGGAACCACCCACTGATCGTGGCCAGCTTTGGATTTCCTTACCAGCAAACCGTCTTGGATCCGGAACATTTTTGGACATTTCATCAACACTCTTAGGTCCTCTTTCCCAATGTAATCGGTATCCGTCAGGGGAAAGTTCTCAGGGTCCTCAAGGTGCTGGTAAAATTTACCAATAATTGGATCCCCCTTCTGAGCAGTAATCAAATCAGCATCAGGGGTCTCCTTACTCCATTGTGCAATTGAAAGGTCGTTGTGAGCATTTGTCTGGGACCTAGTGATAGCAGTGACCTGGATTTCCCCCAACAGGGACTCAATCTCAATTAGATCCCCTTGGATGGCCCCGGTTTTGGCCAGCTGATCAGCTAAGTCATTTCCAGTTTTGTCTGGTCCCTCTACTTTGGAATGACCCTTGATCTTTTTCCAATAGATGGTCATCTCATTCGATGTGACCAGATCATCAATGTTTTGGATCAACTTCCCATGTTTCAAGGGTTTGTTGTTAGCACATAACATGCCTCTGGTTTTCCAATTAACCAGGTGCTCCACGAACCCGTTCCGTACATAATCCGAATCTGTGATTATGACCAGTTCGTGGAGTTGATGCTGGACAGCAGTGAGGATGGCCTGATGCACAGCCATCAATTCTGCCACCTGACTACTTCGGGGACCAATTTTGTATCCAGCGGAGGGTTCTGGGGACTCATTCACCCATGCATTCCCTACGCCAGCCACCAGTTCTTTCTCCCCGTCGTTGTCAACATGGTAAGAGCATCCATCCACATAGACAGTGGGCATTCCCTCACACTTGTCTTCTTCAAAGACTTTGTGTGGGGAATTAAGGTATGCCTCCATGTTGTCCTTTATTTTTAGACTTTCGTCCAAGAGACAGTTTTCTCTGGCACAATCATGCAAGTCAGCCAGACCTTGCGCGAGGGGACTCTTCTTGTTTTGGCCATATCTGACCTCCACAGGAAAGCCTTGCATTGACAGAATCCAGGAAGTAATTCGGGAATTACTCACATTTCCGGCCCGGATTCTGTCACTTTGGAGATATTGCAGAGGCTGGTGTGGAGTCTCCACTATGATGTGTTCCCCCTGGATAAACGGGCGGTAATTCTTCAATGCCCACACCGTTGCCAGGAGTGCCTTCTCACAATCGTTGAATTTTTCCTCCACAGAGGACAAAGTTTTGCTCGCATAGGAGAGTACTTTATTGACCTTGTCATGCTTTTGGTATAATACTGCCGTCAAGCACGTATTAGAGAACCCTGTCTCCAGGAAGAACTCTTTGTTTCGGACAGGGTAAGCTAGGCAAGGCGCTTGTGAGAGGCTTCTCTTGAGTTGTCTTACTGCCTCGGCTTGTTCTGGACCCCATTCCCACTTGACCCCCCCCTTCAGGAGATGAATCAGGGGTCTAGTGATCTCTGCGTAGCCCTCAATGAACTTTCTGCTGTAATTAGTCAGTCCAAGGAGGCTCCTTAGTTCCCGCAGAGTTGTGGGGTCTTTCAGTTTCTGAAGTGCTTCCACTTTCTTTTCCTGGGGACAGAGACCCTGAGGAGTAATCTCTTGCCCCAAGAAATTAACACGGGTTCTACACCACTGTGCTTTCTGAAAGGAAAGTTTTGCTCCGGCGGCCCTCAACTGTGTCAGAACATAACGGATCTCCGCTATGTGTTCCTCCACAGATGAACTTTTGATGAGGACATCATCTACATAAGCCAGGTTACCCCTCGCACCCAGGTCGGGCATGGCCTTATGTAGAAAAATGTTGAATTCATTGCCGGAGTTGAGGTATCCGAAGGGAGTCCGGGTCCATGTGTACTGCTGGCCCCCAAATGTAAAAGCCAGCTTGTATTGGTCCTCCCTACTGACAGGCACAGTCCAGTATCCATTGGTCAGGTCTATTGCAGTGAATACCTGTGACCCCTGGATCTGGGCCAGCCCTTGGTCAATGTAGGGCAGAGGCCATCGGGAAGTATGGACCCGTTTGTTGAGCTCCCTGAGGTCGGCACAGAGTCTCCACTGGCCGTTTGGCTTCAATATTCCCAGCACCGGATTATTGAAGGTGCTGTGGACTGGACGGATTATTCCCCGGGACTCAAGGTTCTTAATTATTTCAGTAAGGGACTCCATTGATGCGAGAGGCAAGCGATATTGCTTCACAAACACAGGAGTCATGCCAGGGTCCGTGGGGATTGTTGTTGGGTGGATGTCAGTGCGACCACAGTCATATGAGTCTACCGCAAAGAGATCTTGGAAATCCAAGAAAACTTGTTTCAACTTTTGCTTTTGTTCCAGAGTCACACAGGCATCAGCTAGGTTGACTCTCTCTTCCACCATCTGCCTGAAGCCTGGAAAGACTTCTGGTTTGTCTATCTCCGCGGCCTCCTCCAGCTGGGTGGAGAAGTCCCTGGTCAGAATGCTGATTTGGACCGGAGGCTTCAGGTGGGAAAGGCAGCCCTCATGTACCTGGAAAATCACCTCATCCCTCCTGAAGTCACACGTCACATCTTCCTTACCATAGGGGCAGGAAGTGTACACCAGGAAGTTCCCCCCATGCCGGGTGAAAATCCTGTCTGGTGTTGTATTGTCCTCACTGTCACTGTCAAAACAGTCCTTGGGGATTGGTCCTAACAGTTCATTTACAAGATCAATGGAGAAATGTCGGTCATCAACCGCCATTCCAATAATGGTGCCTGCGGCTAGAGTAATACTCTTTAAGTCGCTGTTATCCACCTCTATTAGAATGGTGTCATGTTCTATGTTGACTAATGGTGTTGGGTTTACCCCTAACCCTTGCTGTTGGAGAGAAGCATTTAGATGTATGTAAGCATCAGGGTTTTTCAAATGTTGTCCTCTTTTAACTTTCACTTCCAGGGAGAATTGTCGGGTCCTTTCTGGGATGGTGACTTCCTCTTTAACCTGAATGTCAACTGCATAAGGTAGCAATTGAGCTGACCTAAATGCTTTTTCTGGATCATCAAAGCCCATGGGATTATCCGCTAATCGGGACCAAGCTTTGAAGTTTATTAGTCCAAACTAATGGCAAAGCGATTGAGAATGTCACTGCCTAAGTAAAAGGCGGCAGGGACGTCTCGCACGACCCAACAATTGTGGATTATGCTCTTGTTGCCAATGGAGATTTTGAGCATACACCTGCTTGGCAGGAGATGTTTGGAATTAGGTGCTTCCAGGTCCATTTCCCATTTGTCTATCAGTTTGAAGGGGGGAATGGCTGGATCTTTTGGGAGTTGGCGGAACATGGCTTCGCTGATGAAGCTCTTACCGTTGTTCACACACACTCGAGCGAGAACAGAGTCCTTCCCATCATTTAACTGAACAGGGATGAACAACTGCTCTCCAATTTGCTGAATATCAGCCAGGCTCTGAGCTGATTTCACATCTTTCTGGACTATTGGAGTGGGAGTTTCTGATTGTGGATTAGTATAGAATCTCAGAGTGTTTCCTTCCAGCGTGGAGTACCACTTTAGACTGGAAGGCAGGTTGATTTTCAGAAATAGAGAGGACCCCCCATCACCAGTCTGTTGTCCTACTGCTATTACTGTCACGTCTGGAATTTGGCTATTCTGGAAGTGAAATTCTACTTGGTCAGATTTTTGTTCAACCATGTGGCATGTGCCGTTTAAACTAACATGGTTGACACTCTGTTTTAATTTTATTGGTCGGCTAGTCTGGGTCCAGAGGACCTTGTTTACACAATCTATTAGGGGTGACAACCTTCTCAGGAGGTCATTCCCTAGTAAACAAGGGGTGCCCTCCGTGGTCACAACTATGACCGGGTGTTTCAACTTATGTCGCCCAATTTTAATGTCCAAATCTGCCGTCCCCTCGACGGGAATTTCCTTCCCGTCAAAGTTCTGCAGTTGTCCAGGAAGAGAGGTGAGAGGAATTTGGTAATTCTCTCCCCTTCCTGCATTCAGTTCGTCAAAGGCCCTTCTGGACAGAAGGGTAGCTTGAGATCCAGTGTCCACCAGTGCCGAGATTGTACCCTGCCCCTGTACTTGTACCGGGGCATAATATCTTCCCTCCTTCTCCTCAAGGGGGCACAGATAATGTACATTTTTGGACAACTGGTGGGCTAATTTTCTGGTTTTGGACATCGCGAGAGAAGAATTTTGGGCAGAATTCTGTGGAGGGCCTTGGGAATCTGAAAGAAAAAGTTGGCAACTGGAGATCAGAGCCATTGTGGGTTCCCCTGGTTCCGGTTCTGGGCCGCCCCCCCCTTTTTGGAGGCAGTCACCAGGATGCGTTTGAACCAGGGGATTTTCTTGCTGTTGGTTCTGGGATGAGATGGTGGGCGGCGGTAGCTCAGTCTCCACATCTCCCCAGTCTGGATTTGCATCCCTAGGGACCCATTTTTCTTTGGGAGGAGTTCCCCCCTCTCTGAAGGAGAAGATCCTTTTCCCAGGATCCTCTGAGGATCCCTCTCCCTCAAATTGGAAGACCTGTACTTCCTCCTCAAACTGAGTCTGTTTGGGTCTTTTGTTTCTCCTACCCCCCCCTCTGCTCCTTAGGAGGCAGACTTTCAGGGGCAAGAGATTTTGTTTCCGGTTCCTGGGTTTCCAGGGGCTGTTTACAAGTGAGGAAGGAAGCTTCCTCCAAGGCTTTACACCCCCCTTCCCCTTGTGCCTCCTCCCTGGGAACCGGTGAGTTATCGGGGTGCTGCCTCCGTCATTGTTCTGGAGCACCAGGTCCAGAGTTGGGTGCGTTCTGCGCCGGCACGCCCATCTGAGGGTTCTGCTGAGCCCTCAGTATGTGACCCAGATCCCGCGCCATGTTTTGAACCTGGCGCTCTAACTGGGAAACCCGCTCAGGCTGATACGGGGCCCTGTTTTCTCCCCTGGGCTGATCCCGGGAAGGGTAGCTGTCCCTCCTCTGGTAATACCCCGGGTTGGGAAGATTTGGGTACCCCTCCACCCTTGGCCTCCCCTCTCCCGGATTCAGTGGTCTGGGCTCAGGGAATTGGGGAAAGAAGGATGGATGATTTTGGGGCTGAAAGTCGGGTGGATATCTGGGGAAAAAGTTCTGCCCAGGGTTTGGTAAATTTCTGCCCTCCTGTGGGAAGTTTGGAGGGAAGTTCCCTGGGTTAGGTGCTTGTCTGGATCCCCCCCCTTGGGCTGGAGGAGTCCACACATAACCCAGGATGGGTCGATTTCCCTTGTAACGGGGACTTACATAATCAGGAGAGCGAGGGACCCCATTTGTGGGGCTGCCTCCTTGGCTCCCTGTCTGTGACTGACCCGAGGACCTCCTGGGCCTAGCATTATTAGGTGCAGGCAGGTTTTTAGGCCCCCCCATCTCCAAATCCAAAACGGGGGTAACCTTTACCTCTGCCACCTTGGCAGCAGCAGGGGTGCTGTTGGCTTTGGGGTTTTTCTGGGCATTACTTTTGCTATCTACCGGTTTCTGCACCTCATAGATCCGGGTAGCCTGTTCAATGACCCAGTCTAAAGATCTTTTCTCGTGAAAATCCCTCACAAGCTGGGTCATGATATATTTGGGCAAGGCATGGAAAAACGTATTAATAAATTCCCTGCTATCCGTGCGCACCCTTCTTGTGGTCTGTGCAAAAGCACGCTTTAACTCCTGCACAAATTCTTGTGGGGCCTGATCCTCCCCACATTGCAAATTGTAGGCTGCCTTGCGAGCCTCTTGAGGATTTCTGTGAACAGAAAAATATTTCAGGATGGCCGCCTTATATGTGGACCATCTTAAATGATTTTGGCCCTCCAGCCCCGCAAAGAAACTGGAGTATTCCGGGGAGAATGTCCACTTTACATATTGAATACAGCTTTGGCTGTCCTTCAAATGGAAAGTCTCCATCATTTGTTCAAACAAGTCTAAGTGCTCCCAAACAGAATACTTAGCGTTCTTATGGTAAGGCGTGATGACGCTCCTGATCGCCTTAATCTGCTTTAAAGGGTCCTTAAGCAAGGCCCTTTTTGTCTTATTGGCCTTTTTGGTTCGGGTAACCCTTGTCCATTCTTCCTCGGACTCAGAGGCACTGCTCCCAGAGGTTCCCGTCTGTTCTTCCAGGTTTTCCCGGATTCTGCGAGCCTGGGAATGGCTGGCAGAATGTGGGGACCTGGTCTCCTGTGTCCTGCGCAGTTCAGAGGAGTCTTCAGATTCCTCCTTGCTGCCAGGATTTGATGGGTACCCCCTCCACTGACCTAACTGGGCAGAGGTTTTCAGGATGCCCTTAATGGGCCTACTCTCCTGGGGTTCCCCATTGAACTGTACTGTGCTTGGGTGCCCATACCCGGATGCCCACCCCTCCATTCCTGAGTGGTACTGGCCTATGAGCCCCATACTCTTAGCTGGATAATGATCTGCCATCCCTGCGGCCCTGTGCTCATGTGCGCCAGGGGACATGGGGGTGGTAGAGTCCAGGGACTGGGGGAGATGAAGGCCCCTGGTGTTAGGGCTCCTGCGGTTATGGTCAGGAGTCTCTCTTTCCCAGCGGACCTCATCTCTATCCGCCCCTGCTCCCTGTTGCAATGCAAGAGCCTGCATTTGTGCTTTCAGTTCCTCTGTTAAGGCCTTACTCGACTCTATCAGTTTCTCCTGCATCGCTACCTGTTGCTAGAGCCTCTCATTGTGCTGGCAGAGAGCCTCATTTTCCCTCTGTGCTTCCTGGTTGGTCCTGGAGAACTGGGCCAGTCTTTGCTGCAGGAGGTTTACCTCCTGAGCTGTGTCCCTATTGGCCTGCTCCTTTCTTGCTAGAGCATCCTCCACCCTCCTGGTGTGCTCTAGCAAGTTCTGGTGTTCTTTTTGGAGGTCACCCAGTCCCTGGTGGGCCAGGTGATTTTCTTCCATTTTTCTTTTTAAATGGCAGACTTCCTGGCCTAAGGTATCCCTTTCCTGACTAAGAGCCTGCATCTGTGCCGCCAGGTCGTCCCTTTGCCTTTGGAAGGCACCAGCATTCTGGCGCTCCTGATCAAACTCTGCCTGGGTATCCAGGTCTTTCAGAATTAGTTTGTTGCTCTCTGCCTTCACTCTATCTAGGTGGCCTTGCAGGGTGACTACCTGCTCAGCACATACCCTGTTGAAGTCCAGTTGTTGCTCCAGCTTTTTCTGGCTTTGCAGTAGGGAGTCCAAACCTTCTTGGTGTTCCTTCTGCAAGGCCAGAAATCTGGTATCCTGTTCTGACTTTTCCTTTTGCAGCACATCCATATCCTCCTTTATTTTAGTGATGTACAGTCTGCTGTCATTTTCTGACTCCTGGCTCCTCTGCAGCCTCTGCTCAGAAGAGACCAGGTCAGATTGGACCTTCCCTAACACCATCTGTTGCCTATTTGCCAGATTTTGGATTTCAGCACATCTATCCTGCATGTCTCCCATATATAGGTACAGGTATGCTGCTATCCTGGCAATCTTATTGTGTTCCTCTTCGGCTTTAGGAGCCATATATAGTTCACTCAGGGCCACATGTAAGGGACCCTGATCTCTATATATATCTGACCCTGTTTCAGTGACCTGTTGTGTGATGGCCTGCAACCACACATCCTGGCCCTGTTCGGTCCATTCACCTCTCACAAATAGCTTATGCAAGAGGTGCTCTCTGGCTATTTTCATGTCTACTAAGGTCGTCATTCTAGAGATTGGTCTCTGTCCTGACTTACAGAAGTTTGTATTTTATTTTTGCAGAACAGAACTTTTCTTGGAGTGTCCCTTTTGAGGAATGCTTCACAGCGTAATGCAGCGTGGTGATCCGACCGGATGTATGTATCCCGTCAGTTAGCACACTGTATTAAGCTGCACAAGTGGTAAATCTAACCCAACGTCTCGGCTCGAGCCCCCAATTTGTAAGAGGATTCAATTCAGCACTACAGCTAAGTTAACGCCTAGTCTAGAATACTGAATGAAAACCCTTATTGATATATCTTTATGTCCAGTTCATGCGTTCTGGATGACTACCCCTATATAACACCCCTCTCTTGGAATCCCCCTGACCCCACTGAGCCAAGAAGTAGTTCTGTTTTGCAAGTTTAAAAGGTTTATTTGATAAATTAAACAATAGATATATATATGACACTTTATAATAAATTAATAATTGAATATCACACTTAATCTGATATGATACAGATTAACAACAGAGAATCTGGCACTAGCACACTTCTTTATAATTACTAAGGAGTTGAGATGAAATGGATAAGGTAGCACACTGGTAAATAGGAACAAAAGTATAATGTGGGAGAGGATGCTTTATGTAAGCTCAGGTGGATGCAATATTCAATGAATGCAGTACAGAAAATACTCAATATGATTTCAACCAAACAATGTAATCCCTTTTCTCTGGCAATCCCCTCCCCCCCTTGATGCAAGGCAAGGAAATGGAAGGAAAACACACAGTTCTCAGAAATGCAATCAATGTAAATCAGTTCACCCCAGCAAGCTTAGACAACAGAAGTTTAAAAACACAGGCCCAAATTGCTTTGATATGTGCTGGCAATGAATTAAAAAATATGCTAAATTGCTTTTAATTCCCTTCCAGAGGTTCAGGGTGAGTGGTATCTAGTTAATATTAGTCCAGGCTCACACTAGCAATGATGCAGGGATAGTTAGCAGGTTAAACGAAATTCTGGCAAATGGAAGGCAAGCAGCAGCTGATTTTACATGTGGAGAAATTTGCAAATCGCGGCAAAATTCGCGGATGCGCCGAGCGCTATTACAGAGGAACCACAAGGACTATCTCTATCGTTTTGGGGTCCTAGGAAAGCCTAGGATCTCAGCTTCAAAATGAAAGTTACTGCAAGTCTCTAGCACAAACGGTTGCGGAGATATGAGCAATTTTGTGAAGGTCGTTTTTCAGATTTGAAATTTTAAACGCACACTTTTTCAGCTTTAAAATGATGGCAGGATAACACAATTGCTAAGCTGCAGTTCTACTTAGGTTAAAAATGGATTGAATTATATTATTTTAACTAGGAGATTGGATCTGCACAGTTTTCTAGGTACTCACACTATATTCTTGAGTGAAATGGGCCACGCCACGGATCTGGTCAGGGTTTTAGACTGGACTCTGGTCTGGTCTGGTCTGGCCTCTGCACTTCACAGTGATCTGGGTCAGCTCTCTCTGCTGGTCTGGGTCTCTCTGGGTACAGCCCTGCTTTCTCTCTGGTCTGGTCTCTTAGTTCTGGATAGATTGAAGTCTCTAGTTTGGCTCTCTGGAGGTTTGATGGAGGCAAAGTATGGATTTTTCCGGCAGAGCTTCCAGCGGCAGATGGATTTTGAAGGTCCCTATCTGTCCTGTCTGTCTGCTTTTATGTGTTTAGAATGTGGGTGTGTTCTAGCATCACTGACCCTACCTCTCTCTCAGCTTCTAATTGGTCAAACTTCCATTTCTTATTTGATTGGGGAATCAACTGTGAGTCAGAGGGATGTCATTTTATGGCTTGCAGATAGGACACTCCTCTGTCAGATTGCACACATTCTATATTTGATAATAAAAGACATATTTCACAGTTACACAGTTGCTTGAAATTACATATACATGGTGTGGCTGAATTTAGCCATGTCTCTGTCCAAATCTGCTGTTTCTAAGCGCTTGCATTCAGAAATGGCACATATTTCACTTTTTAACTGATTTTTCAATTTCTGACATTGACCCAACTTTACATACATGTGTGCAGGGAGTAGGGACATTAACTGATGAAGTTTCAGATTTTTAACATGCATACATTTAGAGTAATATCCACTTTTCCGCTGACACCCCCCTGAACATACCACCGGTTCTAAAAACCTCTTAAACTGTGGGCAGAAAAATCACAAGAATTATGGTATCATTTATAAAATTTTCACATGTCCGCACCATGAGTTATTAATCTTTTTCTAAACAATATTCTGGCTACAAAGGGGTGTGGTTTTCTCTCAGCACAAGGTAGAAATACTGGTTAATCCAGTTCTGCCAAGCCAGCTTGCTCTCACAGGCAGTGCCCCTCCCAGCTCCTGCCAAGAGGAAGCTACATTTTACGACTGCGGTAATAAAAACCTTTGCCTGAGTGAAGAGGGCTTTGTTCACTCTCCTGCAGAGCACAGGTAATTCAATTATCAGATAGATGGCATATCCTTAGTGTGAGCAGCAAAAGGAAGGTTGGCCTGGGAACACAGCTGTGACTCAAGTTTCACTCCTGATGGGGGTAGTTGCCAGGCAAATTGGAATCTCTTTAAGCTGTCATTTCTGTTCCCCAGTTTCTGCATTCAAATAAAACTAAACATTTTCACATATGCAGCTAGAAGGCTGATTCTAAGTTCAAAACTATGACATTTAAACAATGTCAACCTATGTGACACTCAAAAGTAGGTCACTCAGTCAATTTGAACATTTAGATTTTTTTTAGTGTCTTTCAGTCCAAATTTACTTAAACTGCTGAAATCCACAGCGCAGCCAGTCTTGTTATAAGCATTGTTCTGGGCTCTTCATTTCCCAGATTTTGTAGGCACACAAAACTCCATTCTACCAAATGTCTGCTGGTGTTCAGTGAATATTTTGCACATATTGCAATGTTTGAAATAGGCACTTTGGCTTGCCTTCATAGAAACACAGGGTGGTTTTAAACTGCCGGCTTTTGGATAGTGGTGAGTACTGGTACTGCACCCATTTTTGGGATTTAAGAAAATGAATTCCCCACAATTCTAGGTTGCATTTGGCAATCAGCATTGCCATTCCCAATGGTTTCAGACTACTGTGCGGGTAGTCCAATGGTGGTTTTAAAGCGCTTTGACGCTAACCGGCGCTACTGTTTTTCCTTTGGCAACCCATTTCCCTCATGGCAACCCAACCTTTCGTTCTCGCACTGGTGGGTGGCAAGTGAGGCAACCATTTTGGTGTGCGCACAAACTGCGCAGCTTTCCTGGATTTCGGCGCACATGTGGGTTTTCCGCCATCTTGAATTTTCTAAGCCCACAGCACCAATTGTTGTGGCATGATAGCTTAAACGTGGGTCAGGACACCCAACAGATGCACGGGAACCCAGTGCCACCATCCTTTTTTTCAAATTTCATTTTGAATAAATGTAGATAAATGGTATTTTACAGCACAAAAAAGAAATGTGAATAAAATCAGATACAATTAATAAATATGAATAAACACGGGCCGAAATGTCTCAAACATGAATACCATAGAACAGGGAGCCTTAATTAAAAACCAGTGTGGGTCTACTAGGGGTCACGTCTTTATTTATAAATATGTACTATAACTGTTTCTGGATCCTGAGGACGGTTTTGACCACATCCCATCAGTTGACCTGTAGACCTACAACACTTACTGTGACTTTCTAGTGATGATTATGGATCAGTGCTGAGATAATGCAATCAGAGTAACATGGGATCTGATTGGTGAAATATAACACACATTTCCTGTTGAGAAAGGTGTTTGCCAGGGCTATGCTTTTGCCCCCTCTCTTATTTTGTTTATTCATCAATAGTATTGCAGATATAATCCCGGTTTCAGACACAAACCCTCCAAAGCTAAATGGGCAGAAAGTGAGCATCGTGCTACATGCAGACGACACAGTTTTAATGTCCAACATCTTGAAAGGTGTGAGAAGAGAAACAGGGTTTTTCTGCAATATATGTACTGAAAAGGGACTGGGAGTTAACTGTGCAAAAAGTAAGATAATAATATGCAAAGCCAAACATGGAAAACCCAGACCATTTTTAAATCTCCATCAAATAACTCAGCCATTGAAGAGGTTGCATATTTTGACTATGTGGACTTGGATTTGCCAGTGTTGGTGGTTGGGAGAAATAGATGTGAACATGTTTTTTGACTCTTTCTAGATCAGTTGCTGGTACTCCTAAATTTGAGCATGTAATCAGAAATAGATATATTAGCTCCACACTTAGAGTATATACAAGAAAGGCCCATTTGAGAGCATTACATTGGACGGAGGTATGCGGCTGGCTAAGAGGATCTAGGTTTGCTACTGTAGAATATCTCCGTCGGAGAAATCTGTTGAGGATGCAACATAGTGCACCCAAAACACTTGTGCATTTTGAATTAATTTGCAAGAGCATTACCAATGAATTGAGCATCAGATTAGTTCTCTATTGGATTCACTTCCACATTAAACCAATTTGGAACCCCAGAAAAGAGGAGCTGCTTGATACTGTAAGATAGGGTTGACTTGACTTGGCTCATGTGAAAGAAATTGTACAGATTATGTCTATTAATGAGATTTGGTCTAACACTTCAGAAATGTGTAACGATGCTGCATAAATGGTGAAGGAGGCACATCTACAAAAGTTGTATTAACACCACGTCACAAAAGCATTGGTCAATCCTATTGTCTTCAAGGCAAAACCAGAGTATGTTTTGAGTCCCATTTAGACATATTCTCAAAACCTTTTGTGTGGAAAAAGGAGGAGATGCATTTTCATCTCCTCACTTGTGCCGCAAAAGGAGCAGCCGAATCCACAAAGGGCATCTGAATGTGTACATCTTAGATGTGCACATTCAGATCACATTTTCCCAACTTTGCGCATTTGCACAAATAAGGGGCGCTTTGGGAGCATTTTCAAATGGGGTGCACTTTTAAAAGCCCTGGAATGAGGATCAATCCCCTGTGCCTTTTGAAACTGACGAGGGGTGGGAGGGGCGCAAATCATGACAGGGTTATTTGTGACCATGTCATAATTTTGTATTTAAGTGTGAAAGCTGCGGTTTGAACTGCAGCTGCAACATTTGCATTTCCATCCCCGAAGCAGGATTGAGCTGTTTTTTTACTCAAGCATTTCACCGAGGTGGGCCCTTTAACAGCACGAGGTTGCTGGGAGCCTGTCATACACTAATGCCAGGAGTGCATGCCAAGGGGATGGCCAGTGCATCTTTGCACTATTGTTCAGTCCCTCCTGAAGTGCTCAGGTCACCTTTAAGAATAGAGCGATGTGAGCATTTCAGCAACGAGTGCACATAAAAGGAGCGCAGAGTATCCCATCCAGATGAGAAGTCTGTATGTTAGAATGTAGCAAATAGATGGAATTCTGCCGAACTTTGCATTTAGAGTTGGTAACAACGAAATATTACAACATTTCCTCTATTATCTGCCCCCAGTACAAATACATCAGACAATGGAATCTTAAGTCATGTCTTAATAATTGAGTGAGGACTTTACCAGCAGCTGAACACCTTTGTGGTTTCACTGATCAATCTGATGCAGTTTTTAGTGTGGCTAATTATATATACAAAAAGCTTTCAGAAAAAGGATGAAAGGAATAACGCTCTATATATATTATATATTTTAATATTGTGTCTTCTGTCTAGTTCATGGAACTGAAATTTATATTTTGTAATGTTTTTAATTCTGCACTAGTTTTATCACTGACTCTATTGTATACTTTAATGATTATTTGCCAAATAAAGCAAACATGAAATTGAAAGTAAATATTTACTACCATGCAAAATGTTCAATACATATCTTATACAACATATGAACCTTTATTGTTAAAAATTTGGAATAAATACAACATTTTTTAAAGAATTGCAGCTAGTGAAGGACACATTTATTCACACCCTTGGTGTCGGCAAATCTCACTTAAGAATCAAGTCATTGAATATCCGATTAAGCTACTTCCAAAGATACACTGGCAATTGTAATCGCTTAACTTTAGCAATTCTACATCACATGACCTAAGGCCATTCATGGGGAGTTGATTCAGGTATTCACTCGCAGTAACAGAACCTACGAGTTTACAACATGAAACTGATATTCTCTAGGAGTAGAACCCAAAGATGGGCTTGTTAAAAAAAGAAAGAAGCATATCGTCCCTACCAATGTGAGATCCATTAATCTATGTGCGATTGAGCGGCTGATCGTTAGTATATCAGAGCATAAAAGTAGCATAAGGTACAGCTAGGGCTGATAGCCTATTGGACGGAATGTTGAGGGCAATGACTGAAAAGCATGCTTGGGTATCATGGTGAGTCGAAGGAAGAGCTCAACTCAGACAGATCAGGTAGAGATTAGAACAAAAATCAAAGCTCAGAAGAGGATTCCATTTCAGGTGGGTGCTCGACATCCAGGGCTGTGTGAAGGGGAGACCCTGTGCCTTCTAACGGGGGATGGCCCGGGTGTCCTCTGGGCCACTCACCACTTTACTGCATTCTATGGGATTACACAGAGACTGACAAGGGAATGGCAGGTGCTAATAGGAGAAAAAACAGCTCTGGGAAATATCAGCCACTGTAAATTTACAAATGCATAACTTTGCACGTGGAACTGACTAAATATATAGGACAAGGTTCATCTTCAGAGTGACATATGCCTTGATAGAGGAATGTTCTCTGAGGGAAAGCAGTCTTCCATGGTGCATCTGGGAGGGGCATTCCCTAAATTGAATGGCCATGTTATTAGATGATCACACTGAAAGGGAACAGTCATTCAAATCAAATAATATAACCTCTGTACATGGGTGTTCATGATGCTTTCCGCTACTTCCGCAGTTGAGGAAATGATTCTGTGGAGTGTAGACACACTTGTGATATAAAAAAAATGTATAATAGAAAATTGGTTTGTTTGTTCCACCAATCTGCACCAGATGTTGCATAGGTTGTAGAAGGACCTGACAAAGCTCATTTTAAGCATCCAATCACCAGGAACTGGTGACCTCAAAAACCTCATTTCTGAGATATTTGCACCGCAACACACACACAATCAGCAAAACATCAATGTGGTTGTAGAAGGACCTCACAAAGCACATTTTAAGCGTCTTGATGTGAGAAACAAAACTCAGATGTCTTATTTGGACCTTGGAAACCATGTTTCAAGGCCACAGAACACACTGTGAACTGGATGCTCTGTCCAGCCCTTTAAGATGAGTAGTGGTACCCTGGAGATAGATGGGGATGCAGATTTTATTCATACATCAATAATCAAGATGACACAAATAGTTTGGCAAAAGTTTGTCTGTTTTAATGTCAAGTATCTAAAATAGAGAGTACAATGAACATCAGCAATCGCTCGATACTCTGACTCTAACTACTTCATAGAAAACTGGGTTCTTTTACCCATAACTGGTCATCATCGACGTTTTGACCTGCGTCATTTCCAACGTCATCCTACGTGACAAACTACAAAAACCTAACTGGAGGTGGGATTGGTTCTAAGTAAATAACTAATCATAGGTTCTATAGCTGTATGGAGTAACAGAAAAAGGTAATTGGATAGTCAACATCAGGTGGGGCAACTAAGCCCTCCCCTAAAAATTGCCACTATGAACATCACTAAATGTACAACGACCCATTGGCTACACACACTAGAGGTCCCCCAACTACGTGGTCCCTTACAATTGGTTGGCTTCTAACCCCCGTTAGTAATTTTCCACCTATGTTTAGCAACACGCAGACTGAACAACCAGGTGCAGGTGACCTCGTCTTTGCACCAGATTCCCACCAATTAAAATATCATCCATCATCACATCAATGGTCCAGTGTCAATTAGTGCTTTGAAGTTGGCCTGGAGTTTGTACTGTTCTCAGAGAGTTTTTAAGGAATATGGGTACTAGCTGGCTTCCGTGCGTATGTGTGATCATCTCGCTCGTCCAACTTCCTTCTATCAGATGACTGGACACCATGAAATTGAGCCTTTTCGTGTATTTGATTTTATTTTCAATAGTCGTCTGACGTCTTTGTTTTTGCTTGACCTCTCTGAATAGGAGCTTCTGTTCTTTCACGCTAATTGTATCCAATGTCAGCCAATTCCAGTTTGATAAGACCTGGCCTTTCTTGGCTCAGCGAACTCCTTAGCTGAACTTTTATTCAGTTTAATTCAATTGCTTTTCTCAACTGCAACACTAAAATGAGGCCTTCTTGCTTCGTTCAGTACTGCATATATATGTAGTGGAAACATTCATCCTTTACTTGTCCATATGTATCTATAGAGGTATATATGTATATGTTGGCACTTGCTGCTGTCTAATCTATTTAAAGGCATGTGGCTAGCTTCATGATTGCTTTACTGCTTGCGTTTCATTGCATCTGTACGCATTTAAACTAACTATCTTCATCAGGTCTGTGGCATAAGTCTCTTCATCTTGATCCCAAGATGTCACTTATTCGTGGCACCTTCTTGTACTTTATAAATCGTCTGCCTCTCTGGTCTGGTTATCTTTTTATATGGGTGTCATCTTTTTATATGGGTGTCGATTCAACTTTGTATGACGTCAACATTCATCTTTGCCATTTAGTTTCTCTGCTTCTTCAGGAATTTCATTCAAATGCCCATCATATTGTCTTGGATGTAGGTATGGTTTCCTCAATGGGTACTTTACCTCCCATATTCTCTTAGGTATAGGTATTCTTATGGGTACTGCACAGAAGCCATGCTCTTCTCTTTGCTGGTTTAACTATTCAGTACACGTCGCTTACTTTGGTTCATACGTTTCAGGTAATGTAGGCGGGGCAGTTGGAGTGGGGGTACTTAGCTCATTTGCTACAACCGTGTTGGAGATATTTTCCCCACAATGCACTGCAGCACATAGCACCACACCAGGATGAGGTGACAGGTGAGGAAGCATCTCGAGGCGAGAAACAAAACTCTGTGTTCATCAGCGAAGCCATCCATATGGGTTAGCAGCCATTCCATCTCAGTGGCCCTCACTGCAGATTGATCGCTGCACAACCGTTTCGCATATTTTTTGATCACGCAATGTTTATGCCATTTTGGTCCTCTGCATCACAGAAGCTCTCGATTTTCACTGGCAAGGGCTGATTCAAGGAGTCATATTTTTGGGAAGTTTCAAGGTGCGCCTTATGTAGTTCACAGTTGTCCCCACATCTTTTTAAATCTGTTATTATTGCATGCGTATGTGTTGTGCATCGCTGGAAAGACGGTTTGCATGCCTCTGGGTCAGAGTTGTGTAGGGAATGTGCATGATTGTCGGTGTTCATCTTATTTCCATTTGTCCATATTTTTGTTTTCCCAAAAAAGCAATCCATACCATGTAGTGTGGAATGACGTACATGGAACTCTGGAGATTACCCAGCAGGCCTCTGTACCATTGGCCACTTTTGTGAAGGTTAGCTGCTTTTCTCCTCCTCTTGCCCCCGCTCCCATCTACACTGCCCCCCCTTTCCCTCTCTACCCCTCCCCCACATCCATTTCAAGTAAAGAATGTTTAATAAAGCTTCCAGTATGCATTCCTCACTCCTAACACATCTTGCATGTCAGTTGTTTATTGCTAATTTTACCTAAATGTTAATCATTATAAATGTCAACATTTTCATAGCAGAGAAACCTTGAAACCCTAGTTAGGGGGGTTGGTCTTGCATGCTACATTTGCTGGCACAATATAACATGGCCATTACACAAAGGGAGGGAACCAGTTAAAATTTCCAAAATCCTGGCTCCAAGCAAATACTTAACACACAAATGGTTGAACATTTACATTGGGATAATAGTCAGCAAACCTTACATATTTAATTTGAGAGATGATTTTATTTTTCAAAAAGTGCATTGCAAAAACATTTTTTCTTAGCCATTGTCTACACAATACAATCAAAATGTTAATGTCATCTATTTTCAACATGTCTGAATACATTCATTAAAATATTTCAAAAGTAAATGAACTGCATATATTTTTGCACCAGTCATTATAAGTATGACGGAATTGCTGACATGGTACGACGTCCATTCATCGCGGTTTTTTTCCATGGCATTTTTTGCAGACGATTTTTTACTGCAAAAAAACATTGCTAAATATGGGCCGGTGGGTAGAGGGATATAAGGTGTAGGGTGGTGTGTGGACTAGATTGTAAATAGGGTTGAAAAGGGGATTGGGAGGTAAACCCCCAAAAAAAGATTCAAAGAGTTTTTGCGTCAAAAAACCGGTGGCAAAAAATGCTGCAGTATAAATACAGGCGATGTAATGACATGAAACAGCTGACATATGTTTCATGCTCCTAATTTCTTTCGATAATTTATCAGGGCAACAGCTTGTTTATGAGCAAAATAGCATTTCAGCATGACCTATGTATATTAATGCACTCTACAATCCCATATGTTGCAGGGCTAAACCTGCTGACAAACAAAGTGGCTAGGCAGTCGTATGCAAAGCTCTGCCTTGCACACCACCTTACCAAGACATCAGTTCTTGTGTTGGGAGTTTTTAACTTTTACTCTCCTGCAGTGCTCTGTCCCATTCCGTGCGGTGGAGCATAGTCCTCTCTACAGCTGAGGCTGCTGACTCTCCTTTCTCCAGCTCAGAACAGCCATGGGGCCACTTTGAAGGACATTAGCAGGGCTGCTTTCGGTTCTCAGTCCACCCCTGGCGCCATGTAAAATCAACATTGACAAAAAGTATGGAAACAGGCATTCGCGATATACGCCCTAAATCTGTGGAACCTCATACCCTCAACATTAGACTTGCACCCACCTTTATGCAATTCAGAATGGAGATCAAGACCCTCCTCTTCAAGGAGCACTGTCTTCCTGCGTGATAGACACCCTTAGCCCCCTTGCTGACTGACCCCACCTCATTCTTAATTACTGCTCCTATTGTTTAACTGTAATGTAACACAGCCATGTTGTAACCTGTGCCCCTTGCCTGCATCCCTAACAGTTTGATGTTCAGAGTCCCGCTGCTTCTCGAAGCCAGCACCAGGCTCAGCAGAGAATTGAAATAAACACAATAAATACCTGTATTGTGCAATTATCAGTAAAGGTAGACATATTTGCCATTCCTTCCACACTGACTGACCCCACCCAACCAAAGTGAGCCCAGCAACTGCTAGCAAAAACATCCAACAAGCAGCCCACCTGCTTGTCCAGCAGGCGCATACCACCCTAAATGCAACCGCCCAGTACCCTTACCCCTGTGTCTACCGACCATCTAACCAACCACCCTCTAAAATCTGACCTTTCTACCGTACATTTGAACCTCCCCTACTGACGGCAACCGAAGACCTATCCAACACCAGAGCACTACTACCAAGTTCAGACCTGCACTACTGTCTTCAGTGCAATCACACTCCCCCCACATTGAGTGTTGCAAAGCTTTACTTGCTGAAGAACCAGCAGTTATGGAGAATGTGCACTACCATGTCCTCGCTCCGCATCCTAGTTGCCACGTCTTAGCGCCACTTTACATGCTGGTGCGTACGACTGTGTTTTCTTTTGTTTAATTCTGCCCAAGGGATTAGGGGTTCTTAATATCACTTCTTAACATCAGACTAACACCAGACAACAAAATGTAGAACACCCTATACTCTACATGGAGCAATCAAGAAATATTGGCTATTCTGGTCTGCACCCCACTCCTCGCTCTCCATTCCCTGCCGCTGCCTAAATACGGACTGCAGCCTCCCGTCCCCATCCTAATTGTGGGTAGCCAGAGTATGCACTGGGAAATGTGGAATAACTACCGGCGTGCATATTATATGAAGCACAGAGGAAACCTGTGCCATTCAGGCACAGAACTCCAATGTAACATGTGCTGTACGTATGTACTTGATTGGGGTGTACATACTCTTTATAAAAAAATGGCAGCCGGGGGCTCGTTTTATCAAATGGAAGGAAGGGACCTCAACATTTGCACTTCCGTGAACTGTTGTCCCCTCTTCGCAATTGTGGCTATTTGTGGTGTGAAGGGTTTAAGCGTACAAAAAAAAGTGCAAAACATGTAAATACCTTCTGCAATGTACACTTGCGTGAAGCATTAACATGAATCCTGTTCGTTATCGCCAGCATGAAAAGGATAGGCCGGCAAAGCATACAGGGCAGGCTGAAACGGTAATTATATTCTATGCCCCTACCACACATGCCCAAATAATGAAAATGTACGTGAGTGTTAAAACAAGTGCAAAAACTTGCGTATAATGCCAGGTTTTTAGAACTGTTTTTGCACCCTCGAAACTTGCAAAATGAGCCCTATTATTGTATTCTCCTTTTTAAGTCGTCACCATTTATTTGAGATGTCTTTTGTTGTGCAAAGCGCAGCTGTCTGTGATGCAACGCACTGCCGTGCTTTTCCTCAGAGGGAGGGAACCGTCTGCCGCCATCTTCCGTGAACTTTGCTCCCTGGCAAGAAAAGCGTAGGATTATGCTACATTCTGTCAGTTGCGATGACGCCAGGGCTAGAGGATTACACAAATATTACATTCCATTAATTATATGCGCATGCATCTACACTTGGGATCACATGACCATAATTCGCAATAGCTCGGCATGCGCCTCTGTTTCTACGTTAGGGTTTCTAGTACAATACATAAAGAGGCGCTGGTTACTAATGTAAGTGGAACCTGCGTGTACGTGGCACAGAAACAATGTATATGTGTGCCCTCATCATGGGCCCGCGAGCCCCCCCAGGCCCCCTCTGCTTAGCTTCAGATGTATTCTGACTGCCATGGGGCTTGCTGCCCCTGCAGAGCATTTGCTATCAGCCATCCTCAGAGACAGGCCGAGGCTTTCACTTCAGCTCTCCAGTTCATTGTTACTCAAATAGCCTTATAAGGTAAAGTATTGTCACAAACAGCCAAAGATTCAGTAAAGTCCGCTTTCTGAAGTGGGGGGGGGGGGAGAGAGGGTAAGGGCACACATCTGGAGACGCGCTCTCTCTGTCCAATAAAAGTTGTCAAACAAAATCTCAGAGAAAGAACTAATGGCATCAGTTGATCTTGTTAAAAAGAAAGCTATTAAAGAGGAAGTAAAATGCATTTTGGCTGGATTCTGAAAACAAACTGGGAGTAGAGCCTGCTTTAGGCCAGTGTAATGATACAGATACCCTGGCTGGGAGCTCAGCTTCAGGGCAGATCGAGTAGTCCTCGATATCAAGGTTAGAAAGTATTTAGCAATGCATTGCTGTACAGTGATTCCCTTCAGAATCATCAACGTTTGAGAGACTTGTAGTATGGGGGTAAGAACCTATTGACGGATTTGCAAACATATACTTTGCCGCACCTCCAAAGATTGCTGCGGCAGCTTTCAGAATCTCAGTGAATCGGTGAAATGCACAGATGTGGTGGCATAAGGCAGCTACCATGGAACCATGGCTACCATGGTTGGAGACAGCTTGCACATATGAGTGTTTATTTCTGCTTAAGTTATATCATGCACTGGGCGCACTCTATGGCCTTTAGGCGCTTTAGTGGGCTGTTTATCTTTCAGCTGCTTCCAGGTTTCAAGGGTCGAGCTAGAATGATAGGATATGATAGGTTATTCCTAACGTGCTTAATACCCAGAGGTTTCTAAGCGCGGACCCGGGGATCGAACCTGTGTTGCTCCATCATGTCGTCTTGAACGTTGCCGTGGAGATATCCTCCCGAGACAATAAGGTTTTGAGCCTGGCCTTGAAAGTTATGATGCTGTTTCAGTGTCTTTAGTCATCTGGGAGGGTGTTCGTAGGCAGGGAGCCATGGCTGTGAAATGCCTATCCCCCCGGCTTTTGTATCTTCTTTAAGGGATGGCCAGGTCGCTGGTGGTCTCTGCCCTTGGGGCTGTTTGTGGACAGTAGGATTTGACTAGTTCTTGGTGGAATGAAGGGTCTCTTTGGTGTAGGCACTATTATTTGAGGCACAGGATTCTGAAGTGGACCCTAGCCTGCTGATCGATTCTCATTTTCCCAATCCGAAAATGGATCCGCCTGGGAAAAGTTGGGCATTTTGACATTATTGTCTTTGGAAGGCATAAAGGTACCCATAGAAAGCACTGCAGATGTTTTTCACTTCTCAACCAAAAGGATTGCATATTGCTGTGGTGTGTCAGAAACAGACTGCATTGTGATGGCAGCACTGACCTCTGATGGGACATATTAACAATGCTTCCATGTGATTTTGTCTAAAACAACTGGTCGAGAGAGATTTCGTCGAGTTTTTTATTTTTTAAATTGGTTTTATTTTGCTGCAAATATATGTGGGGGAGACCCCAGGCATCCCCTTCCCATATCCCCCCCCCACATTAATTATTAACCTAAATTCACATTTACGGCCGAAATCGTTAAAACAATTCAATGAATTCTCCCTCGACAAAATCTACTGTGGCAAAACCTCCTGTTACCATTAGCAGTGTTATCTGTTGCGGAGTGTTCAGGCGTGAATTGCAAGAGAGGGCTTTGAGGAGCAGGATTCACACCATCTGTTGCCTCTGTATGCAGTTCATCCAGGACCACATATGGGCACAGTCTTCTGAAAAAAGGGGCCACAGCTACCTTGGTAATGGGGTGCTCAAAGTTTCCTCGGTATGCACTTTGAGAATGTCATACGGGTGGAGTCATGTTTTCTATGGATAGCCGAGTAGTATAGCATACAGTAGTCTCTAGAGATAGGCTGCACAGTTAGATTCAGCATGCCAGTTTATCATAGGATGTTGCACAGTCAGCACATATTCGTATGTGGGAACATGGAAAGCGGGTAGTTATGCCAGTTGTCTGGTTGACCATGTACTGAAGAGTTTGGTGTTCCTAGTAAACATTTTGCTACTTGAACCTGTCGTCTTCCTAATTTCACAGGTGACGAAAGTTAAGGAAAGACCAGTAGTGGAGCAGGATTGTCCAAATGCCAAGCAGGGAGTTGTGGTTTGGTAGAGCAGGCAGGTCCCTGCCACTACAGTGAGAACCATGACTGATTGTGGTGCGCACATATACACAGGCAGAAGAGGTGTGGTCAAGTGGAGGTGTACCACTTGCAATATAGAGGGTGGGCATGTCGACAAAAGGATAGAAAATGTGTTAGTCTCAGCACAGGAGGTGGGCACAATGCCAACAAATAAAATATTATATAGCTTCATCACAAAGGCGAGGCTGGCGGAAGTGTTGTGAGATGCATGGAATACAAAACAGACACCTTGACTTCAAGGATTCACTGTGAAATGTAGCCCTGAAGCTCTTTGGAAGACTATTTTGGTAGATCTGATGGAAGTTTTAGTCCAAAGCACCTGTATTGCCAAAGGTGGCAGAACCCTGCCCTACACAGTAGAACAGAAGGTGAAATGCATTCCACAGTGCACAAAAGGAAAAGTTCCTGATTTTTTGATGCGCTAAAGTTCCATACAGAAAATTCTACTGCTAGAAAGAAATAGTAATTCAATCTTGAAATATGCATAATCACACTGCAATGTTGCAGTCTCACCCGCTCACAAACTATATAATATGCAAGCCAGAGCTCCAGCAATCGACAGTTCTGAGCTCTGGGGTTTACAAAGAATGCAGAAATAGAGTCACCTGAGAACAAGTTTTTAAACAAATTATTAGATTTACCTCTTAGCACACCCAATCTTACCCTACACTTCGAAACCAATCAGAAATTCATAGCTGATGTTGTTTCCTTTAACCCAGTCTTGTACTGGCTAAGGTTGTGGTCTTCCCCGGCATTGGGAAAATATGGGGATGATATGTGTGCCCTTCTGTCACAGGAGGGTAGCCATGATTTACCTTGCTGCACACGTGTTAAAACACATCTAAGCAGTAGGGCTGATACACTTATGACACAACTCCAGTACATAGTAACAAGACTAAAGTGATGTTAAAATAAGCATATAGGGGTTTGGGGGAGCGTGGCTTACCGCCGCATGAGATGCCCACTCGAATCTTGGACTAACGCTGACATTTTCGTATCCTGTTTGCACACGCCTGAGTGCGAATTTATGTCGATGTTCATATCTGCCATCCTTTTAATGTCTCTGGTGGTCAATGGCATTGTCTCTCTATGAGACCTGCTGTCTGAGGGTGCTGGGAAAGGCCTGTGGGAAAGGCCTAAAGCACAGAGGCCCCGTGACTGTTTCCAGCCGACGGCACCTGTCAGCTGAGCGGACACGGCGTATCAGAAGGTACGCTGATTGAGTAATGCTATTCCTCTACAACACGGGCCCTACACATTAATAGAGCCCAGAAACCTTTGTTTCTTTCGGAAAAATTGACCTTTAAGTGCTTTTTAAGTACTTCTTACGCTGCACGATTTTGTTTATTAAACATATGAAGGATTATTAGCTCAAAGCTAACACTTAACCATATAGAGGTTACTTTTGTGGAGGAATTAGTATGCTATTTTTTTACAAATCTATTATTTGCAACTGGGAAAGTCACTTTAAGTGCTACAACGATTTCTCATTCAATTTAACTTGACAAAGAATTTTGGATATGTGCTAACATTAATCCATATTAAAGACATTATTGTGGAAAGCTGCATAATATCTAACTGGAAAATATAATTTCTACTGGAAGTGCAGCATTCTGATGGTCATGTGTGACTTCTATACAACTGAAGAAGCATTGACTTGGATTTATGCTGCTCCCTTGTCACCCTAAGCCTCACTTCGTCACCTGTTTCTGTAACAGTTATTTACAAAACGAAGCTCTAGGGTCCTTCAGCTCACTATATCTATTCACCATCGGAATACTATGTGCACTATCATCTCATTGGTAATTGGATACATCTATCCAATGGCACATTCTAGCACATTATGGCATCTAAAAAAGGTCAAATCAAAGATGTTCATTCATCTCCCTCTGGTACCCTCAAAAGACAGAAAAGTGAATCACCTGGGCCTAAAGAAGATATCCTGGAGCCACTCATGCCAACTATGCTCACAGAAATGAGGGCTCTGAAACCTTTTATGGAAGCCACCAATGTTAAACTACAACAGCTTGACGATAGGTGGTCTGCTTTCGAGTCTAGAATTAGTGAGGTTGAGAGGCGGGGGAACAATGATGAAGATGTTACTAGTAGAGTACAAGTATTGGAAAACACGTTCAAATCTCTACAAAAACAATCTGAGAACTTAAAAAATCAAAAAAAGAAGAAACAACCTATGTATTGTGGGCCTTCCCGAAGGTATTGAGGGAGATACGCCTATACTGTTCTTAAATACTTTGCTCTCTAAACTCCTGGACCTACCAACATCTGTACAATCAAAACTCCAAAGAGCTCATTGGATAGGTTTTATTAACTCAGTGTGCTCTCCTAACAGTTTCTCCAGAACTCTGATATTTACATTGCTTGACTATACGCATGTCCTACCCATAATGGATAAAGTGAAGTTCATAAACCAGCGCTCATGGAATGGTAAGAAGATTTTTATATCCCAAGATGTATCCAATGCCACTGCTGCTAGAAGAACAAAATTAATTGCCTTCAGATCAGCCCTAAAACAACTAATTGCCAGATATGGCATTGTACATCCAGCCTTTCATAAAGTCACTCCTAATGGTCACACCTCTACTTTTCAAGTTCATACAGATTTTAGACATTTTATTCAAAATTATAAAATAGATTAATTCAACACACCAAGACCACCTACTTGATTCTGGTTGTGTTACTCAAAGGATGACCACAAGAGTCTACTCTTATAATATTTGCCACCGGAGTGGGGTGCTAGTTTGGTGGTCTCTCCAAGGCTCTCCACCCTCTCTTTATCCTATTGCTCAACATGGATGGGAGTGGCTGTATCCTATTGGTCTCTTTTCTCCCCAGACCTCTCCATCTTAGTTGGATTATACAAATATCCATGTTGATTTTGTTTGTCTTCCCCTTTCCCTTGTTTATCTCTCCTCCATTGTTTTTACCACTTATGCAGATTAATCAATGCTTGATTACTAGATGGCTACCTATTTGTCGGCCTACACTGCCATACCTATCTTTAGCACCGCAAATATATGTATAATTTTAGCTACTTAGACTAGCTTGCTACCTTACCCTAAGTCATGACTTTTAATATAACCTCATGGAATGTTAAAGGGTTGCACAATCCTGTCAAATGACAGAAAGTACTTTCTCATCTCAATAGAGCCAAACCACAAATTACCTGTATCCAAGATATTCATCTTTCACAGGCAGAAGCTGCTAAGCTCAAACACCTCTGGGTGAGTCAGGTTTATTCAAGTGATATGATAGGATATGGCATTTATAACGCAACTATACACAAATGTGTTAAGGTGCGACAAGGCAAGGGGGGGCGAACAGACGGAAGACAGAGACAATGATCTTACTAGGCCAGGTGACATTGGAATTGCGCAAGTGCAAGCGAGGGGGCAAGGAAAAAATGTAGGGGAAGGAGGAGAGGGCAGTGCAGTACATAGGATAACAGTAAGATAATTAAAGACAATAAATAAAAAGTGTGGCCAGCTGGTGGCAAGTGCAAGGGTAAGTACAGGCATCAGGTGTCAAGTGCTGGTAGGGGGCTGTAGGGATACAGAAACAGTCCCTGAGTGCAAGGGTTGCTAGGGGGGCAGTGCAGGAGTGCAACTGGAGGGGAGGGGATCTGGACACAAGATCAGAGGATAGCCAGGTAACCAGTGCAGTTTAAGCCGGGAGGTCAGTAGGGGAGAGGAGGAGAGAAGAAGGGAAAGCAGAAGCAAAGAGGAAGGTCTTGAGGTGCTTCCAGAATGGTTCTCCTCAGGTTTCAGAGAGGCAGGGAGGCTGTTCCAGAGGGAGGCCCCTGCAGAAGAAAGAGATCTACCACCAACTCGTTGCTTGGAGAAGCGACTGTCCCTGAGGGAGTTGGAGGTGGATGAGCAAAAAGCTAGAGAATGTAGATTTCTAGGAAGAGAGAGTTGAAGGTATTGAGGCCCCAGGCCCCAGAAGGCCTTGTGGACAATGCAGATGGTTTTGAACTTAATCCTCACCACCACTGTGAGCCAGTGTAGAGATTTCAGTCCTGGAGAGATACAATCCCTGGGCCTGAGGCCAAGGACAAGCCTTGCAGTCCTGTTTTGGATGAGTTGCAGAAGGTGGGGAGTAGAGGCAGGAAGATTTAGAAAGAGGTTGTTGCAGTAGTCCAGCCTAGAGAGAACCAGTGCTCTGGAGACAGTGAGCCTCTGGGGGAAGGAGAGGAAAGGAAGAATGCCTCTGAGGAGGCGCAGCTTCAAGTGTGACTTCTTAGAGACGTTAGAGATGTGAGGAGAGAAGGAAAGTGTGTCGAAGATGACCCCGAGGTTTTTAGCCTTGCAGGTGGGAGCAGGCAGAGGGCCAAGAGAGGCCGGCCAGAGAGCGACAGGAAAGGAGGGAGCAGGTGTGCCGATGAGGAGAATCTCAGTCTTACTGGGGGTAAGGTAGAGTTCATTGGTGACACACCACTCCTGGATAGTAGACGGACAGTCAGAGATGAGAGAAGGAGAAGAGCTGGTGGAAGGGAGCCTGACAATGAGTTGAGTGTCATCCGCATAGCACTGAAAGCTGGGGCAGAGAGTGGCAATGCGGTGGGCAAGAAGTGCCAGGTATTGGTTGAACAGCCACGGAGAGAGGTTAGACCCCTGGGGAACATCACAGGAAGAGAAAGAGATAGAGGAGAGGAAGAACCCAAGTTGGACCTCCGAGGGTTGATGGTAGAGGAAAGAAGTCAGCCTAGCCAGGGCCTAATGGGTGATACCCAGGTTACCATGGAGACTGTTAAGCAGGATGGCATGGTTGACCGTGTAAAAGGCAGAAGAGAGATCAAGTAATGTGAGGACACAGGGGGTGTTGGAACCAATGTTGGAGAGCAGGGCTTCACAGATGTTCAGGAGAGCAGTTTCCATGCTTCACGCAGCACTGAAGGCAGACAGAAGGTCGTGGAGACAGCCAACAGATTCAATGTGAAGGTAAACTGGGAGATGGCCAGCTTTCCAGGAGTTTGCCCAGGAAAGGAGTGATGGAGATGGGGCGATAGTTAGCTGGGCAGGAATGTTCGGCAGAGGGTTTCTTAAGAAGAGGGTGCACAAGGGAGTGCTTCAAGTGGGAAGGGAAGACTCCAGTGGCAAAGGAGTGGTTGCAGAAGTCAGCCAGAGCAGAAGCCAGGGTGTCAATGTGGTTCTTGATGATTTTAGAGGAACAGGGGTGACCAAATGCAGCAAATGGTAAGAAGAATGGTGTTATCAGTCTTATTAACAAGGCTTTCAAATGCAAAGTTATAGCTAATGAATCTGGTGATGTAGTCAGATGGGTGTTAGTTAAGCTGCTGGTAGAATCCATTGAATATACAATTTTGAATATCTACGGTCCAACATCCCAGCCCCTCCTTTTGGTTACCATTAAGAAATCATGTTTTCCAGTCCAATCCTCATGCTCTAATTGTATGTGGCGATTGCAATGAAATTATTGATCTGTTCTTGGATAGGAAATCCAGCGTATATTTTAAAAATACCGAATCTCACACACAATTCACACATTTTGTATCAGATTCAGGACTTATTTATACTTGTGGTATAACTAACCCATCCAATTTTGATTTTGCATTCTTCTCTAATTCCAACAATTCCTTCTCAAGATTGGATTATATATTAATTTCCAAATCCATGGTCAGTTCTCTTCTATATGCACAAATTGATTGTATTGCACTTTCAGAACATGTACCTGTCCATATTCAACTAACGTCTGCTCAAGATATTAGTAAATCTGTAATTTCAACAGATGGAGATTCAATTCAGCCCTCCTAAAAGATTAATCTTTTACACCCTTTATTACTCAACAGCATAATAATGTTTTCTCGGAAAACAAAGGTTTAGATACATCTGTTGACAATAACTGTGACTGCTATAAAGGCCATATTATTGTCATGGCCACAGGCCCCAGAACACAAACACCATACCATCTATTGATGGGGGCAATGGGTCACTTGACTCACTCATGTCCCTATGGGACCTGTAAACACAAGGGCCCTGGCTGGACTCAGTTTGGGCGCCTTTGGCGCCAGGCTCATATAGAGATGTGAGCAGGAACACTTTATTTCAGTGCAGGAGTGCTTTTACTTTATTTCAGTGCAGGAATGCTTTTATTTTACAAGAACTTTCCAGGAGCTGAAAGCCTTTATTCCAGAGAACATCCTCATGTGCTGACTCATCGGGTGTGGCTGCCTAGGCCTGGTCTTCATGTGCTGACTCATTGGGTGTGGCAGGGTGTTGGAGGCAGGCTGAGCCTTGTGGGCGTGTCTTCAGAAGCTCAGCTATATAAGCTGCTCCATCCTTAAGGCCTGTGCTTTGCATTACTGTGCACGCCGCTTGGACCAGTTTACTTACCTTTGAAACCAGGCGTTCTCCTGCATACTCACCTCCAGCAAACCGGTGCTTCATCGCTTCATCTGCAGACTCATCTCCTGACATCCAGTGATCTTGATCCAACGCCCACGGTCCCTGTGAAGAAGAAGAAAGACAAGGTTAAAACATCTGTCCTAGGGCCACGCCACATTTGTACCCTACAAGCCCCTAGTTAACAATTTACCAGCTACTGTACCGCGGCAGCTTCGTTCCTCATTCCGTCTGACTGTCGCCTCGAGCTCCGCATCTTCTGCCGGGCCGGCAACATCACCTGCAAGGGAAGAAAGCAAAAGAACAAACATCAAAAGAACTTTACAATACAACAAAAGATGAGGAAAGACAAAGGCAAACAGGAACACTTACCTGAAGTATAGTGGTTTAGTCGTAGCAGGACTGGACTACCACGTGCAAGGGACCAGTGAAGGAACTCAGTCCAGATCACACAAGCACCTCTACCAGAAGCAGCAGGATGGAGTGCTCGCCAAAACATATCAACAGGTGAGCTTTCCAGGGACTGCTCATGCCACGGGTACCCCGGTTTTGGAGAAGGGGTCTGGAAGGGGATCAGGCGCACAAGCTGGCATACTCACACCCCCTATTCTCCACACAGGAGCAGTCCTGAGCAGCATCCCCTATTACCACCAGTCACCACATAAGCGCAGAGCGCGAAGGCGGACCCGACTGACCTCACCCCCGGGAGGGCTGAACCGTGCCCCAACACCTCCGCAGAGACCAGGCGAGCGTAACAGAACGCGAAGCCTCTTCGAATCTCTGCCTAGGCGTTATGGAAACTTCTGAAACTGACCAGTTGGCCCGATTACTGGGAGAGTTATGGGCTGAAGTTCATACCTCAAGACAGGAAAACAATGCCCTAAGGAGGGATCTAATTGTGAACCGGGAGCGGACAGATGAACTAGCAATGCAAATGCCCCAGGCAGGCCAGGTCCCACTGCAGGGGTATGCCCCTCCTGCTGCAACTCCACATCCCACGCCTGTACAGGTGATTCTTCCAGGGGGGGTTCACCTGGCCCCACCAGAACACTTCACAGGCAATCCGAATAAGTACGCCATCTTTATGAATCAATGTCGACTACATTTCTTGTGCAGACCTGGAGCCTTCCCCAACGATCAAGCGTGAGTTGCATTTGTACTCTCATATTTGGGAGGTAGTGCAGCGGACTGGTCAATATCCTTGGTAAACCAGGATGATCCTTTGCTTCGAGACTTTGGAAGTTTCCTGCGTGAAATGGAGAAACTATTTGCACGGCATACTCAAGGGCGGGCTCTGGACAATTAACTGTTATCACTACGGCAGGTTAATCAAGACCTACTAACATATATCGCTTCCTTCAATCATCTGATATCACAAACTAACTGGCCAGAGGAGAAAAGAACTACGCCCTTTTACCGAGACTTGCAAGGGGAACTTAAGGACATATTAGCCCAAGTAGTAAATCCCCCAGAAGGATGTGCTGAATACAGTGACCTGACAGTGCAGCTCGATCACAGATTGCAGGATCGGAAGATGGATCGGGTCAAGGCCGAGGGGCAGTCAGTCTATGTGTGACCCTGTGAGAATCAAACCAAACCCCACGATCAGTCTGAGCCAATGCAAATCGGAGGCTTGCGGAGCCCACTCACCAAGGGGAGAGTGAGAAAATGAGACAGCAGCAGCTTTGTGTGTACTGTGGTAAGACTGGCCACTAGCTCCAAGAATGCCCAGTGAAACCACCCAGGAAAGCAGTTGGAGCAACTGACATGTGTGAAGAAGAAGAAGAGGACTCGGGAAACTCCAATGCCCGGCATGCGTAGGAGTCCACTTGTCGACTGGTGAAAAGGAACCTATACAGACCTCACATCTAGTCATCCCTATGCTCCTGGTAAACAACAAGCAACCGTTGAAAATACATACCTTGGAGGCATACATTGACAGTGGGGCTGTGGAAAATTACATGGACCAACATCTGGCTACCCGGATAGGCCTTCCTCTCCGACAGAATCAGGTTTCGGAAAACGTTACAGCAGTTGATGGATCTCAGCTATCATCCGGCCCAGTGACGCATTACACCGAGAAGGTCATGCTTCTGTGTCAGGGCGGTCACCAATAGGACATTACCTTCGATCTCATCGGCACTCCTCATTTCCAGATGATATTGGGAATGCCCTGGCTGGAGACCCACAATCCCAGGATTGACTGGCGTGAACGATTTCTGACCTTTCCCCATGACTGTGCCGACACCTGTTATAGTAAGGGATTCTCATTAAAAGATCTTACCATCCAAGGTTCGTTAAAGAAAGAAACCACACTGGGCATCACCAGTTCACTACCACCTGAATACCTGGATTACCAAGATGTCTTTCAAAAAGAGCAAGCGAACACCCTACCTTCGCACAGACTGTATGACTGCCAAATTGATCTGAATTCATTCGTCTGTCCAAGTCCCCTGCATCCTCGCCCCTCTTTTTTGTGCCTAAAAAGGAGGGAGACCTGAGAACTTGCATTGACTCCAGAGCACTTGAGCAGATCACAGTAAAAAAAACGTACCTGTTACCGCTTATCCCCAAGCTCTTGGATCAAGTCAAAAATGTTCCGATATATACGCGAACTGTTGGACATCTGCGCTCTTGTCTATATTGATGACATTCTTATCTTTTCGACTACCAAGGAGGGCCACGTCAACCATGTCCGGGCAGTTTTGGAGAAATTGCGGCAACACCGGCTATATGCCAAATTGGAGTAATGCTTCTTTCATGTGACAAAGGTAGAATTCCTCGGCTTTATTCTCAAACCACAGGGCGTATGCAGGGACACTTCCAATGTAGACGCTATCCTTAACTGGCCCTCACCAACATCCGTAAAGGGAGTACAGAGTGTACTCGGGTTCGCCAACTTTTATCGCCGGTTCATTCCCGGGTTCTCCAAGATCGTCCACCCAATCACCTCTTTACTACAGAAAAATAAACAATTGAATTGGTCCGCAGAGGCAGAGAAAGATATTCAGGAGCTAAAACAAGCATTTACCACAGCACCAATTCTACGGCATCCTCGACCAGAACTACCATATGTGGTTGAAACTGATGCTTCCAACATTTCAATGGGAGCAGTCCTGTCACAACGAGACCCCGAAACAGGTCAGTTGCATCCCGTGGCATTCTGGTCTCGCAAGTTTTCAGCCCCTGAATTGAATAATGCAATCAATGATAAAGAACTGCTAGCAATTAAGGCTGTGTTCAAAGCCTGGAGACATTATCTTCTTGGAGCTAGACATGCAGTCACTGTCGTCACGGATCATCACAATCTACAGCATCTGAAGACCGCTAAAGCGCAATCATCACACCAACTCCGCTGGGCTCTCTTCTTTGCAGAATACAACTTTGTCATCACCTATGGACCCAGAGAATGCAATGGAAAAGCAGACGCACTGTCTTGCATTAGTGAGGGAGAAGAGGCATTCACTTCACCAGACTCCGTGGCCATCATCCCTGAAGGACGAATCCAAGGCATGATTGCCACAACCACCACTCTAGACAACTTAAAATCTGGCCTGCAACACTTGATGAGTCCACCAGTATAACAGGGATGGCTAGGGAACGGAGACCGGTATACGGTCGTGGACAACCTACCATACTACCAAGGACGATTGTACATCCCGGATAAGAAATTACAGAATCAAATCATCGCAACTATCACGATTCATTAGTAGCAGGGCATCCAGGAATAGTCAAAACCCAAGATAAAATAAAAATAAATTACTGATGGCCAACTTGGCGAAAGGACACTGTCCAGTTAATTCCAACCTGTGACATCTGTGTACAACACAAGTCCCTAAAACAAAGTCCTGCAGGTCTGCTACATCCTTTAGAAGTACCACCAGCACCTTGGCATACGCTATCAATGGATTTTATTACAGACCTTCCCTCCTGTAACGGATACAATACCATCTTAGTCGTCGTAGATCTGTTTGACCAAAATTGCCCACTTTATTCCCCTGAAAGGTCTCCCAACTGCTTCTACTCTGGCTACTGTGTTTTTGGAACAGATTGTCCAGCTACACGGGTTCCCATCAATATTGATATCAGACCGAGGAACTCAGTTTGTCTCTGCATTCTGGAAAAGGTGTTGTAAAATTGCCAAAATCGACTTCCGGTTATCTACAAGCCATTACCCCCAAACCGACAGCCAGATCGAACAGACTAACCAGACCATCGAGCAGCAGGACTGGACTACCACGTGCAAGGGACCAGAGAAGGAACTCGGTCCAGATCATACAACCGCCCCTGCCAGAAGCAGCAAGATGGAGTGCTCGCCAAAACTAATCAACAGGTGAGCTTTCCAGGGACAGCGCATCCCATGGGTACCACGGTTTGGGAGAAGGGGTCTGGAAGGGGATCAGGCACACAAGCTGACATACTCATGCCCCCTATTCTCCACACAGGAGCAGTCCAGAGCAGCATCACCTGTTACCACCAGTCACCACATAAGCGCAGAGAGCAAAGTCAGACCTGAGCGACCTCACCCCCGGGAGGGCTGCAACCGTGCCCCAACGCCTCCGCAGAGACCAGGTGAGCGTAACAATCATATCCTTTGCTGCTAACAAAAAGAAAAAACTCAAGCATGAATCAGACAATATACTCAAACAACTCAAATCCTTCTCAGTTTATAATTGCTAATTCTGGTTTATAGTGATTGCATCGAATGCCAACGCATCGACAAACCATACCATTGACACCAAAGAATCTATAAAAAAAAACATTGAAGGCATGTTCTTTAAAAAGAAAAAAATGATTGGGGGGGTCTCCCCCCCACCCTCCGTTTTAATGGTTTAAAACACAATTTTAGTAAAGTAAAGCCTTTACCATTGAAAAAAATGCATTCAATGGTTTTTTTAATGGGTTGGTTTGTTGATGCTTTGTTTTAGATGCAATGACCGGATACCCTAATTCTGCATCTATTTTTACTGAAGTTATTAAGGTTAGATTGCAATACAATAAAATTGTTACACAATATTCATGTGCCAATCTCTTAAAATATAAATCAAAAATATATCAATTCTCTAACAAATCTAGCAAGCCACTTGCCTCATACCTCAAATTTAAAAAAGAAAAAGCCAGAATTGCGGTTATCAAGAACCAAACCGGAAAAGGACCTTTTTTTCAGATAAGAAAATTATTCAAGTTTTTTCCAAATTCTACTAGAAATTATACAAATCCGAAGTGCCCCAGAATTATAGACCTATTTCCCTTAACACAGACTGTAAAATTTGTGCAAAGGTTTTACTGAATGGACTCCTTCAATTTGTTGTTATTCTACTTAAAATGATCAGGTGGCATCCGTCAAGGGGAGATTATACTCCTCCAACATAAGGCTATTTTTAAATACTATCGAAAGCATCAATGGCTCCAGTGAACCTTGTCTAGCTGTAGCCCTTGATGCAGAGAAAGCATTCAATTGTGTTGAAGCCCTCAAATGGCATGGTATTGACACCCCTTTTCTCTCCCTGATAAAGGTACTTTATTCCAACCCTAAAACAACCATTTATATTAATGGACAATTGTCTTCATACTCCCCTTATTTAGAGGCACTCGCCAAGGCTGTCCACTTAGGCCCTTTCTTTTTATTTTAGCCTTGGAATCTTTCTTAGAAGCCATTCAACAAGATAACAATATATTAGGTATTCAGTGTGGAGAAATGCAGATTAAAACAGCGGCATATGCTGATGACGTATTACTATTTCTGAAAAACCCAGATACTACTATATCTCACCTTATGGGCATTATTTCACAGTTCTCTTTAGCTTCTGGCTATAAATTAAATGCAGACAAATCAGAAATCTTGCTCCTTAATATAAATTGTGGCAGACATCACTCCAAAATCTGGGCATGAAATGGTGTCATAATGGCATCAAATATTTAGGTATTCACATCTCGGCTTCCATCAAAGACATTATCAAATAAAATACTGCAAATGTATTATCAAAAATTAAGGACATTTTTGGTCTCCCCTTTATTTGTCATGGTGGGGTAGATTGGAATCTATTAAAATGGCGATTTCCCCAAATATTCTGTACTCTCTTTATGTGTTGCCAATTTCTTTTTCCTCTTCCTTCTTTAAATCTATTGATTCCTGTTTGCTTCAATTCCTATGGGGAAAAAAAAGCCACGAGATTTCCCTATGCAAAGTTAAAATTCTGAGTGTCTGCGGAGGAGTAGTACTTCCTGACTTTAGGAAATACCACATGGCCTTTGTTCTTAAGCAAAAACAGTTATGGTTTGCACATGAAGAATCTAATAATGTACCCCAATGGTTGCGTCTAGAGAGAGCTATGGTTTCCCCTCTAACCCTTGCTGATTGTTTCCTCCTCAAAGGGAAGAATATATTCATACACGCATTAAATTATGTGCTCACTATCTTACAACCAATATATTCAAATTTTTTTCAAAATGTTCAGTTTATTTACATCTAGTTTAATTTGCTAATTAACATAAATAACAGGTCTATTCGTGGCATGAAATCTCTTAACCAGTTATTTGTACAAGGCGCTCCAATTTGCTATTAAATTCAATTCTCCGGACATCTAGCATGCAACAATATATGACTGTTATCGATGCAATTATGGAAAACTATGATACGTTGATATGTAAATCTACTGCTTCCAAGGCTGAGAGGCTGCAACATATGAAAAATTCCAATATGTCTGCCTCATTGTTTTATAAAACCTTTCAACTTGTCTCTTCCTCGGAAGGTGTGTGGGATTGTTATCATGCATGGCAGCAAGATTGAACTCTACTGGATAGTCAACTACACTGGATTCATCTAAGAATCATACCTCCAAGGCTACCAAATCTGTCAGTCCACTTCAGACTCAATACCTTTTTCATCATAGAGTTTTCATTACTCTTCTTTAAATATGGTGCTGCACAGAGATATAGGTGTTGGAGCTGGCTTCATGCTCATGGTACAGTTAATTATATGTTTGTTTAATGTCAATTTGTTGAATCCTTTTGGTTAAGTGTATGGAATACTTTCAAGGTTATTTTTCACTTCCAACAAGATTTCTGTCCTCAGTTACTTTTCGTAGGCAGTGCAATGTTTCGAGGTGTCATAGATAAGAATGGTAGCTACCTGTTTGATCTCCTTATCTTAGTGGCCATTCAAACCATAACGTCTAATTGGAAGAATGTTGATCGATTGCATTACAAAATACAGTGGTATTCGACATGTAACATCCAGAGATTGGAAAGATGTAATGCCTCGACTCCGCACTTACTCCTAAAACACGAGTTGAAAGTGCAGTCTTTCCTAGATTTCTTAGCTAATATACCCTCCATCTAATTTAGAATCATTAAATCCAAATTCTGCATATTGCTCTCATTTAACTCTACCCACTTCCCTCCCTTTTGTACCTTTTGTACGTGTTTTGTTTAGTTTTTGTTTTCAATGTGTGTCATGATTTTTCTTTTTTTTTTCAACATTTTGAATTTTATGTATATAGGTTCCATATTTTTACATGGCCTTCGTATATTCTAATTTCGCAACTTATTAGTTGATGGATAAACTATAAATTCATTGTAAAAAGCATATGGCACTTTGACATAAATGAATGGTACAGCCCAGTGCAATAACACAGCTCTTGCTAGCTTATATTGGTCTCTTAAAAGGAACACTGGTTTTAAGTGTTACTTGAATGAGATAGGGCCCACTTATATCCGTGCATTCATTATAAAGTTACACCTAGGTGCTCTCACATTAGCATGTACTCTTTTGTATCCTGGCATTGTTGGGACTCAGTTATCTGCCTGGTTTGTACCCTGGACAGAGAATCTATTGTACACCTTTTTTTCTCCTGTCCCGGATATCATACAATCCATCGACCTCAAACCAGTGTTAAGAAAACATTATATAAGACATGTTAATGATGTGTTTCTTTTATTTAAGTCAACTGACAATATTAACATAATCGTTGCAGTTTTCAAGTTACTTCACAGGGCTTGGCTAGTAAGGGGTAAATTTGTTACAACTTCAAATAAGGATGACTGATCAAATAGGCACTATATATCCTAAATTCTCACAGATTTAGCCAATTGGCTGGTCTTGTGAATCTTACGGTTGTAACTATATGCAGATGTACACATTGCTTGAATGCTCTAGTCCTTGATGGAGGTCAATGATGAGCCAAATGAATTTGATCAACTTTGTGTTTTTCTTTTTTATTATGATCTTTTTGTATTGTAATTTGTTTATGACTGATGCTTAATGATAATCCTAAACTAGAACAAGTGATGTATTTGTCAAAAAGGGGGACACACTAATCTATGTGCAAAGGCAGCAAAGAAAATCATAGAACAGAAGGTAAAAAGAACAGTAAATAGCATAGACTTGAAAATGATGATATATTCTGTGTAACAGTCATTCAAGAGAATAGATGGCAAGAACTGTTTAATAATAGGTTTGAGGAACTGTGGCGTTCGGAGCGTGAGACAAAGGGCAGGGCAGTCCATTCTGTCAAGTACACTCTGGATCGCATCGAAGGATAACAACTTCAGATCTTGCATGACATTGAATAAAAGGCTATGGTGATGACAGCATATGGCTTGGCGGCTATCACTAAACCTTGGGAAGTCCAGAGTAAGATGGTGCACATGACCGGACCTGTCGCACACGCTGCAGACCCCCGGACCCTGAGAGTCTTCATCCGGCACACATACAATTACTCAAAACTATAAGGTTGCTCTTTTAGTGGCAGCTGAATGTTTGGAGCAAGGTGACTAAGAAAGAACTGCTCTTCAGCAGCAACAATTCCTATGATGGATAGAAATAAGTCTGCTGAGATTTCAAAACTTCAATGTGGTTTCATTGATTTTGAGTGCGTGTTTGTTTATAAGGAATTTTCACGGTTTCACGGTTTCATGAGGACATTACACATATTAAATGGCCTGCTGAAAAATAGAAAAGAGTGGAACGCTTTTGCTGATGAATGAATATGAAGCAAAAATGAAAGCCATATAAGAAGAAAGACAGAAAGATTGACTGCAAAAAAAGCTGTAGCAGCTGGGGTTGTGAATGGTGGTAGTACTGCAAAGTCCTCAACCTGTTCCATAAATTAAACAAACTTTCATCTCATTATAATGACACTTTCGCAAAAGATGGCCATTTTGACAGTTAAAAGGATATCAATTAAAGTGGATTGTCAAATGAACTCTAACAAACAACTAAACAGATACCAGAATAAATGAGAGCAGATGTGTTTACTGTTTGTATTCTATAATAAAATAATTATACTTCATAAATTGATATAACAAAATTTGTTACATTTTATTGTCAACTGAGATTGTATTTTAGCAGTTCTGTATTCATAGTAAATTATATTATAACTTACCACCATTGCTGGCACCCACAATATGCTAGTAACACCGGGTAACAGTAAGGCGAATTAGCCGGTTACCCGCCTGTAGCACCATCGGGTTAACAGTAGACTTGCAATGAGGCCCATTGCACTGGATATCAAACCTAGAGTCTACCAGGAAACACTGATCAAGATATAGGAGCATATAGAAGTGGCAATTTGAATTCAAAGAATGATGGCAAGTGGAAACATGTTTTTTAAAACAAAAAAATGGCTAGTCAAAGTGACATACCTCTCAGAAGAGGTTGGAAATAGTATGAAATAAATGAACAGTTTTATCCACAAACTAATGTTGCAGAGTGGTACTACATCAACAGTGCACAAGTAATGTAATATGTCCATAGATGTAATGGATAGTATTGATCCAGTAGATAACATTTTGTGGGTTACACCCTTGGCAACAGCATGAAAAGATGAACAACTACATTTGGGTTTATGGTCTTTCCAACGATTAAAATGCATCGAAAGACAAATGCATCGATGCAAATCCACTGAATGGAAATCCATCGAAATGCTATCTTTTTCATGTAAAAGTACATTTCCATCGAAACTTGTCCATCGAATTTAGGGATGGACAAGTTACGATGGATATTTGCATTTCAATGTAAAAAATAGCATTTCAATGCTTGTATTTCTTACGTTAAAATGTTACATGGAGCTGTCCAGTGCTGACATATCGGCACTGGCCGGCTCCTTGTAACGTTTTAATGTTCATTGTATATTGGGGTGGTTCCCCCTGAGCCCCCCAACCCCCACACCCACCCCCTTAACCCTAACCCAACCCTAACCCTAACCGTAACCCTAATGCTAACCCTAGCCCTAACCCTAACCCAACCCTAACCCAACCTTAACCTTAACCCTAACCCTGATTCTAACCCTTGCCCTAACCCCAACCCTAATTCTAACCCTTGCCCTAACCCTAACCCTAATGCTAACTCTTGCCCTAGCCCTAACCCTAATTCTAACCCTTGCCCTAACCCCAACCCTAATTCTAACCTGTGCCCTAACACTAAAATCCGTCGAAATCCATCGAATTTTATTCAAAGAAAATGCATTTACTAGGAAAGTTTTTTCGATGTTTAAAATTCAATGGAAAGGACGTAGATGAATTGATCTAGATGTAAAGTCTAGATACCCTACATTTGGGAATGTGTGGATTTAAGGGACATGAATAAAAACATATAGGTGCTGATAATCCTTGTTTGGCATACTCTAGTAACTTTGAATATGATGAAGGGAAAAGAGTGTTTACCTGCTTGGACCTTTCATGAATGTATCACAACGTGCCATTGCAACTATATCCTAAAGAACCTCTTTCATTACACACTTCGGACTATTGAGATATAAGAGTATACTCCTTGACTTCACTTTGGTGGCTGCTATTCTTTAGAAAAATAAGGAAAGAATCTGTAGAGGAATTCAAGTTATTCTAATATTGCAAGATGATGCACTAATATAGGAAAAGGATATAGGGCAACCTGATGGGAGGTTGGAACGAGTTTCAGAGAGGTTCAGAGATAGAGCTTGAATACCAACACATCAAAATGTAAGTTCTGTATGCAACCCATTAATTATCTTGGTAACACAATTTCTGGAGGTGAGGTAGGATCTATGAAGATTAAGTTGAAGCCCATTATGGAAGCACATGAACTAGAAAACAAAGTTATGTACGGTGTATTTGCGGATGGCAACATATGTATGCTATTTATTTGAATACATTGCAGAAGTAACACATGCTCTGCAGACATGTTTGACATGTACATTATATTAGCTCTGAATGTTGTTGATCTGTTCATTTGGATACTCCTCCCAGTAAAATTAAAACAAGCATTGAGAGTAAATACAAAATAAAAAGGATTGAAGAAGATGGGTCATTATGAGTAAGCCGGTCTGGGAAAAATGCAGGTTAAACAGACATTACTACCAACTCTGGCATTTTGCCCAACCTGGCTTACTCCGAGTCTGCCAGTAGGGGCAGTGAATTACGGCAGGCCCGACCTGCTGCGAGTTCAGGCCTCTACCAGCAGAGAAAGCTCTGAAGCACCGGCACTGTCAGTGTTTCCCATCCAATGGAGTCCTATCGGACTCCATGCAATGGGAACTTACCACCGTTTCTGGCACCCACAATATCCTAGTAACACCGGGATATTGGGTGCCGGTAACAGTAGGTCAAATTAGCCGGTTACCCGCCTGTAGCACCGTCGGGTTAATGGTAGACTTGCAATGAGGCCCATTGCACAGGATATCAAACCAAGAATCTACCAGTAAACACTGATCAAGATATAGGAGCATATAGAAGTGGCAACTTGAATTCAAAGAATGATGGCAAGTGGAAACATGTTTTTTAAAACAATAAAATGGCTAGTCAAAGTGAAATACCTCTCAGAAGAGGTTGGAAATAGTATGACATAAATGAACAGTTTTATCCACAAACTAATGTTGCAGAGTGGTATTACATCAACAGTGCACAAGTAATGTAATATGTCCATAGAAATAATGGATAGTATTGATCCAGTAGGTAACATTTTGGGGGTTACACCGTTGGCAACAGCACGAAAAGTTGAACAACTACATTTGAGTTTATGGTCTTTCCAACGATGGAAATGCAAAATGCATCGATGCAAATCCATCGAATGGAAATCCATCGAAATGCGATCTTTTACATGTAAAAGTACATTTCCATCGAAGCTTGTCCATCGAATATAGGGATGGACAAGTTACGATGGATATGTGCTTTTAAATGTAAAAAATAGCATTTCGATGCTTGTATTTCTTACGTTAAAATATTACATGGAGCTGTCCAGTGCTGACATATCGGCACTGGCCGGCTCCTTGTAAAGTTTTAATGTTCATTGTATATTGGGGGGTTCCCCCTCAGCCCCTCTAAGCCACCACACCCACCCCCCCTAACCCTAACCCAACCCTAACCCTAACCCTAACCATAAACCTGATGCTAACCCTAGCCCTAACCCTAACCCAACCCTAACCCAACCTTAACCCTAAGCCTAACCCTAGCCCTTGCCCTAACCCTAACCCTAATTCAAAACCTTGCCCTAACCCTAACCCTAACCCTAATTCTAACCCTTGCCCTAACCCTAACCATGATTCGCACCCTTGCCCTAACCCCAACCCTAATTCTAACCCTTGCCCTAACCCTAGCCCTAATGCTTACCCTTGCCCTAACCCTAATTCTAACCCTTGCCCTAACCCCAACCCTAATTCTGACCCTTGCCCTAACCCTAATTCTAACCTTTGCCCTAACCCTAAATCCATCGAAATACATCGAATTTTATTCAAAGAAAATGCATTTACTTGGAAAGTTTTTTCGATGTTTAAAATTCAATGGAAAGGATGTAGATTAATTGATTTAGATGTAAAGTCTAGATACCCTACATTTGGGAATGTGTGGATTCAAGGGACATGAATAAAAACATATAGGTGCTGATAATCCTTGTGTGGCATACTCTAGTAACTTTGAATATGATGAAGGGAAAAGAGTGTTTACCTGCTTGGACCTTTCATGAATGTATCACAACGTGCCATTGCAACTATATCCTAAAGAACCTCTTTCATTACACACTTCGGACTATTGAGATATAAGAGTATACTCCTTGACTTCACTTTGGTGGCTGCTATTCTTTAGAAAAATAAGCAAAGAATCTGGAGAGGAATTCAAGTTATTCTAGTATTCCAAGATGATGCACTAATATTGGAAAAAGCTATAGGGCAACATGATGGGAGGTTGGAACGAGTTTCAGAGAGGTTCAGAGATAGAGCTTGACTACCAACACATCAAAATGTAAGTTCTGTATGCAACCCATTGATTATCTTGGTAACACAATTTTTGGAGGTGAGGTAGGATCTATGAAGATTAAGTTGAAGCCCATTATGGAAGCACATGAACCAGAAAACAAAGTTCTGTACGGTGTATTTGCGGATGGCAACATATGCCCGACCTGCTGCGAGTTCAGGCCTCTACCATAAGAGAAAGCTCTGAAGCACCGGCACTGTCAGTGTTTCCCATCCAATGGAGTACTATCGGACTCCATGCAATGGGAACTTGCCACCGTTTCTGGCACCCACAATATCCTAGTAACACCGGGATATTGGGTGCCGGTAACAGTAAATCAAATTAGCCGGTTACCCGCCTGTAGCACCGTCGGGTTAACGGTAGACTTGCAATGAGGCCCATTGCAAGGATATCAAACCAAGAGTCTACCAGTAAACACTGATCAAGATATAGGAGCATATAGAAGTGGCAACTTGAATTCAAAGAATGATGGCAATTGGAAACATGTTTTTTAAAACAAAAAAATGGCTAGTCAAAGTGACATACCTCTCAGAAGAGGTTGGAAATAGTATGACATAAATGAACAGTTTTATCCACAAACTAATGTTGGAGAGTGGTATTACATCAACAGTGCACAAGTAATGTAATATGTCCATAGAAATAATGGATAGTATTGATCCAGTAGATAACATTTGGGGGTTACACCGTTGGTAACAGCACGAAAAGTTGAACAACTACATTTGAGTTTATGGTCTTTCCAATGATGGAAATGCAAAATGCATCGATGCAAATCCATCGAATGGAAATCCATCGAAATGCGATCTTTTACATGTAAAAGTACATTTCCATTGAAACTTGTCCATCGAATATAGGGATGGACAAGTTACGATGGATATGTGCTTTTAAATGTAAATAATAGCATTTCGATGCTTGTATTTCTTATGTTAAAATGTTACATGGAGCTGTCGAGTGCTGACATATCGGCACTGGCAGGCTCCTTGTAAGGTTTTAATGTTCATTGTATATTGGGGGGGTTCCCCCTCAGCCCCCCTAAACCCCTATACCCACCCCCCTGAACCCTAACCCAACCCTAACCCTAACCCTAACCGTAACCCTAATGCTAACCCTAGCCCTAACCCTCACCCAACCCTAACCCAACCTTAACCCTAAGCTTAACCCTAGCCCTTGCCCTAACCCTAACCCTAATTCAAAACCTTGCCCTAACCCTAACCCTAATTCTAACCCTTGCCCTAACCCTAGCCCTAATTCTAACCCTTGCCCTAAACCTAGCCCTAATGCTAACCTTTGCCCTAACCCTAATTCTAACCCTTGCCCTAACCCCAACCCTAATTCTGACCCTTGCCCTAACCCTAATTCTAACCTTTGCCCTAACCCTAAAATCCATCGAAATCCATCGAATTTTATTCAAAGAAAATGCATTTACTTGGAAAGTTTTTTCGATGTTTAAAATTCAATGGAAAGGACGTAGATTAATTGATTTAGATGTAAAGTCTAGATACCCTACATTTGGGAATGTTTGGATTTAAGGGACATGAATAAAAACATATAGGTGCTGATAATCCTTGTGTGGCATACTCTAGTAACTTTGAATATGATGAAGGGAAAAGAGTGTTTACCTGCTTGGACCTTTCATGAATGTATCACAACGTGCCATTGCAACTATATCCTAAAGAACCTCTTTCATTACACACTTCGGACTATTGAGATATAAGAGTATACTCCTTGACTTCACTTTGGTGGCTGCTATTCTTTAGAAAAATAAGCAAAGAATCTGTAGAGGAATTCAAGTTATTCTAGTATTCCAAGATGATGCACTAATATTGGAAAAAGATATAGGGCAACATGATGGGAGGTTGGAACGAGTTTCAGAGAGGTTCAGAGATAGAGCTTGACTACCAACACATCAAAATGTAAGTTCTGTATGCAACCCATTGATTATCATGGTAACACAATTTTTGGAGGTGAGGTAGGATCTATGAAGATTAAGTTGAAGCCCATTATGAAAGCACATGAACCAGAAAACAAAGTTATGTACAGTGTATTTGCGGATGGCAACATATGTATGCTATTTATTTGAATACATTCCAGAAGTAACAAATGCTCTGCAGACATGTTTGACATGTATATTATATTAGCTCTGAATGTTGTTGATCTGTTCAGTTGGATACTCCTCCCAGTAAAATTAAATCAAGCATTGAGAGTAAATACAAAATAAAAAGGATTGAAGAAGATGGGTCATTATGGGTAAGCCGGTCTGGGAAAAATGCAGGTGAAACAGACATTACAACCAGCTCTGGCATTTTGCCCAACCTGGCTTACTCCGAGCCTGCCAGTAGGGGCAGTGAACTACCGCAGGCCCGACCTGCTGCGAGTTCAGGCCTCTACCAGCAGAGAAAGCTCTGAAGCACCGGCACTGTCAGTGTTTCCCATCCAATGGAGTCCTATCGGACTCCATGCAATGGGAACTTACCACCGTTGCTGGCACCTACAATATCCTAGTAACACCGGGATATTGGGTGCCGGTAACAGTAAGTCAAATTAGCCGGTTACCCGCCTGTAGCACCGTCGGGTTAACGGTAGACTTTCAATGAGGCCCATTGCACAGGATATCAAACCAAGAGTCTACCAGTAAACACTGATCAAGATATAGGAGCATATAGAAGTGACAACTTGAAATCAAAGAATGATGGCAAGTGGAAACATTTTTTTTTTTTTAAATGGCTAGTCAAAGTGACATACCTCTCAGAAGAGGGTGGAAATAGTATGACATACATGAACAGTTTTATCCACAAACTGATGCTGCAGAGTGGTACTACATCAACAGTGCACAAGTAATGTAATATGTCCATAGAAATAATGGATAGTATTGATCCAGTAGATAATATTTTGGGGGTTACACCCTTGGCAACAGCGCGAAAAGTTGAACAACTACATTTGAGTTTTATGGACTTTCCAACGTTGGAAATGCATCGAAAGACAAATGCAGTGATGCAAATCCATTGAATTGAAATCCATCGAAATGCTATCTTTTACATGTAAAAGTACATTTCCATCGAAACTTGTCCATCGAATATAGCGATGGACAAGTTACAATGGATATGTGCTTTTAAATGTAAAAAATAGCATTTCGATGCTTGTATTTCTTACGTTAAAATGTTACATGGAGCTGTCCAGTGCTGACATATCGGCACTGGCCGGCTCCTTGTAACGTTTTAATGTTCATTGTATATTGGGGGGGTTCCCCTTCAGCCCCCCCCAACCCGCACACTCACCCTCCTTAACCCTAACCCAACTCTAACCCTAAACGTAACCCTAATGCTAACTCTAGCACTAACCCTAACCCAACCCTAACCCAACCTTAACCCTAACCCTAGCCCTTGCCCTAACCCTAATTCAAAACTTTGCCCTAACCCTAATTCTAACCCTTGCCCTAACCCTAACCCTGATTCTAACCCTTGCCCTAACCCCAAACCTAATTCTAACCCTTGCCCTAACCCTAACCCTAACCCTAATGCTAACCCTTGCCCTAACCCTAACCCTAATTCTAACCCTTGCCCTAACCCCACCCTAATTCTAACCTTTGCCCTAACCCTAAAATCCATCGAAATCCATCGAATTTTATTCAAAGAAAATGCATTTAGTTGGAAAGTATTTTCGATGAATAAAATTCAATGGAAAGGACTTAGATGAATTGGATTTAGATGTAAAGTCTAGATACCCCACATTTGGGAATGTGTGGATTTAAGGGACCTGAATAAAAACACATAGGTGCTCATAATCCTTGTGTGGCATACTCTAGTAACTTTAAATATGATGAAGGGAAAAGAGTGTTTACCTGCTTGGACCTTTCATGAATGTATCACAACGTGCCATTGCAACTATATCCTAAAGAACATCTTTCATTACACACTTCGGACTATTGAGATATGAGAGAATACTCCTTGACTTCACTTTGGTGGCTGCTATTCTTCAGAAAAACATGCAAAGAATCTGGAGAGGAATTCAAGTTATTCTAGTATTCCAAGATGATGCACTAATATAGGAAAAAGCTATAGGGCAACATGATGGGAGGTTGGAACGAGTTTCAGAGATAGAGCTTGACTACCAACACATCAAAATGTAAGTTCTGTATGCAACCCATTGATTACCTTGGTAACACAATTTTTGGAGGTGAGGTAGGATCTATGAAGATTAAGTTGAAGCCCATTATGGAAGCACATGAACCAGAAAACAAAGTTATGTACGGTTTATTTGCGGATGGCAACATATGTATGCTATTTATTTGAATACATTCCAGAAGTAACACATGCTCTGCAGACATGTTTGACATGTATATTATATTAGAACTGAATGTTGTTGATCTGTTCAGTTGGATACTCCTCCCAGTAAAATGAAAACAAGCATTGAGAGTAAATACAAAATAAAAAGGATTGAAGAAGATGGGTCATTATGAGTAAGCCGGTCTGGGTAAAATGCAGGTGAAACAGACATTACTACCAGCTCTGGCATTTTGCCCAACCTGGTTTACTCCGAGCCTGCCAGTAGGGGCAGTGAACTACCGCAGGCCCGACCTGCTGCGAGTTCAGGCCTCTACCAGCAGAGAAAGCTCTGAAGCACCGGCACTGTCAGTGTTTCCCATCCAATGGAGTCCTATCGGACTCCATGCAATGGGAACTTACCACCATTGCTGGCACCCACAATATCCTAGTAACACCGGGATATTGGGTGCCGGTAACAGTAAGTCAAATTAGCCGGTTACCCGCCTGTAGCACCGTCGGGTTAACGGTAGACTTTCAATGAGGCCCATTGCACAGGATATCAAACCAAGAGTCTACCAGTAAACACTGATCCAGATATAGGAGCATATAGAAGTGACAACTTGAATTCAAAGAATGATGGCAAGTGGAAACATTTTTTTTTTTTAAATGGCTAGTCAAAGTGACTTACCTCTCAGAAGAGGGTGGAAATAGTATGACATACATGAACAGTTTTATCCACAAACTAATGCTGCAGAGTGGTACTACATCAACAGTGCACAAGTAATGTAATATGTCCATAGAAATAATGGATAGTATTGATCCAGTAGATAATATTTTGGGGGTTACACCCTTGGCAACAGCGCGAAAAGTTGAACAACTACATTTGAGTTTTATGGACTTTCCAACGTTGGAAATGCATCGAAAGACAAATGCAGTGATGCAAATCCATTGAATTGAAATCCATCGAAATGCTATCTTTTACATGTAAAAGTACATTTCCATCGAAACTTGTCCATCGAATATAGCGATGGACAAGTTACAATGGATAGGTGCTTTTAAATGTAAAAAATAGCATTTCGATGCTTGTATTTCTTACGTTAAAATGTTACATGGAGCTGTCCAGTGCTGACATATCGGCACTGGCCGGCTCCTTGTAACGTTTTAATGTTCATTGTATATTGGGGGGGTTCCCCTTCAGCCCCCCCCCAACCCGCACACTCACCCTCCTTAACCCTAACCCAACTCTAACCCTAAACGTAACCCTAATGCTAACTCTAGCACTAACCCTAACCCAACCCTAACCCAACCTTAACCCTAACCCTAGCCCTTGCCCTAACCCTAATTCAAAACTTTGCCCTAACCCTAACCCTAATTCTAACCCTTGCCCTAACCCTAACCCTGATTCTAACCCTTGCCCTAACCCCAACCCTAATTCTAACCCTTGCCCTAACCCTAACCCTAACCCTAATGCTAACCCTTGCCCTAACCCTAACCCTAATTCTAACCCTTGCCCTAACCCCAAACCTAATTCTAACCCTTGCCCTAACCCTAATTCTAACCTTTGCCCTAACCCTAAAATCCATCGAAATCCATCGAATTTTATTCAAAGAAAATGCATTTAGTTGGAAAGTATTTTCGATGAATAAAATTCAATGGAAAGGACTTAGATGAATTGGATTTAGATGTAAAGTCTAGATACCCCACATTTGGGAATGTGTGGATTTAAGGGACCTGAATAAAAACATATAGGTGCTCATAATCCTTGTGTGGCATACTCTAGTAACTTTAAATATGATGAAGGGAAAAGAGTGTTTACCTGCTTGGACCTTTCATGAATGTATCACAACGTGCCATTGCAACTATATCCTAAAGAACATCTTTCATTACACACTTCGGACTATTGAGATATGAGAGAATACTCCTTGACTTCACTTTGGTGGCTGCTATTCTTCAGAAAAACATGCAAAGAATCTGGAGAGGAATTCAAGTTATTCTAGTATTCCAAGATGATGCACTAATATAGGAAAAAGCTATAGGGCAACATGATGGGAGGTTGGAACGAGTTTCAGAGATAGAGCTTGACTACCAACACATCAAAATGTAAGTTCTGTATGCAACCCATTGATTACCTTGGTAACACAATTTTTGGAGGTGAGGTAGGATCTATGAAGATTAAGTTGAAGCCCATTATGGAAGCACATGAACCAGAAAACAAAGTTATGTACGGTTTATTTGCGGATGGCAACATATGTATGCTATTTATTTGAATACATTCCAGAAGTAACACATGCTCTGCAGACATGTTTGACATGTATATTATATTAGAACTGAATGTTGTTGATCTGTTCAGTTGGATACTCCTCCCAGTAAAATGAAAACAAGCATTGAGAGTAAATACAAAATAAAAAGGATTGAAGAAGATGGGTCATTATGAGTAAGCCGGTCTGGGTAAAATGCAGGTGAAACAGACATTACTACCAGCTCTGGCATTTTGCCCAACCTGGTTTACTCCGAGCCTGCCAGTAGGGGCAGTGAACTACCGCAGGCCCGACCTGCTGCGAGTTCAGGCCTCTACCAGCAGAGAAAGCTCTGAAGCACCGGCACTGTCAGTGTTTCCCATCCAATGGAGTCCTATCGGACTCCATGCAATGGGAACTTACCACCATTGCTGGCACCCACAATATCCTAGTAACACCGGGATATTGGGTGCCGGTAACAGTAAGTCAAATTAGCCGGTTACCCGCCTGTAGCACCGTCGGGTTAACGGTAGACTTTCAATGAGGCCCATTGCACAGGATATCAAACCAAGAGTCTACCAGTAAACACTGATCAAGATATAGGAGCATATAGAAGTGACAACTTGAATTCAAAGAATGATGGCAAGTGGAAACATTTTTTTTTTTAAATGGCTAGTCAAAGTGACTTACCTCTCAGAAGAGGGTGGAAATAGTATGACATACATGAACAGTTTTATCCACAAACTAATGCTGCAGAGTGGTACTACATCAACAGTGCACAAGTAATGTAATATGTCCATAGAAATAATGGATAGTATTGATCCAGTAGATAATATTTTGGGGGTTACACCCTTGGCAACAGCGCGAAAAGTTGAACAACTACATTTGAGTTTTATGGACTTTCCAACGTTGGAAATGCATCGAAAGACAAATGCAGTGATGCAAATCCATTGAATTGAAATCCATCGAAATGCTATCTTTTACATGTAAAAGTACATTTCCATCGAAACTTGTCCATCGAATATAGCGATGGACAAGTTACAATGGATATGTGCTTTTAAATGTAAAAAATAGCATTTCGATGCTTGTATTTCTTACGTTAAAATGTTACATGGAGCTGTCCAGTGCTGACATATCGGCACTGGCCGGCTCCTTGTAACGTTTTAATGTTCATTGTATATTGGGGGGGTTCCCCTTCAGCCCCCCCAACCCGCACACTCACCCTCCTTAACCCTAACCCAACTCTAACCCTAAACGTAACCCTAATGCTAACTCTAGCACTAACCCTAACCCAACCCTAACCCAACCTTAACCCTAACCCTAGCCCTTGCCCTAACCCTAATTCAAAACTTTGCCCTAACCCTAACCCTAATTCTAACCCTTGCCCTAACCCTAACCCTGATTCTAACCCTTGCCCTAACCCCAACCCTAATTCTAACCCTTGCCCTAACCCTAACCCTAACCCTAACCCTAACCCTAATGCTAACCCTTGCCCTAACCCTAACCCTAACCCTAATTCTAACCCTTGCCCTAACCCCAAACCTAATTCTAACCCTTGCCCTAACCCTAATTCTAACCTTTGCCCTAACCCTAAAATCCATCGAAATCCATCGAATTTTATTCAAAGAAAATGCATTTAGTTGGAAAGTATTTTCGATGAATAAAATTCAATGGAAAGGACTTAGATGAATTGGATTTAGATGTAAAGTCTAGATACCCCACATTTGGGAATGTGTGGATTTAAGGGAACTGAATAAAAACATATAGGTGCTCATAATCCTTGTGTGGCATACTCTAGTAACTTTAAATATGATGAAGGGAAAAGAGTGTTTACCTGCTTGGACCTTTCATGAATGTATCACAACGTGCCATTGCAACTATATCCTAAAGAACATCTTTCATTACACACTTCGGACTATTGAGATATGAGAGAATACTCCTTGACTTCACTTTGGTGGCTGCTATTCTTCAGAAAAACATGCAAAGAATCTGGAGAGGAATTCAAGTTATTCTAGTATTCCAAGATGATGCACTAATATAGGAAAAAGCTATAGGGCAACATGATGGGAGGTTGGAACGAGTTTCAGAGATAGAGCTTGACTACCAACACATCAAAATGTAAGTTCTGTATGCAACCCATTGATTACCTTGGTAACACAATTTTTGGAGGTGAGGTAGGATCTATGAAGATTAAGTTGAAGCCCATTATGGAAGCACATGAACCAGAAAACAAAGTTATGTACGGTTTATTTGCGGATGGCAACATATGTATGCTATTTATTTGAATACATTCCAGAAGTAACACATGCTCTGCAGACATGTTTGACATGTATATTATATTAGAACTGAATGTTGTTGATCTGTTCAGTTGGATACTCCTCCCAGTAAAATGAAAACAAGCATTGAGAGTAAATACAAAATAAAAAGGATTGAAGAAGATGGGTCATTATGAGTAAGCCGGTCTGGGTAAAATGCAGGTGAAACAGACATTACTACCAGCTCTGGCATTTTGCCCAACCTGGTTTACTCCGAGCCTGCCAGTAGGGGCAGTGAACTACCGCAGGCCCGACCTGCTGCGAGTTCAGGCCTCTACCAGCAGAGAAAGCTCTGAAGCACCGGCACTGTCAGTGTTTCCCATCCAATGGAGTCCTATCGGACTCCATGCAATGGGAACTTACCACCATTGCTGGCACCCACAATATCCTAGTAACACCGGGATATTGGGTGCCGGTAACAGTAAGTCAAATTAGCCGGTTACCCGCCTGTAGCACCGTCGGGTTAACGGTAGACTTTCAATGAGGCCCATTGCACAGGATATCAAACCAAGAGTCTACCAGTAAACACTGATCAAGATATAGGAGCATATAGAAGTGACAACTTGAATTCAAAGAATGATGGCAAGTGGAAACATTTTTTTTTTTTAAATGGCTAGTCAAAGTGACTTACCTCTCAGAAGAGGGTGGAAATAGTATGACATACATGAACAGTTTTATCCACAAACTAATGCTGCAGAGTGGTACTACATCAACAGTGCACAAGTAATGTAATATGTCCATAGAAATAATGGATAGTATTGATCCAGTAGATAATATTTTGGGGGTTACACCCTTGGCAACAGCGCGAAAAGTTGAACAACTACATTTGAGTTTTATGGACTTTCCAACGTTGGAAATGCATCGAAAGACAAATGCAGTGATGCAAATCCATTGAATTGAAATCCATCGAAATGCTATCTTTTACATGTAAAAGTACATTTCCATCGAAACTTGTCCATCGAATATAGCGATGGACAAGTTACAATGGATATGTGCTTTTAAATGTAAAAAATAGCATTTCGATGCTTGTATTTCTTACGTTAAAATGTTACATGGAGCTGTCCAGTGCTGACATATCGGCACTGGCCGGCTCCTTGTAACGTTTTAATGTTCATTGTATATTGGGGGGGTTCCCCTTCAGCCCCCCCCAACCCGCACACTCACCCTCCTTAACCCTAACCCAACTCTAACCCTAAACGTAACCCTAATGCTAACTCTAGCACTAACCCTAACCCAACCCTAACCCAACCTTAACCCTAACCCTAGCCCTTGCCCTAACCCTAATTCAAAACTTTGCCCTAACCCTAACCCTAATTCTAACCCTTGCCCTAACCCTAACCCTGATTCTAACCCTTGCCCTAACCCCAACCCTAATTCTAACCCTTGCCCTAACCCTAACCCTAACCCTAACCCTAATGCTAACCCTTGCCCTAACCCTAACCCTAACCCTAACCCTAATTCTAACCCTTGCCCTAACCCCAAACCTAATTCTAACCCTTGCCCTAACCCTAATTCTAACCTTTGCCCTAACCCTAAAATCCATCGAAATCCATCGAATTTTATTCAAAGAAAATGCATTTAGTTGGAAAGTATTTTCGATGAATAAAATTCAATGGAAAGGACTTAGATGAATTGGATTTAGATGTAAAGTCTAGATACCCCACATTTGGGAATGTGTGGATTTAAGGGACCTGAATAAAAACATATAGGTGCTCATAATCCTTGTGTGGCATACTCTAGTAACTTTAAATATGATGAAGGGAAAAGAGTGTTTACCTGCTTGGACCTTTCATGAATGTATCACAACGTGCCATTGCAACTATATCCTAAAGAACATCTTTCATTACACACTTCGGACTATTGAGATATGAGAGAATACTCCTTGACTTCACTTTGGTGGCTGCTATTCTTCAGAAAAACATGCAAAGAATCTGGAGAGGAATTCAAGTTATTCTAGTATTCCAAGATGATGCACTAATATAGGAAAAAGCTATAGGGCAACATGATGGGAGGTTGGAACGAGTTTCAGAGATAGAGCTTGACTACCAACACATCAAAATGTAAGTTCTGTATGCAACCCATTGATTACCTTGGTAACACAATTTTTGGAGGTGAGGTAGGATCTATGAAGATTAAGTTGAAGCCCATTATGGAAGCACATGAACCAGAAAACAAAGTTATGTACGGTTTATTTGCGGATGGCAACATATGTATGCTATTTATTTGAATACATTCCAGAAGTTACACATGCTCTGCAGACATGTTTGGCATGTATATTATATTAGATCTGAATGTTGTTGATCTGTTCAGTTGGATACTCCTCCCAGTAAAATGAAAACAAGCATTGAAAGTAAATACAAAATAAAAAGGATTGAAGAAGATGGGTCATTATGGGTAAGCCGGTCTGGGTAAAATGCAGGTGAAACAGACATTACTACCAGCTCTGGCATTTTGCCCAACCTGGTTTACTCCGAGCCTGCCAGTAGGGGCAGTGAACTACCGCAGGCCCGACCTGCTGTGGGTTCAGGCCTCTACCAGCAGAGAAAGCTCTGAAGCACCGGCACTGTCAGTGTTTTCCATCCAATGGAGTCCTATCGGACTCCATGCAATGGGAACTTACCACCGTTGCTGGCACCCACATTATCCTTATAACACCGGGATTATGGGTGCCGGTAACAGTAAGTCGAATTAACCGTAGACGTCGGGTTAACGGTAGACTTGCAATGAGGCCCATTGCACTGGTTATCAAACCTAGAGTCTACCAGGAAACACTGATCAAGATATAGAAGCACATAGAAGTGGCAACTTGAATTCAAAGAATGATGGCAAGTGGAAACATGTTTTTTAAAACAAAAAAATGGCGAGTAAAATTGACATACATCTCAGAAGAGGTTGGAAATAGTATGACATAATGAACAGTTTTATCCACATACTAATGTTGCAGAGTGGTACTACATCAACTGTGCACATGTAATGTAATATGTCCATAGAAATAATGGATGGTATTGATCCAGCAGGTAAAGTTTTGGTGGTTACACCCTTGGCAACAGCACGAAAAGTTGTACAACTACATTTGGGTATATGGTCTTTCCAATGATGGAAATGCATCAAAAGACAAATGCATCAATGCAAATCCATCGAATGGAAATCCATCAAAATGCTATCTTTTACATGTAAAAGGTCATTTCCATCGAAACTTGTCCATCGAATATAGGGATGGACAAGTTACGATGGATATGTGCTTTTAAATGTAAAAAATAGCATTTCGATGCTTGTATTTCTTACGTTAAAATGTTACATGGAGCTGTCGAGTGCTGACATATCGGCACTGGCCGGCTCCTTGTAACGTTTTAATGTTCATTGTATATTGGGGGTTCACCCTCAGCCCCCTCAACCCCCACACCCACCCCCCTTAACCCTAACCCAACCCTAACCCTAACCGTAACCCTAATGCTAACCCTAGCCCTAACCCTAACCCAACCCTAACCCAACCTTGAACCTAACCCTAACCCTAGCCCTTGCCCTAACCCTAACACTAATTCAAAACCTTGCCCTAACCCTAACCCTAATTCTTACCCTTGCCCTAACCCAAACCCTAATTCTAACCCTTTCCCTAACCCTAACCCTAATGCTAACCCTTGCCCTAACCCTAACCCTAATTCTAACCCTTGCCCTAACCCCAACTCTAATTCTAACCCTTCCCCTAACCCTAATTCTAACCTTTGCTCTAACCCTAAAATCCATCGAAATCCATTGAATTTTATTCAAAGAATATGCATTCAGTTGGAAAGTATTTTCGATGATTAAAATTCAATGGAAAGGACTTAGATGAATTGGATTTCGATGTAAAGTCTAGATACCCTACATTTGGGAATGTGTAGATTTAAGGGACCTGAATAAAAACATGTAGGTGGTGATAATCCTTGTGTGGCATACTCTAGTAACTTTAAATATGATGAAGGGATAAGAGTGTTTACCTGCTTGACCTTTCATTAATGTATCGCAATGTGTCATTGCAACTATGTCCTAAAGATCTGACCTCTTTCATTACACACTTCGGACTATTGAGATATAAGAGAATACTCCTTGACTTCACTTTGGTGGCTGCTATTCTTTAGAAAAATATGCAAAGATCTGTAGAGCAATTCAAGTCATTCTCGTATTCCAAGATGATGCACTGATATTGGAAAATGATCTAGGGCAACATGATGGGAGGTTGGAATGAGTTTCAGAGAGGTTCAGAGATAGAGCTTGACTGCCAACACTTCAAAATGTAAGTTCTTTATGTAACCCATTGATTATCTTGGTACCACAATTTGTGGAGGTGAGGTAGGATCTATGAAGATTAAGTTGAAGCCCATTATGGAAGCACATGGACCAGAAAACAAAGTTATGCACAGTGTATTTGTGGAGGGCAACATATATATGCTATTTATTTGAATACATTCCAGAAGTAACACATGCTCTGCAGGCATGTTTGCAGAGATATGAGGTTTACTTGGAGTGAAGAGAGCAGAGTATATTTAGCAGAAATTAAACAGCACATTTGTAGGCACCAGCATCGATATAGGGGGTTTCCCATTTTAATGGAAGATGCAAGCAAGTAGAAGCTAGGAACCTAGCTGTCCCAAAAACAAGAGGGCTATGAACTCACATCATTTACATTTAGAGCAGTAAGTGAAATAGAAATGAGCTATGCATTTATAACTTTATGGACATCATTTGGAGGTAGCTAGAGCTAGCAGCTGCTACCCCTCACAATATGCTTGGTAACCCTGGCAGTGCCTTGGTGATGCCTGGCCTGCTGGTCCTCACACTTAGATGTCAGAGTGATTTATTGGTCAGTGAAAAAGATACGGTTCGCCTGAAATAAAAATGTAGGGACATAACACATTTAGAGTGTGGCATTTTTAAATGGGCTGATTGTACAGTGGGAGCTACAAGTAATGTCAGAAGGGGTGTATGCTTTGTCAATTTGCATAGGGAAACTAAACATTTTCCAGAGTAGCACTTCCCTTGGCATGTTCAGAATTGTTACTGTGAAGGTAGCTGTATGCTTATGTATATAATACTGTGAATGTATGTGTGCGAGTGCACCCTCTTGGTGTTCATGGTTAGCTTAATTGGAATGTTTTATGTCTTGTGTCACATCATTCTAAACTCTCCAAAGCAGTTATTACTTTGTACTTTTGTACGTATACGAAGTTAACATTTTTAGTTGTGTCTACAAATGGATGGGGTTCTCTCAGTGAATTAAAAGATTACCAGTAGTTATTGTGTTCCTCCTGCATCCATCATAATAAATCAAACTTGCTTTGCCGAAAAGGTTTCTACTAATTATGTTTAATATGTTTCAGATTGATTTACAATGTAGTTTGGTGCTTCACAAATCCATTTTTATTAAACACTGTTCATCAAAGAACACAATTCAAAAATATTACTGTAACATTAAAGATGGGATGGTAGGATTGTGGTGTACTGCGTAAATCAAAGACAGTGAAATAGGTATAAGTCTCGGCTTCTCCATTTGACCAACATATGTGAACCTGGGCAAATCATTCTAGCTCAAAAGTTCTACTTTTCCCTAACTTCTCACATTGAGATCAACAAAAGTGGGTCTGGTAACTTTGCACTATAAAAGCCAAGTATGCTGCATCATGTATCTAGCATGTCAGGCTTTACCTAGCATGAGATGACAGTACTTGGGCGATCTAGTCTTATCTTGGCAGTTGTCACAGCACTTAGGCTTGCGTGGCCGCTGCTTTTATATGATGACTGCACATGGCGTATGAGGCTTAAACTGGTACAAGATGGCACATAGGCTACACGAGGTCGAACTTAGATTTACTAGCAGTGCCTGGCATGTGTGGCAGTATTTTGCATATTATGCCATGTGAGACTTTGACAGCTGACAGTGACTGCCCATAGAGGCAATACTGGCACATGATAGCAAATGTTTATTGCATATGATGGCTCCACTGGGCTTGCACCCACTATATCATGACTGCACTCATTACACACTGGGACAACACTGTAATTAATACATGCTTGAAAACTAAACACTCTGTTGTCTGCGTTATTACTATTAGATATTTTAATAACTGTACTCTTATGGTACGTTTTGTTTTCTTTAAATTTTAACTTTTGCAATGTCACTAACTTTAATGTCACCACGGCTAAAGGTCATATGGCATCATTTCCTGTGATGTTGTAAGTGTCAAATATCGTATGATGTGACTTTCAGTGATGTCATCTGGTACATGATGTCACTTCCGCTACCTCTGATATTTTAGTGAGCTGGCATTCCTGGAGATCTTCTGTGTCTTTGGGGGTGTACACGTTTGCCAGTAGTATGCGTGGTAAACACAATTCAAAGTGTGTGCAGAACATAAGCCTTTCATACAATTATTGACATCCAAGTGATCAGTGAAATATTTGAATTTCTAGTACTATTTCTTGGTAATAACTATCCACCAGTATCAAAATGAAAATGCAAGCTTCTTAGAAATGTAGAAGAGAGAAGATAGGCAAAAAAGGAAGGTTTTGCAGAACACCAAAACATTATTGATGTTGTGAGCTGTGTCAGGGATTTTATTCTAGAGATTAGCATCCTGAAAAATAAAGAACTGAACATCTTGCTAATTGATGGGGAACCGTGTGCTTGGTTCACTGGTGCGAAAGATGCAATGTCATACTGGCCCAATGTAATCCATCTGCTGACTCCTTGATAGATTTGCCACAACTTATAAAAAAGGTTGTATGGGAGGTTGATTAGTGCAATACGAGGGAGGAAGTCACCAACTATAGCCTCCTTAATGAGATTTTATCAGTGGAAACAGATTATATGTAGTGGAGTCCTATATCAGAAGATTCCTGTTTCCAAAACTGAGATCCAAATTCCCACGAACAAGGTACTAAGGGGGGATTTCCCTACCTAAATCAGCTAAGTATATCCAGAGTCAGTAAGTTCAACTTAAAAGTCTGTCTTTGTTCTAAACCTATACTTGCCCTCAATACTAAAGCTAAACAATGTGTCGGGATGTCAGTAACCAAAGTAACAGTGTTTTAATGAAAGTTCTGAGCTACTTCCAGGTACAAGCTTCCTCTTGGCTCCCTTCCCCATGTTCAAGACAGTTCCAACAAAAGAGTCTTGGGGTTCCCTTCACCAAGTTCAACAAATTTCCACAACATGGTCTTGGGGTTCCCTTCCCCAAGTTAAACACAGTTCTTTAGGCTTCAAATTCACAGTCTCATCATCATGTTTAGTTTGCCTTTTCATTCCATCACTTGAACAGGCAAAAAAGGAAGGTTTTGCAGAACACCAAAACATTATTGATGTTGTGAGCTGTGTCAGGGATTTTATTCTAGAGATTAGCATCCTGAAAAATAAAGAACTGAACATCTTGCTAATTGATGGGGAACCGTGTGCTTGGTTCACTGGTGCGAAAGTTGCAATGTCATACTGGCCCAATGTAATCCATCTGCTGACTCCTTGATAGATTTGCCACAACTTATAAAAAAGGTTGTATGGGAGGTTGATTAGTGCAATAAGAGGGAAGAAGTCACCAACTATAGCCTCCTTAATGAGATTTTATCAGTGGAAACAGATTATATGTAGTGGAGTCCTATATCAGAAGATTCCTGTTTCCAAAACTGAGATCCAAATTCCCACGAACAAGGTTTAATCTCGTACAAACCATACAAGTGGAAGGTGCCTGTAGGGGCCTGGATAAATCGCGGAGAGGCTGTAGATTTTGTAAATTTGGCGATTGGTTAAAAACACAGGAACACTTATTGACGTGTTGCACTTCCACTCTGCAACTGCGATATAAGTATTTTAACAGATTTATACCTAACCAATATGTTTATAATTCTGTGCACCTTTGCAATAGAAATGTGACTGGTTCTAAAATGTCCTTAATCATTGATGCCAAAGGGTGTATTGATGAAATAATTCCACAAGTACTTTCTGAGTAATTAATATGTAATTTTGATGAGGAACTGTATTTGTAACTTTGATATTCTTGTGAGATTTTTTTTGTATTAATACTTTTTATTTGATTGCATTTCATTTTCTTGTAATGGTGATATGTGTAAGGTTTAATTGCAAGCTGTATGCACATAATACAAAACAAATAAAAAATAAAATAGCAACCTATGGCTCTAGACAACTTGAAGCAGAATATCTTTATTGACTGTCATTGACAACCACAGAGAGGTTTATTATGTTGATACAGTTAGAAAGTAGTTTTTAAATAAGACAGAGTCGACCCATAGGTGGTTTTATGATGTGATGCTAAGCCTTAGTTGGGAGCCATACTTGATACCTCAAACCCAGGCAAATATGTTCACTCATGGAGGACCCAGTGACAACTCTTAGAATGGTGTTTAGAATCGATTGCAGTGTGTGAAGGATATCTTGATTATCGCCAAAACACATGGAGTTACAATGATCATATGTGTCGCATATAACATAATGTTATGTGAAATTAAAGGAATATAATTTTGTCAGTGTGTTGTCAGTATAATGCGCACTTCGGAACAAACCACTTTTGAGTGAATAAAGTGATGTTTGTGACACAATAACAGTGATATTCCTAAGCCGAACAATGGTCAAATTCCTGCCCCAGTTGGGATATATGTAGATGTATATGTTTGAGTCTCTGATGTTCTTGCTTCAACATTTCTGATCCTGTTTCAGCCATTTATTTCTAAGGGAAAGGCACGCAGTACCTTCTTAGATGTGATAATTACTGTACTGCTGAAAGAGGGCAGAGATCCAGGTTTTCTTAATAATGATAGGCGAATAATGCTTGTCAACATGGATTGCAAGATTTTTGCATAGACTTTGGGAACCTAAATGGAATCTGTGCTGCCCTCTCTGGTTTATCCAGATCATATGGAGTTTGTGAAGGATAAGGTCTCAATGTTTATGCTCTATGATAGGAATGGTGGGAATTTGTGTTAGATCCAATAAGGAATGAAAAAGAGTTAATTGTAGTATTCTGCAGAAATCCCCAGAGTTTCAATCATAAATTACCTGAATCATGGCTCTTCTGAAACAAAACCTGAGCCCTACTAACTTACTACCCAATGTAAGCCAGCAAATGTTAACTTGACTCGCACATTGAAAACATAATGGAGACTTTTCTCTATGAGCAGCCTGTAGTACTTTCTTGAGGTGCCTTTAATGCTCTTCTGAACTAGAGCTGAAACAGAAATGTTGTCTACTCAGGGGACATGGGACGTCTCAAGCCCTGTGGAGGCAGGAATCGCCAGCCTCTGGAAAGTGGCAGGTCCATTCTTGTGTCAGAAACACATAACCATGAACTTGTATAAGCTTCTAATGTACAGAATGCTGTTTACTCCTTGGACAGTCCAGTCAAGACAATCTGCCAGTAACCCAAGGTAAGTCCAAAGAGGATTTGACACTGAGCCACCCTTCCTTATCCAGAGGCAAATTAACTGCTGATAAAAGATGTGAAACTGCCTTGGTAGCAGCATTGAGAGTTCTATAATACACTTGGTGGTCTCAGGTTTTGAAGCAATAATTCTAGGACTTCCCCACCAATTATGAAAGGGCTTAACTATTTTTAAGCACACTATGTTGGTGACCTCACCTTTATGTAATCCCAGGCCATATCTGACCTCCACTAACCTTTACTTTTCACATCTATGATGTCTTGGATGTTAACATTGTTCTTGCACATGCTGTGAAATCAGGAACCAGGCACATAACACACAACAAACTGGTAGAGCAAATCCAGATATCCTCCCATTTGCCTTGATGTGAACAGTGGCAGCTTTTACCACATGCATACAGTATGGTTTGTGGATTGCAAAATTGACCAGGTTGCCTTTTCTGTTTGTTTAAGGAAGGTGTAGGTGTGTGTTCATCTGCACTCTAAAGCCCCAGATTTTTCAGCATCATAATAATCATAATCTGTTTGCCTCCTGGTAATCAACGCGAGCTGCCATCTGCTCATATGATTCCTAGCCTGATGAGGGCCTGAATCTTTTTCAGGTTATCCTTTGCCTTAGCCATGAGCTGGACCTATGGAGGCTCAATGCATAGTCCACCACGTCATGTGTTAGAATGAATTTCTTTTAACTCCTAAAAACCCACCCCAACCGTTCCACGAAAATATTTAACCTTTTACCCCACCCCTAAATGCATTCACTTTAACATTTTTTGTTATAATAAATTCGATATGTTTATTCAATACAAAAAGATTTGATATAAACACTGTTTACCGCAAGAAACCCCTAAGATGACATAACATCAAATGGGTGGGAAACTGGCTGTAAAAGTTATTACCATCAGACTGTCCCTTCATTAATGTTCCCAATGATCACAGAGGGGTAGGTCTACTGTGATGTCACTTTGGAACACTGTCCAATCACATACATTGATCAATTATATTGGAGAAATTATAAATACATCAAAAGGGACAGGTTTTGTTATATAAAATGTCAAACACATCCTCACTAGGGGGCAGACTGGCTTGCTCACTCACTAAATGACAGGGAAGAGGGAGAGACAGGATAATTGATAACAACAGGAAGGAGATGGAATGGATTCTTCTCCTTTTTCGACCCATTTTGGATTATTACCAGAGCCCTGTAAGTGGCAAACCTACCAGGAGTTAAAATCCCAGGCCTTCTTCAGTGGGAGAGACAGCAGACAGGCTGTGGAGGAAAGCTGATCCCATCTTGTTCACTAATGCCCATCTGTTTCTAGAGGGGGGAGAGCTGAACCAGTCCTTAAGAGGGTTGCAACCTGTCTGCGAGACAGACAAAGAAATTCATATGTAAGTATGATCTAAAAGGAAATTAATCTTGAGGGGCTGATACTGTAAAGGGAATTAGATTAAACCGTGGCCCCTGTGATTTCTCATTACTGAGGGGTGGGAATATATAAATTGATTGTGCATCCCGAGAAGTTAGGGAACATTTCAGAAGTGTATCTGCTTCTATATATATGTATGGGGTAGGTACCATGGTGTGTATACATTGTGATCCCCTCATTCTTTTCCTGTGTAATGACGTCTAGCATTGAAAAACTATCTAGGAGTTAAATGGACATCTCACTGTGTGCATACTTTGAAATACAATATAATTGAAGTTGTACTTGGGTATACCATCAAGCAGAATATTGTTATTAATGCTATGTTGCTCCAAGCAAAACGGAAAGGGTGTTTAATCGCTACCCATTTTCACATTTTCATGTTGACCATGGTAAGTTGAGAAAGGTATGCTTTTAGTCAGTAAATAAATTGAAACATCACTGAAAGGAATCTACCCTTGTATAGTAGGCCCAACAACTGATTGATAAAAAAACAATCAAAGGGGTCAAAAAGGAGTTCATGTTTTGCAAGGGACACACGTTTATTACATGCACATATGGCTGGCAGCGTCCGTCAGCGCCTTAGAACTGAAAACTGAAAACTCACTTGCCATGGCCATGCTTTTAAAGCCAAGAAGAACAAAAAACTACATTGGCAACATGTATCCAGTACAGGTTAATATGAAGGCATCATGAGCAAGACACGGACAACAGATTCAAAGTTCTAATAAAAAGTGTGTATTAACTTAAATGTCAGGACGGTGTAATACCTAACTTGCCCTCTACTAAGGGGGGATTTCCCTACCTAAATCAGCTAAGTATATCCAGAGTCAGTAAGTTCAACTTAAAAGTCTGTCTTTGTTCTAAACCTATACTTGCCCTCAATACTAAAGCTAAACAATGTGTCGGGATGTCAGTAACCAAAGTAACAGTGTTTTAATGAAAGTTCTGAGCTACTTCCAGGTACAAGCTTCCTCTTGGCTCCCTTCCCCATGTTCAAGACAGTTCCAACAAAAGAGTCTTGGGGTTCCCTTCACCAAGTTCAACAAATTTCCACAACATGGTCTTGGGGTTCCCTTCCCCAAGTTAAACACAGTTCTTTAGGCTTCAAATTCACAGTCTCATCATCATGTTTAGTTTGCCTTTTCATTCCATCACTTGAACAACATAGGCCGACCTGCTTCAGCCTCTTGACTTTTCTTGGTTTACTGCTAGGAGGGGTTCCATTGTCTAGGAGCAGTTGTCAGACAACATGGTTCACCCATCACTGGTCACTCAACCAATAATCTTTGGCACTTTACAACAGTTCATTCTTTATCATAGGACTTCTTTGACAACACAGGTTTCCTTTCTGAATCTGTGCTATACATCCACTTATACTTCTGGTTCACTTTACTGGCTTCTTGCCTTTATCAACATGTGACTCTCACACACCTTCTGTCATGTCCCGCCTGCTCCCGAGGCATTCTCGTTCCTCGGGAGCCAGGCAGCAGGTTCGTGGCTTCTGCCATGGCGTTTGGGGCAGCGAGTGCTCCTGCACTCGCCGCGGAATGCAATTCCCTGCAGGCCTGGTACTCTGTGCTCACATGATGTATCACGTGTTACTCTACCCGGAAGAGGCTGCATATAAGCAGATGGAACTTACCGGGCTGCGCTCCTTAACCGTTGCGCTTCGCCCGGCATGTCGCCTTTCATTCCCTGTACTCCTTGTCATTTGCATCCGGCTCCAGACCCCTTTTGGCTCACGTTTCCTGGACTTTGATTTCTGCATTGGCCTCTTACTGCTTCTGACGGATCTCCTAACTCCCCCTGACCTTGCCTTCTGTGTTTCCTGGATTGCCTTTTCTTGTTCCCTCTGGCTTGTGGTTACTCTGGTTTCCCCATTGGATTTCTCCTACTGTTCTCTTCTGCAAATGTTTGTATCTACGCCCTGGATTGCCTTTTTTGTGTTCTTTTTTTGTTGGGCTGGCCCACTGGAACTGAACTTGGATTCTCTGGTTCTTCAGATCTACACTTCAGAGACTTTTTTTGGACTTCCTTTATTACGGAACTCAATGTTTCTTTTGCCCCTAGATTGCGCCCTTGTCCCGTTCAGGTCAGGTTTTCTTCATGAAGAAGACATTGCTGGACCTATCCTGGACTACCTTTCTTCCCTGGCTATCCTGGACTCTCTAGACTGACTTAGCAGGAGCTACCAGGTAGGTTCATTGCCTCCATCTACATCACCACAGGTAGGAGTTAGGTGTTAATCTGGGGGAGGTATGGTATGTACCATTGAAGGTTGGACGGGATACTTATCTGTTGTATTTGTTCCCTCCTCAGCTCTGCTGGTTGCTCCTGCCTCTCAACTGAGCCCCTTGCCTGACAGGTTCCATCTGTCATCTGCAGACTTCGCTCTCGGGGGGTGGAAGTCTCCCTGTGAAAGGAGACCCCGGTTGTCACATGCAACTGGGGTTACCAAAGTCAGCCTTGATCGTGACACCTTCCTTCGTGGTATATGTCCTGGTTACCACCTTGCTTTCACACTGACCAATAGTGTTTTGCTTTTCCCTCTGCTTGCAAATGCTGCTTCTTTAAATCCCTATCGTTCGCAATTGCACTTCACTGTCAATTTCATTCATGCGATATTCTCATATCCTTTTCTTTAATTCAGCATTCAAAATGTATTCATTGCTTTTCAACTTGTTCAGTATTAAATAGTAAATATTAGGACATCAGCCCCATTTAGCAGTATTCAAACTTATCATTTCTTTTGCAATTCGTTCGGTATTCAATAATTCACTTTTTGGTCTACAGACCCCTTTATCGTGCATTCTTGCTTGTTCGGCTTTTGCCGCAGCCCACACGATGCCCCTGGGGCGCCCCGGTCTGAGTGAACCTTCCCTGTCACTCACAGGTGTGCGGTCACTCATGTGGGTGCTATGGTCTCGCTTTTGGGTACTCGCTTGCTCCTCTCTCACTCCTGATGAGCTCTGGTGGGCCGCGCTTTCCCTCACCAGATCCTCCGGCAGCGTCTTTGTGTTCTCTACTCTCAACAGGGAACACAAGTCAACAGGCTTTGTGCTGCTCCAGACCCTCTCAAAGCATGCAATGACCTCAGTGTCTTCCTGGCTTCTCTGCTGTCAGCATCCTTTTGACCGACCCATATTCTGCCCACTCCATCTCAAATTGCCACGCTCTCTGACCCAACTGGTTTTCTTCTCTGCTGCTTCTGACTCTTTTTATACACCTGTAAGCATTTAGCAGGTTGCAGGTGTGAAGACTTGTCTGACCATAGTTATTGGGACATGCCTGACCCTTACAGCTGTCCTCAAGCCTCCTACTCATCTCAGTTTCCACTGTACTCCATTGATTGAATCCCAAGCTCATATCTGAGTGAGGCTATCGGGAGGCCATTGGGTAACCTTGAAACACGTGTCCAGAACTAGCCTTCCAAAAGTGACCACATTTGCCAAGGTAAAGTCAGAATGGTCTCCCCACCATATGTGAGTATCGGTAGAACCTTTTGTTTATAGAAAGATATAACTGTGTTATTATGGAGGCTCCATATTTTTTTATTTTTTATTTTTATTATTTTTATTAGTCTGTTTACAAACATTTTGAAAAAAGAAAATTCGGATCTGCTAGGAAGGATGCAAAAAGGAGCGGGCACGGAGTACATAGAGAAGAGAGAAGAGAAAGAAAGAAAAGGAAATGGACTAGTCCAGTTTTCTATCTGCAAGTTCCAAGTTCACGTTAATCATTGGGCATATATCTTTCCAGACCTACTAGGACTCAAGGTTAGTGAAGTTCGGTACTTTAATCAGCCTTGAGCTTAAACAATCTCTTCTCTAATGTTTCCAAGAATATCACCAGAGCAAAAATTAGCTTTGTGTCCGCTCCCTCAAACATCCTTTTCCACCAGTCCTCTCCAAATAGACAGGGTCTAGCCTCCAGAAGTTCCCCCATTAGCTTAGTTCTTATATCTGACAGTTTTTGCAATATAGGGTCAAGTGTTTTAGGTTCTCGTTTTCAGAGTCACAGAATCTACACAGATAGACCGATTTTGGAGGTAGTTGACGTTGATTCAAAAGTTCGCTGGTTAAAAATAAATTCAGTCAGAATTTCATATAAAGTCTTCGCTTCTTTGTACAGGGAAATAATTCCATGTATCTCGGTATCGATCCCGGAGCTCTTGTTTCAGGTGCAGCGAGATTCATACGACAATGAGCATTTTGAGTGTCACAAGTTTTGCACCAGTCAGCATCCCACAGTTTTTTTTTAACTTTGTTTGGGTTTTGTATCAAGGTTTCTCTGTCCGAGTTCACTTGTTCTAGTAGGGCTAAACATCTACGCTCCCATTCTTCTTGTATTGAGGCTGTGGATGGTTTGCCTTTCGTTTGTCTCAAGATAGAAAATTGTGGAAGGTTTTCTGTGCCAACGATCTTTCTGTAGAGAGCCAGGGTATTCCATGATACACGGGCGTTTATGGATGTTAGCCCTAGTTCGTATCAAGTACACGCCGAGGGTGACCCTTTCGGTAAGTGCGAAATTCGGTTCCAGTAGGTGTTCTCACACCAAGACTATGTCTTGTACGCGCACACCAGCATGGCCTCAGCTCCAAAGATTAGCGATGGCACCACCTTGGCCGTGTAGTATTCAAGGGCAGGTTTTATGGAAAATTTTCCGTACTTCTCGTTTAGCATTGCACCTTGAACAGCTAGAAGTTTGCATCTTCTTTTGATCCTATGGACCATCGGCTTATCATTTATGTGGGAGCTGAGCAAAACTCCCAAATACGGTACCTGACTGACACAATTGATCAGTTTGCCTCCGACGTCCCAATTGTGTTTCTTTTTTCGTGATGATTTTTCACCGGTTAGGCATTGGAGAACGAGGATCTCGGTTTTTGAGGCGTTAATCTCGAGACCATTTTTGGCAGTATAATGTTCTAAAACCCTCAATTTTCTCTGTAAGCTGACCGGCGTTGAGTCAATGAGGACTATGTCGTCGGCATAAAGCATGTGCCCAATATGGGTTCCATTTACCTTTGGCGGAAAAGCTCTTACTTCGCCGAGGTCTTTCTGAACATCGTGGATGAAGAAACTGAAAAGGGTTGCTCCCAATGGACAGGGATAGGGCCGTTGCCGTTGATAGGGAACCTTTTTGGTGAAGTCTGATTTTCACTGTCATATCAGAGTGGAGCTCTTGCGCTGCTTTCATTAGGCTCAATGGGCATTTGTGTTCTATCATTTTAGCCCAGAGCAGGTCGCGATCGACGCTGTCGAAGGCGTGAGCCAGATCAACAAAGGCTGGGTAAATCTTAGTTTTTTTCTTTATTGCCTTTATTTTTAAGATGTTTACAATGAAGAGGTTCAGCGAACACCCAACACCCCTTATGAATCCAGTTTGTCGGATATCAGCAGCCTCTACGTCTTTGAAGCATGATGTTATGTAGTTGAGGACTTGAGTTGCGAAGATTTTTCCGATCACATTGAGTGGGGCTATGGGTCTAAAGTTTTTAGGGTCTGATCGTGCACCTATTTTAAAAATCGGCATGATCAGGGCACATTTCCATGTTTTTGGGACCCTTCCTTCTTTAATGATGTTACAGAAAAGGTTATAACAAAAGACGGCCCACTGCTCCGGATTTTGCTTTAGCAACCAGTTAGTCAGCCCATCGGGGCCCGGAGCTCGAGATAGGCTTAAACATTTGATGTTTTTCAAGCTGTTGTCTTAAGAAATCCTAAAGTTCCAAGGGCTGTGGTGTTCAAGGCTTTGATGACCCTCCTTTCGTTGGTTCTTAAATAGCTTAGTATAATGGTTGAGCCACTCGGCCTCCGTGACCGTGGAGACCTGTAGTGAACCTTGGCAGGCTTCTGTGTTATTTATTAAGGACCAAAAGGATTTTGAGTTTTTTTGTGCCACAATCTTTATCATCACCTCGGCATCATTTTGTAGAATTTGATTTTTATGGCCCCTTAACCATGCTCTATACGATGCTTTCGCTTTTTTCGTTTCCAACAGGTGATCTTGTGTGGAACACGTCTCCGCATCTCGTAAAGATTTCCTCTAGATTCGGTGTATTTCTCCAATAATCTTGGATATTCAATTTGGACCCGGGATAAGGTGTCATTGTTTGACTGGAGGGTGGTTGCAATATCGATGATATTGTCTCTGTTGATTCAAACTCTGTTTCGACCTGGCATCTTCGAATTCCAGAGTTCTTTTTCTACGCACCTCAAGCCAGAAATTTGAATAGTTACTAAATTGTGATCACTCTGTTCCGTGGGGATCACAACTAGAACGGATATTTTATTCGCAATGGCGTTTGATACGTAGAAATAGTCAAGGATCGAGGCTTTTTTCCCTTGAGACCAGGTTGCTTTGGGAGGAATGTCTCCTCTGGTGTTTCCATTTAGTAAAGTTAATTCTCGATCTTCCATCTCATCGTTCCATGCTGCTTTAATATTGTATGGATCTTTCATTTTTTTGTTTGTTTTTTTTATTCAGTGTGCCGTCTGGTTTCAACTCAGCACATTCCATGTTCATATCACCACATAAGATTAAATTTGGCGCTACACAGGACTCCGTTATACGGTCAATTTTATCACAGATTAATTCAAGGTAATCTGATTCGGATTCGTCCGTGGCAGCATGCCGCCAGTATATGTTTATGATGTATAGGGTCGTTGCTTCTTGAACTGAGTTTTCATTTAGTTCTATGGTCGCAATCTGCAAGTATGGGGATGGATTTTCAGTGTTTATTATTTTCAGGTTTTTTTTAATTTTTTCACCATTGTTATTAGGCCTGCCATTGGTCTGCCCATACCTTGCTTGATTGCTGGATTCAGAACTATTTCGAAACCATCGGCACAGGGTAGTTTTTGAAGCCAGGTTTCCTGGAGGCAGATTACGTCTAGTTTTTCCAGAGCATGGAACGATTTTCCAAGGAGGTGCTTAAATCCTCTCTGTTCCAGGATCCCATCAGTAGTGTTTCTTCAGTCTTGTCGGATTGACGTTAGAGCTCCTCAAAGTTGTTTAGTGACGCTGATAGCCAACTCCAGGAACCTTTGACAGTATCAGCATTTTTCACTCTTGAGACTTTTTCGATGCCATTTGGAGCGTTCAGGTTATTCTTCATGGTGATTTTGATTAGTTTTATAGGACTGCCACGATGAGCAGAGTCCTGTTCACCTGTTCGAGAAGATCTAGAGGAGGTACGATTTGCGTTCCCTTTCAAAGCATCCGAAGGCTCTTTAGTTTTTGCACCTCCATTCTCGTTTGATTGATTACTTGTTTGGGATCTTACTTGTGGTAGTGTTTTTGCATCACAAACTTCTTTTATATCAAATCCTAGAGAATGTAGCTCTGAGGTGCAATTTAAGATCATGTTGTGGATTAGTCTCGAAGGAATGTGCAGTAAGTCTCTGTCAGTTACAGACTCATCTACAAATTCGACAATTTTTATATCTTCTGTAGAGACTGCACATAGTTTAGGAATATGTCCAAGCAACTGGAGCACATTGCGTCTATTCATGAGTAGAGGATCACCCGATCTGAATATTCTCTCAAACAGAAGCCGATTTTCAGTTGGTGAGTTGGAACTTTTGCTCTTGATTAGAGAAGCTCCGTTTGCTCGGGGTCTCGTGTCATTTCTACAGTCTTGAGAAAGGTTGGGTTGAGAGGTAGGTGATTGTTTTAGGTTATCAGTCTCAGTCACTGTGCATTTTTCTTCTACTTCCAGAGGTGACTTTTCCTTTCCTTCAGTTGAACGTTTATTTAGAAGTTTTGTTTAGTCAACTGTGGGATCCATTCTCTTTAGAGCCCGGTTTCTTTTTTCGGCGATTGTCATGAATCCACTTTGACCGCCAAGGTTTAAAGGAGCCACTTTGGGTTTTACGGCTAGAGGAGTTTGAAAGGTGCATATTCTTTTAGAAGAAGCTCCCACTACTACTTTGAACAGTGGGAGATGATCAGGGGACTGTTCGGGTTCCTCATCCTAGATGTAATCAAGAACGTCTTCCGCTGTTGTTTCATCATCAGTGGATCCTTTTTCCGAGTTGACTTCGTGTATGGACAAGTTTGCGAGTAGTTCAATCATTCTCTCGTCTTCGTTTTTTTGGTTTTTTGATGCATTTGAAGTATTTAGCATTTGTAGTGATGGTTGATCACCCGTCTTTTGGGTTTTGCGGGGTACTTCGGGGGTGGTGTTAGAAGAATTATTTGTTTGTTTAGTTAGTATTGTTACATTTAGAGCCTTGATGTTCCTTAAGAATTTATTTGAGTTTTTGGCTCTAACATTTTTTTGCTTTTTAAGTTTTTTGTTTTCCTTGTTTGCTTCTGCGCTTGGCAAGGTTCGCATTTTTTTTCCGCCTCAGAGAGTTTTCTTTTTTCAAAGATAGCAACGATTTTCTTCGTCGGAGGGTTCCTTTCACCACCCTCATTTGAAGCAGCCGAGTAGGGGATTGACACACCCTCTGCATTTGCAAGGGTGGAAGCAACTGCTGGTATTGCGTTCAACGTGTCGCTTTCTATGATGGCGACCATCGGGGAAGTAGTTGCATCACTCTGTGGCAAATCCGCGTTTAGTTGTTTTATGGGCGGGGGATCAATGACACCATCAGCCTGGCTAGGGGCCAATTCGGGTACTCGCCAAGGTTGTTGTTCTCTTGTCGCAGCAGCAATGGCGCACAAGACCTCATTTTCTCTAGGAGGTTCGTTAGGGCAAGGCGACTCTTTCCCACCATTTTTTCCACTAGAATTGTCAGCACTCATGGTTTGGTGCTTTTGAAGGGTCGCAATGGCCTCTCTGGCGACTTCTGCCAGGAGTCATTTATCTTCAGTTATTACTCAATTGCTCTCTCAATGAAGTGTTTAGCATTTCATTGTCCTTGAGGCCATTCGATTCCTGTTGTTTCAGGTCATGAAGTGCATTTTCCTTTTTGATTACTTTAGAATTCATTGTAACTAAAAGGCTGTTTTGATCTCTGAAGGCTTTGTTCAGGTGCTCATAAAGTTTTAACAATGGGGCCACTGTAATTGTCAGTGCGGAGGTCAGATTAGGCCTTAGTTCATTAATTACTTGCTCAACAAGAGTTGTGCAAGCCTCCCGGTCGTTGTCAGGTTGAGTTCTGTTTTGACATCTGGGCACTGGCCGGCGTATTTTAGGGAAATTGCGTTCCATAAATGAAGAGTCAGTCGTGCCATCTCCAGACGACCCATCCGAGGTGGTTGAGCTTTGATTGGTTCTTCTACTAATATTGGCTTTGGATTTTGTGACAGTTCTGGTGCCGTTTGCCTTGTTACACAGTAATCTTTTTTGAGAGCAAGATAGGAAAGGTATCGCACTAGGGTCGAGTTTCCTTCTTTTAGGTGGAATGTTTGATTGACTCTGGCTGATGGAAGCTTTGTTGACGGGAGGCGAGCACACTGGTCTTTCCCCAGTGCCCAAGTCTGCAGTTTCTTTGGTTGTTTGATCTCGTGCCAAAGGTTTGGATTTCGCATTGGTGGCGATTGATGCATTCAGTTCTTTCAGGTTCTTTGATAGCTGATCTGCCACCATTAATGAGTTACGACGTTCAGGTTTTTTGGGGCAAACTGGATGCTCAGGCAAGGGGTGCGAGTTGCATGCATCAAGACAAGCCGTCCAAGGCGAGTTCATTTCCACTACCAACCCGACAGGGGTCAGCGTTGACTTATCACCAGTGGGTGTCGTTTGTGAGTGTAGTGAGACGTCACTCGCATCTTCCAAATTGGTTCCTAGTGCAGGTTTGGAGGCTTCCAGTTTGTTCAGATGAGTGTTATCTAGCTGTCCCTTTAAGGACTGTGCAGTAACACTATTCTTGCCAAGGTCGTGTTCTTGTGTGAGGTTTTTCACTGTACGCCATGTTAAGATTTTTAGAGTAGGAATCGGGGATTTGCAGTGATGGCATTTGCTTTCCCTGATTTGGAGCTCAGGTTTCCTTTGGTTGGTGAACTTGTCTCCATTGCGAGTAAAGGGAGGAGACTCGGGTTCATCGAGCCAGCCGTCCCATTTCTGTTCTTCGCCGTAAGTGGCAGAGTTGCATATAGGCACCTCGTTTTTACGGGCCAAATTGGGTTTTCGAACGTGTGAACTGCCATTGGGCTACAGAACACGTCCGTTTGAGTATTCGGGAGCAATGCAGACAAAGAGGAGGGGGAGGGGGCCGGGCAAAACAAACTGCGGTTCACACCCCGCTCTGACACACATAGTTTAAAACCACTCCTTGAGGTATTGTTAGAGAAACAATTTAGAGAAGTGCCCGGCGCATCACTTACTTGTGGAGCCTGACAAGGCACTTTCACGTTGTGCGTTTCCATGCTCGAGTCTAGCTGGAGACCAGAGCCCAGAGGGAGGAGCCGTAAAGGTTTTGAAAGTTGAGAGGGAGAATCTTCCAAGAGTCTTCCTGGTTCATAGCACAGGGTGATTCAATTTTGGGCACAAACGCAGTCCGAGTCAAAAAGCCACTCGTTGAGGGTGTTCCAACAATTTAAGCTAGTTGTAATGTTTTCAGTCGCCAGAGCGCCTGGAGCACCAAGAACACTCTCCGCATCCGAAGGTGTGTTTTTCAACAGTAAGCACAGTAGAGCTGGAAAAGGTACTGGAAGAGGTACTCCAGCAAGGAAACGCGGCAACAAAAGGAGAGAGCTGTGAACACCAGGAAAACTCTGACGCACTCTGGAGTTTAAACTGAGTTTAGTATGGCTTGCGCCTGCGATTATAGTCTTCTGATTTTCGCTCTCAGTACAGCATTCCATTCAGCATAATTTCTTGATCTATTGAAATGGACCCCCAGGTATGTTATTGAATCGACTTTTTCAATCTTCTCATCACCCAGTTTCCAAGTGAAGCCCCCTCTTTTTTTTCTGAGGGTGCTTTGCAAGACTTGCCAATTCCATAATACAGGTTTTCTTCGTGTTTATCTTGAAATCAGTATATATAGTATATTGCGATAAAACCAGATCATCAGCTTAGAGGATCCAGGGGACGCCTTTGTCTTGTATCTTCTTGGAAAAGGCAATTACATCTTTTTATGAGTTTTGCATGTCAGATATGTATACATTAAATAGGGTTGCTGCCAACAGGCAACCCTGCTTTAAACCACAATTCGTGTGAATTTTCTTGGTCCTTTCTCTGTTCTTTGATAGTCTCACTTCGATCGATGTGTCAGAATACATAGCCATAATAGCATTCAGCAGGTCATCAGGGCATCCCGATGTATGAAGCTTACACCACAGCTTCTCTCTGTTGACACAATCCAACGCCTGCTCCAGATCGATGAAGGCGAGGTAGAAGCACACTTTCTATTGGATTGCTTTAAGTTTTAATATATTCAAAATGAAAAGATTTAGGGATGTTCCAATTCTTTTCACAAATCCAGTTTGTCTGCTATCCAGCCTGCCACTGTGCCTTGCCCATGCGTTGAAATCGCATAAAAAGACCGATCCAAATAATTTTCCTATAATGTCTAAAAGGGCTACCGGGCGGTAATTGCGAGGCTCTTCTCTGTTCCCTTTTTTAAAGATCGGAAATATGATCACACGCTTCCAGGAGGTTGGAATCACTCTGGTATGTTAGATCTGGTTAAAAAGAGGGAAGATGAATAGGGCCCAATGATCACTGTGTTACTTCAGCATGATATTTGTCAGACCATCAGGGCCTGGGGCGTGAGATGCATTTAGTTTTTTAATTGTGGCATTTTTGTCCGCCAATGAGCACTCGAAGGCCCAGGAGCCTTTCATTGTCGAACGATGTCCTGCCGCAGTTGTTGGCGTTGGAGCAAATAGCTTTGTAAAATGAGCTATCTACGAGTCTTATGAGAGATTAGAGGATTGTAGGGCTGCTTGGAACCTGCCATCCTTATTAATAAGCTCCCATAGGCCTCGGGTGTTCTTATTTCTGATAGCCATTAGCATTAGTTGTGTGTCGTGTTGGGGTCTCAAAGCTTTGGTCACGATTAACCAATATATATATATATATATATATATATATATATATATATATATATATATATATATATATATATATATATATATATATATTTGTTTTTTGTTTTATTTATTTTTTTCAGTAACTTGTACATTCCTGGACATTTCTTGGCAATGATTTTTCTCAGGTGTGTTCAACGTGATTTTTTAGCTTCAACAACTTCCACATTGCTTAGATGCCAGGAGCAAAAGAATATGGGCTGCTATGTACTTTAAAAGTCTCTAGAATCCATACATATTGAGCTCTACTTGTTCTTTTTGATGTGATTATCTGATCAGTTAGTCATTGTGACTATGGGCCTCATTACGAGTCTGGCAGTAACCCTGCCGGACTCGTAATATTTTACCGGCACCTGACTTTCCAGTATTTGTATTTGTATTTATTTATTTGTATTGCGCACCTTGCCCGGAGGCTTGCGGGCGCATGTTTAGTAGGCAGTGCCATCAGGACATTACAAATCTGGCGGCCTGAAATCTGGCACCTGTAAAATGTTAATCTTCAATCCCGTGGAGTCTCATAGGACTCCATGGGAGTGGGGACTCTGAAGCGGCGGCACCATTACAAACAGTGCTGGCACTTCCGTAAAGAGTCTGCCTACCATGGCCACAGCACTCGGTGGGTCGGACCTGTCGGGCTCAGAGGCCCCGGGCAGACATACTCGTAGTTTGACGGACCGGAAACAGGGGTGCCAGTGAGCTTAGCAGCACCCTTGTTTCCAGACCGCAAACTCGTAATGAGGCCCATATATGTCTTGAGACTTTAGACATAATCTATTTCTTCCTTGTACTACTTGCAGCTGACAATCAACCCTGTTTGTGTGTCTCATGGTTGTGATGATGCAAGATATTTCAAGGAGATTATGGTCACTATTCGGCATCTGTCTAATTCAAAACTTTGACACCAAATTTATGAGAAACATATGCATAGTCTATGCAGGCCAAGACTCCTTCTTTCTACCAGGTAAACTTTCCAGGGATGTCTCCTACAGTCTGAGCATTCAGCATATGGAGCTCACGGTTTGTAGTTTCATCTAGCCATCCGTGCGCGTTGCAAGCCAGGGTCTCTTTGTTGATGATCACACCCTGGATATCTATAAGGCGCATATTTAGGTCACCACAAACTAAAATGTGGGCTCATTGGAGGCTAGTGGGAAGGCGTCCACAGATTCCATTATTCTGTCAGTGAATAGATCATAATTGTACTTATCCACAATGTTATAGACTTTACAGATGGCAATCGTCATTTTCTCAGACTTGCTCCACTTAGCTTTTTCAGTTGTTACCAGTTGTACATAGAGATTCGGGTTCTGCATGTTTTTCACAGTGAGGCCTGTGCATCTACTCACAAGGATAAGCAGACCAAAGTAAGGTCTACCCATTTCTCCTTTTTTGGCTTGGTTCAGGTGACATTCATATCCATCACATACAAGGACCTCTCTGAGCCAAGTTTACTGGAAGCACAGGACATCATATTTTTCTAATCCCAGGTTGCCACCGTTAAAATGATATGCGAAGCCACGTGTGTTCCAGGAACCAATCATCAACCGATCCTTCTCTCTCAAATCCTCGCTCTAAAGATTTGATTAAGGCACTGAAATGAGAGCCTTTGCCCGCCAAGACCAATCTTCATCATTGTGAACCGTGTTTTCCCTCACCGCTTGCAGTGGACTTTCCTTATTTGCAAAACAACTTCAGATTTTCTTATGTGCATGCCCCTCGAAAAGACCCAATCATGAGTGTGAACAATGAAGTCAATACCCTGTGGCAATGAAGTGGACACAATACTACTTTCTCATGCGACCAGACAACTTGGCAACCCCGAACGGTTCTTTGACCTTGCAGCTGTACACTTTGGCAACACCTCTTGCGACTTCCGTCTTGAAACATGTTGCTTTCCAAGTACACATTCTTCCCTATTTCTCTTAAAAACCAGGTGGCTTAATGAAAAACACAGCCGAGACACTGCTCTTGGGGATTCATTTCTTGGATTTGTTTGCTCTTTTTAGCTTGACACCTGTAGTTCTAATGGACCTGCCATTTTTCAATGGGAGCAGGATGGGCAACAGGCCTTGTTCTCAGTAAGATTTGTTCTTCACAGCTGCTTCACAATAATATATTCATCAGGAAGGAAACGGATATAATGCACTCCATTCACAGCTCCTGTGGACTGCTTGGCCTTGCACCATCAACTACTATCTGCACAATGCTTCCCCTTCTTCCAGGGACCTTGGCTGTCTTAACACTCACTGGCCTCCGTGATCACTTCACTGGCGACGATGAAGAGCACCAGCGTGGGACAGACCCTGCATTTCTCCCGGGTACAGGATTCAGCACTCCGACAAGTCGGGCGGCCACACCCCGATCCGGACGCATCATTCACTGCCGGGAGATGGCTGCAGCCGAGGTTCTGGGCAAGGCAGCCCACAGAGTACGTCCAGGCACAGGAGAAGGAGTTGTGCCACACCGAAACAGCCCTAGTCGTAGGAGCTAAACACTGATGCATCAACGCTAGAGGGAAGAACCTAGCGACATCGACGCTCCCAATAGACCTCCCTGGTTGCTGGGCAAAGCTTTGTTTGGTTGCAACGGCAGCTTTATTAAAGGAGCAAAGGGAGGCGGATTCAGCCCAGGAAGTGGCTAAATTTGGGAATGTTGCCACATCCAGAGGCAAATGCAGGTACTGTGCAAAGAGCTTTATTAAGGAGGCATAAAGGCATAACTGTACCATGAGCTAGCACAGGCTGACTGGTGAAGCAGTTTCTCTAAACCCATTGTGGTTGCTTTAGGGGTACGGAAACACTTGCAGGCGTGTTCATGGTCAAGGGAAAGTACTGTGGCAGCAGAAACACAGTTTATGTCATTTAAGCTGTACAGCAAGCGGCAGTGAGTGGCAAAAACTATTGCAGTAGTGCTGCGGCAGCTGAAACACAATTTATGGTTTTTAAGTTGCGCTGTGAGCAGCAGTGAGTGGCATAGGCATAAAGTGCAACTGTGAGAGGGTTGCTGACGAATAGGACTGGTGGAGCCCACAGACAGCATGCAACACAGCAATGTCAGACCTCCACCAGCATTTCTGATGTCCCCAGGCAAACCATCAGTTCCGTGGGATTTTTGTGTGGACGCATTTAAAGTATACATGAGAGCAGCTGAAGGGATGAAGTACAGTGACACTGAAAAGGAGGCAGCCCTGTTAAATTGCATTGGGACGGAAGGACCCCGAATTTTCAGGCATCTTCCGCATGAGGAGGTGTATGTGCCAGGGGACGGAGAAGGGTACAGAGTACTGAGCGCACATGAAACAGCTCTCAAAAAGTTGGAAGGGTGGTTTGGGAATAGAACCAAAGCGGTACTTGAGCTGTATCATTTCTTCTCCGGGGAAATATGTCATCAGACACCATAGGACTGCTTTGTACAATCTGTGTGCCAATGGATTGGTGGAAAGAATTAATGGCTTTGTGAAGGGGGCCTTTCAGCTGGCAATAGCCAACGGTTTTTCGTGGCAGGAGGAGGTTTCTGAAGCTTTGACAGCATATAGCAGACACCTTCGGTGATGACTGGTAAATCTCCATTTGAACTCATGAGGGGTAGGAAGGCTGGGTCGAGGTTGAGGACGGCTGCCCTTTGTGGTGGTGTTATTACGGAGGTGAACATGTCGGAGGTGTTGCAAAGGGTGCGGGCGCATCAGGATTGTGTGAGAGTACAGAAGAGTGGGAAAAGACCCATTAAGGTTGAGGTGGGTGATCGAGTTTGTGTGAAAAACCCTAAGGTTGTCCCTAAAGGGAGGAGTGCATTCATGTCCCTGCGTTTGGTGGTTAGGGAAGGGAAAGGATATGTGGTTCTTGATGATGGGACAAGGTTGAGAAAGAGAAGGATTGTCAAGTTAGGTGGTACGATCAGGGCACCATCAGTTCAGCGTGTCCCTGATTTGGAGTCTGCATTATGTGACTTCTCAGTGGAACAGCGTGTGAGTGGGACCATGTTGGGAGGGGATAGTAACAAGGTGTCTGTGGGTGATGGTCGTGAGGATGGAGTGAGTGTGGCATCTGAGGAAAGTGTTACCCTTGCATTGGGTGCGAGTGGGGGGCATCCATCGAGGGTGTACAGGCCTCTAGTCAGAATGAAGGATTATGTGTGGAAGGGTGGTAGTGAGTAGCACATGGTGTGCTGTTGTGTGTGCGGGTGGGTATTGCCCGTGCGTGGGTGTTACTGCAATAAGCATGTAAATTCTTCATGTGCGTAATTGTTAATAGTTTTACTGGACATTTTCTCTTTTTCCAAATTAAGTGGGTATTATCCTTGTTACCATTGTTCACAAGTTGTTGGTATTATCCTTGTTACCATTTTCAGCATTTGTTGATTGCTCCGGTTGCCTCATAGATTGGTTGTGGGTGCTTTTGTTGTGTGCTAAGGGCGGGAATGTGTCATAATGCACTCTGGAATGCTGGCATGCGTGTTTGCGTAGTCAGCATTTCAGGTGCTGTTTAGACGGTTGGAGAGGGCTGAGTGGCGGTGTGGCCACGGGGTCTGTTCCAGCAGAAATAAAGACTTACCACTTTTACTAACCGGCCTCCGTGATCACTTCAGATACCCAGGGATGTTTTAAATTCATTTGTTTTATTAGCAAATGAAAGTCTTGGATCCTCATGCATTTTTATCAGTGGTGCAAGCGCACCCAGGGTAAACAAAACATGTAAGTGGTGATGTGTGTGTTATAAAAGTCTCTATCTCTGTAACTGTAGCTTTAAAAACTGAGGTGACTAGCGTTTCGATTGCTTTTCATCATTGCCATTAGAATTTCATGGCTGTATAACTTATTTATCTTTAAATGGATTTGAATTATTTCATTATTTCTATTTTATTAATAAACAGATCTTTTGTGCAACCCGGTGTTTCTTGTGCCGAGTGTTTCTTGTGCCGAAAGGAGAGAGAGACGGTAAGGAATCCATACTGTTAATTTGGGGGTCCCTGGTTCATAAATATAACTTAACTAAAACAAAAATTGTGAGAGCCTGGTTTGAGGGGGCTGGACACTTCCTCTGAATTAGATTCACCCGATAAAAGCATCCTACATCAGGCGTTACAGATTTCAGGAAAACACCTCTCAAGATAGATTGTCCAGTCAATGACACTTCATGCTATTTATGTATCTAAAACGCCTTTTGGTGTGGAATCAGTGATCTAAGCGTTGTCATACTGTTCTGTGTACGTTTTATAGCGGGCTTAGGTAAGATGTCTAATGATTCAAAAGAACGTCCAAAAGAAAATCCACTGTTTGTAAATACATCATATTTTTGCCGAATGTGCCTTGTATTGCGAGAAGAGAAAGTGTTATCATAGAACAGATTGTTGCTGAACAGTTAATCTCTTCTCCAAGAATATTCTCTAGAGCTTTAGTTTATTTAACAAAAGATTCATCTTTTCTTAAACAATGGCTTATTTCCAATTGTTACCTGTTGGGTTAGGCAGTCAAAAGATCCCTGCCGCTAGAACTATCTAAAACAGGTACACTTTCTGCTCAAAGGCATATTACCTTATAAAGAAGCATTGCCAAAAGTAACAATTTTGGCTTTTCTATAGAGAAGGAGTCTCTCCTTTTCAGATGTGCTTTAAATTTCATGGGGGGCAATTTGTTACAAATATTCCCAATACAATGAATAACATTTTGTATGCAGCCTGTGGCCCCACGGGGCCTGGCTATGGGGCTACAGTCTGGCCCTCTGAGGAAAAACTCAGAAAGAAAGATACAGACACCAGGGTAATACAGTTTTTTTTTAGAAAGTGTTCTGTCTGTGAGCGTGTGTTTTATTGTGGACTGAACCATCCAGCCCACCATGGGGCTGGATGGAGTCTTAAAAGAAGAGAGAAAGGGAAAAGAGCAATAGAAGAGAACACCCCTGCCCAGAAAATGGGCTGAGCCAGTTGGCTAGGACAGAAAAGGAGAAAGTGAGAGACTTACCTGCAGAGTTGCTGCCTTAGACACTATAAACATGGGGGCCACGGCGCCTGTCTGCCCAACTGGGGGCCAGATCGGGTGGACCCCAGAGACATTTGAACAGCCTCCAATCGGGCTGCATGGCCGGGCTCCCAAAGGCCTGGCTCATGGCCAGTGAGGCAGACATGTCACCAAAGACTGCAGAGACGCGCAGATGAGGAGGCAGTGGTGGAGTCCCGTGTTGCTCCAATGGTGCCTGGGAGCGGCAGTGATGTAGGGTGGGCACGATCAATGGGGTCCACCCTAAAATAATATACATAGTGTGGGTCACGGCAGCCAATGGGGCCAACCCTAAACATTATTATTACCGCGGGTGCGGTGGTAAGTGTGGGTGGTCCCCATGTGCATAGGGTGTTGCCCAGGACAGTGTGCAGAGTGCGGACTGTGTTGTGACCCCATGTGGTGGATGGGGTCACCCTGTTGGAGGACAAGGGGCTAGGGCCCCATTATATGTCAACAGAGAGCAATCCAGAGGGGAGCGAGCCAGAGGAGCCATCTACCCACCCAGTATCATCAGGGAACAGGTCCCCCAGCCTACAACCAACACTTCATAGCCCTTTACCCATGTCAGAGCCAGCACCACAAGGACAGACCTGTAAGGTGATGTGAACGGGTAATGTGTAATGGGCTGCAGTAGTCACCCCATTATGAGATAGCATTTTATGTTGTATATATGCTGCGAGTCTGGGTTAGTGACAGCATATTGGTGTACCTTTTCCATTTCAAAATGCTCTTCCTGTGTGTTTGCATTATTTTCAGGTGAGTTTCTTTGTTGTTTTATATATTACGATAGCGTTACTGCCCGTTCCGTGTACTTTTTCGTGTTAAAATGTAGATTTGGGCCAGTAATGAGTTAATGACAGCATATTGGTGTAACTTTTTCATTACAAAATGTTCTTCCTGTGTGTTTGCATCATTTTCAGGTGAGTTTTACTGCCGTTTTATATATTAGGGTAGAGTTCTGGCCCGTTCTGGATACTTTTTCGTGTTAAAATGTAGATCTTGGGCAGTAATGGGTTAATAACAGCATATTGGTGTATCTTTCTCATTTCAAAATGTTCTTACTGTGTGTTTCCATCATTTTCAGGTGAGTTTCATGACCATTTTCTATATCAGGGTAGCGTTCCGGCACGTTCTGGGTACTTTTTCATGTTAAAATGTAGATTTTGGGCAGTAATGGGTTAATGACAGCATATTAGTGTACCTTCCCCGTTTCAAAATTTTCTTTCTGTCTATTTGCATTAGTTTTAGGTGAGTTTCACTGCCGTTTTATATATTAGGCTAGCGTTCTGGCCCATTCCGGGGACTTTTTCGTGTTAAAATGTAGGTTGTGAGCTGTAATGGGTTAATGATAGCATATTGGTGTAACTTTCTCATTTCAAAATGTTCTTACTGTGTGTCTTCATAATTTTCAGGTGAGTTTCGCTGCAGTTTTATATCTTAAGGTAGCGTTCCGGCCCGTTTCATGTACTTTTTTGTGTTAAAATGTAGATTTTGGGCAGTAATGGGTTAATGACAGCATATTGGTGTACCTTTCTCATTTCAGAATATTTTTCCTGTGTGTTTGCATCAATTTCAGGTGAGTTTTGCTGCCATTCTATATATTAGGATAGCGTTCCGGCCCATTCCGGGTACTTTTTCGTGTTAAAATGTAGATTTTGGGCATTAATGAGTTAATGAAAGCATATTGGTGGAGCTTTCTCATTTCAAAATGTTCTTCCTGTCTGTTTGCATTATTTTCAGGTGAGTTTTGCCACCGTTTTATATATTAGGATACCGTTGCGGCCCGTTTCGTGTACTTTTGACCTTCCACCGACACGCCCCTCTACAATAATCCAATAACAATCAGGGATGATCGTGAGCAGTGTATTTCTTGATTTTTTACTTCTTTTTAATGTTTAATGTATTTTAAAAGAATGTGCATTTGTACTAACATGCCAATTGCTATTTAGAGTAATACCTTGTATATTTGTGTGATTTACATTTAATCAAAATTCAAACAACTATTGAAATGATCCTGCGCGCTGCGGACGCTAAGAGAAGGATGGAATAGAGAGAGAAGCTAAGCGCCAATTTCTGGACCCCTTATCAGCATTTATTTTCCGCTCCTGTTGCTGCAGAGTGGAAATGATTCGGTTGTCACAGGAACTCAGCCGCCAGCCTAATTACAGCGGAGCTGAGCGCTGGAGGCCATACACTCTGCTGGAACTCTTGGATGAATGCATGGCCATTACTCATTTAAAAATGAACACGCTGGCTGGATTCCCTAGTTCAAGGGCACTGCAAAGCGCAGGAACCCAGAAAATAAACCTTGAGCCTGAGAGCTGAAGTTAAAGTGTTCTGGCTCTCCTAAGACACCTTCTCTTCATGCCCACATATCATACATTAGGTGGGATTTTAAATTCTCGCATGATTCTCAGCTGAATGGAAATCCTGGATTACATTTAGGAAATATTCTTGGATTTGGGAAATTCCGTGGTAGAGAGCCAATGACACAGGCTTGCAAGGAAGACAAGGCATGTATGTGGTAGCCATGGCTTTTCCAACGGCAGTCCTGGGGATGCCAGTCGAATCTGTGCAGTCTCCTGGGCCTCTGCCACTTTGCACACCAGGCTTCTTAGCCCATGTTCATACATTGATGGTACAAACATATGTCCCATTGATATGCCAGGTTCTAGCTTGTTGTTTTAGGTTGGCTAGATCTAAAATGTGCCGTTGGATCTGTTATTCTACTTGTAATTGTTGTTTTCATTAGAAGGGGCGCTATTGTGTCCGATGTGTCGACCATGGTTCAATGTATGCTGCAGCAAGAGCAAGGCCTCTAGGCTATTGAAAGGGCTGTGCTGTGATGGGTGGCCCTGTTTAATGGGAGTGTAAAGAATTGCTGCTAGGTAGGTATTTATGTGAGTCCAGGGAATGTAGCTCATGTTTTAGAGGTGTATGCTAATCAGTGAGTGGCATGTCCATGGGTGGGGATGGGACCCCCAGGTTGGACATTTTATTAATAAGCAAGAACACTACCGTGCCTCTGACATGGGGCCAGCCTGCATTTTGCAACGTCGAATCCCAGAAGGTAAAAAATTACTTTTTTTAAAGTCGAATACTGAACATAACTTTTTTTATTGTAGGGGGAGACCCCCTGCAGCCGCCCACCCCCCGCCCCCTGCCACCAGATCCCCCTACCTTAATCTCTTTACCCTAATCCCTATCTATTTATTTAAAAAGGGTACCAAAATCCCACAAAAATACCACTTTTAAAGCTTGTTATTTTCGGCCTTGTTTTTGTTTAAAATACTGCAGTGCACACACCGCCCTTAAAAAGTACAATTAGGTCAAGTATCATTAGATCATGGCATGAGTTTGACAGACTATGAAATTTACAAAGTCCCTGGAATTTTATGCAGAAGGCCAAAAAGAAATTACGTATATGTTTGAAAATGACAATGATAAGAGAATAATCAAAAACAACACATTCAGTAAAAAACGAAAAGAAGCAACAACTTCATTCGTACGACCTGCATACTACACCAGGACACCGGTTAATAACCCATATGTGTGTGGAAAATGCTGTGAAAGGCTGCTCTTTTTACCTCACAGGTTAATGGGCAAAATATGACTGCATCACCCACAATTGTGTTATGTTATGTTATGTTATGTTATGTTATTAGGATTTGTACCACACATCACTTCCCTTTGCAGGGTATTCAGGCATCGGGGCCAGGGTAAGACTGGGACAAGAAATAGGCCCGTACACCCAAAATAAAGTGGCCCACCCCTTGCCTCAAAAAAGTGGCCCACTCCTCACGACCCTTGACCTCTGATGACATCACCAGAAGTGATGTCATTTGACCCCATCCCAAAGTGACATCCCGGGAAGCGATGAAACACAACCTTTCACCCCTTGACAAAACAGGAAGTGGCATCAAATAGCATTGTACCTAAGTACACTACGAAAAATTTGGTTATGATTTCACTAATGTGATAAACATTTCATACAAGAGTGTATAGATCCATATTGTCAAATTACTGTGAATGCAAGCAGACGTCCTAGGCCAAATGATAATGTTATTGTATAGCACTTACACTTACACTCTTTTTTATAGAACATATATGCATACAATATCACCCAGCCTGTGTTGGTACTCATTTATCGACCTAAGAAGGACGAAAGGCGCTCAACCCACTCAGCTATCATATCGGCTATAGTAAAATGAGCAATTATTCTGTAGTGGATACCATTAAACTGGTAACTGAGATTTAACAGCAGACCAGTTAACCTCATCTGCAAGTCTGGTGCAAAGTTGGCCGCCTTTCAAGCCTGCATGCATCTACTTTCAGGCTTCCGGGGTTGGGAAAATAGGGAAAGCAGCACACTCATAGGACATCCCATACTCTGAGCACTCATTACCTCATACATACAAATATCCTGAACAGCATGCCACTGAGATGAGAAAGATAGACATATTACAACAAAGCATTAACTGTGGCACAGTGAAGTCAATGGCCACTTGATGTGCTATGGTCAAATATTTCTACACTGTACAGAAACTTTTAGGCACAAAGATTTTGTCGAGTGACCGAGGACACCAAGATGGAATGTCTTGTGATCATCATAACAGAGACAAAGGCAGGAAAAAAAACATGCTGTTACTGTAACTTGCGAAAGGCAAAATAATAGTCCGAAATGGATGCTTATTCTACTCTAAAATTGGTTGTTTATCACTAATATCACTGATACATTTTTATCACTAATACAACAGCACAGCAACTCAAGGGGGCACCGTGCCCCCCTGGAGTGGTGGCACAGTGACAGTCGCCGGCCCGGCGGAAGCCCCGGCCCATCAACTTTGCATGCTGCAGCAGCATGTGAATGATGCATGCATTATAATTTATGATACACACATCATGCATGCAAATAAATCATCAAAGCAAGGTGACATGTGCTACCTTGCTTTGATGAATTAAGCCGTTGCAGGTATTTTTTTTCTCCAAAAATATATCTATTTTTTCCATTTTGTTTTTTTCAAAATGTTTTTTTTTTAATCCGGCCCAGGCATGGCCAGAAACAGGCCCCCAATCCCCATGGACTATTTCGGCCTGGCCACGGGCCGAAAGACAATTGGGCCAATCCAACTCTGTCGGGGGCTCTGAATAAGAGTGGGCGAGGTTCGGTTAGTCGGGAATGAGAGGGACATTTCTAAATTGCTGTGTTCGTGAGTTGAAGACCAGAAGCACCCTAAATTCTACGTGTGTGTGAGGTTCTAGGTGTTTTGCACTAAGAGCATCAATGAGTTTATATCCAGAAAGGTGACCTTGGCAGGGGCTGGGCTATATTGGTTTGAAGACTCGTAAGCGGAGAGACTAAGCCGCCATTAAAATGCAGTGTTTTGCTGCATTATTACAGCCTTTTTATTATTTTCACTATTGTACTTTTTGTATCATGTTGCTTTTAAATTGCATGGGTCTTCACATAATGAAATAACAGTTATTACAGCTCTGCACATTCGCAGCAGCAATTTTCCTTATCATCTGCCTTTTTTCCATACTGCTACGATGCTGACCTGTCGTCTTCTGCCGTGTGGGCAGATTGCGAAGTAACTCTCCCCTTTGACTCAGCCCCCAGACAGAAGCCACGTGACCATGAGCATTTATGTGCCTGAAACTGCGGACAAGTACCGAAGGCTCGATAAAGCAAGCCCGCCTGTGCCCATTCAGACCCTGTAGGGACCATAGGCCATATCATTATGTCAAAAATGACCAAATTATGACATGCAGAGCATAGGTGCTTCCTACTACTGAGCCACCTTACTGGCTCTAGTTCCCAGGGATACCTGTTTGTCATCTCATTTTCCGGCTACTCAATACCGCCTTCTCTCTCTGCGCCCTGAACAAGACAAACCTGACAAAAGTGATAGGAAACGCTCAACCACTTTGACAGGCTTTCTATTCAATGCACGCTTAGCTGTGGCGCATGAAGACAACATCCACACCATTTTGTTTGATCTTCAGATGGACATTTTATTTCTCGCTGACACTTAAGAACTCTTCCAGTCCAGATGTTGCCCAGCTCCTGCCCCCTCACATAATTAAGCACATGAATCGACCCCGCACTTTAGTAGGAGGAGGCTTGGCATTAGTTCACTCTCCTGGTCTGGAATGTATTACTATTCCTTTTGGTCATACACTGGCCTGTGAATTAATGCTAAGACGTATCCAGTTTGCCCATAATAATGCTATCAATGGGTTGCTTGTCTATCGGACTCCTTCATATCTATCTCATGACTTCACAAGTAACTTCATGCAGGTAATAGCAGATATGTAGGTTTATTTAGCGTGTTTTTGGAGTGCAGCGCCACTACATGGGATCAATATATAGCGTGTTTTTGGAGTGCAGCACCACTGCATGGGATCAATGTATTGCTATAATGCGGTACAGCAAGCCATGTGTTGCCGCTGTAACATATGGATATGTAAATGAAGACAGGCTACTCAGTCAAAAAACACATCATTTTTTTTCACTGTTAGAAACGCACCATTTTTTTTTCTCACCTGAAATGCCTCTGTTGTAGGAGACACATTATAGGATTAATGAACTAATATAATTAACAGTACTAACATGATTATAACTTATTAATATCATAATGTGTTCTCCAAGTGCAAAATGAGGCAGGCTGAAACTCATTTTAAACGGACATTCAGAATTTGTTTTTTTTTCCTTTCTCTTTCTCTTTCTCTGTGCTTTCAGGAAACAAAACTCGAATAAGCAGGAAATTAGTTACTGAAAAGTGAGCTATTGTTTGAAGAAGGAGGGTATGACATAGTGGTTTCTTATTGGGCAGGGGCTGTAACAGAGGTCTCTTGGTGCATCTCGGGGAGAAAGAAAGGCAGTGGACATTTTGCACAGCTTCGGTGAAGACTTGGCTGGAGTTGCTGTGGGGCTGTCTGATTGAGGGGCGTTGTTCCAGTGTACTGCTGACCTTCACAGGCTGGAGATTCCAGTCAATTGGCACCGGCTTGAGGAACAAAGAGTGCAGATTGGAAATGCATGTCCTCGCCGGGTGCTCTAAAAGGAAGCCCCGAGCCATTTAAAGAAAGTGACCTGTCCAGAGAGTTTGCGTGCTGTACTGCTACAATTTTGCTGGTAATTATCTTACACAAAGCGAGAATGCAGTGTGTGAATGAAAGCTATTTCAGTCAGGCAGCGTAGCGATAGCTGCATTCTAATGTTGCCATTCAGAAATGCAAGTCAACTGATGCACTGTTCTTTTTATTGTTGCGAAGAATCTAATGAAATGCCATGTATTTTGCAATTGCTTCTCTTATGTTTATTCTAGAAAAGACTGCCTCGCAAAACTGGTAATGTATGATTTTTTAAATGAAACTGATGTAAATCACAATCTGTGTAAAGGCTTCTGTTTGCTTCTGTTTTTCTCTGGTGCAGTTAGCACATATCGCCTGATAAAAGGGGAGGTTATTAGGTAATATATGCCAAGCATCCCATGTGGAAAAAGTTATGTTATGAGTAATTATAAATAGCTGTGTGCGTGGTTCCACTCAGTGTATATGTGTGTGTGACTTCTGAGTGGAACACAATCTGATAGTCTGCTGGACGTATATGAGTCAGCAGAGAGAGAGGCCTCTGGAAATAGTTTCACTAATGTAAATAAATTAGTGATTATACCACATGTTATTGTGAATACCTTATGGAAGCATAGCTCACTGGTGTAGATAAATCAGTGATAACAGCCATAATTGGCACTCCATATGAAAATGTGGTGTTCTTGAATAATGTAGAAGCCTGAGGCCTCTAGAGATCACAAGAACAGTCTAAACAAAAGAAAGGGGTTTTGTATGTTGGGGCCACAAATAAAGCAAAGAAATTATGCTCATCACTATACCACAACAAAATGCATACCAAGTAAATGTATCTGTGTACTGAAATAATGCATAGCCACGATACCACTATAATACCAAACCCAATCTGAATGCAAGGAGTGATTATTGCTAAATTACTTTTATTCTTGGTGGTAAGAAAATACTGCTAGGCACCAAATCTACACAAAATACCCTACATATTTATGGTGCATTGCAGGCCAGGAAAGTGATCATAGAGCACCTACTGGGCATGACCAGTGTGTCTCACACCGCCATCTGTACATTAAAGGGAACCCATTTCATAATAGCAGTGTGTCACTAAAAATGAATTTCAGAATGTCTCAAAGGGAAACCACATTCTCAGATCTAGTGCAATATTTAGAGGCAAAGTTATTCACACATGGGACGTGGTCATCAAACAGTACCTCAGAATGGCATGACCACATTCAGGGTGAGGTGCAGAAAGAAAAACTAGACAATATTTTTGCAGAAGGCAGCATCCTTCAGGTCTGCCTTCTAAGGTTATTAAATGCAGCCGATAAAAATGCAGAGAAAGACTGTTTGATACGGCTATGCGCCAAAATCTGGTTTATTTTGAATAGGTCCCTGCGAATGCAAGAAAATGACACCCAGCTAATTAACAGGTTAAAGACTGAATTAGAGTAGCAAGTAAAAAAGAAGAAAATGTTAAGAGCAGAATTGGATGTATGCCTAAAAGACATGCAGTTAAAATGCAGAAATTTTAATGTTCAATTGTACAAAAGCAAGAAACAATTTGAGGACAGTGAACAAGAATTGGTACACTTAAAAGCATTGGTGGACCACGTTAGACAAGATAAAGATGAGGTTGTGTCAGAGATGCATATTTTACAAAAAGAACATTATGAGAAAGAAAGTGACCTCCAAAATGCGGAACAAGAAATGGTTAAAATGCTCTAAGAAAGAGACAAGAGGAATAAAGAATTTAATGAGTGCCAAATGCAAATGTGCGACATGCAGGAGGTAATTAATAAAATGAGTGATGAAAACAACTATTTGCAAAACGAAGCAAACAGGCTCCTTAAAAAGTGTAAGGACTTAGAACAGCAAATGTGCATTCCCATGTCCCATGAGAGGCGGCAGGGTACCACATTCAATGGAGTTGAGGTGAATTCTATTTCTACCCAAAGGGCTAGTGCCACAGTGACTGGGCCGGTGACTGAACTTGGTTGCAGCGCCCTTGGGGGATTTGTTACTCCCATTGGGGGCCGCCACCAATCCCATACACCTGGAACCAGGGTTGAGTCACCAATTAGTGCAATTCCATGCATTGCAACAAGTAGCCCCATAAAGATAATGAAATCCATTAAAGCCCTGATCAAACCATTTAAAAAAGGAGGGGAATGCTGCATTGAGGATCACTTAGAAGCGGTTCATGACATTTTTAAAGCACTCTAGATACCTAAGGAACAGTACAGGCAATATTTTAATTTAACTTTAGATGCCCCGACGGCCAGTATTATAAGAGGATTGAATGAACAGCAGAATATGACATGGGCGGAGTTTGAAAAAGAGATTAGGCGTCATTTTTCTCCTTTCCAGTCATTGCAGGAGGCAAAGAAAGTCGCTTACACAATCACTGCTGGGCCTAATACATCCCCTCGCCAGTTTTTACAAGACTTAAAAAGAGCATTTTCTCACTTTGATGTATCTTTTGACACCAATTCCAATGAGTTTAAAACTGCCTACTTCTATGGGCTGCAGAAAGACATCATATCCCAATTGGTCCGTGAATTTGACCGTGACAAGTCCCTGGAATGGATTGTACACCAAAGCACAAAACTATATGAGGTACTCTACAATTGTCAGGGTAGAGAAAGTGATAAAATGAGAGATACTAGACCTAAATCTAAAGAACCCTCAGCAACAGTGATGGAAATCAGGTCAGCCAAAATGTCCCTTGAGTATGCTCAAAGTCCAAGTAAAAATAATTTGGCACCTGAACAAAGGGGTAATCAACAAAGGTCATCACACACTGCACCAATGTTCCAATCACATGATCCTAGTAATAGGGAGAGCGACATCAGCCCCAGGTACCTAGGAGATAGGCCCCGGGCAGGCTATCAACCTGATATGTCAGGTATGAACAATAACCAGAGACAAAATCAGGATCAAAGAAATGATGGTCCTTATTAGACATTGGGGACACAAAGCAGATTTGATCCCAATACCATGATATATGGTAATCAGGATAGACCCCGATATGTGGATCGATTTGCTGGTAATGTGAATCAACATAGGGGCCAGTACCCACAACCTGAGAGACAGGACATGAGACAGAATATGAACTACACGTCAAGTCAGTACAATGATTCCCCACCAGGGGACTACAACCAAAGGCTGGGTGCACCCCGCTTCCCTCCGCAAATGAATCAAGAGTTCAGGAACCATCCCAATAGAAATCATTCTCCTGAGAGGTATCAGAATAGATCCAATCAGGGAGAAAACAACCAATATCGATCTAGGCCACAGAGAGAGGATTCTAGAGAGATGGAAAGATTCCAGTGCCTCGGGGCCCAAGTGAAAATGTTGGCTGCGCAAATAGGAAAGCTCTGTACAACAGAAAAACAGTCATCAAAGGAGGGGGAAGAAGGCCATAGCAATGATCAGGGGGGTTCTGAAAAGTCACTAAGTACTTATGATACCTGCAGCGCCAAAAAGACAGTTTACTCTGATGTCATTTTGCATAATGACTCTGAGGTGCCTAATGATTTAAAAGTGAAAATACCAGTACATGAACATGTAACAGAAAATGCAAATACTTCTAAAAGAGAGGTACTGTTTAACCTAGAACTAAATCAAACGTTGGCGATATTTACAAATGAAATAGGAAAACCTGAAAATCTAAAAGAACAAAGAGACAGGTTTAAGAAAAATGACTCATGCACAGGGAATACCAGTGAACCGGGAGTAAGTGGCGATGCTATAACTCCTTCCCTGGGCAATCCAAACAATGACCAAACACAGGCAGGAAAAAGAAATGCTCAAAAGGAGGGTACAGGTCAATCACCTGAAGAATTCTTTGAACCACATATTTTTGAAGAGGTTAAAAGGGCTGGTATCATACTGAATAATCAGAAATGCACAGCATTAGACAATGACAAATTGCCAAGTGATGTTGTTACACATGGTCAGTTGGAGGGTTGTAGTGTGACCTCTGATGTTACCTGGATGGATGGGCGAACGGTGGCCACACTCCAAAAAACCTCTGAACATGGGGAAATGAATAAAGTCTCTCACACAGGAATGAGCAAAAATGAGGGAAAAATGTCTTTACATTTACTGATGTGCTTAGCCAAAAGTGAAAAAGGCCTGAGAAAGGTGAGCCCTGAAATCAGTAAGAATTCGCATTTCCTATGTGTGTTAGAGGAAGTTGAAGACAGGTATTATGCTCCCATCATTTTGGAAGAAAAATGACATACATTTGCAATGATTGACACTGGCGCACAGGCCACAATTATGTCTAAAGAATTAGCAAAGAGTATCAATGAAGAGAGATACCCGCAGAATCAGATCACAGTAAAGGAGAATCAAGGTCCAGTGCATAATTTTAACGGGGAGGAGGTGCCTATTATGGGCGCCACCGCGGTTGACATAAAAATAGTTAAACACAGAATGAAACAGGAGGTATTGGTCACATCCATCTGTGATATTCCATTCCTGATGGGAACAGATTGCCTGAAAAGATTATCTCTGCTCATAGATGGGGTGAATGGAGTACTGTGGTCCTTAACCAAAAAACCATTGAGACCTAAGAAACTAAAATCACAAAACAGCAATATAAATGAATGTCACACCATTGCAAAAATAAATGATGCAGTGGAGGTGTATCTCCAGAATAGTTGCATACCTAGCGTCATTTTTATATTAATGTGTCAAGACAAGATGCAGAGTGAAAATAAAAAATTACCTGTACAAATATACTTAGACCCAAGGAAAGAATGGCAAACTGCCATAGATGAGCACACCTTACGTTTTTATTTAAAAGAGAAGACATGCAAACAGAATACTGCTCCTAGAGCAGGTTCAGAAAAAAACATTACCACTCTTGCTGAAATACACATGGAAGATGAACAACCATGGGTTCATGTTGGGATAAATGACTATTCTAAAACAATAAAAGCCACTTTAGCGCTTGAACAGGAAAGGAGTTTCATTAATGAGAAATTGTTGAAAAAAATAATGGAAAGGGAGGAGATCCCGAAATTTAGGATTAAAAACTAGTATGTCTCTAGTTTGGACGGTCCAGACTTTGAAAACCGAATTGCAGGTAGATGCATGCTGAAAATTAGCATTGGACAAAGAACAATTTAACATAATGTTTGGATAGTGTGTGGAACACAAAATGACTTTTACATGGGCAATGACATCATGCACAGAATGTGTATGGTGCTAGATTTCTTAATCAAAAGATATGGTCACGCATAGGTGGGTCGGCACCTGAATGTGAAGACAAAAGAAGGGCTTATCATTGCGCACAGCTGGTCTCTTATGCAATTGAATTACAAATGAGGAAAGATACAGTTATCACAAAGCAGTTTTCAATAACACTGAAATGCAAAAATGGACAGCAGATGAAAGATTCTGATGCCTTTGTGTGTCTGAATGAATTCATAGAACAGCAAGGCCTGGATTATGAATATATTTCATTGGTAGATGTGGGTGAAGGGTCTGTAAAACTGATGGTGAATAATAAAGGTTGTCAGAATATTCATTTAGAGGAAAACTCCCCAGTAGGAATGGCCATACAAAAATCACATTACACAGCTTATCTAAATAACATGGTGAATGGAAATATCCCTGAAAAGTATGCAGATGCTAAGGGTGAATTGCCAGAATACCTGGACTCTCAGCCCAAAGGAATGTTTAAAATTCATTCTGTGTACCCTTATGATTCAAGCGAGACAGTGTGCTGTCATCAAGAGGATTACATAACATTTAACTTAAATGAAAATTAAACAGAAAATCAGCCCTCTGAAGTGGAAGCTGATATGCCGAAACATTTAAAAGTGGCAGCTTTACAAAGAGACACAGCCACACAATTAGAGGAAAGTGCTGAGATTCCCATGCCAGAACATTTTCCAGAATTCTCCAAAATGGTAGAGGAGCAGATTTTGTTAGCGGATGCATGTGACAACGAGAAGGATAGAAATGAATTGAGGAAGATATTTATGGAGTTTAAAGATGTATTTGCAAAAGATGCTTATGATTGCGGCTAACTAATTTACATGTGGCCACACTTCCGGAAGGGTGTAGCAGAAGCCCAGTATTTGTACGTCAGTATAGACTACCGCTGGCATGTTTAGAATCATTGGCAGAGATTATTAAAAATTTGGAGTCGCTGGGAATCATCAGGCCCATTCATAGCACATCCAATACACCTATTTTAGGTGTGTTAAAACCAAACGGTCAATGGCGACTGTGTGCAGATTTGAGAGAGTTGAATAAAAGAGTACCAGTATCCAGATGGCCACTGCCATTCATTGATCAGGGATTAGCTCAGGTACATGGTTCAAAAGTGTTCACCACATTAGATCTCACCTCTGGATATTGGTGTGTGCCATTGGCAGAGGAGATACAGAATTTATTTTCCTTTTCATTTGATAAGACTCAATACGCATGGGTTAGAACCCCATTCGGGTACGTCAATAGTGGGAGTGAATTTGGCATATTTTTGAGGAAGGCTATGCCTGATGCAGCAGAAAGAGGAACCATAATTTATGTGAATGATGTCCTGATAAAAAATGATAGCTTGAAAAGCCATTTTGATGAAATAAGACATGTTCTTAGCCAATTGCAGAAAGCAGGCACCAAAGTATCTTTACAAAAAGCACAATGGTGCAAGAAAAAGGTGAATTTTCAAGGCCATGAAGTGACTGAACATGGACTAAATCCACAAAAGAAGACAATAGAGGCCATACAGAATCAAAAATATCCCAAAAATGTGAAAGGGGTAAAAAGTTGATTAGGAATGACAGGCTATAACAGAAAGTTCATTGAAAATTATGCTGAAATCACTCAACCATTGACTAAACTTCTTAAACTGAATACACCCTGGAAATGGGAAAAAGAGCAGTCTGAGGCAGTGGCTAAATTAAAGGAATGTCTTGTAAAGGCACCATGTTTAGCATATCCCATAAAGGACAGGGATTTCTTTATAGAAATAGGTTTCTCTGAACATTGTATGTCAGCAGTGTTATCACAAAAACATGATTTGAATCACAAAACCATTGCACATGCAAGTAAGGCATTTTCCCAAGTTGAAATTAAATTCAATGAATGTGAAAAGGCCCTATTAACCACTGTGTGGGCGCTACAACATTTCCGCCCCATTGTTCAGGGAGAAAAGGTGATTATTGAGACAAATCATCAACCTTTGCAGTTTTTAGAGAGTAAAAGAATTAGGTCACCACACAAAGCCTTTAAAGAAAAAACATGCAAGGACTTGCCAACTGTATATGTTGATGGTTGTGCCTTTCACATTGAAAATGACAGTGATAAACAATTAGTGTCAGGAATAGGGAATGTCTGGTTGAGGTGTGAAGGTATCCCGAGTATAGGGATGAGAATTGGGGCTAGGAGCAGTCAGGTAGCAGAATTGGCAGCCATTTATAAAGCAATTGCTACTGCAGTTGATAATAAATTCAGTGAAATTGTCCTGGTGACTGATTCTGATTACGCACGAAATAGCTTTGTGGAATATTTACCTGGCTGCAAAGCGAGAGGCATGATTACATACAACAAAAAGCCACTTCAAACTGGAAAAATGATACAAGCCATAGACAAATTGCTGTCAGAAAATGATTTAACAATATTCTGGAGGAAAATGTGTGGGCATTTAAAAACTCCAGGAGAGGATAAGGAGGGAAATGATAAGGCAGATCACCTGGCTAAAATTGGGGCTGTGATGGGAGAATTGCTACCTATTGAACATTTACTGGGTGAAATACAAATTGATGCAGTAACACGTTCTAAAGCACCAAAGAAGACTGATCAATCAGTGGTACAGTCGAGTTATGATACACCAGACCAAGATCTGATTGAGGCACAAAAGAATTATCAAATTTTGGGAATCTATTATAATCATTTGATAGATCCTGAACAAAACCCTTTAACAGAAAATGATTGTATGGGAAAAGCAGAGTTGAGGGTGCTATTAAAGAATAAAAAACGAATAAGACTACAAGATGGACTCATGATTAGAGAGTCCATAACAGGACAGATACAGTGGGTGGTACCCCTTTCAGTCAGAGGGTTAATGCTACACCATGCACATGATGCTATAACTGCAGGCCACAGAGGCTCACAGAAAACAATGGAAATACTAAAAGATTATGCTTATTGGCCACATATGTCCCAAGATGTAAAATTATATACTAGAGGATGTCTAGTGTGTGCCCAATTTAAACCTGCTTCACCAATGCATAGAGCTCCATTAATGAAAAAAGGCCTAACTCTTCCATGGTCAGATTTGCAAATAGACTATGTAGGGCCTGTAAAGAGGTCAAGCAGGGGGAACCGTTATATTTTAAGTGTAGTGTGTTTGATGTCGAAGTGGATTGAGTGTATTCCTGCACCAGATTGTAGTGCGCAAACAGCAGCCACATTGCTGGTGAACCATGTGTTTTCAAGGTTTGGGTTGCCACAAAGAATAGAACCAGACAGAGGAAGTCATTTTACAAGTGCTCTAATGAGTAAGGTATGGCAAATACTGGGTGTGAAGAGAAAGCTACATATCGCATATTGGGTGGCTTCTTCAGGTGGAATTGAACGCAGCAATAGGTCTGTTGTGGACATTTTGAAGAAATTCGTGGCAGAAGCAGGTTCCAGCTGGGATTTACGCTTACCTTTGGTTCTGATGGCAATCAGATCAACTCCTGCCAAAGCAAGAGGCATTAGCCCTCATGAAGTTTTAACAGGTAGGAAAATGGTGTTACCACAACACCAGCTATACATGACACATGAGCAAACACTTGTGAGCGCATCCACAGTTCATGAATACATTGATGAACTGAGGAAGCAGTTACAACATGCATTTGCTTTTGTACAGAAAAATTCAGAAAGAGTTTCTGACAGTGCAAAGACATATTATGATAAAAAGACGTCAGTAAAGGAATATTGTGTGGGTGATCAGGTGTATAAATTTCATTTTGGAAAAGGTAAACAGAAAAATTCCAAATTTCTAGCAGCCTGGCAGGGGCCATATCGAATTATAGATAAGGGGCCTCATTACACGGAAGGCGGTGAGCCATGGCGCTATTAGCGTCATGGCTCATGCCGGTAAAATACCGGCACCGCCTTGGCGGAAAGGGGATTTACCGCCCCATTCCAAGGTTGGTGGGGCGGTAAATCCCCCTTCCGCCATTGCCCTTCCCCATTCCCATTTCTGCCCTATAGGGCTCTATGGGAATGGGGAAGGCGCTATTTACGGCACCGCGATATTGCGGTGCCGTAATTAGCTCCGAGGTCCCTTAGCGGGTTGGTTTTTAACGCCTGCAAAAAGCAGGCGTTAAAGCACCAACCCGCTAAGGGACCGCGTAGTAAGGCGGTAATGGTTAACGGTCACCGTTACCATTAACGGTGGCCGTTAACCATTACCGCCTTCCGTGTAATGAGGCCCAAGGTCTCTCCTGTGGTTTATAAAAATGTGAAGACTGAAGGTGAAACAGCAACAGAACAGTTTGTTCACGTGTATCAATTTAAACCATGTTACCCTAATCATGAAATTAAACAACTTGTGCGTGTAGAAACAGATAAAGTCCCTTGAACATAAAAAGGTAAAGTAAATGGGTCTAGTCAATAGTAGTGGCAGAGAAGTTAAATAAAGATGGTTGATTATAATAATGGCACATAAACACTGTAACATATGTAAATATATATATTAAAAAATGGAAGCTGAAATTTATGAAGTTGGTGTTCAAAATGAAAATGTATTATATATTGAATGTTGTTTTATGTATGTTTGTTTTTTCTTTAACCTGTGCTTAATTTCAGAAGGCGAGAGATAAGGGGCGAAATGTTTTACAAAGCATGTTTTATTTTTGGCAAAAGGGTGAAGTTAGTATTGTGCTATATGCTTAATTTGTTTTTTTTTCTATTTGATTTAGAATATTAACATATTTGTACTTGGAGGACACGGGACTAGAGGACACGGGAGACGATGGAGTCTTGGAGTCCCCTGGAAGAAGATCAAATGATACCTGCCTCTGGGTGGAGGTGAAGACAAAATAACCGGAATGCCGAAGAAAAGATGACTTCTATGGAAAAAAGATCCAGGAGTGCCAAGATGGAAGAGCACCCGAATGAACCAAATGATGTGACATCGCCGGTCGGGACATATTAGAGGCAGAAAAGTGTCCCGGAGTATGGAGTTCCACGTATTTATTATTTTAATTAATTATTTTAATTTGTTATGTTAATTATTTATTTTAACTGTTTGTTTTATTTTATTGTTTTGTGATTAACTTCAAGTGTAAAAATTAAAACACTGGACCATGGACACTTCCATTGGGAAGAAAAATGTAAAATATTTTATAAGAACTGATGGACTCAAAGATTAATTTTGATATTATGATGATTGAACAGTGACTTTTCAGTTTCATTTCTTCACATATGAGTATTGATTTTGTTGGATTGCTACATGTTAAAAGAAGAAAGGGGGCAAGTTGGATTTCTTCCAATTGTGGCTTGGACCATGGCCAAAATTCTCAGAAAAAGGAGGGGATATGTAGGATTAGTTAGCGTGTTTTTGGAGTGCAGCGGCACTACATGGGATCAATATATAGCGTGTTTTTGGAGTGCAGCACCACTGCATGGGATAAATGTATTGCTATAATGCGGTACAGCAAGTCATGTGTTGCCGGTGTAACATATGGATTTTTAAATGAAGACAAGCTACTCAGTCAAAAAACACATCATTTATTTCCACTGTTAGAAACGCACCATTTTTTTTCTCACCTGAAATGCCTCTGTTGCAGGAGACACATTAGAGGATTAATGAACTAATATAATTAACAGTACTAACATGATTATACTTATTAAAATCATAATGTGTTCTCCAAGTGCAAAATGAGGCAGGCTGAAACTCATTTTAAACGGACATTCAGAATTATTTTTTTTTCTTTTCTCTTTCTCTGTGCTTTCAGGAAACAAAACTCGAATAAGCAGGACATTAGTGGATACAGTTTCTTACTGAAAAGTGAGATATTGTTTGAAGAAGGAGGGTATGACATAGTGGATTCTTATTGGGCAGGCATCACGTTAGGGGCTGTAACAGAGGTCTCTTGGTGCATCTCGGGGAGAAAGAAAGGCAGTGGACATTTTGCACAGCTTCGGTGAGGACTTGGCGGGAGTTGCTGTGGGGCTGCCTGATTGAGGGTCATCGTTCCAATGTACTGCTGACCTTCACAGGCTGGAGATTCCAGTCAATTGGCACCGGCTTGAGGACTAAAGAGTGCAGATTGGAACTGCATGTCCTCGCCGGGTGCTCTAAAATGAAGCCCCGAGCCACTTAAAGAAAGTGACCTGTCCAGAGAGTTTGCGTGCTGAACTGCTACAATTTTGCTGGTAATTGTCTTACACAAAGCGAGAATGCGGCGTGTGAATGAAAGCTATTTCAGTCAGGCAGCGTAGCGATAGCTGCATTCTAATGTTGCCATTCAGAAATGCAAGTCAACTGATGCACTGTTCTTTTTATTGTTGCAAAGAATCTAATGAAATGCCATGTATTTTGCAATTGCTTCTCTTATGTTTATTCTAGAAAAGACTGCCTCGCAAAACTGGTAATGTATGATTTTTGAAATGAAACTGATGTAAATCACAATCTGTGTAAAGGCTTCTGTTTGCTTCTGTTTTTCTCTGGTGCAGTTAGCACATATCGCCTGATAAAAGGGGGGTTATTAGGTAATATATGCCAAGCATCCCATGTGGAAAAAGTAATGTTATGAGTAATTATAAATAGCTGTGTGCGTGGGTCCACCCAGTGTATATGTGTGTGTGACTTCTGAGTGGAACACAATCTGATAGTCTGCTGGACGTATATAGGTCAGCAGAGAGAGAGGCCTCTGGAAATAGTTTCACTAATGTAAATAAATTTGTGATTATACCACATGTTATTGTGAATACTTTATGGAAGCATAGCTCACTGGTGTAGATAAATCAGTGATAACAGCCATAAGTGGCACTCAATATAAAAACGTGGTGTTCTTGAATAATGTGGAAGCCTGATGCCTCTAGAGATCACAAGAACAGTCTAAACAAAAGAAAGGGGTTTTGTATGTTGGGGCCACAAATAAAGCAAAGAAATTATGCTCATCACTATACCACAACAAAATGCATACCAACTAAATGTATCTGTGTACTGAAATAATGCATAGCCACGATACCACTATAATACCAAACCCAATCTGAATGCAAGGAGTGATTATTGCTAAATTATTTTTATTCTTGGTGGTAAGAAAATACCGCTAGGCCCCAAATCTACACAAAATACCCTACAGATCATACTTTGTCGTAGCTAACCTCATCTTAATAGGGTACGTGAACGTGCGTGCAAACAACGTTAATGATACTCAAGCTTCAAAATGTATCTCTGGCCTTACTGACTTTAACTTATATGGAAGGAACTATCTGCCCACAGATAAGGGAGGAAATACCTTGGACCTCTTTTTTCTGCTGAGTAACTACTGGCCACTTTCAAACCCATTCTGATTATATGGTCAGACCACTTTCTCCTCCCCATTCGCATTTTATCTCCCCTCGCTTCCAATTTTAAACCCCCAGATCTGTACTCGCCGGAGAGTCTGGACCAAGACCTCCCTGGGCAGGTGACGGGATGCCTCAAAGACAACATACTGAAGTTAAGTGTTACCAGAGAAAGCATTCCTGATCCCTGCACAGCTCTGATCACAGCGATGACTGCCACAGCCAACACTTTGGCCCCCATGAAGCTGGGCTCCTGTCGAACTAAACCATCTTCCCCATGGTTCTCCCCTGATTTGAGGCTTCTAAAGCAAGTGTCTTGGCTTGCCAAATGCAAATGGCACCTTGCCCTGCCCCTGAATCTAAGACTTATTATAAGAAAGCTCTTCTTCCTTACCAGAAAGCTATGAAGGTTGCTAAATCTCACTACTATGCCAATCACATTATCCAGACACTTGCTCCTCACAAGAACTTTTTAAAGTAGACAAAGAACTCTCAAAGAACTCTCTACACCACCTCCAACTCTGGATGACCCTGCTTGTTCTCAAGAAATGTGAGACCAAATTAGTCTTTTTTACTGACAGAATCACCACGATTAGAGGTTTGATTGCATTGGTTGAGCTTAGTGTCCCAACTACGATGCCCTCGTTGGCAATACATCCTACAGGTGCACTTTCAACCTTCCATTTTGAATCCTTTTGCAAACTTAAATCACCATCACCCTCTGACCCCATTCCTTTGCACCTGATTGAAGCTCTCCCCTCCGAATGTACAGTGCTTTTCACTACCGCTCTTGGCTTTTCATTCACTAATGGCATTATTCCCGCTTCTCTCAAATATGCCATTGTTTCGCCCCTCCTTAAAAAAAAACAACTCAACCCAGCAGTACTCGACAACTACCATCCAATCTCACTTCTTCCCATTCTCACAAAACTCATGGAATATGTTGTTACCCCACAACATTCCAGATTTCTAGAATCAGAAGGTCTCCTTCACCCTTACCAAGCTGGTTTCAGGCGACTCATGGGAACTGAATCAGTCATGATCTCAGTCCTTGACAACTTTGCACTGCTGCAGGACCACAGAGAAGTGCTGATCCTCCTTGACCTCTCTTCTAGTTTGATACCATTGATCACATTCTTCTTGAAGTAGACAGGGATATCAGGGTCCCTGCAACCCTGGTTCAGATCTTTTCTCTGTAAGCATCAACAGCAGTGGTCGAAGTGGGCGGAGCAGTTGGGAGTGGTGCTCCCCTACATTTTTTAAATTAAGCTTTACTGTTCTTTTACTTTCATTTTAAAAAGAGACTGTTCCGGAATGGTTTCATTTTAAAATAAAACTGTGGGAAGAAGTTGAAACTTGTACTTTAGTGCACTGCACTGAATGTCTCCTTAAATAGCAGGCACATGTGTTGGAGGGTTTGTATCGTGTGTGGGAGGGGGCGTGGTGATGGAGTTTGTGGGGAGCGGGAGCAGGCCAGTAGGGATCATAGTTCCACTACTTCCTTTCGCACACTTCGACCACTGATCAACAGACTGTTTAATTATTTTCACTCTCCTCTACCCCTTCTTTTTTCTGCTATGGGGTTCCCCAGGGGTCTTCCCTGTCACCCCCTCTTTTTCAATCTATACCTGCATCCTCTGGCCGACCTCGTCTCGTCCTACGGCATCCATTTATACACATATGCAAATGATACTCAGCTGGTTTTCCACCTCGGGTCCTCTCTCTCAGATCCTCCTTCCAAACTTAAGGAGTGTCTTACCAAGATCAGGTGCTAGGTGGTGGTAAACTGGCTGAAATTAAATGGTGAGAAGACAGAGGTGCTGGTGGTTGGTTCCACAATCCCCCCTTGCGTTCTGGATCTCAGATTTATGGATGGTTTCTCTGTGCCTGTGCCCGGCCCAAGTACCTGTGTAAAAAGCCTGGGGATAGAGCTGCTCCCTACCGGCTTGCGTTAGGCTCACAATACTTCTTTCTGTAATGCTGGCTTTTTCAAGTTAAAACTCCTAAGAAAAGTCCTGCCTTTCTTACCACCTCAGTATCGTTCTACGATAGTCACTGCCTCCATCGTGGGCTCTATGGACTACTGTAATGGCATCTATCTTGGGCAACCTGGCTCAGTATTCCAGAGACTTCAGATCCTCCAGAACTCAGCAGCACGGCTAGCCGTAGGAGCCCCTAGGCTCTCTCACTCTACTAGCTACACTGCACTAGTTGCCGGTGAAAAGTAGAATCAAGTTTAAAATCCTTTGCATTGTACACCATTCTATCCATGAAGTAGGTCTGGTTTTTCTGCGCCCAAAACTATCCTACTATGTCCCGGGATGCAGAGTTCATTCTTCCTCTTAAAACCTCTTAGTAGTTCCACGTTTTCTCAGGTCAAGGTCCAGAGGACGCTAGTTTTCTGTCCTCGCTCCAATGCTGTGGAACTCTCTTCCTCAAGGATTGAGAGATATCAGAGAACATCTTAGTTTCCATAAAACCCTCAAACCTTTCCTATTCTAAGGCTGACGTTTTTGCTGCTTACCGGTCTTCTGCTAGCATCCAGATGCCTTTGGGCCTTGGTTCATTTGCAATTAATAAATACCAATACGTAAATATATACATACATGGTTCGGATATACTGAGGTGCTACCCATCCTGACTACCTGACCAAAACGGCCACATCTTCTGAATTACCCTATTTGCTGCTTTGTCTGAATGCTATGATCACCACTAACCCCGATACCCACCCTAGATCCCCTTTAAGTGTCTATTTTCCCATCTTTTCTTTTCTTTTTAGTCAAATTTTTCCCCTTTCCCATCTTTACATTACCCTTCCCTTGCCCCATCCTATGTATATGGGCATCAGGCAATGTGATTTTAAAATGGTTGTCAGTGTAATTTTTTTATTTTTAGTTCCATCTGCATCACTGTATGCATGCACCAACCACACCAGCAGACAAACACCTGCAGCAAATCATCGACATAACCCAACAAGATGCCAATTCATCATCAGCGTCATTTCTGTCCTGGTAAGGGTTTGTAATTATTTCGTTATAGAAGCTTTTATAACATTTCTGATACTTGCAATGGGACCACTGAGGTAATTATGTCCCCACTTTGAGATCCTAGCCTAATATGCTGGATCACGACCTTTCTTTAATGGGAACTTCATCATCAACATAGAGTTTATTTTCAATAAAACTCATCAAACTCATGTACACATCAAATTCATCATAAAACAGACACTAAAAGAGATACACATATAAGGTATAATACAACAGAAAAGGGAGACACATCACAGGTAAATAGTTATGAAATAGGTATATGTATTTCTCAAATCTTCATAAAAACAAATCAAATACTCTCCATGGCCCAATATACCCATTGGTCGCGAGTGGGGGTGGGTCAACAGCAGATTGTCATATCTGCAAGCAACAGGTGAGCCTCAGTGTTTATTCATATGCGTATCAATGCCACTTAGGTATTAGAGGTTAAAGCAGAGTGGATAGATTTGACTCTCAGTGTGCTTAATGTCCTGGTTTATGATGGGGCTTGCCGCACAGACAGAGCCTTGAGGCTCTACTCCTAACCTCAGAAGGTGAATAATAAAAAACAGGGTGGCTCTGGATTGTTGCGCTAGCCTAAATAGTCATGATCAAAGTGTTCATGTGTTCCGTTAGCAAGCTAAAGGTTTGTAGAATTGTTTAACTCCAAATATATTCAGTATATTTCAACACAAAGAGGATAGTGGGCTTGGTTGACCGCAATTGAATTCTGTGTGGTTCAACAGTTTAGCCCTTCAGCCAACGCATGTTTCGACAATTTGTCTATGTCAAGGTCGATCAATCGTCATTACATATAGAAATATGATTAGAAGTTATATAATAAAAAACATAAATCATCAATACATACCAATTTCGGGATTGTGGGAGGGCGGGGACAGAGATGGCAACAAATGGACAAGGGGCATAAAGTTAGTTACAAAAAACATAGTCCATCATCATACAGTTATCTGCATGCTTGTTGAGAGTCATATTGACCTGCAAAATTATACGTCATGGATGGATATCAAAGGAGATCACAAATTAATTTGTATGCAGTGAGTGAGATTGTGGTTTAAGAAGCACCCGAAGAAATCCCATAACTGGGATTCCCACCTCTTAGTGGTGAAAAATAAATTTAATATTATGATTGGTGATTGGACAGGATTGTTTCTGTCTCAATTCCTAAGATGCAATAGTTGTGAGTGTGAGGGTAAAAGCGTAAGGCATTGTGATTGATAATGATAATCTCAAAGACAGGGTCCAAACTCACCAATGTTGAGTACTATGAGAAGCCTAAAGGAAAACGTGCCAAAAATAACAAATAAGGGCCTGGATATGTTAGTGTTGAAGGATTACGATTATAGAGAATAGGGTTTCAAGGAGCGCTGACTGTCCTTGTTGATATAATTTAAAAGTCTTTTTCAGTGGTGATTAGCGTTCTCATGGTTGAGGTGGCTCTACATATGGAGCTTTGAGAAAGAAAGGTTGAAGAATCTTGGTAAGACATTTTGAACGGGGTTGGATCTCTCCAAAAGCGAGCAAGTGGAGGAATAGTTGAATTTACCCCTCTGGCTTGTTTGAACAATTCAAATAGAGTAGTCAATGGCAGAGTGGCTGGTTTTCAAATATATATCCCTGTAAATTGGGTTGAAAGAATGATTAGGTGACGCAGTCGATGATGGGTGGTCATCTAACAAGGCTGCAGGTTATGACCAATTGGCTCAGCAGTGCGGTTGTCAGCAAAGGACTGATGTAACGGTTGTCGAGTATTGTGAACAAAAAAAATATATAGCCCTCAAGTAAGGTTGCATGTATCAAACACTATTAATTTTATCGCCCTGTAAATGGGTTGGTAAGGCAAAGTGAGTCGTGCAGATTATTGGTTTGGTGCACCTCTTATGGGGCTTGAAAATAGCTGTCATAAGATCCTCTTTAATCACTCGAAAAGTGAAGCTGTGTAAGCAGAAAATGCTAGCAGATGGAGACTTTGCTACAAACATTAGAAATATTTCGGAAATAGGGTTATTGGTGCTGTCATGGAATGGCTAAAATGGCTAAACTGGTGGAAGGCGAGGCAGCCATACATTTCTCATGGTCTGCGCATATTTTCTGCTGATAACCGCGTCTCGCGCGAATGTGCGTGTGATGTCACGCACTGCATGCGCATGTGTGGGGCAAAATGTAAATATTTACATTTTCATTTGCCAGCCATAGCCACTCTAGCATGCGTTTCCTTGGGAGTAACATCATTGAAAAGTACTTTGTTGAAGAAACGTGGAACTCTGCATTTAAAAATACACTCATCTCCACAATGTAAGCTTTTGTGATTGCTAGAAAATAGAACCAGCAAGAATGACAGCATGACAGCTTTGAAAGTATAATCGAAATACTATTTACTACAATAGGCTGGCATCCAGAGTATCCAAAAAAGACCCCATCTGACATACTGAAGTGAATATTCGCAAAAAAAAGAATTGAAGCTTGGGACTTGGTACATAATTATGAACACCTTGAACTATTAAGAAGCCTCAAATATGTGACTGGAATAGTGCACAAGTACCTACAGACCCAAGCATATCTAAGAAGATGTCCAAGTCCTGCAGTCAGATCTTTCCGATTAAGGTTAAGAACTAATCAGTTGCCCTTGCTAGCAGTGACGGGGGCACAATTATAAATACCACGAGATGAGAGAATATGCAGAATTTGTAAGAAGCATAATAATTTGAAGACAACTCAAAATGTACTTTCCCAATGCCCTGGTTTAGGAACCAAATACATGATAAATCTAGGTCATCTAGTACATGATTATGATAATATTAAGCCCCTAATTCATGGAATATTTGCGCGTAAAACGCAGATTTGCGCGCCATTATGCCTGAAAATCCCTATACCTCAAACAGGGATTTTCAGGCAGAATGGTGCACAAATCTGCCTTTTACGCACAGATAATTCCAAGAATCAGGCTGTGTAAGTCATGCCTTTTGGTTATTCTACTTGAATTTGGAATCTCAGGCAGTACATGTAAGGCTCTATCAATTGTGGGTGTTCAAAAAAAGCTATTGTGTGAATCGGTGCAAGGTGCAAATTGAGAATGAGACAGGTATATACTTAGTACAATAGAGTAATCTGGATAATGATGAATGGAAATTAGATAGTGCAAGCGCAAGTAAGAGAAAATGTAAGTTTTAAAGTTTAAAAAGTTTTGAAGTCTTAAATGTTTTTAAGGTTGTCATTTTAGTGCAACTGATGAAGTAATTCGAAGATGTAATTTGTAATTTGTAACTTTCTCATGTAATTTTGTAAAGTATTTTAAAAACTAACCAAATAAATAAAAAATAAAAAAATGTAAATATTTACATTTTCATTTGCCAACCATAGCCACTCTAGCATGCGTTTCCTTGGTAAGCAGTCAGGAAAGTGGCACAAGCATAACACATATTTAAAATGCATGCATAAGAATTAAAGCATGAGAGGTCCCCTGCCGTTGTGACCAGGGATGTCTACAGCAAAGAAAGTAGAATTAAGGATTGCAGAATTGTTGAGTGAGCAGAACTGAGGGTGTGGTCTGAAAGAATGGCCAATTTAAGGGGAGAGAAGGAACGGTAAAGCAATTTCTAAAACGGATATAAAAACCTGATTACAAAAAGTTATTGCAAATTATAAAAAGAGGTGAAGGGGTGAAATGAATATGACAAGATTACACAGAAATTGTGTTGTGTTTGTAATGGGGTGTGCGTACAGTGAGAAGAGAATACACTAGTTAATGGGGATGTCTGTATGGGTAACGTGGGTTCTTCTTCTTCCAGCATTAATGTAAAAAAACATTTGAGCCGATTGCCAAAAACTCACATGTGGATTGTGGGTTAACAGACCCCTAGAAACATGAGATACCATACATCTAGTACTCAGCTGGTGCTAGTCAGTTGCACCTATAATTAAATCATTCAAATTGTGATGCTTATGGTAAATAAGCACATTGATTTAGCGTGCTAAAGCATTTGAGGAATCCATGACAGATTGTGTGGGTTCCTTTCCAATGTCACATAGATAAGTACAGAACAGATCATACGAGCATCATGTGTATAAAAAGCAAAACAATGTGGTCCAAGTATCTTTGACTAAACAGTAATAACAATACTCAGTGACCATAAGTACATGATTCCTTCTAGGAATTAAACACATTTAGAGAAACACATGTTCTGTATTAAGGCCTTCTTTAGTGCCTCTGCATTTACATATGAGTGTGTACACTATTTGGCGCAACATTAGTGTACGGTTGCCCCCACGTTTGTTAGTAGTGGCTTTCAGTAGCCCTATGAACTGGATGTCTCTCTTATCTGACAGTTGATGGTTATTCTGCCAATGGTGCGCTAGGGGTCGCCTTGGCTCCTGGCTGCTGAGATTAGCCAGGTGTTATGGTATGCAGATTCGCAATTGGCTTATAGTGCTTCCAATATAAATCTTTTTGTAAGTGCATATAATAGTGTAGACCACATGAGTGGTCTTGCAATTACTGAAGTCTTTTATCACAATCTCCCCTCCATGTGTGGGGGTGAATCTATCACAGCTACTCTGTGCATATTGACACATGTTACAGGTGCCATAGTGATAGAAGCCAGGCAATTGTGTCAGCCAGTTAGTGGTGCTCTGTGTTTTGGATCCATCGCTGCTAAAACAAATTATTTATTTATTTATTTGACATTTGTTAAGCGTACCTAACCCGAAGGCATCTGGACACTGGTTACGTAGGAGTGGTGGTTACAGTAGTTACATGTTGCCTTCGGTTACATTCGTTACAAGTTGCATTAGGTCACATCATATGAGGGCAGCTGTATGGTAAATTACATGAAAGGTAGAACATATAAGGTAAAGGTTACATAATACGAGAGTAGTTATATAGTAAAATACATGAAGGGTAAGTCATAGTACATAAGGATTGATGGGAGTCCAGGAATCATAATAATGCACAAAGCTCCCCAATATGGTCATATATGCCAAACCTAAAAGTCTGCACTCAGTAAATAAATCGTTTGCTGTTTCTAATACAGCAGGGGATTTACATATTCGACAGACCCTATGCTGTAATGGGATCTTAAGATTTGCACCGCAATCAAATTGCAAAGGTAATTGGTTTGTCCGTAGTCTCAATAAGAAAGACCGGACTAGGGCACTGACTCAAGTATCTTTGGGTTTCAAAAAAACATTTGAGACAAATTTAAACGTGCGCAACGTTGATAAACGTATGTAATTTGGTCCAGTCCCATTTCTTCAAATTACTTTTAAGTAACTGTTTTATACCTAGTACCACGCTTGAAGTCAGGTAAACAACCAATATTTATTAATTTATTTATTGTGTGCTTGTTAGGCGATTATACAATAAGAACATACTATTTCAAAGTGCCCACAGGGCAAGGGAGGGAAAGAGTGGGATATACATTAAAGTACATTAAAACACAATAAACAGGAGCAGAGGGGGAAGAGGAAGACAGGACGCACCTACTATGCCTTGTACAACCCAGTGATCAGTCTATCAAATTCCTCTCCACTATACTTATAGCTGGTTCCGTTAAAGGACCCCAGCAATGCCAGTAATTGACATTTTGGATGAGTGTACACTTTTAAATGAAGCAACCCTTGTCTAACCATCAATTGTCCCTTCAGGGAGATCAACCCTAGCTCCAATCTAAGATACTCGACAGGGGTCGAAAGGTTGCAATTGTAGGATCTGCTTCCAAAAGTATCACTCAATGCTATCCAGCCATTTATATTCACCTATGGCCAAGGCATTGAGGCCATATAGGACCATGGAACAGAAACACTGGGTGTATAGGGTAATTATCTCTTCTAAGGAATAGCCTGCTGTATGATTTGCAAATCTTCCTACCAAATGAGTCAAGCAGCGTGCCTTTATAGTCTTGGCTTTTTTAATATGAGTGTAGGATCTCTTGGCACTCATATCCAAGCCCAAGTATGGGTTCGGCGCAACATATTCTAATGGCCCAATGCTGGTGTCAAAGGTCAGACACTTAACCGTGTTAGGCACAATAACCAATGACTCCAGAACAATCTAGTTATCTCTATTGTATACATGGTATTTAAAAAATTAAGCAATTCTTATATTTCTGCTGTATCTTCTGTCTTTTAATCTTAAAAAGACTATGGTCTGTTATCGTTATTTGAGACGGCTCCCACAAAGACCTCTGTTTAGCTGCTTTAGGCTCAGCAATACATGCATTATACTGGTGAGTGTGAGACAAACAGATGGCTTTTCACAGTTACATTTCTAAGACAATAGAGATTTGTCTGATTATAACATGGAACAGAAAATGAGGGGGAAAGCTTTCTGGTGGTTGGTGCTCTAGTATATACAAATGTGGGTTTAGAAGAGATGTGGTGGATCAAATCTTTGCCCATGCATAGTAAATACCAGTGATTCTGTACCATGTTATACAGTGTGTGATCATCACGTGAATATTTTGTGATGATATCTGTAGTTGTCCTATTCTCAGATTGGTCTGGCAATTTTAGTTGCAGTACATCTATCCTTGTGCGTTGTCTGATTTTGCAGTTTTGTTGACTAGAGGTGCAGAGTATCCTCTTGCTTGAAATCTTGTGGATGGCAGAGCACATTCCGCTTCAAAGTATTTGTCTTGACTACAATTTCTACGAGCCTGATGAAACACCCCTGCAGGTATATTATGTACAATGGCTTTGTGTTGACAGCTTGAGGAACGAAGAGTGGAATTGACCTCAGTCGGTTTTCTAAATGTTTCTGTCTGGATTTTGTTATCCTCTATGTAAATGTGTAGGTCAGGAAAGTCAATTGAAGTGTTACTGCAGTGCCCGGTAAGGTGTAGACCAAAGATATTGGTGTTTAGGTATTCCAAGTATCTGTTGAAGGATTAGTAGGATGTCTTCAATTTATCTCTTCCAGAGAACCACATGATCTGCAAAGGCATTATCATTGAGTGCATGTGTGTCTTCATATTCAGCCATGAAGAGATTTGCCAGGGAAGGAGCAAATTTGGTCCCCACGGTGACACCCTTGACTTGTGCATAGTCATTTTCGTCAAACAAAATGATGTTGTTGTCCAATGTGAATTGCAAAATAGATTTGATCATTTCAGCATGTTTTAAGAAGGTTGCAGAGTGTTTCCTAAAAGTTTAATCAATTGCCTTGATGGCTAGATCATGATCTATTGAGGTGTATATCACTGCCACATCAAGTGTGGACAGCATGTACCTCTCTTTCCATTTGTGATCTTTCAGTAGTGTCCCTACCACTGTGCTATCCCTGAGATATGATGGCAGTGCGAAGACAGGTTTTCTGATAGCATGGTCGATGTATTTGGATAGGCCTTTGGTCACCCACCCAATCCTACTCATAATGGGTCTGACCTCAGGGAGCTTATCAAAGGGTTTGTGGATTTTTGGTAGAAAGTATACGTTGGGATCCTGGGATCCTTACTGGAAAGGAATTTCTTCTCATCATCAGAGAGAAGCCCTAATAGGTGCCACTTCAGAATTTCTGTCTGGGGTTTAAGGACTATTTTCTTGGTTGGGTTGCTAGTTAAGATCGTGTAACAGCCCGGTGTCACTAGATGCCTCAAACCCATGCTGATGTAGTCTTTTCTGTTGAACATAACCACATTTCCACCTTTATCGGCTTCTTTGATGACTATGTTATTATCAGATGTGAGTGTCTTAAGAGCCTGTCTCTCGTTCCAACTGAGATTAGTTTTGTTGGCATGCTGTGCTTTCCCAGTGGTGTCAAGATATTTGTGAATATCATTAGTTACTGCTTGGTTAAAAGTGTCAATGACATTGTCACTAGACGTTAGGGGCACAAATTTAGATTTTGGTTTGAACTCTGATAGTGGCAAATTGCTCTGTTGGACCTGTTAGTCGGTGTATATTGTCTCTCGATCGGTTTGTGCCCTGTCGTCCAGAGAAACGAGGAGGTGAGTATGTTCAATGTCTGATATGGAAAATGTGCTAGTAGGTAATGGTTTGTATTTAGCAATGAACGTTTTGCTTGAGTTGCAAAGAACATTTTAAGTTTCAGCTTGTGGATGAACTTAAAAAGATCTATTTGGAAATCCACAAAATCAGTGCCAGTGGTTGGGGCAAATGATAATCCTTCGTTAAGAACAGCCTCTTCTATTTCTTTTAATGTCCTGTTGGACAAATTGATAACTAAAATGGGTGGTGTTATATTTGTACTAGTCTCCTGGTGCCTGAACTTGTCAATCTGCTGGTGGTCCCTTGACCTCTGCTTGTGCTGGCCCCTCCCAGCCCTCCTGCCCCTGATGTTGCGTTTTGTGTTGTAATATTTTGTACTAGGGGGTACTGAAATCTGACGTGTTTCATATTGCCTCATAGGGTACCCCTTTTGTATCATTGAATTTGATCTAAAGAAACCCTCCTTGGTCTGCTGCTGTCTGCAGTCCAGTGTGATGCATTAGGTGAGGCATCTGTGTTGGTTTCCCATTCGGATTCTACATCAGAAGTCCTGACGTGGTGTCAGGTGTGCTCTCACAAGACTTGTTTTTTTTAACTTCATCATATTTTGCTTGGAAGGTTACATGATTTCTGTAGTTTGATTTCATCTTGATAGATTTTGAGAATATCATTCATTTTATTGTAGTTACTCTGCTTAGTGCTTTCTGGGTTGGTCATGTCACCAATTTCTCCTTTGAGTTTTTCTATGTTGGGGAGTACTCTAGCATGGTCCCTATTAGCATGTTCTATCAGCAATTCAATCTTGGCATTTGAGCTCAGGTTAAGGTTGTCCTCCCATTTATCAGCTATATCCTGATCATCTTTATTCTCAAACAACAACACAACTATTGCATCTTAAGAAATGAGACAGCAATAATCCTGTCCAAACACCAATCACAATCTTTAATTAAAGTCACACAACTAAGAGGTGGTAATCACAGTTATGGGATATCTTTGGGTGCTTCTTAAATCTCAATCACTGCATGCAAATCAATTTGTGCTCTCCTTTGATATCGATCCATGATGTATAATTTTGGAAATCAATATGACTCTCAACAAGCATGCAGATAACTATATGATGATGGACTATGTTTTTTTGTAACTAACTTTACTCTCCTTGTCCATTTGTTGCCATCTGTCGCCACCCTCCCACAACCCCAAATTTGGTATGTATTGATGATTCATGTTTTTTATTATATAACTACTAATCACACTTCTATAAGTAATGTCCTTGATCAGCCATGACAAAGACAGATTGTCGAAACATGTGTTGGCTGAAGGGCTGAACTTTTGAATCACACAGAATTAAATTGCAGTCAACCAAGCCCACTAACCTATTTGTGTTGAATTATACTGAATATAATTGGAGTTAAACAATTCCACAAACCTTTATCTTGCTAACGAAACACATGAACACTTTGATCATGACTATTTAGGTTAGCGTAACAATCCAGAGCCACCCTGTTTTTTCCTAGGTAGTAGAGGTGTTCCACATAGTGGGTCATCCTAGAGCTCTTTGCACATCATACCCCCTTCGATGCCCTAAGGTGCATGCCTCCTATTGCACATGGTACCAGACCAATGATCACAGGTAGGTTGCCTGGTTCCATCGTCCACAAAGGATCTGATCATGAAATGCAATTGCAGGCATGCTGTGCTTCAATGGACATGTGCTATGGCTATTTTCTTTGGAAATGATTATTTAGCAGCAACATTTTCACCACAAGATGGTTCACAATTGAGTAAGCATCTGTTTCACAATTGAGTAAGTGTCAAGGTAGCATGCTTACCTGTTTCCTTGTATAAAGCATATCAATCTTGGTAAACCTCCCGACCCCTCGCTTCAGCATCATTGTTTTTGGTTAGTTCCTGTTTTTTGTGTTTCTGGCTAGTGTCCTACCTATTACATCTCTTTTGGTGCATTGGTAATATTTTTTCTGGGAGGATTATTTATTGGCTGTTCTTCTGCACGCTTTTCCTACTAAAGAATTGGGTGATTCTACATCAGGCAGTTACTTCCTGCACTTGTTTCTTTGTCAGGACTGACGCTTGCCTTGCTGTGGATTTCAACCCAGGTTCTTCATCCGCACGTGGACTGATCCCTTTAGAGTCAGACATTTGTTCCTCTTGTCCTTTCCACTTGTGGTTAGTGTTTTGTTCTCAAATGCTGTGTTATGCCCTTGTCTACCTCACTGCGCTTGCTCACACAGATAACCATCAACATAATATAATACATATTATATTTTCAAATTCTACTTCTAGTCCTCACTTGATTTCTTTTTATTCTTGAAGAGCTGGAGTGCGTCCAGACAGTCGTTATAAGGCAATCTGGAGAAAAAAAATCAAGGAATTCAGATTTACACATAAGCAGAAAAGATTTCAGAAATGCAAATGGATTGACAGATAATTGAAGTGGGAGAATGGAAAACCAGACTCCCGTCCTTCACCTCTCGCGCTTGGCCTAGAGGGTCGCGGCCCAGACACCCGCCACGAGAAGAGTTTGCCCATTTACCAGATGACCAAATACCCTGGTACAGAAACATACGGATGTGTCCATCTGCCTGCCCAACAGCCCGCACTGGCCATGCCGACACCTGCGGCACGGACCAACTAGACTGAAATCTACACATCGTTAGAGATGCCATGACGACCTAGATAACGGGAAGCACCGCTGAACTATTATACACGCTGAACATTTCCACACCAATCTACACGAAGAACATACTCAGTGCTCTGACGTAGGCGACAGGCTTATTCACGGACGTGCATCTTTATTATTTTTACATAGGCTTTCAGAATGCAGAAACGCAAGACGCACCATGAGCTCATTTATAACGCTTGCTCACGCTTCTCTTGAAACCCGTTACCATCATGAGAGATATAATGGAAACACGATACTGGCCATGAAACTGTATGCCACTATAACCTAAAGCATCCATGCACTAAATGGATTACTCGTGCACCAGGCCCAAGTAGGCCTCAAGCAAGAGTTCCCGTGGACATTAACAAAGCAAAAGTCAGGTTGCTGAGCCTGCAGAAAGAACCCAGTGGAGCAACCAGCCAAGGTCGTAATGTTGCAAACCCACAGTCAAGAAACAAATCTTCAAAGGCACGATGTTGCAACCTCGCACTCCACGTACCAATGTTAAAATCATATCTGCAAATTAAACCAGACATACAGTGGAAAAACAATATTAATTGTGCAGAATTATGCCTCAAACACGGTCCCTCCCCACGTGACCAAGCCGAACCTGACGAGATGCCAAAACCCAGGAGAGAAAAGGCGTCTGGGTACCTCGCTACGAGACGCAGGCCGACACACTTGAAAGGCTCAATGGACACCTGCTACAGTGGGAACGGTCAGTCTCCCACCTATGAATAAATCCTCACATTGCCTGCACGTACCCATATTGAAACACTGTTGCAACCACAGGTGCACCGTGTGCTGGGAACAACGGTGGTCCCAGGCTGGGGAGCTCACGGATGCACCAATCAGAACATGAGGTTCTTATCTCAGACGTCAGTAACGTTAGCCAATCCTCAGGGGTCTTCATGTAACAATTCTTATGTATCTAATTGTAGGGACAACCCAGATATACCACCTGACTACATCTTAACCACTAATATCATTCTCTATATGCGTACTATACTAACCCCACCACTCGAGCAACCAATCAAGAGTGGCGATAGGTTCTTTTGGTAACTTTTTGGAATGACGCAAGTAGCGCGTCATAATGTAGTAAAAAGGGCCTGCGAGCCCCACTATTGTGTGTGTGTCAGGACGAACGCGTACGCTCCTTGACCCATCCCTGCCGTTTGCATAATAAACGGCAGAAGTTGCCTTGCTCCTTGTGTGTGCCTCATACTCTGTCTCGATCCGAGATATACACGGGAGGAGTTGGGGCCTCCCTGCCCGGAGGTCTGCGGACGGCCCGGCCGACCCCGGCAGAATCCCCCCCCGACAAGTTGGAGGCACTGCTGAGATCTGTTTAAGATCGACTTTTATTTTTTATTTTTCCAGGCACTCCCGTTGCGGGGAGGCCCGGCGGCGCGGCCCCCTCTGCCGTTGCCCCCTTCTGAGGACTACAGGACCATCGCGGAGCTGCGAGAGGACCGGACAGCGCAATCCGGATATTGGCCCTCGGGAGCCGGTTGAGAAGTATCCCGCCCGCGGTCGGCGAGTGTCCAGACGTGGTCCAGACGAGGGGAGGTGGCGAGCCGCTTGGAGGGGTGCACGCAGTCGAGCGGCCCTGCATCGAGGGAACTTGGTGAGCATGACACGCACAACAAGCAATGCGAAATTGTGAGGGAGGGGGCGGAAGTAAATAAGGGAGGAGGGAGGTATTGTAAAAAGGTGGGGTGAAGGTTTAATTGAGTGATGATAATGGAATGAATGGTAGTGAATTGAGTGCGAGAGAAGGCGGCTAACGTTACGCGAAAGAGGGGGGCAGGGCACGAGAACAACACGTGCAGACGCTCGCAACAAAAAGCTAACGTTACGCGAAAGAGGGGGGCGGGGCACGAAAACATCACGTGCAGCCGCTCGAAAGACACTGATTGGCCTAAATCGCGACTACGTGTGAGGGTGGGTGTGTGTGGTTTCCTACGATTTGACATTTATCATTCAATGAGTAGATGAGGTTCCCTATTGTTCGAGCAAGAAACTCGATAGGTAGATGAGGTTCCCTATTGTTCGAGCAAGAAACTCGATAGGTAGATGACGTTTCCCTGTGGGCGGTGGCTAGTTACGTAGTTGCCCAAAACGGAAGATAATTGGCTGGTTAAGCCCTCCTGTTGAGGGGCGTATCACACGCGAGGCGACGCAGCGTGCGCAGTCCGGTTATAGTATTGATGAGATTACCTTGTTCCAGGAGAGACAGGAAGACAGCTGTAGGGTTAGCGGGGTAGATTGCAAGTGTATTTTGAATTTAAAGAACATAACACGAATATACCAGTAGTTCGAAGAAATAGGTGACGTCACCAGTAGGGATTTAGTAAGATATCGTGAACACAAGAAGCTTTGGGTTTGACATTGGTGGGGAAGAGAAACATGATAAAGGAGCGGACACGGAGATAAACGATAAACGAGTGGATCAAAGAGGAGAAGGGGAAGGGGGCGTGGCTGCGCACGGAGAACGCCGGCCACGGCAAGTGTAAAGGTGGGAGGAGAACGGGGAAAAAGGAGGAGTGTGTAAGATCGTCGTAAGGGGTACGCAGCTGCAGGGGGCTGCGTGCGCTTCGGCCGCAGGGGGCCGTAGGGGAAGGAATATAATATAACATCATAAATATATTTGTTTTATAATTTTTTTTTTTTTGTGATTATTATCATTGCATAATTTGTCAAAGGATTGTCGTAAGTCCCCACACTTGCGGGGCAAGGTAAGCAATAAAAGGTTGTATGTTGCAAACTGGTAGCAAGGGGAAGGGTAAGAAAGGGTGCGCTAGTATGTCATACGGGAGAGGGTTGGGAGGGTGGGGGAATACCCTCACTACCCCACTACAACATATATGCACCACACTGCCACCACATAGGGAGAAGTTAATTAAGTACAGCATAGAGTGGACCCAGGGGACGGACAACAAAATGTTGACACCATGGCCGCCTAATGGTAGCTTTGACCCATATGCCCAACATTCACTATTAAACCATCTGCACAATACATACAAGGGGAAGAAGTTGGCAAACCATGTGGAGGTGTTTAACTTATGGAGGATGTTCCAGGGGTCTAGACCAGGACCAAATGGAATGTTCACTATGGGGGAAACACCGGAAGAAAAGGAGATTAAGAAAGAAGGAACGGATGGGGAAAAGGAGAGTGAAGGAACAAAGAATATGGGGAATGAAAAACTGGGTGGAGGAAAGGTTGATAAATTAGCTGACATAAAACAGGAACCGAGCAATGAGATACCCTTAACACCGGGAGTGAAAACAGAGGGAGGAGGGTTGTACCCTTTAAGAGAATTAGGAGAAATAAAAGGACAGTTAAGGGCGGCTGAAGGATACTCAAACCCGGCATACAGCCCTCCACCATATGTGGCTCATGGAAAGATACCAATGGGGGACGGGAGGAGAGAAGAGCAGACTGTAGAGATAGGAAACGATGAGTGGGTAGCTGCACAGATATTGTTGAAATTACGAGGATCACTAACTGGAGAGGAAAGGGAGGCGGTAAAGAGAACAAACGAGGATAGTGAAAGAGAGAGTGAAATGAGGGGAGAGGAGCTGCTAGGGGAGAAGGAAGAGATTTTGGAGGAAAGATTAGCTAAACTAAGGGATGAGCAGAATGAACTGATAAAACAACTTGAGGGGGAGGAAAGAGAGAGAGTGAGGAAAAGGAAAGAAGGTAAGGACGAATTGGAAAAATTAAGGGAGCAAAGTGAGGAGAGAAAGAGGGAAGCTGTAAGGGTAAAAGCAGCAGCAGAAAGGGTATCAAGAGTAGTGATGAGGGAGAAGAAGAAGGAAGAAGAAGAAAATGAAAAAGAAATGGAAATATGGAGGAGGAGGATAATATCAGAGACAGCTAAAAAATATGAAGAGGGGAAGGTAATAGAGAGTATAGTAGAAAGAGAAAGGGTGAAATGGGAAAGGAGGAGAGAGGATGAAAGGATATTGGAACAGATGAGCAACGAAGTAATGGAGGAATTAAAAAGGAAAAGAGAGGAAAATAGTAGGGAGATGGAGGAGAGGAGTGAAGGGGAGAGAGAAGAGAGTAAGAGGGAGAGTGAAAGATGGGGAGAAGTATATAAAAATAGAGAGGTAGCAACAACGTCAGCACTAAGGGGAACAGTTGGTAACAACGGAAAGGAAGAGGGAGACCTAATAGACTTAAAAACTGTAACAATAAAAGGAAAAAAGGCAGAGTGGGGGGCGCAATTTATGAATGATTTTTGTAGTGAGGATGGAAGGAAGAGTGAAAGGGAAAGCTTAGATAAGCTATACCTCACTAGAACAAACATAGATTCGCCATGGGTGAGTAGAAGATGGGAGGAGCTGGAGAGAAGTAAGGAGGAAGTGAAAAGAATGGGAGAAACACAAACTAACGAACACACGCCACAGACGCTCACCAACCAACACACGCCACCCACATCACCATCACGCTCTCTAACGCCACACCCCACATGTTCAACAACTGCACGCTCTCTGCACAGAATAAAGCTCGCACCCTTCATGGACGAAGTTACACCTTATGCATGTCGGCTTAGGGACCTCCCTAGTCGCAGGCAAGACAGGCAAACAGACGTGCCCATATTGAACACAGGAAAGGATGAAAAAAGGGGAAAGGAAGAAGAGGGAGGTAGGAGAAGAGGTAGTAAGGAAGGATTTGAAGTAGTAAAAGGAATGGGGGAAGAGGAGGGGTGTGAAGAGTTAACATCATGGAGCATAAAGGATGACACAAGACAGAATGTAATGCCACTGCTGGAGAGAGGAGGGGTTAGACCACAGTATGTACCTTGGAAACATACGGATAAGGAAAACATAAAATGTAGGCTCCCATCATTAAGTGGAGGTGCGGGTAAATGGATATATGAAATGGAAAAACACACCGCAGGACAGAAACTAGCAGTGGGAGATGTTAAGGGCCTGTTAATATCAATATTAGGGGATAGAGCGGATGACATTTGGAAAAGAGCGGGATTCCATGGGGTAACAATAACAAACACATCGCATGATGGGGCACCATTTGCAAACTGCAGACATGCGCTATGGCAGGCACTAAGAGTGCAGTACCCAGACACATCAGACATAGGAGCCATTACTTCCCGTAAGATGGGTGAGAACGAGGATCCTGTTGATTATATCCAGGATATTCAAGAGAAGTGGCGCATGGAAACTAGAGAACAATGGGACAAAACACCAGCCATATTTTATCATATACTAGTACAAGGGCTCCCAGAAGGAGTTCAGAGACAATTAAAGAAAGTAGTGGGGATGGAAGCAAAACCATGGCCGGAAATACAACTGACTATAGTACATCACTGTAGAACATGGCAAGGAAAAATGAAACAAAAGGAAGAGGACAGGAAAACAGAAGAGGCCAAATTAGTACAGAAAAAACTTACTAAATATACCATGGAAGGGGCACTAATAACTGCGCCAACACCAATGGCCCAAAGCCCAACGCAAGTAGTGGCTGCACAAAATCCAGCTCAAATAGCGCCTCCACAAGAGGTAATAGAGCAAGTGCTGCCTCTGCAATCACACGCACAGAACATGGGAGGAGGGTACCCAATGCAAGGAGCTGGGTATTATAATTATAATAGAGGGAGAGGAGGGTTTATGAGGGGAAGAGGATACGGATATAATACCCAACAACAGGCTGGGGGACTCAGAAATAACTACCAGACAGGGCAACCAGTATACCAGGACAACACAGGGAACTTCCCATGGCAAAACAGGGAACCACCCGTGTGTTGGAGCTGCGGACTATTAGGACACATGTCACGTACATGCAGGGTCAGGCCAGGAACACCAGCATGGAACGAACAAGCACAACATAGGACATCACAAGAACAGCAGGGCATACAACCACAGCAGATGTCACCACAAGGGAGTGACCAACACTATTCCCTACCACAACAACAAATAAAACAATACCTGCCACAAGTAACTGGTGCAGCGTTAATACAACCACCACCACAACCTGAACGAACGCAATTGGGTGGGGTGACGGTGTTGGGACACAACCCTTACACAGGGAATGGCCAGTCATTGTACCCCCAATAGGACAGCCCACAGACGGCCTTGGTGTGTCCCATCCTGTCAGTAACACCTAATAGTGCGGAGGAGCCACGCATAGAGGTAACGATAGGTGACAAAAAATTATCATTCCTTGTTGACACCGGGGCAACCCGGTCTTGCATAAGGGAAGGTAAGTTTAAGATGTCAGGCGAAGCCATGAACACACAAGGGTTTTCTGGGGCTAAAGGGTTGGTTCCATTTACTGATAACGTTCCGCTATCTATTGGAGATTACGATCTGTCAGTACCACTTTTGTATTATAGTGCCTCACCAGTAAACATACTGGGGAGGGACATAATGAACAGATTAAATATGACGATCTCCTTTACAGAGGATGGCATAATTTGCTCTACTCCAGGGATTAACATGCTTGCAGCACGACAGATTTTGCAAGCATACTGTGGACAGATAGCGATCAGGGCGGAGCCGGTAGACGGCGAGCTATTCCAGTACGGAACAGACATGGCATTTGCATGGATGCCAGGGATAGGAGGGAAAATATGGAGGAGACCAGCAGCCTATCTATTCCGACCAGAAACACCAGCTAATGAACTGGAAGGGAAGGTCCTTGCAGTGGACATTGAGAGCATTATTGCAACAGCTGATTATGTTGCTGTGCACGCCCAAGATAAAGAAGGGAGAGCATGGAGGGCGGTGATAGCACTAGCAGAAGGATGTAGGCTGACCCAGGTGTCAGATGAAGAGTTGTTTTGAGAAGAAAAGGAGGAAAATGAAATGGTGTTCATGATGAGTGTAGAAATGTGGCTAACAGTGGCTCACAAACAAGTGGCACAGAAAATTGCAATGGCACTTGAGGCACCCGCTGGCACACCAGTCCCATTTTTTAAAGAAGATATGTCAAAGGTGCCAAAATCATTATGGACTATTAGCCCTTATGATGTAGGATGCATTAAAAGCATAGGGGGTGTAAGGATAAAATTAAAAAAGGGTGCCATACTACCAAGAGTGAAACAATACCCATTGTCAAGAGAGGCAGATGAGGGCATATACGAAACCATAACAGCCCTTATAAACAATGGCATATTGGTCCCCTCAGAATCCCCATGCAACACAGCTGTGTACCCGGTGCGCAAGGCTAAAGGAGGGTCTTGGCGGTTCATACAGGACCTCAGACCGTTGAACAACATAGTAGAAGCAGAGTATCCAGTAACAGCAAACCCGGCCACAATTTTGTGTGGCATTCCAGCAGAAGCATCACGGTTTACAGTGATTGACCTTAAAAATGGTTTTTTCTCAATACCATTACACCCAGACTCACAAGACTTGACAAGCTTCACTTACCGAAATAGGAAGTGGAAACATACCAGATTACCACAGGGATATTGTGAATCACCTTCAATTTTCAATAGGGTAATACAGATGGATTTGGGTAACGTTGAGTTGGAAAGCACAGTGTTACAGTATGTGGATGACATAATAATTTGCAGTACAAATGAAGATAAATGTAGAGAGGACTCATTAAAAATGTTGACGATATTGGCTGAAAAGGGGTACAAGGTAGACATGGAAAAGATACAATACTGTCAGGAACAGGTACTTTACATTGGCCAACTGATATCACAACATGGAAGAAGGATTGCACCACAAAGAGCACAGGCAATATCAGGCACTCCCGTGCCACAGACTGTAAGAGAACTGCAGCAATTTCTGGGACTGTGCAACTACTGTAGAGCATGGGTATTTGATTACAGCTCTTACATAGGACCCCTGCTTGAGGGTTTGAAGGAAGCAAATAAAGGGGAGAAAAAGTTGGGATGGACTATGGAAATGAAGGAGGCATTTGATGAATTAAAAGAAGCAATATCAACTGCTCCAGTACTAGCATCCCCAGACTATGAGCGACGATTTTTTATATTTTCACATTGCGACTCAGCAGTAATGAAAGCAGTATTGGCCCAAAAGACTAGCATGGGCTATAAACCAGTAGCATTTTACAGCGGTCACTTAGATCCAATAATGTTAGGACAATTCTCTTGCGAACAAGGTCTTGCTGCAGCTGCATTTGCAGTAGAAAAAGCATCATCAATAACTATGGGGTGTCCAACTACACTATTTGTAGAACATGCACTATTTGCGATATTGAATAAACCTAAGTCCACACTGACGACACAGAGGGCAACAGGTTATGAGATTATTTTGTCCAAAGCTGAACTGGCAATTGTTAGATGTAGCACGGTTAACCCTGCAAGGTTCCTAGCAGAAGTAATTGAAGAGGGAGATTACGCCCACGACTGCACCCAAGTAACTGAGATGTACTCATGTACTAGGAAAGTTGAAGAAAACGCACTAGAGGGAGGTGAGCTTTTGTTTATTGATGGGTCATCAACTATTGATCAAGGAGACGGGATAAGGAGGACTGGGGCAGCAGTAGTACAAATGATGGAAGCGCCAGTGTGTGTGGCTATTAAGTGTGTACAATTACCACAGCATTACTCTGCTCAAGCGGCGGAACTGGTTGCACTCATATTGGCACTAAAGGAAAGTTTTGATAAAAAAGTTACTATATATTCCGACAGTGCATATGTTACATCCACTGTCCACTCAGGGCTATCAAAGTGGAGAAGAAGAGGGTTTAGGAGAGCTGACGGCACTCCAGTACAACATGCCCTCTTGTTGGCTGAACTAATTGAAGTAATAAACGATCCCCAAGAACTAGCCCTAGTAAAATGCACCGCACACACCAATGGAGAAGACTATATATCAAAAGGAAATGCAGCAGCAGACGCACATGCAAAATATGCTGCATATTTTGGTGAGATATGGAACCCCACAGACTCACAGAGAGGGAGAGGGAGGGGAATAGCGAGGGAGATGTTAATAAAAGAAGGGTACACCCATCTCCCAGCCACCCAGATTATGGAGTTACAAGCGGCTGCACCAATGGCCGAAAAAGAAGTATGGGTGAAAAGAGGATGCACAATGTCACCAACCGACGCACTATGGCGCCAGGGTGGCACTGGGAAAGTTGTAATACCATTGGCATTGTTAAATACCGCCTTGAACCAATTACATCACCCTGCCCATACAGGCAAAGAAATAATAGCAGCACGAATTAGAGAAGATTGGTTCTGTCCCGAGTTAACATCCCATGTGTCAAATTTTATCAGCAATTGCCTTACATGTCAACAGTTCACGGCCGGTCATACTTTAAAGGTGATAAGAGGTACCATACCCCGACCAGAAGGACCTTTTCGGCACCTCCACATTGACTATGTTGATATGATCAACATTTGTCAAGGCAATAGATACATGATAGTAGTAGTATGCCCATTTTCTAGGTGGATCGAAGCAGGGCCCTGTTCACACCCTGATGCGTTTAGAGCAGCCAAATTTATAGTAAGGGAGGTATTCCCCAGGTGGGGAGTGTGCGAGGTGTTAAGATCAGACAACGGACCCCATTTCGCAAATGAAATGTTCCAGCATATCACATCCCTACTGAACATTAAACACAAATTTGCATGTGCGTACCACCCACAGGCTAATGGTGTATGTGAACGCCTGAATGGCCTATTGAAGGAGGCAATTGCTAAAATACAGCAAACAACAAAGAAAAGTTGGTTGTATTGCCTTCCGTTAGCACTGTTCGAACTTAGAAACAGGCCAGGGTCCGACCACCACCTCACCCCACACGAGGTGGTTACTGGACGCCAAATGCGCCTTCCCCTAACACCAACGTCAAGGGCATTCACCGACCAAGAAAGTTCTGCGAATGTGTTAGGTGATGAAATGTATCAATATGTGTCTTCTTTGATTACTAGCGTTGTGTTTGTGTCTCAACAGCTCGAGCGCACACGGGGCGGGTCCACCAGCAACCAAGAAATAGACGAAAATACAGAATTGGGAAAGGAGAACTTGTGCCAACTTGCCAAAGGTGACCACGTACTACTTCGAAATTTTAATAGAAAGTGGAACCAGCAGAGGTTCACTGGCCCCCATTTAGTAGAGGACGTATCAACAAGAGCAGTAAAACTAAAGGATAAGCGTGCGTGGAACCACCTGCATGATGTAAAAATTTACAAACTGCAGACCCGCCCCAGCGCCAACGACAGGTCCATTGGAAAAACGCCAACAACATCCCCGGCAGCGGAAGAAAACACAACCACAGACAACGACCCAATTGTTCCCTCGGAGAGAATAACGGACGAAGAAGGGGGTGATCCCCACACTGCCCACCCCATGGTCACACGTTCAAAGAGTAAAACTGCTCCCGCCATCTGAGCAAACCCCCCCCCCCATTGACTACTAAATACAATTGTAATAAAAACTAAGGACTTCGCTTGCACCAATACACATGTAAACACGTGAATGTTCTCTTTTTCTCTCGCACATACAGGAGCTGCGTAATATTGTATTGTTAAGAAAAGTTATCTAACAAATTCAGTGTGCAGGCGTAGATGGTGCTGCCAGACGATAGTTACCCAGAAGAATTGTCACACCAATTTGTATACGAAATAAAAAGGCCAACATACTTAAAAAAGAAAAGGGTACGTGTATACTACACGGCCTTCCTCCTGGCCATAGAAAATTACATGCCCCACCTCCGCCCATACTTGCCGGTCTTGAGAGACCGATCACTTAGAGTAGCGTGGGAGCAACTCTTCACCTGGGCACTGAATGACTATTTGATAGGGAGAGCTTAATGAAACAAAACTAACATTTAATAACAAGCACTTTTTGAGAATTTTTAGGCGGGCAACTTTAACGTCGCAAGAATACGCTGCCAGGACTGCAGCAAGGTAAGAGCAAAAATGTCGGTGAGGTTAGCATATGTAATAAAAATAATAGGGATTTTTATGATCACCGGAGTTTTGGCTGCCTCTGTATGGCAGTACAGCTATGCTATGAGTTTTTTTGCTGCACCCAAACCTAATGTACCCCACCTCCCTGCTGCAACAGGTGTTACGTCAGGTGGTAACAGTAACAATGAACAAAAGCGAAATAAAGTTAAACGCAGCACATACTCAGACAATAAAGGTATTGATAATTATGTACAAGATTCAGCACACGTCACAAACAACATATGGTACCAGCACATGACCCGCATTGGTAAGCAGACAACTGAGGATAGCTGTTACGTTTGCTCATTAATACCATACGCCATGAGCGCTTCACGAACATTTGTTGCCACAGAAATAGATGAAAAAACAGCACAGTGCATAATATATTTGGCCCTGTTCCAAACGAAAGGAAGATTCCAAGGAACAGTAGTGCACATGACATGGAAAACACGAGACTCATACCCATATGAAAACAACTTCCTCAAGACCTATCTGAGTTATCACAAGACCAGTTTACATGCTGAAGCATTCAGATACATAACAAGTGGCCCTGAAAAAGGAGAAACAAAGAAGGTAACACTGCAGTATCTACCATGTGATTGGTACGCCACGGAAGTTCCGGGTAAACAAGGATGCTGGGAGAGGCCATTACTGACGATAACAGGAAAGGTGTTCCTGGGTACCAGCTGGGAGATAGGAGTGGTTGGCAGCAACATGGTAACAAAAGAAACTATCTCAACCATCGAGACACACAATCATCGATGTTGGACGACATGGATCAAGTATGTACCAATGCTCACGTGGGTAGAAGAAGATGAAGACCCGATAACTATATTACCATTGACTGCGCCCAAAGTATGTTACCAGCATAAAGGAGAGGTGGACGTGGGATATAACACCAATTGTGCAAGTGTGATGGAGTTACCTGAGGGGGGAGCGGGAACAGCAGTAATAATGGACCATTATTGGGCCTGTGGAGAAAAGGCATATCATACACTGCCTCCCCTGTGGAGTGGTGTGTGCACAATGGTACACGTCAATGTACCATCACTAGTGGTACCTAAGAAGCATGTCGATGTGGCGAAATTTCCGAAAATGGATGAAGGAGACAGGAGAAGAAAGAGATCTGCACAACTCAAGAAGGAGCAAGAAAACAGGACCAACAGCAATGATACTGTCCTAAACAGGAGAAAAAGACAAGGAGAGCCATTAACAGGAAATTATCTGTGGGGAAGGTCGGAAACGGAACTAACATCAATACCGCCAGAACACAGACTATTCAGCAGAGCAGCAATGTTCTTCTCCTCAATAATACATCCGGGACTGCAGGCATACGCAAACGCAAAATGGCTGCAAATAACCAGATGGGAACTAATGATGACCATAAATTCGACAGTAAATGGGTTTAACGCAATTAAAGAGGAGCTGCGAGCTGTAAGGATGGTAGCACTACAGAACAGATATGTATTGGACCTTCTCACAGCAATGGAAGGAGGAGTTTGTGCAAAGATAGGACAATCATGCTGCACGTTCATACCTGCCAACGATGCCGACAATGGTACACTAACAGAAGCAGTTTCACAATTGGCCCAGATGCACTCCAAAATGATGGACGAAAGTAACGGCGTAAACAAGGATAAAAGCTGGTTTTCACTATTATGGTCATGGATGCCATCTTGGCTGTCAGATGGACTGAAAATAATAGTGGGATGTGCTATTTTGGCTGGAGCTGCACTGATAATAATTAGATTTTGGAAAGCCCGGAAGGCGCGCTCAACTGATGAGTTGCTGGAAATGGTGGGAATGCACCCCTTGATGCCAGCGGATGACGGCCAGCACACAGGTGTGATAATACACGAAAGGGAGAAGTTGCGCACCCAAATCATCGCCAATCATCTAGACCCACCATCAGTGAAGATCGAGAACCCAAGGAACCCTAGGAGCTACATAGGAAGATGGGTGTACTGTACTCCTGGAGGAACATGCGAATACATGTATTGGTCATTTGAAGATCACGTAAACCATTATGGACATCTCGGAGGGATAACCAAGATATGGAGAGTAAGAGGAGATAACGAGAAGGATATGTTTGTGGTCGACAAGTCGACCAGAGGGGGGACTGAAGTGGGAGAATGGAAAACCAGACTCCCGTCCTTCACCTCTCGCGCTTGGCCTAGAGGGTCGCGGCCCAGACACCCGCCACGAGAAGAGTTTGCCCATTTACCAGATGACCAAATACCCTGGTACAGAAACATACGGATGTGTCCATCTGCCTGCCCAACAGCCCGCACTGGCCATGCCGACACCTGCGGCACGGACCAACTAGACTGAAATCTACACATCGTTAGAGATGCCATGACGACCTAGATAACGGGAAGCACCGCTGAACTATTATACACGCTGAACATTTCCACACCAATCTACACGAAGAACATACTCAGTGCTCTGACGTAGGCGACAGGCTTATTCACGGACGTGCATCTTTATTATTTTTACATAGGCTTTCAGAATGCAGAAACGCAAGACGCACCATGAGCTCATTTATAACGCTTGCTCACGCTTCTCTTGAAACCCGTTACCATCATGAGAGATATAATGGAAACACGATACTGGCCATGAAACTGTATGCCACTATAACCTAAAGCATCCATGCACTAAATGGATTACTCGTGCACCAGGCCCAAGTAGGCCTCAAGCAAGAGTTCCCGTGGACATTAACAAAGCAAAAGTCAGGTTGCTGAGCCTGCAGAAAGAACCCAGTGGAGCAACCAGCCAAGGTCGTAATGTTGCAAACCCACAGTCAAGAAACAAATCTTCAAAGGCACGATGTTGCAACCTCGCACTCCACGTACCAATGTTAAAATCATATCTGCAAATTAAACCAGACATACAGTGGAAAAACAATATTAATTGTGCAGAATTATGCCTCAAACACGGTCCCTCCCCACGTGACCAAGCCGAACCTGACGAGATGCCAAAACCCAGGAGAGAAAAGGCGTCTGGGTACCTCGCTACGAGACGCAGGCCGACACACTTGAAAGGCTCAATGGACACCTGCTACAGTGGGAACGGTCAGTCTCCCACCTATGAATAAATCCTCACATTGCCTGCACGTACCCATATTGAAACACTGTTGCAACCACAGGTGCACCGTGTGCTGGGAACAACGGTGGTCCCAGGCTGGGGAGCTCACGGATGCACCAATCAGAACATGAGGTTCTTATCTCAGACGTCAGTAACGTTAGCCAATCCTCAGGGGTCTTCATGTAACAATTCTTATGTATCTAATTGTAGGGACAACCCAGATATACCACCTGACTACATCTTAACCACTAATATCATTCTCTATATGCGTACTATACTAACCCCACCACTCGAGCAACCAATCAAGAGTGGCGATAGGTTCTTTTGGTAACTTTTTGGAATGACGCAAGTAGCGCGTCATAATGTAGTAAAAAGGGCCTGCGAGCCCCACTATTGTGTGTGTGTCAGGACGAACGCGTACGCTCCTTGACCCATCCCTGCCGTTTGCATAATAAACGGCAGAAGTTGCCTTGCTCCTTGTGTGTGCCTCATACTCTGTCTCGATCCGAGATATACACGGGAGGAGTTGGGGCCTCCCTGCCCGGAGGTCTGCGGACGGCCCGGCCGACCCCGGCAGAATCCCCCCCCGACATAATGGTATAAGCTTCAAAACAAAAGATAATGAAAATAACGCCATTCTGAACGTAACACTAAAGTAGCTACAATGCCAAAGCACTACAGCTCGACTTATAATGCTCAGATCCCTGTTCCCAGTGTGGACAGATTAGTGTGAACATGCTTCATGAAACAGTAGGTGCCAGGAAGAATGGAGTGTGCTGTTCCCCTCTGGGTGGGGTTGGTAAGGTGTACTCAGTTTGGGGGTCCTACGAACTCCAGTGCAAGCTATTATGTGGTGTGCTCTGCACTACAGATTGGAAGGATTTCCATATAGCCATCAACACTCATTTGAATGTGTACTCCTTTTTTGGCTGCGCTTAATGACACATGAAGATTTCCAAGCTGGTTCTAAGATGAGGTGGAGCGAGCAGAGCAGATGTGGATAAATAACCACTTTTTTTGTGCTGCAGAAAAATTGAAAGCACAAATCTACAAATATGGCGGTGCAGGTAAAAGAACTACAGTAATGCAGTGGTAATTCCATCACCTCTGCATTACTGCTGTATTACTGCATGGCCATTTTACATGTTTGGCAATGAAGTGGAGGATTTACCACCAGCCACAATCTGGGAGGTGAATTTGCCACTTCTGCCTGTGGTAATGTTCGCTGAAGTCTTTATGGAGGTCTATGGACACCAAAAATGGGGACTTACACTACTCTACCACCACTTGTAATCCTGTTGTGAATCCGTGGGGCCAAGTGGTGGTATTGGTTATCGAGTCTGGCAGTAATTCGGCAGATTTACATTCCAAATTACTGCCAAACTCATAATGAGGCCTTAGTCTCTAGGAAATTAATGGATTTTGAACAAAAACTGGATTCATGTAGATGAAATCGGGTTTGATGTTGGCATTGTATAGAGTCAAAGGCTATGAATGATAGAAATCAATTGGAAAGTGATCTTTAGACTTCCACATCAGTCAAATTTTGGGTTTTGAGATGTAAAAAAGCTTGCAAGACTTCCATCACCAGCCACTTCACAATGCATGGTATTAAGCTGCTGCACAAGTGACAGTTTCCCCCAGACACATTTTGGCCAAAATGTTGTCAGGCATGAGTGGACGGACTATCTTGTAGACACAGCAGAGAACATGGGACCTATTGGCATGTCATGTGGAGCTGAAGGTACTTTCTGAGGTATTGGCTGTCATGTATGTGAGACCTGTAGGGCAAGAGTGGGAGGGTTGGTTCTCATATTAACATTGTTTGCTCAGGATCAGCGGAGGAGGATTCTGCCAAATAAGGTATCGTGGCTTGCCTAGATGGTGCCTGGAAAGGGCCTGGACTCCCTTTGAACAGGAGTATCTAGCAGAAGTGGGGGATCTATACCCAGAGGAAAAGTCAATCAAATGCATCAATGAAGGCCTAAATGATATTGAGATTCAGTTGTATCCTTTTTGGTTGAGTTATAGCTTGGTGGACCCAACAATGGGGAAGCATGACCTGATGGTCGAAGTGAAAGAACACAGGAGTCATAGCAAGTTGACATTTAGACCAGCACTGTAGAAGTCTCCAAACAGTGTAGCAGTTAATGGGTGGCAGTTTTGGTTTTTTATTTTTTATCTCCAGTGAGTTGAATCATAGAGGATATTCATTCCTGCTAGTACAGGGGTGTAAAGGGCCAGATTGATTTGTTTTACTCAGTGAAGAATTACATTCATTTATTTCATCATCATTTATTTCATGTGTTTTACTGTTCGAAGAGGATTTAGCAGAAGTGTACAGAGCTGGTAGTTAATAATTTAATAATGTTGTGAATGAGTGACCAGGTACCCATCTAAAAGTTGCAGGGATGAAACGTTAGTTCTGTGGCCTTAATTATTTTTTTATTGAGATGATGTTGCAATTGCAATAATTATCAATGGGAAATTAATTTGTTAAAAAAAAATCAAACTACTCATATACATGTGATCTTTAAAGCCTTAAGGCCTCATTAAGAGTACGGTGGTGCAGGAAAACAAACGGCAGCAATGTGGTGGTAATTCCATTACTGCCATGTTCCGGCCACATACCCACACCGCAGGATCCACCACCTTACCATCAAAATCGCCAAAATCTGCCCATTACTGCCAGGAGAATTACTGCCAACGGTAATTCTGTTGAAATTCCCATGGAGCCATATGGACCATTAGGTGGTATTTCACAAATTTACCACCTAAATTGCTTCGAATTTGTGATGAGGCCCTTTATCCTAAGCAATACTGGTTACTAAATATTTGCTTAGCTCATAGAGTCTACCTTCCTCTAGAAGTTTTAATGAAAGTCACAAAACCTGGAACCCTTTCCGAGCCCTGTCTTCACCACTAACCCACAATGTGTGATAATGGGAACAAAATCACTTGATCTCTCTATGCCTCAGTAATGTTTCCTGACAAACCTGGCAGTGCATATAAACAGGCTGCACACTCTGCTTGCTAATGTCAACACTGCAAACTGTGTTTCAAACTTTCCTCAATGTTAATGAATGCCTTCCCAGCTCACCCTCACCACTCACCTGTCACCCGTGACTGTGTGTCAACACATTAGATGGACAGACACATCTGATGGAAGTTAAGTGTGGCAAAGTCTCCCAGGCCAATCTACTGGGAAGACGTTTAGGAACTCAAGGAACCGGGAAGCTGCTCTGTGAGGCGAACACTTGAGGCAATAAATGGTAAATCCACCAAACCCTCCACCCCCTCAGTCCTCCCTCAAATGGCAGGGAAGATCAGACACCATGCAGGCGGAGAGCAGACTCTCAGTGGCCCCAGAAAGACATGTGTCTCCTACCAATATCCAGAGAACGGTCCATCGCCAGTAGTGGATACCGCAGGGAAGAAATCCTCAGAGAAATAAACAGCCTGGTTCACAGACACATAGCGTTAGAACAGAAACGTACTCAATACTTTCACCAGTTCATGGGCAGAGCGACAGGCACAGCTCAGAGCGCTCCAGCTGGATAAAACCCATCATGAATCTTGAACCTGGTCCAAGAGTAATTCCTTTGATGGTGCAAAGAGGAACAGGGAGTGGGAGCTCATTTTCTGCATACAAGCATGGGCCTCTGCTTACAGTTGCACACGCAGGCACACAGTGAGAAGGGGCAGTTCCTTGGAAACCTGGCAGCTGGAAGGCCAGCTCAAAAAGCCCCCAGGAACACCCTGCCTAGCTTTGTCATGGTGGACCCACACAAGGGACAGACTAATATACACCAGAACCCTGCCCACATGGAGATACAAAGGTTGGCAGCATACTCAAAGAGGGAGCAGGTGGGCCTACAGGACCATGGCGACTTAGAGCCCAGGAGTCCAAGGAAGTGGTGCACCAGACACCCAGAACACTGATTATCTCAATTGCCCAATCGTGAACAATATAAAAGGGGGTGAAAACCTCCTCGTCTTGTGGGGAGAAGACAGCATTACAAATTGGCTAGTTAGATACAGGAGCAGAAGAAGAAGGAAGAAGAATGCAAAAGCAATGTTGTAAAGAACATGGGATCCAGTTGGAGCAGACCCATTTATGGTCCCAGAAAGCCATAGTATTAGAGGCACCAGGAGGTCTGCTGTGGACTTGGGAGCAGAGAGCAGTGTGAGCCAGTGACAGAGTACTAGAGGGGTGGTAACATAGATTGTTATTTCTCATAGTTGGTGAACCGAGTCACTGGGTCTATCTCCCCCAGAACTGATAGAGCAAGTGTGGCACTGTATCTGCAGGACCTACATGTGAGACTAGAAAACATGGGGGTTGAAGCACAGATCAGGATAGCAGATGCTAGACAATAAACACAATATTAAAAGCCACATAGTTAGCACCCAGGTAGAAGGAGACAAAACCTTACCTGGAAGCACATATGTAGGAGGGAGAATAACTGGCCAAGTTGGCAAAGCAGAACAACAATTCAGGAAGAACTCTTAGGGCAGGCGGCAGCACTACGAACTTTACCAAGCTGATAGACTGGCAAGAACCTGAGGAAAAAAAGGGTCCAACAATGCCTGGAGGCCATTTCACCATTTTAGAGGCAACAGAGCCAGGCAACAGCCCCTGAGCTTCGACTATGGTTCAAAGAACCAGACCCCAACCTCAGAGATAGAAAGGTGCTTGAACACTATAACTCTCTGAGACTCTTACCAAGCTCCTCCTCTCTCATGGCTTCCTGTGTTACTCCTACGCAGATGATACTCAAATCATGGTGTGCCTTGATCTTTCCCAGACTGACACTACGTTCAGGCTTAGGACCTGTTTGGGAGCTGTGGGGGATTGGATAAGCAATAATTGGCTCAAATTGAGTGGCGACAGGACCGGGGTCTGGGTGGTGGGTCCCCCTTCTGGTATGACTCTTTGGATTCCTTCTTTTTGACCCCCCTCTCTTGGCACCTTTCCTATATTGGTGGCAGCTGTGAGTGACCTAGGGGTAAAAATCTCGCCCTCTCTGCTGAAAATGATATGATATGATAGGTTATTTATAACGTGCTTAATACCCAGAGGTTTCTAAGCGAGGACCCAGGGATCGAACCTCCCGTGTCTTGTTTCCAAGTCGAGCACGCTGCCGCTGAGCTATCCTCCTGGGACTCAGATTAAGACTGTCTGTCAGAAAGGCTACTTTCTGTTGAAATTCTTTCGTAAAGTTCTCTCTTTGATACCAGTTGAGTTTAGCGCCCCAGTGGTGCCTTCTCTTGTGCTATCCTCATTGGATTACTGTAATCCTCTTTATTTGGCTCAATCTGCTTACCTGATTCAGCATTTGCAGGTCTTGCAGAATTCATCTGCGAGAATGGCCAAAGAGACATCTATGCATGCCCAAATAATGCCTGTTTTGCGCCGCCTTCATTGGCTTCCGGTGGCCAAACGTGTTCAATTTAAATCATAGTGTTTGGTTAACTGTGCTTTGCATGGTACTGGGGAAGAGTATCTTCAGGCAAAATTCTCCTGTTTGTCCTGACTCGCTCTCTCTGCTCGGCCAATGCCTGCCTGATTGTTGTTCCTCAGGCTAAATAGTCTCGTATTGGGGGTAGAGATTTTTCGATCGCAGCAGCCATGCTGTGGAACGCCCTCCATCTGTTACTCTGGTCTATGATTAATTATTTGTCTTTCTGGCGCTCTCTTAAAACTCATTTGTTTGAACTCTGCTTTACAGACCTCTTCTTTTTGGGGCTTCATTTCCTTTCTTTTTTTCCTTGTCTCTCATTGCAGCCTAGGGGAAAAGTGCTTCTGGATGGATGTTGTGCTATATACATTTTTATAATGCAACATAATATAACTCTGGACCTATAGGTGAACACTCAAGAAATGTGATGGTTAGGTTTCAGATGGACTCCGGACCATTAGTCACTCTAGAGTAGCAGATTCAAAGTATTGTTTTGTCTATCTTGATATCTTTGAAGAGCGATTCCTATTGCATGTTGTATACATAATCCCCAATGTCTCATAGAGGTTTACCTCACCTTTCCCATTGCTGAAGCATGCAATGGTATCAATGAAGGCTCAAGACCTGAGGCAGATGTACTCCTGCATGGGAGAGAAGGTGTCTCTTAAGAGACTATCCACCTGGACCCCTCAGGCCTACCAGAACCAGAATTCTGGTGGGAAGACTGGGGTGAGGAACAGCCTCTATCTGTTGTGTTGCTCATATCTCACTGGCCAGAGGGCCTCTGGTTCAGTTATTTCTACTGTGTGTGGCACCATTAGGTGTTAACAATAAAAATGAGCAAGAACAATATTTCTGGCTTTTGAGTGTCCTCCTTTGCCTTCTCTGTGATAAGATCCAAGCTTTCAATCATGGCTTTGCTCTGAGGTGGCATCTGTGCTCAGTCTTTGATGCACATTGCTGATGTGAACAAATTGGTCATCTCAGAGTTTGATGTGCACCTCACATATAAGTGTGAGTTCCACTAAGATTGTTCCTCATACTTGGGGAGGGTCCTCATCTCACATCATAGTATGGTCCTCTTGAGTGTACAGCCCAAGCATGGGCACAGATATCTCGGAGTGTAGATTTTACACATGTGCAGGGTCCTTTATGAGTGTGTACAGAACAACAGACAGGATCAGCAGACAAAACATTTCTCACATCTGTGGCATGATCACTAATTTCTCACCTCCTCAACTTACTAAGACAAGGTTCAATAACACATTTCTTCCTGATGATTTATTCCTGGTCCCTTTGAATTACAAGATGCTATACAAAAACTGATTTGCGAGTAGGGGAATTGGTATTACTGCCACCATTTACAAATCATTTAGATATCTGATACGATAATGCGTGACAAGCTCAATGTCATCATTCTGTGTGCATCAATCTACCCACAGCCCCCCCCCAAAAATAACAAGCTATGTTCCCTGCTGAAATCCTTGGATTCGCTCAATACATGCATCACAAAACAAGCCTTCAATGTCGGTGATTTGTATAACAGGATGAACGAGCTGTCAGATGCCTATGCCCACTGAATCAATGAGGACCATGACCTGCTAGGCTTATATCAATTTGTTGAATGACTAACCCACGCAGTATGGCAATGTGTCATCTTGTTCTGTCATGGTTAGACCATATCCAATTGAATTTTCCTTTTATAAATGTTCTCAGAGCTAATAACAAAAAACAATTTGAAAACTATAAATACAATTGACCCTGACATCTTACCTAATGCCCTTAAATGCCCACCCCTCAGGATATCCAGAATCACAATGCAAGCACTGTCGCTATCGTCATAAGCAAGGTTGCGTACCCTAAAAACACAAAGCTAATGCTACCAATCAAGTGGGTTTTATCAAATGAAACATAAAGGTTGCACCACAGAGAGAAAATTGAGGGCATCCCAATTTCAAAGTGATTATATGAACTGCAAGATTTTGGTGAATCTGGACAACAGTGGTCCATTTTTATTAGGTGTGCATTTGGCTAGGAAGGGTCATATTGAAGACAAACCTTTGCTTCTGAACCCAGCAAACTGAGCCGATATATACATAATTTGTTTGTGATCAACAGTATTGAATGCCACTTAGTAATCTGGCATCTATCTGTGGTGAGAGATTGAAACCACTTTATTAGATTACAAAGAGGGATTTTTGTCACCTGAGAATGTTTTGTGATTCTAGTTAAGGTGAGGTAAGAGATCACTGCATTTTCCAATGCTTGGGCAATGCATGGGATGCCGAAAATATGTCTCTAGTTTTACAAGAACTCCAGATCAGCATGTTTATTTTTTTTATCAAGCAAGTGATTATCAGGCTCCACCCTGTCCCATCTCTTCCCCCTGAATCTCCTCACCTTTTTTAATGTGACCTTAAACTCTTCCAGCTCACACTGCCACCACAGCCAGACTCTTTTAAACATTGGAATAATCTGGCCACACCTAATGCACCAATCAACTAAAGCACTTATCTCTATTCTTGTGTTCAGAAAATGGGACTATTGTGCAAGCTGAGTTTTTGGTCTACTTCTTTACTGTTATGCTTCCCTTAAAATACTCCCTCAACTTTTCAAAACTTTCCTTTTAAAACGAAATCTTTTTCTATTGTGTTATAGCTCAAATTCGGCTTTTCACATTATATTTTCACAATATACATTGTTCACATTTCATTAAATGTACATACTTTAAAATAGTTAATATTTTATTTTTTATAAAACCTTACTCAATCAGTACTTTCAGGACTTCAATGGATAAACAGACTTCATGTCCAGCTATCAATCGTTTCCAGAAATGTTTTGATGTCAACCAAACATTGTTGTCTATAAATGGGCTGATAAGCTTAACTCTCGTCTTCCGAGACCCCCTACAATCTATCATTATGTGCTTTAGAGTCTGTTTTCCTGCTGCCTCACATAAGTTGCAAGAATGGACCCCTTAAGAGTTCTTATTCCAAATAGACTGGGTTTCCCCTATAGGTAACAGGTTGAGGCAAAACGTTAAACTTCTGGCCTTCAACTTGAATTTGGGAAACGGCTGAGATACGTTGGTATAAACCCTCTTGGTTTATCGAATGAGGATAAAGATTTCACTAATCCCAATATACTCAACTCAGGTATAGTTTGTATCAAGTCCATTTTGGCCATAACTTCCTTTACACCCACAGGGTTCATGATTAGATCTTTATCTTCATGGTCACTTTCATGAACCTCAATATAAAGGCCAGTTTTTTACAATGAATCAGAACGTAGTAGTTAGGGCTCTTTTGCAAAATGCACTTAGACTTCTAAACTGGTTTTCAGACGACAGAAGGCAAGTAAATTCTTAATCCAAATCTGTTGCGGTCAGCATTTGCAGAAATAGCCTGTGTTTACGGTCTGATAAGTCTCGTAGAGAGTAGATATAATCTCCTGTTGTTTGAGAGTGTGACCTAAGCCTGGCCAATGAAAATGGAAGAATTGGGGCAAGATGGGATTTCTTTGAAGAGGTTTGGTTCAATCATATTTGGTGGGTGGCCAGTAATACATGTATCAGGGAGCGTTTTAAATTGTTGCAAAAACGTATATAAACTGCAAACAGATGTTGTATTTTTGAGACATGGGTTATTTTGGTCCTGCAACACCATCTAACCACTGCCTGGAGCTTTTGTACAATAAACCCGCTTTATGTACAACCATGTACTCGCTTCTTAAGTGGTAGGCCTTTTTTTGGTTAAGCTGATTAAAGGGCCACCCCCACACCTGCATCAATTGAAGGCCCAACTTGTACCTAAGACCTGCCATAGGATGACTCTGGGGCAGGCTGAGAACCGTCCTCCATAGTGTCCCCTCTATTCTAGTCCAGTTCAACACTCGAGATAAGGATTTATATCCATTCCGTACGTTAATGAGAGGATTACTTTAGCTGTGTAGAACCTTATTAATGGAACTATCGAGAATCTACAATAGGTATAAAAAGGTTTTTTCATTTGATAAGCCAGTTGTACGAGCTTGTCTTCAACTTCACATTCTAGCTGAGCTATTGTTGGATAGGAACTCAATTAAAAGCCTGGATAGAAAACATTATTTACTACGTGGACCTCTTGATCTATAAGTATTCACTTAAAGTTAGCCACCAGCTTTAGTAGTCTCTTAAAACTTACGATATTAGAATTAGTTGGATTTATTTAAGTTATTTATTTTTGCATATTCCCCTAAGGCACTAAGAAGACGTTGGAGTCCTATCAGTGTAAAGTCTAAAAGAACTATATAGTCTGCATAGGCTATGCAATTAATAGAATGAGTGCCCATTTTAGGATTGCCTCAGGCGTGATGTTCTAAGGTTTCAGACAAGTCAGCTAGATAGAGGTTGAAGAGGCACAGGGCAATTATGCACCCCTGCATCACCCCTCACTCTGTTGAAACAGGGCCAGACAAGTGGCCCTGCATATTCAGCCTTACATGCAGTCGATAGTCCTTGTGAAGACTCACTCTAATCGTCAGCAAAGACTTATGCAGATCTCATAATTCCAGCTTAGACCACAGGTGTTCCCTATTAATTGTGTCAAAAGTCTTTGAGAGGTATATCCAGGCACCGTACAGTATTAGGCTGCCTCCCAACCAAGACTTTTCACACACACTGCTCATTACTAACACATTCAGGGAGGTTGTGAGAACCTTTCTGAAACCTAGTTGATGTTTCGACAGTATGTTTTTACAGACTGGCCAAGATTGCAACTCCCTTGACACTGATCCAGCAGAAATGTTTCTATCCTCATCCAGAAGGGCGCAATTGGGTGGTAATTCTCAGCATTAGCCTGGCCTTCCTTCTCATAGATGGGAATCACTATAGCAGAATTCTATGATTCAGGCAAGCATCAGTGCTTTAATACCTCATTAAAGAGAACCAGAAGGGTTCTGGACCAAAGTTCGGTGTCCGTCCATAGTATTTGATTTGTTAGGCCATTCAGACCCCTGGAAGATGAAGATCTTACAATTAAGTCTAATAGAAGTTACTGAGTCCAATGAAACCTGCAGACTATATTTGAGCTCAAATCAAATTTCAATACTGAGGGTTTCTTATACAAGTAACTGAAGTGAGTACACCAAACATTTTCCATCACCACATTACTTTTTACGCTGCTTTGTGAATCCTGTGGCTGTTTAGCAAGTGACCAGACGTTTTGTGAGTTCGTTTTCCCCAAAGCTTCTAACATCAGTTTCCCATCCTTCTGATGGCGTAAGCATCTATTTGACCGAGACCAGTTGTTATAGGTATTGCGCAATTTCTTGAGCTCCAATTGGTAAGATAGCTTTGCATCAGTCCTAAATTTGAATGCATGGATAGCTTTCCTCATACCTCTTTTCCGAAGCCACATTTTGTCATCAAAACTATGTTTGTGGGTTAATCCCTTATTGACTCTATGAGTGCCAGGAGGCTCTATGTCCCACAAAATGTCTAGAAAATTTAGTGGACCACATGCTATTCATAATTCTAAATCAGTCAAGATATTGATAGTTTTTTGGGGATTACTATTTAATGAGACTCCTCCCTTTCTGAATTTAGCAATTCTTTTCCCCCCATTGTTCATCTTCATTTCACTGGAGTACCTCTTTTCCATGCATGATGTTATTTGAGCAAAGCCCCCTATTAACATGCTATGGTCACTACTTCCCTCATCACTTATCTGGTAGCTGTTGCACGTTGCAAAGAAATCCTCAGAGAGGAACAGATAGTCAATAGTTGAGCCCAAACTCCCCCTCCTCAAAGTTAAGGCAGGAGGGATGTCCCCCTCCAGAGTACCATTCGCCATGCTGAAAGAAACGTTCACCATTTCTTGCCATTTCTGGTGGGGTCCTATGATTCTTATTTCCCCCTGGCTGACATGGGGTGATATATTGGGAATTTAAATCCCCTATTAGTACTATGCCGCCATTACATATAAGATTATTATTTTCATCAACACTGCAGACAAAGACTCCAAGAAGGAGGATTAGTTAGAGCAAGTGGGTTTCCAGAAGACATTAATCAACACTATCGAACTAAGGGGAATACTTCGACCCATGACTATTTTGGCAGCTAATATACCTTGCTAAACCCGGCGCGCAAAGGGCATCATTTTGGTGGAGTGAATCAGCTGTTAAGCTGTGGCTGTGACCCCCCCTCACCTGATCTCTGCTAGCATCTGGAGGACTTTGGAGGTGCTGTGGGAAGCGCGGCTGGCAGCTTGGAGGACGCGGAAACAGGAGAGAGCGCCGTAGTGCTAGTTGGCTCCGCACCCTGCCCGCCCCCTGTGACGCCTACAGGAAGCGATACAAATTCTGCAGCCAGGCACTCTTGCGGCGTTAAGCCCGGCGCGCAAAGGGCATCGTTTTGGTGGAGTGAATCAGCTGTTAAGCTGTTTGGCTGCTTGCTGTGAGCTTGCGGGGAACCTAACCCAGTTGGCTGCCAATAACGTTTGATACAAAATACAATGACGAGGCCCCTGATAAAATGAAGTCAGTTCCTGCCATCATGGATCTACAAGAAACGGGCTTGCGAACCCGTTTGCAGGTAAGACACAGATTCATATCCCTCCCAGAGGTAAATGGGAGCCCGGAACCTATACTGAAAACAGCAATGTTAAAACAGAGCCGTTTACCCTTTTGTACAAAAAAGCGAAAGAGTTTATCAGTGGGAGCTAGCCAGATGGACACAGAAATGACAAATCAACTGCCATTGGCGGGAAAGGTCGGCAATGTGCGGTTGGCCCCTAACTCGCCTGAGCTAACCATGGCTTGTACTATCCCTACGGCAATAGAAATGTCAAAACAATCATCCTCAGTACGTATAATACCCGAGTCGGCCGTAGAAGACACTTGCCAGGAGGGAGCCGCTGAACAAACTGTCAGTGAATCAAATGAAATTGTAATAAGAGACGATCCTATCCCAGTGAAAGAGTCTGAAGGTCGACCAATGAAGCCTAGCTTATTGTCAGCAAACATACTTGGAAAAACTCTAAATAATCAGAGAACAGTCACTGATAGTGAGGCCATGGAGACAAGATCAGAATTTGGGGCGAGGGAGAATCTGCATAGTTCGGATTCAACCATGGCTAGCCCTAGCGAAGAGCAGCAACCCCCCTAATAAGAATGATGATGACTTAACTGGAAATTCAAAATCGACCATACCCTCCCAAGATGGGGAATGGGCCGCCCTACATGAACACCCACCTGAGGTGACAATAGATTTGAGATCAAAAGAAATCCTAAAGCTAGCTATACAAGAACTCAGCTGCGTTACGGAAAGTCCCACAACCGAACATCAACCATTAGAGGCATCATGGGAACATGGAGGTCAATGGGACGCGATAGATTTGGGGCAAATGAAAGAAGCCCTACAGGAGTCCATCATCCTGAGAAAAAAGATGCAACATACTGCCCTCAGAGAGACAGCCCGAGGACCACTTGATATCTTTCAACCTTATAGGGAAGATTATGCAAGCTATGGTCTCTTGGGAAAAAGAAATCAAGATTGTACTCAAATTGAGGAAGGTCTAACAACTGCAAATCCTCCTAATGAAATAAATAAAACAGATCATACCCTTGGGTATGACGGAGACTATGCCAGGACCCAATTGGAGAGACAACTTCTTTAGGAAAAAGTATTACCAATGGAATCTCAGTCCCAATACCTGCGAATCTGAGTAATTCAAGTATTGCAAATGAAATCATGCAAGACTTAACTATACTGACTGCTGGAAAAATAGAGAGAGAGAAAAGAAAGAGTTTCTGCCTGATAAATGAGAAAATGGCAGCTTTGGACAAAGAACAAGCAGCAGGGAGATCTTTTCTGCCTAAGTATTCGATTACATCATCGATTAAGTGGCAGGAAAACAAAACAGCAACGAAAGAGACCCAAACACCAGTCTCCGAGGAGAGAAACTTACTCTTACCAGGCGATACCTTCAAAGATTTAACTCCAAAAGGAGCAGCTGATGAGGAACAGACAGCAAGGCCTATGACCAACTCTTTAACCTCGGAAGACGCCTATATGCGCTCAGGAGAGTCAGGAAATGATCAAATCCTACGGACAATAACTGAAGCCTGTAAACTTGGAAGAGAAAAGGATATGGAGCATATCGAAAAAGTGATCATGGCTTTGTTAAATATTACATTGGCCCCCTTCTTAAAATTATATAAAGCAATTAAAGACTCTGTACAAGATGTGACTAATAGCAATATCCAAATAAAAGAAACACACGTCCTAATGGAGTCCTCTCTGCAGAGTATAAGTATACGAATAAACAAGGAAGCAGAACTAACCCAACTTTGGCAGAGTCGCCTCAGCGATCTAGCAAGAAGAGATGCAACTGACAAATCCCTGCTGATGGAAGCAGTCTTAGCGGACTGCAAATGGATGAGAAGTGTCCATAAACAGAGGAACGATGGAGAGCAGTCAGAAACAAAACTCAAAGAAGGGAAAGGTCCAATGAAATTGAAACAGGGCGCAAATGCCCTCTCCAAACAAAAGGAGTCACAATTGGATGATGTGATTCTGATCCCCTCTGGGAAAAAGGGAGTGGGGAGCGCAAATAACCAGTCGACTTTAGCCCAACCGGAACGATCTTCCTTTGCGATCTTTGCAGGGGCTACGCCTAAAGATCATGTCCATTCAAAGGAAAAAGAGGCAATAAGAAAACCGAACGAAAAGGGAAAAAAATCTAAAAATGAAGCCCTCAAACGCAAAGTCAATGGATCAAGGGCATTTCTGAGGAATTTAAGAACGCCACCGAGAAGAGAAAATATTCAGTGTGCAAAGAAGCCTAGAAGAGAATTGATGATGAGTGAGCTAGACTATACTGAGGTGAGCGAGATAAAAGATCCCGAAAATGCGATAACAGAAGAGAAATGGGATGATCAGGAACAGCCAGCAAATCTGAGTGATTTGATTGAGCTGATGGATAATAACAGCGACGAAGAAGATTGGGAAAGTATCAGTCAAACAGAATGGCAAACCATAAACAACTGGGACACCACAGATACAATCTCAAATTCTAAGGATCATAAGATATTGAAGCCTCAACGAGACACTGTCCCAAAAAACATCGGGAATTCAGGAAGAAGATCGGAGCCATTGATAAGAGAACTTGACACAGAAAAGGAACCTGTCAAATTCAGAACCCTGGAACAAAAAAGAAAAAAACAGGACAAAAAAGGGATGAAAGAATGAAAGAGACAGGATAGCCCCAGTCCAAAACCAAAAAACGACACAAAAGATAATTAGCATATCGAAGCTTAGAAAAGTGAAGTGTTGCCTCTACCACCTCCAAAGAAATCCATTTTATTTAAAGGGTGCTATCTAAAACTAGAAACCGCAGAAAATGGACCAAGAAGGGTGGTACTAAACAGGAGCTACGTGATGGAGCTCTGCAATCAAGTTTTGCAACTACATACGATATCAGCTGAAGATATAAAAATAGTTGAATTCCCAAAGGGACAGAGGATGGACCAAGTCATTCTACATCTGTCTTCCAATAAGACCAAACAGAAATTCCTGGCGGCGAGTGACACCCTAAAAAAACGAGGATTTTGGTTAGAGGATCTGGATGATGACTTTAGGCAAAAGAAAGAAAATTCAGCAACAGGACAAAGAAAAGAAGTCAAAGACGTGATTCCAGTATACAACAAAGACAAAGCGACAGAGAAAGAGCATACAAAAATTAAATCAGTCGCTGAGACACCAATGGAAAAGGTCGAAAAAGGAAAAGAAGGGGGGGGAAATCAAAAAGGAAACCCTGCAACAACCAAAAACAGCTATGAGGAAATGAAAACCTTGAGAATGGGATCTATGTGGAATATGTGACTGTGGGGAAGAATGGTAATAACCTATGAAGGTTGGGGGAGGGTAGGATGCATTTTGACAAAGGAAAGGGGGATACCATGCCTCACCGAAAGGTACCCTTCCTCCATTCCGTGAGAACCGTCCAACCGAGTGATAAGCCCTTGCATATCCACCCCCAGGGTCGGGATCCAAAAGTGATGGCCGTTCACTGGCCACCTAAGAGGTCGATCCAAGGGGAGTAGATGGGAGGATGCCTTCAGGTTCCTCACACTACCAAAACCATGCTTGATGGCCCTATATGCAAAATCACTATCTCCTTAAATTCCTGCTACTCGTCTATAAAATCCACCCATGGTCTTGACTGCAACTTGCTGCATTGCAATGGACGCTCCATTACAAACTCTCTGCTCTTCATCTCTTCATATCCTATCAGACCTCAGACCCACTGTGCCTCTTCCTACTTTTGCTCCCGTTTCTCATTTACTCCACTCCACTGGAATGCTCTCTCCCCAAAACCAACACTTCAGCAAACTATTCAAAACAGCTAAAACTCCCATCAACTGGCGATATAAGGAGTCCCCAAAAACCGCTCATCCTCCTATAAAAGCTAACTGCCCCGCACATCTCTCCTGCAGTCTGCCGTCAGGATCGCTCTATGTCATTTGTAAATGTGGAAATACTGGCTGTAGGCTTTCAATGTTAAATATGGTTATGTCCCCTATTTCCTACCGCTGGTGTGCATAAATATTCTCACACTTAACCCTTCACCACCAAGTATAGAGCACTCAATCAAACAATGGTCTTGTAAAAAAGCACCTGACCATATATCTGGCTCCCCCGTCTTCTATTGCCTACTTTGTAAGTCACTTCTCTGCAAGATGACCTCCAGTTTTTCAATAAATATGTTTCACACACCCTATGGTTTGGAAGCAGTGCTTTGAATTTTCACTAACTCCTATCTTAAAACTGCTAGTAGTACTCTGCTAGTAATACACCAAAGATTGATACACCCACCTGATTTCTAGTGATTATGAGATAAAGACTCATCCAGCCTTCTGACTCTAATTCACGACTTATCACAAAGTAGCTATCTACCCATCTCTTATTGTTAGTCACTCTAAACTATTTGAGAGATCCACATGTTTATTTCCCCATTAGCAAGAGTGCACTGAGGTGGCTATGAGAAGTTTTTCAGACAAACAAATAATTAAAACAGACATCCAGTGCCAGGTCCACTGGTGTGTAATGTGTAATGGAATAGTAGGAATTCTCGGTTTTCACTCATGTGATAGCAAAGATAATACCAGAGTCCCAACACGACATACTTATAAAATCTGCTATCTCATTTTGTTCTGGATGCGGTGCCATCCTTGATTTAGGTGATGGTGTAGCTCTACAATGGGGATGTAATCCCAGGTTTTCATATTGTGTTGTCACTGAAGAGAACTGAGCACTGTCTGACAGATAACCAGAACCTGACCAAAACCACAAAGAAAGCCTGTTTAAACTGCTTGAAAACATGGACAACAAGCAACCCATGGCAGAACCAACCCATAGCAAAGGCAAGACACTTGAACTGGTATTCATCACCTCTCCAGCCATCGTATGTCTTCTTCGCTACCTTTGGACTGGAGTGACCATGCATCCATAGCCACCATACTCTCTGCACACCTCTCCCCCATTGAGGCAACCACAAATCAACCAAGACACCTCACTGCTCTTTCAATAACCTCCCCAATGGACACATAAGAAGGAATCCTCATCACCTTGGCCACCACATCCAACACATTGTTGAATGTCAATGCCCATCTCAGCACACTCAACCACACGCTAACTGAGAACAACAACACCCTTGAACCTCTGAAGGTTTTACCCAACAAGCATACAAGCAAGAACCCATGGACAGTAAGCACACCAGCCACAGAAAAGAAAGGTTATGGAGGAAGACCCACAAACTAGACAACACCATCGCCCTGGGAACCATCTGATCAACACGCAGTACACTCAACACCACAGCTAAATCAAATACTACACAACAACCCTCATGCAAGCATTTCACAATATCACACCGATATTTCAAGTCATGAAGCACTGCTGCAAAAGCCTGCAAAACCACAATCCACTGACAAATGTAACAACATTTACAGCTTCTTCACAGACAAGATAGTAAAGGAAAGGCAACAAATTAGCATCTCCAGTCTACAACATGTCAAGATGGACAGAATTCAGGACAGACACCTGACCAACACTCTTGCAGCCTTCAAACCCACCAACTAGAAAGGTGAAATTACCCCCTCCTCCAAGGCAACTCACTCACACCACTTCTCAACATCATCAATGAATTCCTCACAGAATGCACCTTTCTAGATGCACTGAAAGTGAGACAGATACTCCACATGCTAAAGAAACTAACACTGAACCAAATGAACCTCGCCAGCTATCCCCTAATCACACATCTTCATTTCCTCTGCAAAGTGGTTGAGAAATTGTCATCAACCAGGATCACTCAGCAAAACCTCGTACCGGGCTACCAATACGGTTTCCACCAACAAGCCCAGAGACCGCCACTATCCACGTTTTTGATGACACTCTTGCATCCTGGAACCCTGCTTACTCATCCTGCTCAACCTCTCTGGCGCCTTAAATACCATTGACCATGAAGCCCTCCTCAACATCATTGGCATTCGCACAAGCTTCAACAGAAAACATTGCAGTGGTTCACCTCATATATATACTACCTAGATTGTAGACTGGTATTGTAGACAGGGGTGTTCAGGCAAATATATCAGCATCAAGATGCTAACAATGCAGTGATATTGTTTAGCAGTGGTGAAGGCCTGTGGGTCAAAGACAATGGGGATGGCAGACGATGCCACATAAATGGCACTGAAAGACTCGGTGGCTACAGAGAAGTGGAGACTAGTTGAGAAGGCTTGGCCGGCTCAACATGGCATTGGGTAGCTGCAGTGGCAACTGGAATCTCAAAGAAGCTGGTCACCAGGCAGGCGTGGTCAAGTTGGGTATACTAGAAAGAATTGTGTGTTTCAGTTGTGGAGAGGGTGGAGATTCAGTGTCAGTGTTGAGTGAAACTCAGAGATACAGAAGTGTTCAAGCATTGAGAGAGAAGGGGACTCTGTGGCTCCCTTGTAGCAGCTTGGATGGCATCAAGGGTGCTCAAAACCACATCAAGCCAGTTCAGAGACGCAGAAGAGCAAGGGGTCCCTTATCTGATTCTGTGGTTGCTGGGAGATCCAGTCCAGGGTCTAAAGGACAAGGTGAGTCTTTTCCTCTGCCATTCATAACCAGGAAGGATTTTAGAGAGCACTTGCTGTGTCCTGTCACCCCCAGTGAGCAGGGTCCTTGAAACTAGTGTCGCAGTTGCATTAAGCATTGTCTAACTACTGGTCATCCCAAATAGGCTGTTAGGGTAGTTATGGGGAAGGGTATTCCTTGCCATTGGAGCTTTCTGCCTTCACCTCTTTGGCAGAGGACTCTAGAGAAGACTGGTTGTGTGATGTCACTTCCGCTAACCCTGGCATTTTGGTGAAATGAGGACCCTGCCGTTGGTTTTGCCTCGCCTTTGAAATATAATAGTGCATAACAGGGCAAGCCAAACAACTGCATTCAGTATTTCTCATAGTTTTCTTAATTTGAGGATAACAGGCCTTCACTTAATGACTGCTTGGTTCGGGCAAAGTGAGGCCTTCATCAAAGAGGACCACATCCGTGGGGCCTGGCAGAAGTCTTGTTTCCTTCGCTGATCTGAGACGATCTCATGAAGACTGTGACTGGTCGTCTTCTGACGTGGTGTGTCTGCAGCAAGTAACCCCACATGAAGACTAATGCAATAAATAATCTAAACGGGTCTGGTTATGGTGCCTAAAACAGTGCATTGGTCCTTTTGAGACAGCAAAAGCTGAATGGAACTCAGCATCGGGTAGAAACATGGCTTCATGGCATTTGAGGTAATGGAAGCAGAGTCTTGTGTGCTGATGCTGAAATGGTTTACTTTGTCTTGCAGGGTTATTTTACAGTTACAGTAACCAGCTAATGACTGGGAGGGAAAAGGCTAACAGGCCGATTCATGTAATTCCTCTCAAAAGTGTCGCACGCGGCTGGCGCACAGCGTGCCCGTGCGAATGTCTGCGCCAGCCGCGTGCGATAAAATCAATTTCCGCGCACAGCGTATTCATGGATTCTCGCCTCCAAAAGCAGACGTGGCGCAGAGTGGCGCAGCGACCCTGCAGCAGCACCAGTTATGCCCCCAAGAACACCCTCGCGCAAGGAAAAGCCGTCAAGATCGCAAAACCATCGCAAAGGTCTGTGCCAACCCTGTACCAGTTTACCAGACTGGCAAAGAGCAAACGCAAAGCGGGGAACGCGTATTACGGGTTTCGGGAACACGCGTGCGTGAGAAGTTTCACACGCGATCTGGCCTGGGGGAGCGTGTGCGTGTATTTCAGGGGTGCGCGAGAAGTTTCAGACGCGATTGGGCTGCGTGCGGGTATTACAGGGGTGCGCGAGAAGTTTTACATGCGATCTGGCCTGGGGAGCGTGTGCGTGTATTTCAGGGGTGCGCGTGAAGTTCCACACGCGATTGGCCTGGGTGCGTGTATTTCAGAGGTGCGCGAGAAGTTCCACACGCGATTGGCCTGGGCGCGTGTATTTCAGAGCTGTGCGAGAAGTTCCACACGCGATTGGCCTGGGCGCGTGTATTTCAGGGGTGCGCGAGAAGTTTTTCACACGCGATTGGCCTGGGCGCATGAGTACCATCCAGCTGAGGGTCCTGGAACACGTACGCCCAGCACTCCATGCCCAGATCCTTGAGAGGCAGACCCGTCTGGAATCGAGCGGTAAGTGGCCAAGCATTGCTGTGTGAGACAGGGCATGTTGCAGTGTGCTGGTTGTCTGATACTTGCCTTTATGTGTGACATAGGCCATGTACGCGTGTGTGTGTGCAGGGACATCATGGTCATGCATGTGAGACCAGTAATGTGTGAAGCACATGGTTGGTGTATGTGTTTAAATGCAAAATGGGGAGCCCTATGCGGAATGGACACATGAGAGCATGCCAGTCTCTGTTCCTGGACATGGGTGTGGGTGAGGGATGGGTGCTGATTCCATGTACATGTATGCTGTCCATGTCTGTGTTTCTGACCTCCGTGTCTGTGTGCCTGTGACTTGTGGATGCCATGGATGCATGACACATGTCTGTAACAATGTTCAGATTCACTGATGCAGCCTAGTTATCCTTGCATCCACTGTGTCTGGGGTGTACGAGTCCAGATGGATGAAAGTACGTTGAAGTGTGTGCATGTGATAGGCATGACCCATGATGCATGTGAGTCCAAAAACAACATTGTATGCTTCAAGAGTCCCTTGGACATGTTTGCTTATGTCCATAGCATGCGCCATGACTGTTACTGCATGTGTTTTTCCTGCACTGACCCATGTGTTGTGGAGGGACATGATGGAAGTGATCTTTGACAGTGCCACTCATCTGCTGTTGCTTCCTGTCTAGGGGGCCATTGTGCAGTACCCTGATGCTTGTGTTCTATGTCTCCCTCTACACAGCGCAAAGTGAAGAAGAGGGCGGAGACGGCGCTGTGGAGCTAAGCGGCGGGGATTTCCCCACGGCTTCAGCGGAAGGGGTGGGTGAGCCCCCACTGGGGCTTGCAACGGCGGAAGACGGTGTGGAGCCATCCAGGTTGGTGGTTTCCACAGAGGAGGAGAAGGCTGCTACTGAGCCGCACATGGGGCCCGGTGGGGGCATCCCTGCTGGTGCAAGTGGTGCAGTCCAGGGGCAGGGGCAGGAGACAGCACAGGTCGCCGTGGAGGTGCCTGTGCATGTCATTGTCCCTGACACTGTGACTGCACCACCATACACCAGCAGGGATGCCCCATCCCAGGCCCGTCCGCAGGTAGGGGGGATGTCCATGTCATCTGACTCCCCTCCACCTGCGGATGAGGGGACCCCTGGCCGTATGGAGAAGGTCCTGATTGGTGTCGCGTTGCGCACAGCTGTCATTCGTGATGAGGTGCGTGCTTCCCGGGGGGAGCACGCACGTCATCACGAAGAGCACCGTGCCAACGTGGCCCAGTTGGGAGCGGTCATGGTCGGGGGTCTCGTACATGTGTCGGGCACTCTGGCGACCCTCTCCTCCTCTGTGGAGGCTATGCACCAGTCGTACTCCATGCCGTCTTCCGGCCCAGATGCCACCAGGGCCCCCTGTGGACCTGCCCAGACCAATGCAGCCACCTCGGTGGGGATCCCATCCCTGCCACAGTCGGGAGTCGGAGGTCCAGCAGGGGTGGACACACCAGCAACTGGACCCCAGCAGATGGAGGATGTGACGGCATCATCGGGCAGGGCACGTGCACGACGGCATCAGTGGTTTCCATCAGCCTGGATGCTGTTGTGCTGGCACAGGCAGTTGCGTCGGAGGCAGCGGCAGGCTCGACGTGAGAGGCATGATGGCTTGGGGCCATCAACATCAGGGGTGCAGGCATCGGCCGGAGGGCAGGAGAACCCTGGAATGGGAGTGGCTTCCGTGTGGGAGCGGTTGGGCCAGCAGATAGGTGCGGAGCGGCAGCGGGCAGAGGAGGAATGGCTCACAATGGTCAGGGCGGAGAACTCCATGCGGAGGGCGCTGAGGCAGGCTGATTGCCTCGAGGGTCTTCGCAGGGAGTTGGAGCTGGACACTGCATTATCCCTGCGGGACCTCGGGGCCAGGGAACATGCCCGCCTCCAAGCCATTGAACAGGAGTTCGATGATGCCCTGCCCCATGACAACAACCAGTGAGCCGTCGGACTAGCCCGCTGCCCTTGTAAATAGTTATGTAGTTAGTGTAGGTTTCCTTTGCTTTTTTATTTATTTTGGACCTTTTGGACAATGGGCCACATTTTTGGATATAGTTTTATTTTATTAGGTAGTATTTTTATGTAGGTTTCATTTCTTCAGTTGGGATCATGGACCCTGGTTTTTTTATCTGTATATAGTTGACTGTTGGATTTTTTAATTTTTTTTTGGATTTACCCATGGAGCAATGGTTTTCGGTTTTGTTTTTACCTTGGATTTACTTTCTTGAAAGGTGACTTTGGACACCTTTCCTTTGGATTATGATTTGTCGTTTTTCATTATTTTACGGACATGCTGCTTTTGGTTTTTGATTCCCATTGTCATTTGTTTATTTTTAATTCCATTTATGCTGTTTTTAATACATTTTTTTCATCAAACTTCAATGTGTAGTATCATCTCATTGGTATCATGCATATCATGATATGGGTTTTGAGATTCACTGACACCCATTGGGTTTATGTGAGGGCCATGTGTTCATTTCCAGACTTGCTATTGGGGTTCTATCATGTCATTGCCATTTCTAAGTGGGTGGATGCAATACTCGAGTGGGTGTTTTGCATTTGGAGGCTGACCATAAGGGCCAGGGATCTAGATTGTGATGACATGTTGGCTGGGGGACATGTGTGGGGGTCTGCTGGCAGGTGCCCCACGGTGCTGGGGGGTGGGGGTGCAGGGGAACATGAGTTGGACATGAGTGGGGGCCTGCTGGCAGGTGCCCCCGCAATGTTGGGGGTGGGGGTGCAATGGGACATGAGTGGGACATGAGTGGGGGCCTGCTGGCAGGTGCCCCGCAATTCTGGGGGTGGGGGTGCAAGGGGACATGAGTGGGACATGAGTGGGGGACTGCTGGCAGGTGCCCTGCAATTCTGGGGGTTGGGGTGCAAGGGGACATGAGTTGGTGATCATTAGTGCAAGGAGACATGTGCCTTTGCTCGGGGGCATGCGCATGTTGGGTGGGCTGCCTGCGGGACATGACCAGGGATGCAGGTTAGTCCCCTGTGCCTGCAGGGGCCGTGGAGGGTGTACAGGGAACACCTGGGAGAACCCACACTGGCAAATCACATGTAGGACTCCCCGGCACCCCTGAAATACACGTACCCTGCTGAAATCGCGTGTAAAACTTTCCGCGCACCCCTGGTATACACGCACACGCTCCCCCAGGCCAATCGCATGTCGAACTTCACGCGCACCCCTGAAATACACGCACATGCTCCCCCAGGCCAGATCGCGTGTAAAACTTCGCGCGCACCCCTGAAATACCCGCACGCAGCCCAATCGCGTGTGAAACTTCGGGCGCACCCCTGAAATAACCGCACGCAGCCCAATCGCGTGTGAAACTTCGCGCGCACCCCTGAAATACCCGCACTCAGCCCAATCACGTGTGAAACTTCCCGCGCACCCCTGAAATACCCGCACGCAGCCCAATCGCGTGTGAAACTTCCCGCGCACCTCTGATATACACGCACACGCTCCCCCAGGCCAGATCGCGTGTGGAACTTCTCGCGCACCTCTGAAATACACGCACACGCTCCCCCAGGCCAATCGCGTGTGGAACTTCTCGTGCACCTCGGAAATACACGCGCCCAGGCCAATCGCGTGTGAAACTTCTCGCGCACCTCTGGAATACACGCTCCCAGGCCATTCGCGTGTGGAACTTCTCGCGCACCTCTGTAATACACGCACACGCTCCCCCAGGCCCGATCGCGCGTGGGCCTTCTCGCGCGTGTAGGACTTTGGCGCACATTTTTTTCCTGCGCAGGGACGCTACCGCCTGCTTTCGTGTGGCGGACATTAATGGGCCTGTGCGCGTCTTTGGCCGTGTGCTGTTTTTCCCTATTCGATTCCATGAATACGTGTTGTAGGCGAGCGTGTGGGCGTTCTGCGCACTTGCCTCCTGTACTTCCCCCGTGACGCCCACATTTTTACGAGTTGTTCCCCATTCTGCGTGTGACGCCCTGTGTTACGCCTACTTTTGTTATGTGCGCCGCGCTATGTGCGAATTCGCTGTGGCCTTATCACACGGCGTTCGATGAACTGTGCGCCAGCGTGCGCCAGCGTGCGCCAGCGTGCGCCAGCGTGCGCCGCGCACTTTTTCAGCGCACATCCCACATTTTGCGCGTGCACGGACTTCCATGAATTGATGTGCTATTTCACTGCGAATCGCATGTTTTTGCACACGTGCGCCGTTTTTTCGGCGCACATTAATTCCAGGAATCGGCCTGTTAGTGTATTATTACATTTCATCAAGAAAATAATGGCTTTGTTCTTTTAAAAATTGGGTTCCATGTTATGTCTTCGCTAGTCTTTTTTCTGTTTCTTGGTCATTCTTGCCTTTCATTTTCTTTGCTTTTTAGTTTGGGCTAAAGCACCGCCTATAATCCGAAACTATTACATTAGAGGAGAGGTAGGAAGAAATAGTACATGAGGAGTGACACATAGCTTGTATGTGTTATTTGGTTATTTCCCCTCCATTGACTTCCAATGGCCATGCTAATCCATATGGCCATTCCCACCCAGTTCCTGCCCCTCCCCACACAGAACACTTCCTCAGGGGAACATTTTGAGCTCGCTTTACTCAAGCCTTAACATCAAACTTTGCACTCAAAGTGCCTGCCAGCGTTTTCTCAAAGCGATCTTCTGAGAGTTAATGACTTCATTGGAGTTGTACATTGGCGACTGTTGTAATAAAAATGTCTTACCATGTCTGCCTCCAGCCACTTAAATTATAAGCACTATGCATGTCCTTCACTGAAGTCCCATTAAAACCATCATTGGCAAAGCCAACACCTTTGGCTTGTGTATTAATATTAGGCATTTGCCATTCACTGCTATTAGAAGACCAGGCACTTGCATCATTTTGCACCTGCTAACATCAATAGCCAGTTAATGCCACTACGGCAGTGCCTGGCAGCTGCTATTCCCATGCCTTCAAAAAAGTCCAAACTGTTGGCATTGCCAATGCTTGGTTATATGTGTTTGTGTACAGAGGAGAGGTCCTCACGGTGTATAGAGGAGAGGGCCTCACAGCCTCATTTTTAAAAATTTTTTATTGTAACATTTAGTTTATTCAAACTTTTATTACAAACATCCACCAAACCTACACATCAGACTAAGACTAAAATAATGTTCATCGCTTCCTATCATCGGGTAGAATTTTATCCAAGAAGCCAATCACAGCGCAGGTTCGATGCACGTTGTTACTTGATAGCATCGTAAACCACCACTCATCCACTCATCCGTGTGATTGTTCACAGACGCATAGTTCCCTAGGATTAGAGATCTCTCATTTGTCAGTTCTGCACATTCAGTTATCAAATGTTTCAGAGATTCTTCTGCAATCAAACAAAACCTACAGACATTGTCGAATGTGTTAATATAATTTTTGATCCAAAGAACATCTTTTGTTTGATATGCATTTAACCGTAGTCTCAGGAACTTATTGCAGTGATATCTTGATGGAAATTGCTTCAGATATTTTGGCAAAAGATCTAGGTTATTTGCTGCAAGACCTAAATACAGTGTGGTCTTCAAGTCTGCTCGCTTTTCATTGTTCAGTATCCAGAACCACTGGCGTAGTTTGTTTTGCCTATTTGTGGGACAGACATCACCGTCCCCCATTTTATATTGGCGTTATCAACAATGGATTTTATTCTGTTGGTCCAACCACTCAGCAGACTTTCATGAGGATGTTGTAAGGTCGATGCCAGAATTCGATAGGCCAGCGAGGGATCTTTCAAGTTTATTTTCCTTAACGTGTTAATGGATCTCCATAACACCGTAACATATAAGGAATCAAGACCAAGTTCATGTCTGATCACTTTTGTGGAGATATAAGAAGGCAAATTGAGAACACGTCTCCAGAACTTCCCTTCTAACATGTCCCAACCTTTGTAGTTTAGATTCCACCCTGCTTCTGCACCAAATCGCCGGGACCACCTTCTGCTTGTAAAATGTCAACACATGCATTACTGTAAATTTGCCATATTCGGCGTGTATACAAACCCCCTGTAGAGCAAAGCCAGCCATGCGGTGTTTTAAATCAAGCGCCCAATCCCACTCTCTTATAGAGTTATTGAACATTACTCCTATATAGCGAATGGAGGAGACATTTTCAATCGTTTCATTGCCAATTTTCCAGCTAAACGCTCGATCTTTCTTTGTCATTGCTTTGCCAATGATCAATGTCTTTGTCTTTTTTTCATTTATTGTCAGTTCATTTTCTTCGAGGTAAACTTGGAATCTGGAGAGAAGTCTTTGTAACCTAATTTGGGTAAGATCCGTTAGCACGATGTCGTCGGCATATATTGCCCAACTCAGGTGCTGTCCATTTACCTTTGGCGGAAAACACTTGACTTCCCCAAGTGCTATTGAAATGTCTCAGATAAATAGCTTAAACAATAACGCCACCAAAGGGCAACCTTGTTTAACACCTTTGTTGGTAGCAACTTCGTTCGATAGCTCCCCCTGTGCATTTATTCGCACACGCATTGTGGTATTAGAGCTATCAATGGATGTAATAACGCCGGGGACACCGCCATTTAGCTAACTTTCCTCACAGTTTGGCCTCATTTATCGAGTCAAAGGCTTGACGCATGTCGATGAAAGCCAGAAACAACTTTGTCTTTTTTTTCAGCGTCTCCAATTTCAACAAATTTAATATTAACAGGTTTACCTCTGTCCCCACACCTTTAGTAAAACCTGTTTGTCTGCAATCCATCAGGCCTGCGCAGTTTGCCCACAATGACAGTTTTCGTTGTAAGCAGGAAGCGAAGATTTTACCAATCGTGTCGAGAAGAGCAATCGGGCGGTAGTTTGAAGGCTCCTCCCGACTGCCCTTCTTGTAGACTGGAACAATAATCGCTGTTAACCACGATCAGGGTACTTCTTTCATCGTTGCGATTAGTTCAAACATGTGTGCAATCAAGCAAGACCATTGCTCCTTTTTCTCTTTCAGCATGGCATTAGAGATGCCGTCAGGTCCGGCTGCTCAAGAGTTTTTCAGGTGCTGAATTACAAATGCAATGTCTTCAGCAGACTCAGTAGCATCCCATTTTTCCGCGCTGGCTGTCATGTGGACATTTCCACCTGGAGATGAAGTTTTATATACATTGCAAAAATATTTGTCTCATGTCAGCCTAGAGATACTATTTAATTGCATCACCTCTTGATTTAATGAGCCATTATTTAAGATTTTCCAAATTTCTCTAGCATTGTGATGCATAATCAGATTTAGCATACGTTCGCCTCTTTCTTGATCTCTTATTAAGGCAAATGATTTCGTCCAATTTCTGTATTTCATTTTCCTTTGTTTTATTTCAAGTTCAACATTACTGCCCGCTGATTTCCGGAGTTGCCTTAGATCTTTTCGCAAAATCTTTTTTCCTGAAGTACAATGGAGCTAAATTTGTGTTTGCATACCTGAGAGTCTCTACCTCCTGTTTTGAATTTAATACAGAATTTTGTTAACATTGGTACCAAGTTTATTTTACTTCTTGGTGATAAATTTCCCAGTCGTATGTTTTGAGATAACCTGTTTAATTGCACAGAATTTATTCTTAATCTGTTTCCACCATGATTGACTTCAATGGCTGTCACTAGTATCGCATCTGGTCTATACCTGTCAATCATCCAGGACAGTTCCAATCGATCATGGTCTCTATTTGCGGCCTTACAGATTTCAAGGTCCTCATTATCGGGCCATAAATTGTTAGATATCCATATATAGTCTAGCGTTTTATGCATTGGCCCACAGTGCCAGGTGGATTTTGGTGTATTGTCACTTTTTGTCATCCCATTTAGCATTTCACAGTCTCAGGATTCCATCGCCAAGCCCCACTGATGTCTTCTCTCGAAATTCGAGTCAGAAGTCCCATTTGTGGTCCAATTTTATTTCTGTGTATTAACGAACCATGTGCAATTTAGGTCACTGCATATTATTATCTGGAGTTTGCGGCATCTCAGTATACCATCGTCTATTACAGCAGTTAGAGCCTTCAGATAAGATGTTGTTGATATCATCTTTCGGTCCCAATATGTATTTATCAATAACAGCTTTTTAGATTCATCATTGTTTTTCCATCCAAACGAATTGTTCAGCATTATTAGTAGCCCAGAGAATGGACGGTCACGCTGTTTTTTACCAGCCGGGTTTAATGATATTGAATAACCATCTCTGACTGGTGGCTCACATAGCCACGTCTCCTGTAAACATATTGCAAATTTACTTTCTAGGACAGCTGGGAATTCTTGAAAGAGATGAATAAAACCATGTGTGTTCCAAGAAATCAACCCACATTGGAATTTTCCAAACTGTGGGTCTAGTTACATCTGATGAATCCTGTCTGTATTAGCAGCAGGGCTGACTGGCGAAGCACCATTGGGCTTCAATGGGTGTAAATTGAACACCTCCTTTAAAATGTCTCTTCTTTTTTCATTGGTTGAGGATCTTCATTCGGTGACATGCTCTCAGATCGACTTATTCTGCTGTCCTCTTTGTGTATCGAGATGTTGAATCCATAAGAAAGAAGTTTGTCTTTTGCTAACAGTAGTGTTTTTTCGACTGCCTGTGAGGTAATTGCAATAGAACTTGGTCAGAACAATCCTCCGATATGTATTCAACAATTTGGATGTCTTCTGAGGTGATTGTTCGCAATGATGGAATTACATGTAGTAAACCCATCACATTGCCTCTATTCAGATTTACCTCATTTCCATCTGGGAAGATGTTTTCAATCCGCACCTTTCTATTCACATTTTTGCATACACTTTCATTTTTGAAACGCACATGTGGTTTTTGATCTTTTTGTTTCGTTCTTTGCGCCAAAGTCAATCTAGGATTTAAATTTACTTGAGTCTGTAATTTTCCATTATTTGTTATTATTGTGCCTTCCTTTGATTGACTCTCGTAACTTTTCCTCATTGATTTCAAACTCCTCGATGATTTATTTTGTTCCATAATTACCTCAGTAATCCCCCCTGGCTTCTGTTTAATCATGCTTTTAATCGAACTTGTACCACAAGCCACTTGGGTGGATGTATCTGGGGCATGGGTATTCGGGACAGAAGTCACCACCTGTGGACCCTCGTTAACCACACTCCCTGGATCATCATTTGAGTCAAGTGAGTATGTGGACCACTCACATTGATCCACTGACCCACTTACGGAGTCATTTACTTTAGTTTCAGAATCTGAGCGCAAGCGTTTTTTCGAATTTATCGCTTGTCTTTCGTTCACCGACTTCAGTTCAATTAGAGCTGAGACCTTTGCTTCCTCCGCAGCCGAGTGGTTCTGTGTCTTTGTAGAGCAGTCACGCTGAAAAAGACCTAACTTCTGTGGGGTCGACAGATTACGTATGAATTGTTTAGTTTTTGCCGGATTTTGCTTACGCTGGCGTTTGCTTATTGCTCGTTTCACTTTGGCATGTTTTTTCAGTTTATGTTAAGCTCCCGTGTCTTTGCAGTACCCGAGAAGATGCCAAACTTGTTCCGCTGTGTTTCCTTTGGAGCCATTTGCAGCTGCTCTGCTGATGGTTTCCTGGGCGTCACCAAATCCACATCCACTCTAATCACTTCATCAGCCGCCTGCTCTTGCATCTTTTCCGCCATTTTTGTTTCCACGTCAGTTGGCAAATCTGTTACAATGTTGGTAGTTTTCAGGTTCTTGCTGACCATCCCTTCACCGGTGGACTCTATCTTGTCAGGTGATCTTCCTGCACTTCGACACTGGCTCTCAGGTAAAGTATTCACTCGGGTATCTCGTTTGAACGATTCTTGTCTAGATGTCGAAACCACTTCATACATTCCAGGATGGCATCCATGAGATCAACAGAATTTGTGTGCTCTTTCATTGTGAGATCTCCTAGCCTATTTTGCCATTGTAGTGTTAAATTAGCCTCCATTTCACTCTTTTGTTGTAGTAAGGCATAACTGTGTGTCAAGTTTGCTAATTTTGTGTCTAGATTTGACAACAAGGCTCCTTGGTCCTTCAATGAGTCATTCAGTGATTCATATAATATTATGAACGGAATCAGTGCCAGGGAAGTAGCAGCCAGCGTATTATTGTGTATCTGAATGGAAGCAGCTACAGATATGTTTTCCTTCAAAGCACATTCCGTGTCAGACACTTTTGGTACCTTCTTTGTGCTGGCTAGAAAATCATTAATTGCCACTGTTTCGTTGGGGTTATTTTTAGACCCCTCCAATGTCGCGCTGTCAGGGCGATTCTGTCAGCCTGTTAGATTTAACAATGCCCTATCATCGGGAGCAATAGCTTACGCCTGAACACTTTTGGCATGCTGCGTGCTAGTTCTTTTTCCAGTTTTCAGTGCGAAACGAGACACCGTATTTCTAACAGTTATGGAAGACGAGGGTGTAACCTCTTCCTCCAGCACAGTCTTTTTTATAGCATTTTGGGGGTAACTCTTGGTCAGTTTGTCTTTAATGAGCAGATAATCTTCCTTCAGGTGTTCGGTCAGTCTTGCTTCATGGCCAGCTAAATCTATTTTCTGCATAGACCAATCAAACATTGTCGCATTCATGCTTTGATTGCTGGTTGCAAGTGAGCACTTTTCCTTATTTCCTTCATTTTCCCTCAATACCACCTCATCCAAGCAGGATGCGACTGTACCGCTTTGCTGATCTCTGGTAATGGCACTTCCTGTTCCTTGGTGTAATTGTGCTGTTTGATTTCCTAAATTAAACAAAGAAATGTACCCTTACTAGTGGACAAAGCTCAAGGCAATTATGCTATATAGAAACAGGGTTATGGGCCTGTCCGCAAATTAGTGTGATGGTTGGCCGGCTAAGTAGCAGATCCAAACCTGAGGTCAAAGGTGTGCTAACCGCTCACTGAGCTGAAAAATACACAGAGTAGCAACCAAAGATTTATTTGCTAGTCATACAAACAGGCATTTAGTACATAAAAAACTTGAGAGAGGATGTTGGGAGGTGCAACATACATAAACAAAGAGTAATAACAATGAATGATACCATCAATTTAACAAAAAAGAGAAAAGTGCAATATTTACAACAAAGTGAACAAAAAAGTATACTGTATTATTTAGTATACAGATAAATCTGAACAAATATTTCATTATTGCATAATAATGTATCTATTCGTTTGGACACATAGGTCCTTTGTAAATGAATCCCAATGCCAGAAAATAAAGGCGAAAGAGGCTATATCATCGCCCAATTTCATAAGGGTGTCCTAATTGGTGGAATGTTTCTTAGTCAGTTTCCTAGTTTCCTTTCAGTGTTATTTCTAGTTACAACAATATATGTTCCAGGGTCCTATGAAGAATAAGATATCTTTTGATTTCCTAAATTAGCCTTCGCCTTTAAAACGGCAACCACGTGCTTATTTTTTGCATCTTTGCTGCCGTCTGGAAATACAGACTCTGATGATCTCGAAGTTGCATTTTATTTTTATCAACACAAGCCACTGGTGGCAGCATCAGCAGCGCAGGGACTTGCCCGTACAGCACACCTTTCATTGCAGTTTGATTACCACTCATTGAGGCAGTATGAGTTGGCGTAGCCTACGTCGAAGATCGAGTCTCGTCGACCATCAAGTCAATTAACTTTCTTTGTTCATTGGATAATTGGGGTTCAAATGACACTTCACTTTGTTCGACAGACGCGGCAGGCACATGTACTTCAAGTAATTCCAAATCAGTAACATCAAACAGCGATTGGAATTGAGTGGGGTTGATAATTATTTTGGGCAGTTGCCCACTTAATACGTCCCGCTCATTATCGGACACACAGTTAATCTCAATTACCTCTTTCAGATCAGGTTGCATAAATTGTGATGGCCATGTTAACTCTCCACCTGGCAGCTTTTGTTTCCCATCATACGGCACTACATGAGTCAGTTGAGCCGTGCTGATTGTAATACTTGGAATTTCTGCCGCTTTGTTGTTGATACTTCCCAAAGCAATATCCTGTAAGGAAGGTACTGCAGATTGTAGATTACATAAAGTCATTGGCCCTCATTACGACCCTGGCGGAGTGGGTTTACGCCAGCGGTATTCGCGGCGGACCCGTCCGCCCTACTACGAGTTCCCGTAGCGCCATGGAGCGTTTTCCGCCTGGTTTTTCCGGGCGGAGAAATCCATGGCGCAACGGGACCTTGTTGTTAATTACGCCACCGTATTTTACGGTGGCGTAATTAACGCCTTCCCCACTCCCATTATACCCTATGGGGCAAAAATGGGAATGGGGAAGGGTAAAATGGGGAATGGGGATTTACTGCCCCGCCAAGGTCGGAATGGGGCGGTAAATCCGCCAACCCCCATGGCGGTATCGGCAGCTTTCCGCCGTGCTCCATGGTGCATATTGCACCACGATTTCCGCCAGGGTCGTAATGAGGGCCATTGACAGCTTTCCACCGCTTACCTCTGCTGTTACGTTGTTGCAAGCCGCTGCACCAGAGCCTTTAGTCAATTTCAAGTGCCGGCATTCAAACAGCGTCTTCAGGCACGTCTGTGGACCTGGGGCCGCCATGGCGCAGCTCAATACAGGGAGCAGGCTGCCACTAGACAGCTCGCTCTTTGCCGTTCTGAGGCGGACTGGGCAGACTGGGGACTCTCACAGGACTCCGCGCCTCAAAGCCTCTACTTTTTTTTTTTTAACTACATCCATTTACACTCTTGTCTATCGATGTTTTTCTGTGTATTTTTCTGCATTCAAGGGATCAACATTGAAAGAACGCAGAGAGAAGGGCCACCAATGAAGTGCTTTGAATAAATAGACATGTTTTATCCAGCTGTTATTATTCTCCATAAATGCAGAAACAGGAGGGCTAAACACTCAGGGCTACACGAAATGTTAAATACAACTGTGTGTGCTCTGAATATGATTGACGAATATAATAGAGCCTCACATAAATAGTAAAGGCTGTGTGTGAGCGTGGCGAGTGCTGCATTACACCATGATCCACGGCTAATTCTGCAAGCTGAAGGGACCCCACTGGTGTGATGAGATCTGTGGCCAAGGGTTGAAGAGAACCAAGGTAGACTATTGTGTCACATTAGCAAGTGTCTTCAGCCTTCTGCCACATGGTTCCCGCTTGGTCACCCTTCCCCATACGCATGGTTTAAGCTCAACTTCTCCAAGTCCAAATCCATCCATATCACAGCCCTAAATACTGTGTCTCTCCTCCATTCCCCCTTATCTTTTCCCCAGGACATGGACACTCCATCCCCCAAGATTGCACAATCTGATCTGTGCCACTGCTAGTAAGGCCAGCCTGCTTAACATCTGGAAACTCCTCCTTCCCCCCACTTGTGACTCAGCTTACAGTCTTATTTCCTTGTGCTTAGTCTCCATGGCCACTGTTCAATCCTCCTCCTGGGTCTTCTATGTACTCATGTTCTACTCTTACATAATTCTAGGTTTTCCACCACCCACACCCTCTTCAACTCCTCAGTCCTCCCATTTCTCCCCCTGCCTTCATACTGGATGCCCCACAATACGCAATCAGTCCCTTTCAAATTGCTAATGCTGGTATTTCCATCCATCCATGGGGTAGACCCCACTTACCTGGCTGCTTCTATTTACCTCATTGCACGCTTTGCTGCAACATCCTGCTTAATCATTCTGCCCCCAAGCACTCTATTCTACTTGGCCCCTTTTGCCACCCTTCACTTGAAACCCCTCACCCCAACACCCAAAATGCCACAAATATTCAGTCATCTACCTACAGCATCCATGAGGCTCCATCTATTGCACCTTAACTGTGCACCCACGATCTCACAGTGCGTCAACTCCCCATAACACGACACTGGAGGCCACCAATGTAAATATGCTCACTCGCCTCCCCCTGTAATTATCCCTCTTCCCCCCAACTGTTTTAGCATGTCACGTACTGGCCCCAGTTCACTTTCACCAACTGGTCCTCTTCTCCCAGTTCCATGACCTTTGTTTGGAACCCACTTTATGCGCTGCACTGTCTACTATATATGTTTATAGGTGTCTTTCTGTTCGAAACATGTCTAAATAAATGCAATAAAACACAATATAATATAATACCTGTCTCACCTTCTACAAGACAGGTACAGGCTTGTGGAAAATATAACTACAACCTGGACTTTTTGAGATCTGTACTTGCCATCAGGTCCCTAAAAATACATTCAATCAAAAAGGCTCCTGAAAGAATAGTGACTGACAACATTTGGGAGCGTTTCGCATGAGACAGACCCGCTTCTTCATGTTTAAGAATCCTTGTCAAATGTCCTGGTGTTGGTGCATTTTGGTGTACTATCTTCTGGAGCCCGAGGTATGTTCTCTGGCAGGCTTTGGCTGTCTTGCAGTTGACTGAGCCCTATATCACCACGTGGGGTAGTTTGGCCTCCATTTACTGGTGGCCCCTGGGCTGTGCATTCTGCTCTGTGTTTATCTATGCGCCTCAAACGGATGCCCTCTCTTCTGTGCTTTGGGGCCTTTCTGCTGACAGAGACCAAAATGGCCGCTTTTATCCACTGCGCTATAACTCCTGTAGTCCATGATGTGTGCTTTGAATTTTGACCTCGGTGACGTTCTCTCTGTCCTAAGAAAGGTGTGATGTCTGCTCTGCTGTGTTCTGTGCTTCATACTGCGGCCTGTGCTTGGAAGGTTGCGCTCCAATCATTTCTCCCTTATTATTTTCATTCTTATTAGGGGTAGAACACAGTGAGGAAAGTCGAGAAACAAGGGACTGGGCAGCTAAAAACACCTGATTTCTTCTGGAGAATGGTGCCTTTGATTGATGAAAAGGCAGCTCTCAATAAACCATGAACACTCACCAGAGATCACTGAAAGAAATGCATGCAAGGGCAGTGGCTGTCATTGAGGGACTGCACAGCACCAGGAAGGGTTCCTGTCCCTAATACACATTCTGCTCGGTAGCGACTCTCGCTAATGCCAATGAATTCGATAAACACATATGATATGATAGGTTATTTATAACGTGCATAATACACAGAGGTTTCGAAGCCGGACCCGGGGATCGAACCTGTGATGCTCCATGTCATCTTCTTTCCAAGGACAGCACGTTGCCACAGAGCTATCCTCGCAAGACAACTGTGCACTCCGAGGAGTTGTGCCTCTAAATTAGAATTATACGTACACCCTTTGGGGCTCCTTGTAGCACAGTGGGCATGCAGCCATTACATGTTGGCTTTTTTGTATCGCTATAGATGGTCAGTGTGATGGATGCCACATCCTTGCGATTGGAGCATTGTGCATGTTTGCCAAACACCATCATTATCATGGTGCATTTACAAATTGCAAGAAAAGAAAACTCTCCCTCCGGGCCACAGGAGACTAGAATGGGCCAAATCAATTAGCAAGCTGCGCGTGCAGGTGCCACTAGATCTTATGTCACTAGTCATTTCACCTAGTGAATGAATGTCAATTACATCCCTTAAAAACACAAACCCAGGCCCCCTGTCTTCTCGGTGCTTTTTTAAAAAGAGACACGCTGGAGAAATTAAAATGCATTCGCACTAGGATTTGTATATTCCCGTGACCTTGTGGCATCAGCACGTTCAGATCTTCATTAGAGCCTCATTGTGGTTACGCATGTGAGAACATCCACATCTGCATGAAGATTCGCGAACAAAGCCTCCTCGAGGACACCTCCTAGATGACGCCTTTCGTGTCCCTTGCCTCATCCGATCACACTAGTCTTTCTGTATCAATGCACATTCAAAGACCGTTTCATGTGCCCAGCGTTGCACGCAGGCCCAGGCAAGGCCGCCCCATAACTTGCTGGGAGTTCTTCCTGCTAATGTCATTTCAGTGACAGTGGCAAAGGTGGGATCTTAGATCTTTTCATAACTGTGTAGGGGGGCGGTGGGGCTTCCTGAAAGGGGCCTTTCATCATTCTTCAATGGGCCCTCCCCACACAATATCAACAAAGGGAATCATGTACACACATTCTACTGTTCACACATTTCAGGCGATTTAGAGGCTTTATTCAAAACACATAATGCTTGTTCTATCCTTTCCATATGCCTCCATCTCATGTTATACATTTCGAAAGTCTCTCTCTTTTCCAATTTTACGACTCTTGGTGATTTAGACACTCACACTTTTCATCTGAACCAATAATTGACAAATAAGGAGCTAAGCTGTTTCTTCGGTGGCTTTTTAAAAGTGCAAGACAGACAGGACATGGATACCCCCGAGTAGCTTCTAGTGGAGACAGTCATCAGGTGCCAGTAAAACTAGGTACGCATATATTTTATAATAAGACCCTGTAGCACGAGACAAAAGGAGGCTGATGTCTCAGTAATCTGTATATGTTGGACACAATGGCAATAGGGGGCTGATTCACTGAGCTTTTTAGTTTGGGCTATAAGGTGTTGCTTAAGCGCCAGCTATAAGCCAGAACTATTGCATTAGATCACAAATAGGGTGACATTGCATATGAGGAGGGGCACTCAGCTTATAGGTGTTGTTTGGTTTTTTGTGCCCTCCCCATTGACTGACTATGGCCCTTCCCACCCAGTTTTTGCCCCTCCCCAACCCATAAAACCTCTTCATGGGCACTCTTTGAGCTGCTTTAATCAAGCATTAGCATCAAACTTTTCACTTGAAGGGCCTGCCAGTGTTTTTTCAAAGCTGTCCCAAGAGAGTTAATGGCTTATCTGGTGCTGTAAACATGCTACTGGTGTAATACAAATGGCTTAACCAGGCCTGTCTTCAGCTTCTGGCTAAATGAGCACCATGTGTGTCTTTTACTGAAGTCCTGTTAAAAGGAAGAATTTGCCAGGCCCTGCAATTAGATGCCCAAGTACTTGCAGAATTTTGCAGCTGCTACCCTAATGGTCAGTTAATAATACTATGGCAGTGCCTTGCAGGGGCCTTTCCCATGCCTACACAAAAGACCAAACTGATGGTTTTTCCAATGCTTGTTTACTCTTGTAAGTATGGCGTTCGCCTGACATTCTTTTAAACGTCTGCTGATTCACAAACAGGCATTGCATCTGTTTAGTGCGAGGTGTAAAGTTGACTCAATTATGAGAAGGATTTTCCGCCACACACGGAGCATAGAACATGCACAATGGGGGTGTGGCCTGGCTTGTGGGTGCGTGTCGGGGTGTATGTAGGTGTGCATGGCAGACACATCCCAAAGGTATACGTTTGGTGGAAGGCACTAAACATTACAGCAACTGCCAAATCCTGGGTCATACGTTTCACCATTTTTTGATGTGTGGTCCATACTTAGTCAAAAATGAGAACAGGTGAAGCTTATGTAAAAAAAAACATAGCGGTTGACTCATGCCCATAGGACTCAAATGAGGCCAGGTGTTGGGATCCTGGGATCCTGTGAAGGTTTGTTCACCAAGGGGGTGCCCTCAGACCTTGGGGAGGGGTAATTATCGCTTTGGATAATGACCCGTCCCCAATTTATGGCCCTCAGCGATTATCCCAAGTGATAATGACCTTCAATCGCTCTACAAGGCTATTAGCAAATAATGGTAGGAGAAATACATGTTTTGTAGCTTTGGTGAAAAAGTAAAAAAACGTTAGTTTGCCGATGTACTTTCTCGTTATTAAATTGAGCTAGTACATTACATGTGGTTTTATTTTGCAGTATTAAAAAAACAAGCTTGTCTGTATAAGTAAAGCATTTCAATTGCAAACTTGATGGAACTGGAGAGGATTAAACATGACCTTTCATTAGGGGTTGTATAAAAGTAAGCTCTTTCACTATAAGAAAGGGAAAGCTTTTTCCCATGTTTTAGTTTCCCTCTGGTGTGAAAAATAGGGTGTTGTAGTGAAAATAAAGGCTTGCTTATAGAGGGAGTGTCTTGTTGAAAGACATATTTCCTGTATAATGCATTATTGTTTCCCTGTCTTCTTTTGAAGTCAAAATGTTCAGAGTGCAGTCAATACCGTTAGTTATTGACTGCACTCTGAACATTCTGATTGGCTGAGAGGAGGTCAATAATGATTTCCATCTGCTATTATGTCCTTCCATACAGAGGGAAGTGTTGCTATCACTGGATAATGGCCCACCACCATGTTATGGCCCGAGGCGTAGCCAGTGGTGACGTTGTTGGGCTTGGGTCCTTATCCCAAGTGATAATGACCTCTCCCAGGTCTATAAGGCTATTAGCACATTGTGGTAGTAGCAATACATGTTTTTGAGTTTTGGTGTTGAAGCTGAGTTAGTAAATTAAATGTGGTTTCATTTTGTCGTATTGAAATAACATGATTGTTCCCATACATTAAGCATGTTAATTGCAAACTTGGTTTGACTTAAACAAGTTTAACATGAGCATGCATTTGGTGTCATGAAAAAGTAAACCGTTTCTATATAAGAAATAGAAACCATTTCCCCCTGTTTTAGCTTTCTCTTTCGTGAGTTCAATAGGATGTGCAGCCTTGCATTGCTGTTTCCCTGTCTGCTTTTGAAGACAGAAAGTTCAGAGCGCAGTCAATACCAGCAGCTCCTGAATGCACAATAAACATTTTGATTGGCTGAGAGGCAGTCGATAACGATCTCCACGTACTAATAGTCCATTTGAAGGGGTGCAACAATGGATTTTTGATGCATCAGCATTTTCTGAAATTGCTAGTTACTCTTATGCAACATTGGGCCCAGGTGAGAAGGCTCTACCTTTGTCAGGACACATAAATGCCTATCCTAATGTGCAAGACTGAAAAAGAGCATGCAATGATGCTTTTATGACAAATTAAAATAATATATTCATTGAGCGCATAAGAATCTGCGGATGGGCCGTATACTGGAGGAACATGTACGTTTATTACATCATAAGAATCCTTCAGCCCACCATCATGGACACTCCCTCCAGCTCCGTCCTTCTCTCCTCCTCACCGTTCACATCACCATTCCAGAACCCACATTCAAACCTACACATTCCTCCATAGCAACAAGCACGAGGACACTACACAGCTTCTCTCCTCCAAACGCAACAAAAAACAAAGAATACAATAAAAAGTTTCACACATATCCTCCTAACGAAGACCCACAACATAGCCTGTGAACATCTCTGGTCGCCTCACATGCTTGACCAGCTTCCTACCAACAACTTACAACCATCATCCTCTACTCCTCCCTTATCCGGGAGATCCTTATGGGCACCACCATAATTTCTCACTTTACCAATTCAATTCAAATTTCAGCTCCTACCATCATCCATCATAACAGAATTATGAAAATGCTTTTTAACCTCGCCAGGTTCAGACCACTTCAATGGTCCCTGCCTCAAAGGCACCAGAGGTTTGACCCTCACAAGATCCCCTTCTCTCACACTGCACTCTTTCACAGCCTTCATCTCATCATAACTGGCTTTTTTTGTAATTTGCTTATCCATGTCCTTCTTGCCTTCTTAATCCACGTAGAACACCACTTACAATTGGGCTTTCTACCCCAGCTAAATTCAAAGGGAGACATCCCTGTCGACCCATGCAGAGAAAAGCGATGGGCCTCGACCTGGCTCATCACAACTTTCTCCCAGTCCTCACTGTTGCTCCACACCCACCCTATACACCTTATTACCTTGTTAAACCTTTCAGCAACCCCATTGGCCTGGGGATGATAGATTTCTGTAAACGTGTACTCAATTCAATTCTCAGATAAGTACTCACACATTTCCTTGGACCTAAACTGAACTCTGGTGTCTGTTACAATTTCACACGGATACCCTTCCCGCTTGAATACTTGCTCCATTAAGTCAATTACATCCATTTTAGTAATGCTCTGGGTGATTCTCAATTCCACTGATTTCAACAAAATATCTACAAAAGCAATGCAGTGATTATGTACTCCCTTACTGGTAATTGGCCCCACGATGTCCATGTCCACCTTTTCCCAAGGCATCTGTGGCACGGGAAATAAAGTCATTGGATGTTCTCTCGACTCCATTCTATTTCGCTCTGAAAACATGAAACACAATACCATATACTTTTTCTACTTCCAAGTCTCATCCCGGCCACCAGTAATCTGCACTCACTGCCTGTTTGGTCTTTGCAACACCCTGATTGCCTTCATGAGCCAATAGCACAATCCTTTTCCTCACCCCGCAGGGAGCTATGATCCTGTCCCCTCTCATCACATATTCTCCATTCACCTGTAACTCATCACTCACTAACCACAACCCTTCCAAATTCCATTTCAACAACACCCTTCATATTTTGTAATTGTCATTCCTTTCTCCCTCACAACATCCAAGCTCATGCTGTCAAACAACTCTTCATTTGAAACCATTTTCTGTTCGATACTCAGTACACATTACTCTTCTTTCTCTTCATTCTCCTCAGGAATATTCCTCTTGCCAGGCATGTATTCAACAACAAAATGATATTCCTGAAGTGCCATCACACATCTTCTTATCCTCGACAGAACTCTGTCTAATCACTTTTTCTGCAAAGTCTCTTTAAATTGCTTGTTTTCTGTCCATATGGTGAAACTCGAACCCCAATGGAATGTTCTGATGTTCCACTGGCCATTTGATGGCTTATAACTCTGTTTCAATAGTGGAATAACTAACCTGTGCCCCCTTAAGCAGGCGAGACGCAAAGGCTATCACATGTTCCTCATCCCATTCTATCTGAGTGAAAACAGCTGCTAGTCCACTTTACTGGCATCTGTAGAGATGATAGACCTCCTGCCCACTTTCAAGTTCTTTAGAGGTGGCGTAGATTCCAACGCTGCTCTAATGGTATTGAATTCCTCAGTACACTCAACATTCCACTCATATGGGGTCGGACTCTTGAGTAGCAGCCTCATTTTCACTGTTATAGTAGGGGGCCATACTGAGAAAAGAGTGCAGTCTTTCTTTGTCACACGGCACAGTTGCACTTCTAATGTTGTCCACTAACTTCTCCTTTACATTGAGCCACTTTCAGACACTTTGTGCCCTCAGTACTCCATTTATTTTTGCTAAAGTGTACATTTAGCCTTACTTGGAGTGAGCCCTTTTCTCACAAGCATACTCATAACTCTATTTAACCTCCTGTCATGCATTTGTTGATCAGGAGCAAAGACCAGTATTTCATCCTGGAAACATATCAACCTTTCTTCATATTTGAACATTTCATGCACGATCCTCAAAAAAATGGATGCCGTGAAGACCAGCCCGAACAGCATTCTCACAAATTAGAATGGACCTTCTGGTGATATAGAGGCCATCAGTTGTTTGTACTCCTGATGTGGCTTTATCTGGTGATATGCTGATGTGAGATCAAGTGATGAAAACAGACACACATCTTCTAAGGTGGACAGAGTTTCTGTTACAGTGGGAAGAGGATGACGATCTGGTATGACACATTTATTGAGAGCATGAAGGTCCACACATAGTCCAAGCTTGCCATTTGTCTTAGCCACTATAACAAGGGGAAACACCAACTATGATGATTCGATCCTCTCAATTATGCCATTCTGTTCCAATGTTTGTAGTTCCTCTTTCACTTGCTTCCTTATGGCCATAGGTTGAGATGTCACCTTATTCAAAAGTGGTTTCAAGCCTTACACAGATGTATTTTGTGTACAAAGCTGTTTAAATAGCCTGCTTTTCCATTAAACAATTGTGATGGTGTCTTGTCACCATCACAAAGGAGCACACATTACTCAACATTGGGGTTCACCCTAATCTTAGCCTTTTTTGCTGTAGCCAACTCAGCAAGGGCACTGATTCTTTCTCAGTGACACAGACATTGCCTGCGGCTGTCCAACCTTTGAACTGGAACTCTCATTTGAACCAGCCCAAGACATTGATGCCCCTTTCTTTTGCTCTTGGTGCATTTGACGTCTTTGGCTGGGCACGCAGAACTGTTGGCAAGTTGGCTGATAGAATCACACCTTAAAACCTCTACTGGAAGGAGGTAGCTTTGGGTATTTAAGTTTTGGTAGTAGTATTTATTGTCTTCAATTTTGTGGAAGGTCTGCTACTGTCGATTGCTTTCAATGCTTCACTCTTGCTTTCAGTCTGTTTACATTGTTGAGCTTTATTTTCAAGAGTTTTCAAGCATCTGTTCGTGTGTTTCACTTCCTTTGCTATCCTCAACACTTTTTACAAGGGTGGATCACTTTTCTCCCATAAATGTTCTCGAATTTTGCTGTCCCAGCATTCAAGCATAAAATGATCTCTAATGTGTTCATCACTGTGTTGCCCAAAGTTACAGACTCTTTCTAAACCTCTCAATGCACTAATAAATGTTTCTAATGACGGCTCTTCCTGCTTTGTTCTTTTTCCAAACTTGTATCTTTCCATTATCATGCTGAGTTTGGTCTCATAATGTTTATCTAATTTTGCAAGACATTTGTTGTATTCATTAAGATTAACAGCTTTCTCATTTAGTAGTTCAGGTAAGTCATCGAATTTCCAGGCACTGCAGAAGAAGTGATTTATTTATTTCCACACTGAAATTGAGTCCACAGATGGCCACTATGTAGTGTTCGAAAGACCTCTTCTATCGCTCCCAGGGGACTGGAGGTTCCCCTGGACTGAGAAGAAAGGTAAGTGGAGGGGATATGTTTTGCATCATGTTGGTCTCACTATGGTCTCCAGAAGCAATTCTGAGTTTTGTGTGCAGTTAGGGCTTGGAAATGCTGAGACTGTTCCTTGAAAAAAACCTCCAAGTGAACTGGTTGAGGAAATGCTTTGTATAGGAGGCAGTATTCAGTTTAGCAGGGGAAAATGTTTAGAAACACTTGCAATGTTGACTCAGTCACATTCAGTTTTTGTTGTTTAGCAGTAAAACAAATTTGAAACTTGCAGTGTTCGCTTCTGTTGTGTCCTATTGTCCATATTTCTTTAATGTTAGTCTGCCTGTAATGGTCTCGAATGGTTATACGGAGACCACACGTATTGTACAAGCAAGCCATAATGCAGGCTTTCCTGTTTATTGATGGTTGCCAGACAACCCAGAGGACGTGGGGAGGGAGCATCCAACGTTAAGAGGTCCTTTCCTCTAAAATACAGTTCAGCAGTGCAACGAAAGATAACAGCTATCTCCTTCATACTATCCTTTTTTTTTTAACTATTCTTTTTTTTCATTATGGGGCAGGTGTACCGCAGCGGGAATATAATCCACACACCGCAGGGGCTGAAGCAGCAGAAGCGCAATAAATAATGTACCTAATGCAGCACTGAATTGGTCTTTTGCAAGAATTTTGCTGATGTCAGAAAATGGTGTCAGTAAGAGGATCTGCCTCTTTTTGTGGGTAATGTGATTTGCATCATTAATGTTCCAATGCCTTTTTGTCTTTTTAATAGTTTTCGCTCAAACGTGGCAACTTTGGCTCCACAAGTGAGACCCAAAATCTAATGGTTCGAGTGTAGAGCGTGCATGATGACATTTGCGGATGGATACGCATCTAATTGCAGTTTGGCCATGCCCCAGCCATCTTGACAAAAATAAAATACATGCCACATCACAACTGGATGCTGACATCCTTTGCTGCTGTCATTCAGCTACCGCCCTTCACCAGTAATACAGACCATTCCTAAGAGGAGGCCATTGTAAGAAAGCATTTTAGATTAAATGAGGCAAGTTCCCCCAGGTCGGTCAGACAAACATGAGGGAAGCTATGTTTGAGCATGAAGTAATAGCGACAGCGCAACAGATATCAGCTTTTTTAGAATTATACAAAAGTTCTGCAAAACTAATAATAAAAAATGCATATAACTACATATGTGACAGTGACACTGATGTAGCACCGATGGCATGATGCTTCCATCTTATCTAATGTTTTTGAGAAAAAAAACTCCTTGCGGCTTAGAGCCCAGATATATTAGATGAAAATCGCTGTTATCTAAATGTTTGCAGTCCACTTGCGATATATTTAGAATAATGGCCACCTTGAGAACATTGGGAGGCACAGCGTGTACTGGAGCCCTGTGCTGCACAGAAGAAAAACATCATAAATACACTATTATCATCAGACCAAGAGGGGAGGACTACATTTGTAGCCAGAAATAGCTTAAAGCGGAATGCGACATGAGAAACCGACCTCAGCTGTCCCATGTGTGGTGCTTCTTTTCTAAAGTTAAGCAGAGCAAGGTGCCCTGAAATCTCACACTTGATGCCTCACTCCCAGGGGTCAAGTCCTAAAAATTAATGTGGGGGGACTTCTCAACAAACACAATTGGATGTGATGTCGCCAGAAATTTGCATATCAAGGTGAAATATACACATTTCATTAAATTGTCTTTGCATAACCACCCAAATTGCACAGGACGAATGGAATTTGCCTTTCATAAAATCAACACACACACAAAACCAAGAGAGGATATTTTCCTCTAATAGTGTTTTTGAAAACGTTAAAAGGTTAAAAGGTGTGCATGTTTTAAACTCCAAGAACCAATACAAATATTTTCCTTGGGACTTGCAGCACTGAAATGCAACTTTTTACCTTTAGTTGGTTGTTATTTTTCATCAGGTTATATAGTGCAGTGGTGAAGTCTCCAACCTACAAACCTAACGACTGTGGTTTGAACCCCGAGGTCATCTTTAATTCATAAATTCAAAGAGGTCATTCAATGTTTCTCATTTTAGGTGGGGGGGACTGAGTCCACCCTCTGAATAAAGTGGGGGGGCCCCTTCCCCCCGCGTGTACCCTCGACTTGAGCCCTGCTCACTGCCATTACGTCTGTGACAAAGAACGGGCAGTCTGCAGCAGACTGGTCTGATGGTCACCGCCTGCTTCCATCAATTATTTGGGAAGGATTATTTGCACGATGTGAATGGCACAAGAGCTAGTAAGACCGTTTGTTTTTGTCCTCACCGTCTTCCCTACCTTGTCTTGTTGCGCCTAGAAACACTTGTGTACAGGTGCGTCATAAATGACTCATCATATCATATCATATCATATCCTGGGATCCACTAGTTCAGTGTTGCCTGATGTACACCCAGGGTTGATTTACTTTCTGTCAGATGATAGAGGGAATACACTGGAACAAGAGTAGGGTTTACACAAATGGCCTCTTTATGAGTTTGGTAGTTTTCTAAATATAAATGTTGCATGCAATAATTACTTTTTATACATGCAATATTTCTGGAATTTAACCTAGTTATGAACAATCTGTCAAGTAGGCGGTAACAGATGTGGCTGACCAGAAATACCACGTTTTATTTCTGAAAAATTGCATGCCTCATTTTTGTATTTTATTTTTTAATCCACCCTCCTTCCTCCTTTTGATAATGGAAATGGATTGTAAACAGTAGTAGTTCAATGAACAATATTTATTAAATGTAAAAAAGGGTTGTTGTGACCGTTTTGTGCAATGCATGGCAAAGGTGGTGAAGCTTTTTCCTTTCCTTTTGAAAACCGTTTTTTGCTGTATTGCTGTATTGAAGGGAAGCACTGGTTCTTCTCTTAGGTACAGGAAAAAAAGTCGTACAAATTGCAGGCAAGTTTTAAAAAAAATCATCTCCACCTCTTGAGTGGAGGTAAACATGTGAGGTATTTTCATGCAATATTTCACTTCATAATTATCCAGTATTTACTGCATTTGGTATTTCCTAGGAATTCCACATATGATAAATACCTCCAACCACACGATCTGAAAGGTTATTAACAGTACCTTTCTTGTTTACAAATACCACCAAAATGGGTCCCCATCCTGAGGCAGAGGAAACACCATTTGACCCAGGCTGTCCCATCTGCCTGTGCTGGCTATCAGAACATAAACCCAGCAGCTCCTGGCCCCACACAGTTCTCCTGTGGCCACAAAGGTTCCTAGGAAGCTCTGTTACAGTGAAAACATTTGTGCTTGGAAACCTGTACTCTCTTTCTCCTTATCCTGGTGCACAGCAATCATCAGCCCATTCTATCGCATCTGCGTGGAACAGGCTTCTGCAACAATCCCCCAACAGTTCCCAACTTCGCTCCATTTTTCCCTAGGGCACAGAGAAGGTCCCCATTGATGGATGCAGCCAAGGCGATCACCCCCCCTCCTTCTTTTGTGATGGGGTTTAGTGAGGACACTGAACATGGGCCGTCAAGGTGCAGTTAGAAAAGGGAGCCACCCATTGCCTGTTTGCCTGTTTGCTTGCCACCCCCCACACTTTGCCTGGTACAACATCCTATCATCGACATTCGTTTTTTCGACGGGTGTTTTTCCGAACAATATTGGGCAAAATAACACATAGAATTTTTTAAAGGCAGATTCGGAAAGGGCATATACATGGTTGGTGGGGTCGGGAACAGTAACAAAATAGGTGTAGGAAGGGGAGTTTTGGGGAGGGAACCCCCCAAAAATAAAATAAATATTTCGATGAGTTTTTTCATCAGAAATGTTTGGGAAAACAACTGTCGAAAAAACGGGTGTCGATGATATGACATAGAAACCTTTGCGTATATGTAGCCTGTGATTTCCGGCCCTGATCAGTGCATTGCTGTGCTCTTCTGTTCCCCTGAGCAGGAACAATCCCTACAGAGCCACCATCCCAACCCACAAGTCCACCTGGATAGGGAGGGGCACACTGTGCCTGCCAAAAGAAAATTGCTGTTAACAGGAGATGGGCTACACCCTTAGTTCTTAGATTACCTATGAACACAGACAAATCGTTTATTCACTACAACAACCTACCCTTTCTATATAACCCTCATTCTACTTTTCCATACTTAACATTCTACTACCGATTCCGCCAATGGTAAATGGGGAATTACCGCCCCATTCCAAGGTTGGCGGGGCGGTAATTCCCCATTTACCATTGGCCCTTCCCCATTCCCATTTTTGCCCCATGGGGCTCAATGGGAATGGGGAAGGCAGTAATTACGGTACCGCAAATTGCGGTACCGTAATTACCTTCAAGGTCCCTTTTTGGGTACCTACCTTAACGGCTGGTACATACCAGCCGTTAAGGTCGGGACCCGCAAAGGGACCTCGTATTAAGGCGTTAAGGGGTTAACGACGCCGCAACCTTTTACGGCGCCATTAACCCCTTAACCCCTGGGTTGTAATGAAGCCCTATGTCATGATGGGATGAGTGCTGCTGTCAGTGACCCCCTCTACGGTTCCTTTTCTTTCTTTTGTGACTCTGACACATTAAGGACCTTCTGACAAGCTGGTTGAATGGCTGGCTGGAGGCCTGTCCCCTGATGATAGATGGGGGCCTGGCCCCTTTTCTTTCTTAAGGGTGGCCCGTCCACCACATTGGGGCCACCTGCACTCACCACACAACGTGTGCTCTGCTTGTTTTCTGGGTGGCCCCTTGAGTGATTGGGGGTCTGCCCTCCATCACCACCACTCCCCATGTCCTCTTTGCATTCCTCTTGGTGACCCTGTTGGCGTGGGGGCCACTCCCGATCACTGCTACACCCTCCACCCTTTTTTAATCTTCTGGGTGGGCCCCATTGGCTGGGGGGCCTACCCCCACACACTTCTGCACCCATGGTCTGATTTAAAGGCTTTGGGCCCCATGCTTCGCCTTTTAGTGTGGGGGCCACCCCACATCACTGTTGCAGACTTGCGCCATTTTGATTTCAAGCAGCGTCCCCCGTGGTGGACTGGGAACCAAAACAGTCCCTGGAAATTTTTTTAAAAGAAGACCCATAATTCACATTTTCAGCAAGCCTAACCCATTTTCTGTGAGAAAATGTGGATATAAAATAGGTGACAACACAAAAGTGGCCCATGACTCAGAGGCCTATCGGGAAATCTCCAAAGTTCCTTATAGGCCAGTCCACCCCTGGGCGTCCCCTGGCCGTGGGGATGCCGCTGCAATCACCACTACTCCTGGGCACCATCTTGGCTTTAGGCGGCATCCCCATGGCAATGGAGAAGTCGCTGTTTTCACCACCGCGCAGTACCACCGGCTTTCGCTGGTCTTTGGCTAAGCTGCTCCGGACTTTCCTCCTTCCTCCTTTTCATCCGGGCTGGCGGGTGAGCCAGCCCGGGACTATACATCACCTGAGTGGAGCGGACTTCCTCGCTCTTCACCTCCTGGGCTGACTCTGACATAGGTGGCCTGGCAGGACATTTGGAAGGAGCCCACCTTGCTGGCCACAAGGCGAGGTGGCAGGCCGCACAGCTGGGCTGCCTGGTTCGGGCCGCCCTTTCTCATGCGGCCTAGGCTGGGCTCTTCTTATTCGGCTCCAGCAGCCAAACGCACGCTACACTTGCCCTTTGCACAGCTGGGCAGGTCTGTTCTGGCCCCTGGGCAGGCCGACATACGCCACAGCCTGGGGCGGCCAATCTGCCCCATATATAAGCAGCTCAAACCCTGGCTAGCTCTCTGGGGGGACTCCCATGCGCTGCCCGGCTCTTTGCTGTTTCTGTGCCCTGGGGGGCCGCTTGAAGCAGCGCCTCCCAGGGGATTATTTTCTGTTTCTTTTCCCCCTGTGATCTCTGTTTCTTCTCTCTCTGCTCCTTTTCTAGCTCTTTTTTTTTCAAACTGTCCTTTCCAGGTGTTTTTCCCTTTCAAATCACCACTGGGTTCTTTTCTCCCATTCCCAACCCATTCTTGAACAGGGGAGGTATGTTCCATTGTCCTTTTCTTTCTCTTATAGATTCCACATACACACACATAGAAATAAACACACACACTACATTTAATAAAATATATGTATTACCCTGGTTTCTGCGTATTTATTTCTAGGGTCCCTTAGGAGACGGGCAAGTAGCCCTACTAGTCGGGTCCCTTGCGGCCACGGGCTGCATATACTACAAGAAACCTTACAAGATGGCAAATGCAATTTTCTGCCCACCACCGTACCGCTGTGAGTACAAAATGACTCTATTCAGGTATCTCCTTGATAAATGTAGTAATGAGCGGCCAGTAAGTGGCCCTGAAACAGGTATCCCTGTACACACCTGAATGTTATTTGTCCTATGAGCTGTGTGCTTGTTTAAACAGTAGAACAGTCAAAATACTAACTCATTTGCAAAGGATGCTGACACATTCTTCTCAGTCTCACAGTCTTTTGACCCCGGCTGAAAGCTTTCTCAGAACAGAACCCCTTTGGCTGCCGTGATCTGGGTCCATTAATACTGAATACTGGAGGATAGCCCTGCATTACCCCATGTACACATCAGCATAATCTGTCATGTAGATGTTGCTGCTCTTCTGAGCTGAGGAGTCGAGGCCTTTGAGTCCTGACCGTAGTTCTTCAAACATGACCTACATTCACAATGAAAAGCAATGGATACACATGTTATATTATGTTGACTTATACCGCGCACTGCTACCATCCCAAGGGTGGTCACCAGGCGCTCACAGGGCTCTGCAAGAAAAGGGGGCAGGGTGCGTTAATGAGGATAGAGTGATTGGATAGGTTCAGAACCATGACAAACTGGCATCTGTGTGCGTTGTCTTGCATGTGAGTTGGTTGTGTGACCTGGCTTGTTGTAGCCATAAGGTAATACTCATTGCCTTGGTTATGTAGTAGTGTTATGTTGGGTGCGTGTATCAGGTGCAATATGTGGTAGTATCATTGTGCACACTGGCTTGTTGTGTCCGTAAGGGGAGGGTCTAGTGTTGTGGTTGTTTGGTATATGCAGGAAAAAGTTATTTTGGTGTGTGTTTTTGTACGTTTTATGTGTAATTTGGCTGGTGTTTTGTGGTTGTATGCACTGGTTTGTTCTGTCGGTAGGGCAGGTGCAGTGTCTGGGATGTTTGTTGTGGGGAAATGTTAGTTAACCTGTGTGCTCCAAACAAACAATAGGGTTAGGATGTCAAAGTATATCTAAAGAGTGTCAAGGGCAACCAGTGTGCACGTGCACATGTTCAACACTGAGGCAGACGTGAGTTCTATGCACAACACTGTGTGTATCATTCAGTAAACACAGGACCTCACGCAGACAGGGGTTGCTAAGCAACCATGAGGGGCCTCAGGGAAAAAGACACCGAAGGATTTAAATGGATGTTTCTCCTGTGATTCCCTTTTGAAAACTACTCCACTGTCCACCAGAGAGTGTGAAGGACATCAAGCGTCTGCCTGAGACATTAGCTCTTAGTAATTACGAGAGCACTCCAAAGGGTTTATTGATTTCTCTGTTTTATAAGTGACCCAATTTAACAGCCCCTGAGGAATGTTCGTCATTGGTTAGATAATGAACAGAAACATGTCGAGCGATGGCCTCTGCTCAATGCAAAGGCATATGTAAAGCCGACAGGCATTACAAGGAGTTATAACAACTCTTAAAGATCTGGCATCAATTCACAGACTGTATCAAACTATATCAAACTATATATTTGATTGATTTTTGTGACAGAATCTGAAAATATATATAAAGGTTTTAATATACACAGCCCGCAATAAACAAAAAATCATAAATGTCTCAACATAAGACACCTGTTTATAAATGAAAAGCTATACAAGTAGAGATAATAGAATTGCAGGAATGTACAATTAAACAGAACATCACCTGGTATTGTCTGGAGTTTAGGATTACATGAATGATCACCTAAAATGGCACACAGTTCAATTCTGGGGCCATGCAATGCGTTGTATTGCCAATCCTAGTCAATTTTGTCCAAAAAAAGTAACCCTAAGAGTGAATGAGCAAATGCCAGATTATGGGGGAAACGGGGATCTAGAATCACCTCAAAGCCTTCAAATCATTTAGCAAAATGATAGCCCGATGTTCGTAGCTAGGGGCCTTCAATCAGCCTGTATAATGACCAAGCCAAGACAACTCTGACAAGCAGTGTCTAATATAACTAGTTGGAGACCAGATCTCTGGACTAGCATCAGCTCAAAAGGACTCTGTGACTGACTGGTTTGCGATCGGAGGTGAGAGCTAATCTTTAAGGTGGCTTCTAAACACAAAGCCATCCTTCTCGCACCGCCGTATTCCAATCACCAAGCAGATACAACATTGCATCCTGGCATTATCTATTCCTTCATTCCTCAGCTGCCAAGTTATACATTGTTCTCTTTGTGGGCTCTACTGAGGATACACAAACAATGTGTCAGGGCTTCCTACTAATGAGGGCAAATTTTACACCAATTATTGGTGGATATGTCCCATGTATTCATATCGCTGCCCAGTGGGATTTTGCCATAACTTCCCAAAGCAAATTAGCATTGTGCTTGTGGTCTCCATAAAGTTTAAGGAAAATATGTTGGAGGGAATCCATTAATAAATGGTCCCTTCAAGGCATCTCTCTTTGACTCTTGTTCCTCTCAGAGTTTTTGTTTTTTAAATATTTCAAAGAAGCTGTACACAAGAACAATGAGGTTTTTTGAAGTTCTTAAATTTCAGCCAACTACAGATTTTGCATGTGTGTCCTGATTATTTTGCCCAAATGTGGTCAGCCTGTATGGACCCGTTCACGTTTATCCAACACCTCCCTCACCCGTCTTGCCTCATTCCCTTTCACCCTGCTCACCCTAGCTCAGCATCTTTCACCCACACTCCCACCCTAGGCAAGCCCCTTTCACCCTCACACACCCACCCTACCTGAAAAACGTTCTCCTCTAGCCACCCACACAACACAGCTGAATTCAACTCCACTCACCTGCCCAGCCCATGCCCTATTTACCATACCTCAGTCCCTATCACCCCACAGCATGTGTGATTTAACTCTGCAGTAAGAAACACTAACATCAGTACATGTACAGTGATAGTAATACATCTTTGTGATTCAAGCGAGTGTGTTTCCACTTCAAATACATACATTAGCTTCTGTACTAAATTCACGAAAATATACTCACAACATTACCATTTCACAACAAACCTTCAAGGGATACATTTAATATAATATTCTAACCAAACAATGGCAATTCAAAACATTTAATCAATATTGATCTGCAGTATCCTCAGGTATATTGGGAAATACTTGATCACAATGTATTTATTTTTAAAATGATTAACAGGCTGGCTCATATGTAGTCCTTAATTTAACACCTTACAACCTTCAGGGGCTATTAGCTATTTTTTTGTCGAAACATATTCAGGTGGGATTCAATTACTCAATAACTTGGTCACACCAAATGTATATTATCATGTATCATCATCCTGTATAGCTATAATGTATTTGTACGAATAAACATAATATATGCATCCTTATTTAATTGCATTTTCAAATTAATTTGTTAATAGGGTATGCTGTGCTGTATCCATACGACGTCTGTTTTGACTGCAGGATACAATATCTCCAATTACTAACCTTAACATAGGTCATTCCTTCCAGAATTGAATTGTATTTTCTAATGATTGTTTTTCATCTTATTAATACTTCGTATTTGTATTGTATTTGCATTTTGTAAATGTATTATTGAAAAACAGGAATGTCAATTTAGATCAGGAATGACTTACAATAGCACATTTATAGGTGGCAGAGGCATTCCCAGGAAGAGTGCCTGTACAATAGCACAAAGATGAGAACAGGTAGTGAGCTTGTTTATGAGGGTGCAAAGAAAGTGTAACATGAGCCAGGGTCAAAACAAAAGAAACAGGTGACTTACAATGGTCACATTATCATGGGGCTGGGCGATGCAAAATGAAGAGGAATATTGTACAAATGTACAAAAATACATTATTAATCAGTAAAGGAGGGAATTGTGGGCTCAAGTAGAATGAATGGGAGACGGGGTGGCTGGTGCACCCTCTTTGGCCATTAAGTGAACATTAAGCAGCTTTGAAGAGATCCACAGCCAGGCTGGCTTTCATTGTGATTTGAAGCGTGTTCCAATGAGTATGGGTGAGTAGGGAGAAGGAGTGCAAAGGAGAAGGTGCATTTGACTGTGAGCTTGAGGACAGAGGAGCAGCAGAGAGAACATGATGGCGAGTAGACTGAGATATAGCCAGCTATGTACTGAGGGTCAAGGCTGTTGATAGATTTGGACAGTGAGAGAAAGAACTTGAAAAGGGTGTGGCTGTGCATGGAGTCATCGTGGTGTTGGTATGTTGGTAGGTAGAAGTGGGTGAGGATCTGGATAGGTTATGTAAAGTAGCAAAGTTGAGGACCATGTCTGGAGGGAGAAAGCAGTAGAAAGGAAGGCCGAAGAGCAGGCATGAGTGGTAGCCGAGTTTGCTGAGCACAAGGGTGGAGATATGAGTTTTTGTAGAGTAGCGAGTAAGATATGGCCATATTTTCAGAATGGATCTCGAAGGTAATTATCCTGAAGGTACTTAGTGAGCCAGTTGAAGTCATCCTGATCAAGAACCTTTGAATAATGGGGTAGAAGGGAAACTGGGCAATAGTTTGCCAAACAGTTTGGTAATCAGACCGCGTCTTCAAAAGATATAGGGCAGCTGCATATTTGAAGGAGCAGAAAAGAGACCAGCTGATAGAGGGAGGTTAAAGTGCACAGAGGGATGAGGGCGGGTAGTGGGAGTAAGTGTTTGATGGCTTGAGAAGCTAACAGGTAAATCAGAGCACAAGATGGATGTGCACCTTGAAGGATGGGTGTTAATTTGGCAGTAGCAGTAGGAGGGAAGTAGTCAAGAGCAAAAGGGGTAGAGAGAGGAGGTAGACAGATGAAAGGTTAGAGGGAGTGAGTGTAGGGCTTTGAGAGTGTCAGGAACTTTACAGATTTTAGAAGAGATGTACTGAGCAAATGCATTGCAGCGAGAGGATCCCATAGAAATTGGGCTTAGGAGGTGTGAGACAAGCGTGCAGGGAAGAAGAAAGCATGAGCAAAGTTTGAAGGGCAGATGAAGTGAAGGAATGTGCTACAGTCCAGTACAGAGGAGAGAGCAGCAAGGGAATTGTATGGCCTAGGAGAAAGGTTGGCATCTAGGATTTGCACCAGTATTGTAGGTCACGGCACATCTTTTGAGGATATGATCTCAGAGATCATCCTGCGCTGAGGACAGGGCGGAGAGGTTGGAATGTGCTTGCAGGATAGTGTTAGACAAATAGAGTCATAAGGGTACAGCAAAAGTCAGAAAAAGCACAGTCAATGGAAGAGGCTTGAATAGAGGTGAGAGACAGGAGAGAACACATCAAGAATGTAAGGGGTAAGAGTGTCCTGCATGAATGTTGTCTTGGTCTTTGGATAGGAGAGAGGAGGAGTAGAGGGTGGAGTGCCCGTGATGTTCTTGTATTGTGCATAAAAAATACCTATTAACACTAAATTGCTTTTTTAACTCCTCAGGTTACAATTTGTGTTCGATGATCTCATTGAAGTCAGGTGACACCCTCCACCCCAATTAAGATGAGTTGAGGGGCATGCCTTATAGTACTCTACAGTAAACACTTTTCATAAGCACAACACAGATCTCTCCTTCCCCCTCATCCAGGACAACTGACTCATGTTGCAGTCAACCATTAACAACCCATAGGTCACCAAGCAGAGTAGATGACTCTGTTCATCATCTCAAAACTGTGAAGAGAGGCAGTAGAGATGTTAGCAAGGACGCAGTTCATTCATCCTATTCCTTAATTAGGGAGTCAATGATCCCACACGAATTCCTAAAAGTATAGCAAAGAAAAGTGTTCAAAACCATGAGAAAGGACACAACTGTTTTGAAATTGACTGGTAAGATGGCCTCAGATCCTTCACACTCTCTTGCCTCCAGACTCTAGAACCTGTGTTTGAACAGAACAATTCCAGGAATGGGCTACTGCATGCCAGGTACTGTTGGCGATGGAACCCTGCATCCTGAATAACAGTTGCTGATCTAACGAGAATGATTTGAACCTGTTAATGTGCCCGGCGGTATATGTATGCAAATCTCAGTTGGGCGCCCTGCTGGGTGAAAGGGATCATCTATGAGCCACCGAGTTTAGGCCTTTTGCTGTACAACAAAAGTGGATAGTACACCAGATGAAGTAGCTCGTAAACTGCAATGTACAATGAATGCTTGTGTGCTTATCTTAAAAAACGCCCTTTAAATGGCCAGGATGGGGAGCAGGGAGCTTCGTGAGGCATGCTAAACTAGGGAGTTTTATTGTTTCATAGAGAACCGAGTTTAGCGCAGCCATTAACACTTGGCATCTTTACACACAACGTATTGACCTTTTTCATGCAGGGTGAGGGAAATGTACACGTGAAAGGTGCAAACACAATGCAAGAGGCTGAAGGCGGTATTGTGTGCTATGCATGAAGTTAAACATGTGTATATCGGTGGGGTACCCGTCCAAAGGCTTCTCCCTTTGCCAAGTCAAGCATACAATACGAACCTCAGCACCACTTGCACACAGGCTTTCAGAGGGTAGCTATTGACTACAGAGATTTAGTCCAGCAAGCGATGCCAAGAGACTGCATTATATAAAAAATATTAAAATGCCTCACAGCAACTCAAAATTCAAATGACAGAAATTAAAAAGGTCATCCCAAACAGTTGCAGGCCTATCAATAAAGTATCACACTTTTTAAAGTCTTGTAGTAATCACGGGTAATATTGTTTTAAGCAGGGGGGGAATAATTGTGAGAAGGGGGGCCGAGGGGAACGCGCAAATGTCTTTGGGCATTGCACAGGCCAGCAAGCTCTTGTCGGAGCAGCTCCTGCGGGCTCAGGTTCATCCCGTGTGGGTTTTGGTTTTACATGGGGGTGAGGGAGTCCGTTCGGGCACAGAGGTTTCTAGTTCAGGGAGGGCAGAAAGGTATTGCCCGTTCCTGGTGTGAGCTCCATGGTTGTCACTCAAGTTCCTTAGTGCGGTGCCGGTTTGTGCCAAAAGGAAGCAGGGCAGTGTGCGCATTAAAGGAATAGCCACGTTCCCTTTCTATTGTGAGGGAGATTTCTGTTATCAGTGTCCGCTGATTAGGGAAGCAGGGCAGATTGGTCAGGCAGTTTGTTTAGCATTTATTTCAGTCAATTTGGCAGGCCCCTCACGTTGGGGTCCACTGTAAAAGGGGAGTGCGTGCTACAGTTTGGCCACTAGCTGGCAGTGCAAAGAACGTTGTTTTCACCTTTTGTTTGCAGGGAGTGGTGGGAGAGTCGGAGGGGGGTCTAAGTAAATTTTCTTTTTTTTAAAAGGTAGAGAGCAATTTTTTCTCTACCAGGATATTTTGGGTGGGCTAGGTGAAGGGTAAGAGTTAGGGGATAACATGGGTGGATAATATTTTCCACTGCTTTGGGGGTGTTAACGGTGATGGTTTTTGGGGATTGAGCACGTTTTACTCTGTAAGGTAGCTAGCAGAAGCCCATTCAGGGAGATCAATATTACCAGGCCCAGGAGGAAAATATTTTAGGGTGCGGCGGCGGTTGGTATCAGTAATTGATCAATTTTTGCTAGGGGAGCAGAATGGCAGTACAGGGTCCTGGGACTATGGGGTTGGTGGAAGCCCAGTCTTTGCGGGAGGCGCTGAGTATTATCAGCAGGGCATCAAAAGCCCAGCTGGAGGGGCAGTGCTTGAAGTTACAGGGGAAAGGGGCCCAGGGAGGGGAGGCCACAGCGCAGAGCAGCTTCAGACAGGGCCTTCGCTGTGGTGGTGGCTTGCAGCCATACAGCAGGAAGGGCGGTGAGGTATGGGACAAAAGGGCCAGAAAGATTAGGAGGGATGTACCCCAGAGGGCAACTAGGAGTGGGGGAGCAGATGTCGGGCGATAGGTAGTGGACCGGGAGTTGGTGAGCCGGTCGAGGTTGCATGCGGGGGAAGAACGAGAGCAGAGGTGGGCACAGAATGGGTTAGTGATGATGTTAGGGTTGGCTTGGACCCAAGAGGGTGCAGAGGGGCCAATATGGGAAATGCCTGCAGAAATGTGCAGGTGGGGGAAGGAGGACTCTATCCCCGTTAGGTAGTGAAGGAAGGGGAAGGTATGGAACAACCTTCCCACAGAATAGGGTGGTATGCAGAGGGAATGGTACGGCCCCCGTGGTTACAGAGGAGGTCCAAGGAGAGGGTTTGTGAGCAGCCCCTCTGGCAGGCGGAAGAGGACAGACTAGAGGGCGCAGTACGGACATTAGCACGGCAGACAACAAGGTGGAGAGAACCTATCACCCGAGAAGAGAAGAGCAGGAAGGGGTTGGTGCAACCCTGCGAGAAGACATCACAGGAGCATCGGGGTGGACGTCCTGGGCATGCCTGAAGAAGATCTGCCTGGCCCGAGAGTATGCTCGCAACATAAATGGTATTTAACAGGGGAGGATGAACTGGTGGAGGAGAATTGTGTGCATTAGGGGGATAAGAAGCAAGGAAAGTCACGGCCGAGACAAAAGATGTGGAGGGTTTGAAGGTTTGAAGGGGAAGACGGGGTGTGTGGTAGCAGGAGTGCGAGCAAAGGGCAGGGTGATGGGCCAGGAGACTCTGCTGATGTTTTTTGTCCCTGCAGCAGGCGCCTGGTGAGGAAAGAAAGGTGGAGTATCGGTGTGGAGGCCAGGATGACACGTCGAGGTGACGGCGGGGGAGGAAGAGGTGAGAAAGAAAGGGAGTGGTCAGCGGCATGGGTCGGGCTGGGTACTAGGTGGAGGACACACAGTGGGGGGGTTTGGGGGGCTGGGGGATGGGGAAGAGATGGAGAGGGTGTCCGCAAGGGCATTGGTGAGGGTGAACGAAAGAAGTGTCGCCTCAGTTGAAGTACAAATGGACAAGGTTGCACAGCCCGTGGCCCAAGAGTGGTAGAGGTTCCTAAGGAGAGGACGGTGGAGAGGGCAGAGAAGGACAAGAAGATGCCCTATATGGGCATTACAAAGCCACTGGGCGTGCATCTGATGGTGGCGACAAAGAAAAAATGTGGCCAGGGTAGTTTGTTGATGTTTTAAAGCTCTTGCACAGGGAGATGAGAGCAAAAGAAGGGTCTAAGGAAGAAGAGCAGGAGTTGGCGGCAAGACCAAGGGTAGCGGTGACAATTGAAAATTGGACATCAGCGTTTATCATATATGCGAGTGTTTATTTTGCGAAAACATTTTTCCCAAGATGTGTGTAGCGTTGCGAAAATACATGGATGTAATAAGGAAAGCATTTACGAGTTTTGGGGGATTTGGATGGATGAGATACGATGAAGAATTTAGGGTAAGGATGGGTGAGGACACCCAAGTGGTATGGGGAGAGATCAACATGGACCTACGGTTACAGTGGATGGCACCTACGTGTCCAGCACCAACACTGCATACAGCAAGTGGTTTACCCGTGCCTTACCGACCCTTTTATGGTCACCCTGCCTCAGAGGGGCGGGGGAGAAGGCACGGGTCAGCCATCAGCAGCATGCTGGGCATTCAATAAGGAACGCTGCCTGCACTAGAACGGTGTGCAAATTTAGGCACACGTGTAGTCGATGTGCAGGAAGGCATTTGGTTACACAATGTTTTCAAACAGGTGACAGAGGGAGGGCGGATGGGGCAGGGCGAGGAGCTGTGGGGAAAGGCCTATACCCCAGTTTAAGTTGAGGTTCTAGGAGAGTAGCTCTGTTTTTACCCAGATTGGGAAGGGGGTCAAGATTTTGGGAGAAGGTTTTCGTGATTGTTTTAAGTTGGGTTAACAGAGTCCAAAGATGCGGTGGTGGGCGGAAAATTTGAAGTCTGCTTGGGAGAATTTGGAAGTGGTAAGAGTGAAGCTGCACAAGGAGGTGGCAGTGGGGAGAGTGGTAGGGCCATTTGCGGATTTGTTGGGTGAGTTGGCGGTGTCTCTTTTTGAGGTCATGCCTAAGAAGGCAGCGGGAGATTTCAGATTAATTTACCATTTATCATGGCCGGAGGGCATGTCAGTGAATGACTTCATTGCACCGGAAGATTGCAGGGTGTCCTATGCCAGTGTAGACCAGGCAGTGGGCTTAGTGAGGAAAGAAGGTTGGGGGGCATTCATGGTAAAGTGCGATACCAAGGCGGCGTTTCATTTGTTACCGGTGCATCCGGAAGATTTCTGCCTGCTGGGGATGCAGTTCGAGGGCCAAATTTATGTTGACAAAGCGTTGCCAATGGGCTGTGCAATTTCATGTGCATTGTTTGAGCATTTTAGCTCTTTTTTCCAGTGGGTTTTTACTTACAGTTCAGGTTGTGAGGGAGTGTTGCATTATTTGGACGATTTTCTTTTCATCAGTGGGGCGGGCAAAGAACAGGAATGTCAGCGGATGTTAGAGGGCTTTCAGACATTGATGCAGGAATTGGGAGTGCCATTGGCGGAGGATAAAACTGAAGGGCTGGTGGTGGTGTTGACCTTTTTAGGGTTAGAGCTGAATTCTGTGGCCATGACCTCACGCTTGCCGCACCACAAGGTCAGTATGCCTTTAGGGTTACTTGAGAAGGCGATAGAGGCCCAGAAAATGACAATGATGGACATACAGAGGTTAGTAGGGCATCTCAATTTCGCATGTCGGGTAGTGGCCCAGAGTCACACTTTTTGTAGCAACAAGTCATGTTCTATGGCGGGGGCTAAGTACCCACATCACAGGGTGAGGATGTCGGGAGCAGTCAGGGAGGATTGCAAGATTTGGCTAGGATTTCTGGAAGAATTTAATGGGGTGTCAATGTGGCTGCAGGGGGAACCAGTTTCATGGGAAGTTCACGTTTTTTCAGCCACGGCAGGTTCAGGAGGTTTTCTAGAGGGGTAAGTGGTGTACCGAAAAGTGACCTGAGCATTGGCAGAGAGGAGGAAGCAGCATAGCCTTTTTGGAGTTTTTCCCATTGTTAGAGGCAATGGAGTTGGGGGGCAGAGAGTTGCAGAATAAGAAAGTACATTTTAACATCGACAATGAGGCAGGGGTCAATATTGTGAACATGCAGTCAGCTAGGCACCAGAGGGTAGCCAGGTTAATGAGAGAATATGTACTGCGATGTATGAAGTTGAATGTGGTGTTTAGAGCAACGCACGTGCCAGGAAAGGATAATGGCATCGCTGATGTATTATCTTGTTTTCAGTGGCAGCGATTCTGTGGAATGGCACCAAAAGTGGATGTGAGCGGGCATTGTACAATGGAGGAGCTGTGGCGGCCAGGAAACTGAGAGCACTGTGCTCAGTAGAGGGTTCTCTAGCCCCGGCGTCTAGGACTGCATACAAGAGGGCATGGTTGGACTTTATAAAAGGGGAGTGCGCAGTTGGAAGGGTATAGGAGGATGCAGAGGAGAGAAGAAGGGATGATGTGGTTAATTTTATATGGGTTGTATGGACAGAACCGGAGAGACTTTTCAACAACTACAACAAAACACCATTTCTCCCATGTAAGCATTAAGGGAAAATAGGCTTCAGTTGTGCTTGACAGTGGAGCAAGGGATGAGGGACGTCAGAATGAGCATCACTATGTACAACTTCTGTTGTAATTTTATAGGAAACGCCTGATGTCGGAAGTAGCCAGCAATGAGCACAGGGTGCACACGCATTTATGTACTTAGAACAGTACACCACGTACCATGAAGTAATGTTGCAAACTACGGAAATGACATGATACAAATAAAAGGTTGACGTGTCCGTATGTATAAACCATACCTCAAAAGTGCCCTTAAGTTCTGAAAAAGCCTACCATAAGAATAAACTAAGCTCCAAAGTATGGTTGGTTGTGTGTACACGCAGTTGTTCATGTCGTTGGATTTAGGTCTATATCCCAGAAGTCCTTGACTTTAAAATTGCTTAAACTATTCCAGTAAACTTTATTTTTACCATCTCAGCCGTCGCATTTATTAGCTTCTCTCTTCTATGCAAGGACGGGATCATTTATTTCTGCTTATAAATATCCATTTTGTTCCCATGGCCCTGGACACTCTCAAGTGCCTGTTTCATCTGACCCCTTCTCTGGAACTCAATGTTGTTTCTTTTTCACACGCTTTATTTATCTGACAGAGAGCCAAGCACCAATGAGTAGCATACTCTCTCTCAAATCATTGCACTAGAAGCAGTAGTCCACACATCAGTTTCGGTGTGTAGATTTGATAATAAAACATCCTTACTTTAAATAACAATAATAATTTTGTATTTATATAGTGCTATGAAGACTCGGGTATCTGAGCGCTGCTTATTATTACCCACAGCGTGTTGTGCTCATTTATCGACCTTGCAAGGATGAAAGACTAAGTTTTGCTCTGCCAGGATTCGAACCTTGAAAGACTAAGTTTGGCACTGCCAGGATTCGAACCTGGGTCAGCAGGCTCTGCACAGATGTCAAAGCAAGCTCTCTACTCACTGTGCTATTGGGCCAGCTGTTTTAAAAACAGTCACATTTCAACTACAGCAAGAACAACCAGCTAGGAAAAGAGCAAGGGGCAATGTCTGGGGAACATGGACCCTGTCAGCAGGTCGGGGCAAAGTTGTGTGCATGTGTTCATGTGCACGAAGGCAGTGCCTTGTGCATTCAGGGTGCCAGTGCCCCTTTATAAACTTGCACTTTTGATCCAGAGTCACGTGCGCCAACAATGGCAGAGCAGTGGGTGAACCCACAACTCTGTTTGTATGTGTGTGTGTGTATAGATGGACGTCCCAGCCAGTGAGTTGTGAATTAAGGCCTCCACAAGGGCATATGCTGTCCCACAGGGAACCAACATTGTGCACTTCCATCTGCCCCCACACGTCAAAGGTCAAGGTGCAGAGGGCACTTGCACGAATACTGTCGCTGCTTGAGTGTTTGCACCCACTGACCCCCTTTGGAAGGGGCCCTGGGACCTCCTTTGGGATGTGCAGTCTGTAACTATACTTCCCAGTAGAATGGTGTGAGGCACTCTACCGGCCAAACATGATCCTATATGTACAGTTCTATTAGATGTCTCTGGGCATTGGGAGCTGAGTAGGCAATGATTCAGGGCTGTCCTGGTCCTCCCTGGAGTGACTGCTGTTCTAGCCTTTGGATCCAAAAATGCAAATCTTGAGACTGTCCGAATCAGTATATAAAGTTCAATGTTACAACTATTATAATGTTAGGGTGAGTGTTGTGAAACATTAAATGATCAGCAAGCCCAGTGTGCATTATGTATTTGATACAGGCATGCAACTCTTTCATAACAGACATATTTGTCAAATTATAAAAAGATCTCACTGTAATCCAGGCTCCTCCAGGACCAGTCTCCCCTGCACAGCCTCCGTGCCTACCACACACTTAGGGATGTAACTACAACCCTACATTCCTCTGCCTCCTTGCACTTACCCAGAGCTGTGCATCCCTGGCTGCTTGTCCTCAGAGCAATGCTGACCTGATGGCAGTCCCCCTTCCCTCTCCCTACGCCTTCCCCTGCACTTTGCAATGTTTGCACTTGCACGATCTGAATGTCACTAGGCCTAGTAAGATCATTTGTTTTGTCCACCCTCTGTCTTCCCCCCTTGTCTTGTCATGCCTAGAAACACTTGTGTACAGGCGCGTTATAAATGACTTATCATATCATATCATATCATATCTGTGGTCCTTCTTATGTTTCCTAAATGTTTTATGATTTCATGCAAAGCAGACTTAAATGCTTACCAGGCAGAGGCATTGCTAGGGGGGCTGAGGGGGCTATAGCCCCTGGTCTTTTGGTTGTAGACCTGGATAGAAGCTCAGGAGCTACAACTAAAAGGCTAGCTAGCCGAGTCCCGACCATCACAACATTAGAGTAGCCCCAGATCTTTTCCAGATCTAGCAACACCTCTGTTACCAGGGTTAATTTTCCAGTAAATTGGGACATTGGTCGCGTTAATTTCCGACCGAGAGGCCAATGGCACTTTTGGCACCTATGCAAGAGTTTGGGAAAATGGAAGGCAAAAATATAAATGGGGCAATCTAAGGTCTTCAAGCTTTTTCAGGTCTGACTTTCAGAATTGGGGAATAAAATAAGCGAAGAGTGAGTTGAAACATTTGGGTATCTTATTCTGAGATATCTTAGAATAGTCATAACTTTGAATATTGAGAAGATCCCTTTTGATATAAGCAGAATTGATGTTTTAAGAGAAGGTCAAATGAAACTTGTAATTAACCAATTCAATCAAATTGTGTCTTTCATCTAAGAAGATGTCTTACTCCCTATGAATGTTATTGAAACGGTAAGTGTTTGGCACTAACCATCACTATAAAAAATAATAAAGGATTTTTTGTGGGGCTTTGAGAAAAGAACTCAGATTATGTGGTATCTTTGGACCTGAGACTGGGGGCAGAGGGGTTGGTCTCCCCTTCCTTGAGGACTTTCATAACACCCTCAAACTTCACACTGTTCATCATGTCTTACTGGATTCGAGCAGGAAGCCACATCTTCATTTGGATTAGATAACAAGGTAATTTTAACAAACGATGTGTACATGCTGCTTTTGAGAAATATTGGCTTCAATTTTAAAGCAATTCCACTGTCTTCGAAATACAGTAGAAATGCAGGGACTGGGTTCATAGCATCCAGGACAATGTGTTTTTCCAATCGGAATTCTTCAGTGTGGGGAAACCCACTTCACCAGATAAAAAACTGTGAGGTGAATTGGAAATGATAGGTGATCAAAGGAATTTGCCCCGTTGAAGTTGCATGGAGTGATGGCGTTACGTGTTTGCTTGACTCCCTTCGTGTAAGAGGGAGAGGTAGGGCCACAGTATTAAAAAGCTGGTTGAGGGGGAGATTAGATAGGCACTCAGTCACACTGACATGTGAAATAAAGTTGGGGATTTTGCTGTGAGAACTAGGGTATGTGTCGTATTGAAGTATTTTACCCACCGGTGAAGGATGATGGTGAGTTACCAAAGATTAAAGCAGACGCAGACTCTTGTAAGACAATTCAGATGGGTTTGTATTAATGAAAATGATAATGCCCATGTCTACCTAATTCTATGGGGTTTTCCCTACCTAAGAACACTAGCTAAGGTGCTTGGCAGTCGTCAGTGAATGTCTTAACAGAATCTGTCCAAAGTCCCAACTAACCCTAACTTACCCTACCACTATCTTAACAGTTAAAGAGAGGAGAATGACTCCCTTCTCCTGGGTTTTGCTTCTAGCCAACTTTATAGCTGATTTTTAAATAGTCTCTCATGACTCCTTTGATTGATCAGATCATACACTTCTTTCAGAACTTCCTTATGCTTTGGTTTCTTCTTAAATTGGGACTTCTTAGACTCTGTGTTGATATCCTCTCTCTTATTGATGGTTTTTGTTTGTTTCTCACTCTCCTCTTTTGCTTTGTTACAAATATGTATTCTCCCCTTTTCCGAGGGTACGGTATCCAACCTTTCAGATTTTCTCTCTTGAACTTCTCTTCCTTCTTACATAGTTCATTCCCTTTTTACTCTGTACTATATCTGTCTTTGGACATATATCTCAGTTTATCCTCCTCCAGGTTTTCTCTTATAGCTTCATCTTTCTTAATGTTGTTTTCTTAACTTGGACTGTGACGAGTATGAATGTTCCTATGATAATTCGTGTTCCCTTCTCTTGCTTTCACTGTTATTGTCTCTATATCTTCACTGAGACGAGTATGAATATTCTGATAATGATGCTCTGTCTCCCTCCCGGGTCTCCCACTGTCCCCGTTACCTGGCATCACTGTGATTTATCTTTGTTCGGGTCTGGTTCTCGCCTTCGCTGGACCAACTTATTTTCTTCTTTTGGTTTTTGTTCTTCGTATCTTCATCCAGGATGGCTTTCTGGTATCCGATGTACCAAGACATGACGCGGTTTCACCTGTGTAGCAGTTTTGGCATAGTTGTAAGAACCTCTGATCCACTACGGTATCTTCATGGTCACACCAACTCTTGTTGCTTCACTCTCTTTCCAGCTCCAGTCCTTGTCCCCACAGGGGGTGTCTCCCCCGATGATGTCCCACTTGCTTCTACCCCTAGGGAGGGTGTTGCGGAGCGGGATCACCTCCCTATTCTAAAGGATGAATTCCTTTGATTCGTCACAGAGTCCTGTTCTAGGGACAAAGATTTGGTGGAGGAACAGTGAACAGATATTCTGGGTGCAGGGATTCAGAGTAAAATAGAGCTCTTGTTCGGGGTGAAAGTGGTGTGCATCCTGTATTGAGCACCTGCTAAGAAGCAATCGCTTAGTCTCAATGAAACGGATTGGTGCTTGGGTTGTGACCGTGAAAGGGATACACTGTATCATATGCTCGGGAGTTGCTCCACGGTGGAAGAGCTTTGACAGGAAACATTGGACAGGGTTGATTTGGTACTGTAGGAGCACATCCCACTCACACCTGTGATAGGGATTTTGCAGATAATGGAGGACACTGGTAAGGGTGGTCTGGGTGCTTGTATTGGCTCTGCAGGGCCCCGTGACTCCAACTCATGAACTCTGTTTAAAAAGATTGATATGGGATTATGTACAAGGCTGGTAAATCAAATGTTTCAGAAAAGTACAAAAAGTCACTAAAAGTGTCCTTGATCAGTCTCTCTGGTTCCCTCTCTAGTATCACTCTCCTTCTTTGGTTAAGGGCCCTCCATGATGACTGAAGTCCAGGTAAAGAAGTGGCCTCTCCAGTAGGCCCCTGATGCGGAGCATCGAAGCTATATTCTGGTCATCCGGTTGTAGTTCAAGGCTCTCCGGAAGCAGCATGTAGACTTCTCTCAGAGGTGGGATCTGCTTAGAGGATTTAAGGGGAATTGCCTCAGCTTCAGTTCAACTCAACGCATGAAGGTGGGAGGTATTGAAGGGATGGGCTCTAAAAAGAATCCCTCTTTTTGTGCTGCTTCCAGGTATAAGCAGCCACTCAGCACTTGTATCCAGGCCCCCCACCTGAAGTATAAAGGTGGGCGGCGTGTACAAAGAAAGGGGAATGGTGATATGCCAATTTGACGGCTTAAATATGACACATGTAATGAATGCCAGTGTATTTATGCTTTTGAGAAACACTCAGCTTGTCATTTGAGAGCACAGTTCATGATCAAAATGATGGCGCAATGTATGTCTGTCAGTGTCTTTTTCCACGTTTCCACTCCTTTATTCGGGGTGCCCCAAACCCCTAGTTCCTCTACCTCTAGTGAGTCCCCAACCAAGCCTTACACGGCTCACCCTCCAGTCACAAATCAGAAGAGCCTCTGTGCAGGTGTGTTGACAAGAGCTATGCTGCACCATCTATGCCCTCATGCTCCCCGAGCAACACCTTCCATGTGTGCATGTTGTGAAATGCTGTGAATTTGCAGCTTATCTGACATGTGGCTGCAAAACGCGAGCATATTCATTCTCTACGGAAAAAACACAGGATGTTGAAAACTGAGACAGAAAGCCAAAAACGGAAACACCAAACAATACTACTAGAAATTAAACTAAACTAAAAGTTAAGTAAAATTGACAAAAAATAAGAAAGAAAAAAACATGGAAACACTTTCAAGAAAAGAGAAAGTGCAGAAACAGGTGCAGTGCTGCGGGATGAGAAGCAGCGGAAAAAGGGTAATAGACTGAAAATCATAGATCAAATATCGTGGGGAAAAACAAGGCTATTCTTGGAGGTGGGGAGAAACATCAATCGATTACCATCAGTTGTATTTGTAAAGTGCATCAGAAGATGGTGCTTACTAATGCAGTTGTGCTGCAACCACGTGCCTCCATATGGGCATAGAATCCATTGATGACTTGTAATACCATAATAACATATAGTTACGGATACACAATCCCATATATAATATAGCTTCTTCCAAGATAGTGCTAGTTCTAGTATGAAAATAACCGCTCATCCTCAATGAATAATCAATGAAACATTTTTCTCATGGTAGTAGCTAGGTGAAGAATTTTCTGGAGTGCAATCTTCATACTGTGGGTAGTAGTAACACCTTCTGCAAATGTCCACTGAAGGCACCATTGGGAGTTCTACAACTCCATTACCATCTGTCTATTCATCCTAAGGTTCCTGTTAAAGGTTTGAGATCTGATGGTGATATTCCCAGCAATGCTATCTAGGATGCCAATAGCTTAAACATTGTTGGTGACATATCGGGTATGCACAACAGCTCAGCAAAACGAAGCTACATAAAGAGACAAGTGAGATACAGTACCTGGAGACTTGGGGCCTGATTCATGGAACTTTTAGCGCGGTGCAAAGTGATGTTGGACTGCCAACAAACACCCTGATTCACACAGCGGTGCAAAGTGTATTTTTGCGGTAAAATACACTTTGCACCTCTCTGTGAATCAGGGTGTTTGTTGGCAATGCAAAGTCACTTTGCACCAGGCTAAACGTTCCATGAATCAGGCCCTTAATGACACACGACAGAGCGAATGCAATTATAAGCAGAGCTACCCTCACCGTCCCCCGCCCCCATCTAGGTTAGCTACTTCTCTCTTCCTATGGTTATATTTTCAATCCCTTTTTTGGAACAGCTAAAATCTCATATTTTTATTTCAGTGGGTCATGCGCCAGTGAGCGATAAGAGAAGGAACTTTCCGAACAAGCCTCTAGCACATCAAACTTTTTAGGAGGCCGCATTTATTTTTGAGAGAAAGAATGAACTCTTTTGATATTGGGACTGACAATAATTATTGTCATAGTCACCACTCCTGATCCCAAAGATATAAGTCAACCTTCCTCCAAACATTTGAAATGCTTTTTCAGAAAACCATTGCTTATGGAAAAATCTAAACAAACACTTCTTCCATTCTAAAAGATCTCCTCTGTCCTAGAGTCATAGCTTGAATTACTTGTCCATTCCTGCACTACAACCCTTACATGGCTTCTTTGGCAAATCACCTTAAGATTTCAACATAGATTCATTGATGCCCCACTACAAAAAACATGCGGAAGTCATACCTTTCACTCCAACTGTCCATAAGAAAAAAAAACTACTAAACCTAACAGATAACAAAATGCCTATTTGATCCATTTATATATTAAATAAATGTATAATCCAACCTGTCAATGTGCGGAAGATATATAATTATTTCAGTGAGCACGGATTGCCTATTTGAAAGCAAGCACAGTTCCATGCCCAGCAATAAAAGTTCCACGAACACATTAGAGAAAGAAAGATGGACTAGTTCTGTTGCAGATCTTTACATTTTGCAACTAACTGTTGAAGGGGGCAAATATATAGATGAGAAAGCTGTGTAATGGATGTGAAGTTGCCACTCTGAGGATGCTGGAGTTACATTGTGGCATACTTAACCTGGGGTAAGGGTCCGGCAGCCCGACTTAACGTCCTGAACACAGCGAGGGGGGTGAACAAGGGCCCCGGGACATTACCCCTGGATGGGCCGTGGAATGGGTTAAGTACGCCATTAGCACCTATGTTACCAAAGCAGTTACCCGGGGTGCCAAAAAAAGGCATTTAAATTCATTGAACGGGACACCATGCACGTCCGTTCAACAAATGAAAATACTTTTCCAAGATGGCAGACATGTTGGTAGAAGGCGGGGATCCGAACGGAGCCCCTCTTCCATTACCATGGTGGCTGGAAGAGACAGGGGAGCTGCTGCACCGCTGCCACAATCAAGTAAGTGGGGTTAGGAACATTAAAAAAAGGGGTGGGGGGCACTGGAGCCGGACGATAACCGCCCAATTTTGTGGGGTCAAGAGAGGGTTTCTCGAGCAGAGGCATGAAAGTAGTGGATTTAAGACCTAAAGGAACAGTCCTTTGCTCAATAGAGAGATGTGTAAAGTGTGTAACATGTTGGGTCAAAGCCCCAGATTGAACTTGAGCTCCAAGCTCTAGAAGTACATCTAAGCTATAACAGGTAGGTTTTAGTTTGCTTATTAAGGAGGGGATCACATCCTGTGGGATCTCTTTAAAAATAAATGAGTCACATAGTTCTAAAAGGAGGGTGCTATCCCTTGTTTGTTTTCTCCATGTTTTTTTCTTTTCTTCAGTTGCATTGTTTTAGGGCTCCTAAATTCAGGGGAATACCATGGGTTAGTAGATTATTCTTTTGAGGATGGGTTAAAGAAGCAAGTGAGTCCAACAGAGATTAAATATAGAAACATGAGTTAGCAGTAAAGATTTTGTCACAATTTAGTAGATTAGAAAGTAAAGATTCTGAGCTCATTTTAGAAAGTGCTTTTTTGGAGCATTGGGATGTGGCTGGTAAGGATCGGTTCTTGATGGCATCAGAGCTTGTAATTGTAAATAATCTAGCAAAGTGATCACTCCAGGAAATGGGAGCAGCGGAGGGAGAGGATTGTTAAATTCATGTTTCTTGAAAAATTACATCAAGGCAGTGGCCATCTTTATGAGAGCTAGATTAAGTGTGAGAGGAAATCTCATAGCAGGCTAGTAATTCTAACAATCTGTTGGTTTCGCCATCATCAGGACGGTCGTTCCAAATATTAAAATCCCCCAAAATTAGGAATTGTTCTTTTAACAAAGCAGTAGAAGAGAGAATTTCTTCTAATCATGTCAGAAAATGATTGACTGGACTAGGGGCATGATATATTAGCTCAGTCTTTATCGTTTCCAAAGGTGAGGTTTTAACATTAAATAAAAAAATTGGGATTACTCATCAATTTGTATGGACTGAAACCTTTGCATCGATAGTAAATTAAAAAATAATTATGGTGATTCCACCACCAGGTCGGCTCTCTCTGTTGACCCATTTTGCAGTAAATCAACCTGGGACCAATAGATAAAAGACGTTGCAGCTATCCTCCCTAAACCAGGTCTCAGTAATAAGCAATATGTCTAAGTTGTGTTGAAAAATAAGATTGTGTTGAAAATAAAAAAATCTTCTCTCCTTTCGCTCTCTCATATATGGCGACTGATTTGATGTTATTAATATGTGTTCTTTTTTGTATTCTTATGTAATTGTTTGCTGTTATCGTTTTACTATTATTAAAATAATAAAATAATTATTTTTAAAAAGTAAAATAAGATCAGTAAAAGCCGAGGCATTAACATTTGCTGATTTAAGATTTAATAAGGCACAAGAAATAACAGTTTTATTAGCAATAGTTAACTGCTGGCTAATATTATTAGGGCTGCAACAGTAGTTTGATTTTTGGCTGTGCTGTATCTTGTTAATTCGAGTTTTGTTTAGTTTTTTAAGGGAAATGGCACCCTGGTTATTTTTTTGTGCAAGCAGTGTATATCTGGATAGTTTAATTTGCCCATAATCCATAAGTAAATGGAAAGTGTCAGAACGCCCAGAAGGCATTCAACAGAGTGTGGTGTAAATGCAAACTCAGCACGAAAAAGTGGCGCCCACATATACGTTGCGGGAATATCACACTAAAAGGGGAGGAGGACTCACTGACGGTTAAATAATTGTAGGTGTTAAACTTGTGGATGCCCTAAACAATTAACAATTGCATTTTAGATAGATAGCATAGAAACGATAAAGATAGGTTACAGAAGTATGCCGTGTTTAACATTAGATCGGGAGGATAGCTCAGCGGCAACGCGCTCGCCTTGGAAGCAAAACGAGGCAGAGCAACACAGGTTTGATCCGCGGGTCCGTGCTTAGAAACCTCTGGGTACTAAGCGCGTTTTAACTAACCTATCATATTGAGGTGCTGTAAACAGGCCTCAAAGCATGCCTCTTTCTTAGAAATGAACTCACACATTTTAATTTGCTGAGCAGCCACAGGGGCTGAAAGCACATTGCAAAAGTGTATGTTACCAGGATAGTACGAGAGGGAGTGAATGAACAATGCATGATACTTTCGAGGTCACAGAGCCGAGCTGGGGGGTGCAGGGGAAAGGCAGCAAACATAACATTAGTTAATAATTCTGCACGTTAGTTATGAAACTGGTCTGCTGGCAGTTTCAGAGTGTCCCATGGCGATTTCAAATTGCCCCTTAGCACACTCAGTCTGGAAAGCAATTTGAAGTGTTCTTAAGATGCAACATTAAAATGGTAACTCGTCTTTAGTTTAAGGCTATGTCAGTGTCATGAGCAGTAGAGATCTCATGGGATGGGAATGATCGGTTGCAGATGAATAAAGATCCGCTGGTCATCTCAAATGTTTCAATACCTTGGCTTCATGATGTGGGAATTGTGGGTTGGACTGTGACATCACAGTGGGGGTCGAGGGTGGTGTAGTAAGATTGTTGGGACACAATAATTGCAGACTAATGTTTGTCCCGATAAAGGGGAATGAAATGTTTGCTCCAATGATCTTTGTTCAAAGGATGGATCAAATGTGTCAATGTGTTTTGACGTTAATTAGCTTAGATGTTTAAAAACGTTTTGATTTAGCAGTGTTTCTTTGACAGCGCTTTTCATGCAGTTCTGTTCTGTTTTCTGTGTGAATTGTGCTTTCCCAGCTGCGCATGGGCCCTGAATAAATTGGGTTACTTCCGGGCCCAGTGTAGACTCCTTTTTGGATTACTTTTGTAATTTTATTGGTGAGTTTTTAAGGCAACCCGCTGTACAAGAGGATCATTAATCAATAACTGGGCATAAAGATAGAGAACGGTTGGGTAGGTAACGTCAATCCATAAACCTTTCTACGTAGCAGTGATTCCGTTTGTGAGGGAATTATGATCCAATAGAAGGTTGGGCTGCACAGCAAAATGCATCCTTCGTCCTTCAAGGCCAGAACGGGGCTAAACAGGCAGATGCACTGCAATGATGTTCAAATCAAGCGCAAGAGTAACGAGTTATGGGGGATGTCGTTTTAGAAAGGTCAGTGCAACAGTGTGAGCCTATGGGCAACAAGACCAGGCAATTAAAGCAATACAAAGTAGGTGGGAAAGACTAAAATGGAACTTAGATGTTTTTTTAAAATGACAGATTTAAAGGACGTTGGCATTATATGAAAAAGTGTAGTAATTATAAAAACACTTTAACATCAGTTAGAAACAGTTCATAAGTTAATTAAGAGTAATTCATGAAAATGTTAAAAAGGAGATAGAACAGGAAGGTCATTCATTACTAGAGTGAAACAGAGTCTCCACACTATGAAAATCTCTGGTATTGCCACCGACTGCAATATATGGGTGAAAAACATCAAATCACGTCAGTAAAAATGACATCATTATACAAATCACGCCATGAGATTTAATACACATAATGTTTTCTTTATTAGGTAATACACCACAATTAAAACCCTAAAATGCAAGAAATGCAAGTCTCTAGAAGGCAAACAGAATTTTCTGCAAGTGTGTTATCACTACACCCTAGATTAGTAAACATACCTATGTTCAGCACATTGTGCAAATCCATCAGTTTAAGCATTTCCATGCCAATTTCTACATTCCAACCCGGTATGAAAAATTCCCAGTTATTCACATACTATCAATGTCAGGCCAATTTCAGCAGTGTCAAGCATGCACGTGTTGCCACTCCAAAACAAATTATGATGCTGAAACCTAAATGTCCATCAACACATGGTGACCACTGTATCGGCGATGCATGACAGTGTTCCCTCAGTAAAATACATAATCCCATCCACCAGCATTATAATGTGTTTTATAGGGCACAATGAGCATTGGATCACATTTTATGAAAGCAATGTCATCTGTATTACTCCCGAAAAATGGGATGCCAGTCTCAAAAATGCCAAGCCCTCACTGTCCCTGTAAAACGCATTCTCATGCTGGTATTTTCATTGCCCCCAAATAGTTATGATGGCAGCTACAGCAGGCCTATTCCTGTATTGCTGTAGCAAAACTCATTATAGTGATGGTGTCTGTGCGGCCCCAGAATATTGTGATGGCAGTATCAAAAAATGCCATGCCAGTGTCACCTGCGTAAAACACATGATTACATTATAATTATTTTACTGAGTCAAAACTGGCATGCCAATATTTATCTGGCATTGACATTTTCATGCAAGTGTTGCCAATTGTTGAGCCAGCCTCTATAATGCTATAGCACTAGTCACTATCAACGTACCTTCATCAGGGAGAAAGGTCAGCTCGTTTTTGAAAGAGTTGAGACTTCAAGAGTGAGCAAAGTCCCATCTAGTGACAGATGGCGGAAAGATAGTGAAGACCAGAGTGAGCAGATACAAGGTGAAGGAGGAGAATCAGTAGAAGCTTTGGATAATATCAACAGAATTTGCTAAGAGCAGATAAAACTGATCAGTTTGCAGAGAGAGGGGTCAGTGTATATTTTTAAGAGGGGATCAAGGATTGATGCTTGAAACTACAACTGGGTGGCGGGACACAGAGAAAGAGACCTTATTCTAAAACGGAGAAGGAGTGAGGAGTTTTCTTCTGGAAAATGTGGAAGTTCACTAATTTGTCAATACAATAGTTAGAGTCCTGCAAGGGAAGGAAGGTTGACACCCATACATGCCCCACTGCCATTATGGGGCCTTGCAGAACCCTGTAGAGTAGTGGTGGGGGTGTCAAGATTTGTATCTTACTTGGGTTCCAGAGAGGGAGATCCCTGGTGTTCAGTGGCAGAGAGAAGGGAGATAAGGTTGCTTTGGTAAGATGTAGTGGCTGCTTTGGTCCCCAAGAAACAAAAAACAAATAATGGTGGGTCTGCAAGCTTTGGAATCAGTGACTCATTATTATTCATGGATCACATTTGGGGGTTAGCCCCACACTAGATACAAGCATATTCTTTCCAGTATGTTCTGCCACTTCTTAGTCATGGTGGGATGGATGCAAAGGCTGATGAAAAATCAGTAGAGACGTTTATGCTCATGCACCATCCCATATTCTTGGGAGTGGGAGGGTGAATGATAAATAAGGAGTCATGGGGGAGCAACTGTCTGCTGATGGATAGGCATAACAGTTGTGAGGAGTTGATCAGGGGTGAATGAGAGCTGTAACTGTTTTTGATGACTAGGCTCTGCTCTAGGAGAACCATAAATACTTTGAGGGAGGGCATGCTGTGTTTGGGAGCAGTGAAATATTTTGAGAGTCGCTCTGCTTTTTCACAAGAGAGCTATTGAACATTTTGAGGGAGTGGTTCTGTTCTATAATTTTGTGAACGGAGGATAGCACGGGGGCAACACGCTAGTCTTGGAAGCAAGACCATGGAGAGCAACATAGGTTAGAATCCTGTAGCCGCGCTTAGAAACCGAACTCAGGTATGGTATTAAGAGTGTTATAAAAAAAATGGGGGGGCGCTGTTGCGCACTGTCAAGATGGCCACCTAGACTTCGAGCTCCCGCTCCGTCATAAAATCCTGTCCTTAATTGATCCTTTTCGGAGCCGCCGCTGAACTCCAAAACTCAGGTGCCGAAGCGCTACAGACCCGTCCGTGGGCCCTGCATGTCCTGACCCACTACGGTGTAAAATACTGGAGTTGTGGAGACCGGAGGTTGTGCCGGCCGCTGCTTCAGGCGCGATCTGCCCGAGAGTTCCGTGCGATGACAACTGTGGACCGCGGTCCCTGCCTGCCGTTGGGCCGAAGAGGGCGGGGCCCGTGGATCTTGCCCGCGCTCTGAGGCCAGGCGCGGAGTACTGGAAGGCACCCCGGTGGTGTGGAAAGATCGGCGCTGTTGCTCCCAAGCGCCGCTACTGAAGAATTCCAGTAGCCTGACCGCCCTGCGGCGCCATGGTTGGGAGCAGCACGGCGGAGACCCTGTCCGGAGCACTGGGACTGGACGGACTGGAGGGCGGCACTCGGCGCACCCAGGGACGGGGGATTGTGACGGCGTCATTGGGTAAGGAGACCCAGTGACTTGCCACCCAGATAATATTCTTGCCCGTGCTGCTTCAGGGAAGCATTGACGGAGATCCTTGCTGGGGTCGCGGCCCCGCTCGTCCTGGATGCCGGTGCTCTGAGCCTCCCCCGCACACCAGAATCGCTGGGGAGACACTACATACGGTAGCCGGGGCCTGGGGCTGCAGGTGACCCGGCTGCCTATCCATCGGCCCGGAACATCGTATAGCTGGGCACGCTGCAACAAACACTGAGCGGGTGTCGAGCCCGAGCCTGGGACCTCTGGCCGGCGCCCGGTCCCCGTGCGACGCAGGGGAGAGGCTGTGCTCCCGCTTAATTAGATTACTGCCCGCTAGCCTGCGCTGCGATCCGGGTGCGGGCTCTGTCGGCCCCACCCCCACTTGCAGGCCCCACTCACATCCTCTGCTGATCTCTCGGAGGGTACCCCCTGATCAGAACACAGCTCTGCAGATAAGAGCAAGACAGATAAGGATCCTTCTCTGGCGAAGTAGCTGCTTTGGAAAATGGTAACACTCGAGCGCTTCTTAGAACCACACTATTGAGAGTTTTATTTGGTAATACGTGGGAGAACACAGTCCATCGCTGTTGGCACACTGAGAGTCAGCTGATAAGGCGAAGTGCTGGGCTTGAGCTTGTAGAGAGTGGACACGTGCTACGGCCAGGGAAAAGATATCCTAACACAGCATACCACAGACAGAATTATGGGGGAACCTCAAAAAACTGGTAAAGTGGCCAAGACCCCCAGCAACAAAAAGAAAGGCCCTATGGACGTATACACAGCCAGCCAAACACAATCTGTTGTGGCGGACATACCCACCAATAACACCGAGGCCTTGAGCCTGGAGAACAGTGAGAAAGAGGACAGACTAACAACAATAGTACAAGATGGATTCCGGGTGGTCAACACGAAGATGGATGACATTGTGTCCACCATTGGTTCCCTGAAGGCCAGGGTGGACAAAGAAAGTATATGTGTAACTGAAGCAGAACACAGAATAAGCACCAATGAAGACGCGATTGCACAACATAGTCAAGATATCACCCAACTAAAAGAGGCTATGTCCAAAATGCAAAATAAGTGTGAAGACCTCGAATCCAGATACAGACGCAATAACATCCGTGTGGTGGGCGTTGCGGAAACATTCGGAAGAGGCCAAATGGAAAAACAACTTGAACTGCTCCTCAAAACGATATTTGGCCAGGATGCATTTTCTGAACACTTCTTGATCGAGAGGGTGCATCGCACACTGGCCCCGGTCCCTAAACCAGGAGCCCCGCCACGCACAATAATTGCCAGGCTCCTTAATTATAGGGATAGAGATCTGATCCTGCGTATGGCTAGGGAGGCTGGGAAATTACAACACGATGGAAACCGGATTCACATATACCTGGACTTTTCAGCTGGTGTCTAGGCGAGTAGAAGATCCTACGAACCGGTCAAGAGACTCCTAAGGGATCGGCAGATACCATATGCTCTAATGTTCCCCGCCAAGATGAGGATTCAGCATGCAGGCAGGGCACATTTTCTCGAGTCTCTAGCTGAGGCCACGCACTACATCAAGTCTTCCAGACCCCTCCCACCCAGAGGGGGCAGACTGGCCCAAAACAACAGGCCCAGACCAGAGGATTAAGGTACTTTTCTAGCTGTACACTGTCTGTGCGATCATACCAACAGGGCCACAGCCCTGACAGTTCCTTGATCACGGCGGCTCCACTCTATATGATCGACGGAGTTGTGGAATGATTGGGCGGCCATGTGATGCAACACGGCTACCCCTGGAATGATCCAAGAGTTATTTTGGGCACATCGTCGAGTTGGGTTGACAATGAGGGTGGGTGGGCAAAGGGAGGAAGGGGGAGTGGGTTGTTCGTTGATCACCTGGCAAAGAGTAACCCAGACTATGGTTTGACTATGGTTAACGAGTTATTTAATGTTAAAAAAAAAGTGGATGCATTGGGAGCGGTGCTGGTCGGCTGGCGCATACGACACGACATTAAGGGTCATGGAATCGGAAAGATTTGCCACTACATAGTACTGGTGATGGGTTAACAATAAAACTGCTTACTTGGAATGTGAGTGGTCTGAACAACCAGGTTAAGGCCAGGAAAATTGCTAACTATGTTACCAGGCACGGCCCTCGGATACTAATGCTGCAAGAGACACATATGATGGGGAGCAGCAACTTACACATACTGCCCAAGTGGGGATCTCAGCGTTTTTACACAGACTACTCCAAGCAGGCCAGGGGTGTAATCACCCTTATTCATCCAGGCTTGGGGTTCTGCCCAGAGGGGCATAGGGTGGATCAACAAGGAAGATATGTGGTTGTATGGGGCAGGCTCCCTGGCCAGCAACTGCTTCTAGTTAACACATATGGGCCCAATATAGACGACCCTGCATTTTACGTAAACATGTACCAACTGATCGCTGCCAATGGGCTATCTAGTGTGATATGGGGTGGGGACTCAGGTCTCCGAGTCCAGGATAGACTACTGGTTTGTCACATCAAACATGTCCTCTGCGCTGCAGAATTGTGAAATTTTGCCCCGCACGTTCTCTGACCACTCCCCCGTGATGATGGAATTTAAAATTAAGGATACCCCCTGTCCCGTACATAGATGGAGAATGCCGAGTGGTATGCTGGGTGACCCCGGGGTGGTGGAAACACTACATGTTGAGATAGCTGAATATTTCACAAACAAATGTGGGAACGGTAAACGAATACTCCACTGTGTGGGAATCATTTAAAGTGTGGGTCAGGGAGGTGTTGCTGTCCAAGTCGGTTGGCATGCTGAAAAGCGTTCGAGCCAAACTGGCGGACATCGAAAATAAGTTGGGGGTATTGGAGGGGAGATATACTCGAACACAAAATAGGGAGCTATTAGCAGATATACATACACACTTACAGAAGTTCGACAAACTGGCCACTAGAGAAGTGCAGTACATGGCTGCCCCCATGCGGGCACGTAGGTACGGGGAAGGTAATAAGGCCGGCAGGACACTCTCTAATCTTCTCAAACACGATAAGAAACCACACCAAATAACTAGTATATAGATGGCACGGTGGGAGATACTCCTAAAGGAAGAGGAGATAAACAAAGAATTTGTCAAATTTTATACCAGACTGTACTCGAACCAAGATAAGAAATCGCCCACAGACATTGTAAATTATCTTGCTGCTCTCAACCTCTCCCAACTTGCAGAGGCGCTTGACCAACCGATATCAGCAGAAGAGTTGGTGGAAGCCATTAAAGGGTTGTCATCGGGCAGGGCACAGGGATCTGATGGGATAGGGGCAGAATTTTACAAAGAGTTCCGTGAGGAACTGGTCCCGATACTCCTTCGAGTGTGGGAGGAATCCCTTGAATGCAACATACTGCCCCCGACCATGAAAGAGGCGGTGATCACAGTGCTCCCCAAACCGAGGAGGCCACCACAAGATGTGTCCTCCTACAGGCCCCTATCACTAATAAACACAGATGCTAAAGTATTTGCAAAATTAATGGCCAATAGACTTTTACTGGCGGTCCCCTTGCTGGTCCACCCCGATCAAAATGGGTTCATTCCCGCTAGGTCAACAGCCCTGAATCTCTGTAGACTCTTTGGGCTAATGGCGCAAATAGGCCCCAAGAGAAACGCTGCCGCAATATCCCTAGATGCTGAGAAAGCTTTCGATTCGGTTTCCTGGGTCTATCTCCTAAAGGTGCTGGAGGCGTTTGGGGTGGGGCCCAGCTTCATTAGGTATGTCAAGCTATTATATACTGAGTCGGGAGCCCGTGTTCTGACCAACAGGTCCATCTCTGAACTCTTCTTGTTGGGTAGAGGCACCAGACAGGGCTGTCCGTTTTCGCCTCTGTTGTTTGCATTGACCATAGAGCCTATGGCTGCTGCGGTTAGATTGAGACACACTGATAAAGGCATAAACATAAAGGGATCCGTCCAGTTGATATCGCTATATGCCGATAACACCTTATTATATATCTGTGAGCCTAACACAAATATAGCTCCTATAATGGCGGAGATACAAATTTTTGCTGAGTACTCGGGGTACACGGTTAACAGAGCCAAGTCTGAAATATTTCCACTCACGCCGAACACAGAGTGCCCTGCAACGCTACACGGTCTCAAATGATTGGATCAACACATTAGATATCTGGGCATCCTGGTTTCAAGAGACAGGACCACTCTATACCTGGACAATCATGAGGCCACACTGCAGTCTATCACCACAAAGTTACAGATTTGGGGTCGCTTGCCATTGTCCTTACATGGTAGAGTAGCGGTCCTTAAAATGGTAATCCTTCCTAAACTGCTCTACTTGTTTGTCAATATCCCCATATGGCCGGGCAGACCCTTCTTCGTTAGGCTTCGCTCCATGGTGGTGACGTTCCTTTGGAATGGGAAGACGGCCAGGATTGGCTGGGAGAAGATGACTGAGTCATATTCCACAGGCGGTATAGCGGCTCCTGACTTTGAGCTTTATTATTATGTGGCCCAAGCACAATTTGCAAAGCACTGGTATGATACTGCACAAGAGACGCCTCAAGCATTAATAGAGGAATACACCACACACCCCACGAACATCCAATCTGTCATATTCGATACACAGTACAAGGATAGTTGCGAATACAACCCGGTCAGTTGTACCGTTAAAGCATGGGAGGCCATATATAGAAGATTGCAGATTGAAACACTGTACAATACAGAGATACCTCTTTGGAACTAACCTGGTATACCCCCCACACATGACAGCACAATACAAGGAGCCTGGGACCCCAATATGAAAATGAAAATTGGTGATATGTTTATAAATGGTAAATTTGCAACTCTGGGGGAAATAACAAGAGCTTTTGGGGGTGGGTCACTCATAACACTTCAATACTACCGCATGCGGGCAGCATTCCAAAAGAAATGGCCACTATTCCCGGACGAACCCCAACCACACCCATGTGTACAGATGGTAACCGCAAAAGGAGGCCTAGGTATATCTAGATTATACACAGAGGTTTAAGCCCACACCCCCACGATAAACCAGGTGAAAGAAAAATGGGAACGAGACCTACAGACACCCATTGAAGATGCGAAATGGCATAGATATTGTTCTTTGACTAAAAAGGTCTCCCTGAATGCTGGGTTGCGGCTAATTCAATTCAAGATACTTAACAGGCTACATTACTCTGCAATTAAAATTGCGAAATTCACCCCCACTGCGTCGGATGAATGCCCTAAATGTAATATGCCACAGGCAGGAGACTTTCACATGTACTGGGAATGTCGGGTTGTGATGAACTTTTGGAAAGAAGTTGCTGAAATGCTTGTGGAAATCACACAGATTCCCCCAGACCTGAGGCCCCAAAAATATCTGTTTGGGGATATAGGTAAATGATCAGAGAAATTGAGAAGATTGTTCAATGTTGCATGTGCAGTTGCTAAAAAGTGTATCCTCCTTACGTGGAAAAATGCTTGCCCACCCAGTATGAACCAATTTCTACGATAACTGACCTATGTCAATGAATCAGAAGAACAATATGTAATGACCCGACACACAGCCTGTAGACCTAAAGACATATGGGGACCTTTCAGAACTTATCTATGCAACCTGTCCTCAGATGATGACGAATCTATGTAAATATGTGTAAATGATATAATCATGACGCCAACGATCTGTTCTGAAATGTGTGCTGTAGACAATGAAGTGCCTGGTGTTCGTATATTTCCCCTAATAAAAAGAGTTTGAAAAAAAACTAAAAAAAGAGTGTTATAAAAAACAAATAAATACATTTATTATTATTTATTTGGTGTGTTGTATAACACCAGACATACAAGATTCTTTAGAGTTCTAAGGTTGAAAGGGCTGGGTGAGATAGGATGGAAAGGGAAATAGAAGAGGAATGAAAACAAAGGTTCTGTTATGTCAGCTATTTCAGACGGGTCAGCATGAAATGTCCAAATAAAACTTACCAACCCAACCAAAACACCTAAAACACGCACCACGAAACGTTCTAACTACCAAATGTTTGAACTTTTTGTGGTATGTGTCTAGGTGTTTTAGTGGGGTCGGTATGAAAAAAAAATGAAAAAAAGGCTGCGCGGGCTGGGGGACGCCCCGCCAGCCCCCCACCAGAACAAATAAATACATAAATAAAAATAAAAAATCAGGGGCTGTGGGGGTGCCCCCCCCCAATATTCGGTTCACTATACTACACAGTATAGTGAGCGGGTGTTGCGGGGGACACCCCTGCATGTTCACAGGAAAATCAGCGACGGTAATTTCACACAGATCCATTTCAGACATCGTCTGGATTGGGGCATTCCAATTTCTGAAGGCATACGTTCTTAAGATTTAAAAATTTAAGACAGCAGAGGCAAGTGTTTGACGTATCAGGTCAGATGAGAGGAGTTTCAGAATGGCCTGCTTATTTGTAGTTTGACCTATCCGTTTTGGAAAAACTTCTGAAAGAGAAGTGCCATAAAGGCTGTTCTGAACCTCAGATGGATGTGTGGGGATCTAGTTTTCGATCCTGTGGGAGAGTATTCCATCCAAAAAGAGTGATGGCCACATTCCTTACATTCTTTCGCTGGTTGACAGGTTGGGTCAGTATCTTAGTTGTCCTAAATTTGAGAACCCTAGACGGAGTGTATGTCTTGAAAAGGGTATTGACATAGGTGGGACCAGTTTTCCAAACCGCTTTCATGGGTTACTTTGAATCCAACATGTTATTGGAAGGGGTAGGCAGTGTAGGATGAGCAAGGCTTCAGAGATGTGGTCATATTTATGCAGAGAAGCCTCCATTTAGCCATGCCGTTTTGTTTTGGTTGGCCTGCAGTTTTGATATTTGTTTTTTGGAAGACGTATATGCATACTGTTACAGAAGTCCCGTTTTGAAAGGACTAGGGACTGAATTAGTAGAATTGTGTACTGCATCGTGAGGTCTGGAAAGGTCCGGCTTAATCTTAATAAATGCAGCAGGAATTGGAAGCTACTGGAAAGAGTTGGCATTTGCAAGATGAATGAGAGCTGTCCATAAAAGGTGATACCAAGATTATGATTCTTGGTCACAGGCAGAGCAGGGTGTCCAAGGCTGAGGACTAGAATCTCTGGATGTCCGATGTTTGGACTGAGCTGTAAAGGACGATTTTAGTTTTGGTTGCATTTGGTCAGAGAGTAGTCCATAACCCATTTTAAATGGCTGTCAGACAAGAGGTAGTCTTGATGTCTAGGTGCATTCTTAGCTGCCTGTCATCTGGGAAATATTAAAGGGAAGGTAGAAGTGACTGATGAGTGCAGCCAGCCAATGGACAGATGAAGGCATTACACTGCTGGGGGATGAGGATAGGTCCTGGGCTACCCCATAGCTGAGCTGCAGATTCTGATGATAAAGAACCTAATTTTACTATAGTTGTTTGGTTTGTCAGGAACGAAGTGATCCACTTCAATGCTGCTCCTTCAATTTCCATCCATAATTTCAAGCGGGGGATCAAGATTTTTGTCCACCATTTTGTTTCCTGCTGAGAGGTCCAGAAAAATGATTAAAGTCCTGCTGCTTGTTTTCCTTCCAGGTTTTCCAATATGCCTTCGTCAGTATCTAGCAATTTAGATTATTTGCTTCCTTCTGGATGGAACCCAGATTGCTTGTCATCGAGTAGTTAGTTGTATTTGATGTTAGTTTGTTTTGTTATTTCTGGCTTTATTTTCCTTGTAATTGTACCACGCTATTGCCGGGTCAGGTTGTCTAGCCTCACACTACTGGACTACTGGGGATCGACCCGTCATTTGTCACATAGTCCCTTTTTTGTTTCTCTGCCTCCCGCACAGCTGCTTGCAGTCCTTCCTTTATTGCTCCTGGAGCCGGTCCGTGATTGGACTCTGGTGATACAATGGGTGGAGTTAAATGTTCTGTGCCCGTACATGTTCCAGCAGGGGTCTGTGCAGCTCCTCCACTGGTGATCCCTAAGGTGAGTCAAGCTTAATCTTCACACATAATCTGTTGTTTGTCTCATGACCATCAGTCTGGCTTCAGAGCTGCCAGAAGTACAGAAACTGCTCTCCTGAACATCCATGAAGACCTGCTCTCCAACCTTAATTCCAACACCCCCTGTGTCCTCATCTTACTTGATCTCTCTTCTGCCTTTGATACAGTCAACCATGCCATCCTGCTCAACTGTCTCTGTGATAACCAGGGCATCACCAGTCAGGCCCTGGCTTGGCTGACCTCCTTTCTCTCAGCTTGACACTCCCAGCTCCAACTTGGGTCCTTCCTCTCCTCTATCTCTATCTCTAACTGTGGTGTTCCCCAGGGGTGTAACCTCTCTCCCTGGCTGTTCAACCAATAACTGGCACTTTTGGCCCACTGCATTGCCGCTCTCTGCCCCAACTTCAGTGCTTTGCGGATGACACTCAACTCATTTTCAGGCTCCCCTCCGCCACCTTTTCTCCTTCTCTCATCTCTGACTGTCTGTCCGCCATCCAGGAGTGGTGTGCTGCCAATGATCTCTACCTTAATGCCAGTGAGACCGAGATTCTCCTCATCGGCACACCTGCTCCCGCCTTTCCTGTCACTCAATGGCCGGCCTCTCTTGGCCCTCTTCCTGTCCGCACCTGTGAGGCTAAAAACCTCAGGGTCATCTTCGACTCCACACTTTCCTTCTCTCTTCACATCTCTGATGTCTCTATAAAGTCACACTACCAGCTGCACCTCCTTAGAGGTATTCTTACTTTCCTCTCCTTCCACCAGAAGCTCACTGTCTCCAGAGCTCTGGTTCTCTCTAGGCTGGACTACTGCAAAAGCCTCTTTCTAAATCTGCCTGTCTCTACTCTCCGCCCTCTGCAACTCATCCAAAACAGAACTGCGAGACTTGTCCTTGGCCTTAAGCCCAGGGATCGTATCTCTCCAGGACTGAAATCTCTGCACTGGCTCCAAGTGGCAGAGAGGATTAAGTTGAAAACCCTCTGCATTGTCCACAAGGCCTTCTGGGGCCTGGGACCTCAATACCTTCAACTTTCTCTTCCTAAATATCTTCTTTCCCAAGCTCTTCACTCATTCGCCTCCAACTCCCTCAGGGTCAGTCGCTTCTCCAAGCAGCAAGTTGGTGGTAGATCTCTTTCTGCTGCTGGGGCCTCCATCTGGAACAGCCTTCCTGCCTCTCTGAAACTTGAGGAGAACCATCTCCGATTCCGGAAGCATCTCAAGACCTTCCTCTTTGCTTCTGCTTTCTCTCCTCCTCTCCCCCACTAATCCCCTGGCTGAATCTGAAACTGCACTGGTTACCTGGCTACCCTCTGATCTCGGGTCCAGGTCCTCTCCCCGTCAGTTGCACACCTGCACTGCCCCCCTGGCAACCCTTGCACTCAGGGACTGTTTCTGTATCCCTACAGCCCTTCCTAGCCCTTGGCCCCTGTTGTCTGCACTTACCCTTGTATTTGCCACTAGCTGGCCGCACTTTTATTTATTATCTGTATTATTTCACTGTAATCCTGTGTACTGCACTGCCCCCTCCCATTTCCCCCAGCACTTTTCCCCTTATCTCCTCCGCTGCACTTGCGCGTTCTCAATGTCACCTGGACTAGTAGGATCGTTGTCTATCTTCCCTCTGTTTCCCCTCCCTTCCCTCTTCAGGCCTTGAAACACTTGTGTATAGGTGTGTTATAAATGCCATATAATATCATATCATATCATACTCTAGAGATGCCCTAATTCAGCTTGCTCTCAGTGTCACTGTTTGGCCATCTAATTGCCAACTTCAGCCATCTCCTTCTGCTCCTTTTTTGCTACCTAACAACGCATCTGTGTTTTGTCTTTTATGTAATATCCGATCATTGGTGTAGCATAAATATGATATTTATGATCTGCTTGGCACCTATGACCCAGACCTTTTGTGTATTATTGACACTTGGCTGTCTGAAGCATCAGCCCCTGATTTATCTCATGCAGTAATGGTGGAGTATTCCATCATGCATGTTGACCGGGATGGTAGGCATCCAGGTGGTGGGATGGGCTTATTTTAAAATAAAATCTAGTGCACTATTATCCCCACCACCCAGAGAGGCTAATTTGAATCTCGCTTTTATCTAAATTTACTGCTCAGTTTCTAATATTTTATCACTCACCAAAATATGATGCTCTTTTTTCGACTGACGTTGCCAACTTTGTAGCTTCGCTGCAGTTGAAGCACCGCTTTTTAACTCTCTTGGGTGATTTTAACCTATGGGTTGACGAGCCGTCTGAATCACCTGGAGTCACCTTATTGACTGCTATGGCTGATTTAAATTTAGGTCAGCTGATTATTGGACTGCCACATCACTTTGGCCATATCTTAGACCCCATTTTTTACAAAGACTCACTTTGCTTTTCTAGTTGAGTGGACTGACCCTTATGTCATTCCTTTTTCTCTCTCAGCTCCTGCAGCCCTTCCAAGCGGTGTGGAACCAAGAGGAGTGTGGAACCAAGTGGAGTCTTCCTCTCTGCTCAATACCCTCTATAATACCCTCTATAAACATTATACGGATAGTAAGTTTAGGTCATCTATGGACCCCCCTACTGGCGTTATCCTGCGCCTTTATTCTGATGGCGGATGAGCTAGCTCAATTAAGAAGTGGAAGAAAGCTACTAGAACATCTGACCCTTGGTTTTCCCCGCAGCTGCGGGCTCCGAGGCTGCAAGATGGACAATCAGAGTAGCATTGGTACCAAGCTTACATAGATAGTGACACATGTCTTCTAGAGGCTGTCTGCCGTGAGCATCACATAGCCATTCTAGAGGCGAAAAGCAGATATTTCTCTGGTCGTATTTCTAAAGTGAGGAACCATTCGAAAGAACTCTTTGCAATTGTGCAGGACATTTCTTCTCCAGTTTTCTAGCTCTACTATTACTGCATCACAGGACATGTGCAAATCTCTCTTGAATTCTTTCTCTAATAAAATAGTTGAGATCCGAGAGGATGTTTTGGCCTTCTCTATTGCTGGTCCTTCTACTTGCCTCTCCCCTGCATCTACTACTGGTAGGGGTGGGGTATCTGTTCTGACCTTTTCTCCGGCTACCTAGGACCAGGACAGTAAAGTAATCCAACAGCTCAAGTCCTCCTCTCAAATGCACAGGATCTAGCCGTTGAGAATTATAAGGATTTTGGCGCTGAGTTAGCGCCAGTGCTTACTATCACACTTAATTATTCACTGCACTCTGGTTTCATTTCACCAGCTCTGAAGTATGCTTGTGTATCTCCTCTTTTGAAAAAGCCCACCCTGGCAAAAGCAATCGTGGAAAATGTTCCACCCATATCTCTTCAGGCGTTTTTGATAAAAGCAATAGTTACCCCTCAGCTAAGACATTTTCTTGACTTATTCCAAACTGGTTTTCGTCCAGTGATAAGAATGGAGTCAGTAATGACTTTTGCCCTTAATGACTTTACCATGATTCTGGATCAGGGTGCAGTGGGTCTGTTAATCTTATTAGACCTCTCTGCAGCGTTTGACACAATTAACCATTCTATTTTGTGTCAGTGCCTTCAATGGTTTAGGTCCTTTCTGGCTGACCAGACACAGGTGCTTTCTCGTCTAACTTTTCTTTCCGCATTCTCCACTCTTGCTCTCGGTCGCAGCAAACACCCACCACGCTCCCACTGCAGGTTGCGTCCTTTTTCCCCCTGCTCCCTCCACCCACCGACCAGCCCATCAACATCGTGATTTGCCCCTAAGGCCTTTACACTTTGCAATGGGGAACCAGTCCCGCTGCTGCAGGCCCTGGCACACTTCTTCAAAGCAAAGTCGACAGGTAAGCCCTGACAGGCCTTGCGTGACCTGCCTCCATTTTTTAAAAAGCTAAAAAGAAAACGTGCTGTTCGGTGCAGCAGAACACCACCACGCTCCCACTCCAGCCCGCTGCCTTATTTCCCCTGCTCCATCCACCCACCAACACGCCTACCAACATCATGCTTGGCCTCTAAGGCCTTTACACTTTGCAATGGGGAACCAGTCCCCCTGCTGCAGGCCCGGGAACACTTTTTCCAGCAAAGCCCACAGGTAAGCCCTGGCAGGCGTCAGGCGATACCTGCCTCAATTTTTAAAAAGCTAAAAAGAAAACACGGTCTCGGGTGCAACAGACCCCCACCCTGCTCCCACTCAAGGTCGTGCCCTTATTTCCCCTTCACCCACCAACCCTCCCACCAACATCGTGATTGGTCTCTAAGGGCCTTATCAGACATCCAGTCTAGGCACCCCCCTGACTGTGTAGCCCCATTTGCTAAGTGCCTCAAGGCAAAGGGCAGCTACTGTCAATCAGCAGCAACAATGTAAGTGTGGTTTGGGTGGGGAATACAGCAATCACTGTAATCCAAAAGCCCTACCAATCCCCTCATACACATAACATTCCGCATAAAAGATAGTCAAAGAGTAAAATATTCATCCAATTGGTGCGGTGTACAAACCTCTAGGGGGCTGTGTATATTTGTTTATTCTATGTTACTCCTGTGACCTCAATTCAGGCATTTCCCCTATACCGTAGTGCTGCTAATCTAGGTATCTTGGAGTCTACTGTTGTGTCCTCAATTTAGGCCTCTCTCACACTGTCCAGGAGTCCCGAATGTAGGTGTTGTTGCTTTTTACTGCTGCGTCCTATTCATCCACTTGCCCGGTATCCCAAGTCCAGGGGCTGCTGCTTTGCTATTGTGTCCTCAATTTAGGCTTTCCTCCCACTTGCCAGATATCCCAAATCTAAGTGTTGTTACTTTTGCTGTTCCATCCTATTTACCCTCTTACCAAGTAACCCAAATGTAGGTGTTGCTGCTTTTACTGTTGTGTCCTAAATTTAGGCTTTTCTCACACCTGCCAGGTATCCTAAATCTAGGTGTCATTGCCTTTTACTGTTGCGTCCTATTAACCCTCTTACAAAGTAACCCAAATGTAAGTGTTGCTGCTTTTACTGTTGTGTCCTCTATCTAGGTTTTTCTTCCACTTGCCAGGTTTCCCAAATCTAAGTGGTGTTGCCCTTTATTGCTGCGTCCTATGTACCCTCTTACCAAGCAACCCAAATTTAGGTGTTGCTGCTTTTACTGTTGTGTCCTCAATTTAAGCTCTTGTCCCACTTTCCAGGTACCCCAAATCTAAGTGTTGTTGCTTTTACTATTGTGTCCCAGTCTGGGCCTCTCTCCCACTTACCAGGTATCCCAAGCCTAGGTGTTGCTGCTTTTGCTGTTGTGTCCTCAATGTAGGCTTTACTCAGACTTGCCAGGTGTCCCAAACCTGAGTGTTGCTGCTTTGACTGCTCTATCCTCAATTTGGACCTTTCTCCCACTTGCCAGGTATCCCAAATCTAGGTGCTGCTATTTTTACTGTCGTGCCCTCAATTTGCCCACTTACCAGGTATTTGACGTCTAGTTGTTGCTGCTTTTACTGTTGTGTCCTCAATTTGGGCTTCCCAGGTATCCCAAATTTAGGTGTTGCTTCTTCTACTGTTATATCCTCAATCTAGGCTTTTCTCCAACTTGCTAGTTATCACAAGGTTCAGTGCCTTTGACTGATTGCTGTGTCTCCAGCCTAGACACTCCTACCCACCGTTGACTCCTCATACTCCAGCTATCCCGCACCTAGCAAGATATTCCAATCCTAGGTGTCTCCCCCACTGCTGTGTCCCCACCCAAACGCTACACATCCACCCCACTATCCCACTCATAGGGATTGTCGCTTTACCACTGTACACGAACCAAAAGGTCTCTAACACTGCAACCGAAAGCTAGTCATACACTTCATCCTCTTTCCTACCTGTAGCAAATGTATTAATAAGCATCAAACAGAACCAGGCCCCATAGTCAACCCTAAAACCCACAGCCTGAGCTAACCCCACACGGAGGTGTGGAACAGTTACCCACCTGGACCTACGTGAAATCCAACCACCTAAAGTTATTCAAAGCTGCACCGGGTGACTCACCAACTCTATAGCCTTGAAACAAGACAGGGGTGACACTACAACAATAACCAAAGGACCCCTTAAAAATAGAAAAAAAATAAAAAATACAAATACAAATTATACAATAAAAGACACCAATAAATGCAGTGGAGCTACAAAGTTAAACCAGTAAACGACTGAACCACGAGGGTAAACAAGCCCAGGTTCAGCAATCTCAACTGCATAAATTATAGGCAACAACTAACCACAAACGGTGAACATACCAATCCAAAGAGGACTCCTGCTCAAAGGAATCCAACCCAGAACCCAAGCACTGTGCCTCCACACAAGAAAGACAAAGAAGCTAGAATGGACAACAGAAATAAAAAGGAAACTATAGTCGCACAGAAAGGTCTTGATCTGCAAGAACTCCAACTCCAGAAAACTGGTTGAAGAAGCTGCCAAACGGACCGAGGACAAATCCAAAGAACAGAGCAAAGACAGACTTCATCGCTCGCTACCTCTCCACATACGACTGCTCTGTAAGTAAAGACGGACAACCAGCAACAAACCCACAAGCAAGATGTGAACCAAATACAGACGACAACAGGACGCCAAATGCAGCACAACAATTGATGAGCCACCCCAACATGAACAACATCAGGGACAATACTCCAACAAGAATGAGGGACAAACTTGAATCCATTACCCTCTATACACCCTACATTACTAAGGATTGGAAGAAAGGACAGGCACAAGCACAACTCACCAGCCGAATTAACCAAAACCAAACAACCCTGCCACCAACCTAATCAGCCTACTCGATAAAGACTGACCACCAAAGAACTTTCACTCCCAACAGGCACAACCAGGAGAGAATCAACATAAACCCAACCAATAACACAACAAACCAAACTGACAATACAAACAACAATCCAAAAGGAAAATCAAACAAGCTACACTCCAGCCTACTCAACGTTAGATCTATGGCAACACACTTAACAGAAATCCATTACCTTCTAAGCGAAGGAGGAACAGACCTGCTCTTCCTTACAGAAACCTGGTAAGCTGACAATTACAAAGCCATCACGAAGAAAGCCATACCGGACAATTTCAAATTAACACATGCCAACAGAGAAAACCAAAGAGGAGGTGGAATCGCAATCATACACAAAGAGTGCATTTGAGCTGCTCCACTTAACCTAACGAACGTAGACAACTGTGAATCCCTCCTCATCAAGACTGAACTCAATGCCTAAACCAACATAGTGTGCCTCCTGATCTACAGACCACCATTTTACAACCCCAACTTTGCAAATAAAGTAGCAGACTCTGCTGCCATTCTATCAACCTACCACGACAACTTAGTGATACTCGGAGACTTCAACATTTGGTTTGAAAATGAAAATGAAACCACGCCAAACTCACTCTATGCACTCCTGGAAACATTGCACCAACCTAGCAGGATCCCCAAGGTATCCAGCCCCCCTGACATACTTCAACCATAGAACTCCAGCGACACACTTTCGAAACCTAATGAGCCTTTCACTTGTAAAAAGAATCTTACCAACCTCCTTCAAATCAGCATACATCAAACCACTCATAAAAAAGGAGTCATTAAGTGCTTAAGACCTGAGCAACTACAGACCAATGTCCAACCTGGCCTACCCTAGTGAAGATCCTGGACGACAACTTTGTGTGCAAGATCCTACTAAAATACATCGAAATAAACTGAATACTCGACCAGTCACAAGTTGGTTTCAGAGTGATGAGAGAGGAACAGAATCAGCACTCCTATCGATATAGGATGACCTGAAAATAAACACAGACGACGAGATCCAATCAGCCCTCATAATACTGGACATATCTGCGGCTTTCAACACAATCAGCCATGCAACACTAATAAAAAGACTGATGTAAGTGGTATACAGGGATCCGCACTAAAGTGGCTTACCTTATTCCTCACAAACCAAACTGAAAGACCCTACCTACCACGGTTTATCTCAAACACCAAAAATATCTCCTGCAGAGTTCCACAGGGGTTCACCCTCTCGCTCCTGCTTTTCAACATCTACATGGGCCCGATGATGAGAATTATTTGAATACACGGACTCAGTGCCTATAACTAGGCAGACAACACACAACTGATTTTGAAGCCAAACACAAACCAAGATCAATATAATGGCCTTAACAACTGCCTCACAGACATCTACAACTGGATGACAACAAACAACCTCAAATGGAACCTGGCAAAAATGGAAATAAAGCTCTCACCCACAGAAATCAACGCAGGTAACCCAAACCTGGACTGGACAGCCGGCATGGGAACACAACCAGAGACTTCCAAGGTAGTAAATAACCTAGGGATACTTATGGACAATGGACTATTCCTGGAATCACATGTCACTGCAATCAACAAAAAATGCTTCTTACTCCTAATTCCACTCTGAAGAATACTCCCATACCTCTCCTTCCCTCGCAGAACCCTCACAATCATATGATACTTACAACTACACAAATAGCCTCTACGTAGGAATGCCAGAAAGACTCACCAAGAAAATCCAAAGGGTGCAAAACACAGCAGCCAGGATTCTGTTAAGAATAAACTGAAGAGACCGCAAAACTCCAGCTCTGAAAAGCCCACACTGGTTACCAGTAAAAAACACATTTAAATTCAAAGCACTCTGCCTGACTCACAAAGCCTTGCACAGGCATGGAGCCCAAATCCTCCAAGACAAGATTAGCCGCTACCAACCAAGAAGGGACCCAATATGAAGCGACGACCTACCAATAGATACACAACAATACAAAAAATGGAAATTCGGAGGAACAGCGTTCTCACGTCTAATTGCAAACCTCTGGAACACCATGCCCAAATAAATTAGGGTAAACAGTAATTTTACTGAATACAAACCAGAGTGGTACATTTCACTGCAGTACATAACAACAACCCCCCCCCCAGAAAATATTAATTAAATATATCAGGGGCATTGGGGTAAGGGGTTAAAATGAGTCAGAATGGGGTTGGGGTGGTGTTTGAATGGTAGAAAAACAGGGTCTTAGGGGGTGCCCCATGTGGAAAAAAAAAATGTATGGCTACGATGAAATGTAGCACTCTGAAATTGGGGTGGGTAAAATCACATATAACCGAAATTAGAACCACAGAAGAGCACATCGCCTTCAGGAAATTACTCAAAACCTGGCTATTCAACAGACAATGACAAACGCCAACGGACGTCAGCAACAATAACGTTGCGGACTAAAAGGAAATACACTAAGAGATATGGTCACAGATAACAGCAGCAATATCTCAGGGGACCAGAACACTACATCACCCCAACCTCCTGCCCACCCCCCCCTGCCATGTCCAACATATAGAGTGAGCTACGGAAAGAAGGGCACCCAACCAACGGACAGATTGTAGGTATAGCACATCACCCAATTATGTTCTAAGGAAGCTCAGACAGGTAAACCATTAAACACCCAGCACCACCACGACAGCCTCAATCAAAGCTAGGGACACTATAACCTGCCTGCCCATAACTAGGGCCTGATATAGCACCGTCCCCCTTTTTTAGAACTCCTGCTGTGCACTCTTTCGAGAACCAACCGAACATCATGGTCCTCACCTAACAGCCATAAAACAACCTGGACATACAACAAGGAACACACTAGGTTTCAACCACCCACCTGCCACCATAACCACAAGGGAAGTCAGGCCTGACCTAGAGAGGAGGCGAGATGGACCGACGAACTGCAGCCAAGAACACAGGGATACCATTAAGCAGCAACTAAATAGTGACGCCAGATGCCCCACCAAATCGACCGACTTACTAACACATCTCCTCTTCCTGCTACTCCACCATAACCAATACCACTACACTAGTATATGGGCTAGCCACACTACACCTTCTTAGCTCTTTGATAGTTTGGAAGCACAGCTAGAGGTAAACCCCCGGCACATAATACATAAATCCGTCAACCACACAATTACACACCAAAGCAATAGATAGTGATAATCCAACAGACATCTGTGGCTCTGTACCCTTATCGATACAATTAACCAGTGTGCAAAACCACATTCCACCCCAGCATCACACGACACACACGCCAACACACAAACACTAGAACATATCCTAGGTACCGAGTCTTACGCATAACGTAGCAATGCACAGGGCCTCCCAAACCAACTCCCACATGCAAAACAACGCTCACAGACGTCAGTTCCTCTTGGTTCTAACCCTATCCTTTCATCCAATCCTCACCAACAGTCCCAGCCCCCCCTCTCTTGCAGAGCCGCATGAGTGCCTGCAGAATGCCTCGGGTGGTAGCGGTGTGTGTTATAAATCAACATAGCATAACATAACATAACATAACATAACTTTCCACCAGGGATCGGTCATTTCCCCTTGTTATTCAACATTTACGTTCTCCCTCTTGCGAGCTGATTCTCTCCCACAGGTGTCAGTTCTATGCTTACTGAGATGACACACAACTTGTTGTTATAATAGATCGGGAGCAGGGTATGATGGTGGCTCGGCTTAAAAACTATCTAGCAGACATTGGCATCTAGATGAACACAAATTTCTAAATGCTGAGAAAACCGAGGTTATGGTTCTCAAACGTTGTCCAGCTGCCCAAGCTCTCTGGACCATTGACTTCTGAACCGCTTCAATGGGCCCACCCCGGTCTCGGTGGAAAGAAATCTAGGAGTCAAAATCGCATCATCCCTTTCAGCATCACCTTAGGTCAAGGCAAGATGAAGCTCTTGCCATGTTAAGCTTAGGATACTGAGGAAAATGTGTCTGTGTATCCCAATAGAATTCTGGAGTCTGGTAGTCTGAGCATCCATCTCACGGACTCTGCATTAATGCAACGCTTTGCTGCTTGTCCAGCCCAAGTTTCTTATACAGCGGCTCCAGATGGTGCACAATTCTGCCCCTCTTCTAGCTCTTGGCCTTCCTAGATTTGCCCATTTCTCTGCAGTAATCTGGAACCTTCACTGGCTGCAAATGGCGTTGAGAATTAAATGTAAGACCATGTACCTTGTCCATCAAGCCTACTATGGCTCCAGAGCACTTTCTCTATGTGAGAAACGTATTACGTAAGCTCCCTCACGGTACCTCTGCTCAGCAAATCAGCTACTTTTGTGTGCCCCCGCTTTTTCAGAGCTACCATTGGGGGCGAGCTTTCTCAGTCGCGGCTCTGACTTTGTGGAACTTACTTCCTATGACCTTGCATGCCATTGTCGATCACCTTGCTTTTCGGAAAGCTCTAAAGCCTATTTTTAATTAACCTTTCTCCCATTTTATTGGTGGTATTTCTTCTTTTCTCTGGCTTAAGAAACCTATAGCGCCAAGATACCCTTGGGTCAGAGCTGCGATTAAGAAGTCCTGCTAACAAAACTTAACATTTATAGTTGTCTGGTTACCAGTTTGATGGATGTCGTTAAATGCACAGAAATTCCGTCTGATTTGCACAAATGCGCAACGGAGTGGAAAAGGGCATCTGAATGAGTGCATCTAAGATGTGCTCATTCATTTACCATTCGTGGATTGCAATGTTCCTTTCTTTGGCGCAAGAGATAAGATGCTGCAGCGCATCTCATCTCTTGCGCCAAACCTTTGGGAGATTCTGCTCCAGAATCTCTATCAGGTGAAAGAAGTACTCTAGGTTAATCATAACATATAGTAAAACACATAACAGTGCATATGGTATGTGCAGGAGAGGGAAGAGTCGAAGTAGAGGCCTAGATTGCCGGCATGGGCAGAAAAGTACCCCATCGGGGCAAAATCTGTAGGCACAGCTGCACTTATAGGTAAAAGGAAGGTAAGAACCAGTTCTACCCGACAGAATCCGAGAAAACAGAAGTGATTCTAGTGAAGGCCAGAAGATGTCTTCTTGAAGAGCTCCAGTGCGAGGTTTGAGGCCCAACAGCCCCAGGAAAAGATACATCCAAACAGGATTCTGCCCAATAGAAGTCTATGGTAAAATGCAGTTGCGCGGGCACTGAAGAAACCTTCAACCCCAGACCAGGGGACCCTGTGGATAAGTATCACAAATAACCCACCACTCCATAGCTGAGAGGTATGTACTCACAGTAATGGTTCGCAAAACTCTGATCAGGGATGCTGAAAAAAGGCAGTACGGCTGTTCTTTTACAAATAGTGTTTATAGGATCCTGACACACAGAGACCTGGACCCTGGACCAACGACGACCCAGGGGGGCAAAAAGAAGAAGACTTATCTTCTCAGTAGTGGGACCCACCATCCAGGAGTAGAAGCAGCAATGAAAATATCTCCTTGAAGACAGAGAAACCCAATAAAGCAGATTCTGACAGCTCAATGGACAAAGAGGGGCAGCCAGCAGAACACAGTGCCACATTAAAGATGATGGCGGAGGTGACCCAGATGGCCCAAACAAAGAGGAGAGGTGGGGTATTGGTTTTCCAATACCCCTCTGAGGGACAGCAGTTTCTTATACCAAGATGGGCAATCAAGGCGGTAACACAGCAGCCCTGGGGTAAAGCAGCCCAGAGATGAAAGTCCCAGCCCAGCCACAAGGAGGATCAGAGGGAGGAAGATGATATCCCAGGAAGAACCTCCAAACCAGAGCTAAGGTAATTAGACATAAACCCAGCCAGTATGGTCAAACTCGGTCTCAAAATGGAACCTGCAGAGTTAATGTGTACGCCATTAAAAATCCAACAGGACTGATGGAGGGTCAGGTTCTCCCATGGAAATACCTGAGTACTGAAGGGGTGACTTATGCCAGCCCTGCAATCACACGCCAGAGCACCTAAACTAGGGTTTGGCAGACAGTCAATCAGGTTGCCCTAAAAACTGCCAAACACTCAGGTCCACTCACATAGGATGAGTAAGGACCTATCTTCATCTAGGGACTGGTCTAAAGTAGCCCATTCCACAACAAAAGGTGCAGGGCTGGGCTCAGAATGCGCACATGTGATTACAGCAGTCATTTTAGGCCTGCCTCATAGTTTCATGAGACAAAGGAATGGCCAAAATGGCCTAGAACAGGACTTAAAACAAATATGTTAGTATCTCAAGGGCTACCATTAACATTGGACTACCAAAGCAATAAATCGGCATCCACCTCTGATGAAGCCAAACCTAAATTACAGATGTCGCACGACAGGCCTACGCCCTAAAACCAGTGTAGGGTGATATAATCACCCATGGGCCAAAATAGGGGACTTAAAAAGCATCCCTGTCTTTAGAGCCTTATGGGCTACCCTGAACAACTTACGCAGAATTGGCAGGGGACTTCAGTGGAGGTCGTTCTTACCATAAAAATTGTAAGAGATCCTAAAACGCAAAGGCCAAAATAGCAAATGTTTAGAAGTTTCCAAAATAGGACAGCAGAACCCCCAACAATAGAATTCTACTGTAACAGTGAGAAAAAAAAGAGGAAATAGAAAAGAAAAGGATTTTCAAAAACAATACCTACCAATGTGTTACCAACCCAATATGAAGGATGACCCTAGGAAAATGTCATGCCCAAGAAAGGACAGCAGAGCACGAAGGAAAATAGAGGATAACCAGAACACTGATGAAAGAAACAAGACTTAACAAATAGCCAATACCGACACCCACAAAATACCCAACAACAGTAACCAAAACATCACTGGGCGGGAAAGAGTGCAGACCAGACACAAAATACGGTACATCTCACCCTGCATTTCCACTTATAAAATGCACAGAGAAAACTTTGACATGGAGAATCAGGCAGGAAAGTGACAACAGGGAGAGAAGATACTGAAACCAATGAACCGGTTAAGGAAACAGCACCCCAGGATCACCAGCACCAGAAGTCAAGTCGACTATTGAAGAGATTAATGCTCAGAACCTCACGGCCTTAACACAAGACTCCAACCTTATCACTCCTTTAATCAGAACAGACTGGCAAGGTACAACAATAAAGGACTACCATCTGATAGATAAGCAAGGAGACTGCTGTGGCTGGTACTGACTGTGATTTTAATGTCTTTGTGATTTTAAAACAGGCCATGGTCATGTCCGCCAAAAGCTTACATGTGGTACTTTGAGATGTGTGATGGTCTCAATTGAAATGGTCCCACTCACTGTGTGATTTCACTAAGAATGTGAACCAGTTCTGTGCGAGCAAATTCATTTTCTTGGGGAACCCCACCTCACAGGCAAAAGTCCAGAATAGGAGAACTGCCATGAAGCCCAAGGGATTCACACCTCAAAGCTCATCCATTGCAAACTCTCTCAGCTTAATCATTGAATGTGACCTCTCTTTCAAAATATACATAGCCAAGAAGGCCCAAGCAGCATGATACCAGTTTACGCTACTCTACAAAGACAAGCCTTTCATCTCTGCCCAGGTTTTAGAACAGTTGTCCAAGCCCTGGTCATCTCCCACCTTGGCGAATGGCGACACCATACTCACAAGACGAGTACCAAATGCCACTTTCCCCTCCTGAAAGCTAATTACTAAGTTTGACATGAATCACATACAGTTGTTGGCCATGTAGAGGAAGCTGTGGCCAGGGTGTTTTGTTGACGCCTCTCACCTCTTGGAGATTCGCTGGGATGCCCTTGTTTCTTAACACCTATGGTGTAGTTCTAATCCTTGGTAGATGGTCCTTGGTGAGAGTGTACTGCATAAGATACAGTCTTACCTACAAATAGGCTTTGATGAGTCTCAAGAATCTAGTACTGTTTATGCTGTAGGATACGGCATAATAGTCCTTCTTGCAGGGTAGGCACTATAATGTGGACCTAAATGGGATATATTGTTAGGAGTGGAGTCAGCAGATGGAATTTTAAATCTGTAGAAAAGCAGCAGAAATGTTGTTGTCTATCGGCTAAACATCCATACTTGGTTGGTAGGTAAAACAAGGGGGGTTCTGGGAATCCCTCTACCAGCACTAACAGAGCCCATTGACCTGTTCTTGGGTCGATGGCCCACGGGAGAGTCTCAATCAAGTCTTTAGCTCACTGCCCCTTTCACAGAGGAGATATATCCATGCAAATCAGTCTTTGTCGTGCCCAGGGACAGTCCAGTACTGAAATGCCAGGCAATTCTCCTCTGAATAGGAGTACCAACAGCAACCGCAGACACGTGTTTCAGCCTAATCGGGCCTCATCAGTGAGGTGGAGCTGTGCCTCTCTAAAACAGTGAGCAAGGGGTCAACGTCTGGATTGCCATGGTAACTTAGGGTGAAAGCCAAAGTTCCTTAATATGCAAAACAAGGGGGATTCTGGGAGTCCATCTACAGGCACAAACACAGCCCATTTACCTGTGCTTGGGTGGTTGGCCCCCAGGAGAGTCTGATCCAACTCTTTAGCTCACTGTCCCTTTCACAGAGGAGAAATATCCCTGCATATCAGTCTTTGTCCTGACCTGAGGCAGTCCAGCACCAAAATACTAGGGAATTCTCCTCCGAATAAGAGTACCAACAGCAACCCCAGACACGTGTTTGGGCCTAGTCGGGCCTCATCAGTGAGGTGGAGCTGTGGCTCTCTAAAAACAGTGACCAAGGGGTCCATGTCGGGATTCCCCTGGTCAATTAGGGTGAAACCCAAAGTTACTTAATATGCAAAACAAGGGGGGTTCTGGGAGTCCATCTACCGGCACAAACCCGGCCCATTTACCTGTTCTTGGGTGGATGGCCCAAAGGAGAGTCTCAAAAAAGTCTTTCGCTCCCTGTCCCTTTCACAGAGGAGAAATATCCCTGCATATCAGTCTTTGTCCCACCTTGGGGCAGACCAGCACCAAAATTCTAGGAAATTCTCCTCTGAACAAGAGTGCCAAAAGCAACCCCTGACACGTGTTTCGACCTAGTCGGGCCTCATCAGTGAGGTGGAGCTGTGCCTCTCTAAAACAGTGAGCAAGGGGTCCACATCTGGATTCCCCTAGTCAATTAGGGTGAAACCCAAAGTTACATAATATGCAAAACGAGGGGGGTTCTGGGAGTCCCTCTAACGGCACGAACACAGCCCATTGACCTGTTCTTCGGTGGATGGCCCCCAGGAGAGTCTCAACCATGTCTTTAGCTCACTGACCCTTTCACAGAGGAGAAATATCCCTACATATCAGTCGTTGTCCTGCCCAGGGGCAGTCCAGCAAAGAAATGAGAAGGTCAGACTTTCAGGAGTGTTCTGCGGCTCTCTGGCCTTCAAAAGTACTCAATTACAAAATTGTTCATATTTGGAGGCACACATTGGGCTCTGACCAAACTCCCGCTGAAGTCCGGAATCACACAAGACCTGCAGCATATCCCCACCATTCCCCCAAATCCATTTGAAGGCCAAAGGGTCCATAAATACACCACAGTCCCCAGCTCCAGCTCGAGGCATGGTTCTTAGGAAGGCACTCTTCATACCCACAATACCATAGCGGGTCAGGTTTTTGCAATCAGTTCCCGATAGAAGTAGGATTTCCACATTTTTTTCTTGCAAGACAACAATACTGCTGTCTCCATGTGCTATCACCCTAAAATTATACTTAAGCCTGGTTTATTTGATAACCCTGTACACTTCTATTTCTTCTGGTGGTAAACTAACTCTGAGCACTCCAGAGGAATAAAGAAAGACTCTGAAAAAAGACTGGCACCACTAGTAAGTGACATGTAAAATACAAAGTGAGACTCTATCCATCTCCCCGTCAGGCTGAACCACCACCCGCACTGGGCCCACTGATCAAGTCCCCTCCCCACACATAGACAAGCACTGTTCTCACCTAATAGAACTTCAAAAATACATCTAGGCTCTGCAAATACCTCATGCCTTCTGTCCCACCAAACCAAAGGTTGCAAGGTTCATTGAGGATCTCAAATGCTAGCTACATATGTATCCTTTATGTATGTGCTGTCAACTACATGTAATTTAATGTAATGTAATGCGAATAAATGTATTAGGCACAGACCAAAGCCAAAAGGCATCTGGGCACTAGCCACCGAGCAAGAGAAATGACATAACCCATATCCTTCTCAAAACAAACAGGTCTTAAGAGCTCTGCGGCAGGGCACATGATCTGAGATCTCTCTCAGAAAAGCCAGGGGACGCCCGAGCAAAAGCCAGGAATAAAGCGTACGCAGCCGTAGCTGCTTCGTCCGCCAGCAGGCCCCCGTATCACAAGTATCCCACCCCCATACAATCATAAGGGAACTGCTATAGCAGGGGTTGCCACTCCCCAGGATAGCACACGCTTGCCTCAGGAAGGGGGAAGAGGTGATGTAACAGAAAGGCACGAAAGGGGGCGTACGGCAGGGGGATAGAGGAAGCCCATCCCATGTTGTGTGCTTATAAGCGGCGTAGGACAGCCTCAGTCCTCAGCTATTGAGAAGGAAGAAGATTGTGTCCAGCATCATGGAGTTCCAATGTTCCAGTGAAGAGGGGGTGGTTCCAGCAAGGAAGAAGTTATTTGTCGTGCTGGAAGATTAATAGGAGAACTGCTGTGTCACACTCGAAGAGCGTAGCGTGTGGAAGTGCGCTAAGAAGATCAGTACAGGGTAAGGACTAATGATCACGATGTCAGGGATCCAAAGGTATAGATTGGCGGTGAAGGAGGGTAGATGAGGGTGGAATATGATTATATATGGCATGTATAATGCACCAAGTGGTTAGGGCCTGATCAAGGTGCAGCAGGTGGAGGCCCACATAAAGGGGTGGAGATCCAAGAGGGGAAGGGCACGGGGAGGGGGAACAACAACTGCAAAAAGGGCACAACTAACATGAAATTATTTTTATTACAGAAAGCCAGAAGGAGACAGGTTTTTCACGGCACTAAGGATCAGCGAGCTGGTACCCAGATACAAGAACGATTTTAGCACCAGGGCATTGTGGTGGGAGGACATCACGTTGGGGAGGGGGGGCGGTAAGAATAAGGATAAGGAAGTCCAAAACAGATCAAGCAGGGGAGGGCAAGGAACTGGTGCTAAACAAGCTGGGTGTGGACAGGTATTGGACAGTGGCACTGACCAGGGCATATGGGGAGGTGAGACCAAGGGAAGGCGGATACTTCTTGTTGCATGGGGATGGTACGCCCTTGACACAATATCAGTTTAATAAGGTACTACAGATGGCCCTGCCTGAGCCGGAAGTACGCTGTGGAAAATACACCTCACACTCCTTCAAAATAGGGGTGGCCACAACCGTGCAAAAGGAAGGACTGGTGGAAGGAGACATAAAGAACATAGGGAGGTGGAAATCTGATGGGTTTAAATCATACATCAGGCCAGGCATGATGAAATGATAAAGGTGCCCGGGGTCCTCCAGTTGGGACGGGGAGGATGACAGGGCTGTCACGGGGGCTGCATACGGGGGATTAAGGCGGTATTGGTACTATGTCGGATTTAGGGCGGTGCCGGTTGAATAATGCCTTTCGTATTTTTCCTCAGAGGTGACAGTGATATGGGTGATAGGCAACTCCTTTGTCTGAATAGTGGCCAGAGGTACCGGTAAAGGAAATTGGAACCAAAACTTAGGGCTGGAGAATACAGTGGTGCACTGGTTGGGAAAGGGAGGAATGTTATGGGGACATCTGGAAAGGGAGGTTAACCAGGAAATCGGAACACTTGGGGCACCGGACATATTGGCCATTCACCTGGGGGGAAACGATTTAGTGGATATGGGGAGGAAGGGTCTGCTACAACAAATGAGAGGCACCATGGTGAAACTGGGCAGTGCCCTACGCTCCACCGAACTAATATGGTCAGAGATTTTCACACGGCAGAACTGGAGGGGGGCGCGCCGCCTGGGAGGGGTCGAGGAATCAAGGTGGAAGCTGAATTCAAAAAATTCTGGACAGGGATGGGTATGGGATGCATAAAGCACACGTTAATTAACCTAAGGGTACCAGGATGGGGTGCACCTCTCAGGGGTGGGGTCAGAAGTCATGAGGATGAGCATCAGGGAAGCACTGGAAAACTTGGGGTGCAAATACAGAGGCAGGACAGCGAGTACCGTACAATAAGGAAGAGGGCCTAGAAATGAGGCGGTGGGGGACCTCTCGGATGCCGTGTGCCGCCCAAGAGTCATGGCGGGGGAATCAACAACTGGCGGGAGGGGCGGGCAGGCAGAAGGTAACAGGCCACAGGGGAACCCAGTTAGTCGGGAATAGGGGAAGGGGCCAAAGATGCAGAAAGAGGCCCAGCAACTTGGGGAGTGGGTAGAAAACTAGGGGTCGGATGCCAGGTTGGAGCAAAGGGGGAGGAGACTAGGGGGGAAGCAACACTCAGGGGGGTGAGGAGTAGTCAAGGGGGTAAGTGAAGGGGATAAGTGCAACAGGGATGAAGGAGGACGGAAACCGAATGGGGCATGCCAATGGGGAAATCACACAAGCAACAGGGAGCGAGTAGTAGGCATAGGGACCGGATGAAGGGGCTGAGGTTGGGTAGCAGGGAAGGGGTGAGGAGGCGAGCGATGTACAGGACCCCGGGGTACGGAGAATAAGATAGGGTCTGGGAAGCTGCGGGCTGGGATTATTAAGGGATGGGGGGAAGGGAAGGTGTGGAGCATGTACCTGGCCAACAGGGAGCAGAGGAGGGGGCAGGCGACAAAGGAAAATGATATGTAATGAGCCTGCACCTGGGAAATGTAATAAAGTGGAATCGGCTGAAAATAAAGCCATGGGCGAAATAAAGTGAATAAAGTGTAAAGTCAACGGTGGTGGCTCCGTGCAAACGGTTACTTTCCAAGGTCAAGTTGAGTCAATAAAGTGAAGTGGGGAATCGGCTGAAAGAAAGCCATTGGGCGAAATAAAGTGAATAGTCAACAGTGGTGGCTCCGCGCAAATGGATGCTGTCCACGGTCAAGTTGAGTCAATAAAGTGAAACAAAGTGAAAAGTCAACAGTGGCGGCTCCGGACAACGGATGCTGTCCACCGTCAATTTAAAATATAATTAATTGGAAAGTTAACCGTGTCAGCCCCGCTTAATGGCTGCTGCTTGCCTTGGGGAAGTATGAGGGTCCGCAGCTCAGAGCAGAATAACCTGGAGTTGTGGTACCATGCAACAAGTAACGGGGCACCTGTAAGCTACCTCCTGCGGCCTGTATAATCACAACCTGAGTCACTGTCTCATTTCTGGAGGGTGGTGGGGGGAGGGTAGGGCAAGAAGGGTGTGTGGAAGGCCGAGAGGTAAACAAGGAGAATGGGAAACCTGATGATCTAAAGGTGGGGGCTGGGGAAGGGCGAAGTGGGCTGTGGCAGCTATGTTGGAGCAAGCACTAAAAAAGTTTGCCCTCCAGATCGAGATTTACAGAAACAAGGAACTTCCAGCAGATTAGCAGAGGCTGACCACAGAGAGCATCTAGGAAAGCAATGAATCAGTTTAGACTGAAAGAAAGAGACCCCATACGAAAAAAAGCACGATGTGCAATACAAAGTGCCTTAAATGTTATACGGCTGCTGACAGGATGCTGATGAAGTTTGGCCAATAGCAACAAGGCGGAGGACCGCCTCAGGGTGTTCAACGCCAGACAAGCAGCAGAATTGTGCAGGATTTGTACTCAATTAACCAGAAATTCAGGTTTACCCAAATAAATGCCATTGCAATAATCCAACGCACCTATAACCCAGGACGTGACCACAATAGTGCGGAAATTCAAAGGAACAAACAGCAATAAGTTTCTAAGGAGTCTCAATGTGAAGAAACCAGTACTGTACACTGCTGCAATCTGCCCTTTTCTAGAACCAGAGCGAAGAAGCTTAACCCCTAAGCTCTTAACCAAGGGACTAGGGGCAGAGCAAGGTCCCAGAGATCCAGGCCAGAAATCAAAATGTCAAAAGGAATGATCATTAGGGGGACCAGCTACCATAATCTCTGTTTTATCGCCATTGAACCTCAAACAGTTTTGATACATCCATCGGCCAATCTCGGCCAAGAACAATTTTAATTTGAGAGGGTTATCAAATACCAGGGCATTCAGTTTAAAAATGAATTGTGTATTGCGAGCATATTTATAGAAACATAGGCCAGACGACGCAATAAGATATGCCAAAGGGCGCAGGTATAGGTTTAAAAGTAGAGGGGACAAAGATGACTCCTGTGGCGCGCCACACAAAATTGATGTGGAGGTGGACGAAAGTCCAATAAGATCCCATTCTGCATACGGTCTGCTAGAAAAGAGGAAAACAAGGACAAATACTGGACCTGCCAGTCCTGCTGGTTCCAGGTGCTGCAGGAGAATTTTGTGGTCGATAGTATTGAACGCTGCAGAGTGGCTAAGGACAATCAAAACTATAACCTCCCCAGGTTCTTGGAGCAAAGCCAAGTCATCCAGGATGAACACTATCATCCTGATTCTATCCCCATAATGGGCCTAAAACCGGACTGAAAAGGGGGAAACTGCCAATTTTCTTGCAGAAACCTTGAAAGCTGAGGAGTAACACAGTTGATAACTGGGAGAAGAGAAATAGGTCTGTAACTGACTGGTGACAAAGGCTCCAATGATAGCTTCTTCAGCAGTGGCATAACTATTGCATGCTTCAAAGAGGCAGAAAGTAACCCGCTCTCAAAAGATTGGTGAAGTGCGGCAGTAAAGAGTGCAATCGTACCCAGATGTAAGTGATTTCAATCCGGCACTTCACCTAAGTCAATGCCTAGCGTTGGATGCATAACTGAAACCCTTAATTATTTATTTGTGTCTAAAGGTTCTTTCATTCTGAACGATGTACCACTTATATCACGCCCATCTCTATTAACCCCCACCCGGTCACACTGAACCAGGAAGCAGGCTGGTTTGCAAAGTTAACATATTTATTTATGGATTTCACAACATATATCAAACTATTTTTAAAGGTCATACAAAAATCACAAATGGGGTGATGTATCACTAAACAATGGGCCTCATTACGGGTCGGGCGGTCCGGAAATAACAGTGGCGTAAACCTGCCGCCACTGTTAATTCCGAACCGCCCGATCTCGAGTCCAGCAGGTGGGGGGTGGTGTTCTCGCCAGGTCTGACCTGGCGGGTTTAACACCGCCCGCCTGCAGGCGGACTTGGAAACACCAGCACCGTCATGAGATGGTGCCGGTGTTTCCACTTCCCTATTCCCATTATGGGACTCAATAGGAATGGGGATTTACCGAATTCCGCCTCCGGAATTCCCGGGACACCGGGGTCGTAATGCCCCAGTAATTCTGGGAATCACAGAGGTGGAATGGTAAGACGAGTCCGGAGGTAATTGAGCCGGAAAAACCAGCAGGTTACCGCCGGACTCGTAATGAGGCCCAATCTCTTTAATCACAAGGAGCAATGATGGGAAAAAATAATGCATCACAGAAATAATACTTTTGTGTGCTTTCAATCAAATGGCAATGTGGTTAACATTTCCCCCTGCACACCCCCCAAACCCCCAATATGCAATATAAGAAATGGAAGGGGAGAGCAAAGGTTTCAGGAATACAGAATTCAAGCAAATATATCAATCCCAATTTCCCCCCTGCAAACACCAGAGAAAAACAGAATTGATTGGCAAACTTGACAAAATGGTTTTAAAGTTGGCTTTGAATGAATGAGGTAAAACACTGAAAATGGTTCAATTCACTGAAATTACTTACATTCTAATGAGAGCTGCTTTGTATGGATTCAGACAAATTCTAGCAATGATTTGAGAGTAATAAGCAAGTTGAAAACTTAATTTTGAGGTCGGGTGCAATGAAAAGCTATTTTACATGTTATAAATTTTAGCCAAACGAAAAATTTGCGGCAAACTTTTCCGCATGCAGTAAGCGCGATTGCGGAATAACTATAAAGTTTTGTGTTCATTGGAAAGCTCAGGATGTTAGCTACAAGTAGACACTTAAATTTCGTTTTGTAGCATGAAAATTGAAGAAGTTATGGACGTTTTCGTGGAGGTCGTTTTTTAGGTCTTTTTTTCAGATAGAGTCAAAATGTAAAACAAGGATGTGCTTTTTAAAATACAAACAGGGTTCTTTACACTAGGGATGGACTATGAAGATACAAACTACACGACAGCACAGCCACCATGCCAGGACGTCTCTGAATGGTTTTTGCCCACCGAGACGCTTGCGTTCTTCAGATAAAATATATCAACGCAAAGATGATTTTAACAATATTATTTCAGAAGGACTATAGGATGAGAGAGAGTTCAGACAAGACAAAAAGGTTTCTAACAATACAGTTCTGGATATGAGATAGATTTGGATAGGGATGACTATGGACAGTACAAAGGTTAGAGACAATCCTATACTATGGATACTCACTACCAATGTTTTGAATGGAACCGTCAGGGATTCTGGTTCTGGTGAAGGATTTTTCTGGGACAGACTGCTGGGCACACCGGACTGGTCTGGTTCAGCGATCACCAAGGCACTCTGGACACCGCACGGCAGGACTGGACAGCAAGGGGCTCTGGTCTACACTGCACAGCACGACTGGACTGGATCTGCAATGGCTTCTCTGGTCTGCACAGCACAGCACGCACAGCACCAGAATGGGATTTAATCTGCCCTTCTGGTTATGAAGATAATTCTTTGGCAGGCAAGCAGTTACAGCACAGCCTGGCTGCTTCTTTGGTTTCCCCTTTAAGTTGAGGGATGGGTTCTGGAAGTTAAGCCCAGCTGAAAGTGGTTCAGCTATGCTCTGAGCCTTTCTGCTTGCAAAGTTTCAGGAGTCTGGAACAAGGAGTATGGATGGATCTCCTTCAGAGTGCTTTGCAATATCGGGATGGTGGGTGGATCAGTGTCTTTTTCTAGGTCCTCAGCTGTCTCTATTTATGTGTTTGATAAAGGGGTGGGTATGCTGGATTATCCTAGGCACACCCCCTGGGTAGTCTATTGGCTAAGGTCTGCTCTCTCCCTTGATTGGACGAGAAAACAGAGTGTCATCATGATGATGTGGTTTATGAGGCAAAGCATCCTCCCCTTTGCCTTTTGCACATAAAATCTATTTTTGATATAATACATCTTTACATGTGTACAATCTTGATGCCAATAACATACATAGATCCCATATTTTGTGGAGCAAACCCTCTTCCAATCCTTGTTGCGGTGGGATCTTGGGTCTGGATTTAACACATTTCTGCATGTTTTGTCTGGGACACAACATCTGATTTGTCCACAATTTTGTGCATATGTGTGCATGATATCTGGGCATAATCGTATGAAGTTTCATGCTTCTGACATAAATACAATTGCTACAAAACCAGAATTTTCACTGCGCCTTCTCAGAACATCGCACAGATTTCTGGCACCTCTTAAAATGTGCACAAAACAATCACATTAACACTGCTACTAATTCTGCAAATTTTACAAATTTGCAAAGTCCTTTATCAGTCTTTTTAGAAATATGCTTTCTATGCATGGTGAATCAACAAAAATGTCTGTCTCCGCCTCCATCTTGTAGCTCAAGAGCAATCTCCGCCCTCTTCTTCTGGCAGAGGCCACTGTTGTCACTTTACAATCTGCATATCCTTTCAGCCAAGGAAGGTTCATTGTCTCTCCCAGGAGCAGCCCCAGTGCCCCTCCCCTCTTAATCAACACCTGAATTTGAGCTCCTGGTCCAGAGAGCAGAAGGGAGGTGCCTTGCCCGGTGAGAGAGTTGCTTTGTAGTTTTGGCTTGCATCAGGCTTACTTTAAAAGTCACTTTCTTAAATTTGTTTTTGTTGAAAATAAACTTGCAATTTTAAAACAGGCAACTAGAACTCTAATTCCAGTCTCTAAACCATGGAGATTAAATAGTTGCAACCCATATTACTTTTGATAACAGGTCACTTAATTTATAGACATTTGATTTCAATTGCACAAGTTTAAGCTTCTGATGCAACTAATGACAGCTGTCATACAGGTGGCCGCTGGTACTGCGCCCATATTTTGACAGATTTTCACAGGCAAGCACACTTTTTTACTGTTCACTTCTTTCATCCACTCAGTTTAATCTTGGACCTTTAGCCTGTATTTTTGAGTTATGAGAGGGTGCCATTCCCCTCTCTGAGGTATTTCTCTGGATGCTTGGAAGTAGTTATATTTGTGTCTACAGCATGGTATCCTATACGTAACGTATCGTCCTAGGTTTTGATTGGGAGTGGTAGCTGCGGGAGACTTGAGCTGTTGTAACACTGTTCTGAGTGCAGGTCGGTAGCCAACGTGCCCATGGTCAGACCCAGAGCTCTGGCTGTGTTGCCGTAGTATGTTTATGGTGGCTAGTGAAGGATTCTGAGACTCAGTTTGGGGTTTTCCTCATTTCCAGTGGCTAGAATGTGGCATCTGAGGCTGTGGCCCTTTATCCCCAGGCTGTGATGTCATTGCATCATGGTCCATCCCTTTGTGCTGCTTTGAATGCCAGTGGCTAAACTACAACCACAAGTCAAGAAAAGAAAAGCTACGCAGGGTCTTGCAAGTATTGGAGAGAAATATGACTTGCTATGACAGTACATTGCCTCCACAAGTGAGACATCTTCAGTGCACACAGCAGATCCACCAGCTTCTGAGAAGCACCCACCAGCTACACGCCCACATCATCCCCCCAACCTGGCACATGTATGCACCTGGTAACTTTCATAACTTGATCTCCATGTCAAGTGAGCTCCTCTCTTGTTTGACAAATTTTGATGAAAAAATATGTGTGTCACTTGGAACTCAACGTCCTACTCAGGGGATCTCTGAAAATCCATACACTGGCAGGGATATCACATGAAAACCACACTAGTTGAGTGTATGGGTAACCTTATATACTTAATTAATTAAAAGTAACTTTATTCATTTTCCTGCCTCTGAAAGAGGTTATGGACGCCTACTAGAGATATCTAGTGGCTCGTCCAGTGTTTTCTTGCCTATGCTTTCTACAGAAAACTAAAGTCATCTGACAACTGTTTCCATGCCATTCGTACAAAACAGTGCTCTACTTAACAACATATACTCTGTAGAAAACCAATGCATATAATGTGGACTCATATCGACAATGGATAAAAATGGATGGATGTGTTGAGGTTTAGTTGAGCTCTCAGGGCTAGTTCCCCGCATGCACATGCACAACGCTACTAATTACAATGTTAACAAATGCTTCCTATCTAAGGAGCTTGAATATTAGTATTGCAACAGATTTTTTGACATATTTCTAATTTGTCCTAAGTGTTGTAAAGTGCTGAGTGCCTAAATTAAGTATAAGGTGTTTGTTTACTAGCTAAATTAATTATTATATAGATGGCTGTGTTCAGTTACAGCTAATCTTTTAATCTAAACGTGCGTTAGTTTCGACAAGAACTTTTTCTTCTTCAGGGCGTAACTTCTTTATACTGTTAACTTCGGAAGACTTCTCGGTCTTGAAGGAACTACTGGCGTCTGGGCTCTGCTTAGACTGGCTGGAAGAATCACTTTCATGCTCAGTCTTGCTCCAAACAGCTGGGACCATATGTTGATGACGTCCTCATATATACTAGGATGTTTGTACTCTTGTTGGACTAATCCTGGTGTACTTGTGCTGGCAAAGCTGTGCCATTCACTTTTACTTTCCCCCGGCGGTCGGACCAGTTGATGGAAACCTGCCGCTATAGTAACTGGTTTCTAGGCGCTCATGCAGAGGCATTCGGGGGAGATTCGGGATCCTTCTCTATTTCTTAAAGTAACGCAGAGTCTGGCGCTTGAATGCTGCTTTTACAGCGTGCAATTTTTGCGATGCCGGCCGGGTGCAGTCGCTCTTTCCAATTTCCCCTTGTCCATGTCATCAGTCTGAACTCAGGCACTGTGATTTTCTGCTACCTCTAAAAAAAATCATATGCAGGCACTTAGTTGTAATTAATTAGTCTCCCCTTCTCTCAATAGAGGCACTGTGATTTTCCTCTCTGCCAAGAAAGATTCTCACTCCGTCCATGTCATTTTCTGTGGCCATAGGAAAACATGCCATTCTCACTCAATAAAAGTGACGCTGTCTCAGGAAAAAACATGGGTTTCCCCCAAAGCCCAGTCGGTGTAATGTATTGCTCCCTTGGGTGAAAACCCTGTGTGCCAACCTGAACCCAGTTAGGGATCTTCTGCTGTGCTGTGAGACGCTCTGAAAACAGTCACTTTGATTTTCTGCTTCTTCCAGGGTAAATAAAAACCTTGCCACTCACTGTGCATTTCAGTTCTCTGACAGAAAAGCCATTTGCAACCCTGTCCCAAACCTGTCTGACTTTACTATAAACCATATCCAATTCTAAATGTGTTTGAAAGGGGGCGTGCCCTCTCTTGCCACCCTGAAGTGCTAAGACGGATTTCTGAACTCTGACCTGGTGGGCTGAGGTTCAGAATGCCAGCCTAGTTTCTTGGAACAAGGTAACCTCTGGACAAGCTAGACCAATCAAGGTAGCTATGGTCTGCGGTCAAGACTAGGTCTCGGAGGGGTGAGGGTGACTGAAAGTCCTCAATGAGCACAAAGAGCAAGGACACTTACAAATTGCTCCCAGACAGGTGGGTATAACAAAAATATAAACCCATTTATTACAAGGCCTTTGTAACTCAACACACAGTAAAAGAATCACAACAATACTATCAAACCAACACAACACAATCAATACAAGATATATACAAGACCATTGGGGTCAAAAGGGTTAAAGGCACGAATTATGTTCACAACCTAGAGGGGAAAGAAAATAGGCAGTGTAGATAGTCTTTAGTCCCCTTCAACATTGAATGCACACCTAACTAAGAGGCTGTCCAAACCCTAAGCAGAGAGGAGCCTTATGCTCAATAGTACATGTAGTGCAGGAGCATGAGGTTGTTCCAGTGGGCAAAACGGGGTCTCTTCAGGGGTCTCTAGCAGCTCAGGAAGGTGGGTGAGGCGATGAAGAATAGATTCCCACTATTCGAGAAGAGGGACCCCCAGTGACCACTTGTGCGCAAAAACAGATGGAGGCGCTAGGGGCCACAAGTTAAGGTTAGGGTCACTCACCGGCCCCAGGTGCACTCTGGACTGAACTTCGCCAGTTGGGTCCACTGCAGCTGCAGGTTCAAATGTGACAAAAAGGACGTCCTTGTGGCTTTCAGTTCCGGCGATACAGCGATGATTCCCAAACGGGCCAGTGGCGATTTATCCGCTCCTAGTGGAGCGATCAGGCTAGTTTCACTGCAGCAGGGTTCAGGGGCAAGAGGGTCACAGTGGCAGCGTACCTGCAAAGATTGTTGCCGCGGCTGGGCAACACGGTAACTGTGTTTACTCCGGTCCTGGTGCACTCGTCTCACTTCAGACCTGGGAATGCCAAGTGTTCGAAATTCAGTGTGAGGGTGCGGGGGACACAGAGCTAGCAGTATACCAAGTTTCGAGGGACTCCTCGAAATGATGGCGGAGACAGAGCAAAGGTCCTGCATAAGCTGGTCAACCCAATGGTTGCGAGAAGGCTTACTTGCAGGTTTTGTTGAAGGTGCCGAAAGTAGTTGGTCCCACTATTCTAATGGGTCGAAGCGTCTTCGCAGACCTTCAAGGATGACCAGATGCAGAGGGGTCCCATGGGACAACAGCGTGCTCAGGGTGCCAAACCTTCCAGCGGTTCAGCAGCGGTTCCTCGATTCGGCTTCTTAGTTTCAGGATACTTGGATCCTATCCTTCGTTCAGTGAGAACTCCAGAGATCGACATGGTATGGGTGTTTTCAGCCTCCTCTTATCCAAAGTTCCATTTGCGCCAAAACGGATAGGACCCAATGGGAGATCTGCTCACAAACAAACACTCCATACGTGGACCAATCACGGACCACGGTGGTCCCAGGCCTTCACAGCACTCCAGACTATCTGGCACCCAGGATGTGTATTGGAGACAGACACCCCAGCCACATCCTGGAGGCACACACACAAGGCATGCAGAAGCCCGCGAAAGCTTGGCGTTTTGTGGGAAACTGCATGACCAAATAAGGACTGACCTTGGTCGACTCGCCCTGGGAAGGCAAAGTGGCAAGATGGCCAAAGAACAGGACATTTTGGAGCCAGGCCACATATTCATGCCAAAAGCGGTAAGCGCGGTTCAAATGGCAGGAAAGGGTTAAAATTACATGAAAAGATAAGCTGCCAGCAGCCCTGTCCATGACACATCTGCACATCTCCCAAAAAGTCCTATGAGAGTATCTAGGGTCTTTGGAAATGACTATGAGACCCAAGTGCACTGTCCTGTAAGGTACATTGTGCACTTGTTACATGTTGCAGAAAAGTTGCAACATTGGAAAAGGACTAAGGGAAACAACGTCTCCCAGTACTGACTGTCTTAAGGGCATGTCAGTTTCCCCATAAAAAATGAGGGAAAGCCCAGAGGAGTGCAGCTGAAGGCTGTGCTTCTCTGGCAAAGTCAGACCAAGGTGTTTAAACAGCAGCAAAAAGTTCGGGGGTGTATAACTGCAGAGAAAATTACATATACAAATGAAATATTTCCTAACATGAAGGGCTTCTGCAGACTGATCATGAATCACAGAGGGATGTGTCTTATATACTCCACGCTCAAACATCCTTCAATCCCTTTTTCCCAGGTATAAAATAATATCAGGTAAGTGCAATCAGGTCGAGCTAGGCACAATCAGAGTCGTAGGTCTCGAGCTAGTTTGGTCGTGGCCACATGTAGTGTGCATAATTTAAAAGACTTCCCGGATGTCTTCTTCATTACTGCTCTGGCCACCGGACTCTGCAAAACTCTGTCTATTTTAGTGACAAACATCTATCCTTTTATGTTCCATTTAAATGTTTAATGGAAGCATTTTTCAGAGGTCATATTAAGTGGATGAGATTGAGAAATGTGAGTGTGAAAGTGAGGTTTATGGGTTTGTTCTCTGATTCTATTCCTTGGAACTTAAATAGGCATCTGCACGTGCTGACAGCAGAGTAACCAAAATAGCTCTACATTCCAGTGTCAATTTGGCTGGAAGTCTTCAGTCTTGCACATTTCTTGCGCTAGAAGAAGATTAATGATATTGCGCAGATAGTGATTATTTTCCACGAGAGCCCTCAAAGAATCTTAAATGTGTACTGATTAATACAATTGCCCAGTATCTCGATGGTTATGGCTCGCATCTCGATGGTAATGCTGGTGGCAGTTCTGCCAGGTTCTGGTGTTCCCTGGCTCGCATCTCGATGGTAATGCTGGTTCTGGTGTTCCCTGGCTCGCATCTCGATGGTAATGCTGGTGGTAGCTGTGCCAGGCTCTGGTGTTCCCAGCTATGGCAGGTTCTGGTGTTCCCTGGGGCAGCCGTTAATAGCAATCTGCTGTCTTGAAACCTGCTGCAGGTGCACATCTCATCACATCACATCTCGATGGTAATGCTGGTGGCAGCTACGCCAGGTTCTGGTGTTCCCTGGCTTGAATCTCGAATCTGCACAGGAGGAGACAATGGAGTCTGGCACAGCACAAAAGGAGCACGCCCACACACCATACCCATTCCAAACCCAAAATGCTACCATTAGCAGTTACAATACTGGGACTGGAGGACATGCCTGCACTGCTACTACTACAGCAGGCATTGAACCAGGGAATGCAGCAGAGGAGAAGGAATGTGAGACAGGGCCAGCACATACCACCAGTGCAGACAGTTGTAACCCGCAGGAAGCCACCAATCCCTCGCCTAAGGGCCAGTCAATTTGACCTAACCCCTGCACAGATCCACACCCTGTACTGCCTGGACAGGGACACCATATGCACAATAGCGGACCTCATCCATAACGACCTGGTAAGCCTCATCAACACCCGGACAGGCATCCCCCTCTTGCTGAAAGTAGTGTCTGTGCTACACTTCCATGCCACAGGCACCTATCAGCACCCAGTGGGGCAGCTGCATGGCATCTCACAACCATGTTTCTTCCGTGTGCTCAACCAGGTGCTAGATGCCCTCCTGAAACATGGAAGGGACCACTTATATTTACCACGGATTGCGCAGGAGGAGAATGCTTCCAAATGCTTCCAAAATAGCATTCCATGCACTGGCAGGCATGCCAAAAGTAATCAGTGTCCTCGAGCTGGTAGTCCGGCATGCCGTGGAGGTAGTGTACCGCAACAGGAAGCTCTACCATTCCCTGAATGTCTAATAACGCATTGCTGTGCAAGATTCCCAGGATCCACACATGATGCCATGGTGCTGCACAACTCCACGCTTCCCTGCTACATGGCACGACGTGCTGCTCAATGTACCTGGCTGCTGGGTAAGTCTAACGACAGGGCAACGAGGGGTGTTGCCTGGGGGAGGACCATAAGCATAGGCAACCTGGGGGAGGACCATAAGCAACAGCACCTGCGGGGTGCTGTTCAGGAGGGGGGTGGGGGCGGCCACAGCGACCTGACTTGCAAAAACTGTGACCCCAATTACCTCAACAGAATGTTGGACACAGCCAATGGATGCAGATGTGGCATGCCTACACAGCTGTGCGTAAATGCAATCAACATATACAGCGCCCACCCCAGCACATGCACCTGGAACACCATCAGACATGAACCACAGGTACCACAGTGCATCACCCTGCAGGCACAATGCATGAAATACATGAGCGCAGCAAAGTACATCATGGGGTATGCAGCCATGCATGAGCCAAATCCAACTCCAACACATGGAAATCTCTGTCACTACACACACCCCACAGGTACACCGCAGACCAGTATACCGGCCCAGGCACCTTAAGGGACACATCCAAATTCAATGGTGCAAGCAAGGAAACTATTGTAATCATCAATCAGTTACCACCACTAACATATGAGCGAGTGGTGCAGGACCCATCCACAGTACCTCAGCTCCACCATGCCAGTACACACCCAGCCCCATCACAGAAACGTTTGCCTTCACTGGCGTACCATACCACCAATGCCATTGTGCCTTGGTCATATGGGAGAAGGCGTTGATGGACAAATACATGGTGACATCAAGTAGTCAAAAGCATGAATAGCAAACCACTGTGTATCATGAAGCACATCAGGCAAATGTGTCATGATGCACTCCACATGTATAGTACATTTTTCTAATGCAACACACCCATCAGATGTCAGCACATCATGGACCTTCTCACCCCATTTGTGTGAGTGCTGTATCTGATGAAAAGGTCCCTAAGATGTGAACAGCACACATACCCCCCAACCATGGATCATCCCTAAGTACACTTACCTGGGTCTTACTATAAGGAAATGTCAAGTGCAGTCATGAAGAATCTGTGGCATGTGACCTTGAACACTGTACAGGCAGTGCACACAAGGAATGACAACAATGTTCACAAATACACTTTCCATTGCTCCTGTGCAGGTGATGCTGGGTATCCCCTGAAGCCGTGGCTCCTGACCCCCATCAGGCAACCAGTTAACAGGTACAAAGAGGACTACAATCGTGCACATGCACGCATTTGTGTCACGATTGAGCAGACTTTTGGCTTGTTGAAGGCCAGTGTTTGCTGCCTCAGCAGGTCGGGTGGGGCACTCATATACAGGCCTGAGAAGGTGGGCAAGATAGTGTGCATCCGGCGCAACGTACCCCTTCCCCCTGACATGGACCTGATTCCACCTGAAGGTGAGGAGGATGATGGTGAAAATGCTGCATATCGCCCACAGCACAATGTGAATGAAGGTTGTGCTGTACGCCAAACTTTGATTGCACAATATTTTTTATGGACTGGATAACACAAGGCACTGGGAATGGGGGACACCGGGCACTGGGCACTGTAAATAAATAAATTGACACACACTCAAAAAGCAAAGTCCAGTCATGTGTTTTTCTTATGCACGCCAGTTGTATTAATTAAATGAGAACTATGTACATTGAACATGAAGCAATGTGGACCTCTATCCTTTAATATAAAACAAACTAATCCCAGCCCCCCAAAGCCGCCACACACCCACACCAGCAACCCCCCACCCCCTAACACCTCCACACACCCACGTCCCCCCACCCCGCCCACACACCCACACACCCACACCCCAACAATCCCATCCTCCCGCCCCACTGCCCCCACTGCAAGTTCAATTTGACTCCCTCATAACAAGTACATGTGTGTCACGCTACTGACGCCCCCTTTTAGGTGGAGGGGGTTGTTGGTCTGTGCGGCGCATACTATGCAGTGACCTCCGTACCGGGCTTGTCTGCGTTGAACTTGCCAGGGTTGTGCTAGTTGACGGTGCGGGTCACTGGTAACAGTTGACTGTGGCCCCTCCACGTCACTGGCCACTGGGGATCCCACCTCTTTCACCTGAGGTGCTTCCTGTGGCCCAGATGTTGTTTTTGGGTTGGGACCTTTGTGGCAGGGGTGCCTTTTGGCAGGTGCACCTTGATGCCAGCAGTGTGCTGGGGCTCCTTTCTGGGTGTCGGTGGTTGCTGCTCAGCTTGTACTCCAGCCTGTGCGCCCTATTGTCTGGGGGGCTGTGGTTTGGGGGCGGTGGGACACTTCTGGCCAGCCCTTGATGTCGAAGGCCTGGAGGCGTCGTCGTCCCCTCGGCTCAGGCGTGCAGGTGTTTTCTTAGGTGTCGCGGTGTGTTCTGCCTCGTTGTCTGATCCTGTGCCTGTGGGGGACAGAGAGGCAGGGCATCAGTCATGGGTCAACATACATCCTACATACATCGATGCTAGTACATTTAGAGTCCTGTGCATTCTCGTGGACATGTTGGAGGGGCGGCCATGATGCTTACAGGAGTTGGGGGTGGGGGTCCAGTGTTTGGGTATCCTTCTGCTGCAGCCATGATGTGCATGGTGTCTGTTGGGTGGCCTACAGGTGTATCGTGGCTTGCGTGTTGTAGGCATGCCTCAGGGGCTGTGTGCCACGTGTTGTTTAGATGTGGGTAAGATGTGCTTGCACTATGTGCGTAGTTGCATTAGTGTTTACACTGCGTGCTTGATATGGTGGGTGGGTCAAGCGTGCAACAATCGGTAGTGGTGATGTGTGCACCATGCAATGGGATGCCGCAGTGGTCAGGCCTGTATCTGTACGGTGATGTATATGTGTGTGCGCGCATGCAGAGCGTGCAGGTGTTTGCAATTGCGGACTCATGTGGTTTGTGTTAGTGGGGTTTGTTGGGTGTTTTCATGGCAGGGACTTTGCGGTTTTGTAGGGGCTGACTTTAGGTGGGAGGTGATGGGCCATGTATTTGCTCTCATCTACTTGCCATTTGGACTCTGCCATTGTACCTGGGGTATTAGGTGTGTGTTGTGACTTTTGTATTACGCTAAGGGTCACTCACCGTCATCAGCCGATGAAGGGACTGCCATCTCTGCATGGCCAACACCATCAATGGACTCCATATCCATGACTGTGCTGCACGTCTCCTCCCATCGTGCAACCTTAATTGGGGATGGTGCTCCTCCACCTATGGCCAGGCCCTGGCTGCGATTCGCAGAGAGGATGTTGCAGACACGCAGCCGCAGATCGTCCCAGCGTTTCCTGCAGTCACGTACGGTGCGTGGCATTGTCCCCACCGCAGAGACCTTATGCGACACCTCCTCCCATATATTTTTCTTGCGGATTTTAGCCGCCCGCCGCAGATCTGCAGAGACAACTACGTCAGCGTGCTACACCAGTGTGTTCCCAAGCATGTTCAGCTCCTCGCTGCTGAAACGTGGCTTTCGCAGCCGCACTGTGCCTTTCCTCATAGCTGTGGTCCTCAGCTTGCTAACACAGTGCACAGTTCTCTGGTCCAGATGCTGTAGGCAGAGGATTGCAATGGATTGCATTTTTTAAGATGGCTGCCAGAGCATTTCCCATTCCGGTGCGATGACGTTGCTTCCGGTACCGGTATATCCAGTACCAGTATTTACGGTACCATTTCTCATGGCATCGATGATGCCGCTATCGGGGTTTGGAGGGCCTTACCGGCATGCCGGTGCAGCCATTTCCGGCATGCCGGAATGCGCGTGCACGCTGACTCAGAATCAACTATTGATTCCGGCAGCAGTGCAACACAGACATGGTTGCACCGGCATGCCGGTAATTTGCTTTTTTTACCGGCCAACTCGTAATGAGCCCCACTGGGCTTAAGAGCGACGTTTGTACATATCGCTCTGTTTTATGAGAGGAACCAGCCACATTTCACCATTTCTTTGGCCCCATTTTATTTCCATTGCATGACAGCTACCCAAGGCACACCGCTGATACGTTCTCCTCTAAGAGGCTCGTTCTCATTGATGGGTTGAGGCGCACCTCCGTTCCCGGGCCCTGGGCACAAATGCACTGTGATGAGCAAGGGATTGTGGGGTCAGATGGTGGGGCGGGGGAAGCTTCCATCAGGTTGCTCGGAACGCAGGCTTGGATCGATAAATTCAGCCCATTATCCCATCCATGGTTGGTTGCTCCCCCGGACCTGGGTGCTAATGTAAATTCAAAGGCAAGACAGGTTGAAGCACCTGCACCTGCCTCAGACACTCTCCTGTCAGCATACAGTACTGTACATGCCAGAATGCCCAATGTCATTTTGGAGATACTAATCTGGTCTTGGCTTTTTCTTGGCATAATGGCACTTATTTCATGTTCCTATTAGAAACTCAGAATTACCTGTTGCACAGTGTGCATCTGCAATATGGAAGACATGCATCCTGTAGCTTTCTTCATAGGTTACCACTGCAGCCCCTGTGTTTCAAGGTCCATCCCAATCATGTAAAAGATTAGATTGAATAGGACTTACTTTCATTCAGTGCCAAGGTGCAAAGAGCTTTATGAGAGCTTGTGCATGCCATTATCATTTCCATTTTACAATGCAACAATTAGAGCTTGGAAAGGCTGCTGGAAAGGCATGCCATACACAGAAGTAATGGTCCCTTCTCGTTGCACTACCACTCTACAGCGCCAGCTTCCTTAATACTGCTGTGAGGGATACAGTTTTCGGGCCCATTAGGGCCATAAATGGTTCTTTGCACTCCATCAATGCAATGCTTTGTTAGAATCTATGCCCTCAAGGTGAACCCCTGCATAAAATAGCTGCTCTTCAAAGAGAAATGTGTTTGCCTGCTACAACCTCTGATGGCGTGGCAATGGTCTGCACAGCACTTACAACTTAGGCACTGATTGCCAAGTGCTCCTTTACTGATGAGTACATTCTGAACAGATTTGTGCGGAAGGCAATTCTCTATTGTTCACGTTGGTGTTTTACCCCACTGTGTGCTTGTCTTTTATGATGGCCTGACTATATTTCCCCAGTGAATTCCATTCAGGTCTCAACCCGTCTTTGAGTGCAGCGCACTTGCCTTGGAAGCAAGATGATGCAGAACACCATAAGTTCGATCCTTGTGTACGCCCTTAGAAACCTCTAGGTATTAACTGCGTTATAAATATCATATCATAACCCCAAAGTTGTTTGTGCGGTCTAGGTCTTCTCCCTGGGTCAGTGCCCTAGCCCAGACAATTGTACTGATTCATGTTGGTGTCAGTGTAGTTTTATATAGTGGCTGCACACATTGTAGCCATTATGGCTCCTGGAAGCCTTTTCTTACTGGAGCTTTCGAAAATGGAGCATCTACTGATGGCAAAGCCAGTCTGCAGGCTACTGTAACTTGTTGCTCTTCAGTGCGATTGGGTGGAGATGGGGGGGCGGGGGTGATACTTTACGTCACTATTTTGACAGGAGCTGTGGCCAAGAGTTCAATAAGGAATGGGTACGTTTACCAGGGAGTGATTGCAGGCATTGGGTGTCTGGGCTTCCTCTGGAATCCATAATCAGTGGGTTTGCAGGGAGGTATACTCACAGCAGTTTGTGTGTTATAGTGCACACTGGTTGGAGGGTACATGTGTGTATGATTGCTGGAATTTGATGCCAAAGCATCCATAGATATGACTGACCTGGGGTTGATCGCAGAAGCTATGCACAAGCATCTTATGGGGCTGGGAAACTCCAACAGGGAAGCTCTGCCTCTCTCCGGACTAGAGGGAGCTATGCGCAAGCATCCTATGGGGTTCTGAAACTCCAACAGGGAAGCTCTGCTTCTCTCCGGACTAGAAGGAGCTATGTGCAAGCATCCTATGGGGTTCTGAAACTTCAACAGGGAAGCTCTGCCTCTCTCTGGACTAGAAAGAGCTTTGCATAAGCAGTTTATGTGGCTGGGAAACTCCGACAGGGAAGCTCTGCTTCTCTCCGGACTAGAAGGAGCTATGCACAAGCATCTAATGGGGCTCTGAAACTCCGACTGTGATGCTCTGCCTCTCTCCGGACTAGAGGGAGCTATGCACAAGCATTTTATGGGGCTAGGAAAGTCCAACAGGGAAGCTCCTCCTCTCCCCGGACTAGAAGGAGCTATGCACAAGCATCTTAAGGGGCTGGGAAACTCCAACAGGGAAGCTCTGCCTTTCTCTAGACTAGAAGGAGCTATGTACAAGCATTTTATGGGTCTGGGAAACTCCAACAGTGAAGCTCTGCCTCTCTCCGGACTAGAAGGAGCTATGCACAAACATCTTATGGGGCTCTGAAACTCCAACAGGAAAGCTCTGCCTCTCTCCTGACTAGAAGGAGCTATGCATAGTGCTCCTTTACTTTGATTCAGTGAGGACAGTTAGATATTTTTTCAGTAGGCATTTTCGTGACCCTGCAAATCTCTGGACCTGCCAGTGATGCTTGACCCCTGAAACTAACCACTGCATCCTCTGGACATCCTAGTTCGGCTGTTGTCTCTGCTGGACCTTTTGTCATTTGTTCAATGACTTATCTGTATAGCAGAACCCTGGTACCATCTTCCAGCATGGCGGCATGCAGTAGTGTGTCCTGTTCCACTTAGAACTGTGACCTCAATTAGAGTGGCATTTCTGCATAGCAGGTCCCCAGTCAGTGAGAAACCGTCTCTTTTACCTGCATTTCTTCAAGGCGACCTTATACCTCTGACCTCAGCTGGGCTTTCAGGTTTGGTCCTCCTAGATGGGGGTCTTGGTTGCTGACCTTGCCCATCCAGATGTCACCTGTGACCATGCCTCTTGCTGCTCCAAGTGCTCCACTCCGCTTTCCATGAGAATGTCTCAGTCTTCCTTTCTTGAAGGGATGTTTTTTAGGCTGCCCCCTTGTCCCAAACCAATGGCACTGATGTTTAATTGAAGTCCAATGAGTTCTACAATAAGAAGCGGACAATGCACTTTATTGATAAACTAGCTTTGGGCCATTATTTATTTATTTATTGGAATTTGTCTCCAGTGCTGGCTCTACCCAGAGCATCTCAGAGCGCCTTACAAGGTTCCAAGGTTGAAAAGGTGGGAAGTGAAACAGAAATGAAAAAATCTTTTCAGGATAGGATAGGAAGATTACGACACACAAATGGTAGCAGAGAAGGTGGAGGGGAAACAGGTATGTTTTGAGTATCTTTCTGAAAGTAGTGATGCAGGGTGCATTCCGATGTGAAGAGGTAGTGTGTTCCAGGACCTTGGTGCCCACTGAGTAAATACTTGTTTTTTTGTGCATGTTAGCGTGCACAGTGGAATGTGTAAGAGAAGCTGGCCTGCTTGACTGGTGCTTGTGTGGGTGATGAGTTTGAGTTTGTCATAAATGTAAGATGGGTTTTGTGGTGAATAGCTTTGAAAAAAATGCAGAGTCCTTTGCATGCAATTCCATGGGGTATTGGGAGCTGGTGGAGCTGGATGAGAGCTCAGGTGATTTTTTCATGCTTGGGTAAGTGGAGGATGAGTCTGGCTGCTCCGTTTTGTATGGCTTGCCTAGGGGCAGGTGTGATGTTGGGGAGTCCATGGAGGAGAGTGTTGCCATAGTCCAGCTTGGAGAGAACCAGTGTTTGGACTGAAGTGTGGAAGTCGTCAGGAGGAAAGATATGTCTGATGTTTCATAGAAGGTGTAGTTGGTGACAGCAGCTTTTTGTTGTGTAAAGGAAGGGTGGTGGTATATGGTGAAGCCAAGGGATTTGACCGGTGTGGATAGAGAGATATGTATGTGTTGTCTGTGGCAAGTTCTTTGATCCAGGGGTCGAGTTCGGATTTGTGTCTAGCAGGGCAGATGAGGAGTTTTTCAGTTTTGGAAGGGTTAAGCTTCAGAAAGTGGGTGGTCATCAAGGTGGTGACAGTGGAGAGACAGCTTTTTAGGGTGTGGTGTTGTGAGGAGGATGAGATTTGGAAGTATATTTGTGTGTTGTCTGCGTATTGGTGGAAATGGACAAGGTGTTTGTTGACGGTCTGTATACGTTATTAAACATATAGGTTGAAAGGGAGTCAAGATAGGGGGAAGTCTTGCAGGACACCTTAATTGACCGGGGAGCGGCTGGATTAAAAAGGGGGCATGGAGACAAACAGTGTCCTTTCAGTAAGGAAGAAGGTGCACCAGTCAAGAATGGCACCTGAGTGTTTCAACCTTTGGGCTAGGATGTCGAGTAGAATGGTGTGGTCTATGGTGTCAAAGGCTGCAGAGAGGTACAGGGGTACGAGTCGTGCTGTGTATCGTTTGCCAGTGATGTTGTGGAGGTCATCGAGGGTGTGACGTGTAGTGGTCTTGGTGCTGTAGCCATGTCAAAATCCAGATTGGAAAGGAATGAGTAGGTGGTTTGCTGTAATGTATTGTTACAGTTGTGTAGTGACAAAGCATTCCATGATTCTGGAGAGGTATAGCTGGATAGTGATAGGGTGGTAATTTTCGGGGAGCACAGGGTCCAGAGTTGTTTTTCTGAGAAGGGGTTTCCAGTTCTGAGTGCACAGGGGATAGTGTCAAGTGAGAGACAGGAGTTGATGATGTTAAGGAAGCAGGGAGTGAGGGTGGTGATGCAATTGGATGCTGCTTGAGGTGGGCATGAGTCATCTAGGAAGTATGCAGGTTTTGCATTGGCAGTAAGGGTGATGACAGTGTCTGAATCAACTGAGAGGAAGGAGTCCCATGTGTTGGTAAGTTTGGGAGTGGGATTGGGAGGGCTTTCCTGATGTGTGAAGTAGTACATGAGGGAGTTGCATATTGCAGTGGATGTGGGCGTGGAACGTGTGGATGGTGGTTTTGAGAGGAATTTTACAATGTTGAATAGTTTTTTTGAATGACTGGTGGCAGATTGAAGTTCTTGGAGGAGTTCCTTGAGGATCTTGGGCAACTCATTGGGTCTCTTTCTACTAAACATCACCTCATTCCCTAAACCTCTTTAACCTTCCTTCTCCAACCACTTCTTAGAAATTTGAAGTTTCTTTGTAGTGACCACAATCTCCACTCTATCCATAACCTATCTACCCACACAGGGGGAAATGCTTGGATCTCTTATTCATCTACACCTCTCTCTCAGCTACTAATACTACTGCCACACCACCCATATCTGATCACTCAATTGTTTCCCCCACCATATCCTTTCCACCTTCTCACCTTTCCTCACCACTTGCTTCACCTATTACTAAAAGGAAATGTAAAACGTCTGCCATTCCTCCCTTTCTCTCTGAGCTACAGTTCTCACTCGCCTCCTTCAGACCTGATGCCTCTTCCACCAACACTACCATCTCCAGCTTCCAATCCCTACTGTATGACTCATTCTTGCCTCACTTCCCACTGCTTACTTTCACTCCTAGGTCTCAGCATCCTCAACCATGGATTACCCCATTCATATGCTCTCTTGGCACAGACATGCGTTGCCTTCTGTGCCAATGGAGGTCTACCCACTCCCATGAGGACCTGCAGCTCTACCTCTTTGTCCTGAACCCTCTCAAGTGCTTTCTTAATGGAGCAAAAAATGATTTCGACCACACCCTCATTGACTCTCACTCCAACCATCCTTGCTGGCTAGAAGGCACCCTAAACTCACTCATCACTCCTCCTAAATCTATGACTATCATCTCCACTCTCGCCGCTAGGGACTTGGCTGAATACTTAAGTGCAAAAATGTCCAAAATTAAAGACTCTCTCCTGACCTTCCTCACACTCCATCATCCTACATTCTACACTCCGCCTACTCTACCATCATCCTCTGCCTCCATCTCCCACTTTAGTCACACTAACATTGAAGAAGTCCTATCACTACTGATGAAGGCTAACCCCGCCTGTGCCCCATCATTCACTCTTGCTCCTCAGCTAGTCCAGCCTGTTGCCCCTTTAGTGGCCACTCATCTCGCTGAACTCTTCAACCTCTCCTTCGACTCTGCTTGCTTTCCATTGATTTTCAAAACAGCCACAGTTATCCCTCTCCTAAAAAAGAAAGTGGCTGACCCAAACCTACTGGCTAACTTTCACACTGTGTCTCTCCTTTCTCACTACTCTAAAGTGCTTGGAAGGGTTGTGTTCATCCATCTGACCAATTTCTTAAACATCCACAACCTTCGAGGCCCCCTACAAGCAGGTTTCTGCTCCTGTCACTCCACGGAAATTGATCTCATGAATGTGCCCAACTTAATATGCTCTGCTAAGCACTCCAACCGATCCTCTATCCTAATTCTCCTTGACCGGCCAATGCCTTTGGCACTGTCGATCACTCTGATCTCCTTAATGCTTTCTTCTTGAGATCCATGATGAAACTATTGCCTGGATTGAATCCTACCTGGAACCTTGCAAATTCTCTGTCTCCTGGAGAAAAAATACCTCTCAACTCACTCCTCTAACTGTTGGTGTTCCATAAGGTTCTGCCTTGGGTCTGCTCCTCTTTACACTCTACACCTCTGCTCTTGGGGCACTAATCTCCTCCTTTGGGTTTTCATACCAACTCTACATGGACAATACCCAAATCGGCTTCACTTTTTCTGAACTCTTTTCTGATCTCTCTATCAACATTTCCAATTGTCTCTCTGCCATGAAATATTGGACAGCTTGGCATTCTCTGATCTTAAACTCTACCAAAACAGAAGTGTGCTTCTTCCCTGCCAAATGCTCTAACTCATCTCTTCCTCTGCCTATCCAGTTCCCACCTGACACTATCCCCTACTCTTCTTCAGCTAGAAACCTCAACATCATCTATGACTACTCTCAGACATTCTCTACTTTAATCTCCAAAACTGCAACAGCAGCTCACCCTTACCTTCTAAATATTACAAAAAATCAGGCACCTCCTTCCTTTCAACACTGTCAAGCATCTCTTAAACACTCTTGTCTTCTCTAAATTGACTATTGTGTCAGCATTCTCTGTGGTCTCCCCAACTATGCTTTCTATCATCTTGACAAAATCATTACGTTTGCTACCAGGACTCTCTTTCAACTCCATCACTTCCCACCTACTTCCCCGTACCATCACCAGACGGCATGGCTGATGATGCAAAACAGGGCCAGATTCAAATTTCTTCTCCTGGTTCACAAGTCCATCCACAGTAAGGCACCACCGCATCCATCCTCCACTATACATTCTACAGGCATTCTCGTAATATCTGCTCTACCTACTTGACTACCCATGTTGCTCGTCACCCTTTCTGTGCTTCCGCTCTTTCTCCCTTCTTTTTTCACTTGAATTCTCTTCCCTCGGACATCCAAGAAACGCTACGCACAGATTTGTTCAAAAACAATCTAAAAGCCTACCTCTTCACCTCCGAGTTACCCTCTTAACCTACCTGTCATCTGGCTTCAGCTAACATTTTTCTCTCACCTCTAACTTGCCTCTGTCCCTCACTTTCTCTGCCTCCACTCTAGCACTTTATCCATCATGGTAGCATCCTGAGCACAGCTGGCCGTACTGCCTAGAAGCGCTTAAATATGTCTAATGTGGGTTGTCCTTAATCTATGCATGTCCACTTAAAAAATATCTAATGTTGGTTGTCCTTAATCTATGTATGTCCACTTATGTATTGTCCCCAGTGACTGCTCCATTTACTCCCCTCTACAACCTGATCAGAATGTCTCTCAAACTCACCCCATTGTACGAAGCTCACTGCTTCCCATCAAATCTGGTTTCTTGTTTATTGTATGTTCTTTTGCGATGAAAAGAGCATTGTTCCCCCTGATCTGAACTAGCACTCTCCCTGTACCCCTTTCCCTTGCACTTACACTGATCTGAATCTGCCAGGAATTGTGAATAATCAGCTCATTGTAAGCCTCCTTTGTCTTGTCTTAACACCTCCCCATTCCTTCTTGGGCACCACAAAGTAACTCTATTTAAACAGCTGGTGCTGTACGAACTAACAATAAATAAATAAATAAATAAATACATTTTGTCGGGTAAGAGTCACTCTCATCCACCATTGGCCAACATTCAATGGGAACAATTGGCATAAAAGCAAGCTGTATTACGTGTATGCCTTGCTTTTAGGCATCACAGCTTTATCACTCCATACATACCCTTCCCCTTGACGTAACACAACAAAATGCAGGCATAAAGAGCATCGACATAAGGTGTTAAAACATCAAGTATTTTTCGTGAACGTTTTACGCCATCTGTTAACACATGAAATGTATGATTTTGATTTACACCTATACAACAAACATTTGGAAAATTACACCTCTTTTAGCATTAGCATGTACTCTTATAAAAAATAGCATCTTCTCAGTGCATGTGGAATTTGTATGAATAAAAGTGGTGCCTCAGCCGGGGGACCTTACCAGCGGAATGACCTACACCTAGAAGATACTAGTAATTGGGAGGTGGGGAAGACACATGAATAGGAGAGCCACACAGTCCCACTTTTCCAGCACCGTCCATGAGCACCACCTCTGAAGCAGCTACAGAGACTCCCTTTCCAGGCATATTGAGTCCAGGAGTATCAGCCCCTCAGGCACCCCAATAGCCTGCCCCCCACCCTCCACCCCAGGCAGCTCATGACCCTGCACCTAAGCTCCCACCCGCCGGTTCATCAGCCTACACCATTGCCCCCAACACAGAGAGCTCACCAGCTTGCATAGCAACCCGCCATCCTTCCCCATAGCCCCCACCACAGAACCCACACTAGGACATTAGGAGGGGCAGGCAACCTCAAAGCCTCAACTCATCAAGGGTGTTAAGAGCAACACTTTCCCACCTCATCCCCACTGGTCCTTGTCACCTACCGTCTGGATAGGCATGTCATATTCAGCCTACTGGCAGAAATGCACCGCAACATTAGGAAAGACAGGGGGGTCTCACTCTGTTGAAGATCCGCACAGTGCTGCATTTCTGTGGTGCCATAGGGACATTTTGGCACACTGTAGTCCTGGCATATAGCATTATCCAGCCATGATCCCCCCACATCCTCTCAAGGGTGTTGCTTGCCATGATGAAATCGCTTAGCCTACATATCGCCTTCCACAATGATCCTGTTTTGAAACTCAATCAAGGTTTAGTCCGCTATTGGTCTGCTATTGGTCTAGCGGCCCACTTTCACTGAATGCATTTTCGCCGTGTTTGGGTGGGGGTTGGAGATAGTGAGTGAGGGTGTGGGGGGTTTCCCTTCTCATTTTGCTACAGGCAAAATGTGTAAAATGCAGCATTTGGTGAAAAATATGTGGGAAAAGGTCATAGAACCCAGCTTTTAGTTAATAGCGGGCTACCTTAATGTGGCGGTGGCCCTGAACTGCACACAAGTGGCCCTTGTTCCACGCAGGTCAAGAGAGGAGGTCTTCATCAAAAGACAAATGCAACTGTTCATCAAAGTGCATATGGTCTGTGAGGTGGACCTGCTCTTACAGCACGTGTGTGCCAGATTTTCCGGGCCATTGTGACTCTATGATCCTGGCTCAAAGCAAACTGCTACATAACATGGAGGGATAACCACAATGTTGGGCATGGCTGCTGGATATTTACATGAAAATATCCCACCACAAAAATGCATGCCTTCCCTGCATGTGAGCCTAACTCGCCCTATTGTGCCAGCATTTGTGTGACAACATGCAGAAGTGAGGGAACATACATGGCTTTCATGATGGAAGTGTTAGGGGTAGAGAATAGCATGGGTGCCACAACTGTCACATGCCATGTTTCACAACAATCCTTGATTGATCTGTGATGTATCTCTAATTGTGGCTTGCTGGCACCATAGCCCTTCCTGCTCCATGACCAAGGGTAAACCCTCAGTAGTATGAAATTACTCCAATTTGCCCCAAAACCAGATTTTCGGTAGTGACACTGAACCTGCAATGATGTATTTAAATATAACAATAATTCCTGCCTTTTAGGTCAACAGCCAGCATATGATGGCATTACCAGCATATTTTTGTCTTGGGAGGAACGTGCTAGTCTTGGTAGCAAGACGACATGGAGCAACACAGGTTCGATCCCCGGTTCCACGCTTAGAAACCTCTAGGTATTAAGCGCATTATAAATAACCCATCAAGTCATATCATAACAGTTTGCACGCCATGACAGCACCTGGGAAACTGTGGACACAAGTAGAAAAGGCAGAGCTGTGGAGTGAACTCAAAACCGACACTTGCTGTGCAAATTGCCAAATGAAGCTGGTGCCTATGTCTGTAGTGCTTCTCCTGGGTGGACCACTGTCATGTTGAGGGACCAGACATTCCACAATGTTCAACTGCTGCAATCAGGTATGCTAAAGGTCAGTTAATTAACAAAGGCTGAACTAAACATATTAGGTATGCTGAGTGTTGCAAGGTCAATCTGGAAGGCTTCGGGTAGGTTACTTAAGGCTTCCTTTATTGCAGTTACATCATGTTTCCTTAAGTTACAGTAGAGGAACCCACTGGCTCCCACCACCAAGACTACATGTCTCCAACAGCCTGGGTTGGAATGCTAGCACGCTAGCATTGCCTCACTCATACATCAACATTCTCTCCTTCCAACATTCTTTCTAAACTCATGCATTCTAAACTAGCTTGCATCCACCCATCCAGCAAAGCACTAAACAACACACCTCTCAGCTTTGCCAGACACACACACATCATTCACACTCATAATCAACATAACTCCAAGCCTCATTATCACAGCAACATGAAATCTGTGAAATAGAGACGAGGCAGCACTAACACCACTGCAGTAGCCCAGAACAAGTGGAGGCCATATGTTCTAACCCACATATACCAGACTGAAAGCACACCCCACACAACTAAGCACTCATTCCACATACACATCAGGTAAAACTAGATAGACCACATACTCATAGACCACATACACCCACATGCCACTCTCCCTTCATACCTTTATAGTGCAATTGTACCCCTTGTGTAATTGGCATATACAGATCCCAATAGACCCACCTCCACGTGTAGTCACATCTCATTTGACCCACCCCCAACTGTAGTCATATCACATGTGTCCCACCTCCACATATAGTCATACTTCATTTGACCCACCTCCATGTGTGGTTGCCATCCACTCTGCAAGAGTACTTACTATGCTCTATCACTATGGACAAACATCCCACTTATCCATACTTCCGGTACCACTTGATAAATAAATATCTCAGCACATCCAAATCCAGTACTCTTAGGTACACATCCAGTACTCCTTGGTACAACAATATCTATAAATTCTGTCTTGGGAGGATAGCTCAGGGGCAATGAGCTCGCCTTGGAAGCAAGATGACGTGGAGCAACACGGGTTCAATCCCTGGGTCTGTGCTTAGAAACCTCTTGGTAATAAGTGTGTTATAAATAACCAATTATAAGTTACATATCCAAACATCCGGCACCACTCCTGTGGCACAACATCACATCCCGTACTACCAATGCAGCACAAATCTCCCACTCAACATCCTTAACACAGCAATTTGGCATATCTCATTCCCCTATCTAATACTGTGAGAGGTTTGAGGGAGGTGAACCTAACAAGCAATCCCTCAAATAGGTTTCTAAACCTTTAAATAACAACTCAAATACTTGTAGGTATTGTATTGTTTCAGGGGGTGCTCGGCCCTATACAGAGGAGATTCCACTCTTATCAGGTAGTCACTTTCTGAGAGCTATTCAATCAACTCATCAAACATCTGAAATGTGATCACAAAAATACATATTTTATTTTTTATACACATGGATTATAAGAATTTCTGATTAGTGCAATATACACAGCAGCACATTGAGACAGTTATATGCAAAAAACACCAATATTATTAAAGTTCAAGTGCTGTGCAAAAGAATATTTTTCAAGATAAAACTCACATCAGACATTCAATTCCAACTCTTACTCACTCACACATTCTTATTGAATCATACTCGTCCATCCCAACATGTTTCTTTCCTCTAGATACTATTGAAATGCTAGTATAGGAAATTCTCAAGGGCTAACTGTCTTGTTCATACAAAAAAGGCACAGAATTTCTTTTTCTGTTACACACATTGATACTGGTCAAAAACCCCTTCTATTTTAGCAATGGAATCTTTATTTAAGGAAACTAGGGCTAAACTTGAGGTTTCAGTGGTGTGTTACAATCTGTTAACCCTCACTGTGTCTGGTGGTTAATTGATTGTTCACATCAGGCTACTAACCTCTAAGTTCTAAAGTTGGGTCATAGTTGGATTATCTCTTAGTGTGCTCACAAAATTGTTGTCTTCCAGCAGGCTAAACACAGGGGAGGGGGGCGTCTTGGGAAGTCCTTCTGCCAGACATTAGTCACGGTTACGTGAGCCTTACCCATATTCTTTAGCTCACTATCTTTCACAGAGGAGAAATATCCAAAACATATCAGTCTTTGTCCTGCCCTTGGGCAGTCCAGCACCGAAATGCTAGGCAATTCTCCTCTGAACAAGAGTACCAACAGCAACCCCAGACACGTGTTATGGTCTGGTAGGACCTCATCAGTAAGGTGGCGAAAGGCCATTTGATATTAGTTGCATTTAACCACTTCCTGTCTCTTATCACCAACATTAAACGAACCATAGCAATCTGTGAATGATTTGTTATATAACGTTTGAACTCACCCGCACATGTGGGTTTGCCGCTGTCAGTCTTAAGAGACTTTTCAAGATTACACCGCGAAGCAGAAATTCTATCGCGTCACCACTGTCGTCTTCAAATGTTGGGTGATTACCATTTACTACGAATAAAAGTATACACATAAGTTAGAATAGTGAGGCAACCTGTCTGGCTGTTTCATTCGCGATGTATGCTACACAGGATTTCGGGGACAGGGCAGGCATGCTTACATGATAATCAGGTTCTTGAGTGCTTGAATACGCTCATCGAACAAGAGCAAATCTCGATTGAGCTGCGTCAGGAAGGCGAAGTTCATCTGGTCGATGTATCTGTTCGATCCAGTGTCCCACCAGCAGAGCATTGGGCGTCCAATTTTTCAGACAGTTCTATGTTCATTGATCCTTAGTTTGTTTTTCCGTTCAGTCTTGCTAATATAGATTTTATTGCAGGGGAATCAGATGCTATATACCACCATGGATGAATTACAATTGGTAAATTTAGTTCGTTTGTTTCCATGGTAGGGGTAGACTGACATCTATTTCTGAGCTTTTTGTGGTGAACGGACAGCACATACACTTATAAGTTACATATCCAAACATCCGACACCACTCTTGTGGCACAACATCACATCCAGTACTACCATTGCAGCACAAAAATCCCACTCAACTGTCCACAAGAAGAAGGGGAGGTGACATTGATAAAGCCTTGGCCCAACTTGAACAGAAGTGGGTACATAAACTGAATATTGTGAGAAAAGGACTCAATGTGACTGTAGAGTGGAAGCATTTCATCTAGCCCTAAACAGCTCTACTTTATCCACACTCTGTCATGGAATAACTGAAGTATAGGAGATATACATTTTTCAGAATTTAGGAACACACTTGCAGATTCCTGTCTCTTCCCACCACATCGCAGATATCTAAGTGTATACACAGCAGTCCCTTTGTTCAGAATTGTTTATATGATGAGTGTATTAGGGTCTAAAAAAACTCCAGCGAGCCCACGTGGCACCCTCAAAAATCTCTAGCTATGTAATGTGCTTCATTGTAATGTGTTGCACAATGTGCTTCAGTGTAATGTGTTGCACCTTGTTCGATGCTGTACCAATATCTAATGAAGCACTCTCAATGTATTAATAGGTGGTGTCACAGCTTCATATGTCTTTTGGAACTATGCTAATTGATGAGATGATACGTACTTAACCAGTTCTCTATGACGTATAACTGATTACCATGCACAGTGCCATCACCATAGGCTACTCCTTATACATGATGAATACAGTGTTTGTGACTGGTACCCCTCCACAGTACCGATTAACATTGATCCCTGGCAGTGTTTACCTTCGCCTAGATCAACCATATATTGCGTTACGGTTGCCATGACAACTGTCCATAACATCCTTATATTATGGCACCTAAATTCTTGGGTTACTTCGCCCTCGCTCTAAAATTATTCAACATGTGTTTTTGTGCGGCACAAGTTACACTTTGCACTACGCACCGGGCTCCTCCCGTATTGCCATCTTGGCAATCCAAAATGGCCGCAGCCAAAAATGCAGCTGTGACCATGGCAACCACACTCTTTGCCTGCAGCATACGGCCAGAGGCTGCACCACGCCGTTCTGGGACCCAGACTTTTCTTCCAAGTCTCTTTAGGTAAGAATCCCTCTCATCTCACACAGGGATCCTACCATATCACGTACTTACCCTTAGCACGGGTTGACATCCCTGAGACCCTATTCATTTACTCTGGGTCTGGGGCCTGGTGCATCTGAGTGATCCCGTGCCAGCCCATACTGGGGACAGATTATTCTAAACCTCGCTCCCACCAGTAGCCGCCTGACCCATTCTGAGGGTTCAGTCCTGATTAATGGGACTGTGTCTTTTATGAGCTGTAACCCACACAGCTTCTATACCGTCATTGCTTCTAAATTGCATATCTAGTTACGTGACCCCCATGAGGGGCACAATCTCAGTACACCAACCATTACTTTTTTTCACCCACAGCAACGATCTCTATGTGACGTTGCCTAGATCCACACTTGGATTAATCAGCATGCCGATGCCATAATTGACTGACTCATCCAGCTGACTGGAAATAGCGGGTAAGTGCTATTACCTGATACCAGCTTTTGCAATCACCTGAACCCAGCTCATTATTGGCTAGATTCTCATGCATACCTCCGGTCCTTATCTACAGATTGGACCCCCATTGGATTATTGAATCCCTTGTCTGACTACTTGGACGTCTAAGATTGTTTGACCTCCACAATGTGAAATCTACCCAATACGGGAAGACCCGTTTTGATCACTCTCCCCCGCGAGACATTTCATTAGTATTAAGCATATATTGCAGTTATGAATTAGTCATTTGTTTCATCTAGAACCCTACACACTCCTTAATCGCTTCTATGTCTATTTCCCGACAGAGTCCACAGGATACTCCTAATATAAAGTTGCCCCATCCTGATGAAGGTCGACCGAACAGCAGCTACATCAATCAAGCTCTATTAGGCCGAAACACAGTTGTGTTGACGATATGACTTTATGCCTCAGTGTTCTACTGATGCACTGCTCAGATTAGTGTCACTAGCACTTTACATCACAAATGCGCATGTGTTTCTCATGTTAATCCTGATACGATCATAGAGAATGGCCTTCATTACAACACCAGCGGTAACCAATGGTGCTATTAGCACTATGGTTGCTGCCGGTATTGTAGTGAGTTTGCCAATGGTAAATGGGGAAATACCGCCCCATTCCAGGGTTTGCGGGACGGTAATTCCCCATTTACCATTGGCCCTTCCCCATTCCCATTTTTGCCCCATAGGGCTCAATGGGACTGGGGAAGGCGGTAATTACGGTACCGCAAATTGCAGAACCGTAATTATCTCGAAAGTCCCTTTGCGGGTCCCTACTTTAACAGCTGGTCCAAACCAGCCGTTAAGGTCGGGAGCCGCAAAGGGACCTCGTAATCAGGCGTTAAGGGTTTAACAGCGCCGACACCTTTTACAGCGCTGTTAACCCCTTAACGCCAGGGTCCTAATGAGGGCCAAAGTATTTGTTATAAATCACAATCCAAAGTACTTTCTTTGGGTAAACACCAATTGTATCATGTATAGATGTTGTATGTAATTTGTTGAGTCTCCTGTGACTATCTACTAATTGAAGATGAATGCTTTTTATGTATTACATTTGCAAAACAGCAATCATTGTCACCATGTGGTAATTGACAGTAGGAGTGAGTGTTTTGGGTACCTTTTCCTTGCTCATTTGTTTTATCTCAATCCCCTACATATGTTTAGAATCGGATGCATGTCCTAAACATTTCTATTAACTCTAAACATCCTTCCAAACCATTTTATATAAACATTTAAAGTTAAGGTTCATTTAAAGCTCTCAAGTCCATGGCAGAACAGAACCTGCATTTCCTCTAAAAATAAGCCTAACATATATTATTCAGGATGCCTAAAGATCCCCATTAACATAACTTCACCCTAAACGTCTTTGCTGAACTCAGAACATTAAACCTGCAAAGCTTCAAAAAGTTAGCTGTTAACACAACATACTATTAGATCCACATCTATATATTCCAACTTTCCAGCATCCCTGCACTGACTCATCCTTACATGGCATGCTCATCATATTCATAGTTTCGAAACTTTGTTACAAGCACATTTTTCCTAAACCTCCTGCGAGAATGCTATAACTTTATCTCCTACTAAGCTCTATCATCTTCAACTACTGTTGCCTAAACGTGCAATTACAATAATTTCCACTGTCTCCATGTTGCAGGCATGTAGCCATTTTCCAGGAAATGTGCACCTTGCAGCCACATTGGTCCCTTCCACATTCCTCAACTCTTGGGTTCTGGTCTCTCAGGGTTTGGTTGGAACTTCACCTCTCATCAGTGCATCACTAGCACACACAGCTCTACACTCCTCAACTGTTCCTTGGCATGCCTGCCCATCCATGTACAATCAAACTTAATTTCCAGCCATGCTCCTTTGTTTACAGCCCTACGCCTTAATGTTATGGGTGTGCTTGGTCCTTTCTTCAAATGGTGTGTTGCTGTTAACAACATCAACGTCATCATTTCTCTTTGGTAGTCTTTGTGTGCATATCTCTGGGCAACTTAATTCAATTTCACCAAATGGTCCCTGGTAGCATTATAGTCACAGTACATGTGTGCAGCAACAGCTTCATGTTGCCAAAGTAGCACCATTCCATGCGTGGACATGTTACAGCGTCCTCTCCTCTAACATGCTGGTGACGCTCTGTTCCTGGTTCATCCTGCTCCCCACGATACCAGTGCATCCCGACACCAAAATAACCACAGGGGAGACCACAAGTAGAAAGGTACAGCTTGTAATGTAAGCAGGAACCAAACGCCTAGGCGGACTGCTGTAGCTCGCATCAGGCGTGTCCATCCTTATAAACAGACAGAGTGGCTGGCCCAGTCTCCGCCAATCACATTGTGCATATACCCCAAAGTCCATATAATGCAAAAAAGAGAAGAAGAAGGAACAGTCTGCAAAAGTGTCAGGCTCTTGGAATAATGGCTTCCTGCTAATAAGGCGGTTTCTGTCTCTGTCCTTGAGGGTCTTATTGCACACAGCTTGTAATCATGTACACCTTGGACTTCTCAGGGAGGAGCCCACTCTGACTCCCACTGACTGTGGTGTGTCCGTCACACATTCCACAGCACTTTGACCTTGCTGGCACCTACCCATCCACTCCTCCCCTAGGGCCTCAAAGGAATATGTTAAATATTGGGCATACTCCTCCCTTGTGGGCTAGTAATAAGTCAAGAGCCATTCTATTTTGCATTGTGGCTGTTCCTATACTATGTATTTTTCTCTGAATGCGCTGCAGTGCATTTGCCGTGGTGTTTGCAAATACCTCTAATGTTGCTGATATCTTCACTGTTGCCCTTTATAGATAATATAACCCCAGTTGGGGAATCAAGAGTCATATAGTTTGATGAAAGCCTGTGTTGCGGATCACTAATGGGTTTTCGTCAGTCTCTCTTTTAGTCTGTTCAACCCTTGTACTCAGTCCCATTACTGTTACACCCGGGCGTGTGTGTCCCACCGTGCCAACACTGTCCCAATTGCTGGGTAACATCTTATATGCATGCCCTCCACACAGCCAGAACACCCCTGGAATGTAGAGGCGCACCTGGTCGTTATATCCGTATGCACTATGTAACTTGAGTCCTGTATAGATTGCCAGTCCCACAAAATAGTTTATCTCGTTGTTATAAAAGGTGTCGGTACAATTTGAAATGTTTAATGTGTTTGCCACCGCCTGGGTTATGTTGGTGAAGCCATTCATATGCCACCCGGTGAAGCAATCCACAACAGTGAAAAGCCTGACCATAAATTCTGATTCATCTGAAAAACAAAAGTGGACACATGTATATGTATATAACCCCTCCACACCCTCTCTCCTTCTCTTCTTCACTCCACCCCTCCTCCGTTCTCCCTTCTCTTGTGTGTCCACGTACTCCCTTCTCTTCTTCACTCTTTTCAGTTGGCTGTCTCATGACCAAGCCCTCAGAGTCAATAGAATATATCACCTCACTAATCCTGTCTGTCACAATGTATGGCCCTTTCCATTTTGGCTGCGATTTCAGACTCCTCCCTTCATTTCTGAGCATCACAGTGTCCCTAATGTGTAGCACCATATCTTTTCTGTGCTTATTGTGCCTTTTTGCAGTGTCAATAGCCGTCTGCGCTTGCTTGTCTTGTGTCATCATGCGTATACCCTGTAGTCTAGTTACCAATGAGGATATGTAGTCTTGCCTGCCCCTTGTAGGATATGTAGGACTTGCCTCCACACAGTGCAACCGGCTGCATCCCTGGCCGGTTGCAGTGGGGGAGGCAAGCAGTCTTTGAAAGCCTGTTTTGCTACAGAGTTTGCCAGTTTGTTACTCTCTGCCCACTTTCCTTTCTTCTAATGTGTCTTAGGGCCTCATTACACGGTAGGCGGAGGACCAAGGTGCTTTTAGCACCTTGGTCCATGCCGGTAAAATACCAGGTTCAACGGCGCCGTAAAAGGCTGCAGCGCCATTAACCTATTGGCGCCTAATTACGAGTTCCCTTTGCGGGACCCGACCTTAACAGTTGGTGTAGACCAGCCATTAAAGTAGGGACCCGCAAAGGGACCTTGGTGCTAATTACGGTGCCGCAATTTGCGGCACCACACTTAGCGCCTTCCCCATTTCCATTGAGCCCTATGGGACAAAAATGGGAATGGGGAAGGGCCATGGAGGAAGGGGGAATTACCGCCCACCAACCTTGTAATGGGGTGGTAATTCCCCCTTTCTCCATGGCGGAGTCGGTAATTTACCGGCATGGACCATGGTGCTAATAGCACCATGGTCTTCCGCCAGGGTCGTAATGAGGCCCCCTTGATCCCGCCACCATTGCAAGTATATGGTGAGCCCTTAAAGCACATATTCTGAGTCCAATACCACTGTTGTTGTTACTTTGGGTGACATTTTCTGCATGCCGTCAAATACCAACACCACTGGCTGCAGCTCACTGTACTGTGTGCTCCTTCCCTCAAACACCACTGAGTTGTGCTGCCACTGATCGTTTTATCTGTATGCCACAGCTGCGGATAAACACAACTTGTTGTCCACATATGTTGAACTCCCATCACATTAAAAGGTGTGGCTGTCAATGTGCTTATCTGGTGCGCTAGCCCTGAATATGCCATGTCTCTGTCCTACATTCATGTGGTTCACTAAGCAGTATTCCTTCCACCGGAATGTACCTGTCCTCTCCTCCCTCAAAGTGCATTGTGATTGAAGTAAGCAATGCAATCCATTTCCCTATCCTTTGCATACTGACATTTCCTTGGTGCATTATAGAGGATAGCCGCATCTGCAGTGGTTTGTTATTTGTTTTTATGATGCATATAGCACCCCCAGTAAATAATCACAACATTGTTTATTTCATGTGTACATTGAAAAAACACAGTGAATAAAAAAACATTCTTAAAACAATTGGAATCAATGACTCCACAGTGCTCGCATGTACCAACAGTATATTTTAATACAATGAATTGCCTTTGAGTTCACATAAGGCTATCCAGCATTTGTTGTCCAATGGAATTTGCAAAAAGGTGTCTACTCGAGATTCAGCTGGGTGATCTAGCTGTGTCTCATGCCCCAGCCATCTTCAGGACACAAAAGGTCATTTCTGGTAACAATAGTGTGTGTAGCAAGCTTAAAAAAGAGAAAAGAAAAGAAAAGAAAAAGAGGAAACAATAAATTAATCCTTCAAGTACATATTGAGTTTCGTCAGTAAAACATTTAGAGCAAACAATGCTATGGATAGCTCTAAGCTATCCTGCTTACTATTTAAAATTAATTAAGGGTCGCCTTTACCCAGCAAGGTGGGGGAGAGGTGGGGAGGAACACAAACCCTAAATCTCTCACATCTATTTCACCACCTGGTCATACTAATCACTAAAAGAACCGAAAAATTAACCGCTACTACTGAGGTCATCAAATATAACAATTTGTGAAGATATTACTTATCACAGTTGATTTCAAAGGCGTTTAGTACCCATGATAATACAACGTAGCCCAGGTTATAAGTTGTACATGGTGGCTTGTGTTGAGGAAGGATGGGAGGAAAATCCAGCCCAAAGAACGAAGGTGAGAAGCCTGTCGAGAACGCAAGATCTCATCACTTTAGGACCATGCCTGCGTCTGAGTCTGAGTCCAGGAGCACCAAGTCTACAAAAGGCACATGGAAAAGAGAAAAGGATATATATGTGTATTTGTAGTTCTTAATGGGCGGTTTTTGCCTCCAATCTCTGATCTGACGGGCTAACTGCTGCCTAAACATGAGACTCGTCAGTTACTCCGCCCGCGTTACCCTAGACTTGTAAATCACGACGTATGTGACGTTATGTCAAAAGGAGTGTGTTGGCCACATATGTGAGACACGCAGATTGGTGCACGAATTCAAAAAAAATCCAGACTGCCCGCCACCTAATTTGATGCCATCAGAACTGCAAAACACCACTTGTTCTCTGTGGCCTACAAGCTGATTGTTTACAGAGCACTGTGAGTACTTTCATTCTGTTGTTTTGTAGTTCTGTGAACTGCATGCCACTAGGTGATTTTGTCCCCATATTTCTGTGTCAGAATGGCTACCGGTGTGCTTTCACCAATCCCTGACCAGCTTTAGAACGGCATGTCTGGGTTAGGGCTAACCAATGTGGGTGCCCCATCCAATAAGTCTTTTAATTTCTGAACTGCCTCTGTATGTTCCTCTGTCTGCAGTAATTCATATAAAATGTTGGTGTACTCTGCAAACAGGTATCTAAAGTTCCTTATAAATCCTAACATGCCTACGGCCCTATGTAATGATATGTGGTCCATTGGAAGTGGCAGCGAATTGATAAGCTACGGCCTATCTCTACATATGCTCTTCCCTTTGCCATATATACCAACACCCTGGAATCTCACCTCCGATTGGCATATCAGGGACTTGTTGCCTTTCAGTTTGAGCCCCCATGTTGTAATACGAAGAGCACTTCTCCTAGGGGCTCCACTATTTTGTGTCTCACTGCATATCAGCACATCATCAACGTATTGCATAACATTTTTGGCACAAGTGATGTCCTGCAATAGTCGTTTCATGGTGGCATGGAAGATAGTGGGGCTGTCACTGAGACCCAGGGGCAACACATTCAACACATACACCACCCCCTCTACTGCAAATGCTGTTAGTTCACGTGAATCTGCAAGTAATGGGAGAGAGTAGAACCCGTTTGATATGACAAGGACACTAAACGCTTCTATCCCTGGCTATATTTTTACCATCATTTCCAGGAATGATGCCACCAATTGTGGTCATGATTGTAAATGCTGCCTAATTATGCAGTAATCTATTGTCAAGCGGAACGATTGATCGGGCTTTCTTACTTCCCATACTGGTACCGATTCCCATTCTGCACATTCAGTGATTGCTCCTCTCTCTTGTAGGGCCACAATATGTCTCTGATTGGCTTTGTCGCTTCTGGGGGTATGCAATATGGTTTTACATATGGTATTACATATCGTGGTATACTCATCAGCTTGAGTACCACGCTGTCATTTGTTTAGCCTATTACATGCCCATATGTCTGGAAAGGTCTACTCCCACTCCTTCAGGGCTAGGTTTGTGTGTGTCAAACCGTGTGTGTCACTTTTTTTGTGGTTGTTGTCACAACGGCCATTGGTATTATTTGTAATGTGCCTGCCGTTTCCCTGAAGGCGAAGGTACTGATTCGCCAGATCGATTACTGCCCCCATCTTCAGTAAGATGTTAATGCCCAAAATGTCTTCTTCACCCCCGTCCCACATGGTTGTTGGCCCAGATGTACGCTGTGCAATGTGGCATCCAAACTCTTAACCAGACATGTTAATGTGGGTCCGCCCAGGCCTTGCATTTTGGCCAACCTGGTGCGTGTTGTCCCTTTGAACAATGTTTTTGTCAGAGTTAGTGCCATCCCACTATACACTAGTATTTTCGGTGAGTATGTGACTCCACCAGTGGAGAAAGACCCTTCTGCCATCATGCAGGCCCATCTATCTTGTTTTAGGGGTATCACTGCAGCCTCTAACTCTTCTGGTTTGTCCCCGTCCTAGTATCCTGCAGCCCCAGTGACTGCCGCCACCGGGTTGGCCCTGGTACTTGCTACCTGCTACCTGCTTTCTCAACTTCTGGGTCCATTCTTTCATATCATTTAGTTCTTTCTGTTGTTCCCAATATGTCACCCAGGGGTGTATCTCACCCTCCGCAATCTGATAAAGTTTGGCACCCGTTTTTGTGTCATGCAACACCTTTCTCGGCATTCCCCTGCCTCACCCTCTGCCTCCTCTTCCCTCTTTCTTACCACCAACCATGCGTCATCTGAGGCATTCAAAATATATGCCCACCCCGTTGCCATTCCCACCCCTGTGCCATCCTTAGCTTCTCTTCCACATCCACTTTTCCTTCTACCACCCTAGGAATATCATCGGGCAACAGTTGCCAGATCGTCACCTTTTCCCTCTCCTCTGTGTCCCTCATGAATGTTTGTGTGAGCATATCTGAGATATTGGATGGTCTCTGATCCCTCATTATTTTAATAACTTGCCTTAGTTTCGGAAGTGCCAGTACCCTATGATGCTTTCTCCTCAAGACCTTATTAGGATCCATCTGTACCCTCCATCTTGTGCCATTTACCCTAGTCCTGTTATATGGCGTGGACTTATATATTTTAGGGGAGGTGCTGTCTTCACAGGCAATAATGGGTATGCCCAGTACTACTTGTCTGGGTGCTGTTGCCTGTTGCCTGTAGGCCTCAAAGGCATGTTTGTGCCGTTCAAGTTCCTCTTGGCAATCCTCAGCTGCTGGCTAACGTCCTCACATTCCTGTGCTTTAAGCATTATCATGAATGACATTTGCATACACTACGTATTTGCCATCTGTCTTTTTCATCCATCAATTCATCCCTCATATCGCATAGCATAGCAGGGTATTTTGTTGTTCAATACTATCCCTTTCTCCCTTTGCCCCCTATGCATTTTCCACAGACAGGTTATATAGACATGAATCTTATTCTTGCAATTATATTTCTTTCCCGTGGTGTACAGCAGCTCCTCTATCAAGTCATTTACTGTTCTTGGAGGGTTGTCTATATTCTGGCAGACACACATGATTTTCTTTTTCTTTAAATACTCTTCAATAACCTCCTTCGCCTCCTCTTCTCATCTAGTCAGTGGACTGGCGTCTGCAGCTCAAGCATTGGACCCCGAACTCCAACTATGTGTCAATACCGCTTTGACCCCACACTGCTTTCTTGTAATCAGTGCTCTGACTGTACCACAGGTGCCTATTTGTGTGCTCTGACTCAACCGCGGCTGTGCATTTGCCCAAATGACCTTGTACTGTTTATCGGACCCTAAGGCAACTGTCCCTAGCAGGCAGTACTTCTGTGTAGGCTCGTAATCCCAAAGGGATCCAAAGTACCCCGGTCAAGTGCATCCCCCAAGGCACTACACACAGAAGGCACAGTGAAAAACACACCTTTCATTTACCCCTTGGTGTACCCCAAACTGCAAAGGAGGAAGGGGAGCTTCCAGTTTTTGGCACCACGTTGTTCCTGGTTCGTCCTACTCCCCACGATACCAGTGTACCCCAACACCAAATTAACCACACGCGAGACCAGTAGTAGAAAGGTACAGCTTGTAATATAAGCAGGAACCAAATGCCTGGTCAGACTGCTCCACCTCGCCTTAGGCATGTTCATCCTTATATACAGAGGGATTGGCTGGCCCATTCCCTGCCAATCACATTGTGCATGTGCTCCAGGGTCCATATAAAGCAAGGAAGGGAAAAAGAAGGGACAGTCTGTAGAAGTGTCAGGCTATTGGAATAATGGCTTCTTGCTAACAAGGTCGTTTCTGTCTCTGTCCTTTAGAGTCTTGTTGCATGCAGCTTGTAGTCATGTATACCATGTTCTTCTCAGTAAGGAGCCCACTCTGACTCCCCCTGCCTGAGGCATGTCTGTCACACATTCCACAGCGCTGTGACCTTGCTGGCTCCTGCCCAAACACTCCTTGCGCAGGGCCTCAAAGATATTGGAAAACATAATGTTAGAGTTGGTCACATACATGCTCTAAACTTGATGTCATCATTCACCACTGGCCTCGGAGCAGCACAGCGCTCCGGACGACCCTCCAACTGTCTCAGCATCCAAACTGCCTCTTCAGCCCATGGACACAGCATGGCACCACATACTCTATTCACCTACAGGTAAGCCTTGTGTTATGTTCTGTCACAATATCTACCTGACTTTGTTTATTTACATGTTTCTGGAAGATTCTCATAGAGTTTCCACAGGATCCTGTAGCTTTCCCATGCAGCTCACAATATCCACATGGGTGATCCACCAGGTCTTCCCCTGGTACGTTTTTTTCCTGTGGACAACTGCAACTGTATATAATGCGTGTTCATCCTTATATACAGACAGAGTGGCTGGCCCACTCTCTGCCAATCACATTATGCATGTGCACCAGGGTCCATATAAAGCAAGGAAGGGAAAAAGAAGGGACGGTCTGTAGATGTGTCAGGCTCTTGGAATAATGGCTTCTTGCTAACGAGGCGGTTTCTGTCTCTGTCCTTTAGGGTCTTGTTGCACGCAGCCTGTAGTCATGTACACCATGTTCTTCTCAGGATGGAGCCCATTCTGACAGCCACTGCTTGAGGCGTGTCCGTCATGCATTCCACAGCACTGTGACCTTGCTGGCGCCAGCCCAACCACTCCTCACGCAGGGCCTCAAGGGAATGGGAAAACACAATGTTAGAGTTGGTCACATGCTCTAAACTTGATGTCTTTGGATAACGGAAAGACATCCAAAGGAAACAGTTCAAAAAATGTGGTATCAAGGATTTTATTAAACCTGATACTAGTTTAATATATCAAACAAATCATGATTAAATCTGCACTTTTGAAAACAATTTACATAGCAGGAAACAACTTTTATTAAAAAGAACACATCTATATAGTAAAAATCATCTTATTCAATCATCCAAGCATACAACCTCATCCATCCATTAGACAAACCACTCATACTGAACACCAATCAATATACAATGTAAAATCTATAAGAAAATTCATCACAGTTGATTCATCTGAAAAATTTGTAGAAAGAATATGAAATCAGTTTGACGGGCCACAACAGGTAACATCAGTGGCATAGGCAATTAAGATGGGTCCCAGAATTTTTTGACCACGACCTCATCTTAGTCCAAACTCATAAGAAAATTCATCACAGTTGATTCATCTGAAAGATTTATAGAAAGAATATGAAATCAGTTTGACGGGCCACAACAGGTAACATCAGTGGCATAGGCAATTAAGATGGGTCCCAGAATTTTTTGACCACGACCTCATCTTAATCCAAACTCAACCGGTTTCGACGTATATACTTTAGTGTAGTGACGTCTTCATCAGGAGTAACAAAAGTATATTATCTTTTGCTGAGCTGGAGTCCCTCAGAGGCGACCCTTTGCGCATGACAGGAACAAGTCCCTGCTTCCTGGTTACTGACGGTGTGGAGCAGCACAGGAAGTTGGATGCGTGCCTTGTAGAGGAGTCCTTCGTGTCGGCAGCCGGTTTCTCTACTTTATGGAGTTTCCTGTGGAGAACGGAGAAAAGACACACATGTGAAAAAGAGCTGGTCAGCAGGTGCCCCTTTGATGAAATTCCTGTCCAGTTCCTGCAGGAGCCCCGCGGACAGAAGGCAAAGTGGTCAATTGGGGATGAGTCGATACTGAGGGACTCCAGCTCAGCAAAAGATAATATACTTTTGTTACTCCTGATGAAGACGTCACTACACTAAAGTATATACGTCGAAACCGGTTGAGTTTGGATTAAGATGAGGTCGTGGTCAAAAAATTCTGGGACCCATCTTAATTGCCTATGCCACTGATGTTACCTGTTGTGGCCCGTCAAACTGATTTCATATTCTTTCTATACATTTTTCAGATGAATCAACTGTGATGAATTTTCTTATGAGTTTGGACTAAGATGAGGTCGTGGTCAAAAAATTCTGGGACCCATCCTAATTGCCTATGCCACTGATGTTACCTGTTGTGGCCCGTCAAACTGATTTCATATTCTTTCTACAAATTTTTCAGATGAATCAACTGTGATGAATTTTCTTATAGATTTTACATTGTATATTGATTGGTGTTCAGTATGAGTGGTATCATCCCAGTCATCAGGCTTCCTTAAATTACAGGTGAGGAACCCACTGGCTCCCACCATCCCACCATCCAGACTACATGTCTCCAACTGGCTTGGTTGGAACGGAAGCACATTAGCATTCCCTCACTCATACATCAACATCCTCTTCTTCCAACATTCTCTCTGACCTCATGCAGTCCAGACTAGCTTGCACCCATTCATCCAGCAAAGCAATTCACACCAATTAGGTTTTTTGAGGATCCTGATTTTGTGAGCATACAGTTTTATTGCGTAAATTAGCCGCCCAGACCTAAAGGCTCCCCAGAAGGCAATGGATGCCAGAGACATCACTGATGTTTCCATAGCCTAGGAAATATATTTAAAAATCACATGGCTGAATGAAAAGGGAACGTGAACATGCAGAATTAGGAAGAGCTGCATGGCTAAAGGCAAAATAGACATTGGTAGGCCACATATTCATAACAGTGCTTTGTGCACACATCCAGCCTGCATTATTTGGGCCACTCCAACCCAGCCTCCCTGGCTTCTTGACTTGCTGCTCATACCTCCTTGTGGTAATAATCCCCCTACCGATTGGCTGCTTCCAACTCATGCAGCTTACCCTGCAGGGAATACTGGACTCCTCCCAACACTGGTTCAAAAGAGAAACAAGCATCTAGCAGTTTCCTCCCACTATCCTCTCCCAATGCCTGCGCTGCCTCCATGGATTACAGTCTCTCAATGATGGTAGCTAAAACATCAACAGCCACAGGGGCAGATGCAATGAGTATAAGAGGTGGGCTTGGAACAGTGGATTGCCTCCCCATTGTAGTGACAGCTCCAATAGCCCCGGGAGGAGCAACAGTAGGTTACCGCTGGAGTGGTGGTTTTGTCCTCAACCACCACCAGATTTTCCCGAGCTGTGGATTGTCCTCAGCTGTGGAATGTCTCTTTGGGCCACGGTGACAGTATCAGTACTGCCTTTGGTGATCAAAATGTCGTTGTGGCCATAGCCATGCAGCTGGCATCATCTTCTAAAAGTGGGCTGTAGCACAATTGTGTGGAGCTTCACACTCTTCCCTGTAGTCCAGGGGGCGATCACTTGCCTCTCCATGTATTCTTCTCTTTGCTGCTCTCGTGGTATCCATTATAACCTTCTTCACATGTCTCTTCTGGGTACTGTGTAGGTGCGGGCACACCGTCAGTATCAACGGTACATTTTTAACATGAGACAAATATGACAACACTAATGCTGCATCTCATGGGTCTGAACTGTCTGATGCCCAATTCATGGTACATTGCTGGAGCACAAGAGATACACAATAATGCAGACAAAATTGTCAGGGCATTGGATTTGACAGACTTCTCTGAAGATCGATATTACAATGCTGGTTGCACATTTTCGCATGGAGTGAGTGGGTGCATACATACACGTAGTGGGAGTATAACATTCATGTGTTCACAGAAGAAGGGTCATGAGCATCACTAACTCCTGATATACCCTTGTTTATGACTTGGGGCCCATCCCAGGGATAATATTTCTGAAGAAAATGCATCACCATGGTTGGCATTGAAGTGGTAGATCTTGCCAACCCCTTTGTTGTTACACTGTCCTGAGCTAATGTGGCTATGCTACTGTGGTGTTGCAGGCATCATGCACTCCATGTAGTTAGATGTTGTGCTGTCATGCTTTTGGTATGATTGCAAGTCAACACACAGGCCCACCATATCCGTCTACATGATGGACTTTCACTTCCATGCAGGTGGGAATCTGATGCTAGATGAGTGATGAGCGGCATGTTGCTGATCACAGCCATTATGGGGAGATATTGTTCATGGTTCATGACAGCCGCTGACCCTTGTTTGCCCTGTACCTTGGGTAGTCCCTATACATCACAACATGACATTTTGCATCAAGACTACAGGGATGTGACATGGCATCAGTCTTAGATTATTTTTCCAACCATATGTCTACCTAGGTATGCATGCAGACATTTGGTGGGCTACCTTTTCTACCTAGGCCCCCCAGCTTCATGTCAACAACCAGATTGTTAATTTGGCTTAGACCATAGTGTTGAGGGAGAGCTGCAGTTTTCTCTATGGCCAGGGTAATGGAACCACACAGGAGATGCGAAGCATGCATTAGAGACATCGGGCCTACAGAATGCAAGAAGGTTATGAACTGGGCAGGGACGCAATGGTATCATGTTTGTGGATGGACCACCTTGCAGTTAACATCTCTATTCACATCCTGGAGTGTTTGCACACACATCTGTAATTTACTGTGGGGTGTGGCACAAGCTGAAGGACACCACTCATGGTTTTGTACATGTTTTTTATCTACACTGCACTTTTATGTTTTCGGTGAGTGGATTTGGGAAATTTGACAAAATGAACAATGCTGACACCACTGTCAGCTTCACTTGGCCACATTGAATACATCTACACATGCACGTGTGACTTCCATGCTGGCGTTGATGCTTTGGCTCCATATGGATTTTGATTACTTTTACCAGCTTTGAGAAGATGGCAGAGTCTATGTACTCCATGGTAATTGACTCCCATCATTTGCACATGTTGGAATACAAAGGGGCTTGTTGCCACTATGAACCATACTTGATGCACCTGAACCTATGTGTGCCTAGATTTGCATGCACTGCTTGCAATTCAAAACAGTGAAAAGGAAAATTGCACAGAGGCGACTGCCATGCATGTGAGTACTGAAATTGGAAGATGAGTCTATACAATTTTCCCAATTGTTACCCATTGGGTCTTGCATGGAAGGCGGGGGGAGCATCATTCATGGGAGCACAGGGGGTTGGAGCTATTATGGGCTTGTGGGGGGCAGAGGGTGCAATGGTACAATATTGTTATAACAAATGGGACACTACCTATTTTGTCCTACTCTGGGCATGGATGTTAGGGGTTATTGTGGTGCGGGGCTAGCAGAGATGGCAAGTCAATTGCCCCTTGTCTTCTTGTTTGAAACCAAGTATTGGTATCAGATGTCTTGGCTGTACTTAAGATCGTTTTATGTGGCTTGGATGGAAACTATTCTTCAAGAAGAGCATACACTTCGTGGTTACCTTCGGTTCAGTTGAACGGAATGGCTACCTAGAAACAGCTGTATAGAAGAAACCCACAGACAGTACCTGGAGGATGGCTTTTCATCACCCAAGTACATGGCATTGCTGCCACTGCATTATGAACATGTGGTTATGCACACAAGTATACACCCACATGATGTATGGTTCGGTGGTGACTCCATGTCCTAGGAGTGACTGCAGAGGGGGGTGGGCCAGTGGTGTGGGTTGGTCCAAATGACTACCTTCTTGCTGACATGTTAGGGGACAGCATATTGCGGTCCTTAAAGCACTATATCATTGTTTTTTAAGTAAGAGTTGGTCAGGTGTGCCCATTTACCTTGTGGACTATATGTGGTCATCCACTGCCCACGTGCACATCCCAAATAACAATATATAGCAGCAGAGCAAGCTAACAGGAAGAACCTGTGTTGGAGAAGCATACATTGGAGAGGTCACATTCTCCTTGGTATTCACACATGCGTGTTGTCTTCTGAGTCTGTGGGCATTTGTGCTAGAGGAAAACGTTATTTCCCAATCTCACACTTTACAAATGTCGCTTGTAATTGTTCTGCATCATGCATGCAGTGAACTTGCTTTTGACACCAATCTCTACTCATCCAATTGCATCTAGGATGCTGGCATCAAGCTCCTATTCCTCCCATGTCTCCAGATCTAGAGGTGGCAGTGGAGAGCCACCTACCATGAGTGAGGTACTCCACGCAGTATCTAGTGATTAGCTACTAGACACACCTCTCCAGGTGCTGCCAGAGCTTCTAGATCTGGGCCACCCTATTTGGTATTGTTGTGACAACATTGAGTTTCTACAATATGGTCTTTCAGAGTTTTCTGTGTTGGCATCGCAGGATTTTCAGTCTCTCTGGACATACAAGCCGCACAACCTCCTTCATGACTCCCTCAACCGGGACCAGAGGCTCATCATTAGAAAACCTGGCTCAGCATGGCTGTGGCCTGGTCCTGGTGTGTGCTCAGTGTTGTGAGAAGAGGGAGGTGGAATGATGGACTGGGTGTTTACGGAGGCATGACAGAGGATGTTGAACCCGTATGGTCCTTTTAATTATGGTAACACATCGTACGATGGATGTGATGAAGAATAACTCTCACACTAAATAAGAAGACTGACACAGGAAGTTGGCAAAGTATTCTGTTTTAATATCAATTATCTAAAAGAGGGAGTACAACAGACTTCAACGTCAACGGACGTCGCACAGCATGATCTCAACGCATTTCATAAAAAAACACATTTATATTGTTTGTTTGTTTGTTTTATCCATTTATAATGCGCACCAGACCCGAGGGTATAAGGGCGCAGCAGTATTCAATATGCGAAGCTTGGGTTACATGGTTACAGAAGATAATATACAGGCGATACTACAGAAATAATACACATATACAGGTAGAATACATATACAGTGGCAGTAAGATATAATATACAGGTAGCAGCGATGATAAGGAGAATAAAGTACAGATAATAATGTACAGGCAGTGGTAAACTCAGATAAACAGGGATGGGATAAGGGAGGAATATATACAGGTGGTGTGAAGAGCTGGGCAGAAATGTCTAGTTATTAGAGGACTTCAGCTGGTTGATATAGCTGGCTCTAAATTTCTGGTAGGATTGCTCGATACGTAAAGGATGGGGTAGAGAGTTCCATACTTGGGTCGCTCGGACGGGGAAGCTGGCACCCCTGGCCGTAGTCAATTTGAATCTAGGAATTATAAGGCTGTTGATATGAGAGATTCTTGAGGGTCTAGAAGAGTTTTTTACTACAAATCTATCCGTCAAATAACGTGATGCAGCATTATTCAGAGCTTTATGCGTAAGGGAAGCAACTTTTAGGAGTATTTTGTCTTGGGTTGGCAGCCAGTTGTTATTACGCCTTATCTTTGATATATGTGATCTTTTGGATATACCTAGAGCTGCTCTCAAGGCATTATTTTGTAGAATTTTGATTCTACGTGGGATAGACTTATTAGCACCAATGTATAAGGCATTCAAGTAATCAAGCCTAGATAAAATAAGGGCTGTGGCTAAAATAATGCAATTGTCATCTGAGATTTAGGGGCCGATTCATGGAACAAACGTGCGCCGAAAATCGTTGCGCAAGCAGGCGCAAGCGCAAAAAAACAGGCGCACGCGCACGCGTGCGATTCATGGAAGTCCCTGCGCGTGTTTTCCTCGGGATGTGCGCCAAACCCGTGCATGGCGCACACGTCACTGCAACATCCCGAAAGACGTGTGCGACGCGCACAGTGAAAGCGCACAACCTCGGCGCATGCACTAGAAAGTGGGCGGAACACGGGGCGTAATGCGCGGAATGGGGAACAACTCGCGAAAATAAGGGCGTAACTGGGGACGTACTGCAGGGAAGCAGACGGAACGCCCACACGCACCCGAACCACACATATTCATGGAATCGAATAGGGCAAAGCCACGCACAGTGAAAGACACGCACAAGCCGAAACACGTCCGCCACACGAAGGCAGGCGGTAGCGTCCCTGCGCATTACAAAAGTGGCAACATACAGCAATTGTGCCTGTGCGAGCGGGGCACGTGTATTTCGGGGTTGTGCGGGAAGTTACACACGCGATTGAGCGGGGTACGTGTATTCCGGGGGTGCGCGGGAAGTCACACACGTGATCGGGCCTGGGGGAGCGGGCTACGTGTATCTCAGGGGTTCGCGTGAACTTTTTCACGCGATCGGGCCTGTGGGAGCGGGCTACGTGTATTTCAGGGGTTCGCGTGAACTTTTTCACGCGATCGGGCCTGGGGGAGCGGGGTACCACTCACCGTCTGCCTTGCGTGTAGAAGAACGCGTAGGCAACACCCGCTGTGAAGTAATAGCGTGTGAACCCCAACGGATGGAAAACACACACACCGCACGAAAAGCACGTACAGAACAGTGTAAAGGCACGCGGGATCTCCAAGCCCTGCCAGGGCAACGCCCGTGCGCAAAACGTCACAGACGCGCTTACGCTGTAAGGGCCTTTGGTCCAATGAAATCGCGTACGCGTGCTGACGCGCTTACGCGCTAAGGGCCTTTCCTCGATTTTCACGCTGACGTGCACGATTTCCACGTGCCAAATCACTCCGTATCAAGCTGGCCACGCGAAAACACATGGAAGACCACGCTCCTGCCCAGAAGGCCGAATTACTGCCCCCCAGTGCCCCGAGCAGCCTCCCACGTGCCATCTGCTGCTGCCTGCCTGCCTGCCTGCCTGCTGCCACCGTGCCCTGCCATTTGGTGCCTGCACATCAGCCATCTGCAGGGGTCCAGTTGCTGTGTCCACCCCTGCTGGAACAGAAGACTCCCGACTCAGATAACATCGCTCCACAGCCCAGTCCCAGGACCCAGTTGCCCACCCACTCCTGCCCCTGGGGTTGCCATGTCGGGCACATCCACATCTGGCACCAGTGGCAACCCCCGGCCAGAGGGGCAGAGGGGCACCAGCTTCACTGCCACCGAAGTTGGTGTCCTGGTGGAGCAAGTCCTGGGGCAGTATGATGCCCTCTTCGGATCGTCCCGCGCCAACAAGGAAGGACGGGAGAGGATCTGGGCCGACTGTGTGGTTGCCATCAACGCGGAGGGGGTGGCAACCCGCACCATCCAGAAGGTCAAGAAGCGCTGGGAAGACTTGAGGTCCAGGACCCTCATAAAGGCCCGGCGCCTCTTGGAGGGGGGCCGGGGCCGCATGAGTTCCATCCAGATGAGGGTCCTGGAACGCGTACACCCAGCGCTCCACGCCCAGGTCCTTGAGAGGGAGACCCGTCTGGAGTTGAGCGGTAAGTGGCCAAGCATTGCTGTGTGAGACAGGGCATGTTGCAGTGTGCTGGTTGTCTGATACTTGCCTGTATGTGTGACATAGGCCATGTACGCATGTATGTGTGCAGGGACATCATGGTAATGCATGTGCGACCAGTAATGTGTGAACCGCACGGTTGTTGCAAGTGTTTAAATGCGACATGGGGAGCCCTATGCAGATTGTACACATGAGAGCATGGCAGTCTCTGTTCCTGGACATGGGTGGGGGTGAGGGATGGGTGCTGATGCCAGGTACATATATGGTGTCCATGTCTGTGTGCCTGACCTGCGTGTCTGTGACTTGTGAATGCCATGGATGCATGACACATGTCTGTGACAATGTACAGATTCACTGATGCAGCCTAGTCATCCTTGTATCCACTGTGATTGGGGTGTACGGGCCAGATGGATGTGACTGAGGTGAAGTGTGTGCATGTGATAGGCATGACCCATGATGCATGTGAGTTCCATTACATTGTATGTTTCGAGAGTCCACTGGACATGTATGGAAATGTCCATGGCATGCACCATGACTGTCACTGTGTGTGTTTTGCCTGGACTGTGTATGTGTTGTGGAGGGACATGATGGAAGTGTCCTTTGACAGTGGCACTCATCTGCTATTGCTTCCTGTCTGGGGGACCATTGTACAGTACCCTGATGCTTGTGTTCTATGTCTCCCTCTACGCAGCGGCTAGTGAAGAAGAGGGCGGAGACGGCGCTGTGGAGCAAGGCGGTGGGGATACCCCCACGGCTGCAGCGGAAGGGGTGGGTGAGTCCCCACAGGGGCCTGCTACGGCGGAAGACGGTGAGGAGCCATCCAGGTTGGTGGTTTCTACAGACAAGGAGGAGGCCGCCACTGAGGCGCACATGGGGCCTGGTGGGGGCATCCCTGCTGGTGCAAGTGGTGCAGTCCAGGGGCAGGAGGCAGCACAGGTCACCGTGGAGGGGCCTGTGCATGTCGCTGTCCCTGACCCTGTGGGTGCACCACCATGCACCAGCAGGGATGCCCCGTCCCATGCCCGTCCGCAGGTAGAGGGGATGTCCATGTCATCTGACTCCCCTCCACCTGCGGACGAGGGGACCCCTGACCGTATGGAGAAGGTCCTGATTGGGATCGCGATGCGCACGGCTGTGATTCATGATGCCGTGCGTGCTTCCCAGGAGGAGCACGCACGTCATCACGAAGAGCACCGTGCCGACGTGGCCCAATTGGGATCGTCCATGTTCGGGGGTTTCCTGCATGTGTCGGCCAATCTGGCGGCCCTCTCCTCCTCTGTGGAGACTATACGCCAGTCGTTCTCCTTGCCGTCTTCCGGCCCAGATGCCACCAGGGCCCCCTGTGGACCTGCCCTGACCAATGCAGCCAGCTCGGTGGGGATCCCATCCCTGCCACAGTCGGGAGTCAGAGGTCCAGCAGGGGTGGACACCACAGCAACTGTACCCCAGCAGATGGAGGATGTGCTGGCATCATCAGGCAGGGCACGTGCACGACGGCGTCGGTGGATTCCATCAGCCTGGATGCCGTCGTGCTGGCAGAGGCAGTGGCGTCGGAGGCAGCAGCGGAGTCAACGTGGAGGCATCATGGCTCGGGGCCATCAACATCGGAGGGGCAGGCATCGGCCGGAGGGCAGGAGGACCCAGGACGGGAAGTGTCTTCCATGTGGCAGCGGTTGGGCCAGCAGATAGGTGCGGAGCGGCGGCGGGCGGAAGAGGCACGGCTCACAATGGTCAGGGCGGAGAACTCCATGCGGAGGGCCCTGAGGAGGGCCGAGTGCCTCGAGGCAATCCGCAGGGGGTTGGAGGAGGAGACGGCGTCGTCCCTGCGGACCCTCGGGGCCATGGAACAGGACCGCCTCCGGGACATCGAACAGTTCGATGATGCCCTGGCCGCTGGACTTGCCCGCCGCCTTTGTTTATAGTTATATAGTTAGTGTTAGGTTTCCTTTATTTTATTTTTTTTATTTGGTTGCGATTGGACAATGCGCCACATTTTTGTATGTAGTTCAGATTTTAGTTAGTTGTCATAGTTAGGTTTCATTTGGTTGGGCTCATGGACCCGGGATTATCTTGTAAATAGTTCTTCAATGGATTTTTCTATTTTTTGGATTTTTTTCATCGTCATGGAGCAATGGTTTTTGTTTATCATTTACATTTGGATTACTTTTCTGACTGTGGGCCTCATTACGACCCAGGCGGTAAGTTACCGCCTGGGCCGTGACTTTACCACCATGGCGTAAACTATGTTTACGCCATGGTGGTTGGCAGACTTACCGCCCCATTCCGAGGTTGGCGGGGCGGTAAGTCCCCAATCCCCATTTACCCTTCCCCATTCCCATTTTTGCCCATAGGGCATAATGGGAGTGGGGAAGGCGTTAATTACGCCACCGTAAATTACGGTGGCCTAATTAACTCCATGGTCCCTTAGCGCCATGGATTTTAACACCTGCTAAAAGCAGGTGTTAAATCCGCCATGGCGCTAAGGGACCTCGTACTCAGGCGGTAAGGGTCGGCGCTGTTTACGCCGCCGTAAAACCCTTACCGCCTGAGTCGTAATGAGGCCCTGTGACTTTGGACACCATTTTTTTGGATTGTGCTGTGTGTTTTTGATTTTTTTCATGGACATTCTTCTTCTTTTGGTTGTTTTGCTTTGTGGTTTTTCTCATTTCATTTCCATTCAAGTTGATTTTAAATACATTTTTATTTTGATCCTTCAATGTGTCGTATCATCTCATTGCTTTCATGCATGTCATGTTGGGTGTTTTAACATTCACTTGCAGCCATTGTGTGTGACAGACATGTGTTCATTTGCATTATTTACATTGGGTGTGTAACATGTCATTGGGCCTCATTACGACCCTGGCGGTAAGGGGTTAACGCCAGCGTTAGCTGCGCCGACCCCTTACCGCCAATTACGAGGTCCCTTAGCGCCATGGCGCTTTTAACACCTGCTTTTAGCAGGTGTTAAAATCCATGGCGCTAAGGGACCATGGAGTTAATTACGCCACCGTAATTTACGGTGGCGTAATTAACGCCTTCCCCACTCCCATTATGCCCTATGGGGCAAAAATGGGAATGGGGAAGGGTAAATGGGGATTGGGGACTTACCGCCCCGCCGACCTCGGAATGGGGCGGTAAGTCCGCCAACCACCATGGCGTAAACGTAGTTTACGCCATGGTGGTAAAGTCACGGCCCAGGCGGTAACTTACCGCCTGGGTCGTAATGAGGCCCATTGCCTTTGATATGTGGGTGGATGTGATAGTTGGTTGGGCCTTTTGGCAGGGGAGGATGGCCATTACGGACATGATTGGGGATTGGTGGGACGCAGGTGCAGGCGGGCAGGGATGGGACATGGGTGGGGGCCTGGTGGTGGGTGCCCCACAGTGCTGGGGGGTGGTGGGAGACATGAGTTGGACATGGGTGGGGGCCTGCTGGCAGGTGCCCCACAGTGCTGGGGGGTGGGGGTGGTGGGAGACATGAGTTGGACATGGGTGGGGGCCTGCTGGCAGGTGCCCCACAGTGCTGGGGGTGGGAGGGGTGGGAGACATGAGTTGGACATGGGTGGGGGCCTGCTGGCAGGTGCCCCACAATGCTGGGGGGTCAGGGGTGGGGAACATGAGTTGGACATGGGTGGGGGCCTGCTGGCAGGTGCCCCACAGTGCTGGTGGGTGGGAGGGGTGGGGGTGGTGGGGAACATGAGTTGGACATGGGTGGGGGCCTGCTGACAGGTGCCCCACAGTGCTGGGGGGTGGGGGTGGTGGGGTACATGAGTTGGACATGGGTGGGGGCCTGCTGGCAGGTGCCCCACAGTGCCGGGGGGTGGGGGTGCTGGGAGACATGGGTGGGGGCCTGGTGGAGGCTGCCCCTGGTGGCTGGGGGGTGGGCGTGGTGGGAGACATGGGTGGGGGCCTGGTGGTGGGTGCCCCTGCACTGCTGGGGGGTGGAGGTGCAGGGGGACATGCGTTGGTGGGCAGTAGTGCAAGTTGACATGTGGGTTGGCTGGGGGGCATGGCCATGGTGGATGGGGTGCCTGCAGGACATGTGCAGGGTAGGCCCCTGTGGTGTGAGCCACCTGCAGGGGCCGTGGAGGGTGTAGAGGGAACACCTGGGAGGACCCACACATGCAATTCACGTGTGGTGCTCCCCGCGCACCCCGAAATACACGTACCCTGCTGAAGTCGCGTGTGTGACTTCCCCTGCACCCTGAAATACAAGTACCCTGCTGATATCGCGTGTGGAACTTCACGCGCACCCCGAAATACAAGTACCCTGCTGATATCGCGTGTGGAACTTCACGCGCACCCCTGGAATACACGTACCCTGATGGAATCGCGTGTGGAACTTCCCGCGCACCCCGAAATACAAGTACCCTGCTGATATCGCGTGTGGAACTTCCCAGGCACCCCAAAATACAAGTACCCTGCTGATATCGCGTGTGGAACTTCACGCGCACCCCGAAATACACATACCCTGCTGATATCGCGTGTGGAACTTCACGTGCACCCCTGAAATACACGTACCCTGCAGAAATCGCGTGTGTAGCTTCCCCTGCACCCTAAAATACACTTACCCTGCTGATATCGCGTGTGGAACTTCACGCGCACCCCTGTAATACACGTACCCTGATGGAATCGCATGTGGAACTTCCCGCGCACCCCTGAGATACGCGTACCCTGCTTGCACGGGCCCAATCGCGTGAGGTACTTCCCGCGCACCCCAGTGATACACGTAGCCCTCTTGCTGTGCTGGTACAGGGTTGGCGCAGCCCTTTGCGCTGGATTGGGTATATTGATGGCTTTTCCCTGCGCGAGAGGCGTTCTTGGGGGCGTAACTGGCGCTGCTGCAGGGTCGCTGCGCCACTGTGCGCCACGGCTGGTTTTGGTGGCTGGAATCCATGAATACGCTGTGCGCGGAAATGGATTTTGGCGCACGGGGCTGGCGCAGGGATTCGCACGCGCAGACTGTGCGCCAGCCGCGTGCGCCACTTGTGCGCTGAATTCTATGAATTACCCCCAAAGTGTTTACCAGCTCTGATGAGCTTACATGTGTAAGCGGTGGCTGATGCTAATGAGTTCACCTGTTTGTTGAAGGAGAGGGTGGCATCCAAATAGAAGTATCTTAACCTCCTTGGCCACCCTGATAATGTTCCCATCAATCTTAAAGGACGAGTAGCCTTGCCTAGTTTTCTAAGATTGGAATGTGTGCCCAGGATGAATAATTCAGTTTTATCATCATTCAGGCATAGACCATGAGTTGCCATCCATGCCTGGATGATGAGATTCACTGTATTTACCAAGGCCAAATCTTTGTTGTAATCCCCTGAAAGTGGGAGGAGAATCTGGGTATCATCTGCATAGTTAGTGGAGGTGATACCAAATAGGGGCTTGGTAAATATGTTGTGTAATGTGGGGGATACGCAGGAGCCCTGTGGAACGAAGCACAAAATGGGGATTGGGTCTGCCGCATCTGAGGGGAAAACCCTCATAGTCCTGTCACTGAGGAAGGATTCGACCCATTTAATGGCTTCTTTGGAGAAGTGTGCAGTGGAATTGAGATGGCTGCAGAGGACCTTGTGATCAATGAAGTCGAATGCAGCCTAGAGATCTAATAGTAGGAGGAGGGCTGTTTGACCTTTGTCCCGAAGCTCATCTATTTGAGCCTTCAAGTCGATGAGGGCGGTCTCGGTGCCATATTGGGGGCAGAATCCCGATCACTGTACTCGCAAGGGCTTGTGTTGTTCCAAGAATTTTTGGATTCGGGTACATGCAATCTAATCACTGATTTTTAACAGGAATGGGACTGTTGTTATAGGTCGGTAATTGGTGGGGACGAGGGGTTCAAGGCTTTGTTTTTTCAATAGTGGCAGTACCCAGGATTGTTTCAGGTTGGTCGGCACAGTGCCTGAGGCGAATAAGGCATTGACAAGTTTGGATATAAAGGGGGAAAGTTCTCTGGTGGCATCTTTTATGAGTTGTGCGGGGCACATGTCACCTTGGCAGTTAGAGGGTTTAAGAGATAAGATGACTTTCTTAACCTCCAAGATGGACGTTCTGGCAAATCTGAATTGAATAGCTGGGTTTTGGTCTTTGGGAGGTGGGTTAGTGTTGACTTGGGATGATTGATTAAGTGAGGCTTTCTTGGTGACTATTTTCTTTTGGAGCATGGCTACTTTGTTGGCTAGTGCATGTTGTATCTCTGTGTACCATATCTTGTCTTTTGTGCATGAATCTGGAATGGGAGTAGGCGACTCTAATTCTTTGAGGATGGAGAACAGTTCCATCATACTCGAGTTGGCCATAGAGATACGCTTGTTATATGAGTTGTGTTTGGCCAGGAAGATTTCCTTTTTTATAACTGGAGGATATTTCTGTAAGTTTGTTTTTGTGGTCTATTGATGGGGTTAGCCTCCAGGTGGATTCACAACTCCTCTTAAGCTGTCATAGGTCCTTCAGTTCTGGAGTGAACCATTTATTGAGTCGTGATTTAAGTTTACTTGGTCTAAGTTTTAGCGGGGCGATGCTGTCAAGAGTGGTTAGCATGATTTTGTTGTATTCTTCCACAAGCAGCTCCAGCTCTAGGTATTCCTCAAGTTGATTTAGAGTGGGTAGGATAGCAGGAATCACTCTATCCTTTGTGATACTCTTTTTGTTCCTAGTTGGACATGGTGGAGCAATAATGGAGACTGGCAGGAGTGGTCTGATGGTGGATAGTTCAAAGGTTACAAGGTAATGATCTGTCCCAATTGCGGGGAGATGTAAGAAATGATGGTGGTACAGTTGTACTCTGCTAACCAGTCGAGGATTCTTCCTTTGTTGTGGGTTGGTTCTACAATTATTTGACTTAAACCTAGATCAGTAAGGGTGCTGGCCACAGTGGTGGCATGATTGTCTGATGGGTCATTGTAGCCTAGAATAAAATCCCCTAGAATGAGCAGCTGTGTAGATATTCTAAGATTGTTGGATAGTAGGCTGCTAATATCTTCCTCGAATGATCCCACAGGGCCGGGGTGGTCTGTAAATGAGATAGATAGTCAATGTCTGAGAGTTGTGAAGAGGAAGTTTGATTGCTAGCACTTTACAAGAGTTGGAGACTGGAATGGGAATGGTTCTCATACTTAGGCTGATTTTGGTTATAATGGCAATGCTGCCATATAGTAATAATTTGTCATACGTGATGTCATACTATGTGGCAAACTACAAAAACCTACGGGGGAATGTGGTATGCTCAAGGGGAACATCTAAGTATACTTTCTATATGGGAGAGGATTGTGATTGGGTCTCTATAGTCAGTTGGGCAACTAATTCCTTCCCATAGTGCAAGTCATCATCATGGTTTATTAGCTTCATGGCACACCATTGGCTATCAAACTATAAGACCCTTTGTTATATGGCCTTCTACAATTGGTTGGCACACTTGTACCATTCTGGAATATTCGATTCTCTAGCAGCACGTAAGCTGGTACCCCAGGTGCTGGTGGGTGGACTTGACCTTACCTCCCCACCCAATGTGCCCATCATCTCTCATCACTCATGCAATCTGCCATTCATATTGTCTTTGAACTTGGCCTTGTAGTAGCTTCTCGTCTCTGGGAATATAAGGGAGTGTAAGCACGTTCTTATCAAGGTTCAGGCTTGCATGCCCACATCTTATTCGATCTTGGACTCACGTGATCAGAGACAGTGAATCGGCCCATTTTATGGCATCCAATTTTCCGGAATAAAGAAACTTGGCCTTCATGGTGTTCTCTCTTTGCAACTTAACAAGGGATGCCTCGGGGTCTCACATTCGCTGGTCTTCAAGGACTAATAACCGAATTTGGCTGCTCTTAGCCTTTCTCATCAGGCTAAGCAGTCTTCCTTTGGTTCATCTTCAAGCTTCGGCTTATTTCTTGCTGTGACACATGCACATCTATCAGGCCGTCTTTCTCCATGGGTTAAGATTACTAAAATCATGTCATCGAACATTCAGACTCTATACATATGTATATATATTTCGGTGACACCGCCTGCAGTCTATCCTCTCTTGAAAAAGTTCTTTGTTGGAGTCCAGAAGATTTTCACCACTCCCTTCAGGGATCCTGCTGATTTTACATGTTTATCAACGCTCCAGGTCATTTGGCTGCATTGTCCATTCAGATTACAGTAGCTCCATCATCCCACTTACTTCCTGTGATTCCTTGGATGTAGCAACTTCGTTCCCTCTGGTGCTAAAATGCTGGCCTCTATAAACTTTCTGATTTCTTGATCTGTCAACTACTTGGGTCCACACCCTGATTCGGCATCGATCATGATCTTCATTCATACTGCCTTCTTTGCTGTCTTCTTACACTGTGTGATTATTATCCTGATTACACAGAATCCAAATATCACCATCACCAATATTGCTCCCAGGAATTTGAATATATTCACCATCCATTGTGGACCCCATAAGAAGATGGACGCGTACCAGCCGTCATCTGCAATATCTTCTGTCTCATTTTCCATCTTGTTGTGCAACTTCGTTAGCAACATTATGGCCTCTGTCAAGGTCCCATTCTCATCATCATGAGAAGGTATGAACCTGCAACATGATTGCTCAAACACCTTCATCTGTTACTGTAATCATATCCAGGACATATCTGTTCTGGAGGGTCATCAGCCTTATGGCCGAAAATTCCTCCTTGATCACATTGAATCCCTTTATATTAGTGTTGATCATCTGCAGGAGCTCCCAGTGAGTGATTTGCAACCACTTCGCATTTGCCATCGTCTGGATCCCTGGCATAAAGATCGTCGTGAAGATCGAGGCAGTCTTGCTGAACAGCCTATGCTCATATGGAATAGCACTGAAGGCTTCTATGGACTGAGCAGATAAATAATTCGCTCTCCTGGTTCGATTGAGGAATTCAAGTGACCTCCTACTCTTCAAATGAGTGTCTGCTTTTTGGAACTCTCCTATGTTCAAGTCACTCTGGGGAATCGCTAATGCTGGAACATGGATAAGCACTATGGAACACATCCCTCCCTAATCCTTGGGCTGCTTCATGTAGGCTCTGGACCCGCAGTAGTAGTCTATTAGAACTATTGTCCCATCCTTCATACCTGGTACATCAAAAACTCCGCCACACTGCTGATTTACTTCAACTTTCCTCGTACCATTGTTTCTAAAACATAGCACTGCGCTGGCCCGAGTCACTATCTGCAGTGGTCCTCCTTTATCATCGACCAATGTCAATAACTTCACAATTTTCACCCAATGGTGCTTGCATTCATTCTCTGCATGCCACACAATTGCTTCAGGTCGTCCGGTTAGCGCTGATGCTTTGCACACAATCAGGCCTTCCGCTGATCCTTATGGAGTCAAAATGGTTCCTTTGATTTGCAATTGACCCCTTTCCTTACACCTTCATATCTCTTCTTCATTCTTGCCTTGACAATCTATCATCTTGTTTTCTTCTATTCTGATTCCTGCATCGTTTATTCCAGGCTGTTCATATCTTATCACTAAATTCTGTGTTTCTGACTTGTCTTTTGTCTTCAAGTCTTGCACATAATTATGTTCTCTTGGAGATGTCTTCTCAGTCACCCATATTAAGGATGCTGTTCGACCCTGGAACTATCCTCGTGTCTGGCAGAGCGGCAGATGTGTTAGGCAATGAGCTTTCTGTATTGCTACTTATGTAGCTATGAATATCTTAGAAGTCCCCTTAGCATAAGGCATGAGAGAACAAACATAGCAACTCTCCTTGGAAGTTCACTCTCCCACCTTTTTCATGTGCTGGTACAACATGATACTACCCATGTGTGCTGTACTGTCTAAATATGTGTTAATCCCATTATCATCTTCCTCTATGCTTCTCCTGTGTCTTCCCCTTAAAATGTTAGAAGCCCACGGAAACAACTCTAAAGCATCTCTGCCCTGGGGAGAAAACACCCAAGACCTTGGCGCATTGGTAATGGGCTACTGGAGTGGGGGAAATCATGGTAGTGTCGATCTCTACAGAAGCATCAAGATAATAAGGAATGCTAAACAGGAGGAACAGGAAGACACAAAGTATGTTGGCACATACGTATATCACGAACCAACATAGTAATCCCAACCATTTACGATATTTCAAATTCCGGTGGGCTCGCTCATTTTCTGAAATCGTACCATTTTCAAGAGTCCTCATTTTGCCTGTAGACTTCTTTAAGGAAGGAAAATCAGGCAAATCTGGTAAATCAGGTAGCTGCAGGATTTCCTCGACTATTGCCTCAAGCAGCCTTCTGATCACAGGGCCATTTTTAGGATCGTGCACTAAAGTAATTATGTCAACACTGCACCCAACAAGAGTAGGATAAGCTCTAAGAATAAATATGCAAACAGGTAATAAGAGCCTATGGACATCGTCATTTGTCAGAACCATAGACTCAATCGAATAAGTATTCAGTAAGGAATGAATTGGGGTACTGTTCCCTCTTCCAGTTATCAAAGCTGAACTCAAAATTAAACTCAGGCATAATCACAATGCATCAACAATTTTCTAAACTTCATTTTCAAAGAAATCTGTGGCTTAAGAAACGGGTTTTCACGCCTGCTATAATATCTATAAAGAGTGTCCAGTGAAAGCCACAGCCCAAATGCAAATCTGCATTTATTAATCAATCCGTTGGTTTATCATCCTTCTTCCTCGTCATCGATTGAGTCTACACATGCTGATATTCATCTTCTGGCCTTGCTCCTGGATCAATTGTTGGGGGTGCGATGGTCTCACCAGTGTCGAGTTTAATGTCATTGAGATGTACCCAACTCCTCTGCCTTGAACTTTTACTGCTGAGGGAGTAATGTCCTCCAAAACATATGTTCTAACATATCACGGTTCAAGCCACTTTCTAGTAAAGTTCCGGAACAGCACTGTATCTCCAGCATAACGTCCCGGTGCTGATAGTAATTTAGAAACTCCGGATGATGAATGGTTTTCATCTGTGTTCTGAGACTGACCCTCCTGCCACTTGAGTTGATCTGAAATGACAGAGATGCTAGCAGTCATACATGGCAAATATTCATTTAATTCATTTCTTAGCAATTTTGGAGTGCTCTGGGCATCACTTCTGCTCCTCGATGGAGGAGTCAAAGTCATTCTCATTCGTCTCCCTGTCACTAGCTTGTGGGGTTTGAGGTGGAGGTCAGACCCGGGCTGATTCCTTAGGGCATGTAGAGCTAGGGATAGGCACTATAGACATCCCTTTTTCAGTGTCAATTTAAGATTGGTGACTCTTTCCTTTAGAAGGCCATTGAGTCTCTCACATATTCAGTTCACTTGCAGGTGATACACAGAGAGAAAATGTGTGCTTAATATTCAGCAATAATCCTATTTGTTCAAATACTTCAATAACAAAATGTGCCCCATTATCGGATCTCAGCACCTCACACACTCCCCATCTTGGAAAGACTTCTTGTACTAAAGACTTAGCTACGCAAGTGGCATCAGGATGTGTACAAGGGCCTGCTTCGATCCACCTGGAGAAGGGACACACCACCACTATCAGATACCTGTTCCATTATATACTTGCAGCATGTCAACATAATTGATATGTAAATGCTGAAAAGGACCCTTTGGTCAAGAAATTACTCCTCTAATCGTTTGCAGTGTATGCCCAGTGGTAAACTTTTGATATACGATGCAATTTACTCCATAAAATGCAACGTGTTCTAACAGGTTCGGTACGAACCTGTCTTCTGCAATTGTTGAAGTGAGACTCTCCCTAGTTACATGTGCAGGGTAGTGCAGCTGTCCAAGCACTACCTTTAACAATGTTCCTGGCATCACTGGCTTCCCAGTATTATCTTGCCTCCATAATGCTTCACTGGGGGATAAAGAGCACCCCCTTTTTTCCATAACTCCTGCTCATCTTATGGTGGACTGCCTTGAATCTCCACTAACTGAGCTCTTGGTAAATTAGTAAATCGTTCATTCACTACCATAATCGTAACTACTCTTTCCTTAACACTCGGAGTATCAAAACTTGAAATATCTGGTGAATACGCAACCCTTTTGGCCTCTATGTCTGCAGCTTCATTCCCGGAAGAAATAAAGTAAGTCGGCTTAGTGTGCGCTGCGCATTTAACTATCACTATGGCTACTGGGAGTTGTAGTACCTTAATAAGCCTGTCCAATAAGAATGCGTGCTGCACTGGAGTGCTGTCCGCTCTGAGGTAGCCCCTCCTTTTCCATTGCGCTAGCCCTGCATGTAGGGTAGACATCAAATAGGCGGAGTCACTGTACACCGTCACTTCCTGCCCTTCATGCTTCCCGAGCATGACAATAAGCGCTACCAATTCTGCCGCTTGCGCTGAAAAGTGAGACAGTAGTCTTGCACTTGCCACAACCTCAAAGTCACTATTTGCTCTATGCGTCACTACAGCTGCGTCAGAATACCTTTCTCCACTTGTCTGATGAATATTCGACAAACCATCAATAAAGAGAATCTTCCCTCCTAACAGTGCATTTTCTTTAAGGCGCAGTATGTCATTGTAGAACTCCTCATAGTTTGCGCAGTCATGCAAATGCTCGCCCTCTGCCACTGGTTCAGCTACAAAGGTGGCGGGATTCACTATTGTACACCTGACAATTTGAATCGCTGGATTTGATATGATCACTTCATATACAGAAGCTCTCTGAGATGTCAATGTACCCTTAGGTTTCTCCAAAATGGCAAATTAAGCATGCTCCACAAAAAGCGTCATAGAACAACCCATCACAATACTTGTAGATTTCTCAATTGCGAATGCGGCGGCAGCCAATGACTGTTCGCAAGGAAAGTGTCCCTTCATAGCTGGGTCTAAAATCCCACTGTAATATGCCAGAGGTTTGTATCCTAATGTTGTCCTCTGTGTAAGCACTGCTGTCATAATTGTCCCATTTGTATGTGACAACAAGAATACTCCACAGCATAATTGGGAATTCCTTAAACAGGAGCTGTACAAATTGCTTTCTTTAACTCTTCAAATCTTTCCTTCATTTCTTCAGTCTATTCTATTCTCTCCTTGTCTACTTGTGCTTTCTTTAAAGCCTGCAACAGGGGCCTTGTCTACGAACTATAGTCAAACAACCGTGCTCTAACATAATTACATAGTCCCAAAAAATGTTTGTAGTTTTCATAATCGCTTCAGCTTTTTCAGGTGTTATCTTCTTTCCCTCATGTGAGATCAAGTAGCCTATGTATAATACTTCTTCTTGAAAACACTGTAGCTTCTTGTTATCTACATTGTATCCCTTGTCTGCTAGAATAGTCATGAATTGAATTGAGTCTTGTCTACACTCATCTTCTGTAATGCTACAAATCAAAATGTCATCCACGTACTGTATCACGGTGCTTTTCAAATCAATATTGCCTAGGTCCATCTGTAGGACTCTATTAAAGATCAATGGGTGCTCACAGTACCCCTGAGGCAGCCTTGTGTGCTTCTGGTGGATTTGACGAAACAAAAATGAAGTAGAACCTTACGAATCTTTGTGCAATGGGATTGAGAAAAATGCATTTTCAAGTCAATCACCGTGAAATATTGCGCTTTGTAAGAGGATTCAATCCAGCACTACAGCTAAGTCAATGCCTAGTCTGGGATACTGAATGGAAACCCTTATTGATATATCTTTATGTCCAGTTCATGAGTTCTGGATGACTACCCCTATATAACACCCCTCTCTTGGAATCCCCTTGACCCCACTGAGCCAAGAAGTAGTTCTGTTTTGCAAGTTTAAAAGGTTTATTTGAGAATTTAAACAATATATATATATACCAGTCTGTTGTCCTACTGCTATTACTGTCACATCTGGAATTTGGTTTTTCTGGAAGTGAAATTGTACTTGGTCAGATTTTTGTTCAACCATGTGGCAGGTGCCGTTTAAACTAACATGGTTGACACTCTGTTTTAGTTTTATCGGTCGGCTAGTCTGGGTCCAGAGGACCTTGTTTACACAATCTATTAGTGGTGACAACCTTCTCAGGAGGTCATTCCCTAGTAAACAAGGGGTGCCCTCTGGAGTCACTACTATGACCAGGTGTCTCACCATGTGTCGCCCAATTTTAATGTCCAAGTCTGCAGTCCCCTCAACAGGAATTTCCTTCCCGTCAAAGTTCTGCAGTTGTCCAGGAAGAGAGGTGAGAGGAATTCGGTAATCCTCCCCCCTTCCTGCATTTAGTTCCTCAAATACCCTTTTGGACAGAAGGGTAGCTTGGGATCCAGTGTCCACCAGTGCCAAAATTGTACCCTGCCCCTGTACTTGTACCGGGGCATAGTATCTTCCCTCCTTCTCCTCAAGGGGGCACAGATAATGCACATTTTTGGACAACTGGTGGGCTAACTTTCTGGTTTTGGACATTGCTAGAGAAGAGATTTGGGCAGAATTCTGTGGAATTGGGAATCTGAAAGAAAAAGTTGGCAACTGGAGATCAGAGCCATTGTGGGTTCCCCTGGTTCCGGTTCTGGGCCGCCCCCCCCTTCTTGGAGGCAGTCACCAGGATGGGTTTGAACCAGGGGATTTCGGTATTGTGGGTTCTGGGATGAGATGATGGGCGGCGGTAGCTCAGTCTCCATATCTCCCCAGTCTGAATTGTCATCCCTTGGGACCCATTTTTCCTTGGGAGGAGTTCCCCCATCTCTGAAGGAGAAGATCCTTTTCCCAGGATCTTCTGAGGATCCCTCTCCCTCAAATTGGAAGACCTGTACCTCCTCCACAAAGTGGGTCTGTTTGGGTCCTTTGTTTCTCCTACCCCCCTCTGCTCCTTGGGAGGCAGGCTTTCAGGGGCAGGAGATTTTGTTTCCGGTTCCTGGTTTTCCAGGGGCTGTTTACAAGTGGGGAATGAAGCTTCTTCCAAGGCTTTACACCCCCCTTCCCCTTGTGCCTCCTCCCTGGGAACCAGTGGGTTATCGGGGTGCTGCCCCCGTCATTGTTCTGGAGCACCAGGTCCAGAGTTTGGGGCATTCTGCGGTGGCATGCTCATCTGAGGGTTCTGTTGAGCCCTCAGTATGTGACCCAGATCTCGTGCCATATTTTGGACCTGGCGCTCAAATTGTGAAACCCGCTCAGGCTGATACGGGGCTCTATTTTCTCCCCTGGGCTGATCCCGGGAAGGGTAGCTATCCCTTCTCTGGTAGTACCCCTGGTTGGGAAGATTTTGGTACCCCTCCACCCTTGGCCTCCCCTCTCCCGGATTAGGTTGTCTGGGCTCAGGGAATTGGGGAAAGAAGGATGGATGATTTTGGGGCTGGAAATTGGGCGGATACCTGGGGAAAAAGTTCTGCCCAGGATTTGGAGAATTTCTGCCCTCCTGTGGGAAATTGGGAGGGAAGTTCCCTGGGTTAGGTGCTTGGCTGGATCCCCCCCCCTTGGGCTGGAGGAGTCTACACATAACCCAGGATTGGTCGGTTTCCCTTATAGCGGGGACTTACATAGTCAGGGGAGCGGGGGACCCCATTTGTGGGACTACCTCCTCGACTCCCTGTCTGTGACTGGTTAAAGGGCCTTCTGGGCTGTGAATTATTAGGTGCAGGTAGGTTTTTAGGCCCCCCCATCTCCAAATCCAAAACGGGTATGACCTTTACCTCTGCCACCTTGGCAGCAGCAGGGGTGCTGTTGGTTTTGGGATTTTTCTGGGTATTGCTTTTATTTTCTATGGGCTTCTGCACCTCATAGATCCGGGTAGCCTGTTCAATGACCCAGTCTAAAGATCTTTTCTCATGAAAATCTCTCACGAGCTGGGTCATTATATATTTGGGCAAGGCATGGAAAAATGTATTGACAAATTCTCTGCTGTCTGTGCGCACCCTTCTGGTGGTCTGTGCAAAAGCATGCTTTAATTCTTGCACAAACTCTTGTGGGGCCTGATCCTCCCCACACTGCAAACTGTAGGCTGCCTTGCGAGCCTCTTGGGGATTTCTGTGAACAGAAAAATGTTTTAATATGGCCGCCCTATAGGTGGACCACCTTGAATGATTTTGGTCCTCCAGCCCCGCAAAGAAACTGGAGTACTCTGGGGAGAATGTCCACTTTACATATTGGATACAGCTTTGGCTGTCCTTCAAATGAAAAGTCTCCATCATTTGCTCATAGAGCTCCAAGTGTTCCCAAACAGAGTACTTGGCGTCCTTATGATAAGGCGTGATGACACTCCTGATTGCCTTAATCTGTTTCAATGGGTCCTTAAGCAAGGCCCTTTTTGCCTTATTGGCCTTTTTGGTTCGGGTAACCCTGGTCCATTTATCCTCTGACTCAGAGGCACTGCTCCCAGAGGTTCCTGTCTGATCTTCCAGGTTTTCCCGGATTCTGCGAGCCTGGGAATGGCTGGCAGAATGTGGGGACCTGGTCTCCTGTGTCCTGCGCCGTTCAGAGGAGTCTTCAGATTCCTCCTTGCTGCCAGGATTTGATGGGTACCCCCCCCCACTGACCTAACTGGGCAGACGTTTTCAGGATGCCCTTAATGGGCCTATTCTCCTGGGGTTCCCCACTAAATTGCACTGTGCTTGGGTGCCCATACCCGGATGCCCGCCCATCCATTCCTGGGAGGTACTGGCCTATGAGCCCCATGCTTCTGGCTGGATAGTAATCTGCCATCCCTGTTGCCCGGTGCTCATGTGCGCCAGGGGACATGGGGGTGGCAGAGTCCAGGGACTGAGAGAGATAAAGGCCTATGGTACTAGGGCTCCTGAAGTTATGCTCAGGAGTCTCCCTCTCCCAGCAAACGTGGTCTCTATCTGCCCCTGCTCCCTGTTGCAATGCAAGAGCCTACGCTTTCAGTTCCTCAGTTAAGGCCTTACTCGACTCTATCAGTCTCTCCTGCATCGCTACCTGTTGCTGGAGCCTATCATTGTGCTGACAGAGAGCTTCATTTTCTCTGTGTGCCTCCTGATTGGTCCTGGAGTACTGGGCCAGTCTTTGCTGCAGGAGGGTTACCTCCTGGGTCCCTTCCCTACTGGCTTGCTCCTTTCTTGCCAGAGCCTCCTCCACCCTCCTGGTGTGCTCTAGCAAGTCCTGGTGTTCATTTTGGAGGCCACCTAGTCCCTGGTGGGCCAGGTGATTTTCTTCCATTTTTCTTTTTAAGTGGCAGACTTCCTGGCCTAAGGTGTCCCTTTCCTGACTAAGAGTCTGCATCTGTGCCGTCAGGTCGTCCCTTTGCCTGTGGAAGGCACCAGCTTTCTGGCGCTCCTGATCAAACTCTGTCTGGGTATCCAGGTCTTTCAGGATCAGTTTATTGCTCTCCTCTTTCTCTCTGTCTAGTTGGATTTGCAGGGTGGCAACCTGCTCTGTGCATGCCCTGTTGAAATTGATCTGTTGCTCCAGCTTTTTCTGGCTCTGCAGTAGGGAGTCCAAACTGTCTTGGCGTTCCTTCTGCAAGGCCAGAATTCTGGTATCCTGGTCAGCCTTTTCCTGTTGCAGTATATCCATGTCCTCTTTTATTTTAATGATATACTGCCTACTATCATTTTCTGACTCCTGGCTCCTCTGCAGCCTCTGCTCAGAAGAGTCCAGATCAGATTGGGCCTTCTGTAATGCCAGCAGTTGCCTACTCGCCAGATCTTGGCCTTCAGCACATTTGTCCTGCATGGCTCCCATATGTAAGTATAAATATGCCGCTACCCTGGCAATCTTGTGCTCATCCTTGGCCTTAGGGGACATATATAGTTCACTCAGGGCAGCATGTAAGGGACCCTGGTCTCTCCATTTATCTGACCCTGTTTCAGTGATCTGGGGTGCGATTGCCTGCAACCAGACCGTCTGGTCGTGATGAGCCCTCTCACCTCTCACAAATAGCTTATGTAAGAAGTGCTCTCTGGCTATTTTCATATCTACCAAGGTCGTCATTCTGGAATTTGAGTTCCTTCCTGACTTACAGAAGTTTATATTTTATTTTTGCAAAACAGACCTTTTCCTTAGAGCGTTCCTTTGAGGAGTGCTTTACAGCGTAACACAGCGTGGTGATCCGACCGGATATGTGTATCTGGTCAGCTGGCACACTGTATTAATCTGCCCAAGTGATAGATCTAACCCAAACGTCCGGCTCGAGCCCCCACTTTGTAAGAGGAATCAATCCAGCACTACAGCTAAGTCAATGCCTAGTCTGGGATACTGAATGGAAACCCTTATTGATATACCTTTATGTCCAGTTCATGAGTTCTGGATGACTACCCCTATATAACACCCCTCTCTTGGAATCCACCTGACCCCACTGAGCCAAGAATTAGTTCTGTTTTGCAAGTTTAAAAGGTTTATTTGAGAATTTAAACAATATATATATATATATATATATCACACTTTTATAATGAATTAATAATTGAATATCACACTGAATCTGAGCAGTAATCAATAATGGATAGTCTGGCACTAGCACACTTGTGAATAGGAACAGAAGAATATGGTGGTAGAGAATGCTTTATATAAGTTCAGATGGATGCAATGTTGAATGAAAGGCAGTACAGAAAATACTCAATATGATTTCAACAAAACAATGTAATCACTTTTCTCTGGCAATCCACTCCCCCCCTTATACAATGTAAGGAAATGAAGAGTAGCACACAGTTCTCAGACATGCAATCAAATGTAATTCAGTTCACCCCAGCAAGATTAGACTACGGATATGAGTTTTAAATACAGGCAAAAGTGCTTTGAGAGGTGGCAATGAAGTGAGGAATATGCTAAAAATGCTTTTAATTCCCTTCAGGAGGTTCAGGGTGAGTGGTATCAAGTTAATCTGAGTTCAGGCTCACTCTAGCAATGATTCAGGGATGGTTCTTAAGAGACAAACGAAATTTAGCAGTTCAGGCAAAAACAGCTATCTTTTTACAAGTAAAGAAATCGGGCCAAATCGCAAATCGCGGCAAAATTCGCGAGTGCGAGAATCGTGATTACGGCAAAAGTATAGGAGTAGCAAGTCGGTTCTAAGCCTGTTGAAAAGCTGAGATTCTAAGCTTTCAGAGGAAAGTTAAACCAAGTTCCTAGCACAAACGGTTCCAGAGATACGGACGATTAAATAAAGGTAGTTTTTCGGATTTGAAATTTTAAAAGTTCAAAGCGACAGGTTACAGCTTGCAGCTAGAAAATGACAGGTGACAGCTTTGCAAATGACAGGTGACAGTTAGGAGGCAGTCCTGGTTAGATTTAAAATAGATTGAATTATATTATTTTAACTAAGAGATTGGTTCTGCACAGTTCTGCTAGGTACTCACAATATATTTTGAAATAGGCCTCCCCACGGATCTGGTCAGGTTTTGGACTGGACTCCGGTTCTGGTCTGGGTACTTCACAGTGATCTGGGTCAGCTCTCTGGTTCTGCTAACAGCGGTCTGGGTCACTCTGGATCTCTGGCCTCTGGTTCTGGATACTGCTCTGCTTTCTCTGGGTACAGCACTGCTTCTGGATCTTTCTGGCACAGGGTTTCAGGCCAGAATCAACAGCTGGGTCCGGCTGTGAATAGTCTGCAAATGATTTTTGGGCCTGCTGACAAATACTTTTGCTTGCAGTGGGCCTTCTTGGTTCAAAGTTCTGTAGTCTCTGTTTAGCTTGGAAGTCTAAGTGTAGGATCTCTGGATGTGAAGTCGTCAGTCAGCATGCTCCGCAGCAAATGGAATTGAATGTCCCTACCTGTCCCAGCAGTCTCTTTTTATGTGTTTTGAAAGTGGGTGGAGAGGCTAGCTTTCTAGGCCCAACCCCTTCAGAGTTCTGATAGGTTGGAGAATTCTTTGCGTTCTCACTGGAGAGCAGGATTGTGTGTCAGAATGATGTCATTTAATGGCTTGCAGAAAGGACACTCCCCTGTCAAATTGCACACAAATCTATATTTGATCAAAATACACATTTCTCAAATACATAGTGGTTTGTCATTGCATGTACATATTACCTATCACATGAGGTATACTCTGTTCAAACTCTGCTCTTCCTGAGGGCTTGCATTCAAAAATGGCAACTTATTTTCGATTTTAGTGGGTTATGCAACCTTGGTTCTTCATTAAAAATTATACACATATACACGGCCTGTCCTTACATACTCCAGTAAATTCCCATGTCTCTAGCTTAAACACAGAGTCTGTAGTATCCATAAATAGTGGGGTTTTGCCCCAGAACATCACACAAATTCCCAACGCGTCTTAAAACGTGCACAGAAAATTCACTAGAATTATGGTATCATTTAAATAATTTTGACAAGTCCGCACTGTGAGTTATACATCTTTCTTAGAATCATATTCTGGCCAACAGGGGTGTGTCTTTTCAGGTCACATGGTGTAGAAACCAGTTTATCCAGTTTCTGCCAAGCTCAAAGACCCTGCCCCTCCCAGCTTCTGCCAAGAGGAAGCTATTTTACGGTCCCCCTAATAAACCATCTGCCTGGGCCCTGGAAGGCCCATTGTTCAAGAGGAAGCCATTTATGGCCTCCCCCCAATAAACCCTCTGCCTGGTTCCTTTGTTTAGTCTCTAGCAGTCCCATGGTAATTCAATCAGAGAGGGGTAACCTCCCCTCAGAATGCAGCCAGGCCTGAGAACTGCTGTGGATCCAGTTTCACTCCAATTGGGGGGAAGTTGTCGGGCAGAATCCAGTTCCTTAAGCCAGGCCCCAGCTACTGTCATTTTTAGTTACCCAGTTTTCTGCATTCAAATAAAACTAACAATTTTTACACATGCAGCTGGAATGCTGATTCTAAGTTCAAAACTATGACATTTTAACAGTGACAAACTATGTGGCAGTCACAAGTCTGTCCCTCAGTTTATTTACACATTTCGATTTTTGGTAATTTTAAATCCAGTTTCAGTTTAAGCCGCTGCAGACCTGCAGAGCTCAGTCAGTCTTGTTATAAACCTTCAAGTCACTTCAGAATATAACTTTACATTGTATCCACCTCTTAGTAAGTCTTTCTTTGGCCTTATTTGGGTTCATTTATTCAGTTTTACACAAATGTCTGGTGTTGTTTTAAAACGCCGGCTTTCTGATAGTGGTGAGTACTGGTAATGCAACCATTTTTGGGATTTAAGAAAATGAATTCCCCACAGTTCTAGGTTGCTTTTGGCAATCAGCATTGCCATTCCCTATGGTTTCAGGCTACTGTGTGGGTAGCCCATGGTGGTTTTAGGTAGTGCCCTTCTGTGCCCATAACATTGGCAAAAATGGGTGGCAGCCTATTCTTCATGCATTTCCCTGTGCATTTTCTGGGAAGCTCTGGCCATCATGATGTTTTCAATGCCAGTAATGCACAGTTTTTTTTGGTAGGGCTCGGATGCATGGGTAAAAACATCCCACAGCTTCTACTGGGGTACTGCATAGTATCGTCGCTGGATTAGGAACTAAAGGAAACTCTGCCTCTACAATCTGGTTAATCGGTCTCATATCTTCACATGGTGCACCGCGGTATCCGACGGTCCACAATACCTTGCTCCATCAGTGCTGAGATAGTCTAAAAAATGCCCTCATCTGCCTCTGGAGACATTGGGTATTGTCTCACTCGAGGTAAAATCACTCCTGGTTTCAGCATTATTTGAACCTCCCCTACTCTCTTTAGTAAGCCTACATCATAAGGGCCTTTAATCCATAAAACGCTTTCCACTTTCTCCAAGTCTTCGTCAAAAATGTTGGATGCTGCCACGTTATCACCATGTGCTCTGGGATCTCTCTTTTCTCTATTCTAGCCCAATATGTAATGCTCATAAAGAATACCACTTCATGATCTGATGGATCGTCTCTAAACATATCATCATCAGTGACGTAAGGCAATCTACACCCTTCCCCCATAGCTATCACTGTTCTCTATGGTCTACCCTCAGCATCTGTTCCTTCGAGCATTGCCATTTCCCCGCGTACTATGGCTGCATCTAACTCTAGGGGAATAGTCAGTCCCCCCTCTTCGTCCATTGGTACCTGTGGTCTAAACAAAAATTCATCAGTTATCTGCATGGTCCTTCCAACTAAACCAGGTAACCATGTTAATAGAATGCTCACCCCATAAAGAAAAACTTCAGGTTCCATCAGCATACCTGTAAACGCCAATACAAACTCACCCACATTCATATAGTGTATCCCAGGAGTGGAGCACACTATACCTTTGTCAGTAAAAGAAATCGTCATGTTACGTTTTGTCATTAAGTCTCTTCCCAAAATATTAACTTGTGTCTGCCGTGTATTTAATTATGGAACAGACATATCATACTCTCCCATTGAGACTGGTAATTCATCAGGAAAAGGAACTCGACTTGTAGCTCCAGAGAATCCTTCAGCATTCATAGCATTTCCCGACATTGGATATTTTCCCTCTCGTATACATGAACGAGTTGCACCAGTTTCTACTAAAAACAAAAAAGATTTGCCTCCTATCGTCATATCAACCCTTGGTTCCTCTTGGAGGTCCGGTGTCATGAATAGTAATGAACATATCAAGTTGCCCTGTGAGCTGTCCTATTGTGTATACATACATACCCTTGTACCTGTGAAAGGATTTCCTCCCACCACAGTGACACCCCCTATTCTATAATTGTCCTGTGTTTGCGTTCTGCTGTATCTGCAAGGGGGTGTGCTGGGACTGCCCTTGCAGTGGATTCAGTGATGCTTGTTGCAATTGCTGTGCTTGCTGTACCTGCTGCACTTGTGGTGCTTGTGCCTGATACACTGTCTGATCTTGGGTGAATACTTCCCTATCTTGTGAGCTATATGCTGGAGGATAAGCTGTCCCCCCTCTTGTGAATTGACCATGAATTGACCATTTTGTACATACCTTTGATTTCTGCATACACGTGCAATGTGCCCTGTCATCCCACATGTCCAACATACTTACTAGTCCACCTTGCTTCAACCTCCTTGCACATTCTGAATCTTATTCTGCACATTCTGAAACCGATTTTAAGTATTCTGAAATCCACCCCTTCCTCTGTATCCCATGCCTCTACTGCTTGGTACAAACCCATTCTCTCCTTGTTCCATCAGGCACTGATTATTCGCCTGCAATGTACCCGCTGCTTGCCGTGCTCCTGTCCCTTCTCTGCTTGTCAGTACCGCCCCTTCTGTGGCATACTTTGACAATTTCTTCTGGACTAACTTGGCTTACTCAGGTTTTCTAACATCGTCTTTCTTCCTGTTTTTCTCCTGCAACAGCCCACTGTGATGCACTATAGTCAACTGTATTTCAGGCCATGGTTTCACTTCCATTGCCACTTGCTTCTTAAGTTGCCTCTGTACCTGCTCAGGCAATCCCTGACAAAAAATGTGGTAAAATACTGCCACTATCTTTCCCCATGGCTCACACATTTCAAGAGTCCAGCATTACTGAATGTCCAGAATATAAGCAAGCAGATCCTCATCATCTTTCATCGTACATGTTATAATTGCACCCATGTCTGATACATCGAGATAATGTACTCAGTGCTCTCCAGACATCTGCCCTAAAATTATTAAATGGTGCTCCATTGTGTGCTGTGTTCTGTGCCCTGACACTTGAATATCCTTCTCTTGCCCAAATGTCATCTGCTCTTTCCCCAATAATGTCTGATAGGAGACCCTTAATATTCCCTATTGCCAAAGTATTTCCCCCTGTCATTTTTTCTAACTCATAAATCCATTTTCCCGCACCTGCAAATAAACTGGGGAGTTTGTACCTTAAATTATCCTTATCCATCCGTGGTCAGGGGATATACTGTGGCCTTGCTCCCCCTTTTTCCAGCAAGGGAAACTGTGTAAATCTCGATTCACAATCAGTTCCCATCGTCAGCCTGTCCATAGTAGGGACAATGGTTCCTAATCACCTCCTTCCTGGTAATGACCATAATCTGTTTACGGCGGTGGCCCCCCTCTTGCTATACAATCGTCCTTTAGGGCGATTGGGATATTCTATAGGATCTGATGTCCTTTCTTTGGGTTGCTCTAGATCAGACCATTTTACTGCCTTGTCTGCCTGAAGGCCCCCCTCAGGGGCACATGCACCTCCTCCCTCTTTCCAACGGACAAATTCCGTCTCTCTTCGTCTGACATATCTAGTCCCCAACTAGTATGACTATCATCCCCTTCACCCTTATCTAAGGTCAATTTACTTAGAGACAAGGCTCTATGCCCAAGACTATGTGGATTATTCTCTTTGCTTCATGATTGGAAGACTAGGGTTTTGTGGGATGTTCTAACCCACTAGTCTATGCCCTGCAACATCCCTGTGCGCTGTTTTCATCAAAAAGAACAGGATGGCCGCCAAAAAGATCTATGCGCTAGAAAAATGTTTGAAAAGTGCACAGGGAAACCTGAAAAATAGGCCGCCAATCCATTTTGCCTATGTCAGTGGTAACACAGGAGACCACTGCCAAAACCTGCCCACAGAGTAAAATGAAACTACTTGAAAAAGCAGTGCTGCATTGCAAGGGAAACCCAGAACTGCTAAAATCCGTTTTTTCTTGGCTGTTAAATTTGCAAAATAATGATTCTCAAACAGCAGAAAAAAATCCAATGTCCTTGTTGGGTGTTAAACATCACTTATTTAAAGAATCCACCTAAGCACAATGTCAGCAGAAGCACATTTCATCATAAGAAAATCCACATTCAAAGGTGCTTGCATGGGAAAAATATGTCAGAAATGGGCGCAGCACCACCGCTCGCCTGTGTCAGAAGCTGGCATTTACTTATACTGTCAGTTTAAACTTGTACATTAAAATCAAAGTGTAGAAAAGAAGAGACTTCCCATCAAAAGCAATATAGGTTGATACAATTCAATCTCTATGTTTTTAAAAGGCTGGAATTAAGAGATTTGTGGCTATATGTGTTAAAAATGTAAATTGTATTTTAGAAAAAGACTATTTTAAACAGTATTTTAAAAGTGAGCTAAAGCCAGCCACACTGGGCTTCAAAGACATTCCACAGCTTCTTCCAAACAAAGGAATCTTCCCCTCTGCTATCTGCTGAGGAACTGGCAGGGAGTTGTGAAAGGAGGTGGGAGGAGTACTTTGGCCTGTTGCTCTGACAGAAGACAAAAGACTCCCTTGACTGAAAGGAAATGCAAATGTGGGTGTCAACAGAAACCAGCTGCTGGCAGGAAGAATCTCAGGTTGCTCTTGGCTCAGCCAAACCTTGGAGGCGGGGCTAGACTGAATTGTGTATCTGGAACTGAAGAAAATATATTTTTGAGAAAAAGACTCAGAAAACTGTGCCAAACTGATAAAAATCTGGAATTTATAGGTTGTTAAAATGAAAATGTTGCTCACAAGTAGAAACTACTTTGGAATCTGTGTGATATTCAGAGACTGGATCACAAAAATGTTGATATTGTAGCAATTGTGATCATGGTAGCAGTATGAAATTTACAGGAGTATGCCCAGATGTCATGTGCATGTAGGTGGAAAAAGTTGTATAGATCTGACACTGGGTAACCAACCAAAAGTGCGAAAACTGTCAATTGTGAATCGAAACACTTAAGAAGATGGGACTTGGACAGATACATGCTTTATTAAATTGGCAATGTGGTTATGTATTATTAGAAAGTTGGTGATATTGTAAATATGCTTTATATGAAAAATATATTTTCTGTGTAGAAACAAAGGGGAGGTTTTTCCCTGGACCATAAACACAGCGTCATCATGACACATCATGAGACATTGGTTTCCTTCTCAAATCAGGAGAGATGGAATACTTTGACCAATCAGTTTCCTAGCGGGTGGGCTTAGTATAATCAGCCTATCCACCCCTTTGGGAAATACATAAATAGGGACTGTTGAGGACCTAGAGATAGACACACATTCACCCATCAACCGATTTACTGGCGAATCGCTCTGCAGGAATATCCAGACTCCAGAACTCTGAAAGCAGAAGGCCTAATTCCAAAGCTGAACCTTTCTCAGCTTGGCCTTTAAAATATTGCAACCTGATTTTACCCCTAAACATCTAAGGGGCACAACAAATTGAACTGCCGGGCTGTGCTGTTTTTCGGCTTCTTGCCAAGAACGTTTGCTAGAACCCAGAGATCCAAACCAGTAGAGCAGAGCTGTAACCAGAACCAACCCATCAGATCCAGTCCAAGAAGCCGTGCAGAGACCAGAGTGCCTTGCTGAGTGCAGAACCAAGCGACTGAATCCTGTCCGGTGGCTAGGAGATTCCAGTCCAAAACCCTTTGACCAGATCCTGACGGGCCTATTCCAAAACCATAGTTGTGAGTATTTAGCATAGAATTGTCCATAGCCAATCTCTTATCCTTAAGTAATCCAATCAAACCCATTTCACTTATCCAGAACTGCATTGTAGAACCTCTTTTGTCTGTCCTGAATCCTTCTCTCATCCATATAGTCCTGTGATAATTGTAGTGATAATCATCTTTGCGCTAATATATAGTTGCTGAAGAAAGGAAAATGTGGCAGCGGGCAAAGATCAGACAGAGGCGCCTCTGGACTGGTGGCTGTACCGTTGGTATCTCGCATCTTCATAGCCCCTTAGTGTAAAGCCAATCCTTGTTTGTAATATTCAAAAGCGCATCTTTCATTTGAAATCTTGACTCTTTGAAAAAAATCGACCTTTACTAAAACCTTCATAACTTCTGAATTGTACATGCTAGGAGCGTAATTCAATTGTCAAATTGAAGCTAACATCCTCGGCTTTCAGACAAACCCATTTCAACTCCTTACAGTTTTGCCACAATCACGCTTAATGCGCATGGAAAATGTTGCCGCTATTCTGCATTTGGCTCAATTTCATCCAATGTAAAACAGCTATTCTTTGCATTCAACCGCTGAATTCGGTTTCCTATCTGCTAGTTATTCAATCATCATTGCTAGTGTTTACCTGGAACTATCTAAAGCAGCTCCCACTAGTTCTGAACCCAATTTAGCGTATTTAAGTCATTTCTCAGTATTTTTCCCATTAATTTAAAATCACATTCAAAAGCAATTGAACTGTTTTGAAATCATTCCAGTTTCTCTCTAAGCTTGCTGGGGGGAATTGGGATTGAAACTGCATTTGGAGAGTGTTTATTCCTGAAACCTGTTTTCTCTCCTTCCATCTCTATATTGCATATTAGTGGGGATTGAGTAGTATCAGGAGGAAGGAGTGATTGCATTGCATTTGATCAAACACATAACAGTATTATTTCTGTGCTGCATTAATTTTGTATTATTGCATTTGATTGAACCCACACAAAGTTTTATTCTATGCTACATTATTCTTCTCATCCATACTCCTATTGATTAAAGAGAATGTGTATTGTCATATCACCCATTGCTGATCATTGTATAAACATTAATAGTGTGATATCTAGATATTGTTCAAATTCATAAAAGTGTGATATATATATATATTGTTCAATTCATAAAATAAATCTTTTAACTTTACAAAACAACCTACTTCTTGGTTCAGTGAGACCAGGGGGGATTCAAAGAGAGGGACGTGATATAAGGGTACATCATTCAGAAATGAAAGAACTTTAGACATAAAAATATATAATTAAGGGTTCAAGCTGGGCATCTCACGCTAGGCATTGACTTAGGTGGAGTGCTGGGTTGAAACCACTTATAGATTGGGGGCTCGAATCCGGGATTTCTGAATTAGACATATAACTTGTGACAGCTTAATACAGTGTGCTAACTGACAGGATACATAAATCCTGTTGGGCTACCACGCTGTGTTACACTGTGAAAAGCGCCCCTCAAAAAGGCAAAGCTCTAAGGAAACGGTCTGTTTTGCAAAAATAATATAAACTTCTGTAAGTCAGGAAGGAAATCAATATTTCCAGAATGGTGACATTGGTAGAGATAAATATGGCTAGAGAACACCTATTGCATAAGTTATTTGTGAAAGGTGAATGGACAGAGCAGGATCAGAATGTGTGGTTGCAGGCAATCACAGAACAGATCACTGCAACAGGATTAGATACATGGCATGATCAGGGTCCCTTACGTAGAGCCCGGAGTGAACTATATATGGCCCCTAAGGCAAAGGATGAGCAAAACAAGATTGCCAAAATAGCGGCATATCTGTACTTGCATATTGGAGCAATACAGGACAAATATGCTGAAGGCCAAGATGTGGCAAGTAAGCAACTGCAGGCATTAGAAAAAGCCCAAACTGATCTGGACTCTTCTAAGTAGAGGCTGCAGAGGAGCCAGGAGTCAGAAAATGAAAGTAGGCAGTACATAATCAAGATAAAAGAGGACATGGGTATCCTGCAGCAGGAAAAGACAGAACAGGATACCAGAATTCTGGCCTTGCAGAAGGGGTACCAAGAAAGTTTGGACTCTCTACTGCAGAGCCAGAAAAGGCTGGAGCAACAGATAAAGTTCAACAGGGCATGCACAGAGCAGGTAGTCACCCTGCAAAGCCAACAAGACAGAGAGAAAGAAGAGAGCAATATATGAATCCTGAAAGACCTGGACAACCAGGCAGAATTTGATGAAGAGCGCCAGAAAGCTGGTGAGCTTCAAAGACAAAGGGACGACCTGGCAGCACAGAGGCAGGCTCTTACTCAGGAAAGGGACACCTTAGGCCAGGAAGTCTGTCACTTAAAAGAGAAAGTAGAAGAAAATCACCTGACCCTTCAGGGACTGGGTGACCTCCAAAAAGAGCATGAAAAATTGTTAGAGCACACCAGGAGGGTGGAAGAGGCTCTGGCAAGGAAGGACCAGGCCATTATGGACAGGACTCAGGAGGTAACCCTCTGCATCAAAGACTGGCCCAGTACTCAAAAACAACCCAGGAAGCACAGAGAGAAAATGATGCTCTCTGTGAGAACAATGACAGGCTCCACAGACAGGTAGTCATGCAAGAGAGATTGATAGAGACTAGTAAGGCGCAGGGACGTCATTTAGGGGTCACCAGAGGTCGCAACTGCGACCTCTGAGGTCTCCCCTGCGAACACTTAACAAAAAAGCAAAAAAGAATATTTTTTTTTCAACATTTTTTTTTGTAAAGCAAGCTCCTGGGCTGTGGCCAGCACCATGTGGCTCTTTATTTCTGGGGTGGCTGGATTTCTTGTTTAGGCCCCTTAAACAAAAAAAAGAAGAAAAATAAGAACAGGAGTGCCACAAGTCTAACACTTTCAGCACTGACGCTAAATAAGAAAGAATAGGAATACCAAATAATGTGTCTTTCTGGAATTCTATACAATAATTGCAGGTTTATTTCAGGCACACTTCAGGGGGTGAGTCACTGATTTAGTCTGTTCTTAAACACCTCAACTCAGACTTTCATCCTTCTGAGGTCGATAAATGAGTACCAACACAGTGAAATGGCGTGTATATTTTTTCTATATAAAGCACTTAAGCATAAGTGCTATATAATAACACATCCTTATCATTTGGTCATGGACGTCTGCTTGCATTCACAGTAATTTGGTAATATGGGCCTATACACACTGATCTTAAATATACATATGGTGATCCATTCTTGTCTGAAATGTACATGACATTATAGTGATACTGTAACCATATTTTCGTAGTGTACAATGCTGTGTGATGCAACTTGCTGTTTTGTCAGCGGGTGAAAGGTCGTGTTCCATCACTTCCCGCGATATCACTTCGGGGTGTGGTCAAATGACATCACTTCTTGTGATGTCATCAGGGGGTCAAAGGTCATGTGATGTCACTTCCACTACCCCTGGCATTTTGGTGAAATGACGTCCCTGGTAAGGCCTTGATTGAGGAACAGAAAGCTCAGATTCTTGCATGGCAACAGGGAGCAGGGGCTGATAGAGATGAGGTCCGCCGGGAAAGAGAAATACCTGAGCATAACCTCAGGAACCCTAGTACCAGAGGCCTTCATCTCTCCCAATCCCTGGACTCTGCCGCCCCCATGTCCACTGGTGCACATGAGCCCAGGGCCACGGGGATGGCAGATTTCAATCCAATCAGATTACGGTCCAGACTGCCGAAAATATACGAGCCCCGAGTCAGGGACTCCACCCAATCCAAACTAACCAACCGCTCCTCTTCCATCAGCACATGTGCCAACCTTACGTTGAAAAGACTCAAACCCAGCCCTCCTAATACTACGACCAAAGACAAAGCGCATAACATTGCAACCACCCCACCAAGCCCACCACCCCATCCATAAAAGGTGCCCTTATCAACGCACGCTCCATAATTGCACATGCTACAGACATAGCAGACCTCATTCTAGCTGAAGACTTACATTTTTTAGCCATTACTGAGTCCTGGCTCCATGTGGCCACCGGCCCAGCCCTCTCGCTAGCCATCCCCAATGACACCATCATCCGAGCTGATAGAACAGATTCTAGAGGTGGAGGCCTGGCCATAATAGCCAAAAGCCACCTCAACATTAAACATGACTCAGCTACTCACCTCCAATCATGTGAATCACTCACAGCTAAACTGCCCACTGCCAAGTCCCAAACGATATCCATTCACCTACTTTACAGACCCCCTGGACCCCTAGGATCCTTCGAGGAAGACCTCAGCGCCAACCACACCAACAACTTAAAAAACTCCGCCCAGTGTCTCATCCTGGGGGACTTCAACCTAGGCTACGAAGACCCTAAAGACCACCAGGCCACCCTGATCAATAACACTCTGTCTGAACTAGGCTTCACACAAAAAGTATCTAGCCCTACCCATAACAAAGGGAGAACCCTTGATTGGGTAGCAGAACATAACTGCTTGGCATCCATCACTAATAACTCCCCTCAATCCTGGTCTGACCACCATCTCATTTCCTTCTCCCTTGAAGCCTCGAGCCCCATCACCAACAATGTACTAGCCTCAGCCATCCCCACGAGAAGTAAGAAAAATATCACTGTGGAAAAATTGATCCCTCTCATCCTCCCATCGCTCAACCAATTCCCTGCCACTTCCAACCCCCACAACCTCGTTGAAGGCTACAACAAATCCATGCGCACAGCATTAGACTCCATTGCACCACTCAAACTAAGAAAGTGCAAACTGAAAAAGCACCTTAACCAATGGTTCTCCAGCCACCTTAAAGTGCTCAGACTGGAAAAACGCAAAATGGAACAAGCCTGGAGACAGTCTCCCACAGACCATAACAAGACAATCCTCAATAAAATAACGCCCAACTACAAAAAAGAAATCATAGCTGCCAAACAAGAATACTATAATCAGAGAATTGCACAAGCCAATTCCAGCTCCAAAGAGCTGTTTACGATCATCAAAGAATTGGAAACACCAGTGCTAACTCCAGACACCTGCATGAAGGATAAACAATGGTGCACTAGTGTCCAAAATGCCCTCAATAATAAAAATAAGAAAGAATCCATAGCCAAACTATCTAACCCCACCAACACCACCTCAAGCCCCTCACCCCCACACCCTCCACCCAACCCCGCTCGCTTCAGCTTCTCCAGAGTCTCCACTTTAGAAGTGGAAAAAATCATTCTCAGCCTAAAATCATCTAACTGTCAGGGCGACCTCTGCCCCCCACAAATCATTAAAGATGCGGCAAGAGACCTCTCGCCATTCATCACTAGACTCATCAATACCTCCTTCTCTTCAGGTACAGTTCCCAGCAACACTCAAAGAGTCTTGGGTCCTACCCCTCCTCAAAAAACCCTCTCTTGACCCCTCCATTCCCACCAACTACAGACCCATTACCACCGTCCCATTCCTACTCAAGATACTAGACAAGACAGCATACTTACAAATCACTGCTAGATACCATATAGTATGCTGATTTGTAATCTTGTAAACTACATGCTTTCTTTGCTTGCCTGTAAAACTGTAAACTATTTGCCTCATTGAAACTTGTAAATTCTTGTAAATGTTTGCCCCTTTTGTCATTTTGTAACACCGTAATGCATAGTAACGTATAACCAAGCTGTGAATACCCTTATTGCTCCTGCGCCCTCATACCCACGGGTCTGGAGCGCAATACAAATGAATAAACTAAACTAAACTAATCAGAAGTATGGGGCTCATAGACCAGCACCTCCCAGGAATGGATGGGTGGGCATCTGGGTATGGGTACCCAAGTACTGTGAAATTTAGTGGGGAACTCCAGGAGATTAGGCCCACTAAGGGCATCCTGAAAACCTCTGCCCAACTAGGACAGTGGGGGGGGTACCCATCAAATCCGGGGAGCAAGGAGGAATCAGAAGACTCCTCTGAGCACCCCATGACACAGGAGACTAGGTCCCCACATTCTGCCAGCCATTCCCAGGCCTGAAGAATCCGGGAAAACCTAGAAGACCAGACGGGCACCTCTGGGAGCAGTGCCTCTGAGTCAGAGGAGGAATGGACCAGGGTTACCCGAACTAAGAAGGCCTATAAGGCAAAAAAGGGTCTTGCTTAAGGGCCCCTTAAAACAGATCAAAGCGATAAGGAGTGTCATCACGCCTTATCATAAGAACGCTAAATATTCTGTTTGGGAGCACTTAGAGCTCTTTGAGCAGATGATGGAAACTTTCCATTTGAAGGACAGCAGTGGCTGTATTCAGTATGTGAAATGGACCTTTTCACCAGAATACTCCAGCTTCTTTGCGGGGCTGGAGGACCAAAATCATTCTAGATGGTCCACCTATAGGGCGGCCATCTTGAAGCATTTTTCTGTACACAGAAATCCTCAGGAGGCTTGCAAGACAGCCTACAATTTACAATGTGGGGAGGATCAGGCCCCGCAATAATTTGTGCAGGAATTAAAGTGTGCCTTTGCGCAGAACACTAGAAGGGTGTGCACGGACAGCAAAGAATTTGTCAATACTTTTTTCCATGCTCTACCAAAGTACATCATGACCCAGCTAGTGAGAGATTTTTATGAGAAAAGATCACTAGACTGGGTCATTGAACAGGCCACCTGAATTTATGAGGTACAAAAACCCATAAATCGTAAAAGCCCCAAACCAACCAACACCCCTGCTGCTGCTAAGGTGGCAGAGGTGAAGGTTGCCCCCATTTTAGATTTGGAGATAGGGGGCCTCAAAACCCGCCTGCACAAAATCAGAGCAATCCCAAGCCCAGAAGGCCCTCGGGCCAGTCACAGACAGGGAGCCAAGTAGGTATTCCCACAAATGGGATTCCTCACTCCCCTGACTACATAAGTCCCAGCTACAAGAGGACCCGACCCATCCTGGGTTATGTGTGGACTCCTCCAGCCCAAGGGGGGGGGATACAACCAAGCACCAGCTAACCCAGGGAACTTCCCTCCTCACTTCCCACAGGAGGGCAGAAATTCCCCAAATCCTGGACAGAACTTTTTCCCCAGGTACCCACAAAACTTTCAACCCCAGAAAAATCCATCCTTCTTTCCCCACTTTCCTGAGCCCAGACAACCTAATCCGGGAGAGGGGATGCCAAGGGTGGAGGGGTACCCACAATTTCCAAACCCGGGGTATTTTCAGAGAAGGGATAGCTACCCTTCCCGGGATCAGCCCAGGGGAGAAATGAGAACCCATTCTCAGCCTGAGCGGGTGTCACATCTAGAGCGCCAGGTCCAAAACATGGCACAGGATCTGGGTCGCATGCTGAGGGCTCAACAGAACCCTCAGATGCGCATGCCGGTGCAGAATGCCTCAAACTCCGGACCTGGTGCTCTAGAACAATGACGGGGGCAGAACCTCGACAACTCACCGGTTCCCAGGGAGGAGGCACAAGAGGAAGGGGGGTGTAAAGCCTTGGAGGAAGCTTCCTTCCCCACTTGTAAAAAGCCCCTGGAAACCCAGGAACTAAAATCTCCTGCCCCTGAAAGTCTGCCACCCAAGGAGCAGAGGGGGGGTAGGAGAAACAAAGAACCCAAACAGACCCATTTTGAGAAGGAGGTACAAATCTTCCAATTTGAAGGAGAGGGATCCTCAAAGTATCCTGGGAAAAGGATCTTCTCCTTCAGAGATGGGGGAACTCCTCCCAAAGAGAAATGGGTCCCAAATGATTTAAATCCAGACTGGGGAGATGTGGGGACTGAGATAGAGCCGCCCATCATCCACCCCCAGAAACAACCACATGAAAATCACCTGGTTCAAACCCATCCTGGTGACTGCCTCCAAAAAGGGGGGGGGGGGCAGCCCAGCACCAAAACCAGGGGAACCCAAAACTAGTCCCATATCTAGTTGCCACCTTTTATTTTCAGATTCCCAAGACTCTCCACAGAATTCTGCCCAAATCTCTTCTCTCTCAGTGTCCAAAACTACAAAACTAACCCACCAGTTGTCCAAAAATGTACATTATCTGTGCCCCCTTGGGGAAAAGGAGGGAAGATTCTATGCCCCGGTCCAAATACAGGGGCAGGGTACAATTTTGGCACTGGTGGACACTGGATCCCAAGCTACCCTTCTGTCAATGTTACGCTCACCTGGTTCACATTGAGGCGTTGATCGGACCCGGACAGCTGCGGTCTCCACCAACGTGATGCGTAGTGTCGAGATGACTGTCTGGACTGGGCCACCTAATCTTGTCTGCTTGATCGTAGAAGTATTCTCCTGCAAGTGGAGAAAGGGATTTAGCCACCCGTGGATATGAGTGATAGCCCCCTCCCACTGTTCTCGTTCTCTGTTCTTGTCACCTCCGATATCCCCTTTTAGGAACCTCACCTTATGATTTTAAATGATGAGCTCTCCATCCTGCTTGGATTGCAGGGGCGCGTTGATGCCAGTTACTTCACTGGTTTGAAGGCGTGGGAGAGTTCCGGAGAGTATTGACTCTGAGGTTCCTGGCAAGGTTCGGTAAGTATCAAGTTCATAGAGTTTAATATGTCCGATGATTCACTCTTGTTCCCCCCTTCTTGCTTGTCTTGCAACTAAGATCGTGAGAAGATACCCCTCGTGGCAGTTGGTGGCGCTCAGGTAAGAGTCTGTATTACCCGACGCCTACTTTACTACTTTGGCCCTCATTACGACCCTGGCGGATTTTTTCCGCCATCGGCGGACTTTTCCGCCATGGCGCAAAGTCCCTTTACGCCATGGCGGATGGCGGACTTACCGCCCCATTCCGAGGTCGGCGGGGCGGTAAGTCCCCATTGACCCATTTACCCTTCCCCATTCCCATTTCGGCCCCATAGGGTATAATGGGAGTGGGGAAGGAGTTAATTACGCCACCGTAAAATACGGTGGCGTAATTAACACCAAGGTCCCAGAGCGCCATGGATTTTTCCGCCCGCAAAAAGCGGGCGGAAAAATGACCATGGCGCTCCGGGAACTTGTAGTTGGCGGTAAGGGGTCGGCGCAGCTAACGCTGGCGCAGACCCCTTAGCGCCAGGGTCGTAATGAGGGCCCTTCTGAGTTGCAAAAATGGGTTGACAATACTAATATACTTAGCAGATTCCAATGTGGCTTTAGACGGGATTTCTCTACATCTCATAACTTACTGGTAATGGACATATTGCGCACGAGAGCGCTTACTAAAGAGCAGCCCCCGTTGTATGCCCTCTTTATTGATTTTAAGGCCGCCTTTGATTCCATCCCCCGTGAGCGACTCTGGACCAAGCTAGAAATAATGAGATGTCCATCTGGTCTACTATACTATCTTAAATTACTCCATTATGATACCTCGGTGCACCTTAGACTCAACCAAGAGGGAAATACAACGCGCAATGTGCCTCAAAATAGGGGGGTAAAGCAGGGATGTGTCTCAGCACCCCTTATTTACAACCTATATGTTTACGACATTCCTGTGGCTCTTACAGATGCAGACAACTGCCCACCAAAATTGGGGGATGCATTATGTCCCGTCTTGGCCTATGCCGATGATCTGGTAGTCCTAGACAACACCATAGGTGGCCTTAGGCGCTCGGCTCATATTCTTTGGGACTATGCTAAGACCAATGGGTTATCCATTAATTTAGATAAAACTAAAGTACTTAGATTTACCAGGAAAAGGGTAACCCGTATAACATTGGTTGTACATAAAAATCCTATACTATATGCTCCTTCTTACCGATACTTAGGAGTGGAAATAGAACCACTAGGTGATTATACACTATGTAAACAGGGGCGGATCACACGTGCATTACAAGTAATATCATTAGTTTCATCTTTTACCAACAAACAGGGTGGCTTCACGCTATGGGGGACCCGCCATCTTTATATGCAAGTATTTGCCCCTATGGTTATATATGGTATTGAGTCGCTGCTAACAGTTGAGCTAGAGTGGCTTCAAGTGATTGAAGGCAAGTTCTGGAGACGCATGCTGGGACTTCCTCCGGGGGTACCTATGGCTGTAATAAGATTGGAATTGGGCCTACCTTCTCTAAAAGCGTTGGTATTAAAAAAAAGAGCTGGGATATACTTGAAGATAAGACACTCCTCTAATCCCCTATTGTCGGTTATTCAGCAGGAACTAACTAAAAAAAATACCACCTTATCCTTCCATAAAGATATGAGCAAATTCCTCACCGACATTGGCTGGATTTGTAGAGGGACTTGTGTATCGAATGAAACTTTACACGCACTTGAGAAAAAAATAGAACTCTGGGATTGGTTAGAAAACTTCTCCCATTTGAGTAATCTCAAGTCATATAATTTTGTGAAATACCGTACATATCAGTATATGAGACCTCAGGCCTATTTATATCTCTGCCCTACCAGAAGACTCCGACGATTTATCATTCTGTTTCGGCTAGAACAGCTGCCCACCCTAACCAACAGAGGAGCTTGGAATAATATCCCTACTAATGAGCGGACATGTCGACTCTGTAAATCTTTATCATGCCTAGAAACAGCTAGGCATCTTCTGACGCAATGTAAGGCCATGAAAGAGCCGATTATAAAATTTCTGGGTGAATTTGTACATGATCTATTAGCCATTCATGAATTGTCGTTCTGGCATTATTGTACCAACACATGTAACATGCACTTATTCATTGCACTTTATAATGTATGGCAAATGACTAAATTAGGCTTAGGACCTTAATTGGACCCGAATAACAACCGCCTAATCATTTGCTTTCTTATTTTATTTTATCTTATCTTATTTTTATTTAATCTTATATGAATTGCACACTAATGAATTTATGATCTTCAAAACGTTTTTTTTTTTCTATATTTGATGTTGACTTATATGGTTGTATGTTTAGGATGTGTTTGTAATATGTGTAAAGTTTGAATTTATTTTCAACCTGTATCACATTAAAGAATTTGATTTGATTTGATTTGATTACCCGACGCCGTCCGGTAAATGTTGCCAGTGTTTAACGTATTGTTTTCTCTCTCTTTGCAGGTGCGGCACATGAAGATGTGGAGAGTTATAGAATAATGCCTCCGGTGGTAATCAGGTAAGTCTATGATGAAAAGTGTTTTATTTGTTGGCTTTCTCGGCTCACCTTGTTGTTTTCTTTTGTCCCTCAGTTCGGCGAAGAAATGATGGAGGCAGCGCCAAATCGAAAGATGCTGCGAGGACTGGTGAGTATGGCGATGCGCTGCAGCTGGAGATGCGACGCGTACTGGAATGATGTTCTTTCCAGGTCCCGGGGTGGGATGGATCCGAAATCAGGTGAGGAATTTGAAATAGTTCGTTTCTGATCTTGTCCTTTTCTTTCCCCTTGGTTTTAGGAGCTCCAGATCCGAGGCGGGTGTGGCAGGAGACTGGATGTAGACTGCAGGCACGGTGAGCGTTACGCTGCTGGATGCAGAATAAAGCGAAGCGTGTGCGGTTGTTCAGGCGCGGTTTAAATAGCCTCCAAAGTAGTTCCAGGTAAGAAGTTCCCTAGAACCACGCCCGAGTAAAAAATAGTCCCTGTAGAAAAATAGTCCCATCCAGGCCTTACGTTGGCTTGGACTCACTAGCAGCATGGTCTGCATCAGGTAAGTAAAGTCTATGAGCCTGGCGCCTATGGCGCCAGGACTGATTTCCATGATGAGCCTGGCACCTAAGGCGCCAGGACTGAACCCAAACAGCCTCCAGCCGGGGCTGTTGGGGTTTTAGTAAGTATCTGGATGCCTGCTTCCGGAGCTGATGGGCTTGGTCCTGATGCCCGGGGGTAGGCATCATGACAGTCAAAAAGGGCCTTTGATAAACTGAATGCAGGAAGGGGGGAGAATTACCAAATTCCTCTCACCCTTCTTCCTGGACAACTTCAGAACTTTGACGGGAATGAAATTCCCATCGAGGGGACTGCAGATTTGGACATTAAAATTGGGCAACACATGGTGAAGCACCCGGTCATAGTTGTAACTCCAGAGGGCACCCCTTGTTTACTAGGGAATTACCTCCTGCGAAGGTTGTCACCCCTAATAGATTCCGTAAACAAGGTCCTCTGGACCCAGACTAGCCGACCAATAAAATTAAAACAGAGTGTCAACCATGTTAGTTCAAACGGCACCTGCCACATGGTTGAACAAAAACCTGACCAAGTAGAATTTCACTTCCAGAACAACCAAATCCCAGACGTGACAGCAATTGTAGTAGGACAACAAACTGGTGATGGGGGGGTCTGCTCTATTCCTGAAAATCAACCTTCCTTCCAGTTTAAGGTGGCATTTCACACTAGAAGGAAATACTATGAAATTCTTTACTAATCCACAATCAGACATTCCTAATCCTATAGTCCAGAAAGATGAGAAATCAGCTCAGAGCCTGGCTGATATTCAACAAATTGGAGAACAGTTGTTCATCCCTGTTCAGTTAAATGAAGGGAAGGACTCTGTTCTCGCCCGAGTATGTGTAAACAACGGTAAGAGCTTCATCAGCAAAGCCATGTTCCGCCACCTCCCAAAAGATCCAGCCATTCCCACATTTAGACTGATAGACAAATAGGAAATGGATTATTATTATTATTATTATTATTATTATTATTATTATTATCCAGAAAACCGAATTCTAAACATCTCCTGCCAAACAGGTGTATGCTCAAAATCTCCATAGGCAACAAGAGCATAGTCCATAATTGTTGGGTCGTGCGAGACGTCACTGCCACCTTTTACTTAGGCGGTGACATTCTCAATAGTTTGGACCTAGTAAACTTCAAAGCTTGGTCCTGATTAGCGGAGAATCCTATGGGCTTTGATGACCCAGAAAAAGCATTTAGGTCAGCTCAACTGCTGCCATATGCAGTTGAAATTCAGATTGGAGAGGAAGTCACCATCCCAGAAAGGACCCGACAATTCTCCCTGGAACTGAAAGTTAAAAACGGACAGAAACTGAAAAACCCTGATGCCTATATTCATCTAAATGCTTCTCTCCAACAGCGAGGGTTGGGGGTAAACACAACACCACTCGTCAATATAGAACATGACAACATTCCAATAGAGGTGGATAACAGCAACTTAAAGAGTATCACTCTAGCCGCAGGCACCATTATTGGAATGGCGGTTGATGACTGACATTTTTCCATAGATTTAGGCAATGAACTGTTAGGACCAATCCCCAAGGACTGTTTTGAGAGTGATAGTGATGACAACACAAAACCAGACAGGATCTTTACCCGGCATGGGGGGAACTTCCTGGTGTACACTTCCTGGCCTTAAGGTAAGGACGATGTGACCTGTGACTTCAGGAGGGATGAGGTGATTTTCCAGGTCCATGAGGGCTGCCTTCCTCACCTGAAGCCACCAGTCCAAATCAGCACTTTGACCGGGGACTTCTCCACTCAGCTGGAGGAGGCCGCTGAGATAGCAAAACCAGACGTATTTCCAGGCTTCGGGCAGATGGTTGAAGAGAGAGTCAACCTAGCTGATGCCTGTGAGACTCCAGAGCAGAAACAAAAGCAAAAATTGAAACAAATATTCTTGGATTTTCAAGATCTCTTTACGGTGGACTCATATGCCTGTGGTTGATATGATATGATAGGTTATTTATAACGTGCTTAATACCCAGAGGTTTCTAAGCGCGGACCCAGGGATCGAACCTGTGTTGCTCCGTGTCGTCTTGTTTCCAAGTCGAGCACGCTGCCGGTGAGCTATCCTCCTGGGACCGACATCCACACAACAACACTTCCTACGGACCCTGGCATGACTCCAGTGTTTTTGAAGCAATATCGCTTGCCTCTTTCATCAATGGAGACCCTTACTGAAATAATTAAGAACCTTGAGTCCCGTGGGATAATCCGTCCAGTCCACAGCACCTTCAATAATCCGGTGCTGGGGATATTGAAGCCAAACGGCCAGTGGAGACTCTGCGCCGACCTTAGGGAGCTCAACAAACGGGTCCATACTTCCCAATGGCCTCTTCCCTACATTGACTAAGGGCTGGCCCAGATCCAGGGGTCACAGGTATTCACTGCAATAGACCCGACCAATGGATACTGGATTGTACCTGTCACTAGGGGGGCAGCAGTACACATGGACCCAGACTCCCTTCGGATACATCAACTCCGGCAATGAAATCAACATTTTTCTACATAAGGCCATGCCAGACCTGGGTGCAAGGGGTAACCTGGCTTATGTAGATGATGTTCTTATGAAAAGCTCAACTGTGGAGGAACACATAGCGGAAATCCGTTATGTTCTGACCCAGTAGAGGGCAGCCGGAGCAAAACTTTCCTTTCAAAAGGCACAGTGGTATAGAGCCTGTGTAAATTTCTTGGGGCATGGGATTACTCCTCAGGGTCTCTGTCCCCAGGAAAAGAAAGTGGAAGCACTCCAGAAATTGGAGGACCCCACAACTCTGCAGGAACTAAGGAGCCTCTTTGGACTGAATAATTATAACAGAAAGTTCATTGAGGACTATGCAGAGATCACAAGACCCCTTATTCATCTTTTGAAGGGGGGGTCAAGTGGGAGTGGGTTCCAGAACAAGCCGAGGCAGTAAAACAACTCAAAAGAAGCCTCTCACAAGCGCCTTGCCTAGCTTACCCTGTCAAAAACAAAGAGCTATTCTTGGAGACAGGGTTCTCTAATACATGCTTGACTGCAGTATTATACCAAAAGCATGACAAGGTCAATAAAGTAATCTCCTATGCGAGTAAATCTTTGTCCTCTGTGGAGGAAAAATTCAATGATTGTGAGAAGGCACTCCAGGCAACGGTGTGGGCATTGAAGAATTACCGCCCCTTCATCCAGGGGGAACACATCATAGTGGAGACTCCACACCAGCCTCTGCAATATCTCCAAAGTGACAGAATCCTGGCCGGAAATGTGAGTAATTCCCGAATTACTTCCTGGATTCTGTCAATGCAAGGCTTTCCTGTGGAGGTCAGATATGGCCAAAACAAGAAGAGTCCCCTCACGCAAGGTCTGGCTGACTTGCATGATTGTGCCAGAGAAAACTGTCTCGAGGACACGAGTCTAAAAATCAAGGACAACATGGAGGCATACCTCAATTCCCCACACAAAGTCCTTGAAGAAGACAAGTGTGAGGGAATGCCCACTGTCTATTTGGATGGATGTTCTCAGCATGTTGACAACAACGGGGAAAAAGAACTTGTGGCCGGCGTAGGGAATGCATGGGTGAATGAGACCACAGAACCCTCCGCTGGGTACAAAAATGGTCCCCGAAGTAGTCAAGATGGCTGTGCATCAAGCCATCATCACTGCTGTTCAACATCAACTCCACGACCTGGTCATAATCACAGATTCGGATTATGTACGGAACGGGTTCGTGGAGCACCTGGTTAATTGGAAAACCAGAGGCATGCTATGTGCTAATAACAAACCATTGAAACATGGTAAATTAATTCAAAACATTGATGATCTGGTCACCTCGAATGGGATGACCATCTACTGGAAAAAGATCAAGGGACATTCCAAAGTAGAAGGACCAGACAAAACTGGAAATGACCTAGCTGATCAGCTGGCCAAAACCGCAGCCATCCAAGGGGATCTAATTGAGATCTAGTCCCTATTGGGGAAAATCCAGGTCGCTGCTATCACTAGGTCCCAGACAAATGCTCACAATGAACTCTCAACTGCACAATGGAGTAAGGAGACCCCAGATGCTGATTTGATTTTGGCTCAAAATGGGGATCCAATAATTGTTAAGTTTTATCAACACGTTGAGGACCCTGAGAACTTTCCCCTGACGGATACCGATTACATAGGGAAAGAGGACCTCAGAGTGTTGATGAAATGTCCAAAAATGTTCCGAATCCAAGACAGTTTGTTGGTAAGGAGCTCCCTAGCTGGCCATGATTAGTGGGTGGTCCCTTCCTCATTCTGAAGCCTGATGTTAAGTCACGCCCATGATGCGGCCACAGCCGGTCATAGGGGGTTTCATAGAACACTTCAAATCTTAAGAGAGGTTGCATAGAGCCACACATGGGGCAGGACCTCGAACAATACTTGAAGGGGTGTCTTGTGTGCGCACAATTTCAGCCAACATCCCTCACACACCGTGCGCCTCTCCAAAAGTGGGGGATGCCACTGCCTTGGTCAGATTTACAAGTCGATTATATCGGGCCCGTGATTCGCTCCTCTAGGGGGAACAAGTACATGTTGACCGTGACATGCTTGTTTACTAAATGGGTGGAATGTCTCCCGGCCCCAAACTGCAAGGTAGAAACAGCAGCTGCCCTGATGATCAACGACATCTTTTCGCGTTTTGAACTACCCCAAAGGATAGAGTCAGACGGAGGTAGCCACTTCACCAGCGAAGTAATGACAAAGATGTGGGAGATACTTGCTTACTAGCTAGCCTCTAGTGGTGCAGTAGAGAGATATGATAAAACAATTGTGAGCATATTTAAAAGGTTTGTGGCAGATTCTGGGCCAAGTTGGGATATTCGATTACCTCTTGTCCTAATGGCCATCAGATATACCCCTTCATCTGCAACTAAAATGTCACCGTTTGAGCTGATGACTGGACGCAGCATAGTGCTTCCCCAGCATCTGCTCTACAGAACCCAAGAGCAGACATTGATCAATGCCTCCACAACTCATGTGTATGTTGAAAATCTAAGAAAACACCTTCAACATGTTTTTGCCTATGCTCAGCAAAATCTAGAAAGATCTGCAGACACCATGAAGACCCACTATGAATTAAAGACTACCAGAAAAAAATACCATGTAGGAGACTGGGTCTACTTATACAATTTCCAAAGGAACCAGGCCAAACAGAGCAAATTTTTGCCTAACTGGAGGGGTCCTTTTGAAATTGTAGACAAAATCTCACCAGTCGCCTACAAAATCCACATCCCCAAAGGCAGTTTGGCAGAGGGGGAAGATAAGTGGGTCCATATTAACCAACTGAAGCGTTGCCATCATAGGCACACTCTGCAGCAACTGGAGGAGTCTTCTGGAACCCCAGAGGGGGGTCACTCCAGGTCCCTAGAATCCAACTAGAAAATATTCCTTATATAGCCCATAACTTACAATAAGAAAAATGTGTCCTGATTTATCAAAATGTATGTGTCCGCCCCACTACATTAATAGTGGTGGGGAAATGTCTACAAATATGCTTTTGCTTTGTCATCCTAGTTAATTGGAAACCATGGAGACGAAAACCAAGGAGGACTACCCAGGGACCGGGAGCAAAGATCCAAGGGGCCCGGAGTATCGCTCAATACTCACATTAGGACTGGGCGAGGAGAACTGGTCGATCCACCCCTGATGGAAGAAAAGATGATGAACTTTGCTATTTTGGAACCAAAGGAAAAGAGGATGGATGGATGATCAATACCGAATCGCAAGAGGGGGGCTTGTGGGATATTCTAACCCACTAGTCTATGCCCTGAAACATCACTGAGCGCTGTTTTCATAAAAAAACATCAGGATGGCCGCCAAAAAGATCTATGCGCTAGAAAAATCTTTGAAAAGTGCGCAGGGAAACCTGAAAAATAGGCCGCTAATCCATTTTGCCTATGTCAGTGGTAACACAGGAGACCACTGCCAAAACCTATCATTGGGCTGCCCACAGAGTAAAATGGAACAACTTGAAAAAGCAGTGCTGCATTGCAAGGGAAACCCAGAACTGCTAAAATCCGTTTTTCCTTGGCTGTTAAATTTGCAAAATAATGATTCTCAAACAGCAGAAATAAAATCCAATATCCTTGTTGGGTGTTAAACATCACTTTATTTAAAGAATCCACCTAAGCACAATGTCAGCAGAAGCACATTTCATCATTTCATAGCCTGCATCGCATCTAGATAGGACTTTGAATGTTAGCATGCCCGCACTTAGATAGAATTGTGAATATTAACAAGTCCACACTTAGATAGAATTCTAAACATTAGCCTGCGCCGCACCTAGATAGGATTGTGAAGGTCAACAAGTGCCACACTTAGACAAAACTGTAAATGTTAGCATGCTAAAGGTCAGGTAACCCACTAACCAATATTAGCTCAAACTCTGCATACTTATCTCACACAAAAAATTCACACAACCATCTCTCGCACAACAAGCCGCACCCACTTCACAACACTACAACAACACATAAACCGGAGCAACAGCACATGCGGACTGACACTGATCCAATACCCGCACCAAAGCTCAGCACCCGGTGTATACCGAGTTGAAGCTGCCAACAGAACACCACTCCTCTCACTATCCTACTCCCTCTTCACCTTACTAACCCATCCCACCTTATCGTTTACAGATCCACCAGAGCGTCTGGGGACCAATTCCGTTGGTGACGGTGCGTGGTACAAATACCTTTAACATTTAACATTTAACATAAGAAAATCCACATTCAAAGGTGCTTGAATGGGAAAAATATGTCAGAAATGGGTGCAGTACTGCCGCTCGCCTGTGTCAGAAGCTGGCATTTACTTATATGGTCAGTTTAAACTTGTATATTAAAATCAAGGTGTGGAAAAGAAGAGACTTCCCATCAAAAGTAATATAGGTTGACACAATTCAATCTCTATGTTTTTAAAAGTCTGGAATTAAGAGATTTGTGGCTATATTTGTTAAAAATGTAAATTGTATTTTAGAAAAAGACTATTTTAAACAGTATTTTAAAAGTGAGCTAAAGCCAGCCACACTGGGCTTCAAAGATATTCCACAGCTTCTCCCAAACAAAGGAATCTTCCCCCCTGCCTTCTGCTGAGGAACTAGCAGGGAGTTGTGAAAGGAGCTGGGAGGAGGACTTTGGCCTGTTGCTCTGACAGGAGACAAAAGACTCCCTTGACTGAAAGGAAATGCAAATTTGGGGCGTCAACAGAAACCAGCTGCTGACAGGAAGAGGCTCAGGTTGCTCTTGGCTCAGCCAAACCTTGAAGGCGTGGCTAGACTGAATTGTGTATCTGGAACTGAAGAAAATCTATTTTTGAGAAAAAGACTCATAGAAAACTGTGCCAAACAGATAAAAATCTGGAATTTATAGGTTGTTAAAATGAAAATTTTCCTCAGAAGTAGAAACTACTCTGGAATCTGTGCGATGTTCAGAGATTGGATCAAAAAAATGTTGATATTGTAGCAATTGTGATCATGCTAGGAATATGAAAATTTACAGGAGTATGCCCAGATGTTATGCGCGTGTATGTGGAAAAATGTGTACAGATCTGACACTGGGTAACCAACCAAAAGCGCGAAAAACTGTCAATTGTGAACCGAAACTCTTAAGAAGATGGGACTTGGACAGATATGTGCTTTATCAAATTGGGAATGTGATTATGTATTATTAGCAAGTTGGTGATATTGTAAATATACTTTATATGAAAAATATATTTTCTGTGTAGAAACAAAGGGGAGGTTTTTCCCTGGACCATAAACACAGCGTCATCATGACACATCATGACACACTGGTTTCCTTCTCAAATCAGGAGAGAGGGAATACTTTGACCAATCAGTTTCCTAGAGGGTGGGCTTAGTATAATCAGCCTATCCACCCCTTTGGGAAATACATAAATAGGGACTGTTGACGACCTAGAGATAGACACACATTCATCCATCAACTGATGTACTGGCAAAGCGCTCTGCAGGAGAATCCAGATCCAGACTCCAGAACTCTGAAAGCAGAAGGCCTAATTCCAAAGCTGAACCTTTCTCAGCTTGGCCTTTAAAATCTTGCAACCTGATTTTACCCCCAAACCACTGAGGGGCACAACAAATTGAACAGCCAGGCTGTGCTGTTTTTCGTCTTCTTGTCAAGAACTTTTGCTAGAACCCAGAGATCCAAACCAGTTGAGCATAGCTGTAACCCAGAACCAACCCATCAGATCCAGTCCAGGAATCCGTGCAGAGACCAGAGTGCCTTGCTGAGTGCCGAACCAAGCGCCTGAATCCTGTCCGGTGGCTAGCAGATTCCAGTCCAAAACCCTTTTACCAGATCCTGACGGGCCTATTCCAAAACCATAGTTGTGAGTATTAAGCATAGAATTGTCCATAGCCAATCTCTTATCCTTAAGTAATCCAATCAAACCCATTCCACTTATCCAGAACTGCATTGTAGAACCTCTTTTGTCTGTCCTGAATCATTCTCTCATCCATATAGTCCTGTGATAATTGTAGTGATAATCATCTTTGCGCTAATATATAGTTGCTGAAGAAAGGCAAGTGTCGCAGCGGGAAAAGATCAGACAGAGGTGCCTCTGGACTGGTGGCTGTACCGTTGATATCTCGCATCTTCATAGCCCCTTAGTGTAAAGCCAATCCTTATTTGTAATATTCAAAAGCGCATCTTTTATTTGAAATCTTGGCCCTCATTATGAGTTCAGCGGTAACCTGCCGCCGAAATCGGGTCGGGGTCCTCGGAATGAGGACTTACTGGGCCATTCCGAGTTCGGAAGGCCCGGTAATTCCTCCCTTCAAGGACTCGGACACGGTCCTTCACCATTCCCATTTCAGCCCCCATAGGGCTAAATGGGAATGGGAGAGGGAGAAAACAATGGGCCATTACGAGATGGTTTTCACAGGCGTGCTTACCGTGTTCCGCGAGGGGAACTCGTAATGCGGCGGTACGGAGTGAATGGCGCGAGCACCTTTCATGGCGCCGTTCACTCCGTACCGCCAGGGTCGTAATGAGGCCCCTTGACTCTTTTAGAAAAAAATTGTCCTTTGCTAAAAACTTCATAGCTTCTGAACCGTACACGCTAGGAGCCGAATTTAAGTGTCAGATTGAAGCTAACATCCTCAGTTTTGCCGCAATCATGCTTAACGCACGCAGAAAAGTTTGCAGTGTTTCTGCATTTGGCTCAGTTTCATCCAATGTAAAACAGCTATTGTTTGCATTCAACCTCTGAATTTGGTTTCCTATCTGCTAGTTATTCAATCATCATTGCTCGTGTTTACCTGGAACCAATCAAAGCAGCTCCCACTAGTTCTGAACCCAATTTAGCGAATTAAAGTCATCTTTCAGTATTTTTCCTATTCATTTAAAATCACATTCAAAAGCAATTGAACTGTTTTGAAGTCATTCCTGTTTCTCTCTAAGCTTGCTGGGGGGAATTGGGATTGAAACTACATTTGGAGAGTGTTTATTCCTGAAACCTGTTTTCTCTCCCTCCGTCTATATATTGCATATTAGGGGGGATTGAGTAGTATCAGGGGGAAGGAGTGATTGCATTGCATTTGATCAAACACATAACAGTATTATTTCTGTGCTGCATTAATTTTCTATTATTGCATTTGATTGAACCCACACAAAGTTTTATTCTATGCTACATTATTCTTCTCATCCCTACTCCTATTGATTGAAGAGATTGTTGATTGTCATATCGCCCATTGTATAAAAATGAATAGTGTGATATTTAGATATTGTTCAAATTCATAAAAGCGTGATACATATATTTTTCAATTCATAAAATAAATCTTTTAACTTTGCAAAACAACCTACGTCTTGGTTCAGTGAGACCGGGGGGGATTCAAAGAGAGGGGCGTGATATAAGGGTACATCATTCAGAAATGAAAGAACTTTAGACATAAAAATATATAATTAAGGGTTCCAGCTGGGCATCTCACGCTAGGCATTGACTTAGGTGGAGTGCTGGGTTGACACCACTTACAGTTTGCTCTCCCTTCCCTCAGCTTCCGGATTTGCCACCTTCTCTTAAGTCTTGATAGGCTTTATCAAGCCTATCTCCAATGCTCCCTATATCGAAGTTCTCTTCTAGCTTTACTCTGGGTGGCCCTGACGTTGCTCCTTGTAATGGGAGGAACTCTTCTATACTGCTCCATTGTATTACTGGACTTGGCTCCATTTATTCCTTTTGAATGAAAGCAATATTGCATTCCCGCTGTCTCCTCTTCCGTTCTAATTCTTCATCTACTTCTCTTCGCTTATACACTTCCCATCTAACTCTTTCTTCTTCCTTTCTCATCTCATCTCTCCTTAACCCCGGTATTCTTTCTTCCTCTTCCCTTCGCCTTTGTATTCTTTTATCTCTTAACTTCTGTGCTTCCTCCTCTTCTCTCTTCCTTTCTTGCTTATCCCGTTCTCTATATCTATATTGCTCTCTGTCTGTTATCATACTTCCTTTGCTCGTTGGCCCTTTCTTCTTTCCTTTGTTGCTCCTGATACATCTGTTCTCGCTGTTGTCTACTCTTCCTTTTATGCTTGTCTTCTTTCATTCTCCTCTAATTCCCTGTCTTTTCTATCCTGTTCGTCTTTATCTTCCCTTTGCCTGACTTCCTCAATGCTTTTCCCATCTAGCTTGAGTAATATCAGTACTCCCATCCATTCGATCTGTACGAGTGTTACCTCATCAGCTTTATCCTTCTCTCCTTTTCATCTCTTGATCTCTCGTTCTATCTCTGTCGATACATTCAATCGCTCACTTTTCTGTTCCCTGTTTTGTAAGACCTTAAAGATCTCCTCTTTTCTCTTAGTCTCCTCTGGACTATCATCACTACTATAAGCGGGCGGTTCGTATATCGGATCACTATACGCTGTTGCCGCTTTTAGTTCCTTTAACGGATACAATCCTATGTCGTCCGTGCTATCGCTTTTTACCTCAGGCGAGGCAAGGGGAGCAGAGGGCTCGACACCTTCCTCTTTAAAATGATTAAGCACCCAGTCCTCAGGTATTGGATCCTCTCTCTCTTCCTGATACATTTTCCAAAGCTCTAAAATAGCTAAAGTTTTCTCCAGTTTCTTTCCCATGCACGCAGTATGCAAGTATGTGGTCATGTGTTGCATTACTGCTTTTGACAATGTTCCCCTTTGTGGCCATGGCATAAACATCTTGTCTGTCGTGCCTTTCACCCATTCTGCACTGTACTGTTTGAGCTCGGGCATATGTTTCGGCATATGTTTCGGCAATGTCTTACATAAATGCATCAAAGGTGTAGTATCTCCCATGGTGACAAGTCTCAATTCACTGTCAATACCTACCAGCGTTTACACAAAATACTTTTATAAAAACAACAAATATGAGCACGTTCTAACAATCACCGCTCAAACCCTCTATATTTCAATAATCTCAGCCTACCTCTAAGTCGGTACCGACAGTTTCTCTAGATAGACGCTATATTTCCTCACCCCCCTCTTTACACACTCTCCTTACACAATTGTCACTCTTTGACACCTTAATATACTACAAATACACAGACAGACTTGGCGACTCTAAACATTTATCCTCCGAAGTCACTTCTCTCGTTCCTGCCCCTAATAATACCTTGATCACAGTATTTGAGTTGTCATCTTTATATGCACCTGTCAAATACGTAGACTAAATTACTTCGACTGACGTTTTATGACAACTCCTTCTGAATCCCTCGGGTTAGGACTCTCGGGCCTTCTCTCTCAATTACACTTACAAAATCACATGTTACTTTTGTAATCAACCCCATTATTTTTCTCATCACCCTGTTACTTTTAAACTACCACAATCCCATCCCCTCAGTTTGCCTTTCTCCTTAGTCTACTCACCATTTTCTCTTTCAGCTCAAAGCCTTCTATATCGACTCCCCTCTTCCAATTGACCACTTTCGCCTTCTGTCCGCAAAGCATCTGTGGAAACTAGGAGGAATTTCCTCAAAGCAGGACCCGTCCTATCAGTCTCGATTTTCTTGCAAGAAGTCTATATCAGCCGCACTCCACAGGAAACCTTGTGATCTTCCGGCTAGATGGCGGAGGGTACTCAATCATCCGAAACTCTGGAGTCTATAGGTCGATGGGTCTTTCTATTAAACCATCCGACATACTACCAAGTGAACCTGTATGGTCCTTTTAATTATGGTAACACATTGTACGATGGATGGGATGGAGAATAACTCACAGTAAATAAGAAGACCGACTCAGGAAGTTGGCAAAGCATTCTGTTTTAATATCAATTATCTTAAACAGGAAGTACAAAGGACATCAACTGCATGATCTCAATACATTTTGTAAAAAATCACATTTATATATTCAAAATGTGTCAGCCGTGACATCATACTATGTAGCAAACTACAAAAACCTACAGTGGATCGTGATGGCTCAAGAGGAACATCTAAGTATACTTTCTATATGGGATAGGATTGTGATTGGGTCTCCATAGTCAGGTGGGCAACTCAAGCCCTCCCTTAGTGCAACTCATCATCATGGCTTATTAGCTACATGGCAAGTCGGAACCGTGTGTTGCCACCCGGTAGCCCCATATGCACTCCAATTGGGAACAAAAAGGTTTCCCAAATTTTACTCACAAGTCTGTTTCCCCAATAATCCCAAGACTGGGATATATAGGGGAGTGCCGACTCCCACCAGTTAAGTTTCTTAAACAGAAAATATTTATGTACAGTTCACTCGTGTTACTCTCAACCTGAGAGAGGGTAAACTTTAAATATGCACTTGATAGAAAATTGTTATCTTTCTCAAGAAAAAACGTAAATATGCCGCAGCGTTTTTAATACAAAAAAGTTAGTCATAAAGAAGAGTACAAATGTAAATCAACAAGTACCCCACACTTTGTTACAAAGAGTGCTATATTACATTTACAGAGTAAATCAACAACGTCCATTTAAATGATTCCAAATAGCACCATTAAGTTCAAACAATTGCCAACGCGTTTCGGATTGCTACAGAATCCATTCTCAGGGCCATGGTTGTTATTTGTTCCAACTCTTTCAGGTTTCCCACAATTCTGATTCCTATAAAGTAACAAAAGATACACAAAAGTACAATCACTAAAGGTTTTTAGGATTCTAAACACTGTCAAATCACTTATGTTATTAGGAAAACCACCACCCTCGTGGCTCATCAGCAGTGGACAACAGGTAGTGAAAACAGGTTAGCTGGATCGCAGTGCTTCACTGAGTCCGGCTACAAATTTGTGTCGAATATGGGAGAACGCCGTATCCTATGGGGAGGAGAGGATGGTATGTCAGGATAAACCGTGGACTGCTAGAGTTTCAATTAGCATCAGACTCCAGAGAACTAAACATTAGCACAATGTGTACATGACACGCCGTGCTAATCAAAACATCCCAAGCGTGCTGTAGAGCCACCAACGGCTTAAGATGTGCTTTTATGACCCTTGTGCATTTATAGCTATATACGGCCCACTGTGGGTTGAGACCGTCACACTATACATTCCCAAAACCGTCAAAATCAATACTCTGGTTTAGAGAATACTAAATACAGTGCCCAAAACTTACAAAGAATGCCATGTTATCCGTTTAACATCCATAAAACTCTTACAAACTCACAGTGTGCACTCCATATGGGGGGGCATCTCCGCGTGTTAATCCAAGGTCTTAAACCTCCCCTAACCCAAGTCCCAACTGTACATATAGCGTGCTGCTAATTTCGTAACACCCGGGCTAACTCCTCAACAAGGATTCCGACTGTGTTCGGCATCCCTGCGTTGTCCGTCTCCCCACACACGGAAGCACCGTGCTTCCTAATCACCTGCACAATGACGGAAAGTTAAAATTTAGAAAAAATTTAGAAAAAATATGTGGAGCGAACAATCACCTGGCAGCATAGACGGAAAGCCAGCCATCCGACGCATAAGCGCGGGGCTGCTTTCCATTATGTATATTAGTCGCCGTGGCAACTACGCGTATGCGCGCGAGTGGCGAAGGCCGCCATACTAGTATGGGCAGATTAAAGCCTAATAGTGTGGAATCCATACGTGAGTAAAGCGCCAGTATGCACATGGCTCATAGGGATCTCAAGGGACATAATTAGATCGTTATACAACGTTAGGGCCTTGACATTAAAAACTGCTGAGTCGGCGTCAAGGCAATTAAACCTACACTCCCTCTAATTCAATCGGCATACGTAGTAAACACAACATTTCCTGGAGATGAGCATGGGGGGAGTGCAGATCATAGTCTGCTGGGGCCCCCATAGTCACCGAGTACCTGTATAAGTACCATTATGTTAGAACGACACAGCATGCCTGCTGTCATTTTCTAGGACCTCCTCAGTCAAGCTAAGAGCAGCCTAAGCCTAAGGTTGGGTCACAGCCCTATTAATGTATAAGTACGTGTTCAGCCTGACACTGGAATCCATCCCCTCTCATCCCACAGCGTCAGGGGGTCCAGGACAATTATTCAAATTACAATCAATGACTGACGACAAGCCCCAAGGGACAGACCTGCCTCTCAATGCTGCCGCATTAAGAACACCTCCAAAGGGCATTCCGGGCGTGCACATTCTTATGGTTGTAAGGTGTAAATGAACCATCCTCATTTAGTCCATATGTTCCGCTGCACAAAGCATAGCCACTCAGAGTCCCCAATCCATTCACATTTTGGCATCATTAAACAACATCTTGTATAGCACAAAGCATGACATTTGTTATGATTGTTAACATCTTTCCACTTCCATCCAAACTCCATAATAGTGTGGGAGACCCCTGTCCACCCTATCCACCTGACGCACCTGGGACTCCAAAGCAGAGTCTCCAGGCCGTTCACACTCTAATGATATTTGGGTGGCCTACAACTTAACACCAAAAATGCCTCCACTTTTTAATCAACACAGATATCGTTTGTGGAATGGATGAGAACAACAGATTTCATCATCGGACCCAGCTACTCAGGAGGTTCCCAATCTAAAGCCCAGACCTTTCAAACAAAACACATCAAATCGAATTCACGATTCAAGCCCCTTGGACTGATGCAGTCTAGCAGATCAATCCATAGGATTTCTCTCTGTTGGAGCTTCCTTAAAATGTCGCCACCCCTTGGGCCCAGTTTCACTTGTTCTAATATGACACATTTAAGTTGTGCCACTGTGTGTCTGGCTTCTGTGAAGTGCACCGCTACTGGTGATTTCTGGTTCTTGGTACGGATATTTGACTTATGCTCCGTCCAACGTGTTTTGGCCTTTCTCGTAGTCATCCCCACATAGCAAAGGCCGCAAGGACATTTCAGGCCATAAACCACGTTCACTGCATCACATGTGCATGAGTGTTTGAGCCAAATTGGTTTCCCCGAGGGTGGATGTCTAACACTATTGCCCTTAATAATATTTGCACAATGTTGGCAATTCAAGCAAGGGATTGTACCCTTGTATGTTCTCGCATCAGGCCTTGGTGTTTGTAGCTCTGCTTTAATGAGGCTGCTACACAGAGACTTATTGTTCTTGTACGCAAATATGGGTTTTTGAGGGAATAGCTGTTGAAGTTTTGGGTCCATTTGTAACATGGCCCAATGTTTCTGTACTATCCTCTTGATTCTTTTACTTTGCGTGGAATGTGTCATCACATATACAAGTGTCTCACTGGTCTTCCGAGCTTTGGGTGTAAGTAAGGTATCTCTTGGTACTTTGTTCACTCTATCTTTCACACTCTCAATGAGAGTGTGATCGTAGCCTCTCTCCTCAAACTTCTTTTCCAACATGGCAGATTGGCGTGTGTACTCCATAGGTTCTGAGATATTGCGCCTGTACCGCAGAAATAGACTCAGGGGGACACTGTCCAATGTTCTCTGTGGGTGGAAGCTAGTAGCTAAAAACAAACTGTTTCTATCCGTGGCTTTAGAAAAGATCTGGGTCTCCAGTTTCTGTGCTCGCACATAGACCTCAACATACAAGAAGTGAATACTCGACTTGCTAGTAAGGGTTGTGAATTGGATCCTTGGGTGCATCTGGTTCATCATACTGAAAAAGGCCTGTAATTCATCTTCCGTTCCACTCCAAATTCCGAAGATATCATGAATATATCGAGTGTAGATGGTTAGATTTCTTGACCATCTCGCCGAGGAAATCACATGTTCATGCTCAAGAAAATACATGTATATATTTGCATATATGCATATTTGCATAGCAAGGAGCCATGGCTGCTCCCATGCTTGTACCTGAAATCTGCAAAAAATATCTCTCTTCAAACTTGAAAAAATTGTTCATTAGAACCAGCTTCAACAGGGTCAACACAAATACACAGTCACCTTGGCAGTTATCGGAGTTCAACACCAGCCATTCGACTGCTTCAAGTCCCGATTCATGGAATATATTTGTGTACAGTGAAGTCACATCTATTGTGAACAATATGTCCCGTCCCTCTACAAACTGTATTCCTTAGATTTTTTTCAAAAAGGCCATAGTATCCCTCAGGTATGTGGGTGTGTTCTGAATCAAAGGTTGTAAAATCTTGTCCAAGTACTGCACTAGTGGCTCAGGGAGGCTCTCTGTTGCTGCAATAATTGGGCATCCTGGAGGTTTTGAGAGTCTTTTATGAATTTTGGGAAGTATATATAAAACCGGTGTGATGGGATCTCCAGAAACCTTAGTGTTTTCTCGGATATAACTTCCCTCCTTTCAGCTTCATCTACCGTCTTCTCTATTAGAGACATGACGCGTGTCATCGGGTTAAATGAGATCTCTTGGTATGTTTCTTTGTCAGATAGTTAACGCTCTATTTGATCCAAATAGTACCGTTTGTCCATTAACACCAGAGCCCCTCCCTTATCTGCTGGTGCAAAAATAATTGTGTTATTGTCCAACAAGTTCTTTAATGTTTGGCGCTCTCGTGTTGAGAAGTTTCCCCGTCCTTTACTTTTAAACTGTAGTTTACTAAGGTCTTGCAGTATTGCCTTCTCGAAGGTAGATAAGATGTGATTCTGTACCGGGGGATTGAACACGCTCTTTGGACTGATCTCTAGGCACTCTCATTGCTCCTTGCCTTCCTGGTCATCATCTTCCAAGCCTGCAAAGAATAACTTAAGCTTCATTTTCCTCAGTAGTTTAAAAAAATCGATCTTTTCTTTGAGGAGCATGCTGTTGTTGTGTGGTACAAATGAAAGACCTTTCCTAAGCACCTGCAGCTCTAAACGGGAAAGTCTGTATGAGGATATATTGACCACTAGGTCTTCTTCTGTGTTTTCTTTCTCGGTAGATTTCTTTTTTTGTCCGCGTCTGATAGGTCCTTTTCTAAAAAACATACCTCAGCGTCTATCGCTACCGCACTGCTTGAGTCTGTTGGTTGTGCAATCTCAGGTTCTGTGACAGGATCCAATTCAGTGCTTGATGCGTCTGACGATGTAGCACTAGTGTGAGATGTGCCCGGCTTCGTTGCTTGGCCCTGGTAAGGATTGTTCTGGCGATGCCTGTAATATTCCTGCCAAGTATAAACGATCTCCGATTTTTAATCGAGCGTGTCCCGTCTAAATTTTCGGATCTTCTTAGTTTGTAACTCCTGCTTATATCTCTGTATCTTCTGGTTCGTGTCGTCGAGAACTTCTTGTTAGCTACATTCAACACCATTGGCTATCAAACTATAAAGCCTTTGTTATATGGCCTTCTACAATTGGTTGGCACGCTTGTACCCTTCGGGAATATTTGATTCTCTAGCAGCACGTAAGCTGGTACCCAGGTGCTGGTGGGTGGACTTGACAGGACCTCCCCACCCAATTTGCCCATCGTCTCTCTTCACTCATGCCATCTGCTATTCAGATTGCCTTTGAACTTGGCCTTGTGGTAGCTTCTCGTCTCTGGCAATATAAGGGAGTGTGAGCACGTTCTTATCAAGGTTCAGGCTTGCATGCCCACATCTATTTCCATCTTGGACTCACGTGATCAGAGTCCGTGAATCTGCCCATTTTATAGCATCTATTTGTCCTTAATAAAGAAACTTAGCACTCTTGGTGTTCTCTCTTTGCAACTTAACAAGGGATGCCTCAGTGTCTCACATTCACTGTTCTTCAAGGACTGATACTGGTTTTGGCTGCTCTTAGCCTTTGCCATCAGGGCAAGCAGTCTTCCTTTGGTTCATCTTCGAGCTTCGGCTTCTTGCTGAGACATACTCACAGCTATCAAGCCATCAAGCCTTCTTTCTCCATGGGTTAAGCTTACTAAAATCGTGGAATCGAATGTCCAGACTCTACACATATGTATATATATTTTGGCGGCACACCCTGCAGTCTATTCACTACTTATAGCCCGCCTTCATGATTAGTCTACTTGCGTTGGCATTTTAAGGTTGAAACATTGGTACATAGTCAGGGAATGGTAAATGTACTCTGGTTTGCAAAGCTTGAAGTTAACTAAGCATCCCGAGGTTCTCAAGTGCTAAGGTCACAATGGAAAAGCATTCACATAAAATAACTGTAGGGGAGCACCATTTCACCCAATGTAGCAGTAAAATAATGTGACAGTAAATAAAAGATAAAAATAATATTTTTTGTTTTACAATGTGCTTCATGCCAGATTCGGGAACCTGTGCTGCTCAGCACTGTCTTGCTTTTGAGAGGACCGAGTTATCCTGCTGGCAATGTACAGTGACGATGCCATTAAGGTTGCTCAGTCCAATTGTGTCATAAGAGCATCAGGGCCCTTTGTATTACAGAACAAATAGGTGAGGGTGTTCTTTCAATTTGAAGGCAGAAGTCATCCCTTTGCCATGAAGTTCGGCCCAGGGCCAGAGGCATAGACAGAATTGGCTAACAAGTGGGGCCTAAAGCTAATTTAGTTGAGCCCACTGCACTGACATTAACATCTGTAAATGGCCACGCAGTGCTGCTGAGTGGGCATTTACAGATGTTGGGTGGGCCTATTCCTCTGCCCAGAGCACTGATGGGAAAGGAGGGCTTCAGCAAACTGAACCGTATGATTCACATTTTTTCCTCTATTTATTTATGACAGTTGGGAGCAGTGGGGGTGTTTTTGTATGAGGGTTAGAGGCCAGAATGCACAAAGCAAAAGGATTGGGTGATCACCCGTGGCCGCACTTAAAGCGCGTTATTTAAAACTGACTTCCAGACCCCCAAAATAATGAAGCTGGCGTGGCACCCATGCGGTTTCATAAATGCAAGCACTGGCGTAAAAGGGGCCCCTGTAGCCCCTGCGGTGCGGGGGGCCCCGCCAGCACATGTCCTTGGAGGGGGCCCCACTGGAGGAAAAAAAAAATCTTTTTCAAAAAAATATATTTTTTTTTGCTTTTTGAATTTACTCTGCATTCATAAAGAAATGATTTCTGTAACAGAAATCACTTCTTTATAAAGGCAAAGAGACTACAAAAAGAAACGTTCTTTTTGAAGCCTGAGGGCACAGCCCTCCCCATGGCATGGAAGACCCTAGGCTGGAGGTCTCCATGTCATGGGGGAGGAGAGCCCTATGACTTCAAAAAGAAATAGTTTATTTTTGAAGTCACTCTGCCTTCACAAAGAAATTTTTTCCGTTATGGTTTGGTCCTTAACAGAAATAATTTCTTTATGAATTCTGAATGACTTCAAAAAGAAACAATGGGCCTCATTACGGGTTTGGCGGTAACCGTGCCGGTGCTACCGGCAGGTTGCCGCCGGACCCGTAATAATTTGCTGGTGCCCGACATCCCGGTAACACCGGGTGATTACAACCCCGGCGGTCTGGGAAGTCAGGCGCCGGCAAATGATAAGTCCCCATTTCCAATGTACTCTATGGGAATGGGGACCACAGAAGCACCGGCACGTTAATAATGGTGCTGATGCTTCTGTGAAAACTCTGTGGGTGGGTGCCGTTCTGCCCGGCAGGTCTGACCTGCCGGGCGGGACGGCAACCGCCCGCAGAGCTGAATTATGCCGGTCCGGAAACAACGGTGCCGATAAACTTACCGGCACCGTTGTTTCCGGACCGGCATAGTTGTAATGAGGCCCAATTTCTTTTTGAAGTATTAGGGCTTCCCTCAACCCCATGACATGTGCATGTGTGAGTGTGTGGTGAAAGGGTGCACACTTAAATGTATAGGTGGCTGCCTGTGTGAGTGTATGGTAAAAGGGTGCACACTTTAATGTATGGGTGGCTGCCTGAGCGAGCCTGTATGGGAAAAGGTTGCACACTTAAATGTATGGATGGCTGGGTGTGCGTGTGTGTGTATATGGTGAATGGTGAGTGTGCTTGCCTTCAGGGGCGCAACAAAACTACATTTCAGGGGCTAACCCTTCAAATGTTGGGAGAGGCGCTAACGTCATTTGCGGTGCGGGAGGGGTACACTTATTTGTTTGGGGGCATCTCATTTCTTTATGCATTTTAATGAGACTATTCTGTGCAGCTTCAATGTTACAAGCCGTTAACTCGCTCCTTTAAGGTTGAAAGCACCCACTTATGGACTGCTGTGAGAATGAGTGGTCTCCTGTTCCCCCTCTACCCTTCCAATCACTCCCCTGGCACGCAAGTATTAAACCCACATCACGATTTCAATTGCCTAAAAAATGTGGCATTTGAATGCAGGTACTAATAGTGAAACACTTGTGTATAGGCGCGTTACAAATGCCATATCATATCATATCATAACTGCTTTATGTTAGTAATTGCTGGGCTCTTGTTAACAGCGAAACCCAAGTGCCATTTAACATCTGTGTGATGTTCTGTCTGGCAACTGCTCTGAAGGTCAGTCAGGTCGAGTCAACATAGCCCAAACTTTCAGGGGGGAGGGGGAGTGCTGAATCCCAGTCAACTCAATGGTGTTGCACAAATACGTGTGTTTAATGCCTTGATTACTCATTACTCCTAGCCCTATTCTTCCGCGTCCCAGTGTGTATGAGACAGTACTTGTGTATAAGGCATGCTGCCTCATACACAAGTACTTGGGTGAGGTAGAGGTACATGGAGGTAATGCCTGATTTAGCTACCTGTAATCTTCATTACTCCTAGTCCCACTCTTCCTCATCCCAGTACTTACCTATGAGGCAAAGAGCCTCATACGTAAGCTCTGGAACAAGGAAGAGGGACGTGAAGGTAATTCTAGGCCCAGGAGCGGATTCTGGAGGATGGGGTATGGTTGGGAGGGAGAGGGGATGTGTGGGAGGCAGGATTGTGCAACAAATCATAATGGCTGTCCATGTCCAGACTAAGCAGGCATGATATTTGGTATTAGTGGCTTGAGAGGCATTTCGTTGCATACAGTCTAGTCATTCCTCAGTTTGGTATGACTTTTTTTAACTGGGCATTTCTGATAAAGCAGTCCTGCTAAGTGAATTACCTTGCTAGACTGCCATTTGTGTGCTGCCAGTCTAGCCATTTCTTACTGCAGCATTGTATATTTTTCTGGGCCTCTGTGACCAAATTATATGATATAAGTCATTAAGAACGCACCTGTACACAGGTGTTTCTAGGCGTGACAAGACAAGTGAGGGAAGATAGAGGGAGGACAAGACAAACGATCTTACTAGGCCTTGTGTCATTCAGATTGTGCAAGTGCGAGAACGAGAAGTCAGGGGGAAAGGGAGGGGGAAGTGCAAGGGAGAGGGGAGGGAAAAACAGGGCAGCAATGCTCTGAGTAAGTGCAGCCAGGGCAGCGGGGCTCTGGGTAGTTCAAGGAGAACAAGGGACTGTAGGGTTACAGTTACAGCCCCTAAGTGTGTGGTAGGCCCAAAGGCAGTGCAAGGATGACTGATCAAGAAAGAGTCTGGACTCAGTGAGACTCTGAGGGTAGCCAAGCAACCAGTCGGTACAGCAGACAGGTAGGTCAGGTAGGCCAGCAGGGGAGGGAGAGAGAGAAAGCAGAGAAGAGGTAAGTTTTGAGCTGCTTCCAGACCATCAGGTGGTCTGGCTCAAGTTTGAGAGGGGCAGGGAGGCTATTCCAGAGGGAGGCACCTGCAGAGGAGAGAGATATACCCCCCACCCTCTGCCTGGAGAAGCATCTAAACCTTAGAGAGTTGTAGGTAGCTGAGCGAAGGGCTCGAGAAGAAAGACATTTTGGAAAAGAGTGTTGGATGTAGTGCGGGCCCCAGTCCCAGGAAGCCTTGTGGACAATGCAAAGGGTATTGAACTTGATCCTTGCAGCAAGTGGGAGCCAGTGGAGAGATTTCAGGGCTGGAGAGATACGATCCCTGGGCTTGAGGCCAAGGATAAGTCTCACAGTCCTGTTCTGGATTAGTTGCAGAGGGTGGACAGTAGAGGAAGGCAGATTGATGAAGTGGCTGTTGCTGTAGTCCAGCCTAAAGAGAACCAGGGCTCTGGCGACATTGAGCTTCTGGGGAAAGTGAGAAAGGGAAGCGTCCCTTTGAGGAGGTGCAGGTGCTAGTGGGACTTCTTGGCGACGTCAGAGATGTGAGGAGAGAAAGTGAGAGTGAAGTCAAAGATGACACCGAGGTTGTTTGCCTCAAAGGAAGGTGAAGGAAGAGGGCCCAAAGCGGGCGGCCAGAGTGAGAGAGGGAAAGCAATAGCAGGAGTCCAAATGAGAAGGATCTCCATCTTACTGACATTAAGGCAGAGATCGTTGGAGGCACAACAATGAGTGAGAGAGGAGAGGAGTCTGAGGGGAGTCTGAAGGAAAGAGGAGTGTCATCCGCATAACACTGAAAGTTAGAGGAGAAGGTAGAGATCAGGTGGGACAAAGGGGCCAAGTAGAGGTTGAAAAACCAGGGTGAGAGGATGGAGCGGAGAGAAAGGGAGCAGATTGGACCTGGGAGGGGCTGTCCAAGGGGAAGGAGGTCAGCCACTCAAGGGACTGATCCGTGATGCCCAGGTTCTCATGGAGTCGATTAATCAGGATGGATCAGGATGGCGTGGTTGACCGTGTCAAAAGCAGAGGAAAGATCAAGGAGGATGAGGACAGAATGAATGCTGGAATCAAGGTTAGAGAGCAGATCTTCACAGGTGTTCAGGAGAGCAGTTTCCATGACTCCGACAGCTCTGAAGCCAGACTGAAGGTCATGGAGACAACCAACAGATTCCGTGTGGAGAGTAAGCTGGGAGATGGCCAGCTTTTCCAACAGTTTGCCCAGGAAAGGGGTGATGGATATTGGGTGATAGTTTTCCGGGCAGGCAGGATCAGCAGACGGCTTCTTGAGGAGTGGGTGCATAAGGGAGTGATTAAGGGGAGAGGGGAACATTTCAGTGGCGAAAGAGTGATTACAGAAATCGGCCAAGGCTGGAGCGAGGGTGTCAATATGGTCCTCGATGGTTCTGGAGGAGCAGTGGAGCACATGTTTGGATGAAACTTTCATAGATCAGACTTGTCTAGAAACCTTGTTAGGTGTTGTCAGAGGAGAAAGGAGGAAGAGAGGTAGAGATGGCCTAATGGGGTCTGAGAGAGGAAGAGGGAGAGGGAGAGGGAGAGGAAGAGGAGATGGAGGACAGGATGTCCTGAGTTTAAGCAGAGAAGTGAGATGACAGAGCCATACAGAGGGCCTGGGAGGGAACAGGAGAGGTAAAAACTGCAACAGGATTGACCAGTTCCTTGCAGATTTTAAAGAGTTTGGCTGTGCTGTTATAGGCCATGGGCTTGAATGTGTGTTCTCTTCTTGATGAGTGTAATTTCTTTCGATTGGCATTTGGTGCAACCAGTCTAGGTATGTCTAAATGTGGCCTGGCAAGCTTTACTATATTGTGATTACATGTCTACACTGGTCTACATTGTGTAGCCAGTGGGACATGTTTTCATTGTGGCATGGCATTTTTAATAGCAAAGCTTTAATGTTCCTGTGCACTGTTGGTGACTTGCATCTATTGGATTGGTGTTACCCTACAAAAAAATTGCAAACACTCTGGCTTTTTAGCCAATTTTTCTCAGAAAGTGTGCTGTATATCGCATTGAAACACATATTTATATCTTTCTCCTAGTGCAGTGTGCGGCGTACCCCTGCAGCAGCACGTTTGCGCGTACTGCACAAGCGTGAAAATCTATGCCAGCCCAGAATGAGGCACGACCAGTGATTTGTTGCTGAGTTGGGTGGGCGTGCCCTCAGCATGGCTCACAGGGGGGCCCCCACATTTTGTGTTACGCCACTGAATGCAAGTCACATTTCTCAAAACCATGGAGAGTTCTGCTGTACAGATGTGTGAAAGGACACAAAGCCTTAGACCCCCTACCTTTCGGTACTTCACACGCCTTGCGCCTGGAAGTGTTTCCACCTTTGTACGCGCAGGTAAGACTGGAATGTTACTCACCTTATCTACAGCAAACCTGCCAAGTAACATTAGCTGAGCTTCAGCAGCTCCCGCCGTCGCTGCAAATGTTAAAGTGCTTCTAGACACAGCCGCCTGTTACATCACAGACAGGACAGATGTCTTTGTTGTAACGAACGACTCCGTCCATTTTGAAAACAGAGTGCAACTTCCGCCTCAGGGCAGGCGATAATTATGGAGCGTAAACTGGAGAAATTCCCTGCACCCATCAGATTAATGAAGGCACGCCAGAACCACCGCCGCCCACAAGCCTGCACTTCACTGCTGCCCTGGAGGAAAAGGGGCTGTGCCGAAAAGTAAAGTCTCAGCGATGGGGGGCAATCGAGTGATACGATCTAGGACACCCAGAAGGGGCGCACACTCGCCCAGACGCGTATAGCCAAGAACGCACCCAGCAGGGGCGCACACTCACCCAGACACATATAGCCAAGAAGGCAGGCCGCCTGTTCCAGCAGATCAACTAGACAAGTAACATTTAGCTGCAAACTATTTTTAAATGACATAAATTCGAATTAAATGAACCTTGTTCATTGTTAACTCTGCCTTTCCACAGCAGCTGTTCGCGTTGAAAGAACTGTGAAGGGCGCTCACGAAATTATATGCGTTTATAGAAGATAGAGGGCCTCATTATGAGGATTTCTGTGCGGAAAAAATCATTTACCTCTATTTTTTTTACTGCACCTTAATTACATGCGTGAAGGCACGTTTGACGAAAAACCATGAACCTGTAGCGCTTTGCTGCAGGATTTTCCTTCATGAAAACGCAGGATTTACCGCTACAAACCCGCCAAACTCGTCATCAGGCCCAAGAATTCGAGGCATGCTATTATTACCTGTTATTGGCTGACGCGTGGTACAAAACAAACTTTGAGGACAAGGAGTAATGCTACTGGAACAGATTTTTGATGAGGTGAGAACAGGGATTATAACAGTGAAAGGGGGTTGGTTTGCTGTTATTCCACTCCCTCAGGTTAAACTGGTGAATAAAAGGGGATTTTCATCAATGATTGCGTCTATTTCCCACTGGTTCTCCAGTTCTCCTCTTTTGCATTATCCCACTGCCTCCCAGTCAGTGCTTGGAATGGAAACACACACATGCTCGTACTCACGGGTTAACCCCAAATTAACGAGAAAAAAAGCCTAATGCGTGTTTACTGCGCGTTTGGCATTGACCAAAAAATTGATAATTCCATAATGCCGAACAGGGGGAGCGGGGGTTGCGGGTGTGTCCCCTGCACCTCCTGTTCAGCATTATGGGCTTTGGGGATGCGGGGTTATCCCCTGCTTCCATGAAATTGGAAGTGTGGGACAATAAAGAAAAAAAATAGAGAAAAGCACCCTGCAGCGCTAGCTTTGACCCACGTTAGTGAGAGGGAACTGGCGCTGCAGAGGTACAGGAGAGTCAGTGACAGAATTCTGTGTGTGCCCGTCGAAAAAGATAAGTGGGGAGGGGGATGCGGGATGGCGGATAGTGATGTATGTGATAACTGCGCAATTGGATTTAGCGATTCGATCTTTTTTCGGATTTGCAATTTTATGTACAGTAATCACGTAGATGCATACTCACTATCTCAGACTATCTATTTACTGCTGAGAAGTGCCAATACTCCTCCATTAAGTGTACTGGCTTCCTGATGAGAAGTGCCAGTACTATGTCTTTCAAATGAAAGAAGTGCAGGTGCTCAGGATCGACAGGTGCCAATTTAAAGCACTGTTCCCACTGCAACAAAGGAATTGCATTTAAAATCCTGTGCACAGCCTACGAAACACTCGAGGGCTTAGAGTCTGAACACCTATAAAAAAGGTAGTAATTCGATCATCCATAACACGACGGGATTGAAATCCATGAGCCATTTCACAACAGCCCTGAAATGTGAATCGGTGGATATCCTTTAAAACCTTGTGCATCGTCCATCGTGCCTTGAGGGAAGCTGGACCGGGCTATAGTCGGCAGAGATCACCAAGGACCTCATTTCACCAAAATGCCTGGGTTAGCGGAAGTGACATCACACGACCCTTGACCTCTGATGGCATCACAGGAAGTGATGTAATTTGACCCCCACCTCAAAGTGACAGCACGGGAAGCAATGGAACACAACTTTTCACCCCTTGACAAAACAGAATGTGGCATCACATGGCATTGATCCTAAGTACACTACAAACAATATGGTTACGATATCACTGTAATGTGATATACATTTCAAACAAGAATGGATCACCATATGTATCATTAATATCAGTGTGTATAGGCCCATATTACCAAATTACTGTGAATACAAGCAGACGTCCAACAACGCCAAATAATAATGATTCGTTATATAGCAGTAACGCTTAAGCGCTTCAGATAGAACAAAAATACATACAAAATCACCCAACCTGTGTTGGTACTCATTTATCAACCTCAGACGGATGAAAGTCTGAGTTGGCCATGCCGGAATTCGAACCTCCAACCCTCAGATAACACACACATCGCAGCAGCGGGTGCTCAAACCGCTCAGCTAGATTACCGGCTATAGCTATATTACCGGCTATAATAAAATGAGAAATTACATGTCTGAATGTTCTCAAAGTCAGAAAGCAAATTACACTTTGTAGTGGATACCATTAAACTGGTAACTGAGATTTAACAGCAGGCCAGTACATGTGCAGGTCTGGTGCACAGATAGCCACGTGTCAGGCCTGCTTGGATCTACTGTTCAGGCATCAGAGTTTAGCAAAATACATACCATTGGGAGGGTTCAAAACTGTGTATTAAATAATTTAGAGTAGCGCTTGGAAAGCAGCGCACTCCCACAGTATCCTGTACTCTGGCTACTCCTTACCTCATACATGCAAACAAGCATCATGAACAGCATGCCATGGAGATAGAAAGGATAGACACATTACAACAAAGCATGAATTGTGGCACAATGAAATCAAGGGCCACTTTATGAGCTATGGTCAAACATTTCTACACTTTAAACAAGCTTTTAGGAACAAGATTTTGTCAAGTGAGCGAGGACACCGAGCTGGAATGTCTTGTGATGATCAGAGCAGACACAACAGCAGAAAAGAAATGCTATAACTGCTACTTGCAAAACGCAAAATACATAGTCCGAAATGGATGCTTATTCTACTCTAGAATTCCAGAAAGACAAATTGTTATTCCTATTCTTTCTTATTTAGGGTCACTGCTCAAAGTGTTACACTTGTGAAACCCCCTGTTTTTTAGGAGGCCTGAACAAGAAAGCCAGCCACTACAGAAACGTATTTTAAAAACCAAAATGTTTAGGGGTAGCAAGGGAGACCATAGGGGTAGCAAGTGAGGCTCCAGAGATCGCAGGTGCAATCCCTGGCGACCCCCAAATGACTTCCCGAAGGTCACCACCCCCCCTACACATGGCACCTGCTGAATGTGTCAAATCTTTGAAGGACCAGACCCTTGCCTTCCCTCCTCCTTCCCTTAGCGTTTTTCCTCTTTTCTCTTCGGGCGACTCAGTTTGTGGCTGGGACCTTACAAAGCAACAATACATAAATAATCAAATAAACAGTTCTACCTCTCTGCTCTCCCACTCCCATAGACGAATGTATACAGTTGAAACGACTGCATATCCAAATAAACCATTAGCTGCATGCCTTTTTCAAAATAAGAACATTATCACAGGCTCCTTGGAGTGTGTCTTGATGTGTTCAAAGTAGTGAGATAGTTTCTCCCTCGTCTTCATCCAGTCCCGGCCACTGAGTTCACGTGACTCTGGATTCTGCTAATAGTATCCCTTTGTTTAGGAAGGGAAAATAACACAACCTTTACATGCAAGAACATAGATTTGCTAGAGTGTCTTGCGAAGGTGAACATAAAAAGCACTGAGAAAGTGAATCAAATCCATATAGTTGCCTGCTGAATCTTGGAGTGTGGGTTCCTCAAGCATATTGAGAAAGTATGGCTAAATGAGGACATTGTAAGATGGCCCTTAGAATCACAAACTATGAAGCTTATGGGAATAAAGACAAATATTGCACACTGGAACTTAGAGGCAGAACCCACTAAAGCATATTAGGCAATTGAACATGAAGGAAAAGATTGCATGCTTGAACTGGGTGTCAGTATTTATTTTGTGAAACCCAAAAAACGAGGTGGATGGTAACATAAGTGACCTTTTGACCCTTTAAATTTGTCTGATGTACCACCTGATAAACTTGAAAGCAACTTATAAAATAAAGCAATTTAACTTCACTGCCTTATTTTATTGTTATTTATTTGATGTTGTCATTTGCATAGCGCCCAGACCTGCAGGTATCACGGTTCTTGTACAGGAATTGTGAGAGCAGGATTTCAAAAACAGTAAATAACAGTGAAATACATAAAGTGTACATGATTGAGGTTTGTTATACATATCTGTTATAAAGCAAGGTTTTTAGGAGTTTTTTAAATGTCGAAACCGAATGCTCATTTCTGATGTGGTTGGGAAGAGTGTTCCTGAGGGTGGGGGCATTCATGCAAAGAATTGTGCTTCCTGCTCACTTGCGGGTGAATCTAGGGGTAAGTAATAAGTGACTGAATGAGCACCTGAGACATCGGGTCACTGGTTTTTCCACAATGCGGGAGATGAGGTAGGTGGGGGCGTTCTGGTGGAGACATCGGTGTGCAAGGACAATCGTTTTAAATTCAATTTGTGCTTTTACGGCAGCCAATGAACTTCCCATCTTAGTGCTGTGCTGTGGTCGGAGAGATTACAGCCTAGTGCTGCTCTTAAGGCGTTATTTTGTAAGAGTTGAAGCTTCGCCATGTTCTTCGAAGATGTGCCGGAAAACAGCACGTTACATTAGCCTTACATAATCATTTTATTTTGAGAATGTAACATATGTTAAATCCATATGGCACCCGGGTGGAGCTCCTCTTGGCCTACTTCCATTCCTCCAAAGCCTTCATCAATGTCAATCTAAATGGGACCGTCATGTTCCAGGGCCCTCAGCCAATCTCCTCCTTCTGAATAGGCGACTCCCGCGTCTTATCAACTTCCTTTCTTCTCCTGCTATCACCTCTCTGGGCCCTATGCCACCTCTGTCTGCTGCCTCTGTCGACTCTCTGGCCCATCTACCGCTTCCGCTGGGTGTACCTCACTACTGTACCCCACCACAGAAGTCTTTCAAATGTGGCAACCTGCTCCAGGTCGCTACTCTCAACTCTCGCTCTGCTGTCAAACACTCCTCTGGCATTTGCCACCTCCTCGAAGACCTTCACCTGGAGGTCCTCGCTCTCATCGAGACTTGGTTCATCGCCAGCTCTGTTGCGAGTTTTGTCACTCTCCCCTCTGCTTCTGTCATTCCTTTGCAGGCCTACTCCTCCTATGAATGCCTGGTCTGCAGGCTCTTTGTCTCTCCTGGCCTCTCTCTGCCTGTGGCCACCATGTACAGGCCACCTAGCCAGGTCGCCATCTGCCTCTCAGAATGGGCTGATCCCTCCTCTTCTCTCCTTATCTCTACCTCTAAACTTCTCCTCCTCTGAGACCTCATCATCCACCTGGATGCTTCTAATGCCGCCTCTGGGCTCTTCTGCAACCTTTGCAACACTCTCTCCCTTTCCATTCTACCTTCTGGTTCGACACACTCTGCTGGACACACCTTGAATGTTCTCATCTCCTCAGCCACCACCCTCTCAAACCCTCTCACCACTCCTCTCTCTTGGACTGACCAATTTCTGCTCTCCTCCCATGCTTCAGTCTCCTGCCTGTAGTATGTGTTTGCTGTGAGTATCTACATTTTCTGCATTCTGTTGTTGTACTTGCAGTTCTACATGTTTGCATCTCACAAAGCTGACTGTGCTACACCCCTGTAGTTGGTGTGGCCATTTCTTGCCCACTAGCTCTCCCAATACACTGTATGTGCCCACCAGAGTTATGTCTTTTAGACTGCTCAACACACACCCTGGCAGAATTTTGTGGATAGGCGTCTTGATGATATGCAGGTGAAGCGGGTGTGCCTTTCCGTGTGCTACTGCCAAGCCGGGTCCTCTCCACCTTGTATTGCTGCCCAGACAGTTTGCAGACAATCAACATAGTCTGCTGCTGCAATTGAGCATAGAGATGGAGCTGCGTTCCAACTCCAGCTGCTGCAAGTGTGGGACGCGGATGTGCTGCACATGTATTCATTCTCTGCTGCATGCGCATTTGTCTGATGGAGACCCCATAGGAGAATAGCTCTGTATGAACACCCTAACATCCAGAAAAACAACATCACCATTTTCAGCAACAAATTTCAATAGAAACCTGTAATTTAACAGATCCCAGTGAGTCAAATCTGTTAAGTTCTCCCCCAAATAGGTGGGCATTCACAAAGAACAGTTGTAAAACATTAGGGATTTCATAATTCTCCCTCAGGGGCCACAAAACTATCTCAGCAGTGCCTCGACGATTTGCAGCCATGTTTACCATTGGAGGCCTAATGCAGCTATCTCCCACTGTGATGTTGATAAAGTGAGTTTGTACACCACCAGTCAGGACAAGGCACCCCTTACCTCCACTCTCTCATGGGTGTATGAATGAATATAATAGTGTAAGTGAGCATGTAGCGAGCAACATGTTCAGACAGTCACATATGTTTCACACAGTGCCTTACAAACTATTGTCAATCCTACATTCCTTTTCCGATTTTGCCTCCATGCCTCTGCTGCCGTCTCAAAACTGTTAGCTATGCAAGCTGAGTTACTCAACCAGCAAGACACGAGTCAGAAGCGTGAACCACCATGTATGCTTTTTAATATGTGGAGCTGTGACAAAGTCCCCTGCCTGGTTCTGGTGACTAAGGGACTCTGGATCCACTCCGTGCGAGTGGATGTTGGGTGTGGGAGTGGGCGGTATCGGGAGGATGCCCTGTTCACTTTGCCCTAGTCCCTGGCACATGTCAGGGGACAGCTACATTGCCTCACCATATTCCAGTACCAGGGGTCCAGGCCTTCCTCACCACACTGACCTATCTGGGCAGACCCGACCTATTGACCTGAGCACTGATTGAGAGGTGCCTTGTGTCACCTGCCTTCACCTCACAGCTGGAGGACTCTGGAAGGACTGTTCTCCCAGAAGGGGCCAACATTTTGTTCTTAAAGGGTTGAAGTCTAGAGATGAGTCAAAGAAGTAGGAAAAGATCCCCTCATTAATAGGCAAAGGGACCCAATTCCTTTCCTTGAGATCAGAGGTACTTGCCTTCTGACATCACAACCAATGTGCTTTGTGTTAAAGGAATTAGAGGAGACAGGAAGGCGAGGGGTATAGAGAGAAACAAAATAACAAAATGGTGGAATCTACTCTTCTTCCAACTATTCTGAGCTCCCTCTGTCTACCTTTACCACACTTACTCCTTTTATTATGCCCTTTAATTCCTGTGCAACAGGTCTGCTCCTGCTGTTAGACTGTCCCACTGGAGAGAGGTGTTGCCATGCCTCACAAAGGATCAAAGGAGAGGCACGGTCATTCAGTTTCCGGCCTGTAGTCTGGCCAGGCCAAGTTGTCTGACCAGAATCCACACAATCCTACCCCAGCTGGCCTGTGCTCACAGTGCTGAAATGTGTATGTTATCAATCTGATGTGACTTTCATATAGTTATGTGAGTTACTATCCACCATACCCTAAACATGGGTATGGTTTATGTTTAAAGATTAAAATGCCACCAGACTAGTAATTTCCCGTGACTGTGTGGTTTTGGGAAAAGAGATGCAGACTTTAAATGCAGCCCCTCTGCTAAAGCGACTTGACTGTCACAGTAGCTGTTAAAAGGGAGCGTGTGCCCTCTGAACCTGTTCTGTGCAACTGGCAAGCAGGTGCTTCAGAACAGAAGACTGATGCAGCAGGGAACAGGTCACAATGCTTTTTGGCATGTAGCTTATGAAAGGCGAATCACTCTTTCTGAGAGGAAATTACCAGCATAGTTGTATTAATTAATAAACAATGCTTTTTTCCTTCCTTCCAATGTGATCCTACCTTGAGCTAACAGCAGTAGCAGAACTTGGAAGCCGGTGTGCACTTCTATGGCTTCAGAGCAGTGTCCGTTCAAAATCAACACCAACCGAGGTGATGTTGCAACAGCAGACACCAGCTTCCATTGCTGCACGGCAGACATAAGGCAAGAAGGTCTTTGACCATTTTCAAGGACACAGCACTTACTGTGCAGCCTGACATCTGACACCCCTTCATGACTTCTGACCTGGTCATTGCCATTTACTGCATTTAAACCCAGCAACTACAGGAGTCTAGTGTAGCTCAGGGAAAGAGGCAGCGCTCACAGCGTGTAGCAGCAGGAACACCAAAATCTCAGAGAGGTGCAACAAAAAATGGGTGGGTAACAAGTTGCACACTGACATAAAGTCCGGAAATACTGGAACAAGGTGCACAGAAGGGAGTTTAGACCAATGTAATGCCCCCTACTCATCTGTTCTTTGAAAACAGAAGGGTTGCTCCTGCAGGATGTCTGGTTAGTGTTCAGACATTCTGACACTTGGATGGTCGACTGATTTGAATGCAGTATTGATCACTTCTATATGTTCCGCTATTTCTGAATTTTATATCAGTGTTGAACTTGTTATCCACCCATTGTTTGTTGCACCTCTCTGAGATTTTGGTCTAGAATTATTCAGGACCAGCCTCCTCTGTCTGTATCCTAACCCTGGATAGCCGGCACACCATCTCCTGCTAGGGTCAGTCACCACATGAGGGATATCCCGTGGCGGTTGGAGGAAAAGTGCGACCTAATTAGATGGCTTTCAAAAGGAATGTCGAGTAAAATATAATAATCTGGACTTTTTTGTGTACCCATCCTACGTATGACCCCAAAAAAACGAATGTAAACGTTTCGAGGTGGAAAAGCCTGAGTTTATTTGGCCGAATTTCAGTTAAATTTTTCTGCACTCATTTTTATAAAAAAAATAGATGGGAGTGGGGTAAGGTTATAACGTTGGGAAGTGGGGGCTGCAGGGGTTTTCCCCCATATTATGTTTCAAAAACAGTGCAAACAGACAAAAATAATTAGGGTAATTCAGCCAAAAGAAATTGTCTTTTCCACCTCGGAATGTTTTTTCTCCATTGTTTCACGTACATCCCCCAGCCTACAGGCCTTTGGTCCAGATATAGTGGCCCACTAGGTCCTATATTGGATTTCGTGCAGCAGGAACACCACCATGCACAACATTAGACTGTAGATAACTAGGTACCAATAAGGAAATGTTTTCCGGATGGGGATTCTAAGCCACATCATAGGCAAGTCACACTTTGCTCCCATTTTCTAGTTAAAATATCCATGCTGTTGAGCCCTACACAGCAGCAATTCTAAGGGCCTCAGTACAGGTTTGGCTGTGCAGTAAAAAATTGGCCATAACGAAATGACTGCCGCTTTTACCATTGATGGTTTGGCCTTGAAGTGGAGGATTTACGTCCAGCATGATGTTGAAGCTCCACTTCAAGGCCAAAAATCGGTAAATGTATGGTGCAGAATGACAGCTTGCGATAAACCTGCTAATAATCCCCATGGAGCACGTTATATTCCAAAATTAGGTCTTACTTTTCTGTACTATCTATCGTAAACCCGGTAACAGCAGCAGATTTACCGCCGTGTAATGTCCCCTTTCAATGCCCATCTGTTTCAGGACATAAGGACAAGCGATTCACCTGTCCCCTTTTAACTCCTGTTGTGGGTTGCAGCCCACCACGCAAATTTAGAGGCGGGGTTACCGCCTAACAGGCAGTCCAGAGTTTGAGATTAAAGAAGGTTGACCTACGTTTCTGGCTCCTGTGTTTATTTGCTGTGCAGTTTCATTTCTGCTTGCTTTATTGCATCCGCGGCTGCGGGTTTAATACGCCATTTTGCTGCCAAACTCGATATTAGGCTTCTTTTAATAGCCAAGTAAACGGTTTCATTTGAAAGTCTGTGCTCTTTGTCAAGTCACCATTTTTCTCCATCTCCGGTCTTCGTCTTGCAAAAGGCGGTTCTCACATCTTGCCGCTGTGGTTCAGCGCCTCGACATTACTCACGTTGACGGGCGCCCTGTTAAATATTCATCCTGTTTTGATGCACTTTTCTGTTTTTTAAATTACCTGTTTCTATCCTATCAGCATTTGCAGATGTGTTCCTTATTGAGTCGACTTCTAGAAGTTTCTTTTCCTCTTTGAATGAAAGCTTTTTTGGCGTGCTCCAGAGCATATTTATGTCAAACATGAATTTCCTTTTTTTAATTATTTATAACTCAAGTGTCGAATATGGCAAGTGCCATAGATTTTTAGCAATCAACGGAGCGTCTTGAAAATAAATGAACTGTTCGTCTCTGCTAGTACAGACAGAAGAAGCTTTTTCTGAATGCAAATGCTTCTGCTCTTTCCAATTCAGCGGTTGGGCCTATTTATATCTCGTGTCCATCTGAATTTCGTAATGATAGTTTTTCACAAAACACTTCCGGCGAAACGAAGCATTGTCTTTTTCTTTAGGTTGGATTTTTTAAATTACATTTTTGTCCATCTTCTTAACATGCCAAACAGAGAGCGGGACAGTTAAGCATATGCCTCGAGAATAGTATAACAGGTCACAATGGAAGCGCCTAGCTCAAAGAAAAGCTAGAAATAGAAGTAGGGCAAAGGGACGAAGAAGAGACAGGGTCGTGCGAGAGAAAAGGGGGTGGGGTTATTTGTATTTCTTTATGGGACTTTTGTAAGGCGCCTATACAACAAATGGCGTTTGAAGGCACACTAATGGGGCCGAGCAGCGATTCAATGCAGCTTCTAAAAGTATATTCTTTCTTGTGCATTGCCATTAAGGATGTGTGATGAAAATCCCCAATAGGTCTGCAAGGTAGCTCAGTGGGTTAGGTACTTGCTGCAGAGAGCCACGTGTAAGTTCCAGTCACAGGCTGTAATTATGTCATGCTTCGCCGTGGACATTGTTCAAATACTCCTCGTGGCAGGAGGCGGCTGGCTGGGACTCTGATTCACCCTCATTATTTTACGTGGGTGATCAGTGCTATTCACTGTGGGGCTCAGGGCTTTGAAGGAGGCAATTTGGAGATGTGTCGCTACAACGCTATTCTGAGTGGACATTAACAATATTTGAATCTCAGGAACCTCTGGAGAGGCGTGGTGTAGTGTGACACCTGGCACATAGTGTGCAACGCGCATGGCCACCACACCGTGCATACAGAAGTCAAAGGAGAAGAGCAAGTAAAAGTGTGCATTAAGGTGGCGACTGGTGTGTCTGACTCAGGGCATGAATGAACCACGGCTGAAAGGGAGGTAAACTCGCTTAATGCGGGATTGTGGCCTACCCCTATGTCCCAGTAAGTCAGACTACATTAAATTGGCTGACCCTAATTCGAAAATGAATATTTTACTCTTACAATTTGCGGGGGGGAAAGTATCTATAAAGCTTACAAAGGCAAATACAAATTGAACTCAATGGTGATTAATACTAAGCGCCTCCTTTAGATGTTGGTGGTAAATCGCCCGTAAATATGAAATGTCGAGATTTCCGTTACTGCATGCACTGAAATGAGCCACTACAGCTGATGCAGTCCTAACTGCATATAAGAGATAATTAAATACTACATGCAATAACACAAAGCCGCTGCATGTGATAATTACCATTAGCACCCTGGGCAGGGGAGCCAGCCAATCGGGAAGCTCGGATTGCGTGCTGAATCTACCGATCCAAGCCCGCGTTCGAGCTGCCTGATGGCTGCATCCCCCGCCTGCCATCTTACCCCCACCATCCCTTCCCTTTTTTTCTATTTTCCCCCTCCCCACTTACCCGATTGCAGTGGCTGCTGCTGCTTCCACTCCTGGGTCTGTGTGGTTGCCATGGAAATGGAAATGGGCTCCATAGGGAGCCCCACCTTCCTCATCCATGTCGGCCATGTTGGGAAAGTATTTTCATTCAATGAAAGGGACGCTGCGCGGCAGCCCGTTTACTAACAGGAATTACTTTCCACTTATCTCTTCCATAGCCTGTTGAACGGGTGATAATAGCATTTAGCACCTTTTCCATGGGCTATACCTGGTGGCAATGTCCTGGTGCCCACGTTGAACATTCTCGCCTTGGCTCAGGCATTTAACCCCTGCCCCTGGCTGTTACCACTCGGGACAGCCCATGGAACGGGTGCTTAGTGATTAAGAAATGCATTATTGCATGCTTAGAATGCCTGAAAATAGTTATCTTACTGTTTCTGGATGTGGAATGCAGATGAGAACACCACCACAAGCAGCCATTAGTGGAATAACAGTCCATTTCGAATCAGGATAACTGAAGGCCATCCAAAAAATGAATAGCACATAGGACGCTGGGGATGCTGCAGGGGGTAAGTATAAAGAGAGGCGGCTAAAGAAGCCAAACTTCAGCTTGCAGGAGCCAACACTCCTGGCAGAAGAAATGACCAAGGAGATACCCATGTTGGTAGACAAACTCATGGCAAAAATGGCACACAGCCAGCATGATGATCTGTGGGACTGCGGGACAAGCACAAACTGTTTCCACGTACACCTGGAGTATGAAGGGCTGCCACAAGCTGGCAGGACCGGAAGAGCTGGGTGCAAAGCATCCTGGCAGAGCATCATAAATAATGCATTACAATGGGTGGTAGGTCTGTACCTGGCTCCTTCATCCACCCCTTGGAGCTGAAGGCTGCTTTGGTCATAGACATCGTGATAGTGACACGGCCGGTGGATGCTGAGGTCGGAGCAGATTCCCAGACAGTTCCTGAAGATGACCAATCCATCCGCGTCATGGGTCTCTAATGGCGGCCATATGGGAGGGTGCACATGTGCCCGGTCCCCTAGTAATGTATCTGTGTAACTAATGTTGTAGTATAAACAGCAATGCCACCTTTAATCTGTCCTTATGGGAGTCATGTCTGCAGATATCCCTGAGAGAAGAAAGCACTTCACAATCCACTTGAAATGTCCCTCTACATGGGCACATAAGGAACCAAGTGTGTCACAAAGAACAAGTACACGCAAGGGCCAATAGACACGCAACCAGCCAAAATAGATGGCCAAAATCTAGTAGTCAACCAAGACATTCAGGATAGTGCAGTTACACGCCTGTGCAGTGTCTCGCAGGAATCAAGCTTTATCTCGTCAATGTATAGTAATACCACTGTACCCTGTCATGTTCACACACAGGACTCTTCTACATATCCATATCTCAATGATCAGCAACTACAAGGTCATATTTTGGGGCTTGTGCACCCAGTGCAGTAAACACCTCTGTCAACACTACAAACACCAGCACCTTGACCGCAGTGACAAGCAAGTCCACAATGGGAAGGACCAGTGAGTCAAGCTCTGCAGGTCAAGGTGTCAAGGGGAAGGAAACGCACAAGGCCCCTGTGCTGTTCGTAATGGCCCCTAAGGAGACTCAAACCGCACATGCCAACACTGCACCCACTGTGGTGTCTGAGGAAATACTCCAGAACATGCCTGCAGACAGAAATGTTCCAATCACTTTCCTGGCAGTGGCCACACAAGCCATACTGCAACCCAGACATTGCCTGATAGAACAATCACACATGATGGAGGAAACCCCATTTGGAAAAGCACAAATGAACCCATGAATGTGCAGACTCACACTGACACAGACACAGGGCCTGAGCACGAGTTGGGCGTTAGCCCTTAAATGCGGCGGTAACATTGTTACCGCCGCATTTAAGGGCTAGCCCTTTCACGAATCTGGTGTGTTTACCCCCAGCTCAGCCTACCATTGCCCTTACACGTGTTCCTATGCCAGGTGAATAGCGCTATGCGCTAAGCACAGCAGCACCCGTGGGGGGCATGTTTCAAAATGTCATAAAGGTCTTCTAGCGTTCACCTATCTTGTCCTATTACATTGCACTCTTGGAGACCTGCCTTGTACAAATGTCCCAGCGGAGACGTGAAGCGCCCGGGGGCACAACCGCTGATATGCACACATTCTTCAGTCCATTCCTGTAACTAAGGCAGAAGTCCCAATATCCTGACACAGGAGCCAGGTGTTTAGAAATGGCCCCCTAATTCCTGTTGGGTGATCCACCCATCATGCTCCGGAATTCCAATAAGCACTGCTTCCGCTTCTTCATCATCACTGTCATCCAGTGAGTTGTCAGGTGTGGGCTCAGGGAGCTGACTCCTGATCCAGAGGTTATGCAACATATAGCATACAATGGTGGTGTCGCCCACCTTTTCGGGAGTGCAGTAGAAAATCAAAATTACGTGAAAGAGGGGCAATATCTTTCTGAAGGAATTGGCAAAGAAGCAGTTTCTCACAAAGTATTTCACGTGTTGGGGCTGTCGAATGAAGATGGTGATAAGCTTCCAAATAGGTCTCAGATTGTAGCGAGCATTAACTAAAATAATGAAATAATTAATGCAGTTTACTTGGTTTTAATGAAGTACTTGATTATATTGTGGTTGAAAAAATGGGCCAGATCGTGCCCCAAAATACGCCAAGTGACAGGACCATCTGTACCCTGGGTGATGTAAGGCTGCATTTGCATTCATCCCCTTCATCTGAAGGTGGGCTGTTTTTTAAATAACTCTCAGGGCCCGATTTTCAAGTGGGCGTTAAGTACCGAAAAGGTTGATAAAAGCGCTAACATCCTTTTCGGTACTTAAGACCTATTCTGAAAGTGGCGCATTCTTCTGAAGTCGGTATGAATGCACCACGTTTGCACTATATGTGGTGGGTGCTACAATGGGTGGGAAACCAACGTAGCAACCGCCACATTCGTTACCTGCCACTGTAGACAGGTATTCTTGTGGCACTCCTCCACTTTTAAATGTGCGCTAAAGTGGCGACCATATACGGTATCATTTTGGTCTGGTCGCAGTGCAGGTGGGTGGGCAAACCAATAACGTAAGCAGCTTCAACGTTGTATCCTGCATCAGAGCAGTATACAACGTTGAAGCTGCTGTTAGGGTGAGCATAGTTGTTTAATTATTCCACTTGCTTAATTCTGTTGGCTTCAGTAAACAAGGGTTTAGTGTTCTCAGCAGCACTTTTGTAAAATAACGATTATGTTGTTATTTTACAAAAGTGCTGCCAAGATTTCTGCGTTGTGCCCAAAAACAAGTGCAATGATTGTGGCGCACTGTCGTGCACTACGAGGATGCCCAGGCCCACTTGAGGATAGTGGTGGAGCCTAAGCATCCTGATTTGACACAATGATTCATGCTCTTTAGCACGCTCACTGCTCCAACTTGAGAATCGGGCCCTCAGTGTGATTTTAAAATCCTGATCTGTGGAATCATTGTGTAAACAATGTGATAAAGCCCCCATCAAAACATATAGGGCCTCATTACGAGTATGGAGGCAGCCATGCCCTTAGTAAGGGCATGGCTGCCTCCATACCGGGTTCCAGTACCGGGTTTTTTGAATGAGGAATAACCAGGTCATTCCAACCTTGGAGGACCCGGTAATTCCTCATGCACAAAACCATTCCCCATTCCCATTTGAGCCCCCATAGGGCTCAATGGGGATGGGGATGGAGCTAATAACGGGCCCGTTAATAACAGGCCCGTTATTAGCTCCTTGGTCCCCTCGCGGGACCCGGAAAGGACGTCTGGTTTTACCAGATGTCTGTTCCGAGTCCCGGTAGGGGACCTCGTAATCAGGCATCCGTAATGAACGGTGCCGGTCCCGTACCGGCACCCTTCATTACGGGAGCTCCTGCCTCGTAATGAGGCCCATAGTTTTACATCTGGTTTTAAAATGTTTCATTAAACTTTATGAGCAATTAGCAGCCTAACTGTGACAACAATTCTCTTTTTTAGAATCTATAAGATGTATCTGTGATACCCGAGGCTAGCTAGCAATAGCCTGTTCATCAAAAGATCAAAAGACTCATGAGCCAGGGAAATGTTGGGTAAAAGGGAACTCTGGCCGGCTGTTTCCTAAGCTTAACATGGGCCTCATTACACGGATGGCGGAGAACCATGGTGCTATTAGCGCCATGGTTCACGCCTGTAAAATACCGGCACCGCCTTGGCGGAAAGGGGAATTACCGCCCCATTCCAAGGTTGGCGGGGCGGTAATTCCCCCTTCCACCATTGCCCTTCCCCATTCCCATTTTCTCATAATGGGAATGGGGAAGGCACTAATTACGGTACCGCAAATTGCGGTACCGTAATTAGCTCCCTGGGTCCCTTTGCGGGTTGGTTTTTAACGCCTGCAAAAAGCAGGCGTTAAATCCCCCAACCCGCAAAGGGACCTCGTAGTAAGGCGGTAAGGATTTACCGGTACCAGTATTTTACCGGTACCGGTAAATCCTTACCGCCATCCGTGTAATGAGGCCCATAGTGTTAATAATAAAATGCCTTCTCAAGTAAACGTCAGCAATGGCTCCCCATAAATCCTTGCACGTTTCCCATAGTTGCATTTAATCATAAAATCTCAGACAACTGTCAAAAACAATGTATCTTGGTTCCCCCAATAGTCAATCGTCCTGCGACATAGTGGTTTTACATTCTATGGTGATGACTAATTCCTCTACACTATCCATGGAGTAGTCAGGGTCAAACATATTGTCGTCTACAAATTCAGAAGATGTCTCAGTGATTTCAATGTGTAATATTTCTAGACTTTCAGACTGTGTTGGGGAAACAGAGAAGATTTTATCTTTCTTTGACAACAATACATTTGATGGCATAGATTGTGTGAGCGGATCGGCAAACAATGAAGAAGCCTCTTCTGTGTTGTCTGTCAGTTTTGGTGGTCATTGGGCCTCATTATGACATCGGTGTCATTTTTTTCCCGGTGCCCACGAATGGGCAATTACTGTGTCATTACGGCCCTGCCGGACCCGGTAATTGCCCATTTGCGGATGCTGGAAAAAAGATGCTCCCCATTCCCATTCGGCCCCATAGGGAATGAGGAGGCCGGATGCACCTGCACCATTTATAATGCTGCCGGTGCATCCAACATGCTGCGCTCTCGGGTGCCGCTCTGCCTGCCAGGTCTGACCTGGTGGGGAGAAAGGCACCCGCGAGCACAACTTGTAGTTTTCCGGTCTGGGAACTACGGTACCGGAAAGCTTACCGGTACCGTAGTTCCCGTACCGGCAAACTTATAATGAGGCCCATTGTGTGCTGTAGCAATGATCCATCGTTAATTTCCCAGAGGCGGTCCTGTTCCATGGCCCAGAGGGTCCGCAGGGACGCCGACATGTTCACCTCCAACTCCCTGCGGATTGCCTCGAGGCACTCGGCCCGCCTCAGGGCCCTCCGCATGGAGTTCTCCGCCCTGACCATAGTGAGCCGCGCCTCTTCCGCCCACCGCCGCTCCGCATCTATGGCGTGGCCCAACCGCTGCCACACGGAAGACACTTCCCGTCCAGGGTCCTCCTGCCCTCCGGCCGATGCCTGCCCCTCCGATGTTGAAGGCCCCGAGCTATCGTGGCTCCCACCTACAGCCTCCTGCTGCTGCAGCTGCTGCTGTCCATGTGCCCTGTCCGATGGTGCCTGCACATCCTCCAGCTGGGGTGCAGTCGTTAATGTGGCCACCCCTGCTGGACGTCCGACTCCCGACTGTGGCAGGGATCTGTTGTCCACCAGCCTGGCCGCACGGTCAGAGGCAGCTCCACAGGGCACCCAGGTGACACATGGGTGGGAAGATGGCATGGAGGACGACTGGGGCATAGGGGGTTCCGTGGAGGAGGGGGTCGGAACAAGGTCCAGGAAACAGAGGAATCCAGCCCTGGTGAGCTGTCCCAGTGGGTCAACGCGGTCAACGAGCCATGCGAGAAGACGTGCAGACTCATCATGAAAAGACTGCAGGTCAGCTTGCATGGCCCGTTGACGCAACACCACCCCACCCTGGACAGGCTCAACCTGGTGCAGGATAGCCACATCCGCAGGGAGAGGAAGGCCAGGTGTTGTAAGCCAATCCCCTCCCTGAGAACGGGTCTGGAAGTAGGCATCCCCGCTGGTGCAAGATGATGCAGTGACAGGAGTAGGGACAGGATTGCACACAGGCACCGCCGTGGCGGCCTGTGCTGCCTCCTGTCCCTGATCCTGCACTCCACCACTAGCACCAGTGGAATCCCCACCTCCAGACCCCGCCTCTGTCGCTTGCACGGCCTCCTCCTCCTCCAAACCCCCCACCAACCTGGATGACTCCGTGCCATCTTCCTCCGTTGGGCCCTGTGGATTCCCAGCTGCCCCTTCTGCTGCCGAGGAGTCCAACTCCAACCTCCGCCTCTTGGACCTCCCCTCGGCATCTGCGGCCTGGGACATGGCACCGGACTCCTCACTCCCCGATGAGATCAGAACCTGGGAGGGGATCCGGGCCTTGCGTCTCCGGCTGGTGGTGCGACCCCTGCCGCTGTGCTCCACAGCACCTTCTCCGCCCTCTTCATCAGTTGACGCTGCAGACAGAGAGAAAGAAAACACAGGCATCAGGGCACTGTACAATGGACTCATACACACATGACAGTCATACATGAGTGGCATTGGTAAACCTCAGACATGGCATCACAATCCCCAACACACATGTCATTTCAACTTGCACACATGAGCCATACCACAGCCATATTGCAACAGCCAGCACCATCCATTCACATACAACAGCATGAGCAGCCAAAGGTCATCCACACATTTATTTATTTTATTTATTTATTTGTTTATAAAGCGTTAAAGCCCGCGGGCATCAGAACGCTTACATGTAGACTGGACAACAGAAAAGGAGACGGGACTAGGCGAGAGAAGGCCTAAGTTAACTCAAATTGAGTCGTTATGTTACCGGGATTTACTTAAAAAGTAAGGTTTTCAGTTTTTTCCTGAAGGTAAGGTAGTTAGGCTCAAGTTTTAATGAGGTGGGTAAGTCATTCCATTTTCCGATGGCTAATGTCGGGAAGGCCTTGCCAAGGCCATGTTGTTTTTTAGTTATAATGGTTTGTAGTTTGCCTGTGTTTGATGATCTAAGGCTCCTGGGCGGCTCGTACCATTTAAACTGTTTCTTGAGGTAGGCCGGGGCTGCGCCATATAGGCAGCGATGTACCATGGTGAGAGACTTGAAGGAGATTCTCTCCTCCATAGCCAACCAATGGAGGGTTTTCCTTTCTCCGGAGATGTGTTCTCTCCATGATTTTCCAGTGATCGTTCTGATGGCGTTGTTTTGGATGATTTGGCATCTTTTCAAGCTCTTACTATTGGCTCCCAAGAGTAGGGAGTTTCCGTAGTCCAATCTAGACAATATAGTGGCCCTAGCGATGATGGTGCTGTTCTTTTGGTCTAGCAATGGCCTGATCTTTTTAAGGAGAATCTGATGATACTGACAGTTTTTTTTAAGGTAGCTTGTATGTGCTTCAGCGCCAAGAGAGGCTTGAAGATACACACCTAGGGTCTTTACTTTTGCTGATATTGGAATCTGGATGTTTTTGATGGTAAATGAGTTAAAGGCAGGGCTCAATTTTTTTCTGGCCTGTGTAGATCCGAATATCATGAGCTCAGTCTTAGAGCCATTTAAACACATCCAGTTTTCTTTCATCCAGTGTTCGATGGTGTTGTATAGGAGAGAAAGTTTATCATTGTCTATTTGGTAGTTCCCACTGAGTTCAAATACCAGTTGGGTATCGTCAGCGAAATTGGTAAAAAATATACCCATCTGGGAGAGCATGGTGCAAAGGCATCGCATGTAGAGGTTAAAAAGTAAGGGGGAGAAACTGGCTCCCTGAGGGACCCCACAATCGACTAATTTGGTGTTAGAAGCTTTGTCTCCCCAAACTATCTTGGATTGTCTGTTTTGCAGAAATGAGGCAATCCATTCGATGGCTCCTTCTGAGCAATTGCCAGATTTTTCGAGGGCCTCCCGGAGTTTGACATGATCTAGCAAATCAAACGCCGCCGAGAGGTCCAGCAGTATCAGTAACCCTGATTTGCCTCTGTCCAGATGGAGAGCATTTCAGTTTGGAGGTCTAATAGCGCCGACTCAGTGCTGTGGCTGGATCTAAACCCAGATTGTTGTGGGTGAAGTAAGTTATTTTCATCTATAAAGCTTTGAAGTTGATCAGTAGCTATTTTATCCATAATTTTCAGCAGAAAATTGCAATTTGTGATGGGCCTAAGGTTGGCAGGGTCCTGTTGGTTAAGGTCTGGTTTTTTTGGTAAAGGTGTGACCGTGACTGTTTTGATGATGTTGGGTACAGTATGGTCTCTGAATGAGGCATTTACCATTCTTGTAAGAAAGGGACCAAAGATATCAGGGTTTTCAAGAATAAGTTTAGGGGGAAGAACATTTTCTGAGCACGAGGTACACCTCATGGTGGATAGCGTTTTTTTCATAATGTCAACTGTGGTGGGTCGGAATTGGAATTTAGGGGTTTCTGTCTCGATGTTATGTTCTATGAGGTAAGTTTTAACTGGAGTGTATGTGGTCTGGCAGTTAATGATAGTTTCTCTGGCTTTGGTAATTTTGTTTTGAAATGCAGTCTGAACATTCTCACAGTCTGTTTCGGTTGGCTGGAACGGTGGTGTGAGTGTTGTAGGCTTATCTATGGATTTAAGGATTTGGAAGAGTTTTCCAGTGGAGTTTGCCGCAGTACTTATGATATCATTATAGTGGTTTTTCTTCAAATCCACTAGTTTTGATTTATATGAGTGGTCTGCTGTCTTCCAGTTGCTTTTATTAGTTTCGGAGGGATCTTTTATCCATTTCCTTTCAAGAATTCTTTTGTCCTTTTTAAGCTTAATGGCTTCAGCAGTGAACCATTTTTGGTGTTTTGGGTTGGGTCTAACTTTTTTCTCTTTCAGGGGGGCATAGGTGTCTAACAGTTTTGACATGCCTTGGTTGTAAGTCAAGATTATATGTTTACTGTGGTCTTCGTCCTTAGTGGAGCTCATGATTATCTGCATTTCCTCAGAGAGCATACTACTCGTGATCTTTTTCAGGTTTCTGGCCATAACTGGTTTTGGCAAGTTAGCTAGTTTTCCCTTATTGAATTTCAGTGGTAGAGAAATTTCAATTTTGAAATGGTCTGACCATATGCAGGGGTAAGTGCCGAGTATAGTAACTTTGGGGTTGTTTGTGACGATCCAATCTAGTTGATTCCCGGTAGTTGCGGTAGGCTCTTTATTAATAATGGTGAAATCGCTGTTCTCTAAGTCCTCTTCTAAGGAAATGGCTTGCTGGTCCTGTATGTTCCCCCTCCATCTGTTTATGTCACCTAACAATATGGTCTCTGAATTGGTTGATTTAAGGTTGTTAAGTAGGGTCACGATCTCATCGTTAAAATCTGATACTAAAGATGGGGGTCTGTAGATAGTGATTATATTGATGCAGTTATTTGGGGTGGGTGTGAGTTTGAGGTGAATGACCTCACAACCTGAACACTGAATAGGAGAGGCAAAGAGTTTGAGTGAGTTTTTTGCGATGATCGCCACACCTCCACCCTTTCCTGTGTCTCTATTTTTTATGTAGATATTGTAGTTTGTAGGTACTGCTGTGTCTATCGTGGGTCCAACGGGCTCTTGTAGCCAAGTTTCTGTAAGGCATAGGATGTCTAAGTTTTCATCCGTGATGTAATCATGGATTTCTTGTGCATGTTTAGGCATGGACCTGGTGTTTAATAGTGCAATTTTGAGATGAACTTTGTCATCTTCTATTTCCAAGTCGGGTTTCGTGTTGAGGGCGGCTTTGGGTATAGTACTACTTGTCAATGTTGCATTGGAGGGTGTTATCTCTTGTCTGTGTCTGAGATAATTTTGAACTAATCCTAGTTGCTGTAAGATTCATCACATGCAACATAGGGAGTACACTACACATGCACACACACCACCAAACCTGCATGCATGTGTATACCTCCGCCAACTGTCGCAGTGTTCCGATCGACATCCATGTCACACCTGAGAATCATTCCTCCACATCCTGTGCCATGCAAGCCCACACACACAAGCACCATCCATATGTCACACATGAGACCCCTCGCATGTGTCACCCTCACGGCCCTGTACACCCCCCCTACTTGCCCACATAAAAATACATGTTCAACCTGCACACTCCTGGCACACCACACGCACAGCTTACAATCAGTATGCATGTACACTTACCGCTCGACTCCAGACGGGTCTGCCTCTCAAGGACCTGGACATGGAGCGCTGGGGATATGCGTTCCAGGACCCTCATCTGATCTTCCGACAATTGGCCCCGGCGCCCCTTAGCATCCGCTGCCTTCAGGAGGCGCCGGGCCTTGTTGAGGGTCCTGGACCTGAAGTCCTCCCAGCGCTTCCTGACACGTTCGTAGTCGCGGACTGCCACCTCCTCCGCGTTGATGGCAGTCACGATGTCCATCCAGATCCGAGTCCGTCCTTCCTTGTCGGCGCGCAACCTTCCGAAGAGGGCATCATACTGCCCCAGGACATGCTCCACCAGGACACCAACTTCGGTGGCAGTGAAGCTGGTGCCCCTCTGCCTCCTTGGCCGGGGGTTGCCACTGGTGCCAGATGTTGCAGTGCCCAACATGGCAACCCCAGAGGCAGGAGTGGGTGGGCAACTGGGTCCTGGGGCTGGGCTGTGGGGTGATGGAAAAGCAGTCGGAAGTCTTCGGTTCCAGCAGGGGTGGTCACAGCAACAGCACCCCTGGCTGATGTGCAGGCAGCAAATGTCAGGGCACGTGGGCAGCAGGCAGTCAGGCAGCAGCAGATGGCAGGTGGGAGCGTGCTCAGGGCTCTGGGGGACAGTAATTCGGCCTTCTGGGCAGGAGCATGGTCTTCCGTGTGTGAACGCGTGGCCAGCTTGATACGGAGTGATTTTGCACGTGAAAATCCAGCACGTCTGCGTGTAATTCGAGGAAAGGCCCTTAGCGCGTAAGCGCGTCAGCACACGTCTGTACATTCATTGGCCCAAAGGACACCAGCGTATGCGCGTCTATGAAGTCACGTGCACATTGAATGTGGCACACGTTTGAAATGTTGCGTGTTAAAAAAATGAAAGACACGTCCGAGTGTCAAAGCGTGTAATTGGTGGAAATGGCCTTAGCGCGTACACGCGGAAGTGACAAAGCGTGTAATTGGTGGAAATGGCCCTAGCGCGTACACGCGGAATTGACTAAGCGTGTAATTGGTGGAAATGGCCCTAGCGCGTACACGCGGAAGTGACGCTGGACGTGTGGGCCTGCATAAAAGGTACGTGTAGAACACCATTTCCTTGTACGTGCTTTTCGTGGAGAGCGAGTGGGTGAAATCTGTACTTCTTGTCGTGTCACACGCGATTTACTTCACGGCGTTTCAAGTTCGTACTCCCTGTTACCTCTGACAGCTTTTTCTCTTTTTTCTCTTTTTCTGGTTTTCCTGGGCCTGTTCCCTCAAACAGCGTTCCCTTCTACTGTTGTCCTGTCTCCTCAGACAGCGTACAATTCTTCTTTTGGCGGGGGTGTTGCCAACGCGCACACGCGCTTCTTTTTCACGCTCTTTTTCCTGGCAGACGGTGAGTCACGTACGTATCTAACATCTGTGCTTGCCCCGTGTGTAGCCTACCCCATCAGAGGTCATTCTAGGCTGCGTGTGACACGCATACGTTCATTCTTGTGTTACTGGGTGCCACAGCGTAGTGCAGGTTTTTTTTTCCGCACACATGGTCTAGGAGGGGTTGCGTGCACGTCATCTCCCTTTTTTGGGCTTCCTGTGCGTTGCGTGACCCGTCATCTTTCCACAGGGGTCACATTCAGCCTTGCTAGAGCACTAGGGTACAATTACCATCTGGTACCCAATCCCTTTGACCCCCAATTGCCCAGGACAATAGTTTACAGCCACTCCCATACGCACATTAACATCAGTGCCATGGTTGGGAGGCGAGGAATCCGTAAGGGTGGCAAAGGTGGACGAGCCACAAGTGGTGGCCGTGGTGGATCCGGTAGGGGACGTGGTCGTTACTTGCAGGGTGACCCTGTCCCCCCATGTGTGGAGGACCAGTCAATGGCACCCATAATCCCCCCCGCCCCCCTGGTTGAGGCTGATGTGGCTGACACCATCCATGCTCAGCCCTTGTTGGACCAGCCCATTGTGGCACCAGACCTGGCTGACTCCATGGCTGACTTCCAGCTCAGCAGGCCTATGACACATTGATGTCATCAGGCCACGTGGATCAGGGGCAGCAAGGTCATCTGCTGCCCCAAGTAGGCAGGGTGGAGAGGCTGCAGGGGCAGCTGCGGCTCCATCCACCCCAGCTCTCACACACCCAGCCAGGACAGTGTCGGTCCTAGTCCATCCTGCTGACATTCCCCCTGACACCATTACACTTGAGCCAATGCCCGCACCAACTCCCATGCTGAGTGTGCAATCCCACACTCCTGATACAGAGTCCACCAGGACTCCTGCCCCTAGTGTCCAGAGTGGCGTAGGACACTCAGGATCACCACCACCTTCCAAGCGGAAGAGGAAGAGTGCTCGTCCGGCACAGGCTGATGCCCCAGACGCGGCTACACAGTCCGGCCCGTCGAGGAAGCCCAGCTTCACGGATGCCGAACTGAATGCACTTGTCGAGTATGTGTCCGCACATGATAATGAAATGGTCATTGTTGCAGGATCCAAGACCACACCTGCACAACGCCAGGCACACTGGCAGACCGTTGCAGACATCGTAAGTGCCCTTGGAATCGTGAGGCGCACAGCCAATGATTGCTATAAGCGCTGGAATGACCTAAAGCGCAGGGCAAAGAATAAGTTGGCCTCAAGTCATGCCGCAACTCTAGTGACTGGAGGTGGGACTCCAGTAGAAGACATGGAACTCACTCCACATGAGTCAGTCGCTGGGACCTACGTCACGGAGGAACAGATCCAAGGCGTGGGAGATCTGCCTGATTATGAGGCATTGTCCGGTGAGTGCACATGCATGTGTGTGTCATCCATGTGCATGGTGTGTGTGTGAGGGCTTCTGTTTGTGTGCCAGGTGAGGGTGTGTGCGCCTGAGTCGTTTGGGTCACCCATGTGCTTCATGCAATACATTCTGCGCAGCAGCATTTGGCCATAGCAGTATCCCTTCTGCCAACAGTAGACATCTAGCCCAACAGCACGCCAGTTGCCCTTGAAGTGTCACCTTGCCACAACATTGTTGCTTATTTTTCTCTGTTCATTCAGGCAGATTGTTTGCATTCCACCACTTTTACTAGGCATTTCTCAGTCCTCTAGTCACATGTCTGACATGGCTATGGTAAAGTGGAGTGACTTTGTTACCTGGATATCATTTATTTAGACATGTCCCTGTGCAATCGGACCATTTTGGACTGGCAGCTCCAGGTGAAAAATCAGACCTGTTTGAATTAGAAAAGCTATTACATGAGGGAACTGGACTGAATGAATAAGTGCTGCCCTCCTCTCCATCTTCACTCAATAGCAATGGTACATGACATCTGTGTGATGGCATGTGTATTTCACCTGGCAATCACAGGCCAATGTGTGATGCCACTGCTAGGCAGCATGCAGAAAATGTGTTCATCTTCCATCTTGGTGTCATCAGTGTGTGCCATTTGCCTCCCCTTCATACGCAGTGAGGGTGCATGCATGGGAGGGTTTTAGTCATGTGGGACATGTGTCAATCAAGTACTGTTTCTGTAGCCTCTCAGCCCTCATTGTGGGCCATGGTGCTAATGCCTGTTTCCATTTGTTTTCTTTTATGTCTTTGCAGGGGAAGACGCACCTGATACTGCTGGGGTTGTGGAGATGGTACAGACCCAGGAGGGGTCTGAGGGCCGACCGACCACCAGTGAGGGACGTGGTGTGGTGGTGGGTGAGAACCCACAACTGCTGCAGGTCGTGCTCTCAAGGGGTGTCTCTGGCTGCACCTCCCCCGAGCTGTACTCAGGTGTTGATTTGGATGATGAGACCTACGTGCCGTCGCAGGTGAGTGTTCCTGGGAGGGATTCTGTTCTGTCCGACCCACCTGCACCAGGGTTAGAACCCTCAATGGGGATGTCAGTGTTGGCAGGTACGCCTTTGGTGGTTACGGATGCAGGGTCACACTCCGCGACATCTGATCCTGTTCCTGGGCCAGCAGATCAGAGGGGGAATGCAGTCCTGCAGCCTCAGGCAGTGCCGGCACAGCAAGGTGCAGTTCGCCTTGCCCCAGACAGGTGTGGTGCCCGCCGACGTGGTGGCCGTACGCCACCTGGCAATACCGCATGGGAGCAATCCATTTACGGTATGGCAACCCAACAGGCAGCATCATCAGAGATGATGGCTCAGGCCATGGATAGGGTGGCCACTTCCATTGTCCCCCCGAAAGGCTGATGGAGCGACTACAGCAGGCAACCGACTCCATCTGCCAGTCACACAGGGAGGACATGTTGGCGTCCAACAGGGACAGGCGGGCGGCACTGGCGACTCTGCAGGAAGCCATCTCCATAGAGTCCCAGGGCCACAGGGAAGCCCTGAGGCTGGAACTCCTTCACCTCAGGACGACTTGTTGAGCTTGAGGCTTCAACAGACCGAAGGACAGAACAGCAGCTGGAGCGTCTCACCCGTACGCTCTCAGCTGAGATGCAGGCAACTAGGGCGGAGGTCTGGGCATCCCGTGAGTTGTTGCATGGGGACCTCCGCACACTCATCCTCCAGAATGAGACCTACCACACCCGCATGCTTGCAGCCATGGAGGAACAGACTAGGGCCTTGCGTGGGCTGCCTCCCACCACCTCCGGATGCAGCTACACAGGGTGAGAATAGCGACAGCAGTGATACTCCCACAATAGGGTAGCCGTGTGGGCCATGAGCTTATGGAGGTGTTTCTTTTTCGCAAGATCCACACAGGTGGGTTTTGGTGTGCACCCTGTCCTCTGACCTCCTGGGTGGCCTCCCCAACCCCCCCCGGGCCCATTAATGGCCATTTTTGATATATATATATATTTTTTTTTTTTTTTTTTTTTTGGGACAGTGTGTTGCCTTGTGTGGCTCCCGTGGGCATACGCTGCATTGTGGCTGGGCACATGCAGGCTTGTCATGTATTTGGTTCAGATGCTTGGGTTTTTGTCACACACCCCCCTCCTGCTTCCCGTTTCCATGGGCTTGCAAAGGGTGTGCCCAAGTGACATTGACGTACATGGTGACATTGGACTCCCACTACATGTGTGGGTAGTCTAGTCAATACTGTGTATACATTCCTAGTGCATATTGCTGTTGTGTTGTACACTGCATGTTGCATTGATGTGTAACTCTTCATCCATGTCTACCTCCTAATTTGCAGGTCCTTTCCTCATGTCTACACAAGGCCCTCTACTTTGGAGATGGAGTCCATGTTGGCAGCAGTGCACCTACAACTCTACATGGCGGCAACACTGTACAGTTGGAAGTGGTGGGAGTGCAGGCATTTCCAGGTGGTGAGACTACTAATTCCTTACATTCGTAATGTCATGTTAATGGTAGTTTTGAGGGTTAGTAGCTGATAAGTGTTATTGCTAAATACCTGCTCAAGTGTGTTGTTGGTCCTGCATTACTGTGAGCATTTCAGGTGTCGCGAGTTTCAATTAGGGACACTGTACTTTGTGACACTTGTGTCATGTTGTGCGGATTACTTTGTTTACCCGCACATAGCATGACATGGCATGGTGTGTCGTGTGGCGGTGCTGGGGATGGGTTGGGTGACATGGCACTGTCCTCATGTTGCATTTTGCAAGTGGGTATTCATTTTAGCTGCATGAATGTGTTTTTTCACGAAACTGCATTGGTGGTGTCTGTGTAGGTAGGGATGCACACATTGTAACACTTCCAGGTGAACAATCTCAGGCTGATATGGTTTTGACGGTTGATTCTCCAGACATTCAGGATCAGTGTCAGGTTGAGTCATCATTGATTGTCAGATGGTATGTGCCAGGCCAGTGTGCACTCCACAGGGGTGTGATTTCTATGTGAAGTAATTAGCCACTAGCTGTGTACGGGCTGCCTCCCCCGTGCCCTTTCCCCTCCCATGCGCAGCGGGCGTGCATGTGGTTGGGGATGTGGGGGCACCACCATGTCCACGGCCAGGCCCCGGCGTGTTGCAACGTTGTGCAGGACACATGCTGCCACTATGATCCTGCACACTACTGGGGGAGCGTATAACAGCTGCCCGCCAGAACGGTAAAGGGAGCGAAAGCGTGACTTAAGCACTCCGAATGTGCGCTCCACTATGCCCCGGGTTGCAATGTAAGTGCCCGCGCACCCCTGAAATACACGTACATAGGCCAATCGCGTGTACGCGCACTTTTGTCCAATTACACGCGATGACACTCTGACGTGCAGTCTTTCCACGTGTGCTCCGTCATCACGTGCTATGAGGGAAACACCCGTGCGGGTCACGTCACAGACGCGCTTAGGCGCTGAGGGCCTTTGGTCCAATAGAATCGCGTATGCGTGCTGACGCGCTAACGCGCTAAGGGCTTTTCCTCGAATTTCACGCTGACGTGCAGGATTTTCACGTGCCAAATCACTCCGTATCAAGCTGGCCACGCGAAAACACACGGAAGACCACGCTCCTGCCCAGAAGGCTGAATTACTGCCCCCCAGTGCCCCGAGCAGCCTCCCACGTGCCATCTGCTGCTGCCTGCCTGCCTGCTGCCACCGTGCCCTGCCATTTGGTGCCTGCACATCAGCCATCTGCAGGGGTCCAGTTGCTGTGTCCACCCCTGCTGGAACAGAAGACTCCCGACTGGGATAACATCGCTCCACAGCCCAGCCCCAGGACCCAGTTGCCCACCCACTCCTGCCTCTGGGGTTGCCATGTCGGGCACTTCGACATCTGGTACCAGTGGCAAGCCCAGGCCAGAGGGGCAGAGGGGCACCAGCTTCACTGCCACCGAAGTTGGTGTCCTGGTGGAGCATGTCCTGGGGCAGTATGATGCCCTCTTTGGATCGTCCCGCGCCAGCAAGGAAGGACGGGAGAGGATCTGGGCCGACTGTGTGATTGCCATCAACGCGGAGGGGGTGGCAACCCGCGACGTCCAGAAGATCGAGAAGCGCTGGGAGGACTTGAGGTCCAGGACCCTCGTGAAGGCCCGGCGCCTCGTGGAGGGGGGCCGGGGCCGCATGAGTTCCATCCAGATGAGGGTCCTGGAACGCGTACGCCCAGGGCTCCACGCCCAGATCCTTGAGAGGGAGACCCGTCTGGAGTTGAGCGGTAAGTGGCCAAGCATTGCTGTGTGAGACAGGGCATGTTGCGGTGTGCTGGTTGTCTGATACTTGCCTGTATGTGTGACATAGGCCATGTACGCATGTATGTGTGCAGGGACATCATGGTAATGCATGTGCGACCAGTGATGTGTGAACCACATGGTCGTTGCATGTGTTTAAATGCGACATGGGGAGCCCTATGCAGATTTTACACATGAGAGCATGCCAGTCTCTGTTCCTGGACATGGGTGGGGGTGAGGGAAGGGTGCTGATGCCAGGTACATATCTGGTAGCCATGTATGTGTGCCTGACCTGCGTGTCTGTGACTTGTGAATGCCATGGATGCATGACACATGTGTGTGACAATGCACAGATTCACTGATGCAGCCTAGTTATCCTTGTATCCGCCGTGTTTGGGGTGTATGAGGCCAGATGGATGTGACTGAGGTGAAGTGTGTGCATGTGATAGGCATGAGCCATGATGCATGTGAGTTCCATATCATTGTATGTTTCAAGAGTCCATTGGACATGTATGGAAATGTCCATGGCATGCACCATGCCTGTTACTGTGTGTGTTTTGCCTGGACTGACCCATGTGTTGTGGAGGGACATGATGGAAGTGTACTTTGACAGTGGTACTCATCTGCTATTGCTTCCTGTCTAGGGGACAATTGTACAGTATCCTGATGCTTGTGTTCTATGTCTCCCTCTATGCAGCGGCTAGTGAAGAAGAGGGCGGAGACGGCGCTGTGGAGCAAGGCGGCGGGGATGCCCCCACGGCTGCAGCGGAAGGGGTGGGTGAGCCCCCACAGGGGCCTGCTACGGCGGAAGACGGTGCGCAGCCATCCAGGTTGGTGGTTTCCACAGAGGAGGAGGAGGCCGCCACTGAGGCACACATGGGGCCTGGTGGGGGCATCCCTGCTGGTGCAAGTGGTGCAGTCCAGGGGCAGGGGTAGGAGGCAGCACAGGTCACCGTGGAGGGGCCTGTGCATGTCGCTAACCCTGACCCTGTGAGTGCACCACCATGCCCGTCCGCAGGTAGAGGGGATGTCCATGTCACCTGACTCCCCTCCACCTGTGGATGAGGGGACCCGTGGCCGAATGGAGAAGGTCCTGATTGGGGTCGCGATGCGTGCGGGTGCAATTCGTGATGACGTGCGTGCTTCCCGGGAGGAGCACGCACGTCATCACGAAGAGCACCGTGCCGACGTGGCCCAATTGGGATCTTCCATGTTCGGGGGTTTCCTGCATGTGTCGGCCAATCTGGCGGCCCTCTCCTCCTCTGTGGAGGCTATACGCCGGTCGTTCTCCTTGCCGTCGTCCGGCACAGATGCCACCAGGGCCCCCTGTGGACCTGCCCTGACCAATGCAGCCAGCTCGGTGGGGATCCTATCCCTGCCACAGTCGGGAGTCGGAGGTCCAGCAGGGCTGGACACCACAGCAACTGTACCCCAGCAGATGGAGGATGTGCCGGCATCATCAGGCAGGGCACGTGCACGACGGCGTCAGTGGATTCCATCAGCCTGGATGCCGTCGTGCTGGCAGAGGCAGTTGCGTCGGAGGCAGCAGCAGAGTCAACGTGGTAGGCATCATGGCTCGGGGCCATCAACATCGGAGGGGCAGGCATCGGCCGGAGGACCCAGGATGGGAAGTGTCTTCCGTGTGGCTGCGGTTGGGCCAGCAGATAGGTGCGGAGCGGCAGCGGGCGGAAGAGGCGCGGCTCACGATGGTCAGGGCGGAGAACTCCATGCGGAGGGCCCTGAGGCGGGCCGAGTGCTTCGAGGCAATCCGCAGGGGGTTGAAGGAGCAGATGGCGTCGTCCCTGCCCCTGGAACAGGACCGCCTCCGGGACATCGAAGAGGAGTTTGATGATGCCCTGGCCCGGAACACCACGGAGTGAGCCGCTGGACTTGCCCGCCGCCTTTGTATATAGTTCTTTAGTTTTAGGTTTCCTTTGTTTCTTCTTATGATTTGGAGTCGACGGACACTGCTCCACTTTTTGTATATAGTTGCATTTTAGTTAGGGTTTTTTGTAGGTCTCCTTTGTTCAGTTGGGCTCATGGACCCTTGGATGTTTTGTACATAGTTCTTCATTGGATTGTTTTATTTTTTTGTTTTTATTTATTCACCATGGAGCAATGGTCTTTGTATTTATTTTTCTCTCTCAGATTGATTTTATTTTTAATGTAACTTTGGACAACATTTTTTTGAATTTGGATTTGTAGTTTTAATTTTTTTTGACGGCATGCAGCTTATCTTTTTTTCATTGCCATTGTAGTTTGTTTCATTTCATTTGCATTCAATTTTTTTTAATACAATTTTGTTTTCATACTTCACTGTGTGGTATCATCTCATTGGTTTCATGCATGTCATGTTGGATGTTTTCCCATTCAATTGCAACCATTATGTGTGACGGACATGGGTTAATTTGATTTATGAACATTGGGGGTGTAACATGTAATTTCCATTTCCATGTGGGTGAATGGGTTACTTGGTAGGGCCTTTTGGCTGTGGAGGCTGACCATAACGCACATGATTGGGGATTGTGAGGACCTGGGTGCAGGGGGACATGAGTGGGGGCCTGGTGGAGGCTGCCCCTGCACTGCTGGGGGGTGGGGGTGGTGGGAGACATGAGTTCGACATGAGTGGGGGCCTGGTGGAGGGTGCCCCTGCACTGCTGGGGGGTGGGGGTGATGGGAGACATGAGTGGGGGCCTGGTGGTGCTGCCCCTGCACTGCTGGGGGGTGGGGGTGGTGGGAGACATGTGTGGGGGCCTGGTGGAGGGTGCCCTGCACTGCTGGGGGGTGGGGGTGATGGGAGACATGAGTGGGGGCTGGTGGAGGGTGCCCTGCACTGCCGGGGGGTGGGGGTGGAGGGAGACATGAGTGGGGTCCTGGTGGATGGTGCCCCACACTGCTGGGGGGTGGGGGTGATGGGAGACATGAGTGGGGGCCTGGTGGAGGGTGCCCCTGGATGCTTGGGGGTGGTGGTGATGGGAGACATGAGTTGGACATGAGTGTGGGCCTTGTGGAGGGTGCCCTGCACTGCCGGGGGGCGGGGGTGATGGGAGACATGAGTGGGGGCCTGGTGGAGGGTGCCCCTGGATGCTGGGGGTTGGGGGTGGTGGGAGACATGTGTGGGGGCCTGGTGGAGGGTGCCCTGCACTGCTGGGGGGTGGGGGTGGTGGGAGACATGAGTCGGGGCCTGGTGGAGGGTGCCCCTGGATGCTGGGGGGTGGGGGTGCAGGGAGACATGATTAGGGGCCTGGTGGAGGGTGCCCCTAGATGCTGGGGTGTGGGGGTGATGGGAGACATGAGTTGGACATGAGTGGGGGCCTGGTGGAAGCTGCCCATGGTGGCTGGGGGGTGGGGGTGGTGGGAGACATGAGTGGGGGCCTGGTGGAGGCTGCCCCTGCACTGCTGGGGGGTGGGGGTGGTGGGAGACATGAGTTGGACATGAGTGGGGGCCTGGTGGAGGGTGCCCTGAAATGCTGGGGGGTGGGGGTGATGGGAGACATGAGTGGGGGCCTGGTGGAGGGTGCCCCTGCACTGCTGGGGGGTGGGGCTGATGGGAGACATGAGTGGGGGCCTGGTGGTGCTGCCCCTGCACTGCTGGGGGGTGGGGGTGATAGGGGCTATGAGTGGGGACCTGGTGGAGGGTGCCCCTGGATGCTGGGGGGTGGGGGTGCAGGGGGACATGTGTGGGGGCCTGGTGGAGGGTGCCCTGCACTGCTGGGGGGTGGGGGTGGTGGGAAACATGAGTGGGGGCCTGGTGGAGGGTGCCCCCTGGATGCTGGGGGGGTGGGGGTGCAGGGGGACATGAGTTGGACATGAGTGGGGGCCTGGTGGAGGGTGCCCTGCACTGCTGGGGGGTGGGGGTGATGGGAGACATGAGTGGGGGCCTGGTGGAGGGTGCCCTGCAATGCTGGGGGGTGGGGGTGGTGGGAGACATGAGTGGGGGCCTGGTGGAGGGTGCCCCTGGATGCTGGGGGGTGGGGGTGCAGGGGGACATGAGTTGGACATGAGTGGGGGCCTGGTGGAGGGTGCCCTGCACTGCTGGGGGGTGGGGGTGATGGGAGCCCTGAGTGGGGGCCTGGTGGAGGGTGCCCTGCACTGCTGGGGGGTGGGGGTGGTGGGGGAAATGAGTGGGGGCCTGGTGGAGGGTGCCCCTGGATGCTGGGGGGTGGGGGTGTAGGGGGACATGAGTTGACATGAGTGGGGGCCTGGTGGAGGGTGCCCTGCACTGCTGGGGGGTGGGGGCGATGGGAGACATGAGTGGGGACCTGGTGGAGGGTGCCCTGCAATGCTGGGGGGTGGGGGTGATGGGAGACATGAGTGGGGGCCTGGTGGAGGGTGCCCCTGGATGCTGGGGGGTGGGGGTGATGGGAGACATGAGTTGGACATGAGTGGGGGCCTGGTGGAGGGTGCCCTGCACTGCTGGGGGGTGGGGGTGATGGGAGACATGAGTGGGGGCCTGGTGGAGGGTGCCCCTGGATGCTGAGGGGTGGGGGTGCAGGGGGCCATGAGTGGGGGCCTGGTGGATGGTGCCCCTGGATGCTGGGGGGTGGGGGTGATAGGGGACATGAGTGGGGGCCTGGTGGAGGGTGCCCCTGAATGCTGGGGGGTGGGGGTGCAGGGGGACATGTGTGGGGGCCTGGTGTAGGGTGCCCTGCACTGCTGGGGGGTGGGGGTGGTGGGAGACATGAGTGGGGGCCTGGTGGAGGGTGCCCCTGGATGCTGGGGGGTGGGGGTGTAGGGGGACATGAGTTGGAAATGAGTGGGGGCCTGGTGGAGGGTGCCCTGCACTGCTGGGGGGTGGGGGTGATGGGAGACATGAGTGGGGGCCTGGTGGAGGGTGCCCTGCAATGCCAGAGGGTGGGGGTGATGGGAGACATGAGTGGGGGCCTGGTGGAGGGTGCCCCTGGATGCTGGGGGGTGGGGGCGATGGGAGACATGAGTTGGACATGAGTGGGGGCCTGGTGGAGGGTGCCCCTGGATGCTGGGGGGTGGGGGTGATGGGAGACATGAGTGTGGGCCTGGTGGAGGGTGCCCCTGGATGCTGGGGGGTGGGGGTGATGGGAGACATGAGTGTGGGCCTGGTGGAGGGTGCCCCTGGATGCTGGGGGTGGGGGTGCAGGGGGACATGAGTTGGACATGAGTGGGGGCCTGGTGGAGGGTGCCCTGCACTGCTGGGGGGTGGCGGTGATGGGAGACATGCGTGGGGGCCTGGTGGAGGGTGCCCTGCAATGCTGGGGGGTGGGGGCGGTGGGAGACATGAGTGGGGGCCTGGTGGAGGGTGCCCCTGGATGCTGGGGGGTGGGGGTGCAGGGGGACATGAGTTGGACATGAGTGGGGGCCTGGTGGAGGGTACCCTGCACTGCTGGGGGGTGGGGGTGATGGGAGACATGAGTGGGGGCCTGGTGGAGGGTGCCCTGCACTGCTGGGGGGTGGGGGTGGTGGGAGAAATGAGTGGGGGCCTGGTGGAGGGTGCCCCTGGATGCTGGGGGGTGGGGGTGCAGGGGGACATGAGTTGGACATGAGTGGGGGCCTGGTGGAGGGTGCCCTGCACTGCTGGGGGGTGGGGGTGATGGGAGACATGAGTGGGGGCCTGGTGGAGGGTGCCCTGCAATGCTGGGGGGTGGGGGTGATGGGAGACATGAGTGGGGGCCTGGTGGAGGGTGCCCCTGGATGCTGGGGGCAGGGGGTGATGGGAGACATGAGTTGGACATGAGTGGGGGCCTGGTGGAGGGTGCCCTGCACTGCTGTGGAGTGAGGGTGATGGGAGACATGAGTGCGGGCCTGGTGGAGGGTGCCCCTGGATGCTGGGGGATGGGGGTGCAGGGGGGCATGAGTGGGGGCCTGGTGGAGGGTGCCCCTGGATGCTGTGGGGTGGGGGTGATAGGGGACATGAGTGGGGGCCTGGTGGAGGGTGCCCCTGGATGCTGGGGGTGGGGGTGCAGGGGGCCATGAGTGGGGGCCTGTTGGAGGGTGCCCCTGGATGCTGGGGGGTGGGGGTGCAGGGGGACATGTGTGGGGGCCTGGTGGAGGGTGCCCTGCACTGCTGGGCGGTGGGGGTGATGGGAGACATGAGTGGGGGCCTGGTGGAGGGTGCCCCTGGATGCTGGGGGGTGGGGGTGCAGGGGGCCATGAGTGGGGGCCTGGTGGAGGGTGCCCCTGGATGCTGGGGGGTGGGGGTGCAGGGGGCCATGAGTGGGGGCCTGGTGGAGGGTGCCCCTGGATGCTGGGGTGTGGGGGTGCAGGGGGCCACGAGAGGGGGCCTGGTGGAGGGTGCCCCTGGATGCTGGGGGGTGGGGGTGCAGGGGGATATGAGTGGGGGCCTGGTGGAGGGTGCCCCTGGATGCTGGGGGGTGGGGATGCAGGGAGACATGAGTGGGGGCCTGGTGGAGGGTGCCCCTAGATGCTGGGGTGTGGGGGTGATGGGAGACATGAGTTGGACATGAGTGGGGGCCTGGCGGAGGCTGCCCATGGTGGCTGGGGGGTGAGGGTGGTGGGAGACATGGGTGGGGGCCTGGTGGAGGCTGCCCCTGCACTGCTGGGGGGTGGGGGTGGTGGGAGACATGAGTTGGACATGAGTGGGGGCCTGGTGGAGGGTGCCCTGAAATGCTGGGGGGTGGGGGTGATGGGAGACATGAGTGGGGGCCTGGTGGAGGGTGCCCCTGCACTGCTGGGGGGTGGGGCTGATGGGAGACATGAGTGGGGGCCTGGTGGTGCTGCCCCTGCACTGCTGGGGGGTGGGGGTGATAGGGGCTATGAGTGGGGACCTGGTGGAGGGTGCCCCTGGATGCTGGGGGGTGGGGGTGCAGGGGGACATGTGTGGGGGCCTGGTGGAGGGTGCCCTGCACTGCTGGGGGGTGGGGGTGGTGGGAAACATGAGTGGGGGCCTGGTGGAGGGTGCCCCCTGGATGCTGGGGGGGTGGGGGTGCAGGGGGACATGAGTTGGACATGAGTGGGGGCCTGGTGGAGGGTGCCCTGCACTGCTGGGGGGTGGGGGTGATGGGAGACATGAGTGGGGGCCTGGTGGAGGGTGCCCTGCAATGCTGGGGGGTGGGGGTGGTGGGAGACATGAGTGGGGGCCTGGTGGAGGGTGCCCCTGGATGCTGGGGGGTGGGGGTGCAGGGGGACATGAGTTGGACATGAGTGGGGGCCTGGTGGAGGGTGCCCTGCACTGCTGGGGGGTGGGGGTGATGGGAGCCCTGAGTGGGGGCCTGGTGGAGGGTGCCCTGCACTGCTGGGGGGTGGGGGTGGTGGGGGAAATGAGTGGGGGCCTGGTGGAGGGTGCCCCTGGATGCTGGGGGGTGGGGGTGTAGGGGGACATGAGTTGACATGAGTGGGGGCCTGGTGGAGGGTGCCCTGCACTGCTGGGGGGTGGGGGCGATGGGAGACATGAGTGGGGACCTGGTGGAGGGTGCCCTGCAATGCTGGGGGGTGGGGGTGATGGGAGACATGAGTGGGGGCCTGGTGGAGGGTGCCCCTGGATGCTGGGGGGTGGGGGTGATGGGAGACATGAGTTGGACATGAGTGGGGGCCTGGTGGAGGGTGCCCTGCACTGCTGGGGGGTGGGGGTGATGGGAGACATGAGTGGGGGCCTGGTGGAGGGTGCCCCTGGATGCTGAGGGGTGGGGGTGCAGGGGGCCATGAGTGGGGGCCTGGTGGATGGTGCCCCTGGATGCTGGGGGGTGGGGGTGATAGGGGACATGAGTGGGGGCCTGGTGGAGGGTGCCCCTGAATGCTGGGGGGTGGGGGTGCAGGGGGACATGTGTGGGGGCCTGGTGTAGGGTGCCCTGCACTGCTGGGGGGTGGGGGTGGTGGGAGACATGAGTGGGGGCCTGGTGGAGGGTGCCCCTGGATGCTGGGGGGTGGGGGTGTAGGGGGACATGAGTTGGAAATGAGTGGGGGCCTGGTGGAGGGTGCCCTGCACTGCTGGGGGGTGGGGGTGATGGGAGACATGAGTGGGGGCCTGGTGGAGGGTGCCCTGCAATGCCAGAGGGTGGGGGTGATGGGAGACATGAGTGGGGGCCTGGTGGAGGGTGCCCCTGGATGCTGGGGGGTGGGGGCGATGGGAGACATGAGTTGGACATGAGTGGGGGCCTGGTGGAGGGTGCCCCTGGATGCTGGGGGGTGGGGGTGATGGGAGACATGAGTGTGGGCCTGGTGGAGGGTGCCCCTGGATGCTGGGGGGTGGGGGTGATAGGGTACATGAGTGGGGGCCTGGTGGAGGGTGCCCTGCACTGCTGGGGGGTGGCGGTGATGGGAGACATGAGTGGGGGCCTGGTGGAGGGTGCCCTGCAATGCTGGGGGGTGGGGCGGTGGGAGACATGAGTGGGGGCCTGGTGGAGGGTGCCCCTGGATGCTGGGGGTGGGGGTGCAGGGGGACATGAGTTGGACATGAGTGGGGGCCTGGTGGAGGGTGCCCTGCACTGCTGGGGGGTGGCGGTGATGGGAGACATGAGTGGGGGCCTGGTGGAGGGTGCCCTGCAATGCTGGGGGGTGGGGGCGGTGGGAGACATGAGTGGGGGCCTGGTGGAGGGTGCCCCTGGATGCTGGGGGGTGGGGGTGCAGGGGGACATGAGTTGGACATGAGTGGGGGCCTGGTGGAGGGTACCCTGCACTGCTGGGGGGTGGGGGTGATGGGAGACATGAGTGGGGGCCTGGTGGAGGGTGCCCTGCACTGCTGGGGGGTGGGGGTGGTGGGAGAAATGAGTGGGGGCCTGGTGGAGGGTGCCCCTGGATGCTGGGGGGTGGGGGTGCAGGGGGACATGAGTTGGACATGAGTGGGGGCCTGGTGGAGGGTGCCCTGCACTGCTGGGGGGTGGGGGTGATGGGAGACATGAGTGGGGGCCTGGTGGAGGGTGCCCTGCAATGCTGGGGGGTGGGGGTGATGGGAGACATGAGTGGGGGCCTGGTGGAGGGTGCCCCTGGATGCTGGGGGCAGGGGGTGATGGGAGACATGAGTTGGACATGAGTGGGGGCCTGGTGGAGGGTGCCCTGCACTGCTGTGGAGTGAGGGTGATGGGAGACATGAGTGCGGGCCTGGTGGAGGGTGCCCCTGGATGCTGGGGGATGGGGGTGCAGGGGGGCATGAGTGGGGGCCTGGTGGAGGGTGCCCCTGGATGCTGTGGGGTGGGGGTGATAGGGGACATGAGTGGGGGCCTGGTGGAGGGTGCCCCTGGATGCTGGGGGTGGGGGTGCAGGGGGCCATGAGTGGGGGCCTGTTGGAGGGTGCCCCTGGATGCTGGGGGGTGGGGGTGCAGGGGGACATGTGTGGGGGCCTGGTGGAGGGTGCCCTGCACTGCTGGGCGGTGGGGGTGATGGGAGACATGAGTGGGGGCCTGGTGGAGGGTGCCCCTGGATGCTGGGGGGTGGGGGTGCAGGGGGCCATGAGTGGGGGCCTGGTGGAGGGTGCCCCTGGATGCTGGGGGGTGGGGGTGCAGGGGGCCATGAGTGGGGGCCTGGTGGAGGGTGCCCCTGGATGCTGGGGTGTGGGGGTGCAGGGGGCCACGAGAGGGGGCCTGGTGGAGGGTGCCCCTGGATGCTGGGGGGTGGGGGTGCAGGGGGATATGAGTGGGGGCCTGGTGGAGGGTGCCCCTGGATGCTGGGGGGTGGGGATGCAGGGAGACATGAGTGGGGGCCTGGTGGAGGGTGCCCCTAGATGCTGGGGTGTGGGGGTGATGGGAGACATGAGTTGGACATGAGTGGGGGCCTGGCGGAGGCTGCCCATGGTGGCTGGGGGGTGAGGGTGGTGGGAGACATGAGTGGGGGCCTGGTGGAGGCTGCCCCTGCACTGCTGGGGGGTGGGGGTGGTGGGAGACATGATTTGGACATGAGTGGGGGCCTGGTGGAGGGTGCCCTGCAATGCTGGGGGGTGGGGGTGATGGGAGACATGAGTGGGGGCCTGGTGGAGGGTGCCCCTGAATGCTGGGGGGTGGGGGTGCAGGGGGACATGTGTGGGGCCTGGTGGAGGGTGCCCTGCACTGCTGGGGGGTGGGGGTGCAGGGGGCCATGCGTGGGGGCCTGGTGGAGGGTGCCTCTGGATGCTGGGGGGTGGGGGTGCAGGGGGACATGAGTGGGGGCCTGGTGGAGGGTGCCCCTGGATGCTGGGGGGTGGGGGTGATAGGGGACATGAGTGGGGGCCTGGTGGAGGGTGCCCCTGGATGCTGCGGGGTGGGGGTGCAGGGGGACATGAGTTGGACATGAGTGGGGGCCTGGTGGAGGGTGCCCTGCACTGCGGGGGGGTGGGGGTGATGGGAGACATGAGTGGGGGCCTGGTGGAGGGTGCCCTGCACTGCTGGGGGGTGGGGGTGATGGGAGACATGAGTGGGGGCCTGATGGACGGTGCCCCTGGATGCTGGGGGGTGGGGGTGCAGGGGGACATGAGTTGGACATGAGTGGGGGCCTGGTGGAGGGTGCCCTGCACTGCTGGGGGGTGGGGGTGATGGGAGACATGAGTGGGGGCCTGGTGGATGGTGCCCTGCACTGCTGGGGGGTGGGGGTGATGGGAGACATGAGTGGGGGCCTGGTGGAGGGTGCCCCTGGATGCTGGGGGGTGGGGATGCAGGGGGCCATGAGTGGGGGCCTGGTGGAGGGTGCCCCTGGATGCTGGGGGGTGGGGGTGCAGGGGGACATGAGTGGGGGCCTGGTGGAGGGGGCCCCTGGATGCTGGGGGGTGGGGGTGCAGGGAGACATGAGTAGGGCCCTGGTGGAGGGTGCCCCTAGATGCTGGGGTGTGGGGGTGATGGGAGACATGAGTTGGACATGAGTGGGGGCCTGGTGGAGGGTGCCCATGGTGGCTGGGGGGTGGGGGTGGTGGGCGACATGAGTGGGGGCCTGGTGGAGGCTGCCCCTGCACTGCTGGGGGTTGGGGGTGGTGGGAGACATGAGTTGGACATGAGTGGGGGCCTGGTGGAGGGTGCCCTGCAATGCTGGGGGGTGGGGGTGATGGGAGACATGAGTGGGGGCCTGGTGGAGGGTGCCCCTGCACTGCTGGGGGGTGGGGGTGATGGGAGACGTGAGTGGGGGCCTGGTGGTGCTGCCCCTGCACTGTTGGGGGGTGGGGGTGATAGGGGCCATGAGTGGGGGCCTGGTGGAGGGTGCCCCTGGATGCGGGGGGGTGGGGGTGCAGGGGGACATGTGTGGGGGCCTGGTGGAGGGTGCCCAGCACTGCTGGGGGGTGGGGGTGGTGGGAGACATGAGTGGGGGCCTGCTGGAGGGTGCCCCTGGATGCTGGGGGGTGGGGGTGCAGGGGGACATGAGTTGGACATGAGTGGGGGCCTGGTGGAGGGTGCCCTGCACTGCTGGGGGGTGGGGGTGATGGGAGACATGAGTGGGGGCCTGGTGGAGGGTGCCCTGCAATGCTGGGGGTGGGGGTGATGGGAGACATGAGTGGGGGCCTGGTGGAGGGTGCCCTGCAATGCTGGGGGGTGGGGGTGATGGGAGACATGAGTGGGGGCCTGGTGGAGGGTGCCCCTGGATGCTGGGGGGTGGGGGTGATGGGAGACATGAGTTGGACATGAGTGGGGGCCTGGTGGAGGGTGCCCTGCACTGCTGGGGGGTGGGGGTGATGGGAGACATGAGTGGGGGCCTGGTGGAGGGTGCCCCTGGATGCTGGGGGTGGGGGTGCAGGGGGCCATGAGTGGGGGCCTGGTGGAGGGTGCCCCTGGATGCTGGGGGGTGGGGGTGCAGGTGGACATGAGTGGGGGCCTGGTGGAGGGTGCCCCTGGATGCTGGGGGGTGGGGGTGATAGGGGACATGAGTGGGGGCCTGGTGGAGGGTGCCCCTGGATGCTGGGGGGTGGGGGTGCAGGGGGACATTAGTGGGGGCCTGGTGGAGGGTGCCCCTGGATGCTGGGGGGTGGGGGTGATAGGGGACATGAGTGGGGGCCTGGTGGAGGGTGCCCCTGGATGCTGGGGGGTGGGGGTGCAGGGGGACATGTGTGGGGGCCTGGTGGAGGGTGCCCTGCACTGCTGGGGGGTGGGGGTGGTGGGAGACATGAGTGGGGGCCTGGTGGAGGGTGCCCTACAGTGCTGGGGGGTGGGGGTGCTGGGTGACATGAGCAGGTGTGCAGGGTAGTCCCCTGTGGTGTCGGCTGCCTGCAGGGGCCGTGGAGGGTGTACAGGGAATACCTGGGAGCACACAGCCAAATCACGTGTAGAATTTCCCGCGTACCCCTGAAATACACGTACCCAGCCAAATCGCGTGTGGAAATTCCCGCGCATGTACCCAGCCAAATCGCGTGTGGGACTTCCCGCGCACCCCTGAAATCCACGTACCCTGCCAAATCGCGTGTGAAACTTCCCGCGCACCCCTGAGATCCACGTACCCAGCCAAATCGCGTGTGAAACTTCCCGCGCACCCCTGAGATCCACGTACCCAGCCAAGTCGTGTGTGGAAATTCCCACGCACATACCCGGCCAAATCGCGTGTGGAACTTCCCGCGCACCCCTGAAATCCACGTACCCTGCCAAATCACGTGTGAAACTTCCCGCGCACCCCGGAATACACGCACATGTTATTTTTCAGTCAGCGGGTGTCTGTGATTGTGGGTACCCCTTTGCACGTCATTTGTCCTGGAGGGCCACAGTATAGGACATTCATCATAGCTGTATATAGGTGCTATTTGTTGGCGCACCTTTTGGCGCACATTTATTACAGGCGCAGAGACGCTACCGCCTGCTTTCTTGTGGCGGTCGTGTTTGTGCCTGTGCGCTGGTTTGACCGTGCGCTTTTTTGCCCTATTCGATTCCATGAATACGTGTTGTAGGCGAGCGTGTGGGCGTTCCGCGCACTTGCACCCTGTACTTCCCCCGTGACGCCCACATTTTGGCAAGTTGTTCCCCATTCCGAGTGTTACGCCCCGTGTTCCGCCTACTTTTGTTATGTGCGCCGCGCTATGTGCGATTTCCGATGTGGCCTGTGCGATTTTTGCTGTGACCTGGCGCACACCGTTAGATGGCCTGTGCGCCAACGTGCGCCGTGCACTTTTTTAGCGCACATCCGATGGGTTTCTCACGCACGGCCTTCCATGAATCAATGTGCGCTGCTTTTCGTGCGATTTTTGCACTTGCACTGCGATTTTCGCTTTTCCACTGCGAATCGCACGTTTTTGGCCACTTGCGCCGCGCTAATTATTCCATGAATCGGCCTGATTGTTGTTTGATGTTTGTAAGTAAATGTATAAAGGTTAGGTCAGTCTGTCACCATGCATGATGTACTGGTGTTTCTCGGTTACAGCATAGCTCACAACTTTCCCGGTTACATGTATATGTATTCAACATGTCCTGTGTTTTTCTTTGCACTGCATGCTGGCACATGTAGGCCCATCCTTACAATGGGCAAATGAAACTACAAGTTCCATCATTCAATTTGAAGCACAAACCAGGACAGGCTCTGAGACGGCTGCACGAGACTGCTAATATTTGAAAGATATCGGTGGCACTTGCATTGTGAATTCTTCCCGATATATCTTTATACAGGTTATATATCTTTTTAAATGTCTCGGTTTGAGTCAAGTCGAAGATAAATGAACATCATGATTTCACATCAAGTGCGCAGTTACATAGTTATGATAATAATTAAGAAAATTATATACTTACATGAACGTTAGGGTGTCCACTGAGATGTGAAATGTAGTTCCTTCTCTTTCAAGAGCAAGTTTCAAATGAGACTTCTATGTCAGCCTCTTGTAGTTTGAAGTGCATGCTATAATTGTTTTCAGCATGGCAAGTAAATGTTATCCTCCGAATATTTGCTCTGACAATGTCAGGTACTGGTGCAATGAGACCCTTCTTTCGGGCCTGCGACTTCCATGGTCCTCTTTGCTTTTATTTTGTGTTTTCTCACAGAAATGAAAAATATTATGTCCCTTTAATACTTAAAAAGAAATAGTAAGTCAGTTGTTCTTCTCATGAACAAAATATCATGAAAATGATTGTTTATGAAAACGTTACTGTTATTTTCAATTTTTTCTAATGAGTGATGGACAATAATTAACAAATAAAGATGCACGGATAAATGGACATTCAGGGCAGTCTTTTTGTTTTAATAGGCGTAGTCTGCCCTTGTTACACAGCAAACAGATTACCTGTTTCTCCCACTTAACTTTTTTTTAAATGAATAATGCCAAACAAGTATGTAATAAAATAGAAAAGGTTGCTTTACTAAAATGACAAATTCATATAGTTGTAATTGGTACATTTTTGAATAAAATGGTAAAGTAGCATAACATCGAGTGACCTTGGTCGGTAACTGCAAAAGTGAAGGATTCTCATCCATCCTGACAGAGACAATTAAGGGATAGTTTGAGTTAGATGAGGGTAGCGGGGGGAGGAATGGAAAGTTGCTGCGGGGCAACTATGTGTGGATAAGCTTGACCTGACAGAGCACAAAGGCTAGATTCATAGATGCACATTTGGGCTATGAAGTCTGGCGTTACAACAGTCTATTTTGGAGTGCTGGTGATACAGAGTTACAAACATAGATTTATACAAATAGTCACAACTCTTCAGACAAACATACAGACAGACAGGCAGAGGGTGGGCACTACAGGGTCTAGCGAGTAAGACAGAGTTCACAAAATTAAAATGCATAGATGGAGAGAGAGATGAATAGGGAGAGATAGAGAGATGCATAGATAAATATGCATGGAGAGAGAGATATGCTTAGAGGGAGATGTATAGAGAGAGTGATTGATAGATGCATACTAGGAGACTGATGGATACATGGAGATGTAGAGACAGGAATGGATAGTGGTATACAGGGAGATTCATACAGAGATGGAAAAATAAGTAGAGGTGGGTAAAGAGAGAGGATGAAGGTAGATGGAGAGATGCATAGAGATAGATGGAAAGACAGGTAGGGATGGAAAGAGATAGAGTGATGTATATCGGGAGATGAATGATAGTGAGTTATAGTGAAGTGATATTGAGTGAGAATGAACGAGGAGCCAAAACGGTGGAGTGACACATGAACCTTTGTCAAATGACGTGTGGCTATAAAAACGGGTACACATGAAATGAAAATTGAAATACAAAGACATATAGAGAGATACTAATTGTTGTAAGTAAGACTCATTAGTATCTAACTTAGTATTATATATTGAAAAAGAATATATGGGGGACATTTGATGTGAAGTATGCAAACAAAGACCACCGATAATATAAATATTTTGTCTTTCAAGGAGTTCAATAAAATTACATGCAAGTAAAACGTTTTAAAAAAGACAAAAGAGCGGATAACATGATAATTGGTCGATGTATATTCTGTGAAAGCCACAGAGAAAAATGGAAGAGAAGACATAAGGAAACATGAATATTATATAGAAAACAAACAAAGAGAAATTCAAGAGATAGGCATAGAAATTTTAACATGGTGATTTGTATAGATATTTGAAAGGATAGCCAGAAACAATTTACAAAAACCAAAACTTTGAAAAAAAAACACAATAATAAGTATAAACTAATGAACAATAATGAATAGCTAATGAGCAAAAGCTGCAGAAGGAACAAGACTTACATTCCGACAAAATTAATGGATTTTGAGATTATCTTTCAGTACTAGGTATATGCATGGGATGGTCAGAGGAGGGTTTTTAAGGTTTCAATTGGCCTGTAGTCTGGCAGGTCTGCTGTTTCCTGGTTCAGAGATACACCTTGAAAACAAATGAATGTTACAAAAGCCTTCATGTTTCAGGCTGCCTTGAAGGAACTGAGTGCTTTAAGCACGCGTGCGGCTTCTGAGAAGATGGAGTGATAGACGCATCTCGATTTCGGCAATGTTGAAGGTGTACCTGGTCTGCCCCCACACAATGGCATTCGGAGTGACTGAGTAGTAGGCAGAAGAGGCTAGGCCGCAGGTGCATGTTTATTGCACCCACTTGCAATGCATGTTTTTTAAAGTACAGGTTCTGTTACCCTTGTTGGTAATATTGGCACCACTGCAGCCCATACACGATTGGTGCCTTGCAATCCTCAGCAGTTTACCACGACCCTGGCTTGCAAAATAAGAGTCCATGTCTTTGGGTTCACTATCAGTTTCATTCTGTAAGTTTGCTTCACCAATGCTTTGGAGAATTTCTGGATCACTGTTGAGTTCATTACACAAATAATCTAAATATAAGTTTGCATAGCATTCATCCATGTTACTTTATGGTGCTTATTGAAAACAAGCTTTTACTAAATTGATGGTAATTTCCTGAAAAACAAATTTGGGGCCATTTGGATTTATATTCCCCATCCTCTTAGATGTATTGAAAAATAAGCAGATTATAAGCAGAAGGGCAGTCTATAATACCGCTGAAAGTATTTTCCATGTAATACTGTCAGTGGTATGTGATGAAACCCATAATTTGTCAGACGGTAAACTGCCCGTCATTTTCCAAATTCCAATAATTTTAACATTACAAGCCAACTCTGAATTGACTCCCAAACATTTCATTTAATGTCTCACCAAGAACAGCCCTATGCAACAAACAAAATACAGCAACATAGTCATATAAACAAATACATAATCACATGAACACAGAAACATCTACTTTGCCCAGTCACAAATACTCTCAAAGACATTGCTATAGTCAGACTACCCTAAAATAAACACACACTCCCCCTTCATTAAAAACTCAACAAAATATGATATGTTGCTCGTAATCCCTCTCCACCAATCAGCTCTTTGTGTGCTCCACTCACAGTTAGCTCTGCTTTCTTCCATGAACTGCATTCTACAGTTTACGTTCCAATAAGGTGTATCTTTGTTGCATAATAAAAGCCAAATACCCTCCGTTTCTTTGGTCTGCAATGTCCAAGTGCAGAACCAGACCCACAATGACTAGCAACACCAAAACCATTGCTACTTGTCCGGTCTGTCAGAGGTTTGCTAACAATTCAAGGTGGTCTACCTTTTACATTTAAGCCAGGGTAATGGAAGAGTGCGGGTGACAAGGAATTTGTCACTGAATGTTGCAATGGATGGGGGTGTGTGCGAGGTAAGGGAAGGGGATTGAGCTGAGGTTCAAGGGATGGAGCAAAATGTGAATGGAAATATGACAGTTAATTATAAGGTAGGTGGATGAAGGGTATCGAGGTTGTGGTGCAAAGGAAAGACACTGGAGGGTATGGTTAAAGAAAATTTGGTAAATGAGACAGAGGTGCGAATCTGAAAATGTCGGTGACCACACTGAGTGACTGATGCTAAGATCTGTGCTTGAACTGCATACCACTGCACCCCTGTTTGGCACTGTGCCAACCCCTTCATTTGCTGACAAAGTGATGCATACCTTGTTTATGGACATATGTTCCAACTAAGAATGTTATTAAATGTTGTCATGTTGCTTCAAATGAGGCTTGGTCTTTTGAAATCAGGATTTAGTAAGCAGTCTGCTAGTTTAGCTCATGAATACCAACTTTGTATACATCATTTTGTTGGTTATGATAGTGAAGATGGTATAGGAGAATATGCTGTCTAAATCTAAAACTATGGATCCAGGAAACTTGGGTGCCAATACCTGAATTCCACAATTGACCACATTATCACTTTTCATCAGTGCGCCTTGATTTTCTTAGCTCTCTGTGGTGAAAGTCTCTATTATATGGGTTTATAATTTATAGTGTAAATCCACAGATAAATATTAAACATTTATGTGATGCATACTAGTGGGGAGGCAGGATGGTGAGTTTCTTATGCTGTTTGGGTGTTGCATTGACCGGGTGTCAGGTGTGAGTTTTGGGTTGTGTTGTGTGGAGGTAGGATGCAATACAATGGGTTTTCTAATGTTAAAGAACATGTTTGACTCTTTCAGCGAAGCCGGACCCCCTGCCTAGTCTCTACCAATCAATTCTCTAGCTTCTCAAGATCTTTATATTGGTCTATAGGTTAAGATGTAATTATATGGATTGAGATAGGAGGCCATGTAGCCTGCTGTGAAATAGCAAAATGGGTCATGACGATAGCTCATGTATCAGCTTTCACATTTTTTAATAATATAATGTCCTAGTGAAATATTTGTACTACTTTTGGTATGTCTGGGAGGTTCCCTGGGGCATGGGTCTGTAAGGAACAACAAACATAGCTGATAAAAAGAAAGTAATCTCAATAATAGTGAATATACATACTTCATAATGTGAACAGGGTATAGATCTTTTGAGCTTAGTTGTTATGGACGTTGTAGATGCTGCATTGTCCTGCTTGTGCCACTGCACCATGTTCCAGATTATTGTACTAGTCCCCAGGCCAAAGGTTTCCAATTCTCCCTTGTAAACATGGCTTGAGATTTACACATTTATCTGTATATTCAGTAAAAAAACTTTGTTAAAGGGACGTTATGGTTAAGTTGCGCTACTAAAAACCTATGAAATTCAGTGAAAAAACATTGTTAAAAGGGACGTTATGGTTCAAAGTAAAACCGAAAAACCCCTGAAATTCGGCAGTTATGGTAAAATAAGCAACCATAACTCGCACCGCCACCATGCACTGCTAAGACTAACACCCAGGACATCAAAGATGACACCCTATCCCACGCAGTTAACCCCAAACCCTGTCTATGGACCAAAGCGTTTCGATGAGCTTTCCTTCCCTTCTTCACCTGATCCCAGTTATCTAGAAATCCCTAATTCTCCTGTTTTTGTTTCCATTTCTGCCCCACCTTCCCAGTCATAATTGTATATATATATGAAATAAAGTTACTTTTCTTGTATTGTGTTGTAATTACTTTCAGTTCCTTGTGATAAAACCAATTTAGGTGTCCACGGAAACCGCAGTTGTTTGGAAATGTTCGTAAAGAAACGAAAATGTGACTGTCCTGAGGACACTACATCTGTCCGTAATGTTCTCATGCAAGTTGAAAATGTTCTAAGAACACTCGTAGTGTCCTGAAATGTTCGTAAATAAATGAAAATGGAGGTGTCCTTAAGAACACTATGCCTATTCGTAGTGTTCGATAGCAAACAGAAACCGTTCTAAGAACACTTGTGGTGTCCTGAATTGTTTGTAAATAAAGGAAAATGGAGGTGTGCTTGAAACGCTATGTCTGTCTGTATTGTTAGCAAATAAATTAAACTGTGCTAAGAACAAACGGCTGTCCGTAACTGTTTGTTTTACATGTGACGCACTTTTAATTAGTTCAGGACCCGAACACTGTCCGCAGAACATCAACACGCATGCGCAAAACAATGTCCGTACATTGGGTGTCCTGCGGACGACCGCTACCTTAGCGAACATGCTCACAAAACAATCATGTGACCGCGCCCACGCTCATCTCGTGCTCTAAATGCAGACACTGTTCGTGTCCCCGACCAGTTTAAAAGTACATTTACAAGTAATCCACAATATTTCTCATTAAAAAATCACCATACCACAAATCCCACATACTAATCCTAACTTTCCACATAGTTTTTGTGACTTTTTGAACCTTTTTTGATGTTCGATCTGTCTTGCGGACGGCGCGCATGTCCGCGACCCGCGCACAAGCACCCCGATATAAGACCACGCCCTAGAGCGCATTCTCATTGTGTTTCTGACTATTCCACAGAGCACACTGCAATTTGCTGCATACTTTGCAGATTTTGAGATTTCCATCTCCAAGCCTATGACATCCTTGGCTCGACTATTACCACATGGTGCTACATCTGCCTCAGCACCACCCCCACCCCCTCCACCACCACCATTTCCCCAAGGGCCTGAAGAGGGGAACAGGAGTGAGGATACAGAGGAGGAAGAAGAGGATGACGAGAATGAGGTAGAGGAAATCCCTACTACCCGCCCTCGGCGTGAATCTTGGGTGTGGCGGTTGTTTACCGTTCATGGAAACGGTCCTAAGTCTCATGCGAACCGTGTCACCTGTAATGAGTGCAAAATGGTACTCAGTCGCGGGAAGCATGGTTCGTATAGCTTTGGGACCACTACCATGAAGCGACACCTGCGCTCATTCCACACTGGGGCCATTCGCAAGGTTGTACCTTGCGAGAAGCGTAGTAGGTTGATTGCCTCTACTTCATCCTCTGTTCCTGATCCTGTCACCACAAGGAACACCTCTGTGGGACAGCGTCTTCCTCAAGCTGCCTCACAGGCCATACAGAATTCTGATGACACTTACCTTTCGAGGGCCACGGTTGTATGTGTGTACTGTGACACAGTACTCTGCAGGGGGGAACGACTTCGGAGTGCTTTTGAGACGATCGTCTCAGAGCACCAGAAGACCTGCTCACTACCCAAAAAAACCCACTCTACATCTTCCTCTCTCAGCTCGCCCTTTCTTATCCCTGTGGTTGGTGTCCCCCTCCCTTTACCCTCTTTTCCCTCCTCTCCTAGTGTGTCGTGTATAAAAAAGAACGAAAAAAAAAGAAAATAACAAAAAATAAATAAGGCTCTTTTCAGAGCCGCCTTTCACAGTTAAAAATAGAAGTGAAGATACATAAAGCATAGCCTTTCCATTTCGTGAAAGTCCGTGGACGGTCCGCAAACAGAAAAACAATTGCATTGCTACCCTTCTGAAACCAATGCATTTTTCTCTAACAGGAAGTGGTGGCTCTGAAAAGAGCCTTTGGGAGGTGTTTGAATGTAAAACATTTTAACTACGTAAGACGTACTTCAAAACGAATGCTGTATTTCTAAAAAAGGTTGCAATGCATTTTGTACATTTCTCAGAAAAATCTGATTGCCAGCATAAGTAAGATGGACTCCATCTTTGCGAAAAATGTATGTACTACGAAACAAAATATTTTCATTGTTAAAAGAGGACATGCCAAAATCTCACAAACAGCCTTATTAACATTACGCCTTGATTTCTCCATTTGTGGACCACATGACAAAGAACAAAGCCACACTTGACTCTGGGCAATCCGTGAAAAAATTATTTTTAAGTTTGGAAACATGTCCATTATCTTCTGAAGTCCTTCTTTCATTGCAAATTGCAAAGAAATTCCAGACACATGTCCTAAACTGTTCCCTCCACAATGAATTACTATTATGTCTGGATGTTCCTCTATCTTCAAAGTTGCACAGAGAGGTAGCAAGTCAAACCACTTCATTCCACGCACTCCATGCCAGTGCACTTCCACATGTGGGAATCCAAGATCTATAGATACTCCACAGCTTTCTGCATGCACCTTCAACCAATGAATCCACGAGTCTCCCAAAATCCATACAATCTGTGTTTTGAAACACTCAGCCATAGCTATCTGTTCTTCTCTCTGCAAAAACAATATCTGAGAAAACCTCTCCTAGCACAACACACTCACTAAACTTTACTGACCAATCCCTTGCTTCATCCAATCTCATTTCCATACCTCCCCTCCCCAAATTCCCCGGATGTAATACGCGGTGTCCTAGAACTACCGCCATGTCCGCGAACATATCGTAACATGTACAGCCCTTCTACCATTTCGATTTCACTCTCTGTGCCATTCCCTCATTGGATGTAGCTAAGCAATCACATGACCATCCACCAATCAAATCCAATAACTCTACATGTAACTGCATCATCATAGAGCAGCACTACAAATGTACGGTGTATCTCTCGGAGTACAAGTCTCATACCATTGACAACCACGATCTACGAGAAATACTATACAAATCTCCAATATTTCTACTTGCAGCTTGGTCCATATCCATATACATGAACAGAAAGTACAGGTATGCATATTTTCTACACAGTACATGAACACATTTTCTAACCGACTTTTACCTTCTATAATCTGAAAAATGAATGGACGATCATTGTTTCATTGTCCTAAAATGACCTGTCACTTACAAACCTTTATATCGTTTAATTTCTTCATACACACACACACACACATGCAAATACTATTAAACTAACATTTTTGAAATAAAATATATACACGACATATAATCACACAAAATAACATACACACTCTATGATCAAATCTCAAACAATAATATTTGTACAAACACATAATTGGTTTTAATTGTTTTCGTTTATATAAGTACTTACATACATTTATATAGGACAAGCAGACTATGACATTCACTCACTGTTACGTGCAAAAGCAGGCTATGACACATAGCTCTCAACTCACACGCTTTTGGCGGGTGTCACCCGCCTTGTAAAGGACTGACTCACCCGCCAAGTCTCCTGCACGCCCATTCATTCCAATGGGCGTCTCACCCGCCAAAAACAAAATCAGGTGATTTCACCCGCCTTTGCGACACACATGGTTGAGAGCTATGATGACAATGACTCACTATTACGTGGAAAAGCTGAGTTACAAGAATAGTGGTATACGTTGGTAGATTATGAATTCCACAAACCATAGTAAAGATATTTTCTTCCCTACTCTTAGTCATAATATAGTTTTAATGGTTTTCAGGAAGGCGCTGAGCATTTCAATTAAAAAAAATCTATGTCTAAAATGAAAACAGTGCTATATAGCAACCAAATTAATAATTTCTTTCTTTTACAATTGCAGTGAAGCCCATTCTCCTGAATAGAAGCAGCCGATTTTGATTTACAAAGAACAACTAAGAAGCAAACTACTCCTTTTTTAAAAAAAAGTAAGTAGATTGTTACCATAATATTTGATTTATAATTCACACGCACTGTACGGTGCATTCATGGTATTTTTGTGCCTAAAAATAGAGATTCTGCACCATTCTGACCAAAAATCCCCCCCGTCTTAAACAGTGATCTCCTGTCAGAATGGCCCTCAAATTCCTAATTTTAGGCACACAAATTACCCAACTCAGCCGCTAGAATGTAGATGTTGTAGAACAAACAACTGTTTTAATTGTATAGCTTTACCTATATTATTTATTCTTCTCCACACCACCGGCTTACTTTTTTCTGTCATCTGAACCCCAGTTTAGTAACACATTAATTGAAGAATACCCATCCATAGTAGTTCAACTTCCCAATTCACAATCACACACCATTACATACATCTTTATCATCTTACTCAAACAATCATGCACACAACACACATGCATTGCAGAAAACCCCAACCCATACCTTCTGTATTTTTTTCAACAGACGCTACAGAATGCCCACCAAAAAGTAACTCCGTAGAAAGGGACGCAGAAGTAGAGCAAATGAAAAGAAAAGTCTCCAACATAAACACCCATCTATAGCAGAATTTGTAAAAAATGTTGAAACACAACAGCTAATACAGTCATGTTGTGAAACAGAAGAAGTTTCTAGTGCAAAAACTTTGCCTCCTCTATCACAAAGTAAAACAACCCAAAAAACTATTAACAGAAAATCAACTATCACTACAAATAAAATGTCTTCTATAAATCTTGATATAGTACAAAGTAAGCATAGCAAGAAAAGTATATTAGCCAAAATGTTCCGTCACAAAGTCCTTCAAAATCTGATAAAAACAGGAGAGAAACCAGGTTCAACACTTCAAACCTATCATAGGAAAGTAATCTTAAAAGCGTTGATAGACAGTGCAATTCTTCTCAAAAGAAACTTATTTAATGTTGTGGTAAACAGAATTAAACCACTAACAAAACTAATAACTAAACTTCAAAAAAGACTTCTCAATAAACGAAATGTGAACAGAAATAATTTCTTAAATGTCTGTGGAGGTGAATGGAGTCACACTACAAGCACAGAACCATACTTTAATGAAGAAGCGTGCAAACAAACGCAAACAAATACAATTGCCATACATAGCAGTGGTCGAGGTTATGAAAAAGTTAATAATACCATAATGGAACAAGAAGTACTCCTTACAAAAATATGCCCTGAAAACTTAGATGTACCCCTCTTCCATTCGACTGAATCAGAACATCTAATTTACACATGGCCATGCACGTCAATGTGTAACATTCCCAAAAAAAATTTCAAATCTTTACGCCTATTCCTCAATCAATATGTGAAAAGCAAAGACAAAATCAAAATTAAAATACTGCAAAGTATGGATGCTTGTCCAGTACGCAAGCACACAGGACTGCAAGGACATTCGTTGGCCTGCATATAAGGAGCTACTTGCAGAACAACCTTGCATGATATCAAAAGGATATCAACACATCATGCAAGTATAAGAAATCTAGTTTATAAACTGTATTATGCAAAAAGTCCTGCTTTAGCACTAGCCAATTTAAATAACATTCTTCTAAATGGTACACCAAAAGACCTACTAGAAGAAATCGAGTATATACAGAAAAAATATTTTGGAAATGAAACCCACTTACAAGATGAAATAGCTGTCAACGAACTTCGTAACAAATCTGCACATGGCAACCTTTCACTACACACATACAAAAAAGAAATACTAAAATTTCAAAGCACTTCAGCTGAAGCACCAAACCACGTGTGTGTATGTTGCCGCAGAACGTGTTATAAAAGTAACACAAAAACTATAGATCTTTCATACAAAATAGAAGACAATGAAGATTCTAAATGGTTTGAATTAGCTCTCTACCTTATAGCAGAAAACAAATACGAAATAACTGACCCCATAATACTTTGCAGTTACTGCACTACCAAACTTGACAACAACCAAACTCCTTCACGTGCTATCTCAAATAACTTGGAATTACATCCACTACCAAAACTCCTTCAACAACTTAATTTATATCAGAGCATCTTAATTCAAACAGTTCATCCATTTCAAGCAATAATACGCCTTCAACCAAAAACTGCAAAATTACCTCCCTCTGAATTAGTGAAAGGTATTCGTGGAAAAGTAGTGTATTTACCATTAGATCTAAAAGAAAATGTGCACACTCTAGGAGTGCAACGTCCAATGCAACAATCTTTACTTATCTTGGTAAATGGAGTACCTACAAAAGACAAAAAAATTTGGCAACAACTGGTAGATTTACATAAAGTTAGAGAAGCCCTGCAATATCTCAAAGAGAATAATGATTATTACAAAGAAATTAATATTGAAGAAAACTTGAAAGATACAACTGAAATAATTCAAGAGACACAAGAAACTGGTCAATTTGAGCTCCTAGATCCTGCTACAATAGCAAACACTTTAGACCATTATACAATTCACCCATTGCACTCTAATGACACCATAGAAGATGCACTGGAAACGTACCAAATGCGTCAAACAAAAGGATCACCAATCAGCATATGGGAATAAAGTATAGAAACACGTGCTTTTCCTCTACTCTTTCCTACTGGCAAAGGAGGAAGATACGATGATAGACCTGTTCAAATATCAGCATCAGAATATCACTCATTACGAATGTATTCTGAAGATCGACAAAATGTGGAGTACATATTCCACCTACTCTTTGAAAGTGAACTAGCAACTTTATGTTACGGAGTTGCACACATATTAAAATCAGGATCACACTTTCAAAATATGACAGCCACACAATTATTACAAAAAGTTCAACAAAAAGATGAGGTTTTACAGACAAATCTTACAAATCTATTAGCAAATATGCGAGGTACTAAAGAGTACTGGTTTCGACGCCATGGAGATGTACGTTGTATGATCAGAAACCTTGGCCCACCCACTTGGTTTGTTACATTAAGTTGCGCAGAATATGCATGGGAAGATTTACATGCTTTCCTTCGCATATCAAACGAAAACAAAACAAACATAGATATACTAACACCTGGAGAACTTTGTTCTCAGGATCCTGTTAATGTTTCTAGATATTTTCACCATCGCTTAATTGCTATGCTACATTTTATTTGTAATAAAACTGTTCCTCCCCTTGGAGAAGTGCAACACTTCTTTTGGAGAAAAGAATACCAAGCCAGAGGAGCGCCACATGTCCACATGCTTTTATGGATTAAAGATGCTCCTAAATTTGGTCAAGACAGTGATGCCACTGTTTTACAGTTTATTGTAAAATATGTCACTTGTGAAATTCCGTCAGAATCCACAAATAGTGATCTTCATGCAAAAATCTTACAATTCCAAAGACACAAATATGGCAAATATTGTCGTCGCAAATACAAAAACAAAGGGAAATACTACACCAAATGCCGATTTGGTTTCCCTAGACCAGTTACAAATGCAGGTCAAGTGAACAATCTCATGTCTTCAGTCAGACATAGTGTTAAAGGTAAGTCACCTAAAAATACATATTGCATAAAAAGAAAAGAAGAAGAAAAATATATCAATGATTACAATGCAATCATTGCCCACTTGTGGAACGCAAACATAGATGTGCAGTACATTGCAGACAATTCTACTGCAGTTGCACGATATGTCACAGCATACTTAACCAAATCAGAAAAGACAGAGCTCCAAGACCTCTGGAATGACCTGTCATCAGATAAAACAGTGTCTCAGAAATTATACAGCTTGGGCATAAAAATGCTGTCCCATAGAGAATGTGGATCCTATGAAGCAGCTGATCGATTAACTGGTACTGCATTGTATGGTAAATCTGCAAATATAGTATGGCTAAGTCTTGGTCCAGCTAAATCTAGAAAAAGAGTTCTAAAATCATACGAAGATATAGAAACAATAGCCAAACATGATCCCAACAGCCAAGACATTTTAAAAAACAATTTACTGGACACATACTACCCAAACAGGAGTACCACTTTGGAAACCATGTGTCTATACCACATAGCCCAAAACTACACATACAAAAATAATATAAAACCTGATGAGCAAAACCGTAAATACAAAGTGACAAACTGTGATGGCAGCTTAGTAAAACTCACCAAACCAAATTTAATTAATCATATCAAATTGTCATTAAAGACTCCTCAACATAAAGAAATATATTACATGTCCCTGCTACAACTCTTCAAACCATGGAGAAAAGAAGAAGAAATACTAGATACCTATGTCTCATATGAAGACGCTTTCAAAGCCAATGAAAGCAGTATAACTGATGTAAACTTTGCACAGTACCAAACAATGTTGCACACTGAACAGCAACACGAAGAGGAACTCCAGGCCCAACTAGATAAGGACACTCCTGACAGTAGTCAACCTTCTGTCACAGGAAGCCAAGAACCACTGGGAGAACCACTAATAACACATGAGGCAGAATTAGCTATGATAGAAGTAGAAAACACCATGTGTCACTATGAAGATAAAGAAGACTTAACTACACTACAATTAAAACTAAACAAAGAGCAACGTAGCATTTTTCAAGAAATAACAAAAGAAATTGCACATGGTGTGCAACATGAAAACAAAGAATGCACCTGCCAAAATTACAAACCTATACTATTGTATGTCAGTGGTGAAGCTGGTTCTGGCAAAACATTCCTAATCAAAATCATCAGTAAGTTCCTTCAACAATTGACAAACAACAAACTGTCAGCTGTTGTCACTGCCCCCACAGGTTTAGCTGCCTACAACATAGGTGGTGTCACTTTACACCGATTACTACTCCTGCCAGTAGAACACCAAAACAAGTTAGATTATTACAAACTTTCTGCAGAAGCTGCAATGGAAGTACGCAGAGTATTGAAACAAATGAAAATGCTACTAATAGATGAAGTGAGCATGGTGTCCAACCTAATGTTGGCTTTGATTCACCTCAGATTACAAGAAGTACTCATAACAAACTATGAAGAGCTATTTGCAGGAAAACACATCATTGTTTTCGCAGATCTTCTTCAATTGACACCTGTAAAAGGTGAGCCTATTTTTAAAACATTAGGACACAAACTCTGCCGTAAAACTGTTGGCAGCATTGGAAATGTCAACCTTTGGCAACATTTCCAATACAGAGAATTAACAGAAAACATGCGCCAATCTGCCGATCTCACTTATGCCAACATCTTAAAAAGTATCAGAGTTGGTATACTTTCTAGAGAAGCAGAAGCAATATTGAAAACCCGGCACATTCATGCACTTTATGGTGATAATGCATGTGCTACAGATGTTATGAAACAATTAGCCCACAAAAATGTCAATTGTATGGCCTTAATGCCAACTCTTGCAAGCTGTTTCAAATTCAATGAAATAATGTTAAGCAAAGAAATGCAACCAATTATGGAAATTAGCGCCACAGACAAACTAGATGTACATGGAATGACACTACCCATGTGTGACCAAGCCACAGCAAGAATAAATAGTTTAGAAAAATCAATCTCAAACACAGCAGGCTTGGAAAAGATATTAAAATTATCCTTAAATTGCAGAGTAATGCTTAAACGTAACCTTGACGTGGATCAAGGACTAGTTAATGGAGCACTGGGTACAGTTGTTGGCTTTCAAACATACCCACGTGACAACAAAATTCAGTTTGTCAATATTCTCTTTGACAAACTTTCAGAAGTAAAAAGAATATAGGACGCTCAACAGCTTGATTCCTTCTCTTCAAAGACATGGTGTAAATCTGTCCAGCGGTTCGGGCTGTAGCCGTGCGCAAAGTTTTGGGACCCCCCCTATAACCTTTCCCCCTCTGGATGAATTCTCACCAAACTTTGCAAAAAAATTCAGAGTGGGCCATATACATTTTTTGCAAAGTTTGGTGAGGATTCGTCCAGGGGGAGCGAAGTTATAAGCTGCCCAAAAAGTGCTCTTCCTATGGGAACACCAACTTAACCATAACTACATGGCCGCTGCCGCGGCCATGTAATATATATATATATATATATATATATATATATATATATAAATATATATATATATATTACATGGCCACGGTATATATATATATATTACATGGCCACGGTAGCGGCCATGTAGTTATGGTTAAGTTGCTGTTTCCATAGGAAGAGCACTTTTTGGGTGGCTTATATCTTCGCTCTCCCTGGACGAATCCTCACCAAACTTTGCAAAGGAAGTATTTAGGTCACTCTGAATTGTTTTGCAATGTTTGGTGAGGATTCGTCCAGGAGGGGAAAATTTATAGGGGGGGTCCCAAAACTTTTTTTTCCCATAGACTGAATGGGAAAAATGTTTTGCTCGTGTCTACAGCCCAAACCGCTGGACGGATTTTCACCAAATTTGGACCAGGAGCAGCGGCTTGGTCTCGAAAGCGTGCTTTTGGTGAAAATCCGTCCAGTATTTTTTTTTAAAATGACCAAAAAGTAGGTAAAAAAATCTGTGATATCTGTGTTCGGTCCGCGGACACACTTCCCTGTTCGCTCCGCGGACAGTGTCCTGATTGGCCAATCGGCTTGCGTGATGTCCGCGGACATGCGACGTGTTCGCTGACTGGACGGCGTGGAGCGTGAAGCGCGTCAGATTTTTGGTAGCGCCCGCCATCTTGGATTCGCGGACGTCCACGGACAGCGCGGTGAAACTTTGTTCATAATTTGTATTTAGTAGAGTGTGTTGGTGTGTAAGTGTTTGGGGAGGGTGGGAGTATATGAGATAGGATGAAAGTTGTGTTTTTTTATGTGTTAGACGTTCTTTTTGTGTTCGATTTGTCTGCGGACATCACGGGTGTTCTGAAATGTTCTAAATAAACTGAATGGGGGGTTCTGAGGACTCAATATGTGTACGTTTTGTTCACAAGCAAGCTGAAACTGCTCTAAGAACACTCGCGGTGTCCTGAAATGTTCGCAAATAAACAAAATGGGGGTGTCCTGAGGATGCTGTCCGTGTTGTTCATTGTCAAGTTGAATGTGTTCTAAGAACACTTGCGGTGTCCTGAAATGTTCACAAATACACAAAATGGGGGTGTTCTGAAGACGTTGTCGAACACTCACTGTGTCCTGAAATGTTCGCAAATATGAATGGGGGGTTGTGGCTGGCAAGTTGAATGTGTACTAAGAACACTCACGGTGTGCAGAAATGTTCGCAAATAAACAAAATGGGAGTGTCCTGAGGACGCTGTCCGTATTGTTCTCTGTCAAGTTGAATGTGTTCTAAGAACACTTGCGGTGTCCTGAAATGTTCGCAAATAAACAAGATGGTGGTATTCTGAAGACGCTTCTAAGAACACTCGCAGTGTCCTGAAATGTTCGCAAATAAACAAAATGGAGGTGTCCTGAGGACGCTGTCCGTATTGTTCTCTGTCAAATTGAATGTCTTCTAAGCACACTCGCGGTGTCCTGAAATGTTCACAAATAAACAAAATGGGGGTGTTCTGGAGACGTTTCTAAGAACACTCGCGGTGTCCTGGAATGTTCGTAGGGGGTGTCCTGAAGGCGTAGTCCGTATTGTTCACTGGCAAGTTGAATGTGTTCTAAGAACACTCGCGGTGTCCTGAAATGTTCGCAAATAAACCAAATGGGGTGTCCTGAGGATGCTGTCTGTATTGTTCTCTGTCAAGTTGAATGTGTTCTAAGAACACTTGCGGCGTCCTGAAATGTTCGCAAATAAACAAGATGGTGGTGTTCTGAAGACGCTTCTAAGAACACTCGCGGTGTCCTGAAAGGTTCGCAAATAAACAAAATGGGGGTGTCCTGAGGACGTTTCTAAGATTACTCGCGGTGTCCTGGAATGTTCATAGGGGGTGTCCTGAAGGCGTAGTCCGTATTGTTCACTGGCAAGTTGAATGTGTTCTAAGAACACTCGTGGTGTCCTGAAATGTTCGCAAATAAACAAAATGGGGGTGTCCTATGGACGCTGTCCGTATTGTTCTTTGTCAAGTTGAATGTGTTCTAAGAACTCTCGCGTTGTTCTGAAATGTTCATAGGGGGTGTCCTGAAGATGCTGTTCGTATTGTTCGATGGCAAGTTGAATGTGTTCTTAGAACACTCGCGGTGTCCTGAAATGTTCGCAAATAAACAAAATGGGGGTGTTCTGAGGACACTGTCCGTATTGTTCGTTGTCAAGTTGAAAGTGTTCTAAGAACTATCGCGTTGTTCTGAAATGTTTGTAGGGGGTGTCCTGAAAACGCTGTCCGTATTGTTCGCTGGCAAGTTGAAAGTGTTCTAAGAACACTCATAATGTCCGCGGACATTAAAAGTTTCCATAGACCATAGTTGAAATGTTTGACTCTATGGATGTGATATGCTGCGGTGGTTGTGGACAGGGCATAGTCTCTTGGGTGCATGGCCATTTGGCTACAAAACAATATATATTAAAAAGAGACAGTCACAAGGGGGCACATTTGGCCATGCACCCAAGACTCTATGCCCTGGCCACAACCACCGCAGCATATCACATTCATATTTGCTTATAACTTTGGGTGAAAAACAAATGTATAAGGAACAAAAGTATTAGATACTATGGATGTGATATGCTGCAATGGTTCTCCTTATTATTGTATACTTACTGTTTGGTCTAGTAACCGGAGTACATGTATTTCTTGTTAATTTTTGTGATAAAAGAAAATAGCATGTTAGTATTACTATTTTGTAATGACTTATTACATTGTATAACCAACATACTTTTTTTTTTTGGACCCTCATATTTAGTAGATTACAAATCAGAGTACTGTGCAATTTGCTCAGTTTCTGTATTTGTTGCTAAAATCATTGGGTCGGTGGGAGAAAAAAAAATCCATGTTGGATTAAAAAAAAAACCTTATTCTGTTATGCTACAGTTTATTTGTTTGTTTGTTTTCAGTGTTCACTTGTTGTTTCTGGCTAATGCTTTATACTTTGGCTTGTTGCATTATTTTGGAGCAGTAACATATTATTTATTTGTTTGGATATTATAACATTTTGGAGCAGTTAGATACCAATTGGCGTATTCTAACTGTCTATTTTTTTTATATATTTTAGTGGTATTGATTTATCTATTTGGATATTGTTAAATTTTGGGACAGTTAGATATCAATTGGCGTATTCTAACTGTGTATTTTTTGGTATAATTTAGTGGTATTCATTTATCTGATTAGTTGTTGTAGAATCTTTGAGCAGTTAGATAGCTTTTGGAGTATTCTAACAGTTTATATTTTTTTAACACCAGTTTACTTAGGGTTTAAATAGAGTTTAGTTATCAAATTTTGGTTTTAAGAACATCAAATAAGCGTTTGTAAGATTTGCTGGTAATCTCTGCTTTAGAGTAATGGTACTATCATTACATTCAAACCATCCACATTTCTTTTTTATATATGTAGTGCAGTGCCCTGAATTGGTTGTGGCTCCTGCGTGGTAGATTATACCTATTGTTGCGAAGGTTTTCTTACAAAGTGATATTTGACCATGTGTGAATCCAGTCAGCTTGCAGTTGTTTTTGGTACCATCTGCATTGTAACGTAGAAGCATTAGTGTTTGGAATTTACTATGTGTTTGTGTTACTAACGTGGAGCAATTATCTGAATTGCAGGTAGAGCATAATCTACCATGGTTTGCATTTTGTACAAGTCGCTGAAATGGAATTTATTCACAATTTGGTATTGATATATATATGAAGCGTCCATTGGGGATTTCTTCTTGTGTCACATTGTTGCAGAGAGTGCAAGTATGTGTCATGCCCGCGCCGCTGGCGCACGCATTGGCAACCATCATGGACTACTTGGTACTCATTTATCCTCCTAATACTCCTTGCACAACTCCTTTTCACGCCTTGGTCTTTTATTTCCATTTGCTCAACTTTGGTTCTTTCTTATTTTATTCAATTAACTACATTTACCATAATGCACCTGGCTGCAGTCCTCAATTCCTGGCTATTCTCATTCATCGTTATTGGGACCACAATCCCCAGAAGCCCTAGCGGCCAGTGCTGCTTCCACCTGCTCAGGACCAGAGAGGGAGGTGGCGGATTGTCTTCAGGTGTGCTGCTACAGGTGCTGTCAATTAGCCTGCCTCAGAACAGGGCAGGGCTGTATATAAGCAGCTGCCTGCAGGAGCACAGTGTCTTGCATCTTGAGATCTCCCCGCTCCTGTTTGCGTAGACCTGCTTCTTTGTATGCTGTTCCTGTTGCTGCATTATCCTGTTTTGATCCAGTGCCCTTTCCGGGCTCCCTGCCCTGCAGCCTGCCTCACTCCGGCTGCCTGCGGTCCTTGTCCTCTGGGCTCCCTGCCCTGCAGACTGCCTCACTCCAGCTGCCTACAGTCCTTGTCCTCTGGGCTCCCTGCCTGCAGCCTGCCTCACTCCGGCTGCCTACGGTCCTTGTCCTCTGGGCTCCCTGCCCTGCAGCCTGCCTCACTCCGGCTGCCTACAGTCCTTGTCCTCTGGGCTCCCTGCCTACAGCCTGCCTTACTCTGGCTGCCTACAGCCCTTGTCCACTGGGCTCCCTACCTTGCAGCTTGCAACCCTCTGCTGTCTCCAAGCCCTTGTCCTCTGGGCTCCCTACCTTGCAGCCTGCACCTCTTCACTGCCTACAGCCCTTGTCCTCTGGGCTCCTTTCTTGCTGCCAGCTCCCTCCGCTGCCTACAGCCCGTGTCCTTTGGGCTCCTCCCTGGCAGCCTGTCTCTCTCCGCTGCCTACAGCCCGTGTCCTCTGGGCTCCCTGCCTTGCGGCTTGCTACACTCCTCTGCCTTACAGGCTGTATTACACTTTGCTACCTACGGCCCTGCTCCTCTGGGCTCCCTACCTTGCGGCCCTATTCTTTTGGGCTCTCTGTCTGTGGCCTACTACTAATCTCTCTCTGTCCTGTTCTTCTGGACTCCCTGCCTTGCAGCCTACTACAGACCTCCGCAGTCCACTACAGTTTGCCTGCACCTAGTGCCACGCTTGACTGCAGACCTGCTTCCTACTCTGCAGCCCTTCTGTTTTCCTGACTGCTGCTCCCTTGTTCTCTTCCTAGAGTCCTCTGTACTCCACCTTAGGATATCTACTTCAGTCTAACTGCCTTTCCTTCATTTCCTTCTGCTAGATTGCTCATTGACTTCCTTTTCGCTGGATATATCTGTTCTTGTCTTCTCATGTGTCTTATGTAATCCCTTTGTACAGAGCTTGCCCGTTGGTTTCCGGCAGGCAACCTCTGCCCCTTCCCTTGTCCCGTTTCAGTGTTACAGACACCCACTGCTGTTGTTCCCAGCCATGAGCATACAGCGTGGGCCTCTGTGATAGCAATCTGTGCAGAAGGCTGGAGTTTCCTAAGGTTCGTGGAACACTCTTTCCCATTTCAGCATACACCCCAAGAGGGAATCCAGTTTGTTTGTACCTTTGTATCTTTTGCCCCTTTTGGCTCACAGCTACAGTTTCATACTTTTCTTTCTTGTTGAACTTCCTACTGTGTGTGCTTATCTGCTACCTTACTTCAGCAGCGCCACCCAAAACCTACCTGGGTACCCTGTGCCACTCTTGACAGAGTGCCATTCTTGACAGTATGTTTCCACATGTATGAAATCTGAAAGATTTCATTTATAGGTATGTTTTTGTTTTCCAGTACTTGTAGTAAGTACATTAGAAATTCTTGTGGATCTTCCTGTGAGTTTATAGTAAATTTCACCATTCCAGCACAGTAGTCCAATTGTTGTCTTATTCCATAAACACTATACGTGTTGTCAGGATTGTTTGCTGCATTTTTGTGAAGTACTAACATTTGCAAACACAATGGGTCTGTACTGTGTAAGTAAATGTTGTCAACAATTGGTGGTAATTGAAATAGAATATTCATTGCTACATTTCCGTAGCAACTTACACCAACTATATTTGAGAATTTAAATGGTCCAGGTAGTTTTGTATCTAACTGCTTTTTTTGGAGTTTGTCTTCCTTCTTTAAAGAAGTACCTGGTTTACTTTCCCTAATTGATTCTTTTTTGCTTCTGGTACTTGATGAAGTATTAGTTTCTTTTACTCTCTTTGGAGGATTTGCAGTGACATCCTGTTGCATTTCTGTTTGATTTATTTTTCTTTTATAACGTTTTAGTTTTTGTGGAACAGAATATATGTTTAGGTGGGGGTTGTATAGCGAGCAAAGTCTATTGTATTCTAAAATGCAAGGAATATCAGCGTTTATTTTACTTGCATCAACGTTGATTAGAAATAGACCGTCAAGTGTACGTAAGTGTGATAGTGCTACGTAGCTCATGCCTTCTTTAAAGACTGTGTTACCAATATCTATCTTTGCTTTGTCTAGGGTAAGACCTTGTGATTTATGAATCGTGACTGCGTATGCAAGAGTTAGAGAAAATTGTTCTCTGCGTACATACATTATAAGCCTGCTGTGTTTGAGATTGATTTTTCTAAACTATTTAGACTTGTGGCTTGGTCACACAGTGTCATGCCATGTACATCTAGTTTGTCTGTGGCGCTAATTTCCATGATTGGTTGCATTTCTATACTTAGCATGATTTCATTGAATTTGAAACAGCTTGCAAGAGTTGGCATTAAGGCCATACAATTGACATTTTTGTGGGCTAATTGTTCCATAACATCTGTAGCACATGCATTATCGCCATGAAGTGCATTAATGTGCCGGGTTTTCAATATTGCTTCTGCTTCTTTAGAAAGTATACCAACTCTGATACTTTTTAAAATGTTGGCATAAGTGAGATCTGCAGATTGCCGCATGTTTTCTGTTAATTCTCTGAATTGGAAATGTTGCCAAAGGTTGACATTTCCAATACTGCCAACAGTTTTATGGCAGAGTTTGTGTCCTAATGTTTTAAAAATAGGCTCACCTTTTACTGGTGTTAATTGAAGCAGATCTCCAAAAACAATAATGTGTTTTCCTGCAAAGAGCTCTTCATAGTCTGTTTTGAGTACTTCTTGTAATCTGAGGTGAATCAAAGCTAACATCAGGTTGGAGACCATGCTCACTTCATCTATTAGTAGCATTTTCATTTGTTTCAATATTCTGCGTAGTTCCATTGCATCTTCTGCAGAAAGTTTGTAATAGTCTAATTTGTTCTGGTGTTCCACTGGTAATAGTAGTAATCGGTGTAATGTAACACCACCTATGTTGTAGGCAGCTAAACCTGTGGGGGCAGTGACAACAGCTGACAGTTTGTTGTTTGTCAATTGTTGAAGGAATTTACTAATGGTTTTGATTAGGAATGTTTTGCCAGAACCAGCTTCACCACTGACGTACAGTAGTATAGGTTTATAATTATGGCAGGAACATTCTTTATTTTCATGTTTTACACCATGTGCAATTTGTTTTGTTACTTCTTGAAAAATGTTACATTGCTCATTGTTTAGTTTTGATTGTAGTATAGTTAAGTCTTCTTTATCTTCATACTGACACATGGTGTTTTCTACTTCTATCATAGCTAATTCTGCCTCATTTATTAATAGTGGTTTTCCCAGGGGTTCTTGGCTTCCTGTTACAGAAGGTTGACTACTGTCAGCAGTGTCCTTATCTAGTTGGGCTTGGAGTTCTTCTTCGTGTTGCTGTTCATTGTGCAACATTGTTTTGTACTGTGTAAAGTTTACATCAGTTATAGTGCTTTCATTTGCTTTGAAAGGATCCTCATATGAGTCATAGTTATCTAGTATTTGTTTTTCTTTTCTCCATGGTTTGAAGAGTTGTAACAGGGACATGTAATATACTTCTTTATGTTGAGGAGTCTTTAATGACAATTTGATATGATTAATTAAATTTGGTTTAGTGAGTTTAACTAAGCTGCCTTCACAGCTTGTCACTCTATATTTACCTTTTTTTTCATCAGGTTTCATTTTATTTGTGTATGTGTAGTTTTGGGCTATGTGGTATAGGCACATGTTTTCCAAAGTATTACTTCTGTTTGGGTAGTATGTGTCCAATAAATTGTTTTTTAAAATGTCTTGGCTGTTGGGATCACATTTGGCTATTGTTTCTATATCTTCATATGATTTTAGAACTCTTTTTCTAGATTTAGCTGGACCATGACTTAGCCATACTATATTTTCAGATTTACCATACAATGCAGTACCAGTTAAACGATCAGCTGCTTCATATGATCCACATTCTCTATGGGTGAGCATTTTTATGCCCAAGCTGTATAATTTCTGAGATACTGTTTTATCTGATGACAGGTCATTCCAGAAGTCTTGGAGCTCTGTCTTTTCTGCTTTAGTTAAGTATGCTGTGACATATCGTGCAACTGCAGTAGAATTGTCTGCAATGTACTGCACATCTATGTTTGCATTCGGTAAGTGGGCAATGATTGCATTATAATCATTGATATATTTTTCTTCTTCTTTTCTTTTTATGTAATATGTATTTTTAGGTGACTTACCTTTAACACTATGTCTAACTGAAGACATGAGGTTGTTCACTTGACCTGTATTTGTAACTGGTCTAGGGAAACCAAATCGGCATTTGGTGTAGTATTTCCCTTTGTTTTTGTATTTGCGACGACAATATTTTCCACATTTGTGTCTTTGAAATTGTAAAATTTGTGCATGAAGATCTCTATTAGTGGCTTCTGTTGGAATTTCACAAGTGACATATTTTTCAATAAACTGTAAAACAGAGGCATCACTGTCTTGACCAAATTTCGGAGCATCTTTAATCCATAAAAGCATGTGGATATGTGGTGCTCCTCTGGCTTGGTATTCTTTTCTCCAAAAGAAGTGTTGCACTTCTCCAAGGGGAGGAACAGTTTTATTACAAATAAAATGAAGCATATCAATGAAGCGATGGTGAAAATATCTTGAAACATTAACAGGATCCAAAGAACAAAGTTCTCCAGGTGTTAGTATATCTATGTATGTTTTGTTTTTATTTGATATGAGTAGGAAATCATGAAAAATCTTCCCATGCTTATTCTGCACAACTTAATGTAACAAACCAATTGGGTGGGCCAAGGTTTCTGATCATACAACATACATATCCATGACGTTGAAACCAGTACTCTTTAGTAGCACGCATATTTGCTAATAGATTTGTAATATATGATTGTAAAACCTCATCCTTTTGTTGCACTTTTTCTAATAATTGTGTAGCTGTCATATTTTGAAAGTGTGATCCTGATTTTAATATGTGTGCAACTCTGTAACATAAAGTTGCTAGTTCACTTTCAAAGAGTAGGTGGAATATGTATTCCACATTTTGTCTAAATCTGGGATCTTCAGAATACATCCGTAATGAGCGGTATTCTGAAGCTGATATTTGAATAGGTCTATCATCATACCTTCCTCCTTTGCCAGTAGGAAAGAGTAGAGGAAAAGCACGTGCTTCTATACTTTTTTCCCATATGCTGATTGGCGATCCTTTTGTTTGACGCATTTGGTACGTTTCCAGTACATCTTCTATGGTGTCATTAGAGTGCAAAGAATGAATTGTATAATGGTCTAAAGTATTTGATATTGTAGCAGGATCTAGTAGCTCAAATTGACCAGCTTCTTGTGTTTCCTGAATTATTTCAGTTGTATCTTTCAAGTTTTCTTCAATATTAATTTCTTTGTAATATTCATTATTCTCTTTAAGATATTGGAAGGCTTGTCTAACTTTATGTAAATCTACCAGTTGTTGCCATATTTTTTTGTCTTTTGTAGGTACTCCATTTACTAAGATAATTAAAGATTGCTGCATTGGACGTTGCACTCCTAGAGTATGCACATTTTCTTTTAGTACTAATGGTAAATAAACTACTTTTCCACAAATGCCTTTTACCAATTCAAAGCGAGGTAATTTTGCTGTTTTTGGTTGAAGGCGTATTATTGCTTGAAATGGGTGTACTGTTTGAATTATGATGCTCTCATATAAATTAAGTTGTTGTAGGGGTTTTGGTACTGGGTATAATTCCAAATTATTTGTGATAGCACGTGAAGGAGTTTGGTTGTTGTCAAGTTTTGTACTGCAGTAACTGCAAAGTATTAAGGGCTCAGTTATTTCGTATTTGTTTTCTGCTACAAGGTAGAGAGCTAATTCAAACCATTTAGAATCTTCATTGTCTTCTATTTTGTAGGATAGGTCTACAGTTTTTGTGTTCCTTTTATAAAAAGTTCTATCGCAACATACACATACATGGTTTGGTACTTCAGCCGATGTACTTTTAAATTGTAGTATTTCTTTTTTGTATGTGTTTAGCAAAAGGTTGCCATGTGTAGAATTGTTGCTTAATTGGTTTAAAGCTATTTCATTCTGTAAATGGCTTTCACTTCCAAAATAGTTTTTCTGGATATAGTCAATTTCTTCAAGTAGGTCTTTTGCTGTACCATGTAGAAGGATGTTATTTAAATTTGCTAGTGCTAAAGCAGGACATTTAGCATAGTACAGTTTATAGACTAGATTTCTTATAGTTGAATGATGTGTTGATATTCTTTTGATATCATGGAAAGTGGTTTTACAAGTAGGTCCTGTAATGCAGGCCAATGAATATCCTTGTAGTCCTGTGTACTTGCACACTGAACAGGTATCCATATTTTGCAGTAATTTAATTTTGATTTTGTCTTTGATTTTTACATATTTATTGAGGAATTGGCGTAAAGATTTGAAACATTATTTGGGAATGTTACACATTGACGTGCATGGCCATTTGTTTACTAGACATTCTGATTCAGTTGAATGGAGGGGTAATTCTAAGTTTTCAGGGCATATTTTTCTAAGAAGTACTTCTTGTTCCATTATGGTATTATTCACTTTTTCATAACCTCGACCACTGCTATGTATGGCAATTGTATTTGTTTGCTTTTGTTTCTATGCTTCTTCATTAAAATATGGTTCTGTGCTCGTAGTGTGATTCCATTCACCTCCGCAGATACTTAAGAAGTTCTTTCTGTTGACATTTCGCTTATTGAGAAGTCGTTTTTGTAATTTAGTTATTAGTTTTGTTAGTGGTTTCATTTTCTTTAACAGTAAAATAAATAACTTTCTTTTGAGAAGAATTGGACGGTCCATCAACGCTTCTAAGATTAATTTCCTACGATAGGTTTTAAGCATTGAACCTGATTTCTCTCCTGTTTTTATAAGATTTTGAAGGACTTTGTGACGGTACATTTTGGCTAAAATACTTTTCTTGGTATGTTTACCTTGCACTCTATTAAAATTTAATGAAGTAGTTTTATCTGTAGTGATAGCTGATTTTCTGTTAATTGTTTTTTGGTTTGTTTTACATTTTGATAGAGGAGGCAAAGTTTTTGAACTTGAAACTTCTTGTGTTTCACTAGATGACTGTATTAGCTGTTTTGTTTCAACTTTTTTTACAAATTCTGCTAGAGATGGATGCTTATGTTGGACACTTTTATTTTCATTTGCTCTACTTCTGCGTTGCTTTCTACAGACTTGACTTTTGGTAGGCATTCTTTAGGGTCTGTTGAAAAAAATAAAGAAGGTATGGGTTGGGGTGTTCTGCAATGTATGTGTGCTGTGTGCATGAGTGTTTGAGTAAGATGATAAAGATGTATGTAATGGTGTGTGATTGTGCATTGGGAACTACAACAAGTAGGGATAGGTATTCTTGAATTCATGTGTTACTAAACTGGGGTTCAGATGACAAAAAAAAGTAAGCTAGTTGTGTGGAAAAGTACAAATAGTAAATCTAATGTATACAATTAAAACAGTTGTTTGTTCTATAATATGAAAATTGTAGCGATTCAGTTGGGTAATTTGTGTGTCCAAAAATAGGAATTTGTGGGCCATTCTGGCTGTAAATCGCTGTTTAAGACATGGAGAGTTTTGGACAAATTGGTACACAATCTCTATTTTTAGGCACAGAAATAGCTTGTATTAACTTTACATTATGTTTGAGTAATAATACAAATATTATGGTGATATTCTACTTACTTTTTTTCTTAAATTAACAGGTCACTTCTTAGTTCTTCTTTGTTCTTCGAAATCGGCTGCTTCTTTTCAGGAGACTAGTCTTCACTGCAATTGTAAAAGATTCAAATTAGTAACTTTGTTTGTATATAGCGCTGTTTTTAATTTAGATATTGATTTTTTTAATTGAAATCCTCAGCGCCTTCTTCAAAACCATTAAACTAATTTATTTACATAAGAAACATTGCATCAGTTCAGTACATAGGATATGTTCTTAATGAACAAATTGTATTGAATGACTAACTGTAGCAAAAAAAATATCTTTACTATGTCTTGTGAAATTTATAATATACCAGTGAATACCACTATTTCTGTAACTAAGCTGTTCTAGGTAATAGCGCCTCAATGTCATGTCTAAATTAAAGTAATTAAGTAAATAAATAAAAACAAAAAAATATGAAATTGTATAAGTATTTTTTTAAAGATTTGAACAGAGATTGTGCTTGCATGCAATTTTGTTTGAATATATGTAGTCTATATATTTCATTTAAAAAATGTTAGTTTAACATGATTTGAGTGTGTGTGTATAAAGAAAGTAAATAGTATAAAGGTTTATAAGTGATAGTTGATTTTAGGAAATTGAAAACATACAGTAAATTCATTTTACAGATTAAACAAGCTAAAAGTCTGTTTGAAAATGTGTTCATCTACTGTACAGAAAATATGCATACCTGACGTTTGTGTTCATGCTTATGGATATGCATGGAGCTGCAAGTAGAAATCTTGGAGACCTGTACAGTATTTCTGGTAGATGGTGCTTGGCAATGATATGACACTTGTTCTCAGAGAGATTCACAGTACATTTGCAGTGCTGATCTATGATGATGCAGTTAGATGTAGAGGTCTTGAATGTGATTGGTGCATGGTCATGTGACTTCTTAGCTACATCCAATGAGGGAATGGCAGAGAGAGTGAAGTGGAAATGGTAGAAGGGCTGTTCATGTTACGATATGTCCGCGGACATGGCGGTAGTTCGCTGACATCGGGAGTTACATACGGGGATTTTTGGGTTCAGAAGTCATGCAAATGAGAATGAGTACTGAAAGGGATTGGTCAGGAAAGTTTAGTGGGTGTGTTGTGCCAGAAGAGAGTTTCTCATATACTGTTTTTGCTGTGAGAACAACAGATAGCTATGTCTGTGTTTTTTAGGAAAAAGATTGTATGGATTTTGGGAGATTCATGGATATATTGGTTGAAGGTGCATGCAGAAAGTTGTGGAGTAGCTGTAGATCTTGGATTCCCACATGTGGAAGTACACTGGCATGGAGTACGTGGAATGAAGTGGTTGAACATGCTACCTCTCTGTGCTACTTTGGAGACAGAGCAACATCCAGACATAATTGTAATTCATTGTGGAGGGAACAGTTTAGGACATGTGACTGGAATTTGTTTGCAATTTGCTATGAAAGAAGGACTTGGGAAGGTTATGGACATGTTTCCTAATTCTCAAGTGATATTTTCACGGATTGCGCAGAGACAAATATAGCTTTGTTCTTCTTCATTTGGTCCACAAATGGAAAAAGCAAGGCACAATGTTAATAAAGCTGTTTGTGGCTTTCTAAAAGATTTTGGCATGTCTTCTTTTCACAATGAAAATATTCTGTTTCGTAGTACAAACATTTTTCGCAGAGATGGAGTCCATCTTACTTATGGTGGCAATCAGATTTTTCTGAGAAATGTACAAAATGCATTTCAACCTTTTTTGGAATTACAACATCCATTTTGAAGTAGGTGTTAAGCATTTATAATTTTTGACTTACAAACACCTCCCAAAGGCTCTTTTCAGAGCCACCACTTCCTCCCAGAGAAAATTGCAATGTTTGTGATAGGGTAGCAACCCAATTTTTTAAATGTTTGCGAACTGTCCGCGGACTTATAAAAAATACAAAGGGCCCTGCTTCATTTATTTTCACTTCTATTTTTTAACTGTGAAATGCAGCTCTGAAAAGAGCCTTATTTTTTTTTTGATTTTTGATATTTTGTATTTTTTTTGGTTTTTTATACACGACACACTAGGAGAGGTGAGGAAAGGAAGGTAAAGGGGGGACACCAACCACAGGGATAAGAAAGGGCGAGCTGAGAGAGGAAGATGTAGAGTGGGTTTTATTTGGGTAGTGAGCAGATCTTCTTGTGCTCTGAGACGATAGTCTCAAAAGCACTACAAAGTCGTTCCCCCCTACAGAGTACTGTGTCACAGTACATACATACAACTGTGACCCTCGAAAGGTAGGGGTCATCAGCATTCTGTATGGTCTGTGAGGCAGCTTGAGGAAGACGCTGTCCCACAGAGGTGGTCCTTGTGGTGACAGGATCAGAAACAGAGGATGAAGTAGAGGAAATCAACCTGCTACGTTCTTCTCAAGGTACAACCCTGCAAATAGCCCCAGAGTGAAATGACCTCATATGTCGCTTCATAGTAGTGGTCTCAAAGCTGTACTTACCGTGCTTCCCGCGACTGAGTTTCAGTTTGCACTCATTGCAGGTAACACGGTTCGCACGAGCCTTAGGACCATTCCCATGAATGGTAAATAACCGCCACACCCAAGACTCACGCCTAGTGCGGGTAGTAGGGATTTCCTCTACCTCATTCTCATCATCCTCTTCTTCCTCCTCTGCATCCTCACTCCTGTTCCCCTCTTCAGGCCCTTGGGGAGGTGGTGGTGGTGGAGGGGGTGGGGGTGGTGCTGAAGCAGGTGCAGCACCAGGTGGCAGTAGTTCAGCCATGGATGCCATCTCGATGATGGTGTAATCTGCAGGTGGCAGCAAAAATCGATGTGTTCTGAAGAATAGCCAGAAACACAATGAAAATAAGCTCTAGGGCGTGGTCTTTTATAGGGGTGCTTGTGCGCGGTCCACGGACATGCACGCTGTCCACGGACAGACCGAACACAAAAAAAAGTTTGAAAAGTTTCAAAAGGTATGTAGAAACTTAGGATTACTATGTGGGACTTGTGCCATGGTGAGATTTTATTGAAAAATATTATGGATTAATTGAAAATGTACTTTTAAATTGTTCGGGGACACGAACAGTGTCCGCATTCAGAACACGCAATCAGCGTGGCCGCGGTCATATGATCCGTTCGTGAACAAGTCCGCGAAGGAAGCGCATGTCCGCAGGACACCAAATGCACGGAGATTGGTTAGCGCATGCGCGTTGATGTTCTACGGACACTGTTCGGGTCCTGAAGTAATTAAAAATGCATCACACGTGAAACAAACATTTCAGGACACTGCGTGTGTTCTTAGAACAGTTTAAACTTGCTAGCGAACAGTAAGGACAGATATAGTGTTCTTCAGGACACTTGCAATTTCGTTTATGTACGAACATTTCAGGACACCAATTGTGTTCTTAGTACAGTTTCAACTTGCTAGCAAACAGTACGGACAAGTATAGTGTTCTTTAAGACACCTCCATTTTCGTTTAATTACGAACAATTCAGGACACCGCGTGTGTTCTTAGAAAAGTTTGAACTTGCTAGCGAACACTACGAACAGGTATAGTGTTCTTCAGGACAACTCCATTTTCGTTTACGTACGAACATTTCAGGACACCAATTGTGTTCTTAGAATAGTTTAAACTTGATAGCAAACACTACGGACATATATAGTGTTCTTTAGGACACTTTAATTTTTTTTTTACGAACATTTCAGGACACCGCGTGTGTTCTTAGAATAGTTTCATCTTGCTAGCGAACACTACGAACAGGTATAGTGTTCTTCAGGATACCTCCATTTTCGTTTACGTACGAACATTTCAGGACACCAATTGTGTTCTTATAACAGTTTTAACTTGATAGCGAACACTACGGACAGATATAGTGTTCTTTGGGACACTTTAATTTTTTTTTTTACGAACATTTCAGGACACTGCGTGTGTTCTTAGAACAGTTTGAACTTGCTAGCGAACAGTACGAACAGTTATAGTGTTCTTCAGGACACTTCCATTTTCGTTTATTTAAGAACATTTCAGAACACCTGCACTGTCCGCGGACACCTACATTGTTTTTTAAAAAAAAAAAAAATGAAACTATTTACGACACAATATAAAAATTAAACTTTATTTAACATATATCAATAATTTATGACAGAGAAGGTGAGGCAGAAACAGAAACAAAAACAGGAGAATTAGGGGTTTCAACATGATTGTTATTAGGTGAAGAAGGGATGGAAGTCTCATCAAAACGTTTTGGATTATGGAGAGGGTTTGGGGATAATTGACTGGGATATGGTGAGGAGGGACAAGTACATGTGGAGCAAACGAGGTTTTTAGTTTATAATGATTTTCCACAAAAGTTTTCAAATTATTAAAATGAGTCAACAATAAATCCATTTTTTCTACTATACTGTGAAAAGTGTTATTCATAACAGGTTTTTCTGAAGTATTTTCTATTTTGGTATGCTCTGTACAAAAATATATATATATATATATATGTTAAATGTATACAAAATAATAATAATTAAATGGTTTATATTATAAAGTGTTTACCATTAGTTTCACTATCTTGTGACATTTCTTCATGTGGGAAATGTTCCTCTAGCCATTCCAGAGTACTAGACATTTCTGTGAGAAAAAAAAAAGATAACATATTTTTTTATCTAATACAGAAAGTTTATAAATATATGAATAAAATGTCATCTTTGATGGCCTGGGTGTTAGGCTTAGCAGTGCACGGTGGTGGCGCGAGTTATGGTTGCTTAGTTTACCATAACTGGCGAATTTCAAGGGTTTTTCGGTTTTACTTGGAACCATAACGTCCCTTTACCAAAGTTTTTTCACTGAATTTGAAAGGTTTTTAGCAGTGCAACTTAACCATAACGTCCCTTTAACAAAATGTTTTCACTGAATTTGAAAGGTTTTTAGCAGCGCAACTTAACCATAATGTCCCTTTAACAAAGTTTTTTCACTGAATTTCATAGTTTTTTAGTAGCACAACTTAACAATAATGACTTTGACTTTATATACATGTCATATGGAATTGACTAGATCTCTTCTTATGAACTTGATGTCCGCGAACTTATTTAATGTTCGCAGACATGTTCGGAGAACAGTACCACTACCTAAAAACTGTGGGGGGGGGTGGGGGTGTGTGTTTGATTGTTATATCATAATATAGGAACATTTAACAAATTCAAAAAGCAGCACACAAACACATTATATATAGTAATACATAAGAAATGTAACCCATATATGTAACACACTAACCATTCATTTAAATACAATATGTTCTGAAATGGAATATACCACAAGAAGATAAATTGGCTTCCAACATAATTACCTCACAGACACAACAGAACTGAGAACAAGAATATATATATATATATATGTTCACACAAAAAAACTTTGTTAAGGGGACGTTATGGTTAAGTTGCAGTACTAAAAACCTGTGTAGTTCACTAAAAACACTTTATAAACATGTCAGTATGGTTCAAAGTAAAACCGAAAACCCCCTGAAATTCGCTAGTTATGGTAGGCTAAACATCCATACCTGCCCGCACTACTGTGCTCTGCTAACACTAACACCCAGGACATGAAAGATGGCATCACAAATGTCATTAATTAGAAAACTTAGGATGCCAGTCTGACTGAAATATTATTCAAAAAATATTTTAACCCATGCGCACTAATTGGTAGTTGTACAGTGAACACGAACTTGCATTTAAACGTATTTCTTTGGAGACATGAAAACTACACTTTTTCAGTTTGTGCTCTCACATTCCATCCCACCCTCTTTAAAGGTCATCTTCTGAAGTAGTATTTTCAAAAGTGTGACAAGTGCAATGCTGTCTTGTTTTGTATGTGTTTCTGGCGATGTCCGCGAACACCAAAACAATAATCAAAGATAGCGGGGGGACCGAAGAAAGCTGACATACGTAATGTTATTACATTATTTTTCCTATGTGTGTGGTATTGATTAGTATGCCGCCATGGGTGTGACATGCTGTGGTGGTTGTGGCCAGGGCCTAGAGTCTTGGATGCATGGCCGTAGGCCGTAGACCAAAGGTCATACTTCCAAGACTGCACTGCAAGTAGCACTGACCCTGCTTGATCCTCTATCCCCGATCATAGGACACTGCATTGAACTGGTCAAAACTGGCTGCACATCCAGGCTCCAGCATCTTCGACATTGATTTGACCAATGAACTGACCATAGTGGCCCTCACAATCCACAGCCCCTTGAGCGCTTCATCGAACCGATTATGAAGACCAATGCATCCAGTCACCTGCATCTGATCAGTCGAACTGACCGTCAAAGCCTCCCAGTGGCCCTCGCAACATGCACCTCTTCCAGCATCGCCTTCAAACTGCAAAAGTTCCTGTTTGACCCCGGCTCACCGCTGCACCCCATCTAGAACAACACGACTGATGCACTCAAACAACGTTAAACCGCACAAACAGCACCACGCAGCCTGGTTTGTAGTCATCAAACTGCCTAGAACCGCAGACATGTATTATTGCCGGCTTATTGCCCTCTTAGTCCACCTTTGGACCCAAGAGACTGGTTAGGTTATCTTTAAACCCTTTTTGCACACAAAAACATATTCCTTTAAATAACATTGTGTTTTTACTTGCCTTCCACCCTTAATTCATTACTCAGAGTACTGCATCTTGCTATCTTTGCTTACTCTGCAATATTTCCTGAGGGGTGTTTTTTTTTAGTGATTTTCTATTTGGCCATCTTTTCAGATGGTTTGTTTAATTAAAATATATATATTTTTTATAGAACCTTCATTGGACATTCCCTTTCTTTTGGACTGTTGTACTATTGCTGTTTGGGTTGCTAATGGATAACATTCACGCCCCTCTTGAGTGTAGAGCCTTACCTCGGCTCAAGTTACTGCTAAAAAAAGCAAAGTAGGTATATTTCTTAACTGGGCCTGTTTTAACTTAACGATTGAGGTCACTCTTGTTTCCTAGCATTTTTAGGGCTGAGTAGGTGCTTTAGCCAGTACTCACCCTTGTACTTCTAAAGGGGAGACGTGATTTAATCACACCACATCTGAGAAGGGAGGGCTGGAACAGTAGAATTAACATCTGTCATTACAGCTCCTTTGGAGCACACACAACACACCCTCTCTCTAGTTCCTACCATATTCCCCCCAACAGAGGAATGCAAAAGTCTTATCAAAATCAGGGCCCCTGTATTCTCAATCAGTTTTTTCTGCTGTCTGATGTACTTATAGTGGTAATGATAATAGTAATAATAATAATGATAAAAACACATTTGTCTAAACCGTTTGATACCAAATTCCTCCTACTTCTAAGAGCTATAAAAACAGTTGAGTCACTGTTATACTTTAATGATTTAACAACCTCAGAATGATACACAGCTGAGTGGGTCATGGCAGGATTCGACCTTGCAAACAGGTTTTGACTGGTCTATGGGTCTGTGGGATGTATTGACCCACTCCGCTGTGCTATGCGAGATCACTCTGATACTTATGGTGCAAGAAGCAGCAACAATGGCGGCAAAACGCTGGTGCGTGCCAGAAACCTATGAAACCTCGTGTTTGAACACACAAAATGATGGATGCACAACCTGCCACCCATGGTGCATATGTGGTGGGATAGAGCACACACTGCAGAAAATGTGCCAGTGGGCTCCATGACCAGCAAACAGAGTGCAGAGAGAGAAGCAGCGCTTTGCAAATTAAACTCAAAAATGTGCTGTAAATCACATTTGCTTTGTTGCTAAAAATTCCCAAATGCCTATACACACACTTCTTAAACATTAAAAATCTTGCTTGGTGCTAAAATTCATGTAATTTTAGGAAGCATTTCAAACATACAAAGTCCTAAATGTTAAGAGCAAAACATTTCTTCAGAAAAACTGGATTGTCTGTAAACTGACAGCCCCTGTCAAAATCTGTGTGCAGTACCCTGGGCTACCTGTGAATGACAGCTGTCAGAAGGGCCCCTGATGAAACTTCAAAGTATTAAATTAAAAGTCTGCCGGATTAGCACACATAGAAGCATTGTTGCTAAAAGGAATACAGATCTTAGTTGTGTTTTTGATCCCACAGATTGAAAGCTAAGAAAGAAATGTATTTATGTGATTTGATGCAACAAGTTTGGGTTTTTCTGGATGTTAATTAAGAATAAATTAGCCTGGCTGAGCTGCAACCCTTTGAAAGTGGGAGAACAGGTTTTCCTCTCAGCAGAAACTCACTGGGAAATTCTAATTGTGGGTTAGCCCAGACTTTTGTCCACAGAAAGAAAAGGAACAATGGCAGGGCTTCAGCCCAGGAAGCGGAGGTGTGAAAGGGTCGTAAACTGCTCCTGCAAGGAAATTCCCATGGGAGGGGGTTGCTCTGGTCTGCAAGGAGAGACAAATGGGCGGACCATTTGCTGTTAATCATGAACAATGAACAATCTGTAAACACTCATAACTTATGATTCGAAGTGATGAAAAATGTACCAAGGATATATCTGTTAGTCTAATTTTTGGCTGCACATTTTAAGAGGCGGTAGAACTGTGTTACATGTTCTGGGCAGGAATGGGAATATATGTGGTTTTATGTGAACTGTGTTAATACTAGAATTGGGAAACTTTACACACATATCCCTATTGTAAACACAAACATTTGTGGAAAGTTGCAGAAAGATTGAAAATTGTGTTCATGGTGAAAAGGACAACATTCTGTAGAAAAGGGAAACACGATCCCACAGCTGAGGGATTTTGAGTAACAGATGCTAAATAAAATATGGAATGCTTGTGTGTGATTTTTGTAGAAGTGACCAATGTAGAAATATGTATTTAGGATAAAATCCTATTTTGACATTAGTGGCGGAGGGGAGGTTTCTAAGGACTGTAAAGCTAAACCATAAATGTGACATCATCCGGCCTTGATTCAATCACTCAGTTGCAAGGCGGAGATGAGGTTTTGATCCAATCCCAGCTCACAGGGGCAAGCTTAGTCAAGCCGGCCCATTCACCCACTTTGTGATGTCATTTGAAAGGATAAATAGAGACAGCTGACAACACAAAGGGACTCACTGATTCACTCAGTTTCCTGATTCTGACGAAGCACTCTGATCCAGCATTCTACATCCAACTTTGACATCCTTCCAGATCCAGATGCCAAGACTCTTGAAAAGCAGTACACAACTATTGATTTCAGCAAGGCCTAAAATGTTTCAACTCATTCTTGCAACCCAGTGAAGCGCTGTGGTGTGAGAAGGCCTTTTGAACTAGTATCCCGAAATTCTCTGGCGTGCTACCACAAGGCTTGCCTGAGGAACTCGCTATCCAGCTGATTGAAATATTCACAAACAAGAAGGGCAGATACTGTGCAAATCCGGGGACCGGCCTAGCTGATCCAGTCGCATGCTTGATGTGCTGTCCCTCCTAGACCAGATCCAATCCATGACCTGAACTGACGGTCCAATTTAATAACTTATTCTGAGAGTATTAATAGGAAGAACAGTGACCCATAATATATCTGCATTGTATGATCCCAATCTCAAACCCATTGCTAGAGCTATCTTTGCGCTTACCTTTTTTTTAATCTGTGTTCCTATACCCTAACTTCTTATTGATTGATTAAGAAAAGTAATTCCCAAGCCAAATGGAAACTAGAGTATCACATGTTAATTGTTATGAGCGGCCGTGGATGACCTTCCTGAGTGGCATTTTCCTTTTTGTAGTCCTTAATATAGTATAAGAAAACCTATCTGTCATTCTTAAACTTGAATTTCTGTTTTCCATTCTCGCGCCTATTTTACAAAAACACCTTCTACTAAAACCTCTATAACTTCCTCAGTTTTTATTATAGATGCGAAATTTCAACTCCTACTTATACCTAACATCCTTAGCTATTCATTGAACGGCAGTGCAAAACAGTCTGATTCACCCGTTATAGCGAATATCGCGCAAGGAAAGGTTTGCCGCGAAATGAAATCCTGAAAAGTTTTTACATGTGTGAAATAGCTTTAAATTGCTTCCCACTTGGGCTTTGAGATTTTAAATGTTTTCTTTTTACTAAATCATTGTTTGTGATTGTGTGCAACTGTTCAAAGCTGCTCCCATAGGAAATTATAATAATGTAAGTATTTTTGACCACATTTGGTGTTTTTGCCCAGTCGATTTCAAAGACAATTTTCAAAGCCATCCTGACAGTTGAAAAGTCAATTCTGTTTTTCTCTTGTGTTTGAAGGGGGGAGGTGGGAGTGACATTCTGTTTGATTTGTGCTATTCCTGAATACCTGCTCTCTCCTCACATCTATTTAATTGCCTATTGGGGGTTTGAGAGGTGTTTTTGCACAGTCGATTTCAAAGAAAATTTTCAAAGCCATTCTGACAGTTGAAAAGTCAATTCTGTTTTTCTCTTGTGTTTGAAGGGGGGAGGTGGGATTGACATTCTGTTTGATTTGTGCTATTCCTGAATACCTGCTCTCTCCTCACATCTATTTAATTGCCTATTTGGGGGGTTGAGAGGTGTTGCAGGGGGATCCCTTAACCATAGTGCCATCTCTACCAAACCAAGTCAAAAGTATTCTTTTCTGTGCTGCATTTGTTTTTGTGCTCAGTACTTGATTCCTAGTGTATTAAAGGTACTATTCAGTGTTCTGTCACCCCATTGGTGATTGTTCTATATCTATTAAAATGTATTGTGATTAAAATTCTAAATAAATAAATAAATATTTACCTTTGCAAACCAGCCTGATTGCTGGTTCAGTGTGACCAAGGGGTCTCAGGAGAAGGGTGTGATATGAGTGGTATATCGTTTGGAATATTGAACTTATAGATAAAAATATATAAGGGTTTCATTTGTGCACTAATTGCTGGGTGTCACTTGGGTGTGTGCCGGATTGAAATCACTTACAGCTTGGGGACTCAGTTCCGGGATCCGAAATTTGAAATCACTTACATCTTGGGGGCTCAGTGCCGGGATCCGGAATTTGACATACCACTTGTGACAGTCTAACACAGAGTACATACACCTTGTTGTGTTACCATACTGTGCTACACTGTATAAGCACCCCTCAAAAGAAACAATCAAAGGAGTTGGGCCTGTTTGCAAAAGTAAAAGAACCCTCAGATAAGTCAGAAGGAAATTCATATTTCCGGAATGGGGACCCCAATGGAAATTAATATTGCTAGGGAACACCTCCTGCACAAATTGTTTGTCAGGGTGAATGGCCAGAACAGGACGAACAGCTATGGCTGCAGGGAATAAAACAACAAATCACTGAAATCAACCTTGATAACTGGCAGGACAAGGGCCCATTACATCAAGCACTTAGCGAAGTGTATATGACCTCTAAAATAAAAGAGGAGCAGTGCAAAATTACCAAAATAGCGGCCTACATGTACCTCCACATAGGAGTCATACAGGAAAAGTACGGAGACCATGTAGATTTGACCAAGAGGCAAGGGGAAGCACTGCAGAAAGTCCAGAGCAATCTGTACTCTGGAGAGCAAAGGCTCCAGGATAGCAAAGAATCTGAAACAGAGGCTAGGCAACATGCCACCAAGCTCCAAGAAGATCTGGCTCTCTTACTGCAAAAGAATGCAGAGCAAGATGCCCAGGTACAGACACTGCAAAAAGAGTGTCAAGAAAGTCTGGATTCTCTACAACAGAGTCAACAAAAGCTGGAGCAGCAATTACATGTTAACAGAGTCTGTGCAGAACAGTTAGGTGTCTTACAAGACCGCATAGACAAATTAAAAGTGGAAAATAATAAATTAATTATTAAAGACTTAGAATCCCAAGCAGAGTTTGATGAGGAGCGCCAGAAATCTGGGGCACTTAAAAAGCAGAGGGACGACCTTGCTGCACAGAGGGGCACTCTAAGTCATAAGAGGGACGCCTTAGGCCAGGAAGTCAGCCACTTAAAAACAAAGTTGGAGGAAAGTAAGATGGCCCTTCAGGAATTTGGTGAATTCAAAACTGATTATGAAAAACTAATAGAGCACACCAGGCAGGTGGAGGATGCTTTGGCAAGGAACGATCAGACCAATAAGGACCAAACTCAGGAGGTGAGTCTCCTGAAGCAAAATTTGGCCCAGTATTCCCAAACCAGGCAGGAAGCACAGAGAGACAATGAGGGTCTCTGTCAACAGAAAGACAGGCTCCGCAAACAGATAGCCATGCAAGAACAAATCATAGAGACCAGTAAGGCCTTAATAGAGGAACAAAAGGGTCAGATTTTGGCATGTTATCAGGGAATAGCTGAAAGAGATGAGGTAAGATGGGAAAGAGAAACCCCTGAGCATAACCTCAGGACCCCTGGCATCAGTGACTTTAATCCCTTCAGTTCCCTGGACTTTGTTAACCTCATGTCCACTGGCTCATATGAACCAAGGGCCACGGGATGGTAGACTTCAACACAATGGGAAATATTGGACTGTCAGATCAGTGCCTCCCAGAAATTAATGGGCGGGCATCTATGTACAGCTTCCCAAATATTAGGGCCAGCCTCTTTGATCAGGGAGACTCCAGTGAGGGGAGGGTCAGAAAACTGGATCCTCGAAAATATCACCTACCAAGGGATCAGATACAAAGGCCCACAAAGAGCATCTTCCCAGCTAGGACAGTGGGGGCTGGGGGTACTCAGCCAATCCTGGAAGCAAAGGAGAGTCAGAAGACTCTTCTGAGTGCCACAGGTTTCAAGAGACTAGGCCTCCACATTCTGCCAGCCATTCCCAGCCTTCAGAATCAGGGAGAGCCTAGAGGATCAGACAGCCACCTCTGGTAGCCTTGCCTCTGCCTCTGAGTCAGAGGATGAGTGGACAAGGGTAACCAAAACTAAAAAGGCCAACAAGATTAGGAGGGCCCTACTGAAAGATCCCCTGAAACAAATCAAGGCGATTAGGAGCGTCATAACGCCCTACCATAAAAATGCCAAATATTCAGTTTGGGAGCACCTCGAATTGTTTGAGCAAATGATGGAGATGTTCCACCTGAAGGACAGCCAAAGCTGTATTCAGTATGTCAAGTGGACATTTTCACCTGAATACTCCAGCTTCTTTGTGGGGCTGGAGGATTAGAACCATTCAAGATGGTCCACCTATAGGGCGGCCGTCTTAAAGCATTTTTCAATACACAGAAACCCTCAAGAGGACCACAAGGCGGCCTACAATCTGCAATGTGGGGAAGGCCAGGCCCCACAAGAATTTGTCCAAGAGCTGAAATGTGCCTTTTCGCAGACTACCAGGAGGGTGCGCACAGACAGTAGGGAATTTATCAATACCTTTTTTCATGCCCTCCCTAAATACATTATGACCCAGCTGGTGAGGGACTTTCATGAGAAAAGATCACTAGACTGGGTCATTGAACAAGCAACTTGCATTTACGAAGTGCAGAAACCAGTCAAAAATAAAAGTGCCAATAAAAGCCCAAAACCAACCAACAACACTGCTGCTGCTAAGGTGGCGGAGGTGAAGGTTGCCCCCATTTTAGATCTGGAGATTGGGGGGCCTAAAAATATTCCTGCACAAAATCCCACTCACCAAAGACCCAGGAGGTCCTCGGGCCAATCCCGAACAGGGAGTCAGGGAGGTAACCCCACAAATGGGATCCCTAACTTCCCTGACTACATCAGCCCCCGTTACAAGGGCAACAGACCGATCCTGGACTATGGTTAGACTCCCCCAGCCCAAGGTAGGGGGATCCAACCAGACAGCCAACCCAGGAAACTTTCCTCCTCACTTTCCCCAGGAAGGCAGTAATCCCCCAAATGCCGGGTTGTGTTTCTTTCCCCGGTACCCGCCAAACATCAACCCCTAAAACAACCCCTCTTTCTTTACCCACTTTCCTGAGCCCAGACAGCCCTATCCGGGAGAGGGGAGGCCAAGGGTGGAGGGGTACCAAAACTATCCTAACCAAAGGTATTATGGGCGAAGGGACAGTTACCCTTCACGTGGTCAACCAAGGGTAGACCAGAGAACCCCGTACCAGCCAGAGCGGGTGTCCCAGCTGGAGCGCCAGGTCCAGAACTTGGCACAGGATCTGTGTCGCATGTTGAGGGCGCAGCAAAACCCTCAAATGAACATGGCGACTCAGAACTCCTCAAATCAAGGGTCTGGTGCTCCAGAGCAATGACGGGGAGAGAACCCTGACAACCCGCCGGTTCCCAGGGAGGAAGCACATGGGTAAAGGGGTGTAAAGCCTTAGAGGAAGCTTCCTTCCACACTTGTGAAAAGCCCCTGAAAACCCAGGAACTGGAACCAGAATCTCCTGCCCCTGAAAATCTGCCACCTAAGGAACAGAGGGCGGGTAGGAGAAATAAAGAGCCTAAAAGGACCCATTTTGTGGAGGAGGTTCAAATCTTCCAATTTGAAGGAGGGGTCCTCAAAAGGATCTTCTCCTTCAGGGATGTGGGAACTCCTCCCAAAGAAAAATGGGTCCCAAGAAATCCTGATCAAGACTAGGTAGATGTGGGGACCAAGTATAAACCGCCCACTATTGAACCCCAGAACGACCAGCAAGAAAATCACCTTGTTCAAATCAATTCTGGTGACTGCCTCCAGAAAGGGGGGGGCAGCCCAGAATCAGAACCAGGGGAGCCCAAAACTCCCCCCATATCCAACTGTCCTGTTTTTCTTTCAGATCCCCAAGCTCCCACACAGGATCATGCCCAAACCTATTCTGGGGACTGCCTCCAAAAAGGGGGCGGTGGCCCAGAACCAGAGGAAGAAGAGTCCCTAGCTCCCCAGAGCCATTCTGAGGACTGTCTCCAGAAAGGGGGGGACAGCCCCGAATCAGAATGGGAGGAGCCCGAGACTCCTCAAATCACTGAGTATGAAACTGTGTGCTCAGATTCCCAAACCATCCAACTCCATTCTGGGGACCGCCTCCTAGAAGGGGGGAGCAACCCAGAACCAGCCCAAGAGGAATCTCAAACCTCACCAACGACTTCTGTTGACTGCCTCCAGAAAGGGAGGGGGGTCAGCCCAGAAACAGAACAGAACAAGGGGAGCCTGAGACTCCCCAAACAGCGGTGTGTCACATTTTTGTGCTAGATTCTTCAACTCCAACACCGTCTCTTGACCCAACTATCCCGGTGTCAGAGTCAGAAATTAATAAATTGACCACCAAGCTTATTTAGAGCACCCATTACCTTTGCCCCTTGGAGGAGAAGGAAGGTAGATTCTACGCCTCCATTCAGGTGCAAGGGCAATGTGCAATTCCAGCCCTGGTGGACAATGGATCCCAAGCAACTTTGCTGTCAAAGGGGATCTTTGAGCAGCTAAATTCGGGAAGGGGGGAGAAATACCAAATTCCTCTCACCCCTCTTCCTGGACAGCTCCAGAACTTTGATGGGAAGGAAATTCCTGTTGAAGGGTCTGCAGAGCTGGAAATTAAAATTGGGCGACACAAAATGAAGCACCAGGTCCTAGTTGTGGTGCCAGAGGGAACCCACAGTCTATTAGGGAATGACATCCTCCACAGGCTGTCTCCCCTCATAGATTGTGTAAACAAGGTCCTCTGGACCGAGACTCACAGGCCAATCAAATTAAAACAAAGTGTCAACCAGGTAAGTCTAAATGGCACATGCCACATGGTTGAACAAAAACCGGACCAAATCAGGTTCAAAACAATGACACACCCAACGTAACCGTCATAGCCATGGGACCACCAAACAGTGATGAGAACTTTGCTCCATTTCTGCAAATCAGCCTCCCTTCCAGTCTCAAGTGGCATTCCAGCCTGGAGGGAGATACATTGAAATTTTATACTAATGTACAATCCGAAAATCCCAAGTCTATAGCCAAAATTGATATCAAACCAGCACAAAACTTAGCTGGCATTCTGAAAAAGGGTGAACAGCTCTTCATCCCGATTCAGTTAAATGACGGGAAGGAGTCTGTCCTCGCCCAAGTTGACTTGAATAGCGAAGAAAGCTTCATCAACGAAGCATTATTCAAAAAACTCCCAAAAGACCAGACCCTACCCGCCGTAGAGTCAGTGCAGCAATGGGGACGGGACCTGGAAGCGCCCCGCTCCAAACATCCTCTGCTTAGTAATTGTATGATCAAAATGTCTAGGGATGACAAAAGCATAATACATACTTGTTGGGTTGTGCGAGGTGTTCCTTCCGGCTTTTATATGAGCCGTGACCTCCTTAACCAACTTGAGATTAATTTGGACCCTAGTCATTGCCAAGCCCGGTTCCAACTGGAGAGTAAATCTCAGGGCCCTAGCAAACCTGAAGGAAGCCTTCCGGTCAGCACTAGTGTTACGGTAGGAAATGGAATTCCAGAAATGGAGGAGAGGTGGCCATCCCAGGCCTCACCTACAGAATCCACCTGTCAAGACCAGTAGTAAACATAGATGGGGAATATTGCCAATTGTAACCAATGCAAGTGTCTTTTCCATACCTATGCTATGTTCTGTTTTTTAGCATTGAATTAAGAATCATCCCAAGAATCATCAGGGAGGACCACTCGGGGACCAGGAGGAAAGACCCAAGGAACCCGGAGTGCCGCTCCATACTCCCAACCAGAACCAGCGAGGAGAGCGCATCGCCTAAAACACTGATGTGAGAAGCAACTGAGTTTCTCCACATAGACAGTAAAGAACATCCCAATCTCCCGACTTCCCATTGACGGGAGGCCAAAACCAAGTCGGGAGGGGGGGCTCTGTGGGATGTATTGACCCACTCCGCTGTGCTACGCGGCATCACTCTGATACTTATAGAACACACAAAAAGATGGATGCACAACCTGCCACCCATGGTGCATATGTGGTGGGATACACACTCTGCAGAAAATGTGCTAGTGTGCTCCATGACCAGCAAACTGAGTGCAGAGAGAGAAGCAGCGCTTTGCAAATGAAACTCACAAATGTGTCTGTTAATCACTTTAGCTTTGTTGCTAAAAATTCCCAAATGCCTATACACAACACTTCTTAAACATTAAAAATCTTGCTTGGTGCTAAAATGCATGTAATCTTAGAAGCATTGCAGACATACAAAGTCCGAAATGTCAAGAGCAAAACATTTCTTCAGAAAAACTGGATTGTCTGTAAACTGACAGCCCCTGTCAAAATCTGTGTGCAGTACCCTGGGCTACCTGTGAATTACAGCTGTCAGAAGGGCCCCTGATGAAACTTCAAAGTATTTAATTAAAGGTCTGCTGGATTAGCACACGTAGAAGGATTGTTGCTAAAAGGAATACAGATCTTAGTTGTGTTTTTGATCCCACAGATTGAAAGCTAATAAAGAAATGTATTTATGTGATTTGATGCAACAAGTTTGGGTTTTGCTGGATGTTAATTAAGAATAAATTAGCCTGGTTGAGCTGCAACCCTTTGAAAGTGGGAGAACAGTTTTTCCTCTCAGCAGAAACTCACTGGGAAATCCTAATTGTGGGTTAGCCCAGACTTTTGTCTACAGAAAGAGAAGGAACAATGGCAGGGCTTCAGCCGAGGAAACGGATGTGTGAAAGGGTCGTAAACCGCTCCTGCAAGGAAATCCCCAAGGGAGGGGGTTGCTCTGGGACTGCAAGGAGAGACAAATGGGCGGACCATTTGCTGTTAAGCATGAACAATGAACAATCTGTAAAGACTCATAACTTATGATTCAAAGTGATGAAAACTGTACCAAGGACATATCTGTTAGTCTAATTTTTGGCTGCACGTTTTAAGAGGCAGTAGAACTGTGTAACATGTTCTGGGCAGGAATGGCAATAGATGTGGTTTTATGTGAACTGTGTTAATACTAGAATTGGGAAACTTTACACACATATCCCTATTGTAAACACACACATTTGTGGAAAGTTGCAGAAAGTTTGAAAATTGTGTTCATGGTGAAAAGGACAACATTCTGAAGAAAAGGCAAACAAGATCCCACAGCTGTGGGATTTTGAGGAGCAGATGCTACATAAAATATGGAATCCTTGTGTGTGATTTTTGTAGAAGTGACCAATGTAGAAATATGTATTTAGGATAAAATCCGATTTTGACACTAGTGGTGGAGGGGAGGTTTCTAAGGACTGTAAAGCTAAACCATGAATGTGACATCATCCGGCCTTGATCCAATCACTTAGTTGCAAGGCGGAGATGACATTTTGATCCAATCCCAGCTCAGAGGAGCAAGCTTAGTCAAGCCGGCCCATACACCCATTTTGTGATGTCATTTGAAAGGATACATAGAGACAGCTGACAACACAAAGGGACTCACTGATTCACTCAGTTTCCTGATTCTGACGAAGCACTCTGATCCAGCATTCTACATCCAGCTTTGACATCCTTCCAGATCCAGATGCCAAGACTCTTGAAAAGCAGTACAGAACTATTGATTTCAGCAAGGCCTAAAATCTTTAAACTCATTCTTGCAACCCAGTGAAGCGATGTGGTGTGAGAAGGCCTTTTGAACTAATATCCTGAAATTCTCTGGCGTGCTACCACAAGGCTTGAAATATTCACAAACAAGAAGGGCAGATACTGTGCAAATCTGGAGACCGGCCTAGCTGATCCAGCCCCGCGCCTGATGTGCTATCCCTTCTAGACCATATCCAATCCATGACCAGAAATGACGGTCCAATTTAATAACTTATTCTGTGAGTATTAATAGGAAGAACAGTGACCCATAATATATCTGCATTGTGTAATCCCAATCTCAAACCCATACCAGCTTTAATTGGACCATAGGACCATAGGATTGCTAGAACTATCTTTGTGCTGACCTTTCTTTAATCTGTGTTCCTAAACCCTAACTTCTTATTGATTGATTAAGAAAAGTAATACCCAAACCAAACGGAAACTAGAGTATCACACATGAGTTGTTATGAGCGGCCGTGAATGACCTTCCTGTGTGGCATTCTCCTTTTTGTAGTCCTTAATATAGCATATGAAAACCTATCTGTCATTTTTAAACCTGAATTTCTGTTTTCCATTCTTGCGCCTATTTTTCAAAAACGTCTTCTACTAAAACCTAAAACCTCTATAACTCCCTCAGTTTTTAGAACTGTGAATCTAGATAGAAGCGAAATTTCAACTCCTACTTGTACCTAACATCCTTAGCTATCTATAGAACAGCAGTGCAAAACAGTGCGATTCACTCGTTATAGCGAATATCGCACAAGGAAAAGTTTGCCGCAAATTGAAATCCTGAAAGGTTTTTACACGTGTGAAATAGCTTTAAATGGCTTCCCACCTGGACGTTAAGATTTTAAATGTTTTCTTTTTACTAAATCATTGTTTGTGATTGTGTGCAACTGTTCAAAGCCGCTCGCATTGGAAATTATAATAATTTAAGTACTTTTGACCACATTTGGGGGGGTCTCAGGAGAAGGGTGTGATTTGAGTGGTATATCGTTCAGGATATTGAACTTATAAATAAGGGTTTCATTTGTTCACTACATGCTGGGTGTGACTTGGGTGTGTGCCGGATTGAAATTACTTACAGGGCAATAGGGCAATGCCCAAATTGCAGGTCCAATGTGCTAGTGTGGCCCAGGTTTTGGGTCAAACTCGGCCAGTGTTTTGGCCAAAGTGGGCCACTTTGATTAGTTACTTCACTATGCATCTAGTGAACATTTCTGGGTGGCTCAGTTTGTGGCAAGGCATTGTTCCTCATACAATTCCACAGTGTTTCACCAATCTGCACCAAATTTTGCATAGTTACCTGTGCAAAACCCCTGGACAATACTGGCTACATGACATTTGGACACCCAACCCCATTCCCTGGATTTCAGCACACGTCAACATTTGTTTGCGGGTTTGTGTCTTGTTGAAGTCTTGTTCCTTATACAATTCCACACTGTTTCACCAATCTGTACTAGATTTTACATAGTTACCTTTTGGGACCCTCTGGACATTACTGGATACATGACATGTGGCCACCCCACCCCGTCCCCCAGATTTCAGCACAAGTCAAAATGTGTTTGTGGGTTTGTGGCTTGGCAAAGCGTTGTTCCTTATAAAATTCCACACTGTTTCACCAATCTGAACCAAGCTTTGCATAGTTACCTGTTAGGACCCTCCGAACAAGACTGACTACATAACATTTGGACACCCCACCCCTTTCGCTGAAGTTCAGCACCTTCACACATGAGGCAGTTGCTTGAAATCGGCAAAACATCAATGTGGTCGTAGAAGGACCGACCTCGACATGAGGAACAAAACTCAAGGTCCCATGAAACCACATTTCAAGGCCCAGGGATGCATGGTTTCTGAGATATTTGGGGCGCAATGCACCGCAGCGACCTGCACCATGCATGGATGAGGCGACAGGTGGGGAGAGAGAGCACAGAAGGTCCCAGTATGCAGCAGCACACTAACTCTCGCCTGGCCCCAACATCTGTTCTGCGGTATGTCAGCCAGCCACATGCACCCATTCTCAGTGCAGTTTACTTCAGAGTGTAAAGCACATCAAGCGATAAGCGAACAGCAACCTACATGATCAATGAATTTCAAAAATTGATGAGAGTGTTTTAATGTCTGTCTACAGACCCCGTCAAAGTACAGGTACTTTTGCTACTATGCGTTATAATGCAGAATTTGTAGCCATCTGACTAAAAAACTCCCCCTTGGGTACTACTCCAACAGTCTATCACAAGAGGAATGAATTGCTATATGCTTTGGTGGGCCACTTTTTCATTGGTGCCTGAGCCAGTTGTATGCCCCAGTCCGATCCTGCCTGCGAAGTGCAGCCAGGCCCAATGTCCCCCACTCGTGAGCAGGCTACGCGTAAAAGGTTGATGTTCTTATTAATGTTCCTCTTTTGTTTCTTATTTCTTCACTCTAGAGTCAAGCCCATTTTCGTTAGAAATAAAATAGCTTTGGTTTTTTGACGAAAGGGGTCTGATTGTAAGCTGACTGGAAACATGGAAGAACATATGCTCACATTGAAGTCAAAAGTAAACGTTATCATTTTATATCATAACGAGTCAACACATCTTTGCTTGAAACTAAAATACACAGTAGCAGAGCGTTATATTTGCTATTAATAATGTCAGTCTCTTTGGCTGTAGCATTGTAAAAACCAGCTAAAGATATTCCACAGCTCTAGGGTGCGACATTCGGCAAGCAGGCCTGAGGGTTCCATGTAATAATGTTGCCACAAAAATCTCGCCATGCAAAAATATTGCCGAAAAATGACTGTTTTTGGTGACGACATTATTGCATGGAACATGCGGGGACACCCCCGAAACACCCACATTTTTTTTTCTTTTATTTATTTATTTTGCCCTGTCCCCATATATATGGTCACCCAAATAATATCGCCACGACATTTTCCCGGCGATATTATTTACGGCGACCATATATATGGCGATATTATTACCCGATACCCGCCTGAGAGCCTGCCGCCATTTCTTTACAAATATTACATTTATGATAGAGTTACTCGGAACATCAAAGTCAATTCTTCCGGCTTTGCTCATAAAACTAAGTGCAATCATTGCAGACGGTTTAGTGGGATCCCAGCCCGTCAAATTGAAGAAATGCGCAGGGCTCTGTTCATCATAAAGGTTAAAAGTCAGACACGGCCTGCTGGGGTGAATGCGTGTGTGTGGTATTCTGCTGCTCGCACGCGAGCCTCGCCGAGGGGAAGAGGGAGGGAGAGCTCGGGAGGAACACTCCTGGGTTTCATCCTTACTGACTCATTCAATCAATCACGTACCGTGTGCGCGTTAGGGCGCGCTGTGTACGGGTTCACTGAAGACATCTCCAAGTCTAAAACGTGTGAATAATGTCTTCCCGCAAGGACACATCTCACAGAAAACGCTGTCTGCTTAGGAAGAACCCGGTATCTAATTTGTTCTAAATGTAAGCAAATATTTTGGCCAATGATAATATATAGAATTCTGGATGGATAGCTATCGATTACAGGGATATGTTCTACCAATGTTTTCACGCTGAATGACAAGCATGAAGGTATGTTTTCTTGCTTTTAGAAAATCATAAAATGTGGAATCAAGGCTCTGACTACTAGCTGTGGTAGTTGCCACCTCTCCAGCCAATCCGTTTCCCCATTGCTCTTCTCTGCGTTCCTACCTCTCTAGCCAATCAGCAAGCTTGGAACGAAGGTTGCAACCCCCTGGAAAGGCTACATTCTACAGGAGTACCAAGGTTAGGCTTCCCCTTTTCATCCTGCATAAGCTCTAATACCATTAGAGCCTTTAGCATCAAGCTCTGTTGTGCTTCAGGTGACCTTCTCCCTTGCTATAGGCCCTTGCCTGTGGGTCGGGACCACGAACTTGGGCGGTAATGACCTATGCCACACACTAATGTGGCTATAACCTTCCAGTAGACAATAAGATCAAAGTGTGACTTGCCTATGATGTGACTCAGAACTCTAAGGTGGAAGACGCCCGAAGTTGAATGCTACTCATCTAGCATGGTATGTTGTGTATGCCCCTTGTGCCCCTTTTCCACCCCTTGTGTTGGGCCAGCAGTGCAGCATTGCCTAGAGTGAAGACAGGTGGTGCAAGGGAACCGGATAAGCCAGGAAAACACTGATCTATGGTTAAAGCGCAATGACATACTAAGGTTGTTGCGGAAGGCTGCCACCCGAAGGCTGCTCCCCTGCAAGGTCGCTCTTTGCCAGTGTGTAACTTTTGAGGGGTGTTCCTAACCCCCATCCCTGCTGTGTGGAACTCCCTTCCTCCCTGCCCCCTCTCTCCATATCTCCAAGTTTCCCCGTTGGCCCATCTAGCTGCTCCCCCATTGGAACTCTGGAAGCCACCAGATGACGCACCACATGCTTTGCACATTGGCCCATGCACGATGCATCAGGCTTTATCCCGGAGGCCCCTGGGCCACAAACGAAAAACCGAAGTTGTCCTCTCCTACAGAAACCCAAAAAATAAAACATAAAAGCCTGGCAGAGAAAATGTCACATGCCCCTGCTGTGATATTGCAGTCGATTATGAATTCCGTAATCCTTTACCATGATGACATCACAGTAGGAGGATACATCATTTAGAAAGGGAAATAGCAGCTAATGGCTCCCTATGGAGGCAGTGAGCACAAGAATGTGTTAAAGCTGGAAGACAACCAAGACTACAATAATGAACTCTAATTGAACCTGGGGTTCTACAGTAAAAATGCTGATGACAACTTGTCAATTGTTGTGTGTAACACACCGTATATTCCTTCTTTCAGTCCCGTATTTAGCATTATTAGCACTAGGCGCAAGGGGAGCCAATCAGCTCCCTCAAAAGCCAGGCATGAACTTGCAGTTGTCTCTTCAGCCCCATCCTCTCCTGTGACCCCCTCTGCTGCCCGTACTCACCTGGACATCTAGACGCCTTTCGGTCTCCTTCTTCTTCTTAATTATTGGATGTGTGGCGGACCCACGCAGGCGCTTGCCCATCCTAAAGGATGATGTGCACCACCTTTCGGTCTCATTACGCCTCAATGGCACATGGACAGCAACAAGGGACTCTCTGCCAAGCCCCAGCAGACGGCGGCTCTCTTGCACATAGTAAACCTTCTCTTTATGCCACTTTATCAAAGGAACCCTTAAAGGCACTATTAGCAGGTTGTCCAACGTGCTGGGGTGCTAATAGCATTCATTCTTGTGCTCCCGGGCGGACATCGCTGAGCCTTGCCGAGGCCCTCACTACACTTGGAAATAACACGGCTCAGGTTGGCAGGCTGTTAACGGCCAAGTGCACCCTCGAAGGTGGTAACTAACACAATGATAATGCATACAATGAAATGCTCTTACCTGTACAGCTTCACTGCTTTTGGATTCACAGGGTTTTCCCTTTATGATAAAGTGAAAACTTTGGGCCTTGTTTTTGACTCGCAGTTGTATATGGCAGTGTATGTTCATTCAGTTGCGACCGACAAGTACCAGTTACTGTCCAAACATTTTCAAGCAGAATTCCCCTCTCCTTTGTGAGTCGCTCCTCTGCACTATAGCGACCCTTATTACTGGAGATAATGATTATTGGTATACTATCTATATGTGCTTATTCAGAGGTTGATGTTCTTACAAAATACTGCTGCTAGGTGTATTTTCCTAAAACTAAAAGCAATGTGTTTGGTGATGATTACATCGGCCACAAACTGGGTGAAATAGGGCAGGGGCTCTTCCTTATTATACGTGTCATCTCTTGGTTACGTAACTATGGAATTCTTATATCATGTTATGAAGCTTTTAGTCTGTGCCAAGTCACCACCATAGTGGTCTTAGTGTGCCAAGCTTGTCTGCTATTTAGCAGTATTGTGTCCCCTCTATGAATGACCAGATCTCAGTCTGAGAAGAGATGCAGGGGGTTAAAAAAGTGTACAGGAACGTGGGAAAAGTTTTTGGCCGACATCAGGAGGGGTGATGTAGCCTTGCAGAGGTATGTTTGTGATAGTAGTGTGTGTAGGTCCACGGGAGGGCTTTATGTCAGCACTTGAGAAGGGTGGTGCCTCCATGTGTTGTGTAAAGAATTGGTAGAACGATTGGCAATTTGCTCATAAAACCAGTTGAGGCCCAAAGTGATTAACTGCGAGACAGACTCCAAGTGTGCCCAAGCTACCCAGTAAGGAAAGAAGGTCTTCATCTGGATTGGGCTTATCCGGGTACCAGATCAGATCAAATCAGATTGCGGAAATATAGGTCCAGGCTGACATGCCTGGGAATGATCAAATACCACCCAGGTCATACTGTATAGCAGATGGATGCAATTGAATAACGTTCAAGGAAGGAAGGGTAATATTCTATGAGTTCTCTAAGGTATGTCACCCAGAGGCCCCTTCTAATGCAAATACCTCACACTCGTACTTAACTGCGTAGCTGCTGTAGGCACCCCATAGCTTAGCGCCCGGAAGCACCCAGAAGCACCCAGAAGCATAGGACAGTACAAGAACCCCAACACTCACCCCTAGCTGTGCAACTGCTGTGTGTGCCCTCTGTGTGACCAGAACAACAATGTGGGTTTCCCTTCCCTCTGTACCATGCTGCAGCAGCTAAGAGAGCTAAAATGGCAGCTGTGCAACACAATGAAGAAGCTTGGAACTTGCTGAACACTGAGCAAAATGGCTTCTGAGTACAGAGGATCGATCCTTTTGTCAATGTCTAGGTTACTGTGTGTGCCAGGACTCGAGCTGTGGAATTCTTCAGTTTATCCTGCCTCGTGTGTGCAGACATGCCTGCTGCAGGCATACATTTCCACCACAGCACTGAAGATCAGGAAGGGAATCTTTATTGCTGCAAGCCAGTGTACAACAGCAACATCAAAGTTCCCCTCAGCTCACTGGCTACAAACAACCAGGTCTGTTGTTGGGTCAAGAAGGTGACCTGAAGACACTTCTAAGTTAGGATCGTTTTCGGTAGGCTGGTTCCCCGCAGAAGGCTAAACTCTGAGGGCGCTGCCGAGCACCCATTGTTCCATGCCTGCAAGCATTGTGAGGATTCCTGGGTTGTTGTGGAGAATGAACCTCTCTAAGGGGTTGCTAGGCTCCTCTTGGAATAAGTTGCATATAAACCACACCTTTCAACCCCGTTTGAACCCCTGAGCTGCAGTTGCCTATTTAGGTAGGCAGATGGCATTGCAGAGTCTCGGGCAGTTTTCAGGCCAAGAATGGAGAAGAAGGGCTTGGAAACACACATGAATATATACTCCAGAAATTGATCCAGTTAGTTAACTCCATCTTTAAGGTCTACAACTCTGCCAAAGGCTTGATCTTGTTGCTGCTCTATTGGACAGAGCAATATGCCATTCTGCCCCTCGGGGGTAAAGGGACCGAGTCTCAATGCTTTGCTCACCAAACAGGACTCTCGCTTGTTGGTTCCGGTCATAACCAGATGACAATGGCTCACCAGCCCCTCCTAGCACCTGGGTAAGATATGTTAATACGCTGTTTTACTGCCATCAGAGGAAGTGAGAACAAAACAGGTTGTAGCCACTTACCTGCAGCAGGATAACAGTGTGTGAGGGACAAAAAACAGGTGGAATCGGGGCTACCTGGTCTCTATGGTCAAAACATAATTGAGCAAGAACACATTGTGCAGCCGGCCTCCCAATAAAACCGTTGGTTGCCTGACTCAATATGGTACACAGAGATACGGCATACTGTGTTAGAAGAATTGGCGGGAAGAGAGAGGCAAATTCGAGTAAAGGAGAGACATCCAGAAAGTCAACCTGAAGAGGAAGGAGGAAAGAAGTGGCGCACAGAGAAGAGTGATTTAAAAAAAAATAGAAAACACTTCATATTGAACAGCTTGCCTACAATGTAGTGCATTATAAAACATCAATACATACATGAAAAATAGACATAAAAAGAGGGTCACTTCAGATGATGCGTGGGATATGGACCTTAGCAGAGTTCTGCAGTGCTGTTCTTGCGGTACACTACACAGCGTTGTACAACCCCTCTCTCCTTGTTAACAGCAGAGGAGGTCCTCGCTTTGAACCTTTCTTGGGTAGCAGGATGCCTGCCCATTCAGATCTCAGCATCTCCCCCATCTCCCGTGTACTCGGCTGCCTGGGCCACTAGATAAGGATCATGAAGCAGATGGATATGGACAGCCAGTGTCAGGCCTCTCCTGGTAAACCCTCAAGTGTTTGTTTCCTGGGCTTCCACTGCCCTCTCCCAATGCTGCCGGCACCTCACATAGGTAGAACCTCTGGATCCAATCAATGTCTCCCTATGTCAATAAAGCCTCGCTCACCAGGATTACCCTCCTCTGGTGGCGGTGCAAAAGCTGGATCCAGGTAGATATTACCAGAGGCCTGCAGCTGCTGGAGGATACAGAGTAATTTAGCAATATGGAGAGATGGCCAGCAGAAGGCTCCTTTCCCACCCGAATCCTGGCAGCTCCTGAAGTCATATGGCTCCACTGGGAAAGGGGATGGGCTTGACTATATTAAACAAGCATTGGCAATGCCAATAGTTTACTTATGTTCTTTGCATGTTGCATTTACAGGCACATTTGTGCAAGGTGGAGAGTACAAAGTTTTGAAGGAGGATGTGATGAGGGGTGCAGAATGAGAATGGGAATAGAGCCAGGGAGGAAACCATTGATAGAGGGTGTTATTGATGATGAGCAAGAGGAAATATGAGCAAGAATGGGTCAGAGTGAGAGGGTCAGAAATGGAGAGTTCTATTCGGCCAGATTGTTTGGTGCATGACTTCCTGCCCAGGTCTTATGCGATATCATGATGTGCTGAGTAGTTATTAAACAGTACAAGCACATTTTCCAGTGCTTTCCCTGCTACTGTGCCGGATGCCTGGCAAGTGCAGCATATACATGAATCTGCGCATACATCACTATTCTTTTAGTAAATTAATTGAACATTGGGTTTGACAAAAAAATTACAACCACAGACAAAATGTTATACAAAAGTATTAATTGGAGAAAAAAGCAGAAATAAGAAGGGGCATAAAAGTATAATTTGAATTCTTTCCTCTAAGAATTTCTTAAAGTCTGCGACCTGTGGTGTGCAGGAGTTCTCAGAAAATCTATATGTTATTAAATGCCATTTCGGTGGGAGGGATGTTCCATTCTTTCTGCGGCGCATCTTGAAGGTTTACTTGTTGCTTATTTTGTGATGTGAAAGGTTTTTAGAGCGCCCAATGCATTTCCACCCCTGCAACCCTGCAAACACTGCTAGGATTATTATTTCAATGCTATTTCTCAGAGTTCAATTTGACAAACTGTATTAAGAGAATCAGTCGGTCAGAATGACCTTGCTCAAAACAAAATATAACCAAATGCTCAGAACAGGGTGTTAAAGGCACAGGGTGTTAAAATCGTGTTATTTTCGGAAAGGGATATTTCTGTTTGCACACAACGGTTTCTGCCACAATGGCTTACACAGTCTCCTTCTCAAGCCAGAAGTTGACAAATTGGCTTTAAGTTTTTAATTTCTTAAATAAAAAAAAAATAGAATGCTCGGTGTTCTGCCCAATAAGGTTGACAAACACTACAGCCTGTTTGGGAAAAAGGCAGCTGTCCAATGGCAACCCCGGATGCTTCAGCTCTGACCAAGTTATCCTATGGAATTACCGTATTTACTCAACCCCCTGATCTATCCGGCGTTCTTGATCAATCCAATCCTGTTCCCTCCCACCCCCTTCTTTACGTTTGTGATCATCAATCTCACGATTAAAATAGGACCCCATGCCTTCTAGTATTTGAAGATATGGGGCCTCATTACACGGACGGCGGTAAGGGTTAACGGTCACCGTTAATGGCAACGGTGTCCGTTAACCCTTACCGCCGTACTACGAGGTCCCTTTGCGGGTTGGAGGATTTAACGCCTGCTTCTTGCAGGCGTTAAAATCCAACCCACTAAGGGACCTCGGAGCTAATTACGGCACCGCAAAATTGCGGTGGCGTAATTAGCGCCTTCCCCAGTCCCATAGAGCCCTATGGGGCAGAAATGGGAATGGGGAAGGGCAATGGCGGAAAGGGGATTTACCGCCCCTCCAACCTTGGAATGGGGCGGTAAATCCCCTTTCCGCCAAGGCGGTGCCGGTATTTTACCCGCATGAGCCATGGCGCTAATAGCGCCATGGCTCACCGCCTACCGTGTAATGAGGCCCATAGCCCCTCATTACAACCCAGGCGCTAAGGGGTTAACGGCGCTGTAAAAGGTGGCGGCGCCGTTAAACCCTTAATGCCTGATTACGAGGTCCCTTTGCGGGTGGCACTTTAACGCCTGCTTTTAGCAGGCGTTAAAAAACCAACCCGCAAAGGGACCTAGGAGCTAATTACGGCACCGTAATTTACGGTGCCGTAATTAGCGCCTTCCCCAGTCCCATTGAGCCCTATGGGGCAAAAATGGGAATGGGGAAGGGCCATGGCAGCATGCGGAATTACCGCCCCGCCAACCTCGGAATGGGGCGGTAATTCCCCTTTCCGCCATGGCGGAGTCGGTAAGTTACCGGCATGGACCATGGTGCTATTAGCACCATGGTCCAACGCCTGGGTCGTAATGAGGGCCATAGAGTTATTCATCCAATCTCTTTGCAGCTCAATTTTCCAACCATCTAGTGATCATTTAATTGCTATAACAGGTATATTTCGAGGGAAACAAAGTGTGAACTTCATTCCTTCTGAGGAATCTAATAATGTTTACAGTCTGTCGCAGCAACATGAGTTTTGACAAAAGTCCATTTTTAGATGCCGCTCCTTCGACCTTAGACGGCATCACGGCCTCATTAGCACAACCCCCTGAGCTACTCATGTTCACAAATCCAGCGCTAACCACTGGAGTCTTAAGTGAAACTACACCACTTTCCGTCCCACAATGCGAACACCCTTTAAACCATAATAGCTGCATATATCAGCAAGCACTTAAATTACTCCTTGGTAGCTCAACTGGACCTCCCATTGAACATCAAGCTCTGTCCTGTTTTTTAATGTTATTATAGAACGAGTGGGCCTCATTACGGGTCCGGTGGTAGCCGTGCCGGTAAAACCGGCAGGTAGCTGCCCGTAAGAATTACCGGCGCCTGACTTCCTGGTGCCATTGGGCCATTCCAAGTCCGGTGGCCGGGAAGTCAGGTGCCAGTAATTTTGCTAGTCCCCATTCCGATGGAGTCCTATAGGGAACACCGTCACCCTTAACAACAGTGGGTGCTGTCCCGCCCGGCAGGTCTGACGCTGGCGGGCAGGACAGCACTCGCACGCTTAGTCGTACTATGCATGTACGGTATCAATGGTGCCGGTAGGCTTACCGGCACTGTTGGTACTGGACCGGCACAGTTATAATGAGGCCCATTGACTCAGAACAGCATACACACATTAGTGACCAGACATTGGGCCTCATCACGAGTTGGGTGGTAACACCGGTGGTATTATCGCAGGCGGTATTAGCCCTACCGCCAAACCCCCCGGCGCTATTAACGCCGGATCACAGGTTTGGTGGTAATGGAATTCCCCATTCCCCACTGAGCCCATTGGGGAATGCCCCATTCCCCATTGGGCTCAATGGGGAATTTTCGCGCTCTTACCACCAGTGGATTTCCCGCCGGCGGTAATAGCACACATTTTTGGTGGATTTCCCCCCAGCTCAGAGCTGGGGAGAAATCCGCTGAAGCCCTGATTTGGCGGACCCTTAAATCCGACGGTAATAGCGTGACCGCCAGATTTAAGGGTTACCGCCAAACTCGTGATGAGGCCCATTGTGTTCAAACACTCACACCTTACTTGTATTTCCATTCAACATGTGTCAGAAATCAAGCATGCTGTTGCGTCACATCCCCTTCCCTCAAATAAAACATTCACCCAACACTGTAACAAAAGGCGGACTAGCCATGCTGCCTAAATCTGTACTAAACAGCGACATCAGTTAAAACCGTATGACTTTGCAAGCTAATCCACCTTTAACAAGCCTGTACCGTGCGACAGGAATATAGCTCAGGGGAATCGGCTACCTCTTGGAAACAAGCTAGGGAGGTAATTTTGCTGTTTTTGGTTGAAGGCGTATTATTGCTTGAAATGGGTGTACTGTTTGAATTATGATGCTCTCATATAAATTAAGTTGTTGTAGAGGTTTTGGTACTGGGTATAATTCCAAATTATTTGTGATAGAACGTGAAGGAGTTTGGTTGTTGTCAAGTTTTGTAGTGCAATAACTGCAAAGTATTAAGGGCTCAGTTATTTCATATTTGTTTTCTGCTACAAGGTAGAGAGCTAATTCAAACCATTTAGAATCTTCATTGTCTTCTATTTTGTATGATAGGTCCAGAGTTTTTGTGTTACTTTTATAAATAATTCTAAGGCAACATACACATACATGGTTTGGTACTTCAGCTTATGTACTTTTAAATTTTAATATTTCTTTTTTGTATGTGTTTAGCAAAAGGTTGCCATGTGTAGAATTGTTGCTTAATTGGTTTAAAGCTATTTCATTCTGTAAATGGCTTTCACTTGCAAAATATTTTTTCTGGATATAGTGAATTTCTTCAAGTAGGTCTTTTGCTGTACCATGTAGAAGGATGTTATTTAACTTTGCTAGTGCTAAAACAGGACTTTTAGCATAGTACAGTTTATAGACTATATTTCTTATAGTTGAATGATGTGTTGATATCCTTTTGATATCATAGAAAGTGGTTTTACAAGTAGGTCCTGTAATGCAGGCCAATGAATGTCCTTGTAGTCCTGTGTACTTGCGCACTGGACAGGTATCTATATTTTGCAGTAATTTAATTTTGATTTTGTCTTTGCTTTTTACATATCTATTGAGGAATTGGCGTAAAGATTTGAAACATTGTTTGGGAATGTTACACATTGACGTGCATGGCCATTTGTACACTAGACGTTCTGATTCAGTTGAATGGAGGGGTAATTCTAAGTTTTCAGGGCATATTTTTGTAAGAAGTACTTCTTGTTCCTTTATGGTATTATTCACTTTTTCATAACCTCGACCACTGCTATGTATGGCAATTGTATTAGTTTGCTTTTGTTTGTATGCTTCTTCATTAAAATATGGTTCTGTGCTTGTAGTGTGATTCCATTCACCTCCGCTGATACTTAAGAAGTTCTTTCTGTTGATATTTTGCTTATTGAGAAGTCTTTTTTGTAATTTAGTTATTAGTTTTGTTAGTGGTTTCATTTTGTTTAACAGTAAAATAAATAAATTTCTTTTGAGAAGAATTGCACTGTCCATCAATGCTTCTAAGATTAATTTCCTACGATAGGTTTTAAGCTTTGAACCTGATTTCTCTCCTGTTTTCATAAGATTTTGAAGGACTTTGTGACGGTATATTTTGGCTAAAATACTTTTCTTGGTATGCTTACTTTGCGCTATATTAAAATTTGAAGAAGTAGTTTTATCTGTACTGATTTTTTCTGTTAATTGTATTTTGGTTTATTTTACATTTTGATAGAGGAAGCGAAGTTGTTGTACTTGAAACTTCTTGTGTTTCACTAAATGATTGTATTAGCTGTTTTGTTTCAACTTTTTTTTTACAAATTCTGCTAGAGATGGATGCTTATGTTGGACACCTTTATTTTCATTTGCTCTACTTTTGCGTTGCTTTCTACGGACTTGACTTTTGGTAGGCATTCTTTAGGGTCTGTTGAAAAAAATAAAGAAGATATGGGTTGGGGTGTTCTGGAATGTATGTGTGCTGTGTGCATGAGTGTTTGAGTAAGATGATAAAGATGTATGTAATGGTGTGTGATTGTGCATTGGGAACTAAAACTAGTAGGGATAGGTATTCTTGAATTTATTTGTTACTCTACTGGGGTTCAGATGACAAAAAAAAATTAAGGTAGTGGTGTGGAAAAGTACAAATAGTAAATCTAATGTATACAATTAAAACAGTTGTTTGTTCTATAATATGAAAATTGTAGTGGTTCAGTTGGGTAATTTGTGTGTCCAAAAATAGAAATTTGTGGGCCATTCTGGCTGTAAATCGCTGTTTAAGACATGGACATTTTTGGACAAAATGGTACAAAATCTCTATTTTTAGAAAATCGAAATAGTTCGTATTAATGTTATAGTATATTTGATTAATAATACAAATATTATGGTGATATTTTACTTACTTTTTTTAAAATTAACAGGTAACTTCTTAGTTTTTCCTTCTTCTTCGAATTTGGCTGCTTCTTTTCAGGAAACTGGTCTTCACTGCAATTGTAAAAGCTTCAAATTAGTAACTTTGTTTGTATATAGCACTGTTTTTAATTTAGATATTGATTTTATTAATTGAAATCCTCAGTGCCTTCTGTAAAACCATTAAACTAATTTATTTACATAAGATACATTGCATCAGTTCAGTACATATGATATGTTCTTAATGAACAAATTGTATTGAATGACTAACTGTAGCAAAAAAAAAATATCTTTACTATGTCTTGTGAAATTTATAATATATTAGTGAATACCACTATTTCTGTAAGTAAACTGTTCTAGGTAATAGCGCCTCAATGTCATGTCTAATTTAAAGTAATTAAGTAAATAAATAAATAAAAACAAAAAATATGAAATTGTAAAGTATTTTTATAAAGGTTTAAACATAGATTGTGTTTGCATGCAATTTTGTTTGAATATATGTAGTCTATATATTTCATTTAAAAAATGTTAGTTAAACATGATTTGAGTGTGTGTGTATAAAGAAAGTAAAAAGTATAAAGGTTTATAAGTGATACTTGATTTTAGGAAATTGAAAAAAGTACAGTAAATTCATTTAACAGATTTTACAAGGTAAAAGTCTGTTTGAAAATATGTTCTTCTACTATATAGAAAATATGCATACCTGAAGTTTGTGTTCATGCATATGGATATGCATGGAGCTGCAAGTAGAAATCTTGAAGACTTGTACAGTATTTCTGGTAGATGCTGCTTGCCAATGATATGACACTTGTACTCAGAGAGATTCAGAGTACATTTGCAGTGCTGATATATGATGATGCAGTTAGATGTAGAGGTCTTGAATGTGATTGGTGCATGGTCATGTGATTTTTGAGGTACATCCAATGAGGGAATGGCAGAGAGAGTGTAGTGGAAATGGTAGAAGGCTGTTCATGTTACGATATGTCCGCGGACATGGCGGTAGTTCGCGGACATCGGGAGTTACATCCGGGGATTTTTGGGTTCAGAAGTCATGCAAATGAGAATAAGCACTGAAAGGGATTGGTCAGGAAAGTTTGGTGGGTGTGTTGTGCCACTAGAGATTTTCTGAGATACTCTTTTTGCTGAGAGAACAAAAGATAGCTATGGCTGTGTGTTTCAGAAAACAGATTGTTTAGATTTTAGGAGATTCGTGGATACATTGGTTGAAGGTGCATGCAGAAAGCTGTGGAGTAGCTGTAGATCTTGGATTCCCACATGTGGAAGTACACTGGCATGGAGTAGGAATGCAATGGTTGGACTTGCTACCTCTCTGTGCTACTTTGGAGACAGAGCAACATCCAGACATAATTGTAATTCATTGTGGAGGGAACAGTTTAGGACATGTGACTGGAATTTTTTTGCAATTTGTTATGAAAGAAGGACTTAGGAAGATTATGGACATGTTTCCTAATTCTCAAGTGATATTTTCACGGATTGCGCAGAGACAAATGTGGCTTCATTCTTCTTCATTTGGTCCACAATTGGAAAAAGCAAGGCGCAATGTTAATAAGGCTGTTTGTGGCTTTCTAAGAGATTTTGGCGTGTCTTCTTTTCACAATGAAAATATTATGTTTTGTAGTACATACATTTTTCGCAGAGATGGAGTCCATCTTACTTATGCTGGCAATCAGATTTTTCTGAGAAATGTACAAAATGCATTGCGACCTTTTTTGGAATTACAACAACGATTTTGAAGTAGATGTTAAGCATTTACAATTTTTGACTTACAAACACCACCCAAAGGCTCTTTTCAGAGCCACCACTTCTTTCCAGAGAAAATTACAATGTTTGTGATGGAGTAGCAACCCAATTTTTTTAATGTTCGCGAACTGTCCGCGGACTTCTAAAAAATACAAAGAGCCCTGCTTCATTTATTTTCACTTCTATTTTTTAACTGGGAAAGGCGGCTCTGAAAAGAGCCTTATTGTTTTTTGATTTTTTAATTTTGTATTTTTTTTGGTTTTTCAGACACAACACACTAGGAGAGGAGGGTAAAGGAGGGTAAAAGGGGGGACACCAACCACAGGGATAAGAAAGGGCGAGCTGAGAGAGGAAGATGTAGAGTGGGTTTTATTTGGGTAGTGAGCAGGTCTTCTCGTGCTCTGAGACGATATTCTCAAAAGCACTCTGAAGTTGCTCCCCCCTGCAGAGTACTGTGTCACAGTACATACATACAACTGTGACCCTGGAAAGGTAAGGGTCATCAGCATTCTGTATGGCCTGTGAGGCAGCTTGAGAAAGACGCTGTCCCACAGAGGTGGTCCTTGTGGTGACAGGATCAGAAACAGAGGATGAAGTAGAGGAAATCAACCTGGTACGTTCTTCGCAAGGTACAACCCTGCGAATAGCCCCAGAGTGAAATGACCTCAGGTGTCGCTTCATAGTAGTGGTCCCAAAGCTGTACTTACCATGCTTCCCGCGACTGAGTATCATTTTGCACTAATTGCAGGTAACACGGTTCGCACGAGCCTTAGGAACATTACCATGAATGGTAAATAACCGCCACACCCAAGACTCACGCCTAGTGCGGGTAGTAGGGATTTCCTCTACCTCATTCTCATCATCCTCTTCTTCCTCCTCCGCATCCTCACTCCTGTTCCCCTCTTCAGGCCCTTGGGGAGGTGGTGGTGGTGGAAGGGGGTGGGGGTGGTGCTGAAGCAGGTGCAGCACCAAGTGGCAGTTCAGCAGCCAAGGATGCCATCTCGATGATGGTGTAGTCTGCAGGTGGCAGCAAAAATCACTGTGTTCTGAAGAATAGCCAGAAACACAATGGGAATAAGCTATTGGGCGTGGTCTTTTATAGGGGTGCTTGTGCGCGGTCCGCGGACATGCGCACTGTCGGCAGACAGATCGAACACAAAAAAAGGATCGGAAAGTTTCAAATGGTATATAGAAACTCAAGATTGCTATGTGGGACTTGTGCCATGGTGAGATTTTATTGAAAAATATTATTGATTAACTGAAAATGTACTTTTAAATTGTTCGGGGACATGAACAGTGTCCGCATTTCAGGACACACGATGAGCGCGGGCGCGGTCATATGATCCGTTTGCAAACTAGTCCGCGAAGGAAGTGCCTGTCCGCAGGACACCAAGTGCACGGAGATTGGTTAGCGCATGCGCATTGATGTCCTACGGACACTGTTCGGGTTCTGAAGTAATTAAAAGTGCATCACATGTGAAACAAACATTTCAGGACACTGCGTGTGTTCTTAGAACAGTTTAAACTTGGTAACGAACAGTAAGGACAGATATAGTGTTCTTCAGGACACGTGTAATTTAGTTTATGTACGAACATTTCAGGACACCAATTGTGTTCTTGGAACAATTTCAATTGGGTAGCGAACACTACGAACAGGTATAGTGTTCTTCAGGACACCTCCATTTTCGTTTACGTACGAACATTTCAGGACACCAATAGCGTTCTTAGAACAGTTTGAACTTGCTAGCGAACAGTACCGGACAGGTATAGTGTTCTTTAGGACACTTTAATTTTTGTTTGTTTACGAACAAATCAGGACACCGCATGTGTTCTTAGTACAGTTTCATGTTGCTAGCGAACACTACGAACAGTTGTACTGTTGTTCAGGACACATCATTTTCGTTTATTTACGAACATTTCAGGACACCAATTGTGTTCTTAGGACAGTTTTAAGTTGATAGCGAACATTACGAACAGATATAGTGTTCTTTAGAACACTTTAATTTTTGTTTCTTTACGAACATTTCAGGACACCACGTGTGTTCTTAGAACAGTTTCAACTTGCTAGCGAACAGTACGAACAGGTGTGGTGTTCTTCAGGACACCTCCATTTTCGTTTATGTACGAACATTTCAGAACACTCGCACTGTCCGCGGACACTTTTATTGTTTTTAAAAAAAACGGAAACTATTCACAATACAATATAAAAATTAAACTTTATTTAACATATATTAATAATTTATGACAGAGAAGGTGAGGCAGAAACAGAAACAAAAACAGGAGAATTTGGGGTTTCAACATGATTGGTATTAGGTGAAGAAGGGATGGAAATCTCATCAAAACGTTTTGGATTATGGAGAGGGTTTGGGGATAATTGACTGGGATATGGTGAGGAGGGACAAGTACATGTGGGGCAATGGTTCGAGGTTTTTGGTTTGAAATGATTTTCTACAAAAGTTTTTAAATTATTAAAATTAGCCAACAATACATCCATTTTTTCTTCTATATTGTGAAGACTGTTATCCATAACAGGGTTTTCTGAAGTTTTTTCTATTCTGGTATGCTCTGTACAAAAAAATAATATATATGTTAAATGTATATAAAAAATAATAAATAAATGGTTTATATTATAAAGTGTTTACCATTAGTTTCACTATCTTGTGACATTTCTTCATGTGGGAAATTGTCCTCTAGCCATTCCAGAGTACTAGACATTTCTGTGAGAAAAAAAAAAAGATAATATATTTTTTAATCTAATACAGAATGTTTATAAATATATGAGTAAAATGAAGTACACTTACTATTTCTGGTAAGATAAGTCCTATGTATTCAGTGGGTCTGGTCTTGTTCTCAGTTCTGTTGTGTCTGTGAGGTAATTATGTTGGAAGCCAATTTATCTTCTTGTGGTATATTCCATTTCAGAACATATTGTATTTAAATGAATGGTTAGTGTGTTACATATATGGGTTACATTTCTTATGTATTACTATATATAATGTGTTTGTGTGCTGCTTTTTGAATTTGTTAAATGTTCCTATATTATGATATAACAATCAAACACACCCCACCACCCCCCCCCCACAGTTTTTAGGTAGTGGTACTGTTCTCCAAACATGTCTGCGAACATTAAATAAGTTCGCGGACATCAGGTTCATAAGAAGAGATCTAGTCAGTTCCATATGACATGTATATAAAGTCAAAGTCATTATTGTTAAGTTGTGCTACTAAAAAACTATGAAATTCAGTGAAAAAACTTTGTTAAAGGGACGTTATGGTTAAGTTGCGCTACTAAAAACCTATGAAATTCAGTGAAAAAAACTTTGTTAAAGGGACGTTATGGTTAAGTGGTGCTACTAAAAACCTATGAAATTCAGTGAAAAAACTTTGTTAAAGGGACGTTATGGTTCCAAGTAAAACCGAAAAACCCTTGAAATTCGCCAGTTATGGTAAGCTAAGCAACCATAACTCGCGCCACCACCGTGCACTGCTAAGACTAACACCCAGGACATCAAAGATGACATCACAAATGTCATTGATGACTTCACTGATGACATCACATGTGTATGTACTTCTCATGAAATATGTGTAGAAGGGATTCTTATTATGTTGCGAAAAAAGTGTCAAGAATCATTGCAAGAAATATACCCTAATAAGTGCATTGAACGATGCATTGATATAAATAGCATTCTATTATGGGGTTCTATCTAGTATACTAAGCTACTCATACAGAAACATAACATTGTGTGCAGTGTACAAGATGGAGGTATGATATTCGTAATGTTAATATGTTGAATAATTAAATGATAATTGTTTTCTTAATAGATTTTTGTGTACTGTGAAATATGTAATAAGTAGCTAATAAAACCCATGTATTACATAATTGCATTACTATAGACAAAACACAAAGACACAAGAACACATACCAATATGGGTATATACAGGGAAAGTGAAGTTAGCAAAAAAGCACAAGTAGTAGCAGAAACAATTCATAACTTAACTGATTAGTTTCATGCAAATAAATGATTGCTCTGTTTCAAAGCTGCTATTTACCCTATGTATATGTATCACTTGATGTGATTGGACCCTAAGGAAAGTAGTGTGAGTGCAATGTATACAAATATGACCATATACAGGGAAAGTACAGCCATAAAAAAAACAACAGAACTATCAGAAAGTGCTCATAAGTCTAGTGATTATCTTTATGCACAAAAAGGATTGCTGTCTTTCAAGCTTGTGTTTTCCCATATGTATATGTTTCATATGATGTGACTGTACTCTAAGGGAATTACTGTAAGAACCTACTAGAAGGATATGTCTACAAATAAAATAAAATTCTTAGTTTCTGACTGTTACTGAAGAAAACCATGTGGCCTAGATATGTCAGCAAAAGAACAAATAGTGAGCCAGACATGTGATGTCATCTTTGATGTCCTGGGTGTTAGTCTTAGCAGTGCACGGTGGTGGCGCGAGTTATGGTTGCTTAGCTTACCATAACTGGCGAATTTCAAGGGTTTTTCGGTTTTACTTGGAACCATAATGTCCCTTTAACAAAGTTTTTTCACTGAATTTCATAGGTTTTTAGTAGCGCAACTTAACCATAACGTCCCTTTAACAAAGTTGTTTTCACTGAATATATATATATGTACATTCACACGTGGGCGTCCCACACTTATTGGCGGTTTCAACTCGATATTCTGATGAAGCATAAAATGAGTGTGAAAGTGTCTAATAGGTTGTCCTTACAATCACATGTTTCTGTGTTAGGCTGTGTGAATGAAGGCAATTTCACATTTGCCCTGAAAGTGTAGAAGTAGAAAATATACCTGAATGACCTACCAACAATCTTCATTACCGTTAGTCCTACTTACTCTTCTGTGTTATAGTACTTACTCGTTCACCACTTGACAGGAGTTTTATAAATATATGCTTAAACAGGTTATTGTTTTTATCAAACCCCACCCACCTTTCTTCCTGTAATGGTATTGGGTTGTGCTGTTTCCCACACTTCTCTCAAAACCGACTCAAGGGGACCCTTGGATGAATAAACATACGTATCAAGCATACTGAAGATTACCCATAAGTATGCCATGCATTACCACTTTATCCCGCTTCCTTGTTTCAATGCCAGGCTTTGAGGTATGGTCAATTCTCAATATTATATCAAGACACAAATAAAAAAGATAATACCAGACCGGGTTTGCCGCTTGAAAACACAGGAGAAATGTTCATTATGGAACATTCCATGGAACACAATGTTCAGTGTGGAGGAGAAGTTGCGGGTGGCAGGGCTGACAAAGGAAACTTTGCAGCTCTTGAAGTATGAGGCAGGTAAAGGGCAGATGCAGGGGGCAGGATATTCATCAGGGGCCATGCAGATGTGGAAGCAGCTGACAAGGTGGCTGAGAACTGGTCCTCCCAAGTTGCATTAGTGCGGGAGGAGGGTTTTGTAGCTGAGCATTAACTAAAGTTGTTGCTGAACAACGACATAATACACTTTATAGTTGGAGAGGAGATGTCAGTAACACACGAGTGTCAGAGTTCAGCAGACATTTAGGGCAGCCCTCAGACAGATGAAAAAAGGGTGAAGATATTAGTGCTCCAGGAAACAAAAGACCAACAGGATGAGCAGGCAGAGGTTGTGCCTCAGCAGATGGCTCAGGGGTGGAAGAGAATGAGGCCCCTGTACATTCACCTGCCCTTGAAAAGCTGAAAGGAATGCTCAGGGCCCCATGTTAAGTTGCAGTGTCAACTTTTAGGTGGGCAAATAACAAGGGGAGACCTGGGTGTCCCTCTGCCAGACGTTAGTCCTGATTATGAGGGAGTCTTTAGCACACTATCTTTCACAGAGGAGAAATATCCAAAACATATCAGTCTTTGTCCTGCCCTGGGGCAGTCCAGCACTGAAATGCTAGGCAATTTTCCTCTGAACAAGAGTACCAACAGCAACCCCAGGCACGTGGTTCGGTCTGGTTGGACCTCATCATTAGGATGGAGCTGTGACTCTCTAAAAATAGTGAGCTAGGGGTCCACGTCTGGGATGCCCTAGTGACTTAGGGTGAGACCCAAAGTTACTTACAATATGCAAATAACAAGGGGGATCCTGGGAGTCCCTCTGCCAGACATTAGTTCTTGTTACGAGGGACTTACCCAGAGTCATTAGTTCACTATCTTTCACAGAGGAGAAATATGCAAAACATATCAGTCTTTGTCCTGCCCTGGGGCAGTTCAGCACCGAAATGCTAGGCAATTCTCCTCTGAACAACAGTATCAACAGCAACCCCAGACACGTGTTTCGGTCTAGTTGGACCACATACTGCACCATTGGTATCATCCACCAGCTTGTTGTTAGTGCTTATAGTAGCCTTGTGTGTGTTGCTCAATTTGGGTGGGCATGGAGGAATAAACTGACGCATCAAGCTGGCACATACTGCCTTAATTTCTATATTACCATAAGCCAGAGAACTGAACAGCACAGCATCGTAGGATGCCGTGGTGAGGCATATGCTCCAAGGCAATTCTATGTGTAGGTGGTTAAGTGGGCCGTGGGCAGGAGGTTAGGAAAATGGCATTTGTAGTGACTGCCAGTAGGATAATCCCAAAATAGTGTGAGTGAGGCTCACCAATTGTGTGAGAGGTTCAAAATGTGTTGCAGAAGTTTCTTTTACATCCTATTGTTTTGTTTAAATACAAATCCAACCATGCTCAACAAAGAAAGTTGCACCACTGTCTGCAGAGATGTAAAGGGAGTAAAACATGAAAAAGGATTTAAAGAGTTAATCTGAGTTAAAAGAAATATATGAGAAATATTATAATGAACCAACAATGTTCAACAGTGATAGCACATACTTGCAAACATGTGATTTGCAATATTATATAAATATATTCTATTAAGGGAGATATCCACTTCATTTAACTTTACCTGTTGTTATACATTAGCGTTTTCATCTGGATCATGCAAACCTCTGCCAGCTAGGAATGAGCCCCTTGCATTATTCAATCCTATGTGATGAAAGAACAGACTATGCATGTTTGAATGTTTGTGATTTATGGAAATGCATTAAGCTACCCCTGAATCTAATGTCAGCATCACCATGGCTGGAAATAGAACGAAAATGTAACACTTTGATGTGGATGTGAATTGATATTACACAATACCAGATAGTTAGTCTAGTAAGAATATTTGCATGTCATACTTGGTTAGTTATTCTGAGTTCACCCCAGTCCTGTGCATGGTGTTGCATCATATGGCACTTGAAATATGTAAAACCCAACTTCTGAGCACCATGTTTCCTTGCACAGAGTCCGACTGGTCAGATGCTGTCATTCTTTGTCCTTATGTCCACACTTTGAATGTTCTTGATGGGTCAATAGGACATGTTCTCCTACTCCCATATGGACATGGAAGTGGCGGTGATGGCGTTTGTGGTCGGGTTACCACACTCTCATGTTGCACACATTCAAATCATCTAGGCTGTCTCTGAGTACAAATCTATGAAGGTAGTAAAGTCGTTTTCATCTTTTCCTCTTGTCTCTGTAACTGAGGTCTTTTCCTCCTCTGTATAACTAGTTTCTGGAATCATCTGCTGTGGCCTGAACTTGGATGAATCATGTTTTCTTGCTCATCATCATTATTTTCAGACTCATCAGTGCATTGGGCAGGGGTGTAGAGGAAGGATTTTACCATATCCTGCATCCTTCACTGTTTGTTACGCCATCTGCAACCCAATGTCCCCTTCAGCCCCATGGAGAGTGGGCTGAGCTAGCTCCAACTCCTTTTTCCCCAGCAGCAATGTCTGAGAATTAACTACTTTATCTTGCAACCAACAGTGATGCATAGACTACAGTGGTGCTGCTGGATCCACAATTGATGCCTCCAATGTACGATGTGGATGTTTGCATCTCCAACGCATAGAGCAACTGCTGTGGTTGATGTAAAATACCTTGTAGCCACATGCCTCCTTCTCTCCCAAGCCCATTTAGGTGTTCCAGACATTTTGGCATTCAAAATTGTCCCTTGCCTGTGCCACAAATAGATGGCATGTGTGTTGGGCAATAGCCACTGAATATATTTTCCTCCTAAGACCTTTTCTGCCCAAGTATTTTCTCTAATAACAAAAAGGTGGCACACGCATCCAGACATCCACTGAATACAGTCTCTTTCCTCCAAAAACTTCTGAGATTTGTTTTTAGTAAACAACTATTATTATGTCTTGTCAATATAGAGAGGACACACTGAGTTATTGCCATATGAATAAAACATAATCCTTTTTTTCTATCATAAATCTAAAAAAATATGGTACACTGAGTTAAGGCCACTGACTATGATTTCCTCCTGAATACAAAAGAAATACTCTGCAACTGATATTGTTGCCTCTCACAAAAATATGGCGTACTCAATTACAGACATTGAATTCACACTACTGCCTACAAACAATTATAAGACTTTTCCCTTGCAAGCAACTAATATTTTATCTCAGAACGGAACCATGAGGCACTGGTACACAGTCACTAACTTTAATCTTGTTCAGTCACCAAAGTATTATAAGGGCCTCATCATGAGTATGGCGGTACTGCCAAACCCAATTAACATTACTGCCACTTGGTCCCACCATCTTACAGTGGGATTCCAAGTGGTGCTAGGGCTGGGTAAGTTCCCATTTTGGAAGTCCATATGCCTAAATGGGGATTTCGGTTGATTTGTCACCTTTGGTAATTCAGCTGTGGTAATTCTGCTGACTTTTGCTTATTTTTGGCAGTAAGCAGTACGTTTTACCTCTAACTTTTTGATTGAGGTAGATCTTCCTCCCTACCACCAAACACACAGTACAGCAGGTGTTGTAATGTGGCAGTAACTTGGTGGTAACTGAATTGCCACAGCATTACTGCCATTTTTACCATAACCATCAAACTTGTAATGAGGCGAGATTTATTTCTGCACAGCAGTTTTTTTCATTTGGTTACTGCAATGAAGACTCTCCTCCCTCCATGCAATTCAAAGACTTTTCTTCACAAGAAATTTGTTTTTCATTTCATCACAAAAAGATGTCATATTGAGTGGTAGGAGACTTGTTTCCTATCAACTAATATTTTGTCTTGCCACAAATTAATGCAACCCACAATTGCAGCCATTGAATGTAATTTTCTGTATGCCTCCAAATAATTTGGTGTTATTCTTCTCCATCATTCTGACAAGAAATATCCTGTGAATTTACATCATGGATGATGGTCATGGGCATTCTCATCTACCCGAGTATTATGTAGAGGAGCAGCCGAATGCCTCTGCAGAAAGTCCCGCCCCTCTCCTTCCTATATGCTGGAAGCCAGAAATCATGCCATGCATGACACCAGTGGTTGTGCCTATTTCGCTGAGAGTCTTTGAGAAAAGGTATCCATTAAGAAAACCCTATCTGATGTATCCGTGTAGAGATGACAATCTCTTGTAAGAGGCCCCAGAAGGAATAGGAAGATGAAAGAAAGAGAAGTTGGTGACATCGCAGGAGATGAGAGTGATGCACTGGGAAGAGTGGCTGAAGAAGAGAATGTATAGACCTTATGGAATCTGACGACGAAGTAAAGAATCGAGTAAACCTTCATATGCGAAGTTAAGAGTGCACATGTGAAGAGCACTGCAGAAAATGCAAGCCATTTAATAACTGTACAGATGCTGCAAAGCAAGTAGACAAAGTAATCATAGAGGCAAACTATACATAGTGAATAGACTGCAGGCGGTGCCATCATTATATAGAATCTGGACATCGGTGTCACATCTTTAGTAAGCTTAAGCTCATGGAGAAGATGGCTGAAAACTGTGTCGCAGCAAGAAAGAAGCTGGAATCAAAGAAGGACAGAGAAAGGCTGTATGGCCTGGTGTCAAAGGAAGGAGCAGCCCAGATCTGGTTATCTAGCCTTGAAGAACAGTGGACGCGAGAGGCTGAGTGATCCCTTGTTAAGGTGCAAAGAAAGAACAATATGAATGGCAAGTTTATTAATTTAATACAATTAAATGCTTGAAAATGAGCCAAATTGTGGTCTCATGTCACGTGGGATGCGGATGGAAATAGAAGGTGGGCATGCAGATCTAGACTTGAAATAGTGTGTGCTCACACTCCCATATATTCCCCGGAGCAAGGAAACTTTGCAAGGCCAAGTTCAAAGACAATCTCCATGGCAGCAGGCATGGGTGATGAGAGATGTTGGGCTAATTGGGTGGGGAGACACGGTCAAAGTCCACCCACTGACACCTGGGGTGCCATCTTACATGCTGCTAGTGAGCTGAATGTTCCATAATGGCACAAGCATGCCAACCAATTGTAGAAGGCCGTATAACGAAGAGCCTCATTGTTTGATAGCCAATGATGTGATGTGTGTCAAATAACTGTTGAAGATGACTTGCATTAGGGTTGGGCATAAGTTGTCCACCTTGCTGTAGAGACGCAATCACAACCTGGGCCCTTACAGAAAGTATGTTTAGATGATTCCTTTAAGCCAATCACAACCCCGCATAGGTTTTTCTTATTTGCCAAGTACTATGACGTCACGTATAATGAGTTTTTACTATATAAATGTAATTTATTCTCAAGTGAGATTTGTGCGACGTCCGTTGAAGTCCGTTGTAACTCCCTATTTTAGACAATTGATAATAGAACAGTTAAAAGACTTTGCCTTCTTCCTGAGTTGTTTTAATTGGTGTAAAAGGTACTCTGCATCCAATCTACTGCACAATATGCTACTTATTTAAGGGCCAAAAGCTAACACTAGGTAGCAGTGGTAGGATGGTTAAACCCATCAACTAAGTAACTCCAGTATTTAGGACAATCTGACATCTCCTGCCATCTATCCGGAAGATCGCTGGGTTTCATATGGAGAGTGGCCAAATAGAAATCTTGCAAGACAAATCGAGACAGTGGGCAGGGTCCCTCTTTGACGAAATCCCTACCTGGTTTCCACAGGCGCTTTGCAGATGAAAGGCGGAAGTGGTCAGTTGGAGGAAGAGATGATACCGACGGCCTCAAGTCAACTGAGCGAATGCTGAGTAGACTAAGGGGAATGGCAAACTAAGGGAACAGGTTTCTGGTAATTTTTAAAATGTAACTAAAGAAATGAAAGTAACAAGAGTAATGGGAGCAACAGGAAATATTGTATAGAGATAATAGGGAGATATAGCGCCTGAGAATCCTGGACCAAGGGGTCCAGAAGAGGTTGTCTTACACCGAAACAGGGGTCCCTAGGCTATGTGTAAACAGGTTTACATAAGGAGACAAGCTAAACTCTGTGATTAGAGTATTAATTAGAGGCGAGAGGGAAAAGGATGATCACTGAGGTTTTTAGGTACAAAGTCAACTAGTCTGTTTGTCTATTTGTGTTGAATTAAGGTGTCGAAGAGCGACACAAACAGTTGTGAAAGAATTAAGATAAAGTCAAGAAGTTATACGATCTATCTAGGGAAGTGGTTGGTACCAATCCAGAGATAGACAGAGATCATTGGAAAAATAGAGGATTGAGCGGTGATTGTTGGAGCGTGCTCATATTTGTTGTTTTTCGTGAAAGTAATTTATAAAGCCTGGGAGTATTGACAGTCAAGTGAGACTCATCACAATGGGAGACACTCTTCTGATGCATTTATATAAGACACTACCAAAGCACATGCCCAAGCTCAAACAGTACAGTACAGAATGGGTGAAAGGCACGGCAGATAAGATGTTTATGCTCTGGCCACAAGTGGGATCATTGTCAAAAGCAGTATTGCAATACATGACCACATACTTGCACGCTGCATACACAGGGAAGAAATTGGAGAAAAGGTTAGCTATTTTAGAGCTTTGGAAAATGTACCAGGAAGAGAGGGAAGATCCGCCACCAGAGGAGTGGATGCTTAACCAGTGGAAGGAGGAAGGTGTTGAGCACTCAGCTCCCCTTACCACACCCAAAGTAAAAGACGCTAGTACGGAAGACATAGGGTTGTATCCTTCAAAGGAAATGAATGCGGCAACAGGGTATGGTAATTCGATATACGAACCCCCCGCTTATAGCAGTGACAATAGTCCAGAGGAGAGTAAGAGAAAAGAGGAGATCTTTAAGATCATACAAAACAAGGAAAAGAAAAGTGAGCAAATTAAGGTATTGACAGAAATAGAACGATACATTAAGAGATAAAGGCGACGAAGTAACGCTCATGCAGAATGAATGGATGGGAGGACAGATATTACTCAAGCTAGATGGGAAAAGTATCGAGAAAGTAAGGTTGAGAGAAGATCAGGACGAACAGGATAGAAAAGACAGGGAATGAGAAAAAAGATTGAAGGAAGACGCTCATAAGAGAAAGAGTAACGATAACAGATGTATCAGGAGGAGAAAGAGAAAAAACAAGAACGGCAGAAGAGCAAAGAAAAAATTACGATAGGGAGAGAGCAATAGAAGATAGTGACAGATGAGAAAGGAAGTGAGAAGAGGAGGAAGCGCAGAAATTAAGCGGCAAAAGAATACAGAGATGAAGAGAAGAGGAAGAAAGGAGAGCAGAAGCAAGGAGAGAAGAACAAAGGCAAGAGGAAGAAAGAATTAGAAGAGAGGTGAGAAAGCAAAGAAAATTAAATGAAGAGACAGAACGTAAGAGGAGACAACGGGAGCTTGACATTAACCTCATTCAAAATGAGCTAATGGGGCCTAGTCCAGCAATACGATGGGACAGAATGGAAGAGTTCTTTCCATTAAAGAGAGCAACGTCAGAGGCAACTAGAGTAGCAGTAGACAAAGAGAACTGATGTATAGGATCGATAAGGCCCATCAAGAATGAAAGGAAAGTAGCAAATCATGCAGCCAAAGAAAGGGAGATCAATCCCTAGTATTTCAATGATGAAACAAATGAGAAAATCCATTCAGCCTCAAACACAGAGCCTTATCCTAAATTTAAATAAGGGTGAAGGGGATGATAGTCACACTAGTTGGGGACTAGACATGTCAGACGAGGAGCGAGAATCCTTCGTGGGGAAGAGGGAGGAGGTGCATGTGCCCCAGAGGGAAGCCTGCAGACAGACAAGGAAGTAAGATGGTCTGATCTAGAGCAGCCTAAGGATGAAACGCCAGATCCTATAGCATACCCAGAGTGTCCCAGAGAACGATGGTATAGTGATAAAGGAGAATCACTGCCATATGTGAGCAGGTTAAGGGCAATACCAGCAAGGAGACAGTCAGGGACCATTGTCCCTGCCATGGATAGGCAGACGATGGGAGCCGATTGAGGGTTAGGGTTCGCGCAATTTCCCTTATTGGAAAAAGGGGGAGCAAGACCGCAGTATATTTCATGGCCACAGATGGATAAGGATATTTTAAGATGCAAACTCCTGAGTTTGACATCAGGTGCAGGAAAATGGATTTATGAATTAGAAAAATTGACAGGAGGAATACATTGGCAATAGGAGACATCAAGGGTCCCTGGGCAGCCATTCTTGTGGAAAGAACTGATGAAATATGGAGGAGAGCGGGCTATTCAAGTGTGACAGCACAGAACATAGTGCACAATGTAGCACCGTTTAATAATTGCAGAGCAGATGTTGAAGGGCTCTCAGGGGACAGTATCCTGACAAATAAGATATGGGTGCAATTATGACACGTAAGATGAAATGTGGAATGCATCAACCCACTCATCCAAGCCCTGCAACAGTACTGTGCATTGCTGGCAGCAGAAACATCAGAATGGCCACTGGAAAGCATGCTGCGCGCTCAAAACCAGCCAAAAATGTGCAGTAAAAATCTGATAGATAGGCTGCCATCCACTTTTCCCTATTTTAGGGAGCAGAGGAGATCACTGCCTAAAACCACCATTGGGCCATCCACAAAGCAGCCTGAAACCACTTGTAAAAAGCAATGCTGATTGCCAAAAGCAACACAGAGCTGTTTGGGAATTCATTTTCTTGATTGTCAAATTGTGCTAAAATCATGGCTCACAAATCACCAAAAAGATCCAACCTTCTTGTTGGGTGTTCCACATTATTCTACTGCAAGAATCCACATCAATACAATGGGCCTCATTACGACCCAGGCGGTAAGTTACCGCCTGGGTCGTACCTTTACCACCATGGCGTAAACTACGTTTACGCCATGGTGGTTGGCGGACTTACCGCCCCATTCCGAGGTTGGCGGGGCGGCAAGTCCCCAATCCCCATTTACCCTTCCCCATTCCCATTTTTGCCCCATAGGGCATAATGGGAGTGGGGAAGGCGTTAATTACGCCACCGTAAATTACAGTGGCGTAATTAACAGCAAGGTCCCTTAGCGCCATGGATTTTAACACCTGCTAAAAGCAGGTGTTAAATCCTCCATGGCGCTAAGGGACCTCGGAATCAGGCGGTAAGGGTCGGCGCTGTTTACGCCGCCGTAAACCCCTTACCGCCTGGGTCCTAATGAGGCCCAATGTCAGCAAGAATCATATGCTATCAAGCTAAATCTCCTTTTAAAGATAGGCAGCTGTCAAAAATGGGTGTAGTACCGTTACTCGCCTCTGTCAGGTGCTGGCGATTTATAATTCTAACAGGAGAACTGGTGTTTCAGAAGTTAAATATGCCAAAGAAGAGAATTCCATCAAAATGCCATATAGAGTGCCACACAGGATTTCATTGTTGAAAACGACTTGATTTAAAGATATGTTGCTTATTGTGAGTTTATAAATGTTATTTTTTACAAGGAGCTATGTTGCAATTGACTAGAAGGAATCTGATTTAATTAAAACTTCAAGAGGCCTTCTGTCCATGGGAACCCTTCACACCTTGTCCTTCCTACCAACAGGGGAGGATATCGCATGGACATGTTAATTAGAACTGTTGTGAGTGGAGGAGATTTCCCCTGCTGGCAGGAAAAAGAGAAAATAGATTCCTTGACTGAACAGAACATGCTAAATTTGGGAATAACTGTCAACAACAACTGCTCTGGGAGAGACAGGCCATGTGACATCTGAGTCAAGCCAGATTCTGGGGGCAGAGACAAACCATTGTAGATTCAGAGAGCCCAGCAAATATGTGTTTCATGAAATTGCTTATAAACAAAGCGTACCAAGCTGACAGAAATGTCAAACTTTGAGATGGTTAATATGAAAAATTCACTCACAATTTAAGACTAAGTTGGACGTCATGCGATGTTCTGAGTCCAAACTCCCGGATTTATTAATATTGCAGCTGTAGTGTTTTTGCTATGAACATAAGAACTTACAGTAATATGCCCAGGGAGGATCTGCATGCATGTATCAAATTTGGTGCAGAACCAAGATTGCGAAACCCACCAAAAGCGCAAATAAGTTGTCATTTCTGAACCCAAGCTCGTAGGAACATGGGACTTGAATAGAGACGTGCCTTCATTCATATGTGATGTCTATATGTGTTATGAACAACTTGTGTATCTGGTAAATATCTTTTTTAGGGAAAAAATGTTTTTCCATGTAAAAGCAGAGCAGAGGGATTTCAGCTAAGCCATATACACAGCATCATGATGACACCTCATGACACACTGATCATTTTCTCCACTCAGGGGACAGCTCTGACCTATCAAATCCTTAGGGGGTTAGAAAGTCAGCCTTCACACCCACTTTGGAAACAGATAAATAGAGACTGCTTAGGATAGATAGGGGACACACCTTTAAACTACTGAACTGATTCCTGCGCAGCACCCTGCCGAAAGACTCCAGAGACCAGAACCTAGAATCCAGACTCCAGACTCCAGATCTAGAACCAACTCTAGAACCAAACTCTAGAACCTTGAAGCAGAGAGGCCTAATCCAGAGCTGAATCCTCTTCAGCAGGCCTCGGAATCTTTTGCAACCTGATTCTCAACAGCCGGGCTGTGCTGTCTGCTTCTAGTCAAGAACCCTGTGCTAGAACCAAGATCCAGAGAATGCAGAGCTGTATCCAGGACCCGCTTGATCCAGTCTAAGAGGCCACATAGACCGCTGTGCAGTGCTGATCGCAGACCAGGGTGCCTGACCTGTCCGGTGGTGAGAGAACCGCAGCCCAATCCCTTGACCAGATCTTGACAGGGCCCAATTCCATTTCATTCCAAAACTAGGAGTGAGTATCTATTCTAGAAATGTACAGAACCAATCTCTTAGTTTAAAGTAATCCTATTCCAATCATGTTAACCTGTCCAGAACTGCATTATAGAATCTTGTGTCCATCCTGTTGTTGGTAAATCTCTAAGGTGCATGTGTCATTTCTGAAATCTTGACTTTATTTCTGAAAATCTACCTTCACAAAAACATCTGTATCTTTTGAACCGCACTTCCTATAAGCGAAATGTAACTGTCATTTTAAAGCTAACATCCAATTCATTATAGTTTTTCCGTAATCGCGATTTACGCACGCAGAAAAATAGCCGCGAATAGCAATTTAGCTCCATTTCACCATTTGTAAAAATAGCTGCTTCTTGCTTTCCACTGCTGAATTTCGTTTCCAATTTGATAATCATTCATGAATCATTGCTAGTGTTGACCTGAACCAATCTAAAGTAACTATCACTCATCCTGAATCTCTTTAGCGAATTAAAATCAATTTAGCATATTTTCCCATCCATTGCAATCACATTCAAAAGCATTTTGACCTGTGTTTTAAAATCATTCCTGTGTCTCTCTAAGCTTGCTGGGGAAACTGGAATTGAACTGCATCCAGGATTGTATTCCTGAAACCTGTGTGCCCTCATTTCCATCTCTTCATATTGCATATGGGGGGATTGAGTAGTCACAGGGGAAAAAGTGATCATATTATCTTTTGTTCAAATCATATCAAGTTTATTTCTGTGTTGCATTCTTTCCCATTAATCCATTTCCTTGAATCACATAAAGTATTCTCTGCTAAAGTATCCTTCATATCCATACTCCACAAGTGATTAAAGGGATGGTTACTTTTGTAATATTATCCATTGTTGATAACCGTCCATATTCATAAGTGTGCTATTAGAATATTATTTTGCTCATAAAATTGTGATATATATTGTTTAATTCTTCAAATAAATCTTTTAATTTGCAAAACAAACCTACTTCTTGGCTCAGTGAGGTCAGGTGGATTCAAAGAGAGGGGCGTTATACAAGGGTTCATCATCCAGATTTAAAGAACTTTGACATAGCAATATATAAAAAAGGGCTTCTATTGGGCATCCCATCCTAAGCATTGACTTAGTTGGATTGCTGGATTGAAGTCATTTACAGATTGGGGGCCCGGTAGCCGGGGATTCTGGATTAGAACTACCACTTGTGCAGCTTAATACAGTGTGCTAACTAATAGGATACATAAATCCTGTTGGGCTACCACGCTGTGTTACACTATAAAAGCACCCCTCAAAAAAGAACGCTCTCAGGAAACGGTCTGTTTTACAAAATAAAATAACAATCTTCTGTAAGTCAGGAAGGAAATCAATTTCCGGAATGGCGACATTGGTAGACATCAAGATAGCTAGAGAGCACCTTTGCATAAGTTGTTTGTGAGAGGTGAATGGACTGAGCAGGACCAGAATGTGTGGTTGCAGGCAATCACACAACAGATCACTGCAACTGGGTTAGATAACTGGAAAGATCAGGGTCCCTTACACGTGGCCCTGAGTGAACTATATATGGCCCCGAAGGACAAGTATGAGCACGACAAGATAGTTAGGATAGCGGCATATTTATATTTATATATGGGAGCCATACAGGACAAATGTACTGAAGACCAAGACCTGGCAAGTAGGCAACTGATGGCATTAGAGAAGGCCCAATCTGACCTGGACTCTTCTGAGCAGAGGCTGCAGAGGAGCCAGGAGTCAGAAAACGAAAGTAGGCAGTACATCATTAAAATCAAAGAGGACATGGGTATCCTGCAATAGGAAAGGGCAGACCAGGATATCAGAATTCTGGCCTTACAGAAGGAGTACCGAGAAGTTTGGAATCCCTACTGCAGAGCCAGAAAAAGCTGGAGCAACAACTGGATTTCAATAGGGCATCCACAGAGCAGGTAGCCACCCTGCAAAGCCATCTAGATAGAGTGAAGGCAGAGAGCAATACGCTGATTTTGAAAGACCTGGACACCCAGGCAGAGTTTGATGAAAAGCGCCAGAAAGCTGGTGCCCTTCAAAGGCAGAGGGTCGACCTGGCGGCACAGAGGCAGGCTCTTACTCAGGAAAGGGATACCTTAGGCCAGGAAGTCTGCCACTTAAAATGGAAGCTGGAAGAAAATCACCTGGCGCTCCAGGGACTGGGTGACCTCCAAAAAGAGCATCAAAACTTTTTAGAGCACACCAGGAGGGTGGAAGATGCTCTGGCAAGAAAAGAGCAGGCTAGTAGGGACGGGACCCAGGAGGTAACCCTCCTGCAGCAAAGACTGGCCCAGTATTCCGGGACCAACCAGGAAGCACAGAGGGAAAATGAAGCCCTCTGTCAGCACAATGATAGGCTCCAGCAACAGGTAGCCATGCAGGAGAGACTGAAAGAGTCTAGTAAGGCCTTGATTGAGGAACTGAAAGCACAGGCTCTTGCAGGGCAACAGGGAGCAGGGGCTGATAGAGATGAGGTTCGCTCGGAAAGGGAAACACCTGAGCATAACCTCAGGAGCCCTAGTACCAGAGGCCTTTACCTCTCACAGTCCCTGGACTCTGCCAACCCCATGTCCCCGGGTGCACATGAGCCCAGGGCCGTGGGGATGGCAGATTACTATCCAGCCAGAAGTATGGGGCTCATAGGCCAGTACCTCCCAGGAATGGATGGGCGGGCATCCGGGTATGGGCACCCAAGTACAGTGAAGTTTAGTGGGGAACCCCAGGAGAGTAGGCCCACTAAGGGCATCCTGAAAACCTCTGCCCAGTTAGGTCAGTGGGGGGTACCCATCAAATCCGGGCAGCAAAGAGGAATCTGAAGACTCCTCTGAGCGTCCCAGGACACAAGAGACTAGGTCCCCACATTCTGCCAGCCATTCCTAGGCTCGCAGAATCCGGTAAAACCTGGAAGATCAGACAGGAACCTCTGGGAGCAGTGCTTCTGAGTCAGAGGATGAATGTATCAGGGTTTACCGAACCAAGAAGGCCAATAAGGCAAAAAGGGCCTTGCTTAAGGACCCCTTAAAACAGATCAAAGCAATAAGGACCGTCATCACTCCTTATCACAAGAACACCAAGTATTCTGTTTGGGAACACTTGGAGCTCTTTGAGCAAATGATGGAGACATTCCATTTGAAAGACAGCAGTAGCTGCATTTATGATGTAAAATGGACATTCTCCCCAGGATACTCCAGTTTCTTTGCGGACTGGAGGACCAAAACCATTCAAGATGGTCCACATATAGGGCAGCCATCTTAAAGCACTTTTCTGTTCATAGAAATCTCCAAGAGGCTCGCAAGGCAGCCTACAATTTGCAGTGTGGGGAGGTTCAGGCCCCACAAGAATTTGTGCAGGAGTTGAAGCGTGCCTTTGCGCAGACTACCAAAAGGGGGCGGACGGACAGTAAAGAATTTGTTAACACTTTTTTCCATGCCTTACCCAAATACATCATAACACAGCTAGTGAGAGATTTTCATGAGAAAAGGTCACTAGACTGGGTCATTGAACAGGCCACCCGAATCTCTGAGGTGCAGAAGCCCATAGAAAATAAAACAAATGCTCCGAAAAGCCCCAAACCGTCCAGCACCCCTGCCGCTGCTAAGGTGGCAGAGGTAAAGGTTGCCCCCATTTTAGATTTGGAGATGGGGGGGCCTAAAAACCTGCCTGCACCGAATAATTCTAAGCCCAGAAGGCCCTCGGGCCAGTCACAGACAGGGAGCCAAGGAGGTAGTCCCACAAATGGGGTCTCTGACTCCCCTGACTATGTAAATCCCTGCTACAAGTAGAAACCGACCCATCCTGGGTTATGTGTGGACTCCTCCAGCCCAAGGGGGAGATCCAACCAAGCACCTAACCCAGGGAACTTCCCTCCTAACTTCCCCCAGGAGGGCAGAAATTCACCAAATCCTGGGCAGAACATTTTCCCCAGGTATCCACAAAATTTCCAACCCCAAAATCATCCATCCTTCTTTCCCCACTTCCCTGAGCCCAGACCACCTAATCCCAGAGAGGGGAGGCCAAGGGTGGAGGGGTACCCAAATCTTCCCAACCCGGGGTACTACCAGAGAAGGGATAGCTACCCTTCCCGGGATCAGCCCAGGGGAGAAAACAGAACCCCGTATCAGCCTGAGCGGGTTTCACAGATCGAGCGACAGGTCCAAAACATGGCACAGGATCTGGGTCGCATTCTGAGGGCTCAGCAGAACCCTCAGATGGGCATGCTGGCGCCGAATGCCCCAAACTCTGGACCTGGTGCTCCAGAACAATGATGGGGGCAGCACCCCGACAGCTCACCGGTTCCCAGGGAGGAGGCACAAGGGGAAGGGGGGTGTAAAGCCTTGGAGGAAGCTTCCTTCCCCACTTGTAAACAGCCCCTGGAAACCCAGAAACAGGAAACAAAATCTCCTACCCCTGAAAGTCTGCCACCCAAGGAGCAGAGGGGGGGTAGGAGAAACAAAGGACCCAAACAGACCCACTTTGAGGAGGAGGTACAGATATTCCAATTTGAAGGAGAGGGATCCTCAGAGGATTCTGGGAAAAGAATCTTCTCCTTCAGAGATAGGGGAACTCCTCCCAAAGAAAAATGGGTCCCAAGGGATTCACATCCAGACTGGGTAGATGTGGGGACTGAGCTAGCGCCGCCCATCATCCCATCCCAGAACCAACAGCAAGAAAATCCCCTGGTTCAAACCCATCCTGGTGACTGCCTCCAAAAAGGGGGGGGTGGCCCAGAACCGGAACCAGGGGAACCCAAAACTTCTCCTATTTCTAGTTGACAACTTTTTCTTTCAGATTCCCAAGACTCCCCACAGAATTCTGCCCAAATCTCTTCTCTCTCCATGTCCAAAACCAGAAAATTAGCCCACCAGTGTTCCAAAAATGTGCATTATCTGTGCCCCCTTGTGGAGAAGGAGGGAAGATACTATGCCCCGGTAGAAGTACAGGGGCAGGGGACAATTTTGGCACTGGTGGAAACTGGATCCGAAGCTACCCTTCTGTCCAAAAAGGCCTTTGATTAACTGAATTCAGGTAGGGGGGAGAAATACCAAATTCATCTCACCTCTCTTCCTGGACAACTTCAGAACTTTGACGGGAAGGAAATTCCCATCGAGGGGACTGCGGATTTGGACATTAAAATTGGGCGTCACAAGGTGAAACAACCGGTCATAGTAGTGACTCCAGAGGGCACCCCTTGTTTACTAGGGAATGACCTCCTGAGAAGATTGTCACCCCAAATAGATTGCATAACAAGGTCCTCTGGACCCAGACTAGCCGACCAATAAAGTTGAAACAGAGTGTCAACCATGTTAGTTTAAACTGCACATGCCATATGGTTGAACAAAAATCTGACCAAGTAGAATTTCACTTCTAGAACAACCAAATTCCAGACGTGACAGTAATTGCAGTAGGACAACAGACTGGTGATGGGGGGGTCCTCTCTATTTCTGAAAATCAACCTTCCTTCCAGTTTAAGGTGGTATTCCACACTGGAAGGAAACACTCTGAAATTCTTTACCAATCCACAATCAGACATTCCCATTCCTAAAGTCCAGAAAGATGTGAAATCAGCTCAGAGCCTGGCTGATATTCAGCAAATTGGAGAGCAGTTGTTCATCCCTGTTCAGTTAAATGATGGGATGGACTCTGTTCTTGCCCGAGTGTGTGTGAACAACGGTAAGAGCTTCATCAGCGAAGCCATGTTCCGCCAACTCCCAAAAGATCCAGCCATTCCCACATTCAAACTGATAGACAAATGGGAAATGGATCGGAAAGCACCCAATTCCAAACATCTCCTGCCAAGCAGGTGTATGTTCAAAATCACCACTGGCAACAAGAGCATAGTCCATAATTGTTGGGTTGTGCGAGACGTCACTGCCGTCTTTTACTTAGGCAGTGACATTCTCAATCGCTTTGCCATTAGTTTGGACCTAATAAACTTCGAAGCTTGGTCCCGATTAGTGGATAATCCCATGGGCTTTGATTACAAAGAGAAAGCATTTAGGTCAGCTCAACTGCTGACTTATGCAGTTGAAATTCAGATTGGAGAGGAAGTCACCATCCCAGAAAGGACCCGACAATTCGCCTGGAAAGTGAAAGTTAAAAGAGGACAAAAATTGAAAAACCCTGATGCTTATATTCATCTAATTGCTTCTCTCCAACAGCAAGGGTTGGGGGTAAACCCAACACCATTAGTCAATATAGAACAACACACCATTCCAATAGAGGTGTATAACAATGACTTAAAGAGTATCACTCTAGCCGCAGGCACCATTATTGGAATGGCGGTTGATGACCGACATTTTTCCATTGACTTAGGAAATGAACTGTTAGGACCAATCCCCAAGGACTGTTTTGGCAGTGACAGTGATGACAATACAACACCAGACAGGATCTTTACCCGGCATGGGGGGAACTTCCGGGTGTACACTTCCTGCCCTTATCGTAAGGAAGATGTGACAAGTGACTTCAGGAGGGATGAGGTGATTTTTCAGGTCCATGAAGGCTGCCTTTCCCACCTGAAGCCACCAGTCCAAATCAGCACTCTGACCAGGGACTTCTCCACCCAGCTGGAGGAGGCTGCTGAGATAGTAAAACCAGAAGTTTTTCCAGGCTTCAGGCAGATGGTTGAAGAGAGAGTCAACCTAGCTGATGCCTGTGTGACTCTGGAGCAGAAGCAAAAGCTGAAACAAGTTTTCTTGGATTTTTAAGATCTCTTTGCGGTGGACTCATATGAATGTGGTCGCACCGACATCCACACAACAACAATTCCCACTGACCCGGGCATGACTCCAGTTTTTGTGAAGCAATATCACTTGCCTCTTGCATCAATGGAGTCCCTTACTGAAATAATTAAGAACCTTGAGTCCCGCGGGATCATCCGTCCAGTCCACAGCACCTTCAATAATCTGGTGCTGGGGATATTAAAGCCAAACGGCCAGTGGAGACTCTGCGCCAACCTTAGGGAGCTCAACAAACAGGTCCATACTTCCCGATGGCCTCTTCCCTACATTGACCAGGGGCTGGCCCAGATCCAGGGTTCACAGGTATTCACTGCAATAGACCTGACCAATGGATACTGGACTGTGTCTGTCAGTAGGGAGGACCAATAAAAGCTGGCTTTTACCTTTGGGGGCCAGCAGTACACATGGACCTGGACTCCCTTCGGATACCTCAACTCTGATAATGAGTTCAACATTTTCCTACATAAGGCCATGCCCGACCTGGATGCGAGGGGTAGTCTGGCTTATGTAGATGATGTCCTCATCAAAAGCTCAACTGTTGAGGAACACATAGCGGAGATCTGTTATGTTCTGACACAGTTGAGGGCCGCCAGAGCAAAACTTTCCTTCCAAAAAGCACAGTGGTGTAGAACTCGTGTTAATTTCTTGGGGCATGAGATTACTCCTCAGGGTCTCTGTCCCCAGGAAAAGAAAGTGGAAGCACTTCAGAAACTGAAAGACCCCACAACTCTGCGGGAACTAAGGAGCCTCCTGCGACTGACTAATTACAGCAGAAAGTTCATTGAGGGCTACGCAGAGATCAGCAGACCCCCGATTCATCTCTTAAAGGGGGGGGGTCAAGTGGGAATGGGGTCCAGAACAATACGAGGCAGTAAGACAGCTCAAAAGAAGCCTCTCAAAAGCGCCTTGTCTAGCTTACCCTGTCCGAAACAAGGAGTTTTTCTTGGAGACAGGGTTCTCTAATACATGCTTGACTGCAGTATTATACCAAAAGCATGACAAGGTCAATAAAGTAATCTCCTATGCGAGTAAAACTTTATCCTCTGTGGAGGAATAATTCAACGACTGTGAGAAGGCACTCCTGGCAACGGTGTGGGCGTTGTAGAATTACCGCCCGTTCATCCAGGGGGAACACATCATGGTGGAGACTCCACACCAGCCTTTGCAATATCTCCAAAGTGACAGAACCCGGGCCAGAAATTCTGTCAATGCAAGTCTTTCCTGTGGAGGTCAGATAAGGCCAAAACAAGAAGAGTCCTCTCGCGCAAGGTCTGGCTGACTTGCATGATTGTGTCAGAGAAAACGGTCTCGAGGACGAAAGTCTAAAAATCAAGGACAACATGGAGACATACCTTAATTCCCCACACAAAGTCTTTGAAGAAGACAAGTTTGAGGGAATGCCCACTGTCTATGTGGATGGACGCTCATACCATGTTGAGAACAGAGGGGAAAAAGAATTTGTGGCCGGCGTAGTGAATGCATGGGTGAATGAGCCTCCAGAACCCTCTGCTGGGTACAAGATTGGTCCCCGAAGTAGTCAGGTGGCAGCGTTGTGCATCAAGCCATCTTCACTGCTGTCCAACATCAACTCCACAAACTGGTCATAATCACAGATTCGGATTATGTACTGTACGGGTTCTTGGAGCACCTGGTTAACTGGAAAACCAGAGGCATGCTATGTGCTAACAACAAATCCTTGAAACGTGGGAAGTTAATTCAAAATATTGATGATCTAGTCACCTCGAATGGGATGACCATCTACTGGAAAAAAGATCAAGAGTCATTCCAAAGTAGAGGGACCAGACAAAACTGGAAATGACTTAGCTGATCAGCTGGCCAAAACTGGGGCCATCCAAGGGGATCTAATAGAGATCGAGTCACTGTTGGGGGAAATCCAGGTCACTGCTATCACTAGGTCCCAGACAAATGCTCACAATGATCTTTCAACTGCACAATGGAGTAAGGAGACCCCAGATGCTGATTTGAGTACGGCTCAGAAAGGGGATCCAATAATTGGTAAGTTTTACCAACACATTGAGGACCCTGAGAACTTTCCCCTGACAGATACCGATTACATAGGGAAAGAGGACCTCGAGTGTTGATGAAATGTCCAAAAATGTTCTGAATCCAAGACGGTTTGTTGGTAAGGAAATCCCAAGCTGGCCATGATCAGTGGGTGGTTCCTACCTCATTCCGAAGCCTGATGTTAAGTCACGCCCATGATGCGGCCACAGCCGGTCATAGGGGTTTCATACAACACTTGAAATCTTAAGAGAGGTTGCATACTGGCCACACATGGGGCAGGACCTCGACCAATACTTGAAGGGGTGTCTTGTGTGTGCACAATTTCAGCCAGCATCCCTCACACAACGAGCGCCTCTCCAAAAGAGGGGGATGACACTGCCATGGTCAGATTTGCAAGTGGACTTTATAGGGCCCGTGATTCGATCCTCCTGGGGGAATAAGTACATGTTGACTGTGACATGCTTGTTTACTAAATGGATGGAATGTTTCCCGGCCCCAAACTGCAAGGTAGAAACAGCAGCTGCCCTGATTATCAACCACATCTTTTCACGTTTTGGACTACCCCAAAGGATTGAGTCAGACAGAGGTAGCCATTTCACCAGCAAAGTAATGACAAAGATGTGGGAGATACTTGGGGTTAAAAGGAAGCTACATATTGCTTACCAGCTAGCCTCTAGTGGGGTAGTAGAACGTTACAACAAAACCATTGTGAGAATCTTAAAAAAGTTTGTGGCAGATTCTGGGCCAAGTTGGGATATCCGATTACCTTTTGTCCTAATGGCCATCAGATCTACCCCTTCATCTGCAACTAAAATGTCAACATTTGAGCTGATGACTGGACGCAGGATGGTGCTTCACCAGCATCTGCTTTACAGGACCCAAGAGCAGACATTGATCAATGCCTCCACAACTCATGAGTATATTGAAAATGTAAGAAAACACCTTCAACATGCTTTTGCCTATCCTCAGCGAAATCTAGAAAGATCAGCCAATAGCATGAAGACCCACTATGACTTGAAGACTACTAGGAAAGAATACAATGTAGGAGACCGGATTTATCTATACAATTTCCAAAGGAACCAGGCCAAACAACGGAAATTTCTGCCTACCTGGAAGGGACCTTTTGAAATTGTAGACAAGATCTCACCAGTCGCCTACAAGATCCGCATCCCCAAAGGCAGTTTGGCAGAGGTGGAAGATAAATGGGTCCATATTAATCAGCTAAAGTGTTGCCATCCAGACACATTCTGCAGCAACTGCAGGAGTCCTCTGGAACCCCAGAGGGGGCCACTCCAGATCAATAAAATTCCAACCCTAAAATATTCCACATATAGTCTATAAAATACAATAATAAGAATGCACATGTCTCCTGATTCATAAAATGTATATGCCCACCCCACTACATTAATGGTGGTGGGGAAATGTCTATGAATATGTTGTTGCCTTGTTGCTTTGTCATCCTAGGAGAGATAAACTATGGAGACTGACCAAGGAGGACGACCGGGGACCGGGAGCAAAGATCCGAGGGGCTCGGGATATCGCTCAATACTCCCATCAGGACTGGCGAGGAGAACCGATTGAGAACACAAAGAAATCCAAGTTATGGACAACTGCGTCCCCTGCACACTTTCCAAAGAGGCCAAAGGCCTAAGTAAATTTAATCATACAATTATGAGATTAATCAGGGGCTTAAATTTCAAAATAATTTTCACAAGCATCTATAAAGAACATATACAGATAATAGATTAATCAGATTACCTATTTTTCAAAAGAGAATCACTTTTAAATTTTCGCTTCAAAATATCAAACTGCAATTTTGGAAAAAATTAACAATAATCAAAGATGAGTAACACCTCACTTGTGTTATTGGCAACCTGGTTATGGTTATAGTCTCAAACCTCTAATAATCCAACATTGAGGGGGGATGATGCTTATGTTGGGTGTTTATTTTACGGAATAACTTGCCAATTTTCCCATGTGGTTTCCTCGAGGAAAGGATGATTACATTCTCCTGAGGTAAAGTAAAGCATGAACAATAAAAAATAAGGAAGGGGTTTAGATAGAATTAAATTGGTGTCGGAGGGTGTCGGAGGGTGTCCCCATCCATCATCACTTACTTGATCCATTTTACGTTGCTCGCGCGTGCGCGAGTGATGTTACCTCTTCTGACGCCGCTCGCACATGCATCCATTTACCATTTAAAAACAGAGCAGCAGACGAGACGGTCGGAAAGTAGCCCTTCCTGACCGCGTCTCTGCATTAGATCTTGGATCAAGTAAGTGATGATGAATGGGGACCCCCTCCTACAAGAGAATGATTCTCAAAACGCGTTGGGCGAACAGAGAAAAAATCATTAAAAAGGAGAAGACCATCTTTCTCTAAAAGAAAACGACTTATTGAATGTTCTTTTTGAAAAAAAAATCTATTTATTAATTTTCTTATGAAACTGAACACAGTTGAATCTTCAGAGACACTAAACCTATTTCTCATTAATCTCATAATTGTATGATTAAATTTACTTAGGCCTTTGGCCTCTTTGGAAAGTGTGCAGGGGACGCAGTTGTCCATAACTTGGATTTCTTTGTGTTCTATATTGTATTCCGGCCTAGGTACCAAGGCTGAGTCCTTCTCCCCTGCACCTTGAATATTACTACCTTACCCCAAGAACGTATATCCTCAATTTTACATTGAATTGATATTGAATATTGGTGTGCAAGTGTAATTTGGTGTTTTGTTAGAGGAGAACCGATTGATCCACCCCTCATGGAGGAAAAGACGATGGACTTTGCCATTTTGGAATTCGGAGAGATGAGGCCGACATCCCAGTCTTGCGAGTTCCATTGATTGACAATCAACGCCATCGCAAGAGGGGGGCTTATGGGATGCATCAACCCACTCATCCAAGCCCTGCAACTGTATTGTGCTTTGCTGGCAGCAGAAACATCAGAATGGCCACTGGAAAGCATGCTGCTCGCTCAAAACCAGCCAAAAATGCGCAGTAAAAATCTGAAAGATAGGCTGCCATCCACTTTTGCCTATCTTAGGGAGCACAGGAGATCACTGCCTAAAACCACCATTGGGCCATCCACAAAAGTAGCCTGAAACCACTTGGAAAAAGCAAAGCTGATTGCCAAAAGCAACACAGAGCTGTTTGGGAATTCATTTTCTTGATTGTCAAAATGTGCTAAAATCATGGCTCACAAATCACCAAAAAGATCCAACCTTCTTGTTGGGTGTTCCACATTATTCTACTGCAAGAATCCACATCAATACATTGTCAGCAAGAATCATATGCTATCAAGCTAAATCTCCTTTTAAAGATAGGCAGCTGTCAAAAATGGGTGTAGTACCGTTACTCGCCTCTGTCAGGTGCTGGCGATTTATAATTCTAACAGGAGAACTGGTGTTTCAGAAGTTAAATATGCCAAAGAAGAGAATTCCATCAAAATGCCGTATAGAGTGCCGCACAGAGATTTCATTGTTGAAAAAGACTTGATTTAAAGATATGTTGCTTATTGTGAGTTTATAAATGTTATTTTTTGCAAAGAGCTATGTTGAAATTGACTAGAAGGAATCTTATTTAATTAAAACTTCAAGAGGTCTTCTGTCCATGGGAACCCTTCACACCTTGTCCTTCCTACCAACAGGAGAGGATATCGCATTGACATGTTAATTAGAACTGTTGTGAGAGGAGGAGATTTCCCCTGCTGGCAGGAAAAAGAGACAATAGATTCCTTGACTGAATAGAATATGCTAAATTTGGGTGTAACTGTCAACAACAACTGCTCTGGGAGAGACAGGCCATGTGACCTCTGAGTCAGGCTAGATTCTGGGGGCGGAGGCAAACCATTGTGGATTCAGAGAGCCCAGCAAATATGTGTTTTATGAAATTGCTTATAAACAAAGCGTACCAAGCTGACAGAAATGTCAAACTTTGAGACGGTTAATATGAAAAATTCACTCACAATTTAAGACTAAACTGGACGTCGTGCGATGTTCTGAGTCCAAACTCATGGATTTATTAATATTGCAGCTGTAGTGTTTTTGCTATGAACATAAGAATTTACAGTAATATGCCCAGGGAGGATCTGCATGCATGTATCAAATTTGGTGCAGAAGCAATATTGTGAAACCCACCAAAAGCATGAATCAGTTGTCATTTCTGAACCCAAGCTCATAGGAAGATGGGACTTGAACAGAGACGTGCCTTCATTAATCTGTGATGTGTATATGTATTATTAACAACTTGTGTATCTGGGAAATATGTTTTTTGGGAAAAATTGATTTTCCATGTAAAAGCAGAGGGGAGGGATTTCAGCTAAGCCATATACACAGCATCATGATGACACCTCATGACACGCTGATCATTTTCTCCATTCAGGGGACAGGAGATTCTCTGACCTATCTAATCCTTAGGGGGTTGGCCATAGAAAGTCAGCCTTCACACCCACTTTGAAAACAGATAAATAGAGACTGCTTAGGACAGATAGGAGACACACCTTTCCACTACTCAACTGATTCCTGCGCAGCACCCTGCGGAAAGACTCCAGAGACCAGAACTTAGAATTCAGAATCCAGATCTAGAACCAACTCTAGAACCAAACTCTAGAACCTTGAAGCAGAGAGGCCTAATCTAATAGCTGAATCCTCTTCAGCAGGCCTCAGAATCTTTTGCAACCTGATTCTCAACAGCCGGGCTGTGCTGTTTGCTTCTAGCTAAGAACCCTGAGCTAGAACCAAGATCCAGAGAAAGCAGAGCTGTATCCAGGACCCGCTTGATTCAATTCTAAGAGGCCGCGCAGACTGCCGTGCAGTGCTGATCGCAGACCAGGGTGCCTGACCTGTCCGGTGGCGAGAGAACCGCAGCCCAATCCGTTGACCAGATCTTGGTGGGGGCAATTTACGTTCCATTCCAAAACTAGGAGTGAGTATCTAGTCTAGAACTGTACAGAACCAATCTCTTAGTTTAAAGTAATCCTATTCCAACCATTTTAACCTGTCAGGAACTGCATTATAGAATCTTGTGTCCATCCTGTTGTTGGTAAATCTCTAAGGAGCATCTGTCATTTCTGAAATCTTGACTTTATTTCTGAAAATCTACCTTCACAAAAACATCCGTATCTTTTGAACCGCACGTCCTATAAGCGAAATGTAACTGTCATTTTAAAGCTAAAATCCTAAGCTGTCCAACAACGACATTCCAATTCATTATAGTTTTTCCATAATCGCGATGTACGCACGCGGAAAAATTGCAGCGAATTGCAGTTTAGCTCCATTTCACCGCTTGTAAAAATAGCTGCTTCTTGCTTTCCACTGCTGAATTTCGTTTCCATTTTGATAATCATTCATGAATCATTGCTAGTGTTGACCTGAACCAATCTAAAGTAACTATCACTCATCCTGAATCTCTTTAGTGAATTAAAATCAATTTAGCATATTTTCCCATCCATTGCAATCACATTCAAAAGCATTTTGATCTGTGTTTTAAAATCATTCCTGTGTCTCTCTAAGCTTGCTGGGGAAACTGGAATTGAACTGCATCCAGGATTGTATTCCTGAAACCTGTGTGCCATCATTTCCATCTCTTCATATTGCATAGGGGCGGAGTGAGTAGTCACAGGGGAAAAAGTGATCATATTATCTTTTGTTGAAATCATATCAAGTTTATTTCTGTGTTGCATTTTTTCCCATTATTGCATTTCCTTGAATCACATAAACTATTCTCCGCCACAGTATCCTTCATATCCATACTCCATAAGTGATTAAAGAGATGGTTACTATGTAATACTATCCATTGTTGATTACCGTTCATATTCATAAGTGTGCTATTAGAATATTATTTTGTTCATAAAAGTGTGATATATATATATATTGTTTAATTCTTCAAATAAATCTTTTAATTTGCAAAACAAACCTACTTCTTGGCTCAGTGAGGTCAGGGGGATACAAAGAGAGGGGCGTTATACAAGGGTTCATCATCCAGATTTAAATAACTTAGACATAGCAATATATAAAAAAGAGCTTCCATTGGACATCCCATCCTAAGCATTTACTTAGTTGGATTGCTGGATTGAATTCACTTACAGAAAGAAGATTACCTTATTGCTTACATTCAGAACATTCAAGAGCGTTGGACTCTTGAAATGAGGGAACCGTGGGAAAGAATGCTGGAATTATTTTATCACATTTTATGTCAAGGGTTGCCAGAGCAAGTACAGAGGCAAATGAAAAAGCAAGTGGGGATGGAAGCGAAGCCATGGGTTGAAATACAGCTGATTATAGTGCACCACTGTGGGCTATTACAGGAGAAAAACAAGAAGAAATAAGAGGCGAGGAAAATTGAGGAAGCTAAATTAGTTCAGAAGAAATTGTCAAAGTATGCCATAGAAGGGACAGTATTAACAAGCAAAGGGTTGGGAACACAGCAAGTACTGGGTACATTGCAGGCGATTAATCAGTGCCCGATGGACCATGGAGGTAATGGGTTCATGCCACGAGGCAGAGGCATGGGCTGTAGAGGAAGGGGAGGATTCCAAAGTAATCAAGGTAGTTTCCAGAATGCACAGAATGAGAATCAGAATGTGCAAGAAGGATTCAACCAAGGGGGATTAGCCAGGCGGCCTCCCCCTGTAGGTTGGACTTGTGGGATGACAGGTCATATTGCACACGTATGTGGGAGTCAAGGGAATGTACAGAATGGCCAATTCTCAAGAGGGGGACAGCATATCCTCCACCATATAGCACACAAACTAGGGAATGGTTTGCCCACGATCAGACAGTGTATCAGAGACAAGCTCTGCAAATGCAACATTCACTGCAACCACTGTAAGTGCAATTCAGTCCACCGCAAGGGCAGTCACAATGCGTCCCCTTGCAGACACAACAGTATGCAAACCCGAGACAATTAGTGACACGCAGAATAGGAGGTGCCACTGTAGTGGGAGGGAATCCTTTTACAGGTACATGGGTATGCATATACGCACAATAGGACAGCTCACAGGGCGACTTGTGTTCAGTACTATCAGTGACACTAGACCCCCAAGAGGAATCAAGGGTTGATGTGACGAAAGGAGGCAAATCTTTTTCTTTTTTTAGTAGACACTGGGGCTACTCATTCATGTATACAAGAGGGAAAATATCAAATTTTGGAAATTGCCATTATTGCTCAAGGGTTCTCTGGAGATACGAGTTGAGTTCCTTTTACCAATGAATTACCAGTCTCTTTAGGAGAGTTTGACATGTCTGTTTCATTATTGTATTCACGACTGACACTGGTTAACATTTTTGGAAGAGATTTGATGACAAACCTTAACATGACGATTTATTTTACTGACAAAGAGGAGTGTGTTCCACTCCTGGAATAAACTACATAAATGTGGGCGAATTTATACTGGCATTCAAAGGGCAAGTGGTTCTGCAAGGTGTACCAGTAGAGCCAGAGGTTTTTCTTTATGGGATGAGCAGTCACTTGACATGGTTACCTGGCTTAGTTGGAAAAACTATGAGGATAACTGACAAATTCTTATTTAGACCACAGATACCTATGGACGAAGTGGGGGGACAGACTATCCCTCTAGAATTAGAAGCAGCCATAGTCCAAAGGGAAATGGCGATGCTTGAAGGAAAGGATGATGAGGGTAGACCATGGAGAACAGTAATAGCTCTCAAAGAAGGGTGCAGGTTGACTGACATTATTGATGATGACATGTTTAGAGATGATCCAACAGTCGATAAAGAAGTGTTCTTTATGAGCATCACATACTGGATAAGAATATAGAAAAGGGAAATTCCACAGCAAATGACAACAATGCGGCAGCGTCCAGCATTTTTTGATGAAGACTTGGAGAAGTTGCCAAGTGTCCTATGGACCACAGGCCCTTATGATGCAGGACTATTTAAGGAAATGGGAGAAGTTCAAATAAAGCTGACATCAGGGGCAATTTTACCCCGAGCAAAACAGTACCCTATGTCTCGAGAGGCAGATGAGGGTATAGTCAAAACTATTTCAGCACTGATGAAACAAGGTATTCTGGTGCCATCAAAATCACTGTGCAATACCGCGGTGTATCATGTGAAGAAATCAAAGGGAGAATCGTGGAGATTCATACAGGACATGAGACTGATTAACCAGATTGTAGAGGCAGAGTTTGCTTTAGTTCCTAACCTGGCAACGATAGTATGCAGTATCCCAGTGGTATCACAGTGATTGATTTGAAAATTGATGTTCCGTCAGACTCGCCTGAAACACATTAGGCTGCCTCAAGGGTACTGTGAGTCTCCATCTATCTTTAATAGGGTCCTACAGGTGGATTTAGGCAATATTGATTTGTAAAGCGCAGTGATACAGTACATACATGACATTTTAATTTGTAGCACTACAGCAGATGAGTGCAGACAGGACTCGATTCAGTTGATGACTATTCTAGCAGACAAGGGATACAAAGTAGACAAAGAGAAGCTGCAGTATTGTCAAGAAAAGGTGTTATAAACAGGGCAGTTGATTTCACATGAGGGAAAGAAGGTGACACCTGAAAGGGCTGAGGCGATTATGAAAACCACAAACCCCCACACAATGAAACAGATGCTACCATTTTTGGGGCTATGCAATTAGAACCTGGGTGTTTGATTACAGTTTGTACACAAGACCCCTTTCACAGGCTTTAAAGAAAGCACAGGTGAATGGTGTTACAATAGAATGGACTGAGGAAATGGAGGAATGATTTGAGGAGTTGAAGAAAGCAATTTGCACAGCTTCTGTTTTGGGAATACCCAATTATGCTGAAGAGTTTTTCATATTTTCATACACGAAGGGGACAGTCATGACTGCAGTGCTTACACAGAGGACCACATTGGGGCATAAACCTGTAGCATATTACAATGGGATTTTAGATCCAGTTATGAAAGGACACTATCGGTGCAAACAGTCAATGGCAGCTGCCGCCTTCGCAATTGAGAATTCTACAAATATTGTAATAAGCTGCTCTATGACGCCTATTGTGGAACATGCTTTGTTTTCCATTTTAGAGAAATCCAAGGGTAAATTGGCATCTCAGAGAGCTTCTGTTTATGAAGTAATCATTTCGAATCCAACGATCAAAATGGTCAGATGTAAAATAGTGACTCCAGCCACATTTGTAGCTGAGCCAGTGGCAGAGAGTGATCATGTGCATGACTTTGCGAATTATGTTGAATTTTATGATGATATACCTTGCATAAAAGAGAATGCTTTGTCAGGAGAGGAAATTCTTTTCATTGATGGTTCTTTGAAAATTGATCAGACAAGTGGAGAAAGGCATTCTGGCGCAGCTGGAGTGAGGCATAGAGCAAATGGTGAGTTTGAAATTGTAGCAAGTGCCAGACTACCATCTCACTTTTCAGTGCAAGCAGCAGAATTGGTAGCGCTCATTGTCATGCTCAAGAATCACGAAGGGCAGAAAGTGACGGTGTACAGGGACTCTGCCTATGTGACGTCAACCGTACATGCAGGGCTAGCACGTTGGAAAAGGAGGGACTAACTCTGAGCAGATGGCACTCCAGTGCAGGACACATTCTTATTGGACAGGCTTATTAAGGCACTGCAATTCCCAGTAGCCAGAGCGATAGTTAAATGCGCAGATTTGATCTCTTGCTGGAACGAACCCGCAGACGCAGAAGCCAAAGGGTTGCATATTCACCAGATATCTCAAGTTATGATACTCCAAATCTCAAAGAGAAGGTAGTCAAGATAGATTAATCGTAATACGAGAAGGGTTTAATCATTTGCCAAAAACCCAATTAAGGGGAATTCAGGGAAGTGCACTGCAAGAAGAGCAGGAATTGTGGAAGTGAAGGGGGTGTTCTTTATCCCCCCACAGAAGCCTTATGGTGACAGGATAGCACTGGAAAGCCAGTAATGCCAGTGGCATTATTAAAGATTGCACTAGAACAGTTGCATTACTCCACGCATGTGACTAGGGAGAGACTTGATGCAACAATTGCGGAAGATTGATTGGTTCCGAATCTGTTAGAGCACGTTGCATTCTGTGTAGTGAATTGCATTGTATGTCAGAAGTTTACAGCTGGGCATACACTGAGAACGATTAGAGGAGTAATTGTTTGACGGAATGGTCCTTTTCAGCATTTACATATTGACTATGTTGGTATGCTGCAGCTGTGTAATGGATACAGGTATCTGATAGTGGTGGTGTGTCACTTCTCTAGGTGGATCAACGCAGGTCCATGTACACATCCTGATGCCACTTGCACAGCAACGTTTTTAGTATGTGAAATCTTTCCAAGATGGGGAGTGTGTGAAGTGCTGAGATCCGATAATTGTACCCCATTTTGGTAATGAAGTGTTTCGAACAGATTGGACTATTGTTGTGCATCAAGCACTAGTTATCTTATGTTTATCACCTGCAAGTGAACTGGATATGTGAGAGACTCAATGGCCTACTTAAAGAAAGGATTGCCAAGCTCAAGCTAACGTTGAAAAAGGGATGGCTATATTGCATGTCCGTATCTTTATATGCCCTAAGGAATCAGCCCGGGTCAGACCACCACCTCACACCCCACAAACTAGTAACAGGGAGGCTATTGCAGTTCCCAGATCTATTGAAGCTGCCAGAGTAAAAGTGTTTTTTCCTGAAATAATTGAAGTAAAAATGAGGAATGTTGAAGATGGTACGATTTTGGGGAATGAGTAAGCCCAACCAATGCCAATGCCACAAGTGGTGGGGGTTAATAAGTTGGTTTGTGATATACATATGTGCGACTATACATTGTGTCTTTCTTTTTCTCCTGTTTACCATCCCTCGTTATATTGATGCTCCTATTGAAATAGAGACTACTATGGTTCCCCCCACCATGGGAACTACTCTTGGTTTGCTCAGTCACACTGCGGAAGATGTTTCTATGTTCTTCCCCACAAAATGAACTCTTTATGATATTCTACATGATTATTGAATGAACCGAGCATTGGGGAGATACAAGAGAAGTGCAGAGGAAGATAATGATGTGATAAACACTTATCTAGTTAATGCAGTACACTTGGGTAATAACATGTACCAGCAAATGAAAAAGGCGGGAAAGAGTACATCTAAGGAGGGTTGCTATGTGTGTTCCCTAATACCTTATACCATGGGATCCTTCAAAATATTCATAGCTACAGAAGTACCAGTGAAGGAAGCTCATTGCCTGATGCATGTCATGCTTTGTCTGACAAAAGGTCAGTGCCAGGGTCGAACAGTTTCCATAGTATGGATGTATAAAGCAACATCTCAAAGAGAAGACAATTATTTGCAAGATTTAAAGACAAGAGAGAAGCCAGGAACAAGGTATCAAATAATAAAATATGAACAGCCCGGAACAAGTGGAGTTGGAATCAAGATTGAAGAAACAAGATTATGCAATGCAAAGATAATAATGGGAAGGAACTATGAGAATGTTGGGAAAGAGGTCAACTACAAATCAAAGGAACAGTGCTTACTCGTGAAATATGGGCTGTACGACTGGTTGTGTGCAAAGCAGCACTAACTGGACAGACGGAAGGCATTGTGGCAAATGCAGAAAAAGAATGGCCAAATATTCCAAACATGTTGATATGAGTCGACAAGAAAGGATGACCATTGCATCTACTACCTCTAAAGAGTGTCCTTATGTTTCAGAAATAACGGCACAAGGAAAGTCAGAGAGAATCACCAATGTGGCCGACTTTTTCATGTACCAGGCATGAAGAAAGGGACAGCCGTCCTAATGGATCATTATTGGGCTTGTGGGTCCAGAGCCTACATGAAGCTGCCAAGGGCTGGTGAGAGACGTGTTCCTTGGTGTTAATCCATGTTCCAGCATTAGTGATTCCACAGAGTGACCTGAACATTGGTGAAGTTCCGAATGCAGATGCCCATTTGAGAAGGAGAAGTGCGCCCACATTTCTCAGCTGAACAAAGAGGGAGAACTATTTCTCGGCGAAATCCATAGAAGTATTTGATGTTATTCCATATGAGCACAGGTTGTTTAGCCAGACTGCTGCAGTATTCAAGACTATCCGTATTCCATGAATCCAGATGATGTTCAATGCAAAGTGGTTGAAAAAAACTCACTGGGAGCTCCTGCAGACAATCAACACTACCATAAAGGGATTCAATACTATCAAAGAAGAATTGAGGGCCATACGACTGATGACCCTGCTGAATAGGTATGTCCTTGACATAATCACAGCGATGGATGCAGGAGTTTGCGCCAAAATCGGGCCATCATGTTGCACGTTCATACTTTCAAACAACGGCAGGAATGGGACTTTGACAGAGCCCATAACGTTGCTGACGAAACTGCACGACCAGATGGAAGATGAGACAGAGGCCATTGCAGATGACGGTTGGTTTGTGTCTATCTTCTCATGGGTTTCAAAATGGATGGCGAACATTTTCTTGGAGCAGTATTAGTGATGATAATGTTTGGATTATGTGTGATCAAGATAATACTTACACAGTGCAAGAGGACAGCAAAGAAGGCAGTACGAATGAAGATCATGATCGATTCTGAATCAGGGTTTGGACCCAAGGAGTTGACAGATAAAGGTATCAGAAAATATATAGAGGCAAGCATCCTAGCACCTGAGGGAACAAAGTTCCTACATCCAAGGAATCACAAGAAGTATGTGGGACGATGGGTCTATTGTAATCCGAATGGACAGTGCAGCTTCATGACCTGGAGGGTAGATGAATATGTAAAATCAGCAGGATCCCTATAAGAAGTAGTGAAGATTAGGGCCAAGAAGAAACACTTCTTCAAGAGAAGAAATCAAAATTTGGAGGTTAATGAAGGTGTGGTCAATGAATCAACCAGAGGGGGGAGTGTACAGGAGCAGCCGAATGCCACTGCAGGAAGTCCCGCCCCTCTCCTACCAATATGTTGGAAGCCAGAAATCATGCCATGCATGACACCAGTGGTTGTGCCTATTCCACAGAGAGTCTTTGAGAAAAGGTATCCATTAAGAAAATCCTATCTGATGTATCCCTGTAGAGATGACAATCTCTTGGTAGAGGTCCCCGAAGGAATATGAAGATGAAATAAAGAGTGGCTGAAGAAGAAAATGTACAGACCTTATGGAATCTCTTTAAAATTACTTGCATTAGAGGTGGGCACAAGTTGTCCACCTGACTCTAGAGACCCAATCACAACCCGATCCCTTATAGAAAGTATGCCTACATGATCCCTTTAAGCCAATCGTAACCCTGCATAGGATTTTCTTATTTGCCACATAGTATGGAATCTGATGACATCTGATGACAAAGTAAAGAATCAAGTAAAATTTCATATGTGAACTAAAGAGTGCATGTGTGAAGAGCACTGCAGAAAATACAAGCCGTTTAATAACTATACAGATGCAGCAACACAAGTAGACAAAGTAATCATAGAGGCTAACTATACGTAGTGAATAGACTGCAGGTAGTGCCGCCATTATCTAAAATCTGGACTTTAGTGTCACAACATCGCGTTTTTACTATATAAATGTAATGTATTTATGAAAGGCTTTGAGGTCTCGATTGAGATTATGCTGTGCGACGTCCGTTGATGTCGTAACTCCTGTAACCTGTTCTAGACAATTGATAATAAAACAGTTAAAAGACTTTGCCTTCTTCCTGAGTTGTTTTATTTGGTGTAAGAGATACTCAGCATCCTATCTAATGCACCATAAGCTACTTATCTAAGGGCCATAAACTAACAATTAGTTAAACAAAGATGGCCAATATGATGTTATTGTTCTCCTTCACCTTCAACTTCATATTATTTCATGTATCTCCCTCCCACACTCTCCAAATTAAATCCAATTATTTGTTTACCTCTCTCTCTCAACTAATTTCAATTTGATTTTCTGCTGCTCCACCAAATGAAACAGAGAATTTTCTACCTCTCCCTCAACTAAATCCTATTCCTTAAACTGCTCTGGAAACTTCCTGTTTCTTCCTAAACATGACTGACCCTGCATGTCGCCATGCATAGCCCATTTATAGCTATCAAATCATTAATACGTCGCAATTCCACTGCTCAGCAGGCTGGATGTCAATGTATCCAGGAGGGTGTGCAGTCTCTTTCAGTTTGGTCTGATTTCCTTGTTTTCACTTCTGATGATATTCTTTTAACTATTAATCATCTTAAGTCTGCCTCGCCTCTTGATCCCATTCTCATATCGCTTCTTCAACCTATAGCCATTCCCATATCGGTTCTTCAACCTATAGCCATTCCCATATCGGTTCTTCAACCTATAGCCACTGGGCTGGACTCTGGGTCCACCGGTTTTACCTTTTCATTACTCAAACACGCTTTGGTGTTCCCTCTGCTCAAAAAACCTTTACTGGACCCCTCTCTTCCTGCTAATTATTGACTGATTTCATTGCTTCCGTTCTTTATGAAATTACTTGAGGGTCTTATCACTCCTATTCTCTCTTCTTTTCTTGAACACACTTCTTTTTGTGATCCTATTAAATCTGGTTTCTATCCTGGCCCCGGCACTGAGTTGGTGCTTGTCTCTGTGATTGACCACCTTGCCAGGCTGGCTGACAGTGGGGGTGTGGGTGCTCTGATTATTTTAGAGCTGTCAGCATCATTCAATACCATCGACCACACCATCCTGCTAGGTCGGCTGGCCGGGTGGGCATCACCAGACGAGTTCTGACTGGGTACCAGTGTTTCCTATTGGATCAGTCTCTCTCTCTTTCTGTCCCTCCTTTCAAGTCAGTCCCAGTCAGTTGTGGTGTTCCTCAGGGTTCAGCTCTGTCTCCCATTCTTTTTAATGTTTATGTGCAGCCACTCGCCAAACTGATTAATTCTCAAGGTTTTTGTTGCTATACATATGCGTACGACACAAATTGTGGTCCGTCTTGACATTAAACAATCGGGAGCAGCTACCAAACTCTGAGTCTGCCTTGAGTCAGTGGGCAGTTGGGTGTGCCTTAACTGGCTAAAGCTCAACAGGGATAGAACCGAGATATTGGTGGTTGGGTCTTCTACTGCATCCTCGCTCTGCACTACGTATTTCTGTCTCTCTTCTCTTGGCCAATTTCCTACTCCTGTGACCACCGTGAAAGACCTGGGTGTGAAGATCTCGGCCTCCCTTTCTATGGAGACTCAAATCAGCTTGGTCTGCCGGACTGGCAACTCCACACTTAAAGTTTTTCTGAAAGTTCTTTCTGTCTTTCCATCTTCATGCGCTGGTTGTTGCTTCTGCAGTATTTGGTCACCTGGACTCCTGCAATTCTCTCTATCTTGCACAACGGGCATACATGCTTCATCGGCAAGTCCCCCAGAATTCTGCTTGTGGTGTTTCATACCATGCTGTTAGGAAAGATTTCCATTTATGTGTAATTTTCCCTCCAGTTGTGCACCCCCCAAACCTTTTGCTGTTGTCCAACCATCCTAGCATGACTTTTGCCAGTGGAGCACAGCCTTCTGCTGCACTCCGCTGGGTTTTCGCTCACTTTGTTATGGGGAACTGACAAGCCCTTAAAGACAGTCAGTACTGGGAGACTTTGTTTCCCTTAGTCCTTTCCAATGTTGCAGGTTCTTTGCAACATTTTTACCAGTGCACACTCTCCTAGCTTCTCCTTGTTGGCCTCTTAGCTTTATCTGCAGGCTCACACTCACTTGGCTTCTCCTGGTTAGCCTCTTGGCTTTACCACAATGTGTCACATATCCTCTGCCAGTCTTTGACCTTGCCCCACCTTTCTTTCATGCTTTTTAGCAAACTTCCATGTTTGCTCTCTTATTTCTTAAGCGGTTTTCAGATAGACACTTTGATAAGACCGTAGCTCTTCCCTCATTCAGTTAGGTATTCAATATGTGCTTACCATCTCATTCTCAAGTGTTCATTACCAGCTTGACTTGTTATTAAATTGTATTTCCAAATGGTGATTGTTGAGACTTTCAATTCATTCAGTATTCAAAAGTGTTCAATATATTACTCAGGACAATGTACAATTACTTTCAAATCATTCGGCATTCACAGATTACTTGTTTCAGTTTGTTTGCCATTCTCAGATATATGTCATTATTCAAGGGGCGCCCCAGATGGAGTGCTCCCTGGATTGCACTCACCAGTTGTGAGCGACCGCTCTCTACTGCTTCACCAGTTCTCTGTTCGATCCTCCTGGATGCACGAGCTTCACCACTCTAGCGGCAGACACTGAGAGCTTCCCTCGCTCTTCCGCTTGCCGCGGTGGCTGTGGCTGTGGACTTCGGGAAGAGCACAGCTTCCAGTTAGACCCTCACTTGGCCTGGGTGTCTCTCTCCTTCTACGGACTCACACGGCTCCCAATTCTGGTTTCTCCAACATGCTTCTCTCCAGACAGTTCCCTGCTCTCCGACATGGTGTGCAGCCCCACCTCTCATACTTCCTAGGAGTGTTAAAGCTCCACAGGCGTGGATCAGTAGGTTTAATTGTTGGATCTCTACGCAGCCTATTTGTTGGACATGCCTTACTTCCCCAATGGTACTCTTTCATAGTCTTCTTCTTCGTCTCAGTACTGGAGTGGTGAAAATACCTTAGGGTGTTCACTACTCCTAGTTGCTTCTTCTTCGTCCCAGTACTGTAGCAGTTTGAATGGGGAACATTGAGGGGAGCCCATAAAGACCAGGGGAGGGTTGGTTCTCAGATGGAAAAGGGGGATGCCATGTCTCACCCGTGGGGACCCTTTTCCCAATCCCCAAGGATCCTCCCCCAGGGTCAGGATCCAAAAGTGATGGCCTTTCCCTGGCCACCTGAGAAGAGGATCCAGGGGGAGTAAGAGTGAGGATACCCTCATTTTTCTCACATCTCTTCTAACCTTGATCTGCCTTGCCGTTCTGATCTGAGTGATGGCAGAACAACTTTACAATGACAGTGCACTCCTATCTGTTCTTATGTGCATGACACTGCACAGAAAAGCTAATAAAAACATGACTATATGTATGATATAGGAATGCCTATTTTCAATTACTCCTTTCTTCAAAATGCTTCTCAACCTCAGAATTATGGGAGGTAAGGCTTACAGAACTTTGTAGTGTCATGTGACCTCATAGAAAGGAAACAACATCCATCTAAATCCATCTACAAATCTAATGAACAGAGAAATAAAATTCTGCAGCTTCCTGGACGGATGCAGCATAAATGTCACAACAACCTAGAAATTGATGGGCGATAAAGATCAGGCCTCTGCAGTCTGTACGTAGTGTGGCATCAGAGGCCCTGTATGGTTGTGTGCCTGATCTCGTTTTATTGAGAAGAAACAGATGTGTTGTAAGTACTGGAAGTTCTGTGGCATGCTGCCTCCAAACCAGGATTTATATTGTTTGCATTGTGAACCTCGTTCCAAGGTGTGACAAAAAGCATGCACAAAAGACCATAAATGAAGGTCCCCAGGGTACATTTCGAATGTACCGATTCACTGTTTGGAGGAACATAACATAAACAGCTGGTCTACAGGCAGTGCTTCGTGTGTGTGGGGGGGGGCGTGCTGGGTGCCAGGGCTGAGCCCCGCCACTTATTTCTGAGCCCAGTTTGATAATGTTGGGGTGTTTTGGCAACTTTATTATTTCAACTGTCAGTCAGTCATAGTAATATCACAATCAACAACCATGTGCACTGACCAGTGCCTCTGCATCCTGTGATGGCTCATTGTTATTCACGACCTTGATGGCCCAGGTTGGCACTCAGTACTATTTATCCCTGCTCATGTATAACAATGGTGAGAATACTGGGCACCAATGGTGTCCATGACCTCACATTGCAACCTCAGCCTGCATATCATTGCTGCACATTCTCTACTGTAGCAACCAGCACAGTGAGCTGACAATTGGATAGTTATCAGCCAGCAGTCCCAACACAGGGGTAAAGTCAGTGAAAAGGTCAATATCGAAGAGGAGTGCCTGTCATGAGTGCTAACCTATACAAAAAGATCTTGCTTCAGTGTTTGACAGGGAAGTTCATTAGGGTGTCCAGTGATATTAACGAAAATGAAAAACGAATAACATTTTAAATGAACCTTACCTTAAATACCAAAAACCCCCGAATTTGTAATTAAAAATATATATGGGGTGGGGTAAGGGATGAAAACGGGTGGGGAGGGGGTTGATGTGGGTTTATAATCATAAGGAAACAGGAGGAGTGGAGGAGCCCCCCAATTAAAAATTAAATCAGTATTCTTTTCAGTAATTAAGGTTTGTTCAAATAGTTTTTGATATCACAGTTTTTGTTAAAATCACAGTAAACTGTTCATTACTAGTAATGATGTTGCCTGCATTTGTCCATCAATTTACCATAGGAGGAAAGCATGTTTGCTCTTTTTCTCTGAGGACAGAAGGTTAACATATTCCACTTGCCACCAATAGGATCAGAACAACTTGTTAACAATGATGTGTTTTATTTCAAGACACAACTTTAATGTTACTTTAATTGGTATCTGTAAATCACACAATTGTCTATCACCCTCAATGTGTAAGTGGGAGTTGCAGCTTTCACCTCAAAAATGTTCACACTGTATGGAGCCACCGTGGGTGATGTCGACAGTGGGCGGGGAGCCCTGCTGTGTCACAGGCGTGGTAGAAAATATTTGCACCCTGGCACTTCTTTTCTTACAAATTAAGCACTGCTGACAGGGAACAGAGCACATTGGGCTTCCTCAATTCTGCACAAAAGCAAGAAACCTGAGCACACAAACAGATTTTTCAGTTTTTCTGTTCATGCAACAAAGAGCAAAAGACGGGGTTGCTCCACTTATCCAATCTGCAAGACTGGACTGTGTGGCAAAGCTGTCTTCTTTGTATGTTCGGCAGCAAACAGAGAACAAAACCCAGACACCTTAATGTTTCTCCAATGCAAAAGTCTGAATAAACTATGTATTAGTATAAAACCTCCTTGCGCCAGCCCACGTTACACTGACAACCAAATGGGTCATTGGCTGATGATACGATCTGGGTCCCAGCCACCACTTTGAGTGTGCCTTTGTGGCTTGACGGTGTGATAAGCATTGTAACCTATGGCCCCAGAGTCTCAGGATGATGGAGCTCATGATGTTGACCGTTCCTACATAGAGACACTGACAAAGGTGGACCATATTATGTACAAGTGTGCCTTTAATGTTGACCTTGTGAACAGGTATTACATACTTCAGTATCATGTACTTTCTACTCTAGAGACAAGGATGGCAGACTTTGTGGTGGGCATACATCATGTGAAATTTTGCCAGGTAGTGTTGGCAGCTATTCTGATGGGTGCAGATGTTGTTAAGGAACATGGCAGAGTTGGAGCTTGACTTTCTAACAGTGCTTGTTAATTGAAGTCCAATAGTCGGTAATTGGTAAATAGTCGGTAATAGTCCTTGATAGCATATTTTACACTCATCCCAATTTAACTCAAGTTAACAAATTGGAATCTGCACGCATCCAAACTTGAACAAGCACTCCCCCATCGTCCTGCTTTTCCTATGCATCATCAATAATTCATATTCAGTTGGTTTGTAGCTGCTCCAACTTTGTCCTCTGACTTTCAACCTCCCCCTCCTCCTCAGACTTACGTATGAATACACCTGGTATTAACACAATTTTCCAACCTGTGGGAAAGCTTTGGCACAGGAAGTCCATCATAACGGTAAACAGCACCATATAAAGGCCACTTGGATTACCTCTACTCAGGCTTCACCTTCTCCCACAGCAGACTCCTTCCCAACCGACCCACATGCACACATGCAACCACCATAAGTGCTGGTTACTGTCAAGGCAAATCTTGGTCCAGCGCAGAGGCAGCACAAACTCCTACCTCCCCTTGAAGGTCTTGGCTGCTGTAGTAGTGAAAAGACAGGCCACCGCGACCCCCACGGGGAAAGAGAGTTCTGGTCCACGGGTTGGCTAGGTAGAAAGAAGTAGGTACACCGGAAAGAGGGTTAGGGGAGGTAATGGATAGGTAGGGGTGTTAGGGAAAGACATGCTCCTTAGCTCTTGTTTTGCGGGTCTCCTTCCCACTGTTTCTTTAAGCGGAGGCGCACTCTGGCGCACTGAGCTCACTCTGGCACACTGAGCTTACAGTACACCCATGCAGACATACATACAAGCTTCTCTCAGAATGGGGGTTAGCCACTCAGTTGTGCTTTAACTGAGTTCCCCCAAGGCACACTCGTTTAGGTGTGCGCTCTGTGGTCCCCCCTCCTGTTTGCTGAGCATATGGTTGCCCCTCGATATTGGTTCTAGTACCTAGTCACTGACCAGCACCTCTGACCAGAATGCTGGGCATCAACACCCAGCCCTAATTTTAAACACAACCCTGACCATGAATGAGCACCAAAACCCGAAACATGAGTTTCCTACAACATGACAACACTGTATAAACCACTTGCAAGTAAGCACAGCATGAGAATTACACTTTGCATGCCTTACGTAATGTCATTAAAGAAAGCTGCACTTAGCTTCAGCTGTTTGTCCGTTCCGGATCTTGTCCCAGTAATCTGCGGTCTCCCGTAGCACAGGACCAATGAATTAACAGTGTCTGTGGTCTGGCAAAGCGGGAAGAGTTAGTATGTGCCTTGCACTGATTGCACTAGTTCATAGTACTTCAAAGTCATACACAACACAAGAGGTGCGGTCCCCGAGCACTTGTCATGCGTGTTATTTGGCTCTGAGTTTATTGCTTCCCCCGGTGCCTGCTCCCGTTCCAAACTGCATGCGGTTAGATTTTCGTTTTGCCTAGCCAAGCCGTGAGAGAAAGCTTCCCGTGAATGTGTCAAACACCCCATCCCCCTGCACGTATATGTAAACCTGCGGGTCCTGCAAGGACTGCTGCAGGTGCAGGTGCAGGAATGGCCCGCAAGGTAGTTTGCCTGCCAGGTGCTTCTCTCTGGTCCATCCCGGTGAAGGTCTGAGTGCGAGTAAGCGTTCAGTGCGTGTGCATGCGTGTAAGACAGGACGTTGGTTTGGGCATTGCCCTGGAGGTTGCAGGCTCCTGTTTCTCTTGTGTGGTGCTGGGGCTGCTAAGGCTGCTGGGGATTGTGGTTCCTTCGCCAGTAGGTCTTGTCTTGGGTTTTCTGCTGGCTTGTGGGGACTGCCAGCACCTGGTGCACCTGCAGGAGGGACAAACATGACACCTGCTATGATTTGAGCCTTCATTGTGGCTGCCACTCTAGTTGGCCTGGCTTGCTTCTTGATAGTTACTCTAGCAGTTCAGGAATTTAGTTTGGTCTAGTTCAGTGCTGTAGAAAGAGAAGATTGTCCGTTAGACCGAGTTGTTTTCCCAAAGTTATCTGGGTTCATCCTGCTGCCATCTATTCTCGTAACTAGGTGACTGCATCACAGAAAAGTGGTTGTAAAGGCTTGGTATTTATGTAGATTATTCCAGGTTGATCGCAGCAACTGTTTAAGGGAGACTGAGAATTCACAATGCTATGGAAAACCTACACGTTTACTGGAAGGTCCCAATGACTACTCAGGCAGCAGCCTCCGGTCTCCATTTCGATTAAGGGGACTCTAAAGCTGGAGCACTTGGGTGTGTTTTCAAGGCCAGCCTGTATTACACAAGGTCCGTTGTGCATGCATTTTCCTCCCTATAATGCTAAAATGTAACAAAACAAAAGTGTTTATTTTCCCTGCAAAATGCCTGATGCAAAGAGTGTTCTGTTGTACAGCCATGTTAGATGAAATACATGTAGGCAAACTAAAAAGTACATTTTATTATGTTAGAAGATGACAGAATGTACAGTATGTATTAGATGGATTGAGTTCATTATATTGATAAGGCCTACACTTATTGAATTGTCATTACTATTGAAAAGTACACATAGTTTTGAAACAGCTGATCCCTAGTTAAACAGAGATGTGTTTATCAAAAGAACAGCTCTGAAGTGCTAAGAAGTATAGAGGTTAGCTTTCTGGATAAAGGACACACCATTGACAGTAACTAATCCATTAGCTGAGATAGACAGAGAAAGCTGTGGCTATCCAGAACAAAGGCTCTTATGCAAATCATAGAAGGAAAGAGTTTAAATAGAGGAGCAGATTTTATAAGGGGAGTGGATCTGAGTGCTCTAGTCTGGTCCTCTGGTAAAAGGCTGCCACAAAAGAAGAGATATCCACATAAACCATTAATTTTAACCTAAGCAGAGAAATGTCATTATCCATTATTAGATTGCTTCATTAAAAGCCTTCATTAAGTGATTATTTGCTCAGCACAATTTTCGTTGGTACAATCTCCAATGACATGCAATGTACAGCCTTTTAAATTCAAAATACATTTATTGGTGCTCTAACATTTGAACTTGTTGCACGATTCAAAAATAAAAAATGTATTTGAATTAAGCAAGGTGGTCCCTATCACATGAGCATAAACCCAAAATATTAAAATATGGGAATTATGAATATGTTCTTATATATCAATGACTCCATTATCTTTGTATAGGATTTGTATGAATGGAGGAATATATTGCGATTCTACATATTGGAACTCAACAAAATCAAATGTCCATACAAGAAATTATAAGGGAAAGACATATTTCAGTCCAATTTGATCATAATTCCAAAAGGTAGGAGTTAACATCATCCCCTATTACATGACAAAATACATTGGGCCAATCAAAGTAAAGGGAGGATTGTTGGGAGCACCGGTGTGTGAAGAGATCCTGTCAGAGTCCCCGTCCAAGCAGAAATTGCTCTATCAAATCATGTTGCGTGGGTGGTGGTAGACAAGTATTTAAAGTCAAAAACATAGGAAGTAAGGAGAGTTCTTGGGGAAAATACAGAGGAATAGGGTTTGCCTGGATATAGATGATGGAAATCCTCCTTAAGAAGGCCTTTTCTACATCTATATGTAGCCCAATGCAGAAGCCTTTCCAATGACAGAACATGATTGCCTGATTGCCTGAAAGGGATTTGGGATCAGAAGACAGGCAGCAAGAACAAGCTCATCTAAAAGTGTTCCCACAAGCTGTTGATGTTCTTGAATGTCCTTGGCTTTTAAAAGGCAAACCAAAAGTGACTAAAATAGCCCCAGTGCATTTAGATATATATCCCAAGAATGAGTTACACCCCAGATAGTAATTGAAAGTCTTTTGGGGGAGCAGCGTTTCCAAGCAAAGTCACTAAATAGGGAGTGGGCCTGTAAATCGAATTTTGTAGAAGTATATGTAAAAGAAAATGTCCTGGAGTCTTCAATTGTGCAGGACATATTATTCTCTGGCTTTAGACAGGCCTTAATTAATTTATATCTGGGTTTGTGGGCATGGAGTCAAGAAGGAAAGCTCAGGGGCAACGCGGTTGTCTTGGAAGCAAGCCATTGCAACGCAACACAGGTTCAGATCCCAATCCCCTGCTTAGAAACCACTCATTAGTATTAAGTGTGTTATAAAACAACAATTATAATTATAATGACTCACAGACTTTCGGGGACTGATACACTACTTGACCTGTGAAAACCATAGTATACATCAAAGAAACAATCTTGAATAGAGTTGTATGCCCCTCAATGTGAAAAAGGAAGGTTAGCTTCTCCCCTTCTTTCCCAAGACATTATATTCAATAACCAATGTAATTTCCCCCCACAATATTGCACAGAAAAGAAATGATTCTGTCTTAAGTGGACTCCTAATGCTTATTAAAATCAAGTGATCATTCCTTTTCTATTTCATATTTATACTCTAATATGTGTATGGCCTTTTATGTGAATCTAGAAAAAGACCTCTTCTAAATGAAAGCTTCTGCCTAAACCCAGGCCTGTAGGTCTCCTGTTCCTGCCAGGAACTCCCTAAGAGATGAACACCCTGTCCCTAACAGGAGTGCCTATCCCTGGGAAGCGTGCGATGGAACGCCTATCTAATAGGAATAGTTTAAAGAAAACTGTCCCTCAGCGTTAACAATTCTGGAATTCGAATACATTTCGAAGAACACACATTACAAACAAAACAAGACCACATCTAATCAGCTATTGATATGATGACAGAACTGGGTATTAGATTCTGTCAGGTATCAGCACGTGTCTGATGCTGTATCAGCTCTTATAACCTAGTAGATTGTATATTTTAATCCACCCTTGGGTATTCAATCACCAAGTATGATCAGTGTGGTCCACTAAATCAATTGCTTAAAAATGGGCGTTGTAGAGACCATGTTCTAAAAGGCTCACTCTGCGTGAGTGTAAACTGAGAAAGATCTATAGAGTGTCCATCTTTTGTGTATATGGACATCTGCAGGATCACGAGAGCCCGCGTGGTCCGTGTGGTCCATCGGTTTCGATGGCAATGTCGTTCAAACCATCTTCTCCAGGACAGTAGTTTTTTGGCAACGAGAGCGAACGCCTGCCTCCCCTGCTCAATCCCGTGCTCAATCCACTGTTTAGCTCCTGTTGCTGGGTTTTGCGCAAGAAACCGCTGTTTCTGCTGGTGTATCTCTGGTACCCTGTCGCCTGCAGAGGCGTGAAGGGCTTGTTCAAAGCCACTGTCTGGATTGGATCAGGTAGCATTGGGAACCATGTCTCGGGCATAAGAGCGCTGTGGAATGTTGCGGGAAAGCCGAAAACACCCCCAACCCCAAGTCTTTTCAGACAGCTGAATGTCATGATTTTTCCAGACGGGCACACCATACAGATATGGGCCTCGGGTGTCCAAGCCACCAAGGAAAACAGGGAACCCCATGGATTTCCAAAAAGAGGACACCCGTGGGAATCCGCAGATGTCTGACTTGCGCAAATCAGCCCAGAATGTATTACACAGAAACCCCAGCAAAGTCCGAAATGTGGACAAAAAAACCCATTTTCCGCACATTTCAGTCGGCTCACCCACAGAAACACACCACCAACAACACATGGCCTACCTTCCCACGTCCCCACACGTGTCCCGATCAAAACTGTACCACACATGTGTGGGTGCAACTACCGAGGACACAAAAGGAAAAGGGTAACCCACTCGGATCTCGTCACCCTAAAACGCAAGTGCAGGGTGGCAGAGAGGAAATGGCGTGCTTCATGTTCATCCTCTGACAAACTGGCCTGCCGCCTGCTCCAAAGGCAATACCGGCTCTCCGTTCTCACCAAGAAGAGAGCCCTTATCCAAGCCCGCATCTCTGAGGCATCTAACAACTCGGCCGAACTCTTTAAAATCTGCAAGGAGCTGGCCAACCCTGCTGCAGTCTCTACCTCTCCTGTCCCCTCCCAGGCCCTCTGCACTGCACTGGCCTCGCACTTCATCTCAAAAACTCAGGACATCCTGTCCTCGCTCTCCTCCTCTCACCTCCCTCCCTCTCTTCCCTGCTCTTCCTCTTGCTCTCTTGCAGCCGCCCCTCTGCCCTCCTTCTCTGCTTTTCCACCTTTTTCTGCTGATGAGGTTTCCAGACAAGTCCGATCTATGAAAACCTCGTCTAAACAGGTTCACCCCTGTTCCTCCAAAACCATCAAGGACCACATCGACTCCCTGGCTCCTGCCCTAGCTGACTTTTGCAACCACTCATTCGCCTCTGGAGTCTTCCCATCCCCCCTCAAGCACTCCCTTGTGCACCCCCTCCTCAAGAAACCCTCTTCCGACCCCTCCTGCCCGGCCAACTATCGCCCAATCTCTATTACTCCCTTCCTGGGCAAGCTCCTGGAGAAACTGGCCATCTCCCAGCTTAACCTCCATGCTGAATATGTTGGTAATCTTCATGACCATCAATCCGGCTTCAGAGCGGCCAGAAGCACGGAAACTGCTCTCCTGAACATCCGTGAGGACCTGCTCCTGAACCTCGATTCCAACACTCCCTGTGTTCTCATTCTGCTCGATCTCTCCTCTGCCTTTGACACTGTCAACCATGCCATCCTGCTCAACCGTCTCCATGATAACCTGGGTATCACTGGTCAGGCTCTGGCATGGCTGACCTCTTTCCTTTCCGGTCGACCCTCCCAGGTCCAAATGGGCTCCTTCCTCTCTGACATCTTTTTCTCCACCTGTGGTGTCCCCCAGGGATCCAACCTCTCTCCCTGGCTTTTCAATCAGTATCTGGCACTCCTTGCCCACCGCATCGCCGCTCTCTGCCCCCACTTTCAGTGCTATGCGGACGATACCCAGCTCATTTTCAGGCTACCCTCGGCCTCCTCCTCTCCTTCCCTCATCTCCGACTGTCTGTCTGCTATCCAGGAATGGTGTGCCGCCAATGACCTCTGCCTTAACGCCAGTAAGACTGAGATTCTACTCATCGGCACACCCACTCCTTCCTTTCCTGCAGCTCTCTGGCCGGCCTCCCTTGGCCCTCTTCCTGCCCCTACCTGCAAAGCTAAAAACCTCGGGGTCATCTTCGACTCCACACTCTCCTTCTCTCCTCATATTTCTGACGTCTCTAAGAAGTCACACTACCAGCTGCACCTCCTCAGAGGTATTCTTCCCTTCCTCTCCTTCCCCCAGAAGCTCACTGTCTCCCGAGCCCTGGTTCTCTCAAGGCTGGACTACTGTAACAGCCTCTATCTTAATCTGCCTGCCTCCACTCTCCGCCCTTTGCAACTTATCCAGAACAGAACTGCGAGACTTGTCCTTGGCCTCAAGCCCAGGGACCGTATCTCTCCAGGACTGAAATCTCTTCACTGGCTCCCAGTGGCCGCGAGGATTAAGTTCAAAACCCTCTGCATTGTCCACAAGGCCTTCTGGGGCCTGGGGCCACAATACCTTCAACTCTCTCTTCCTAAATATCTGCCTTCACGAGCCCTTCGCTCATCCGTCTCCAACTCCCTCATGGTCAGCCGCTTCTCGAAGCAACGAGCTGGGGGTAGATCTCTCTCCGCAGCAGGGGCCTCCCTCTGGAACAGCCTTCCTGCCTCCCTGAAACTTGAGGAGAACCATCTCCGGTTCCGGAAGCACCTCAAAACCTTCCTCTTCGCTTCTGCCTTCTCTCTCCCTCTCCCCTGCTAAACCTGCTAAACTCCCCACTGAAGTTTGCACTAAACCTGCATCTGGGCCACTCTGTGACCTCGGTCCAGGGCCCAGCCACTCTCCACTTGCACTGCCTCTCTGGCTCCCCCTGCACTGTGGGACTGTCACTGCATCCCTACAGCCCCCTTCCCAGCACTTGCTCTGCACTTACCTCGCACTTGCCACCAGCTGGCCCTTTTATTATTATTTATTATTTTATTACGCTACTTACCTTGTACTGCACTTTCCCCCCCACCTCCTCCCCCTGCACTTTCTCCTTTTCCCCTTACCTCTGCACTTGCGCGATCTGAATGACACCTGGCCTAGTAGGATCGTTTGTCTGTCTTCCCCTTGTTTCCCCCCCTCCCTGCCTCGTCGCGCCTTGAAACACTTGTGTATAGGCGCGTTACAAATACCATATCATATCATATCATATCATACAGCACATTTTGTTCATGTGGGCAACCTACAAATTTGGACCTAGGGTGTCGAAGCCAGCAAGGAAAACAGGGAACCCCATGCATTTCTGAAAAGAGGATACCCATGGGAATTCACAGAGGTCTGCCTTGTGCAAATTTCCCCAGTTTTTATAAGCTACAATCCCAGACAAAGTGTGATATTTGGTGGGGAAAAAACACAATGTTCACTTTGTCTGGGGTTCTGGGTAATAAATTCTGGGCCGCTTTGTGCAAGTCAGACCTCTGTGCATTCCCACGGGTGTCCTCTTTTGGGAAATGCATGGGGGGGACTTTAGGAGGGGCTTAGGGGCACCCTACACCGCCGGGGAATTTTGTGATGTAAAGGGGGTACACCTCATCACCCCCATCCCAATTGGAGGGGCAGCGCATCTCATTTAGCCCTCCCTGGGGGCAGATAAGGGGGGCTGTCCTGCACTCCTCCCTGGGCTCAGGTGTCCCTTCCTAGGAGCAGATATCTGCCCCCAGGGAGAGCTGCATGACATGGCCCCCACTCCATTGTGGGTGGGGGGCAGGGGGTCACCACCCCTTCCCATTAGAAAATTCCCTGTCGGTTTGGGGTGACCCATAGCCCCCTTAAAATGCGGTCTACCATTTTCACTTTTTTCCTTTGGTAACCCAACTCCCCTTGGTGCAGATGGGCCCAGTAGTGTGCCAATCTGGCCCCAGGGTGCCCAAACCTTACTGCCCCACCCACTGGGGGCCTGTCCCCCAATTTCTGGTGGCCCTCACCCCCCTCACCCCAAATGGGTGGCGGGGGCACCTCATGCAGGCCTCCCAGGGCCTCCTACAAATGGTTGCGTGAGGACCCCCCTGCCACCAGGGGGGGCGGTGGGGCACCACAAAGTGACAGGGAATTTTCCAATGGGAAGGGGCAGTGACCCCCTCCCCCCCACCCGCAATGAAGTTTGGTAAACAAAGAAAATCATTCAAAATGGCAGGCTACCCTTTAGGGTGGAGGGGCACCCTACACCATCAGGTAATTTTCTAATGTACTGGGGGTGACCCTCTCCCCCCACACCAAATGCAGGAGGGGGGTATCTCATTCAGCCCTCCCTGGGGGCAGATAAGAGGGGGGTTCTCATGCAGTCCTTCCTGGGATTACATGCCCCTTCCTAAGAGCAGATAACTGCCTCCAGGGAGGGCTGCATGACATGACCCCAAGTCCATTTTGGGTGGGGGGGGACAATCCCTTTCCATAAAAGAAAAATCCCTCGTGGTCCAGTGGGGAAGTGGGGGGCACTCCCCCCAACCTCAGCCAAGATATATATTTATATATATATTTTGCCCCCCACACCTGGGGGCAGATGGTCACCCATCCACCCCCAGGGGTCTCCATACATGCGTCCCCATGCTTTGGGGCCATGTGGGGGAGTGAGGGGGCTCCTTACCTAGTAAGCAGCCCCTCCTCCCCCCATACTACAAAGATATCCCTGGTGTCTAGTGGCATTGCTGCCTACGGATCGAGCGCCCTGCGCCCGATATGTAAGCAGCAATGCTTACAAAAAGGGTGTCATTGGAGAGGGGAGAATCTCCCCTTTCCAACAACACCACTACAAAACAAATCCCTGACGTCTAGGGTCCCTAGTCCCCTCCCCACTTCCCATAGTTTATTTGTTTCGCTTTTTTTTTTTCTTTTTTCTTTTCCCCCACCCCTGGGGGCAGATGGTCACTTATCCGCCCCTAAGGGTCTCCATACATGTGGCCCCATGCTTTGGGGCTACGGGGGTGAGGGGGCACTTACCTAGTAAGCAGACCCCCTTGCCCTCGCACCGTAAAGACATCCCTGGTGTCTAGTGGGCATTGCTGCCCATGGGTCGAGCGTCCTGCTCCCGATCCGTGAGCAGTAATGCTTACACGAAGGGTGTCATTGGAAAGGGGAAAATCTCCCCTTTCCAATGACACCTCCCTCGAACTCCGGCTTGAAATACAGCCGGAGATCAAGGGGGAGAAAGGTGGAGACTCACCTTTCATTTTCACTGCAGCAGCCAGAAATGGCTGCTGCAGTGAAAATTACTTTCCCTTTCACGCCGGTGTGCATTACACACACTAACGTGAAACTGAAGGTAATCCAGCCCCCTGGCAGTGAGGGGGGACATTACAGTTTTGAGCGATCCCTGCTTTGCAGGGATAGCTCAATACAGTGCCATAAAGGACAAGCTATCTCATCCTTGGCACTGCGTACGTAATGTCAAGGACGAGATATCTCATCCTTGGAACTTAAGGGGTTAACGGTTAGGGAAGGTACTTGACTTTCCTTGTGTCTTTGAACCTACCCTGTTGTTTGTACAGGAATTCCCTAAACCATTCCCCATGATGGCATACATGGGACTATCTGAGAGGCAAAAGAGCAAAGATTCCAGTGACTGGGCTGAAGGCAAAGTTAACATATGCCATGATCACCAAGGAACAAAATCTGTCTTGCTAAGAACAAACTTCCAATCAGCTGTGATGAGGAGGTTGAATGTAGAGACACGTTGAATCAAAGGGAGGATGAGAAATGCATGCATAAACAGGAGAGCCCCCCTGACATAGTAAAACAGGCGAGAGTGGCAGAGTTGTGAGGAGCCGCAAAACCGCAAAGTTCAGAACTGCTCTGAACAAGAAGAGCAGACGCTGGAGAGCCAGCATGTGCAGTCAGTGCCGAACCGCAGACACGGGAATATGAATCCTGGTGGTGGCGTGACTTGGGAAGTTCCCCGCTGGGCAGTCTACCCATTTGACTACGATGACACCACCCTGCTGAAATATCAGCCACTGGACCCGTTACCTGAAGGGTCACCGGAACGCTGGATGAGTGAATAGTGAAAGTCAGACCTCGGTGAGAACAAGCCAACAAAGAAACCAGGAGTGAGAGAAGGACCCGAGCGACTGCAGGCCCCAGAGATGTTCCCTTGTGACACTAAAAGTAACAGGGAGAACGGAAGGGCCGGGAGGCCATTTGGGACTCATTATGTAATTGGAGATACTTGTCCCTGTGAAATTGATTAAGTCCAAAATGTAAAGTTGATAAACTTGAACTGTAATACTAACGTAAAGAGGATTATAAGTAAATCTGAGAAAGAGACTGTTAAACAGTGGATAAAATTACCCTTTGGAAGAGGAGAGAATATGCCATCATTCAAGAAATTCCAATTGGAACACACAAGAGAAAGGAGAATATAAATTACAGCTTAAAGGTTTGGTAAGATAAAAGATAACCTGGATAAACCAAAGTTAAAAAAAAGAGGATATTAATCAGACAAAAAAAATATCCCACCTAAGAAAAGATATCCCACAAGAATATACACGGCCAAACAGCCTGGATCAAAAGACAAAACAAAGTGCAGGAAATGTTTCTTGGAGAGCGCTCCATAAGAATAAGGGAAAACCCAAAGGCATGATAAAGGAGTTATAGGATTAGATAAGAAAGGTGACCGGAGACTATGTAAAGATTGGATATTAAGAAGGTACATTCTAAAAATACATGCAGACCACTGCATCATCAGGAGAAGGGAGTCATTCTGCAGACCTTAGTTGGTTTTGAATAGTGGTAAAGTCAGTTAGGCTTAGTTTTTAGACAGCTGACTCTTTAATGTGGACCTTTCTGAAGACTGACAAGCAGCTTAGTTATTTATATAGGTAGGGAACATCACATAGCAATAGGGAAATATAGGCCTTATGTTTATTAGTTAATAAATCATTCTTTGAAATGTTTTCACAAAGTCCACATCCTTCTCTGACCCTCCACAGGACCCTACCTGGTATTTTTGTATATTTATCTAAACTAGAAACCAATAATGCCTAACACTTAGAGTAGAATCAGCCCTAGAATAGGAACACTATATGTGAATCCTACATTTTTGCCACATGCCAACATTTGTTGACGGTGTCAGAGAAAATTGAGTGAATTATATATTTAACAATTATTTCCTTCTTAAAATCTAATGCCAGTGAACATTGAATGTTCATATTGGAGAAGATTGTATATTTGTGCACAATCTTTGTTTGTGCATGAAAACTCAGAAGAGCATGATACATCCTCCCCGAGCCCTCCTCACACGCGTAAGGCTGCCAAGAAAAGGAAAAGACAGAGGGAGGATAAGGAAATGGGAAACGTATTCGACCCAGACTCACTCATACATCCCAGGTCACTGGAGTGGGAGCCCCCGCCAAGATTGGCAATTATATATAAAAAAAGGATCCTTAGCTTTCACTCGAAGGAAGCCAGAAGCAAATTACGGGCAGAATGCCCCAGTCCTCAAGTGCCGGAGAACATGGCAGAAACTCCTGAAATAAACGAGAAGATGATGTCTTTCATGGGGGACTACGGCAGGGACATCAAGAAGGGAATAGATAGATCCTGGAGGTCGTGCCAGGATAAGCTTCTAGATGTCCTGGGCCCACTGACAAAAAACTGGCATATGGCGGAGGAGGCTAGACAACTGGAGCAAAGAGTAGACCCAGATTTGACGTTACCATTTAATACTATTTCATCTTTCTATTCCTCTCTGTACATGTATACAATTTAGGAAATAGCTTTACCTATTGGTGCATTATTGATTTCATTTCTCCTTTCTCGTTTTTTCCATTTCATTATTTTTTTCTATTTCATTTTCTTCAGCTGGTTTATATATTGGTAGGGTTGGCTATTATTTTAAGAAGAGATTTGTTGGAGCACTCCACATTTTTTTTTAGAGGTTTTCAATCTGTAACTATATAGTTATTCACAAAATATTTAAGGTGCGGGGGAGAAAAAGTGGGCCTGGCACTGGACCACTAACACACATGGTAAATATGTGTAGCTCAGCCATATTGGCCGGCCCCCCGAAAATAGAGAATGTGGAAGTGGTGGAACATCCACTTGTATGTAGACTCCTTAGAGGGGTAAGACTATTGAGTCCGCCATTACCCAAGTATACCCAGACATGGGAAGTGAATTTAGTCCTGAATATGTTTAGCAACTGGCCAAATAATGACAGATTGACAAGGAAGGCAATATCAGCAAAGCTCACCACACTGCTCTGTTTCATATCCTGCAAGAGAGTGTCAGACGTGAGAGCACTGGAGATTGATAGGAAGTCATTTAACCACTCGGGAGTCACATTTCACGTTAGCAAGAGAACTAAGATGGGTATCAAAACAGTCTCATACTCAGCTTTTCCAGACCAGCCTAAATTATGCCCAGTACACTGTCTAAAGAAATATGAAGAAATGACGAGCATGCTTAGGCCCACAGGGGTGTCCCAACTGTTTATAGCACTGAGGAAACCATTCCAAGGGGAAGCCAGTTAGGGGAGCTATGGCATCTAAACCTTGAATGCAGGAGCTAGGTTGGAGGATAACCTCAGGGCAGCAGACTGGTCTGAGGAGTCGACGTTTAAACAATTTTATTTCAGACCAATAGAGGAGATGTCTACGTTGTTGGTAGATACGCTTTAAACAAGCATAACCCGAGCCTCCGGTCTTGACATAGAATACTGATTTTCCATACAAACATTATAGAAAGTCAAGATTCTATTAAAGACACAGAGACAAAGGATTATCCCACCCGAGTAATCGTAAGATAAAAATGTGATTTTGTTTGATATTGGTTGGTAAAACGGGACAGACTTGTGATGCATATGGTATGAGACATGTGATAATGGTGCAGACTAAAGGTGATGTAACGATTACCCACCCTATGACAGCTAGACTCAGCCTGTTTTTTTGATTATTTTCAGGAACAGAGGTGAAGAATGCAGGATCATGAGGAGGAACAGGAAGTTGAGGATAAGACAGCGTCTACCGGTTGGGGCGCAAAGTTAAATTTGGAGACTGACAAAGAAAGAGGAAGGAAACAGAAATGTAGGAGAAGATATAGGGACATAATATGCTGTGACTGGTGGAAAGGGTCACATGGTTTTTTCATGGACATAGAAATAATGGACTACACAAAAACACATTTATTTGGGAAATGTAGTTTTTGAGTGTAATATTCTTTCATGAGTTTGTAATTGTTATATGCTGCTCGAGTTCTAAGTAAACAGTTAAAGCATCATCCTTTTCCGCCAAATCTTGACTTTCTATAACGTTAGTATGGAAAATCAGTATTATTTCAACATGCCACCATTTAAAATCATGTTGCTTATGGATACCACGCTATATTAATGTGGTTTTGTTTAAATAAACCTTTGCACTGAGCACCTCACACACAAGTGCCTGGGAGTTTCTGCAATTGCTTTTTAGACAGAGTGATTCTTTGTCCTTTTTGGGATTTCTAGTGTTCACAAATTTAGGAGAAAGTCTTTCCCCCTACTCAGAGCACCCATAGCAAGCTAGGTAAGTGCCGCAAGACGTGTTTGTCTTCATGTTGTCTTCACATTTTTTGCTGGCTGCCACCTGTGAAAAAGTTACGTGTTCTTTTAGACTATATATGAAAGCTTTCCCCTGAGAAATATGTATTCACTTTCTAAACTAAATTGTACCGCAGTGCTTTGACTCAGTTTATGTTTTGACAAATAAACTGTCTTTTTTAGACTTCACTGGCACTCAACTAGAGAAGTCATTATATAAACATAAACAGAGTGTGAGTTAATGTTATCTAAAAGGGTCATACTCATGGGTTTCCCTGGTTAGTACTCTCAGAAAACATAAATTCGAGCAAATATTTTCTTTTTGTGTGTCTATATTATAGACACCCAAGAAAAACATACACATTTCTCCAACTATGGCGGAAGAATTAGAAACCAAGCATCGTGCAGCTGCATGTGCCCTGTTTGGAAAAGTTCAAAGCACAACATCTGCAGCAAGAGAGTCTGCTATATCAGCAGGACTCATGATTTTACAGAAAATTGACAAATTGGAAACATTTAAGAAAAGAGAAATATCTAAGGTGGTGGGAGGCTATGACACTCCAAACCTATCCGGAAGAACAAAAGATTCCAAGAGGATTATGGATCCTAACCATTCCCACATATGAGGACAATGATCCTTTATTAATATAAGAATGGACAGAACACACTTATATGTTCCTTCAAAATGATGCAAAGCCTGGTCAAATTTGCTAAACTCAATCGAGATAAACTCAGCAAAGATATTGAAACAATGGAACAGCAATTATTCACTTCAACTGATGGAGACGAATGCAAGAAAAGAATAACCAGGCTTCAAGAAAACTTAGTAAGTTATGAGGAAGAAATTAGGGCCAGAAAACAACTGAAATTCAAACGTGATAGACTTGATTATGAACAATGCAGAATCTACACATTTGCTAAAAGATTTGATGCACCTATTAAAGAAAGATCTAAGAACCAGGTTGTGACAACTGTGTCTTAAACTGATGATAGCGAGGATCCCAGTAGCTCAGAGATAGAGACTGCAGATCTGAAACCTAGAATAACTCGTCCGAATTATTTAGGAGAGTTCAAGCTGCTCCATCTGACAGCAAAGGAGAGAGGAAAATGCGATGAAGACTACCAGGCAGTGGAAGAGGAATAGGGAATTCAAGAGGAAGAAACAAACCAGAAGAGGCAGACGATCTAGAAGAAGCAACAATGAGTCGGATTACCCGTTTTGGACATGGGCAATGATTCAGGGATCGAGGGGCGAAGGTATTATAAACACAGTTAAAAATCTTCAATTTTTTCTCTAGAAAATTTTCGCCAATTGAAACTTCGACCCTACAACTAGGATTATACTTTTGCCCCACTGCTGCATACACTTTTACAGACATGAGAAATTGATCTTTTTCGTTTGATACGCAAACTAAAGTTAACTAAGTACTATACCACAAAGGTTACTAATCATCAAACCGAACAGAGTATATATGCACGGGAGGTGCATCCGTTATCAGTGAAGGACATGGAAACTGTTACATGTTTGACCCATTTACAAAATGAAGTTGAAAGTTTGATTGTTTCTAATGAAGAGTTATATTATGAAATTCTCTAACAATATTTATGCAGATCTGAGTACTGAGAGTGGTTTTAAACCCAAATCAATATTCTGTCCTAGTATCACTAATAGTCAAATAATACATTTGAAAACCTGGTAACTAAAGATCTGGTGAAATTATCTTCCCATGTTACTGAGTACAATCTTACTCGAGAGCAAACTAAGGCTCTACTAGATCTAAAAAAATATAATAGTATTTTCATACACCCCGCGGATAAAGGTTGGGGTTTTGTCCTTATGGACACTACCAAGTATTGAGTTGAAACTCAAAGGCAGATTCACAACCCCACCTGTTATGAACTAGCTCAAACTGAAATGTTGAAAGAGATCAAGAATGAGTATCATTTACACCAAATAAAATGGCAACAAAATGGATTGTGGAATGATGATGAATTTTCCTACCTCAAGACCAACTACCCTATAACTCCTATTTTATATTTGTTACCTAAAGTGCACAAATGCCTTAAAGAGCCCCCAGGTAGGCCCACAGTGTCTTCTATATGGAGCTTACTAGAATCTACAGCTAAGTTTATAGATTCTTTCCTTCAATCTTTTGTTACAAGTTTAAGCTCATACATACGAGACACCACTGATCTCCTCAATAAGTTAGAGAATTTTTAATGGGATGGTCTTATCATTTGGTGTCTATGGATGTTACATCCCTCTATACTTCTTTCTATTTAACACAAATATGGTATTGCAGCCTGTAAATATTTTTGGGAAAGTAGATCTATCAGTTATAAGCAGCAAAATACTATTTATGCTTAGCGTGTAACTTATTTCTTTTTGAAAATGATTTGTACAAAAAACGTGTGGCACTGCCATGGGTTCTTGTATGGCACCAACGCACGCTCATCTCTATATCGGGTGGTGGGAGCAAGTAGGTGCATGGATTGATATGCTTGACAACTGTATTGATCACATAGTGGTGTTGTACGGATCTATAGATGATTTATTTATAATTTGGAAAGGTAGGGAACAAGAATTGTTGCATTATGTTGAACAATCAATAACAACAATATGAATTTACATCTGACTACTGCAATTAGTTAGAAACATTTGGTCTTTTTAGATATAGAGTTGCAAGTACAAGAAAACCTACTAATCTCTACCCTGTAACGGAATCCTACCGGTTCAAACTCTATGCCACCAGCCACCACCCCAAATCTCTTATTAACTGTATACTCTATGGTGATTTCCTAAGAGCTAAGTGAAACTATTCGAGAAATGTAGATTCTGTTTTTGAAGCTAATCAAATAGGGGAACGCTTCTCCAAAAGGGGCTACTCTAATAATATCATAAATGTCTCTTATGAGAAAGATTTATTGAGCTGCATCTCCAAATCCGCAACCAAAAACAAGCAAGGGGATACTATAAGATACATCACACAACATAATCAACAAGCCTATCAAATAAGAAAAGTGCTGAATAAACATTGGTCTATATTATTGTACAATAAAGAACTTAGACAAGCACTTGCCCTGCAAAATCACCTTCTCTAAAGCTCCTTTTCAGAATGATATGATAGGTTATGTATAACGTGCTTAATACCCAGTGGTTTCTAAGCGCGGACCCGGGGACGGACCTGTTGTGCTCCGTCTCGTCTTGCTTCCAAGGCGAGCACATTGCCCCTGAGCTATCCTCCCGAGACAGAATATATTGTCCCTGACTATACATAAAGGGACTGAAAGCTTAGATAAATAGTTATTTAATCAGAGTAAGCAGAAGGGCTTTATTTAAGCAAGGGGTGTCAAATGTGTGATTTTGCCATAAAGGGTTCCCCTATATGCCCAGATGGCAACCTTGGAAATTCAAAGACAAAATATCCTGCATCACTAATAATGTGGTGTTTATTTTAGAATGTAGCTGTGGCTTGCACTAGATTGGGTCCACTAAAGGTCCACTAAAACTCAGGATCCTACAGAATTACAGGGCAATCAAAAATGCAGATGAAAATTATCCACTTACCCATCATTTTTTGGATCAACATGATGGAGAAGTGTCTTGTATGAAATGTATAGATATAGCAGATGTTAGTGCAAATGCTCGAAGTGGCAATAGAGAGCTTACTGTGCGACAATTGGAGGTCAAGCTAATTAACAAATTACAAACTCTTGAACCTAAAGGTTTGTGCTCTAGCACCTTGAAACATATCTTGTGCTTGATGGAATTACCAATAAAGATCTCAGACCAAATAGCTGACATACTCAAAGAATATGGCAAAGTAGTACTTTATTCTCAATTTATTAAAACAGGCTACACCGACAGACATGGGCTGATGCTTGCAAACACATAGAAACTTGATTACACAGGTCTTATACCCCAATATGCGTAATCTTTGACGTCATTGTATGTGGCAAAAAGTAAAACCTATTGGTGGGAGGGATGGGTTAGGGGAATATATCTACTTATAGAATGTATACAGTTAGTACTTCATTGGTTGTCTCTTATCTGTATGACACACCAGGAACTACCTCTAAATAAGTGTGATACTTTTTTAAATAATACTTTTTATTTGCATTTCCAAAAGAAAAAAGAAAAAAACAATAACCAATAACTTTACAAAACAATATAGCAGAGCACAATGTAGTTCTCCTTCATATCCCCCCATTCCGCCCGCTCCACTTCCTCCCCTTATCCAGCCCTGGTTCTTTCCCTTGGTGTTAAGGTGTTCCCTACAGTCCTTTAGTCTGCATAATTCTCCCATTTCCACCATATTTTGCTGTATTTCCCCAGCATCCTTCTGCCCCGGTAGACTATTTTCTCCATACTGCAGAAATTTTTCATGCCCGACTCCCAAGTTGCAACTGTTGGGATGTCCCCCGAGCCCATTTGACTGCCAAGTCCCGTTTGACCACCATTGCCCAATTGCTATCAGCTTACTATCTCACCCATTTACGTCAAAGTCACCACTAGTATCTAGCAATAATATTTTGGGTTCCTGTGGGATTGCTCTGTTCAATATTCTTTCCAGCTTAATGAATAGCCCTTGTTTTCCACTTCTGCATCACGTGTGAGGAGATTTTCCAATACCTGGCTCTTGGACATGTTTTCATCTTCAATCTAAGAGAAATATGTCTCATGCTCATAACTTATCCATCTACCTCACTTTGTGCTTTGCAGCTATTCCCTGAAATAGCGTCCTTGATCCCAGACCAACATAGACTCCTCTTTGTTTGCACACAAAGCTGTTTTCCAGTGTCTCCTGACTATGCAGCCCTAGTCTGTTTCTGAGGTAGTTTAAATGAATCTTTGCATGAGCCAATGCCCATTTTCCAATTATGGCCGTCCTAGCCACATTATATATTCCTCTATAGCAAGCGTCTATATGTCTTATCTACCTTGCGTTGCTGCATATATACACTTCTTGGTCAACAAGTTACTTTATCTTCTTTTACATATATGATTACTTTATCATTTCGTACATGTTTCTTCTGTTGCTTCAGTTACATCGTCATTCTTAAGATTTTCATATTGTTTCAGTATGTGCTCATATATTTTCTTTATGACCTCACTCTGCCCTCGTCAGATGTCACTCTGCATTCCATAATATTCATTGGTGCGTGCAGACGTCCTTCCACTCTTTCAGTGTGAGAGTACATTCAGTATAGCTGTCTGAGTGCATATAATCTCTCGCACACTCAATGCGGTATATGGACAACACAGGGGGTCCCACAAGCAGCTCTTTTCCTGCTGTTGCAGTTTGATGGTGGTGAGGGGGTGGGAGTTAGGGTATATGCATCCAACTGCTACTCGGCATTCGCCCCTCTGGTTGAGTCCTCAACCAAATTCACCTCTTCAGTCTCCTTCGTCTTCTCTTCATACTGCCGTCTCTTTGGGATCCATATCTTTGTCACCCCCCTCAGGTGACCTGCATTCTTTATATGTTCATCCACACTTCAGGTCATGTGGCAATAATCTCCTGATGGCAGACAGAATATACAGCATCCTACATCATTTTTATGATCCTTAGGGTAGTAGAACTTTGTTCCTGAAAGTGCATGGGTCCATTTCTTAATATTTTCACAGGTACGTTCCACATTTTGTTCACCAGTCCTAGCCTCTATGTCAATCATGATTTTCATCCGAATAGCTTTCTTTGCAGTCTTCTTGCACTGTCCAAGATGATATTTATGGGACAAAATCATAGCAGTACAAATGCTAGTATTGCTCCAAGTAGTTTGAAGGCATCCACCACCTAGAAAACAGAGACAAAAACCAGCCATCCTCCTCCATCTTGGCTACTTCATCCATCATTTCTGTGTTCAAGGTAGACAACATTGTTATTGCATCCATCAAAGTCCCATCTCTCTTCATCATGGGCAGGTGTAAATGTACAGCAAGAAGGCCCAATCTTGGTGCATTTGCCTCCTTCCATTGCTGTAATTACCATACCTGAACTGGAGAGCCATTAGCCTGATTTCCCTCAACTCTTCTCTGATCGCATTAAATCAATTTATTGTTGTATTGATTGTTTGCAGCAGCTTCCATCTGGTTATCTGCAACCATTTAGCATTTACTGCAGTCTGGGTTCCTGGCAGGAATATTGCTGTGAATATCACTGCTGTTCTGCTGAACAACCTATGCTCATCTAGAATGTCATATGACTTTGCTGAGAAGTAATTATTTCTCCTCTGTCTGCTTCGATGAAAACATCTTTTCTTCCTCAGGTGCATGTTCATTTTTGGGAAGTCTGAAATCTGCAGGTCACTTAGTGGTACTATTAAGTCTGGTATGCTTATCAGCACCAATGAACAAACTCCTCCCCACTTTGGTGGCAACTTTAAATATGCTCTTGATCCACAGGCCCAATAATGGTCTATCAGGACTGCTGTTCCTTCCTTCATGCCTGGTACATCAACAACTCAGCCGCACTGGTGGTTTTCTCCAACTTTCACTAAGCTGTTATTTCTGAAGCATAAAGACGCATTCTTCAGGGGTAGTATCTGCAATGGTCATCCCTCATCGTCGACCCATGTCAACAATCTTGCAATCTTAGGCCATTGGGTTTGGCATTCTTTTTCTGCATTAGCCACAACTACTTCCCATTTTCCGGTTAATGCTGCTGTTTTGCAAACAACCAGTCCATCAGCCCATCCTTCAGGAGTAAGAATGGTTGCTTTGATTTTTAGTTGATCTCTTTCCCAGCATTCTTGTATCTCCTTCCCATTCTTATCATTGGATTGTAGCATCTTATTTTCTTCAATCTTGATTCGCTTTATTCCAGGCTGTTCATATTTTATTATTTTATGCATTGTTTCTGACTTTTCTCTCGACTTGGTTTCTTGTACATAATTGTCTTCTCTTTGAGATGTTGCTTTATTCACCCACGCTAGGGATACTGTTCTACCTTGGAACTGTCCTCTGGTTAGGCAAAGTGCAAGGTGTGTCAGGCAATGTGCATTTTTCACTAATACTTCTGTTTCTATAAATATTTTAGAGGTTCCCAAAGCATAAGGTATTAGGGAACACACATAGTAGTTTTCATCTGATGTTTGTCTTCCCACCTTCTTCATATGCTGATAGCACAGGACATTTTTTAAATTAGCGGAATTATCAAGATATGCGTGTATATCTTCATGATATTCCCCAACATCCCTTTCAAATCAAACTAAATGTCTTGTAATATTATAGAAAATGCTGTTCGTAATTCCATCAGGTATAATAGTAACTGGGCCTCATTCCGAGTTGGGTGGTAGGGGATACCGGGCACCGGTAAAGAGACCGGTGCCGGTAATCCCCTACCGTCCAATTCTAAGGTCCCTTAGCGGGAACCGTAAGGGACGTGTGGTCGGACCACACGTCCCTTATGGGTCCCGCTAGGGGACCAGGGCGCAAATAACGGGCTTGCCATTCACAAGCCCGTTATTTGTGCCCTCCTCATTCCAATTGAGCCCTATGTGGGCTCAACTGGGAATGGGGAATGGTTTGTTCAATGGGGACTTACCGGTACCTCCAGGGTCGGAATGGACCGGTAAGTCCCCATTAAACAACACCGGAGGCTGTACCAGCATTGGGAGGCGGCCATGGAGATAATTGCTCCATGGATACCACCATACTCGGAATGAGGGCCCCTGTCTCATTGTTCGACATCACGTCTGCATTATTTTTCATAACATGTCTGAATGCCATAATAATAATAATAATCCATGAAAGCTCATTGATTTTCTTGATGGCAAAGAATCTCTTATATTCTGAAACCTCATTTTTTTAAAATTCTGAATATGTAACTCTGTAATTCTTCATGGAGAACACTTTTAGATCAAGAACTGCAAGATGATTGCTATAATTATTTTGAATATAATATAATTGTTCTTAGGATTTACAAAAAACATTACTATATTCACGTGTCTACTCACTAAAGCTGGATAGGACTGTAATATGTAGGTAAAAACAGCAAACAAGAATGTGTGTAATGTTATTGCAATAGGTCACATTAAGATGAAGTGTGCTTTTCTTGTTTCGGCTCTGGTAATTCAACGTAATGTTTCTTGGGCCTGTCCAAAAAGAAAGTTCTAGGATAACTGTAAGTCTATGTATTCCATATCAAAAACTGAAGGAAATTGGCCCTTACTCAAAATACTGTTGTGCTCTTCATTTTCCTTGTCTTTGGTCCTGGCCATTGAACGAGTCTGTACACGCCGAACTTCTTCTCTTGCTTCACTGTTGGTAGTTGCAGGAGGCGTCTGATTTTCTCATTTATATGGTTTGATGTTGTGCAAATGTCACCAAGCTCTTCTTCATTTTAACTAGGCAGTTGAAGGGGTAACATCTTCCACCTCATATGGTCCCGCAAAGCCGGGCATACTGCAAGTGCATTCAAACTTTCGTACCAGCACCTAGTCCCCTGAGTATAAACTGGGTTGTTTTAACAAATATTCTGCTTCAGGGGATTGATCGTCTTTGTTGTTTCTCTTTGACCCCTCTTTCACCCCTCCCTTTGATTTTTGACCTGTTGAGACATGAAAGAAGCACTTGCAGTCATTTTGGTTAGGTAGTTATGCATCTGGTCACCTAATACCTTCACTACACTATGGGCATACTTTTTTAACCTAGTTGGAGGATCAAGGGAACTCTCATGCGGCATCTAGTCATTAACTCATGAGAGTTATATGGTGATCTGGCCAGGCTGATTTCTTAGCGCGTATAAGGCAATGGGTAGGCAATGTAGCCTTCTCTTTTTTAGAATCTTCTTAATTTTTGCAATCCTTTCCTTCAATAATCCATTTAATTGTTCACAGATGCCATTCGCCTGTGGGTGATAAGCTGTGGAAAATGTATGCTTAAGGCCTAATAGAAGAACTATTTGCTCAAAAAGCTCATTTACAAAATGTGTTCCACATTTCTTGCACACACCCCATCTTGAAAAGACTTCACACAGAAGGAACTTAGCAGTGCACGTGGCGTCAGGGTGTGTGCATGGACCTGCCTAGATCCATCTAGAAAAAGGACATACCACAACCAGCATATATCTGTAGCTGTTGCATGTCTGCAGCAAATCTGCATAATCTATATGTAGGTGCTGAAATGGGCCATTGAGTCTAGGAATTTCTCCTCTCACTGTTCGCAAAGTGTGCCCTGCAGTGAATTTCTAGCACACGATGCAATTTACAATAAACTGTACCACACGCTCTACCAGATTTGGGGAGAAGCACTCTTCTGCAATTGTAGCAGCTAGACTCTATCGAGTCATATGGGCGGGATAGTGAAACTGTTCCAGCAGTATCATCAATAATGCCAGAGGCATAATTGGCTTTCCAGTACTATACTGTCTCCAAATTGGCCATGTGGAGAATAAATAACAGCACGCTTTTTCCATAGCTCCTTCTGTTCTTGTGGTGCTCATCCTTGTGTCTCAATAAGATGAGCAATAGATAGCATGTTAAATCCCTCCTTTACCAACATGCATCATCCTGCCATCTGTTTAACACTTTCTATTTCGAAAATAGAAATGGTTGGAAAATAGGCTGCGTTTTTTGCTTCTAAGTCTGCAGCTTCATTTCTGTGAGAAATGACATCTTCTCTTTTAGTGGGAGCTGTGCATTTTACAACTGGGAGCGTCAATGGGAGTGCTAATACTTCAATAAATGTATCCAATAGGGCTGCATGTTGCACTGGAGTGCCGTCTGTGCGGTGGAAGCCCCGCCTTTTCCAGCATGACAAACTTGCGTGTACAGATGACATCACATAGGCAGAGTACACTGTCACTTCCTCATCTTCGAATCTCCGAAGTGTGGCGATAAGCACCACTAATTCTGCAGCCTGTGCTGAGCAATGCAAAGGCAATCTCGTGCTTGTCACTACTTCAAATTCATCCTTTCGGTTCAGCTTTACTACTGCTGATGCAGTATGCCTTTCACCAGTCGTTTTAAAACAACATCCCCCTCCCAATAGCATTTTCTCTAACTTGGGGATTTCATTGTAATTTTCAACATACGTTATGCAATCACGTACATAATCGCCCTCCCCTAGTGGTTCAGCTATGAACGTTGCTGGGTTCACTGTCTTACATCTGACAATCTTAAACACAGGATTCAATATAATTACCTTGTATCCTGATGCTCTTTGTGTGGTCAATTAACTTTTGGGCTTCTCTAAAATCGCAAATATGCATGCTCTACAAATAGTGTTACTGAAAACGCCATTGTTATACTTGAAGCTTTTTCAATTGCAAATGCAACAGCAGCTAAATGCTGCTCATAAGGATAATGCCCCTTCATAACTGGATCTAAAATCCCACTATAATAGGCCAATGGTTTATGTCTGTGTACTAATGTTGTTTATTGTGTAAGGACTACTGTCATGACATCTCCATTCGAATGAGAAAATAAGTAAAACACTTTATGATAATCTGGAATTTCCAACACAGGGGCTGTACTGATTGCCTTTTTTAATTCTTCAAATCCTTCAGTCATCTCATCTGTCCATATTATTGTACTCTTGCCCACCTGTGCTTCTTTAAGTCCTTTTAAAAATGGTTGAATATAGGTACTGTAATTGAAAACCCAGGATCTACAATATTTACATAGGCCTAAACATTGTTGCATTTCCCTCACTGTTTCAGGTTCTATGGTCTTCATAATTACTTCTGCTCTCTCAGGTGTCACTTTCCTCCCCTCATGAAAAATCAACTGTCCTATACACAAGACTTAATTCTGGCCATATTTAACTTCCCTTTGTCCACCTTATACCCTTTCTTTGAGAGTATAGTCATGAGCTTAACTGAACCTTCTCTGCATCTTTCTTCTATCTCACTGCACACCAAAATGTCGTCCACATATTGAACTACTGCACTTTCGAGCTGGACATTACCCAGGTCCATCTGAAGGACTCTGTTAAAGATCTGATCGAAGGCGACTCACAGTACCCCTGGGTCAAAAAGGTATGTTTCAGGTGCATATTTCTATGTGAAAAGGAAGTCAAATCTTGTGAGACTTTGTGAAGGGGAATTCAAAAGAACAAATGTTTTAAATCTAGATCTGTGATATACTTGGCCTTGGATGGGATCTTGCATAATATTGTTGTGGGATTTTGAACTAAAGGAAACTCAGCTTCGACTGAATTGTTGGCTCCCTGTCGATTTTCTCACTGGGCACATAGCCGTGTTACATGGAGAATCGGATAGTAACAATATGCCTTGCTTCCTTAAAGAGGACATGGGATATTGATTTGCACGTGGCAAAAGGGCTCCTGGTTTAAGCTTAATTTTAATTGCACCTGCTCCTTTTAATTAGCTCACATCATATGGACTTGTGGTCCATAAAGTATTTTGCACTTTCTCTAAATCTTCTTGAAGAAATTATGGTACCCTTTTTACCATCACCATTCTCTAACTCATCATCTGAGTATTCATCCTTAAACAGTTCCTCATCTGTCAAATCTGTCAGCCTGTATCCTTCACTGAGGGCTATCACTGTTCTCCATCCTCTTCCCTCATCATTTGGCCCATGACGATCCACCCTTTCCTCTGACCACGGCTGCTTTTAACTCTAAGGGAATAATCTGCCCTTCTTCCCTTCTTCCTCATCCATATGGATTTCTGGTCTGAACAAAAACTCATCAGGTATTCTTAATAGCTTATCTATCAATCTGAGCAACCATGATGATAAAACAGTTACTCCATACAAGAATACTTCTGTATCTAAGACAACTCCTCGTTATGCCTTGAGGCCTGTAAAGGATAATATAAGCTCTCTCACATTCATATAATGTATCCCTGGGGTGCGACACACTATTCCTTTGTCAGTAAAAGACATCATCATGTTGAGTTTCGTCATCAAGTCACGCCCTAATATGTTAACTGGCGTCTGCAAAGAAAATAGCAGTGGCATTAACATGTTGTGTTCTCCTATAGAGATTGATAATTCATACGTAAAAGGAACTAAATTCATCACCCCAGAGAATCCCTGTGCACTCATGGCAATACCTGACATTGGATATTTCCCTCATGGGCAAAGAAACAAGTTGCTCCAGTGTCTCCAAGAAATGAGAATGTCGTGCCTCCTATCATCACAAGTACCCTTGGTTCATCTTGGGGTTCTGGTGTCAATGATAGTACTGAAAACATCAGGTTGCTCTGTCCTATTGTGGATATAGATTTCTCCCTGTACCTGTGAAAGGATCTTCTCCTTCCACAGTCACACTCCCCAATTTGGTTGCAGGTGCTTGCTGAACTGCTGTATTCATATTCCATTATGGTACCATAGCCCTGCGTGTTTGCACTTGCTGAGGTTGTACTTGTTGTATTTGCATGGGCACACACAATTGTTAAATGGCGCTCCATCATTTGTCGTGTTTTGTGCAGTCACACCTGCGTATCCTTCCCAGTTCCAAATGTTGTACGCTTTTTTCCCTATGATGGCTGCCAGCAGGCCTTTTATGTCATCTATAGCTAACGTCATCCTTGATGTCATTCTCTCTAGCTCATGAATCCATTTTCCTGCACTGGAAGTTAAACTCAGTAATTTGCATCTTATATTATCTTTATCTGTTTGTGGCCACGGTATATATTGTGGCCATCCTCCCCATTTCTCTAATAATGGGAATTGTGAAAATCCTGGTCCATAATCATACCTGCCTACTCTCCTTATTCTCCAGGCAGGGCTAATCTCTCCCGTTTGTCTCCGCCCTGGTAGTGCCATTAATCTGCTTACATAAGGCGGGGATACATCACCTGTGCTGCACAATCGTGCTTGTGGTCACACAGTATATGGTGTCAATTCTGGTCTTCTCTCTTTATGGCCCTCTAAATTTGATAATTTTATCCCTTTTGCTTAACTCGTTTCTTTTGAAATTCTAGATGTGCCCTCCCTTCGAGCTCTCTTATTTTCCTCCCTTTCTTTGCCTGACATCATTATTGTGATGCTGGAAATGCATTGGAGGGACAGGGCCTCCGTATCCTTGTCCTTTACTGTTTTTATCGTGTTCTGTCGTGTTTTCCGCGCAGGAGTTCGTGTGAGACTGCTGGCGGTGCAGCTCTCTCTCTTGGTTTGGTGAACAGACCCATGGGATACCCTTATGGCACCCATGGGTAGGGGTGCAAACCTGTGCCCCTAGTGCATGTTTTTGGGCACCTGTGGGTGGCCCACAGAGCAGGGTATGGGCTGGTGGCAGCTACATGCTGAAATTACTGGTGCCCTGAGCGTCCTCCATTTTGGGATGCCCAGGTCCTGTCATTGGAATCGGTAGATTCCTGATGGAGACAAAATGGCCCCCATGGCCTCTTGCCTTCCATCGCCTGTTACCTTGATCTTCCCGAAGTCCCGGGAATCCCTGACTCTGTCCCTTTTCCCTGACTGGCTGTTGGGTGGAAGTTCCATATATGGTAGTGTGGGGAAGTGCCGACCAGACTGGCTGGAGCCTTCTCAACAACCGTATGTTGTGGGTATGCCTGTGGGTGGGACCTGGGTGAATGGAGTGTGTGACGAATACGCATTCCATGTTGTGGGTGTCTAGTATCTGGTGGTTGACACAATGACTGAGACAGCCCTGCCCGAAACCGGTATGAATGCAGTATGAAGTGTTGAATGGCTCGGTACTTGTCCCAATAAACATTACTTGTGAGTGTCTGGAGAGAGGTGAATGGCCTGAATGCACTGTGTGCCTGATTGGTTGCCTGCCTGCATGAATGCCCTTCATAGTGATTGGATGCTTCAGTGTGACACAGCGGAATGAATGGGTGATCAACAGTATATCTGGAGACCTCTCACTGCTAGGAATTGTGTTCAGAAGTGTTCAGAGCTGAGGTCCAAACTACGAAGAGTAACTGGGGTGAAACTGACGCTTGACCTTAAAGCCCTGCTGGAAGAGAAGAATTGCTGTTGCTCTCCTTCGCAATCTGAAAGCTGCTGTGTCTCCAAGGACTGACCCAGAGAGGACATGGTAAGGCGCCCTCTTCCTGAGCTACGACGGACCATCGTGCACCAGCTGACCTTTGCCAAAGCTCCCTGGTAGACAGACCTTTGACAGGCGGCCGACCCGATACGAGGACTGCTGCTGAACTCCAAGGAGAAGCACTCGGACTGTTGTCGGCGACTATCGACGACTGCCGTCGCCGACTGGAGCCGCCGTGCTCCCGTTGCCTAACAACTTCATTGATCCAAGGACGCTCTCGTCCGCATTGTCGCCTCTGTATCCTGCTGGAGAAGGCCTGACCGTCGACGCGCCGAGGAGCATCCATCGGTGGGTTTCCCGACACCAAAAGACCACAGAGACGCCGACGACTCGACGCCCTTGCTGGGCCACAGTTCTTCAACCTCTTTGCGGTCCAGAACTATCGACACCGAGGTGCCCCGCACGCCTCTTCCTTGCAGGACATTTATGCTTCCCCATCCATGAGCACCACTAGGAACGACGTGGCCACTTCAACGTCGTAGCTCGACGTGTTCTCCATCAGACGTTCGACGACCCGAGACTCCTGCCTTAAAGGGAGGGCACTCAAGAAGGGCCGTCGATTCCCTGATGAGCAACTCTACATCACCAAGGTACTTTGGGGTTGCAGAACTATTGGAAAGTCTAGTGGGAACAATATATGGACTGGGTTTGTATCTTTCTTCTACAGGTTGCCCAGGTGGGGGGATCTCCACACAGAACTGTGTCTACCGGTATCGGGCCAGTATTCTGCCAAATGCTCAACCATCTTCCTTTCCTTCCTCTCTCTAATGCTGGTTTCCGCTTTATTCTGATCAGTGTGTCATTCTAACCGTATGCACTTTGATGAGATCTAATAACGTTAGTGGTACTACTTTAGAACTGTATATATTTACCATTGCTGATTTTCAAAGTGAGTTACCGTGATATTGTATGTACCTTTGAATATTAATTATATAAAGACTGTGTTGTAACCGATACAGTGTGTGGACATTCCTTTGTGGGTGCTTGGGGACTACACTGTACTTAAGAACCAGCCCGCATCACCTCCCGAGAAGCTAGGCCTTGATTGCTCGACCATAGCTACCACATAGAGAATGTTGGCTGGGGCCCTCTGTGCCTCCCCGCTACCATATAGAGAGCGGAAGTACAGACTCCCCCCACCGGCCGTCTTTACACTGGTGGCAGCGCTGGGATGCTTATGGTTTTAAGAATCAGTGTATAACCGTACCACTTACGAAGGATAATTGTTAAATTAAGGTTTAGTTGTGTACAAGATAACTGCATTACAAGCAAAGGAATCTTTTGCGAATGGTAAATTGACTCGGATGAGCTTAGAGGCACTCCAGAGTGCTTGTGAAGCCAGGGATTTAGACTTTGTGGATAAATCCAGGGCTGAGCTGATAGCTGCCCTGGTGGACTAACAGATCGATTGTGAAACTCTTGAAGGGTGAACGCAAACAACGAGGACCCAACCCCGGGGGTTGTCGCCGAAACTGATTTTGGGAATGCCACCATTGCTGCTGCCTCTGTTCCGAACCCCAGCAGTTCCTTGGAGCTTGAGTTATTAAGGATGGAATTGGCCTTTGAATATTCCAAGTTGGAAATAGATGCTGAGCTTAAGAAAGAGGAGTTGGCACAGCAAGTGGAACTCAAGAATAGGGATCTTGAACTCAAAGACAAGGGCACTGAATGTCAGCGAATCCAGTTAGAGAAAGCTCGAGTGGAGACTTCAGCGAAACCAGTTGAGAGTGTCAGGTCCCCAGCAACCAAGTTTATGAAAGATTTGGTTGGTGTGTATGTGGAGGGTTCTGATATCCTCCAATCGATTGAAGCGTTTGAAATGGCTTGTGCAATTCATGATGTTGATAAGAGAGATTGAGCTAAGTGTTTGTTAAGCAGAGTGCCTCAAACTGGATATAACCGTATTCTGAAATGGAGTGTGGAAGAAAGGGGTAACTATGAGTGCATGAAGTCTGCTTTAATTGCCAAGTTTGGTAAAACACCGACCCAATACCTTAAACGGTTCAGGGATTTTAAGAAACGAGAGAATGTGTCTTGGATTGTCTGGGTGAGTGCTGCGCAAATGAACATGATGGGGTGGATTGATGGTTACAAAGTGAAAACATTTGTTGAATTGTCCCACCCCTTGTTTTTTGAGCATTTTTCAAAAGCCTGTTCACAAGAGCTGCGACAGTATGTTGCTGACCAGAACATTTTGGATCCCTTTAAGCTGACTAGGTTGGCTGCCAAGTGGGTCTCACACCAGGTGTCCCCTAAGGACTCCAGTGGGAAGGACAAAGACAAAGAAAAGGGGGACTCTCCGAAAGCTGAGGAGTCCCAAATGCAGTCACAGTCGGCTAAATCAAAACCTTCCTCTCTGAAGACCCAAAAACCTAGTGGGGATAAGTCTGTTGTGGGTGGGAGTAAGAGTAGTGGACCGCCTGCTACAAAGCAGGGTCCCAGTGGCTCCAGTACCGTACCCTGCACTCCTGGCACTTGTTGGGATTGTGGGTCTCTGGATCACCGAAGGGGTGACCCCAAGTGTAAGGGTAAGGCACTTGGAGTCCAGGCTGTAAGCCTGACCTATCCCACTCCGTACCTGAGGTGGAGGCCACTGTCCTCCCCTCCTCTACTGGGATCACCTTCGGTGCTCCCGTAGAGATTTCCTTAGTGTCCCTTGGGGCCTGGGACCAGTACGCAGAAGTACTGGCGACTATCCCACAGAACACTCGTAGGTTTTTGATAAATGTCCTCTTGAATGGCCAGCCTTCTACTGGTTTGAGAGACACTGGGGCAAGTATGACAGTGGTGGACAGGACCCTGCTCAAGCCAGAAGACTATGTAGGTGCTCCTCTGAGAACCACCAGGTTAGCTGGTGGGCCTCCCAAATTATCGCCTGTAGCCTTAGTCAACATTACAATTGGAGATGAGACAGCAAAGCTTCCTGTCCTGGTCCAGGACAACGTGCCTGCGCACATTTTGTTGGGAAATGATTTGGCCGATTTGGGGATGATCACGGATGGTCTACCCATGGCTGCTTTGGCGGTCCCCCGATCGCAGGTCACACAGGGTCCGGCTGCAAGCCCGGTATCCTTGCCAATGGTGAAACCCAAGGAACGAAGGAAAAAGAAAAGTAAGAAGGCTACCTCTGTGGAGGGAGCCCCTGCTTTTCCTGCTGTTCTGAAATCACCCATTGGGATCCATGCTCCGGACGGGCTGGGTCCAGTGGTGAATCCAGTCTCGACTCCTGTGGGGGAAGAGCCAGAAGACTTTCCTGTGGGAGAGGCTCTCAACCCGGAGGATCATCCCGACCTTCAATGCTTGTTAGCTGAAGGGGGACCCTCCCGGGCGGGCTTCTGTAAGGGACAGAGAGAGTGCCACTCTCTCGAGGGTCTAAGGAAACAGGCCCTGTCCCAGGCACAAGGAGTAGTGCCTAGGACACACTGGATTTATTGGGAGGGTGAGCTCCTTGTTAGTGAGCCCACTAAGCCTGAACCTGGTGCCCTCAAGAGGTTGGTGGTACCCCAGGTTTACAGGCCCGTCCTGCTGCAATTGGCACATGAGGTGCCCTTGGCTGGTCGTCTTGGTACCAAGAAGACTAAGCAGAGGCTCTCTGCCCATTTCTACTGGCCCCCGATGGGAGTAGAAGTGGAGTCCCACTGCAGGACCTGCGCAACTTGTCAGTTGTCTGGCAAGACTGGAGGCAGTGTAATTGCTCCACTGCAGCCATTGTCAGTGGTGGGCACACCGTTTGAGAGGGTGGGCATCAACATCGTCGGTCCCCTTGACCCTCCCACTTCAGGTGGACATCGGTTCATCCCGGTCTTGGTAGATCATGCCACCAGGTACCATGAGGCTATACCCCTTCGGACTGTAACTGCCAAGGTGGTTGCCAGGGCTCTCCTGGGCATTTTCACCCATGTTGGATTCCCTAAGGAGGTCGTCTCTGATAGAGGATCCAACTTCATGTCGAGTTACATGAAATCCATGTGGAAAGAGTGCGGGGTAACCTATAAGTTCTCCACCTCTTATCACCCCCAGACCAATGGTCTGGTTGAGAGATTTAATAAAACTCTCAAAGGCATGCTAGGTGCTTTGGAAGGAGGTGATGCGGGCTGGTTCTTATTCTTATTAGTACTTATTAGAATCCTGGCTGGCCTTAAGGTTCGCCGTTGCCTGACCCATCATCTGTGTCATCCTCCATCTGAGGCCTAACACATTGTCCCCCACTTGCTTGGCAGGGACTGGAGGGGTGGCCTCCCAACCTTCTCTGATTAAGGCAAGGGGCCCCCTCACGGGATGTCCAAAGAGTAACTCAAAGGGGCTGAAACCAGCACCCTCTTGAGGTACCTCTCTGTAGGCAAACAGCAGGCATGGCAGGAGAAGATCCCACTTCTTCCTTAGGGGACTACACTGTACTTAAGAACCAGCCCGCATCACCTCCTGAGAAGCTAGGCCTTGATTGCTCGACCATAGCTACCGCATAGAGAATCTTGGCTGGGGTCCTCTGTGCCTCCCCTCTACCATATATAGAGCAGAAGTACAGACTCCCCCCACCGGCCGTCTTTACACTTATGCCCCAGCTTGTATGGCTATTATCCTTTTCCGCATCATCAAGATCTAGTCTGCTTAAAGACAGCATTCTATGGTTGTCTGTTGTGATGTCATCTGACCTGCCTCCTGTTTCTCTCGAAGAGGTCCTTATACATTCTCTTGGGTTTTATGCCCTTCTTTAGCCCTCATTTACCTAAATAAATCCCCAAGTCTTTTCTCTATGCCTTTTCTGTCCCATACATCAGCCCATGTTGGTATTTTTAGTACTCCTTGCAACTCCCTACGGCCCGTTGCGATCCTCTCTCTTCCTCAAGTCATTCTTGTGCTTGAATCGGCACTATGCTTCTATGACATGTTTTAGTCTCCTACTTCTGTTAATTTCTTCTTCCCTTCTCCTCACCTCCCTGAAATCATCTTCCTCTCGCCTTCCTTGCAACCTATGTACTTTTCTCTTTTGTGCTTCTATCTTCTCTTGTCTCTTCTCTTCAAACCTTTCCTTTTCCTTCTTTTCCTCGTACCTTATCCATTCTTCCCTTTGCTTGCATTTTCTTTCTTTCTCTTCTCCATATGCTCTCTTCCTTTTCTGTCTTTTCCCGCTCTTCTCTCTCTCGAACCCCATGAATACCCTTATCATCCAACTTGAGCAATATTTGTCTTCCCATCCATTCATTCTGTACTATTATTATTCACTTAGCATTATCTTTTATCTCTTTCTGTTTCTTCGCTTCTTCCTCTATCTCCATGTGTCTATCTTGTCTGTCCTTCCTCTCCTCACGTGTCGATATATATTTGCGTTTTCTGCTTTTTTTCACTTCTGCATTGTCCTCACTGCTGTAAGTGGGAGCTCATATGTCAGATTAACGTACCCCGCCGCTGCTTTCAATTCCTTTAAGGGATACATTCACTTCTCCTCTGTGTCTACGCTCTTGTTTTCAGGAGGAGAAAGAGGAGCCAAAGGAGTTTTATCCTCCCCTTTATGCTGATTAAGCATCTACTCCTACTTGGCTGGATCTTCTTTCTCGCTCCGATACATTCTACATAGCTCTAAAATAGCCAATAGCTTCTTTCCCTTGTATGTGGCATGCAAATATGTCATCAAATGTCACAATACTGTTTTTGACAACGAACCCTCCTGAGGCCACAGCATGTGTGTTTTATTAGTCGTGCCTAAGACCCATTCTGAATCATATTTCCTTATTTTAGCTGTATATCTTGGCAATGTCCTGCATAAGGGTAGAAGAGGAGTGTCCCCCATGGTGACCAGTCCATTTTTTTAATGTCTATACTTACCAGATTTTTTTATTTTTCTATTTATGTTATCAAATATACCACATTGATCAATTTGAGCGGGCACCATCAATTGCTGCTTTTTTATTTGAAAATCAAAATATTGTATCCGCTTTTAAAATTCTATGCAACAATGTTATTTGTGTTCCTTCATTTACACTTTCAATCAATTTTTAGTATCTCGTTTTATCATTGATATTTTAAGAATCTCTTATTTATTTATTTATTAGTTTCCTTTGATTTTTTTATCCTTCGGATTGACGTCAATCTCTTGATAAAAAAATCAAAAAATGGCCTTAATATTTTACTACCGTTTTATGTCTATTAGTTTAAATACAATAAAAGCTTTACACTGATATATTTATAACCCCACACATGTGCACTTCAAAAAACGTTCCCCTTCGAACAGCTTCATTTACTATCTTTAGTAAATGTATCTCATCTCATTTTGACAACATCTTGGAGTTTGATATGCACTCTTCTTGCTGGCCTTGTATCCTTAACACCCCTACTTGGAGTCTTTTTAGTGCGAATCCTTCCATCCCATTGGAACCAGAAATTGAGGTATCTAATTCTCTTCTTTATCCCCCAAAAATCCTGTTAACTTACTATATATATATATAAAGTATATGGCCCACTCTGAATTTTTTTGCAAAGTTTGGAGAGGTTTGGTCCAGGGGGGGCAAAGTTATAGGGGGGTCCCAGAACTTTGTTTTTTCCCATAGACATAATGGGAAAAAAAACTTTGCGCACCCCTACAGCCCAAACCGCTGGATGGATTTACACCAAATTTGCGGCAGGAGCGGGGGATTGGTCCCAAAAGCGTGCTTTTGCAAATGTGGCGTAAATCCGTCCAGTAGTTTTTTTTTAAAATGACAAAAATGTAAGGCAAAAAAATTAGTGATATCTCCGTCCGCTTTGCGGACGGACTTCCCGGTTTGCTCCGCGGACAGTGCCCTGATTGGACGAGCGGCTTGCGCGATGTCCGCGGACATCCGACGTGTTTGCTGATTGGACAGCGTGGGGCGTGGTGCACGTCAGATTTTTGGTGGTGCCCGACATCTTGCATTCGTGGATGACCACGGACAGCAAGGTGAAACTTGGTTTAGAAATTGTATTTAGTGGAGTGTGTTGGTGTGTAAGAGTGTTTGGGGAGGGTGGGGGAGTATGAGATAGGTGCAATGTTGTATGTTTTTTATGTGCTAGATGCTTTTGTTGTGTTCGATTTGTCTGCAGACAACACGGCTGTTCTGAAATGTTCGTAAATAAGCAGAATGGATTCAGTGTCAAGTTGAAAGTGTTCTAAGAAGACTTGTGGGGTCCTGGAATGTTCACAGGGGGTGTCCTGAATACGTTGTCTGTATTGTTCGTTGTCAAGCTGAAAGTGTTCTAAGAACAATCGCGGTGTCCTGAAATGTTCATACATAAAGAAAATGGGGTTGTTCTGAGGACGTTGTCCGTATTGTGTGCCTGCTTAGCTGTATCCAATGAGGGAATGGCACAGAGAATGAAGTGGAAATGGTAGAAGGGCTGTCTAAGAGTTATGCGGTCTGTGGACAGGGTGTGCTACATCCGGGGTTTTCCAGCAAATCCAGCATGGAAAGAAGACTGTACGGATCAGCCAATCAGATGTTGAGGTTGTGGATGTGTGTTCAAAGAGACTGTGTGTAGTGATGATGGCAGAAGTGGAGAAAGTCAGGGTGTTGGTGCTCAGAGATATGTTTTTGCATGGTGTACAACAGTATGCTCAATGCAGGCATGTTGCAAAGAATTTTGATGTTAAAGGAGTGGAGGTGGTGTGGAGCACTGTGCCTGATTGCAATTTACAGGGAATTGTACAAGTTTGTGAAGATATGGGCAGGATCCCCATGTGGTAGTTTTGCACTATGGTACTTTCCATTTGGGCTATGTCAGTGCCCCTACTTTGTTGGCAGATTTGGAACGCTTGGTTCAAGCAGTAATGAACATCCTTCCAAATGCCAAAGTAATTTTTTCTGGATTAGTACCTAGGGCAATATGGGACAATAGTTCAGTTTTTTGTCCGCAGCAAAACAATGCTAGGCATGTAATCAACCGAGGCATGTGTGCCTTCATGCTTAGAGCTGGTATGTTCTTCTGTAATAATGAGAATATTGATTCCAGTAATGCTGTTTATTTTAAAGAAGATGGCATTTCCTTATCTTTTATGGGAAATGCCATTCTGTTTTGGAATGTAAGGGTTGCTTTGGAGAAGGTTATGTGAACATTTTAGGAGTAAAGTAAGAAAAAATAAAAATACAAAATAACAGGGGTCTGTCAAGCATCTGCAAAAAAACCCCCAAAAAAGTCTCTTTTCAGAGCCAACCTCAAAGGGGAAATGGGGCACACTATTTAAATTTACATTCACCACGCTCAGATTTTCGATATGTCCGCGGACATGGCGGTAGTCCGCGGACATCGAAATCACTAGCTAGGGGTTCAGTATGTTCTATGTTACATGTACATAAAGTCCGGGATATTATGGTTAAGTTTTGCTACTAAAAACATATGAAATTCAGTGAAAAAACATTGTTAAAAGTGACATTATGGTTAAGTTGCGCTACTAAAAACCTATGAAATTCAGTGAAAAAACTTTGTTAAAAGGGACGTTATGGTTAAGTTGCACTACTAAAAACCTATCAAATTCAGTAAAAAAACTTTGTTAAAGGGACGTTATGGTTCAAAGTAAAACCGAAAAACCCCTGAAATTCGGCAGTTATGGTAAAATAAGCAACCATACATGTAACATAGAACATACTGAACCCATAGCTAGTGTTTTTTCGCTGAATATATATATATATATATATATATATATATATATATATATATATATATATATATATAATATATATATTTATATTACATGGCCAATCGTCAAGTGCAGCTATTCTTCACCGGTTGCATGTGCATCATCATTGAATGGGATGACCACATCGGACCTCTATGTCCGTACGCACTTGTAGCAGTAAGAAGCAACATACCATCCTTTCTGGTGTCATAGTTCACAGCCATTCACGTCGCCTTTTAAATCACTATGAGAGGAATACGACTACTGTGTCAACAACGCATATTTTCTGTGCGGTTAAACAACAACGTCACCATTACCACTAATATTTTAAGTAACATACCATGCTTTCTGATGGACTACATCACAGCGATTGGCGCCGTCTTGGCGCTGAATGTGAGAGGAAACCGACTACTGTGTCGCCAATGCATACTGTGTGTGTGATAAAAACTGTGCCGCCAACGCATGGTGACTGTGTGGGAAAGCATCAACGTCACTGTCAAAATTACCATTTTCATTGTGCAGCACAGACACAAACTTCCGATTTCTAGGCAAATGAGAATAGGGCGATGTTTTAGCACTGTGCATTGTGAAATAAACATACCTTACTAATTTTTACATGTTATTGTGTTTTTTAACAATTTAATCTTTCCTTTCACAATGTGCCATGCTACATTGCAGTATGTTCTTTAGTAGGTGGCGTATCATGGTACGTGAGTCATTATGGAATCATTTCTTTAAGCTGCCAAGGTACGTTATCCAGACCGCTATTGCACACCACTTGGTTTGGATACCTGAAGCTCAGGCCCATCTATTATGATGTCATCATTGTGGTCATAGTCCGCGCAACAGGGGGCACGAAGGTAAGGTGGCTTTGGCTGAATTTCCAGGGTTTTGTTGCATTAAGTTCTCACCTTAACATCCCTGCAACTAGTTTTTTCCATTAATTTCAAAGGTTTTGTTACACTGTATTGCTCATCTTAACGTTCTGCAACTAAAGTTATTTCCTTGAATTTCAAAGGCTTTGTTATTCCGTAGATTTTTAGAACGCTTTCAGACCACTAGCACGGTCTTCGGCCATGGCCTTTGGCGTGCCCACTCTCCATTTTAAAACTCTACCAGACCACTAGCCATGGCCTTCGGATTGCAGGCTTTGAGAACTCACAATGTTTTTAGGCAATACGCAGTGAGATTAAATGATTTGCCATGGAGTGCACACTTTGGTTAAGCAGCGTTCTACAAGCGGTACACCCTTTTTGGCGCAGGTCAATTTGGCACGGCCATTCCGCCGTATCGCTTATTTTTCGGTGCACCCTTTTCGGTGCACCCTTCATGGCTTGAAAGATATTTTGGCACAAGGGATGTTTGGACGTGGCTGACATTGCAGCCACGTCTAAATGCCTTCATGCTAAATAAGATCACAGGACTGCACTGCACCAAGCCTCGCCAACTCTCACTTGCGTTGCTTTTCTTTTTAAAAAAAAACAATTTATTTAGGAAAACAGATTGGACACAGGATTTTTATTTAATTAAATTAAATTGATCAAAACAATACTGCTTTGAACCCTGGTCTGCCAGAGTTTGAGGGCCAGCCTTTAACCACTATGCCACAATGGCTCGGTACTTCACAGGGCATACATTCCATACTTAGCCTATAATTTAACACATTCAATGATAAAAGGCTAGATATGAAACTTGTGAAAATCCAGACAATAACATAATTGTAGCATAATGGCTAAAGTGCTGCGTCTCGAACTCCTTAAGGCCAGGGTTCTCTGATAGCAGGATTCAGGATAATTGTGATTTATAAATTATAAATGTCAGTTTTTTGAATATATGTGCAGTGTAAGGGGGGATGTGTAGTGTGAGGGTGTGCATGTCATCTCAGGGTGTGTGTGTTTGATGTGAGCATGTGTGTGTATACATGGAGTGAAGTTGTTTGTGAGGGATAGTTGCATGCAGTTTATAATGTTGCAGTAAATAAATGTGTTTCATATATAATACGTGTTCAAATCTGCAATGACGGTGTAATACACGTCCCATCCTGTTTTATAATGTTGCAGTAAATACATCTTTTTCACGTTTAATCCATATTGCAATATGCAAAGTGCCTGCAGGTTCAAGCCAATTGTGACCTCTCGTGCCAAAACATCCTTTCGCCGAGAGGTACAAAAGGCAAAGTGCCTGCAGTTTCATGCCGTGCCAATTGCGACCTCTCATGCCAAAATATCCTTATGCCGAGAGGTCCCCCCAACTGGCTGCGTCTCATCTTACTTGCCCTCTCATCATTTCCCCTCCTCACCCCCATATCTGTCTTTCAACAATACTCTGCTTTATAAAGCTAACTTCAAAACTACACATACCATACTGTCACTCAAATATATAAATCCTTATAGAACTATGTTAAGCAGAAGTGTACAATTGTGGCATTATTCCCCCCATCTTGACTGTGAGACGACAAATACCAGAATGCAATTCAGCAAAAGACAAAAAAATTGTCTCTGAGCGCAAAACCTTCAAAAACTGACAGTAGCATGATTTTTAAAAAAAGAATGCAGATGCTGTGTGTTCTGAGATATTTAAAACTTTGAGAACTCAGAATGTTCTTAGGCAATGCGCAGTGAGATTAAATTATTTGCCATGCAATACACACTTTGGTTAAGCAGCGTTACATTTTGGTGCCATAATATTGGCGCGGGCCGATTTGGCACGCCCATTCCCCTGCAGCGCCCATTTCGGCACACACTTTTCGGCACAAATGCCATTCCGGCACCGTTATTTTGGCACAAAGAATATTTGGACGTGGCTGACATTGCAGCCACGTCTTAATGCCCTCATGCTAAATAAAATCACAGGACTGCACTGCAACAAATATTGCCACCTCCCACTTTCTTTTAATTAAATTAGTTAAATAAAAAAAAAATACAAAGCCTTGAACCCTGGTCTGCCAGAATTCAAGGCCCAGCATTTAACCACTAGGGCACAATGGCTTGGTGCTTCGTGGGCATACCTTTCATACTTACCCTATCATTTAATATGTTCAATGATAAAAGGCTTGGTATAAAATTTGTGAAAATCTAAATAACATAATTTTAGCATAGTGATTGAGTTCTGCACCTCAAACTCCTTAAGGTCAGGGTTCTCTGATAGCAGTGTTCAGCATAAATGTGATTTTTTTTCTGTTTTATAAACAATGTGGATGCAGTGTGTAATGAGATATTTAAAACTAAGAAAACACGTGGCATTCAGGACCGTGGACTGTCTGCCATCCATACAGTAAAAAGGACCGACCCTGCTTAGTTTCAATGCGAGGAAGAATCCAGCCCCCTTATGCCATGTTTCTCTAAGTGTTCTCCTAAGGGGTGGCCCATATATTAGGCAACATCGCCTTAGTGGGCTGACCCCTTCCTCACTTTGAAGCTAGGAAGGGTTCATCCCAGTTACAGAAGGGATAGGAAAACCATTGGTTCCTGTAAGAATACCTATTTTCTAAATGTTTATTATTGACTGGGAAATACCAGAATGCAATTCAGAAAAAGGCCAAAAATTGTCTCTGAATGCAAAACCTTCAAGCAAGAGATAACCCCACTAACCCAACGGCTAAAACCTCAACTCTTGGCAGACGCCTCTCAAATGCAAAACAAACACAACCACTCCCCTGCACCCCAAACCGCAAGCACTTCACTGCAACAACAAAAACTACCACATATAGTATCGCACAACAGCACATGGGAGCTCACGGATCCGGAAACCGCACCCATGCTCAGCGAACGGCGCTAACCGAACTGAAGCTGTCAACAGAACACCTATAATCTCTCTCTACATTTATCCTACTACTCCCACCAACTGATCCTACCCTACTAACTTTCAGATCTTCCAGAGTACCAGGGGACCACTCCGGCGTTGATAGTGCACGGTATAAATAACCTTTAACATAATATAACATAAAGTTTAGCCTGATTGTGCCAGATAACCTTACTGTACCAGACAGCCTGATTTAGCAAAATAGCACCATTTTGCATTTAGCCAGATTGTGTCAGCCAGCCTGATTGTGCCAGTTAGCAGCATTTCGCATTTTGCCTGAGTGTACCAGATAGCCTGATTGTGCCAGATGGTGGGATTTCACATCTAGCTGGATTGTGCCAGATGGCAGTATTAGCATTTAGCCTGATTGCGCCAGATAGCAGCATTTCACATTTAGCCTGATGGTGCCAGATAGCCTGACTCTACCTGATGGCAGCATTTCGCATTTACTCTGTTTGTGCCAGGTAAACTGATAATGCCAGATCTCTCTCATCAAGATAACTATTAGCGAGCAATATCTGACAACTCGGTAGACTATACTCTGTGCTAGCTAGTCCACATAAAATTGCAGATATGAGCCAGCTTCGCAATTAGATAGAATTGTGAAGATTAGCATTACGTTATATCTAGACAGAACTGTAATACTAGCATGAGTCCTATCTAGACTAAATTGTGAAGACTAGCTTGCGTCATATCTAGAAAGAACTGTAATACTAGCGGGCGTCATTTCTAGACAGAATTGTGAAGATTAACTAACATCATATCTAGACATAACCATAATGCCAGCTTGTGTCAAATCCAGACAGAATTGTGAAGATTAGCTTGCGCTATATCTAGACAGAGCTGTAATACTAGCTTGCATCATGCCTAGACTGAATTATGAATGTCAGCTTGCTTCACATCAAGACAGAATTGTGAATGTCATCTTGCACCACACCTAGACAGGATTGTAAAGATTATCTTGCTTCACATCTAGACAGACTTGGGAACGCCAGATTGCACCACATCTAAACAGAATTGCGAAGATTAGCATTGCGTCATATCTAGACAGAACTGTAATAGTAGCCTGTGCCATACCCAGACAGAATTGTGAAGATTAGCCTCTGTCACTTCTAGAGAGAATTGCAATAATAGCTCACATCATATCTAAACAGAATTGTGAAGAATAGCATTGCATCACATCTAGACAGAATTGTAATACTAGCACGCATCACATCTAGACAGAATTGCGAAGATTAGCATTGCATCATATCTAGACATACTTTTAATACTAGCTTACATCACATCCAAATAGAACTGTAAGGATTAGCTCACGTCACATATAGACAGAATTGTGAATGTCAGCTGGCATCACATCTAGACAGAACTGTGAAGATTAGTATTTCGTCACATCTAGACAGAATTGTAATACCAGCTTGCATCATATTGAGACAGAATTGTGAAGATTAGCTCGAATCACATCCAGAATTTGTGAAGACTGGCATTGCTTCAGATCTAGACAGAATTGTAATACTTACTTACGTCACATCCAGAGAGAATTGTGAAGATTAGCATTGTGTCACATCTAGATAGAATTGTAACGATTGGCTTGCGTCACACCTAGACAGAATTGTAAATATTAGCATTGCGTCACATCTAGACAGAATTGTAATACTAGCACGCGTCACATCTAGACAGAATTGCGAAGATTAGCATTGCATCATATCTAGACATACTTTTAATACTAGCTTACATCACATTCAAATAGAACTGTAAAGATTAGCTCACGTCACATATAGACAGAATTGTGAATGTCAGCTGGCATCACATCTAGCTAGAATTATAAAGATTAGCATTGCGCCACATCTAGACAGAATTTTTAAGATTAGCATGCGCGGACTCTAAACAGCGATGCCGCTAACCAACCCACTAAACAATCTCTCCCCTCTGCATACAATTCTCACACTCTCCAAAAAAACAACCACAAAGCAATACAAATCGTACGCACTTCACTACATCGCAACAACAAAACATATCACACATGATGAGCCACATTATGACATCGGCAATAGCCGTGCCTGTAATACAGGCATGGCTGTCGCCAGTGTCATTATTTTTCTGGTGCCCGCAGATGGGCAATTACCGGGTCATTACGGCCCTGCCAGACTCAGCAATTGCCCATTTGCGGGCATCGGAAAAAAGATGCTCCCCATTCGGCCCCACAGGGCCGAATAGGAATGGGGAGGTCAGATGCACCGGCACCATTTATAATGGTGCTAGTGCATCCAACATGCTGTGCTCGCGGGTGCCTTTCTGCCTGCCTGCTGTCTCTTATCTCTAAGACACATTTCGAACTACCTCTAAATATGTATAATACTGATTAAAATGGCAGCGGATTGGTCTATGCAACATTATAAAGCAGGTTGCCCTATAGACCCACTGGTTGGTTGGCATTCCCACCCAACCTTAAACTTTCGGCTTGGCTAGCAGCACGTGAGTCACGTCAGATTACCCCCCACTATCCCAATTAGTCCAGCATCTCTCATCAGCTTGACCATGAGCCAAAGTTTCCTGTCTGTAGTTGACCTTGCAGTCTTCTCTGTTCTGGGACATTTAAGGGAGTATGAGCACATGACTATCTTCAATCACAGCTTAATGAATAGCCCTTGTTTTTGATGTAGCCATCATGTGCGAGCAGACCCCAAATTCCTATTTACTGCTATTTGATTCAATTATATGGGGTGTTACTGCTCCTTTGGCCTCTAGAGACTTGCTCACTCCATCATTTAGGAGCGCAATCCACTGTTAATTGTCCAATACTTGGTTCTTGCACATGTTTTCATCTTCTTTAATCTAGGGGAAATATGTCTCATAGCTTATCCATCTGCCTCCCTTTGTGCTTTGCAGCTATTCCTTGAAATAGCATCCTTGATCCCAGCCCAACATAGACTCCACTTCGTTTGCACACACAGCTGTTTTCCAGTGTCTCCTGACTCTTTAGCCCTGGTCTGTTTCTGAGGTAGTTAGAATGAATCTTTGCGACATCCAGTTTCCAATTATGGATGTCCTAGGCACGTTATATATTCCTCTATAGCGAGCTTCTCATCTACCTTGTGTAGCTGCATATTTACACGTATTGTCACCAAGTTACTTTATCTTCTTTTACATATATGATTACTTTATCATTTCATACATGTTTCACCTGTTGCTTCAGTTACTCTGTCATTCTTATGCATCTTCATATAATTTTAGTATGTCTTCATATATCTTCTTTATGACATCACTCTGCCCTTGTCAGATGTCACTCAGCGTTGCATAATATCCATTGGTGCGAGCAGACATCTTTCCACTATTTCAGTATGAAGGTACATTTGGTATGGCTGTCTGAGTGCATATCGTCTCTCGTACACTGAATGTGGTATAAGAACAACACAGGGGAAGCCATCAGCAGCTCTTCTCCTGCTGTTCCATTATGACGGTAGTGAGGGTCGTGAGTTAGGGTATAAGCGTCCAACGCTCCTCTACATGTTTTAATACTGACGAAGAACTGTATGTATTTTTACAATCTTAATTTTCAGTAAAGTTCTTTATCCTTTTTGTAAGTTGGACTTTGAGTTGCATATATACATTATAGCTTTAGGCCTCCCTACTGTAGGAGTTTCCTCTTTTTACCATTAGTGTTAATATTATCTCTAATCCATCTAATTTAGCCTTTTCAGACTCTATGTACTTTAAGTTCGGCTCTGTTGCTCCTTTACAGCATTTGCACAGCAATGTCAATGGTAATCAGACTATTAGGTATTTTCACCTGACTATTTTATTACAAGTAATTTTAGCATTTTTATACATAGCTCCTTAGCACCTTTAAGCACTAGCACTTTAAGCAACAGCAGATAAATGTAACATGTGGAAGATTCTATGCAGATTTTGAATATTATATGTATTTTAATGCTTTATCTATTTTATGTAACTGCCTAGCCTTTAGAGGGAGGTTATCCTCTGCCAGACCCAGATTTGACGTTACTATTTTAGACTATTTCATCTTTCTATTCCTCTATGTACATGTATACAATTTAGGAAATAGCTTTACCTATTGGTGCATTATTGATTTACTTTCTTTTTCTCGTGTTTCCATTTCATTACTTTTTTCTATTTCATTTTCTTACAGCTGGATTATATAATGGCAGGGTTGCCTAATATTTTAGTCATAGACAAAATATGTTCTCCTTTATATAGTGTATTAACTACATTTTAGGTGAGACCTACATTTACAACATAAAAAGATGTGTATTATTGGTCAAAATATCTGCGATAAATTGAAAGGCACCAATTTGTTTACATTATGGTTTTAATAATGAAATGCTTTATTAACCAACACAGGTTTATGTGCAATGCTCTATTGCTTGAATGGTGTATTAAGAAGTCCGAGTTGTTGGCTTTTGGTAGTACACCAAAGTCCAACCAACTCACTTAATGTATATTTCTGACACTGGTTTTAAAGGTAGCTCTAAACCAATTTAAAAGTAACTATGTAAGTGCACACGGCATGGCAAAGCATTTCATGCGATTTAGATTTCTAATCAGATTAAAACACTAGCTTTGTATTTGCAGATATTTTTATTAGCTCAGTCTATATCTACATGCGATTATATTCCCTTTAAAAATGGCGCTCTGCATGAGCTATTAGGTCAGCATTGGACACGTGATCACGCAGCATCGCGCTCTGCCATTCCGTGCCCGCTTATATGCAGGAGTCATTAGGAAACAGTGAAAACTAGCCTGAAGAACTCTGTGGTGTTCGGTTTGTACGTGATGCGTGGCTGTACCAGACCTTAATTGGCCATTTTAAATAATGTTGCTTATGGATACCACGCTATTTTAATGTGGTTTTTGTTTAAATAGACATTTGCACTGAGCAATTTACCAGAGACGTCATTTCACCAAAATGCCAGGGGTAGCGGAAGTGACATCACGCGACCCTTGACCCCCTGATGACATCACATGAAGTTATGTCATTTGACCCCACCCCAAAGTGATATCGCAGGAAGCGATGGAACACGACCTTTCACCCATTGACAAAACAGGAAGTGGCTTCACATAGCATTGTACACTACGATAAATATGGTTACGATATCACTATAATGTGATGTACACTTCATACAAGAATGGATCGTCATATGTAACGTTAAGATCAGTGTGTATAGGCCCATTTTACCAAATTACTGTGAATGCAAGCAGACGTCCATGACCAAATGATAATGATGTGTTATTATATAGCACTTACGCTTAAGCGCTTTATATAGAAACAATATACACCCAATATCACCCAACCTGTGCCAGTACTCATTTATCGACCTCAGAAGGATTAAAGGCTGAGTTAAGGCGTTTAAGGACAGCCTAAATCAGTGACTCACCCCCTGAACTGTGCCTGAAATAAACCTTTAATGAGTCTAGCAATTATTGTATAGCATTCCAGAAAGACACATTATTTGGTATTCCTATACTTTCTTATTTAAGGTCAGTGCTGAAAGTGTTAGACTTGTGGCACTCTTGTTCTTATTTTTGTTCTTTTTTTTTAAGGGGCCTGAACCAGAAAGCCAGCTAGCCACTCCAGAAGTAAAGAGCCACATAGTGCTGGCCACAGCCCAGGATCTAGCATTACAAAAAAGAACCACTCTGGTCTTCATTTAATTAATTAAATTCGCCCCTGCCCTTAATTTTAATCAATTTATCGCAATCCCCTGTCCTTAATTTAATTAAATCCAACCCATATGCTCTTAATTTAATAAGTAAATCCAACTCCCACCCTTAAATTTAATTAATTAAATACAAACCCTTCCCTTAATTTAATTAACTAATACTGACCCCTACACTTAATTTTAATAAATTCTCTTATCGTATAACTTTAAAGACATTTACCCTTAAATGAAACAAAGAAATAAAGGAAAAAAGACACACTCTTTCCTCCTGTCCCCTTCCAGAGACCCCCCCCCATCCCCAGGGATGTCATTTCTTTTTTAGGGTCACTGCTCAAAGTGTTGCACTTGTGGAACCCCTATTTTATTAAGAGGCCTGAACAAGAAAGCCAGCCACTACAGAAACAAAGCCACATGGTGCTGGCCGCAGCCCAAGAGCTTGCATTAAAGAAAACATTTTTTAGGGGTAGCAAGGGAGACTACAGGAATAGTAAGGGAGATCTGAGGGGTCGTAGGTGCGACCCTTGGCGACCGCCCAAATGACATAACTGCCCACCCCTGATTGGTGCTTCTGGCAGTCAAGTGACTCTACCAGCAACACCAAAGGAAACAAGAAGCATGCAAGGGGAAGCATTTTTCACTCCCTGCCACCTCGCCAGCTAGACCCCAGCAGCCAGAACTCCGTGTGACAGGGTACGTGCAGACTTTCAGGCCTGTACCTCCAACAAAAGCCCTCTCTCTTTAAAGTTAAATTGAACACAATGCCCGGCCCTTAATTTTAACAATTTAATCCTGACCCCTCTGCTATTTATTTAATTAATTAAACCTGATCCCGCACCTTAAACTTTTTTAAATTAATTATATCCAATCCATTCCCTTATTTTAAATAAATAAATCCGACCCTGCTGCCCTTGAATTAAATTATTTATTTCTGACCCCTATGCCCTTAATTTAATTAATTAAATCTGCACCCCATCCTTCATTTTCATCAGTTTATCCCAATTAAATTAAGAACAGGAGTTTATCCCAATCTCCTGTTCTTAATTTAATTAATTAAATATGATCCCTCTGCCCTTAATTTAATTAATTCAATCTGACTCCTATTAATTAAATTAATTAAATCTATGTCCCACCCTTAATTTTAATGCTTTAATCCCGACACCTATGCCCTTAATTTAATTAATTAAATCTGGTCCTGTCCTTAATTTTGATCAATTTATCCCAAACCCCTGTCCTTAATTTAATTAATTAAATCCAATCCTTCTGCCCTTAATTTAATTAATTCAATCTGACTCCTCTTAATTAAATCAATTAAATCTGATGTCCCATCCTTAATTTTATTTAATCCTGACCCCTCTTGTCCTTCATTTAACTAATTGAATCCTACCGCCCACCCTTAATTTTAATCAATTTACCTCAACCCCACATTCTTATTTTATTTAATTCAATCTGACCCTTGTGTCCTTATTTTAATCAAGCAAATCTGACCACCTGCCCGAAATTTTAATTATTTAATCCTAACCCTGATTGGTGCTGCTGGGGCTCAGGTGACCCATCTATCTCTCGTACTGGACCCTCCCAGGGCAGCCTTTCCTGGGCAGCTGATAAGGGAGATTCCTGTTGGCCTGGCTACCTTCAGCCCATGCCTATCCAGAAGACTACATAAAAAAGGTAAAGGACATCACCTTATAATTTGACCAATTTGGTTCACTCTAGATTTTAATTTAGACTCACTAGATGTTATAAACACAATAGTAACTGTGCAAAAATAATGCTTAATTCACTAACCTGGATCAGAACGCAGATGGAAGAAAGAAAGAATCCCTCTAAGGACTCTACAACCATCCCGCTGTAAAACAGCGCCAGAAGGTATAACCCTCTGGGGAAGTAAACCCTGGACGATGATGTCTTCAGATGACTGGAAGCAGGTAGGTTTGCTGGTTAAAGGCTGACATTCAGAGACTTGTATCCGGCAATCCTGCAGGAGTTCTTAGAATGGCAGTTATATAAGAGATTGGAGAACATGGAGGGTTGAAAGGTTTGTTGGATAAGGAAATAGAAGGCTAAGAAGATATATGGTAAGTACCAAGGTAATGGAACTGTTGCTCTTTTAGAAAGAAGCCTCCTTTATATGCCTGTTGGGTTAGGGTCTAAGTGATTGTGCCGGAAACTTGTAAGTAGGGCACAAAGCTGGGAACATGAATCCTACAGCATAACGCAGGAATAGAGTGTTAGTGTTTAGAATACAAATTTCGATTAGTTGTGGAGTGAGGGAGAAGAGGTTTCCTACTGTCGCACTGAATGAGAGCAGACTGAAAAGAATTTTTCGTGCTGGGAAAGTAGACGTTTATGTTTAGTTTCTGTGGAGACGGATCGTATGAAAACAAGTTTACTTCTTCCTCGTGGGAAAGAAGATCAGATGATCTGCCGGTTGTGGTAACCTGTAAGGAGAAGTAATCGTAAGTAATTCTGCAATCAGGTACGCGTATGGTTCAAGAGAAATACTATGAATGCGTACCGTTGCTAGGCAATGTGATCGCATTCCCAGAAGGGAGAGCTGTAACGGGGAGTTTGCGAGGAAGCTGGATTTGCAAGTGTTGGTGTTCTGAAAGAAAGAGCTCAGATAAAGATCGGAAGTAAGGAAAGGCAAATCAGGTAGGAATTCTTTTACGTAGTAGACGGAAACTTACGATGCATCCTCTAAGGGGAGAAGTGACGTGAGGAGCGTGTGGATCCCAGCCTTGATAAGCGTTTCTGTGAAATGCAATAGGCAGAGTTCATCTCTGAACGCAATGCAAGGCTAGCATGCTACTGGCATTCACAGCCTCCATCATGGAGGGATTGTAGAAAACAGCCTTAACATGTCTCCAATTGCGCCAGCGGCGGCAGAGAGAACAATGACCCCTAACAGTCCTAACAGTATTCCCCCTCCAAAGGGGAGAAACCCCCGGTATGCCAGGGTGAAGCCGGTGAAACCTGCAAACCAATCAAGCAGCATGAAGATCAGACTCGGCCTCCCAGGAACGATCGGCTGGCGAATAACCCTTCCAATTGACCAGATACTGAAGAGAACCTAGAAAGTAACGAGAGTCACAAATATCAGAAATCCCATACTCAGGACCATCCACAGCCACCACTGGAGGGGGCCAGACTCTTGCTGCATGACCAAACCAATCTGGAACTTCAGATTTAAGTTGAGACACATGAACGACTGGATGCATTCTGGACCAGGAAGGTGGCAGACGAAGCTGGACAGCAGCCGGACCACACACCCCCAAGATCTCGAAGGGACCAAAGAATCGGGGGGCCAACTTGAAAGGCACAAATGATGAGGGAGGAATTTAGAAGACAACTAGACCCTCTCCCCAGGAACAAACACTGGGACAGGAGTACAATGGCGATCTGCAAAATGCTTGTCCCTATCCTGGGCTAGTAATAAGGAAGATCGAGCAAGCTGGTGCCCATCCTGAATCTGACGAACCAAATCATCCACTACAGGAAAACGAGAAGAAGTCGGAGGCACCGAAGGAAAAACTGCAAGATGCAAACCATAGGCACAAAAGAAAGTGTTAGATTTCAAGGCAGAATGACAAGCATTGTTATAGGCAAATTCTGCCAGAGGGAAAAGAGTCAACCAGTTATCATGGGCTGAGGAGATAAAACATTGCAAGTAACCCTCCAGGGTCTCATTCAGACACTCCGTCTGACCATTGGTATGGGGGTGAAAACCAGAACTGAAGCCCGCTTGATTGCCAGGATAGTACATACTTGTTGCCAATACCGAGAGGTAAACTGGGAACCCTGTTCAGACACAATAGTTTCAGGCAAACCATGATGTACAAAGACATGTTCCACAAAGATGCGTGCCATGCACGCTGCATTAGGTAAGCCCTTTAAAGGAACAAAATGACCCATCTTCGTGAAAAAATCAACAACCACCATTACAGCTGTAAATCCCCCAGAAGCGGAAGATCCATGATAAAATCAGATGAAATACATTGCCAGGGACGATCAGGAATCATCACCTGACCAGACTCCGCAAAGGGGGCCTATGTGGTGTCTTAGATTGAAGGCAAATGACACAGGAAGTGACATAGTCTTGCACATCCTTTTGAAAATAGGGCCACCAAAAAAGCCTCTGAATTAATTCAACGGTATTGCATTCTCCATGGTGACCCGCCACCGAGGTGTAATGACACATGCCTTGGATCTCCATCCTTAGAGTATCGGTAGGTACAAACAAACTTTTTGCCATGGAAGTACAAATCCCTGTCTTTGGACAGGGCGTACTTCGACATCCCTGACCGGATGACGGTGTCCTTTGTCTTCGTGTCCTCTGCTATTTGCCTCAAAGAATGGGTGATAGAGTGGAAAAAAGTGCCTTCTGGAATAATTGTTCTGGACAGAACTGAGAAGGACCCACTGGATCCTTTCTTGCAATGTGTCTGCTCTCAAATTGGTCCTCCCAGGGATAAACGTAAAAACAATATCATAGGGGGAGAAAAAAAAATTCCCAACGAGCCTGCCGGCTATTACGCGTCTCAGAGTATTGTAAAGATCGAAGGTTATGGTGGTCTGTACGAACCTCCACCGGAAACGTAGCCCCCAACAACAAATGCCTCCACTCTTCAAATGCTCTTTTAATGGCCAACAACTCTTTTTCAAGAACTGAATAATTCAGTTCATAGGGGTTCAGGGTTTTAGAAAGATATGCCACTGGGCATTCATCCCCCTGCTCAGTTTCTTGCAAAAGGACAGCCCCTGCGACATGATGAGAGTCATCCATTTCCAGTATAAATCGTTTACCTTGGTCCGTAGTGATCAAAATTGGTGACTTTGCGAATAGGGCCTTTAAAGCAACAAAGACAGTGTCGTTGGTTCATGAAAAGGAAGCACCTTTGTTCAGTAAATTATTACTAGGGCGATTGAGACCGGAGAATCCAGGTATACATTTCCTATAGAAATTAGCAAATCCTAAAAAATGCTGAATTTCTTTGAATTGGGAGAGGGCCAGTCGACCACTGCAGCGACTTTAGCAGGGTCCGTTAATACTCCTTGAAGGGATAACACATAAGCCAAATACTGTATCTGAATCTGATGAAATTCACATTTTTCTAATTTGCACAGCTATTAGCTATTGCAGACGTCTAAGGACTTCATGAACGTGTAATACGTGTTCTGATTCGAAAGTAGAGAATATAAGGATATCGTCCAAATAAACGATCATGAAATGCTGGAGGATATCCAATAAGATGTGATCCATATAACATTGGAAAACAGCTAGTGCATTGGATAAACCAAAGGGCATTACCCGTTCTCATAATGTCGGAATGAAGTCCGGAATACGGTCTTCCACTCGTCGCCGGCTTTGATACGTATCAAATAATACGCTACCCGTAAGTCCAACTTGGTATAAATTGTTGCTCCTTTGACGGCCTCCAAGATGTCTGTGATTAAAGGCATTGGATTGCGATCAGAACCTATGATCTTGTTCAGTCCCCGAAAGTCTGTACATGGCCGCAATTCTTCAATGTTCTTTTTGGGGACAAAAAATAGGGACGCCCCAGCTGGAGATGTAGATTCCGTGATAAGACCATTCTAAAGATGGGTCTGCAAATAGTCTTTCAGAACTTCCTTCTTCTTGGCGGAGAGGATATACATCTGACCAAAGGGCAAAGGTTGATCTGGTACTAGGGAGATAGAGCAGTCGTATCTGTGATGGGGTGGAAGTTCTAAATGTTGTGCGTCAGAAAACACCTCTTGGTACTGTTGATAAGGTTCAGGAATCACTACCACATGATTGAGGATTTTGAGATCCTCAGTAGCTGGCAGAGAGGAAGAGGAAGGCTATGCAAACCCTATAGCGCTTTGTGATAAACAGTGTAATAGATAGTGTTCTGAACCCAGGAAAAAAGTTCCCGCCGTCCGATTAATATAAGGCGTTTGTAGTCGGAGCCAGGGAAGACCTAAAATGATCGGGTGATGGGGTGTTCAGATGATGTCAAATGTTACAGTTTCTGTATGAGTGGCGATTAACATGCCAACTGCAAGAGTCTGTTCCTTGATGGGACCTGATGTTAATGGACTTCCATCTACACTTCCCACAGGAATGGAAAACATTTTTGCAATTCGAGGTAAACCATGACTTTGTGCCCAAACATCATCTACAAAGTTGCCCGCATCCTCGCTATCCGCCAAAGCCGGAACCCTTTCTATCTTTGAAGGTACGAAAGAATGGGAGATGAACAACACCACCATGGGAGACTCTGGGCTCTCAGTTTTGGAAATCGGAAAATCAGAGTATGGGGAATCCACAGGAAGATTCCAAATCGCGGTTCCCCCTAGGATCGGTTTCTGGCATTTCCTGACTTGCGAGGGGGAGCCACCGGACACACATTAACCAGATGATCCTTTGAACCGCAGTACATACAAAGGCCATTAGTACATCTATGAAGACGTTCTTCTTGGGTTAAGGAACCCTGCGCTACCCCTAGCTGAATGGGTTCCTCACTGGAAGTAGGTTTTTTAACTGGGGTGAAAGTGCCTGGAGGGAACAATATCCTCTATGTCTTCGTCTTTCATGAAGACATTCCTGAAGACGATAATCCAACTGCATAGTTAGGGCTATAAGTTCTGGAAGATTGGAAGATCGTGGAACTCGTGAAACCTCATCTTTTAAATCCTCTGAAAGACCTCTCCGGAACAGAGTAATAAGAGCATCGTCCGGCCATGCAGTGTCTGCCGACATTTGCTTAAAGCGTGTAATATAAGTGAGGAGATCTTGTGTCCCCTGACGAAAGTCTAACAATTGTTCTTGAGAGGAGACCGTAATTTCTTGTCTCCCAAATATGGTTTTAAGGCTGTGAATGAAAGCAGAATATGAGTCTAGAATTGCATTATTTGTTGTGATTAATGGTGTAGCCCAAGCCAATGTGGCACCAGATAATTGGGAGATCATATGACCTAATTGGTCTCAATCTGAAGGAAAGAATGCCCCCTTAAAGGCAAACTGAACCATACAAGAGTCCAAAAAACTCTTTTAATTTATGTGGATTTCTATCAAACGTTCCCCTGTGCAAAGGACCAGGAGGGAAATCTGAACTATGAGGGGCTCTACCCATCTGCTGGCGTCGACAGGCATTTTCCTGTTTTAAGTTTTGTACCTCAACTGTAAGGTTCTGAACTGCAGCAACCAATTGTTGTACTGTCTGATTCAAGATAGTGATTGAAGCAGTCCAATAGGACTCTTCTTTGTGTTAATGTATTTTTTGGGTGTCACTTTCTGTTAGAAACACAGTAGTAACTGGGCTAAAATAAGGCTTAATTCCCTAACCTGGATCAGAACGCAGATGGAAGTAAGAGAGAATCCCCGTAAGGACTCTACTATGCTGTAAAACAGAGCCAGAAGGTATAGAACCCTCAGGGAAACCCTCTGGGGAAGAAACCCTAGACGATGATGTCTTGAGATGACTGGAAGCATGCAGGTTTGCTGGTTAAAGGAATAGTGTGCTCAAAAATATTATTGTCTCAACAGATGGGCAATAATGAAAAACATGCATTAAACATAATTTTAATGAAAGTTCCTTTGTCAACTTTTGAGCAAACGAGTCTCAAAGCGTTTACAGGGGAGCATCCATTTTGCCATTTCAGGCAGCCTCCACAGCTCTTGTTAAGCTCGGCCCTGGCGGCACTAAACAAGCAGCAAAAACCCCCTAGTGGGGCTTTTGCTTACTGCAGCCACAGCAGAGCTGTACATGAGCTTGGGAGGCTGCCTTCACTTTCATTTTACATTTTTGGTGCTCCCCAAGCCCAGGGAAGCACAGAAAACATAAAATGAAAGACAAAAAGCAAAGGTGCAGCAATTATAAATACAACGTTGTTGTATTTGTGATTGCCGTGGTTGAAAAACCTTGTTGTATTTCTAAATGCCGCAGTATTTACAAATACAACAATGTTGTATTTCTGACTGCAGCAGCTTTCGCTTTGAGTCTCCTGGGCTCCCCCGGGTCGGGGAAGTCCAGGATACTCAAAGTGAAAGAAAGCCGTCACAGTCAGAAATAACACGTTGTATTTCTAAATGCTGCAGTTTTCTTTTTACATTTCCCAGGCTCCAGGAAATGTAGAAAGAAAACTGCAGCATTTTTAAATACAACAACATTTTCTGTGGCTTCAGCTTTGAGTCTCCTGGGCTCCCCTGACCCGGGGGAGTCCAGGAGACTCAAAGTGAAAGCCGCCGCAGTCAGAAATACAATGTTGTTGTATTTCTAAATGCTGCTGTTTTCTTTCTACATTTCTACAACAATGCTGTATTTAGGTTTGCTGTGGCTTCAGCTTTGAGTCTCCTGGGATCCGCGACATGGGGGAGCCCAGGAGACTCAAAGCTGAAGCTGCCGCAGTCAGAAATACAACTTTGTTGTATTTCTAAATGCTGCGGTTTTCTTTCTACATTTTCTTAGCTCTGGGAAACGTAGAAAGGAAACCGCAGCATATTTAAATACAACAACATTGTATTCATGTTTGCTTTGGCTTCAGCTTTGTGTCGGGGGAGCCCAGGAGACTCAAACCTGAAGCCACAGCAAACATAAATATAACATTATAAAGGCTGCGGTTTTCTTTACAAGTTGTGTTAATCTCTGCTCTCCGGCAATAATAAAGCAAAAGCCACCTGCTCGTAGCTTTTGTTTATTACAGCTGGCTGGCTTTTGCTTCATTAGTGCCGCAAGGGCAGAAATTAACACAAGCACAAGAGCCTCATCCATTTCACAAAATGGATGCCTCCTAGTGCTTTAGATCTGTGACTTTGAGCCTCATTTTCTCAAAAGTTTACATAGGAACTTTCTTAATGAATGTTTTTTATATATATTTTTGATGATGGCCCATCTTTTGAGCCAATAAAAATTTGATGCCACTATTCCTTTAAAGGCTGATATTCAGAGACTTGAATCTGACGATCCTGGAGGAGTTCTTAGAATGGCAGTTATCTATGAGATTGGAGAACAAGGGTTAAAAGATTTGTCGAACTGCATGTCTTGCATATCATGATGCTGATGAAACTCGTTTTCCACATAAGAATATGCGTATACTACCATCTTATCTAATTCGTTGTCCATCACCCAAATATCGGAATCACATTTTAAAATTACGATTTAATTTGTGGGTCACTAGAGAGTTACAAGTCAAAAGAAGACTGTTGAGTATCTCGATTAACTTTTGCCACTTTTGCACGTCGATGGACACTCGTGAAACCATGATGCATCTCATCACGGAATGCAGAGCTCTTCGTCCTATGCGTGAAATTCATTTTGCGTGAAATTGTAATTACTTATGTCTCACATCTCAAGACTTGACCTGGTCTTTGATCCTGGGCTCAGGTTATTTGCCATTACAGATCGCTACTGTAAATTTTCTTTTAAGCCTAAATTTAGAGCCTAATTAATCAAATAACTAGTTAATTAATTAATTGAGTATTCAATATTATTCAATATTTCTGTATATTTTAGGATTAACAATCTTCTGTGTTTCTTTTTTCGGTTCATTTGAATTTATGTTTTTAATGTTAGCATACATTTTATTATATACAGTTCCATATGTATATGTATTTTGTATTTGTATTTGAAAGGTTGATTTAATTCAACTAAAACAAATTTTTAAAAAAAATTAAAAAAGATTTGTTGGATAAGGAAATAGAAGGCTAAAAGGATAAATGATAAGTACGAAGGTAATGGAACTGTTGCTCTTTTAGAAAGAAGCCTCCTTTATGTGCCTGCTGGGTTGGAGCCTCAGAGATTGTGCTGGAAACTTATAAGCAGGGCACAAAGCTGGGCACATGTATCCTACAGCATAAAACAGGAACAGAGTGTTAGTGTTTAGAACACACGTGTTGGTTAGTTGTGGAGTGAGGGAGAAGAGGTTTCCTACCGTTGTGCTGAATCGCAGCAGACTGAAAAGAATATTTCATGCTGGGAAAGTAGGCATTTATGTTTAGTCTCTGTGGAGACAGATCGTATGAAAACAAGTGTACTTCTTCCTTGTGGGAAAGAAGATCAGATGATCTACCGGTTGCGGTAGCCTGTAAGGAGAAGTAATCATAAGTAATTCTGCAATCAGGTACGTGTATGAATCAAGAGAAATACTATGAAAGCATAACGTTGTTAGGCAACGTGATTGCATTTCTGGAAGGGAGAGCTGTAACGAGGAGTTTGCGAGGACGCTGGATTTGCAAGTGTTGGCGTTGTAAAAGAAAGAGCTCAGATAAAGATCGGAAGTAAGGAAAGGCAAATCAGGTAGGAATTCTTTTACCTAGTAGACAGAAATTTACGATGCATCCTCTAAGGGGAGAAGTGATGCGAGGAGCGTGTGGATCCCAGCCTTGATAAGCATTTCAGTGCAATGCAATGGGCGGAATCCATCATGGTACCCAATGCAAGGCTAGCGTGCTACTGGCATTCACAGCCTCCATCTTGGAGGGATTGTAGAAAACAGCCTTTAGATGTCTCCAATTGCGCCAGCAGCACCAGAGAGACCAATGACTTCTAACAGTCCTAACACTAGACTTGTACTGAGTTAGTTAATGCAGCACTAGAATTACAACCCACTGCTTTTGAATTCGGCCTCACTAGAATTGTACTGAGTCTAGGTAAAATTCTGGAAGCATGCTGTAAACCAAATAGCTTGTTGGGCCATGCTACTGGCATTCACAGCCTCCATCATGGAGGGATTGTAGAAAACAGCCTTAACATGTCTCCAATTGCGCCAGCGGCGGCAGAGAGACCAATGACCCCTAACAGTCCTAACAGTATGCCCCCTCCAAAGGGGAGAAACCCCCGGTTTGCCAGGGTGAAGCCGGTGAAACCTGCAAACCAATCAAGCAGCATGAAGATCAGAAGCGGCCTCCCAGGAACGATCGACTGGCGAACAACACTTATCAATAGCGAGTTTGTATGCTGTCACAAGTGCAAAGTGAAATATTGGTAACATCCGGCCCATAATTGCCGGAGCCAGGCAAGATGAGAAACCAGAAACACAACTGTCGGCATAGTCCTTGGGTACGAATCATTCCACTTCTCCTAAGCTACTCAAGAGGTCAAGCCGGTTTGCAAGATGAATGTGGTCAGATTGGGGAGAGCCATCGCTAAAGGTCTGCAAGGGAAATGCAGCCTCTGCTGCTGAACTAATCTTCACCGATAATCTGGCAGACGCTTCAGAAATCCCTCTTGGGGCATATTTATTAGTCTTGTTTGTACCAGGGAGGGGCAGATGATCACAGGAGCGAGTGGCTCAAATGGTTTTCCTACAGATGGTTTGTTGAAAATGCCAATTTGGAAAACTCCAATACTTCACCTAGTGTTTTCTAGGGTCATCCTCCGTAATCTATTGCCTGATATGTAGAGGTAAATGTAGGTTAACTCCACACAATTGCTGTCCTGGAGTTGATAGGATGAGCCACCTTGAAAATTAAAGAAACTGTTGACAAATTTTTGCCTGGTTTTAGTTCTGGCATTTTGGTTAGTATAACAAGTGGGGCTGCCGCTGGGGGTAGATATAACACAGAGCTTGAAGGTAATGACTTAGAGTCATGCCGGCATGCAGCCCCCCTGCTAGATGCAACAGGAGTGGGCCTTCCCTCATAACAGTTGGTCTCAGATGCCTTACTTAAGCAATAGAACCCGAGCGGCGGGGGCATTACCGAAGGCCCCAGGGCATTACCATAGTCGGTAATGCCCACCGACGCGAGGGTTCTATTGCTATTAGTATCCCGTCCCGCAAAATTTGCAATTTTTTTCTGTCCCGAAACTCTGCAGCGTTTCAACGCTGCAGCGTTTTGGGACAGAAAAAAAAACGACCAAGAAAATTTCCCTTTCGATGGCGGCCATCGGGAGCGGACGCGCTGGGAACACAAGTGTTCCCAGCGCGTCCGCTCCCGAAAAAGGATTTAAAAAAAGGTAAGTGGGATTGGGAGGGCGGGAATGGGACGGGGGGAGGAAAACAAAAAAAAAAGTACCTGCGTCTACGGCGAGGGACGAGGGAAGCCCCCAGCCGTATGGAGGCGTAGAGCTGGGATGGCCCCACTGCGAATCTCCACAAGGCTGGAGGCTTTCCTCGTCCCCCGCCGGGGACGCAGGATCAAGAAGGTAAGTTGGGAGGGCGGGTGGGAGGGAGGGGAGGGAAAAATTAAAAAAATAAAATAAAAGACTTACCCAAGTCGCCTACGGGGTGCAAAAGCAGCCTCTCAGCCATGGGGAGGCTCGGAGCGGGGATGGCCCTCCGGGGACAAAGGCCGTGGAATCCCGACGGAGGGGTAGGGACCTGGCGAGAGCCAATCAGAATGCTCGCCGGGGTACTAATAGTTTTTATTGTAGTTGGTAAACTTTGATGTCAAATCGGAGGGTTTATGCATCTTAGTTGCCTTGCCTAGAAAATTCAATGCCTCAGCATCCTCCTTTACCAAGAGCTGCTCAGAAGATCTTTGGGTTAGCTTCTTTCCTTAGAGCCTTTCTCTTTCCACCCACCTTCTTAGTCAAAGTCTCTTTGGAACTTCTCTAAGGCTCTTTTATCTATGGCTGTTTGGAAGGGTTGTTTGCTGTCCTATTTGCTGCCTGTGGTTCTGGTGGAACTTAATCCACCCGCCACTGCCGACCGTTGATTAGCAGTGGAAGTAGAGAAAACTGAGGTAGCAGTAGCTACATATACCTCACTTAGCACACTGATATCTGAGGTCTCGACTGCCACATTACTTATCAAAGTATTATGAGCTCCAAGAAGTGGTAAAACATCAATACCAGTGCTAGTGGTAGCAATACATTTCCAAAGGGGAATACTTGAACAAATAGTAGGCCCTGACTTAGATGTTTCTGTTGACTTCAAGATAGTAGTTACAGGCAGTTTCTTGCCCCCTCCGACCCCCCAGAATGACATGGCTGGCCTTTGGTGTCGTAGAGGTGTGTGATGGGGGTCTTTGTCATTTAGGAACCCCCAAAGGGTTGTCTTAAGCGACATTTGCTTGCGCTTCTGTATGCTCTTCTGCCACTTGCAAGTTGCAGTTTTACTAGTAACTAAACAAATAGTGCAAGGATCACATATTGCAGTGCACTTACCAGTACCAGACACACTCAGAGCTCAGGGTCTCAAGATTGCCTGCATCACAACACTGGCACGAGGAGTAAGAAAAGCATGATATATCACTAATATACCATTAATATACTGCAATCAATGTGCTTACTTAGTTAAGTGGTATAGCGGCATGTCGGCAGCAGTATACAATGAGCTAGTTTGTAAGAGGTTAACATGGAGCAAGAAATATATATGTAGGGAACGCAGGAAGAGCTTCTCTTCCTTTAGTCTGACTATGGCACTTCTGAAGCCTAATTGTATTGAATTGAATTGAATTGATATTTTATTTCTATCGCGCTCGTACACAAGTGTTTCAGAGCGCAACAAGGCAAGGGAGGGGAACAGGGGAAAACAAAACAACGATTTTACTAAGCCCAGCGACATTGAGAATGCGCAAGTGCATGGGAGAGGGGCATGGGGAAATTGTATGGAAGGGGGGAGAAGTGGAAAGTATGGAGCAAAGGAGAAACAGATCAATAATAATAAAAAAAAATAATAATAAAGGCAACAAACAGTGGTAGTGCAGCCAGCAAGTGGCAAGTGCTGGGTTTAAGGTAGCAGACAGGGTAGGTCTCATAAGTGCAGGAAGAAAAAAGGGGGGACTGCATGGGCACAGATACAGACCCCAGTGCAGGGGGTGGCTCAGAGGCAGTGCGTGAGGGTGGCAGGGTGAGCAGGTAGGGGGCCCGGAGGACGGATGGTGGCCAGGTGCACGGTGCCAAGAGAGAACAGATCAGCAGGAGAGAGGGGGAGCGAAGGCAGAAGCAAAGAAAAAGGTCTTGAGGTGCTTCCGGAACCAGAGATGGTTCTCCTCAAGTTTTAGAGTGGCAGGGAAGCTGTTCCAGAGGGAGTCCCCAGCCGAAGACAGAAACATGGAAGCTAGAGCCAGACCAGGCCAAGCAGTGGTCAAAATAATTTGCACATATTTCACCTATTTTGAAAGCTTTGCATTTGCTTCCAGTTGACCAGATTTAAGTTCAAATTGTTGTTTATTACACACAAAGCACTTCATTTGAAGACTACCTCATATTTATCAGAACAACTGGAAACCTTTGATGGTACTAGAGGGCTTCCGACATGGGAAACTTTATGTTCAGAAGTTCCTAGATTCAAACGGTCAGTAACTATGAATCATTCTTTTTCAAGAGCTGCAGGAATGCGCTCCCAATTGAGTTACATGTGATTTCAGATTATCTGAAGTTTCGAAAAGATGTAAATTCAGGTTTCTGGAAAAAAGCTTTTAGAACAGGTTGATTGTTAATGGTTTTAATAGTTATGTGATATTTTATGGAATAATTGTCGTCACAAACTTCCGGTTTAATATTGTGATTGTGGTGCACCACAATCCTGAAATGAAATGTATTTTGATAGGATTAGTTTGCTTAATTTCATCCAAAATTGTTTATTTATTTTATACATGTGATTATTTGTAGAGCGCCATGATACAGTCGATTTTCATGTTTGCACTATATAACATCGATAAATAAATAATACTGGGGGGTGTCTTATCCATTACTTACCCTGCACAGCAGAGCTGCTCCTCAATGGTACTCCTAACTGCCAAGGCACAAAGGAGACATGGGGTCATGGAGACACAATGCTGCTGCTCATTTCTACAGTGCTTAGCTCATCTTCCCAAGGCTAGATAGAGTAAGGGACCTGAACATGTGAGTGTCAGGCCTCAAGCCACACTACTGCATGTAGCAGCTTCCGACGCCCCCGCTGTCCTTGGCCCATGACCCTTTTCTGCTGCACAATACATTGATGATTGTCAGGTAAGGAAGGAGTGCTACTTTGCAAACGTCTTGAGTACAAGGCAGGGAGTATGTTGTCCACGTGCAACATGGGCTTCTGGCATGCTAGGGTGGCATGGGATATGTAGTGTGCTGTCAGTTAGGCCATAGATGTCTATTTTCGGGAGGACAAAACTGATCTTGTTGATGAAGAATTAGTTAACAGCAGTGTATTTTTTGATGGAGTGTGATACCGGTGGGTTGGGCAGAGAGTTGATGCAATACTTGATGGCTGTGAAGAGGGCTCTGCTTTCATTGTTGACCTTTGCTATGGTGTTTTGGTAGTAGTTGGTCTTGGCAGTAGTGATCAGTCATCTGCGTGTAGCACAGAGCTCCTTGAGTAGGATGAGGGTAGAGACACTGCAGGACTTTCACCAAGTTTTCTCATGGTTCTTGAGTGTACCGTGGTGTGGAAGCTTTAGGCTGCGTGTTGTTTTAACAGGGTATGGTGGTTGATGTTGGTTGTGAGAGTGGTATTGAGTTCTTGGAGAAGCAAATCACAGTGCTGGTTCATCTGAAGTAGACGAGCCTATGTGATATGGAGGGCTGAGAGTTCTTCCGTGAGAGATTTGAGCGGGAATTTATGAAATATCTGAAGGCTTTTTTGCTCGGTTTCTGACCGCTTTGCTTGACTGGGGTAGTGTGGCTAATGTCAATGGGATTGCCAGATGGTCCGACCAGTTGAGTGGAAATGGAGAGCTGTGATGGAGGGTAGGCAGGCCTGTCATGATGAGGATGAGGATATAATCCTTTCTGTGAGTTTGGCCTTTGTCTAGTGTGTGAAGGTCATTAACTTGGTTTCTGGCTTGCCAGGGATGTTGAAGTCATCGAGGAAGATTTTGTTGGCATGCATGAGAAACATGGTGGTGACCAGGTCTCTGAGGTGTTGGGGTTGGATGGTCTGTAGATGAGGTGGAAAGTGACTGTGTCCATTGGAGAGAGCGGGAAGTGGCCAGAACGATATTTGAAAGAGCTGTTGGTGGTGGGGTCCATTTGGGTGAATGGTCCTGATTCCTTATGAAGAACGGCTAAGCCACCACCCCTCTTTTTGGATGTCTCATTGTAGAATCCTGTACTCATTGTGGATGAGGACATTTCGGATGTGGGTGGAGGTGGCTGTCATCCAGGTCTCAGTAATGAAGACGTCATCTAAGTCACTTGTGGTGATGAGGTTGGTGGAATCAGCTGCAAGGTTGTTCACTGAGCACACAGTTTTCGTGTAGTGGTGAATGATGGAGTGCTGATGGGGTCTATGATGACGCGGGTGAGGTTGCTGAAATGCAGTGTCCATAATGTTTCTGGTAATCGGCGTGGTTGCTGTTAAGTTGTGATGGCAAGAATGTGCTGTTTGGAGGGAGGGGTGAAACACCTATTCAAGGAGGCTTACCTGACTTTAGAGGAGCAGAGGTTCTGGTCATGGGTCCTCTCAGTCCAAACAGGTGCAAGCAGCAATTGCCCTGTTCTTCATCTGCCATTCACTCTGGACAGCACGCAGAGACATGCATTTTGATCTAACAGTTAAGAAATTAAAGGAAGGGGCAGAGGGAAAGCAAGTGGGTGGGAGTTAGGTAATGTGACCTAGATCCACTTGTGACTTAGATCCACTTGCACCAACTCATCAACTGCCTATGAACCTATGAAATGGCAACACATCTCATTTTATGTAATTGAAGACAGCATTAATGTATAGTGTCATGGCCTTGGGATGCACAACAACTTAAGCACAGTTTTCAATGTTCAAGTTTCTTCTTCACACAACAAACAAAAGATTGCTAAAGGATTCAGTAGAACTGTTCAGAATGGAGCATGAACAAGCAATGCTCATGCTTTACAGAGGACAGCAGTCTGTCAGTTCTTGGCGCTGTCACTTAGGCACCACCCACAGGTGGTCAAAAGAGTCACTCTCAATATTTTTAGTTTTTAAGTGTCCAAAAACCTCTTTCTTGGTAATTGCAGCAGTTTGATCAGGATACCACCTTTTCTGAGAAGTCACTGAAGCCACTGTTGATGTCCAATATCGGCGTCAACACCCGAGTCCAAGGATGTGTGCTGATGAACATTGGACAGGACTCCAATGGCCCAGGAACCAAAGTAAGCATAGCTGGCCATATGCTTGCCTAAGACTTTGTCTCATTCTTCCCCAGAATTAGGATCTTAGTACCCTGGCCAAACCTCTGCCTTCTGACTTATGCACCACCTACTCCTCCACTTTCAGGATCTTGCTGGCCTTGCCTGCTGTTCTCTCCAGTCCCTCAGAGTTGACTTTCTTTCTTTCATCCTCAATAGTATGAAATTCTCTACTCTTATCCCGCTCCCCGCTCAACTAGTCTTCTCACTCCTCAGGTGTTCTCTTCACGTCCTTCTTCTGCATTGTTAACTCAACACTTCCTCCTTTATCGTTCACTATTCCCCCATGGTTTCTCCTACTATCTCTTTTTCCTTGACCTCCCTGTCTATGGCTTCTCCTCTTTTGGTGCTACTCCTACCTTCTACCTCCTTTTCCAACTGCGTTCAACTTCACCTCCACCTCTTCTCCACTATCCTCCACATCGCATCGCCACTCATTTTCCAGTGCACGCTTCCTCTGATTCTAACCTTCCACACCTTCTCAGTTTTCAATATCTTTTTATAGGTAAGCGGGTCATCCCGTACGCCTGATAATTGTGTGATACTTTCCAGCTGGGTTTCTCTATCGTTGTATTATATAGGCATTTGAATTGGTTAATTAAAAAGGTACATTTGAACTAAAACACCCAGTTATGCTTCCCATGTGCCTATGTCTGTCAACATGACCCAGCAAATTGTGGGTTAATAGTAGGGGTCACATTCTTTATTTCATTCTCGTTTCAGCTCTGTGTCTATGTGCTTCTCAGTGGCCATTTGCTCACCCTCCAGGGAAAGAGCTTTAAGGACTGTGCTTTCTCCAGTTTTAACTCACATGGTGGCTCATAAATCCCAGGGGGAACTGCGCGAAATAGTGCATGGTTTGTGGACAGTCTACTGGAAAGCGAGGTTGTATACATGGAGATCCATGGGGGCGGTCCTGCGGAAACCACTCCTGTCAGCGGCACAGAGGTAGATATGTCCTTGTTTCTTCTTTCTGACATTCCTCTTTATCATTACAGCCAACTTCTCTAGTCATATCATGGGTGGGTCAATAAGCAGAAGGAAGAGGGTGAAGGGCTTCCTAGTTGGCCAAAGATTGCACTATCACACTGGTTAAAGGATTAATTAATGAATTAATGAATTCATCTTTTATAACATGCTTAATACAGGAGAGACCAGTCTCTTAGTGGCAGACCGGAATTTGAACCTGTGTTGTTTTCCTTCCAAGACAAACTCGCTGCCATTGAGCTATCCTCCCGTACCCGACCAGAAGACCCATGGACTTGCCTTTTACATCATCTGGGGTCTTGGTGCTCCCCCATATGGTCCCAGAATACCATCCTCTAACCTGAAACATGGTAGTGCATCACAATTGGCTGAGAAAAATATGAAGTATGTATTTATTTATTTTTCATTTGTTAGGCAAAGGGAGGGAACAAGGGAGTGAAACACATTAAAATACACACAAATATTAAATACAGTGGAGGGGGGAAAGGAGAAGGGATGAGCCTACTATGCCTTGTGAGTATTCAGACTGTGCAAGTTCATCAAGGAAAAGGGCAGAGGGGTAGGTGCTGGAGTGTTCGTGCTCGTGGTTGAGCAACAGATGAACTGCATAGGATGGTGACTGCTACACAGCCAGGAGCCTTGTGGGGTGTAAGTGCGAACTCCAGAGCGGAGGGTGTGCCAAGGCAAGTGCTGAGGGTAGACAGAAGCTGGGGTGATTGGGTGTTGGAGGTCAAGGGCCCCGAGGATGCATACGGGTTCAGGGCACCAATCACGGCAACTGTGAGATTAGCAGAGGCGAGAAGAAGGGAAGGAGGAGCTAACGAGGAAGGTCTTGAGGAGCTTCTGGAATTTAAGAAAGTCCTGCTCAAGGCACAGAGGATGGGGGAGGCTGCTCCATATGAGGGAGCCATCTGAAGAAAGACATCAACATCCTGCCCTCAGTTTAGCAAAACGCTTTACACACAAAGAGTTGGTGCCAGAGGAATGTAGAGGTCTAGAGGGTGAGTATTTAGTAAGATAAAGTTGAAGATGTGTTGTCCCCGGGCCCAGACAGCCTTGTGGATGATGCAGAGGGATTTGAATTGAATCCATGCAAACCGGGAGCCAGTGAAGACTTTTTAGGGCAGGAGAGATGCGTTCATTGGCCTAAGGCAAAGGATAAGTCTTACTGCCCTATTCTGTATTAGCTGGAGGGGTGGCAGACTGGAAAAAGGCAGATTCAGGAGGAGGCTATTGCAATAGTCAAGCTTAGAGAGAACCAGGGCTCGGGTAACATTGAGCCTTTGAGAGAAAGTGGGAAACCTGAGAATTCTTTTTGGCAATGTCCTGAGTGTGAGGGAGGAAGGAGAGAGAGGAGTCAAAGATGACTCAAAGGTTCCTGGCTTCAGAAGAAGGAGCAGGGGAGAGCCCATGGAGGAAGACCATAGTGAAGGGAGGAAGGACGGAGCAGGGGTCTTGTTGGGAAGAATATCCGTTTTACAGGCTTTGAGGCAGAGATCGTTGGAGGTGCACCAGGATTGGATGGCAGATAGGCAGTCAGGGATGATGGAAGGTGCAAGAGGGTCAGCAGGAAGTTTGAAAAAGAGTTGTGTGTCATTTGCATAACACTGGAAGTTGGGGGAACGAGGAGCTGAGGCGTGTCAGCAGAGCAAGGTAGATGTTAAAGAGCCAAGGAGAGAGGATAGAACCCTGGGGGACACCACAGGTGGAGGGGGAAGTAGGAGAGGAGAAGGTGCCCAGGATGACTTGGAATGAGCAGCCAGTCCAGTGCCCATTCAAAGATGCCAAGGGTACTGTGGAGCTTTTGTATGAGGATGGAATGGTTCACTGTGTCAAAGGCAGAGGAGATTGAGTAGGATGAGGACAGCTGGGGAGTTGGAGTCCAGTGATGCGAGCAGTTCTTCACAGGTGTTCAGAAGAGCAGTTTCTGTGTCTCTGGATGCTTGTAAACCAGATTGATGGTCATGGAGACCACCATTAAGTTTAGTGTGCGAGTTCAGTTGGGGCAAGGCCAGCTTCTCCAGCAGTTCCCCAGGGAGTGGGTGATGGAAATAAGGCAGTAGTTGGCAGGACAGCTAGGGTCTGCTGAAGGTTTTTTCAGGAGTGGGCACCCCAGGGAGTGCTTGAGGGAGGAGGGGAAAGATCCAGTGGCAAAAGTGATTGCAGAAATCAGTGAGTGTAGGGGCAAGAGAGCTTATGTTGTCCTTGATGGTTCTGGATGAGCAAGGGGAAACCTGTTTAGAAGAGACCTTCATGGAGCGGACAACTCTGGTAACGTCTTCAGGTGTGATGGGAGAATGAGGAGAGGGAGGAAGGAGAAGGGTGAGGGGCCAAGGGAGGCAAGGGGGTGTGGGATGGGTTGGAGGGTGAGTAACAAAGATGTTCAGGATGTCCTGAGTTTTGGTGGCAAAGTGAGTGGCCAGTGCATTGAAGAGAGTCTCGGAAAAAGAAGGGGAGGAGGAGACTGCGGAAGGATTGGCTAGTTCCCTACAGATCTTGAAAAGTTCATCTGTGTTGTTGCATGCACCAGAAATCCGTGCCTGTATGTGGGCTCTTTTCTTGGCATGGAGGGAGAGTCTGTATTGCCTTTGGAGCAGGCGGCAGTCCAGTTTGTCAAAGGATCAGCCTGAGATTTGCCACTTCCGTTACGCTGCTCTGCACTTTCATTTCAGGGCCACATGTTCGGAGTCATACCAGGTGTTACGCTTAGAGGCAGGTTTCAGGCTAATCCTCATGTATGGGGCAAGAATGACAAGAGTTTTGGTGATGGCCAAGTGGAGGTTACTGAGAGCAGAGTCAATGATAGAATCTGCAGAAAGGGGAAAAGGGGGGATGAAGGTGGAAGTGAAGGCAGCAGCTGACACTCGTTTCATCGGGCGGATATTGGTGAATAAGGTTGGCAGAGCTTTTTGGGGTGCGGTCAGATGGCCAAAGGGAGCCAGGTGGGAGGAAATCACCCAAAAGGAGGAGATTAAAGGTGGATGATAGTAAGGAAGAACAGAAATCAGCCCATTCTGACAGGAACAAGGTGGTATTGCCTGTAGGCTGGTAAATGGTAGCAATGGCCAGGGTGGAGGAGGGAGAGATGACCAACTTGCACACCAGGCTCTCAAAGGCAGAGTAGAGCTGGGTGGGTAAGATGGAAGAAGGAACCAACTCAGGGAAGATTAAGACAACCCCACTACCAGCACAAATGATCTTGAAGCCATCAGGAAGGAGGGAGGGAGTAAAAAGCAGTGACTGAGCTGGCATGGAACCATGTCTCAGTGAGAGCAAGGATGTTGAGGTCAGTGTCTTCAAGAAGGAGGCAGATGTCGGTGGAGTATTTGTTGGCTGAGCGGGCATTAAGAGTTGCCAGATGGAGGAGGTCTCTGCCTTTGAAGGTTTTCTGCAGTGGGGTACAGGGGCATGGTACACGAGTCAGAGGGGGGATAGAGAGATTAGTGAGGGTTGAGGCAGGAGAAGGAAGGTAGTTAATGAGAGATGGCAGGATGCGGTCAAAGAGAAGGAGGTTGGGTTGAGGACTCTGGACCAGGATAGAGTCTGTGTGGTAGACATTAATGAAGCAACGTGCTGATGAGAAGCCAGCCAAGAGGTCTTCCCACTTGGTGCCACAGTTAAGGGGAGAGGATGTAAAAGGAGAGAGAGTAGAGATGAGATGGGGCGTCCATAGATCTGGAGAGGGGACTGAGAAGAGGATATCAGTGAAGACCTCTCTGTAAGAAGCACTGGCATCGATGGCCGCGATGGGAAGGCCAGGGTTTGCAATCAGGATGTCTTTTTTGTGCTTTTTCCTTCTGGACTTCGTGAGAGAGGGGGCATAGATGATAGTGTAGGAGTTAGAAAAGATGGGTGAGATGGAGAAAGCCATAGGGGTGGCAGAGGTTAGTAGAAGAATGCAAGAAGAGTGGCTGCACAGCACAGTTCTAGTGAAACTCACCAGGTGGCCTAGTAGTACCAAAAAGGCACAAATGTAATCCAAAAAGGAATTTGAATTTCAAGAAACAAGGGGCACAGATGCAATGCAAAGAGGAGCACAGATGTAAAGGCACACACAACTAAATTCGATAGTGGCACAGATACAATGCAAAGAGGTGCACGGGTGTAAAGGTACGCACACTTTAATTCGAAGTTCAAAGACAGTGGCACAAATGGAATGCAAAAAGGTGCACAGATGTAAAGGCCCACGCACCTAAATTCGATTTTCAAAGATAGTGGCACAGATGCAATACAATGAGGTGCACAGGTGTACAGGCACACACACCTAAATTCGATTTTCAGAGATGGTGACTGTAGTATAATACTTGCAATGATGACAGGAGGCTTCTTGATAACAGTGATGTCCTTTATTCAGCATACAACATCATTCAACACTTAACGATGGGTAGATGGCAAGTCCCTTCGGTTAGCTTGCTCCTAAAATAATAGGTTACAGCTGGGGGGCCGTAAATGACTTTATTTAGGCCGGGCCTAAATCTCGGAGGAGCCGGGAGAGGACGTCTTTACACGTCCTTTGCTGCTCCCGAAAATGCGCGCCGAACGCACGGGGGCGGCCCTAGTGGCCGCGGTCGAGATCTCGCGAGAGAGGGAGCTCTCGCGATATCTCTACACACCTCCCCCTGATAATGCAAAAGCAGTTTATTGCAGTACATAGTCATTGTATCTCACCGGTCTTCTGTGTTCTCTTCTTGGCCGGTCACCTCTCTCACTGTGGGCATCCTGGTGTTCCAGTTCTCGTTCTGCTGTGGGTACATCCGGTTCCATCTCTGTTTCCTCCCTTTCTTTGTCGTCAATCTCCGGCTCACGTTCTTCTTCTCTCTCGCAGTCCATACTTCCTTCCGCTTCTGATCTCTCCGGGGTCCTTGCTCTCTCTTGTCTCTTCTGGAACAGGGCCACTCTTTCCAGGTTCCACATGCGCCCGTCTTCGGTGCGGACGTGGTTGGTTCCTCTGTGGATCACTTTTATTGGTCTGCTGTAGCGAGAGCCCGTGATCTGATCCTTTGTCGGTAGACGGATTTTGATCCAGTCTCCCTCTTTAATGTCTGACGCTTGTTTGGTTCTTCTTCTCCTGTCACTTCACATTTTCATGTGTGATTTGCTGTTTTCGATTCTCCACACCACCTCTGACATGTCTACTTCTTCATCTTCCCTTACTTTGGTCAGCCATGGTGGTATAAGCGTCGAAGCTGCTCTTCTCCCTCTTAACATACGGAACGGGGATATTTGAGTGATCCCGTTAGGAGTAAGTCTGTGGGCCGCTATGGCCTCTTTGGTTGTCTTGAGTGGGTCCATTCCGGAAGCTGTTGCTAGCTGGATGGCACCTTTTATAAACCTGTTCGCTCTCTCTACCAATCCGTTGGCTTGAGGATGATACAACGCTGCTTTCTTCTGGTGTATGTGGTGCTTCCTCAGGAATTGTTCCATGTCCTTTGAAACTAGTTGCACCCCATTATCCGTTACCACTTCGTTGGGGAGTCCTTCCCTTTGAAAAATTTCCGTGAGGACTTCAATTACTGTCGCTGTCGTGATGTTTGGGACAAACTCAACCTCAACCCACTTTGATAAGTACTCCACTAGTACGATGCCATAGCGATGTTCGGGTGTCATCGCCTCCAAGGGTCCTATAAAGTCTATGCCGACTTTTGACCAAACCGCTTCTAGTACTTCTGTGGGAATCAGAGGCGCCTGTCTGACCTTTAAGCGCTTGTCGCTGTTGAGGCATTCATGACATCTCTCTATCATGGTGCGAATCTCTTGATCCATGGACGGCCACCAGTAGGCCTCTCTCACTCTGTGACGGGTCATAGTGTTCCCTAGGTGGCCCGCGTGGGCTCTGCAGAGAATGGTCCTTCTCATGCCTACGGGTGGGATTATCTGGTCAGTTTTCAATATAATGCCATCTATTTCTGATATCTCGTCTGCTACCTTCCAGTAGGGCCTCATGCCTTCTGGCATCGCTTTTTCATTTGGCCACCCTTCCCTGATCCATTCTCGTATTCTCGCCATAGTTGGGTCCTTTCCATCTTCTTCGGCCCAATGCTTCTCGCTGAGTTCTAAGTAGTCCGGTGCTTTGAGATCTGTGATGGATGCCACGATGCATTCCTCTTGCAAAAACGTGGTGGCCTTGTCTTTACCCTCAGGTAATCTTGACATGCAGTCTGCCTGCGAATTCTTCCATCCTGAGATGTGCTGTACCTCAAATGTGTACTCCTGCAATTTGGCTGCTATGCGTGCCAGTCTGGGTGTTGACGCTTTGGTGCCTCCTGGGCTGAGCATGTGGATGAGGGGTTTATGGTCTGTTACCAACCTAAATTTTGTGCCCCACACGTATGTTCTGAAATGTTCCACCGCCCATGCACACGCTAACATTTCCTTTTCTATGGTGGAATAATTCTGTTCGGCCGAGGATAAGGCTTTCGAGGCAAAGGCTACCACATGTTCCGTGTCACCTTTCTTCTGCGTTAGGACAGCTCCCAATCCGTACGCACTGGCGTCTGTGGTGATGACAGTACTCCACTCGGGGTTAAATGGTTGAAGGCACGGTGCTTCTATTATGTGCCTTTTTATGCTTTCTACGGCTTTCTTTTGGGGTTCTTGCCACAAGTACTCCGACCCCTTTTTGAGGAGTTCGCGGAGGGGTGCTGAGGTTTCCGAGAACTTAGGAATAAACTTTGCGTAGTACTCCGCCAGTCCGAGGAATGACCTTACTTCTTCTTTGCTGGTGGGTTCCGGTGCCATTATTATGGCCTGCAGTAAATTTTGTTTGGGACTTATCCCTTGCTCAGATATCTTGTACCCTAAGTACTCAACTTCTTTCGCCTTGAATACGCATTTCTCGTAGCGTAACCTCACCCCAGCTTCTTGCAGCTTGGTTAGAACCGTTCTCAGTGCGGCATCGTGTGTCTGTTCATCCCTTACAAGGATGTCATCCTGAAAATATGCCACATTTTCGACCTTTCGTAGTAGGACATCCATCATACGTTGAAAAGCCGATGCAGCCGACGATAAGCCGAAAGGCATCTTGGTAAACTGATAAGTGCCAAACGGAGTGATGAATGCTGTGAGGGGTTTGGATTCCTTGTGCAATTGTATTTGGTGGTATGCATTTCTCATATCCAATTTTGAGAAAAGTTTTGCTTCTTTCATCATTAGAATCAGTTCATTTATGCTCGGTAGCGGATAACTGTCCGTAATGACTTCCAAGTTTACACTGCGGAGGTCAATGCAAACCCTTAGCTCTGGTGAGTTGGGTTTCTTTATGAGCACGACTGGGCTCAGCCACTCAGAAGCTTCGACTTCTTCAATGACGCCATCCATCCTCATTTTGTCCAATTGACTCCTGAGTGCATCTCTCGCGGTTGCTGGTACTGGCCTCACGCGATGTTTGACTGGGACCGCATTCCTTTTTAGCATTATTTTGTGAACAAAGCCTTTGATATGCCCCGGCTCCTCCGAGAAAAGTTCAGGATAATCGCTCTTGACTATCGGTACGCTTCTCCCACAGACAGAAAGTACTTGATCTTCCGTGCTGGGATCCAGTTTGATTTTCAGTTTATCTTGGTCGTCCCATCCTAATACTGCTGGGCCCTCTTGGCTGAAATATACTCTGGTGGTGGTTTCCCTTCCTTTAAACTCGACCTTCCCATTGATATAGCCCAGAAGGTCGACTGACGCACCTCCAAAAACCGTGGGTTTGTGCCGTGTGGTGAGCACTTGAACTTTTTCCATCCCCATCATTTTCTTGTATGTGCGTAGGGGAATTATGGTGAGGTCAGAACCAGAGTCCGCCATGACTTTTGTTTCCATCCCGTCAATTTTGATAATGCAATGGGGTTTTTCTCTCCTGGCCCGTGTACTGTTCACCATGATGACGGTGGGTCTCCCTTCATCTTCCGAGGACGACTCTTTTCCCGAGTTGCGACTCACGTTGACATTTGTAACTTTCTTGTTCCTCCACCGACACACAATTGAGAAATGGCCAATGCATTTGCAGATAGAGCACTCCTTATCTCTGGCCGGACACTCCCTGTCAAACGCCAAATGTTTCGTGCTGGTACACCTGTGGCATTTCAGTGGTTCTCTCGTGCCCCCTTTGTCCTCTTTCATGTTCGATGCTTGTCTCTCTTTCTTCAGACGAAACGCCACTGCTTGTATTTCAGTGGAGCTATGGCTTCCCGTGAGTTCTTTACGCCTCCCAGCTGTTTCTTCGACTGCTCTGGCAATCTCCACTGCTTTCTCTAACAGCAGTTCTTTCTCCATGATGAATTTATCCTGCACTTTCCTGCTGTTGGTGTGAACCACCAACATGTCGCAGATAAGACTCTCAGCATTGTCGCCAAAGTTGCATAGCGCTGCCAATTCGCGTAGCTTCGTGATGTAGTCGTCAACGGGTTCTGAGGCTTCCTGTCTGCGACTATAGAAACGAATTCTGTGGAGAACCGTGTTCTCTTTACTGGCGAACCTTTTTACGATTCTTCTTACCGCTTCCTTAAATACGTCATCGTTGTCTCCAACCACCTGGCCCGGGGTGAGACTTTCAAACACCCTCTGTCCTTCTACCCCTAGGGCGTTAAGTAACATTGCTCTGCGCCGAGCAGCCGAAAATCCCGCACCGCCCACTGCTTCTACGTATGTCGTAAATAGCGGTTGCCATTGCGGCCACGGGATGGCGGGTTTACCTGGGGTTTGTAGGAAGGGCGGAGGTGGTGACGCGCCTTGCATGGTTCACGTGAGTTGTAGTGGTGATCCTCGTCGCCAATTTATGTAGTATAATACTTGCAATGATGACAGGAGGCTTCTTGATAACAGTGATGTCCTTTATTCAGCATACGACATCATTCAACACTTAACGATGGGTAGATGGCAAGTCCCTTCGGTTAGCTTGCTCCTAAGATAAGAGGTTACAGCTGGGGGGCCGTAAATTACTTTATTTAGGCCGGGGCCTAAATCTCGGAGAAGCCGGGAGAGGACGTCTTTACACGTCCTTTGCTGCTCCCGAAAATGCACGCCGAACGCGCGGGGGCGGCCCTTGTGGCCACGGTCGAGATCTCGCGAGAGAGGGAGCTCTCGCGATATCTCTACAGTGACACAGATGCAATGCAAAGAGGTGCACAGGTGTAAAGGCAAACACACCTACATTTAGATTTTCAAAGATAGTGGCACAGATGCAGTGAGAGAGGAGGTTGGTTAGCTGAGGCAAGGAAGGCAGAGTACATAGGCACAGTAATTGGATCAGACAGATAGTGGAGGAGGCAATGGGAGAGCTCAGCCATCACTCACTGGTAGATCTGGAGGGAGCTTAGAAGTTCATGGGTCCAGTGGTATGCCAGTCTGGAGGCCGATTCGTAGTTTGAGATGGGGAAGATGGAGAAGACCTTCAGGCCCTCCTCAGCCCTGACATGCACAGACAGGGCCTTAGATGAGGGCATTTGATGGAGGGGGCTGGCTAAAGCCTGCCGTTTCCCCCGATGGGCCAGAAAAGGGCAGCCCTGCCCAATCAATGTGCAGGAGGTGGGATCCTGAATGTAATGTTCATGTTTATTGGACTGATATGGAGCACACCTTGAACTAAACTGCATTTTGCCATTGGCACAGCAGCAAAAGAGTACATTCCAGGTGACAGGATAGAGTTTTTCAAAACCTTTTAACTGCTGGTTCCAATTCGGTGTATGGGTTGCAACTAACTAGAAATGTGCATCACCTGAAAACAATGTGGTGAATATACAGATAGTTTTGAGTTATCTAGTTATAAAACGGAAAGGTTGCATGTAGAGGAGAGTGAAAGGGCCACTGTCCTTGCACTTAGCTTGTGATGAGACCAGAGTTTGGTATGTATGGAACATTGTGATTGACTGGGGCACCTTTGTTTATTCTGGAGGAACCTGTTCAGTCACTATGTCAGAAGTTAGGACACATGGCTTTCAAGTTGTTTCTAGTTCCCTACTGGGAGTGAGTGAAGGTTTCTTGGATGTGTCACATCTGGGTGATATTTATTTAGGCAAAGGATCAGGCTCTATCATGCTCTGCAACTTCTGTACTTGTTTCTTAATGACACCTGCCTAGTGACAATTTGTCTAACCACTGATGAGCATGGGGTGGATTTCAGGAGGGGAGAGTGGGTGGCGTTTTTATCAGAGCTATGAATAAGATGGTTGAGCAAAGCAGTAAACCAAGAGTTGAGGATGATATCAGCAAAAGTAACAGAAACGGATACTATGATGACTGAAAGAAACCAATTTTTCTACCTTTTTTCACAAATGATCCTTAAAAAATATTGGGACTACATAGATGTTGTTGATCCAATGTGCTTTGTTGAAGCAGCAGCGAATGAACACTTTCAGATCACATGGGTGCACCTCAGTGCTTTTGGGTGGACCATAATTCCAAGGTGCAGAAGAAAGAAGTATGTCATTAATGTTGTAATAACTGTATTATGTTTCCAAAGCAGAATTGGACATTTTAACGTAGTGCCCAATTTGGCTCATTATAAGTTCCCCGGTCTGGAGAAAATGCCGGGAAAATGTAGAAAGCATATTAATGCATGCTAGAATAGTGGAAGAATGGCTCTATCACTGACATTTTGCAAGTTCTGTTGCTCTACTCAGGGAAGTGGGTGGATTACTAGAATAGATAACTTAACGGATAGGAAGGGCAAGGTAAAAAAGTGAGGAAAAACAATGACAATACACCTATTGACCTGTGAAATATCTGTGTGACCCAGGAGTGTTCATTCAGAATATAAATCATGCTGGGAAACATGTTTATACATGAGTAGCTAATGTGATCTTGCACTCTGTTGCTTTATTGTATGGAATCTGTACTGTTTCCCCTGCCCCAGCGACCCTCAAGGTGACCTTCAAAGGAAGTCATCAAAAGGACCCAAGGTTGGGAGAGAAGGAATCTTGCTATCTCTGTCCCGCATAAGCTCCACCCAAAAAAGGAAGATGGAGGCCTAAGTCCCACTGAAATCTCCCCTGCCTCCTTGATCCTAATTGGAATCCTACTAATGTAGAATCTCCTTGTCAGCCCCATGGTCCTCCTCCCTCACACTCCCGGATCTGAGCTTGCACCCTTATGTGAGCAAAGCCCACGTGCCATTTCACATAAATAGATTATCTCCCATTATAGACATGCAACTGTTTACATCAATGACAGCCATCAAATAACCATCAGCCCCTCCATGACCCCTGTAACCTTCCCGAAGAGCTCACAACACCCTCCTTACATTCAGAGAAACAAACGAAAGGACAGAAGTTACACTGTGGAAGCCCAGAGGTGACCTAGTTCCCAGTATGAGTCAAGATGCAGGGCAACCCAAGAGCAAAACTGTCTACAGTGCAATCATCCTGCAGACTGTGAAACCAAAATCCCGATGAAAATCTGCCTTAGTCTACCGGCCTGAAAGAAGAGCAAAGGTGATGGGTATCCCTAGGAAATCCAGATGGTACCACTCTTGCTGTCATGCTCTCTATTATTATACTGTGACAAAGGGAGGATGTTAGTAGTAGTTATTTGGTTCTGCTGGGTCCAGAGACAGTTTCTTTTGAAGGTGTGTAAATATGGAGAATTAGAAATCTTGGAACTAACGGATAACCTATCAGACCAGGGCCAATTATTAATTCTGTTTTACGGAAACAAATGGCCGTATGGCATGTAGTGTGGGCAATTTTGAGGTGCTGCTTGACCTGGGCATATATGTTTTTGCATATTCCGCAATTACGCTGAAACTGCCAACCTTAATTTGTGCACACTGTTATTTGATTTTATTTCATTCGAATTTTGTTCAGTGCTCGCCCTACCCAGAGTGTCTCTGTGCGCCTTACATGATTCAATGGTTACAAATGTGGGAGGTGAAACAGAAGTTACAAAATATTTTCCGGATAAAATACAAAGATTAGGATAGACAAGTGGCAGCAGCGCAGGCGGAATCATTAACTGCTTGACTTTTTCTTTGCCAATTTAATGAGTAATCATATATCAATTCACAGTTGTAACCTCTAAGACCTTAATGCCTCAGTGCATAGCTGCACTTGTTCTATTCACATCTCTTGCTCAACATTGTTGAGACATGTTTCAGGATTTAGCGTTCATCAGATAACCCCACAAAAGCAATAAACACACATTTAGAAAGCTTGCAACCAAATTTTGTTCTTGTGCAAAACTCAGTCTTATTTACCAACATGTCTGAGAGTTTTGATTAGCAACACTAAAACACAAGTCCCATACATTCAAAGTGCTCCATATGGATGAACCAGAAGCTGTTTTTATAAGCAAAATTCACCTCTTCTCCTTAAATCTTATTCAATGTCCCAAAATATGCCTTCCTAAATGTCATTATATTTACTTATTTTCAGACACCTCTTGCAGTTTTCACAAAGTCCCAGTTTGCATCCATTCCATCAGGATACTAGCTACACACATGAACAATCCAAAAGCTCCAAAAGCTTTCATTACGCTGATCTCCCAGCCCCCTCTTCTGAATGTCAGCATATGGTGCATATCTTCAGGATTTGGCTGTGTAGTTATGCAATGCTTCTGCAAAGTCTTTAGCCACTCGAGCTTTTCAATTCCAAGTTGTGTTCACCAACATGTTCTTTAACAGCCTGCATATTTTGATCTCAATACACCATACCAGACTGACACTACAAATGATAGATCACATGGCTTGTCAAACACGTACTAAAATGTCTTATTGTTTCCCCTTTTGGGATCAGACATCACATTACCTGATAAAATGCGATTTACCATCCTGTTGTGACATTTCCACATTGTATGCACACATGGGCATTTACTCTTTTTATGTTTCTCTAGATATTATTTTGTTGACACGCCCTTTTTGTGAGTGCTCTACAAAGCTGATCTCTTTGATATTCGTTTGGCATTCGTTTTTTGATACTATTAGTTCAGGGCTCGAAATTGAGATTGGATAAGCAGGAGCTAAAAGCAGCTCCTGGGTATCCAGCATTAACCAGTGACCAGGAGCTACCAGTGGGTAACGAGGAGCTAGTACATAATAACTGTCCATTATTCATGAACCCTTTATGCTTTAAATGGTGTATAGATGTGTTCTGTTTATTTTTCGATTGTCCCAAGAGCACGCAGATATATTCAGATCGGTGTGTTTGTTCAGCACCGGTTGCCCTGGGCAGCCAAAGGTAGCTCCTGGTAGCTTTTGCTGTCAAGCGAACCAGGTTCTTCTAGGCTACATGCAGGAAATAAATAACTCCCAGTTCCCTGTGAGTTTCTGTGGGCATGACTTCAATAGCTGCTTGTACAAATGCAGTCCTGTATTGCTATTTGAGCATAAGTTACATTTTTTGTATCTTCAACTCTGATACTTTTTGAGGTGACACTTTTTTCATCTTAGTAGACTAACCAACACTTTGCCCTAGGTGTAATTTTTACACTGTAAAATAATGTGCACACCATCCTCTACATTTCAAAAGAAAGGAATGGGGACAAATAAAATATCACCTTCAAAGTTGCAAGTGGGTTACTTTTTAATTATTGTAAACATCAAAATCAAGGTAAGTATTTGGGTTGGTCATGCATAGATTCATGGGCAGTCAGAACAGGCTCATCCATTATATGATATACTAGCTGTAGGCGGCGTATCATACGCCAATCTACTTTCTCTCTCCCTCCCTTTCTCCACTTCTCTCGCTCTTACTCTGCACTCTCTGGCTTTGTCTCCCTCTAGCTCCCATTTACTCTGTCTCTTTTTGACTCTATCAGCATCATTAAGAGAATGGTGGTAATTATGAAAGAATTACCACGAAAATTGTTTACTGTTACCAGTGCTCATACCCACAATTTTATCATGGAGTCACGAGTGGTGTAAGGGTGTAGTTAGTCCACATTTTGAAAGTCCATCGGATTCCACGGAGATTTTGGAGAAGTTCTGCTTGTAAATCTACCATGGTAAATCTGCCTGTTTTTAGGGGTAACATAGAGGATTAACCTCAAGCTAAATTCTAGTGGTAAATCCTCCCCTTGATTTGATGGTGTTGGAATCTGGCAATAAAGTGGCAGTAAACCCATTACTTTTCCTGCACATGTAAACTCATAATGACTCTGTATGTCTCTAAGCCAGCAGTATTCAACTGTGGGGCATGGCCCCTTGAGGGGCTGTGTACTCATGTACAGGGAGTCGCGCACATACAGTCTGAAAAGAAGAAAACAATTGTTCTTATTCTTTATTTTTTTTGAGAGTCTAGACCCCAGACTTTAAAAAAAAAGAAATGAACATTAATTATTATTTTTTGTTTGGATCTAAAAGCCAAACTGAACCCAAGATAGCAAAAGAACCACCCTCCAAAATATAAAACTCATTACTGGCATCCTGCCTTCCCACCACAACTCTCAGACCCTCAATGCAAAACGTATATGTTTAATCCCAAGTTGGTCAGATACTGCCCATTGAAGTAAAATCATCGTCCCAGGATCACACATTCTAGAAAAACAGTGACACCTGGATACGAATCCAATCTCCACTTTAGAAACTTGAAGACATAGCTCTTCTGCTCTAGCAATACAACTATGTGTTAATGTTTGAATTTAAAGAGCTAAAATAATACTCTGTTTTTATCGGATTCCTGATATTCCAAACCCTACTAAATAGCTTGGCTGTTTAAAAAGTATATTCAATACAGATCTCTTTGGCTAAGAGGATTTTCATACCCTGTGCACTTGTGACAAACTGAAACATTCCATTCATCCTCTTTAAATTCTAGTAATCTTGGGAATTGTTTCTTAGCATACTGTGTGTTAGTGGCAGTATTAGTTTTTAGAACATTAATGGATCATAGAGAAATACAGTAGCTGTCACTGATGTCCAGTAAAAAAATACCATGCCTCTCCCCTGAGTCCCCCATGCCAACTGCAAACTGTTTGGCTTTTTACCCCATTTTTAAATAGAGTATGCTCTAAAATGCAGCATTTTTACCCATTATTTTAAAAGAAATCCTGGGGGGAGGAACTTGGACTGTGCTGGGAGTGCGGTGGGGGGAGCCCAGGGACTGTGCTGGGAGCAGGATGGGGGTTGCCATGGAAAGGTGGTGGAGCAGAATGGGGGGCATGGGACTGTGCTAGGAGCAGGGCATGGAGAGCCCAGGAACTGGGCTAAGTGTGGGATGAGGGAGTCCAGAGACAGTGATGGGAGCAGGTCGAGGGCCCAGCAACTATATTTGGGAGCAGGGTGCGGCGATGGCACACAATAGTTCATAGCCATTTGGACCAACTGTCCATTTGGGATTTTTTGGGGGTGGGGGCGGCCTGCCTACATTTTGCTCAGGGGAGCCCGGACCAAAAAGGTTTGAAGACCACTGCTCTAGGTTAACTAGATTTTCAAAATAAACAACCAAGATAGGCTACCAACATGAATTTGGCACTATGGTTTGAGAGCTTTATATAGAACAAATACACATACAATACCACCCAACCTGCGTTGGTACTCATTTATCAACCTCAGAAGGATGAAAGGCTGAGTTGGCCTTGCCGGGATTCGAACCTGCAATCTGCAGATCATATACACATTGTAGCAGCGAGCACTCAAATCACTGAGCTTTCTTACCAGCTACAGCTATCTTACCAGCTATAGTAACATGAGCAATTACATGTCTGAATGTTCTCAAAGTCAGAAAGAAAATTACACTCTGTAGTGGATACCATTAAACTTGTACAAATTTAACAGGAGGCCAGTTCATCTGTAGGTCTGATGCAAAGTTGGCCACATGTCAAGCCTGCATGGATCTACTTTTCAGGCTTCAGAGATTGTCAAAATACAAACCATTGAGAGGGTTCATATCTGTGTATTAAAGAATTTAGGGTAGCGCATGGAATGCAGCACACTGACACGGCATCCTGTAATCTGAGCACTCATTACCTCATACATGCAAACATCCTGAACAGCATGCCATGGAGATAGGAAAAATAGACACATTACAACAAAGCATTAACTGTGGCACAATTAAATCAAGGGCCACTTTATGTGCTATGGTCAAACATTTCTACTCTGTAGACAAGCTTTTAGGCACAAGGATTTTGACAAGTGACCGAGGACACCGAGATGGAATGTCTTGTCATGATCGTAACAGAGACGCAAAAGAAATAAATATGCTCTAACTGCAACTTGCGAAAAGCAAACTACATAGTTTGAAATGGATGCTTATTCTGCTCAAAAGGCTTTTTGGAAGTTTTGTCTGCATTGTGAATGTGAGGTGTTTAGGAACAGACTAAATCAGTGACTCTGCCCCTGAATTGTGCCCAAAATAAACCTTTAATGAGTCTAGCAATTATTGTATAGAATTCCAGAAAAACTAATGTGGTATTCCAATTTTTTCTTATTTAGGGTCACTGCTCAAAGTGGTACACCTGTGGAACCCCCAGTTTTGTTTTTAAGAGGCCTGAACAAGAAAGCCACCCACTCCAGAAGCAAAGAGCCACATTGCACTGGCCACAGCCCAGGAGCGTGAATTTTTTAAAAAAAGGTTTTTTTAAAGTATTTTTTTAGGGGTAGCAAGGGAGACCTGGCGACCCCCAAATGACGTCCCTGAACTTTGTGAGTTATCATGCAGCATGCTTTCCCAACCGCTGCAAGTCACTATATATATATTAGCAGCGCACTGCAGCGGAGGATGGACCAGCCCACCACCGACTCCAAGACACCTCCAGTGACTATTGTGGGAAGGCAGAGGCTCATTGCAAGGTGAGCTTTGCTGCTGCTCATATACAGCCCTGCCTTGGCGTCCCTTCACTATGTGCCCACCTCCGGCAATTGCCTGGTCCAGTCCGGGCGTGGACGGGCCCCCTCTACTAGAGGACTGCCTTTGGAAGCCTCCTGTTCGGCTCATTCTGCTCTGTGTCATGCAGGGTGACCTCCTCTGATGAGTACCGGCACTCATTGGCCTGAGCTATAAGGAGTGGCAGGCAAATGATTGCCACTTCAGACTTCTTCACTTAAGCTGCGCATGTAACTCTTATCCCCGGACTGACAATATGTACTGATCTCCTGCCGCCGCTACTGCACCACTTAAACAATCCATGGTTCTCGTCACTGATGCAGGCCCCAACGGAACTCCCATCCGCCCCTCCTGCTCGCCATGGCCGCAAAGCCATCATCACCTTACCCGAACAGTGTAATCACCTCCATATCTTCCACTGTCACCTTTACACATCCCCGTATCCCTCATTACCTGGAGCCTCGCACCGTATTTGCGTTTTACAGTGCAAGGATGGAGGAAACTATAAAATGCGTAGACAGCGCGAAGCCGGTAACGACTCACGATGTAATTGCATTTTTGCATGTTTTACTGGATTTGCGCTGTGTTAGTCTTCGCATATTATAGGTTCCTCCAGCCTTGCACCGTATTTGCATTTTATATCCTCCGCCAGTCTCCCACTGTAATTGCATTTCCATGTTTTTACCAGTCTCGCGCTGCTCTTGTCCCACTTATCGTAACTAACACCTATTCTCCCCCTATGTCTGCCTCTTGTTAATTCTGCATACACTTATATCATATTAGGAGCCCTCGTAGGGAAAAGGCATCTCTTTAATGCATTCTTGCACACCTGAAGTAGCCCCCCCCACCATGAGGCAGGCTCTACCAGACTGTGCACACCCACTGATTTTGTCCATGGTTTGGCTGCACACCTGATGTAGCCCTGTACCATGAGGCGAGGCTTCACAATTCTGTGTACTCACTTAAGCGTGTTTTCTGCACTTTATTCTGTAAATTGCACTTTCTGTAACTAGCGCCTAGATGCTTATGGGTCTTGTGTGCTGAAATAAATGCAACAATGCATGAATTAATAAAATATGTATACATGTGTATGTGTGCAGGTATGTATAGAACGTTCAATTGCAAGACAATCTGTCCAGTGAATATTCCATTTCCCCCTGCACTTTGCGCTGTCGCACTTGCACGATATGATTGACACAGGGCCTAGTAAGAGCGTTTGTTTTTGTCCTCCCTTTGTTTCCCCCTCCTTGTCTTGTGCGCCTAGAAACACTGGTGTACAAGCGCGTTATAAATGACATATATTATGTAAGACACAATATTACAACAAAAGATGGACATTACAATCCCATTGCATATCTTGTAGTTGCTATACAATCTGCTAATAACATGTTTAGCTTGAACCATTGCATGGGCCCTTAATTCACGTTTGTAAGATTGTATGAGATTTGTAATATATCTTTACCTCCAACTACCTAATACAGTCAGTCCAGTTTGTACATTATGCAATTGCTTACCTTTATTTCAAGTACAAAGGTGTCACGTTGCAGAAATAAGTTTTAGGTCTATGGCCAAAAATCATTTCTACAAAATGGCCGCGCAAGCATGCCTTTGCCGCCTGGCCAGTGTGTATAAATGGCGAAATTCCTGTAGTGTAATAGGGAAGACAGAACCTGGCTCTTAATTGCTGGCACTTGACCCGCCAGGGCCCCGGGTTGGGAATTATGAGCGGGCCGCACGGAGCCTATTGGGACAGCTGCTGCTTTATTGATGTGTTTGCGAGGCAAGCTCGCCCTGATGGATCTGACTGGGGGGTGCGATATTTCGCTGCGCATTGCCTGCCTTTGGGAACAACAGCGAGCACAATCCCGCGCTGTCTCGTTTGTTATCTTTCCCAGACGTGGCACCGTGTGTGCTCTGTGCGTGAGCATACACACAGACACCACCACTCGACGACTCCCCCCCCCGTCACCCTCCAGTCTCAGCGCCTTTTATGAGAGCACATTCTGGGAGGCAGTCGGCTAGACAGAATCAGACCACCATAGCCTTCCCTGGACAGTCAGGATCCGAAAAACACACATTCTTCATTTATTCTTTCTTTGTACAAAACAGCAAGATTTCGTGTTTTTATCACTAGCACGAAAAGCAGATATTTCATGATACTCTGCAGTTTTTCATGGAATTGTGTATCGAGTGTGTGCCTATTATAGACAGCGATAGGAGGTGAGCAATTGGGCAAAAGAAGGAAGGGCTGGGGCTTTGGGAGAGGGAATGTGAGCCCAAAGGAAACAGGAAATGGAGGTACATAGTGTGTGTGTAGAAATATGTCTTTTAGTAAATTAATACAATAATAAATGTACAGGTGAAAGAATGAAAAGCGGTGGGGGGTTCTTTGCAGGAGGGGTCGTGTTAAAATCCATAAGCACTGCGGCAACATCCACCCCGCCCCAATGATATCGTGCCACTCTTATGCCCTTAGTTTCCTTTTCTTGTAGACTTTTATTAGGCTGTCCCTTCCCATATTTTACTGAAGACAATGGGGGTCATTATAACCCTGGCGGCTGCCGCCAGAGTCCTTTTATTACCGGCACCCGGCAATGTGGACTTATCGGGCCATTCCAGCCCCAGCAGACCCGGTAATTCCCCTTTGCCGGGTGCCAGTAATATTTACTCCCCATTCCCATTTGAGCCCCATAGGGCTCAGTGGGAATGGGGAGAGAATGGGGCCGGGCTACCGTCAGGGTCTGCGAGCGGGTGCCTTTCCGCCCACCAGGTAAGACCTGCCAGGCAGAAGGACACCTGCTCGCAGACTCGTAGTTTGCCGGTCCGGTAACGACGGTACTGGCAAGCTTACTGGTACCATTGTTACCAGAGCGGCAAACTTGTAATGAGGCCCAATGCTTATTCTACCACATACTAAAGGAGGCATGGGCCGAGGAGGAGGACTGCAGGCTCCATCCCCTCCAGGATCGCTGGAGCAAGGCTGCGGGCTTGAGCCCAGCAGAACAATCTGGCACGAACCGGACAAAAAAATGAATTGTTGTAATGTCGTAATGTAGGTGGAGGACCTACGCCCCGCGTCTGAAGAGGCGAGAACAGAAACACTCTTGTGGGAGATGTCCCAACCTTTCATCAGGTCACGCTTCACTAGATATACATCATCATAAGTCACTCCCGTTCATGGACATTGCAGACGGACTCAAACTCTGAATAAATTAGGTTATTGTTTGGCGGGAGGCGGGATAAACATGCCGTAAGGACTAGTAATAGGCTTTCTCCAACCTTCCTTGGTCAGGTGACTAATAATCTATGAAGGTAACGAGTCTGGAGGGTGGGTCAGATCAGTTAAGTGGGTCTTGGCTTGCGGCAGGATGCTGTGTTCCTTGACTTGTAAGCCAATGCATATATCACTTCTGTTTACCATCAACCGAAATTGAAGTGTGAGCTTTGTTTGTCCGACAAAGCGTTTTTATATTATACAGTATAAAGTAACAAAAGTGCATTTAATGAACCCTCTCTCTATCTATGAAAGGGATCTGTTTGAACCCCAACACCTAAGATAGTTCTAGTCCAAAACATCTGTAGAATCAAAGGATGCAGTCCTCTGGTGTGTGAAGCACACAGAGAGAAATGTAGGTTAAAAATGTGTATGCCCCATCACATGTTCATGAACTAAACATATAAGTGTCCGGTATATGAATAGTAAGCGTGTGTTTAAATATTTGCCTGTGAGCACTAAAAGATGGCTGCCAAGAACGTTTCAGTTTACTGTCCATGATTTTCATCTCACAGTAGAAGGGAGTAGCCAGGGACGGACCAGAGGCTCCAAACAACAGTGGAGTGCTTGTGGCGAGCCTGTGGTGATGTTGCAGCACACTAAAACGAACATTAATCCGGCACATCATTAATCATCAAGCATACAGCACACATGCCAACTTTAGTCACATAAATATCATGTAAAACTATGCTTACGTTATTTGCTGATTTTCCATTGTCTCTATGTAAGGATGAGTGACCATTTCGAAAGACAGGTCTCAGTAATAGAAACTTAGCTTTCTTAGGTTCGGTTTCATTAGAGTGAATCTTATCAATTCTTTGTGGATATTTAACACATTGTGCCCTTCAAATTGTTAGTACGGGCGACTCAAGGACACATAACAAAGAGACCCTGTGTTGTGTGTTCTCAGCCTGCCAAAGGAAGGCTTCGTTTTCGGAAACAAATGCCACAAAAATGCACAATATTATTTTCTACTTTCAATTGCAAGCTGTGCACGGAGTCAAATGAAATATTTAAACCATTCCACATAACACAATTATTATTTCGATTTTAACGGTCTCAAGGCACCGTGCCCATCTATGCTTTTTGCTACTTCAACACATGAGGCTAGGAGAGGTGTGGGACAGGGACACCACACGTTGCTGTGTGCTAATGGCCACAACCAGTCACGTGCCTTGGGCATGAATGTATTGTTTGTTATAGATGCCCAGAAGGGAGGCCATCCTGCAGCGGTGTGGTTGGGGTGCAGATTTGTCTGCCCATACGTTCAGATCAGGGTAAGGGGTGATTGCATTACTGTCAAAACTGTTTTTACAAACACATGCTAGTCTTTCTTCAATGTAAAGTGAAGCAACCCCACCACAACAAAACCTAACATTATCGCACCTGTACACAGCCAAACCTTCTACACACGTCTCAAAAAACTGAATTCTAATGCATACAATGAAAACAGGCTCTTCCACAATGAATCCAATACAACAAATTCTGTAATACTGCCCATCGTTCAAATCATTTCACTCTTGGGTATCTGCCACCTATTGCAACATTACACAATGCACTTACTTCACAACACCTGATAAGTATGTATTGTGGTTAGCTAACTAGCTATTCGCTACCCACCTTCAGTGAGAATCAAAACCACACAAACTCATTTCATAAATCAGCTGCGACACAGAGAGATGGATAGGCCACAGGTACATGATCATGTTGCACATCGGCAACAGATGCATTTAAATGACATATTCTCTCACCCGGGCTGTCAATCTGGGCTAACACTGTGGCCCATAAATCTTTGGTCTATCGCAATCTGCAGCCAAAAATCACAAAGTCTCCTTGCCAAGGAAGTTATATTCCATATCTTATAAGGGTTGTTCCTCGCTTTGATTCTGCATGACTGCTTCTCCTCTGTTCTGATGAGATTCTGCAAAAAAGAGTTTAATAGCACCCTGAATAATAACCCTGCATGTTACTATTGTGGCGGTTTGTGGTACTCACCTTGGGCACAGTTGAATAACACACACAGAAGGGTGTAACAGTCAGGCATTACTTACTAGTGGAATAATACCACTACTGTCTTATTCTATGAAAATAATTGCCAATATTGTCACTTTTCCGCCATTTCTATGAAAGGCCATGAGAATGCGGGCATCTGAGATGACATCCTTTTCACCCATTTCCATTTCCCTATTCACTCCCTTGCCAGTCTATTTTCGAGCGCCTGTGATCTGTGGTAAGTAATCCCTCAAGCCTCCTGAGCCACAAATCTTTTCTTTCTTTTTACATTGTAAATTTGTAAATTGGTTGTTTTTGTGCCTTCGTGCACCCAAAGCATCCCCCCCTGCTCCCAGCCGTCCCTTCTTCATTCTCTTGCCTTGCCCCTCCATCCCTTCCACCCACTGCCTTCAAATTGGGCAGCAGGCCCTGTGTGTTTCACCAAGCGATAGGGTAGCACCCTCACTGCAGCTCCCTTACCACTTTCGAGGGCCTGTAATCTGGGGTAAGTAATCCCTCAAGCCCCCTGAGCCACGCATTTAGTTTTCCTTTTTAAATTGTAAATTGGTTGTTTCTGCGCCTTAGAGCACCCAAAACATATCTCATGCTCCGAGCCATCCCCGCTTCCTGCTATTCCCTTTCCCCTCCTTTGCACCCACCCACCACCTTCCCATCGTTAGCAGGCCCTGTGCGTTTCACGAAGCGAGAGTGTAGCACCCTCGTCGCAGCGCCCTTGCACTTTTGAGTGCCTGTGATCTGTGGTAAGTAGTCCATCAAGCCCCCTGAGCCACACATTTCTTTTGCTTTTTTAATTTTAAATTGGTTGTTTTTGTGCCTTAGCACACCTATAGCATCTCCCCTGCTCCCAGTTGTTCCTGCTTCCTGATCCTCCCTTTCCCCTCCTCTCCTCTCACGCACCGCCTTCCCATTGGCCAGCAGGCCATGTGTGTTTCACCATGCGAGAGTATAGCACCCTCGTTGCAGCTCCCTTGCCACTTTTGAGTGCCTGTAATCTGTGGTACGTAGTCCCTCAAGCCACTTGAAAAAAACATTTTCTTTCCTTTTTAAATTGTAAAAAGCTCTTTTACCTTATCTTGGAGGAAAACGCAAACATCCTTTTGCATCAGAGACCTGGTTTTCTGACAACCGCAAACTCATTGCACTCAAGGCCTTCCCTGGGGCTACAACCTGACTATTCAGAATAGATCAAGAAGAGGTGGGGGACTAGCAATCCTACACAAGCACCAATTTCCTCTGATGATCAAGGACACCACAGATTATGAATCCCAGCTTGTAAAATTCCAACTCTCACTCTCCACCTCCCACAGCTTCCGACTCATTTATAGACCCCCTGGTTACAACAAAAAGTTCTCAGACACACTCAGCGATGTGCTATCAACTACCTTCAACCTACATCCAGCACTCACCATTCCAGGTGTCTTCAATATCTGGTTTGACTCCCCTTCAAAAACCCCATGACCCGCTCTCTCACAGATAACCTAGAAGCCTTCAACCAGACACAACGCATTTCACTCCCCACCCACAATACAGGCCACACTCTCCATGCAGTCTTCAGGACCACTACCATCATACCATCACATCCACTGTGCCCCCACGGCCCCTAACATGAACAGATCACTCAGAAATCTTCATCTCCTTATCATATTCACCACTGGCCCCATCCCAAGACCATGCCTGGCTACCACCAACCTCCCCACCTCTCATCCCTGTTTTGCTTTATCTCGGTCATGTGGGGAGATTACATGCTTACGCTCTCCGGACCCTTGCAAAATCAGTTATTGGACTCAGATAGACAAATAATGACAAATAAAACTCTGGTTATAGTTATAATATAAATGGCACGTTATAAGCCCTTTATTCATCCATAACATACAGAAAGAAGAATAAACACATAATCAATTATACATAGAGAAAGAGAAAACTCATCACTGTTAGTATTGTTGCCGAAGACACCTTCATCTTGGCCACTACGACACTGCTTAGTCCTAGAGCAGGTAGGCAAAGAGATTAATCATCCTAACGGGATCTGGACCGGATCGTCCTCCTCAGTGAGACTGCATCACCCGGGTTCCAAATTCTAGCTGCTTTCTCAAGAGTGAAACCTCTTCTCTTTATGGGCCTACTTTCGATCCCCGCCCCTCATGGGTAACCATGCTCTGCCGAAGAGCAGACAATAAGCCTGAGGCGCAAAAAGTGTGGACTATTGCAGTTAGAAGTGGAAAAAACCCAGCTTCTCTCCTTGCTTTCGTTCCCATTGCCCATTATCACTGCACCTGCAGAGCGCTCTGACTCCCTTTCTGGCTTGTCCTTTGGTGGACAATACAACAACTATTCTCCCCGACTTGGTCATCTGACATAAATATGTGACCTTGTCTTTGCTGCAGAATTACTTGCTGAGCTTGTGAAAACCTAGGCTTTCATTGCTATTTCATTGCGTTAAATGGAAGTGAATATCCAAGATGGCCGTGCATCGGCACCATGTTTTCTAGGTCATTTCACACACACGCTACAACCCCACTCTGGAACAAAGTCGTTATCACCCCTGATCTAGCCAACTCCCTCAACTCACACCCATCCCTTTCCCACCCGGAAAGGTCCATCCCATCAAGCTCTTCGACCACTGGCTCTCCAGCGTCCTCACAACCCTCACCGCAACAAAGTGGACCTCTCAGAGTTTAGGCCCCAAACCCACATGGTACACCAGCCACCTCAAATCTCTGAAAAGCCTCATGCACCCTCTGGAATGGACCTGGAGAACCAACCCAACCCCCCAAAACAAAACCCTCCTGGTAAGAGTAACAAGAGCCTACAGATCAGAAATCCTAAAAACCAAAAGCGCATTCTGTGGAAACAGAATCTTGAACTCTCGCAACCCAAGCAAGGAACTGCATAGAATCTTCTCTGAATTGAAATCGCCAGGTTGCTCAACTCCTCCTCCACCCAATTCCCAATTGCTGTGTGATGAATTATCACATTTTCATAACATCACTATCGACAGATAGTGCACCCATGGCTGCCACCCATTTTTGCCTATGTTGTGAGCACCGGAGGGCACTGCCTAAAACCACCATTGGGCTACACACACAGTAGCCTGAAACCATTGGGAATGGCAATGCTGATTGCAAAAAAGGCATCTCAGAACTGTGGGGAATTCATTTTCTTAATCCCAAAAATGGTTGCATTACCAATACTCACCACTATCAGAAAGCCGGCGTTTTAAAACCACCAGACTTTTGTGTAAAACTGAACAAATGAAACAAAACCAGACCAAGGAAAGACTTGCTAAGACGTGGATACAATGTAAAACTATATTCTGAAATGACTTGAAGGAAGTAATTATTTAATGTATATGTAAAAATTGTAAGTGATTTAAACTGGGAACAAAAAGTGACATTTAGCTGAAACCTGGCTTAATGAAACTGGATTCTGCCTGACAACTACGATTTAGATCCACTTTGGTCACCCTTTAGCCTGGCTTTTGTCAGACCTATCCAAGGTTCTGCGCTTATAGCAACAATTGTTCTTGTTGAATATATATGTTTGTGATAAATGTGTTAATATTTTGAGCCTGTATATATGTGCCTTTCTCTTTGAAACGTCAGTACACGGCATCTTGATATATCCACTTACCTAAGTTTGTTACACATGTGCTGCAAAAGTTTCTAATGCAGCCTTCTCCTTTTTATTATTATGCGGAATAATTGTATAACTGTTTATATGCAATGTCTGCCTTTTGTACTGGAATTTATAATCCAGTTTTTTGTTGAATGACTGAGAAGAGAAAAAATTAAAAAACCACTCTCAGTTTCCATTCTATTTTATTTAGTGGGTGCATGCACCACTTTCTCCTTTGCCCGTACACTCATCCTTCGGATATGCATAAATTATGCTACAATTTAGGAGCAGATACACTTTAAATTCTTTTTGCATATAATTAAATTGCAACCAACTTGACTTCTTTAGACAGGACTCCCTTTTGTGTTCTCTGACAACTACCCCCGACAGGAGTTGAAACCTGCTCGGCCACTCTTCCCCTTGTCAAAAGGAGTTGTCACCTCTCTGATTAGATTAGGGGTGGAGCAGCTGGGGACTACAGGGAGTTGAACAAAGGCCTGTCCTGGACTCAGGCAAATGTTATATTGGGGGCGTCGTAAAATAGCTTCCTCTTAGGGGAAACTGGGAGGGGCAGTGCCTCTGCAAGCCAGCTGAGCTTGGGGGAAGTGGATAAACCAGTTATTCCACCCTGTGATGTGGGAAGCCACACCCCTTTTTGACCAGGGCATAGTTTTAAAAAGATAGATAACTCATAGTGCGGACTGGTCAAAATTATATAAATAATACCATTATTCTTGGGATTTTTCTGTGCACATTTTAAGGGGTGTTAGGACCCTGGGGTATGTTACTGGGGATAGTAGCGGAAAAAAGGTTGTCACTCCAAATGTATGCATGTTAAAAAATCTGACACTTTATCATCTGTAACCCATATCCCTGGTGCACATTTGTGTAAAATCTGGAAAGGTTTAGAGGTCGTTATCTGGATGAAAAGGGGAGAATTCTGTCATCAGTGGACACGACATCGTACAAAGACAGGGTCGGATGGTTTGGTGCTACAGAAAATATGTTAACTGGACCTATAATATTAGAAAAATGGTACATAGATAAATATGTATTTGGGTCAGAAATAGTTTTGTGTGCAATCTGACAAGGGGAGGTTCCTCTGACCATAAAACCTACAGCATCACTCTGACTCACATTTCCTTCCCCCAATCAAGGGAGAGAGGAGGAATTGGCCAATGATAAGTGAGAGGGGCAGGTTTACTTATGACAAACGCACACACCTACTTTCCAAAACACATAAAAAGAGACTGCTGGGACAGGTAGAGACATTCAATTCCATTTGCTGCGGAGCATGCTGACCGACGACTTCACATCCAGAGATCCAGAATTCAAATCCATCAATCTCCAGGACCTGTAACAGAAATTAACTCCAGACTTTGTAGCAGAGAGGCCTGAATCCACTAGCTGAATCCTCTTCAGCAGGCCTCAAGACTAACCAAACTATTCAACAGTCGGGCGAGCTGTTTGAAGTTTTGCCGAGAATTTTTGCAAGAACCTGTAGCAGTACCCGGAAAGCAGTGTTACATCCAGAATCCAGAGAGGCTAGACCAGCTGAGCAGAGCTGACCCAGATCGCTGTGAGCAGAACCTGTGCCTGATTGACCCACCGAGCAGACAGAACCGCAGCCGGACGTGTTGACCAGATCCGTGACGAGGCCTAGCTCAAATTTATATTGTGAGTACCTAGCAGAACTGTGCAGAACCAATCTCTTAGTTAAAATAATCTAATCCAAACTATTTTAACCTAAGTAGAATTGCCTCCTAGAAATCGTGTCATCTGTCATTTTTAAAACTGCACAACTGGCACCTGTCAATTCTGCAGCTGCAAGCTGTCACCTGTCATTTTGAGTTTACTTTAAATCCAAAAAACTACCTTTATTTAATCGTCCGTATCTCTGGAACCGTTTGGGCTAGGAACGAAATTTAACTTTCATTTTAAAGCTTAGAATCTAGGCTTTCCAACGAACCGACTTCCTACTCCCTATACTTTTCCTGTAATCGCGAGACACGCACTCGCGAAATTTACCGCGATTTGCGATTTGGCTCGATTTCTTCATCTGTAGAAATCAGCAGCTTTTTGCTTCTCTTTGCTAAAATTCGTTTGCAATCTGCTAATCATTCATAGAGTATTGTTAAAGTGAGCCTGAACTAATATAAAGTAGCCATCACCTACCCTGAACCTCTAGAGGGAATTAAAAGCAATTTTAGCACCTTTTCACTTCCTTGCAAACCACATTAAAGTAATTTGCCTGTGTTTAAAACTCATCCCTGTTTTCTCTAAGCTTGCTGGGGGAACTGGAACTGTGTATTGCATTATAAAGTGTGATTTGTTGGGATTCTTGAAGACTGTGTGCTCTCCTTCCATTTCTTGTATTGCATAGGGGGGAGTGAATTGTCAAGGAAAAGTGATTACATTGCCTTTTGTTGAAGCCATATCAAGTTATTTTCTGTACTGCATTTCATTCATCATTGCGTTGTCCTTGAAGCCATAAAAGCACTCTCAGCTACCTCATCCTCTATACTACTCCTAAGTAATCAAGTGTACCACTGTAACATTACCCATTGTGGATCCACATCATATGTCTCAGTGTACTATCAGATATTAATTTATTATAAAAGTGTGATATATATATATTGTTTAATTTTTCAAATAAACCTTTTAATTTGCAAAACAAACCTACTTCTTGGCTCAGTGGGGTCAGGGGTATTCTAAGAGGGGGGTGTTATACAAGGGTTGTCATCCAGAGTACTGAACTGAATATAAAAATAAATCAATAAGGGTTTTCCTCAGCATCCCAGACTAGGCATTGACTTAGCTGTAGTGTTGATTGAATATCGCTTACAAAAGTGGGTGCTAGTCCGGGATATTCTGGGTTAGATTTACCACTTGTGCAGATTAATACAGTGTGCCAACTGCCCAGATACACATATCCGGTTAGATCACCACGCTGTTTTACACTGTGAAAGCATCCCTCAAAGGAACGCTCTAAGGAAACGGTCTGTTTTGAAAAATAAAATACAAACTTCTGTAAGTCAGGAAGGAACTCAAATTCCAGAATGACGACCTTGGTAGATATGAAAATAGCCAGAGAGCACTTCTTACATAAGCTATTTGTGAGAGGTGAGTGGACTCATCAGGACCAAACGGTCTGGTTGCAGGCAATCGCGCAACAGGTCACTGAAACAGGGTAAGATATATGGGGAGATCAGGGTCCCCTACATGTGGCCCTGAGTGAACTATATATGGCCCTTAAAGCCAAAGATGAACATAATAAGATTGCCAGGATAGCGGCATATGTGTATCTATATATGGGAGCCATGCAGGACAAATGTGTTGAAGGCCAAGATCTGGCAAATAGGCCACAGATGGCGTTAGAGAAGGCCCAATCTGATCTGGATTCTTCTGAGCAGAGGCTGCTTAGGAGCCAGGAGTCAGAAAAGGACAGCAGACAGTACATCACTAAAATAAAGGAGGATATGGATGTGCTGCAACAGGAAAAGGCGGACCAGGATACCAGATTTCTGGCCTTGCAGAAGGAGTACCAAGAAGGTTTGGACTCCCTACTGCAGAGCCAGAAAAAGCTGGAGCAACAATTAGATTTCAATAGGGCATGTGCCGAGCAGGTAGTCACCCTGCAAAGCCACCTAGATAGGGAGAAGGCAGAGAGCAATAAACTGATTTTGAAAGACCTGGATACCCAGGCAGAGTTTGACCAGGAGCGCCAGAAAGCTGGTGCCTTCCAAAGGCAAAGGGACGACCTGGCGGCACAGATGCAGGCTCTTTGTCAGGAAAGGGATACCTTAGGCCAGGAAGTCTGCCACTTAAAAAGGAAAATGGAAGAAAATCACCTGGCCCTCCAGGGACCGGGTGACCTCCAAAAAGAACACCAGAACTTGTTAGAGCACACCAAGAGGGTGGAGGATGCTCTGGCAAGAAAGGAGCAGGCCAATAGGGACACAGCTCAGGAGGTAACCCTCCTGCAGCAGAGACTGGCTCAGTACTCCAGGACCAATCAGGAGGCACAGAGAGAAAATGAGGATCTCTGTCAGCACAATGATAGGCTCCAGCAACAGGTAGCCATGCAGGAGAGACTGATAGAGTCTAGTAAGGCCTTAACTGAGGAACTGAAAGCGCAGGCTCTTGCATTGCAACAGGAAGCAGGGGCGGATAGAGATGAGGTTCGCTGGGAAAGAGAAACTCCTGAGCATAACCTCAGGAGCCCTAGTACCAGAGGCCTTCATCTCTCCCAGTCCCTGGACTCTGCCACCCCCATTTCCCCTCGCGCACATGAGCCCAGGGCCACGGGGATGGCAGATTACTATCCAGCTAGAAGTATGGGGCTCATAGACCAGCACCTCCCAGGAATGGATGGGCTGGCATCCGGGTATGGGCACCCAAGCACAGTGCAATTTAGTGGGGAACCCCAGGAGAGTAGGCCCATTAAGGGCATCCTGAAAACCTCTGCCCAGTTAGGTCAGTGGGGGGGATACCCAGCAAATCCCAGTAGCAAGGAGGAATCTGAAGACTCCTCTGAGCGTCACAGGACACAAGGGACCAGGTCCCCACATTCTGCCAGCCATTCCCAGGCTCGCAGAATCCGCGAAAACCTAGAAGATCAGACGGGCACCTCTGGGAGCAGCGCTTCTGAGTCGGAGGATGAATGGACCAGGGTTACCCGAACCAAAAAGGCCGATAAGGCAAAAAGGGCCTTGCTTAAGGACCCATTGAAACAAATAAAGGCAATAAGGAGTGTCATCACGCCTTCTCATAAGAATGCCAAGTATTCTGTTTGGGAACACTTGGAGCTTTATGAGCAAATGATGGAGACTTTCCATTTGAAGGACAGCCAAAGCTGTATTCAATATGTAAAGTGGACCTTCTCACCAGAATACTCCAGTTTCTTTGCAGGGCTGGAGGATCAAAACCATTCAAGGTGGTCCACATACAGGGCGGCCATCTTGAAACATTTTTCTGTGCACAGAAATCCTCAAGAGGCTCGCAAGGCAGCCTACAATTTGCAATGTGGGGAGGATCAGGCCCCACAAGAGTTTGTGCAAGAATTAAAGCGTGCTTTTGCGCAGACCACCAGAAGGGTACGCACGGATAGCAGAGAATTTATCAATACGTTTTTCCATTCCTTACCCAAATACATAATGACCCAGCTTGTGAGAGATTTTCATGAGAAAAGATCTTTATACTGGGTCATTGAACAGGCTACCCAGATCTATGAGGTGCAGAAGTCTATCGAAAATTAAAATAACGCGCCGAAAAACCCCAAAACCAACAGCACCCCTGCTGCTGCCAAGGTGGCAGAGGTAAAGGTTGCCCCCGTTTTAGATTTGGAGATGGGGGGGGCCTAAAAACCTGCCTGCACCAAATAATTCACAGCCCAGAAGGCCCTCGGGCCAGTCACAGACAGGGAGTCGAGGAGGTAGTCCCACAAATGGGGTCCCCCGCCCGCCTGGCTATGTAAGTCCCCGCTACAAGGGAAACCGACCCATCCTGGGTTATGTGTGGACTCCTCCAGCCCAAGGGGGGGGATCCAGCCAAGCACCTGGCCCAGGGAACTTCCCTCCTAACGTCCCCCAGGAGGGCAGAAATTCACCAAATCCTGGGCAGAACTTTTTCCCCAGGTATCCACCCAATTTCCAGCCCCAAAATCATCCATCCTTCTTTCCCCAATTCCCTGAGCCCAGACAACCTAATCTGGGAGAGGGGAGGCCAAGGGTGGAGGGGTACCAAAATCTTCCCAACAAGGGGTACTACAAGAGAAGGGATAGCTACCCTTCCTGGGATCAGCCCAGGGGAGAAAATAGAGCCCCGTATCAGCCTGAGCGGGTTTCACAACTTGAGCGCCAGGTCCAAAATATGGCACGAGATCTGGGTCACATACTGAGGGCTCAACAGAACCCTCAGATGAGCATGCCACCGCATAATGCCCCAAAGTCTGGACCTGGTGCTCCAGAACAATGACGGGGGCAGCACCCCGATAACCCACCGGTTCCCAGGGAGGAGGCACAAGGGGAAGGGGGGTGTAAAGCCTTGGAGGAAGCTTCCTTCCCAACTTGTAAACAGCCCCTGGAAAACCAGGAACCGGAAACAAAATCTCCTGCCCCTGAAAGCCTGCCTCCCAAGGAGCAGAGGGGGGGTAGGAGAAACAAAGGACCCAAACAGACCCACTTTGTGGAGGAGGTACAGGTCTTCCAATTTGAGGGAGAGGGATCCTCAGAAGATCCTGGGAAAAGGATCTTCTCCTTCAGAGATGGGGAACTCCTCCCAAGGAAAAATGGGTCCCAAGGGATTCCAATCCAGACTGGGGAGATGTGGAGACTGAGCTACCGCCGCCCATCATCTCATCCCAGAACCGACAATACCAAAATCCCAAGGGTCAAACCCATCCTGATGACTGCCTCCAAAAAGGGCGGGGCGGCCCAGAACCAGAACCAGGGGAACCCACAATGGCTCTGATCTCCAGTTGCCAATTTTTTCTTTCAGATTCCCAAGGCTCTCCACAGAATTCTGCCCAAATCTCTTCGCTAGCAATGTCCAAAGCCAGAAAGTTAGCCCACCAGTTGTCCAAAAATGTGCATTATCTGTGCCCCCTTGAGGAGAAGGAGGGAAGATACTATGCCCCAGTACAAGTACAGGGGCAGGGTACAATTTCGGCACTGGTGGACACTGGATCCCAAGCTACCCTTCTGTCCAAAAGGGCCTTTGAGGAACTAAATGCAAGAAGGGGGGAGAATTACCGTATTCCTCTCACCTCTCTTCCTGGACAACTGCAGAACTTTGACGGGAAGGAAATTCCTGTCGAGGGGACTGCAGACTTGGACATTAAAATTGGGCGACACAAGGTGAAACACCCGGTCATAGTAGTGACTCCAGAGGGCACCCCTTGTTTACTAGGGAATGACCTCCTGAGAAGGTTGTCACCCCTAATAGATTGTGTAAACAAAGTCCTCTGGACCCAGACTACCCGACCAATAAAATTAAAACAGAGTGTCAACCATGTTAGTTTAAACGGTACCTGCCACATGGTTGAACAAAAATCTGACCAAGTAGAATTTCACTTCCAGAACAACCAAACTCCAGATGTGACAGTAATAGCAGTAGGACAACAGACTGGTGATGGGGGGTCCTCTCTATTTCTGAAAATCAACCTTCCTTCTAGTTTAAGGTGGTATTCCACACTGGAAGGAAACACCCTGAAATTCTTTACTAATCCGCAATCAGAAACTCCCACTCCTATAGTCCATAAAGATGTGAAATCAGCTCAGAGCCTGGCTGATATTCAGCAAATTGGAGAGCAGTTGTTTATCCCTGTTCATTTAAATTAAATTATGGGAATGACTCTGTTCTCGCTCGAGTGTGTGTGAACAACGGTAAGAGCTTCATCAGCGAAGCCATGTTCCGCAAACTCCCAAAAGATCCAGCCATTCCCACATTCAAACTGATAGACAAATGGGAAATGGACCTGGAAGCACCTAATTCCAAACATCTCCTGCCAAGCAGGTGCATGCTCAAAATCTCCATTGGCAACAAGAGCATAGTCCATAATTGTTGGGTCGTGCGAGACGTCACTGCCGCCTTTTACTTAGGCAGTGACATTCTCAATCGCTTTGCCATTAGTTTGGACCTAATAAACTTCAAAGCTTGGTCCCGATTAGCGGATAATCCCATGGGCTTTGATGATCCAGAAAAAGCATTTAGGTCAGCTCAATTGCTACCTTATGCAGTTGAAATTCAGATCAAAGAGGAAGTCACCATCCCAGAAAGGACCCGACAATTCTCCCTGGAAGTGAAAGTTAAAAGAGGACAAACATTGAAAAACCCTGATGCTTATATCCATCTAAATGCTTCTCTCCAACAGCAAGGGTTAGGGGTAAACCCAACACCATTAGTCAACATAGAACATGACACCATTCCAATAGAGGTGGATAACAGTGACTTAAAGAGTATGACTCTAGCCGCAGGCACCATTACTGGAATGGCGATTTATGACCGACATTTCTCCATTGATTTAGGAAATGAACTGTTAGGACCAATCCCCAAGGACTGTTTTGACAGTGACAGTGAGGACAATACAACACCAGACAGGATTTTCACCCGGCATGGGGGGAACTTCCTGGTGTACACTTCTTGCCCTTATGGTAAGGAAGATGTGACTTGTGACTTCAAGAGGGATGAGGTGATTTTCCAGGTCCATGAGGGCTGCCTTTCCCACCTGAAGCCTTCAGTCCAAATCAGCACTCTGACCAGGGACTTCTCCACCCAGCTGGAGGAGGCCGCTGAGATAGCCAAACCAGAAGTCTTTCCAGGCTTCAGGCAGATGGTGGAAGAGAGAGTCAACCTAGCTGATGCCTGTGTGACTCTGGAACAGAAGCAAAAGTTGAAACAAGTTTTCTTGGATTTCCAAGATCTCTTTGCGGTAGACTCATATGACTGTGGTCGCACCGACATCCACAACACATCAATTCCCACGGACCCTGGAATGACTCCAGTGTTTGTGAAGCAATATCGCTTGCCTCTCGCATCCATGGAGTCCCTTACTGAAATAATTAAGAACCTTGAGTCCCGGGGAATAATCCGTCCAGTCCACAGCACTTTCAATAATCCGGTGTTGGGAGTATTGAAGCCAAACGGCCAGTGGAGATTCTGCGCCGACCTTAGGGAGCTCAACAAACGGGTCCATACTTCCCGATGGCGCTGCCCTACATTGACCAAGGGCTGGCCCAGATTCAGGGGTCACAGGTATTCACAGCAATAGACCTGACCAATGGATACTGGACCGTGCCTGTCAGTAGGGAGTACCAATACAAACTGGCTTTTACCTTTAGGGGCCAGCAGTACACATGGACCCAGACTCCCTTCGGATACCTCAACTCCGGCACTGAATTCAACATTTTCCTACATAAGGCCATGCCTGACCTGGGTGCGAGGGGTAACCTGGCTTATGTAGATGATGTCCTCATCAAAAGTTCATCTGTGGAGGAACACATAGCAGAGATCCGTTATGTTCTGACACAGTTGAGGGCCGCCGGAGCAAACCTTTCCTTTCAGAAAGCACAGTGGTGTAGAACCCGTGTTAATTTCTTGGGGCATGAGATTACTCCTCAGGGTCTCTGTCCCCAAGAAAAGAAAGTGGAAGCACTCCAGAAACTGAAGGATCCCACAACTCTGCAGGAACTAAGGAGCCTCCTTGGACTGACTAATTACAGCAGAAAGTTCATTGAAGGCTACGCAGATATCACTAGACCCCTGATTCATCTCTTGAAGAGGGGGGTTGAGTGGGAATGGGGTCCAGAACAATTCGAGGCAGTAAGACAACTCAAAAGAAGCCTCTCACAAGCGCCTTGCCTAGCTTACCCTGTCAGAAACAAGGAGTTCTTCCTGGAGACGGGGTCTCTAATACGTGCTTGACGGCAGTATTATACCAAAGCATGACAAGGTCAATAAAGTAATCTCCTATGCGAGCAAAACTTTATCCTCTGTGGAGGAAAAATTCAACGATTGTGAGAAGGCACTCCTGGCAACGGTGTGGGCATTGAAGAATTACCGCCCGTTTATCCAGGGGGAACACATCATAGTGGAGACTCCACACCAGCCTCTGCAATATCTCCAAAGTGACAGAATCCGGGCCGGAAATGTGAGTAATTCCCGAATTACTTCCTGGATTCTGTCAATGCAAGGCTTTCCTGTGGAGGTCAGATATGGCCAAAACAAGAAGAGTCCCCTCGCGCAAGGTCTGGCTGACTTGCATGATTGTGCCAGAGAAAACTGTCTCAAGGACGAAAGTCTAAAAATGAAGGACAACATGGAGGCATACCTTAATTCCCCACACAAAGTCTTTGAAGAAGACACGTGTGAGGGAATGCCCACTGTCTATGTGGATGGATGCTCTTACCATGTTGACAACGACGGGGAGAAAGAACTGGTGGCTGGCGTAGGGAATGCATGGGTGAAGGAGTTCCCAGAACCCTCCGCTGGATACAAAATTGGTCCCCGAAGTAGTCAGGTGGCAGAATTGATGGCTGTGCATCAGGCCATCCTCACTGCTGTCCAGCATCAACTCCACAAACTGGTCATAATCACAGATTCGGATTATGTACGGAACGGGTTCGTGGAGCACCTGGTCAACTGGAAAACCAGAGGCATGTTATGCGCTAATAACAAACCCCTGAAACATGGGAAGCTAATCCAAAATATTGAGGATCTGGTCACATCGAATGGGATGACCATCTACTGGAAAAAGATCAAGGGTCATTCCATAGTAGAGGGACCAGACAAAACTGGAAATGACTTAGCTGATCAGCTGGCCAAAACCGGGGCCATCCAAGGGGATCTAATAGAAATAGAGTTCCTGTTGGGGGAAATCCAGGTCACTGCGATCACTAGGTCCCAGACAAATGCTCACAATGATCTTTCAACTGCCCAATGGAGTAAGGAGACCCCTGATGCTGATTTGATTACAGCTCAGAAGGGGGATCCAATTATTGGTAAGTTTTACCAACACCTTGAGGACCCTGAAAACTTTCCCCTGATGGATACCGATTACATTGGGAAAGAGGACCTAAGAGTGTTGATGAAATGTCCAAAAATGTTCCGAATCCAAGACGGTTTGCTGGTAAGGAAATATAAAGCTGGCCACGATCAGTGGGTGGTTCCTACCTCATTCCGAAGCCTGATGTTAAGTCACGCCCATGATGCGGCCACCGCTGGTCATAGGGGGTTTCACACAACCTTAAGAAATCTTGGAAATCTTAAGAGAGGTTGCATACTGGCCACACATGGGGCAGGACCTCGACCAATACTCGAAGGGGTGTCTTGTGTGTGCACAATTTCAGCCATCATCCCTCACACACCGTGCGCCTCTCCAAAAGAGGGGGATGACACTGCCATGGTCAGATTTGTAAATCGACTTTGTAGGCCCCGTGATTCGCTCGTCTAGAGGAAACAAGTACATGTTGACCGTTACATGCTTGTTTACCAAGTGGGTGGAATGTCTCCCAGCCCCAAACTGCAAGGCAGAAACAGCAGCTGCCCTGATGATTAACCACATCTTTTCCCGTATTGGTCTACCTCAAAGGATTGAGTCAGACAGGGGTAGCCACTTCACCAGTGAAGTAATGACAAAGATGTGGGAGATACTGGGGTTTAAAAGGAAGCTACACATTGCTTACAGGCCAGCTTCTTCTGGAGCAGTGGAGAGATATAACCGAACTATTGTGAGCATCTTAAAAAAGTTTGTGGCAGATTCTGGGCCAAGTTGGGATATCCGATTACCTCTGGTCCTAATGGCCATCAGATCTACCCCTTCATCTGCAACCAAAATGTCACCATTTGAGTTGATGACTGGGCGCAAGATGGTGCTTCCCCAGCATTTGCTCTACAGAACCCAAGAGCAAACGTTGATAAATGCCTCCACAACTCATGAGTATGTGGAGAATTTAAGGAAACACCTTCATCATGCTTTTGCCTATGCTCAGCGGAATCTAGAAAGATCAGCCGAGAGCATGAAGACCCACTATGATTTAAAAACCACCCGAAAGGAATATAAGGTGGGTGATCGGGTCTATCTATACAATTTCCAAAGGAACCAGGCCAAACAGCGAAAATTCTTGCCTACATGGAAGGGACCGTTTGAAATTATAGACAAGATCTCCCCTGTTGCCTATAAGATCTGCATCCCCAAAGGCAGTCTGGCGGAAGGGGAAGACAAGTGGGTACATATAAATCAGCTAAAGTGTTGCCATCCCAGGCACACTCTGCAACAACTGGAGGAATCCACTGGAATCCCAGAGGGGGCCGCTCCAGAGTAATTCAGTTCCAACCCTAACATATTCCACATATAGCATATAAAATTCTGTGATCCTTGTATATATATATATGTTCTTGTCTCCTAATTTAAAAATGAAAATGCATATGTTCATATCTTCTGATTCATAAAATGTATATGTTGGCCACACCATTAATAGTGGTGAAGAAATGTCTACGAATAGGTATTGCTGCTTTGCTTTATCATCCTAGGAGAGATGAAACCATGGAGACTGACCAATGAGGACGACCGGGGACCGGGAGCAGAGACCTGAGGGGCCCGGGGTACCGCCCAATCCTCCCATCAGGACCAGCTTCCCTGCAGCTCTCTGGCCTGCCTCCCTTGGCCCCCTCCCTGCTCCTACCTGCAATGCAAAAAACCTTGGGGTCATCTTCGACTCCACACTCTCCTTCTCTCCTCATATTTCTGACGTCGCTAAGAAGTCACACTACCAGCTGCACCTCCTCAGAGGTATTCTTCCCTTCCTCTCCTTCCCCCAGAAGCTCACTGTCTCCCGAGCCCTGGTTCTCTCGAAGCTGGATTACTGTAACAGCCTCTACCTTAATCTGCCTGCCTCCACTCTCCGCCCTCTGCAACTCATACAGAACAGAACTGCGAGACTTGTCCTCGGCCTCAAGCCCAGGGACCGTATCTCTCCAGGACTGAAATCTCTACACTGGCTCCCAGTGGCTGCGAGGATAAAGTTCAAAACCCTCTGCATTGTCCACAAGGCCTTCTGGGGCCTTGGTCCTAAATACCTTCAACTCTCTCTTCCCAAATATATTCCTTCCCGAGCCCTTCGCTCATCCGCCTCCAACTCCCTCAGGGTCAGCCGCTTCTCGAAGCAACGAGTTGGGGGTAGATCTCTCTCCGCGGCAGGGGCCTCCCTCTGGAACAGCCTTCCTGCCTCCCTGAAACTTGAGGAGAACCATCTCCGGTTCCGGAAGCACCTCAAAACCTTCCTCTTTGCCTCTGCTTTCTCTCTCCCTCTCCCCTGCTGAACAGCTAATATTCTTCACTGAAACTGCACTGATTCTGCAACTGGACCACTCTTAACGGCCTCGGTCCTGGGCCCAGCCACTCTCCACTTGCACTGATGCCCTGGAACCCCTCTGCACTGCGGGACTGTCTCTGTATCCCTACAGCCCCCCCCTTTTCCAGCACTTGTTCTGCACTTACCTTGCACTTGCCACCAGCTGGCCCTATTTATTTATTACTTTACGCCACTTACCTTGTACTGCACTTCCCCCCCTCTCCTTCCCCTTGCACTTTTCCCCCTCCCCCACCCCTGCACTTGCGCGATCTGAATGACACCTGGCCTAGTAGGATCGTTGTCTGTCTCCCCTTGTTTCCTCCCCTCCCTGCCTCGTCGCGCCCTGAAACACCTGTGTATAGGCGCGTTACAAATGCCATATCATATCATATCATATCATAACTGATTGATCGACTGGAGGGAGGAAAAGATGCTGAACTGTGCCATCCATGGAATTGGAAGAAGAGGAGGCGAACATCCCAGATCTTACGAGTTCCATCAGCGAAAGGACAGAATGGCCATCGCAAGAGGGGGGCTTGTGGGATGTTTTTACCCATGCATCCAAGCCCTACCATAAAACTGTGCAGTACTGGCATGGAAAACATCATGATGGCCAGAACTCCCCAGAGAGTGCACAGGGAAAACATGAAGAATAGGCTGCCACCCATTTTTGCCTATGTTGTGAGCACCAGAGGGCACTGCCTAAAACCACCATTGGGCTACACACACAGTAGCCTGAAACCATTGGGAATGGCAATGCTGATTGCAAAAAAAAGCAACTCAGAACTGTGGGGAATTCATTTCTTAATCCCAAAAATGGTTGCATTACCAGTACTCACCACTATCAGAAAGCCGGCGTTTTAAAACCACCAGACCTTTGTGTAAAACTGAACAAATGAAACAAAACCAGACCAAGGAAAGACTTGCTAAGAGGTGGATACAATGTAAAACTATATTCTGAAATGACTTGAAGGAAGTAATTATTTAATGTATATGTAAACATTGTAAGTGATTTAAACTGGGAACAAAAAGTGACATTTAGCTGAAACCTGGCTTAATGAAACTGGATTCTGCCTGACAACTACCCCCGACAGGAGTTGAAACCTGCTCAGCCACTCTTCCTCTTGTCAAAAGGAGTTGTCACCTCTCTGATTAGATTAGGGGTGGAGCAGCTGGGGACTACAGGGAGTTGAACAAAGGCCTGTCCTGGACTCAGGCAAATGTTATATTGGGGGCGTCGTAAAATAGCTTCCTCTTAGGGGAAACTGGGAGGGGCAGTGCCTCTGCAAGCCAGCTGAGCTTGGGGGAAGTGGATAAACCAGTTATTCCACCCTGTGATGTGGGAAGCCACACCCCTTTTTGACCAGGGCATAGTTTTAAAAAGATAGATAACTCATAGTGCGGACTGGTCCAAATTATATAAATAATACCATTATTCTTGGGATTTTTCTGTGCACATTTTAAGGGGTGTTAGGACCCTGGGGTATGTTCCTGGGGATAGTAGCGGAAAAAAGGTTGTCACTCCAAATGTATGCATGTTAAAAATCTGACACTTTATCATCTGTAACCCATATCCCTGGTGCACATTTGTGTAAAATCTGGAAAGGTTTAGAGGTCGTTATCTGGATGAAAAGGGGAGAATTCTGTCATCAGTGGTTACGACATCGTACAAAGACAGGGTCGGATGGTTTGGTGCTACAGAAAATATGTTAACTGGACCTATAATATTAGAAAAATGGTACATAGATAAATATGTATTTGGGTCAGAAATAGATTTGTGTGCAATCTGACAAGGGGAGGTTCCTCTGACCATAAAACCTACAGCATCACTCTGACTCACATTTCCTTCCCCCAATCAAGGGAGAGAGGAGGAATTGGCCAATGATAAGTGAGAGGGGCAGGTTTACTTATGACAAACGCACACACCTACTTTCCAAAACACATAAAAAGAGACTGCTGGGACAGGTAGAGACATTCAATTCCATTTGCTCCGGAGCATGCTGACCGACGACTTCACATCCAGAGATCCAGACTTCAAATCCAAAAATCTCCAGGACCTGTAGCAGAAATTAACTCCAGACTTTGTAGCAGAGAGGCCTGAATCCACTAGCTGAATCCTCTTCAGCAGGCCTCAAGACTAACCAAACTATTCAACAGCCGGGCGAGCTGTTTGAAGTTTTGCCGAGAATTTTTGCAAGAACCTGTAGCAGTACCCGGAAAGCAGTGTTACATCCAGAATCCAGAGAGGCTAGACCAGCTGAGCAGAGCTGACCCAGATCGCTGTGAGCAGAACCGGTGCCTGATTGACCCACCGAGCAGACAGAACCGCAGCTGGACGTGTTGACCAGATCCGTGACGAGGCCTAGCTCAAATTTATATTGTGAGTACCTAGCAGAACTGTGCAGAACCAATCTCTTAGTTAAAATAATCTAATCCAAACTATTTTAACCTAAGTAGAACTGCCTCCTAGAAATCGTGTCATCTGTCATTTTTAAAGCTGCACAACTGGCACCTGTCAATTCTGCAGCTGCAAGCTGTCACCTGTCATTTTGAGTTTACTTTAAATCCAAAAAACTACCTTTATTTAATCGTCCGTATCTCTGGAACCGTTTGGGCTAGGAACGAAATTTAACTTTCATTTTAAAACCTAGAATCTAGGCTTTCCAACGAACCGACTTCCTACTCCCTATACTTTTCCTGTAATCGCGAGACACGCACTCGCGAAATTTACCGCGATTTGCGATTTGGCCCGATTTCTTCATCTGTAGAAATCAGCAGCTTTTTGCTTCTCTTTGCTAAAATTCGTTTGCAATATGCTAATCATTCATAGAGTATTGTTAAAGTGAGCCTGAACTAATATAAAGTTGCCATCACCTACCCTGAACCTCTAGAGGGAATTAAAAGCAATTTTAGCACCTTTTCACTTCCTTGCAAACCACATTAAAGTAATTTGCCTGTGTTTAAAACTCATCCCTGTTTTCTCTAAGCTTACTGGGGGAACTGGAACTGTGTATTGCATTATAAAGTGTGATTTGTTGGGATTCTTGAAGACTGTGTGCTCTCCTTCCATTTCTTGTATTGCATAGGGGGGGAGTGAATTGTCAAGGAAAAGTGATTACATTGCCTTTTGTTGAAGCCATATCAAGTTATTTTCTGTACTGCATTTCATTCATCATTGCGTTGTCCTTGAAGCCATAAAAGCACTCTCAGCTACCTCATCCTCTATACTACTCCTAAGTAATCAAGTGTACCACTGTAACATTACCCATTGTGGATCCACATCATATGTCTCAGTGTACGCGCAACAGGTCACTGAAACAGGGTAAGATATATGGGGAGATCAGGGTCCCCTACATGTGGCCCTGAATGAACTATATATGGCCCCTAAAGCCAAAGATGAACATAATAAGATTGCCAGGATAGCGGCATATTTGTATCTATATATGGGAGCCATGCAGGACAAATGTGTTGAAGGCCAAGATCTGGCAAATAGGCCACAGATGGCGTTAGAGAAGGCCCAATCTGATCTGGACTCTTCTGAGCAGATGCTGCTTAGGAGCCCGGAGTCAGAAAAGGACAGCAGACAGTACATCACTAAAATAAAGGAGGATATGGATGTGCTGCAACAGGAAAAGGCGGACCAGGATACCAGATTTCTGGCCTTGCAGAAGGAGTACCAAGAAGGTTTGGACTCCCTACTGCAGAGCCAGAAAAAGCTGGAGCAACAATTATATTTCAATAGGGCATGTGCCGAGCAGGTAGTCAACCCACAAAGCCACCTAGATAGGGAGAAGGCAGAGAGCAATAAACTGATTTTGAAAGACCTGGATACCCAGGCAGAGTTTGACCAGGAGCACCAGAAAGCTGGTGCCTTCCAAAGGCAAAGGGACGACCTGGCGACACAGATGCAGGCTCTTTGTCAGGAAAGGGATACCTTAGGCCAGGAAGTCTGCCACTTAAAAAGGAAAATGGAAGAAAATCACCTGGCCCTCCAGGGACTGGGTGACCTCCAAAAAGAACACCAGAACTTGTTAGAGCACACCAAGAGGGTGGAGGATGCTCTGGCAAGAAAGGAGCAGGCCAATAGGGACACAGCTCAGGAGGTAACCCTCCTGCAGCAGAGACTGGCTCAGTACTCCAGGACCAATCAGGAGGCACAGAGAGAAAATGAGGCTCTCTGTCAGCACAATGATAGGCTCCAGCAACAGGTAGCCATGCAGGAAAGACTGATAGAGTCTAGTAAGGCCTTAACTGAGGAACTGAAAGCGCAGGCTCTTGCATTGCAACAGGAAGCAGGGGCGGATAGAGATGAGGTTCGCTGGGAAAGAGAAACTCCTGAGCATAACCTCAGGAGCCCTAGTACCAGAGGCCTTCATCTCTCCCAGTCCCTGGACTCTGCCACCCCCATGTCCCCTCGGGCACATGAGCCCAGGGCCACGGGGATGGCAGATTACTATCCAGCTAGAAGTATGGGGCTCATAGGCCAGCACCTCCCAGGAATGGATGGGCTGGCATCCGGGTATGGGCACCCAAGCACAGTGCAATTTAGTGGGGAACCCCAGGAGAGTAGACCCATTAAGGGCATCCTGAAAACCTCTGCCCAGTTAGGTCAGTGGGGGGGATACCCAGCAAATCCCAGTAGCAAGGAGGGATCTGAAGACTCCTCTGAGCGTCACAGGACACAAAAGACCAGGTCCCCACATTCTGCCAGCCATTCCCAGGCTCGCAGAATCCGCGAAAACCTAGAAGATCAGACGGGCACCTCTGGGAGCAGCGCTTCTGAGTCGGAGGATGAATGGACCAGGGTTACCCGAACCAAAAAGGCCAATAAGGCAAAAAGGGCCTTGCTTAAGGACCCATTGAAACAAATAAAGGCAATAAGGAGTGTCATCACGCCTTCTCATAAGAACGCCAAGTATTCTGTTTGGGAACACTTGGAGCTCTATGAGCAAATGATGGAGACTTTCCATTTGAAGGACAGCCAAAGCTGTATTCAATATGTAAAGTGGACCTTCTCACCAGAATACTCCAGTTTCTTTGCAGGGCTGGAGGATCAAAACCATTCAAGGTGGTCCACATACAGGGCGGCCATCTTGAAACATTTTTCTGTGCACAGAAATCCTCAAGAGGCTCGCAAGGCAGCCTACAATTTGCAATGTGGGGAGGATCAGGCCCCACAAGAGTTTGTGCAAGAATTAAAGCGTGCTTTTGCGCAGACCACCAGAAGGGTACGCACGGATAGCAGAGAATTTATCAATACGTTTTTCCATTCCTTACCCAAATACATAATGACCCAGCTTGTGAGAGATTTTCATGAGAAAAGATCTTTAGACTGGGTCATTGAACAGGCTACCCAGTTCTATGAGGTGCAGAAGTCTATCGAAAATTAAAATAACGCGCCGAAAAACCCCAAAACCAACAGCACCCCTGCTGCTGCCAAGGTGGCAGAGGTAAAGGTTGCCCCCGTTTTAGATTTGGAGATGGGGGGCCTAAAAACCTGCCTGCACCAAATAATTCACAGCTCAGAAGGCCCTCGGGCCAGTCACAGACAGGGAGTCAAGTAGGTAGTCCCACAAATGGGGTCCCCCGCCCGCCTGACTATGTAAGTCCCCGCTACAAGGGAAACCGACCCATCCTGGGTTATGTGTGGACTCCTCCAGCCCAAGGGGGGGATCCAGCCAAGCACCTGGCCCAGGGAACTTCCCTCCTAACGTCCCCCAGGAGGGCAGAAATTCACCAAATCCTGGCCAGAACTTTTTCCCCAGGTATCCACCCAATTTCCAGCCCCAAAATCATCCATCCTTCTTTCCCCAATTCCCTGAGCCCAGACAACCTAATCTGGGAGAGGGGAGGCCAAGGGTGGAGGGGTACCAAAATCTTCCCAACCAGGGGTACTACAAGAGAAGGGATAGCTACCCTTCCCGGGATCAGCCCAGGGGAGAAAATAGAGCCCCGTATCAGCCTGAGCGGGTTTCACAACTTGAGCGCCAGGTCCAAAATATGGCAAGAGATCTGGGTCACATACTGAGGGCTCAACAGAACCCTCAGATGAGCATGCCACCGCATAATGCCCCAAAGTCTGGACCTGGTGCTCCAGAACAATGACGGGGGCAGCACCCCGATAACCCACCGGTTCCCAGGGAGGAGGCACAAGGGGAAGGGGGGTGTAAAGCCTTGGAGGAAGCTTCCTTCCCAACTTGTAAACAGCCCCTGGAAAACCAGGAACCGGAAACAAAATCTCCTGCCCCTGAAAGCCTGCCTCCCAAGGAGCAGAGGGGGGTAGGAGAAACAAAGGACCCAAACAGACCCACTTTGTGGAGGAGGTACAGGTCTTCCAATTTGAGGGAGAGGGATCCTCAGAAGATCCTGGGAAAAGGATCTTCTCCTTCAGAGATGGGGAACTCCTCCCAAGGAAAAATGGGTCCCAAGGGATTCCAATCCAGACTGGGGAGATGTGGAGACTGAGCTACCGCCGCCCATCATCTCATCCCAGAACCGACAATACCAAAATCCCAAGGGTCAAACCCATCCTGATGACTGCCTCCAAAAAGGGCGGGGCGGCCCAGAACCAGAACCAGGGGAACCCACAATGGCTCTGATCTCCAGTTGCCAATTTTTTCTTTCAGATTCCCAAGGCTCTCCACAGAATTCTGCCCAAATCTCTTCGCTAGCAATGTCCAAAACCAGAAAGTTAGCCCACCAGTTGTCCAAAAATGTGCATTATCTGTGCCCCCTTGAGGAGAAGGAGGGAAGATACTATGCCCCGGTACAAGTACAGGGGCAGGGTACAATTTCGGCACTGGTGGACACTGGATCCCAAGCTACCCTTCTGTCCAAAAGGGCCTTTGAGGAACTAAATGCAAGAAGGGGGGAGAATTACCGTATTCCTCTCACCTCTCTTCCTGGACAACTGCAGAACTTTGACGGGAAGGAAATTCCTGTCGAGGGGACTGCAGACTTGGACATTAAAATTGGGCGACACAAGGTGAAACACCCGGTCATAGTAGTGACTCCAGAGGGCACCCCTTGTTTACTAGGGAATGACCTCCTGAGAAGGTTGTCACCCCTAATAGATTGTGTAAACAAAGTCCTCTGGACCCAGACTACCCGACCAATAAAATTAAAACAGAGTGTCAACCATGTTAGTTTAAACGGTACCTGCCACATGGTTGAACAAAAATCTGACCAAGTAGAATTTCACTTCCAGAACAACCAAACTCCAGACGTGACAGTAATAGCAGTAGGACAACAGACTGGTGATGGGGGCTCCTCTCTATTTCTGAAAATCAACATTCCTTCTAGTTTAAGGTGGTATTCCACACTGGAAGGAAACACCCTGAAATTCTTTACAAATCCACAATCAGAAACTCCCACTCCTATAGTCCATAAAGATGTGAAATCAGCTCAAAGCCTGGCTGATATTCAGCAAATTGGAGAGCAGTTGTTCATCCCTGTTCATTTAAATTATGGGAATGACTCTGTTCTCGCTCGAGTGTGTGTGAACAACGGTAAGAGCTTCATCAGCGAAGCCATGTTCCGCAAACTCCCAAAAGATCCAGCCATTCCCACATTCAAACTGATAGACAAATGGGAAATGGACCTGGAAGCACCTAATTCCAAACATCTCCTGCCAAGCAGGTGCATGCTCAAAATCTCCATTGGCAACAAGAGCATAGTCCATAATTGTTGGGTCGTGCGAGACGTCACTGCCGCCTTTTACTTAGGCAGTGACATTCTCAATCGCTTTGCCATTAGTTTGGACCTAATAAACTTCAAAGCTTGGTCCCGATTAGCGGATAATCCCATGGGCTTTGATGATCCAGAAAAAGCATTTAGGTCAGCTCAATTGCTACCTTATGCAGTTGAAATTCAGATCAAAGAGGAAGTCACCATCCCAGAAAGGACCCGACAATTCTCCCTGGAAGTGAAAGTTAAAAGAGGACAAAAATTGAAAAACCCTGATGCTTATATCCATCTAAATGCTTCTCTCCAACAGCAAGGGTTAGGGGTAAACCCAACACCATTAGTCAACATAGAACATGACACCATTCCAATAGAGGTGGATAACAGCGATTTAAAGAGTATTACTCTAGCCGCAGGCACCATTATTGGAATGGCAATTTATGACCGACATTTCTCCATTGATTTAGGAAATGAACTGTTAGGACCAATCCCCAAGGACTGTTTTGACAGTGACAGTGAGGACTATACAACACCAGACAGGATTTTCACCCGGCATGGGGGGAACTTCCTGGTGTACACTTCTTGCCCTTATGGTAAGGAAGATGTGACTTGTGACTTCAGGAGGGATGAGGTGATTTTCCAGGTCCATGAGGGCTGCCTGTCCCACCTGAAGCCTTCAGTCCAAATCAGCACTCTGACCAGGGACTTCTCCACCCAGCTGGAGGAGGCCGCTGAGATAGCCAAACCAGAAGTCTTTCCAGGCTTCAGGCAGATGGTGGAAGAGTGAGTCAACCTAGCTGATGCCTGTGTGACTCTGGAACAGAAGCAAAAGTTGAAACAAGTTTTCTTGGATTTCCAAGATCTCTTTGCGGTAGACTCATATGACTGTGGTCGCACCGACATCCACAACACATCAATTCCCACGGACCCTGGAATGACTCCAGTGTTTGTGAAGCAATATCGCTTGCCTCTCGCATCCATGGAGTCCCTTACTGAAATAATTAAGAACCTTGAGTCCCGGGGAATAATCCGTCCAGTCCACAGCACTTTCAATAATCCGGTGTTGGGAGTATTGAAGCCAAACGGCCAGTGGAGATTCTGCGCCGACCTTAGGTCCATACTTCCCGATGGCGCTGCCCTACATTGACCAAGGGCTGGCCCAGATTCAGGGGTCACAGGTATTCACAGCAATAGACCTGACCAATGGATACTGGACCGTGCCTGTCAGTAGGGAGTACCAATACAAACTAGCTTTTACCTTTGGGGGCCAGCAGTACACATGGACCCAGACTCCCTTCGGATACCTCAACTCCGGCACTGAATTCAACATTTTCCTACATAAGGCCATGCCTGACCTGGGTGCGAGGGGTAACCTGGCTTATGTAGATGATGTCCTCATCAAAAGTTCATCTGTGGAGGAACACATAGCGGAGATCCGTTATGTTCTGACACAGTTGAGGGCCGCCGGAGCAAACCTTTCCTTTCAGAAAGCACAGTGGTGTAGAACCCGTGTTAATTACTTGGGGCATGAGATTACTCCTCAGGGTCTCTGTCCCCAAGAAAAGAAAGTGGAAGCACTCCAGAAACTGAAGGATCCCACAACTCTGCAGGAACTAAGGAGCCTCCTTGGACTGACTAATTACAGCAGAAAGTTCATTGAAGGCTACGAAGAGATCACTAGACCCCTGATTCATCTCTTGAAGAGGAGGGTTGAGTGGGAATGGGGTCCAGAACAATCCGAGGCAGTAAGACAACTCAAAAGAAGCCTCTCACAAGCGCCTTGCCTAGCTTACCCTGTCAGAAACAAGGAGTTCTTCCTGGAGACGGGGTCTCTAATACGTGCTTGACTGCAGTATTATACCAAAAGCATGACAAGGTCAATAAAGTAATCTCCTATGCGAGCAAAACTTTATCCTCTGTGGAGGAAAAATTCAACGATTGTGAGAAGGCACTCCTGGCAACGGTGTGGGCATTGAAGAATTACCGCCCGTTTATCCAGGGGGAACACATCATAGTGGAGACTCCACACCAGCCTCTGCAATATCTCCAAAGTGACAGAATCCGGGCCGGAAATGTGAGTAATTCCCGAATTACTTCCTGGATTCTGTCAATGCAAGGCTTTCCTGTGGAGGTCAGATATGGCCAAAACAAGAAGAGTCCCCTCGCGCAAGGTCTGGCTGACTTGCATGATTGTGCCAGAGAAAACTGTCTCAAGGACGAAAGTCTAAAAATGAAGGACAACATGGAGGCATACCTTAATTCCCCACACAAAGTCTTTGAAGAAGACACGTGTGAGGGAATGCACACTGTCTATGTGGATGGATGCTCTTACCATGTTGACAACGACGGGGAGAAAGAACTGGTGGCTGGCGTAGGGAATGCATGGGTGAAGGAGTTCCCAGAACCCTCCGCTGGATACAAAATTGGTCCCCGAAGTAGTCAGGTGGCAGAATTGATGGCTGTGCATCAGGCCATCCTCACTGCTGTCCAGCATCAACTCCACGAACTGGTCATAATCACAGATTCGGATTATGTACGGAACGGGTTCGTGGAGCACCTGGTCAACTGGAAAACCAGAGGCATGTTATGCGCTAATAACAAACCCCTGAAACATGGGAAGTTAATCCAAAATATTGATGATCTGGTCACATCGAATGGGATTACCATCTACTGAAAAAAGATCAAGGGTCATTCCAAAGTAGAGGGACCAGACACAACTGGAAATGACTTAGCTGATCAGCTGGCCAAAACCGGGGCCATCCAAGGGGATCTAATAGAAATAGAGTTCCTGTTGGGGGAAATCCGGGTCACTGCGATCACTAGGTCCCAGACAAATGCTCACAATGATCTTTCAACTGCCCAATGGAGTAAGGAGACCCCTGATGCTGATTTGATTACAGCTCAGAAGGGGGATCCAATTATTGGTAAGTTTTACCAACACCTTGAGGACCCTGAGAACTTTCCCCTGGCGGATACCGATTACATTGGGAAAGAGGACCTAAGAGTGTTGATGAAATGTCCAAAAATATTCCGAATCCAAGACGGTTTGCTGGTAAGGAAATCCAAAGCTGGCCACGATCACTGGGTGGTTCCTACCTCATTCCGAAGCCTGATGTTAAGTCACGCCCATGATGCGGTCACCGCTGGTCATAGGGGGTTTCACACAACCTTAAGAAATCTTGGAAATCTTAAGAGAGGTTGCATACTGGCCACACATGGGGCAGGACCTCGACCAATACTTGAAGGGATGTCTTGTGTGTGCACAATTTCAGCCATCATCCCTCACACACCGTGCACCTCTCCAAAAGAGGGGGATGACACTGCCATGGTCAGATTTGCAAATCGACTTTGTAGGCCCCGTGATTCGCTCGTCTAGAGGAAACAAGTACATGTTGACCGTTACATGTTTGTTTACCAAGTGGGTGGAATGTCTCCCAGCCCCAAACTGCAAGGCAGAAACAGCAGCTGCCCTGATGATTAACCACATCTTTTCCCGTATTGGTCTACCTCAAAGGATTGAGTCAGACAGGGGTAGCCACTTCACCAGTGAAGTAATGACAAAGATGTGGGAGATACTGGGGTTTAAAAGGAAGCTACACATTGCTTACAGGCCAGCTTCTTCTGGAGCAGTGGAGAGATATAACCGAACTATTGTGAGCATCTTAAAAAAGTTTGTGGCAGATTCTGGGCCAAGTTGGGATATCCGATTACCTCTGGTCCTAATGGCCATCAGATCTACCCCTTCATCTGCAACCAAAATTTCACCATTTGAGTTGATGACTGGGCGCAAGATGGTGCTTCCCCAGCATTTGCTCTACAGAACCCAAGAGCAAACGTTGATAAATGCCTCCACAACTCATGAGTATGTGGAGAATTTAAGGAAACACCTTCATCATGCTTTTGCCTATGCTCAGCGGTATCTAGAAAGATCAGCCGAGAGCATGAAGACCCACTATGATTTAAAAACCACCCGAAAGGAATATAAGGTGGGTGATCGGGTATATCTATACAATTTCCAAAGGAACCAGGCCAAACAGCGAAAATTCTTGCCTACATGGAAGGGACCGTTTGAAATTATAGACAAGATCTGCCCTGTTGCCTATAAGATCTGCATCCCCAAAGGCAGTCTGGCAGAAGGGGAAGACAAGTGGGTACATATAAATCAGCTAAAGTGTTGCCATCCCAGGCACACTCTGCAACAACTGGAGGAATCCACTGGAATCCCAGAGGGGGCCGCTCCAGAGTAATTCAGTTCCAACCCTAACATATTCCACATATAGCATATAAAATTCTGTGATCCTTGTATATATATATATGTTCTTGTCTCCTAATTTAAAAATGAAAATGCATATGTTCATATCTTCTGATTCATAAAATGTATATGTTCGCCACACCATTAATAGTGGTGAAGAAATGTCTACGAATAGGTATTGCTGCTTTGCTTTATCATCCTAGGAGAGATGAAACCATGGAGACTGACCAAGGAGGACGACCGGGGACCGGGAGCAGAGACCTGAGGGGCCCGGGGTACCACCCAATCCTCCCATCAGGACCAGCAAGGAGAACTGATTGATCGACTGGAGGGAGGAAAAGATGCTGAACTGTGCCATCCATGGAATTGGAAGAAGAGGAGGCGAACATCCCAGATCTTACGAGTTCCATCAGCGAAAGGACAGAATGGCCATCGCAAGAGGGGGGCTTGTGGGATGTTTTTACCCATGCATCCAAGCCCTACCATAAAACAGTGCAGTACTGGCATGGAAAACATCATGATGGCCAGAACTCCCCAGAGAGTGCACAGGGAAAACATGAAGAATAGGCTGCCACCCATTTTTGCCTATGTTGTGAGCACCAGAGGGCACTGCCTAAAACCACCATTGGGCTACACACACAGTAGCCTGAAACCATTGGGAATGGCAATGCTGATTGCAAAAAAAAGCAACTCAGAACTGTGGGGAATTCATTTCTTAATCCCAAAAATGGTTGCATTACCAGTACTCACCACTATCAGAAAGCCGGCGTTTTAAAACCACCAGACCTTTGTGTAAAACTGAACAAATGAAACAAAACCAGACCAAGGAAAGACTTGCTAAGAGGTGGATACAATGTAAAACTATATTCTGAAATGACTTGAAGGAAGTAATTATTTAATGTATATGTAAAAATTGTAAGTGATTTAAACTGGGAACAAAAAGTGACATTTAGCTGAAACCTGGCTTAATGAAACTGGATTCTGCCTGACAACTACCCCCGACAGGAGTTGAAACCTGCTCAGCCACTCTTCCCCTTGCCAAAAGGAGTTGTCACCTCTCTGATTAGATTAGGGGTGGAGCAGCTGGGGACTACAGGGAGTTGAACAAAGGCCTGTCCTGGACTCAGGCAAATGTTATATTGGGGCGTCATAAAATAGCTTCCTCTTAGGGGAAACTGGGAGGGGCAGTGCCTCTGCAAGCCAGCTGAGCTTGGGGGAAGTGATTAAACCAGTTATTCCACCCTGTGATGTGCAAAGCCACACCCCTTTTTGACCAGGGCATCATTTTAAAAAGATAGATAACTCATAGTGCGGACTGGTCAAAATTATATAAATAATACCATTATTCTTGTGATTTTTCTGTGCACATTTTAAGGGGTGTTAGGACCCTAGGGTATGTTCCTGGGGATAGTAGCGGAAAAAAGGTTGTCACTCCAAATGTATGCATGTTAAAAATCTGACACTTTATCATCTGTAACCCATATCCCTAGTGCACATTTGTGTAAAATCTGGAAAGCTTTAGAGGTTGTTATCTGGATGAAAAGGGGAGAATTCTGTCATCAGTGGACACAACATTGTACAAAGACAGGGATCGGATGGTTTGGTGCTACAGAAAATATGTTAATTGGACCTATAATATTAGAAAAATGGTACATAGATAAATATGTATTTGGGTCAGAAATAGATGTGTGTGCAATCTGACAAGGGGAGGTTCCTCTGACCATAAAACCTACAGCATCACTCTGACTCACATTTCCTTCCCTCAATCAAGGGAGAGAGGAGGAATTGGCCAATGATAAGTGAGAGTGGCAGGTTTAGTTATGACCAACGCACACACCCACTTTCCAAAACACATAAAAAAGAGACTACTGGGACAGGTAGAGACATTCAATTCCATTTGCTGCGGAGGATGCTGACCGACGACTTCACATCCAGAGATCCAGACTTCAAATCCATCAATCTCCAGAACCTGTAGCAGAAATTAACTCCAGACTTTGTAGCAGAGAGGCCTGAATCCAACAGCAATCCTCTTCAGCAGGCCTCAAGACTAACCAAACTATTCAACAGCCGGGCAAGCTGTTTGAAGTTTTGCCGAGAATTTTTGCAAGAACCTGTAGCAGTACCCGGAAAGCAGTGTTACATCCAGAATCCAGAGAGGCTAGACCAGCAGAGCAGAGCTGATCCAGATCGCTGTGAGCAGAACCGGTGCCTGATTGACCCGCCGAACAGACAGAACCGCAGCCGGACGTGTTGACCAGATCCGTGACGAGGCCTAGTTCAAATTTTGTCATGATGCCCGCTCCTGGGGAGCCTGTTCAAGCCCTGCGTCCCCGAAAGCAGACATCCAGTCCCCAAGGAAAGACCCAGCAACCCCATATAGGGACCCTTTGGACAGTGTCCTGGCGCCTGTGGCGCAAGGCTCATGAAAGACATCACTCCTGGCGCCATAGGCGCCAGGCTCATTATGGGAGTGCTTGGGTGCACTTACCTGATGCAGACCATGCTGCAGGATCCCGGCCTACTTGAGGCCTGAAAGGAACTACTTTACCTGTGGGACTAATTTACCATCCGGGCGTGGTCGGATACATACCTGATTGGAAGAAGGATACATACCTGGAACTTCTTCCAAGGCTATTTAAACCCCACCCGAACAGCCACACGTGCTTCGCGTTGTTCTGCATCTAGCAGCTGGACGCTCACCGTGTCTGCTCCTGCATCCTGACTTCTGCCACGCCTGCCAGCATCCTAGATCGCCTGCAAAGGAAGAGAAGAAGAGAACCTGCTAAGGAAAAGGAAAAGTCCTTACCTGCTCAATCCGCATCCCGGAGACATCTCGCCGATATTCCTGAAAAGGAAGACTTTAATTTAAAAGCTCATCGCGTCGATCGCTGCAGCGCCGCATTCCACTCACCTATACAGGGCGCCTCCATGTTCAGCAGCGATCATCCGGATTCGCAGTCACGCCCCAGCGCCTAGGGAGAAAAAGACCAGAACAAAAGGTGAGAGAGAGAAGGGAATAAGGAAAGCTAAATCTCCATGTTAAGACTTACCTGTTGATTCATTCCCTCTTCATTTCGGGTCCGCGCCGCATCCTGGCATTTACGGACCCCGCCCCCTAAGGGGAAAAAGAGACATCAGCGTTAATGAGCGAATGAAAAGACATTACCAAAAAACGCTCATTAAAGACTTACCTGATTTCTACAAGGATTTCACCTCTCATCTCGGGTCGGTGCCTGTTCCCCGGCATTCCGTACCCCGGCTCCTATGGGGAAAAAGACACTAGCATTAGTACATTAATGCATGGACACAAGGGGAACCTCTTATCAAAAAACTTACCTGGAAGCCTAGCAAGTTTGGTTCTCACCAATCCGAAAATCCAGTGAAGTAACTGTATACCAACGCGCCCCTGCATCAGAAGCAGGATAGAGAGCTCGTCCTTCCAGACCCTAAGGTGAGACGCTACGAGAAATCACAGAAGGGTTTCGAGGAGGGTGAGAGGGGAAAGTGGGAGGCCGATTGCATTACCCCGCAGACAGTTAATCCCCTATTTTCGCCTACAGAAGGATACTTCTGCAAGCCAGGCAAGCCAGATTTGGGGGCCCGGTCCAGTCCGTCTTCCAAACCCTGCGCATCACCTTAGAAGAGGTCACAGCAGCGCGAACCAGGCCAGCGCCTCCGTGGGAGTCAGGTGAGCGTAACAGAACGCGAAGCCTTCCTACAAATTCCCACCCAGGCGCTATGGAAAGTTCTGAGACTGATCAGTTGGCCCAATTACTGGGGGAATTACGGGCCGAAGTGCATGCCGCTCGTCAAGAGGCTAATGCTCTCAGGATGGAATTAATAATATCAAAGGAAAGAACTGATGACCTGGCCAGACAGCTTTTGCAAGGTCAAGCTGGGCAAACTCCTCTACCCGGTTCCGAAGGGAACCCCGCTCCTGTGGTTTCCAGTAACCCTGTGCAGATTAATCTACCTGGAAACATGCCGCTGGCCCCACCCAAACGCTTTGCTGGGGACCCCAAACGATTCGCCGTATTCATGAATCAGTGTCGTTTGCACTTCCTATGCAGACCTGGGGCTTTCCCTAATGATCAGACCAAGGTAGCCTTTGTATTGTCATATCTCAGAGGCTGCGCTGCCGATTGGTCAGTTCCACTGGTTACTCAAGATGACCCGATTCTCCGTGATTTTCAAAGGTTTTAAGCAAGCATGGAAAAGTTATTTGCTGGACACTTTCAGGGGCAGGCTCTGGATGACAAACTTCTATCCCTGCGACAGGGCAATCAGGACCTCCTATCCTATATTGCAACCTTTAATAGACTAATTGTGGAAACGGGATGGCCAGAGGATAAAAGAGTCACGTTGTTTTATCGAGGCCTTCGCGGAGAACTTAAAGATGTCTTGGCCCAAGTTGTAAATCCGCCCCAAGAATGCACAGTGTATATAGACTTAGTGGTCCAATTCGATCACAGACTTCAAAACAGAAAAGCAGATCGGTCCAGGTTTGAGACCCGGGTGTTGGTCAAGACCCATGCTAATCCCAAGGGAGTTGATGTCTCTGAGCCTATGCAAATTGGAGGGGTTAAAGGACCCTTAACTCAAAAGGAACGTGAAAGGAGGCGGCAGTTAAAATGATGTCTTTATTGTGGGAATTCTGGATACTTTCTACGAGATTGCCCGGCAAAACCGCCCCAAAAGGCGGTAGGAGCCGCTGATAAAAACCATGAAGACTCTGTTTCGGGAAACGACTCCGCCCGACAAGTGTAGGGGTCCGATTGCCGAGCTTGAAAACTAACTCTCAGACCTCGCATTTCATTGTGCCAATGGTTCTCGTAGATCCAGAACAGCCTAAGCGGTTGCATGCAATAAAGGCATACATCGATAGTGGGGCTATTGGAAACTATGTGGATCGTGAATTGGTCTCTAGGATTAACCTCCCTCTCCGTCCTAAAACCAGCAAAGATGTCATCACCACAGTCGATGGAACTGAAATTGCCTCTGGACCGGTAACTCATTCCACTACTGAGGTGACTCTTATTGGTCCCGACGGCCATCGGGAGGGTGTTGTGTTTGATGTAATCAAGGCTCCACAGTTTCAGGTTATTCTTGGAATCCCTTGGTTAGAGACACATAATCCTCGAATTGATTGGCGAGCTAAGAGAATAACCTTCCCGGATTGTACACAAACCTGCTACCCAGAAAACCTGAAGATTAATCTAGCATCTGTAACCTCTGCCTCCATGCAACTACCTCCGGAATACCAAGACTTTCAGGACGTCTTCCAAAAGGAACAGGCCAACACGTTACCTCCTCACAGATCGTACGATTGCCAAATCGATCTGGTGCCCGGTGCACAACCCCCTTGTAGCAGGATTTATGCCCTTACCGAATCTGAGAATCTGCATTTGAGACAATATTTGGATCAATACCTAGCTAATGGTTTTATTCGCCCGTCAAAGTCCCCGGCATCCTCGGCTTTGTTCTTCGTGCCCAAAAAAGAAGGCGACCTTAGAACCTGTATCGATTACCGCGCATTGAACCAGATAACGGTTAAAAACCGTTATCCTCTGCCTCTGATCCCTGAACTCCTTGACCAGGTGAAGGACGCTTGCATATACACCAAGTTAGATCTCGAGGGGGCTTATCATCTGGTACGATTTAAAGAAGGCGACGAATGGAAAACTGCCTTCTGTACTAAATAAAGATTATTCGAGTACCAGGTAATGCCTTTCGGATTGTGTAACGCGCCGGCTGCCTTTCAATACTTCATGAATGATGTCCTTCGGGAACTCATCGATGTTTGTGTTGTTGTATATATCGATGACATTCTGGTGTACTCCTCTTTGGAATCTGATCACAGAAAACACGTCAGGGCAGTACTTGAAAAACTGCGCCAACACAAACTATTTGCTAAATTGGAGAAATGTGTTTTCCATACCACAGAAGTCGAGTTTCTAGGTTTTATCCTGACACCCAAAGGAGTCCGAATGGACTCAAGAAAAGTGGATGCCATCCTCAAATGGCCATCACCTAGCTCTGTAAAAGGTGTTCAAAGCATGCTCGGCTTTGCCAATTTCTATCGCAGGTTTATCCCGGAATTTTCACGCGTGGTACAACCCATTACTGCACTCTTGAGGAAAAATAAACGTTTTGAATGGTCTGAAGAAGCCGAGCAGGCCTTTCAGGATTTAAAAGCTTAGTTTACCTCTGCACCTATATTGAAACACCCGCGTCCAGATCTCCCTTATGTCGTCGAGACTGACGCATCCAGCCTAGCCATGGGAGCTGTCCTGTCCCAAAGAGATCCCGAAACCAACCAACTGCATCCCGTAGCATTTTGGTCCAGAAAATTCTCGGCACCCGAGGTTAATTATGCAATCACGGACAAAGAACTGTTAGCCATTAAGTCCGCTTTTAAAGCCTGGTGGCATTATCTGCTTGGCGCTCGACATATCATCACAGTGATCACTGATCACCGGAATTTACAGTATTTGAAAACCGCCAAGGCTCAGTCATCACGGCAGCTCCGATGGGCTTTGTTTTTCGCTGAATTTGATTTCGTGATTACCTATCGACCTGGCTGCAAGAATGGCAAAGCAGACGCCTTATCCCGAATTGGAATGTGAGAATCTGATACAAACTCAGAACCAGTACCAATAATTCCCGAACAGAGGATTCTAGGCATGACTTCGTTACAGACGCTTGAAGACATTCAAGCCAGAGTAAAACAACTCCTGGACCCTACAACCTTACAGGAATGGATACAAAAGGGATCAGACTTTACCATAGATAAGGGTTTACCTTATTTCCAAGGACGCTTATTCCTGCCACATAAGGAATTACACGAACTAGTTATTTCCGGTTATCATGATACATTAATAGAGGGACACCCCAGTATTGCCAAGACAGAGGAAAAGGTGAAACGACAATTTTGGTGGCCCTCTTGGCGAAAAGATGTTAAATCTTTTGTGATGTCCTGTGGTGTTTGCACCCAAAATAAGAGTCAAAAGAAAAGAGCAGCCGGTCTCCTTCAACCTCTAGACATACCACCAGCACCCTGGCACACCCTATCAATGGATTTTATTACGGACCTGCCTCCTTGTTCGGGGTACAATACTATTCTGGTAATTGTGGATTTGTTTTCCAAAATGGCCCACTTTATTCCTTTGAAAGGTTTACCTTCAGCTTCTGTCCTAGCCAAAGAATTCCTCGAAAATATTGTTCGGCTACATGGATTCCCATCTATACTAATCTCTGACCGGGGAAGCCAATTCATTTCCCACTTCTGGCGCAAATGTTGTCAAATGGCGCAGATCGACGTAAGATTATCGACCAGTCACCACCCCCAGACTGATGGTCAGACCGAGAGGACAAATCAGACCCTTGAACAGTACTTATGGTGTATGTTACAGCAATCTTAAAGCAACTGGAAAGACATTCTTTGGATAGCCGAATGCGCATATAATAGTTCGGTACACTCTGGAACTGGCCACAGTCCTTTTTATACTTTGTTTGGGCATCACCCTCGAACCTCCAACCTTGACTCAGCTCAGAACCTCGGAATGCCTGCAGTAGAACATCTGCATTCTACAATTACCCAAGCCTTCAAAGAGGCAACTACGCATTTACAACAAGCCAAGAGAAAATACAAGGAGAATGCTGATCTACATCGGAGTGAAGCACCTCCGTATCAGATTGGGGATCAAGTGTGGTTAGCTACCAGACATTTACCACTCAAAGGGCCTCGAACTTTTAACCCAAAATATCTGGGACCTTATTCTATTACGGCGATAATTAACCCAGTGGCTGTTAAACTTGATTTACCAGCTAGTATGCGAATTCACCCTGTTTTTCATGTGTCACTTCTGAAACCAGTGGTACCCGGAACCCGACTACTAAAACCTCCAGAACCTAGGAGCCCAAATTCGAAGTGAAGAACATTTTAGACTCAAAAATGTTTAGGTCAAAACTGTTCTACCTAATTGATTGGAAGGGGTACGGACCTCAGGAGAGGTCGTGGGAACCCAGCGACCATGTGCATGCACCTCGATTAGTCAGGAAATTCCACCGACTCTTCCCAGACAAACCAAAACCCCCGGAGGGAACAACCTTGGGAGGGGCCTTGGGGGGGAGTGCTGTCATGATGCCCGCTCCCGGGGAGCCGGTTCAAGCCCTGCATCCCCGAAAGCGGACATCCAGTCCCCAAGGAAAGACCCAGCAACCCCATATAGGGGCCCTTTGGACAGTGTCCTGGCACCTATGGTGCCAGGCTCATAAAAGACATCAGGCTCATTATGGGAGTGCTTGGGTGCACTTACCTGATGCAGACCATGCTGCAGGATCCCGGCCTCCTTGAGGCCTGAAAGGAACTACTTTACCTGTGGGACTAATTTACCATCCGGGCGTGGTCGGGGAATGATACATACCTGATTGGAGGAAGGATACATACCTGGAACTTCTTCCAAGTCTATTTAAACCCCACCCGAACAGCCACACGTGCTTCGCGTTGTTCTGCATCTAGCAGCTGGACGCTCACCGTGTCTGCTCCTGCATCCTGACTTCTGCCACGCCTGCCAGCATCCTGGATCACCTGCAAAGGAAGAGAAGAAGAGAACAGAAGAAGGAAAAGTCCTTACCTGCTAAATCTGCATCCCGGAGACATCTCGCCGACAATCCTGAAAAGGAAGACTTTAATTTAAAAGCTCATTGCGTCGATCGCTGCAGCGCCGCATTCCACTCACCTTTATAGGGCGCCTCCATGTTCAGCAGCGATCATCCGGATTCGCAGTCACGCCCCAGCGCCTAGGGAGAAAAAGACCAGAACAAAAGGTGAGAGAGAGAAGGGAATAAGGAAAGCTAAATCTCCATGTTAAGACTTACCTGTTGATTCATTCCCTCTTCATTTCGGGTCCGCGCCGCATCCTGGCATTTACGGACCCCGGCCCCTAAGGGAAAAAGAGACATCAGCGTTAATGAGCGAATGAAAAGACATTACCAAAAAACACTCATTAAAGACTTACCTGATTTCTACAAGGATTTCACCTCTCATCTCGGGTCGGTGCCTGTTCCCCGGCATTCTGTACCCCGGCCCCTATGGGGAAAAAGACACTAGCATTAGTACATTAATTCATGGACACAAGGGGAACCTCTTATCAAAAACGTACCTGGAAGCCAAGCAAGTTTGGTTCTCACCAATCCGAAAATCCAGTGAAGTAACTGGATACCAACGCGCCCCTGCATCAGAAGCAGGATGGAGAGCTACGAGAAATCACAGAAGGGTTTCGAGGAGGGTGAGAGGGGAAAGTGGGAGGCCGATTGCATTACGCCGCAGACAGTTAATCCCCTATTTTCGCCTATAGAAGGATACTTCTGCGAGCCAGGCAAGCCAGATTTGGGGGCCCGGTCTAGTCCGTCTTCTGAACCCTGCGCATCACCTTAGAAGAGGTCACAGCAGTGCGAACCAGGCCAGCGCCTCCGTGGGAGTCAGGTGAGCGTAACAAATTTATATTGTGAGTACCTAGCAGAACTGTGCAGAACCAATCTCTTAGTTAAAATGATCTAATCCAAACTATTTTAACCTAAGTAGAACTGCCTCCTAGAAATCGTGTCATCTGTCATTTTTAAAGCTGCACAACTGTCACCTGTCAATTCTGCAGCTGCAAGCTGTCACCTGTCATTTTGAGTTTACTTTAAATCCAAAAAACTACCTTTATTTAATCGTCTGTATCTCTGGAACCGTTTGGGCTAGGAGCGAAATTTAACTTTCATCTGAAAGCTTGAATCTAGGCTTTCCAACGAACCTAGAACCGACTTCCTACTCCCTATGCTTTTCCCGTAACCGCGAGACACGCACTCGTGAAATTTACCGCGATTTGCGATTTGGCCCGATTTCTTCATCTGTAGAAATCAGCAGCTTTTTGCTTCTCTTTGCTAAAATTCGTTTGCAATCTGCTAATCATTCATAGAGTATTGTTAAAGTGAGCCTGAACTAATATAAAGTAGCCATCACCTACCCTGAACCTCTAGAGGGAATTAAAAGCAATTTTAGCACCTTTTCACTTCCTTGCAAACCACATTAAAGTAATTCGCCTGTGTTTAAAACTCATCCCTGTTTTCTCTAAGCTTGCTGGGGGAACTGGAACTGTGTATTGCATTATAAAGTGCGATTTGTTGGGATTCTTGAAGACTGTGTGCTCTCCTTCCATTTCTTGTGTTGCATAGGGGGGGAGTGAATTGTCAAGAAAAAGTGATTACATTGCCTTTTGTTGAAGCCATATCAAGTTATTTTCTTTACTGCATTTCATTCATCATTGCGTTGTTCTTGAAGCCATAAAAGCACTCTCAGCTACCTCATCCTCTATACTACTCCTAAGTAATCAAGTGTACCACTGTAACATTACCCATTGTGGATCCACATCATATGTCTCAGTGTACTATCAGATATTAATTTATTATAAAAGTATGAGACATATATATATATATTGTTTAATTTTTCAAATAAACCTTTTAATTTGCTAAACAAACCTACTTCTTGGCTCAGTGGGGTCAGGGGTGTTCTAAGAGGGGGGTGTTATACAAGGGTTGTCATCCAGAGTACTGAACTGAATATAAAAATAAATCAATAAGGGTTTTCCTCAGCATCCCAGACTAGGCATTGACTTAGCTGTAGTGTTGATTGAATATCGCTTACACTTTGTATTTGTATTTTTGTATTTTTAATTATCCAGTTTATATAGCACTTTACGCCAAAGTGCTTTACAATATAACAACAAGAATACATAGCATATGTATCTTTCCCTTGTTCACCCCAGATAATGTTTCTAGACAACTCCAATCTATGAAAGCCTTGTCAAAGCAGGTTCTCCCCTGCTCATCCAGAACCATCAAGGACCACATTGACAACCTTGCTCCAGCCTTGGTCAATTTCTGCAATCACTCTTTTGCCACTAGAACCGTCCCCTACCCCCTTAAGCACTCCCTTGTGCACCCCCTTCTGCACAATCCTTCCTCTCTGGATAACTATCGCCCCATTTAAATCACTCCTTTCCTGGGCAAACTATTGGAAAATCTGCCCATCTCCCAGCTTAATCTGCACACTGAATCTGTTGGCTGTCTCCACGGCCACCAGTCTGGCTTCAGAGCTACCAGAAGCACAGAAACTGCTCTCCTGAACACCCACGATGATCTGCTCTCTAACCTTGACTCTAACCTTCCTTCTGTCCTCATTCTCCTCTATCTTTCTTCTGCTTTTGATACAGTCAACCCTTCCATCCTGCTCAACTGCCTCTGTGATAACCTGGGTGTCACTGAGCAGGCCTGGCCTGGCTGACCTCCTTTCTTACAGACTGACCCTCGCAGGTCCAACTGGGGACTTTCCTCTCTTCTGTCTACTCGTGGTGTTGCCCAGGGATTAGACCTTTCTCCCTGGCTTTTCAACCACTACCTGGCACCTCTTGCCCACTGCATCGCTACTTTCTGCTCCAACTTTCAGTGTTATGTGGATGACACCCATCTCTGTTTCATGCTCCCATCAGCCACCTCTCCCCCTTCTCTCAGACCAGACTGTCTGGCCGCTATTCAAGAATTGTGTGCCACTAATAATCTCTGCCTTAATGCCAGTAAGAGGGAGATCCTCCTCATCGGAACACCAGTTCTCCCCTTTGCTCTCTCTCTCTCTCTGGCTGCCCACTCTGGGCCCTCTGCCTGCTCCTACCTGTGAGGCTAAGAACCTTGGTGTCATCTTCGATGCACCGTTATACAGTTATGCATAGAAAGATGCACCTTTTAGCAGAATCTACAAACTTAACACAGCCTCCGGCACGCCTACCCACTTTCATTCACATACGATGGTGTTACTGGCAACTGAACCAACCAACAGTATATGCATGGCAGCTGACGTCTGGTGCTCTATCAAGTCTAAAATGTCCTCCACAACCATTCTGTAAAGGTGAGCACCCTCTGAGAGATGGAGTCTAAACTTCATTGCTGCAGAACATGTGGGCAAGGCCTAGACTATTGGGTGCATGGCCTACAGTCTATGGCCTTTAGCCATGCACCCATTAGTCCAGACCGGCACCTGTCACGTCTTTGACCATGCACACAAGAGTCTACTGCTTGCCCACACCCATCACAACATAATGGAGCCATGCATGAGAACATGTGCCCAGAAACCACAATCCACAAACGTAACATAGGCAGGGACACTTCTCCCCATCCCCAGCACCATAACACAACGATGCATGCAAACACGTAACAGTTAGCAGATTCCACAAACATTGCCTCCGCCACCCCTACCCACTTCCATTCACAAAGTATTACGTCACAAACCACACAATCGTCCCAACATTGAGCCTACTCCCAGCAAGCTACAGAAACCAGAATATCCAAACACATAGATTCACTACAAACATAACACAGCCTCCATCACCCATACCCACTGTCATGCACATAGTATAGCTCCCAGCACTCTATTCAGTACACAAAAGCAATACCTGATGCGGCAGTACAGTAGTCAGTACTCCGCGCAATGGACACTAGCAATCCTATGCAATATGCAGTTTAACCCGTATCCACTTCTATGCACACACTATTCAAGAGTTGCGCCCACTTCAAACACTGCAGTATCCATGCACGTAGAAGATGCACTTCAACCCTACTCTCTTCTATACTGACAGTATTCCAACACCGCACTCAGTGCACACACTGCACAGCTGTTTACTCCATAAGATTTAGCCATGTAGTAAACAGGGTTGGATGTGCTAAGAAGCACCACAGCCATGGAATCAACAATGTAGCCAATGCTGAGGAACCACACACAGAAGGCAACAATGGCAAACCTAATTGCAACCACAGCACATAATTGTCGGTGCAAGGCCTCCATCCGTGCAGCGAATGGCCTACAGGCTTACCACATGCAACACACCGGAATACACTGTATCTTACACTGTGCATATCATGTGTGATGCACTAACCTGCTGCAATTGTGCTCCCACCAGTCACCATGCAAAGAGGTGTCCGCAGCAGCTATCGTGCAGTAACGAAGTCTGCCTGCATTCAGCACACACGGTAGTCGCCTGTGCAGAGACCTGCAAATTGGCGCTGTAGGCATGGATAATGCAGGTACATCAACGTCTTTGTTCACCTATTGACATATCACATATGCACCATTTCTCAGTCTCCCACCCTTTCCATCCCTTCTCCCCACCACCACATGCCATACTCTATTCAGTGCACAAAAGCAGTACCTCATAGTGGAGTACAGTAGGCAGCACTCTGCGCAATGGACAGTACGCAATACTTCAAAATTCACCCCTATCCACTTCTATGCACACACTATTTGAATATGGCACCCACTGCACACACTGCAGTATCCATGCACATAGAAGATGCACTTCAACCCCACCCTCTTCTATGCTGACAGTATGACAACACTGCACTCAGTGAACTCACTGCAGACCTTTTCACTCCAGTAGCTGCAGCCATGGAGTAAACACTGTAGGATGTGCTAATAAGCACCATACCCATGGAAATGGAATGAACAATGTATGCAATGCTGACGAACCACACACAGAAGGAAACAATGTGAAACCTAATTGCAACCACGGCACATAGTTGTCGGTGCAAGGCCTCCATCCGTGCATGGAATGGGCTATGGGCTTACCACATGCAACACACCGGAGTACCCAGCATCTTACAATGTGCATGTCATGTGCAATACACTCCCCTTCTGCAAATGAGCTCCCACCAGACACACCGGTAAGAGGTCTCCGCACCAGCTATTGTGCCGTAATGAAACCTGCCTGCATGCAGCACACATGGTAGTTGGCTGTACAGAGACCCGCGCATTGGCGCTATACGCATGGATACTGCAGCCACATCAACGTCTTCGTCCACTTACTGACATATCTCTGATGAATCACTTCTCACTCACCCTCCCTTTCTATCCATTCTTTCCATCGCCACATGGCGTAATATATGTTTTGCAATGCACTCCCCATCTGCTATTCAGCTACCACCAGTCAGCATGGTAAGAGCTTGCAGCATGACCTATCGTGCCCTAACGAAGGCTGCCTGCATTCACCACACATGGTAGTCGCCTGTATTATAGGCACAGCTACCGCCAGAGTGGTAATGACGCCCAATATTGTATTCTAAACCATGCGTCTTCCAACCTTATGCATACCTTTGTAACTCCTAATTTCTAATAAAGCAGTAATACCATTACAGTTCCTTCTTGTGGCAGTTGATTATGTTGATATCACTCACTCACTAAAACCTAACTTGTGAGCTGTGGGGGTGGAAGCAGGGGGCAGGCGCCTATGTGTCCGTTGTTTCCTATTTTTGTTGGAAGTATTTTTACTCCCTATGTGTTTTGTTGGGAGTATTTTCCCAGTGTTAGGGAGCAAAAGTGATTGATAGTCTGCTTATTAGTGGGACTATCTATATATCCATAATAAGCACCTGGGGTTGGGAGCCAACCAATCAGGTTGCTCACAGTGTGTGATTAAAAGCCTAATGGCTGATTCCCCACCATTTTCCTTCCTAACCTCACCTCAGATCTGCAGTCCCTTCCGACCCCCCAACTCCACTTGCCTTTTTCGTTCGGCGGCAGCGCCCCCACTGACCTTCTGCTGCTCTGTACCCATGCCAGCCACCATGAAAATAGAAGAGGGGCTTCAAATCGAGCCCCGCCTTCTAGCTTCACAGCAGCCATCTTGAGCAAGTCTTCTGTTTGAATTAACTGTGTCCCGTTCCTTCAAACAAAATACATTGCTGTTAGCACCCCAGCTTTCCACATTTAAAACAAAGGGTGCTAATAGCAATAACCCCCAGTGCTGGGGCTAGATCAGGTGGTAATGGCACCGGATCGGGTATTATTGCTTAAGTGTATATTCAGCAAAAAACCTTTAGCTGAACACACATTATGGTTGCGTCGCAAAATCTAATAACCATTGAAATCGTCCATTTGTAGCAAGATAGTCAACCATAATTCATGGCCCAACCGTGCACTGTTCATAAAGACACACATGACATCACAGATAACATTACAAATGGCCTCATCAATGACATTCATGATGACATCATGTACGGCATCACTAAACTGTAGATATCCAGACAGAAAGGGGTGACTAGGGAATGGCAAGCACAATTTGCAGGGTGGCAGGTAGGCCCTTCATGTATTCGGCCATGCTTCCTACAACGTACCTATTCTAGAAGAAACTGTCTACTGTTGTTTTATGGAGAATATAGCAAACATATAATCTCTTGAGGCCATAGCTACATCATGGACCATGTAAGTGGAGCATGCCTCATACGGTGTACTCGGGCTGTAGAATTAATCTGCCAGTCCTGTTAGAACATTGAATAAGGTTAGACTTGAAGACCATATGCAAATATACATCAAGCACAAGGCATGTGTGCCTGGATACAGCGGCATAACACAAAATGTGTGAGCCCCCAATGAGAGCCAGGCTGCCCTCTCCTAAAGCATGGCAACAAAGAAGAGCTGCACCACAACCGGTGCCGGTCTGGACACACATGCATGCGCAATACACATGATAATCATGCTGCTGCAGGGGCCCATTGGACACTGCATTAGAAAAAAAAGGTACACGTATGTGTTCTAATCAAACATCAATTCTTTCACCTAGCATAGAAACAAGCGGGCTGTGCCAACTCCTGACACCCAAATGTACCAGCCAACTCTGTTCGTAGCATCACATTATGCACATTAATGATACCATAAGAAAACATGTTCATGCTGGCACGGACAGTATACAGTATATGCCAGTATTCCCGTTATACAAACATTCTCTTGTTGGCTTTGCCCTTAATTGCAGAAAAAGGCTTGCCCACCTCCTGTAACATTATGTAAGAGAATTCTCCATGTTAACTTTACCCTCAATGCCTGTAAAACATGCAATGTTACAGTAAGGAAACATTTACTTGCTGAATGCACAAGTGCCCACCCCCACACCATGTAAGAACACACATCATGTTGGACTTGCCCCTTATGTGATTAAGAATTGCCATGCCCAGAAACAAAATATCCAGTCTGTATGCCCCCGTGTGTTATAAATCTCCCACTCAAACCCTTTTCCATTAAATAAAATGCATCGAGCTGGCTTTGCCCAAAAATGGCAGTAAAATATGAGTTTGTAAAGATTTTTCTTTTTTCAACTTTCCCTCCATTATTTCTATGGACCCCCTTTTGTTTTGCTTTGTTTTTTAACCTTACTGACTTTTTGAAGAGAAGTAAATCCTTCAGCTTCACTTCCCTTGCATTTTCTCATGTTATGGAGAAACTGATCAGTTCTTCAGACTATCAGGACAGGGAAACAATTCTTCTACTTTTTAACATTGCACATGGGATCTTACATTGTTGTGCAATGGGATACTTTTGAATCACTGTGGCTTTTTACACTTGGGATTTTTTCTTACTTTTGTATGTGCCTAAAGACAAGCTGGTGGCAGCAGATACATTTTTACCAATTGTTGGATTAATTTTAGTCTGAACATTCACGTTTAGCATGTATGGCTACTAAACGTGGCTAGTGCCCTAAAATGGCAGTGCCTAAATATTTTGCTTGTTCCTTGGCCATATTGTTGTTTGGTCTTCTTCCTACCTTGCTAGGTCAGGAAATCCCTTATATGGTCATGCACTTGCCCGGGAAAGCTGCTGCTTTTGTGGGCTAGTGATGTCTTAGTGTGTATGTAGCCCAAGAAGGGGGTGGGATTGTCTGGTCCCACTCAACATCTATGTGCCAGAGAGTTTAGGTGTGAGGCATGAGTGAAACCAGAAGTTGTCCTTGATTGGACAACTAATAGATGTTTAAATGGTGCAGGTCCTCACCATTAGGTGGGCTTGGACTTGATTCCAGCCTGAATTTTGGGTAAGAGGAGGATTCCTGCAGCCATTTCTTCAGATGAGCATTGGAGCCAAGAATACCTTGGAGATGAACAGTTGACTGAAGATCAGAAGATGACCCTTGATGAGGCCTGGCATCCCTTCCTGTGTCTGGCCCTGTGTAGCCCTGTTGGACTATCTGATCTCCAAAGACCCAAATACCCTGAGCGGTGCCTCAGGCCTTGGACTGGGGGGACCAACCAGTCACAATGCTTTCTCGAGGATCAAGCCATCTTGAGACTTCGGAAGTGTCCCTGGACCACCAGTGGACTGACCAGCACACTCATGGGCTACTGTCATTCCATGTTTGCACCCAGAATTCTGGTAGTCGCAAGCTTGTGCCACAAGTCACCTTTCCTCTGAATTTCAGCACCCCACCATCAAGGGATGCTATCCTAGAGAATCTTCTGTGACAGCGACTGGAAGGATGCCTGTCGTCGCCTGTGTGCGGAGACGTCACTGTAACTAAACTTTCCCTATCCTGTGAAGGGCCCTTAAGAGACCTGCATTGTTTAATCTTGCATTTCTTCCTCGTCGACTCATTGGGGGCACTTGGCTGCAGTCACACTCTCCTGAGAATAGCCGGAACAGCTCTTCATTGCAATCTTGATTGGGGTTTGGCTAACCTCTCAGAGTTCCCTGTTCACTATAACTAGGGTGGCTGCCTAAAATCCGTCCACCAGGCCAAATTCTAGAAATCCATATTAACTCTATGTAAGAGAAACGGCCATGCTCCAATGCCCATTGCCTGGGCCCCAACCTTGCACGCACACATTCCTACCCATTTACCCACTAGTCACTCAGCCAGTAATGGCTGGTAAATCTTTTAACAAGTATGACAGACCATAGTGTGGGAGCCCAAACCAAACAAAAGTGGATTTAGGGGTGCCCCCCTGAGAAACATTGTTGAATAATGGTTTAAAATCTAGCATTATACAGCATTCTTTCTATGAAAAATTGGGTAAAAAGCCAGACAATTTGAAATTGGTTTTGTAGGGTAACTCCAATACTCCCATGCCCCACACAGACAGAAACCAGGGATCAGGGTTAGTTTTCTGGCGGCTGTCGTGTGCAGTGGAGTAACTCTGACTTTTGAGGGGAGGCCTGCTATGCCAATACATGTATATAGACAGTATATTCAAAGAATTGGTCCATACACATCTGCTGCCCAGTCAGCTAACATCTGTTAATGAGCCAACAAATAAGTTGGACAGATCATGAACCTGGGATTAGCATCAGACATCATGCATATAAGATATACAAAGGGTATAATCTATGTACTACTTATACACTTAATGTATGTGGACCATGAGCACAAGTCAAATTCTAAGCAAAGGAACCTAAGTCTGCTATGAGGCATTCATATGCAGCAATTCTAGTATATCTTTGTCATGTGAGGTAAGCTACGGACACCAGGTAAGAGTTTACCAGTTTATTCTGGACCCCAGAGGAGCAGACCACCGCTGGGCAATCAATCAAACAACCAACTGGCCTGTGTGGAATGTTGACACATGAACATGGAACAACATTCCACACACGCCATGATACAGAATACAACATATCTCCTCCCCTTATTGTACAACATCACAAAGTATAACTACAAATTGCAAGAAATGAAACATTTTGAACAAGAAAAATTAGCAAGGAAAACAAGAACAATCCGCAAGGAAACAATAGCCGGTTCAAGCTGAACACAGCCATAAATGCAAATTGAAACATCATTAACACAGTGCAACAGATGTCCTTATACTCATTCCATGTGACTCCTAAACCATGATGCACATTAACGCACAAAGTCTCTGAGTCTAATTGGAGGTCTACATCTTCTCACAGGCCGCCCCAACTCTACAACCTCATCTCTCGACACATTGAAATCTGCAGGTCTACTCAGACTAAGTTCATCCACAACAACACCTTAAGTCTGGTTTCCCGTGGCACACTCGGGAACCCAGGCACTCCTTTCACTCCTTTCTCCAGGTACAAAATCAAGCACAACACTTCCTTCACCATCCAACCCATCACTGTCCCCCACAGGTGTGGAATTGGTTCTGGATCCATCAAGCACCACCACCCGCCTCTTACTCCATATCGAACCATCCACCAACCGCACGTAACCTTTACCACTCTTGACTACTTTCTTAGCAGGAAAGAATACACTACCACCCTTTTGGACGAATCTAGGATTCTTTACATAGACCAAATCTCCCTCCTTGACTTGCAACTCCTTCCTATTCCTTTGGGACAATCTTACAGCTTCCTGGTGTGCCAGAATTTTCCACTGAACATTGTCCAAGTTAAACTCACACGGACCACCACCACCTAGCGCCATGGATCTCAAATGTTTCCTTCCCCTCATCAATTCGAAGGGTGTCCTACCCGTGCTAATAGAAGGAGTCCTGCGATAAGCCGACAAATATTCCGACACCACCCCCTGCCACTCAAGCCCCCTTGTCAAAGCCAACTGAATGGCATTCTTAATCATGCCATTGACTCTTTCCACCAAGCCATTGGCACTTGGGTTATATAAAGCAGTGCGATTGTGTTCTATACCATACTGCACCAAAGATTCCTTCATGAGTTTGGAGGTAAACTGGAACTGGTGTCCGTGACCAGATTGGCAGGAATCCCTTCCCTATCAAATACCTTTTTTAGGAAAGCTATAACACGCTCCGTGGTCACCCTGCCAAATCCTGCAACCTCAACCCATTTGGATGTATAATCCACCAAAACCAAAAGAAACATGGACTCTGGTTCCAAACATTCAAAAGGGCCCATGATATCTAAATTCACCTTCGACCACACTTCTCTAGGAATATCAACAGGGTGAATAGGCAGAGGGCGAACCACTCTGCTCTTGTCACTCATGGCGCAAGCATGACACTCCTTCACCACCAACTCCACTGCACGGTCCATGGCCGGCCACCAATACTCCTCCCTCAGTCTTCTTTTGGTCAAAGAACAACCCAAATGCTCCTCATGGGCCAACGCAACAATCCTCCCCCTCAAGCTGATGGGTCAAATCAATTTTGTTCCTCTCAATACACCCCAGGGGCCAACGGCTAACTCGTCCAACACCTGAGAGTAACCCCTGCCCTCTGGTCTATCCTTAACTACCTCCCAACCCTTGCCAAGGCCCTCCTTGACCCAACACAACTCAGCATCATTTTCACTTTCAATGGTCCAAAGAGACTTGTCAATGGCAGGAATAACACATGCAACTTGGAACTCCTCCTCTTCTCTCATATCATCGCCATGAGGATTCCCCAATTCTGCAGTAGGCAACCGTGACAAACAATTGGCTACAACATTTTGTCTACCGGGCACATACTCCATGGTGAAGTTATACTCCTGCAACTCCACGGACCACCTGGTTATCTTCGGAGATACTGCCCCAAACCCTTTGGTGGAAAACACATGTACCAGGGGCTTATGGCCAGTACTGACCATGTATGGAATACCCCAAAGGAACGTCCCAGACGCCCTTTAGACGCCCAGGTCACCGCCAAAGCTTCTCGCTCAATCACAGAATGCCTCCCTCAAAGTCCTAGATGCAAAAGCCACTGGTTGTCACTCCCCTTCACACCATTGTTCCAAGACCACACCTATTCCCACTTCACTGGCATCCACAGTGAGAATGGTTTTGTATTTGGGGTCAAAAGACCTTAAACATGGGGCAAGAACCACACTGTTCTTCACAGCCTCAAACTCCTCACCACACTTGTCAGACCATTCAAATCTAACACTTTTATTTAACAACGCTCTCATGGAAATGGTTTTGTCAGAATAGTTTGTAACTTCACATAGTATTCAGCTAGCCCAAGAAATGCCTTAAACTGCTCGTTATTGGTGGGCGCCGGGGTATCCTTCAACACCTGCACTAGCTCTGTCTTGGGGCTGATTCCTTGGGCACTAAGGGTATGACCCAAATATGTCACTTTATCCACCCCCACATGACACTTTGCCAATTTTACTGTCAAACCCTTTTTTTTAAAATGTTCATCACCTCACGCACCCTACTGTCATGTTCCTCCCTACAACCACCCCACACCAAAACGTTGTCCTGGAAGTAACATACACCCGACAAGCCGCCAAATAATTCTTGCATCAAACGCTAAAACACAGCCGACGCTGACGCAAGACCGAAAGGCATGCAACAAAAGCGATACGCTCCAAATGGGGTCACAAAAGATGTAAGAGGCATAGAATCTTCATGTAGATCAATTTGGTGATATGCCGCAGACAAATCAAACGTAGAAAAACATTTGGCCTCACCTAAGGTGAGCAGCAACTCGTTAATGTTTGGCAAAGGATGGCGGTCAACCCAAATACTCAAATTGAGCTCCTGCAAATCCACACACATCCTGAGATTTCCATCCTCTTTCTTAACCAATACCACCGGGAACAACCATTCAGAGGACTCAATAGGTTCAATGACCCCTGCCGCCATCAGCTTATCCAATTCTAACCTGAGGCCATTCCTTGCCAAAACTGGGACACTCCTCACTTCGTGTACCTTGGGCACTGCACCCCTATTTAGAATGATGCCATGAGCAAATCCTTGGAGTTTCCCCAACTGATCAGAAAATACTTCCGGAAATTCAACCCCAAGGGATTCAGACGTCACATGCCCCCTCATATCCTCACCCTCCTGAATGCTCAGCACAGGCACCTCCTTCCCCAGGTGAATTTCAATGCACAAAGCAGCTTACTCGTCCCATCCCAACACACTGGTACCTTTGAGTGCAACATACAACTTGCCCATGGTTTGTCGACCCCGGAATTCAATGCAAGACCGATCATAGCCCAACACACTAATGGGATTCTGCCCATAAGCACTGGGACTAATATCAGAGGCACACAAGGTTGATATCTCCTTGCCCAGTGTCTCCTCGTATATCTCTGGAGACACAATGGTGTAGGGAGAGCCCGAATCCACTAGCATGTCTATAGGATGGTCATCCACAAGCACTGAGACCCACAGACCTTTCTGTGAAATCCCTTCCACATGTAAAATTACTCCTTGCTCAACCTTAACCAAGGACTCAGCCTCCTGATCAGGAACACACCCATCCGATACCACACCAACCACACCATTGTGCTTGCACATACGAGCGTAATGTCCTCTGCATTTGCATTTTCTACACACAACATTAACTGCAGGACACTCCTTGGAACCAGTCAAATGGCTTGGCCAGCCACATTTCTTACAAGGCTCCTTGCCACTAAGTAACCTCCCACCCTGACTGTCACTTTTATTACGTTTCTTTTTGTTGTCTCCACCACCTCCTTTTCCACGTGGTAAAATAGTCTGCACAACATCTCTGGAACCCTCTCATTCAGTGACTATTTGCACACTCGCTCTGGAAGCTTCTATGGCCCTGGCGATCTCGACCACCTTCTCCAATGGGGGGTCGCTTTCTATCCAAAGTCTCTCCCTGATCTTCTGATTACTTGTTTTCATCATTATCTGATCCCTGATGTACTCATCAACAATCTCCGAAAACTCACAAGTGGCCATCAGGGTCTGTAATGCAGTTACATAGGCGTCTATGGATTCGCCCGACCCTTGTGCCCTTGAGAAGAATTTATATCGCTCCAATACCACGTTTATCCTTCTACCAAAGCGAGCCTCTAAGTTATTCACTGCAGTTTCATATGCACTCACAACTCTTTCTCCTTCCCCAGTCCCAGGCACCGTCACCTCCTCCCTAGGTAAATGACGGAAAACATGCAGTCCTTCAGTACCTATGCAGTTTAGAAGCACTGCTTCCTTCTTATCATCAGAGAACTTTGCACCTCCAGCAGCCCTCAAATATATTCCAAAGGAGTCAATCCATTGGCCCACAGAGCCGTTGGCTCACCTGGAGTTGGCAAAAATGCGGGTGGAGGTCTAGCAGCAGTGTGCCATATGTCTTATGCACAGATGCTGGACAGGTACAGCAGGAAGATATCCCCCGAACAAGTCAGATTGCCTCAAAAGGAGAATATCCACAGAAGAGGAACCACTGCAATCCCCCAGCTGTCTCACAACAAAGCAGTCTAACTGCTAACACACTGCCGTAGGATAATGCCTCCTCACCTGTTAATTGTTCCCCAACAATGCGTGAACTGGCCAACCTATACAGTACTTTGGAGCAGGGAATGCCCCCAATTTGCACTGCAACACAACCAACGGCGTGTGTGCCGGTCCCACGCAGACCGCTGTCCAATCAACACAGCTAAGGATACACGGACAGTACTTTGGGGCAGAGAACACCCCCCTCTGTGCTCCAAGGCAACAGGTGTCACGCCTTCACACAAGGTAAGTGCCTCAGCCCCTCCTTCCAGCCGTAAGCGCTGTGTGCGTGGGACAGCCCTCGGTCCCAAACCGAGACCACGCCTCTGGATCTGATGTGTCCTGGCCCCTCCTTCCAGCCATGAGCATCTTCTGTGGATCAGCCCTCGGTCCCAAACTAAGACCAAGACTCCGGATGTGGTGTCAGGGAAGAGGCTGACTGCTGGTATACACTAGGCACTTCCAGGATGCCGCGGCAGCGACCGACATCCTGCGCTGATGCAGCGCTGCCCAAACGCACACAGCTGCCTCTTCCTGGAAGCAGCCGCGGGGCTCCGCAGCAACGCCACCACCTTCCGGCTGTGACAGCTGCAACGGGCGTAGCACCATTAGACTGGAGTGCAGCTACTCCCTGCCTGGAGCCACATCACGTCTCGATCTGGGCAGCGGGGCTCAAAAACCGCCCACCGGCAAACAGCAGCGTAACCGGGCACCAATGCCCTCAGAAACAGGGACCGCGGTGGTGGCCTGGAGCGGCCACCTCTCACTTGAGGAATGCTCCCAGCCCGGACACGTCCAGCGAAGGGCACATGCCGCCAGCAACATGAGCACCAGACTTGGCTCACCTACAGCGCCGCTGGATGTGAGAGGACGGCGCCAGGCCCAAGGCGGATGCACTCCGCGGTTCCTGCTCCTGCGATGGCAGCTGGAGGACCACCGCAACCTTGCACGCATGGGGTGAGGGGTCCAGACACCTTTGTCGCCAATGAGGTAGGCTACGGACACCAGGTAAGAGTTTACCAGTTTATTCTGGACCCCAGAGGAGCAGGCCACCGCTGGGCAATCAATCAAACAACCAACTGGCCCGTGTGGAATGTTGACCCATGAACATGGAACAACATTCCACACGCGCCATGATACAGAATACAACATCATGCTTTCAAAGCACTACCTTTGCGTCGTGATATGTGCAGTGCAGTCCAGGGTTAGCTTTACCACTTGATTGGATTCGTTTGCCACTGGCATGTCCTTTGCTCACATTGCACCTGACCCTACCAAGCAACCAAATGCTGCCACTGGACCTAGCCGGTTGCACAGCCCAATGACCACTTTACTCCTGTAATGGGTTGGTGGGCCACAAGCTAGGGCCTGCAGCCATGGTCAGTGACCACATTGCCAGGGGCATGTCTGGCCACCTGGGAAATGCGTCATATTTTTTATATTGCGTAGAGCCGGAACCAACCAAGAGAGGAATCTGATTTCATGGATCCCTGACCCGGTGACCTCTGTTGACATTCAGCAGTACATTGCAACTGGAGGTTGGATAGCTAGCCTGGTTTGTCTCTGGCCTCCTCAACTTTGAAACCTAGTCTTTTTTTTAAGTTGTGTTGGACCAGGCCAAAACAGAAGAGGCATCCCATCTCATGGAGCCTTGACCCAGCCACTACTGATACAAATGGAGGAGATGAAGTGTCCAGTTAAGGGCTCCTGGCTCTTCCCAATCCTCCTTACTTGAAAACCGACTTAAGTCCTCATTTTTGGAGAACCAGGGCAAACCTCTAGATGTATCCGACTTCATGGAGCTCTGGCCCAGTTACCGCAAGGGTAATGTCTTGTGCTAACATCCATAGATCTAGGGCCAGACCTTTGGATCCCAAGGCCAAAAATGACAGTTTTACTGCACCAGATTCTTATGTCCCACACTAGATCCCCGGATCAAGTATGGACAATCTTTAAAGATTTTTCAAAAAACATCAGCCAATCAATATGGCTAGGTTTTGTGACATGTGGATATTGCAAATATCGTCACTAACCCTATCAAATTGATTTGTTCAATCAGTCCAATCCCAGTGTTTGCATATTTGCTTTATTTTTTTTAAAAAAGTCTAATTGTCATCAAACTTAAAAAAGCATGCTTTCGCACCACATGGCATCTCCACATGAACGGTTTGGTACAAATCAGTCATGCAATTTTTTCATAGGTGAGATCAATAATTCCTTGTACAAAAATGAATATCAAATGCAACTTCTGGGACCTGTCTATAATACCCCCATGAGGAAACTTCACAAAACATTTCAATTCCAAAAAAATTCTGAGTTGCAAGTGTATCTTTTTTTCCATGTTTGGTGTTGATCTGTCAAATGACGGCAAAAGGCATAAGTGACAAATTGTGCCTTTTTTTATGGAAACACCAACTTAACCATACCTATTGAGCTGCACATTTTTTAAAGATAATAGCGCCTCTCTGGTGAGTGGAGCCCAAAAAAGTAGGTACTGACACAAAGGAGATGGACCTGCAGGTAATGGAACAGGATTGAGTGCATGTACTGTTATCTGCCAAATCCTGGCACTATTGAAGCTGAAGTGTTTTGGACTGTTTCAAATATTAGCCGGTCTTGTATTCTTGCTGCATAGGTAATGATAATGATAATGATGTGTATTTAGATAGTGCTTACACCTAAGTTGGTACACATTTTTCGACCTCAGAATTATAAAAGGCTGAATTGGCCGTGCCAGGATTCGAACTGCGGCCTGCAGATTACACACAGATCACAAACAGCGAGCACTCAACCCACTGAGGTAGCTTACCGGCTGTAGTGTGCAATCAGAATAAAATAGTATAAGGTCCTCCTTCTCTCCAGTCCTGCTTCCAGGTCATAGAAGCCCTGGCTTGGAGTGTCCACCTTCCTGACACATGCTAGTAACAGGGCAGCTCTTGCCATGAGATTGATTGATTGTTTATTTATAATGCGCTTATACACAAGTGTTTCAAAGCGCAACCATGCATGGGAGGGGAAGACATAGGGAACACAAGACAAACGATCTTACTAGGCATGGTATGTTCAGATTATACAGGTCAACAGAAACAGCAAGTGTGTGAGGGCAGCAACAGGGACCAAGGATAAGTCTCACGTTTTCTGTTCTGGATGTGTTGAAGAGGACGGAGGGTAGAAGAGGGAAGGATGAGAAAGAGGCTGTTGCAGTAGTCCGCCTAGAGAGGATCAAGGCTCTGGAGACAGTGAGCCTCTGGGGGAAAGTGGGAAAAGCTAGAATACCTCTGAGAACGTGCAGTTGGTAGTGGGACTTTTTAGTGATGTCCGTGATGTGAGACGAGAAAGATAGAGTGGAGTCGAAGATTACCCCAAGATGTTTTGCCTCGTTGGTAGGTGGGGGCGCAGGGCCAAGGGGCTGGCCAGAGAGAAAGAGGTAAGGCAGGAGCAGGGCTACTGATGAGAACAATCTCTGTCTTACTGGCATTGAGGCAGAGGTAGTTTACAGCACACCACAACTGAATTGTGGACAGACAGACAGGTATGAGTGAGGAAGAGGCCCAGGGTAGCCTGAAGGAGAGCTGCGTGTCATCCATGTAACATTGAAAGTTGTAGGTGAAGGTGGCTATCATACAGGCCAAGGGGGCCATGTAGCCATTGAAAAATCAGGGGGATAGGTTATATCCCTGGTGGACACCGCACATAGAGAGTGTGATAGGGGAGAGGAAGGACCCCAATTCCACCTGGGATAGTCACACCAGGGCCTGATCAGTGATGCCCAGGGTATCACGGAGACGTGCGATCAGGGTGTTGTGGTTCAATGTATCAAAGGCAGAGGAGAGGTTGAGTAGAATGAGAACAGAGGGAGAGTTAGAATCAAGGTTTGAGAGCAGAACTTCACAGGTGTTCAGAAGAGCAGTTTCCGTGCCTCTGGATGTTCTAAAGCCAGACTGGTGGTCATGGAAGCAACCAACAGATTCAGTGTGGAGGCCAAGCTGAGAAATAGCCAACTTCTCCAGGAGTTTGCCCAGGAAAGGAGTGATAGAGATCGGGCAATAGTTTGCAGCAATGGAAGGGTCAGCCGAAGGTTTTTTTGAGGAGAGGGTGCACAAGACAGTACTTAAGATGAGTGGGTAAAACTCCAGTGGTGAAAGAGAGGTTGCAGAGGTTGGCCAAGGATAGGGCAAGGGAGTCAATGTTGTCCTTGATGGCTTTGGAGATACAGGTGTCCACCTGTTTAGAGGACACTATCGTAGACCAGACTTGTCTAGTTACCTCCTCAGGTATGACAGGGGAGAAAAAAGAGAGAGGAGGGGAGGGGTGGCAGTGGCCGATGGTGGTACAAGAGATGTTGGTGCATGAGGTGGTGAAGAAGAGAGAGAGGATAGGATGTCCTGTGTTTTTGAGGTGAAGTGTGCAGCCAGGGCCTGGGTGTGTGCGATGGTGGAGGTGGCTGCGGTAGGGTTGGCTAGTTCTTGCAGACTTTAAAAAGTTTGGCCATGTAATTGTATGCCGCGGAGAAGCAGGCTTGAATAAAGACTCTTTTTTTGAAGCAGATGCAGAGTCTATACTGCCTTTGAAGGAGGCGGCAGGCCAGTTTGTCAGAGGGTGCGCCCGAGGAATCCCATTTCTATTCGGCTTCCCTGCACTTATGTTTAAGGGCAGCCAGTTTGGCATTGTACCAAGAGTTGCACTTTTTTGTAGGATTCCGTCGTAACTTCATGACAGGAGCAAGAATATCAAGAGTGTTGGAAACGGAGAGGTTAAAGTTAGAAAGGGCTGTGTCAGGATGGGAGTCAGCTACGGGAGTAGAAGGAGCAGAGTAGGTTGAGGCAAAAGCAGCTACTGACACTCTTTTCATGGTTCTGATGACCTTGTAGACGGGAGGCAGTGTCAGACTTACCGATGCAAGAGGATAAGAGAGCTTCAAGTGAGAAGAGAGGAGAGAGTGATCAGTCCAGGAGAGAGAAGTAGGGAGAAGGATAGATAGAGGCATGCCAGTTGAGATGAGAGCATCCAAGGTGTGGCCAGCGGTGTGCATTGGGCCAGAGAGTAAGATGGAAAGAGAGAGAGAGAGAGAGAGAGAGAGAGAGAGAGTTGGAGAGATTGCGGAAATTCCTGAGAAATTGGGTGAGTCGAGGAGGATGTTGAGATCACCCAGTAGGATGAGTTGATAAGAGGTGGAAAAGAGAGAGGAGGCCAGGTCAGCATATTCCGAACGAGGGAGGGCTGACCAGGTGGCCGATAGAAGGTGGGCAGCAGGAGTGAAGAGCTAGGAGAGAGGGACAGCCTTCAGAACAGGCACTCAAAGGATGAGTAGGCCTGAGTGGGGATGACTGACACAGGGATCCACTCAGGGAAGATCATTGCTACTCCCTCACCTGGTCAGTTTGGTCTCGGCAGAGAGAGTATCTTGTAGCCTTCTGGGTGAAGTGTGTCAAAACTCGTGACAGAGCTATCCTTGAACCATGTTTCAGTGAGGGCAAGAACATCAAGATCGAGAAGTTCAAGGAGGTTGCAGATGTCAGAGGAGTGTTTAACAACTGAGCGAGTGTTAAGCGTGGCGATGTGGAGCAGATTGCCATCTGTGAATGACTTACGTGGGCGCAGGGGACAGTGATCCTCCCCACAAGTAGCGAGAGTGCCTGAAGGACAGAGGTGGAAGGGGGGGAAGCCAAGGCCAGCAATGGATCCGGGACCGCAGTGGTTGAGAATGGAGCCAGTGCAGGAGGGGCTGCAGGGGTCAACAGAGCCCCAGATTCAGTGTTAGTGGGTGGTAGGTTCACCAAAGAGGAGGAGGCTGACAAGGTTGTAAATGTGGGGGTGGCGGCAAGGAGCTCTGACAAGGGTAGAATAGTGGTTAGGAGGCGGCGAGGGAGCCAGGATGGGCACAGCTGGCAGGGGTGTCAGGGACGCTGAAGGAGATGGTGCAGAAGGAGAAGGGAGGTTGATAAGGTGGGGAGGAGAAGAGTAGAAGGTTGGGTTGAGGACTCTGTACCATGATGGAACCATTGTGGTAGACATTGAAGATGACCCTGGAGTTGGAGAAGATGGCAAGAAGGACCTCCCAGCAGGTGCCACAATTGATGGGTGAGGAAGAGGAAGGAGAGTGAAGAGCGATCATATGGAGAGTCCATAGGTCGGGGGAGGGAACGACAAAGAGGATGTTGGTTAGAGTCTCTCTGGCAGAGGCCGTGACATAGGTGTCTGCAATCAGAAGGCCTGGGTTAGAGCCCAGTGTGTTCCTCTTGAGTTTCTTTCTGCCAGACTTATTAAGGGTTGAAGGATAAGAGATAGAGAAGCAGTTTGAGAAAATAGGAGGGATAGAAAGTGCCATAGCAAACTATAGAGAATGGGGTGCACTTAACCAGGCTGAGGCCACAGAGGCACGGGGAAGGCAGTAGGTGGGGGGATAGGGAACAAGTGTGGGAGAAGAACACTGGAAAACTAGGGGGAGGTAATATGCACAGAAAACAGTGAACATGCAGACGAAAGGGGATGACAGGTGTAGGGCTGAAGGGAATAACAACATAGAGAGACAATGGGAACTGAGTGGGGTGAGGAAGCTGGTAAAAAACCAGAGTAGAGGGGGTAACCAATCATTGTGATCCCAACAATTGTTAAGCGGCTTCACTTCAACACTACAGCTAAGTCAATGCCTAGTCTGGGATGCTGAGGGAAACCCTTATTGATATATTTTTAGGTCCAGTTCATGTACTCTGGATGACAACCCTTATATAACACCCCTCTCTTAGAATCCCCCTGACCCCACTGAGCCAAGAAGTAGGTTGGTTTAGCAAATTTAAAAGGTTTATTTGAGAAATATAATAATATATATCTATCACACTTTTATAATAAATTACTATTGGATATCACACTTAAAATATGACAGTGATCAACAATGGATAATGTTCTACTGGTAAACTGATTTGGTTACTTAGAAGTAGTATAGAGGATGAGGTAGCTGAAATGCTTTATGGTTTCAAGGAAATACAAGGTGGAATAAATGCAGTACAGAAAATAAACTGATATGGTTTCACAAGAGATAATATTTTCACTTTTCCCCTGGCAACTCACTCCCCCCATGGAAAGCTTAGAGAAAACAGGTATGAGTTTTAAACACAGGCAAATTACTTTGAAATGTGGTGGCAATGCAATGAAAAGATGCTAAAATTTATTTTAATTCCCTGCAGGAGGTTCAGGGTGAGGGAGAGATACTTTATATTAGTTCAGGCTCACTTTAGCAATGCTCTATGAGTTATTACCAGGTTGCAAACGGATTTTAACAAAGGAAAGAATGGAGCTGCTATTTTGACAAGTGGAGAAATTGAGCCAAAATCGCAAATCGCAGTAAATTTCGCGAGTGCGTAAATCGCGATTGCGGAAAAAGTATAGGGAGTAGGAAGTCGGTTCTAGGTTTGTTGGAAAGCCTAGAATCACAGCTTTAAAATGAAAGTAAACCACGTTCCTAGGACAAACGGTTCCGGAGATACAGACGATTTAATAAAGGTAGATTTTCGGATTTAAAGTAAAACTCAAAATGACAGGTGACAGCTTGCAGCTGCAGAATTGGCAGGTAGAATTTACAAAAACCGACAAAAGGGTACTCACACTAGAGACAGCCCTAGATACTGTCCAACATTCAAGTTAAATCTCCATAGTAGTTTAAAGGCTAGTGTTTGCGAGGCAAATCACTGAGGATACACCAAGGAAGCAGTCTAAGAAGTGCTAACCATAAATTTATTGTTGAAAGCACAGTTTTTTGAGATTTTACACAATTTCTAAAACAAAAGATAAATAGAATAGAGCAATTGAACAAATAAAGAAAAACAGAACATTAATCACAAATATATCAAGTGCAAAAGAAGGGATAATATATTAGTAACATCAAGATAAAACAATTATTACAGGCCATCCATAGTTCCTGCAACATAAGGCCTTCCAGGGTGTATAAAAAGAAAATTACCCTGGTAGGTATGTAAAAAGAATATTATTTTAGCTGAGTTTGTATATTTAATCTGCCAACGTGTAAGAAAGAATCAAAAGTTTGTTCTTAAAGGGAACAACATATATATAAATCACGTTTCGGCATGCCAAACTGGCATCAGTAGTCAGAGCCTTCCTCAGGGCAGGATGAAGGTGAGTTGATAGTGTCACCCTAAAGGGGGCAGAAAAAAGGGGAATACTTAAATCATATAGACAGGCTGCTATATAGACAACTTCAGAGGGATATCCTAATTCAAGTGTATGCTGTCATAAATATACGGACCACTCACCCAGTATAGATTGAAGAACGGAGTGCAGTCCGTAGAAGGCTACTTTTCCAGACCTATTGAACTTCATACACTGTGTAACAATGCAGCCAAGTAGAAAGAAAAGGGCAGAGCGCACCTGGGTCACGCTTCTGAAAATGCTGTGGAGAGAGTACAGCCATAGTGAGAGTATAATTCATAGAAAGAGCAAAAAGTCAGTGAAAGAGTTTGTCGGGAGCTCCTAATGATTTTATCTGAAAGGTAGCGCTCCGAATTATGAATATAACTAACAAACAAGCACTACAAAAAGTAAAAGGAGTGCAAGGTGCCCAGAAGGGGCATAGAGTGAATGGTGAAGGATCCTATAAAGGAGCATATCAGGGAGACGGCATGCAGGATTGCAAAAGCATGGTATAAGTATACGGGTGCATGCAAGCCCGTATGTGGATATGAGCGTAGCATAGTGCTAATATCAAGATTTAAAAAGAATTTTTATTATTGGTGTTTAACAGTAACAAACCCAATAGGGCAGGGACACACATAAAAGGTACCTTAGTAGTAAAATACTCCGGGTAAAACTTGTCCGAAGGGTTAGGTGTCCGTTTTAGGTAAATAAAGATGGAGTCAGTTGTCACCAAGGGTGCTATAATGAGCAAGCACACCCAACCTGGAAAGGCAAAAACACTGTATGAGCGCTTGTGCTGGACCAAGGCGGAAACACAGTAACAACTATGTTGAGAAAACATATGAAAGGAACCATGTAAAAAACCTTCCAGGGGGCGGTTGCTGAAATCCAGAATGTACCGGAAAACTTACCAGTATATGAAGGTAGAAGACAGCAGAGTTTGGATTTGTCTGTGCATGATCCCCGTGGAAAAGACGCCACGTTCTGCTAACTCGGTTCACTGAGTTGAAGCCAGAGGACAGAGTGCCTCGTCATGCTGGGGTGAAATGGCTCACCGAAGGTCCTGTTCGGGACCGGCAGCTGTGATAGATTAGCGCCGGCTTGTTAGACACGAGGGGGTTGTCACGGTAACCCCGGTCCTCGTCAAGGGGGTGGAGCAAGGGTCTGGCATCTGATGCTCGGAGCGCGGGCTAAGCAGCCAATGAAAAGGGAGGCGGGGTTGCTAGCCCCGTAGGTAAACAAACCAGTCCTGGTGTGCGGCGCGGCCGAGTGTGCTGCAGGATCCCGCTGAGTGAGAGCTGGTTGTGGAGGGCGGGAAAAGGGGTGGGGTAGGGGGGAAAAAAAAAATTGGAAGTTGACAGTTGTGCAGCTTTACAAATGACAGATTACACGATTTCTAGGAGGCTGTTCTAATTAGGTTAAAATAGTTTGGATTAGATTATTTTAACTAAGAGATTGGGTTCTGCACAGTTCTGGCGGATACTCACTCCTAATTTTGAAATGAATGAGCCTCGTCACGGATCTGGTCAACATGTCCAGCGGTGGTTCTCTCTGCTCGGTGGGTCAATCAGGCACCGGTTCTGCTCACAGCGATCCGGATCTCTGGTTCTGCTCACAGCGGTCTGGGTCTGGTCTGCGGTTCCGGCACAAGTTCTTGGCAAAGAATTCAAACAGCTCGCCCGGCTGTTGAATAGTTTAGTTAGGTTTGCTGGATTCTGAAGGCCTGCTGAGAATACTTTTGCTTGCAGTGGGCCTTCTTGGTTCAAAGTTCTGTAGTCTCTGTTTAGCTTGGAAGACTAAGTGTTTGATCTCTGGATGTGAAGTCGTCGGTCAGCACGCTCCGCAGCAATGGAAAATGAATGTCTCTACTTGTCCCAGCAGTCTCTTTTTATGTGTTTTGGAAAGTGGGTGTGTGCGTTGGTCATAACTAAACCTGCCCCTCTCACTTATCATTGGCCAATTCCTCCTCTCTCCCTTGATTGGGGGAAGGAAATGTGAGTCATCATGATGAGGTCTGTTTATGGGTCAGAGGATCCTCCCCTGGTCAATTTGCCCACAAATCTATATTTGATTCAAATACATATTTCCCAGATACACAATTTGTTGAAATTACATGTACACATTATATATTCCTTATGGTCCATGCTTGTCCACCTCTGATCTTCCTGGGGGCTTGCATTGAAAAATGACAACATTTTGCGCTTTTTGACTGGTTTGCCAATATCGGACATTTACCAAAAATTACACACATTTGCGCAAGGAGAATGGACAGTAATTGATGAAGTGTCAGATTTTTAACGTGCAGACATTTGGAGTAAGACCCTATTTTCCGCTAGCAACCCCCCAGCATACACCACAGGGTCCTAACACCTCTTAAAACGTGCACAGAAAAATCACAAGAATAATGATATTACTTATATAATTCTGAGAAGTCTGTACTATAAATTATCCATCTTTTTTAAAATTATGCTCTGGCCCAGATGGGTGTGGTTTAGGTTACTAAGCACATGGGGGAAGCTTCTGTCTGCCCCCCCCTCCAGCTTGGGTGGCACCCAGAGGCACTTCTCCTCCCACTTCTCCCAAGAGGAAGCCACTTTACGGCCCCCCCAATATAACATTTGCCTGAGTCCAGGACAAGGCTTTGTTCAACCTTCTGCAGGTGCCCCTCCCCTAATCTAATCAGAGAGGTGCCAACTCCTTTTGGTGGGGAAGCAGGATGCAGCTAGGCCTGGGAAGAGTGGCTGAGCAGGTTTCTCCTGTCGGGCGTAGTTGTCAGGCAGAATTCAGCTAAATGTCACTTTATTTCCCAGTTTAAATCAAACTTACAATTTTTACATATACATTAAATAATTACTTCCTTCAAGTCATTTCAGAATATAGTTTTACATTGTGTCCACCTCTTAGCAAGTCTTTCCTTGGCCTGGTTTGGGTTCCTCTGTTCAGTTTTACACAAAAGTCTGGTGGTTTTAAAACGCCGGCTTTCTGATAGTGGTGAGTACCGGTATTGCATCCATTTTTGGGATCTGTCTTGAATTACTGCATTTCAATAGAGTGGTCTTTTGTTTGATAGTATAGGACCCTTGCTTAACATTGTTTTGATGGCATCCTTACAGTAGAGTGGTGCTGTGGAACCCCCCACAAGAAGGTTGTATCTTTGGAGTGGTCTTGTGCCAACTGCGCAGTTCTCCTGGATTCTGGCGTGAATGTGGGCGGCGATAGCTCATCCCCGCATCCACCCAGTCTATTGATTTAGTTTGTTCTGGGGTAGAATAATGGGCGGCGACAGCTCATCCCCACATCTACCCAGTCTATTGATTCAGCATGGGTCAAAACCCTTCACACAATGAATAATGTGAACACAGTGGTAGATGACGAGGGTGGGGGAACAGATAGCTGACTAGACAGCGAGCAGAGGGGGTGGAACTGTCAACACATTCTCATGATAAGCAGGTTGTGCACACTGCTAAAATCGAATTTAAAGAGCAGCAAGAAATCTGGATCTGCACACAGCTAAACTCAATTTAGAGCAGACAATCAGGATGTGCACGCAGCTATATTGGAATTTAAAACAGCAGCAAGAAATCAGGTGTGTACACAGCTAAATTCGAATTTCTGTTCAATATCTGGCATGGAATACAATGCTGCAGGATGTCTGTGGCTGCATCACACCTCCCCAGGTGGCCATAGCACCCTCAAACATGCGCAGACGAATCTTGCAAGGAAATGTTCCAGCCTACGATTGCACAAAAGGAAATGCACCAGTTCTTGAAGAAGCTAAAGGAGGCTAAGCAAACATTACATCAGCGCAGCCAGTCATACTTCATGAATGAGGTGAGAATGAATCGGGTTATGGCTATGTGGCAGGCCTCTGAGTTGGCTGTTACAGACAACTTTCAATAAATATTCATAGAGGACAAAGATATATAATTAGAGGATGTGCTCACGGTTGTCCTAGCGAGCGAGGGAACATCTGTGTGAAGGAAGGGTGTAATGGGTGAAAAGCAAGTGGATCAGATGAATGACATGATCTGGACAGTGAAAGCTGAAGAGAGAATGAAGGGTGAACGAATGACCAGAACACAAGGGCCAAACAAGACAGCTGTCAAAAGGAAGGACTGTTTCCTCTACTGCAGAAGATCCAACATGGGGAACAATTACAATGTCACATCAGACACAGAGAGTGCAACGCATGTAGCCATGGCTGCTGCCAGAAGGAGCATCAAGGTGTACCAACATCAGAAGAGGCGATTGAACAGGAAGTCGACATGAAGAAACGTACACTACTGCAGTGGTGACTGGTGGGGAGACACAGCCAAAGGCTTGAAACCACAATGCATGATTAGAGGTGACAGCAACGAAGTCCAGCTGATGGTGAAGTTCGACTCGGGCACCACTGTGTTCCCATTAAATACATAAAAGAAAATGATGTGCCATGACAAACCTTGTGACAAGTCAGCGAACTTTAAGCCAAGAGTATTGGTGGTACCTGTGCTGATCTCCTAGGTTACAGATATTGCACCCACAAGTTCAAGGGACACGCAGTTTCTGTGAAGGGATCTTTTGTTACACATGGCCCAGCTATACTCAGAAAGCATGTACAGAGAAGAATCAAGATAACGCTAGATGCCTGCAGCAGAGAAAGACTCCGGTGCCTGCATATGGAAACATATGAGGACATTGTGGAACACAATTAGGCATCCGCCAAAGGCATAGGATGTGTAAAGATAGTTGTCCACGAGATGCAACTATACTAGGGAGGTTTGCACAGCACTAACAGTCAGGCCCATGTCTCTGACATTAAAGTAAGAGGAGAGTGGGCCAAGTAGACCAGAGATGACAGCGGATTATTATGTAAATCATAATAGCATTATATTTATCGTACCAATACAATTATACAAAACATTTTTTTGCAGTTGCATCAACAAAATTGGGCTCTACATACCAAAAGCACATCCCTCCATACCTTATTCATTAAGAAATTCCACATGCATTCATCATACTCATATACTTTCAGACAAACTAGTGATATATCATTTGTACCACAATTCCAGATCAAATAAATGTCAGTTTAACACTCTATTGTTTTACAATGTGACCCTCTGTCTATATTCAGGGGTTTAGAAAACTGTTGTCGACATGTTTCGGTTGAGTTCTCTCAGCAAAGGTGGGGGTCCCCTTGTCTGTTAATTTCTGATCAACCTTCTTCAAGAGGGAGTGCAATCGCTAATTCCACGTTGCCTCTTCATAACATACGAAGTTGGGGGTGTGTGGCTAAAGAGCCTCAGTTCTCCTCTGGGTTATCAGGGGCCGGGAACCAGTATGGTGGAGTGGATCCTTGCGTGTGTGCTCCCACTTGTGGTGCCTCACGTCGTATCAGGTGGCTATTGTAGAGAGTTCTTATATGACCAAATTCGTGGAGCCAGAACTAAAGAGAATGCCCATTTATCCAGGTGCGTGGTTAATGCGCTTGGGATGGCCGCCTGCTGCTGGTAATTGGGAGGCTGCAGGTTGCTGGTACAGATAAGATTACTTCTTACAGGTCGCGGGCTGATGCGCCGTACGTAGTTGGAGACCTCGCTCTGTGTTAATCAGGCTTGTAGTTCGTGAATGGTTTACCGCCGGCTGCAGGGTCCGGACATCGCGTCTGCAGCTTGGGAAGACATTGAAGACATTCTGAGTGATCTGGAGACAGAATGGACCAGAGAACTAGTCAAAGCCACTAAATAGCTCACTCCAGTGGTTCTTATAAAGAAAGCGCATACACAACAACTGTGCATATGCATTCTCTGCAGTCTGAACAGATAAATAATCCTGGATAAATATCTGCTGCCTTGGAACTCAAGTTGAACAATTCAGTTGTCTTCACCAAGATTAAAATGTGCAAATTATAGCATCAGATCAAACTAGATGAAGAATTAAAATCATTTACAGCTTTCATCACCCTGTTCAACACAGATCAGTTTACACCGATTGTTTCTTTCCCATGCAGGCTGGATGTTTTAGAAGGCAATGGATATGTTGTTAGGAGAGGTATAAAGTGTGACATACGTCCAGGATTACAGCTCGATTTATTGTGGGGATAAGCACAGCCGTGACAAGGCTTTGAAAGTATTGTTGTACACGTTGCAAGGGGCTAGATTACACTTCCGAAGAGATATGCGTGTGTTGATGTTGCACATCATAGAATGCCAGTGCTGCACCATTTCCAATGAAGGAAACAGGCCCAAACTAGCCCTTCTCAATTCAAGCGCGGAAGCTTCACCTTCAACCCCTATGAAGTGCTCAAATGCTTCCTAGGCCTTTCAGAGTACAATGCACATGTTGTCATGAGCTTCTCTGAAAAAACAGAGCATTATTTCGTAAATATAACGGCAAGGGCAGTGACAGCATCCAAATGGAGCGATTAAGTTATAGAAAAAGGGATGTTAGCTTGTGTGTGGCCAGTTAACTACTTCAGAATGTATGTATCAGACTATAAATTCCATCTTCTGACTGAACATAACTACCTGGCACACATGCTCAATTCAGGCTGCACTATGTATTCTATCCAAAGTTATCTAGATGCTATCAATTTTAGCCACTAACTTGCAAAAATGCAGGTTCAGAGTCTAACATGTTCCCTGGTGAAAACAGATAAGTCCATGTTATGTCTAACCTGCAAGGAGACGACACCCACTTCATTCGCAAAGGAAACATGTGTTGTTAAATGAGCAGATGACCCAGTTACTGGAGATACCAACAAAATCAGTAAGGCAGTGTGGATTAATGAAATGGAAAGTGATGGTGTACTACTGATAGCACTAATGTGGATGACCCTGTACTGAGAACTGTACACTGTTTTTGCCTGTCCCCAAGTGAATATACTGTAACAGCGCCACGATGCCCTAGGGCAGCTGCGCGCTTTATAAATGGAAATAAATAAATAAATGATAAGCCACTGAATTGTGGCGAGATGAAGGCTGCCGAGCACATGCCCAGCAAGCATATAGGCAAATCGGCTCTGAACTATCTGTCACAGAGATCATGATATGTTGAGGGATCATGGTCATCCCTCTTTCCAGGCTGAGCTCTTTTGTCATTGCTAAGGTTCATGGAGGACATCTAGGTCTCAGGAAGTGCAGAGTGACAGAGAGGTAGGGGTGGCCTTAGATGGATGCTAACAGTGAACAGTAGTTGGCCAGTGCAGTAAGTGTCTCGCCAGTGACAAGGGACCTCACAACAGTCAGGCCCGTCTACAGAGTTCCATGGCATATCATGGTGAATTACTTCCAAAAATTAATCCAAGTACAAATTGTCCTTGAAACGACCTCTGGAACAGCTGGGAGAACAGCGAACAAGCCACAGCAACCAAGCCAACACGACCAACAACTTAAAACGACCCCAAGATGCAGGGGAAACTGTTCCCAGAGGTCCACTGGGACAGCAGAAGGCCAGAGGCACTGCCAAATGACCAGTTCAAGAAAGACGCATGCCTGTGAGGGTCACTGTCTATGAACTGTGTGATCTAGACCATCATTTCTTTGGTCTTGTGTGAAAGGGATGAATGCAGTGTCCTCCCTCTCTCTGTGACCCGCTTCCCTGCCACAGCAGCCATGATGCAGAGTTCCCACCATCCCCTGTGCGTGCGTGCTCCAGCAGGTTTCTCACCCGGGTCTTTGGGCACTGAGTGTAGCATGGCAGGTCGCCTGCAGCTGATCTGCTCCTCTTACCATAAATAATGTTAACATTGTTGCTCCTTCACTCTTTATGGTACCTGTGTGCTGCATTACTAAAGATGGGTTCACATGTAACTGTGCTGTTTTACTTGTTGAGCACTAGAGAAGTTGAGTTGGATTTTGCATAGGACATCATATAGACTGAAAAGACAGCACATCTGTCTGAGTGGATAGCCGCCAGGTTAAGTGTTTCTGGTAAGGGCAGGTCTGCACTTCCTACATTTAAATCTTTGCAGAAGCGAATCCACCCTTTATGTTTAAATTCTTTCAATGCTGTTAAATTGGCCAACAATAATGGCTATTTCTACAGCACTTAGAACGGGGTTGAATCCAGCATTATGTGCTACCTAAAAACATATTATAATTTTCCTGAAGCTGAAGAATACAGAGCAGTCAAATGGTATGCTCTAGTATTTCAGATAAGGACTGATAGACGCTCCCTCTGGACAGCTTTATATCCACTGTTCAAGCACTAGTCCTATCCCACGTGGATGGGGGTAATACCCTCCTCGATGGCATCCCTTCATTCTCACTTGTGCCCCTGAGAAGGGTCCTACAAGCCGGCACATGCCAAGGGCGCAGTGTTGTGCGCTGCAGGACCGCAGAGCATGCTGCTCGATCCACATCCACTACGTGCTACGCATGCATGCCCGACTCTGCTGCTCGAAAACCTACGTGCTGAACTCTCTGTGGCAAAGCTCGCGCAGGGAAAGGGTGTGGTGTTGTGCACCGCAAGTCTGCAGAGCACGCTGCTTGATCCACATCCACTGTGTGCTATGCATCGACGCCTGACTCTGCTGCATTAAAACGTACGTGCCGAACCCTCTGTGGCAAAGCCCACGTATTCCAAGGGCACGATGTTGTGCACTGCAGGTCCGCAGAGCACGCTGCCCGATGCATGTTCACTACATGCTATGCATCAATTCCCGGCTCTGCTGCATTAAAACCTGTGCCGAACCCTCTGCAGCAAATCCTTCACAGGCCAAGGGCACAGTGTAGTTTGCGGCAGGTGTTAGGTACCACACAATGACACAGCATAACTCGCCCGCTCCGCTCCTTACCTCTCAATTTTGGCTGAACCACATCACCTTGGACTTGTAACTACCCCAGCCAGACTCAGCCAGCAACCCATGAACCACTACAACACCCTCCATCCAAGTCTAGTCAACCCCAAGGACGCCGCTCCACTTGAACCGCAGGTAAACGCCCTGGTGCCTCACCCTCCAGCACCTTGCCACACCTTCTATGCACCCCAAGGCCACCCCACCTAGCCCCATTAGCTCAACACTTTTAGCTTCGCCATGCCCCCCTTGATCCTTATGAGGAACAGCCTCCTCAGGTTGCACACTCTGGTCATTGCGTGCATCCCACACCACGTATCACAATCACTCGGCCCACCGCAAACCCACAGACCAGGCCCCACACAACCCAAAATCCTCAGCTCTGCCATCACTACGCCTCCGCCGATCCCTATGAGGAACAGCCTCCTCGGGCTGTGCACTCGGCTCACTGCCTGCGTCCCACACCATGCATCGCAATCATTCGGCCCACTGCAAACCCACACAACAGATCCCACACAATCGGAAATCCACAACTTGGCCAATGCTATGCACCTGCCGATCATTACGAGGAACAGCCTGTGCAGGCTGCACACTTGGCTCACTGCGTGCCACCCACACCATTCTTCTCAATCTCTCTGCCTTCTGCAGGCCCACAAACCAGTCTCCACGCAACCGGAAATCCCCAACCCGACCATCGCTTCGCCCCCTCTGCCTCTCAAGAGGAGCAGGTTGCTCAGATTCCCCACCCAGTTCATCACACACCTCCCTCTCCACGCTCCCCAAACATTGCGAACGCCCCAAACACGCATGCCCGCCAGTCCCACCCACAAAGCCATCAACTTCGTGCTAATCAACGCAAGATCAGAAACGGCACACACTGCTGAATTCCTTGATCTTATAACCTCCAATGTGCTCGACCTGCTTGCCATCACAGAAACGTGGCTCGATCCCATTGCAGGCCCAGCCCTTTCCATTGCGACGCCCCCGGCTTTACCATCCTAGGATGTGACAGATCCTCTAAAACAGAAGGTGGTGTCATCCTCATTTAAAAAATAAACACCTGCACCATTAGAGTCACGCAAACCAATGCCATCCCCAACTGTGAATCCCTACTTGCCAAGATCTCCTTGTCACCTACCGACTCCATCACAGTCCTCCTTATCTACCATTCTCCTGGCCCCAGCCTCACTTTCGAAGACAACTTAATGCAAAGCATCTTCATGTCCACCAAACCCAAATCCAAAGTCATAATCCTTGTGGACATCAACCTAGGCCTCAATGACCCAGCTGACACATTGGCAACCAGCGTAGGTATGGCACTTAACCATGCTAGCTTCTCACAACGCTCTCTTGAGCCCACCCATGACCAAGGCCGCACCCTAGACTGGTTAAGCGACCTCAATTATAACATACCCACCCCTGTCACCTCCCCCTGTCCATGGTCGGACCATCATTTTATTGCCTTCAAAATCCCCCACTCAGAACGCCCCAGAGCAGCTCACCCCGCCAAACCTGAATGCATGGCCCAGTGCATACAAAACCTCAACCCGACCAACCTCGCACCGCTACTTGCCACCCTGGAGCACCTCCCACCTTCAGTAACAGACCCAGCAGCACTGGTCGGCATCTACAAGTAATCTATTGCACAAGCAGTCAACACACTTACCCCTCTTAAATACAGGAAAGCCAAACCCTCACTACAAAAACATGCCTGTTTCACTGCTGAACTCCTTAAAATCCGCACCAATAAGCGTGCAACCGAGGTAGCTTGGATAAAAGAACCCACCCCTGCCGCCAAAGCCCTCTTCTCCTCCCTTGCCACAAACTACAAAAGGAAAACTACTGCCAAAGCCTACAATTTCAGAATTAGTAAATCCTCATCCAACTCCCGGGAACTTTTCAAAATTCTCTGGGAACTAGAAACCCCATGACCCCCCAACCAAACCTGTCAGTAGACAGTACCTGTTGCGGAGATATCCAAGACGCCCTCACTGCGAAGGTCAATTCCCTCAAAGGAAACATCATCACCAAGCAACTTGCTATGCTTACCAAACCACCACCACCCACAGCATCCTGACCCTTACCGACCCACACCAGCACCCCATTCAGCTTCCACCTTGTCTCAGACATGGACATCACCAAGATTGTCAAGAGTCTCAAACTGGCACGCTCTAAAGGCGACACGTGCCCAGCTCCAATCATCAAAGACTGTGCCAAGATACTCATTCCCCTCTTCACAGCCATCATCAATGCATCCTTCTCCACCAACTCAGTGCCAACTTCCTTGAAGAAAGCATGGATCCTACCACTCCTTAAGAAACCCTCCCTTCCATCCCGATAAAATACCACCCCATTACTATGGTACCCTACCTCTTGAAGATCCTGGATTGTGTTGCCTACATCCAGGTCCAACAGTATCTTGAGGAAAACAACATCTTGGGCACTCACCAATCAGGATTCCACCCTAAATACGGAACCAAAACTACCCTACTAGATTTGAAAATACATATCGATGCAATCAAAGACACTGGAAACCCTGGCCTCCTGATGATGCTAGACCTCTCTGCAGCATCCGATTTGGTAGACAACCAAATCCTCTGCTCTCAACTTGCCTCAACAGCAAACTTCTCTCCATCAGCCACCAATTGGGTGAGGTCCTTCCTAGCTGACAGATCCTCTCATGTCTTCATAAACAACTTCTCTGCTGAACCTAATCCTGTCACTTGTGGAGTCCCCCAAGGTTCCTGCCTCTGCCCCACCCTCTACAACATGTATACAAAACCCACCTTCGACCACTGTGACCTACTAGGCATAACACACTCAAACTACGCTGATGACACACAGTTCCTTATCCCCCTCTTCGGATCATACGCCCAGGACTCAGAAACCATAAACTCTTCTTAAAAGGTCATACAAAATTGGATGGCTTCTCACCTACTCTGTCTCAAGGGCGACAAAACTGAAATCCTCATTGTCGGCTCAAACTCCACACGTCGCAACGCTGATCCAGCATACAATGAATTTATAATGAATGGTAACCACATCACCACCTCTGCCGCTGCCAAAACTCTTGGTGTCTACCTGGAAGCCAACCTCAACTTCTCATGTCAAGTGAACTTGATCGCTTCAGCGGCGGCTTATACAGCCAAAATGCTTCATGCCAGCAGGCCCTTCCTCTCCACTCCCAACTGCCTAACAATAGCAAGAGCTATCACTGGGGCTAAGTTTGACTATTGTAACGCCTTATTTACTGGAACCTCTGAACGCAACCTGTAAAAACTCCAGATGATCCAGAATAATGCTCTCCGAACATTGATTGGCCCCTCCAAATTTGACCATATCTCAGAATCCAGGAGAGCTGCAGACTGGTTGCCCATCCGGGAAAGGATTAAGTTCAAAACATTGTCCCTGGTGCACCGATGTCTCTCGAACACTGCACTGACCTACCTCTCATGCTGTGTAGAGAAATACGCTCTGCCTGTCCCCTGAGCTCATCAAACTCTCACTTCCTGAAGACCCCCAACTTCAACCGCCTCTCAGTAGGGGGCAAGAGCTTCCCGGTCATGTCTGCCAAACTCTGGAATAATCTTCCACCAGCACCCAGAAAAGAACAGGCCTACTGGACTTTCCGCAGAAAAACTTAAAGACGTGGCTGTTCAACTAACGGTATTTCTCCTAAGACTATTGCACCCCCCATTGTTTCTCCCCACCTCCCTCCTCTCCTCTCTTTTTCCTAATGTAACATGTACATTTGTACCCTAATGTAACTAGCACCTAGAAACCCGAGGGTTTTGTGCGCTGTAACAAATGCAAAAAAATAATAATAAAATAAAATACACACGGCCACATGCCTCATCAAGGGTCTACACAGATACAACCACATCACCCCAGCCCTCATCAACCTTCACTGGCTCCCACTGCACGCATGAATCACCTTCAAATCTTGCTGCAGAATCACCAGAAGCCAGGACACGTGCAGACTTAAAATTCGCTGCTGAAAAAAGGAAAGGACCAGAAAACAAGTCTTCTCTTCCTACGCCCCAAAATGGCTCCAGCAGAGGGGTCAAGGGGGGACAGCCCCCCAAAACCCACCCCTTACCCCCCCTAGAAAGAAGGTCTTGAATGTGGTACCCAAGGGAGTGGGGGCACTGTGGTGTGGGGGGTAATTTTGCACTAAATATGCAGCAGGAACCTCAGAGAGATTAGAATTCTGAGAGGCTGCACTGCTGTAGGCACAGCCAGGATCTGTTTGCTTGCCTTGGATAATGATCTATGCCGCAAAGCCATGAAAGCACAAAGGACCAGGGAGATGAAGGACCATTCACACCGCTAAGTGAGGTAGCACACTAAATCAAGCACACTTCCTTAAGCAGGCTGCCTACAACTATTTTCTCAAAACCTATATCACAAAGTTGTTTTCTGTAAATTAAAGTATGTTGATTTATTGTGGGAATATAGCATTTTTTCGCATCATGCTTAATAAAATGCTGAACTATATCAAACAATCAGACCCTGCAGCTTATAGCGATTTTGCGATCCTGCAAAATGCTGCGAAAACGGCTGTTTTGCGCGCGAAAACGGCCGTTTTGGGCAAAAACAGCATCTTTAAAAAGAATTTTTTTTAAAAAAATGTTTACATTTTTTTTAAAGTAATCTGCAAAAATGACTGATTTCAAAAAATTAATACTCAGGGTGCCAGGTTCTCAACTTTTTTTTTTTGATTTATTTTTTTTACACAAGAAATGAAATCACTTGCACCCCAAAAAAGTGCAGCCCAATCCACAAGGGACACATGAATGGGCACATTTTATATGTGCGCCCATTCAGATGGCCTTTTTCACCTCCTTCATCAAATAAAGTGGCGTTTCTGTCAATTTAAAAGCACATTCCTCATTACCAAGCAAGATGCACTTTTAAATGTGCAGAAATTGTAGGCAACCCTACGCGCACGGGATGTAGGGCTGCCACTGCATGACGGGGTCTTTGCTGACCCTGTCATGCATTTCTTTTAAGGTATGAACCGCTGCTGAGTCGCTTGCATTTCTGTTCCTCAAACAGGATAAAAATGCATTTTTTGGGGTCGCATTTTACAGCGGCAGGCACCTGGAGTGCCTGTCCCTGTGAAAGGTGCTGAGAGCTTGCAGAACACTGTTGGGAGAGCAATTCTATTCAAAGTACTGCCCATTTTGATTACAAAAATCTATCGAATGTTACAATTTGACCATCCAGTACTATTCGATCGATTTTTATAAATACTGAACATGTGTTGCGGGGGTGTCACCCGCTCCCCATGTTCAGTATTTTTGGTCTAGGGTGGTTGCAGAAGTGTTTTCCCCTTTTTCCTCAAAATTGGAGGCGGGGACAGAAAAAAAAGAAAATAACGAAAAAGGGACCCTGAGGAGTCGGATTCGACCCGCGTTAGAGGGACGGATCCGGCACCGCAGGGTTGCAGGGCAAGCAGCAGCGACCAAGCAGTTAAGTAGGGGAGGGGGTGGGGTGGTGGTGAAAGGTACATTTTGGGTTGTTTGGCTGAAGTGCAAATCAATTTGCAGCAAAATTGACTAAGGTCAATTCCGCCGCAAATAATTACACTTCGGTCAAACAATCCAGAACACCATTCAAGGCAGCTGGCCAGAGCACAATTTGCGCTACAGCTCAAGCCTGTGGAAATGCGCCTGTCACTTTTGAGAATAAGGTGACCTGCTCATTTCCAAAAATGGGTTGTCTAAAAATAGCATATCCTCTGTTCTTTTTTTAAATGCCCCATTATTTGAGGAACTGGGTCAAAATCTACATTAAAAAAAAAAAAATGGTTAAACTAGAGAGAGAGGGAGAGTGATGGGTGAGATGTGAAGTGATAGGCAAGAAAGCAGAGGGAGAGTAGTGGGTCAGAGGAGGAAGCGCTGCACAAGAGAGCAGAGGAAGCAGTGATGCCGTGTGCCAGAAATCTGAGAGCGAGCAGAGGTACAGAAAGTAGAGGGAGCATGTGGTCAGTGAGCGAGAAAGCAGAGAGGAAGCGGTTGGCCAGACAGAGGCAGTGAGCTGCAGATTGGGAAAAAGGATGAGGGAAGAGTGCAATAGAATGGGAGAAAGGATGCAAGATGCAGAAGCAGCACAAAATAATGAAGGACTGTATATTGTGGGAGGAATTGTAGAGTGTAAGGTGTGAGTTGGGAGTATGATTTGGAGTGTGGCAGGGGCTGGGCAGTGCAAATTGTGACTTGACAGTGTGACATAGCACGTGAGTATTTGTATGACAGAGTGAGAGGTTAAGGAATGCAAGTTGTGATGGAGAGTTGGTGAGATGTGTGTTGGTGAGAGAGGTGTGTGGGTGTTTGGGGGATTGGAGAACATAGAAGGGGAATATTTTCAGCATTATAATTGATAATGAACAATTTAGTTAATACTATTTAATAGGCATGAACATTAAACCAGAAATGTAGCCAAATCAAACACTGTTCTGCCAAGCCAGAGACATCTGGGACTCTTCCTATTAAATTAATACAAAAGATGCATAATAATGATACCCTGGCTCTCTTGTAGCCTTGCACTCTGCCTATTTCCTGCAATGTGGCAATCTTACACCCTCCAGTTAATACAAAATGTCCTGCAAAAATGCAGCAATAAATAAAGGTTTGTGCCACAAAATTTGCCATTTCATGCCGCAAAATTTGCCATTTCATGCCGCAAAATCCCGGAGGGTCTGAACAATAAATGACACATGATGTTGCTTGCACACAGATATCTGCAGAAGGTGCATCAATTGACTGGGGCCTGTAACGGTGTCGAAGAAGGAAGCTGACACAAAGGAGGCATGGTGGTGGTTATAGACTTTTATTTGTGCATAAAAAGGCCCTCATTATCCCTATCTTCTAATAGGGGATTCCCTTCATCAAAATTAATACTAAAGGGTCCATAAGAATGTCCGTCAAAACAAACTTCAGCATCCTGTGTCACAACCTACTTTGATCCCTCACATTACAACTAAAGGATAATCTAACAGAAAGTTCCTTCTCCAGGAAAATGTCTCCCTTCTCTTGATGCTCGGATAGTGTTTTTAAAGAATGCTCTCTTGCTCCAAGAATGCCAGGGGGAATGACTCCCTTCCCCTGGCTTGTGGGTTTCACACAGCCTTTATATAATTTCCACTTCCATGAGAATGGCTCCCTTCTACTGGTATAGGTCTATACAGTTTCCAATAAAGCCAGGGGGAATGACTCCCTTCCCATGGCATCTCTAGCACAACTTCCAGTTCGGGATCAGGAGAATGGGCCTCATTAGGACCCTGGTGGTAGCCGTGCTGGTAAAAATGGCACGGCTGCCGCTTGAGTGTTTTTTTCTGGCGCCTATCAATGGGAAATTACCTGGGCATTACGGTCCTGGCGGTCCCGGTAATTCCCCATAGCCAGGCGCCGGGAAAAATTACTCCCCATTCCCATTGAGTCCTATAGGACTCAATGGGAATGGGGAGGACGGATGCACTAGCACTGTGACCAACAGTGCCGGTGCATCCATCAAGATCTGTGAGCGGGTGCCTTACCGCCCGCCAAGGTCAGACGTGGTGGGCAGAAATGCACCTGCTCGCAGAACTCGGAGTATGCCGGTCCGGTAACAACGGTGCCGATAGCTTACCAGCATCGTTGTTACTGGACCGGCACACTCATAATGCAGCCCAAAGACTCCCTTCTTCTGTATTTCTTGGCACAGTTTACAACAAGGTCAGGGGGGAATGATTCCCATCCCCTGGCGTCTTTAGAGATTGTCTCAAGAGCATTGGCATTAGAAGGGAATGACTCCCTTCTCCTGGTGTTGAAAAAGTTATTTCTCACAATCTCCAGCTTGATGTACACTTTGCTGCTCTGTTTTGGTGTTAGCAAAGTCCCAAATCCTTCTTTATTGATTACTGGGCTTAGTGTCACCACTGCGATGAGGAGGTTCTCCGTGATTGCTCAGTTCCCTTTTGTTGGGGTCCCAGACACTTCTCTGTGGGTTAGTGGGCTTATTACTGCCTCTCCAACATGGAAGCTATCCTCTGATATTGCCCTACAATAGTTGAAGTCTACGACCTGTCTCTGGTGGTCAATGGGCTTATTGTCACCACTACAATGATTGGATGCTTATTTTACAATCTTTGGGCTATCTGATGCACCTGGTAGTCAAAGAACTTCTTGTTGTCACTGCAGCGAGGGAGCTCTCCTTTGATGCTTGGTTTGCACCGATTAGGGTCTGCAGCCCATTTCTGGTGGTCAGTGGGCATATTGTCCCCACTGCAATGAGGACGCTCTCCTCGGATGCTTGGTTTTGTACTGGTTGGGGTCTTTGACCTGTCTCTGGTGGTCAGTGGGCTTATTGTTGCCACTGCGATGAGGAAACCTTCCTCTGATGGTGGGTATACAATTGTTAGGGTCCCCGACCCAACTATCTTCCACCCCGTGACCCCTTTGGGTCTCTCACATCTCCTGTTACCTTCTGGAGGATTTCAGAATGCCACTGGAATTTCCTGAGATTGAGGTTCTTCTCTTCAATGCAATGGGATTCACTCTCCCGTTTCCACAGCACCGCAGCTGGTATGCTGCTCGGCTCTTCTCTCCTGCTTCGCGTTCGGTACTGCAGCAGCTGAATCCATGGAGAACTCCTTTCATGCTTCACTGGCACCCTCCCCTCTGACTCTTGACTGCCCATAGCGTTTGAAACTCACGATTGTGTCTGCACCTGTTGCCTCTCCCGGCTGCGTTTGACAACAAGGTAAGTCCTTTTTCCATGTTTATAGGAGTTTTCATCTTTGGAGAATTACAAGAGTCTTGTGTCTGTTTTACTGAGATGTTCTCTATGCCTCTTTGGGGCTTCCTCGTCCTAGTACTACTGGACCTTAACAAGTTACAATATGGCATCTGGGTACAGTAAGGTGTATCTAGTGTGGTACTGATATGCTGGATGATGGGGCTATTAAGGGAAGAAGGTGGTTGTGGCCCAGAATATACGTCCTCATTCCCAGGAGGGGAGCCCTCCCCTGGAAGGTCCTCCCTCACATTACTACCCCTAGGGGGAATATTAGTTAGTGGCTGTGCCACCCTAGCCTTACAGGGAAGGGCTCCCCCATGAGGAGAACTGACGTTATTCAAAGGTTCATCACGGGGCCCTTACAAATTACATTGAAAATATATATTCTGCTGCATTAACAACTTAAGTATGAGTGAAAAAATAAGGCTGGTATTAACAAAAATGTAACTCTGGAGGGGAGAGTAGTAAAATCAAAAAGTGATAGAAGCAAGGATTTCAATTAAACATTAGCACTATCATTGCGCTGCACAACATACCATTCCATAATTCTTTAGTATGTCTGTGCCATTACAGAAAGGGACAAGCCATTAGCAAATGACTCTTGGATCTGCCACCAAAAGGAGCAGTTCAGTCTTAATTGCTAGGCCATATACCCTTTGCCCTGGAACACAAGTAACCACAGGCATTTTTAGGCTTTGTGGTCCAGCTGTCTAGCAGTTTAGGCAGGACTGCTCATATTAGTGGCAGGGCCAAGGCTGATTTGCAGACAGTGTTATGGAAGGCTGACCAGAGCAATGCCAGTAGTTATGATTGATTTGAGACTTACATTCATCCTTTTTTGGTTTTGCCTACTATGTGTAAGCCAGAACCTTTGCAGTGGAACACAGATAGGATGGATACAGGATGTGAGGAAAGACACATATCCTACGGGCGCGTTTGGTCATTTACCAACCCAATGAATAGCCATGGCTATGTGAATGCCTATAACATCACTGCCCCTCACCGCCAAAACGTACCCTTTGGGAACTCATTGAGCAAGCTCTATCACAAAGTAACACCAACCTCTGCACTGTATAGAGCCTGGCAGTGTTATATATAAGCATTCTTTTAAGTGTTTAATTAATTATTTGCCTCTGTAAATGAGCTTGAGGTGTGATAAAAATCTCTTAATGTGTGTCTTCAGCCATTGATTTTATAAGCAATATCTGTGTCAATGCCTCTGGTCCTTTCACGGGAGTCCTGTCGAAAACGAGCAATCGCAAAGCCAGCAGTTTTGGCTTTTGTATCGGTATTACACAGACATTTGCCAGGCAATTACATCATATACCCAGGTACTAGCACAGTTCCCCTGCTGTTCCCATCTCATCCCTCTCCATGCCTAATCAAAAGCTGAAGCTGTTGGCTTTGCCAATGCATGTTGGTTTCAGTTTGTCTCCCTAAGTATTTTGTGTGGTCAAATGTGCGAAAGTGTGATTGGGCACAGGGGGGTTGGTACTACCAGACGAAACTGAGAGCTAGAGCGAAGAGAGCGGGGGGCAGTATAAAATGAGACCAGTGAGGAAAGGTAATCCGGGGTAAGACCGTAGAGAGATTTAGGGGCTGATTCATGGAATTATTTGCGTTGAAAAACGGGGATTTGTGCGCCATTCTGCCTGCAAATCCCTGTTCAACAAATGGGGATTTGCGGGCAGAATGGAACACAAATCCCCGTTTCCGGCGCAAATAATTCCATGAATCAGCCCCTTAGAGACAAGGGATAGAAAGTAGAATTTGAGTTGTGCATGGAAGGGAAGCCAACCAAGAGTGAGAAGAGCAGAGGATATAGAGTCACTTATGGTCAAACGGAAGAGTACATGAATAGCGGGTTTCGGACAAAAAGACCAAATCCAGATGAACTACCCAACCAAATGTCTGAAAGAAGGTACCACCAAACGTTAGACTTTCTTTCAGACTTTTGGTTGGGTAGGTCATTTGGATTCAGTTTGGGCTGCAGGGACTGCAGGGGTGTCCCCCAACCCCTGCTTACTATACTGCAAGCGGGGGTAGTTGCGGAGGTGTCCCCCATGGCTGTGCCGCAGTCCAAAAAAAATAAAAGGCTGTTCAGGGCCTGCAGGGGTGTCTCCCGCAATCCCCGCTCACTATAATATGAAGTATAGTGAGCGGGGTATGCGGGGGACACCTTGTCAGATGATCCTACAAAAAAAAATAAGAAAAAGGCTGCGGGTATGTCCCCGCAACATGCCGCTCACTATACTTTACAGTTGCTATCTGAAGAAGAAAAAAAAAGGAAAGGACCCTGCAGCGCAGGTTCCCGATCACAGAAGTGAAAGGGAACTGGCACTGCAGGGATCAGCGAGACGGAATTGAAGGTAAGTAAGGGGTGGGGGTGTGCTGGCGGGGTGGGTAGGGCTGTGGATGGGGGGTGTTGTTTAGGGGTGTGGGCACTTCAGGAATGTTCTGGGGAGAAACAACCGAAGATTATTTCGAACAAAAAATCTTCAGTCATTTCTCCCTCGAAAAATTCATCGGCAGCAAAACAACCCCAAATCGAATAGCAGCATTGAAAACAGATTTTAGGGGAGCAAAAATGTGTGAAGTAGCTTAGTTGCATCAAAAGTCAAGAAAGAGCGAACTTTGGAAATATTAAATAGATGATAGCGGTAGGCAAGCGAAGAGATAGAAATGTGATGTTTAAATGATAGGGCAGAGTCAATGTAGAGTCCCAGATTTCGGGCAGTAGATACGGTGAGAAGTTGAGAAAGGGGAAATAAGATAAATGAAGGAGGGATAGGGGAGGGAATTGTAGTAGAAGGGAAAAAGTGGATTTCAGTTTTTGTAGTGTTAAGTGTGAGGTAGTGGGAGGACATCCATGATTTGATGGCCAATAAGCATGAGGACAGCTGAGTATGAATATCAGATGTGAATAAAAATAAGGAAAGGAAAAGCTGGTGTCATCAGCATAGAAATTGTGGGATAGGTAATAGGAATAATCACTTTAGCAAGAGGAGAAGAATACAGAGAAAAGAGAAAAGGTCCCAAAACCCATCCTTGTGGGAAAACATGAGCAAGATTATGGGGGTCCGAAGTTGTCCCACCCCAGGAAACAGACAATGTCTGTTGGGACAAGTAAGATTTGAACCAAAAAAGAACAGAACCGGAAAAATGAAAGGATGAAAGGGAAGCTAGCAATAGTAGAGTTATCAACAGTGCCAAAGGCAGCAGAAAGGTCTAACAGAATAAGAATGGAAGAGTGCTTGGAGCGACGTTTCATAAGTAACGAGTTTAGGACTGAACGAAGAGGGGTTTCCATTGAGTGCATAGGGAGGAAACCAGATTGAAAACGAGGGAGAATTGAGTTGTTAGACACAAATGAGAAAGCTCAAGGCGTACAAGTAGTTTAGAGAGATACGGAAGAAGAGAAATAGGACAAAAGTTAGAAACAAGAGAGGGGTCAGCAGAAGGTTTCTTTAGAATAGGAATGATGGAAGCGTGTTTGAGAGAGGAGGAGAAAGTTTAAGTTAAGAGACAAATATTAAAGAAAGATGTTAGATAACATTGGAGAGAGGGATAGACCTTAGATATGAGAACAGATGGAATGGGATCAGTAGGTGCAGCAGTGGGATGAGCATGAGTCATCAGAAGAGAGATGTCTTCATCTGTGATGGTAGGGAAATGAGAAATAGAGGTAGTCGGAAGGAAAGCAGATGGGGAGGGTGATGACGTTGTGGGAGAGGAAGAGGAGTCAATAGCAATGCGGAGAGAGGCCACCTTGGAGGAGAAAAAAGAGGCTATGTCAGAGGGAGATAGGGAAGAGTTAAGCTTATAGTGTGAACTAAATCGCTTCAAGAGGCACCTGATTATTACAGGTAAGGGACAGAGTGGTTAAGTGATTTGCCCAGGATAACACACTTTGGTTAAGTGGTAAAGCTAGAATTTGAGGCTAGCTTGAAATTTAGATACTGGTAATAATATGCAATTGTCCATGATGGCTTCTTGTTTGATATGTTTGTTCAATAATGGGACCTGATATTTTCTAAGAAAGGTGTCTGTGTGTTCTTGGCAGGACCTGAAACATGCGCTGCCCATCTATTAAACCATGTGTGAGGCTTTTTTGAAATAGTTTATAGTGTGAGGAGGAGGAAGCATCACTCGTGTTTCTCCCCACTCAGTCCAAAAAAGACATGGGGCCTCATTACGACCCTGGCGGTAATCGCCCGTCATTACCGCCATGGCGTAATGAGCGTTTACGCCGTGGGACGATGGCGTAAAGAGCGCCACATCACGACCCATCGCGCACGAGCATTACGCCATGGCGGTAATGCAATTAACGCCATGGCGGAAAAGGCCCCTACCGGCATCGCTAAGCGAGCAAGGTGCCCTTCCGCCAGCGTAAGTAGCGGCCACCGTAATTTACGGCCACCGTAATTAGCGGCGGCCGTAAAAGGCCAAACCGGAAATAGCGTCATCGCGCCGGAACGGGAAGCAGCCCGTCGGCCATCTTTAAAAACACAATCCATCGCCATCCTACCAAACAACACCAGACCCAACCCTGACACCTGTCCCAACCAAACACCCACCCATCCAAGTTCCCGAAAATGCCAAAATCCGTGAAAAAGGCATGTGACCGCCAGCGCCAGGAGCGATTCAGCCGGGAGGAACTCTGCATGCTAGCGGAGACCCTGCAGGACAACGCAGGTGTTGTTTTCTCCCCTGAAATGACCAGGACAGCAATCGGGAAGAAGAAGGCCATCTGGGCCCTGGTGGCTGAGCGCGTCAGCGCGGTGGGGACCGTACCCCGCACCCCACAGCAGTGCCGGAAGCGCTGGGATGACCTGCGCATACGGGTCAGAGCCGTCATCTCGGCAAACCGCAACCTTGCCCAGGGAACCGGTGGAGGGTCGGAATCCCCCCTGAAACTCCAACCGTGGGAGGAGATCTGTGCTACCACCATCGGCATGGAATCCATCGAAGGCGTTGGAGGGATGGAAAGGGGAGCCCCGACATCAGGCGATGAAGGTAGGTGCCTCATACAAGACATGCCATAGTCACAGCAGTCCAATCATGTGTAGCACAAGGTTGCCCTAGAGTGTAAATGCAACACAAATCAATACTGCCCATAGCCACATGCGAGCACCACCCTGCATACACTGCTGGCACCCGCATACCTGCATCCACATAGCACACCAAAAGGAGACAACCTGCATGGCACTGCCTGAAATCTGCCTCATCCACTGGCCAAAATAATGTCAACCATTGTCATTCAAAAGTCCGTAGACCCATCAATAACGCCCTCCCACCTTTGCTCCACCACAGGCACAGAATCACACCCAGAGGACCAGGACACCCCTGCGCCGAAGAGAGCGAAGTCCAACAACAACCTCCCTGCACCCTCAACCTCAGCTGCAGTGAGGCAGACCCCACGACAAGCAGGTCCCACTGCAGGCATACCGGAGGTCCCACCGGCAAGCACCCCTGTTGGCAGCAGGCCAGCAGCAGCTGCTCCACCTCCACCGACATTGCCTGCCACAGAAGGCAGGGGGTCAGCGGCCAGCAGCAACATCGGGGAGACAGCTGCAACAGCTGCATGTTCTGACTCGGACATGGAGCAGGAGGTCAGAAGCCCCACTGACCAACTACATTCCCCCTGTTTCTCAGACGCCAGCCCCCATGAGGGCGACACACAGGGGCACACTGAGGCAGAGGAGTGGCCTTCCACCCCATGCCCTGTCCACACTCCACAGGAGGGGACCAGCCCCTCCATCACTCCACCTGCACTGGCCATGGGCCAGCACGGCCAGCCGTCCCTCGAGGACATCACTCAACGGCAGCATCAACTGTCCGCAATGCTGGATGAGCATGCCGCGGAATGTGTGGGGGCTAGGTTCAGCATTGAACAGGCCACGGAGACACTAAGGGCGGAAGTGGCGCAGAGCACTGCCACCCTGAGGGATGCCATGCAGGCCATGTCCAGGGACATCTGTGCCGAACTTGCGGGCTTGCGTCGTGCAGTCACTGACCTCACCCACACAGTACAGGAGCTGCATGCACAGGGGCAGCCAGGGACATCCTCCACTGCCAGTTCTGCGCAGAACAGCCCCGTGCGCCGTTCCGGACGCAACCTGCGCTCCACAGCCAGGGGTGCCCCGGGGGCCGGGAGAGGGGGCTTGTGACGGCCTGTGGACACTGTCACAGGCATCTGTTGACAGCTACATGGGGTGTGTTGGGGTGTGCAGGGGGGAGGTGGGAGGTGGGAGGGGGTGTGTTGGGGTGTGCAGGGGGGAGGTGGGAGGTGGGAGGGGGTGTGTTGGGGTGTGCAGGGGGGAGGTGGGAGGTGGGAGGGGGTGTGTTGGGGTGTGCAGGGGGGAGGTGGGAGGTGGGAGGGGGTGTGTTGGGGTGTGCAGGGGGGAGGTGGGAGGTGGGAGGGGGTGTGTTGGGGTGTGCAGGGGGGAGGTGGGAGGGGGTGTGACACGACAGTTCATAGTTCCAATACACTTTTTTCTTTCAAAAAAAGAAATGTGTGGACATTTTCATTGCGTATGTGTGCTTTATTGGTGTACAATCCACAGTGTGCATGTCCCAGAGACACACAGTGCCCCAAGTGCAGTCTCCATGCGATAAACACCAGCCGTGTGTGCTAGAAGCAGTGGTCGATGATACTTTGGCGCATGGCACGCCCCCCCTGTGCATCGCCTCCTCCATGTGGTGGCGCCCCATCTGCACCCTCCTCATCCTCATCGTCAGGTGGTTGCAGTTCTGCGTCAGGGGGCAGGGGCACATTCCGTCTGACGCACATATTGTGCAGCATGACACATGCCATGACGATCTTTGCCACCTTCTCATGGCCATACAGGAGTGCCCCACCAGACCTGCTGAGGCTTCGGAACCGTGCCTTCAGGAGGCCGAATGTCTGCTCTATGACCACACAAGTACGTGTATGTGCACGGTTGAAGTCCTCCTCGTGCTGGTTCTGCGGGTTCCGGACTGGCGTGAGGAGCCACCTCTTCAGGGGATAGGCTGCATCACCTGTATGTAGGCGAGAATGTATGTGTCAGTCATGTTGTCTGATCAGGAACATGATGTTCCACCATGGCTGGCATGGAACTGTTACCTTGGCTCACTTCTACATGCACTAATTGATTCACACTATGCAACCAGTATATGCTCATTGCTGCCATGGCCTATTTTGCATGCCATCACCCTATGTATGCAGAGGGGTTTTGTGCATTGTGAGTGCCCTTCCTCTGTATCCGTTCTCTGTGTTACTCACAGCCAGGTGGAGTATGCATCATCCCCCACCCCCTTTCTGCCAGGTGGAGTATGCATCTTCCCCCCCCCCTTTCTGCCAGGTGGAGTATGCATCTCCCCCCCCCCTTTCTGCCAGGTGGAGTATGCATCTTCCCCCCCCCTTTCTGCCAGGTGGAGTATGCATCTTCCCCCCCCCCTTTCTGCCAGGTGGAGTATGCATCTTCCCCCCCCCCCTTTCTGCCAGGTGGAGTATGCATCTTCCCCCCCCCTTTCTGCCAGCTGGAGTATGCATCTCCCCCCCCCCTTTCTGCCAGGTGGAGTATGCATCTTCCCCCCCCCTTTCTGCCAGGTGGAGTATGCATCTTCCCCCCCCCTTTCTGCCAGGTGGAGTATGCATCTTCCCCCCCCCCTTTCTGCCAGGTGGAGTATGCACTGGTACGTCATTCCCATGCCCACTTCCATGACATTGCACTCACCGAGTAGCCAGGATCTTGGGCCTGCATGTCGCTCCATGTAGCGTGGTATTGTGGAGTTCCTCAGGACCATTGAATCATGGGTTGATCCGGGGAATCGGGCACAACAATGTGTGATGATCTTGTTGGAGTCACAGACCATTTGCACGTTGATAGAGTGGAACTGTTTCCGGTTGCGGTACGGTACCTCCATGGCACGTGGAACCACCAATTCCACATGGGTGCAGTCGATGGCACCAATGCAACCGGGTATGCTGGCTAGTGCATGGAAACCCACTTTGGTGTTTGCAATCTCCTGGGCAGTCCGTGGTAATGAGATGTGGTCGTCTGTGTGCTTGAGGAGGGCATCGAGCACTTGGATGAGTGTTCGTGAGAATAATGGTTGTGAAATGCCATGCAGGTGCCCCACTGTGTGCTGGTAGGTGCCTGTGGCCAGGAAGTGGAGTACAGCCACTACCTTCAGTAGGGGGGGGATGGCGGTTGGACTTTCTATCATGCTGACGATGTCGTTGTGTGTCATGTCTACGATGGCGGTGATGGTGTCCCGGTCCAAACGGTACAGGGTGTGGATCTGCTCAGCAGTGAGGTTGTTTGGATTGGCTCTGATGCGTGGGATTGGGGGCTGCCTGCGTGGTGGCACTGGCTGTGCTGGTGGGGCTTGCTGGGCCTGCCTTGCCCTCCTTCTCCTCCTGCGTCTCCTCTGTGCTGCCTGTTGTTGTTGTTGTTGCTGTTGTAGTAGCACATGCATTGCTATCAGGTCCTCCAGCCCCAACATTGCTAGTCGTATTGGCATCATTGTGGAGTGTGACTGGGTGTGGGTAGGGGTGGGGTGTGCTCTTTTTGTACTCCCCTGAGTCTGTATTGCCTTCACCTGTGCTGTTTCTGTGCACCTGTGGCAGCTGCATTCACTTGAATTGGCCCTTTACGGTTGGTTCGCGATGGCGTTATTTGCACCATGGCGGTAAGGTACTTAGCGGCCTCGGTGATGGCGTTAGGTGCATGTCCGCTTGGGTCGGCATTTGCGTACCTTTCCGCCATGGCGCTAAGTACGGTGTGGGCGGTCGCGTGCGCGCACCCTTAGCGCAGTTAGCGGCAGCGTTAACTACGATGCCGCTATTGGCATCGTAGTTTACGGTCAGGAGTCATGATCGGACCTGGCGGAAAACGATGGCGGTAACCATTTACCGCCATCGTTTTTCACTTACCGCCAGGGTCGTAATGAGGCCCATGGTGTGGGTTTTTGGGGTAGGTGGGATTGGAGGTAAATGGGAATGGTGGACAGGGGGACCTGACTTTATGGAAGGTGACTGGGGGGCGACAGGTGGAGACATGGATATAATAGAAATGGGAGGAGCAGATGGCAAGGGAAGATAGGTAGATTGATGATGCAACACTATTTTCCTTGTTTCTCTTTTGCTCAATACTGTTTTTTATAGAGCTGAGCAAATGTATTTTCCGGATCTGGGAAGGCATTTTTCGCCGGATCACGGATCTGGGAATTCTGGATTAATGCCAGCACTTTGTTTAGGGTACTTATACACCCACACCCAATGGAAATTGGCCCCCCTTGATCACAAATCTGGCCCAGCCAGATGAAAATTCCTGGAGCCCCAGGCCTGCAGTGTGGAAGCCCCTCCCTGTCAGCTTCAGGCTCGCCCCCATGCACTTACAATTCAGAAAAGAACTTCAGACCCACCTATTCAAGGACACTCTCCTCTTCAACACCTATGCCATCATGTTTCCCCTGCGCCACCTGGCTCTCTAGGCTCTGTCTGCCCTTCTGCATCCCGCTATCCTGCACAGCTGTACCCCCTCTGTGCCCCTCTGTATCCTATGCCCGCTGTATATCTGTTCCGTTATTGCCTCTCAAAAGTGCTGCATTATGCATCAATACTGTTGTATACCTCTGTAGAGCACTCGGTATTGTTGTATACCTCTGTAAAGCGCTCTGTTGCTTCTCGAAGCTAGGTCGGTGCTCAATAAATACCATAATAATCATTTTAAAAAATTCATGTGAGGGGTCTGAAAGGAGCAACATGGACGCCCCACTGATCTGAGTGTCGAGAGGCATCAAACCTGTGTGATTGTAGAATGAAGTCTGGCAGGGATCTAGTCACCTGTGGCGCTGCCCGATGACGGGCCTACGCGGCGGCGTGACGTTTCACGCCGCCGCGCTAAGCATAAATAAAGGGGGCGTTCCCGGCCGCATCAGAGCGACCGGGAAGCCCGAACACGAAGGACTGGTGTCTGTTGACTCCTTCATGTTGCGGGGGCTTACGGGACCGCGTGGGGGCTCCGACCCGCCCCCAACAGTGGCGACGAGCGGTGAGGGAGACTCGGGCCCGGTGGTGTAATCTGTGGAAGATTAATTTTTCAAAACGAAGCGGAACGGATTTTCGGTTCGTCTCATGCCGGGTCGCGGGACGCACACGCGGCCGACGGCCATTTTGTTTAGAGGCCGTGAAACTTCACGAGGCTCCGGTTTGGAGCGTGGAGTTACGACTGGCCTAATATTTGGACACATTAATAGCAGGAGGTCTACCCTGCACGCCCATGTCTGATTTGTGGATTTTAACCTGATTTTGGGTCTTTTACGTCGTGTGACAGCCAGGAGAGGACTGATATGACAGGGCCAATCCACTACTTTTGGCTCAATTTTTGGAACTTCTAAGTCCATTTGGATAGCGGCAAGGTGGATCCACGGTGTTCTTTGTCCCCTTCATCATCAGAGTGCCGTGGGTTTTTCTTCTTTGTCCTCTTCATCATCAAGCTTGGCTGCTCTGGATAACTGTGTCTTTTGGACATCCACTGGTGCCTTATCCGGATATCTCCCCGTGTTGGAACTGTTTGTGTACCCGGGAAGGAGGGGTGAGTCGCACTGTGTTGGTGGGTGTCTGAGTTGCGGCCCTCAGGACAGTAGGTGGGGGTGCCTGTGCGCTCAAGCCCATGGGCGACTCTGAGGATTCGGACAGTGGTGGTGCAGCAGCGTCCCTCCCCCGCGATCGTGGCCAGGCAGCGGCTCAACAACAGGCCGCCCTACCTCCGGTGATTCAAGTCCTTGCAGGACCGCCACCTGGACAACCGGGTTTTCCCATTATGGCTCAAGCAAGAGCACCCGCGGCCCATGCCGCCTTGCAGCCGATTCCGGAATTCGATGCGTCGGGCCCACCCTCGAGCATGGGGCCCCGATGGAGAAGATGGGTGAGTCGCCTCGACATGTATTTCAGGGCTGCTCAGGTGACGGATGATGACAGCAGAATTGCCACCATGCTGTATTCGGCAGGGCCGACAGTCCAGGAGATATTTGAATCGCTTGCTCCTATCAACAACTCTTATGATGCGGCCAAGGCGGCCCTCCTCGCACACTTCCTTCCCCTTGCAAACGTGGACTATGAGAGGTTCGTCATGCTCTCAGCGAAGCAGAAGGAGGAGGAGACGCTGGACACTTTTTATGGTCGCCTACGCCGCCTCTCCCTCGGTTGTGCATGGGGGGATGCAGACGACATGATACGCACCATGCTAATCCAGGCATGCTCCTCCGGCAAGCTCAGGAGGCAAGTCCTGAGAGAGCCGGGCCTCACGCTGCCCCGCATTCTGGAGCTGGGCAGGTGCCACGAGGTAGCAGAGGCACGAGCCAACAAGATGGAAGCTGGGTCTCGGTCGGTGAGGTCGGAGGAGGTGTGTGTCGTGTGGCGGGGTGGCCGAGGAGTGAGACGCCCGGGTGGAGGACCCCGAGACAGGGCTGGAAGAGCCGGGGAGTCGTGCCAGAAGTGTGGGTACGACCTCCCTCACATGGCAGAATGCCCGGCGGCTGGAAAAACCTGTGGGAGGTGTGGACTGGCCGATCATTTCTCGAGAGTATGTCGGGCAGCCATGCCGGTGATGGTGCCGAGAGGTCAGGCACGGACATGGGCTCCGCGCCAGAGCCAACAGCCCAGTATTGCCCAGGTAGAACAAGGGGAAGTTGAGTCCCATCCGGAAGGAGCCGAGGAGGAAGACGAGGAGAACATCTTTTTCGTCTCAAGCGTGGGAGTACTCAAAGGAAGAAGCGATAAGACAGCCGAGATGTATGGTCGAGATCAACCACTCCCCAGTCCCAGTGCTCGTTGACACAGGCGCCTCTGTCAATGTGATGGCCAGAGGGCATTATGACTCCCTCAAACCCCTTCCAGGTCTGGTCGCACCGAGGGCCCGCATATTTGCTTTTGGGGGTCAGGAACCGCTACCGCTCGACGGTGCCTTCGTGGCAGACGTGGAACATGATGGCTCACAAATCAAGGCCCGATTTTATGTGACCCCGGTGAGCAGCAATACCCTGCTCAGTTGCGCAGCTGCGGAGGCCTTAGGTATCGTCAGCTTTGCATACTCTGTCCACCTGGAGGACATTAATGATCTCCTCGACAAATATGCTGCACTCTTCAGTGGGATCGGAAAGATGATCGGGGAACCACTTCGATTACACATCGATGAGTCAGTACAGCCCATCGCATTGAAACACCGACGAGTACCTTTTCATTTAAGGGAGCAGGTCGATAAGGAGCTGGACAATTTGGTGAGCCTGGATATCATCGAAAAGGTTGAGGGCCCAACCCCCTGGGTGTCCCCGATCGTGGTGGCCAGAAAGCCCAAGCAACCCGACTCGGTACACATTTGCGTGGACATGAGGCTCCCCAACAAGGCGATCAAAAGGGAGCGCCATCTTACTCCAACGATCGATGATATCATTGCTGATGTTCAAGGGGCTCGAGTGTTCTCGAAGCTGGACCTCCGAGCCGAGTATCACCAGGTCTTCCTTCATCCAGAGTCCCGGTACATAACAACGTTTACCACCCACCGGGGACTATATCGATACAAGGGGTTGAGTTTTGGAGTATCGTCTGCCGCTGAAGTGTTCCAAAACATCATCAGGGGCGCCCTAGCAGATCTAGAGGGCGTCCTCAACATCAGCGATGATATTCTGGTGTTTGCCAAAACCGAAGTGGACCACATGAAGAGGCTCGAGAACACTCTGAAACGACTTCAATCGTTGGGCCTCACCCTGCACAGGGAGAAGTGTGAGTTCATGCGCCCCTCTATTGAATTCTTTGGCTTCATATTCAAGGAGGGGGGGGTGTCGCCAGACCCGAAGAAGGTGCAGGACATCAAAGCGGCGAAGGCCCCCGAGTCTGTGACGGACGTGAGGAGCTTCCTGGGGATGGTAACGTATTGCGGGCGGTTCATCCCGAACTTAGCCTCAAGATCCGAACCACTCCGGGCGCTGACCAAGAAGGAGTCACCATGGCATTGGGGCCCTCTCGAACAGGCCGCCTTTGAGGACATTAAGGGTGCCCTCACAACGGGAGATACTATGGCGTTTTTCGACCCCGCCTTGGAATCGGAGATTGTGGTTGATGCAAGTCCTTTCGGGTTGGGGGCAGTGCTGACTCAAGTGGACCACAGCGGGACTATTCGACCTGTGGCATATGCGAGCAAAGCGCTCACCGAAACGGAACAGAGGTACTCCCAGATCGAGTGGGAGGCCCTGGCAGTGCTGTGGGGCTGCAAACATTTCCGGCTCTATGTCTTGGGACGTCCAGTGACGGTGGTGACTGATCACAAACCGCTGCTTCCGATTCTAGTGGGCTCATCGTCAAAGCCACCAGCTAGAATTGAGAGGTGGATGCTCGCCCTCCTCGAGTATTCAGTCACCCTGGTATATAGGCCGGGGGCCAACAATGCCGCGGACTACCTGTCTCGTCATCCGGGAGTAGGTGGGGGAGATGGACATGACACCTGCGGAGAAGAGGCGGACAGTTATGTACGAATGGTGGTGGAGGCGGCAACGCCAAATGCGATGTCCCTAGAGGAGTTGGAGGCTGCTGCGGCTGAGGACGAGTGTTTTCGAATCTTGAAGGACACAATGCACAACGGGTCCTGGAAGTCCGTCCTCGGAGCCGTGTCCGGGCGCACCCCGGAAGCCAAAACAGCTCTGGAGCAGTTGTGGAAGGTGAAGGAGGAGTTGTCGTTCTCCGACTCAGGGCTGTTACTCCTGGGTGACCGGATCGTCATTCCACGGTCAAAGGTGAGCGATGTGATCAGTCTCGCCCATCATGGACATCAGGGCGCCGCTAAGACCAAGGTGCGGCTCCGCTCGAAAGTCTGGTTTCCGGAGTTGGAGAAAAGGGTGGACGACTTTGTGGCGGCCTGCGTATGGTGTCAGGCGGCCTCTCCTCTGCAACGAGAACCTGCAATTGAGGCAATGCCCCGTGGCACGAGGCCCTGGGAGATCGTCCACGCTGACTTTGGCTCAACATCAGTGGGCACTCACTTCCTGGTGATAGTCGATGAACACTCGAGATACCCGGAGGTTGAGTTCGTCGAATCGGTGGCTTTTGAGCATGTGGTGGTGGCCATGGAGAAGATATTTGCGGCCCATGGTTTCCCCCACACTCTATGCTCTGATAACGGATCGCCCTTCCAAAGTGAGCGGTTCTCCGAGTTGATGGAGAGCTGTGGAATACAACACAGGAAGATCTCCCCCCTGTGGCCCCGCGCAAACGGGGACGCCGAGAGACTGATGAGGACCCTGAACAAAACATTCCGAATTGCTCAGGGGCAGGGGCAATCCTTACAACGCGCCCTCTATCAGTTTCTGCGGGTGTACCGCACCACCCCACATGCCACCACGGGAGTGGCACCCGCAGAGGCGTTATTCAAGAGGTGCCCCAGGGGACTGCTGCCGGAAGTGGGGGAGAAAGAACCAGGGGTCATCGATAGTCCGCGGGTGGAGGCTGAAAGACGAGTCCGGACGGAACAGGAGAACCTGCGCAGGGGTCTCCGACCTCAAAGACTTGAACCGGGAGATGAGGTCCTTATCCGTAATCGACACCCTCACGGGAAGCTATCGCTCCCCTATGAACCGGAGCCATTGGATGTAGTGGCAGTGAAAGGATCCATGGTGACGGCCTCGGATGGACGGTCGGCTGTCACCCGAAACGTGAGTTTCTTCAAGAAACTGGGTGATTCACGAACTGAGACCCCACCCGAACCTGATCCACCAGACGTGCCTGCTGATGGAGGTCTCTGGGACGAAGGACCCGAATCCCCAGTCCGGGGAGACGCGGCGGAAGGACGTCACGTGCCGGAGGTAGGCCGGAGGTACCCCCAGAGGGCTGGGCGAGGGAAACCTGCCTACCTCAGCGAATATGTTGTGGGACGTTTGATTAGTGAACTGGGGTGATAAGATCTGGGTGGATGACATTAAAGGGGTTTTTGTTTTGGGGTGTGCAGTAGTGTTTATGTTAGATGTGTGGTTTTCCTGGTTAATAAAGTTACTGTTAATCTATGATCGTGTTCCTCCCGGAAAAGGAGGAGTGTGGCGCTGCCCGATGACGGGCCTACGCGGCGGCGTGACGTTTCACGCCGCCGCGCTAAGCATAAATAAAGGGGGCGTTCCCGGCCGCATCAGAGCGACCGGGAAGCCCGAACACGAAGGACTGGTGTCTGTTGACTCCTTCATGTTGCGGGGGCTTACGGGACCGCGTGGGGGCTCCGACCCGCCCCCAACATCACCTGTCACATGAATAACTCAAGTTCATGGCTCCACAACTTTGGCTCTCTAGATATTCTGGACTACAACTCCCATGAGCCATAGCCAACATAGCCAATGGTCAGAGATCATGAAAGTCCCTTTCAAAAACTTCTGGGGAGCCGCAGGTTGCAGAGCCCTGCTCAAGACATAAGGAGATTGCATTATCATTGATTATGCGCAAGAAGGGGGTGTTCGAAACAGAGAATGGGTCTTGACTACAGAGATCTTCCATGTTTAAGGGAAGAATTTCAAAATGGCACAGGAATGGAAGGGGAGTCACAATGAGTGGGATGAGATTTTCATTAGATTGTGGGCCAGGGTCTTGTTCGCATCAGCTCTACTTCCCACTAAAAAAGGCTGTGGATTGCGCCCGATGGGACATAAGAGAAGTGGCTTAAAGAGACGGCCACATTGAATCTGGCTGATGAAATAAATACTGGGCACTTTTGGAGCGAGCCAGTGCCTTCACCAGCTATGACACAGGGGGATCCTGAGCTATACGAAGCAGGGCATGCATTCCCCAATCCATCCATTTTCCCATGGTTCCAGGTGGGCTGTGACATAATTTTTCCCATTGCTGTACCTCCTCGTCTCCATGTTGGAGGGTTGGGAGGATCAGGGGGTCAGTCCACGCAGGTGCGAATACCATTGGGATGACAAACACCCACCTGTGCTGCGCTGCATCATTGGAAGCGGGGAATGCCTGGCAAGAATTACCCTCCCTTGCCCTGCGCAGACACCGCCCTCCCACCCAGACACGACTAAAGCCCCCTGTCTGGACAGACACTCAGGCAATGCATATTTGAGTAAATCATTGCACGGAGTGAGGTGGCCACGCGCGGATATCCGGAGCGTGACTCACATTTCTTTGCTGATGGGGATTTGGGAAAGAATGTGCCGTGGGTTTTTTGATCAGTTGTTGACCTCCGCTTCCGCTGTTTAAACAGTGGTGTCCCGTTTTATCGCGGAGATAATGCGAGCTGTACATGTGACTTCTGGCCAACGCAGCACTGGTCTACCTTCATCTGCAAATCTTTACCAGCAACGTCCACACATCGTTTACTTCTGATGCTATTGCGAGCTTCTATAGGTTTGCTTTCAGAACTTCCGGGGCCTAGCTTTAAATGTTTTGAAAACTAATAATGCAACTGAAATGATCACCGTAAACCAGCAAGATGACATATATGTATGCTTATGTATTAATAGAAATTGGAATGTAGCTAAACCTTCGGGAGCTTCAAAGTCCATGCAAATCCTACAAACAGTGCTTTAAGTGGGCCGGGGCTGGCCCCAGGCAGTATCCCAAAAGTGGGTTTGTGCCGGGGCTTGCCGGGGCCCCCCAGTCCCACAAAAACATTGGCGGGATGCATTATCCCGCGACGGGAGATGTGCCCGCCATTAAGTCAGGCAAGCTGACAGAAGTGGCAGCGAGCTACAACATCGCTGTAGCTGGCTGGCACTGCTGTCAGTCACTGTAACTTCCTATGGTGACCTCTCGTGCGAGGGGTCACCAGAGGAAATTACTGTGCCTTTGTTTCCTCAGGTCGCAGAGGCGTCTTTAACACTCGGCGAACCTGGGGACTCGTCGACATATTTCGAGGTTTATAAAAGATGGCTTGAAAAGTGCACAATTCAAGCCATCTTTTATACAGCTTTGCCAACTGACAAAAACTCCTCAGGCTTTGTCCGTCTGGAAAGCTTTATAAAACATGGATTGAATTGTGCACTTTTCAAGCCATCTTTTATAAACATAGAAATATTTAACAAACATGTCTTGGAAAGTACACAAACCATAAGGTACGCACACAAATATGTAAATGCTATATATTTGTGTGGGCACCTTACTATGGTTTATGTACTTTTCAAGCCATCTCAAAGTACACAAACCATTGTAAGGCACGCAAACAAATATATTAATGTAAGCATTTTAATAGTTATGTGCGTACCTTACTATGGTTTGTGTAGTATGCCAGCCATCTTTTATAAACATAGAGATATGTTACATATAAAAGATAGCTTGCATACTGCACAAACCATGGTAAGGTACACATACAAATATATAAAATGTTTGCATACCTTACTATGGTTTGTGTACGTTTTTAAGGCCACCCCCATCCCACAAGCCACCCCCAAAAAAAGGGTCTCAACCCCTCGATTTCTTACCCCTTAAAGCCCTGCCTACAAACTACTTTGATTATATAAAAACAGGTCGAGTCTGCAATGGGGCAGCACATACTGCATTGAATGTCGGGCAGGAGCTAAAAGGAGGCTCTGATCCGAGTACATAGACCTGTATTTCAGCCTCGCAGGTCTCTACTTATCCCAACAAAATGTAGTAGGGTAAGATGCCATTTTGGGAACATTTGTGGCAAATGCTGCATTTCAAGTCACACTGGGCCCGTAAAATTGGACAACACTAACAACAAGATGGCGCAGGTTTCTCAAACTAGCCCACGCTGGCCCACGCGGCCTTGTCGGTTCAGGCATTGCCCTATTGCCCTCTATGTTTGCGTGTAAACAGCTGCCTGCCATCCTCTTTTGAATTGTTGCCATCATGCTGATGCCCAAATATGGCAATCCTGGGTTGGCTGCCAAGGGGACCATGGACGAATCGTAGTTACGGGTACAACGTTGACCCTAAAACAACCTTTATGGACCTGTTGTAAGAAAGCAAAAGACCAAAGTGGCACTTCACCTGGCACTGCATACATTATTGCATCAACCCCGGTAATCAACTTACTTTAACGCAAAGCAAGCAGTGTTGTAGGCTCCTCCGCTGAGAGGCCTACGTGGTGAAGTACCTCATACATACGGCACACACACAGACAACACAACCAGTGGTTTTCACGTAACTGCCTACCCCTGGAAAGGGTGGGGACCTTCTTTTGTCTAGAAGACGACGGACATCCCAAATCATAACATTCCTTTCCAGGTAGGAATAAATATGAAAACTTACATCGGTGGGGAGTAGAGAGGCAGGGGATGGGTGGAGGGAGCAGAGCGGCCGGGGAGTGTAGGAAGTGTGGGATGTGCCTTTTGGTGTTCCCGCCTAGGGAAGCCAGAGTCTGGGCAGGGATCGCGAAGTGCCTCGTTGGCCGGCAGTACCCCACACAGGAAGGAGTCCAGACTTAATCGATGCATTAACTTAATGCATTGCTGCCTCTAGCCCTGGATGAAGTCCCTCCTTCCAATGGGGCTGGAAGAGAACCTGTGCAGCCACTCGGGGCAGAGTGGGGGTTAAAGCCATACATGGCCTGATGTGTTGACATTCCAAATTATCTGGGCATTAGCTACTGTGCCTTCAAACAGAGGGATGGATTGTATATAGACAAAGACAGAAGAAGTAAGGGTCCCCTTTAGAACATGAGACAGTTGCAGTTTGCCGTTAGCATGTTAGGGGGAATGTGGAGAGTGTTCAAGCAAGGAAGCAGCTACTAATGGAAAGCCCCAGAAAGGAGAGTGATTGGGGCCTGCCTTAGTCCCATCAGGTAGATGGCAGTGTCCAAGGTGGGTTATCTCTGAACCCCATTATCGGGGACAGCCAGAGGAGGGATATACACAGGATGGCGCTGAATGGATATTGTATGTTGCAAGACCTTTCAATGTTTTTTAATAGAATTGCCAACTAGGGCTTCAAACCTCCCCCTCGTATGGTGTGCATTACTGAGAGGTAAGTGCTCGGGTGTTAGCCCATCTCCTGCTGTAATGTGTGCCCTTCACGAAAGGAGGTTATCTAACTGTAATATGTGCTTGTATTGTGTGCACCAATGCAGGCAGTAGAATGTGATGAGGTAGATCCATTTCCCAACTTGACCTGAAACATAATAAAGACACTTTCCGGTCGACTTATGCCCAACTGTTTACTGTGGAATGGTCGCAATGTGGAGCTCCGTACAGCTCGATAACTGTAAATAAAATGATGACGCCGTAGAATGTGCAGGCGTGTTGGCGAAGCTGTGAACGCTGAGCTCCCAACCGTTCTGATCCGTTTGGGGGAGAGCTGAACTAATATGGAAAGAGAAAACACTAGAGGAGAGGCCATACTGACGTGGCCCCAACGCAGTGAAGTTTTAGGAAATGTGAGTCCTGCGTGCGGAAGGACCGCGGTTTAAACATTTGCTACAATGATCTGCAGGCATTTGCCCTGGAGAGGGCCGTATTAGTAGGCAAAAGGCAGTTTTGGTTGAGAAGCTGGAAAGAGACGATATGAGAAAGGGTGATTCCCCTCAGGGATGTCATTTGGGGGGTCTCGGATGCGACCCCTTGGTCACAGTTTGTAACCCCTCGGAACTCCCTTGCCACCGCAATTATTATTTTTTTTAAACAGAAGATCCTGGTGTAGTGGGGGGCTCCTGCAGCAACTATGGTGTGGCGGCCCCTGCCACACCAGGTTTGGGGGGTCACCATCTAGTCCTCATCTATCAGGGTGAAGGCTGAGCCGGGGAAGTGCTCAGTAGGGTTTGGCGTTAGAGCTGACCGTGAAATGTGGCACATGTCACATGCCATGTTGAGCTCCAACTCCTTCTCCCGCTGCTTCCTCGCAGCTCATATGCAGCAAACAGGAAGCTCTTGGAGCTTCCTGGTTCCAGTTTGTGACCACCACGGACGAGCCGAGGGTGTCCTGGAAGACCGGACCGAAGCTGCAAGAGAAATGTAAGAAGGCTTTAAAAAAAATATATGATGTGTATTTTGCAATGCTTGTGTGAAGTGCGTGTCAGATGTATGTATGTGAATGGTGAGTGAATGTGAAGTAATGTAATGTGATGTGTGTTTCTGAATGTTCTGGGTGGGTGGGTGTGTGCCTGTGTAGGGAATGCAACGACTGGATGTAAGTAAAGATGTGTGAGTGTGGGAATGGTGGGTGAATGAGTATGAATGTGGTAGTGTGTGTTTGAATGTTGTGGGTGGGTGTGTGCCTGTGTGGTGAATGCAATGTGAATGAATGTGAGAGGGGATGTATGGGTGTGTGACCGATGGGTGAAAGGGGGTGCATGTGTGAATGTGTGTGTAAAACCTTGGGAGACTGGGTATCACTAGAGCATTTTTGGCACATCCTTTATTGATGCTGCATGTTTTACTGGTATTTCCGGGCAAAGCCAAGTTCATATGTGTCATTACCTGGCTAGACTGGCATTTTGGTGCAGTCAGTCTAGCCATTGCCTACTGTGGCATGACGTGTGTTAATCGGCATCTTTAAAAAAAGCAAGCATAAAAAGTGCTACCTCCCTAGACAAATGTTTTGGTGTAGCAGCCTGTATATTCTTTTACTGCAGCATGACATTTTATGTAAGGTGACTGGAAGGTTGAATCAAGCATGATAAGTGTTGGACAGATTTTCATATGTTGACATGTCACTTTTAATGGCCAAACCAACGGGAGTATGTTCTTACATAGGAGTACTGACATATATTGGCAGAGCCAGTTTTGTACCCAGTGTCAGTAATGATACTATAAACAAAATCTTAAAGTGTAGAGGAGTATGGTCTTACATAGGAATACTAGCATGTGTTGGTGGACCCAGCATCGAAGTGTATGGGCACAGCCAGCATGAACATGTTTTTTTTTTATACTGGCACATATTGCAGGGACTGGCATGATAATGCATTGAGAACTGCTCTGTGCACTTTTGTTGACTTGCATCTATTGTACTTTTTTTCCTGATTTACCCCACACTCTACAAAACTGATTGTTGGCCTTTAACCAACTTGTTTGCCTTTTACCCAAATGTTCGCAGAAAGGGCCTCATCACGAGTTGGGCGGTAACGCCGGCGCTATTAGCGGCAGCGTTAATAGCGCTACTGCCAAACCCCCCGGCGCTAATAGCGTGGGATCACGGGTTTGGCGGAACGGGTATTGTCCATTCCCCACTGAGCCCATTTGGAAATTCCCCATTCCCCATTGGGCTCACTTAGGAATTTTCGTGCTCTTACCGGCAGCGGATTTCCCACCGGCGGTATGTGCGCAAATTTTCAGCGGATTTCCCCCCAGCTCAGAGCTGGGGAGAAATCCGCCAAAGCCCTGATTTGGCGGACCCTTAAATCCGGCGGTAATAGCGCTACCGCCGGATTTAAGGGTTACCGCCAAACTCGTGATGAGGCCCAAAGTGCGCTGTGTAATGCACCATTTTAACCCAATATTCAAAAAATATCTCAGGGGAGGGGGAAGAATCCCCCAAGACTCCCACAACCCATTTTCGTTTGTTCGGGCTCCCTCGCTACTCTCGGTCGCAATCACATATTTGTGGCAAATATTTACACCCTCCAAAATAACAACTCACCAGCCACCACTGGTGGCTGGGATATTTGTGGACCAGGCACCGCCCCCTTCTTTCTACGCTACGTGAAACATTTAAGCTTTGATTAAAATACATATTTACTTCTTTCACTTGAAGTATCGCATGCCCCTGCACTGGCATGATCATCATGGACATTGCGCACATGTGATGGCAGGCCCAGGTGTGGCCTTGTGGTGTGCCCTGTGCTTTAAGGAGTTTGGGGGCCCCTACAGCATGGCCCCCAGATTTTGTGCTATACCATTGTCTGACAAAGGGGTAGTGTGCAGTGCGTGCATTGAAGTCTGCCGGTGAGAAGCAACTTGTGGGTGTTTTCAATTCAAAATAACTGTGTGGTGCCACATATTTATGTGTGCAGCAATGATATTACATTAAATGGTGGGGACTTTTTAAGTCCTCTGGCACCCAGGATTACGCTTAGATATTAAAAACTAACTATGTGGGGTCTTGGGTGTATTGAAAGAACCTTTCCAAGGTATTAGACTCCAGCAAAGATAACATTATCAGGTGCATTCCCCTGTGTGTCTGCAGACCAGTCTAACAGGTGTGTGTCTGCAGACCAGTCTAACAGGTTCATCTATCATAGTGGTAGCTGACTCATAGATACATTTATAACCAGGGAATTCTGTTGATATTAAATCCTGGTCAATGATTTAATTTTCAGGCCTTGCTCGTGCAGCATTTTGTTCTTGGGTAAACAGCAATGTACACCTCCCCAGGTCAGTGCTTTTTTGGCTTGCAACACCACAGTTAACGAGCAAATAAAGGGCGTCCTGGGAGTCCCTCTGCCAGACATTAATCCTGGTTACGAGAGCCTCACGCAGAGTCTTTAGCTCAACATCTTTCAATTAATTTTCAGGCCTTGCTCGTGCAGCATTTTGTTCCTGGGTAAACAGCAACGCACACCTCCCCAGGTCAGTGCTTTTTTGGCTTGTTTATCACTGCAAAGCCACAGATAACGAGTACTTTTGTGTCCATAGATCTATAGATGTTTGATACACTACCTGCAGTCTGCGTTAGAGATTTCTGTTACGCTGTTACAAGTACTGCATTATGTATTTTTTACATATAGACCCCACGTCAAATCTGGAAAATCACATTTCTCAAATGTGTGATCGTGGACAAATCACACCTGCCTCTGTGCCTCCGTTCCTATATGTGGCTGAAATGAGAGCGCCTGGAAACACAGGTGTTAGACGCATCTGAAAAATCTGAAGGTCGTTTGCCATCACTTCCTGTGATGTTGCTTGGGGGTGGGGTTAAATGACATCACTTCCAGTGATGTCGTCATGGGTTGTGTGATGTCACTTCTGCTGTCCCTGGCATTTTGGTGAATTGACGTCCCCGATTCCCCTCCACCTTCATTTTCTGAGACAGAAACTATTTGGTGAAAGGATAGAATCTTGAGGCGCCTTCAAGGCTCTTTGCGGGAGTTTTAACCAGCATAGCTATGCTCCTCTCCTGCGATTTGAAACAGCTTTCAACTTATATGTAGAACCAGGATCCTCTGGATGGAATAGGTTCAGGAGGCAATCTGTCTTCCCTGGCCCGCCTGACCTCCTCTATTCCTTTCCCATCCCTCCTCTGATTGCTTCTTAAGGTCAAGTGGGAAGGTGCAGCAGTGACTGACTTTCGTGGCCCCACACTTTCAAAGGAGGGGTTGGTTTATGTTCTTTCAAGAGATTGCATTGTAACCTCTGTGGACTTTCCCTCTCATTCCCTGTCCCCTCAAGCCTCCTCGCCCTCTTGACTTTCCCAGAGCAGCCTTAACTTAATCGCTTGGGGAATAAATGAGTGGGTCTCCTGAATAAGGGCATGTCCTATGGACCATTCAACAACAAAAAATAATCGGTTGCTTATATTGCGCTTCATGCCAGACTCCAGCCTCTAAGCGCAGTACTGAGAATGGGTACTGAACCTGTGCTGCTCAGTGTAGTCTGGTTTACAAGAGCAGAGCATTGCCTCTGAGCTATCCTTTCCCCCTTGAATGAAGGTGTAAAAATATGTATTTTGCTTGAGATCTGCCTTGCCTGTCTAAGAAATGAGTTCACCTCATTTATTTAGGACTGACACAAAAAAAGACTAGGCAAAGTCACACAGATTATCAGCAAGTAATCTGGGCATTCACTTGTAGGAGTAGAGGGGGAGGATGGAGCACGAAAGGTACTGTGCCAAAATTCATGCAGAAATTGATGCCATGTCATGTTGATTTATACCGCACACCGCTGACATTTGAATAGTCTGCAGGCGCTCTCGTGCCTCTGGATGAAAAATGGGTAGGGTTGGTTAGTGAGGGAGAGAGGAATAGGATAGCGGTTGTGCTCATCTGCTGAAGGGTGCAGAACCAGGAGAAACTGGTGCCTGTGTGTGTGAGCTTTTTCGATGCGCTTTGTTAGGTGCAATGGGCTTGTTGTGTCCTCAAGCGTAGCATTCAGTTTCTGAGTGGTTTGTTGGCTGCTGATATTGGGTATGTTGCAGATTAGAAAGGAGTGTGAGGTTTGAGTATTTTGGTGGGTTGTTTCACTAGCCCCCTGGGCGTGTGTAGTACATGAGAGATTGAGGGAGTGTGAAAAAGATAAGGGGGCTTGGTTAGTTGGCTCTGGCAATCTCTGGGTGTTGAGTAGTTTTAATGTCGGTTTTCCATTCTTTTTTGTCCCATGTTTGCTTTTGTCCAGGAGTATAGTTTGGAGGGGCACGCATCTAGGTTAATCTCTGTGAGTTGAACAGCCATGTTTTTGTTCATTTAATGTGATCAGGAAGGAGCGGAACGGGAAGTGCTTCCTCCGCCATCATGAAATGGCGTTTTAGACCTTTTACAGACATACAGTGACAATTTAGGATGCAGATCAAACATGGCTCTACCACTTCACACCTGCAAACAATGTAACTGGAGCAATGCGACATTCTGGACTGTGTGTGCGAGTGTGGTCCGTGCAGCAAAGACATTGTGGTGACCACTTTTGACTGCCTCCACCATACTCCATTTTGAAGAAAGGGAAACCTTCATCATGCCCCAAACAACTGTTGCAACACGTTTGTAGACCTTACCTATTAAAGGTTGGAAGGTTAACTTTAATGAAAAAAATAGCTAATTTCCAAGGGACGCCCATAGGCGTTTTGGTAAGTCGGCGTTCTGTGTTGTCATGGAATATAAGGGTCTAGTATAGGGTGTAAATGGACTGTTTCTGTATGTGTTTCATGTCCATACATGTTTGTGTATGTTCTGCTTGTTGTGCACGTGCCTTCACTGGGATATATCTGTGATGGGAATCGGTGTCGTCGTGCAATATGTTTCACTAACACATTTCTGTTCTGTTTCCTACTGTGATTGTGTGGTTTTCAGGTGTGGTGGTCATGTCGGAATTGTTAGATGTCCGTAATGTTATGTAAATGCCCGTTATAGTAACCACTTCTGTTTCAGCATGATATGTGCATGCCCGAATTGTGGAGTTTTTGTAATCGCACGGGATGTGCAGTTGTTAGATTCTCCTCATGTGCATAACCCGTTCTGTTCCGTATTGCGTGTTTTACACTTGTGCAAAGCCGAAGGAGAAGAAAAATCGTTTCTGTACATGTATGCGTGTTTTTCATGTTTTGTGTGAATGCCCAAATAAATATGGTGGTTGGCTGTAAGTGTTTGTGCATGTGTGGACTTTTTCTGTACGTTTTTGGGTATTTTGACAGGTTCTGTTCTATGCACACCTGGAAAAACGAAAATGTGTATATTGATTTAAAAAAATAACAGCTGTGTTCCTTTGATCAGGTTTTAGGAGTGGAGAGACAGTGGGCCTCATTACACGTGTGCCGGTCTGGTAACAACGGTGCCGATAGCGGCACCGTTGTTATCGGACCAGCACACTACGAGACTGCCTGCCGGAGTTGTTGTGCCCGGCAGGTCTGACCCTGCCGGACACAGCGGCCACGATAGGCAGACTTACAAGGAAGCACCGCCACTGTTATTAACGGTGCTGGTGCTTCTGTGTTCCCCATTCCAAAGACTCCAATTGGACTTTATGGGAATGGGGGATTCCGTTTTACCGGCGCCTGACTTTCCGGACCAGCAGGGTTAGAATCCCCTGCTGTTAACGGCAAGCCATGTGTTTTTAAAATGTGCAAGTCCGGCGGCAACCTGCCAGTTTTACCGGCACGGTTACCGCTGGACTTGTAATGAGGCCCAGTGACTTAAAATCTGAATTGCGGATGATTTCTATGATTAGAGTGCAAGTCTCAGAAATTAATATCTGTGATATATATGCATCTACATGAGGAAATGGATCCTTCCTTTGGGAAGTGGCACAAGGTCTTCAGTCTATGGGACAGAATAGTATCATTCTAGGGGGTGATTTCAACGAGGTTGTAGACCCACTTATGGACAGAAACAACAATGAATGGACGGGTATGAGAGGTGGGAACCATTTGGCTCTAAAAGCCTTAATGGATGAATCCTAATTAATTGATGTATGGAGATTAGAGCACCCGGCTGACAAGGGATACAGCGTTCACTCCGGGCCCATTATACATACTCTCGTATAGATATGATACGGTGGGGCTAGTGAGCGTGACCGTCCTCTCGGGTCGGATAGGCGACATGCATATTTCTGACCATGCTCCTGTTTCACACGAAATTCCGCTTGATTATGTCATCAAGAAATCTAGCACTTGAAGAATGAAAACATCCTTATGAGATGATGATGAGATAGTAGAGAGGGTAACTAAAGATGCTGAATTCATTATAGAAACTAATAGAAATGGCGAAACCTGCATAGAGTCGGTGTGTGAAACCTTCAAATGGTGTATGCAAGGTATACTGATTGGCCTCTATGTGGGAAGAGGAAGAGGAAATACAATTGCTGGAGATGGTGTCAGTAATCAAGAAAAGAAAAGGACATCGCCTATCACCCCACTGGTGAGAAGAAGAGAATGCTGGTGCAACATACACATGAGTATAACAAATTGGTGTCGGAGAAGGCTGAAAAAGCTTTATTCAGAACAAGACACACTCATTGCAAAGGAGGGGACTAATGCGACCATCTACTCGCACATTGTTTGAGATTGCAACAAAATGAGATTGTGTTCTGCGCAATAGAGGATGCATCTGGAAGTTTAACTTATGAGATTAAGAACTTTTACACTCAGCTGTTTTCTTCAGAGAGTATATCTGATAAGGAAGATCTAGCTGATTTCTTCAAAGACATAAGGATTCCAACATTGACAGAAACTGAGAAGGAAGGTCTGTAGGCAGAAGTGACGAAGGATGACCCGAGGAGAGCATCTTTCCACTTAAACACTGGGAAATGCCCAATACCAGCTGGGCTCCCTGCAGGATAGTGCCTGATTCTGTTTTTGACCTTATCAAGGTCAATTGTCATGGCTGTCATGGTTAATTGTTCCCAAAGAAAAGGTATTTTGGCAATCACTTTGTCATGTGTCGATATCAGTGCTACTGAAGAAGGATATACCACCAACCTTAATGGGTAGCTATAGGCCCATCAGTCTGATCAACACAGACAATAAGATACTGGCTAAATGCTTGGCCTTATGCCTGGGGGAAGTTCTGCTGAAACTAATAAACATGAACCGAAGTTGAGTTTATAAAAGGAAGACATGCATCAGTGAACATGAGGAAACTACTTCCAACGCTACTTGAAAGCAGTAAACTAAATACAGAGGTGGCAGTCTTCTCCCTGGATGCAGTGAAAGCTTTCAATCACTTTGAATGCCACCTTCTTTTCATGACATTGAGATGAATGGGATTCGGATCCAACTTTATAAAGTGAACTAAATTATTATATACACAAACCTACAGTGATAGTAAATACAAACAGCCTTAATTCAGACACCATAGAGTTGGAAAGGGAAACAATGCCCTCTCTCACCTCTGTTATTTGTAATAACTATGGAACCCATGGAGATTTATTTGAGAGAAGACAGTAGAAAACAAGGGGTAAAGTATTAAGGGATTGAACAAAAGCTATGGTTATACGCTAATGGCCTACTACTTGTGTTGCAAGACCTTAAAACATCCCTACCAGCACTCATGCAATGGATTAATACATTCAGGAATATGTCAGGATACAAGATTAAATGGATGAAATCAGAGGCCTTGCCTGCTTCACATGGAACAAACGAAAGAGATTTGGTGAGTTACGGATTCCATTGGTGCCCCAGGAGGATGATGTACCTCGGAATTTGGCTAACGACTGTCGTGAATCAATTGATGAAGAACATGAAAGAGATGATGTCGAACTTGAAGATGGACTTAGATCACTGGGGCCTGATGAATCTATCGCTATGGGGCAACGTTAATGCTATAAACATGAATATAACACTGCAAATGTATTATCTTTTAATCATGATTCCTCTACCTACAGATGAGGACACTATGGGCAACATTCACAGACTAATACAGAATTTTCCATGGGGCCAAAAACCTCTACGCCAGAATTTGTGAAAACTACAAATCCCATGTGACAGCGGTGGATTGAGTGTGCCAAATATGTCTGTGTATCATCTGGAATTTATAGCAAAGCACTTTGTCCCTTTCCTGGAAGATTCCCCACAGAAATGGTTCCAGGTGGAAGCAAATATGAGCAGTCTCCTCGACCAAGAGCTCTAGTGACGACATGAAACTGACATGAGAATGAAAAAGCACCACTCACAGAATTCCTAAGACTAAGGGCCTCATTACACGGACGGTGGTGGACCAAGGTGCTATTAGCAGCTATTAGCACCTTGGTCCATGTCGGTAAAATACCGGCACCGCCTTGGTTGAAAGGGGAATTACCGCCCTATTCCAAGTTTGGTGAGGCGGTAATTCCCCCTTCCCCCTTTGCCCTTCCCCATTCCCATTTTTTCCCCATAGGGCATAATGGGAATGGGGAAGGTGCTAATTACGGCACCGCAAATTGCAGTACCGTAATTAGCTCCCTGGTCCCTTCGCGGGTTGGTTTTTAACGCCTGCAAAAAGCAGGCGTTAAATTCTCCAACCCGCAAAGGGACCTCGTAGTAAGGCGATAAGGATTTACCGGTACCGGTAAAATACCGGTATCGGTAAACCCTTACCACCTACCGTGTAATGAGGCCCTTAAGTTGTATTAAAATGTCAAGACTGCTGGGTCATGAACCTTTCTATTCAGAGAACTCATCCATATGGCTCAATCCTGAAATGAAACACAAGGAGAAGATGATCTTCTGGCCTGATTGGTTCATGAGTGGAGTCAAATGGTTGGGGGACCTAGTGCAAAACAACAAATGGATTATTTTTAGAAAGTTGCAACAAGAGAAGGATATTAGAGATTGTACCCTTGCAGAATACTGCTTGCTTAAGAACCTGATTGGTCCATAAAGACCCATTGAGAAAGGCGAACTCGGAGCACGTATAATGGAATTAAATAGGACTGGTCACCTGGCCTCAAAAATATATAAACACTTAGTGAGGGCTAGGGATTCAATCGGTTGACCTAAGAATCTCAAAAGTCCTCTTCAACCCTTTCCATAGTTGTTTTCGAATTCTGCACAGCTGAACATCCTTAAATGATGCAGTAAATGGGACAGTGCGGCCTCATTACGACCCTGGCGGTATGGGGTTAACAGGGCCGGTAGAGCTGCCACCCCGTTAACCTCCTACCGCCTCATTACGAGGTCTCCTCGCGGGACCCGCTAAGGACGACTGGTTTTACCAGGCGTCCTTAGCGGGTCCCGCGAGCAGACCAGGATGCAAACAACGTGCCCGTCATTAATGGGCCCGTTGTTTGCATCCTCCCCATTCCCATTGAGCCCTATGGGGGCTCGAATGGAAATGGGGATGGACGGGGTCTGGGTTCCTAGAATGGGAAACTACCGGGCCCTCCAAGGTCAGAATGGCCCGGTATTTCCCCATTCCAGGAACCCGGACCCGGTACCTGGAATGGGGATAGCCATGCTGCAAATAGCGGCATTTCTACCTGCAGGGTCGTAATGACCCCCAATGAATTTATTTATAAGCATTAGCCTTGCATCATCTTGGTGTTGAGCAAGGCCTTGGATTATCAATTCGAGCATTGGGAGCTTAGTTGTTCATGAGGTAAACAACAAAGTTTTTGACTGACCTCCGGAAGATTAGGACATCTGATGTAGTCCTTAAATAAAAGGGGAAGGAGCGTTATAGCCCGCTGGCTAGGAGCAAGAACGTTCTGCACCTATGTGTGAGCGAGATACCTTTGGAATTATTAGCAGTCGGCCAGTGGACCTACGGGTTCCTCTGCTGAGGTAAAACCACTGCAACTTTATTTAAAGCAACATAGAGTTTTTGGGCATAACAGTTCTTGGTTTCTTCAGTAATCTATTTTAAAAAGGAAAGTGGGGCATTCCTCAGACCCCCTAGATTTTCCCCCATGCATTTGGTCCAACAATTTTGAGACCATTACTCAAATGTATCATTTAACTTCAAAATGTCTGTTTCAGATCCATTTAGTGCCAGCCTATTTCTAAACATCCATGCAGGTCAGGTGCCAGTTACCCTTGCAATCTGTCTGCTGTCATGTCAGCTGATTGACGCCCGCACGCAATTAGCCGTGTGTCATCTGCACATGTGTAACATTGAAATCCATACGATTGCATCAGGCCTTCGAAAGGGGCGGCGTACAGACTGAATGAAAGCGGTGATAAAGATGATCCCTGTTGGACGCCACAAACGGTCGTTGTGCTCTAGCTAGTGGATCCCTGAAGCTACTCTCTGGGCTGAATATAATGAAATAGTCTTCATCCAATCTAACAGTGTCCCACGGAAGCCCACCAAGGCCAGTCCATCTAGGGGTCTTCCGTGAACGACTACGCCAAATGATGCAGACAGGCTTAGAAGGATGAGCATCCGAATGACTCAAGGGCCAGTAGGACCGTTTTTGTTATTCTTCATGCCTGTTACCCCTCCCCCACGTTTTTGTCTTGTGGCGCATTGAAACACCATTCGTTCTATAGCCGCATTATAAATACCCAATAAATAAAATAAATAAATATCCTGGTCACTCTTACCAGAATAGATTCCACATGAAAAACCTGATCGCAGACCAGCTGATTGGTCACCAAGGAGGCGCACATGTCTGCAGTTGTTTTGCCACTATTCTCTCTAGTACCTTGGACAGAAAGGGAAGCTGGGAGATTGCAAGAAAATTAGCCAGGTTGCTGTGATTTACAGAACGTTCCTTGAGTAGCGATTTAACTACAGTGGATTTAAAGAGCGTGGTGCCGCTTCCGTGGGACAGCAAGGCCTTCAGGAGCATCGCCAGATGGTTCCCGAGGGCAGGACTCAGCATGTTCCACTTGCCAGCCAGAACGACATCTAGTCATGATCCTGAGGCTTTGCTTGTCTCGAAGTGTGCGGCCCAACCAGCACTTGAAAGTAGGGCACTGAATAACTTGTGTACTGTATAGATTTGCTCTTGCGGGTCAGTCAGGGGTCAGTTATCCAAGGAAACATCTATCACTTTTGCATTCTTTCCAGAGGGTGAAAAATTGAAGTTTGAGCAAATTGCAGTTCTTCCCAATCCATCTCGTCGTACGCGGCTCAGGAGGATAGATAGCTCCGGGGCAACGTGCTCGCCTTGGAAGCAGGACGACACGGAGCACCACAGGTTCAATCCCCTGGTCCCTGCTTAGAAACATATATCATTCGTAATCAGCATTTTGTTACTGTATGTTTTCTGGATATTGCGTGCAATCGCGGGTAAACGAAAATGTTAATTCTTCAATCTCCGATATCAGGAAACATGTATATCATGAGAGTTTCAGGAATCAGGGCAACGGTCCCTATAAAAATACACTTTGATCGACCCACTGAAAAAAATATATATATTTTATGAATCACAAGTGGTTTCAAAACGGAAGATAAGAAAAAATGAGTTTTCCTTTTCATGTGGAGGTAGCGACATCATAAAATGAAATTCCGAGAGCAAAGCATTTGTGGGCCGGCTAATAATGGGTGTGAACTCCGCAACATTCTGAATGAGAGAGGAATCAGACGGTGGGCCTGATCCCTGTGTCAGCAGTGCAAAGTCACTTTTCAGCAGTGCAAAGTCACTTTGAAGCAGGAAAAGAATTCCATGAATCGGGACCTATATGTGTAAAAAAGTTAATAAAAAAAATAAAGACGCAGCATTCTTTTCAGATGTCCATGTTAAAATCCCCAAATATAAAAAGTATCCAAGATCAGCCAGCTGTCAGCAGTAGCAAATAAGCCTGAAGCTCAAACACAAGGCCCTTTCTCCCAGCTATGCACACTGCCACGTGCTTGCTGCCGCCCTCATCAAAATCACCAGGATCAAAATCAACTGCCTGTCAATCATTGAGGGAACTCTGACAATCTCTTGTCAATTTCTCACTGTATGGATTATAATAAACATAAACATAAATGCCGCCTCTCTCCTTGCCAAGAGGAAAGGTTGATACTGAAAGCCTGTTTTACTGTTTTGAAAACGTGTTATTTCTGTTTAGATCTGATTTTATTTCTGGTGATCACTAAACGATCGGTGCGATTCAAACTAGATATATTCCTATTGTAGCATGTACTTTGCATGGCTACCTCCACGCATTACAATAAATAAAACTGAACATGTATTAGAGTTTGCTTCAGAAAAGAAAAAAAACTCTCGAATCCACGATACTTTACATCCTTTCATAAGAACGGCATTGTGTGTGTGCAAGGCATTTTAATAATGCTGTCGAAAGCTAAATGCAAATCTGAAATACAGAGTAATGCATTTGCACATTGCATGTTACAATTGAAGGCCTGATTTACAGAAGCGTTTTATAATGGTGCAATCCCATAGGAAAACGGTCTGGGAATCAGGCCCTTAGTGCCGTAGCGTCGTAAGTCAGCGATTCTCTGTACATGCTGTGCTGGCACTGCAGGGCAAGGCATGGTTTTTTAAAGAGCATTGTAAAATGCTGTATTTTTTATGCTGGTGGTTTATTTATGCTTTACAAGGGGCCGTAATTTCTGGATGTGAATGTCAGCAGGTTTTTGCTCACCTAATCAGTTTTGAAATGTCAAGCTTTTATGAAACATTCACACTCCAGGACACATTCTTAAGCTTTTAAACCAAAAGGAGTGGAGCGTGAGCTCAATATTCTAGCCCCCTTATTAGCGGCACAGTAAAGGAAGGCGATATTTCAAGTACTGCCTGATTCCAGCATTACTGCCGTATGATGAGGCCCCTGGACGGTGGTGAAGCGGACAGCACTGCCCCTCGTTGTCAATCTCAGCAGAGAGCCAGAGGATTCGATGGGAAAGCGACAATGAAATGCACTGTGTTAAGCTTGAATTGCTGCACTGGTTTTCAGGTAAAAGAGTTTTCAATCTTTCTTTTCCAAGCCCGAGAGGCATATTACACATTCCCAGCACTTCCCGCCATTCAAATGCAGCAGCCAGTTTTTAAATATCCCGGGTTGCTAGACGCGGCAGGGCTGTAACAGATCCACTCAAAAGCAAGCGTGACTTACATGACTGACAATGCCCGAGCCGTGTTGCTATTGCAGGGGGAGTGGGTGTGTATGGAATATAGCTCGGCGGGTTAATTTACCCACTGCAGAGATCTGTGTTTAACATGCAATGTCCCACGTTCTAGTTCTGGGGAGATTTCTCAGAGTGGATAAATGTGCATAACGTAGTCATATTTGCTTAACATTCAGTCCTAATGTTAAAATCTCAACTGAGCTGTTACCCAGCTCTGCCTCTTTAAGAGAGGGCCCACAGAGAAGGTAGTTTTGTTTTTGGATTTAATAAAGTAAAGACGTGTTACAACGCTGGTGTTCGTCCTTTATTTGTACGGCCTTCCAGGCCAACAACTGGCGACGAGGCACACACCTCGCGCACCAGCATTCCTCCTCCAGCAACGTGGTGATCCCGCTGCATTCCAGCAACTGCTGGCAGTCCTGCCGCGCGTCCTCCAGCATTGCGGGAGACCCGCTACGCAGCAGCACCAACCCGGGCCCCGTGTTCCTCTTCTCCTCCTCCTGCCACTGGGAGCTGCCGTGGAAACACCACCAGCTCCGTGGGGGATCTGATCCCGGACCCCTCCTTTCACCTCCTACGTCGCAAAAAGCTCTCCACACATGGTGCGGATGGCGCGGAAAGGACCGCACGCCATCCCACTTGCCGCGTGACCACCCATCAATGGCTGGAGTCGTTCTACGATGACAGGAAACACCAAGTTGGTGCCGCCCCTCCCCTACTGGGCCTACTCTCCTGAAATATAACCACGACACACACGTGTCACGGACCACCATCTCAAATAAAGGGAGAACTGACCTCAGTAAGGCACTGAAAGAAAGGGTAAAGGGCACCAAGAGAAAGGGAAACACCTGTGGAGCCAGAGATAACCACAGGCACCCCACACCAGCACCATACAAGCTTGGAGCACACGCTCCACACAACAAGAGGACCACAAATAAAACACCTAACCACACTGTGGCGGAAACCAGTACCCACGCCACTGCAACACGTGCTGCAAGGCACGACAAGGATTGTGCCACACCTTGAACCTCCCTTGCCTGAGCAACTCAGCAGCAGGAGCACCCAAGGCCCGGCCAACGGCCCATCACCGCCTTGAGCTCATCACCCGAACAGGGCAGGCAGGCTCCACCGCACCGACACCCGCTACAAGATCGACTTCCATCGCATGGCGAATGCCTCCACCATTTTCGATTACCCCACAGCCGACAAGGGCCCCCGGTGGGTGGAATGTCTTGAGGACTTTAATAACTTCATTGCAGCAGCAGGCGAGGAGACATCCCCACGATTACGCAGTATGTTCCTCAACACAGCCGGCGCTGAAGTGAAAACGTGAATCAAAACCATTCCGGCAGCGGAACACCCTGATTTTGCGTCACTAATCATAGCACTCAACAAAAGGCTAGTCATAGAGCCCAACAGAGACTATGAGAGACATATGTTTAACCAATGCACCCAACGAATAGATGAAACCGTGGATGAATTCATCACCAGGCTACAAATTAAAGGTGCACACTGCCAGTTCCATGCATTTTCCCTGGATGAGGCCATCCGCCTACGAGTAATAGAAGGTTGTCTCTCACCAACACTTATTTTATTTATTTATTTATTTATAGTAATTTATATAGCGCAGCCACTGACCCGGGGGTTTAAGGGTGCTGACAAAAACGACAAACAGTTCCAGTATTAGCGAGGCCAATTAAGGCCAAGAGAGAGCAAGGAGTCAGAAGTGAGAATTAACTCACATACGAGTGTCATAGAAGCACATTAGTTAAACAGATGGGTTTTTAAGCCCTTTCTGAATATTCTGTTAGACATTTCTTCTCTAAGCTTGCCAGGCAAATTGTTCCAAGCACTGGGAGCTATAGAGTAGAAGGCTCCGCATTTTACGTGTGAAAGTCTACAAACGGGAGTGGTTAGTAAATGGCTGTTATTAGATCTAAGGCTTAGTCTTAATCACCAGTTCATCCTTAAGATAGCCAGGTCCAGACTTTTTTAAGCAGTTAAAAGATATTGACAATAGTCGAAACAGAATTCTTTCCCTAATGGGAAGCCAATGTAGTTCCCTTCTGGCTTCTGAGATGTGATCTGATCTCCTCAGGTCTAAAACGACACTGACTGTGTTATTTTGCAGTACTTGCAATCTATTCAGATCGCAATTGGGTATACCAATCAAAAGACTACAACAGTAGTCTATTCTCGAACTTATCAAGGCCCTTGCTAGTGTTTCCCTACTGGTTTGAGATAGGAAGGGACGGGCATGGGACAGTAATTTAATGTAGAATGTCGACGAGGCCAGCAGGCTGTTCACCTGCACCTTCATATTAAGATTAGAGTCCAGATAGACTCCCAGTGTCTTGACCTTTTTTCTTATCTCAATGGGACAATCGCCAATTAAAATTGAGTGTACTTAGCTTCAAGCTTCCGACTTTTATGACTGGTACCTACAAGCATAAATTTGGTTTTACTAGCATTTATCACTTTTGTCACTTCCTTGGTTCAAGAAGTCCAGAGCAGGAGGCTCTAGCTTCTGCTACCTAGCTCCAAAACACTAGAACTCCTTCCCAATCAACATTAAAAATCAAGAAACCCTCACAGGTTTTAAAAAGATGCTGAAAACCTGGCTATTTAACCAATACCAATAACTCAGCCACCTCGGGACCGGAGAAAACTATTCTCAGAACACTGCTTACTGTAAATACTGTCACAACCACTGCTTTTCTTTCTATGTTATCTTGCTTTCTCATATTGTAAATACTGTCTTGCCCTATTACGTGTACACACCAACCTAATTACTGTCATTTTTTGCACTGTTAAGCTGTCTGTAACCTCGCTGTGATACCCACGGGTCTGGGCGAGTAACAAATGTTATAAAATAAATAAAATAAACATTTTTTAATGCCAAGCCATTGAGGCATATCCAATTTTGAATGAGATCATAGATCCTATTAAGGTTTATTTCATTGTTACATAAGGCGCCTGTGATAGGGATGATGCGTTGGGTGTCATTGGCATAGTTTGTAAATTCTATGTAAATTAAGAAGCAACTCCTCAAAAAAACCCTCACCATCAAAGAAGTCAGTGAAATGTCTAGAATCATTGAAAGAGTTGATAGACAAGCAAATCAAATGAGCAGCAACAAAACTCCCAAGCAGGACAGAGGAGAAGTGATAGCAGCAATCCACACAAACGCTGCACGAGGAGGAGACAGAGGCAATGGACCCAAGTACACGGCGATCCCAAGGATGCAAAGACAATGCTACCACTGCAAGATGTCCTTTCCCCATGCAGACACATGCCCCGCAATCACATAGTAATGTGGAAACTGTGGAAGAGATGGGTACTTCCAGTCAGTCTGCAGAGAAGGCAGACCATTCCCCACGCGACATGCTCCCTCGACACCACAATACAGGTCGGACCAAAAGACACCACAAAACCAAACTTACCAAATGCACCCATACCAACAAGGGTCAAGAAGATATGTAAGGGTCATTGAGGAACTTTACCCAGAGGACGAACATCAAGAACTTGAGACACAAGACCTCAACCCACGAACTTGTGATGAATACGACATGGACCACCACATCCACATCAAAGTCACAACACCGTGGCAACTTATAGCCATGATTACGACAATGAACAATATGACCTATACTCGCAAGATGAATTTGTGAACCTTATCACGGATGACAGAGAAGCAAAGGAAGCACCTTGGATACCAGTAGACATATGTGGCAAACAATTTTGCTTCCTCATTGACTCAGGGGCCACTGTAAACATAATGGGGGAGAAAGAATTTCAGCAACTCCAGACCAAACCACTGCTGGCACAAATATCGTCCAGAATTTTCCAAAGGGGCGCTGACGCCCCCCAAAACACAGCATAGGATCTTTCAAGCGATGGCTCATCCACCAGAATAAGATAACAACAATGATCATCCACGTGATCCGGAGCCCAACGAAAGGGAGATGACTATTGAGCTACAACACTGCCTCGTGCCTAGGTCTGATTGTCATCCACGTACAAGAAGGTGACACCATACGCTCAACAGCCCTCATACCTGAAGTGTAGGAACGCGTCTGCAGCATGGAATACACCCCATAGCTAAATCTCACCATCACAAAAGACCATCACAAAAGACACCATCTTGAACGAGTTCCCACTTCTGTGCCAGGGTCTAGGCAAAATGAAAGGACACGCTGTCAAATTGCACATCGACCTGGCAGTCTTCCCAGTCCCTCAACATCCACGCTGGGTTGGCTTTCATCTCCAGACCATAGTATCCAAAGAACTCAAAGGATGACATCATTGAACCGGCCACAGGGCCATCCCTGTGGGTCTCACCACTTGTTATCGTACAGAAGGAAGGGGGCAGCCTAAGACTTTGTGTAGATATGAGGATGGCCAACACCGCCATTCAAAGAGAACTGCATCCCGGACCAAGATTGAGGACATTATAATCCAACTCAATAAAGCCATCTTCTTTTCAAAACTTGATCTGAAACGAGGGTACCATCAAATGGTACTCCACCCTGACTCGAGAGGGATCACTACGTTCGCCACCCATGACAGACTTTTCAGATACAAACGGCTACATTTCGGTATATCATCTGCGGCTGAAATCTTCCACGAAGCCATCAGCAGATCATCAGGCCCGTGAAAGGAACACTCAACTAGAGTAACGACATCCTCGTATTCGGAAAGTCACATGAAGAACATGACACTGCCCTTCGTGCCACCTGCACTGCCGTCCAAGAGGTCGGCCTGACCCTCAGTCTGAAAAAATGCCAGTTTAGCAAGTCCAAACTCACAGTTTTTGGCCACATCTTCTCGGCTGAAGGTATGACACCTGACCCTGACAAAGTCTCCACCATCTTCAACCTGCAGGAACCCAGCCAGGTGGAGGATGTCAGATCATTCTTGGGAATGGTAGAATATTGCACTAGATATGTCCTCCACTTCGCCACCATCACAGAACCGCTACGGTGACTACTGCAAAAGGGTGTCCCATTCCTGTGGTCCGAGAAGTGCCAATCAGCTTTCGACATGATCAAGCATGCACTGGCTGAAGCCCGGAGGCTGGCCTATTTTGACCAAGACTGGCACACAGAAATTGTGGTAGATGCAAGCCCAGTCGGGCTAGGGGCCATCCTAGCACAGACCAATGATACAGACACCAACCCAAGACACATCGTAGCATACGCCAGCAGAGCACTGGCCCGCCTGAGTCAGCCTTTTTGCAGGCCAAGAAAGAGAGCCTAGCCGCCATCTGGGCCTGCAAACATTTCCACAACTTTGTGATCGAAAAAAGTTCACCCTCATCAGGGATCACCAGGCTCTGCTGTCCCTCTTTGGAAACCCCAGGATGAAAATGCCCCCCAAGGATTGACCGCTGGGGTATTAGGCTACAGGAAGACGACTGCGATATAATTCACCGGCTGGTGGCAAAAACAACCCAGCGACTATCTATCGAGACACCCTGACGGCAAGCCCATCCCCAGACCAGGTGACACTGAGAACATCAGTTACGTCACAACCAATGCATTACCTCCAGCTGTCTCACTCGAGTCTATTGCATCAGCCTTGGCAGCGGACCCATCTATGGCTTTAGCAATAAGCCTCACGGAGAACTGTTGTGCGGTGCTCAGACATCCAGGTGCCTGCAAGGATGAACTTGAGAGACTAGCCAAGATACACACTGAGCTTGCAGTTCAAGACAAGACGAGACTCCTATGGGTGTGCCGACTGGTCATCCCAGAGACCCTTCGATCAGAGGTTATCAAGACCTCCCATGAAGGCCATTGAGGTGCCAACAGCACCAAACGACAACTCAGATGTTCCCGTTCTTGGATGCCATGGATAAAAAAAACGGTGTAGCCTGACAATGCACTCAGAGAGCAGAGCCTCCAATTCCACTCAAGATGATTCAAATCCCAGAGCACCCCTGGGAGCGAGTTGCCATACACTTCTACGGGCCTCTCGAGACTGGCGAGTACCTGTTACTCTTCATTGATGAGCACTCCAGATTACCGATCATAAAGAAGGCGAAATCAACGGCGTTCGCCTATGTAGCTGCCATCTTTGATGAAGTCATAAGTGAATGGGGGATCCCGGACACCATCAAGTCAGATAATGGTCAAGATTTCAGTGGGCACGAATTTGGGATATTCGCAAGACACATGGCCTCAATCAAGAAGGCAATGCAAAGAGCCTGCATCGAAGACTCAGATCCACACCAGGCGCTTTGCCGGATGCTAATCGACTACTGCAACACACCCCATGAGGTCACCAACAGGACCCCTGCGGAACTGATGATGAAATACCAAGTTTGCACCAGAATTGGCAGAAACCCAGCGAACCAACCTGAAGCAGATCGAGAAGTCATTAAGAGAGATACCGAGCAGTAGGAGAAGACGAGAAGTGAGAAAATGAGAGGAGAGGGGCTCGAGCAAAGGAATTCCACATAGGAGACGAGGTATGGCTCCAACAAAATATAAGCAAGAACACGGACTCACTATTTGCCCTTAAGCCTCTCCAAGTGACTGCTGTCAAAGGAACCATGGTAACGGCAGCAAGTGACGAAAAGGAGATAACCAGGAACAGCTCACTGTTTAAGCACGCCAGGAGAGTAGAAGCGGAGAGACCTCCGCCTCCTGAGCCAGACCTGGAATATCATGATTCCCGAGATGAATTGTGGATTCCCCCTGAGCTCCCAGCTCTGCATCGGTGGGAACCCCCTGACAATACCCATGGTGGCCCGAGTCAAGAGCCACAAGGGCGCCCACAAAGAACCATTGAGAGGCCATCAAGACTAGTTGAAGAATGTTGAGCCAAACCGCTGAGTTCAAGATCTTGAGTAGAAGCAAGGACATTTTTCAGGGTGTGTTGTTACACAGCACTGCCTCTTTAAGAGAAGGCCCACAGAGAAGGTCCCATGACCACGTGACAGGGAACAGAGGGAGGAAGCAGGGATAGAGAAGGGAGTTTCGTTTTTGGATTTATTAAAGTAATGACGTGTTACACAACGCTGGTGTGCGCCCTTTATTTGTACGGTCTTCCAGGCCAACATGAGCAGGGCTGCAATTCTTCCAAGGGAGCCAAACTAAAGTTTCGCAGGAGGGCAGAAATAGTTTAGTGGGAGAAAACACACGAGGATTGAACTGCTCAGGACAGAAGCTTTACATAAAATTGGGAACCTAGTTTAGTTTCGTTGAGTTTAATCATCTTAGATATCGCTCAATGCCATATAGCACCCTCTACACAATACTCCTCAGGCATTGCTCAGAAGACCTGCAAAACCTTGAGTCAATACCAGAACTTCTCACCTGGGCCTCTGTACATTTAATGGGACAGTGGAGCACTTCCTAGCACAACTGCTCTTTTGTTAAAGAGAGTGAATGGATCTTGGCGAGCACTAAGAGGTCCTTCCATTCCTTGAATCCCACTCGTGCATCAGCAGAGTACAGGGAATGCCAGGTTTCATTCCCACAACACATTTACACCCCCGAACACGCCTGCTTCGATTTCCACATGTTTAGACTAGTTGTCATGAAACCCTGTTTCTAAACTATTTTTTATTGCAGATGACATGGAAGTGTTTATCTTTTTTGTAATTGCTGTGACACACATAATCTATTTGAACTGTGGTGCACAGCATGACAATTATCATGGGTATGTTTCAACACAGTGCTTGAAAATGTTCAAGGATCCATAATATACTTTTGCGTTGGAAAGCCGGCCTTTTTGTGATTTTCTCATGAACAAACCAACTGTTAGAATTACAATAAGATACATTAGAACGGTTGGTATCTAGTTACCATAGCTCATGATTAAGGCACGCTGTGGAGAATCAAGCTCTGCTTCAATGTTATAACGCGTTTAATACCCAGAGATTTCTATGCGTGAACACGGGATCGAACCTGTGGTGTTCTGCTCGTCTTGCTTCCAAGTCCAGCACGTTGCCCCTGAGATAGCCTCCCGACTGTTGCATGAAATATTGCTTCACTATGGGTTCAGTCGGGGACAAGAGATTCACAAAGGTAGGTGTTTAAAGAAACGTAAATGTGTGTAAATGAAAGCAGGCATCCATTGGTGCATGGCAGGGGACCCTTCTGAGCAAAGTGGTATAAAAAACCCAGACACCCCACCCCCTTTTCTTCCAAGTCATTCAATTGTCCCCCAATTGAATTCAGAGAAGAATTCGGAATTTGGTAAATAGGAACGAACTGAAAAATCATGTCTGGGCACCTAGGACCATGTGTAGATAAAAAAAGGACTTGCAACTTCACCACATAACTTTAACCTTTGAGCAGGCCAAGATCACATGTAGTGTTGAGAGGCCTGCATGTAGTAATAAGGTGGACTACAAGAGTTGTAATGTGACGTAACATGAGAAATATTTTGGAATATTTATGAATTGTGTTGTTTGTGTTGCTGACCTAAATATGTCTTTCAAGACACAGTGGCATACTGTTATTGAAAAAACAAATTCAGGGATCAAGCAGCCACAGTAAACTGAGCGAGCGCCAGTACCTTGGTCCTTAGGACCTGAGTGGGTCTGAAACCATGAAGGCCCGCAAATGCATGGTTCTGTTGGTGGGGTAGCTGAGTGATGCCTAGGGTGGGCTTGAGTTGGTAAGTTCCCACGCCAGTGCATTTATCTGTCCCTGATTTACCCGCACCCCATGAGATCTAACAGCAGCGTTCGTGTTGCATTGGCTTTGTGAAGATTAGGACCTTCCTAAGCCAGGCTACAAATACTGCTTCTTACCTCCAGCCACTACCCTACTTGATCCCTCTGAATCCTTCACTACCAATGCCCCCTCATCATCCCTCAAGACTCCTGCTCACCTGATCTTCCAGCTCACTCCCCTTGTATGGATTTTCCGTTACATGTCTGGCTGCTGCTTCGTTACCTTCTGGAACCCTGGAAGAGCTTGTGCCTTTATCCTTGGGTTTGGGCCCCACAAGTGTCTGTCGTTGACACGCTCCTTTTCAATCTATGCAACTCATCTCCTCCTTGGGTTTCTCAGATCAATTATTTGCAGATGAGCCATTCATCTTTTTCTACTTTTCCACCTACACTAGAGAGTTAACCAGTGGCGGCTGCTATCATAGGGCGGCAGGGCGCCGCCCCCCCAAAAAGAAGAGCAAGAGAAAAAGTAGAGCAGAAGCACCAAGATTCAGAAGAATCTCTTCTGAATCTTCTTGCATTTGCTGCATATGCCAACAGCGCGGGGGCGCTGTGGCAACAATATATGATGTTGTCCATTTGTCCATACAACTCCTATGGGTGTCGGGCCGGCTGCCACAGCGGGGCGCGTCCCATTTTACTCTAATTTTTACAATAGCAGAGTGGTGGAGCTCGTAGCTCCACGCACTCTACGTAAGCCTGTTTCATTAGTAGGCTGGCGGGGCGCTTGAGGGGTGGCCCCGTCAGCATAAAATGTGCGCAAACAGCGCACTGAAGATTCCCTCCCCCTAGCTACAGTAATGTCATTGGCTGTTTTCCAGCCAATGACAAAGCTTGCATTGGCTGGCAAACAGCCAATTAAATTACTGTATCTATGCAGGTGGTGGCGCAGGGTATGTACGTGATCCTGCGCCACCTTCACACTTCTCACTCTGCCTGACGAGCGACGACGAGTGGACAAGACAACCTGCTGACCAGAGACGGCCTGGGCTCTTGCCGGTAAGTACCCACTGTTTCGGCGTGTGTGTAACACGGCCCCTACAGTCAGCACTGAAAGACGTGTAGACCTTGGCCTTGGCCTACACGTCTTTCAGTGCTGACTGTAGGGGCCGTGCAGGAAACTTGGGGCCTTGTGTCACACATGGCCCCAAAGTTGTGTGTGTCCCGGGCCTGAAGAAGGCACTCCTGAGTGCCATAGTTGCCTGAAGGTTGATTCGCCACTTTTTACAAACCTTCAGGCAATTAGGGCGCTCAGGAGAGCTCAGACACGTCTTGGAAAAACCATTACAATCTTAGAGGCCATGTTTTCGTTTTCGTGGTCGGCGAGCACGAAACGAAACCATGGCCTCTTCGATCCCAAGGTTTTTCCATGACGTGGAGTCTGTGGAGCTGGTTGCCAAGGGAGAAGAGAGACACGGAACAGTTGGGCAGGGCTAGAGTAAGGGGGGGGGGGGGGCAGGTGGAGGGAGATAGAGAGACAGGGGGAGGACATGAATGATCATGGGAGTGTTGGGGGAAGAGAAAAGCAGTTTGAAGGATGAAGTGAAAGAAAAGCAGGGAACCTGCTGCTCTCAATGGTGAGCCAGAAGCAGCCGCTGTGCCCATCTTAGGTATCGAGATGACATCTGTTGCTGTGCCTTTCACACCAGCCCTTTTTTGAGATCTCATCTGATGACCCCAACCTGAAATGATTGGTTATTTATCACGCGCAGACCCCGGGTTCGAACCTGTGATTCTCTGGGTCATCTTACTTACAAGGCGAGCACGTTGCCCCTAAGCTATCCTGTAGCTAACAGGGGTACCTCAATCATGGAGAATGTACAGTGCTTGAGGTGGACGCCTTGAAATGTGACAGCCCTTGGAGCTTAAAGAAAGAAAGGGAAGTCTTGACTTTACCTAATTTTCTTTTGTGTCTTGATTAGCAGGAACTATGGCTTTAGAGTGAGTGCCTCTTTACTGATGGTGGCGGCACTCGGAAGGCAGGGAGATGTTAAGGACCTTCCATGGGTGTCCCTACTCGTATGTTTTGACACGCGTATAGAGGGTAGGTGTCTACATGCACACTTATAGTGTAACGGTGCCTTAAGGGGAATAAATTAGGCAGGGTGGGATGGCAGATCCCTGTCCTCAGACAGTGAGCGGAAAATGTCATTCATTCAGATCGAGGACATCCTGAAAGAATACTGGGCAGAGTGCCATGGGAAATGTAAATGCCCCATCAAAGGTTTGGATGCATTTACATGGTGTTGTCCAAATAACCAAATTAAAAGAATAGGATGGCAGCAGCACTGGCCACTTGGTTCCGGTCTGTTCAGCAGTTCGCGCAATTGCATTTGTTGGTTAGATTAAGAGCATAAGGAAGCAAACCACATTAGAATATGAAATGCAGGCTGCACATACAATGTGGATGCAGATATTGAAAACCATACTTTTAAAGAGAGAGGAGGGTAAGGAGTGGATGAAGAACGAGGGCAGATGGGGTCACCTGATATTATGGTCGGTGTGACATATGTTGCACTGCAATGGACTTTGCATGATAATTCAGATTTTTTTGTTTTTGGGTTGAGGGTTACTTATTTCATGCAAAAAAAAGAAGTGTTACGTTTGTGTCTAAGTACCTCTACTGTGGGGTGTTAACTAACCAATCGGGTTTGCACCAAAGAGACTGGGATTAATTGTTACCAATGGACAGTGTGCAGCCCTGCCAGAATTAATGCCACTTCTACAGTAGCCTTCGCCATGCAGACGAGTGAACTAACTCTGCCCCTCGCAGCTGCATTCCTCCAACATTAACTGCGCTTCACCCATTTACATGTGTTTAGTGTATTTACCTGTTTGTGAAGCCTCTACTTGTATTATGTCCTCCGAGTGCGCGGCAACAGTGGATCTCTTGATGGTATTTGTGCCCCAAAAAATGCTACATTTTAATGCACTTGGTCGTGTCATTATTTATTGGGGGGACGTTTACATGAAAACTATAAAGTCCATTGTTGTATGGATCTCGAATACCACCGGTTACCGTTTATTTGTAAATCTGGCCAAGGGCACAGGGATTCGGAAGGATTCTGTTGTATGTTCTTTCAGTTCACGCTCAAGCTATTGTACATGCCTCTATAAAACTCTCAAATTTAAAAAAACACAAATTCATTGCTGCACGGGCGAATAGAGCGCATGCCTGGTCCAGAGTGCAACTTTTTTGGGTATGTGTGTGTCCTGCCTGCAGACAGCCCCACAACCTTCACCCCCCTCCCACTGGTGTGGTGTGAGTCGGGGGATGCGCAACATTTCACAAGGTCTGAATGAGTATGGCACTTTTTTAATACAGGTGTTTAAAATGCGCTTATGTATTTTTTAAACCGGGTTCTACCCTCAGCTTCTTTTATCCCTCTGACCTGCCCCATCTTTATTTTTGACTTTTGCTCCCCGGTATCAGAGGTAAAACGGGTATGCCAAGGCTGGTATGTTTACTGCCAACATCCTACTGTCAGGGTTTCTCCTAGGATGGATTCAAGTGTTTCCTGTTGTAAAGATTCCCTTTGGTTGTTATTCAAAAGCATGATTTTTAGGAGTTTGACAGAAACAGTGGTTTACCTCTGTTCTAGTGCTTGATGTTTGTGGTCCTGTGTGGTTCAGTACCATTATGGGAAAGAAGCAGGGGGGGAGGGGAGTCGAGGGCGTGAGCACTTGGACACATGCCAGCGCATTGATGTGCCACGATGAGCAATTAACTCACTAGATGCACCTGCACTCACACACTTAAGAATAATGTACCACCATTAATATGTAAAACCTAATGTTTTTTTTCATATTTCGGTGGGTTTTTTGGACAGTAAATTGCACATTTTGTAGGCCATTTTTCCAAAAATGTCATGGTGGGAGAACCCCCCCCGCACCACCCTTGGGGGTTGTGGGCTTGTGCGCTGTGCGCGCTCGCTACGAAATTCAACCTGCCAAATTTACGTCCCACCAGCTTTCAAACTCACCAGCCGCCACTGGAGTTAACCTCTTGCAGCACTATCTGTCTCTCTACAATAGGTGACTGGATGACACCACCTGCCTAGTTTCAGCTTGTCACAGAAATGTTGATCTGCTTGGAAAGCTTGTTCAATAGATTCAGATTGCCACCCAATCTGAACATTTTGAATATTGTTTGAAATTTCAAGAAAGAGAAACTCCTGCAGGTTTAGCTTGTTCACCAGCGTTTGCAATACCAGAGTATTTAGTGAAACAGTCAGTCAGTCTAGACAGGCAGTCAGAGGGAGATTCAGACTGGTTCTGCTTGCAGGCCACTATTTTTGACCAGTCAGATTTGACCGGGTATTTTTATTTTATGAGGGTGGTAAGTGTGGTAATATTAGCAGTAATAGCCTCACCGTCCTCCAGTATGTCAGGCCATTGCAGTTTGTCCATAATTTGTTTGAATAGAGTGTCTTTGAGCACAGCTCGTAGGAGTTGTTTAAGGTCCCCAATGGTGGGATCATAAGAGGCAATCACTGTGTTCAAATGTTCTATGAAAGCAGTGGGGTTGTCAGGCAATGTGGGCAATTGTTGTGCCATATGGTATAAGTCTGTGGAGCTCCATGGAGTGTGAATTCTCATACGTACAGCATTGGCATTGGCCTGATGGTAGGTGCGCATAGGCATAAGAGTGGTGGCAGCAGTGGAGGATGGTGAGGAATCCATAGTGTGTAGTGAGGGTGGCTCAAAAGTGGATAAATGTGGTCATTGAATATCTTTCCTGGTAAGGTGTCCTGGTATGGAGTTAAAAGCATAAGAGTGAGACAGTGCCTGCAAGTCGTCAATGTATTTTTGGCAGATTGAGTCAGACATTTTCCTGTGTGACTGGGGGCAGGCAGGGGAGTGGATGTAAATTGAGGAGGGAAACGATGCAGTTGGGAGCGAGTCCAGGGTGGTGTGTAGGTAGAAGCCGCTGTCGGCGGAACTAGATGTTGCTAAGTCTCCTTCAGGAGTGGATGGAGAGGTGGTGGTGGGAGAGGAAGTTGGGGCGGCCGGGGATGCAGGCAGGGGTTTGAGAGGCAAGGGAAGCTGGTGGGGGTGTGGCTGGACTGGCATGCTAGCTCACTGTGACGTGCGGGGTAGCAGGCACTCAGGAGAGGCAGAAAAGGAGGTTTTTTGTCTAACAGGTCAACAGGTTGCGCTGCAGGTACTTCTGAAGGGAACGCTTTAACAGTGTCTGCATAAACACTTGGGTAGAGGCCTGTTTTGTGAGTGTGTTTACTTTTTGGCCGGCCATAGACTATCTCACTGAACAGCTATACTCTTTATTTTCTTAGATCTGTAGATCAAATTGCAGTTGAGGCACGAAAAACATGAAGAGTTGCTCCTAAGGAAGGGAAAGGAATTCTTGAAATGTGTAGAGCACAACACGTTAAACCTACTGCTGTTGGAAAAGTAACTGTATACAATGTAGTATGTTTGCAAAAAACTTTTTTTACATTAAAATAATTGTGATTGTTGCTATATAAAAAAAACTACTGAAATGAAATACATTCTATAAATTAAAAAATAACAGAGTACTATAATTGACCGCCTAGAAGGCCTGAAATGTTGAAGGGATCACAATAGCAATAAGTTGTCTGTAGCATGGACACGGCGCTTGTGAATAGTAGCAAATGCATCTTGACAATGTCCCAATAACTCAGGAAATAAAACACAAAGTCAATTCTTCAACCAGAAATCACACTGACAAGTAACCCCAAGGGAATATGGAAAGCCCCAAAACATAGCAGGCCTGCTGACAGCAGTTTACAGACGTCTGGCGTAGGCCCAGGATATGTGTGTGGAAATGGCGCACCATGGTGACCTTCTGTTATGAGTGGCAACCCATGTAGCGGAGAAAGGCAAAAATAAAATGGCAGAGGAAGAGGACAAACACAAGGCAACACAATCAGCTGCGACCATAGAGATGGCAGCCCCAGGAAAGGACAATAATCTTACAGTGACGGCACACTCAGAAAGAACTCTTAATAGACAACTGGGGGCAAATGCATCAGAACCTACAGCCAATTCTGGGGGCCATGGGACAACATACCTACGGTGAGATGAAACATAGAACACCCCCCAGAATGGCTGCAGTTATTTTCTTCATGTGCACCAAAAAGAAGAATTCAAAAGCAGCCTGTTTGGTTACAGTAAAGCACATATATGCCTAGCTATCTTCAGAATGAATACCAGCTAAATAGGGTCATTCCTCCCTGAAAGGCATTGTGTGGCAAGTAAAAACTATGAAAGAGCAGAGAAATTTGTTTCAGGCCGTACGGTAAGTGTTTAATCTTGCAACAAAGTAACACAGGCATAATTCTTCACAAGAAGCTTTCTCTCTTCCTTTGCTTATGTCAGTGTCAAAGAACCCTTGTTTTGAACAGATTCATGTGTATTAGAAATTGACCAGAGCTATGGAAATGGTCAGAATAAGGATGCGAGGAAAAACACATTTGGAAATGACCAGGGAAAGTAAAATGAACCTGTGTTGCACTGCCCTGCAAATCAGTGGATTGACACTGTACAAACTAAATGGAAATAATACTGTAACTTTCCCAGCAACAAAACTATATATGTTGGAAAGAAAATCTACCATATACAAGTAAATTGTACTATGAGTAGTGTATATTTCCCCACAAAAAAGAACTTCAACATCCTGGCTAGGCCACGAAATTGCTGTCAAACCTGTTTTTCCAAGGCAGGCACTTCTAAATGTACCAGCCCCATGGGAAAGGAAGTTCCTTTATCACATGAATGGACCAAGGTATGGGAATTCGGGACCTCATCAGACTTCTTGGTATTTCTCCAGCAAGGGACAATGGATCAGGGGGACTGGCCTTGTCACAGGCAAGTGTGAATTCCTTGTGACACCTCTCTTCAGCTGCATCTTCCAGAATGAAAGGGTGATATGGTAACCCTGCTGCCCAGAACTGACACAGTAGGGGTAGGATGACTGGGGAAATCTGAAGAACCGCCCTCCAGTGACAGATGCCATCCATTTGATTTAAAAGACTTTTTATATCAAAGTATTTATGTCAGTAATCTAAAGAAGCAGTAATGTAAAATGTGTACAACTTGAATGTAATTGTGGCGCCATGAAAATATGACAATGTAGATCTTCCTAGCATGTGGGGGACGCAAACAGCATTAACGTGTCAATTATGGGGGAAGCGCACATGCTTCAGTTATGAAAGTTAAATGCAAATAGGCCCGACACTGTTAGGCTCATGTATATCTATTTGTAGGATGTTTGATCAAATAGTTTTCATAGAAATTGCGAAAGAATGCCAGGAAAACAAAGCAATATCGCACAAATTTGGCATTTGGACAGACATCTTCCTTGTGAAATATGGTATTTGCCTATCTAATTTTTATAAGGGTGATGTTTATAAAAAGGAGCATTTTGTGTCATAACTGATTTTGGCAAAAGTAACTGTGTTATAACAAAGCACCTCATAAAAACACACACACTAAAACTGAGTCACTTCCACCCGTCCAATCTGTTTACAGGTAGGCAGCGACATTCACAGGCTGACCTATCCCATCTTAGAGGTATGTCTTGCTTAGTTCTGCCCATATAGTAATAATCCTCTGATGTCATCCGGTCTATATAAGGTGGAGACATTCAAAAGTCAGGACATTCAAAAACCCAAGATTCAAAAATCCAAGTCAACATCCAGAGATCCAGGCATTCCACATTCAGCTTGCAAGTTTCCAGATTACAGTGCCAGACCAGAGGTGGTAGATCCAGGCAGAACCTCTTATCCAGGCAGAACCACTATCCAGAATTAAAACCCTACAAAAATCCCAATGATTCAAGGAGAAAGGGGGGAAGGCTGCTGAGCACTTTTGGGATTATCCAGTGACCAGACCTGCTTTGCCCAGCAACCTGCTTGGCCCAGGTGATGCACCCTGCTGCCCACTGAGACCAGACTCGCTGAGTCTCTAGAGGAGAGACCATCTGTTGCCCAAGTGACCAGATCCCTGTTCCACTGTCCAAAGACCCGGCTGGCTGTCCAAACTATTCCATTGCAGTGCTCCTTGTAAGTATTACCCTTTCCCAATACTAAAAAGCTGCACTCTTTGCTCTGTTACCTTGGATTTGTCCAACCCTATAAGAAACACTATAAGAAACCCTATAGGAAATCCTATAAATATCCTAGTAAATCTTAAAATTGTTAGAAGCCTCTGTGTATCCTGTCCTTAGGAAAATCCGTTTTCATCTCCATGTGTTAGTGCCATTCTTTCCAAATCATTTCAGTCTGCTATATAAATCCTTAGAACTATTTGGAATAAATTAATTCATTCCCATATAAAGAAGCACACGGCGTGAATGGGTTAACATTTCAAATTAACCTTTTCACAGGCAGTGTTCTTCATTGATAATCTAGCCACTAAAATATAGTCTCTGTAGAACTCGTCATTTTCCTCTTAAAACCAATTTTGCCCCAGTAACTGATTTCCTTATAAAACCCGATTTTCTCTCCCTATCAAGACATAGACCCTAATTATCACGCCTGTGTGTTAAAATAAAGTAAAATCAACCCTGAACTAGACAAAAATCAACAGAATACAGTTTTACCCTTGTATAAATAATTTAACAAAGGAAGAACACTCTTCATAATGACCACAGTGGAGATAAACATGGCTATGCAGCACCTGCTGCACAAATTATTTTGGTGCTGAGATGAGGAGGCCTGGCTAGCAGAAATGATGCAACAGGTCACCGCCATGAACATCGATGTGTGGCAAGACGGTGGCCTATTACATCAAGCCTTGAGCGTTTTGTATATGACTCCGAAAATTAAAGAGGAGCAGATTAAAATGGTCAGATTCACAGCCTACATATAGCTCCACATGGGAGTTATGGAGGAAAAATATGAAGAAAATAGAACCCTTGCGCGATACCAGTCTGAGCTCTTCACCCAAATCCAGCCTGAGCTGAAAATAGTAGAACAGAAATTGCAAAAGAGCCTGTATCAAGAAAAAGATGCCCTATGTCAGGAAGTGTCCAACCTAAAAAACAGACCTACAGAAAAGAGAGTTAGACCTCCAGAAACTGAACAAACTAAAAGTAGAATATGAAAATGTATTGGGGCACACAAGACAACTAGAAGATGCTCTAGAAGAGAACACCCAAGCAATGAGGTCCTCTGTGATGAGAGCAGTGGACTCCAGAATCAGGTGGCAGCTCAAGAGCAGGTAATAGAGGTAAGTCAAGCCCTGATAGCAGAGCAAAAGACTCAGGATTTAGCCTATTGTCAGGAAATAGGGGCTGAGAGAGAGAAACTTGAGCTGTTAGAAAAAGAGTATGCTAGGCTGAATCCCAACTTGAGGGACCCTGAACAAGTAGAGAGAGACAGGGCCATCCCTGATCACAGTGTGATGCCCACTCTACTAGGGGCCTCCAAGCCATTTACTGCCTGGGATACACCAGGTACTGCTAACTTCATGTTCACCGGTTCGCAAGAACTGGGAATCATGGGGCAACCACACTTTAGTAGGTCCAGCATGATTGAACAGGCAGGCCACCGCCCATCAGAGATTGATGGATGTGCATCACTGTACAGATTCCAAGATGTTATGGCCAATATATCTGGTCAGGAAGACTCCTATGAGGAGAAACTCATGGAGCTAAACCTGCAGACGCATCATCTACAAAGGGACCATTTGGTCCATTTGCAGAACAAAAAGATTGTGATTAGAGGCCCCAAAAGAGCATTCTAATAACCTCCACCCAATCAGGGCAGTGGGGGGATTCTTCACCAACCCTAGAAGCAGGGAGGAGTCAGAAGACCACTCTCCTGTGCGAACAAGGAAGTTCAAGGGGAGTGACCCAGAGAGCCCAAGGTACAACAGGGGATCAGAAACTAAGCCCCACCATTCTGAGAGCAACTCACAAGCTCAAAGGATCAGGGAGCACCTAGAGGATAACAAGGGGATCTCAGACAGTAGCAGCTCTGAGACTAAGGGTGAATGGACTCAGGTGACGTGGCAAAAGAAGGCCAATAAACAAAAGGGAGCTCTAGTGAAAGACCCCATTAGGCAGCTTAAGGCTATTAGGAATGTTATAACCCTATTTCACATAAATGCAGAATATTCTGTCTGGAAGCATCTGGAGCTATATGAACAAATGATGGACTCTTTTAACATCAAAAATAGCCAGAATTGCAAAGACTATGCCAAATGGACGTTCTCTCCTGAGAACTCCAGCTTCTTTGCGGGGCTGGAAGACCAGAACCATTCAAGGTGGTCTGCCTATAAGGCTGCCATCTTGAAGCACTTTTCTGCCCACAGAAACACCCAGGAGGCTCATAAAGCGGCCTACAATCTGCAGTGTGGAGAGGATCAGGCCCCAAGAGAATTTGTGCAGGAGCTAAAATGCGCCTTTGCACAAACTACCAGGCGGGTGCGCACGAATAGTAGAGAAGTTATAACCACCTATTTTCATGCGCTCCCAAAATATATAATGACCCAGCTGGTAAGGGATTTTCATGACAACAGTACCATGTACTGGGTAATAGAGCAGGCTATCCAGATCTATGAGGTCCAAAAACCTGCAGAAACAAAAAATCAAACAAAATACCCCAAACCAATTAACACTCCCGCTGCTGCTACGGTGGGGGAGGTGAAGGTTGCCCCCATTTTAGACCTAGAAATGGGGGGAGGCCTAAAAATAACCTAACCAAAACCAGCCAAATCAGAGGCAAAGAAGGCCATCTGATCAATCAGCAGCAGGTGGCAGTCAGGTAGGCAACCCCACCAATGTGACCTCTAACTCTGCAAATTATATCAGTCCCAGGTATAAGGGCAATAGACCTATCTTGGGGTGCTTATGGACTCCCCCACAACCAGGTCAGTACTTCCCCAGGAAATTTCCCTCCCAACTTCCCTCAGTAGGGCAGTAATCCTCCAAATCCTGGGTAAAGTTTCTTTCCCCAGTACCTTCCAAACCCCAACCTGCAAGCCAACCTTCCTTTCTCTCCCCACTTTCAGAAGTCCAGACCACCCAATCCAGGAGAGGGGAGGCCAAGGGTGGAGGGTTACCAAGGGAATCCCCAATACCCAAGGTACCCCGGGAGAAGGGCTAGTTACCCTTCCCGAGAACAACCTAGGGTTGAGCAAAGACCCCTTTATCAGCTGGAGCGTGTGTCCCAACTGGAGCGCCAGGTCCAGAACCTCACTCTGGATATGATATGATATGGCATTTATAACACACCTATACACAAGTGTCTCATGTTGCGGGCTCAGCAGAACCCTCAAAGGAACATGGCGGCTCAGAACCCCGCAAACCAAGGGTCTGGCACCCTGAAACAATGACGGGGAGAGAACCCTGACAACCCACTGATTCCAGAGGAGGAGGCACAGGAGGAAGGGGGGTGCAAAGCCCTAGAGGAAGCTTCCTTACTCACCAGTGAAAAGCCCCTGGACACTGCGGAACCGGAACTAAAATCTCTTGCCCCTGAAAATCTGCAACCCAGTGAACAGAGGGTGGGTCGGAGAAACAAAGAAATCAAAAAGACCCATTTTGTGGAGGAAGTCTGTGTCCTCCAGTTGAAGGGGAAGAATCCTTGGAGGATTCTGTCACGCCTCTCCAGAGACGTTGGTCTTTGTGGCATCGTTGGTCCCATAGACAGCGGATTTCAGCCATTTTTACTTTCAAGATGGCCGTTGCAACGGAAGGCGTGGGTCTAGACGATGCACAGCCCAGCACCACGGAAGCTCCGCCCTCCTACTTGGGATTCGGGTTATCTGTCCCTGTTGGCAATGCACGGATGCATTGCTACTCTTCACGGACGATGCTACGTAAGTTCGCATCTAGAAACACCTTTCTAATAAGCCTTTCCTGTATTCAAAACTTGGATTCATTGCGCCTAATTCTGTCCTTCGTTATTTCCTGCTTTCAGACTCTGTCTTTCCACTCGACTCCTTTCCTACCACAGAGACTCAAGCTCTCCCTCTCACACACCTGTTCATCGGCTCCGTTGTGGAAACAGGCGAGCAGATTGCTAGGGAGTCTCAGGTCCCAAATTCCGGTACGAAGGATAGTTGTCACAGGAACTCCAAGATCCAAACAGCGAATCTAAGTTGACACATTTTCTTCCGTTATTCAATATTTAGGGATTCCGAGTTCGGTCTACAGACCCGCTCAATGAACACATACTTTTGCTGTATGTACTTCCATGCGCTTCTTTCAGAACTTGCCAGGTAAAGACCCCGTCATTTTACACTTCCTGTTTACTCTATACTCTGTTCTGTGCTAACAAACTTCCGCACTCAACTAGGTGATTACCAGAAGTCATCCCTTCCAGCGTGATACCTCTCCTAATCCTTCTTTAGGGTAACTTGATATATACTTACCTTAATTTTCCTATCATTTACTTACCCTCACTTAACTTACCAAACTCTCTTCTTCTTCCGTCAAGACCGCTTTCCACCAGTCTTCACCTGAACATTCGCTGCACTGGCGACATCGATCCTGCAGCCGCTGACACAGGGTTTTCTTCCCCAGAGGGTTTCCCTGAGACCTTTCTTCTCCTCTAGTCTTCTAGAGGTAGGGGAAAGGGTTTAGGGAGGCTTTCGTGCTCATACCCCTGTTGGAAGAAATGCGAGACAGAGACAGAGAAATAGAGGAGAGGAAGAAGACTATCAGTGAGTCCCTGGGGTTTCCCTTCAGTTACCAAACTTTTTTCTGAACACGCATTTATTATAGTTAGCAACGCCCATTTATATGAATCTGGGATTTCCCAGAGACTGAACGGTTACCTCAAGGTTTACGGTAGTTATCTTCACGGGAACTATGGACCCGGCCCAGCAACAACAGTTAGTGACAGCAGTGCAATCTTTAACTGCTGAAGTACAGGCATTAAAGCAGGAGAACGCATTTCTCCGACAACAGGTGGGGAGAGTTCCCAGCTGTTCCGAATTACCACCAGGTCCGATTCTGGGGGGTTTATATGATGGAAATCCTCATAAACTCAGGGCTTTTATTGAGGCCTGCACAGTCCAATTTTCATTTAAGACAGCATTTTTTCATAATGATCGCGACAAGGTAGGACACATGATAGCTCATTTAACAGGTCCTGCCTTGGCGTGGGCTACGCCACTAGTTGCCACAAACAATGCTCTGCGGATTCCTATCCCGCTTTTTTGAATAGCCTTCGAACAATGTTTAGCCGACAGGAAATCACAGTTTCAGCCCAGGAGCAGTTGTTGGACTTTAGACAGGGATCACAGGATTTACTGTCATACATCACCACTTTTAAACAGCTAGCGGCCGGAACATCTTGGGCTGATGATACGCTGATCACGTTATTCCGCAGAGGATTAAACGAAGAGCTAAAGGATGAGGTGTCCAGAGTCCCTAGACCTCCAAATCTAGCAGAATTGATAACGATGGTTATGCAGATGGACTATCAGTTGCAAGAAAGACTCAGAGAACGACGCCGAAATCGTCCCATGAGACAACCAACGACATATCCTCCCAGTTCAGTGAGAGCCCAGACCGATAAACCTATGCAGATAGGAATTACAAGAGGCAGACTCACCTCGGAAGAACGTAACAGACGTCGAGTCAAAGGGCTGTGTATGTATTGCAGATCCAAGGATCACGCAGTCCAAGATTGCCCTATCACCCCTGCTCCTTCCCAACCACTCAGGGAACCGCGGCTAGGGAGTCAGTAACAGGTTCCTCAACAGCATCCTTGCCTTCTCAAGTAAAAGATATACCCGATCTCCCTATGATTGTCCTACAGGTCATTATTGAGTGGGGTGCTTCAGACTCCATATTGGTTCCTGCCTTTATTGATTGCGAGGCCGCAGGGAATTTTATCGATACTCACTGGAAGACAACTCATAAAATACCGTGTTCAGCCAAATCCTTGGCAATTCCGGTAGAATCAGTAGATGGTAGTCCGCTAGTTTCGGGTCCCATCAAGGAACAGACAAGACCAATCCAGATGAAGATCTCATCCCATCAAGAAACCATCGTATTCGATGTTATCCGTACTGCACATTACCCCTTGATTTTAGGATTACTCTGGCTCCGAGCCCATAATCCTTATATTAATTGGAAAGCCGGCACAATCTTTCTAGGGTCAGAACATTGTCTGACTCATTGCCTTTCTGATGGAGCACTTGGTTTCCATCCTACAATCTCAGTCCAAGAAAGCAGTTGCACAACCGCTGTGCTAAATAGTATCCAAGAAACCCCCCCCCGACTACCAGAAGTTCCAGGTGGTATTTTCTGATTCAGAATATGCGGAATTACCCCCACACCGTAGAGATGATTGTGCCTTGGAACTCGTTCCAGATGCACCGATTCTCTTTGGTCACATATATATACTGTCCACACGGGAACGAGTAGTCCTTAAAGAATACCTCCAGAAGAACTTACGCAATGGGCTCATTCAGGAATCCACCTCTCCAGCAGGGGCTTCATTATTCTTCATCCCCAAGAAGGATTCAACGGAACTCTGACCGTGTATCGATTATCGGGGGTTGAATAAGATCACGACCCCTGACCGATATCTGATGCCTTTAATACCGGATATTCTTGAGGCCGTTAGGGAGCTACAATCTTTACTAAACTGGACCTCCGCGGTGCGTACCATCTCATCTGCATACGCGCTGACGATGAGTGGAAAACAGCTTTTCGTACTCCCTTGGGGCATTACGAATATAGAGTAATGCCATTTGGCCTATCTAATGCCCCAGCTGTTTTCCTGCGTTTTATGGACCATAGATTTTCCAATATTCTTCTTCACACAGTCATCGTCTATTTAGATGACATTTTGGTTTTCTCTACTTCATCCACTGAACACGTTCATCACGTAAAAGAAGTCCTGCAGAGACTGTCCGAGAATCATCTTTTTTGCAAATTGGGAAAATGTGAATTCCACAAGAGCAGAGTGGCTTATTTGGGGTACATATTATTGGCCCAAGGCATCGCTATGGACCCAAGAAAGGTCACAGCTATCACTGACTGGCCTATTCCATTGTGCATCAAGGATCTGCAGAGATTCTTGGGATTTGCGAATTTTTATAGACGCTTCATCCCCCATTATTCAGAGGAGATTCTTCCTATGACTGCACCTCTTAAGAAACATGTCAGATTCCATTGGTCAGAAGAGGCCCACCAAGCCTTTGAGAAACTCAAGAGACACTTCCTTACTGGACCCATACTGATTACTCCTGACCAATCCAGAAGGTTCATTGTAGAATCGGATGCATCACATCATGCTTTAGGAGCCGTTCTGCTTCAAGAAAATGGACAAGGGGTAGATTGTCCCGTGGCCTATCTGTCTAAAATGCTCTCACCTTCAGAGATAAACTATTCAGTTCTCGAAAAAGGAACTTCTGGCGATCAAGAAAGAATTTGAGGAGTGGAGACACCTACTACTGGGGGCTAGACATGCTATTGAAGTTCGAACAGGTCACAGCAATCTGCGAGTCTTAAAATACTCGCAGACCCGGAATAGCCAACAGGCACGTTGGGCTCATTTCTTTTCCCCGTTTGAGATAGTCTTCACCTTCATTCCAGGAAGAGTTAATCTTAAGGCAGACGCACTGTCCAGGAAGGATTATAACTCTACAACCCCTTTCCGGTCTGAACCCCTATTTCCACAAGCAAGAATTTTACAGGTGGTTACAACATTTCTTCAGTTGGTGGCTAATTCGACCTCTCAACTCCTCCAGCTCAATCCCCGATTTGTGGCCACATGGAAACTTACTCTCTCCCAAGGGTGTGCATACAGGGATAAACAACTGTTTATTCCCTCCGAGGAATTGAGAAGATCGGTTCTACAACTCTGCCACGACTTCAGGATGGCTGGACATAGAGGCGTGGCAAATACCAAGGAGTTGGTCCAACGTCATTTCTGGTGGCCAGAGATGGCTCATGACATACAAGATTATGTTTCCGCCTGTGCCATATGTTTACAATCCAAGTCCCCTCGTTCAGCCCCATCGGGTCTTCTGTCAGTAATGCCTGTCCCAGATCGTCCATGGCAAATGATAGCAACAGATTTTGTAGTTCAACTGCCTATCTCTGACGGTTGCACTGTGATCATGGTGACAGTAGACTATTTTACGAAAATGGCTCATTTTGTTCCTCTTCCTCGAATTCCCACAGCGGCCCAAATGGCCAAGATCTTCCTTTCACGGATATTCACGCTTCATGGCCTTCTTGAAACAATCGTCTCAGATCGTGGGTCTCAATATACGTTGCAATACTGGCAGCAGGTTTGCAAGAGCTTGAACATCTCCCGAGGGTTAAGTTCTGGTTTCCATCCACAAATAAACGGCCAGACGGAACGGTTAAATCAGACTTTGGAGGGTTACCTGCACTGTTACATCTCAGCTTCACAGGACAATTGGTGCTCCCTACTACCCTTGGCAGAATTTGCCTACAATAACTCTTGTCACTCCGCTCTTGGTTCCAGCCCTTTCTTTTGCTCCTACGGTTATCACCCTACCTGTTTTCCTTCTGGTCATGCTTCATCGTCCCTGTTTACGGATGTGGACAACCTGCTCAGGACTATCCAGGTGGGACATCGTACAGCTAAGACATCTCTTTTGAATGCTCAGAGACGTGTCAAATGCTTTGCGGACAGACACCGCATTCCAGCGCCACAATTGGTGCCGGGTGATTTAGTGTGGTTGGCTTCCCGATTTTTACCCCATCATTTGGTCCCTTCCAAGTTGTCTCCTAAGTATTTTGGTCCTTTTCCCATACTGCAGCAACTGAGTTAATCTGCCTTCAGACTCAAGCTTCCCCCTTCTTGGTCCAGAATTCATCCAGTATTTCATGTGTCTCAGCTAAAGAAGGATGTGATTGATCGGTTTTCTAGATCAAGGAAACTCCTCCTCCTATTGCCACTCCGATGGGACCTGAATATGAAGTGGCTGGCATCTGTTTCTCTCGCCTTTTTCGGGGTCGTCTTCAGTTCCTGATTGATTGGAGGGGTTACTCTCCAGCTGATCGCTCTTGGGAACCTGCCTCAGCAGTTCATGCTCCGGCGCTTGTTCGCCGATTTTTTCAGACATATCCTGATAAGCCGGGAGCCCCTGCCCATTGGAGGGGGCATACTGTCACGCCTCTCCGGAGACGTTAGTCTTTGTGGCATCGTTGGTCCAATAGATGGTGGATTTCGGCCATTTGTACTTCCAAGATGGCCGTGCAACGGAAGGCGTGGGACTAGACGATGCACAGCCCAGCACCACGAAAGCTGCACCCTCCTACTCGGGATTCGGGTTATCTGTCCCTGTTGGCAACGCACGGATGCGTTGCTACTCTTCACAGACAATGCTACGTAAATTTGCATCTAGAAACACCTTTCTAATAAGCCTTTCCTGCATTCAAAACTTAGATTCATTGCGCCTAATTCTGTGCTTCGTTATTTCCTGCTTTCAGACTCTGCCTTTCCACTGGACTCCTTTTCTACCACGGAGACTCAAGCTCTCCCTCTCACACACCTGTTCATCGGCTCCGTCGCAGAAACCGGCGATCAGATTGCTAGGGAGTCTCAGGTCCCAAATTCCGGTATGAAGGATAGTTGTCACAGGAACTCCAAGATCCAAAAAGCGAATCTAAATTGACACATTTTATTCCATTATTCAATATTTAGGGATTCTGAGTTCGGTCTACAGACCCGCTCAATGAACACATACAACAGATACTATTGCTGTATGTACTTCCATGCGCTTCTTTCAGAACTTGCCAGGTAAAGACCCCGTCATTTTACACTTCCTGTTTACTCTATACTCTGTTCTGTGCTAACAAACTTCCGCACTCAAATAGGTGATTACCAGAAGTCATCCCTTCCAGCGTGATACCTCTCCTAATCCTTCTTCAGGGTAACTTGATATATACTTACCTTAATTTTCCTATCATTTACTTACCCTCACTTAACTTACCAAACTCTCCTCTTCTTCTTGTGTCAAGACCGCTTTCCACCAGTCTTCACCTGAACATTCGCTGCACTGACAACATCGATCTTGCAGCCGCTGACACAGGGTTTTCTTCCCCAGAGGGTTTCCCTGAGACCTTTCTTCTCCTCTAGTCTTCTAGGGGTAGGGGAAAGGGTTTAGGGAGGCTTTCGTGCTCATCCCCCTGTTGGAAGAAATTCGAGACAGAGACAGAGAGAAAGAGAGGAGAGGAAGAAGACTATCAGTGAGTCCTTGGGGTTGCCCTTCAGTTACCAAACTTTGTTCTGAACACGCATTTATTATAGATTCTGGGAAGAAAATCTTCTCCTTCAGGGACGGGGAAATTCCTCCCAAAGAAAAATGGGTCCCAAGAGACCAGAATTTACACTGGCTAGGGGTGGGGACTGATTCAGAATTACCCATCCCTGAACCCCAGAATTGTCATCCAGAAAACAAAATATCGATGGAAGGATCCTCCCCACAAACTGGTTCTAGTGACCGCCACCAAGTAAAGCGGGGCAGCACAGAGCTAAGGGAAAAAGGGGATTCCCAAACTTCACAAACCAATTCGGGTGGCTGCCTCCAAGAAGGGGGGGCAGCCCAGAATCAGAGAAAGGGGATCCCCAAGCCTCAGAAACCAATTCTGGTGACTGCCTCCAAGAATGGGGGGCAGCCCAGAATCAGAAAAGGAGGGATGCCCCTCACAAACTAATTCTGGTGACTGCCTCCAAGAAGGGGTGGGAGCGCAGCCCAGAATCAGAAAAAGAGCATTCACAAACTGCCCAAACCAATTCGAAAAGGGGAGACAGCACAGAATCCAGAGAGAAAGAAGAGCTAGAAACTCCCCAAATACCAGAATGGCAAATTTTGTTTTCAGATTCCCAAACTCTGACACAGAATACTGTCCAAAATCCCACAGTGTCGGAGTCGAAAATAAAGAAATTGACCGCCCAACTTGCCCATTACCTTTGCCCCTTGGAGGAGAAGGAAGGTAGATTCTATGCCCCCGTCCGAGTGCAAGGGCAATGTGCAATTTTTGCACTGGTGGACAAGCCACTCTTCTTTCTAAAAAGAGCTAATATTTATTTATTTATTTGTTTGTTACACGCCCAGACCCTTAGGTATCACGGCATGGTTACAGAGCATAAATTAGCATATTATACACAATAATTCTCATATTGCACAATGCAGACATTCAAAAACATGATTACATTCAGTTACACAAAGATGGGTGATACAGGTTGAATGAAGCATATTTACACCCACTCAAGACCGTTATCCTTTCTTCTATTTAAAGAGCCAAGTTTTGAGTGTTTTTTTTTAATTCAGAGAAGGAACCTTCTTCTTTGATACTGTTGGGGAGGGAATTCCAGTGTTTGGGGGCTAAGTATTGGAAGCTGCTGCCCCCTGCTTTAGTATTCTTGTAACGGGGTGTCTCTAGAAGTCGGAGGTTGTTGGACCTTAGTGTTCTTGTGAATACTTTTTTTTTAATGGCTTTGTTTAAGTACTTGGGAGCTATGTCCTGTTGGCATTTGTAGGTTATGCAGAGTGTTTTAAAGATGATTCCTTCTGCAACAGGTAGCCAGTGGTGATCTTTCCTGATCTTAGATATATGGTCTGATTTGCTGATGCCTAGAGCTGCTCTTAGGGCTTTATTTTGTATCAGTATAATTTTTTTAAATTAGATTTTGAGGTACCTAGTAGTAAAACATTACAATAGTCAAATCGCGAGAGAATCAGAGCTCTGGCCAGGGTAACACAGTTAGTAGGGGTGAGGAATGGTCTGCTTAGTGAAATTAATTTTGCTGTGTATGCTGTAGTGGACGAGAGGCTGCTGATGTGTTTAGTCATGGAAAGATTAGCATCCAAGTAAATTCCTAGGGTTTTTACTTGTTTCAAGGCTGATATAGTGGTACCATCGATGTTGATGGATGCCTAGTCAGGGAGGAGGGTACTAATGTTAGATTGGGAGCCCACGATCAAAATTACGGTCTTCTCATCATTGAGACAAAGGCTATTTAGAGCCATCCAGTATTGGATAATAGCATAGATTTTATTAATGAGTAAGGTGTCATGGGTGTAGTTACCTTTGAGCAGCTAAATTCAGGAAGGGGGAGAGATACCAGATTCCCCTCAGCCCTCTTCCTGGACAACTCCAGAACTTCAACAGGAATGAAATTCCCGTCAAGGACCTGTGGATCTGGAAATTAAAATTGGGCAACATAAAGTGAAGCACCCGGTTATAGTCGTGAGTCCAGAGGGGACCCCCTGTCTATTAGGGAATTACATCCTTCGCAGGTTGTCTCCCCTAATAGACTGTGTGAACAAGGTCCTCTGGACTCAGGATAACCGGCCAATAAAATTAAAACAAAGTGTCAACCAAGTTAGTTTAAATGGCACATGCTACATGGTTGAACAAAAATCTGATCACATTGAGTTTCATTTGCAAAATAATCTAATATCTGACATTCCAGTAATTGCTGTAGGACAACAAACTGGTGATGGGAACTCCTCTTCATTCCTGAAAATCAACCTTCCTTCCAGTTTCAAGTGGCATTCCACACTGGAAGGAAATCCTTTGAAATGTTACCTGAAAATCCCAATCCTATAGTCAAAAGTGATGAAAGACCTGCTCAAAACCCAGCTATGATTCAGAAGAAGGGCAGACAGCTCTTCCTCCCCATTCAGTTAAATGAGGGGAGGGAATCTGTTCTCACCAGAGTTGGCTTGAATAGCGAAGAAAGTTTCATCAGCAAAGCATTATTCAGGAAACTCCGAAAAGACCAGACCCTTCCCGCTGTTGAGTCATTTTATCATTGGGTATGGGGTCTGGAAATACCCCGTTCCAAACATCTTATGCTAGCAGTTGTATGCTAAAAATGTCTATCCCTGGTAAAAGCATAGAGCATAATTGTTGGGTCGTGCAAGGTGTTCCCTCCGCCTTTTACATGGGGAGTCATATCCTCAACTGACTCGAAATTAATTTACATCCCAGTAATTGGCAAGCCCGGTCCCAACTGAAGGGTAACCCCAGGGTCCTGGCAATCCTAAAGAAAGCCTTCCGGTCAGCCCCATTGCTACTGTAGGCAGTTGAAGTTCAAAAATGGAGAGGAGGTCACCATTCCAGGACGGACCCGACAATTCCCACTTGACTTACAAATTAAAAGAGGACAGAAACTACAAAATCCAGACACATATGTACACCTCAATGCCCATCTTTAACAGCAGGGGTTGGGGTTAAACCCAACACCATTAGTCAATGTAGAACACAACACCATTCTAATAGTTGTGGATAACAGCAACCTCAGGAGTATCACTCTGGGCGCATGCACCATTATTGAAATGGTGGTTGATGACCAACATGTTTCCATAGGTCTAGGAAATGAACTCATAGGACCAATCCCCAATGACTGCTATGACGATGACATTTCGCCAGAAAGGATCTTCACCCGGTAAGGGGGAAATTTCCTGGTGTACTCTTTTTGCCCTTCCGGGAGGGAAGATGTGACCTGTGGCATCAGGAAGGATGAGGTGATCTTCCAGGTCCACAATGTCTGCCTCTCCTACCTGAAACCCTCTGTCCAGGTTCACACTTTAACCAGAGGCCTCTCCACAGAGCTAGAAGAGGCAGCTGAGATCGCAAAACCTGAAGTCTTTCCAGGCTTCAGGCAAATGGTTGAAGAGTGGGTCAACCTCGCTGATGTGTGACTGAGGAACAAAAGCAAAAATTTAAACAGATGTTCTTATATTTTCAAGATATCTTTGCTGTGGACTCGTGCGACTCTGGTCGCACCGAGAAACATACTACCTCAATTCCCACGGACCCTGGGATGACTCCTGTATTTGTGAAGGAATATCGCTTGCCTCTTGCGTCTATGGAGTCCCTGACGGAAATTGTCAAAAACTTACAGCCCCGTGGGATAATTCGTCCAGTCCACCGCACCTTTAATAATCCGGTGCTGGGGATTTTAAAACCAAATGGCCAATGGAGACTTTGCGCAGACCTTAGGGAGCTGAACAAACGGGTCCACATGTTCCGATGGCTTCTTCCCTACATTGACCAAGGGCTGGCCCAGATCCAGGAGTCAAAGGTGTACACTGCCATTGACCTGACCAATGGATACATGGACCATGTCCGTCAGTAGGGAGGACCAGTACACATGGACCCGGATTCCGTTCGGATACATAAACTACGGCAATTAATTCAACATCTTCCTACACAAGGCCATGCCCGACTTGGGTGAAAGGGGTAACCTGGCCTATGTGGATGATGTCCTGATTAAAATCTCAACTTTGGAGGAACACATAGCGGAAATGTGCTATGTTCTGACCCAGTTGAGGGTTGCCGGAGCAAAACTGTCCTTCCAGAAGGTGCAGTGGTGTAGGACCTGTGTCAACTTCTTGGGACATGAAATAACCCCTGAGGGTCTCTGTCCCAAGGGGAAGAAAGTGGAAGCAATAGTAAAACACAAAAACCCCACAACTCTGCGTGAGCTAAGAAGCCTTCTTGGACTGACTAATTAGAGTAGGAAGTTCATTGAGGAACTGCGCAGAGGTCACAAGACCCCTGGTCCATCTGTTGAAGGGGGTCAAGTGGGAGTGGAAATCCAGAACAAGCTGAGGCACTAAAGCAACTCAATAAAAGTCTCTCACAAGAGCCTTGTCTAGCTTACCCTGTCAAAAACAAGGAGTTCTTCTTGGAGACAGGGTTCTCGAATACATGCTTGACCACAGTATTATATCAAAAGCATGACAAGGACAATAAAGTCATCTCCTATGCAAGCAAGACTTTATCCTCTGTGGGGGAAAAATTCAACGATTGTGAGAAGGCACTCCTGGCAACAGTGTGGGCATTGAAAAATTACCGCCCGTTCATCCAGAAGGAGCACATCAGAGTGGAGACTCCACACCAGCCTTTGGAATACCTCCAAAGTGACAGAATCTGGGCAGGAAATGTAAGTAATTTCAGAATTACCTCCTGGACTTTGTCCATGCAAGGCTTTCCTGTTGAGGTCAGATATGGCCAAAACAAGAAGAGTCCCCTCACGCAAGATCTGGCTGACTTGCATGATTGTGCCAGAGAAAACTGTCTCGAGGATGGAAGTCCCAACACCCAGGACAACATGGAGGCGTACCTGAATTCCCCACACAAAGTCTATGAAGAAGACAAGTGCGAGCGGATGCCCACAGTTTATGTGGATGGGTGCTCCTACCATGTTGACAACAACGGGGAAAAGGAACTTGTGGGCAGTGTTGGGAATGCCTGGGTGAATGATGCACCAGAGCCCTCCGCTGGGTACAAAATCGGTCCCCGCAGTAGTCAGGTGGCAGAGTTGATGGCAGTTCACCAGGCCATCCTCACTGCCGTCCAACACTGACCCCACAACTGGTCATAATCACTGATTCAGATTTTGTCCGGAATGGGTTTGTGGAGCACCTGATCAATTGGAGAACCAGAGGCATGCTGTGTGCTAATAACAAACCACTTAAACATGGCAAGCTCATACAAAATATTGATGATCTGGTCACATCTAGATTAAGGGTCATTCCAGAATAGAGGGGCCAGACAAAACTGGAAATAACCTGGCTGATCAGTTGGCCAAAACAGGAGCCATCCAGTGGGATCTCCTCAAGATTGTGTCCCTGTTGGCAGAGATCCAGGTCACTGCTGTCACCAGGTCCCAGACAAATGCTCACAATGTACGCTCAATTGCCCAGTGGAGTAAGGAGACCCCAGATGCTGATTTAATAATGGCACAAAAAGGGGATCCGATTATTGGGAAATTTTACTGACACGTTGAGGACCCTGAGAACTTTCCTCTGATAGAAACAATAACATTGGGAAAGATGACCTCAGGGTGTTGATGAAGTGTCCCAAAATGTTCCGAATCCAAGACCATTTGTTGGTAAGGAGATCCATCTCTGGATCTGACCAGTGGGTGGTACCTACCTCATTCTGAAGCCTGATGCTAAGTCACACCCATGATGCGGCCACAGTCGGTTATCAGGGGTTTCATACTACTCTAGAAATCTTGCTGGAGGTTGCATACTGGCCACACATGGGGCAGGACCTCGACCAATATTTGAAGGGGTGTCTTGTATGTGCACAATTTCAGCCAGGTTCACTCACACACCAAGCTCCTCTCCAGAAGAGGGGATGACACTACCTTTGTCAGATTTACAAGTAGATATCATCGTGCCTGTGATTCGCTCCTCTAGAGGGAACAAGTATATTTTAACAGTAACGTGCTTGTTCACCAAATGGGTGGAATGTCTCCCGGCCCGAAATTACAAGGCAGAAACAGCCGCTGCCCTGATGATCAACCACATCTTCTCGCGTTTTGGCCTACCCCAAAGGATTGAGTCAGACCGAGGAAGTCACTCCAGCAGCGAAGGGATGATGAAGATGTGGGAGATACTTGGGGTAAAAAGGAAACTTCATATTGCATACCACCAACCTCTAGTGGGGGAGTTGAGAGGTAATATAAACCATTGTGAGCATTCTAAAAATGTTTGTGGCAGATTCTGGGCCAAGTCGGGACATCCGATTACCGCTTGTCCTGATGACTGTCATGCCCGCACCGCTGGCGCACGCATTGGCAACCATCATGGACTACTTGGTACTCATTTATCCTCCTGATACTCCTTGAACAACTCCTTTTCACGCCTTGGTCTTTTATTTCCATTTGCTCAACTTTGGTTCTTTCTTATTTTATTCAATTAACTACATTTACCATAATGCACCTGGCTGCAGTCCTCAATTCCTGGCTATTCTCGTTCATTGTTATTGGGACCACAATCCCCAGAAGCCCTAGCGGCCAATGCTGCTTCCACCTGCTCAGGACCAGAGAGGGAGGAGGCAGATTGTCTTCAGGTGTGCTGCTACAGGTGCTGTCAATTAGCCTGCCTCAGAACAGGGCAGGGCTGTATATAAGCAGCTGCCTGCAGGAGCACAGTGTCTTGCATCTTGAGATCTCCCCGCTCCTGTTTGCCTTGACCTGCTACATTGTATGCTGTTCCTGTTGCTGCATTATCCTGTTTTGATCCAGTGCCCTTTCCGGGCTCCCTGCCTTGCAGCCGATCTCGCTCCGCTGCCTTCTACCTACAGTCCTTGTCCTCTGGGCTCCCTGCTCTGCAGCCTGCCTCACTCTGGCTGCCTACAGTCCTTGTCCTCTGGGCTCCCAGCCCTGCAGCCTGCCTCACTCCGGCTGCCTACAGTCCTTGTCCTCTGGGCTCCCTGCCCTGCAGCCTGCCTCACTCCGGCTGCCTACAGTCCTTATCCTCTGGGCTCCCTGCCTACAGCCTGCCTCACTCCGGCTGCCTACAGCCCTTGTCCTCTGGGCTCCCTACCTTGCAGCTTGCAACACTCTGCTGTCTCCAAGCCCTTGTCCTCTGGGCTCCCTACCTTGCAGCCTGCACCTCTTCACTGCCCTTGTCCTCTGGGCTCCTTCCTTGCAGCCTGCTCCCTCCACTGCCTACAGCCCGTGTCCTCTGGGCTCCTTCCTTGCAGCCTGTCTCCCTCCGCTGCCTACAGCCCTTGTCCTCTGGGCTCCTTCCTTGCAGCCTGTCTCCCTCCGCTGCCTACAGCCCTTGTCCTCTGGGCTCCTTCCTTGCAGCCTGTCTCCCTCCGCTGCCTACAGCCCTTGTCCTCTGGGCTCCCTGCCATGCGGCTTGCTACACTCCTCTGCCTTACAGCCTGTTTTACACTTAGCTACCTACGGCCCTGCTCCTCTGGGCTCCCTACCTCGCAGCCCTATTCTTTGTGCTCTCTGTCTGTCGCCTACTACTAATCTCTCTCTGTCCTGTTCTTCTGGACTCCTTGCCTTGCAGCCCACTACAGTCCTCCGCAGTCCACTACAGTTTGCCTGCACCTAGTGCCACTCTTGACTGCAGACCTGCTTCCTACTTTGCAGCCCTTCTGTTTTCCTGACTGCTGCTCCCTTGTTCTCTTCCTTGAGTCCTCTGTACTCCACCTTAGGTTATCTACTTCAGTCTAACTGCCTTTCCTTCATTTCCTTCTGCTAGATTGCTCATTGACTTCCTTTTCGCTGGATATACCTGTTCTTGTCTTCTCATGTGTCTTATGTAATCCCTTTGTACAGAGCTTGCCTGTTGGTTTCCGGCAGGCAACCTCTGCCCCTTCCCTTGTCGCATTTTCAGTGTTACAGACACCCACTGCTGTTGTTCCCAGCCATGAGCATACAGCGTGGGCCTCTGTTATAGCAATCTGTGCAGAAGGCTGGAGTTTCCTAAGGTTCGTGGAACACTCTTTCCCATTTCAGCATAGACCCCAAGAGGGAATCCAGTTTGTTTGTACCTTTGTATCTTTTGCCCCTTTTGGCTCACAGCTACAGTTTCCTACTCCTCTTTCTTGTTGAACTTCCTGCTGTGTGTGCTTATCTGCTACCTTACTTCAGCCCAGCCACCCAAAACCTACCTGGGTACCCTGTGCCACTCTTCACAGAGTGCCATTCCTGACAATGGCCATCAGATCTACACCATCTTCTGCGACCAAAATGTATCCATTTGAGCTAATGACTGGATGAAAAATGGTGCTACCTCAGCATCTGCTCTATAGAACACAAGAGCAGACACTGATAAACGCCTCTAAAACACATGAATATGTTGAGAATCTAAGAAAACACCTTGAGCATGCTTTTGCGTACGCTCAGCGGAAACTGGAAAAATCAGCAGAAGGGATGAAAACTCAATATGATTTAAAAACAACAAAAAAGAATACCAAGTAGGTGACAGAGTCTACTTGTACATTTTTCAGAGGAACCAGACTAAGGAGAGAACATTTCTACCCTCCTGGCGCAGTCTTTTTGAAATTGTAGACAAAATTTCACCTCTCGCTTACAGAATCCGCCTCCCCAAAGGAGAGCTGTCAGAAAAGACATGGGTCCACACTATCCAGTTAAAAAGTTGTCACCCCAGACACACTTTTCAGCTGGAAATTCATATAGGGGAGACATCTGGAGAAAGAGAAAAAAGAAAAAGTAAAAGCAGAAGGAAATAGGTAGGTTCTTAGGTGTACCTATCTAACAGGGAGTACTTTTCTTTAGTGTTTTTGCAAAAATATGTAATGAAACTATGGTGTAAAAGTCAATCTTGTCTTTGCGTTGTTAAGTAAGTTGCTTTCTGACATTGTGCAAAGATCACTGATCAGTATACATGTATTCCCTGTCCCACGGATGTCAACCTTCCGGCAAGACAGTCAGTGAATGATTCTAAAACCTGTTTTTATCTATCTCCAATTAGAATACTAAGTCCATTCTCTCTTAGATGCAGGCGGAACTCCCTGGGGACCCGGAAAGGAAGGAAAGGGGGTGCCGCTCCAAGCTACCCAATGAAAGATGAAGGGAGGATTGTGGTGTACCGCTCCCTAATGAAAGAAGAACTCCACCCGATGAACCCCACTTTGCCCTACTCTCCCTCAACAAGAAGTCTTGGGAAAGCAGGGGGGGATTCTTTGGGGTACATTCACCAGCCCAGCAGAAGTCCCCTACACCACCAAACTACATTTTCAGCAGTTACCAAAAATAATGGCTCTGCTGACTCTGCTGAGCACATATGGGGCGGGATAAAACATAGAACACCCTGAGAATGGCTGCAGTTATTTTCTTCATGTGCACCAAAAGAAGAATTCAAAAGCAGCCTGGTGCAGCGCTGCTATGCTGCCAGCTCAAGACTTTAAACGGCCAAAGAAAATGTAAACCGACTGTGCACTGGTGCTATTTTCATATTTTCAACATTACACCGTTTGGTTCCAGTAAAGCACATACATGCCCAGCTATCTTCAGGATGAATACCAGCAAAATAGGGCCATTCCTCCCTGAAAAGCATTGTGTGGCAAGTAAAAACTGTGAAAGAGCAGTGAAATTTGTTTCAGGCCGTACGGCTAGTGTTTACTCTTGCAACAATGTAACACAGGCAAAATTCCTCACAAGAAGCTTTCTTTCTTCCTTTGCTTATGTCAGTGCCAAAGAACCCTTGTTTTTTTACAGATTCTTGTGTATAAGATATTGACCAGAGCTATGGAAATGGTCAGAATAAAGATGCAAGGAAAATCACATTTGGAAATTACCAGTAAAATGAATCCGTGTTGCACTGCCCTGCAAAGCAGTGGATTGACACTGTACAAACTAAATGGAAATAATACTGTAACATGCCCAGGAACAAAACTATATATGTTGGGAAGAAAAGCTGCCAAATATAAGTAAATTGTGCTATGTGTATATATGTATAGCAACCTCGTCTGTTTCCTCCACCCTCCCATTACTGTTTTATTACTCCCCACCATCCCTCCAGCACTATCTGTTACAATCCAAAATCGAACAGAAAAAGCTCAGCCTTTCCAAAAAAACAAACCATCCTCCGTCCACCACCCCAAAAACACCTACTTGCCCCCCCTTCTCCTTCTCACCAGTTTCCACTAAAGAAGTAGAAAGCATCATTAAGGGCCTCAAGCCCTCTAGATGCCAAGGGGACTCATGCCCAGCTCCCATCATCCAAGAAGGCGCCAACACTCTGGCCCCCTTCAAAACAGCCCTCATCAATGCATCCTTCAAATCAAGCTCAGTGCCCAGCAGCCTCAAGGAGGCCTGGGTCATGCCACTTCTAAAAAAACCTAATCTAGACCCCAATAACCCAACTAATTACAGGCCAATCACCACCGTTCCCTACATCCTAAAGATCCTAGACAGAGTGGCCTACCTGCAAATACAGAAGCACCTGGAAGACAACAACCTCCTGGGTCTCAGACAATCCGGCTTCAGGCCAAGGCATGGAACAGAGTCAGCCCTACTGGACCTAAAAATCCAGATGGACGAGGCAAAGGACAAGGGTAATCTAGCCATTCTCCTACTGCTAGATCTATCAGCTGCCTTCGACCTCGTCGACCATCAGATCCTCACAGAACATCTGATGACCTCAGCGGCCTTCTCTAACCAGGCGACTGCCTGGATCCAGTCCTTCCTAACCAACCGAACCACCCGGGTCTTCTCCCCAGGGGCATCAGCACTCCCTGTCCCCATCACCTGCGGCGTTCCTCAAGGCTCGTGCGTCTCGCCGACCCTATACAATATCTTCACAAAGCTATTGTTTGACCGCCTAGATAACCTAGGTGTCACTTACACAAACTATGCTGACGATACCCAGGTTCTCATCACCCTATCAGGGTGCTACGACGAGGACTCCACCAGAATCAACAACCTTTATTTAGAGATCCAAGCCTGGATGGCAGAGCACGGCCTATGCCTCAACGACGAGAAAACTGAGCTCCTCATTGTCGGCTCCCAACATCGACTAAACAAACTAGACCCCCGTTACGCGTCCATCAACATAGACGGTAACCTAATCACAGTAGCCAAAGAAATTAAAACCCTTGGGGTTTATCTAGACTCTACTCTCTCGCTCAAAAGACAGGTGAACGCAACTGCCTCTTCAACAGCTTACACCAATAAGCTCATCAACGCCTGCAAACCTTTCCTATCACCTCCCAGCTGCATTACACTAGCCAGAGCGTTAGTGCTCTCAAAAATTGATTACTGCAATACCCTCTTTCTTGGCTCATCAGAACACAACCTGAACAAACTACAGGTACTTCAAAATAATGCCATCAGAGCCGCCTTCAGTATCCCACGAAACGCCCACATCTCCAGCTTCAGACAAGATGCTCACTGGCTCCCAGTACGAGACAGAATCACCCTCAGATCCCTCGTCATCGTCCATAAATGCCACTCTAATGACGCACCCAAATACCTGGCAGACAAGTTCCACAACCACACCTCAACTAGACCAACTAGAACACCATACGCACATTGCCTTTCCGTTCCCAAATTCTCCCTAAAAAAAGCAGGTGGCGCCAGCTTCCCGGTCCTAGCTGCCAAACTATGGAACGCTATGCCACCATACCTTAGAGCAGAACCCTCATTTTGGACTTTTAGAGCCAAAACAAAAACATGGCTTTCCAACAAAAACGCTGCTTAATGCACTTCCTCTCTGCATGCCTCTGTTGACCACCTGTAACCCGGTCTGCTACACCGTTGTTGTTTTATCACAGTCTGTATTGTATATTTTTGCCATGCTGTAACTGTTTCTAAGTCTCCGGCGCCCAGCTACCCCAGGGTTCAGTGCGCGGTACAAATAAATAAACTAAACTAAACTAAACTATCTGAAATATCGTCAGGTCTAGTATGATAGTCGCTTGTTTTGTTCCTCCCCTCCCTTTCTGCACCCCTCTCCCTCACCTTTTGTTTTTCTCCGGCTCTACCAGAAATGTCGTCAGGCCTAGTACAGTAGTCGCCTGTCTGTTTCCATTTCCTTCCCACTGCCCCCCTCCCTTCCTTATTTATGTCGTAGCTCTTGCACTATCTGAAATGTCGTCAGGCCGAGTACTATAGTTAATTTCACATCCTTACTGTTCATGGCCTGTAAGAATGTGGTTGTATTTTCCCTTGTTCCCTCCCTTGCCTTGAAGCACTTTGAAACACATTGTGTATAAGCGCTATATAAATAAACGATCATATCATATCATATCATGTGTAGTGTATTTTTCCCCACAAAAAGAACTTCAACATCCTGGCTAGGCCAAATTGCTGTCACACCTGTTTTTGCAAAGCAGGCACTTCTAAATGTAGCAGCCCCATGGCAAAGGAAGTTCCTTTATCACATGAATGGACCAAGGTGTGGGAATCTGTTACCTCATCAGACTTCCTGGCATTTCTCTAGCAAGGGACAATGGATCAGGGCAGGGGAACTAGCCTTGTCACAAGCGAGTGTGAATTCCTGGTGACACCTCTCTTTAGCTGCATCTGCCAAAATGAATGTGCTATGGTAACCCTGCTGCCCTGAACTGACACAGTGGGGGTAGGATGACTGGGGAAATCTTAAGAACCGCCCTCCAGTGACAGATGCCATCCATTTGATTTAAAAGACTTTTTATATCAAAGTATTTATGTCAGTAATCTAAAGAAGGCAGTAAAGTAACATTTTGACAGATTGAATGTAATTGTGGCACCATGAAAATAAGACAATGTGGATCTTCCTTGCATGTGGGGGACGCAAACGGAATTAAAGTGTCAATTCTGGGGAAAGCGTAGATGCTACAGTTATGAAAGTTAAATGCAAATAGTCCCGACACTGTTAGGCTCATGTGTAATTATTTGTAGATGTTTGATAAAATAGTTTCCATAGAAATTGTGAAAGAATGCCAGGAGAACAAAGCAATATCTCACAAACTCGGCGTTTAGACAGACATGTTCCTTGTGAAATATGGTATTTGCCTATCTAATTTTTATAAGGGTGACGTTTATAAAAAGGAGCATTTTGTGTCATAACTGGTTTTGGCAAAAGTAACTGTGGTATAACAAAGCACGTCATAAAAAAACACACATTAAAACTAAGTCACTTCCTCCAGTCTAATCTGCTTACAGGGAGGCAGCGACATTCACAGACTGACCTATCCCATCTTAGAGGTATGTCTTCCTTAGTTCTGCCCATATAGTAAAAATCCTCTGATGTCATCCGGTCTATATAAGGTGGAGACATTCAAAAGTCAGGACATTCAAAAACCCAAGATTCAAAATCCAAGTCAACCTCCAGAGATCCAGGCATTCCACATTCACCCTGCAAGATTCCAGATTCCAGTGCCAGTCCAGAGGTAGCAGATCCAGGCAGAACCTCTTATCCAGGCAAAACCACTATCCAGAATTAAAACCCTACAGACATCCTAATAATTCAGGGAGAAAGGGGGGAAGGCTGCTGAACCCTTTTGTGATTATCCAGTGACCAGACCTGCTTTGCCAGCTACCTGCTTTGGCCAGCTGATGCCCCCCGCTGTCCACTGAGACCAGACCCTGGTTGCCTCGCTGAGTCCCTAGAGAGAGTCCAGCTGTTGCCCAAGCAACCAAATCCCTGTTTCGCTGCCCAAAGACCCGGTTGGCTGTCCAAACTATTCCATTCAAGTGCTCTTTGTAAGTATTACCCTTCCCCAACACCAAAAGCTGCACCCTTTGATCGGTTACCTTGTATCTGTCCAACCCTATAAGAAACCCTATAATAAACCCTATAAGAAATCCTATAAGTATCCTAGTAAATCTTAAAATTGTTAGTATCCTGTCCTTAGGAAAATCAGTGTTAATCTCCATGTGTTAGCGCCATTCTTTCCAAATCATTTCAGTCCGTTATATAAGGCCTTAGTACTATTTGGAATAAATTAATTAATTTCCATATAAAGAAGCACACTGCATGAATGGGTTAATATTGCAAATTAACCATTTCGCGGGGAGTGTTCTTCATTGATAATCTAGCCACTAAAATATAGTCTCAGTGGAACTTGTCATTTTCCTCTTAAAACCGATTTTGCCAGGGTAACTGCTTTCCTTATAAAATCCAATTTTCTCTCCCTATCAAGAATCCCATACTGTCACTCATACAAAGTCATCCTTTCACTTAGTGTCATACCCGTTATGTGCCTTTGTACCTTAGCATTAAAACCGATTTCCGATTCTGTCTGTTTAGCTCATTTTCCAAGCCGTTTTGCTATTTTAAACCTGTGACATGACGCAATTGCAATTTTGCCACGTATGATTCTTGCTGCACTGTTTTCCTTCCAAAATCGCTTTTCTAAACTGTATGCCTGTTGTTTAGTACATTGCCTTGTAGAGTTGCGAGTTTGCTTGCTTCTTTGATACAGCCTCATAGATTCTTGCCTTATTAATTCAACCGCACATGTAAAATCACTGTTCAGTAATTCCGAGTGCCATTTTGCTAATTTTTCAAGGGAGCTCATTCCGATTTTGGCCTCCCATTCAGGGGTGGTATGTCGGATTTTCATGTGGATTGTTCCCTTTTATACCTGACTCCTTGCTTCACCTCTCCACCCACAGAAAACCTGTTTAATCGGGGTTTGAGGGAGTTTTGCAGTGGGAATACTTAACTGTGGTGCCATTTAAAAGCACTTCCCAAAAGTAATCTTGCTTTCATTCAATTGTGCATTGTGTATCTTATGTTATAAGGTTAAACTAAGTGTATCCTATCATTTTATTGTGTAATTATCACCACACTGGTGATTGCTGCCCTATACTGAATGTGTTTAATTTTATTCAAAATTTAAAATAAATAAATATTTCATTATTATACACCGGCCTGGTTCATGGTCCATTGCGACACAGGGTGTATGTAAAGGGGGATGTGAGACGGGTTGGCTGCCTTCGTAAAAATTGAATCTGAATGAAATAATCATAAAAGCGTTTTAATTGTGCGCTGCATCCCTGACCAGTAGAAAGTGCCCTGGTCTAGAGTGTGCTGCATATTTAAAATCCTTAACACTACTTCAATACAGACAAATGCAAAATATATCATGGGGGGTAGTTACAGAGACAGTGCATACATGACATGGCAAATCAATGTTTAGACAAAATATAGTGCAATGCTGATAAAAACAAAGTGACAGAAAAGAAGTGGAAGGAAGGATGTATTTACTGATCAACCCGAGGGGAACAGGTTCAGAGTGGTGCATTGCCCTGGAGATCCTCTGTGGCCCACCTCTCGACCCACACTGCAGATTTGGCAACCTCGCAGTCAACAGGTGTGCCACGCTTTTAAAAGCGACCTCTGGTATGGTGAGGACCTTATGTGACTCGGCCTTGCGGTCGCGGTCGAGGGCAGCCCACAGAAAACCCTAAGCAGTTAGGTCAGAGACACAGGCACCACTCTGTGATAGCCAAGGTGGGCCCCTTCCCAAGGGTCACCTCTGCATTTGCCTCAGCTTGCAGCAATAAGGCAGCAATAAGGAGACGAGACACGAGACTGATGGGTAAAAACAAGCGTCTTGTGTTAGATAGAAATAAACAGCATACAGAGAAATTATCAGCGGAGCAGCAGGAACATACAGAAGGACAAATGGCAGGCCGTCGAAACTCAGAGCTCTCAAGGGACAGTCCTTAGAATGCAGGTTATATAGCATATCATACGCAATCACTAATATATTATAGCATTTTCACAATGGTGGGAGGTACTTGGCATGAAATTGCAGACATTTGGCAATAGTTGTCAACATCTCACTTGTCACCTTTTGATGAAGATTTGTGGGTACATTGTGTTGTAATATGGATAAGCGGCATTTGCAGAAACCCTATTTTTAGCTACCATATATGGTTCTATTGCTATACTTGTAGAGAGCAAATGGAAGAGAAGGTCTGACGTGTGACAAAGTGGAGGATCCGAGGCCTGACTGTATGAGAGCATAATGTAGCATACCATAGCAGAGCATAACATAGCATATCATGACAATCCTGCCACATCAGTGGGTAGAAATCTTGTAAAGTGCAACAGATCACCTCAGACGAGGCATCAAGACTTAACACCTCAAAGCTAAGATGATCTACCCTGCGGGTTTGAACGACTCACCCATTTTCTCCTGTCCTGTGCACTTTTTTCACCAGATACCTTTACCTCATGCTCCAATGCATGATATGATATGATATGATATGGTATTTGTAACGCGCCTATACACAGGTGTTTCAAGGCGCGACGAGGCAGGGAGGGGAGGAACAAGGGGAGACATAACAAACGATCCTACTAGGCCAGGTGTCATTCAGATCGCGCAAGTGCAGGGGCGGGGGAGGGGGAAAAAGTGCAAGGGGAAGGGGAGGGGGGAAGTGCAGTAAGGTAAGTGGCGTAAGTAATAAATAAAAAAAGGGCCAGCTGGTGGAAAGTGCAAGGTAAGTGCAGAACAAGTGCTGGGGAAGGGGGGGGGCTGTAGGGATACAGAGACAGTCCCGCAGTGCAGAGGGGTTCCAGGGGATCAGTGGCTGGGCCCAGGATCGAAGGCCGTTTAGAGTGGTCCAGTTGCAGGATCAGTGCAGTTTAGTGAAGAATTAATTACATCATGGGGTTCTATTTGACAGTGATCTTAACCTTCAACAGTTCATTAATTTCACTGCAACCCATCTTACATTTCACTCTGCTAAGACATTTATGTCCACCCTAATTCTCACCAGGCAGGGCCACTGATCCAGCCTCCTCAGGGGAACACACCCTGTGTGCACCTTTATGGATTTGACACTACATTAGTATACATGGCATTAAACTACACTTTGTCATCCACACCTTCTTCAACCACCACCTACCTCCACACACCACATCTATGTAGGCTGGCTGTATTTTGTGAAGGGAGCATCGAGGCATTTGTGTCCAGAAAGGAGGCGTTGTGCGAGGAACCACTGACCAGGGTTGTGACCTGTTAGTTGGTTGTAGAGGTGTAGTGTTCTGTTGTTTTCACCTTTTTGGGTGTTAAGAAGCTGTATGTGAGTGGTTTAGTTGGTTTTTTGTGTAGTTTGTTTGAGAGTAGAAATTGAGCAGTTAATGGCTAGGGCTAACACAATGAAACATTAGGGAGCATATGTAGTGTTATAGGCCATCTTGCGCAAATGCCCAGGCACCAGTTACAAATGTTGGGTGGTGCATGGCATGACAACTGGTGGCATTAGTGGAGAGGTAGAATGGCACAATACACAGTGAATTGGACAGGTTGTTATTCTGTGGAAGAACCGGGAGTGTCACAAATTCCAATGTGTTGGAAAAGGGAGCCACAATGGCATTCCTCGGCAGTTTGGCCGAGGCTCAGGGGTGAGTTTATAGCATGGACTTGGTCCGAGTTGCTGGTTATTTGAGAAATGTTGAGAGGTTTCTAGTTGCTAGAAGGTGTCTTAGTTAGTTAGGCGTTGATAAACCAGGTCTCAACTATTTTCATGAAGGTATGGATTGTGCAGATTCCTCCTTTTGGCAGATCATTCCCGAGGGTTGCCTTCATTTTGGAGAAAGCCATTCCTCTCTGTTGTCTACCTCAGTCTAGCATGTGAGCCCTAGTAGTACATCATTGCTAGATTTCCTTGTTCATCTTGGGTGATACTGGATGGCCTTTGCTTGGATTAACTCTGCTCTATGGCCTTAAAAGAAGAAACCGCGCATTGATCCCATATACAAATTGGAATACACTTTAAAATGTTTGTGTGACTTGGGCTGTTTCTTTTTTTTGGTTAGTCACATAGAAAAACATATAATACATAAAACAGAATTATCATTGCTAACACTGTTTTCTGATACACCAATGTATTTGGAAATGTTGGATTCCCAGGACTTCTGTGGGACTCCTACAACAGCCAGAAAGACACTTTTCCCATAACGCCAATGAGTTGGGACAGCTCCACTATGCATGCCATGGTACGTGGGCTTCTGAGAGGCACATGGGAAGACTAGAAGGCGCAGAGGCATATGCAGGCAGTGTGTGCCCTCCTAGCCTTGCAGCTGGAAAACAGCCTTATCAATGGGCATAGTATGATGAGCTGTGAATCCCAGACCATCAGACATTCAGGACCTTAAGCTCATTCCAAAGACAAAGTGTTAAGATGGCGTAAAGCCATCTAATGTGTACCTTGCAGTCTTGTAGTCATTTTGTTTGTTTGGCACTTTGGCGCTTGGGTGCAGTTTGCCCCTGTTTTGTTATTTTGAATGTCCACTCCTTGCACACCCTCTTTAATCTGGGAGATGCATTTATTATCCTCAGTTATTGGCCATCCTTATAAATCACTAAGATTTTATATGTGTGGCTTAACTTAACAGCACATATGAAATCGCCTCAGTCAAGGCAGCAGAAAGCAAGCTGATACTGCAGACTTGTTGTTGCTCCAAATATGAAAAATGCAAAAATGCACCGAATATGTCACTTCAGAATCTGGAGATATCACCAATTTCAAACTTCTAAAAAAGGTTTCAGGAAACATTTAGCACAGAGCTGCCACACACTTAAACCAATAAGAAAAAACATAAGCTGCCCTATGCACAGATGGTGCCTCAGCACACGCACGTGTATACTTATACACTACTTCCTGGACGTACTGAAATGCGAGAAGTTCAGCATATTTACCCGTGTTTATTCAAGTCAGTACTCATCTAAACAACTCTGCACTTCTTCCACTTAATCACTCCGGTTTCCTCCCTTTCCATTTAACTCAAACCGTTGTTCTTTCTGTCAGAAACTCACTTCTGTCCCCTCAGTACTCTAAGCAATCCTCTTTGATAGTTCTTGACTTGGCCGGAGCAATTGACCCTGTCGGCCACTCTATGCTCCCGTACTCCCTTTATTGTCTAGGTTTCAGTGGTTCTGTACATGAATGGTTCCGTTCCTATCTTCCCAAATGTATATATACCGTTTCTTGGATGGGACAATCTTCTTCTGTCCTTACTCTTCAATACAGTGTTCCACAAGGCTCAGCATTGGGTCCTCTTCTCTTGAAGCACAACCTGTTCTGAACCCCTTCATATCTTGTTTAAGTATGCAGCTGAAACTGGCAACAGCCTGTTCTCAGCCTCCTTGCTGGTCTTCACATGGAGACAGAAAAATACAGGCAGAGGTCAAGGAGGGGAGGAGCTTTCTGGAAATGTTCTCAACGTTGTTGTTTTCTGTCTGGGAAGTGTAAGGATGCATGGTATCAAACAGTAAAGATAAACACAAGTGATCACAGTTCAAGGGTGTTTATTGAACTTCAATGGGTTGGTTAAACCTAAATCTAAAGATGAGAGCAACTACGATCATCAAATTATAATAACGCAGTCCTAGTCAAGTCTGTCAAAATAAAAGGGCCTATACTAATAAACCTATTGCCAATCCTTACTTCTAATTACAAATTGGTGTGGGACAATAGTGTATGCAAAAAGGAAAGTGTTTAAGAAATATTATGTCGGGATAGTTGAGCAGTTGGCGTCCCATACCCATGTTTTCAGTACGGGGCAACGCGGCACGTTTGAGCTTTGCAGAGAATACAGTTAGAAGTAGGGTTATCAAGGCCTTTTACCAAAGCTTCTTTTCCAATAACAGTCTCTTACTGCAGAGGGCCTGTCACAACAAATAAGCACCAAAGTTTGTTTCTTATCAGGGTTTTCACATGCACAAGTTCTTGTTTCCTATATTCATCATCAATAGTTCTCCCTCTTTCAGGGTTGGACCCCTTTTTACCACAATGTTCACAACTGGTCTCCCTCGTACAGCCTCAGATACCTTTAACACAATATTCCCTTTTGGTATTCCTCATTCTGGCTCGGAGCATGCCATCTTACTGTCTACATTTTCCTCTTGATATCAAAAATCGAAGACTTTCGAATGTGTGATGGGTTTTGCTTACCCATCGCAGGACCACTTCGATTCACTTCACACAATGTTCTTACATTAGTTTCTGCCACCTCTTTGCTGGACCTTCGATTCAGCACTCACGGAGCACCGGACCACTCTGTCACTGTTATTGTATCTTTCGTTCTCAAAGTTCAAACAGTCATCAGCAATTTAGCTTTTACTCGCGTCTTTCATCACACGCATTTAACAATGTTCATTCCTGCACTCGTTATACAATGTTGCTGATTGCAACCTAGACTTCAACACAGACCGGTATTGCAGCGGCCTCCCCAACTCACCGGCTATGTTGATCTCTCTGGCGTTACTTTGTTGTTGCAGCCAAGGACGATACCAAAGTGGCTGCTGCTCCTCCCTGACTTGGCCAGCCGCGCAGATGGGCCTCTGGTATCTCCGACACACAATGCAGGATTCTTTAGCCTGGTTTTGTGGCCTTAAATTTTCTGATATGCAAGGTTCTTGAAAGTAACAGTTTCCTCTCAGAAAGGTCAAGGGTATTCCCCTCCTTGCGAACCCTTCTTGGTTTGCCGTCTTTCTCCCCTTGGTCAGCTGCCTTCTCGAAACTGCTATTCCTTCATGTGCTTTGCCTCGCTCAGAGTGTGCTCTCTGCCTTTTATCCATTTCGGGAAGTTTAATGGAAGTCAGGTGAGGGTGATTACCTGTAATTGCCTCACCTTACCTGACCATTGTAGAGGGACATGTCAGATACACTGCGCGTGTGTGTGTCTGTTTTCTCGCAGGGCGGGCTGTTGGTGTGAAAGTGTTCAAGCAGGGAAATGAGGGAGGGAGGGTTGAGTTTCTAAATATCCTATTGGGTAGGATGGGTCAAAGGTGTTACAGGGAGAAGGATACTGCGTCTCGCCATTAGGTGTCCCACTCCCCGAAGACCGCTCACCCAGGTGATCCTCCCGCACAGGTCCACCCCCAGGAACTGGATCCAAAAATGATGGCCATGTCCTGGCCACCTGGATGATAGATCCCTGGGGACCAGCGGGTGAGACACCTTCTGGTTTCTCACAGAAGGCAAGGAGCCTTCATTTAGTAAGGACTTTGAACAGGCAAGGGTCGTTGCAGAGGTAATGCCATTGAACATTTCCAGTACCTGATGATATGTCTACTCATCCAAGGTATATTGCACAGTGACACATGCCTGTTAGGTCTCTTTATTCCATTTTATTTTTAGATTTCATAAACATAACTAAAGGAATGTTTAAATGCTTGTTATAGTAAGTAGCAAGCAGTCGCTAATCTTAGGTCTCACAGATGAACATATACAAAATCACCCTTCCATGGATACTTACACGGTGTAAATGAATAATATATCTATAAGCCAAAAAAGTGATGAGTGCAAGGTTTCGAATTAATCTGAACCACTGCCATTGCTCTGGGCAACCTTTCACACCACCGTTTTTTAGCCTGTCTGTGCCATTGCTAAAAGGGTCCAGCCATACGCAAAACAGTCAGGTACTGCCACCAATGGGAGCTTCCCTGCCTGAACTGCTAGGCCAGTTCCCCCCTGCACAGAAACACAAGCGACACAAGCACCCCTCAACCCCAAGCCACCACTTACCTGTACATTTGTCCTCCCCATCATCCGACACTTGGCATGGGCTATCGTAGACATAGACAATATTTCTGTGTCCATGGCAACCATCTGTATTTGTAATTCTTTGTAAGTGAATTCGGTGTACCCTTGGTTTGTGATACAGAATTCCCTTAAAATTATTAGCAGTCTTGGTCACTTGTCCGGGGTGCTAAGAGCAATATTCAGCTCATCAGGCCTTTACTGGCTGATACTGACCCCTGGCCGGCATTAAGGACGTCGCTTCATTCAGGCCTCTAACTTGGATCCAAAGGCCGTTGCAGGTAATGCATTTCAGCCCATACAAAATTTAACAATGGAGCAGTGTACAAATCAATATCACTGAAAGGCCCTGAAGCAAAAGATCAGTATTTGGTGTGTATTCTGAGAATTATCATGCGCATGTGCAAAGGCAGTGGAACTGGCATCCTCCACCATTCTATTCACTTTCTCCTTCCTTCTCCTACATTTCTACCGTCTTTCTCTTCATTTGAGTACCATTGTGCCTCATTTTTCACACCTCATTAACTGTCTTTTTAAATTATTTACCATCCTCCTGATCCTCTTCTATCTTTTCTTGATGACCTTGACTCTCTCCTTCTCTTCCTTTTACTGTCCTCTTCCCCATATTTTCTCCTTGACGTCTTCAATCTCCAACTCAACACTATGCATGCTTCCCTGCCCTTTACTACTCTGCCTATCATCTTGTTCACTACCCTTCCCCCTCCTCTCATCTCGCTGGCTCCTCCCTCCATCACATGTTCTCCTCTGTTCCCCTACCCTCACTATCTCCTCCACCCCGTTCTCTTCTCTGACCATCTCCTGCTATCCTTCCTCTTCTTCCTTGCCTCCTTTTCCTCCTCTTCCACTTCACCTCATACCTCTCTCTGACGCAACCTCATATCTATTGACCCTGTTTTCCTTCCTGTGTTAAGATCATCTCCGCCCTCCCGGAATTCTCATGGCTTTCTTTCGACTCTGCTATTGAATCCCTTAATTCTGGCATCACCTCTACACTCGATTCTCTTCTGCTTACCCGCCCTTTCCACCACTCCCACAAACCTCCCAAGCCATGGCTTACTACTGATCTTGATTTCCACTTTGTGCTACTCTGTCGTGCCGAGAGATGCTGGAATAAATCTCAGTCTCCTGACGACCTTCTCCTTCTGTCTGATCCTCATTCTACACACAATTCACCTTTCACAACCAGTAAAAAATGGTATTTCTCTGAACTTATTCTCTTCCACTCCCTCATCCACGCCGTCGCTTTCAAACCTTAAACCGCATCCTCTTGCCTCCTTCCCCAGACCCTACACTATCATCCTCACTTTCTCCTTCTGACTTTGCTAATTTGGTTGCCAACAAAGTTGACCAACTTAGAGCTCTCTCTCTCTCTCTTCTACTTCCCCCTTGTTTCTACCCTCCTCCAGCCTCTTCCTATATCGACTCGTTCTCTCGATTCTGACATAGGCCCTCATTACGACCCAGGCGGTAAGTTACCGCCTGGGTCGTACCCTTACCGCCATGGCGTAAACTACGTTTACGCCATGGTGGTTGGTGGATTTACCGCCCCATTCCAAGGTGAGTGGGGCGGTAAATCCCCATTTCCCATTTTACCCTTCCCCATTCCCATTTTCGCCCCATAGGGCATAATGGGAATGGGGAAAGGCGATAATTACGGCACCGTAAATTACGGTGCCGTAATTATCGCCAAGGTCTCTTTGCGGCATGGATTTTAACGGCTGCAAAAAAGCAGCCGTTAAAAGCCATCCCGCAAAGGGAACCTTGTATTCAGGCGTTAAGGGTCGGTGCCGTTTACGGCGCCGTAAACCCCTTAACGCCTGAGTCAGAATGAGGGCCATAGCCTCCTTTATTGCTCGTGCCGACCCTACAGCTTCCCCCACTTGATCCTCTTCCATCACCTCTCATAACCAAAGTCTTTCCCAACCTTCTCCCCTATCTCACCACATATATCAACCTTTAAATATTCTCTGCTGTCTCTTCCTCCCATTTTAACATGCTGTCATTTTCCCCATTGTTAAAAAATCCCTTCTTCCGTTTCTGTCAAAAATTATTCTACTCATGAATTGCATTCTATCTTGATCACCACTCTCTGCTTCCTGAACACCAATCTGGTTTTTGCCCCCTTAACTCAATTGAAACGGCCCTTCTCTCTGTCTCTAACTCACTTCTCTCTGCTCACCAGCACTCCTCGATCCACAGTGCTGGTGGATTTATAAGATCATTCTGCTGCCTTTGACACCGTCGACCATCCTACCTTACCCTTACCCTGCATTTCTGATACAGCTCTAAGATGGTTTGAATACTATTTGGCAAATCGCTCATTCTCAGTCTCCTGTACTAGTCAGCAGTCCTCCAATTTCCCACTCCATCATGGTGTCCCTCAAGGCTCAGTGCTGGTCTCACTACTCTTCTTCCAACATACATCTCCCTTATCATCCATTGTCTCATGTTTTAATCTTTCACCCCACTTTAATGCCGAGGACTCGCAAATCATCTTTTCCTTCTCTTTCTTCGATACACTTCACTATACCATTTCCTCCTGCCTACAATCTATTCAATCCTGGATGCACGCTAATGTCTTCCGTCTACACCCCTCAAAAAGGTGAAACCTTTTCTCCCCATCTTTCTCCATCCCCTGCCCTATACTCTTCTGGCTCCATCTTCTTCCCCCTGCCCGTCTCCCCTTTTCTGCATCAGCTCAGAATCTGGGTGTTCACTTTGATTCATCTCTCTCTTTCAAGTCTCATGTCCTCTACTGCCCACACTTGCCATTTTTGACTTTATAACATCCGTAAAGCTTTTCCTTTTCTCACTTTCCATTCTACAAAACAACTTATCTTTAGTCTTGTCTTTTCCTGACTTGATTATTGCAGAGCCTTGCTTATGGGTCTACCATCCATCAACTTGCTCCTCTATGCTCTATCTTGATCCCCTCCGTTCATACGCTCTGCGCTCTCTCTCCTCGCTCCTCTATCAAATCCTCTCTATGATCGCTTTCTTGGCTCTCCTGTGAATCCCGTCTCCTCTTCCATTTCCTTTGAATTGCATTAAAGTGTCTTCATGGCTTAGCTCCACACTATCTTTCCTCTCTTTTGTCCTTCTATATCCCATCTCGCTCCCTCTGCTCTCTGAATCATTTTAGGCTCACTGTACCTCCTCCCGCTCTAGGTCCATTGAACTCCTCGCACTGAAGCACTGGAATTCTCTCCCCCTACATATTCGCTCCTCTCCTTCTCTGCCTCTCTTTCACTTGAACCTTAAAAACCATTTGCTCATGTCTGACAATCATTAATCATGTATGACTGTATTGTACCGTTTTTAGCTGTTCAGTGCTTTTACGAAAGCGCTATATAAATAGATAAAATACAAATACAAATGAAAGCATTCAGATATGTGAGGGAGGCATGGTATCACAAGTATGACACTGACACAAAAGGTACCATTTCTAAAACCGTTATTGAAGTTTTAAATGGGGTTGGAGAAACTCCTACTTTGCCCTATATCTAGGATGGGAGTAGTCTCGACCATTAAATAATAAATAAAACAGTCTTCGTGAGACCATCAAATCAAAATGGCCTATAATAACAAAAACCTAATGCCTGCCCTACTTCTTGTACAAAAAGCTGTAAAGGAGAATATGTATGCAAAGGAAAGTCAGTGTTCAAATATAAAGAATAAATGTGGCTGAGTCAGCTCTCCTCCCCACTTTGGACAGCACGGAGTAAGGCGGTTCTTGTAGGAAAGATGACACACTCTGGCTCAGGGTCTTAACACAAAGGCACTTCAAGACGTGTATCGAGGCACGCCTGGCCTTCCACATTAAAGTCTTACTTTTCCTTTTCCAAAACACAGTTCACCAAAAAGTTGACTTTGGTCCCCCTCTGTCGGGCTCAGACCTCTTAAAGCAAAAGTTCACATCGATCTCCCTCAGTCGGGCTCAGACCTTTCACAGCAAATGTTCTTCAAAAACTCAATTCTATAACCCCACAACATGATGACTTGATGTTTACCATAGATGTGAACAGTCTTTACACATCGATACCTCATGACCTTGGGATGGAATTAGTTGAATGGCTACTGCTACAAACATCTGAAATCCGTGCACAGAAAGAGTTCATATTGGCCCTTCTACAGTTCATTTCAGAAAACTCTTACTTCCAATACCGCAATCAGTTCTATCTTCAGACATCAGGGACGTCAATGGGGGCCACGATGGCACCTACATATGCCAACTGCTTTATGCACAAGTTTGAAATGGATAACATTCTTAACAAACAGGTTTGGAGTAAGGACATACACTTATGGACCCGCTACATAGATGACATTTTCTGTGTGTGGAGAGGTACGAGGGTAGCCTTCGACAGTTTCTTTGAATACCTCAACAGCATAGACCAACGCATTCAGTTCACGAGGGAAATTGCGCATGACACGATCACCTTTCTGGATGTTCTCATCAAAAAGGAAACGACGAGCTACAGCACTTCTCTATTCCGCAAACCGACTGACCGCAATAACCTCTTACACCGTTTAAGTTTCCACCAGCCTAGTCTGCTCAGGAATCTTCCATACAGTCAACTATTACGGGTAAAGAAAATCATCAATGACACTGAAGACTGTTTAGCCCAACAACTGATTATGAAAGAAACATTTTTGGCACAAGGTTACAAACAAGAGGAACTTGACTCAGCGTCAGCTAGGGTGAGCATACTGGCACGTGAAACCCTAATATCTACTCAAAACCCCAAGAACAAGAGAGAACTGAAGACACCTGTATTTGTATCCAAATGTTCGATACAGAGCAACAAAATCAAAAAAACCATTAGTAAACACTGGGGGATCCTGAAAAATGACACCAGGGTTCAAAGTTTATTCAGTGAACTACCAGTGTTTGCTTATCAGCGCAGCAGGAACTTAAGAGATGAATTGGTGCAGACAAGACCACCTCTCAAGGCACCTTTAACTCAACGCACTGGAACGTTTCCATGTCTTCACTGCATTAATTGTAACTCAATAATCAAGGGGAATGCCATTAACCATCCGAGAACAGGGAAAAAGATTCTGCTCAAAACTTATGGAACTTGTGACAGCACCAATGTCATCTATGGCATTAAATGCCCATGTGGGAAATTCTATGTGGGCCAATCCACAGGAATGGCCAAAACTAGATGGAACGAGCACCGTTCTTGTATCCGGAATGCTAACATCAACTCGGCTGTAGCACGCCACTGCGTTGAGAATGGACACAACCTGACTCAGATAAGGTTTGTTATTTTAGAAGTGCTTGCAAGAAACAGTCCGCATGAGGACCTGAACCAGCGGTTGAACCCCAGAGAGACCTTCTGGATCGATAGACTTGGTTGTTTGACTCCCAATGGAATCAACGAAGAGATTAATTATCACTGTTTCTTATAATTTATACTGCTTTGTCTAATAGGTTTTCAACTTTCAAGATTACCTTGTGCATGCCATCTTGTATACCAAATGACTTTGGACCTTTAAGCCAATCTGTTGTTTTTCCTGGACATTGCGTCTAGGACCCAAGGTGCCGCCTTCGGACGTCACCTTATACAACAGTGGTCTTAAATATGCTAATGTGAAAACTCAATTCAAGCAATACTGATCACGTGTATTTGATACTGTTGCATATCTTGAATTTTGGACCTGGTTCTTTACTGCCCTTTATGTCACCATTTGCATGACATTTTCTTCTCCATGATGTGGCTTACATTATCCACAACTAAGTATTTCTTCTGTTTCCATTCTTCCACTTTCTCTATTTTTATCCTTTTTACACTCCATTATTTCCCATATATATCTATTAGATCAGTTAAATGACTGAATCTTTATCATATTAGCTTAATGGCGCCATAGCAGCCTTGCAATTGTGACCGCACGCCCATCTGGGCCGCCTGGCGGTCACGTGGTAATAAATGGAAGCGTTGCCTCGGCAACGCTTCAATGCGAAAGCCTCAGTCGAACGCGAGACAGCAAGAGGAGAACTCCTGTCCCCCGCGTTGCACACGGTAAGCGCGATTAACGTTGCAACTCTCTCCTTTTTTAATTACGGACTACACCGGCTCTCATACTAGTATGCTTTTTGGTTGCAGCCAATCTTCTGACGGCTGGATTTCTGCGCTGACTCACGTCAGGCAGCTGCTGATATTTACATGTTTTACATGTACCACGCCATACTCCATTTATTCAAGTTCACATACCCAGGTAAAATGCTTTCTGCATTCATGTTACTATTCTCCATGGATATCGCACAGAGCCTTATTGTTCTCTTTTTCTCTATTTTTTCTACCCTATTCACTTACTTCTGCACCCTCTTCTGCGACTTCGACTGAATGGTATGTAATTGATATTATAACATGTGTTCTTTTACACTTTTGTGTGATGGTTTGTGTACCATGATGAACTGTCTTCTTTATTATTGTTGAATTTATATACCCACTACACATGATCTGTAGACCTGCCCTGATGAAGGAAATTGAATTCTGAAATGCATTGGCAATGTGTTGGTCTGTTTGAAAAAGCGAATGTGGCGATTTCTTCCTCACTAAGAAAGCATTAGTGATCTCTCATAATTATATGAGACTTATTTTTTTTATATAATTTTTGTGGATAAAACCATTTTGAAAACAATCGAATTCTTATATTGCTGTTATTTTTTCAATCAAAAGATAATAATTTTTTGTTTACTTCGAAGTATATATATTTTTTCAAAGAGGTTTTGGACTACTCATACACCCAGATCGGGTCCTTTGGAGAGCGGCTGTGTGACCCTGTATTTCACTTGGTCTTCTGCCTCACATGTATTTTGAGTTTGGGTGTCTCCAAATTCATCTCAGCCAGCTCCCTTCTGAATATTTAGATACAAAATATTGGAACAAACGTATTACTTTGTTTAAAAATATTTGAAACACATGGACGTATAATCAAGTGGTGCCCACTCATCTTCCTTCCTACTGACACAAAAGGTACCATTTCTAAAACCGTTATTGAAGTTTTAAATGGGGTTGGAGAAACTCCTACTTTGCCCTATATCTAGGATGGGAGTAGTCTCGACCATTAAATAATAAATAAAACAGTCTTAGTGAGACCATCGAATCAAAATGGCCTATAATAACAAAAACCTAATGCCTGCCCTACTTCTTGTACAAAAAGCTGTAAAGGAGAATATGTATGCAAAGGAAAGTCAGTGTTCAAATATAAAGAATAAATGTGGCTGAGTCAGCTCTCCTCCCCACTTTGGACAGCACGGAGTAAGGCGGTTCTTGGAGGAAAGATGACACACTCTGGCTCAGGGTCTTAACACAAAGGCACTTCAAGACGTGTATCGAGGCACGCCTGGCCTTTCACATTAAAGTCTTACTTTTCCTTTTCCAAAACACAGTTCACCAAAAAGTTGACTTTGGTCCCCTCTGTCGGGCTCAGACCTCTTAAAGCAAAAGTTCACATCGATCTCCCTCAGTCGGGCTCAGACCTTTGACAGCAAATGTTCACATTGGTCTCCCTCAGTCGGGCTCTGACCTTTCACAGCAACGGTTCACGTCGGTCTCCCTCAGTTGGGCTCAGAACTTTCACACAAAACAAAACACTTGCGGGGGTTCCCCTCCCCAAACTTGATTCACCTCGTTTAGGGGTTCCCTTCCCCTAACTTATTACACCTTTGGTCTCTCTCAGCCCGAGACTTTCGGATGTGTATGGCTATTTTTCTACAGACCTCCGCAGGACCACTTCAACTTTCCAGCTTTCTACTCACACTCATATGTTATTTGCCACAGTGCTTCCTGGTCTAGGTAGTTCACTGTATTATGCTATGAACCAAAGTTCAATATTCATCTTTGTACTCTCCCCTTTTCTCAGGGTTAATTTCAATCACCTCGCTTTTACAGTTCATTCACTTTATCACTACAAATGTTTCACCTTTCATGGAGACTTTCAAATGGGCTGCTTCCTTTCGCCGGACCACTCCGTTACTCAGTAGCACTGACTTTACAGCTATCGTTACATCAAGGTTCATTTGGAGGTCTGTCTTTCTTTGCGTCTCATCCACACGCGTGTAGCCTTCAATCGTGCAATATAATTTTGCTACTTCGATCTTTCTTTAGCACACACCGGTCTCTTACGTCGCTTGCCAACTCACCGGCTGTATGCGTTTCTTTCTCGTCTTTACTGTCTTCTAGTTTACAAGTCAAGGTTAGTACCACAGGCTTGGCCTCGCCTCCCCAACTCTGACGTTTATCCGGGATGGTCGCTGGCTTCCTTGAAACACAATGCAGCTTTCTTGTTTGGGATTTGGCCTTCTCCTTGAGTCTTTCGTGTCTTTTTGGAGGAAACAACCTCCTGCAGGAAATTCCTGGGGTTCTCCACCCGTGACTCTCATCCCTCAGTCTGTTGCTCTGCTCCAATAGGTTCACCTTCACCCCAGAAGTTCTGCTCTTACTCGTGTTCCACCTTGCTCAGAGTGTGCCTCTAGGTTCTGCCTTTTATCCATTTGAGGAGAGCTAATTGGTATAAGATGTATGCACTTAGAGTCAAGTGCCTGACTTTGCCTGACCCAATTAGCGGGACATGTCCAATACGATGTGTAAGAGTTAGCATTATTATTACTCTCAGTCACCCACTTCCTAGGACCAGGGTTCCTGTGGAAAGGGGGCGTTGGGACATGGGAGTTTCAGGGATCATGGGTACAGGAAAGGGAGGAATACCACATCTCACCACCGGCTGCCTCACCCCCACTCCCTGAAGACCCTTCACCCAGGTGATCCTCCCACAGTGGTCCACCCCCAGGGTCTGGATCAAAAGGCGATGGCCGTGCCCTGGCCACCTGAGAGAGAGAGATCCCCGAGGACTAGCAGGTGAGACACCTTTTGGTTTATCACAGAGATCAAACATTATTGGTATTTGTAGTGTCTGAGTTCATCTAATGGAGACAGGAAGGACTCAAGGATCACCAGAACATGTGAGTACAGCAGGAATAGGTTTCTTAATATATTTCAGGTATCAGGCTAGTAGGAGAGAGGGAGAGCAGGTGGGAGGCATCCTTGCAGTTAGGCTCCCATAACCTGTATGACAAACGGCCACTCATGGAAACTCATGGCACTCCAGGATCCATGGCCTTTCACATTCCATCCCAGATAATATAGTAGTTCCTATGAATGTGCAAAGAGTGAATGACAATCCACACAAGTGTAGTGTACTAAGCGGCAATGGAGTCTCCAGGCACTAATTTGATCACCATACTTGTGGAGGTCAGTGAGCTCTTTGTGTACCACCAGGCTCAAGCATCATAGAAAAACATTTCCTCAGGAGACTAGTGCCATTACCTCATAAACTCCAGTAAAGTATTAGCACAGGAGAGAGTGCATTGCAAAGGTCTTTCCTGAAAATGTGAGCACTTTGGATATGTAAACACATTTTCATTTACAGGCTGCTCACTCGGCTACCACTTGTGCAGTCGCACAACAACAATCTCAACAACATCGATGCTGACAGAGGTGGCCACCTGCATGCATGCACACGTTTGTTTGCATGCTCGCTCCGGTGCGGCTTGTCGGTTGGATGTTTGTCGGCTGGTTATGACTTGGGCTCCCTTTCCTGTGGGTCTGGAGGCTTGGGACTGAGGTGCTCTTTGTGCCTCCTGACGTGCCTCCTCAAGTGCTCTTTGTGCCTCCTGTGTACTGGTTAGCGCTATCTGGCATGACACGGATTGTCTCGCTGAGCACCTCTGTTTTCTCCAGCCCGTCCTGGCGCTTTGGATTTGCCTTGCCCGTCGGGTTTCAGTGGTGCTCCTCTGCTGGGTTTTCCCATTGGTGTACTGGCAGCTTGGCAGTCTTGGCTCTGCCAGCATGGGATTGGGCTCTGTAGCTAGTGAGAAAGGCATACTTTAAGTCTTTATCAATGTGGTTTGTCTCTGGTTTTAGAGCTTTATTGAGCCTTAATTGCTCTTCATTTTGATTGCCCTGAGTATGTCTAAAATCATAGCAAGAGCTACTAAACCTTGTAGATGCCCCACTCTACCTGTGAATACAACCTTCTTGCTCAAGAATAGGTGTTTAACGGATGTTATGGCATTGAGTTCCCGGAGGAAGCAAAGATTGCAGGATATGAGACCCCGATCTTTCCGCAGATGAGGATGACTCTGGTTATTTGCAGGTCCTCTCACCAGGTACTGCAAAATCTCCCCCTAAGCTGAATACCAATATTGAGGAGAGGGCGTGTCTCCCTAAGAAGTATCCTACTGAATGCTGTACTCAAGGGTCTGATACTATGATCCCACTGTTGCCTGTTGTTGGTATGTCTACAGACAAACTAGTTCCATGTCAACTTGCATTAGAAAAACATTGAGATAGTTGACATGGAACCCTTTGTGCAATTCTACCCTGAATCGTCTGATGGAGGAGATCAAACATCCTGTCAGTTTGATTCAAGTAGACCTACACAATGGTTGCCCATTAGGGACAAGTTAATCAGAGAACTTAATGTATGTAAACATTTTACTAATTTTTGCTTCTGAATTCATGTAATGGACAAACTGCCAGTGCAGTTTCAGCTAGTGAAAGAAGAAAGGTCCTGCCAATTTCATCAGACTATAGATTAGAAAGATCAGACCTCCCAAACCTACATAAATCAGAACTCAAATACCCCAATGTAACTTGAGTTGCCTGCCCCCCCCTGTGGAAAAATCAATCCTCAGTGGATTGGAAGGGTGTAATTGCTACAGATACTAGGGATCATTTTTCTCAGACAACCATAGAGCTGGAGCGTACGAAATTAATGTTGGATAAAAAACTGGTGAAACAGCGAACATCTTTACTGAATCCGCAAGCTTCGGGCACTGATACTTCAATCATCGTTGGAAAGCAAGTCCAACCATTTTGGTCAACATTGCAGATTGAAGAAGGAGAGGTTGTCCAAGTCCCTGTATTACCGGTTGAACAGAATATCACTAACCCTAAATATCGTTTGCCTAGGAACTTGTGTATTGGTAAAACGGTATCAGATAATAAAATCGCGGCATAAATGTAGCATGTAAAAAATAAATCACAACAAAAATGCTGTGGTTTGACCCAGTAAAGGGATACCCCATTATACCATTTAAGGGGAGCGGGTTTTGCGGGGGTGCCCCCGCAACCCTTAAATGGTTTAATAGGTCCAGGGGTTGTGGGGGTATCCCCCGCATCCTTCATATGATTATGACGGCAAAACCACTGCATTTTTGCCACAATATTTTGTATACACAGCTATTTTTGCCACAATTTTAAGACATGGAACCGGTAAAACCTGTTTGCCCTTAATTGCCAATTTCATGAAGAAGACCGTTATGGATTTCAGAAACTTTATCATCACCAATGTAGAGACCTCAGTGGGATATTAACCTAGAGATGCCCTGAGAAATAAGGTGCTGGCATAGTTAGGTCAAAAGACTAGCCCAGGTCAGACCTTAAAATCATTTCAACATTTAAGATAGATCAGTGGTGCACTGAGGGCAGCAGGGATTGCATAATGGTGCGCTGTGGTTTAAGTAACCTTCATTCCTACCTCTCCATTGTTAATGACCTGTCGAGAGTCCAATCAGAGTCCAATCAGACCTGAAGCTAGTTGTTGACTTTTCTGTTTTATAATAGTGATGCTTGTGAGTAATGGATTTTCTATGAATTTAAATTGTTTTTTTATTTTTATTTTATTATGTTTCAGCCCAAAAAAACATTTGACTTTTCACATGGTACAAAAGACGTGAACAATAAATAACAATTACATTTTTCTTACTTATATTAACACAGATTACACAAGGAAATCAAGAAGTTACACAGAAGAAATAAAAAAAACAGCAAAGAATAGAAATTGAACAGATCGAGATTTAGTACACTTCTGTAATTCTATTCATTTTAAAAGCACCAAATTGTGCAGAAATAGACATACGTAGATAGTACTTCCCCGGTCAGGAGACATTCATGACCAGAGCGTAGACGATTCCAGAAAGCTTGAGTATGTAGCCACTTCTCCTTATCTACAAATCTTGGAAACTTGGCCACCCTATTCATGTGATGCCAGGACAGTCTATCAGAATATATCTGACTGTCTCTACATACCCCCGATCACACCGTTGGAACTTATTATCACTGTAGAGATCCTTGTGTCTAGAGTGGAGGATTTGACTCGTTGGTAATAGATGTAACTTGAATCTTAAAAAAATAATTCCGACCTCTAGCATTAGGAAAGTGGGTTCGGTAGCTTGGTAGGTGTCGCTGTGGTTTGTCATATACTAAATTAGAGTTGGACAAGTTTTTTGACCTCATTTCTTCAATCATTTTTATCCAGTCTTTTATTTTTAGGTACTTTTTTACAAGCATTGGATTGTTCATAAGGTCAATAACTTCCCTTTCACAGGAATTCAGAATGTCTGTGGTGTAATTTGCCAAACCAGATAACAATAGGTTATCTTTTTTAACAAATTATTTTTTAGATCTTCTTACAAAGTATCATCTCGTGGTTCCCAGATTAACGGAAAGAACGATGGTATTCACCACTCGATGTACGAGCAGAGAGATAACAGACCCAATTTATATCTCAGAGTGGAGATAGGGAGGGACTGAGGGAGGGTTAGAAAATGCTTCCACAGGAAACCCTCTAACCTATCCCAATGTACTGTTTTAATAACATCTACTATGTAAATCAGGACAGGGATCACTTTACGCCTCATCACGAGTTTGGTGATAACCCTTAAATTCCGCTGTAACGCTATTACCGCCGCATTTAAGGGTCCGCCAAATCACGGGCTTGGCGGATCTCCCCCCAGCTATGAGCTGAGTGCAAATCCGCTGGGATTTTGCCGATTTTTGGCGCTATTACCGGTAATAGCGCCGAACATACCCCATTGGGCCCAATGGGGAATGGGAAATTCCCAAATGGGCCCAATGGGGAATGGGGACTTACCGTTCTGCGAAACCCGTGATCCGGCGCTTATAGCGCTGGGGGGGTTGGCGGTAGGGCTAATAGCTCCGGCGGTAATACCGCCAGGGTTAGCGCAATACCTTGTGATGAGGCCCATTAGTATTTAATCTGTGGTGATAATGAGAACTTGCTGTACTTGGAGTTCAGTTTCTTCATTTGACTCCCTAGTTTAATAGGTTTGCCCTCCATAATGCCCTAAACATATCCCTGAGAAGGAAAGGAGCGGATATTAAATCCCAGGTATAGAACCTCCTACCAATTGACACCGCTTGGTCAGACATTTTCCTGATGAAATTGGGATCCTTTGTCAAAGGGTGTTTAAAGGTGACTATTTTGGATCTAGAAGGATTAATTCTAAGTTGCTAATTACGCCAAACTCACCCAAGGCATCTAGAAGATGCTGAAGCCCAATGGGGCTATAAGCCAAGAGCATGATGTCATCTGCATATGACACCCAATTCAATCTTTCTGATCCCACAACAGGACTTGAGAGGCCCTGCCCCTGCACATTTCTGGTTAGATCAGACAAATAAAGGTTAAAGAGGCAAGAGGTACCATGCAGCCCTGTCTCACTCCCTGTAGGGTAGGACTTTGGGAGGATAAGTTGCTTTTAGCATCCAATCTTATTCTCAGAAAAGATTTCCTGTGGCGTTTATCTGTTTTATGTGTTTTTTTTGCTGTTCGTTACGCTCTGAGGCCTATGGATGTGTGGCTCATTATAAGAAATAAAAATAAATAAATACATAAATCCCCTATCCACCTTTCTTGCCTGTTTATTCCTCTTGCTCCAAACACAGTTGCATGATATTTTTACTTTTGGCATTGGGTAGCACTAAACAGCCACCTATAAATCAAAAATATTGCATTGGAGTATAGCAAGGAGTGATGTGAGATATGAGGAGGGATACACTGATTGTAGGTGCTGTCTGAATATGTATTCACCCATGGACCATGGGCGTGCTAATCCGTATTCCCATTCACTTCCTGCCCCTCCCCACCTAAAACACATCCTTGTGGGATCTCTTACAGCTGGCTTTTATCAAGCAGTGGGAACAAACGTTGTGCTTGAAATGCCTGACAGTGTTATATCGAAGTAGTCTTCTGAGAGTCAATGACTTCATGGGAACTGAAAATGTGCTACTGGTGGAAAGAAAATGTCTTCATAAAGTGCGCCTTTAGCCACTTCAGTTATAAGCCGTATGCCTGTCCTACACTGAAGTCTTGTTAAAAGCAAGCATTGGCCAAGCCAATAGTTTTTGCATGTGTGTGTGTGCGAGTATGATATATGGATTTGCCAGGTCCTACTGCTGTATGACAAGGTACTAGTAAGTACCATCACAGAAGTACCTGGAAAATGCCTATCCCATTACTACACAAATGCCAAAACTGTTGCCATTGCCAATGCTTGATTTTAGTTTTTTCTGACCCTTGATGGAAGGTCCTTATTATCCTTTGAGGTGATGATATGTTTAATAATCAAAGATCTTTGGACATCTTGGGTAAATTCCATCAGTTAGCTTTATTCCAGTTCCATTAGGATGGCAGTGTCTGAACCACTGGCTCCCATCACCCATGCAGGAGCTCTCCAACTGACCTTCTGTGGAACCTTCACTGCAAACATTCCTAAACTCACACCTAAACATTCTCTCAGACACACCAACATTCTCTCATGCATTCCCAAGCACTTGCATTGACACCAGGCACAATACAACACATCTCCCTTCTTCACACACAAAGATCCACAAAAAGGAAAACATACAGAGGACACTCACACAGGGCATCTCTTTATTGAGAGGTGCAACTCGAAAATAAGGTGGAGGGTGACCCCCCCCCAGCACTCTGGCTGTGACTGCACATAAGCCAATACCAAGCTACGGAAGGCATCTCGCCCATCTACCCATACTCTGCTCACACCCACACATCACCTCTCTCACAAGAATTGGAAGGCGTCCCCCTTTCTTCACCCAACTGCATGCCAACCATGCCTCACATCTATTAAACTCTCCCCCATGTCCAAAGGTACCTGTCACACCGGAGGAGAGGTCCAACTCCATTTCAGACCCACACACCTGGTGCGGTGTCGCCATACACTAGCAACCCCACTCACGCAGAGGAGGCCGCACCAACCAGACCTCACTCAAACTATACTCAAAGGGTGCACACCACCCACTCCTGACCCACTCACATAAGGACATTTAAATATTTGCAATGTCCTAAAAGTCCGTAGTTGTGACCAGCTCTATCCTAAAAATTCCTCAATCGGGTTAAGCTAGGTTGAGCTAGCACTTTTGCTTTCACCCAACACCACCCACCCTTGACATACTCTCAGCAAGACTTTTTAACATTTTGCAATGGCCTAAAAGTCCATTACTGAAACATCTTTTAAACTGATATTCACTAATATGTCAGACTAACTCATACTCTTAACTCTCAACTCTTTTACTGAAAAGTTCTTCATCTTTTAATGGTGATGAAGTTCACAACCTAAAAATCCTTAGCTGAACACAGCTCTAAACCTGTAAATCCTCAAAATGCATTAGTCGCTTGCATTTTGCCATATCTCCTTGCATTTTCCTTAGGATTACTACTTTGAACAACTGTAAGTAGTCAAAAGCCTATAAGTCCTTGTTTCAGGCAGAAACCTAAAGCTAAAATTCATCAAGCTGGTTGCATAAAATGCACATCTAAACACAGCTATAAACATCTTCTCACACACGTTGCCCATCCACACACATTGCCATCCATTGCATCAACAAAATACTTTCTGTGCAATAACTACAACTATTCTACACATTACACATAATGCATATTTTCTCAACATGCCACATTAACTACTTCCTCACTACCACTGTATAGAGTAAACGAAGGATACTGGGTATACGCTGCACACTGCAGTGCGCTGCACTCTGAGCCTCTCCTTCGTGCTCAATATCACATCATAGTCTGCTTTGCCGGATGAAGATACCACGCATTCCCAAAAACTACCCTTACAACGACAAAATGTACGCCATCTTCATGCAGCACCTTAACTCTCCATACCGGACCTTAACTCATTGAAGTCCTGCTAACCGTCAAATGATCCTCCAATTGTTTCTGTGGATTCCACAGCTTCCGAAATCCCACATGGCTTAGGTCCGAGACAAGAATGATAACACTACTGACACAATTGAAGCTTGCACAACCAAAAAGAAATACCAGCAAGCGGTGTAAGTTCTAACGCTGCACTTCTGCATTCTTTGGGCCTGATTCATAGAATTCAGTGCAGAAGCAGCACTAGCAGCACGCTCCGAGAAGGAGCGTGTGCCACGTGTGCTCCAGCCGTGGCACAAACCAGCAATTGCACGGCACACGTGTTCATGGATTTCACAAGGCATCAGTAGACGTGGTGCAATGAACAGCAAGCAGTGCCAGTAATGCCCCCAACACTGCACTGTGTGCAGGAAAAAGCCAGTGAAATGCCCAGTACGGTGCAAGACCCCGCGCCATCCGTGGCCCAGCACAGAGCCCCCCTCCTTCATAATCGCGTGAAAAATCGGAGCGTACCCCGATTGCGCCAGCCAAATCACATGGAAAGGGCCACGTGTATCCCCGCAAAATCACGTACCCCGCTCGCCCAGCCAAATCGCATGGAAAGGGCCACGTGTACCCACGTACCCCGTTTGCGCCAGCCAAATTGTGTGGAAAGGGCTGCGCGTACGGCACCCCCCATCACCCGTGACCATACCTCGCAGGCACCCCACCCTACAAGACATGGTCCATCACCCATGACCATACCCTGCAGGCAGCCCACACCACAAGAGACTGCCCCATCACCCGTGACCATACCCTGCAGGCAGCCCATACCACAAGGGACCCCCCCATCACCCATGACCATACCCCGCAGGCAGCCCATCCCACAAGAGACACCCCCATCCCTGTGATCATACTCCACAGGCAGCCCACCTGTGACCATACCCCGCAGGCAGCCCACACTACAAGGGACACCCCAACACCCGTGACCATACCCCGCAGGCAGCCCACCCCACAATAGATCCCACCATCACTCGTGACCGTACCCCCAGGCAGCCCACACCACAAGGGATCCCCCATCACCCCATGACTATACCCCACAGGCAGCCCACCCGTGACCATACCCCACAGGTAGCCCACACCACAAGGGACCCCCCCATCACCTGTGACCATACCCCACAAGCAGCCCACCCCATCACCCGTGACCATACCCCAGAGGCAGCCCACCAATAACCATACCCTGCAGGCAGCCCACACCGCAAGGGACTTCCCTATCACCCATGACCATACCCCACAGGTAGCCCACCCCACCACCCGTGACCATACCCAGCAGGCAGCCCACCAATAACCATACCCCGCGGCAGCCCACCCCACAAGAGACCCCCCCATCACCCGTGACCATTCCCTACAGGCAGCCCACCCGTGACCATACCCCGCAGGCAGGCACACCACAAGGGATCCCCCATCACCCGTGACCATTCCCTACAGGCAGCCCACCCGTGACCATACCCTACAGGCAGCCCACCCCACAAGAGACACCCCCATCACCCATGACCTTACCCCGCAGGCAGCTCACCCCACAAGAGACCCACCCATCACCTGTGACCATACCCTGTAGGCACCCCACCCGTGACCATATCCCTCAGGCAGCCCACCCCACAAGGGATCCCCCATCACACGTGACCATACCCCGCCAGCAGCCCACCCCACAAGAGACCCCCATCACCCGTGACCATACCCGGCAGGTAGCCCACCCCAGAAGAGACCCCCCATTACCCGTGACCATACCCTGTAGGCAGCTCACCCCACAAGAGACCACCCCATCACCCATGACCATACCTCGCAGGCAGCCCACCCGTGACCATACCCTGCAGGCATCTCACACCACATGGGATCCCCCCATCACCCGTGACCATACCCCGCAGGCAGCCCATGGCACAAGAGACCCCCCATCACCCATGATCATACCCCGCAGGCAGCCCACCCCACAAGAGACCCCACATCACCCGTGACCATACCCCGCAGGCAGCCTACCTGAGACCATGCTCCGCAGGCAGACCCCGACACATGTCCCCCACCCCCAGCAGTGACAGCAACCTGCAGGCAGGCCCCGAACCCATGTCCCCCCACACCCAGCAGTGACGGCAACCTGCAGGCAGGCCCCGACTCATGTCGCCCCACCCACAGCAGTGACGGCAACCAGCAGGCAGGCCCGGACTCATGTCCTCCTACCCCCAGCAGGCCCCGACTAATGCCCCCCCAAACACATTGGCCTAACATGCAATCATGTAGCATATTGTCATGATCCCTGTCCCTAGCCCTCTTAGGCAGAACACTGGAGCCAGGCCACAATCCCCAACATGGACCTTAAAGGCCTCCCCATCTCATCTGAGACCCACTTGGAGTCAGACCTGGCGCCTGTGGCGCCAGGCTCATACATGACTCGGAGGACAGACTTGGATCTGGACTTGGTAATGCACTTTGTGCAATATGGATGCCCCCACATAACTCAGTTCCATGAACTGAGCTATGCGGTCTAGCTTTTTGGGTGTGGTTTGACCTAGGGATACCTGGGGGCTATATAAACCACGCCCGGACAGAGAAACACGCTTTGCGTTACTCTGCACCTGCAGCGTGATACTCACCGTGTTCAGATCGGTCTCCTGAAGACCTTCGCCTTTCCTCCTCATCCTGCATACCTGAAATAACATGAACAACATTAACACAACACTTACCTTGAGGAGAATCCTGCTTCCATCCATTGTTCCTCCGGACCTGTGGACAGCATCTCGGCGGTGCCATCTCCATTTCGGAACGCTGAATCCTGGGAAGAAAAGAACGAAGGGAAGAGACATTAGTAAGCATTCTCATATCCCGATTCCCCTAAAACAGCAAGAAGAGTCACACACTTACCTGGACTTGAGCTGCTCATGGTAACTTCAGCTCCAGAGCACGCCATCGATCTACAAAGGGAAAAGACAACACAGGTTAGCACATAAAGGACAAGAAGGCGCCGCACGTTGCGCTTTACTCACCACACCTTATTCCATCAGCCGGCAGCCATACTGGGACATTGCCGCTGCCTGCAAGGGACAAAGAGAGACATAAGTCAGCACAAGAACAGACGAACAGCACCGCGCATCGCGCTTTTACTCACCGCTTAGTGCTCGGCTCCCCTAAGCAGCACGACACCATCAATGACCCCCTCCAACACCTAAAGGGAGAAAGAGGAGACATTATTAGGAGGCAAGAGACAATAAAAGGACAGTTCCCCAAAATCAACAACCTACCTTATCGGGCTGGAGTTACAGCAAGCCCAGACTCAATGGGTCAGCACCATGAAGTAACTTGGTCGCGCAGAGCCCACATCAAATGACGCACCCCTGCACCGAGGAGCAGGACGGAGAGCGCACGATACAAGAAAACAAGGTGAGGTGAGGACATAGGGGAAGGTTTGGTCCTCAAGGGAGGTGGGGGTCAAACAACCAGAGACAATAAGTTAAAATCCGGAAATTCTGTATTTCAGGCCCAGTCCCCAGTCGAACAGATTCCAGGGAAGGGTTTGAGATCATGAATGGTCCAATCAGGCTGAGTGGCGTCCCCGTGAATATCAGGTGAGCGTTACAGTACGCAAAGCCTCATACCCTAATCCACCTGGACGACATGGAAACGTCAGAAACCGACCAGTTAGCCCAAATGCTGGGGCAGTTACATGCTGAAGTACATTTAGCCAGGCAGGAGACCAATACCTTGAAGAGAGAGTTGATAGTCGTTAAAGAACACACTGACAACTTGAGCCGGCAACTTCTACAGTCACAGGCGGGACATGCACCGTTGCCCGGTAACGTTTCATCAGTGCCAGTACCATCAGCCAATCCTGTACAGATAACCCTTCCTGGGGCAATTCCTTTGGCCCCACCTGAACGATTCACGGGAGTTCCCAAGAAGTATGCAACATTTATGAACCAATGCCGTCTACATTTCCTTTGTAGGCCTGGGGCCTTTCCAAACGACCAATCAAGGGTTGCTTTCGTGCTATCCTATCTGAGCGGCAGTGCTGCAGACTGGTCTGTACCCTTTGTCATTCAGGATGATCCTTTGCTACATGACTTCAGGGGTTTTCAGCAGGAGATGGAGAAAATCATCGCTCGTCGTACCCATGGACAGGCATTAGACAACAAACTATTGTCCCTTCGTCAAGGAAACCAAGACCTATTAACATACATAGCAACCTTCAATAGGTTTGTGGTCGAAGCAGGATTGCCTGAGGAGAAGAGAACCACGTTATTTCATCGGGGCCTACGGGGGGAGCTAAAAGATGTTCTTGCTGAAGTGGTGGACCCACCGAAAGACTATGCAGAGTTCATTAACCTTGTTGTTCAACTAGATCATAGGTTGCAAGACCGAAGAGTAGATCAAATCAGACTGGACACTCGCCCTAAGTATTTACGATCAAAGGACAATGTTTCACGAGCAACAGAAATCTCAGGGGAACCAATGCAGATCGGAGGGGTAAGGGCCCCCTTGACTCAGGCTGAAAGGGATCAGAGAAGGCAGCAGCAGTTATGTTTGTACTGTGGAAAATCAGGCCACTTCCTTAAAGAGTGTCCAGTGAAGCCACCAAGGAGAACTGTAGGGGCCACGGACAAGGAGGATACCAACAAAGAGTCAGAAAACTACCAAGCCCGGCAAGTGTAGGGGTCCACTTGTCTAGCGAAGAAAGTGAACTACAGACCTCCCATTTTGCATTATCTGTGATCTTGATCAACCACCAACAACCATCTTGGATGCATGCCGTAAAAGCGTACATAGACAGTGGAGCAGTTGGGAACTATATGGACCGAGATCTCGCAGCAAAGATGGGGCTTCCTTTATGCCGTAAGTCAACCACTGTCACCACTGTTGATGGTACAGGAATTGCTTCTGGTCCAGTATCCCAATGCACTGCAGTGTTAACCCTTCTGTGCCAGGATGGACACCGGGAATCTATTGCGTTCAACCTCATCAAGGCGCCCCAGTTCCGGTTGATTTTAGGAATGCTGCGGTTGGTAGCTCACAATCCTCGAATAGATTGGCGTGCAAAAGAGTTGGCCTTTTCCGAAAGTTGTGCTCACACTTGTTACCATCAAGGGAAACAGTCAACTGATTCTAGAACTCCTGCTCATGGAACAGTGGCAACAATTCTGGGGGTAACTGGTACCCTACCAAGTGAATACCAGGACTTTCAAGATGTATTTCAGAAAGAACAAGCTAATACCTTACCGCCGCACAGACCATATGATTGCCAGATCGAACTGATCCCTGGCACACAGATCCCTTTTGGGCAAATCTATGCACTCACAGAACCAGAAAACCAGCATTTAAAGTCCTACTTAGATCAATATCTGGCAAACGGATTCATCTGCCCCTCGAAGTCGCCAGCAGCCTCTCCTCTATTCTTCGTGCCGAAGAAGGAAGGAGATTTGAGGACTTGCAGTGACTATCACACGTTAAACCAAATCACTGTAAAAATCACTACCCTCTACCACTCATTCCAGAACTGTTAGATCAGGTTAAAGACGCCAAAATCGACATAAATTTAGACCTTAGAGGAGCATACCATCTCAATCGAGTGAAAAAGTGTGACAAATGGAAAACCGCCTTTCGCACCAAATATGGCCTGTACAAATTTCAGGTAATGCCCTTTGGCCTTTGCAACGCTCCTGCTGCATTTCAGTACTTCATGAATGATATTTTAAGGGAATTAATCGACGTCTGTGCCCTAGTTTATATTGACGATATCCTGGTATATTCCACCTCAAAACTGGACCACGTCAAGCATGTTCGATCTGTTCTGGCAAAACTCTGCCAACATCAGCTCTATGCCAAACTCGAAAAATGCTCATTTCATGTCTCTGAAGTGGAGTTCCTCGGTTTCATCCTAACCCCAAAAGGAATTCGAATGGATGCACACAAGGTAGATGCTACCCTAAATTGGCCATCGCCAAACTCATTCAAGGGAGTCCAGAGCATGTTGGGTTTCTCAAACTTCTACCGCTGATTCATCCCAGGGTTTTCATAAATAGTGCACCCAATCACATCATTAAGAAAATGCAATAACAAGTTCCAATGGATGGAAGAAGCAGAAAAGGCCTTGTGGGAACTCAAGGTGAAGTTCACTTCTGCCCCGATTCTATGTCATCCTCGCCCAGACCTCCCGTACGTGGTGGAAACGGATGCCTCAAGTATGGCAATGGGGGCTGTTCTCTCACAAAAGGACCCAAAAACTGGTCAATTACACCCTGTCCCCTTCTGGTCGCGTAAATTCACACCACCCTAGCTCAATTATGCTATCACGGACAAAGAACTCCTAGCCATCAAGTCCGTTTTTATGGCCTGGCGACATTATCGCCAGGCACACAATAACCGTAATAACTGACCATCGAAATCTACAGTACCTAAAAACAGCAAAGGCTCAATCTTCACAGCAACTACGCTGGGCCCTTTTCTTCACAATATTATGTGATCACGTTTCAACCGGGAGTCAAAAACGGGAAGGCCGATGCCCTTTCCTGCATGGGTATTGATGAACAGGTATACAAGACCCCCGATCCAATAGCCATTATTCTAAGTGACAAACTCCTGGGAATTACGGCAACCATGACACAGAGTGAGCTAAATGAAGAAATCCAAAGCTTGATGAGTCCTGAACAATTACAAGAGTGGAGTACACAGGGAGAACATCACACCATCAAAAACCAACTACCCTATTTCAGGAACCGTTTATTCCCGCCGAATAAAGAATTACAAGAACAAGTTATGTCCGGTTATCACGACTCCTTAATCGAGGGCCATCCTGGAATTGCAAAGACTCTAGCCAAGGTAAAACAAAGTTACTGGTGGCCCACGTGGCGTAAGGATATTATCCAATTCATCCTATCCTGCGGTGTGTGTGCACCAAATAAATCATCAAAGCAAAAACCAGCCGGACTCCTTCAACCATTGGAAATTCCACCAGCGTCCTGGCATACGCTATCCCTCGATTTTGTTACCAATTTACCACCCAGTCAAGGATTTAACACCATTCTAGTGGTTGTGGACCTATTTTCAAAAATGGCACATTCCTCTTAAGGGTCTCCCAAACGCATCCAGTTTGACAAAAGTGTTTCTCGAACGCATTGTACGGCTCCATGGGTTTCCTTTGGTACTGTTCTCGGATCGTGGTACTCAATTTGTGTCCAACTTCTGGAGGAAGTGTTCTTCTTTGGCCCAAATCGATATCCGATTATCCACCAGTCACCACCCCCAAACGGATGGCCAAACGGAGAGAATGAACCAAACGCTCGAGCAGTATCTACGCCGTATGCTACATCAAGTAGAAGGAAGTTGGACGGACCTGTTATGGATAGCTGAATATACCTATAATAATTCTCTACACACCAGTACTGGGCAAACTCCCTTTTATACCATATACGGCAGGCATCCACGCACTTCCGAACTAGATGTCCCTACTACCCTGGAAATGCCAGCAATTAAAACCTTGCACGCGAACATTTGTCAAACCTTTAAAAGGGCAGTCGAACATTTACTCCAAGCTAAGAACCGTCAAAAGAAATTTGCAGACCAGCGACAAGCAAAGGCCCCCAATTACCAGGTTGGAGACGAAGTCTGGTTGGCTCTAAACATGTGCCCATAAAAGGAACCAGGACTTTCCGCCTACAATGCCTAAATCCTTTTACCATCACCTCTGTGATAAATCCAGTAGCAGTTAAACTAGCCTTACCATCCAACATGCAAATTCATCCTGTGTTCCACGTATCTCTCCTGAAACCTGTTCAACCTGGAACCCGTGTTACAACACCACCGAAACCGGTGGTGATCAATGGCAAATCAGAATGTGATGTCCAAGACATTCTGGTCTCAAAGTATGTCAGATCTAAATTATACTATCTAGTGGACTGGAAAGGGTATGGCCCGCAAGACAGAACATGGGAACCTTGCGAGTATATCCATGCACCTCGTTTGCTCAAAAGGTTCCATCAAAACCATCCAACCAAACCAGGACCAGACAGGAGAACTACCATGAGAGGGGCCTCAGGGGAGAGTGCTGTCATGATCCCTGTCCCTAGCCTTCTTAGGCAAAACACTGGAGCCAGGCCACGATCCCCCACATGGACCTTAAAGACCTCCCCATCTGATCTGAGACCCACTTGGAGTCAGACCTGGCGCCTGTGGCGCCAGGCTCATACATGACTCAGAGGACACACTTGGAACTGGACTTGGTAATGGACTTCCATGTACTGAGCTATGCGGTCTAGCTTTTTGGGTGTGGTTCGACCTAGGGATACCTGGGATACCTGGGGGCTATATAAACCACGCCCGGACAGAGAAACACGCTTTGTGTTACTCTGCGCTTGCAGCTTGACACTCACCATGTTCGGATCGGTCTCCTGAAGACCTTCACCTTTCCTCCACATCCCGCGTACCTGAAAGAACAAGAACAACATTAACACAACACTTACCTTGAGGAGAATCCTGCTTCCATCCGTCTTTCCTCCGGTCCTGTGGACATCTCGGCGGTGCCATCTCCATTTCGGAACGCCGCATGATGACAACCCCCGGGGCTATCGTGCACGTGCCCTGCTGCTTGGTGCCTGCACTTCCTCCATTGCCATTGGTCCTGTTGCTACAGTGACCACCTCTGATGATCCTCGTTCGACTCCTGACTGTGGCAGAGATGTGGTCTCCACCAGATTGGCCACCGGTTTTGGGACAGGTATACAGGGGGCCCTGGTGGTATCTGGGCTGGAAGATGGCAGGAGGACAACTGGCACACATCGGAGGAAGAGGAGGAGGGGGTTGCAACAGTGGCCAGCACACGGTGCACATTCTGACCATGAACTGTGCTAATCAGTTTGAGGCAACAGACCTCATTGTGATGATGTGCAAGCCCCCGATTGGGAGCCTGCACATCATCACGAATGCTGGATGTACGCCTCGCAATACCAGTTAGCACAGGTTCAACCCTGTCACGAATTGCCTCATCCGCAGGGAGTGGACGATCTGTTTCTGTGGATACATAGGCCAACTGCGGATGGTTCCGGCCTGAGGTGCACAGTGGTGCACTCACAGTTCCAGGGACAAGAGCAGTCACAGGCCCCTCTACGGTGACCTGCACTGCCTCCGGCCCCTTACCCCTGCACCAGGAACACCTACCTTATCACCCCTACCAGCCCCCATGTGCTGGGCTGATGTGGCCTCCTCCTCCACCACCACCAACCTGGATGACTCCCAACTGTCTTCTGCATCGTATTGCGCCTGTGTGGTCTCACCTGTCCCTCCCACTGCAGAGGAGCCCACGACCAACTTCACCCTCTTGGGTCTCCCCTGAGCAGCTGCGGCTGATGACTCTGACGCGGCACCAGCCTCCTCGCTCCCGGAAGATGACATAACCTGGGAGGACGACTGGGCCTTGCGTCGGTGCCTGGTGGAGGCATCCCTGCTGCGGTGCTCCACAGCGCCAACTACACCCACTTCCTCCGTCATTGCTGTGGATAGGGAGACATTGAACACAAGCATCAGTGTACCAAACAAATGTTTGCTTGACACAAAGCAAATGCACATGAGTGGCACTGTCAAACGTCACAACCATCATCACCCTCCCCAACACACAGGTCAGTGCAAGCAACATGCATGCACAAACATGCATGCCATGTGCACAAACATTCACATCCATTTACAAGGCACTGCGAGCACATCAGAAGAGGGGCTGAACCTCACATGCATCATGGTACATGCACATCACATACACACACATCACCTGACAGTCATGCATCAGGCCATGTACACCTTCCGTCACAGAGCACTTGGGGACAACTGGGCCGCATGAATCAATCACGCATTGAGATGCTCATGTGTCATGCACCCATGGGGTTGCCCAGTCACACACTCACTACTCAGACACACGCGCATGTACACCATGCATGTCCATGATGGTGACATGAGCACCCATGTGTCACACCTCTCGCATGTGCCAGTTCAGACACAGGTATGCAAACATATCATGTACACCTGGCAACATGCTGGTGCGCATCACGCATTGCAACACAGACACCATTGATGTGGGACATGCCTAAATGGACTCACATGCAGCACTGTCAGGGGCATGCACACAGACATCTGTACAGGAGGCATGCCAGATATAAGGGCAAGGTTCACACTCCAGCCACACCTCAACATGCACATGCACTATGGTGGACGAGAACACATGAACACTTACCAGTCGACTTCAGACGGAGCACCAAATCCAAGACCTGGGCATACTGCGCTGGGTCGATGCACTCCAGGACCTGCAGCTCATCGTTGGTCAACCGGCCCCGGTGCCTTGCTCGATCATCACCAGCCTTGAGGAGGTGCCGGGCCTTGTTGAGGGTCCTGGACCTGAAGTCTTCCCAGCACTTACGGACATGTCAGAAGTTGCGGGGTGCCCCCTCCATGATGTCCGCCCAGATCTTACTCTGTCCTTCCTTGTCGACTCGCGATGGTCCATGGAAGAGGGCATCATAATGCCTGAGGACTTGCTCCATCAGGATGCCAACTTCTGTGGAAGAGAAGCTGACAGCCCTCTGCCCATTGCCAGAGGGTTACCACTTGCCTCAGATGGTGTTGGGTCGGACATGGCAACCCCCGAGGCAGGTGTGGGTGGGCAAGGTGGTCCTGGGGCTGGGCTGTGGAGCGGTGGTATGGCAGTCTGGAGTCTTCAGGATAAGCAGAGATGGTCACAACAACAGGATCACTGGCAATGGCTTTAGAGCAGGCACCAAAATGCAGAGCACGTGGGCTGGCAGCAGCAGATGGCTGTAGGAGGCAGCTCAGGGCAGTTGGAGGCAGGTAAATGGCCTTGTAGGAAGGAGCGTGGGTCTTCCGTGTTCATTCAAGTGGCCAGCCGGAAAAAGAGTGCGGAAACAGTGTGTTAGCATGTAATCAGAGGAAAGCCCCCAAGCGTGTAAGTTACATGACATGTATGTTGGGCGTTGCCGTTCAGTATGGGATAAAGGTCTGCGTATGACAACAGTGCACTGTACGTGCTTTTCATGTGAACGGACGCGTGATCTTTACTTCTTTGTGGGTTCGCACATGAATAGTTCACTACTCTGCGTACTTTCTTGTTTTGGTGGGGGAGTTGCACACGCGCGTGTTTTTTTTCTTTCTACGAGGCAGACGGTGAGTCGTGCATGCATTTTTCATTCTGTGGTTGCCCCGTGTGTCGTGTACCCCATTTTTAGGCTCGTAATAGCCAACGTGTTCCTCGCATTCGCTTTTTTTGTGTTGCTGGGTGCAACAGCGGACTGCGGGACGTTTTTTCATCACACGTGGGCTACCAAGGGGTCACGTACATGTTTTTTGGTTTTGGGGTGCCTGAGCGTTGTGCGACCCGTCCCTTTTTCACTAGGGGTCACACTGAGCTTTGCTGGGCATGCATGCATGTACGTTTAACATCACGTACCCTGGCCACCCACTCCAATTGCCCAGGTCAATTGCCTGCTGCACTCCCATTGCACCATGACCGGGAGCAGAAAAGGTGGGAAGGGAGGAAAAGGTGGCCGAGGGGGCCAATGTGCTGGAGCTGGCAGAGGTAGGCAAGGGGGCCGAGGTGCTGGAGCTGGCCGAGGTGGCCGAGGGATCCGGGGTTCCCAGGTCCATGCAGGGATGGTCATGCCCCCCTCTCAACAGGATCCGGTAGCTGCAGGGGCAGCTGCAGCGCCGGCCACCCAGGTTCTTGGTCCTCCTGCCATGCCTGTTGTGATCCCTGCCCCGGCCCAGGGAGACCAAGTGGCACATGTCCATGTCACCAAGGCCAAGAGGCGTGTGGTACAGGGATCTGCCACAGCGCCAGCAAACCAGGGCCAGCTATTCCATCTGCTGGCATGACCAGCCAGGGCCCGGTAGCTGCAGGGGCACCGGCCACCCAGGCTCAGGGTCCTCCTGCCATGCCTGTTGTGGTCCCAGACCACGGAGAGCAAGGGGTACATGTCCGTGTCACCAAGGCCAAGAGGCGTGTGGTGCAGGGACCTGCCACCAGCACCAGCAAACCAGGGCCAGCTATTCCATCTGCTGGCATGACCAGCCAGGGTCGGATAGCTGCAGCAGTAGCTGCAGCGCTGGCCGCCCAGGCTGAGGGTCCTCCTGCCATGCCTGTTGTTGTTCCGGCCCAGGGAGACCACAGGGCACATGTCCATGACACCAAGGCCAAGAGGCGTGTGGTGCAGGGACCTGCCACCAGCACACAGGCACACATGCCTACAGGGCCACCTCCACTCACAGCATCAGTGGCCGATGCCTCAGCCCCGGCCACCAATGCTCCAGCCCCTAATGACGCAAGTGGTCCCAGCCACACAGGGACTGCACAACCCTGCAGGAAGGATAAGCGGGCAGTAGGCAAACAGGCTCCGTCGCGAGTCACGGCAGAGGGGACTCGTACGGTGAAGAAGAGGAGCTTCAGTGGTGCGGAGATCCAGATCCTCTTGGACTACATGCAGGAACACGAGGCTGACATGCTTGTGCGCACAGGTAGCACTCAGATCCACGCCTAACGTATGGCCCACTGGCAGTTTGTCGCTGATCGCATCAGCGCCCTGGGCATTGAGAGGTGCACAGCTTCTGAGGCAATGAAGGGCTGGAATGACCTCCAGCACCGAGCCAAAGGTAAGATGGATGCCAACTACTCCTCCACTCTGGTGACTGGAGGTGGACCAGCAGCGAAGGAAGAAGTACTCACTCCGCATGAGGACATTGCTAGTCAGATGATTGATGCTGAGCTGATCCAGTGCATGGGGGACCTTCCAAATTATGAGGCAATGTCTGGTGAGTGGTGATGGGTGTGTGTCAAGGACATGTGTATGTTGCGTCATGGCCGTGTGTTGATTGTCTGGCAGATCTGCATGCATTCACATGAATATCATGGGTGCACCATGTCATGGTGGTCCGACACGTACGTGTTGTCCTGCAGTCTACACATGCACGATGTGCTGCACTCCCTGACAATGGACATCTGCACACATGCTCAATCCTCCAGTTACACCCTCTGTTCGGGACCTCTTGGCCCTCTTCCTGATCAAACCTGTGATGTCTGATGGGCTGTGACCATGTGCCACTCAACATTGTCCCTCTCTCTGCTCATCTCTGATGTCTCTGATTGTTCACCCTGCCAGCTGAACCTCCGCTGGGGTGGCCTCCCTTACCACACCTCCGCACGGCAGCCACAAATCTCCAGGGGACTGGTCATACATGTGCTGTGGTACTACAAAGTCCTCTAGCAATACATATGTGCTCCAACTCACTGTGCTCGGCAACTCATCCTGAGATGGACTGTGTGGGTTGTTCTTTTGTCTTGAGGGCAGGTGTTGCATCTCCATAGGACTGTGATATTGGCATTGGGTCACAGAGGGTACGGTTATTGATTTCCTTCATGGTGCAATGTCCACAGGGACATTTGGGAGCTGTGGGCACAGTTACTTCGAATCCATCTTCTGCATTGGTTTACCTATCATGGACTGTGATTATGCCTTCACTGTTCACTCAGGGTCAATCACTTCTCACATTCCAATCAGTTGGTGGTGAGGGTCTCTCTTCGGCAGTGCCGGCCCTCTGTATGGGCTTTGTGCCTGATTTGGACTGCAGGTGATCCTTATCCAGGTCAGGTCCCTCTTATGGTGATTGGACAAGTGTTGTGCTTTCACTACTCCTCACCCCTGTTGACGTCCACGATGAATGATGGAATGCACTAGTCACCTGCCCAAACTCTGTCCTCAGGCACAGGCCCCTGAGCCGACAATTGTACACGTGAACTGCATCTACCCCATACACCACACTCGGGGGAGGTTGGATGTACACCTACAACCCTCCTCAAGCTATTGACACATGTTGTATGCACTTCCACTTCCACCTGGCCGCTACATTCCCATGGGTTGTCAGTTTGTTGTGTTTGATTAGTGTGACATTTACCTGTGGTGCAGGGGCCGCTCCCACTGGGATCACATCCAACATGCATTTTTACTTGACTGGTGTCAATGTGACATGGACTCATGGGACGTGTGTGTCCACATTCAACATTTCACTGCAGCCTTGCATCTTGCCACCTTGTGGGACTTGTGTGTATGGAGTTTGTGTGTTACATGTCATGTCACATCCCTCATTCATGGCTCTGTGACAGTGGTATGCATGTTACATATGTTGCATTTAGCAGATCAAGGCAAGGCTATGGTATGTGGCATATGTGTGTTTACATCATGGATGTATGGACTATGTAACTGTGCTGGGCACTATGCACCAAATGTGTTTTTGCCCTTCCCACACATGTCCATGTCTTCTTTCATGCTGTCCATCACTTGCATTGACACTGCGTACGTGTGTGAGATTGTGACAGGGCAGGTTGATGTCTTGCATGTCAACATAGTGGTGGCTATGTGTATGGTCTATGCTGTTTCCATGACTCATCATGTGTTTTTCTGTCTATGTGCAGGTGATGAGGCACTGGAGGCAGAGGAAGAGGTGGAGGAGGTACAGGATAGTGAGCCACGACCAACCACCAGTGGAGGACGTGTTGTTGTAGCCCATGACAATCCACTGGTTTTGCAAGCCATCCTGGACGTGAGTCAGCCTCTGAAGATGCCTATGGCTCTGGTGGTGAAACAGACATGGATGCCTCTGTGATATCGCAGGTGAGTGCATGGAGTGTGGATCTTCTTGAATTCCAAGCGTCTGAAGGGGGTGAAATTCCTCACACGGCCAGTCTGTGTTGGTGCATCCGTCTGTGGTGGTTACGGCTGCAGGGCCACACTCCACAGTCTTGACTTCTGGGCCTGGGCCAGCTGATCAGGGGAGGGATGCAGTCCTGCAGCCAAAGGCAGCACCATCACATGAAGAGTCAGGTTCCCTTGGCCAGGGCGGGCGTGGGGTCTGCCAATGCGGTGGCTGTGCATCATCTGGCTTTACTGTGTGGGAGCAGTCCATGTATGCTGTTGCACGACAACAGGCTGATTCACAGGAAATGTTGGCTCAGAGCATGAATAGGGTGGGCAATTTTATGATCCCCTCGGCTAGACAGGTGGAGCACCAGCAGCAGGCATTGCGGTCCACATGCCGCTCACACAGGCTGAACATGCTGGCCAGCAACACAAGCCGACGGGCGGACCTGAGGGATCTGCGTGCATCCTTGGCTGCAGAGGGTCTGGCCCAAAGGGAAGCCCTGAGGTTGGAGTATAGGTTCCACAGGACAACACTGGCTGCACTTCGAGGCATCCAGCAGTAGGTGGTCTGAAGAGCAGTTGCAACTGATGACTCATTCCATCACGGAGGAACTGCGTGCATCCTGTGAGGTGTTGCATGGAGACCTCCGAGCCATCAGGTTGCAGCTGCATGCATCTCAGTCATGTGTGGTCTCTGCCATCGAGGACCAGACCAGGACCATACGTGGTGTAATTCCCGTGCCACTTCCACATTCAGATGCACCAAAAGAGTATGACGACAGCAGCGACAAGTCTCCTGATCCCTGATAGCCGTGCGGCCGATAAACCACAAATCATCCACAGATGTGGGTGTTGGTGTGCACCCTGCACCTCCTCTCTCCTGGCCCTTTCCCTTCCCATGCGCACCCTCCGTGCATGTGGTTGGGGATGTGGGGGCACCACCATGTCCACCGGTATGCCCCGCTGTGTTGCAACAATGTGCAGGACACATGCTGCCACAATGATCCTGCACACTACTGGCGGTGCATATAGTTGCTGTCCACCAGAGTGGTCAAGGGAGCGCAAGCGTGACTTTAGCACTCCAAATGTGTGCTCCACTATGGCCCTAGTTGCAATATGGGCTGCGTTGTATCTCACCTAGGGTGGTGTGGTGGGTTTCCGTACTGGCGTCATCATATAGGTGCTCAGAGGGTAGGCACTGTTCCTGTGGAGATGAGATGGGTTGTCAGTGATGTGGTTTAGTCTGCGTGAGACATGCATGCAATTGGCGGGCCATTTGTACTCACCAATGAGCCATGTGTTGCCATTCCCCCCAGCTTCTGGGCCCGGTGTAGGGGTGACATTCTGTAGAAGAAACTATCGTGGGTGGACCCTGGATAGTTAGCATATACAGAGGGGATTATTCCCTTGGCATCACATACAACCTGCATGCCAGTGCTTGCGATAGATATGCCCTGTGGCCCTAGGTGGACGTAGGGCCACATGGGTGCAATCAATGGCACCCAGCACTTTGGCGAAGTGTGCAACCCCATAGAAGCCCTGGACCACAGCCTGCCTTTCTGCAGGTGTTTTGGGCATGTATATGTGCCTACGGACTGAGGGGCGTGCAGTCATGATTGCCAACACCTGATGTAGGCAGCGTGACTGCGTGGCCTGTGAAACACCCCCAACCATGGCAGCTGTCCTCTGAAATGACCCTGTTGCCAAAAAAATGCAGTACATTGAGCACCATTTCCAAGGCGCTCAGTGCTTGGGAGCACAGGGTGGGTGATGTGAGGTCATCCTCCCACTCAGTGGCCAGGTCTAGGATGATATGAGGTGGAAACCTATACCTGCCATAGACCTGGTCATCAGGCATCCCAAAAAGGCTGGTCCTGGGTAACAAAATGCGGGGCCTGGCTATCCTCCTCCTCCTGCGATGTCCCATGATCACTGCTGCGAGGAATGGGGGGTACATTCATCGTAGCTGTATACGCGGATTTGTGTTTGCGCGCGCTTTTTATGCATTGTTTTAGGTGAGCAGTGACGCTTATGCCTGCTTTTGCTTGGCAGACGTGTTTCCGGATTAGCGCGTCTTTTTCTGCGTGCAGGAGAGCACAGTTCAATTCCATGAATACATGTTGTTAGCACGCTTGTGGGCGTTGCAAATATTTTACTGTGGTACTTCCCACGTAACGACCACATTTACTATTGTTGTTCTCCATTCCACGTGTTCCACCCCCTTTTTAGGTGTGTGTGCTGAACGGTGTGCGCCTTCACTGGGCATCTCGTGCAAGGCGTTCGTAGTGTCGCAGTGACGTGTTGGACCCGCGCGGCTTCAACGCAGATCTCAGGTAAGCCACGCGCAATGGTTTATATGAAACGAAAAATGGGCGCTTGCGTGCATTTTGCACGCAAGCGCCCTGTTTTCAGCACACATTTAGTCTATGAATTGGGCACTTTGTTTCTTACATTAGCACATCAGAACTCTCCTTTCTGGATGCCGCAATAGGGCTTTGAATGGCGCTACCACACCATAAATTCCCTTACTCCGAACACTGAAACAACACCTCCTCCATTTGCAGCAAAAGAGGTTGATACATCCCGTCTTCTTATCCTGTGGTCAATATCACCAACTGCCATCCGAACGCCGGTAATGGAGATCACTGACTCCCTCACCAGCCAAGTGACGTCACTACTTGCCTGGCGCACATCCATGCATGCAGAACTCCGCTGCTCCAACCGTCCCTCACCGCTGATGTATCCAAGGGGGGGGGGGCTCTTGTTAGGGGGTGTGTTCTTAGGCAACACCCCCTAACGAGAACCCCCACTCGATTTCCAATCCCACTTAAAGCACTGCCTAAGGCTGTGGATCTTTTGTTAAGCAATTAGCTTGTCAGTTTAGAAAACGATCGCAGTTTCTTTGGCTAACAATTCCTTGATGCAGAGATAACTTTTAAGCAAACATTTAGGGCTTGATTTACAAAAATGTTTTCAATGGGACTTTCCCATGCTAAAACATTTTTGTAAATCAGGCCCTAAATGCGCATGTGCGGTATTTCAATCGTGCAAACAAAGATGGCGAGGAACAGGAGGCTGTACACGAGAAGTGGGGTTGCATTGACTGAATCAGATATGCAGAGGGGCAAGAGCTGCTGGCAGGAGAGGGCTGGGAGATAGATGGGCGAGTGGAAGATAAGGACCCAGCAAACAGTGGCACATGATGTGTTCTTTGAAGAGCAGAGCCCTGCTGAATTACAAGAGGGATGGAGTCAGTAGCATACCACGGGAGTGAGGGGGGGTTGTGTTGACTGGGTAAGGGGGGCGTTCCCTAATTGCCCCCATCTTACCTCAACAGTTCTGAAAAACTGAACATTCCTGAGTGGTCTGAGATTTTTCCCAGCTGCTGCCTCCTCATGAGGGCCCAGACCTGGCAAAAGTGTCCCGGAAGCTCGTCCTCTGGCATCCCTAGCAGCAGCAGCCTTGCTTTTGTTGCTAGCAATGCCCTGCTAATGAGCAGCAGTTTAAGTTATGTTGTTGAAGGCACCTGCTCACCTTCAGAGCAAGAACAAAATGCACATAAGAAGAGGCATCTTAACAAACGCCTTTCAGTTACTAACGTGAAACATTTCTTTTGTTAGCAGTGTCTGCTACGACAATTAAAGTGAGTAACCCAACAAACTGTCTTTGAAAGATACATTTGTATTGATGATATCTGCTAACTTGACATGCAACACGTCATGCATAACAGCAAGCTGGCAGTCTGACGAGCCATCTCCACGCCGAGGTGACCTTACTACACTATGGCCCTCATTACGACCCAGGCGGTAAGGGGTTTACGCCGCCGTAAACTTCGCCGACCCTTACCGCCTGAGTACGAGTTCCCTTAGCGCCATGGCGGATTTAACACCTGTTTTTAGCAGGTGTTAAAATCCATGGCGCTAAGGGACCTCGTTGTTAATTACGCCTTCCCCACTCCCATTATGCCCTATGGGGCAAAAATGGGAATGGGGAAGGGTAAATGGGGATTGGGGACTTACCGCCCCGCCAAGGTCGGAATGGGGCGGTAAGTCCGCCAACCACCATGGCGGAGTTGGCAGCTTAGCGCCATGGACCATGGTGCTAATAGCACCATGGTTCTCCGCCAAGGTCGCAATGAGAGCCTATCTGTTTTAGTGAGTATCTTAAAGTGCTTAAAGTTTAGACTTCTATTATTTTATATTCTGGCCATGTCGTTTTCCATTCAGGCTGTGCAAATAAAGCCACAATTATAGTTTCTGGCATGGCATGTTCTTATAAGGAACATATATATTTATAATATTTTTTTTTTCTTCAGGTTGCTTTACTGTGTGATCCGAGTACATTGCAAGTAATGACTATGAGACAATATTACTGTAGTCAATGACATTTGGAAATTATGCAATGTGCCCAAATTGAAGAATGGGCTAAAATCCTAGGTTCACTGCTTAACCAAAGTGTGTGATTCAGGGCAAAAAGTGTAATGTCACTGTGGCCTATCTGCAAAATTGTCAGTCCTCAGAAGGGTCTAAGTTCACAAACTCTGAAAAAACTCACATACAATGGGGTAGATGTAATGATGTTAGGACCAATGTGCTCATGCTCCTCTGATAGTGGCCCTGTAGAACGTCACCTAGAATTGCATTATTGTTGCACTGGATCTCCATCAGGCCCATAACATTTGATTTGACAAGCAGGTACTTAGGGCTCGATTCATGGAATGGGGTGCAGAAATGGCACAAGGTCCGTGCGAAGAGAAGGACACTGCGCGAGCCATGGCACAGTAATAATATTGCGCGCCATGTGTACTCATGGATTTAAACACATTAGTAGCTGCGTGCAAGTAAAACCAAGCTGCGCAATGAACTCCCGCAACACACCCTCAAGCACACCAAAAGGCAAGTAAAAGGACAAACAAAGCGCAAGCATCCGCACCACCCCAGGCCCACCATCCAGTACCCCTGTAAGAAGGCGCGCCTCACCTCGCAAGCCCAGGCTGCACCTCTGCAAAATCGCGAGTCTCACCTCGCAAGCCCAGGCTGCACCCAAGTGAAAACCGATGCCCTCCCTCGCAAGGTCAGACTGCACCCCAGCGAAATCAAGCACCTCACCTCACAAGCCAAGGCCACACCCCAGTGAAATCGTGCACCTCACCTCGCAAGCCCAGGCCTTACCCCTGCGAAAACACGTGCCCTCCCTCACAAGGCCAGGATGCACCCCAGTGAAATAAATTGCGTGCCTCGCCTCGCAAGCCAGGGCCACACCCCAGCGAAATGGCACACCTCACCTCATATGCTCAGGCCGCACCCCAGCAAAAAGGTGGTCCCTCCATCGCAAGCCTGGGCTGAACCCGCCAGACTGGACAACCCGCCCCAGGCAGCCCACTCCAGACTGGACACCCCCCCAGGTAGCCCCCTACAGACTGGACACCCCCCAGGAAGCCCACTCCACACTGGACACGCCCCAGGCATCCCACTGCCGACTGGACAACCCCCCCAGGCATCCCACTCCAGAGTGGATACCCTTCCCAGGCATCCCGCTCCAGACTGGACAACCCCAGGCATCCCACTCCATACTGGACCCCCTCAGGCAGCACCTTCCAGAATGGACACTCCCAGGCAGCCACCTCCAGACTGGAATCCCCCAGACACCCCCCTCCAGACTGGACACCCCCTCCAGACTGGACACCCCCCAGGTATCCCACTCCAGACTGGACAAACCTCCCCCCCAGGCATCCCACTCCAGACTGGACAAACCCCCCCCCCCAAGGAATACCCATGACACGGCACAGAACACTGGCATGTTGAAGAAGAAGAACTTCCATGATGAAGAACTCCAGATCCTCATGGACTACGTGGCCAGTCACCACCGTGACATGAGCCAGCAACCGGGGAGCACACATACACCTGCTCTGCGTATGGTGCATTGCCAGCATGTCACAGATGAGATCAACGCTTTAGGGTTTGAGAAGCGCACTGCTGCACAGGTAGTGAAGCGATGGAATGATCTCACCTGTCGCACCAAGTCCAAGCTGGGTGCCAACCTCGCCTCTGCTCTAACAACTGGAAGGGGAGTCACGTGAGGAGGTGGAGCTGACCGAGCATGAAGATGCTATGATCCAATTCATTCTGCTGGAGCAGGTGGAAGGCGTGGGAGGCCTGGAAAATTATGAGGACACGTCCGGTAAGTGACCAACATTATGCATCCTGAGCAGGGGTGTTGCTAGGTCTGGAAAAGACCCAGGGCTACGCTGATGTCGGAACTTTCGGGACTGGGAGCTAGCTAGCCTTTTGGTTGTAGCGCCTGAGATTCTGTATGGGGCTACAACCAAAAGACCAGGAGCTATGGCCCGCTCAGCCCCCCATAGCAATGCCTCTGATCCTGAGTACGTGAAGTGAAGCATCACCAAGATGTATAATTGTGGTGCACATCTGGCTGCATTTGAATGACTGACACGGGTGAATACACTTGCACGCCAGAGTAATTATAATTCAGTAAAAAGTAAACAGGAAAATAAACGTTATGTTAAATTGTTCAAGGTGCAAGGGAGAAAAACACAGCCTCGGTATCTAGGCTGGATATATATAAAGAACAAGAGAGGAATCCAATTAGGATAGCTGCATCCCCTGCACACTTTCTGTAAGGCCAGAGACGGCCTAATGGAGGTTAAGTAGAGGGTTTTTAGCAATTATAATCACTTAGAGTCTCATATGTAGGCAATTTTTGCTTTTTATTTGTATCTTGGTAGGCCCAACGCATTTTGAGTTATGTACACTCTTCATCAGGGGCAGCATATTCAACAATTAAAGTCTACAAAAAAGAAAGATTACATACAACAATATATCAGCATTTGTTTAAAGCAACTTTTGTAATTCAGTTAGTATAAACAGAGAAATCATGATAGTCAGTGTTAAGGCAAAATGCCTCTCTTTTTTTATAAATAAATCATCCTGTCATCTGTCTTCAATAGGGACCCAGTAATTATTCAACATGAGAAGAGTCGATAATAATATGAAGAGGTATTCCAATTCATGGACATTAGAGTTATTGATTTATGGTTTCAACACATTTCTTTTATACCAAATGTGTCCCAGCGAGTCCTACCCCTATACTCAGTGCTCGGTAAACTTAGAGAATGTATTTCATGTGGTAGGAAAAGTAAATATCTAGATTGGGGTAATGACCCTCTGAGGATGGTGAGAATAGGTTAATATGGATGGTGCACGAGTTAAAGATAACGTGCATGTTAGAAAAAAGGGGGGATGAACAACATATTAATGAGAAGGAAGTCATCATCTTACCAAAAATTCAAGGTTAAGTAAAAGCTGATGGATTTAGTGGTCAGAAGTGGAAGACAGCCGGAGGAACTCCAGTCGTCTTACAAAATATCTTGTGCAGGCTAAGTATCTTCCAGTCTAGGAAAGGAAGGTTTGTAAGTCCAATAGTTAGAGAAATATAATATCAGAGAACAAGCCAAATAGAGTTGGCTATAGAGGTACTTACTCGATCTGAGCCGGCAAGGTGAGAAGCGTCCAGATGCGGTCGGGAACCGCGGCTGAATGAAGTTGAAGATACACGGCCGTGTATTTATACGTGTCATAACTATGACATAATTCGCGCATGCGTCAGTGGCGTCGGACGAGTCCATGACATCACTCGCGCATGCGCAAAAGGACGTAAACAATAAAAGTACGGATGTAAGTGCCGTTCTATATTAAGTAAAAATTGATGAATGAAAGAGATCTTCTTTATATACAAGTGCAAGGGTTGTGCTGTTTATGAGCATCTTAAGGAAAGATGAGTATTCAAAGAGAAGTCGGCAAAGTAATTAAAAAGGAGGTGAGAGATCGTAATGAGGATCAAGTGTCCCCCTGGGTTACGGATAGATAATGTGGCAAGCCATGAAGATTGAGGCTGCTACATGTAGATATTTAAGACAATACGCTCTGTAGATCGAGACTTTGTTCTCGATATGTACTGATATTTTAGGGTATAGGTAATGTTTCTACGAGATGGGGATGCAGATCGTGTATCTAAGAGTGACTAGTACACTATGGTGCAGTGAGATCAGATATTCTAAATTTTCAACTAGTTCCTAATTACAAAAGTTACACAAAAGTGTTTTCAAGATGTATAATTGATTACTGACCCAGATGAGATCATGGGTGTACATTCTAATGCCATCAAGTGGCAAACATGGACATAAAATGCAAGCATTACAGAACAGCAGAAGATTCTCAGACAGGTTCAATGCTAGGTCAAAAAAATTCATTTGAAATGTGCAAATGAGGTATAAAGTTGCTAACCCAAACCAGATCATGGGTGTACATTCTAATGCCAACAAGTGTCACACATAGACATAAAGTGCAAACATTACATGTCAGCAGAGGACACTTAGACAGGTTAAAATCATGGAGGTACTATGATATGCTAGCTTCTTTGACATGAAAATTGGTGTTAGCGGTCTGGCCCATACAGTACATATGGTGATACCGTAAGGGGGGCGGAAACTCATGGCGACATGTCTATTTGTCGAAGGGAGATCAAAAGTGATTTGAATATATAGTTAGTGATTTGGGTTATAAAAATGGACCTAAATAGTAATCCTCATTGATCCCAAGGGGGGGTCATGGCATCCAGTTTATTTATCCAAAAGAGTTCTCTTTGTGCCAGGAGTTTTGGAAGATTACCACCTCTGTTTAGTGGTCGTAAAGCTTCTAGTACCACAAATCTCATTTGTGATACGTTATGTTTCTTGTCCCGAAAACGTCTGTAAACTGGGGATTTCCAGTTTTTCGTCCTGATGCAGGATTTGTGCTCTGTCCACCTGTCTTTAACTTTCCTGTTGATCTTACCAACATAGTATATCCCACACGGACAGCAGATGGCATAAATAGCATTTTTCGTATCACATGTTGCGAAGTTTCTTAGCATGATCTTTTTGCCATTGTGGGGATGTCTGATGTTATCGCCTTTCATCAAGTTGTTACAATGTTGGCAGGGTAAACAGGCAAAGGTGCCTGTTTTTTGTTTGCTGAGAGCCGTCTGGCCGATGTTTTGGGTTTTTCTGCTTTTATCAATTGGCCTCTCAGATTCTTTCCTCTTTTGTAAGCCATCATCGGTGGATCCGGAAATAATTCCATGAGCGTGCTTTCAGATTTGATAAGGTCCCAATTTTTGTATGTTATTCTTTTGATCTGAAAACTTTGACTTGAGTATCTTAATGTGTGGATCAGACCTTCGTCGTTTCTTCTAGGATTTCCTTCCAGCAGTGTGTGTCTTTCTTGGGTTTCTGTGTGCTCTATGGCTTTGTCTACTACTTTGGATGGAAATTCTCTGTCAAGGAACCTCTTCTTCATTGAATTATATTCCTCATGAAGTGTGTCTGTTTCTGAAGTAATCCTCTTTAGCCTTAGTAGCTGACTGTACAGTAAATTTTCCTTCAGATGTTTTGGATGGTGACTAGTATGGTGGAGACAGCTGTTCACATCCGTAGGTTTTCTATATATTTTCGTTTTCACAGTGGTGCCTGTTAATTCCATCGTGACATCCAAAAATTCACGTGTGGTTTGCCAATTTCAATGGTAAATCCAATTTTTGGATTACATGTATACAGAAAGTTCCAAAAATTGAGGAGTTCTGTTTCAGTGCCCATCCATATTCCAAAAATGTTGCCGATGTATCTCTTCCAGCATTTTATCTTGTTCTTCCAAAGTGGACTATCCAATACGTGGGTTCTTTCATAATGGTACATGAAGATGTTCGCATAAAATGGGGCCACAGAGGACCCCATGGAAGTTCCGGAAATTTGTAGGTAGAATTGGCCATTGTATCTAAAGTAGTTACTGTAAAGTATGATGTTAAGTAATTCCAATGCGAAGATTTTTTGAATATCAACTTGTCTATGTGTTAATAAGAACCATTCTAGAGCCTCAATGCCTACAGAGTGTGGAATGGAAGTATATAGGCTGTTGACGTCCATAGTGAACAGTATCAGGTTGTCCTCTGTAAGTTGTAATGTTTGTAGAATTTTCAAAAAGTGAGTCGTGTCTTTAAGGTAAGTCTTTGTAGCTTGTACCAGTGGTTGGAGTGCTGTATCAAGATATATAGCAAGAGGTTTGAAAATGCTATCCGTCGCAACAACAATGGAGGAAATGGTGGATCACGAAGATTTTTGTGTGTCTTAAGCAAGCCATAAAATACCAGTGTAACTGGATATTTCTGGATCAAAAAATCTGCTGTTTTGTCTGATATCCAATCCATTGTTAGTGCTTTGTCCACAGTAGTTTTGATGATGTTAGAAATTCCAAGGATAGGATCACTGTCTAGTGGTGTGTAGGTTCGAGTGGCTTTCAAAAGTTTGGAACAACCTAGATTGTAAAGGGTGGTGTCCATCAAGACCAGGGCACCACCTTTATCAGCTTGCTTTAAAGTTAGGCTACTGTCCTCAGCCAGTTGTTTGATGAGTTTCAATTGGTGTTTTCGAATATTCTGTTTTTTGGGTGGGAAGTATTTCAGCCTTTTGAGGTCTTTGGTAGTTTTTTGTTTAAATAGATTTATCAAAGGGTGGTTAACCTGGGGATAGAACTTGCTTTTGTTTTTCATTTCTAGGTATCTTGATTTGGTCTTGGGTTGCATGTTGTCCTCTATGTTGTTAAAGAATACCTTAAGTTCCATTTTCCTGTTAAGCTTGAAAAGATTGATTTCTTCTTCAAAAAAGGAAGTGGAGTTGGTTGGTATGAATGAAATTCCCAGATTAAGTGTGTCCAATCGTGCCAAAGTGAGAGGTTTAGAGGAGATGTTGATGACGAGGTTATCCTTTATTTCTTTTTCTGGTGTAGTTTTCTTCTGTCCTCGTCTTGCTTTCCGTTTCCTAAAAAGGGAATTTGTGGAGTTGCAGCTGAATCTCTCTTCACACATGTACGTAGGTGCTTCCATGCTTCATAGAACATCCAAGATGGCAACCAGCAGGCCTTATGGCGTGCCCTGGGTGAGAGTGCCTATGTCTAGACTGTGCACATCCCCGCTGCCCCAATGGCAATGACTCTTGAGCCAAATCGCTGTGACGCCTGATACCTGTTACCCTCCCACTGTCAGCCCACACTCCATGGGCCCATGCCCCTCTCCCTCTTGTGGGTCGCTATACCTTGTTCCAATCTACAACTCAATTGACTTACTCTCTCCACTTCACAGACCTTGCCTAGGTGGTAATCTTACAGCCATACATCAACTGGGACTGTTTCCTTTTTCCCAGACTTACGGCATGTTCCCATTGTGTACATGTCTTGTACCAGGACAACCCTGGTGTGGCATGTGAAGGATGCAGACTTAGATGTGGATATGTGTGTCTGCCTGTTGCCATGTGATGTAGTTGCACGTCACAAAGCCACATTTCCATGCCCATTTCACTGGTATTAGTCAACAGTTTGCGGTGCCATTGGACTATAATGTGCTTCTTAATGACCCTAGTGGTTGGCAATGTGTCCACTGGCAGCATGGCCCTGAGCAGGGAATAGTGTTGCCAGTCTGCATATGCTAAACTCGGATAGCTTGTTGTCCATAGTGTGTGGATGCTGTATTTCTTATAGTGACATGCCCTGCATTTAGTTGCATGACAACAATGTGATACACATGTTTACAGCAGACACATTGCACATGAATCCACATGTCTTTTTCTGTCCATGTGCAGGTGTGGAGGCACCAGATGCAGCCATAGAGGAAGAGGAGGAAGGGAAGAAGAGTCAGTGGTGCTTCAGACCACAGTGGAGGACGTGGCGTGGCAAGCTGTGAAAATCCACTGATGCTACAGACCATCCTGAGCGTGCTGCAGACACTTCTGACTCTTTGGACTCAAGTAGCTCTGCTGCTGAACCAGATGTGCAGCCCTCAATGCTGGCGGAGGTGAGTGCACCAATGCGTGGAGCAGATGGGCCCGTGAGTCTGCAAGTGGACAGGTGCCTTCACAAGGCCAGCCAGTGGTGGCACACCGTCTGTGCCTGTTACAGCTGCAAGGCCATGCTCCCATGTATTGGTTTCTGGTACTGGGACAGATGGCCAAGGGAGTGCAGCCAGGGAAAGGGGTATCGCAGCAAGGCCCATGCTCCCTTGGATCAAGCAGGCATGGGCCCTGGACATGTAGGGGACATGTGCATGTTGGGCAGACTTAGTGGAGGCAGCAGATGTTGCGTTATGCACACCAACACGGTGCTGCCTTTGAGAGTTTGGACAAGGGCAAGGATAGGGTGGCCACTTCCATAATCCCCCCAGCAACACAGGTGAAGCAACAGCTGCAGGTCATACGGTCCACATGCCGCTCCCGCAGGCTGTGCATGGATGCCAACATCAGATCGGCGGACAGATCTGCAGTGTCTGCAGGCATCACTGCTTGCAGAGGGTTGGGCACACAGGGAACCCTGAGGCGCGAGTTGTTGTCCCACGGAGCTGCAATCTATCAGAAAGCAGCAGCCAGCAGAAGACTGTTCCACCAGGAGATTTTATCATTGAGGCAGACAATCACAGAGGAACTCCGTGCAACCCCAGAGGTTGTGCATAGTGACCTCCAAGCCCTCAGACTGCTGGTGAATTCATCAGTGTCACGCATGCTGGCTGCCACTGAGGACCATACCAGGACACTGTGTGGTGAGCCTCCAGCACCACTTTCACCTTCTGATTCAACACAGGATGTTGGTGCCAGCAGAGGCATGCCTCCCGGTCCACCGTAACCATGCCGTCCATGAGCCCATGGAGGGGTATTTTTTCATTTAGGTCACAGTGACACCCATGTGGATGTTGACATGCACCCTGCCCCACCCTGCCCCACCCTCCTCCTGGGTGGACCCCCACCCCTGGTCCATGATGGACATTGTTGATTTTTTTTGTTAATGTTTTGATACTTTTGTTGACCCCGGGCCCGCATGTTGGCATTTTATTTTTGAGTTGCCCTTTCCAGGTTTTATTTTTATTTTGTTTGTTTTTTCCTTGAGTTGTGCAGTTAACCTCTCAAGGTCATGACGTCTGCAGTGGTGTACATGCAGGCCTCCATAGTGAGGTCAACTTGCATGTTTGCATGGTGGTGCACAGGATGGCATGTGCAGGTAACTATGGGTTCCGTGTTTCCTCGCACATGTATGCTGTGTGAATGGTACTTTACTGTGCCTGTTGTAATGTCTTCTCCCATGTTGTTTCAGTAATCTGTGATGTGGCGGCGACTGCTGCCCTAGGGGAGACACCCTGCACCCTTTGACGTCCATGATCCCCATGCCCTCCACCAGGCACTGGCCCTCCTGTCCCTAATTTAGAGACACAGTTGCTGGTGAAGGTGATGTGGGATTCACACCATGCCAGCACAGTCAGCGGGTAAGCACAAGCACTGTCCTGAATGTTGAGCATTCGTCATTGGTCACAAAGTTTGCTGCATATGTAACTTTACTTATATGTGCTTTGCATGCTACCATGCCGGGATTGTTATTTAAGTGGTACTCATGTCACTGTGTTACCTCCCTCAGTCAACTCATCTATGCCCGCACCAACTGTGGTGTAGTGCATGTGCATGTCATTGTCCAATTGTCAATCCAGGCAGTGTACTCCTTGATGTGTGTTTCACTGGCCTTTCCTCTCAATGTCACTCTCTCTCCTTCTCTCTGTTGTGGTATGCTGCACTTATGGCCAGATCACAATCTATGTCCTGTCACCCTCTTGCACCCTGTGATGCTTCTGCAGTGGGTGCTCTCTGTATATTTTCAGGATCCATTCATGTGTTGTCATGGATGTGCATGTTCTTTGTGTTTTTACTATGCATGTCATTGCATTTAGGGGATGCTTCTCCTGATGTGTTGCATCATATGCAAGGCAGGTGGGTACACCGTGCAGGTAAGTGAAGGGCATTTGCAGACACGTGTGGTGTTTGGCTGGGAGTCTTGCACTGTGTGTGATCACTTTGGATTGACTTGTCTTTTAGGGCACCAGTACTACTTCATAGGTGCATGTTTCAAAGGGTGTGGATCTGGTGATAGGTCTAGGCCTGGTGCTGTTTCTATGGATTGTTGGGGCCACTGGTTTCATATTCTTGTGTGTTTGGTAGTGGGTGGCAGGGCTGGCTGTTTGTGGCCTGTGAGAGGTGTTGATGGTTGTGCTGGTGTATCTCATTTTACTTTGTCCATGTGTACTGAGTGACACTTCACATCCCTTGCAATGTTTGTGGGGCAATGGTTTGTTGGCACATTTGGCCTCTCTTGCTTAGGGTTCCCCAATTATGGTGTGCAGCCCCAGTTACGAGCCACAACCATGGAACCATTGATGTACTTTTTGGCATACTATGTTGTGTACCAGCACATTACGTTTTGCGGTGTTGGTGTTTTCACATGCATGTCCCATGCATGCTGAACCATGGTGTTTGCAACTTCAAGTTGACCGCAGCTGGGTGCATGGTACTGCTGCATTGAATTGAATGCACAATTGTACCAATTGTATGCTGTCACAATGAAGTCTGCATTGACTTTGCACTTTTACTTTGCATCCTACGTTTAGCATGCATTTATCCTTAGTTGCAGTATGACATTGCTTTGTCTTGTCTGCTTTTGTCTTTCCTAGCAGTTGCCTCAGTGGTCATATTTCCAGTCTGACATCAGCCTCTGTGAATGACTGCGTCAAGCATGATACTGCCTGGAGTGCAAGAGGTGAGTATTTGTGTGCTTGCATTCTTGTGCTTTGCATCATGGGATGTCATTACTGTGTTCACTTCACTGTACCAATACTACGCAGGTGATGGCATACCTTGTCATGTCATTGATAGTCTTCCAGGGGTGTCCTTGCTTTTTGGGGTCTCTATTATCTGCATATGTGATGTCTTCTCATTTTCATGCAGCGACTTGACTGATACGTGTGTTGTGTATGTGCCATCATCTTGTGAATGGGGATATGTGACATGCACATTTGCTGCATGTCATTGAGGGGGACAAGCAGTGTGGGAGTTGTTTGTCAGTGTGTATGTTTTGTGTGTTTGATTTTCATGCAGTGTGCAGGTGTTGCTGCATGCATGCTGGGACACATGTTGATGGTTGTCTTGTGAGTTGTTGTTTGCATCATGTGTTGTATGTCACTGAGGGGGGCTTGTGGGTCTTGGGTTTTTGGGTGCATGGATGTGTTAGCTGCACTCTGTTTTATTTTGTTAATTGTCTGCAGATCCTTCCGTTAGGGAATGATGGCTATTTCGTGGGATGAAATTTGAATGTCGACTGCATCCCAAGGGGACAGATAAAATGTGCATTTATCTTGATCGTTATGGAATGGCTACTGTAATTGCTGCATGTCTGGATGCAGCAATTCTGGTGTGTCACCCTCTTTGTCACAATTGTCTATTACCTCTTGTTAATAGTTGTTTTTGGGATGGGGTTTATTGTGGTCATGTTGCCAGTTTGAGTAACATGTGCATCAATACTGCACTGCTTTTCTACACTCCACATTAGGGATATGTATGTGTGCATCATGAATATTCTAGGACATGTGTGTAGCTATATGCCATTGTGCTTGTTGTATTTTGTGTCCATGTTCATTTTGAAGCTATGTATGGCTTGCAGCTCAGACATGTTTCAGGATGTATCGCTGCATACGCATTTGACTGGTATGTTAGTAAGTCAAATCGGATGTTTTTGGTGCCAATGGGGTGGTTTTATTTAATGGTTTCCATGATGGTACTGATGTACTCCCTCTTCAATGTGTTTCTTTGGGAGACACAAAATGAAATGTCTATTTAGTTCTAAGGGATGCACACAATTTTGCACTTCCAAGGGCTCTTTCTCTGGGTGGTTTTGTGGGCATAGTGGATTGAACCATTGTCATCACTGAATGGCTCCTAGGATTTTGCGGAATCGTGTGCACTCCACAGGGGAAGGATTTAAGGTGAAAAAAGATTTCACAAGCTGGGTACGTGAAGCCTCTCCACATGCCCTTTGCCCAGCCATATGTAAGCAGTGGGCCTGTCGGTGTGGATGGTGTGCCACCACCATGTCCACCGGGACCCCACGCCGTGTTGCAACATTGTTGAGGACACATGCTGCCACAATGATCCTGCAGACTACTGGTGGTGCATATAGCAACACACCACCAGAGTGGTCAACGGAGCGGAAACGTGACTTGAGCACTCTGAATGTGCGCTCCAATTTAGCCCGAGTTGCAATATGAGCAGCATCGTACTTTATCTCGGCAGGTGTGTTGGGGTTGCGTATGGGTGTCATCATGTTTGAGCTCAGTGGGCAGGCACTGTCCCTTGTAGAGGTGAGAATGGTTGTCATTGTCATTTGTTGGCAGTGTCTATTGGTCTGTGTGCAACATGCATGCATCTGAATGGCCATTCATACTCACCAATAAGGCATGCGTTGCCATGCTTCCCAGCTTCCAGAGCCTGCTGTAGCGAAGACATCCTGAGATGTAACTATTTTGTGTGCTACCAGGATAGTTGGCATACACTTCAGTAGTGATGCCCTTGACATCACACACAACCTGAACACTGATAGTGTGCCAATGTTTCCGGTTGCGGTAGATGTACTCTGTTGCTCGAGGTGGCCGTAGAGCAACATGGGTGCAATCAATGACACCTAGCACTTTTGGGAAGTGTGCCACCCCGTAAAAATCCTGGACCACGCTTGCCTTTCTGACTGACAGTGTTCTGGGCATATAGATATGCCGGCAGACAGAAGGATGTGCAGTTATGATCACCAAAACCTCTCTTCTTAAGTGTTACAGATGATTTTTTGATGTGCAAATGTTGTGTACATGATGCACATCTTTGTCAAACTATGATTTTGAGCAGATGGTTATATCACAAATGTTTTTGTTTTTCTGGGGGGTGTAGGCCTTGAACTTATTATGATGTACATGATAGTGTAAGGAGATCTCAAGTTTCCAAATATCAGGTGTGAAATAAATAACCAATCTTGGCTTTAAGGGTAATAACAAAGAAAAAAGGTAAGTTTAAAAAATGTTTGTTTGCATGCATGTTTGTGTGAATGTGTTTGTGTATTCGTTTGTCTGAGGCAAAGGTTCAGTTTGTGGGCACTGAGAGTGACATGATGCAGCAATGGGGTCAGAGTGAGAATGTAGTGAGACAGACTGCAGAATTTGACTTGGGAACTAACCACATGCATGGGTGACCGTGTGGGCATTTATTGTAGAGGCAGGCCTGTTCTGGGGTACTAGTAGCATGGAAATGTGTTTTACAGGGAAATTGTGGCATTCATTGGATAGACCAGCCCCATTACATTCTTTGGATACAAAAAGCATGGAAGTGGGACAAACCTTATCATCTGGTTTGGGCAGAACCTGCTTGAATATGGGGCAATGCTGGCATATATTGTTGAGAGCAGTGGTCAAAGTGAGCAGGAGCTATCGGGAGCAGAGTACCATTACTTCTATATTTTACTGTTGTCAATTACAATAACTTTTACAACCATTTTCACCATTCTGGAACAGTTTAAAGTTAAAACATACCTCTACATACCTCTACATTTAAGCAACCTACAGCAGTTACTACCAAACTGGAGTCAGTTTCACCATACATTCACAAAGCTTGAATGACATCTCAGTTTGGATGAGCTCCATCTCGCCTAATCTGAACTATTGGAAGCTGGAAGATGTTATGCCAAGACATTACTTCTTGCAACAGCCCATCTCCCCCTAATTTTTGGAAAACTTTCCAAGTTATTATTGCAGGTTAAATGCTACGACGTTGCAGTTGATAAAGGTCCAGGACATTTGCTCACAACTTTATTTTTAACGTTAGGTGGTTGTATGGGATTTGCCCCTCCATGCCACTGGATGTGTATAATCATGTGGGATTCGTCAGGAACACAGACTATTCATCCTTCAGACTCTACCAGACCAGAGGAGATCATAGATTTTCATTCTTGTGTTTGAGGCTTTGTAACGCATTCCCAAATTATATTCATAACAGCCCACATTTCTCTAGTGGCAGGCCCCTGTTGAGGCAGCTGCTGTTCAGGTAGGTGTTAAGTATGGGTTCAAGCAGAATTAAGAGGCGATTGATTTCACAAGGCCATGGGGCCTTATTATAAGAACAGCAGTGCTGGGAAAAATGGCAGTAATGCCACTGCATTACCGTCGCATTATCACACCGCCGTACTACAACTTTGGCGGTAAGGCGGAGGAAACACCAACAGTTTTACTACCAAAAATCTGCAAAATTGTTGGAATTACTGCTGGTGGTAATTCCGCTGCAAACCCAATGGAGTCCAATGGACTTCATAAATGGGGACTAACACTGCCATACTACCACTTGCAATCCAGCGTAATTTTGCCGGACCAAGTGACATTAACAGTAATTCGGTTTGGAGGTATTCCGGCAGATTTACCACCAGAATCCTGCCACATTTGTAATAAGGCCCCATATCTAAATGTTCCAACTGATGGACCAACAGGGAGAAATTAATGAAAAACAATACAGAGGACCTCGTTTGTTTACCTCTTTCACCCACTTGCCTCATACCTGGCCATTCCACAACGCCTTCAAACATATGTTGCAACCTGCTCTCTCCCTCTTATCCCATCCCATGCCAAGATCACAGTTCTGCTACCATTTTTGGCACACTTCTACCACTGGTTGAGAGCGGCCTCCTGTTTTCTCTTTGGGGGCAGCCATCATCAATGACTGTAACACAATGCTCCATGCCTACTGCTGGTGACCTGGCATCTACTGGAGATATTCATGTGTGTCGTGACTAGCTGAGTGTAAATTCTATATTGTTACACAAGCACAGTGTGGTCCATAAATATTGAGTATCAAATGTTGTTCAAATTGATAAAACAATGTTAAATATCTCGAGCACCTTTACCTAATGGGCTGACAAATTACAATTTTAAAGCAGATCCGATGAATTGGTCTAATGCTTTGACTAAGTTGTTTAAAAAAAAGTATAGTCCATTGGGAGTATTGCATCTGTCTTGGCAAACCACTCATGCTGTACCTATTTTTAAGAGGGATGCAAGAAAAGAGTCAAAAATGACCGTCCTATTCCGTTGATAGACGCAGATTGCAACAGTTTTGCGTCCCTCCTTCTTATTCACCTCGATCAGTGGGTTGTTACCTCCCAAAGATTGAAGAAACTGAAACAGGTTTTCGGATGGGCCACTCAACGAACATTAGGGGTTAGTCTTCAGGGCCATCCAGGAATCAGCATGGGCCAACTGTTTGTGCTGTACATATGTGGCCTTGATAGATCTCTTGGCAGCCTTTGATAGAGTTAACCATAACAGACTATGGTTGAAGTTGGCAAATTGGTGGTTGCTGGGGGGTCTTCTGAGACTCATTATGGCTCTCTTTGAGAACACAGGAGTCTGTATAAAATTAAACTATGAATGGGATATGTCCCGGAGAATAGTTACTAAGGTAGGACTGAGGCAGGGTGCGTTCTTGTCCCCTGCCTCTTTAACCTATACATCTCCATCTTGAGGAGTGCCGAGTAGATTCAGATATGATTTCTCCTAAACTGGCAACTTATTGGCCCTCATTACAACACCGGCGCTAAACCATGGCGCTATTAGCACCATGGTTGGTGCCGGTGTTGTAACGGGTCCGCCATGGTTCAATGGGGAATTACCACCCCATTCCAAGGTTGGCGGGCGGTAATTCCCCATTGAACCATGGCCCTTCCCCATTCCCATTTTCGCCCCATAGTGCTTTATGGGAATGGGGAAGGCGTGAAGTATGGTAAAGCAAATTGCGGTACCGTACTTAGCACCAAGGTCCCTTTGCGGGTCTCTACTTTAACGGCTGGTGTATCAGGCGCTAATGGGTTAACGGCGCCACAGCCTTTTACGGCGCCGTTAACCCATTAGCGCCAGGGTCGTAATGAGGCCCATTGAGTTCCTTGGATGGCCTTTGCAGATTATTTCCTGCTCCTTGACAATACACAGGTTGGTTTGCAGTGGCTTCTTGCTACTTTCTCCAAATAGGCAAAGGAGAATGGCTTAATTATTAACCATAAAAAAACCTGGATTATTATAATGTCAAGGGCCAAGAAACGCTGGGCTGAGGGTTGGACCAAAGAGAATATACCGATCATGAATACTAGAAGCATTCTCTATCTGGGCTTCCCCTTCACGGCCAAGATGGCTTCAATGGGTATTCAAATTGCCTTGGCGCAAAAGGCTACAGTTCTATCAAATTAACTGAGAAAGTTGGACCAGAAATGTGGCTGGTTCTCCATTAAACCATCACTCAATTTTGATGAGGGAAAGGTTGTCCCAAAACTTATTTATGGAATGGAGATGTACTACAATGTAGTCTGTAAACGGGTAGAGTCTATTGAAGCTGTGTTTTGGAGTCACACCCTGAAAGTAACAAATGCAATTCTGTCTCAACCATTAGGTATGAACTGAGAATCCTCTCTTTGGGGGCCCGGGTACAGTGGAGACTTTTATCTCTGTTTCGGAACAGGATTAATCCGGTTCCTAATCCTTTGTATGAAGAGATGGGCAATCTTTTGCACCATAATGGAGGTGTTGGTAGGGCCAACACGTTTTTGGTCAAAATCGGAGGGAAATGTGAATCAATACTGTCTGATTTATCTTTGGGCAGGGAGATACTTATTGAGAAGCAAGATAAAGTGAAAAAGGAACTATTTGGCAGAGATTGGATTGAGACTATTGATAGATTCCATGCTTATCCCTCCATGATCCACTTATCCCATGAACACAAAAACCGAGGTGTAAGACCAAATCGAAATATTGAAACATTTAATACTGTACTGTACTTTAGGGTATTGGATGCTGAGAGAATGGTTGTTATGTTGACGTTTGTATGCTCGATAAATTGGTTAAATGAACAATCCCTGTGTCCGGTTTCTAAACATACAGAATACCTCTGATGGATTAGCAGTACACACATTTGTGAAAACACAGAATTTATATCTTTGACGAGAAATGAGCAGGTATATGAAATCGAGATTTTAGATTAGTTTTTCTTTTACATATGTTAAATGAAATGTCATATGTGATCTCTTTTGGAATATGTAAACTGTTTTAAGGGATTTTTTAGTTATATTACTTGTGCTAAAAGCTTTAACTATGTTTTATGGGTAAACGTTTTATGAATTTTGAGTGTTCTGTACATCTTTTTTGTCATGGATTACTTTTTCATCTGTTGTAAATGTTTCTTTGTAAACCATAAACAATTAAAATGTATACATATATACATATATATATTGTTTCACAGTTTTGTTGAATTTTTGATGTGAAATGCACGTCAACCCATTAATTAAAAAAAAAAATCTAAACAGATGCACCAGTAAAAACCTTACTGCATTAGTTCAGGTGCGCTCATTTGGTTCAATTCAGGGACAAATATTTACATGGACCTTTTCAAATTCACCATCTGCAACTGCTCTAGACGGTGGTGCTATTGTTGGACTGGGGCATGGAGGCTCACGAAGATCGCCAGGTAAGTCCTGCTACCTTTTTTGACCACACATTGGGAGAACCTAATTTCCCCCATAGTTAGCCCCCCACTCCCGCCATGCTGGATACTCCACTCGCTGTAACATGGACGCTGTTCTGCAGTATTGATTTCCTATTTTATCACTGCATTTCTTATTTTACTGACTTGGGATATTGTGGCTTTGTGTGTTATGTTAACCTGTGGAGACGGTGTGTTCGTCCACACAGTAGCAAAGTGGTATTGTTTTCACTGTCTCATAGATAAGGCCGTTTGGAATGGGGTGTGGGGTTGGATGATTAACCAGTGCAACTCCTTGCATATGGCCATGATATGGTCAAATAACTACATTTCTGGGAGGAGCTAGAGTGCTCTCCCGCTTTCAGCAAGACCAGGGTCCTGGTTGGGACATACCACCATCCACGTGGGGGCGGACGAGGGCTTGGACAATGGTTTTTGAAGTTCGGGAATGGGCTACGCAGGCAGCAAGGCCAAGGAGTGGTGGGTGTCGCAGGCACCGGGGCCAAGGAGAGACACAACAAATTATTGTTTTGGAAGGCATTTGGCCGCATTTATCAACCAAAATGCAACAGTTATTACATGAATTACATAAATGATATGGCACAAAAGCATAACAAACATTATCCAATGCTTGGCAATAAATGTAAACATCGGGCGTGGGGGAATGCTTGTGTCCATCCCCCACACCATAGGATGCTCCTGAGGGAAATAAGGTGAACTGACCAAACCCTCAGCACCACTCCCCGGGCACTTCCCAATCTGTATCGTACAGTGAGTACCAGAATGGCAACTTCACTCGGCTCCGCTCCTCAGATCTTCAATGCTATGTGCTAAACATGCTGCTCACCCTTGGGTGGGGTGTCTGCACCCCTCCCCCAACTCTATATTAAGGGATGGGTATTCGTCCGAATTTATTTACAACATGTAACAGTGCCTAAATGAATGACATCATGGGATACAGTATACGCCATACTATTTTCCCAATCACTAACATTGGGTAGCGGTTTTGGTCATTTCCCCAACGCCCCCTGGAAGAGTCCTAGGGGAAGTAAGGTGACCCCTGTGAACCAACCAGAACCCCAGTCCCATTCCCTCACTCCTGTGGACTTACTGCGTCAGCACTGCTAGGTGAGCACCCGCAATGACAAGTTTACCGTTCTGCGCCGAGCCTCGGCACGCCACAACTAGAAGGAAAATCTGTATACCAGTGAGCCCAGGTGGTGGGTCACAAGCACGTTTGAAAGCCATAGGGCCTGATTTACAAAACCTTTTTTCCATGCCCCAATCCCATTGAAAAACGTTCAGCAAATCAGGTCCATGGAGTTCCTGTTTTTGTGGTATTTGCATCTGTTCTACGCTACTTCGGGGAAGGCGGTCGTTTAGCTGGTCTTTAGCTTGTCGCCATAACTCGTGGAATAAACTGATAAGTTAATCATCTTTTTCTGCACAATTCAAGAGAGGGCACGCCATCTTAGACAGCACAGGAGATGTTACTGGTCAGTATCGTTCTGTTGTTGATCTATTTCATTCACCACTTATTTTACTTTTTAAATCATGCGTTTTTTACGTAATCGTAGCTTATTTCGCTTTCAAAGAACGAAACCCTATACATTTAGAGAAAATTAAGCGATCCATCATAATCAATTAAACACATTTTCAAAATGCCTTTACTGATCACATATGTGGTTACCCTTTACATTACGCTAAATGACCCCTTCGGGGAAACCTTGCGTAATGTTGTACTCGAATGCAGTTTGAACACTAGTCTTCCAAAATGATTTACAGCCAAACAAATGGCATTAGTTGGGGCCTCCAGCTAGAAGGCCCCAGAGATTGCTTCAAACAAATACTCTATTTTATTTCTCTACTGATGTTCATGCAAATGTCATCTCAGTGTCTAGGACACAGCGTGATCTGCCATACATGTATATGCCACTGCTGTAAAGCTCTGCCTCTCCTGCCTGAGTCATTTCTCTAAATGTCAGCTGAAAAGCAGCACCCAGCGGCTACTTCTATGAAGTTGCCAGAGCGCATGCTTGCTATCTGCCTGACCTCCTCTGCTATCGCCCCCTGCCGCTGGAAACAGGGCCTCATTACGAGGTGGGCGGTAAGGGTTAACGGGCACCGGTAAGGAGACCGGTGCGGGTAAACCCTTACCGGCCTATTCCGAGGTCCCTTAGCGGGTCCCAGCAGGAACGGCTGGTCTGACCAGCCGTTTTCTGCGGGACCCGTTAAGGGACCTTGGAGCTAATAACGGGCCCGCAATTTGCGGGCCCGTTATTAGCGCCATTCCCATTGAGCCCTATGGGAATTATAAATGTAGCGTGCAAGGCAGCAAGGGCGTATTGGATGAAAAATGTATGGATAGAATGGATGAAATCACTGTAAACAATATGAAGGAAAATAACAGGACAGATTTACTATGAACAAACGGAAGAAGGAAAAAAAACAAAAGAAAATGAAATAGACTGATGTTCAAAGGAAAACAGAAAATAACTTGATTTTCATAGTGCACTTGTAGATCAAATGTAAGACAGTCAAACAGTAACTATTGAGTATGTCTATGTTAGTAAATCACAGAACACATGTGGTGACGCCCATGGTGGCACCTTGGGTCCCAGACCAAGGTCCGGGAAGGAGTGTCTGTGATACTTTTGTTGTGGAAGCAAAATAAATCTGTAACATTGTTAACACAAGTTACATTTAGTCAATGGCACATATGTTATAAAACAAGATCCTTAAAAGTTGTGTCTAAATAAAACAATATGTCTAAAGAAAACAATGGAAGTTGATCTCCTCATAGAGTACAACATCTGTTTGAGGAGTTCCCGATCTTGGCTTATCAAAGAAGCAGGAATCTATGAGCACGACAGGGGTTCAGGGTGCATTCATGTTTGCGTTCATGTTTGTGATCTATGTTTTGATCCTACTTCCCCCATGCTTATCCAATTGTTACTCCTTACCCTTTTTCCTGTTATCCAAACTCCACCATACCTATCCGCAACCTCTACCTAACGCTCCTCTCCCCAGTGATTGCTTGGAGGTGGCCTGTACAATTAAGGTACACATCTCAAGTCAACCAAGGTGGGAGGGTCGTGTACATGCAGCTTCTGTGGTTGGGTTGAGAGTGCAGAAACACTGCTCCCACAATCAGCCAGTTGCCGAAGATTGGCTGCCCGAAACTTGGGGTGACTCGCCAGCAAAGATACAAATGCAGTATCAAGGATCTTCTCTTTGAAATAAACTCCCTGATGTGACAGTCTCCAGCTTGATCCATAACCTGAGTGGCTGAGATTGGAGCCTAACTATGACTTCCGATTACTACACTAGTGGTTGTTTGAACACCCCACCGCCCCAGAAGGCCATGCTTCCACCCCAGATTCCACAGGGTTCTACCTTTTTAGTAGAAAGGTTGTCGATATACTTGTACAGGGTTGGGCCTTGGTCTCTGCTGGCTTAAATATACAACTCCCTGAGGAGTAAGGACTGGCCGTTACAGATGGGATTAAAGTGGAAGCTGGTGTGGTAGACAAATTCTTTATGGGAGTGATGAAGGACCTATTGTTCAACCATGCAGAGAGTCTTTGTGCTCCAGGAAGGCGGCCCCATTTAAAATTTAATTTGTGTGCCATGCATCCCAGTACAGCCAGAGGCTGTGACAGACCTCCCCCCTACAAAGAGTGGTGAATTCAGGTTTGGGCCCTCACAATTCCCCAGGCAGAGTACTGACAGGCATGACCTTTACTAGTCCCAAAGAAGCAGGGACATCACATTCCAGATTCTCCTCTGAGACAGATGCTCAACCTCCTGCCTTTTGGCCCACAGTGTCGAGGTTCCAGTCTAATGACTGTTCTTTGAGGTCAATTTTTCTGTATGAGTGCAGGCACTAGAGTGGGCTATAACTTGCTGATAAGAGTGCCTTCTATATCGGGATTAGAACAACCATATCAGCACCGGGCAACAACTTTTCCAGTTGTTAGTTCCTTCAATTCCACAAAGTCATCATTGATTTTGCTCATTCCCATCTACTAATTGGACACTACAGGATTACTAAAATCAAAGATCAAGTACTTCAGTGTAGTGAGAAGAATTATGAATTTGCTCCACCTGCGGAAAGACCTTTCATAATGATGTAAGGAGGGCACCCCTACAACGATTACCAACCATTGACGTCCCATTCCCATGATTGGAAATGAACATAATGAGGCCCCTCAGACTTTGCCAATCACCAAAAAGAAGCCATTGCTTTACGAAATAATATTAACGAACAAATTATTAAACACATTGTTCAATAGTTCCTAAGTGTGAGGTCCCATAAGGAAATACTAACTGATGTCAGAAATAATGACAAATCAGCTACTCATTTTTGGACACACACGGATGGCTTGGTGGAATGCTTCTACCAGCTACTTCCCTGGGCTCAGTTTGCTGGAAAGAAACACCTGTGAGATGTTGACCTCTTGTGCAGGTGTACGGGAGTGAGCCCTGGGTCATCTTTTATCCTCTCAAAGAAGCATGGGAGTCACAAAACAACACCCGCATGAAGGTTTTTAGTACACAAACACCTCCAAAGCAGCCACAGGAAAGAGAAATGGCTATACGACCGACAAGTCAGTTAAGAAGATTTGAAGTCAATGACCAAATCCTGGTCCTTCTGCCTATGTCTAAAAACAAACTCCTTATCAAGGAGCACAGACATTACAGAGTTGCAGAAGCACAGAGTGACCTTGACTACAGGGTTCAGCAAGCTGACCACCAGAAACCTGCCCAAGTGTAACACATCAACTGGCTGAGGCCTGGAAAGACCCTGATGAAACAATCCTGATAGAGAGTGTTGGAGGTTGTTCTGATAACTCTCTTAATCTAGAGAAAATAATTCTCGAGAAATTAAGTCCATGACACCTGAAGGACGTGCAACACTATCTTCACCATTTTCAAGGAGTATATGTTAATTAGGACCTCATCTCTCCCCCTGTCTTTATCCCTTAGCCATGCCTCGTGCATTGACTGTGCATTTTCGGGTTTTCACTACACACTTATGACTCTCTTTGACAAACACAGTCTTGAATTCACATTTACACTTTCACATCCGCACTAGCATTAGCCCTGGACCACCTCTGAGTTTTAGACCCTAAAAATAAACATGTTTAATGACATATTATGCTGCCACAAACCACAGACCCGTACCCTACTCCATGCCTACAAATGTTCCCTTGCTGCCTTCACCACTGCACTGGACTATGCCAAGTCCTCCTACTTTGCAGACCTAATCTCATTGTTTTTAATCACCCCTGCACACTTTCATTTACCCTCTTTGCCTTGCTCACAGCTTCCAGTCCAGTGTTGATTTCCTACTCCCTTTCTGCTAATGACTTTGCAACATACTTTTCCTTTTAACATCTCTAAAATTCATCAAACCTCTCTATCCTTTCCAAGCTCCTTTCTGTCCACCACTTCACCCACTACCCCTTCTACTCTGCACTACGTCACCACTATCACTCCTACCAAAATAGGACCTATCCTCCACAGTGCTAATCCATCTTGCACTCCTATCAACCCATTTCCTCCACAAACAGTTAAAGACTTAGGGGTTAATTCATAGAATTTGGCGCAGAAGTAGCGCACGCACCTGGTGCAGAGAGGGAGCATGCTCCACGCGTGCGCCAGGTGCAGCGTAAAACAGCATTTTGGCACACCATGTATTCATGGATTTCCCGAGCCATTTGCAGCCGTGGCACAGCGAAAATCCAGCAGCGCCAGTAACGCCCCCAAGACCTCCCCTTGCACCAGAAAAAGCCATAGAAATCCGCAATACAGCGCAAAGGGCCGCGCTAACCCAGGACCAGTATTCAACCCCACTACACCGTATTCGCGTAAAGAACAGTACCCCGCTCTCGGCAGCCAAATCGCATGAAAAGGGCCTTGCAAAACCCAGCGAAATTTAGTTCCAGGCTCGCGCCAGCAAAATCGCATAGAAATCTAGTCACGCACCCCCTTGAATACGCGTACTCCGCTCGCGCCAGCCAAAACGTGTGAAAATCTACCCATACACCCCCTTGAACACACGTACCCGGCTCGCGTCATCCAAATCGCGTGAAAAAGGCATACCGTAACCCCTTGAATACGTGTACCCAGCTCACGCCAGCCAAAAAGAGTGAAAATTCCTCGTGCACCCCCTTGAATATGCGTATCCCGCTTGCGCAAGCCAAATCGTGTGAAAATCTACCCGCACACCCCCATGAATACGCGTACTTCACTCATGCCAGCCAAAATTCTTGAAAATCTACTTGCACACCCCCTTGAATACACGTACCTCGCTCGTGCCAGTCAAAATCGCATGAAAAGTGCCTCGCGTACCCCTGGGAACTCGCGTACCCCACTCGTGCTTGCCGAATCATGTGAAAAATGCCTCACGGGCTGGCAGCACCCGCGAACACACCCTGAAGGCAGCCCACACAACAAGCGACCCCGCATTCACCCGTGACCATGGACGCAGGCAGCCCACACCACAACGGACCCCCATCATCCATGACAATGCCCGCAGGCAGCCCACAACACAAGGGACCCCCATCACCCTTGACCATACCCGTAGGCAGAGGCAGCCCACACCACAAGGGTCCCCCCTCCCCTGTGACAATGCCCACAGGCAGCCCACACCACAAGGGATCACCCATGACCATGGCCGCAGGCAGCCCACACCACAAGGGACCCCCCCATCACCCGTGACCATGCCTGCAGGCAGCCCACACCACAAGGGACCCCCCAATCACCCATGACCATGCCTGCAGGCAGCCCACATGGCACCATACACCGCATGCAGGCCCTGACTCATGTCCCCTCCTCACCCCACCAGTGATGGCAACCTGCAGACAGGCCCCACTCATGTCCCCCCATCCCACCAGTGACAGCAACCTGCAAGCAGGCCCGATTTATGTCCCCCCATCCCACCAGTGACGGCAAACTGCAAGCAGGCCCCAACTCATGTCCCCCCACCAGTGACGGGAACCTGCAAGCAGGCCCGATTCATGTCCCCCCACCAGTGACGTGAGCCTGTAAGCAGGCCCCAACTCATGTCTTCCCACCCCACCAGTGACAGCAACCTGCAGGCAGGCCCGACCCATGTCCCCCCAACAAACACAATGGGCCTCATTACGACCCTGGCGCTCCCGTAATGAAGGGTGTCGGTAGGGGACCGGCACCCTTCATTATGGGAGCACCTATTACGGGGTTCCCTTTGCGGGACTCGGAACAGACTTCTGGTAAAACCAGACGTACTTTCCGGGTCCCGCGAGGCAAACAGGGAGCTAATAACGGGCCATTATTTACATGCCCGTTATTAGCTCCCTCCCCATTCCCATTGAGCCCTATGGGGGCTCAAATGGGAATGGGGAATGGTTCCTTCAAGGAGGAATTACCGGGTCCTCCAATGTTGGAATGACCGGTTATTCCTCATTGAAAGAACCCAGTTTTGGAGCCCGGTATGGAGGCAGGCATGGCGCTAATAGCACCATGGCTAGCTGCATACTCGTAATGAAGCCCATTGTCACAACATAAAATCATGCAGCAAATGTCCACCCAAATGCCACACCACGCTGCCCCTCCACAGTGCAACACCACACTCATCCATTGGCCCCACTTCCCAGTACAGGCCCCATGGGATGTTATTCACAAAAGCACACATGCATGCACCCAAAGACATGCCCAACATGGCCCCACAGCAGTGATACATGACTGAGGCGGTGACGATTGCCACATGCCCAAACAAATGAGAGCAGACAACACATAGATTGAACTGCATGCAAATGTATGAACAAAAGCAAAATACACCAAATGAAAATCAAACATGAGAATGAAAATGAAATGAATGCAAAGAGAAATGAAATCCAAATCCAAAAACAAAATCCAAAAACGTGAAAATCCATAAAGTGGTCCTTGTCCAAAGTAATGTTTTCCGTTCCAAACGTAAAACATAAAAAACCATTACTCCATGTGAACAAAAAAATCCAAAAATCAAACAAAGCCCAACTATATACAATGAAAGGATGAAGGGTCCATGATCCTAAAAGTCTGAATAATGCACGAAGAAACACCACAAAAAAAAACTGTATACAAAAAGTGGAGCAATGTCCATGGACTCCAAAGAAAAAAAAAAAAAAAGAAAGGAAACGTAACTCTAAAGAACTATTTACAATGGCGGCGGGCTAGTCCTACGGCTCACCGTTGTTACCAAGAGTTTTGGCCAGGGCATCATCGAACTCCGTGTCTATAGCCCAGAGGCAGGACTGTGCTCTATCCTCGAGGGCTCGCAGGGACGCCGCCATGCTCTCCACCAACTCCCTGCGAGTCTCCTCGAGGACTCCGCCTACCTCAATGCCCGCTGCATGGAGTTCTCCGCCCTGACCATGGTGAGCCGTGCCCTCTCTGCCCGCCGCTGCTCTGCACCTATTTGATGGCCCATCTGCTGCCACAGGGAAGACACACTTTGTCCATGGTCCTCCTGCCCTTTGACTGATGCCTGCCCCCATGATGTTTTTGGCCCCGAGACCTGACGCCTCCTACGTCGAGCCTGCTGCTGCCTTGATACCATCTACCTGTGCCACCACGACTGCCTCTAGGAAGATGCCAACCCCCGGGGCCGTTCTGCACGTGCCTTGCTCGAAGGTCCCTGCACAACCTCCATTGCCAGGGGTCCTGTTGCTGGGATGACCACCTCTGCTTGACCTCCGACTCCCGATTGTGACAGGGATGTGATCTCCACCAGCCTGGCCGCCGTGGCTAGGGCAGGTCCACAGGGGGCCCTGGTGGCCTCTGGGCGGAAGACGGCACAGAGGACTGGTGCATAGTGGATGAAGAGGAGGAGGGGGGGTCGCAAACCCCCCGACAATGAGCCCTCCTAGCCAGTTCAGGATGGCACACACCTGTTTGTGATGACGTGCATGGTCCTGCCAGGAAGCACGCACATCATCATGAATGACGCGTGTGTACATCACGATACCGACTAGGATGGGCTCAACCCAGTCACGGATTGCCATGTCCGCAGGTAGAGGAATGTCAGTTGTCGTGGACCCTTCCCCTACCTGTGGATGGGCCTGGGCCGAGGCATCCGTGCCGGTGCACAGTGATGCAGTCTCAGTATCATAGACAGGATTAGGCACAGGCCCCTCCGCGGCGACCTGTGCTGCCTCCTGCCCCTGTGTCTGGACTGCACCACTTGCACCAGTGGCATCACCCCCTCCAGGCCCCATGTGCGGGTCTGATGTGGCCTCCTCCTCCTCCTCCTCAACCACCACCAACCTGGATACCTCCACACCGTCTTCCGCACTGGATAGCCCCTGCGGGCGCTCACCTGCCCCTTCCGCTGCCGAGGAGCCCACTTCAAACCTCGCCCTGTTGGGCATCACCTTGGCAGCTGCAGCCGTGGACACGGCACTAGTCCCCTCGCTCCCGAAAGATGACATGTCCTGGGAGGGTGACTGGGTGTTACGTCTAAGCCTGGTGGAGGAATCCCCGCCGCTTTGCTCCAGAGCGCTGTCTCCGCCCTCTTCCTGAATCGCCGCTGTAGATAGGGAGAGATTGGACACAAGCATAGGGGACTAAAAAATTGTCTGCTAGACACAAAGCAATTGCACATGAGTGGCACTGTCAAATGTAACTACCATCATCACCCTCCACAAGACACGGGTCAGTGCAAGCAACCCAAATGCACAAACAAGCATGGCAAGTGCAACAGATATTTGCATCCATGTCGAAGGCACTGTTGGAACATCAGAAGGGGGGCTGAATGTCACATGCCACATGGGACATGCCGATCAGAGGCACACACACCACCAGACAGACATGCATACGGCCATGTCTATGTCCTGTCACAGAGCACACAATGGCAACTGTGCCACATCAGTCAATCAGGCATCGAGATGGCCATGTGTCATGCATTCATGGCGTTTCCCAGTCACACACTCAGACACACTCACATGTACACCGTGCACGTCCATGAAGGTGACATAAGCATCCATGTATCACACCACAAACATGGCCGAGTACAGACACAGGCATCCAAACATGTGTGCGTCGTCACATGCTGGTGCACATCATGCATTGCAACACAGACACCATTGATGTGGAACACGCTTGACTGGAATCGCATGCAGCACCGTCACGTCCCTGCACACAGACATCCATACATGGGGCATGCCAGGCATACGGTCGAGGTGCCCACTCCTGCCACACCTCAACATGCAGTACGCTGGACAAGAACACATGGACATGTACCACTCGACTCCAGGCGGGTATGCAACTCGAGGACCTGGTGGTGAAGCGCTGGGTGTGTGCGCTCCAGGACCCGCATCTGAATGTTGCTCAACTGGCAACGAGGCGCCGGGCCTTGCTGTGGGTCATGGAACGGAAGTCCTCCCAGCGCTTCTGTACGCATTGGTAGTCGTGGGATGCAACCCCCAGCGCATTGATGGCATCCACGATGTCCGACCAGATCACCATCCGTCCTTCCTTGTCAAGGCGTGATGTCGAGAAGAGGGCATCATAGTGCCGCAGGACTTGCTCCACCAGGATGCCGACTTCATTGGCAGTGAAGCTGACAGCCCTCTGCCTCTCTGACTGGGGGTTGCCACTAGCCCCAGATGGTGTTTGGTCCGACATGGCAACCACAGAGGTGGGTGTGGGTGGGCAACTGGGTCCTGAGGCTAGGCTGTGGAGCAATGGTACCTCAGTCAGGAGTCTTCTGTTTCAGCAGAGGTGGTCACAGCAATAGGACCTCTGGCAATGTCTTCTGTGCAGGCAGCAAATTGCAGGGCACGTTGGCAACAGGCTGGCGGGCAGCAGCAGATGGCTAGTAGGAGGCTGCTCGGGGCTTTGGGGAGTAGGTAAATGGCCTTCTGGGCAGTAGCGTGGTCTTCCGTGTGTAGTCACGTGGACAACTTGATGCAGAGTAAGTCTGCACGTGAAAAAACAACGCGTTAACGTGAAGTTCGAGGAAAGGCCCTTAGTGTGTAAGCGACGTGGCATGCGCAGGCGTTGCCTTAGACACGGGTTAAAAGTCTGCGCGAGACAGCAGTTTGCTGTAAATGCTTTTCGTGGAGACCGACGCATATGTTTCTTCTATTTGTAGGTTCACACACGATATCTTCACAACGCTTAGAGTTCGTATTTCTTGGTTTGGCGGGGGAGTTGCCTGCGTGTTTTATTTTCCATGCAAGGCAGATGGTGAGCCGCACACGCTTTTTTTTCCACTGTGGTTCCCCCTGTGTGTTGCGTACCCCGTTTTCGAGGTCAGAGTAGCCTGCATGGTCCACGTGTATGCTTTTTTTGTGTCCCTGGGTGCCTGAGCATTGCGTGACCCGTCTTTTTTCACCAAGGATCACAGACAGCCTTACAGGAGCACAGGGGTGCGTTGACCATCATGTAACCTGCCCCCTTCACCCCAATTGCCCAGGACAATTGTTGTGTGCACCTCTCATTGGCAATAGTCCATCTGTGCCATGGTTGGGAGGCCACCAAAAGGTAAGGGCGGCAAAGCTGGGTGACCTCCCAGGGCTGGGCGTGGTGGGGCACGTGGCCGATGTGGCCAGGGAGTCCAGGGAGGCCAAGGTGGACGCGGTGGGGGATGTTGCCAGTCTGTTCCACAGGGGCAGGATGTCCAGTCACATGCTGGGACAGCCATGCCACCCCCCCAGCGGCTCAACGAGATGCTGCTGCTGCAGATATCCCAGGCGCACATCTGACCCCACAGCCAATGTCATCTGCTGGCACAGGCCACCAGATAGTGGAAGCTGCAGGTTCAGCAGCAGCAACCACCATCCATGCTCGTGGCCAGCCAGCGCAGGCTGCCTTGGCACAGGAGGACTCCCAGGCAGATTTTCAGGTCAGGAAGCCAAAGCCACGTGTGTCTAAGGTAGCTGTGACCAAGGCACATGTATCAGGGCAGTGGTGACATCTCCTGCCCCAAGCACCCAGGTGGTGGTAGCTGCAGGGGCAGATGCAGCCAACACCACCCCGGCAGTGAGTCTGCCAGTCAGGACTGTGTTGGTCACACTCCTTTGCACTGAGGCAGTTGTGCCACTGGGTCCTGGCAACAGCATCTAGCAGCCAATGACTCAATCCAGGCCTTCCGTCCTCATGCCATTGACTACTCCCATTGGCCAGTCCACCACAGCCCCTACTGACCAGAGTGGCATTAGCCACTCAGGGTCCGCACAACCGGCCAAGAGGAGGAAGTGTGTTTCTGCACAAGAGGCTGGGACCCCAGACATGGCTCCGGCCTCTGGCATGACAAGGAAGAAGTCTTTCAATAAAGAGGAACTGGACTTCCTTGTGGGCTACGTGTCGGCACACGACCGCGATATGCTGGTGGGCCCAGGTTGCCATACTACGCTTGCCCTGCGTCAGGTCCACTGGCAGTGCATTGCGGAAAGTGTAAGTGCCATGGGATTTGAGAGGCGCACAGCTCATGATTGCTACAAGCGTTGGACTGACTTCTGACGCTGTGCAAAACAAAAACGGGCCTCTAATTATGCCTTGACTCTGGTGACTGGCAGTGGCCCACCACCAGAGGAGTATGAACTCACTCCGCATGAGGAAATCACTGCAGAGTTCATCGGTCAGGGACTAATCCAGGGAGTGGGAGAGATGCCAGATTATGATGCAATGTACGATGAGTGTTGATGCAGCATGTGTTGATGTGTGTGTGTCCAGCCCACGTGTGTTTTGCCTGTGTGATCGACTGCCAGTTCAGGCTATGTTTTCGTGAGTGCCATGTGTGACACATGCAATGCTTGACTGATGCGTGCTCGTTGTGATGCAGTCTGCATGCAGGCCATGTGCTGCACACAGGGGCAGTCCTCATCACCACACATGCAACCTACTTACATGCAAGTCACTCAGCAGCCTCTCCTGTCCATGTTCAAGCTCACTGACATGTTTTGCATTTAGCCTGTGGTGTTGTTCCACTCAACACTCGCCTATGTCATCACATGACTGACGGCTATGTGAGGTCACCCTGCAAGCTGCTCCTCCTCACGGGCATTCTTCCTTGCCTCTCTGCCACCCAGCAGCTCACTGTCTCCATGATACTGGTGATTTCCGTGTTGGACTACTGCAATGACCTGGTCCCCATTCCTGTGTACATGCACTCTTCCCTCTGCAACACAGCCAAACCTGTACTGTGGGGTACATCCTTTCTCCTTGATGCAGAGTGTCTTACTTGGACTATGCAGATGGCACAGGCTCACAGTGTACATGTGTGTTCATTCATGGACCATGAGCATTACCTGCAAGCCCCAATGAGTCTGTGGCAGGCTACTCATTGTAGTGCATCGCCAGTATTTTAGCCTTCTCACTGTATTTGGTCATCAATTTCATGCTGACTCAGGGTCACTTCCTCATCACGCACATGTTTAGGATGTCCTTGTCTGTGTCGAGCACAGGCCTCCCTCTGTTACAGCCACCCTGGCTCTAGGCAACTGGTGTTGTGGCTTCTGTGTGTATGGGTGTACTTCTGATGGTTCTTCATGTGTCCTGCTTTCTGTCCCCCTCTCATCTGCTGTAGTCTCAGTTGACTGAGATGATGCAATTGACACCTGCCAACACTGTCTGCAACTGCACAGTACTCTGGTCAGCCATTGAGAGCCATTCACTGCCTCCCTGCCATTCCCCAGATGAGGTGGGGGAGAGGGGTGTTCACTTTATCCCTACAACCCAGTGCCAACACTTTGCACATGATGACTGCACTTGCCCTTACAATGCCATCATGTCACAAGATTGACATCACTACGTTTTTGTTTATGTTGATAGTTGAGGCCGTACACATGTACTGCACTGCACCCATGCACTTCTAAGCCATATTTCACCCTTCAGCATGCCTATTCACTTGTGTGATGTCGAAGTGACCTGTAATGTATGTATCCATGTGTCTCCCTTCACTATCTCAATGCACTTGCGTTGTTGATTCCTGTGACACGTGTACTTTTATTGATGTTTATTTTCTGTTAGTGCATGTTGACATGCATTTTACATGTGTCATGGACAGTTCTATTTAACTTACTGCTGTGGCTAATTGGGAATTCCGGCATGGCTATTCTACGTGCCATCTCTTTGTTGCCATCTGTCATTTTCTGCTAAGATCTATGCCTGCTAGAAAATTGGGTGTGATGCACGTGTTATGCAACATGCAGTACATGTGTGGGCTTCAAATTTGACACGCATCCATGTCTGTTTTCAGGGTCCCCTTCCATTTCATTGCCACTGCATGCATGCTGGAGTGTGTGTCGTGTGTGACATGGCTGCTTCATGTGTTGCTGTCAATATTGTGATGTCTATGTGTGTGGTATGTGCTGCTGACATGTGTGCTCATGTGTTTTTTTATTTTGTTACAGGTGATGAGGCACTGTAAGCAGAGGAGGAGATGGCAGACAGGGTGGAAGGTTCAGGTCAACAACCATGCACCAGTGGTGGTCGTGGTGTGGTAGGCCACGAACATCCATCCGTGCTCCAGGCCATCGTGTCCAGGTCTGTCCCTGGGTACTACTCTGAGGATCTCTCTGACTCTGATGTTGAATCGAATGCTCATGAATCCATGCCATCAACGGTGGGTGATTCTGCAGTGGATTCTGTTCTGTCCGCCACACCTGCAGTGGGAGTGGACCCCTCAAGGGGCCAGTCAGTGTTGGAATGTCAGCCTGTGGTTGTTATGGGTGCAGAGTCACGCTCCACACCAGTTGCTCCTGTTCCTGGGGCAGCAGATGGACGGAGCGATGCAGTCCTGCAGCCACAGGCAGCACCATCACAGCAAGGACCACGTCTCCTTGGGCCCAACAGGTGTGCCGGCAACGCGGTGGCGGTGCGCCACCGGGGAACACTGGGTGAGAGAATGCCATGTATGCCATTGCACAGCAACAGGGGGGAGCGATTGGGATGTTGGCTCAAGGCATGGAACGTGTGGCCGATTCCTTTCTCCCCCCTGTTAGGCAGGTGGAGCTCCAGCAGCAGGCAACGCAGTCCACGTGCCGCTCACTCAGGCTGGGCATGGTGGCCTCCAACAGTGCACACTGGGCTGAACTGGTGGCTCTGCGCACAGCTATTGCTGCTGAGGCAGAGGCACACAGGGAAGCCCTGAGGGAAGATAACACCTCCCTAAGAACTACACTGGCTTCACTCATTATGGGCCAGGGGACACAGGCAGAACAGAGGATGGAGCAGCTGGAACGCACCATCTTGGCTGAACTCCATGCAAGCCGCGAGGAAGTCTGTCTGTCACATGAGGCCTCACAAGCAGAACTCCATGCTACACGTGAGACCTTGCAGGAGGAACCAGGCTTACCAGGCCTCCATGCTTGCTGCCGTGGAGGGACTTGCTGGGACTATGCGTGGTCAGGCACCTGTACCACGCGCTCCTCCTCATGTACAACCAGAGGGTGACAACGACGACAAATCTCTCACTCAGGTGGGGCCGAGCAAACCATGAGCCCATGGAGGATTTTATTTTTTATCTCAACATCAACACATGTGGGTGTTGGGGTGCACCCTGCACCTCCCCCCTCCTGAGGGCCCTCACCCCCATCCCCCCCGGGTCAAATATGGCCATTAATCTTTATTTTTTCTTTTTTTGTCTATTGTGCATTCATGTAACAGTGTGGTGCTTTGTGGCATCCGAAGGCATCCACTGTGTGTTCTGGCTGGGCCCGTACAGACTTGTCTCGTGTTTGTGCTTGTGGCTTGGGGTCCGGACACATATGCCACTCCTGCTTCCCCTTTCCATGAGCTCGCAAGGAGGGCACCGTGTGACAGTAACTTAAACAGAGGCATTGGGCTTTCGTCATATCTGTGGCCAGTCTGAAGTCAAACTTGTGCACACACCCCTAGTGGGGATTCATGATGGTTTCTCCAGTGCTTGGTTGGACTGCATTTTGTTGAGTATATTGTTGACTGTGCATGATTTCATGTTGCTTATTCATGTATTGCCTTGACTGTATACATTGTTGATGCGTTTCATGCTGTATGCAGCACCATGCCCCCTTAAACTGTCGAAGCCACTCTCATGATGGAAGGGGGATGTGTGGTTGCAATGTCACATTGAGGCACTTGTGCTATGGTGATTCGTCACTGTCTGACATTGTCACTGTTGGGTCCTGTGTTCATGATATGTTATGCTGGGAAATTGATAGTCCTGTGCTGGTTTTGCTTTTGATGTGTCATGGGATCGGCAATATAGTCCGTTGCAGATGTGTTCACAACGGAGCACTTCACATGGAAAATGTATGCAACACTGAAGGTTCATGCATTTCCCAAGCTACTGTGCATTGAATAGCCCTGCAAACACACCCCCACAACACACACGACACACCCCCACCCCCAACACCACCCCAACATCCCCCCACGCACACACTACTTGCCTTCTGAGACATGCTGTGTCCCTGCTGCACAAGTTCACTTTGACTTTCGTGATCGTGAACTGGCACTGCAGGCTCATTTTTTGGCTTTGTTTTTTTATTCAACTGCAGGGGTTTCCAGGCAGCAAACACCACTCACTGTACTGTGTTGTGTAGTGAGAGGGGTGTTGCGAGGGACACCCCTGCAGCACCCGCTTTTTCTTTTCTTTTTTGGAATTCCCTGAAATGCATGCCACCAAAGGTTTGAGGTTTTGGTGTTCACACCTTTGTTGGCATGCATTTACGTACTTTTAGTATAAATTGGATATTTTGTCTCACTCTTTTCTTCAGAGTCCATGTCTGAGGGGATTGTCTGTGGTCTGTTTCCATTTGTGACGGTGCACTTTGTGACAGTTGTCTCATGTGTGTTGATTTTTTATTGAAGTTTTCACATTGAATGCCATGGTATGCTGTGTCGGGTGGGTGACATGGGTTTGAGGGAGGTTTAGGTGACATACCAGCATTTGGATGTGCTGTTTTGCAGGGGAGGGTGTGGAATCTATAGCTTGCATGTGTGCCTTTTGGTCACACGGGATTGTGTTCATTTAAGTGGCTAGGGAAGCTAACAATGCTGCAATTCCTAGGACACATTCTCAGGGTGTTAAGGTTGTGACAGTTTACTGTCCCTTTGTCATCATTGATTGCCACTTGGAATGCGCCAGGCTTGTGTGCACTCCGCAGGGCGGTGTTTAGGTGAAAAATGTAGCCTCAAGCTGGGTACGGGCTGCCTAGCCACGTGCCCTTTCCCCACCCATGCACAGCGGGCGTGCATGTGGTTGGGGATGTGGGGGTACCACCATGTCCACCTGTACGCCCTGCCGGGTTGGAACATTGTGCAGGACACATGCTGCCACAATGATCCTACACACTACTGGGGGTGCATATAGTAGCTGCCCACCAGAACAGTCATGTGAGCGGAAATGTGACTTGAGCACTCCGAATGTGCACTCCACTATGCCCCTGGTTGCAAGATGGGCTGTGTTGTATCTTACCTGGGGTGGTGTGTTGGGGTTCCGTATTGGCGTCATCATGTAGGTGCTCAGAGGGTAGGCACTGTCCCCTGGGAAGGTGATAATGGTTGTCATTAGTTGGGTTTGTGTATTTGTTTGTGTGTGAGATGCATGCATGTGCACAGGCATTTGTACTCACCAATGAGCCATGTGTTGCCATGCCTCCCAGCTTCCAGGTCCCGGTGTAGGGCTGACATTCTGAATATGAAACTGTCATATGTGGACCCGGGATAGTTTGCATAGATAGAGGTGATGATTCCCTTGGCATGGCATACAACCTGCACGTTGATGGAATGCCAGTGCTTGCGGTTGCGATAGATTTGCTCAGTGGCCGTAGGTGGAAGTAGGGCCACATGGGTGCAATCAATGTCACCAAGCACTTTGGGGAAGTGTGTCACCCTGTAAAGGTCCTGGACCACAACCTGCCTTTCTGCAGGTGTTCTGTGCATGTATATGTGCCGGCGGACTTAGGGGCGTGCAGTCATGATTGCCAACACCTGATGTAGGCAGCGTGACTGCGTGGCCTGTGAGACGCCACCAACTAAGTCAGTTGTCCGCTGAAATACCCCAGTGGCCAAAACATGCAGGACATTGAGCACCTTTTCCAGTGCTTGGGAGCACAGGGTGGGTGATGTGAGGTCATCCTCCCACTCAGTGACCAGGTCTAGGATGATATGAGGTGGAAACCTATACCTGCCATATACCTGGTCATCAGGCATCCCCAAAAAGACTGGTCCTGGGTAAGAAAATGTGGGGCCTGGCTATCCTGTGGTTGCAGGGATTTTACTGCTGGACTTCCCCTGTTACGCCCACATTTTCACGTGTTGTTCCCCATTCTGCATGTTCCGCCCCCTTTTTAGGTGTGTGCGCTGGATGTTGTGCGTCTTCACTGGGCGACTCGCGCACAGCTTTCAGTATGTCGCAGTGACGTGTGCGCCACGTGTGGATTCGGCGCAGGTCCCAGTTAAGCCACGCGCTGTGCCTTCCATGAATCGGGAAACGGATGCACACGTGCGCTACCTTTTTCACGCTTGTGCCAAACATTTCGGTGCACAATGATTCCATGAATCAACCCGTTTGTCTCAATCACCTGCCCATATCAATGTGAGCTATTTAACCTCTCTCTCTCTGATGGACGCTTCCCTGCCTCCTTCAAATCTGCAACTGTCCTACCTCTTTGAAAAAATACTCTGCTGACTCAAATGTCCTGGCAAATTATTTCTCAGTTTCCTTCCTTCCCCATTATAAAAGAGATCCTGGAGCAGGTTGTCTTCAACTGGATCACTAAGTACAATGAGGCTCACTAGCCAAAACTTGTTTCTATATTAATCCTTTAGGACCTCTCTCTCACTGTTGCCAGTGTCAACTATTCTACTCTCCTAATCACTCCCAAAGGCCTGGACCACCTCATACCTGGTCGTTTTCTCCTTTTAAATCTCCTGGAACTGACAAACCACTGAACACATCCCTCTCTTTGTTGGCATCGGACAAAGACCAGTCCTAGGACTTCTACTCTTTATCCTTCATATCTTTATCCAAGACGTATCTCATCCTTTGGCGTTCACTATCTTCGCCTGTGTGGAGAAAACCTACAAAGAGTCTACGAAGCAGAAGAGCAGCCCAGGAGGGACTCACTTGTGAGAGGTGGAGGCTGGAAGTTGGTGAGAGAAGAAAAATCTTTCTGTGTTGATACCATTAATGGAAGGGTATCCCGAGTGGTACCCGAGAAAAAGATGAAGCAGGGAAGGGAAGTTCTCTTTACATGTGGTGGCCAAGAGTAGAATAATGAGAGAATTCCTCTCTGAGCTGAACCACGATCCATGAAGTACGCTAAAACGAACTTGGAAGCTGAATGAACGGAAGCACAGAAACCATCCTGTATCTACTAAGTGAATATCCGAAGAGGGGCACGATCCTGGTGACGCAAACCTGACCAAGGAAGGTAACGGGAATAGTTGGAGACCCGGAGAGAGATACGGCTGTAGCGAATGGCTTATCCCTAATTAGCAGAAGCATAAGAAGAATGAGAGTAACTACAGGACTTTTCCTACTCGTCGCAGTACTACTGAGAAGCATAAGAGTGAGGATAAATACGGAACTCTTCCTACTCTTCCCAGTAGTACCGACAATCATACGAAGAGTGACAATAAATATGGGTTTCTTCCTACCCATCCCAGTAGTGCTGATAATCATAAGAAGAGTGAGAATAACCACGGGACTCTTCCTACTCATCCTATTAGTAGCAAGAATCATAAGAGTGCGAATAACTATGACACTCTTCTTACTCATCCCAGTAGTCTTGAAAACCCCAAGAAGAGTGAATCTGACCCCTGGGTACAATAAACAGATCTCGGGGAAGAAACAAGGAAGCAAAGAGATATAAGACGTGATCTCATAAAGAGAGAGACTGTTAATTGATAAGAAAAAGCACAGGAAAAGATAGGGGTCAATACCCCTCAGGAGAGGAAGTCAAGAAAACAAGGAGTAATAAAGAACAGGACACAGAGAAGTCCTATAAGATAATTGAACACACTGCTGAAGGAAATAGCTAACCGCTATTTGAAGATTCAATATTAAAAAGGAAAATTTTCATTGGAAAGCTACTTTTCCGTCCCAGGAGAAGGGAGCCAATATCCTAGTCTTTAGTTGTTTGGTATTAGTGGTAGGGTGAGTATAAATTCATTGTGTGGGGCTGAGGGCAAACACCTGCTTTGAACTTTTACACTGATGATGAGCATCCTAGTTTTATGTGTGTTAGGTAGGGCAACCCTTAGATTAGGGAAGTACATTTTTTTTTCTTTATTTTGAATAAATACGGTTTAAAATGCTGTACCCCGGTCTATCTCATCCTTCTGACTCACCACACTACTCACCATCTTGTTCCCTCAGCTCCTCTGCTGCTCTCAATATCACTGTCCCATGGCCCCCAGTGACCCTCCCCTCGCTTCCGCTATGTATCCCAACTCACCAAACTCTATTGGAACTCACTGCACATCACAATCAAAGCCAGACCAACAATGGATATATATGCATTCAGATATTCAGTGAAACAACTTTAATGAAGACAGAGTCTTAAGACGATCCATTTCACTGAATCAAAACTGTTTAGATTCGGCAGAGCAAAGGGGCCTTAACTAAAGATTTTTCACTGAGTTTTAGCTATGACCACTGTCCACGCCACAGTAATTAGTTTAGTTTATTTGTAGAGCGCACCTAACCCTGAGGTGTCTACGAACTTAAGCTTAAGAACAGTTGTTTAAGGTATAATGTACAGGGTTGGTTAGACAATTGGCTGCTGACACGTGTTACATATCGGTCAGCAGGATGGCACACATGAGGGAAATATGTACAGAAAATCAGAGGACATAAACACAGTTGCAGTTGTTACATAAATAGGCAGACGAGAAGAGGGCACAGAATTCAAAGGAAGCAAGGTCTCCAGAATTAGGGAAAGGGAGAACTGTGTTAGTTATGCTCTTCATAGAGCCATGATTATACTTTGGATCTAAAGGCTCAGAAGGAGGGTTCTGCCCTGACGGCAGTGGGTACGGAGTTCCATAGCTTGGCGACAAAAACCTGAGAAATTGGACCCCCCTGCGGTTTTCAGATTGAACTTTGGGATGTTGGGATGTTGAGACAGTGAGAGTAAAGGGATCTGGTGGGTCTCGAGGAAAGGCCAGGTGGTCTATAGATGAGATGTATTAGGAGTGTGAGGGCAGCTGACAAAGGGAGTTTAACCGACAGGAGTTCACCAGAAGGGAAGCAATCTTTTTGGCTTCTCTGAGGCCCAAGGAAATCTAATTGATTGGACGAGATGAAGTCAGAAATGTCAAGGTTGTGAGCTAGTAGCGATCTAGCATTGATGAGAGCTCCTCTGATGGTTGGTGTGTTGACATCGGAAGCTGCTGGTGTTGGAGATATCAATATAGGTGTGGGTGGGTTTGTTGGAATGACTAGATTCAGAGGTGGTTAATGAGCTAATGTGAGAGCTAGTAGTGGATGGTGTAGAGAGCGTAGTGAACTCTTTGGTGTGATGGTTATGCCAGCCCAGTCTATGGCTGAGTGGACAAGGTAGCAGAGGAGTGGGTGTGGAGGCAAAGAGATGAATCTATTCAGCAGGAGTGAGGTCGCATTGAGTGCTATCAGCTAGTGTAGCAGTGAGGCCAGGGAGCAGTGTAAGAGACTGGAATGGGTTTAGTGACCTGGTGGGTTCTATGGTGTGAAAAAGGGGTAAGAGAATAGCCATGGTTAGGGTAACTGTCCGAAGGGTAGCCATTGGTGATCGGAGGTGGGTAGCGAGCATTGTGGTCATTAAGGCAGGCAGAATTACAATGATACTAGTATAGTGGATGGGCTGATGCTAAAGATACAGGCACAATTACAATACAAGGTCAATGTCTACGTGCCAAGTCTGCGTGTACAAGAGGTGCAGGTAGTAATGCTTTACACAAACTGCCACTTGGTCGAGAGCGAGCGAGTGGCAATCTACAAATGGACAGCAGGGGCAGGCAGGATAGTATCATATGGTAACAGTATAGTTACGTTTATGGATACTGAACAGAAAAGGGATAGGCGGCTATACAGTGATAGAAGCCGTGGGAGGTACATCAAGGCAAGGTTTCAGAAGTGCCTCTATTCACGGCTGTGCTGAGGGCAGAATATCTGAGCACGCATAACTTGGACAGGCAACAAAGCGAGGGATACTTAGGACTGATGCAGTCAAATGTGTTATTACGGCAAGCAGCTATATACGTGTACAGGTATTAACTGCGGGTCTGGTGAACACAGGGTCAAAGTGCTCTTACCATTGCTAGGTAGATGGTGGCTTGCAGCAGACCAATGCAGGGTCAGTCCACTTGAGGAAGATCCGCTGGTGAATGAAGAGCTGAGTAGGGTACTGACGAGGTTCTGCTACAGGGTGCCGTGTGTCAGATGGGTGGAGGTGGTGGGGCAGGGGGACGTGGCCTGAGGCCCTCAAGGCCTGGACAGGCACAGACAGGGGGTGCATTGTGCTGGGGGGCCTTAGGCGCAGGGGGACGGTTTATGCCTCCCGGCTGCCCTCCTGGCCTATGGATGCAAGGTACACACTGGTTGCTAGGCAACCATCAGTAAACAAAATAGGGCCCTGAGGGCGACGGCCATCTTACTTGGGCTCGAGTCCATGGAGTCACGCCTCCATGTGGCGTGTGGCAGTCAGGTGGTATTAAACTGGTGGAGGGGACCACGGTCTCAGGCCAGGTAGGCCTCCTCAGTCGAGGGTGATTGGGAAATAGCAGGCATCTAGTCCCTCTTTGCAGCATAGATGGAGGATAAAAGATAAAAGTCTGTGGCCCATATACCCTTTACCAGATTCACCCACCCATGGATTTCAGCCTGGCTTGTGGCCACAGCCTTAGATTGACCATGGCCTTCAGACATGGCCATTGTGCACATTGCAATAATTATGCAACAAGACAAAAGACTAAGGCCTCTAGTCATGGGCCTGTGGCCACATTGAAAGAATTAGGCTAGCGAGCCATGGGCCACTGGCCCATGCCTCCCCCTCTTTTCCTCTTACATTTCTGTAGTAGTCTCACGGAAAAACGTCAGCGGGAACAAAACCGCAATCACTGTGGTGCTGCTTTCTTTGCCATGGTAATCATTTCCAAGGTAATGCAGCATTTGCCTATTACTGCGGTAATGGGGAAATTCTTGCAAATGAAAACATATTCCCCATGCCCGCTGACACTCTACATGTGCGCCCACACTCTTTTCAGGCCCCTCCACATCCACTCCACTGTGTATATCCTTCCAGACCCCGCCTTATTATCATTTTCTGCCGTTCTTTCTTGTGACACTTATTTTCTGACCGCATCTTTTGATGTTCCTGGGGGCATCCCATGGGACACTCTTGCTCAAATCATGCTCTCCATCCTTACCCAATGATGCCACCTAACTATTTGGGCCTTTTTCCCCCTCCTCAGTGCTACTCTGATGTGTAGCCACTCCTTTTGTAGCTCCTAAAATTATTTTGATCTCTTTTATTTCTCTCCTTCCCTTGGCAGTACCTCGGTATTCATTCGCCTTCAGCCAAAATAAATTGCAGCTTTCCATTTATGAAAGGCTCAGTGGTGAAAAACACCTGGGGAGATAAATAACAGTGTTTTGGCTCAGTGGCATCCCATTCTCCCTCAATATTTTTAAATGCTACCAAACCAAACAAAGGGAATATTTGCAAGGTTTTTCACCAAACTTCCTTCTCTTTTGGGGCAAATCTCTCTAACAGTTTTCGTTGTGTGTGCTCTCAATCAAAGAACATTTTCTCCAAGTCAAAATGAATGGGAGAAGGTCAAAAAGAGCGATTGCCACCCTAAAACCTGTAAATGTCTTACTGTAATTTCTGATTGAAATTCACATCACTGTTCTCCAACTAAATACAAAATGCAATTAATACACTAGTAGTAAAATTGAGGGTTTTCGTCATTACCGTCTGTTTATATCCACTGCCCACAACTCCAGAATCCTATACAAATAGCTGCGGTTGTATTCATACAGAAGCACCGCCGTCATAGCCCAGGGATGATATCAGTGCTGCATTAAACCTGCAATTACTCAGGTATTAAACACTACCCTATTAGAACTTGAAAAACATCTAAGAATTATTTGGAAGCCATCCCAAAAATACCTCATGCCCAAAGGTGCTAGTAATGAAAGGTAGTACAGGACAGAGGGAAAATGCAGACTGTAAATTGGGAGCAGAGCCAGCTAAACTCTGAACAGGCTTGGGTACAGCTCATCCCTCCACATGAGCACACATGTCTTTTATGGTGTGAATGCACACCAGAGGTCACCAGGCTGTCTCTGGGAGTCTGGAGATGGAGCTCATTTAGAGATGGCTCCCTGAGAATATAGAAAAGGTAGGAGACAGGGCAGGAGGCCAGTGGGGTGACACTGGAGTCTGGGGAAATGTGGACCCAGGTAACTGGGTAGAGAAAGACATAGGAGGCTGGGGAGAAGCAGAATCAAGAGGCTGGGGAGAGGCAAATCCAGTAGGCTGGTGCAATGTAGACCCAGAGGCTGGGAAAAGGCGGACCCAGAAGGCCGGGGAATGGGGGGCTGAGGGTAGTCCAGGAGGCTACATAGAGGTAGACCAGTAGACCCAGGAGGCTGGGGAGAGGCCGGGACTGGAGGCGAGACCCAGAAGGCTTGGGTAAGGAGGTGATTAAGGAGTTAGAGCATAGTGGGGAGAAGCTGGTGCCTCATACAGAGGTACCAAAGCGGGGGTTTCTAGCGAGAAGGAGGTGGTACCTGATACAGGTTTACTTGAGGAGAAGGTGGTGTAGTTTGAGGAGCAAGTGCCACCTCATACAGAGCTGCCTAAAAATGAGGTGAAGGCAGGTTCTAAGAAGAATTTACTAAGACTGATGGAAGCGAATCAGAGGAAGCTGGAGTAGGGAGCTCAGGTGGAGTTAGCAAGAAGACCAAAGGAAGGACTGAAAAGAGTTAAGGAAGAGTTGAAGAGAAGCATTCAGAAGGATTTGCTAAGAGGAGATGAGGACGAGTTGATAAAAGTAGTAGAGCACGAGGAAAAGAATAGAGAGGCATGCCCCCCCCAAGTCTATGGGTGGATAAGGTGGGTGGAGGAATGCACACAAACGTGGAACGACGTGGAGGTGCACCAGGAGTCAGATCAGTTTAAGTAAGAGGGAGAGTTTCTAGGAAAGAGAGCCTTAGATACTAGCAGGGGAGAGATGGTGATAATTAAAGGAATTGTCACCCCACTCACTGTTTCTCCATAAACCATCTGTACACCCGCTCTGCATCTTATAGCAAGTAAATTGTAATCATGTTTTATATAGAGAATCATTTTCGTTTTCATGCCTTGAATCCTGCAACACAACCTTGCTCCGCATGCCATCGACTGCTTTCGCAGCACAGATCATAGCATACTCCCATGCGGTTGATGCATGCGGCTGCTGGATCTCCATCCCCTCTTAACGTCTTGATGCAATCACTTGTTGCTATGGAAATGCAGAAGAATATCTCGCTTTCTCAGTTCTCACTTTATTATCTGTGTTTGTCTCAGGTAGCCTGTTGTCACTGGTTGAAACGATTTTTAAAGGTTATATATGCACCATACCAAATCTCCTTCTACAATGTCGTGAAAGAATAACATGCTCACGCTTGCTCTACTTATATGTATATTTGTTAATGCCTCTTAGTTATTTTGAGTATCAACCAGGGTTGGAATGGGGCATGAAATTGGCCAAGCCTGGTATCACTTTGTGGTTGGAAAAAAGGCTACATGTAATGATATGATATGAAATGATAAGTCATTTATAATGCGCCTATTCACAAGTGTTTCTAGGCACGAAAAGACACGGAAGGGAAGACAAAAGGAGGGCAAAACAACGATCTTACTAGGCCTTGTATCATTCAGATTATGCAAGAGCGTGGGGGCGAGGGTGGAGAGAAGTTCCAGGGGAGAAAGAGGAGGGCAGAGTGTAAAGGAATTCCTAAGTGCTGCCAGGGAGGAGGCTCATAAGTGCAGAGTGTAAGGTGACTGTAAGGTTGCAGATATTGTCCATAAGTGGTTGAGAGGCCTAGAGGCAGTGCAAGGGCAATTAGTCATGCAGGAGCCTGGTCCCGTAGGTTCAGTGGGTGGCCAGGTAACCAGTATGTGCAGGTGACAGAGACATCAGCAAGGGAGAGAGAAAGCAGAGGCGAAAATGAAGGTCTTGAGTTGCTTTCTGAACCTTAGGTGGTCCTGCTCAAGTCTGAGAGAGGCAGGGAGGCTGTTCCAAAGAGAGGCCCCAGCTGAGGACAGAGATCTACCCCGCACTCTCTGCCTAGAGAAGCGTCTGACCCTCAGAGAGTTGGAGGTGGATGAGTGGAGGGCTGGAGAAGGAAGATGCTTAGGAAGAGAACGTTGGATGCAGTGTGGTCCCCAGCCCCAGAAAGCCTTGTGGACGATGCAGAGGAACTTGATCCTTGCAGCCACAGGGAGCCAGTGGAGAGATTTCAGGGATAGAGACATGCGATCCCTGGGCTTGAAGCCAAGGACAAGTCTTGCAGTCCCATTCTGGATTGGTTGCAGAGGGCAAAGAGTAAAGGAAGGTAGATTTAGAAAGAGGCTGTTGCAGTAGTCCAGCCTACAAAGGACCAGGGCTCTGGAGACAGTGAGTTTCTGGGGGAAAGTGAGAAAAGGATGAATACCTCAGAGGAGGTGCAACTGATAGTGTGACTTCTTAGAGACGTCAGAGATGTGAGGAGAGAAAGAGAGGGTGGAGATGAAGAGGACATCAAGGTTCTTAGCCTCACAGGAAGGTGCAGGCAGAGGGCCCAGGGTGGGCGACCAGAGTGAGAGGGAAGCGAGGAGCAGGTGTCCCAATGAGGAGGATCTCAGTCTTACTGGCATTAAGGTAGAGATCGTTGGATGCACACCACTCCTGAATTGCGGACAGACAGTCAGGTATGAGAGAAGGAGCAGAGGGGGCTGAGGAGAGCTTGAAGGAGAGCCGGGTGTCATCCGCATAACACTAAAAGTTAGAACAGAAGGTAGAGATGTGGTGGGCCAGAGGTGCCAGGTAGTGGTTAAAGAGCCAGAGTGAGAGGTTAGACCCCTGGTGGACATCACATGTAGAGAGGGAGATAGAAGAGAGGAAAGACCCAAGTTGGACCTGGAAGGGTTGATCTGAGCAAAAGGAAGTCAACCAGGCTAGGGCCTGACCAAAGATACCCAGGTTGTCACAGAGACAAATGAGCAGAATGGCATGGTTGACCATGTCGAAAGCAGAGGATAGATCAAGGAGAATGAGGACAGAAGGCAGGTTAGAGTCTAGATTAGAGAGCAAGTCTTCATGGGTGTTCAGGAGAGCAGTTTCTGTACATCTGGCTGCTCTGAAGCCAGACTGATGGTCATGGAGACAAGCAACAGGTTAGGTATGTAGATGAAGCTGGGAGATGGCCAGCTTTTCCAGGATTTTGCCCAGGAAAGTAGTGATGGAGATTGTGAGGTAGTTTGCCATAGAGGAATGATCGGCAGAAGGCTTCTTAAGGAGGTGGGTGCACAAGGGAGTTCTTAAGGGGGGAGGGTAAGGTTCCAGTGGCAAAAGAATGATTGCAGAAATTGGCCATGGCTGGAGCAAGGGTGTCGATGTGGTCCTTGATGGTTCTGGAGGAGCAGGGGAGCACATGCATTGGCATGACTTTCATAGATCAGACTTGTTTAGAAACCTAGTCAGGAGTGAACATGGAGAAGGAGGAGAAAGAAAGAGAAGATACGGCCGGAGAGGGGCCTAGAATGGTAGAGGGAGAAGGAGAGTAGGTAGATGAAGAGGATAGAGTGGACAGGATGTCCTGAGTTTTAGTGATGAAATTAGATGCCAGAGCCGTGCACCGGGCCTGGGAGGAAGCGGGAGAGGTGGAGACTGCAGCAGGATCTGCTAGCTCCTTGCAGATTTGGAAAAGTTTGTCTGAGTAGTAAGAGGCTGCCGAGACGTGGCATTGAATGTATGCTCTCTTCTTAGAAAGGACAGATAATCTGTATTGCCTTTGGAGCAGGCGGCAGGCCAGTTTGTCAGAGGATGAGCCTGATGCCCTCCACTTCATCTCAGCTACCCTACACTTGCGCGTAAGGTTAGGGAGGTCAGAATCATACCAAGAGGATTCAGGCTTCCAACGGATCCTCATGACAGGGGCAAGGACATCCAGAGTGTTAGAGATTGAGAGATGAAGGTTGTAAAGGGCTGTGTCAGAGTGTGAGTCAGCCAAAGATGTAGGAGGAGGAGAGAAAGTAGTGGCAAAAGCCTTCACTGGCACACGCTTTATGGGCCGCATGACCGAGATGTTGAGTGGCAGTGTTGCGGTCGGCTTAGGCTGAGGGGCAGAGATTGACAGGTGAGAGGAGAGAAGAAAGTAGTCAGTCCAAGAGAGAGGAGTGGTGAGAGGGTTGAAGAGGGGAGGTCTGATGAGATCAGAACATCCAGGGTGTGCCCTGCAGAGTGAGTCGGGCCAGAGGGAAAAGTAGAAAGAGAGAGTGTCACAGAGGTTGTGAAAGAGCCCAGAGGAGGGGCTAGAAGCAACCAAGTGGATGTTGAGGTCTACGAGGAGAAGAAGTTGAGAGCTAGTGGCAAGGAGGAAGGAGGGGAGGTCAGCCCACTCAGAGAGTAAGAGGGCAACCTGACCAGGCGACCTACAGCTGGTGGCCACAGTGAGAGAGAGACCAGGAGAGATAGAGAGCCTGCAGACAGGCATTCAAAGGAAGAGTAGGCCTTCCTAGGAATGACAGAAGCAGGGATCAACCCAGGGGAGATCAGGGCAACTCCATCTGCAGAATGGTTGGTTCTGGGTTTGGAGAGGATCTTGTAGCCATCAGTGAGTAGAGTGTCAAAACTTGCGACAGAACTAGCCTTGATCTAAGTCTCGGTGAGACAGAGTACATCCAAATCAAGCTCTTTGAGGAGATGGCAAAGTTCTGAAGAATGGTTGACAGCAAAGCAAGAGCTAAAAGTAGTGACACAGAGCAGATTGCCACCTTTGCAAGACTTCCGTGGAGGGGTACAGGCATGAGATACACCCTGCGGAAGTGTTAGAAGGGCCTGAGAATAGGCAGAGGAGGATGGAGGAGATGGCAGAGATGAAGAAGAGGGTGCCCGAGAACTGGTGGAGGAAGGAGAAGGCAGAACGGCCACAGAAGCAGCAAAGGGTGCCAGAGTGGTGGCAGAGGAAGGAGGCATCAGAGCAGCCAGAGAGGGGTAGGTAGGAGTAGCAGTAGAAGGAAGCAAGTTGATAAGACATGGGAACAGATATACTCTATGGGTCAGGCATAACATATTCGCCAGTCACCTGTGAGGATTTTAGTGTCCATTTCAGAAATGCCTGTTGTTTCAGAGGTTGTTTTTCAAAAATATTTTTCATTTGGAGTCTGGGTTGCCAATCGTGCAAAGTGCCCATCAGTTCTAATTTAAATAATAAAAACATTGTCATAAAACCCACTGACAAAGGAAGCACCATTGTGGTTATGAATGCTGTCGCTTATGATGCTATGGTTGATGCCCCCCTAAATGACCACACTAATTACCAACAACTTGGCAAAAATCCCACTGATCTCTTACAGTCAACAATCAAGATAATTGTACAGGAAACACTGATGGAGGGTGTTGGGAAGAACTCTCCGGTATGCCAGAGTTATACTGGAAGTCTGTGGACTCTCTGAAGGCTCAACACCCTATCCAGGATAAACGGGGACTCCGTCAATGGCACGTTCAAACTGTGGTTTATTACAGACAAAACCAACAGGGATCAGCACAGGAACAAAGAAAATCCATGCACGTCTAGCTATTCCTCGGCTCTCAGACAGGTTTTATCCTAGTGCGAAGTCAGCGCCATGTCACAACCTGGGCCCTTCTCCAAAAAACGTATCTGGCTCCCTGATTGGGCATTGAGGATTATGCTACCTATAGTGGGCACTATAGGTGTTATTATATTGGCCCTCGCATGTCATGTGGCTGGCCTGATCCTTCCCCAAGTCACTATCTATAACAATGTTGGAGCATTGTGGATTTACCATTGGTTCTTTCCCTTTGTTAGCCACCCCCAGGATACTAAACTGTGGTTGGCTAGAGCTGACGTCCCCAGGCATGGGTTCTGCAAAGATTCTTAGCTCTCGGTGTACCTCTTCAAGGTAATGAGAATGACTATATGTCTGCATTGTAACTTGTGTACACCACCTTAGTCTATGGAAGTGCTCCCCTGCTTGGCGTAATCCTTGTCTCAAATTGTAGCATATTTGTGGTGGTCTTATGTCTGGTAGCCTGCGATCAGCTCCCTTTCCCAACTCTGATGGCTGTCCATTGTCTACTTCGGCCGTGTCACGTGTTCAGAGACCACAAATCTGAGATGTGCAGCTCTGAATTAGGAGTAATTATTTGCATTTACTGCAGCTGGTGCCTTTGTCCTCTGGGGATTGGAATGTGCTCTGTATCTCTTGGTCTTGGCAGTGGGTCCTGTCTCACATGTCTTGCTCTCTGTCCAGTCTGAATCCGTTCAGCTCGTCTCTTGCTGAGACGCCTGTAGCCTGTTGTACTTTTCCTAAACCATTATAATGCGGTTCTACAGTGTCCATGCTATACTATTCTCCATAGGTTAGTCACACTTGGTTCTATCAGGTGTCATAGATGCTCCTGCAGTTCCATAGGGTTATTTGCATGTAAGAGTCTGTGGTTTCTGCATTGTTGCGTTTGGCTAATGGCCAAAAAATAAAAAGCAATGACAGTATGTATATTTATTTGTCCTCTAACTATAGAACTGTACACTCGTGTTCTTCATGTATTCGAGTGCATCTTAATTTCCCGAAGTGCGGATGGCACGTGTGCTTCATGTCTAATACTGCTATGATGTGGTGTCTCTAACAACGTCAGCAATATAGCTTCTTGGTGTTTAGTCCAGGCTGTCAATAGAGGTGTCCTTGATCATGGCTGGCCTGTGGCTCTTCATCCATGCATGGATAGATCTGTAAGGCCCTGGGTCAGTATGGCTGGCTGAGGGAATACCTCTTGGCGTACTTATCGATCATGGGCCCATTTGGAATACATCTGAAATAGAATGGGTGATTGCAGTGTTTCCTGGCCTTCTTCCTCATCATGAATTTCATGGAAGAGGGAGAGGGTGGGGTGGTAACATTCCCCACCCCTCTTCAGTCCCCACTCTGGCGACCTGTCGACCACATCCTTATATGATAGTACTTTTGCTCTGGGCTGCCATATCTTCGTTATTCCTCCAAGGTGTCCATAGTAGTTTGTGTGGTCGTCGAAAGACCAGTTAGTGTAACAGCACACTCCTTTGGGGTTGCAGCAAACCCACTTCCCTTCATAGTACTTTTCATCGAATGGGTTATCTAACTTCATTGCGCTAGTAGGGAACAGATCGCAGTGTGCAATTCTTTCTCTTATGTTGTCCCTTTCTGCAACAATCTTGTCCTTTGCTCCTCCTATATTTATGTCCATCAGAATCTGCATCCCCACTGCTTCCTATGCCGTTTTCTTGCACTTTGCTATGCAGATTTTGATCCCACACATTGATGTTGCTGCCAGTACTAGTGCTCCCATTATTACTTTTAGTCCATCTGTCAGCCATGATGGCATCCAGGACCATATGTACACTATCCAGCTCTGGTCCTTTCCTGTCCCTCTGGCCTCACCTTCCATCTTGGCATGTATTTTGGCCAGCTTCACCACTGCATCTGATAGAGTTCCATTATCTTCATCGTTGGCAGGTATGAATGTGCAACATGAACTCCTATTTTTGTGCAAACTCCTCCTTCCATGGCTGTCAAGAGGTCCAGAATATATCTATTCTGGAGCTCCACCAACATTATTGCTCTGAGCTCTTCCTTTATGATGTTGAACCGATTCACAGTAGAATTAATTCTCACCATCAGCTCCAATCGAGTGATCTGTAACCACTTGGCATTTGTGTATGTCTGCACAGAGGGTATTATTGATGCAAAGAATATTTGTTTCCTGCTGAACAGCCTGTGTTCTGCTGGCACTTCATCCAGTGCTGCTTCTGATGCTCCTGAGAAGTAATGTCCTCCTCTCTTTACTCTGTTCAATCCTGTCTGCTTCTCTGCCTTCTTTGTCGTGGTAGTTGGTGCCACTTCGTCCGATCTCGTCTTCCTTCTGTTGTTCATTTTCTGGAACTCATTGGGCTTTACATCCTTTCTCAGCACGACCAACAAAGGCATGTTGATGTGTACCAACGAGCAAACTCCTACCCAATCAGGTGGCAGTTTCTCATATGTTTTGGATACGCAGGCCCAATAATGACCCATCATTACTGCTATTCCCGCCTTCATAGCTGCAAGGCGCTCACTGCTTCTGCAGCCCACATTCTCACCATCCTCAACTTCACCACTGTTCTGATAGCACAGTGCTGGTGTCTTCAGAGGGATTATCTGAATTGGGCCTGCTTCATTCTCCACCCATGTCAGTAATTTTGCACTTGCTTCCCATTCTTTCAGGCATTTGTCATTTTCTTCCTACACAAGTTCACTGGTGATTGTGCTAGTGACAGTGCCTTGCGTCCCACCACTCCATTGTGACAGCCATTGTTTGTGTACACTTGACCATACACTAGGATCTGTGGTCTTTCCCAGCAACCAGGCTATCCTCCTGTCTCTCTCACTCTTGTCCAGGGACATGGCAATTCCTTCAGGGTGATAATCTTTGTTTCTCCCTTTTCACGTCTGTCACTTATGTAATGTATTGCTTCATCTAGCTGCCAATAATTGTTCATCATGTCTATTGTTTTTATGAAATTATCTTTGTACGGGAATGTTCCTTTGGAAATCCATTTCAAAGTGGCTGACTTCCCTTGAAATCTTCCTCGAGTTTGAACCATTGAGAGATACATCAGGCATTGTGCTCTTGCTGCGGGTATTTCAGTTGCTATGAATGTTCTGGAGGCACTCATTGCGTAGGGGATTAAAGAGCAGACATAACAGCTCTCACCGGTGGTTTCCTTACCTATTTTTGTCATGTGGTTGTACCACATGTTACTAGACACGCAAGCAGTGTCAGTGAGATATGTGTCTACCCTCTTCATGTCTGTGTCAACACTGCGCTTACCTCTCTTTACCTTATCGGCTTGGGTCCGGGGAATGTTATAAGAGGGTACAATGGTAGCACTAACAACAATATATAATTGCCAAAATACAAATCCTGCCAACCCACTTGGAAATAATAGACAAGCAATAATAATAATGTTCTTTATTGTTTACCTCATTTCCACTTACACTGCTTGATCCCTGCAGCTCGGTGATACAGTTGCTCGCCTGAAAAGTGTGAAGAAATGCATCATTTGTTAGTGCTGTAAATATTCTTAAGCCCTGCGGACCAAATAATCACTGATAGCAAATGCAGAAATGTTTTCCCACAGCTTCTTTACTGATGGGTCTCTTAGTGTGGCAATGACAGGGGGGTTCTCTGTGCTCGAGCTGGGGGTATGTTTGGGCCAGATACTCTACAAAGGCAAGATAATACACTCCAGGGTATTGGGCTAGGGATCTAGATGGTCTTCTCACAGTATGGACAAATTGGTTCAAGAAAGTATCTTTGTGATGGGCAGAGGGCAACATGAATACAAACAAGCAGTGTGACCACATCTGTTTTCATGTAGATCCTGTGTGTGCGGAAGAGAAAGATAACAGACAATGTATCCAGATCTATTTCTACAAGTGTTCTAGTCACCACTTCTGCTGCTTGAGAGCGTGTGACCATGGGAAGTCTTGGTCTCCCTAGTCATGTAAGTTCAGAACACAATTGTAGATCTCCTAGGTGCTGGGCGTTGGTCCTGTCGGTCATAGAGTCTTTGTCGCCAGGAGAGACCACTGCTTTGTAGGGATTGATATCTTGCAAGTGGATCCAGACCATTTTACCGACTAACTTGCCAGCACGCTTTGCCACCAGTCGACCACGTGGTGGCCCGGACAAGTGGGGCGCATTCCAGCGCCTAATGAAATTACATAGGGAGACAATGTCTCTGCCGTTCACCATGTTTCTGAGTTCGCAGTCTTGTGGTGCTTTGTCGCAGTGAATATCTTTGCTGTCTACTGGGCCTCCCTGGATTCACTGTATCTGGCGAGAGATAAAAGAAATGCTAGCCACCAAAGAAGTAATGTATTCATACATTTCCTGTGCTAACACATCTGCGCTACTCTCACAGTCCTTCAGTGCTCTTGTGGGAGGAGCCAAGGGAAGACGCATGCACCGTCCTGTCACCACCTCATGGGGCCTTAAATGGTGGTTGGACCCTGGTTTATTGCGCAATGCAAACAGTGCAAGGGGTAAACAATGCAACCAATTTTACTTGGTGCTTTGCTGTGTCTTTGCTATGTACTCCTTTAGGAGTCCATTCAGGTGTTCACACACCCCATTTGCATGCTTGTGGTAAGCACAGGTGAACTTATGCTGAATACCTAACAGGGTTGTGATATGCTGGAACGTTTCATTGGTGAAGTGAGGGCCTTTGTCCGACCGTAGGACCTCAAACATGACCCATCTCGGGAAAACTTCAGTGACCAAAAACTTAGCCACTCTAAGGGCATCAGCATTTGAACAGGGACCTTCCTCCATCTACCTGGAGAATGGGCATACAATCACTATCAGGCAGCGGTATCCTTGACACACTTGGATCATATCTACATAATCCACGTGTAAATGCAGAAATTGGCTTACTGGTCTCGGTATGGTTCCTCTCACAACTCTCAGAGTATTACCTGCTGTAAACTGCTGGCAAGTCAAGCAATTACTACAGATTCAGCCAAGTGTTCCGTCAAACTAGGACAGAACCATATTTCTCCAATGCGTGCAGCAATGACCTCCTTCCCCGTGTGTGTTGGATAGTGCAACTGTGCTAATGCTGGCTTTAATAATGCTAGTTGCATGACCTGATTTCCTGTGTTGTTCTCTTGCCATGAGGTGTCTGTCAGAGACATTGAGCATCCCCTCCTCACCCATAGTTTCCTCTCCTCCTTTGGTGCAACTCTCTGTAAGTCCATAATCTGTGTCTCCAGTAATACGTTGTAACATTCCTTTAACATAGTTCTCGCTCCTCCTTGCACATTATGTCTTTCTCTCAGTTCCCATAATACGCTGAGCATTTTGCTTCAAAATCTGCTGCTTCGTTAGCTCTTGAGATAGGATCTTCCCCTTTGGTGTGGGCTTGGTACTTCACTATTGCTGTTTTGGCCACACAATTACCTCAATCAATCTGCCAAGTAAATGTACATGCTGTACTGGAGTCCCATCTGCCCTTCTGAATCCTTTCCTGAGCCAACGTACTAATCGTGAATGTACTGTGGACGTCACGAAGGCGGAGTCAGAGTACACTGTCACTTCCTTCTCCACACTGTGTTCCAGTGCTAGTATTAGGGCCACTAGTTGTGCCACCTGTGCTGAATAATGGGATGGTAGTCACACACTTGCGACCGTCTCACTTGTCCCTTCTTCCTTCAGTCTTATCACTGTAGCCGCAGTATGTCTGTCCCCATCAGTTTGATCAATAATTCAATAACCGTCAAGGTAGAGCACGTCTCCCCTTCAAGTGCATCCTCCTCTACCTTGCGTGTCTCACTGAACATCTCTATGTTCTTCGTGCAGTCGTGTGCATAGTCTCCTACCTGGAGGGTGTCTGCCAAACATGTTGCTGGGATTACAGTCTTGCATCTCACTACCTTCAGTCCTACATTTGATAGTATCACCTCATAACCTGATGCTCTCTGTCTGGTCAGTGTGCTCTTTGGCTTCTGCAGTAGTGCAAAGAGGGCGTGCTCCACATAAAGAGTTGTGGTTCACCCCATTGTTATTGCTGATGACTTCTCCACTGCAAAGGCGGCTGCTGCCAAAGCTTGTTCGCATGGATAGTGTCCTCTCATCACTGGGTCATGTTGCCCACTAGTAAGCTATTGGCTTGTGGCCCATGCTTGTCCTTTGTGTCAGTAATACCTTCATTACTACCCTGTCAGTGTGTGAGAACAAGAATAATTCCTTTTAGTAGTCTGGGATCACTAACACTGGCGCTGTTCTCATTGTTTCCTTCAGTTCATCGAATGGTTCAGTAATCACAGTGGTCCATGTCAGTGTCTTGTTTCTCCTTTGTGCTTCCTTCAGAGCGCCAAATAGTGGCCATGTGTATGTGCTGTAGTCAAAAAAACCCATGCTCTGCAGTAGTTGCATAACCCTAGGAACTGTTGCATTTCCATCATTGTCATGGGCTTATGTGTTTTGTGTATTGTCTCTGCTCTCTCTGGGGTGATCTGTCAGCCGTTTTGTGATATTGTCTGTCCAATGTCTAGCACTTCCTTCTGACAGTACTGTAACTTTGCCTTGCCCACCTTGTACCCTTTGTCTGCTGGCACAGTCAGCATCTGTACTGAGTCTTTCTTAACGCTGATCTTCTGTCTTGCTGCAATTCAAAATGTAATCTACATACTGCAAAACTGTCCTCTACGTCTATATGTTGCTTAAATCCATCTGTAATACTCTGTTAAAGATAGATGGTTATTCGCAGTACCGTTGTGGGAGCCGAGTATGTTTCCACTTCTGGTTTCTATACATAAAGATGGTCAAATCTTGTGAGTCTGGATGTAGTGGCACTGAGAAGAATGCATTCTTCAAGTCAATAACCGTGAAACAGGAGGCTTCCGCCGGAATGCTGCACACAATTGTCACTGTATTTTCAACTAAAGGATACTCTGCTTCTACAATATGGTTAGGAGGCCTTAAATCCTGTATAAAACTCCATGACCCTCCCTTTGCCTTGCGCACAGGATACACAACAGTGTTGCATGGAGATTCTGAGGGTACTAGAATGCCTCTCTCAATGAATGCTGTGATTGTCTCATAAATTCCCTCGTCTGCTTCTTTGGTTAGTGGATACTGCTTTACTCTTGGTAAAATTGCTCCTGGTTTCAACTTGAACTTAACTCCCACTATGCTATTGATGTTGCCACGGCATAGGGATTTGTGGTCCATAGGGTGCTGGGTACCTTGGCCATGTCTTCCTCTGAGAATGAGGGCAGCGCCTCGAACACTTCTCTGTGGTGTATCTGTAACCAATAGGTTACACTCATTTTGAACACCATCTCAGTTTCTGTCTCTGTTCCTTGAATAGGTCAGCATCTGTTATTGTGGACAATCTGCACCCTTCTTCTACTGCAATCACCGCTCTTCATGCCCGCCCTGTGTTGTCCATCCCATGTACTGCTAGCTAATCTTCCCTTGCAACCACTGCCTCTATTTCTATTGGCATTATGGTTCCTTCTGGCTCGTCCAGTGGTAACTCAGGCCTGAACAAATACTTGTTTGGTACTTGCCACACCTTCCCTGCAATCCCTGTAAGCCATGCAATTAAATGTCTTTTCCATAATGGAACATTTCTGTATCCACTGGCAACCCCCTCTGTACTGTGCATCCACAAGATGCTTAACAATCTGTCTTACATTGAGCATGTGTATGCCTGGTGTAGAACACACTATACCCTTGTCGGTGAATGTTCAGTCTGCTCATAATGTCTCATCCCAGTTTGTTTACACGTGTCTTTTGAGAGATAAGTAAAGGCAGTGATAGATTGTGATCTCCTATAGAAAGTGAGATATTATCTGTAAAAGGAACCACTTCCCGAGCACCAGAAAATCATTGAGTGTTCATGGTGTTGCCTGAGAACGTAAATACTAATTCCCTAATGCAGGACGTAGTCGCTCCTGTGTCAACAAGAAAGGAAAATTTTTTGTCACCTATCACCACCCCTATGTGAGGTTCCTCCACAGGGTTGGGTGTGATCGACAGGATGGGACACATCAAGTTCACCTGTGGGCTGTTCTATTGAGGGTAAGGGGACACCCCATTTTGAGTAAAGGGGTGGGTCTCTACCATGGTAACTCCTCCCAGTTGTCTGACGGGAACCATTGTTTCTGTGTCCACGTGTGCAGCTACGTCAGTGTTCTGTATCTGTGCTAATTGCTGTGTGTTCCCTCAAATCTGTGATGCATGCAAATGCTGTGGTACTGGTGCTTGCATCTGTGGTGCCTGCATTTGTGTTTGTGGTGATTGGGTCTGTGCTTGTGGCGTCTGTTGATAGGTGCCCTGTATCTCTCCTTGCTGTTGTTGGTCTTGTGCATAATAGTCGTCCTGGTCTGCTGGATACTGCTGCTGGCCCTACCCTCGCCAATTCTGTTGCATCACTCTGGACCTACACACTCTTGAAATGTGCCCTATTTGGCCAAAGTTCCAACACTGTGGTGGTTCCCTCACTTGCCCTTGGAAACCCCCCGAAAAGTTCCTTGGTTCTGCTGCACCTGTTGCCCATATCTTCGAAACCCTCATGGAAACCCCCTTTGGTTGTGATGCATCTGTGGTCCAAAGCCACTCCCTCTCTGTTGGCCCCCCTTCCCTCGGAACCCTTGCTGTGGTTGTCATCACCCCATCAACCCTCCCCGCATGGGCGGTGCAAACTGCTGTGGTTGTGGCTGCTGTGTCTGTGGAGTGGGGCTGGTTATAACCGGCCCTTCCATGGCATATTTCTATAGTTTTCTCTGTACTTGTTTCGCCTCATCTAACTTCCTATCCTACTCCTTTTTCTTTATCTTCTCCTGCCAGAGACTGCAATGGTGAACTATCGTGAGGCCACCCCTTCACTTCATTCCTACCAACTTCCTTAGGCTTTTCTGGACGGCTCTGGTAGAATATGGCTACTGTTTTGTCCCACGGTTCTCGAGTTTCAAGGCGTCAGAGCTCTTGAATCTCCTGAATGTATTGCACAGGGTCTTCGTCTTCCCTCATCTTCTGTGACATAATCGCCCGATGTCTAATGTGTCTGAGTATTGTGTCCTCAATGCTTGCCATACTGCTGCCCTGCAGTTTGCAAATGGTGACCCGTTGTGTACTGTGTTCTGGGTCGTCACCCCCGGGAAACACACCCTTTTCCATACATCATCAGCTGCATCTCAGCTGCATCTCCTAAGATTGATATTAAAAGCCCTTTCATGTCTCTCCATCTCATAAATCCACTTCCCCGCCCCTGCCCTCAACAATGGCAACCTACTCCTCACAATCTCCTTGTCTGTGTGCTTCCATGGTACATACTGATTTCACACCCCTTGTCTCTCTCTAGTAAGGGCATCTGTGTGAATGCTGTTTCCTCCTTGTGTGCTCTCCTAGTAAGACTAACTTGTCGATCCCCTCTCTTGCTCTCAATGCCTGCACATACATCTATTGGCTCTAGTATGGGCACTCTCTTGCTGTCATCATACCTCCTTGTTAACCATCCCCTCAAACAAGCCATATCTCACCCCCACCCCCTTTGTCCTGGGAGGTCTCTGAGTCTGTCAATGTACGTAGTGGTGTCCTGCATGGTGCAAAAGTCATTCACCCATGGTGCCTGCTCCTTTGACCAGCTCCCTCCTTCTCCCTGTGTGTGTGTGTCCTAAACTCCCATGACACCCTTTTATCTGTCCCTGCCGACTGTGAATTAAACTGCTCCTCCCTCTTGTCTCCACTGTCTCTGCCCTCGTTGTTAGACCCTGTGTCCATGTTGCTACAAAAATCATCTGCAAAACTCAGTCTCCTCGATGTCAAGTCTGTGTTGGGTTTCATACTGAGATTAATGTCTCTCAAATCGTACCTGCTACCTTCTGCCCAGGCCCTTGGCCTGCTTCTCCTTCGGTTGTGCTCTTGCCCCGAGAGCTGGTGCTATCTGGCTCTGTCCATCTATCCTCCTCGAGTCTATTGTTTCCTATGTCTAGTGCTACTTGGATCTTCACCACCCTTATTGCTCACTCATTCTCCTCTCTGCACGCTCGTTCCCTTGACAGTCTGTGCAACTCTAACTTCCTCTGCTCTCTCTCAGCTAACTTGCATTTCTGCTGCTCTGCTATCCCTCTTCCTCTTTGACCTTCTCCAGTTCCATCTCCCTCTCTCCCTCATCTCCCTTTCGCTCCCTTTGTTCCTTAAGATCTCTCTCGATCCTTTCTACCCGTTCCCTCTCCAGGCGTTCTTGCTCCTCCTCCCTCCTTCATTCCCTATCCACCCTTTCCAGTTTCTCTTCTCTCCAACATTCTCTGTCCTCTCGTTCTAGTCTCTCCTCCCGGCCCTTATCCCTCCTGTCCTCCTTATCCATTATCTCTGCCCAGTCTGTTGTTTCGCTACTTCTTTTCAAGCCTTCCACTGCCTTAGTCGCCCCTTCTGCCTCTCCATCTGTCTTCCCCTGCAGCTTCAAGAGTACCTGTGCTGCTATCCATTCATTAGTTGTGATGCCCTCGAACCCTTCCTTCGTGCCCCGCTGTGCCTCGCTGCTTGGCCCCTGATCACTAGCTATCTGCCCTGTGCCTTTCGGCCTCTCTTCTCAGTATATGGTGGTGGCTTGTATGTCAGATTTGAGCACCCCTCTGCTTACCTTAACTCTAACATTGGTTACATCCCTTGCTCATTATCTGTGTCATTGGATGCTCCAGCTCCTTCAACTCCTGTTGGCTCAGCATTTACTGACACCTCGCTGCATCCCCTTCACCCCCCTGAAACATGCACCACAGTTCAAATATGCCCATGGATTTTGTTAGTTTATTCCCCTTATAGGCACCCTGTATGTGTGTCAGTAGTGATTGATGCACGTCTTTGGAGAAACTTCCACAAGGTGGCCACGGTATCAGTTAGGCTTGGTCTCACATAGCCACGCTCTGACTTCTCCCATATCAGAGACTACAAAATTGTTTTAGAAAATAATGTGTTTTGTTATAGACATTCAAAGATGACGGTCAATTTTGAAGCAGATTTGCTCACCATCTGGCAATATTGGTTGAGAGGACATTGGGACGCATTACGAGTTTGGCGGTAAGAAAATATCTGGGAGGAGGTGGCCTAGAAGGTCTCTGCAGTGGGGACAACCGAACACAGTGTCAAAGACTGCTGCAAAAGGTGGAAAGATCTGTGGCTGCGTGTATGCAACATCTTGTCTGCCAACCACAGCCAGGCCCAGGCAACAGGTGGTGGTCCCTCATCACCCATCAAGGTGGCACAGTGGGAGGAAATCTGTAACTCTGTGATCGACATGGAGTCCAATTGAGGGAATCGGGCAATTGAGGATTTGGGTATCAACGGCTGATGATGGTGCATGACTCTTAGCGTAATACAAAAGTCACCACACACACCTAATACCCCAAGTACAAAGTTAGAGTCCAAATGGCAAGTAGATGAGAGCAAATACATGGCCCATCACCTCCCAGCTAAAGTCAGCCCTAACACAAATGCTACATCCCTGCCATGCAAACACACAACAAACCCCACTAACACAAACCGCATGAGACCACAATTGCACAACACAAGCAACATATACATGCACACACACACACACCCACACACACACATATACATCACAGTTGAGATGCCGGCCTCACCACTGTGCCATCTCAATGCATGGTGCACACAACTCCACTAACTATTGCAAACTTGAGACACAACCAAACAGCACATGGCACACAGCCCCTGAGCCATGGCTACAGCACACAAGCCACGTCACGCCTGTAGGCCACCCAACAGACGCCATAGACATCATGGCTGCACCACAAGGATGCCAGAAAATGCACACCCCATAACCCCTGCAAGCACCATGCCTGCGACTCAAACATGCATACGACAATGCACATGACCCAAAATGTACCTACATCGATATATGTAGGATGTACGTTCACCCATGACTGATGCCCTGCCTCTCTGTCCCCCACAGGCTCGGGATCAGACAGCGATGCGGAACACACCGCAAATACCAGTAAAACTTTTGCACACAATAGCAGAGGGAACAACAATGCCACCAGTCTGTCTACATCAAGGGCTGGCCCAAGGATAACCACTGCTCCCAAGCCACAGCCCACCAGCCAACAAGGCGAACAGGCCGGAGAACAAGAGGACCAGCTAGCTATCAAGGTACGCATGCCAAATGATACACTGGCCCCACAGGTCACACCCAATAAAACTCCCGCTTCCCAGCAGACACCTCATGTGCAGGAGGATGCATCACCAGCAGCCAGTGATGTTGAGGGGCCACAGTCAATGTCCACAAGTGACATAGGTGAGGCAGCACAATCCGCACAGCATAGCGCACAGGAGGACTAGGAGCAGGACGATGCGGACACAGCAGGCCATTGTATGTCCGAGGACATGCAACACACACCGCCCATGAGGGACACCCCACAGTGCTCTATAGGACATGGATCTGGTGGCCGCAGTACTGGGGAGGAGATGACCGAAAAGGAATTCAGCCCTGGAAGAGGTAACTCACCACCTCCCGTGCAACCACCATCTGCAACATCCATACAGGATCTTGAGGGGTGGCTACATGGAGGGGTGCCAGCAGGCCATGCACAACATGGTCAAACAATACCTTGCCGAAGAGGAAGCCACACGCCGGGCCAATCAGGAAAACACCCAGGCAGTTACCCGTGGTGTATATTATGTGGCCTGCATCATGCTGCCTGTGTGAGGTCATGGCAGCCATGATGCAGGCTGTCAACCAGTTGGCTGCCACCATGGTCCAATCTCATCCTGCCCCAGCCGACCCACAACCCCCGCCATTGTCAAGCTCAACCCCGGCGAGCTCGACACAGACAAGCCCTGTGCGCAGGTCCACGCGCAGTATGCGCCGGCCAGTGGAACAACACCCTTCAATCTTAAAAGGGATGTCAGTAGCCTGTGACACCTGGACATGTCAGGGGGGAGTCCAGTAGAACTCAAAATCGGGTGCAGGGGAGACATGGGTGTGTGGGGGTGTTGGGACATGGGGGTTGGAGGTGGGGGCGTGGGTGTGTGGGGGTGTTGGGCTATGGGGGTGGGGGTGTGGGGCATGGGTGTGTAGGGGTGTTGGGCCATGGGGGGTGGGCGGGCATGGGTGTGTGGGGGTGTTGGGCCATGGTGGGTGGAGGGGTAGTTTGTAATATGTCAAGGGCATGTTGATTCATGTACAAAGTTGTCATTGCATTAATACACCTGTGTGCTTATGAAAAACACATGACTGGACATTGCTTCTTGACTGTGTATCAATTTATTTTTCATCAGTACCCACTGCCCAGTGTCCCCCATTCCCAGTGCACAGTGCCTCCCGTTCCAAGCGCCTTGTGTAACCCAGTCCATCAAAAATATTGTGCAATCAAAGATTGACGCACAGCACATCCTTCACGCACATTGTGACGTGGCCGATGTGCTGCATTTTCTCCATCATCCTCCTCATCATCATCCGGTGGAATTTGGTCCATGTCAGGGGGCAGGGGTACATTGCCCCTGATGCAGATGTTGTGCAGCATTGCCCATTCCAATAGAATCTTGCCCACCTTCTCACGGTCGTAGATGAGTGCCTCACCCGACCTACTGAGGCAGCGAAACCGTGCCTTCAACAGGCCAAAAGTCTGCCAATCATCACACAAGTGCGTGCATTTGCACAATTGTAGTCCTCTTTGTGCCTGGGGATACCCAGCATCACCTGCATGGGAGCAAAAGCTATTTTTATTGGGAGTATTTTTGGCATTACTTGTGTGCACGTGCTGTACATTGCTCATGGTCAAATGCAAGAGATTTTCACTGACAGCTATTGCCATTTCATCAGAGTAAGAATCAGGTTGGTGTACTTGGTGTCGATCCATGGTGGGGGAGCATGGGTAACGTTCACAACTTAGGGGCCTTGACATCAGATACAGCACTCACACAGATGAGGTCAGAAGGTCCATGATGTTGCCACATGTGATGGGTGTGTGGCAGAGGAAGAATCAGAATGCGTGTATAGCACTGTATGATGCATTTCCCTGATGTCTGACATGATACATGTAGGTTTACCCATCATGCTTTCGACTACTTGATGACGCCATGCTCATGTCCCTCAACAACTTCACCCATGTGACCATGGCACATTAGAATTGGTGGTATGTTCCACTAGTGTAGGGATACGTTCCTTTGATGTTGACTACTTGATGAAATCTATTTTCTACATCCATGTGACTTTGGATTTTTAAGTGTCTCTTCAGCTGCACGGAATGGCATGGTGGTCTGTGGTGTTCCTGTCGGGCAGTGGCAGTGACAGGGGATTCCCTGAGAGGCTTTTATTTTTTGCACAGTCATGGCTGCATGGCCTGTGATGTGCTTTGCTGCGCTCATGTGAATTCTGCTTTGTGACGGCAGGATGGTGCACTGTGTACCTTTGGCTCCGGTCTGATGATGTATCATATGCATTTGCAGAGGTGGGTGCTGTGTTTGTTGCTACCATTTACACATTGCTGTACAGCCATGGCACGTCTGCATCCATTGTCAGTCTCATGCTTTCTGTTGAAATCATTTGGGCCACAGTGCCTGTGGTTCCCCCCTATGAAACCCCCCATGGCCCAGACAACAGACACGTTGTATATGAATGTGTCCCCCCAAAAACACCCCCCATGGCCCAGACAGCAGACAGGTTGCATTTGCCTGTGCCCCCCCAACGACACCCGCCATAGCCCAGACAGCAGACAGGTTGCATATGCCTGTGGTGCCCCCCCCCAATGACACCCCACATGGCCCAGACAGTAGACAGGTTGCATATGCCTGTGGTCCCCCCCAGCAACACCCCCATTGCCATGTGGTCAGACTTACCTAGCAGCCAGGCACGTTGTGCAGCATGTTGTTCCGCGTAGCTGGGAAGCGTGGAGTGCGGCAGCACCATTGCATCATGTGTGGATCCAGGGTAGCTAGCACAGCAATGAGTAATTATCTTGCATGCATCACACACCATCTGGACATTGAGGGAGTGGTATTGCTTCTGGTTGCGGTACACCACCTCCACGGCATGCCTGACTATCAGCTCCCCATGGGTGCAGTTGAGGACAAAATGACATTTGGCATGTCTGCCAATGCACAGAATGCAATTTTGGAAGGATTCACCTGCTCCGCAATCCGTGGTAGGGATATGGGGGCCCTTGTGTGCTTTAGGAGTGCATCCAGCACCTGGTTCAGCACACGGGAAAAACATGGTTGTGAGATGCCATTCAGCTGCCCCACTGTGTGCTGGTAGGTGCCTGTGGTCAGGAAGTGGAGCACAGATGCTACCTTCAGCAGCAGGGGGATGGCGGGCGGATGTTGATCAGGCTGACCAGGTCATCTTGAATGAGGTTCAGTATAGTGGTGATGGTGTCCCTGTCCAGGCGGTACAGGGTGTGGATCGGTGCAGGGGTTAGGTCAAATGGATTGGCCCATATGCAAGGGATTGGTGGCTTCCTGTGTGGTACCACCGCCTCCACTGGTGGTATGTGGTGGCCCGGTCTCACCCTCTTTCTCCTCCTGTGCCTCCTCTGCATTCCCTGGTTTACTGCCTGCTCAAGGAGTAGCAGTGCAGGCATGTCCTCCAGCTCCTGCATAGTAACTGCTAGTGCTATCATTTTGGACTTGGAAGGGGTGTGGTGTTTGGGTGTGCTCCTTTTGTGCTGTGCCAGACTCCATTGCCTCCACCTGTGCTGATTGTGTGCACCTGTGGCAGGTCTGGACACAGCAGATTGCTATTGATGGCTGCCCCGCAATGCTGGTGTTAGTGTCATCATGGTGACCCTTCTTACCGGCATCTGGATGTCGGTAAGTGCATGTTCGTGCAACTCATAATGTGCCCTACAGTGCGGCATGCCGGTGTTACTGGCCCGCCCGATGTATGTCAGCGCACATTACGGTAAGGTGGTGCCCGGTCACAGCAGGTCCCTGTCAATGCCGGTTACACCGGCATTGTAGATCATAATACACCGGTCCCGTAAATGATGCCGGTATTACCGTACCAGCATCATTTCTGCCGGACCGCCAAACTCGTAATGAGGCCCATTGTCCCTCATAATGGATTCCATGCTCTGACATCATCACTGTTTTCCGTGGAGTGATGATCTGATACACATATAGGCATCCAAAATGGTGGATGCTGATCAAGTGAATCCAGGGTGTGAATTGAACTATTTCGCACACTCTCTTGGTAAGTGTCTTCCCCCATTTTCTGTAAAACAGCCCTCTGTAAGCACTATAAGAGGTATTGCAACAACCCAGAAGCAGCCTTTTTTTCAGCTTGACCATAATTGTTTTCCCTCTTTCATAATAATTAGAACTGACGGGCACTTTGCACGATTGCTGACCCAGACTCCAAATGAAAAATAGTTGTTGAAAAACAAGTTCTGAAACAACAAGCATTTCAGAAGTGGACACAAAAGTCCTCACAGGTGACTGGTGAATATTTTATGCCTGAAGTTTGGAGTATATCCGATCCCAATGATGCACATTTATAAAGAGTTCCACAATAAGTGATTTTATTTTTATGTTCCACCAGCAAAGAAATTGAATAAATCCACGCAGATGTGGAAGACACTGTAGTGGTTCCTCGACCCAAAAACCATATACAGCAACCTGATGCATGGTCCTGATGAATGCAAGATAAGCCATTCTAGTGCAGATACCGGTCGACCGGATCATGATGGGATATCCTCCTAAGCAGGGGTGATACCTAGTTGTGACTTGATTACCTTTGGTACTTTTTTTATTAAGTTATTACATTCCAATACTGGATGCATATTCAGATATGGGTAAAATAAATGTTCTGAAATCCCAGTCTGAATGTATCCACATATGGATGAATTTTAATGGCATCACAGTTATGGGTCATATTGGGGTAGTTTTGCATTGACAACACTGATCACCACAATTAATTTAAGTAGTGGTTGGATCTGGTTGCTTCTCTAATATTGCGTCATCTCTAGATAGAACTGTGAAGATAATCTTGCACCACATCTAGATAGAATTGTGGAGATTAGCCTGCATCACATCTAGATAGAACTGTGAAGATAACCTTGCATTACATCTAGATAAAATTGTAGAGATTAGCATGAGTCACATCTAGATAGGATTTGAGATAATATTGCGTCACATCTAGATAGAACTGTGAAGATTAGCATGTGCCACAGCTAGATAGCATTGTGGAGATTATCATGCGTCACATCTAGATGGCATTGTGGAGATTATCATGCGTCACATCCAAATAGCATTTTGGAGATTAGCATGCGTCACAACTAGATAGAATTTTGGAGATTAGCATGAGTCACATCTATATAAAACTGTGAAGATAATCTTGCGTCATATCTATATAGAATTGTGAAGATAATCTTGCGTCACATCTAGATAGAACTGTGAAGATTAGCATGTGCCACAGCTAGATAGCATTGTGGAGATTATCATGCGTCACATCTAGATGGCATTGTGGAGATTATCATGCGTCACATCTAAATAGCATTTTGGAGATTAGCATGCGTCACAACTAGATAGAATTTTGGAGATTAGCATGAGTCACATCTATATAAAACTGTGAAGATAATCTTGCGTCATATCTATATAGAATTGTGAAGATAATCTTGCGTCACATCTAGATAGAACTGTGAAGATTAGCATGTGTCACATCTAGATGGCATTGTGGAGATTATCATGCGTCACATCTAGATAGTATTTAGGAGATTAGCATGTGTCACATCTAGATAAAATTTTCGAGATTAGCATGCGTCACATCTAGATAGAACTGTGAAGATAATCTTGTGTCACATCTATATAGAACTGTGAAGATTAGCATGCATCACATCTAGATAGCATTGTGGAGATTAGCATGCATCACATCTAGATAGAATTTTGGAGATTAGCATGTGTCACATCTAGATAGAATGTTGGAGAATAGCATGTGTCACGTCTAGATAGAACTGTGAAGATTAGTATGCATCACATCTGGAAAAAAATGTGGAGATTAGCATGCATCACATCTAGATAGCATTTTGGAGATTAGCATGCACCACATCTAGATATAATGGGGAAGTTTATCATGCGCCACATCTTGATAGTGATGCAATGAACCAACCCCACTAGAAATCTCACCCCTCTGCATACACCTCTCATACTCAAACCAAACACAACCATTCCTCCAAGCACAACAAACTGCATGCACTTCACTACATTGCAACAACAAAACAAACCACGGCACATGACGGCAACCAACCGAAATGCACACTTAAGCTCAGCGAATGTTTTAACCTAACTGATGCTGCCAACAGCACATCACAGCTCTCTTGCTCTTCTCCTGCTCTTTCCTACTAACCCACCCCACCCTCTTTCCCTTTCAGATCCACCACAGAGCAAGGGGACCACTCTGGTGGTGATAGTGCACAGTATAAATATCCTTTAACATTAAAATTAACATCTTCTGCTATCACTTTTAGATAGGTGGCGCACCACCACATCCTAGGGAAAGTTTCCCCAACTATCAGGGTTAGTTTACTTCTTCGTACGGGACGAGTCTGAGTAACAGGTTGTACTTCTCTTAAAAAAAAAACAGAAGTGTTTCCTGTCCGTGAGTCCACATCATTATGTGGGCGTGGCCTAGTTGAGGCCCACGCGCACGGAAGAAGGAAGGACATGGCGTTGGGGTTAGGGAGGGCCAGGCACGGGTTTCCGGCAGTTGCCGGGTATAAAATAAAGAATGGTTGGATGTTACCTCGGCTCAGTGTCATAATTAGAGAGCCGCCCGCCCGCACCATACGAGGTTTCAACAAAGGCGACGAGGGATGCCCAACCCACTCGTGCCTAGGAGAGAGGCGCACGCAGCAGCCACGGCCATTCTGACGCCCCCACCAGCACAGCAGCAGAAAAGCCAGCACCTGCAGTGGGGGCCCCTGCAACGGGGAGGAACTCCCGCAAACTTAAAGTGGAGGGGAAACATGTCACATTGCCACACTCAGCTGCTAATGCACGCCCGCTACTCCCTGCAAGGGAGATAAGACCACGGCAGCCTCATAATAAGGCAAACAAGAAAACGTTGGAGGGTAAGTGCCCTAGGAAGGACTTCACAAGCGCCAGGGTTAGAGAGAACGCCTGAAGAGAGACAAATAGAGAAAACACAAAGACTAAGTTCCACAGGAGATCACCAAGCACAGTAACAAACTCGGCAAGAATAGAATACACTACAAAGCACAAACGCAACTATATCAGACACAGCACAAGCAACTGTGTCCTCATCAGGAAGTGCAGACAACGCACAAGGAGACGGTCAACCGGCACAGGCAGCAGGTGACGCAGCACAAGTCATGCACATGCCAAGCCCATTTGAAATAAGAGACACATCAAATCCAGGACCCCGCTGGACCACATGGCTGCGAGACTTTAAGTTCTTTTCCGGGGCCATAGGACTGAAAGACGATGGCTCAAAAACACGTTGTTCATGGCAGTGGGGCCAGCGGTAAGATACATTGCGGGCGAATTGCTCAATGTTGAAACGGTAACATGTGGAGAACTCCATGACAGACTCTCACAATACTTTGCACCGCACACCAATATCGAATATGAACGCCACATATTCCATACCACAAGGCAAGAGAAAGGCGAATCTATGGACAATTTTGTCATGCGACCCCACATTAAATAGAAACACTGTGAATTTCACAGGTACTCAAATGAGGAGGCTCTGAGATCACAGGTCATTGCAGGATGTCTGTCACAACCTTTCCGCAAACAACTCCTACAAAAACGAAGATCCCTGGATGACATTCTGGCGCTCGCTCACATGGAAGAGGCTGTAGAGTCACAACTATATAACCTGGGCAAGTTACCATTGAACAACCCGCAAGCAATCCCCACATCATCAACAAATTATATGCAGCCCCTAGCCAAGGAGGCAAGCGCCTGGAAGCCACCTGTTACAGATGCGGTTATGAATATCCACACATGGGTAAATGTCCCACCATGGGACAACAGTGCGCCTCATGCGGGGTATGGACCATTATAGAGCAATGTGCAAAAACGCACCGGGCCCCGCCACGCACAGACAGAGCATCCTGGACAGACGAAGATCAGCACGACGCAGCCCGCCTAACACAAGGAGGGAGCATGAACAGGCTACTCCCCGAAGAGAGGACAGAGACCGCACGGGTCCACCTCTCCGCGAGGACAGGCGATCACATGAAGGGTCCAGACGCTCTCAAAGGAGATGTTGCGTTCGGTACATCGAGATGCGCTCCCCCACCAGCAGCGACACACCGTCGTCGGAAGATGAGCAGAGGAAGAAGGGGTATGTATGGGCACTCAACAACAGCACGGCCACCCAACACAGCCCAATCCTCACGTTGCATGTCAACAACACCCCGCTAAAATTCCTGATTGACACGGGAGCAACGGTCAATATCATAAGCGAACAAGCTTATGAATCGCTCACCCCACCACTGAAAGTCAAGCAGACCACTGTAGACATCTACCCATATGGAGCGACAACGCCATTACCATGCAAGGGCATGATCACGGCTTGGTGCACACACAAGGACCATACGGCAAAAATTCCCCTGCACATCCTAAAAACGGAAGCCAACAGCGGGTGCATCCTGAGTTTCTGTACCGCAGTAGAGATGGGACTAGTGCATATGCTATATCAATTGATGGCCCACAAATACTTTGCCAAGCCGGAAGCCATTGAGCAAACATTCCCCAAGCTATTCAGAGGTCTTGGAAAACTGAAAAACAGAAAGGTGCACTTGCACATCAACCCGCAAATTGTACCGGTGGCGCAACACTACCGCGGCATACCAATCAACATTCAGCGACAAGTGGAGGCGGAACTGGACAAACTCATCAAAATGAACATCATCGAGCCCGTCTCGGGCCCCACACCCTGGGTATCACCCATCGTCCCCGTCCCAAAGAAAACCCCTGATGTATCCATACGTCTGTGTGTTGACATGCGCAGAGCCAACGTAGCCATTGAAAGAGAAAGATACCAGTCACCCCGAATAACGGACATGATCCACCTCCTACATGGGGCGAAAATCTTCTCGAAACTGGATTTAACAAAAGGATACCAGCAGATAGAAATAGCCCCAGAATCCAGGTACATCACCACATTCGTGACCCACCTCGGCCTATTCCAGTATAAACGACTCAGCTTTGGCATCTCGTCTGCAGCCGAGATATTTCAGGAGGAAACACACAAGGTGATCAGACACGTCCACAATTGTCTGAACTATTCTGATGATGTACTCGTATATGGCAAAACACAAGAGGAACATGACAGAGCACTACACAGGGTGTGTCAGGCCCTAGAAGAAGCAGGACTCACATTGAACAAAAGAAAGTGTGAATTCTCCAAAGGAGTGCTGAGATTCTTTGGGCACATCTTCTCGGAAAAAGGGATCCACACATGGGTACCATACTCACCCAGAAAGACCTCATGGACCCGCCCAACATCTACATCATGGCCTACGTCAGCCGGAGCCTCACCGCCACAGAACAGGCATACTCCCAAGCAGAAAAGGAGAGCTTGGCAGTAGTGTGGGCATGCAAGTATTTCCACCTGTTCTTATTCGGCAAGAAATTCACAATAGTAACAGACCATCAGGCGCTACTGACTATCTACAGCGACCCGAGATCACGAATGCCCCCAGGATAGCCAGGTGGGGCCTACGCGTACAGGACTATAAATTCACAGTGGTACACCGCCCAGGAAAGGACGAAAACCCTGCGGATTACCTATCCTGACACCCCACGGGCCAGCACAACCCTCCATAGCTGACGCATACATAAACTATATAATACATCACTTGCAGCCCCTGCCGGGAGGGTGGCCAAAGCTGAACATGCACTCGGAGCAAGATCCAGCCCTCCGAATTGTGAAACACTTCCTACTATCAAACAAGAAAACACTCATGAGACAACAAGCCAGGCCTGAAACTGAAACAGTGCGCGAGGATGTCAAATGGCTCGATCAGGTGCGAGAATCACATAGTGCTCAAAGGATGTAAAGTGGTGATTCCAAGGGAACTCCGTGAACAGAAAGTGCATCTGGCGCACGAAGGTCACAGAGGAGTGGTAGCCACCAAGCGCCTCCTCCGACAAAACTTCTGGTTCCCACAGCTCGACAAGCTGGTAGACAACATCGTGGGGGGATGCCACATCTGCGCACAAGTAGCGCCACCCCCACACCCTAACCCACTACAAATGTCACCACTGCCTAAGCAGGTATGGGAGGAACTCGCAGTGGACCTCTTTGGACCCCTCAGAGATGGCACCTATGTGCTAGTTCTCATGGATGAACACTCACGTTTCCCGGACGCGCAGATAGTGGAGAGCAGCGCAAATGCCAGTGTCATACCGGCCCTGGACCAAATGCTGTCGGCATATGGGATACCAAAAATCATAAAATCGGACAATCGCCCCACATTCGCAAGTCACGAATTTCACAACTTTGCCAAATACATGGGATTCCAACACCGCAAGATCACCCCGCGATGGCCGCAGGCAAACAGCATGGTCGAAAGGTTCATGGCCAGCATCAAAAGAACCCTCCAGATAGCAAGCATGCAGAAGAAATCCTTCAAGCAGGCCATCAACCAATTGCTGAGAGAATACCGACACACACCCCACAGCACAACAGGGATATGCTGTTTCGAAGACCAGTTAAGACGAGACTACCTGAAGATCCCAGGACACCCGAAATGACAATCCTGGAACAAGAAGTCAAAAGTAATGACGAAACGGCCAAGGCAAAGATGAAAGAGGCCACAGACCGCAAGAGACGAGCTTGAGAAGCACCCGTACAGTAGGGAGATGAAGTGTGGCTTCTGCAAACCGAAGATGAGAAAAGAAGACGCCACTTTTGCGCCTACCCCACTCATTGTGACTCACAAGAAAGGCACGATGATTACCGCACAAGGAAATGACTGCTTGTCAGTAACCAGAAACGTATCATACTTCAAACGTGTGCCCCCAACCCTAGAGGGACAATGGAAAGGAACAGCGAAAGTGAAGAAGAAAGAATGCGGGATGAACAATACCAAGGAGATGGAGAGGAGTCAGAAGGAGAGCGGAACACTGAACACCCTGCAAAGGAGTGGACAGCCCCCAGAAGTTCAAGGCGTCCGCAGAGGAGGCGCATGAAGCCACTCTGTCTCTTAGAAGAAATGGGGTAAAGATGTTGATGCTAAAAAGGGGGGAGATGTCTGCGAGTCCACATCGTTATGTGGGCGCGGCCTAGTTGAGGCCCACGCGCACAGTAGAAGGAAGGACATGAGGTTGGGTTTAGGGAAGGGCGGGCACGGGTTTCCGGCAGTTGCCGGGTGTATTAAATAAAGAATGGTTGCATGTTACCTCGGCTCCGTGTCATAATTAGAGAGCCGCCCGCCCGCACCATACGAGGTTTCAAAATTCCCCCTTTTTTCTGTGATACATGATATTGTCTAATAGGGCAACCTTCTTTCTGAATTAGAAATTCAGTTTTTTACCTTTCCCGTTGGGCCAATGTTCCATTCCATTCATGACATCATTCATTCTGACATCACTCAGTAAACACTAGAATACCAACACAGCACACCTCCTCTCTTTCCATTACATAAACACAAATGCACACTCATTCTCTATTTCCAATAGATCCGTTTGGGTCACACCAGTGTTGCTCATCATCACATCCCCAATCCGTTAGCCAGCGTCATATCACTATTGCCCACAAAATATCTGCACGGTCACAACAGTGGTGCACCTCGACACATCCTCAAACGCAAAGCAGGGTCTCATCAGTTTTGCCAAAAAGCAGGGTCACAACAGTGTTGCCCTCAGTACATCCACAAACTAAAAGCAGAGTCACTTCAGTGTTGCCCTCAATACATCCTCAAACTAAAAGCAGGGTCACATCCCTGTTTCCAGCAATCGATCTCCAATCCAATCACAGGGTCACAACAGTGTTGCCTTTCAATGCAACTCCTAGCAATCATACTGATGTGCTTACAGCCATACCGTAACATCTGAGCACGTAATGTCGCAGTGGCAGTCTCCAAAGAAATATACTTTACCTAACATACATACTTTCAGAACACCCAACTTAGTTTCCAAAGCGGTTAATACATGCTACACGTTAACTGCTAGCCCTTTCATCCAAAGCTATTCGCAGATAGCTACATACATGTACAAATTGCTAATAGTCCTTGCTGCTCTCCTGCGGCCGCAGTTATACATGAAAGTCATGGAAAAGGTTAACAGCTGTCCACACACACCAAATACACATCCCTACAAAAACCCGCACAACCTACGCTCTACCGGATGTCCATACACTATCACACTCATTACGTTGTCACAATGCTTATCCAGTCAGAAACCCCATGGCACCGACACGGCAGACGCATGCATTTAAAGAGCAGCTTCGCTCATGTAATACTTGACATTCTCAGATGACTCGACCCAGCTCCACATGTAGTCCTATGCACGTGTACACTGAGGGAACACAGGCCCTGTAACAACGCACTCCCTGACGCCTAGTGTAATCTACTTGCATGCAGTGCGTCCATGTATCCACTAGCACACAGCACTAAACACTCAGCATGCTCCAATCCATATCTGGTACCTCACGGTACAAAGCAACTATTTTTTCTCCACTGCAATCGTCTGGTACCACTCACAAAGCACAAATTCAACAAACGGTGAAACATTCGGTACTGCTCATGTAGCTCGCAAATAACAACCAGTACTAAAATAAAATATCAACATCCTTACGACTGTCACATCCAATAGGCACCTGACTTCAGGCACACAATCCCCTTATCCGCTCTAAGCACAACATACACTGTGGTGCACCATACCCCACCTCTGTCTCCATTACTCCAGTCCATAACATTGCACAGACCCTAGAAATGCCAAACCACAACATGGCATTTCCAATGTCGCATCCAATTCCTACAACCCATTTGCTGCCTCAGCTGGCTGCGCTCACTTGCAAATCATGTCTATCCTAAGCATTTCTACCAACACTTAATCATCCTCCCAATCTGTTTCATATGGACATTTATGCAAAAAGTCCATACTGCTCTTCCGCAGTTCTGAAACCTGCAAATCCTCAAAATGCTAATGAAAAACTTAAAACTGGCATTTTTCAGTTTCTTGCCACCACTCATTACTTCCATTCTAACATAGGTAGCATATGCTCACTATAAAACACCCCAAAATACGTTTCCCTTAAGTCTTGATGCTGAGCACAGTCCACCTGCAAGTCCTTCAAAGGAATTAGCATGCTTGATAATATTGATTAATATTCTTAACACTTAAATCCTACCTATGCATGCTCTACCACACTACTTCAGATTCACGCCCATAGCTATCATCCCACACAGGCCACACTGACCGACCTTGACGCATTATGCCATATTTCTCATATGGCCCCAAGCCTTTACAGCACTACCTGTATGCACTAATTTCCCCAGACTTTCCATCAAACTCCATCAAATGCTACATTTACTCACACTTGACTCCATTAGACAGCCTTGACTATATTTGGCAGGGTTCATAGACATAATTTCGAATACAAAATATTCGAAAGTCAAAAAGTCGAAAAAAAAACGTGGAAAAAAAATGTCGAATTTTTTTTTAATGACGTTTTTTTTTCGAAATGGGGGGGTTCCCCCCCACCCCCCCTTTTTTTATTTTTACCTTTTTTTTCACAGAAACTAGAGCCCAAAAAAAAATATCGAAAAAAAAAACAATTCGACATTTTTTTTTTCGACATTTTTGATTCGACTTTTTTGATTTTCGAAATTTTGTTTTCGAAATTATGACTGGACACCATTTGGCAGATGCTCGACTCCTTCACACAAACCATGAACATAATGCTTTCTTCTTAACAATGGCCCCTATACTCTTCGCCATTCTTTACCACTCCAACTGAGGCACACAGTCCTTCGACCTCATACACTTTGATGGTCTCGGCTTACGCGGCATGGCTGCGTTGTCTGCCAAAAACCTACCAGCGACCTTTGGATTTTCACACCTGTGCATGAAAACATCTTCTGGGGCCTCTTCTCTGGGGCCTCTTCTCCTTTCCGGACACAGCACTGCAACTTGTCCCAGCATTTTAAGGTGCCCTTTTCTTTTCTGCCGGTGACGCTATAACAATCACGTCATCATTCCTCATTTAGATTTGAGTAGCACAGAGCTCAGCTCTAGCTCCCGCCACATCCACCTCACCACTCCAGCACAGCTCCATCTCTCAGATACTTTAGTGTCCCTAGCAGGATACTTAATTTGCCTGCTTTCCTTCCCAGGCCCTCCTCTGGCACAGCTCCGACCACACGCTCTCAATGTGCAGACGCAGGCCGCTGTGGGTTAACACAACATTAATTTGATTCTATCAACAACACAGAGCATAGCCACGATCACCATATTCCGGCAGTCGGGCCCGGTCCACTCATCATTTCCCTTCTATACCTTCTTGACTCCAGAGGTCCGGCATCTTTCTTACGTTTCCCTTGGATAGGCTCACAACTCTAGCCTTTCTCCATTCCTGTGCCTTATGCAGCCTTGTTGCCAAATGCCCTTTGTTAATCCTTCCTTGCGGATGTGCTTTCAAGCAGTACTACGCCATACAAATAACTGTGTTGCTCCCTTGCACATAACCACCAGCTCGCCAGGCTCCTCTTGCTATTCCAATATATTCTATATACGCCACACTACTCCAGTGTTGTCCGTAGCACTCTGTGACCTTCTCTCTCAATCCACTAAATCCAGCATACTGCTTAAACACAGCCCATAATACTCCCTGAGTGGAGGATCCTGTATGAGAGGGTGCCGGGTCTCTCGGTTGGCTGCATCACGCCCCCCCCTCCAAGGAAGTTCACTATCACCTCCTTTCCTTTGCCTTAGTAGACCAAAGTCTGTTTCCTTGGTCCTTCCAAAGACCAGCTTGTTGCCAGTGTAATAAAATGGCAGTTGATGTATGTTCGGAGGTGAGTATATTTAATAAGCATCTTGATAAGTTCAGTTATGTAAATCCATTCCATTCATGGCATCATTCACTCTGACCTCTCTCGATCAGCACTAGAATAGCAATACAACATGTAGCTCATCAGATAAGGAGGGAAATGAGAAGAAGATCTCAGTGTCAGTAGTGAAGAACTGGCAGTAGAAGCCGCAGGGGGCGATCAATGTGCCATGAGTGAAGAGAAGTGGACTCAGGACAGACCCTTGGGGAAGACAATAATGAGTGAGTAGGGAGGTAAGGCTGTTCCAGGTCACCTGGAAGTGTCTGGTGCGAGATATGAAGCAAACCAAGTGAGGGCCCTGTCCCTGATACCTAGGAGAGATATGTTGAGAGAAGGTCAGAATGGTTGACGGTATCAAAGGCAGCAGAGAGATCAAGATGAATAAGAATAGGTGAATGGTTAGCAAGATGTAGTTGCTGACATCGAGGAGAACTGACTCAGTAGGGTGCAGAAGTCGGTAGCCAGCATGAAGAGGATATCTGAGGTTGTGTGTGTCAAGGAACTCAGTGAGTATTCAGTTGAAAACTGGCCACTCTAGGATTTTGGAATAGTGAGGTATAAGAGAGACAGGAAGGAGGTGGGGGGACAGTTAGGATCTAGGCCAGGTTTCTTAAGTATAGGGATGACAGTATATTGCTTGTAGGATGATGGAAAGGTGGCACTGTCAAAAGAGGAGTTGAAGAGGGAAGTACGATATGGAGCAACATTGGGAGCTATAAGTTATACCATGTGCGGTGAGGGTTGATGGGGGCACATGAAGGCTTAGCACTGAGGATAAGGGCAGGAATCCTTTCTGTGTTAGTGGGGGCAAAGAAAGATATTGGGCCTCATTCCGAGGTGGGCGCAAAGGGAAACCGGGCACCGTTAAGGACATCGGTGCCGGTAATCCCTTTGCGCCCTATTCTGAGGTCCCTTAGCGGGTCCCGCAATGGGCGTCTGGTTTTACCAGTCGCCCTTAGCGGGAGCCGCTAAGGGACCAGAGAGCTAATAACGGTACCTCAAATTGCGGTACCCTTATTAGCTACTTCCCCATTCCCATTGAGCCCTCTGGGGGCTCAAATGGGAATGGGGAATGGATTTTTCAATGGGGACTTAACGGTCCCTCCAGGGTCGGAATGGACCGGTAAGTCCCCATTGAACCAGGTCGGACCCGGACCGGGTATGGGAGGTAGTCATGGCGCAAATAGCGCCATGACTACCTCCATACTCAGAATGAGGCCCATTGTCACAGGAGTGGGGATAGAGGTGGTGGAGAAATGGGAGCAGGTGAGATTGAGAGACGGTCATTTGCAAGGGTATTTTGAATGTTGGACATTTTTGAAGCAAAGTAGAGAGCAACCCAGTAAGCAGAAAGAGTAGAGGAGATGGGAGGAGGTTTTAGGAGGTGAAAGATGTGAGTGAGAGATTTTTAGAGGTGCCTAGGTTGAGAAGATGGAGACAAAATGAGAGAGAGAGATAGAAGTTACATTTGGCAGAGTTGAGAGCAGAGGAATAGTTTTGAAGAGCAGTCAGGTAGAGTTGGAGGTCTGAGGAGTGTCTAGATATTTGCCAAATGCAAAGGGTTTTCCTCATGGTTGTTTTAAGGGTGCAAATATAACGTGTAATCCGGGGCTGTTGAAGGGGGGTTTTTGGCATGAATGTAGTTTGAGGAAAGTGAGAGAAGGGAGTGTTAAGAGCAGCATTAAAGTTAGTGATGGCTTCATCAGCGGATGGAGGGGTGAAAGTTGCATTGGAGGAGAGAGTGGTGTACATCAGAGAGGTAGATAGGAAATTTGGAGGCGGGAAACTTGTGCTTGGTAATGGAAGTGGTAGATGGAGAGAGAGGGGTGGAAGTAGGAGTGGAAATTAAGGTCAAGACAATGGAATTATCAGAGGGAGAAAGAGCAGTGGATACATTAGAGATGGAGATTTGAGAGGAGATGAGAATAAGGTCAAGGGAGTTACCATTTGAATGAGTGGGCAGGGAGTCGACAGAAGAGAGCGAGTGGATAAGGGGAAGAGAGTTAAAGTCAGTGGATAGAGGAGTGGAGATAGAGGGGAGCTTAAAGTCCCCAGTAATGATGAGATGATGTTGAGGAAGAAGGGAGTCAATTAGCTGGGACAGGTGGACCATAACTTGACCAGTGGGACCAGGTGGATGATAGAGAGCTATAATATGAATGCCACAGGGGGCAGTGATTGTGGAGATAGTGTATTTGATAGAGGGAGACATTGTGGGAGATAAGGCAGTAGGTGAGATAGGAAGTTTGAAAAATGAGAGCAGTCCTACACTACCACCCCTGCCAGTTGGCCGGTGAGAGTGAGTGAAGGCGTAGGCAGGGGTGTGAAGGGGAGCAAGGGCTGCAGAGTCTGAGGGGGAAATCCAGGTTTCTGTAAGGGTAATGAGTTTAATAGAGAGAGAATGGAAAGTAGGCATTCCGAGGTACAGGGAGTCTTGTTACAGACAGAATGTGCATTCCAAATAGCAAAATAAAGAGAGTGAGATGAAGAAGCATAGTGATGTTAAATCTGTGAAGTAGAGAGGCACTGTGGTTAGAGGAAGAGTGATGAAAGTTAGGGTTGGAGGTTTTGTGAATAGAGAGAGTAGGTGAGCGAAAGAGGGGCGATGTCAAGGAAAAGAGATGTTAGGGATGGGAAGAGACTTCACATGATTTTGAGGAGAGGAGAATGAAGAAAGAAGTAGAAGAGAAAGGAAGAGATAGTAAGAGCAGTCCATTGTGAGAGTGAGGCTGAGCAATGATGTAGTTGGTACTTAGCAGGGCACAGCAATGCAATAGCTCAGAGGCAAAGAGGAATAGAGGCTGGAGGTTGGCCCTTAGCTGTTAACCCTTTTCTGGGTTGCCCGGGGCTGGGTTGCCCCAAAGCAGGGAGTCAAGTAGCGGTTTTGGGTTCAGGGATCACCTGAGCAGCCTATTGATCGACCCTGGATGCTTCTTGTAAGACCCCTGGCCTCTTCAGGCAGCCTCAGGCAGACAGAACAAGTGTCTCTGGTGGTGTTGTGATAGGCTCTGTGTTGCTCTCAGCCCAGTTGAAGCCACTTCTGTGGATGGAAAGACCTTTCAAAAATTGCAATTTGTAATCAGAGTTCACCTGAGTAGAGGGTACATCGGCCCTGGATGCTTCTTGTAGAACCCCTGTCCTCTGCAGGTAGCCTCAGGCAGATGGAATGAGTGCAGCTGGCGGTGTTGTGGTGAGCTTTGTGCTCCTCTTAGCCCAGTTGAAGACCCTTCTGGGGATGTAAAGACCTTTCAAAAATTGTAGTTTTGGGATCAGAGGTCACCTGAACAGTCCGTACATCTCGACCCTGGATGATTCTTGTAGGTCTCCTGACCTCTGCAGGCAGACTTAGGCAGACAGAGTGAGTGCCTCGTGTGGTTTTGTCCCGATTCCCTGGTGATGATGAGCACAGAGCTGCTCTCAAACTAGTTGAAGACCCTTCTGGGAGTGGAATGACCTTTCCAAGATGGCAGTTCTGGGGTCAGAGGTCACCTGAGCAGCCTGTACCCCGACCCTGGAGGCTTCTTGTAGGTCCCATGACCTCTGCAGTCAGCCTCAGGCAGAAGAAATTAATGTCTCTGGTGGTGTTGTGGTGAGCGCCATGTTGCTTTCAACCCAGATGAAGGGCTTCTGGGAATGGAAAGACCATTCCATCTGTCTTTGAAAATGTAGGAGTACACATTTTTTATACTATGGGGGTTTTACAGAACAACCTCACCATCTACATTTACCTCTTGACTTTTCAATGCTTGTTTTTCCCGGTTTGATGAACTGGCATCTGGCAACGATGTGGATGTCCTGGGTTTTTTGATTTTTATAAAATAATAAAATGATGTGGGTAATCTACTGAGCAGATTCCCCTTTCATAAGCTTCATACCAAAAACATAGTGTTTATCTGTGTCCAGCTGAATCAGTAACCTGATTTTCAGCACCTGCTCTACCAGTGGTACAAAGTAGATTCAGAGGTCACAGTTGACCATTTGACGGCTGCAGTAATAGTCAGGCCTCTGCAGCGCAGGGGCTGCATTTAAGCTATGCACCCCTGTACCAACACTGTGATAATCATATGTAGCCGAAGCTGGTAGAAGAGTACATTCTAAAGATAAGCTATGCCTGAGTTAAGGCATGGTGTATGGTACTACTTATAATCATTGCAGCCACATCCAATTTGATGTCACAAATGTGTCAGCTCATGTTAAGCCAGTTCAGCTGTAGAAGGTGATGTGTATTCTAGCCGGACAGAAAGAGCCTTCAAATGATAAGACAGGAACCTGAATGGCACCAAATTGATCTGTTTGTGAGGGTAGGTAACACCCTATGCCAGAGACAGCCACACAACAGGCAGCTGCCCTGGGCCCAGGCATCAAAGGAGCACACTATTCAACTGGAGTAGCCTCACACAAGGGTGCTGCATTTTTAATGGCCTTTGTTCCTAGTGAGAAGAAAAGGTGGCAGGGTTAGAGTAGACAGGTGGACTATGTGCGGTGGAGGGAGACTTCCAACATCTTGTTTCTCTCTGCCTATCTCTGGCCTTCCTGTCCCCTTCACTTCCTCTGGAGCAAAGTACTTTGGGTGCGATGTCAGAAGGGCAAAGTCCAGTCAATTAAAAAAAGTGATTGGACCACTAAGGTGGGCTATCTTTAGTCCAATCGCCTGCATATATTTTTGTGGTCTCCCACCACTTCTTTGAATCATCTTTTGAACTCCAACCTTTAAAGATTGTGTTTGGACCCTGCTCTGAGAGTAGTCCCTTCCAGAGTCCTCCAATAGTGAGGTGAAGGGATGCATTGCAAGGCAGGGGCAAGCTCTGTCCCCTAACCCTCCCCATGGACCATTGGGGGTGAACCCGCCCAGCAGTACCCAGGAGCTCAACCAGTTGAAGAATCCCTGCAGTTGTATGCCAGCCTCCCCTCATGTTTGGGAGCCTGAAAACAAGGACCCATATTGTCCCTTAGTCCCTGGAGTGGGACTTGCAGCAACCTGAGAAGGGAACTGTTGCTGGAGCAAGACCACCCTCTCTGCCAGCCACAGCAGAATCCAGTACCTTACCATGTTGCTGGACCCCTTCAGTAGTGGTGCCAGCCTCTCCATCCATGCTTGGGAACACAAGAAAAGGACTAATATTGTATTTTAGCCCTTGGATTGGGACTCACAGCACTCTGAGGGCCAAGGCAGCCGGGAGCCACGTGTTTTTGCCATTGAGATGCTTGGAGCTATGTTTTAAGAACCATTGGACACATTTGAACCACTAGGAACCTTGGATGCCGCGTTTTGCACGCTGCTGATCTTCTAATTGCTTGCACAGTGCTGAGAAGTCTGATTCGGTGCTGCCAGACCAACAGAAAACACAAAAAGGTACTATTGACTGCTAAGTGCCGCCACCATTTTCCATTTTTGACACCCAAGAGACTGTTTAAGGTTCTCAAGAAAACATCCTTTTAAAGAGCATTTTGGTTATTACTTGCCTTACTCCCCTGAGTCATTACTCAGAGTGGTGAATCTTGTTATCTTTGCTTAGTTTGTGTCCTTTCCTCAGGGGTGGGTTGTGTGTAGTGTTTTACTAGTAGTTATTATTGTACATGGTGTGATTTATAAGAGGCATACATTTGGATCAAACCTGGATCGGACATTCCTTTATTTTGGACTATACTTCGCTGTTTGGTTCGCTACTGAATCGCATTCACACCCCTATTGGGAGTATAGCCTTCCCTCAGCCCACGTTACCACAAAAGGTGATGGAGATATACCTCATGACTGTGCCCGTTTTACCTTTATGATTGTGTTGGCTCCTGATCGGTAGAAGTGTGAGTGCTGAGTAGGCGCTTTAGCCTCCACTCATCCTTGTACTCCTGCAGGACAGAAGTCAATTTGTCACACCAGGTGACAAGCTAAATCCATGAAACTGGCACCCTATCAAGGCAGGGTGCATGAAATGTGATTGCTGGTGGTGCCCTAGCATGGCTGCTCACCATTGTTCACCGCAGAAGCAGAGGGAGACCTGTTAAGAAAGATGACAAATATTGTCTTCAGTTGCTATTTCTGTGGCCAGGAAAAAAGGGGGTAATGGTTCCCTGCATCCCGTGGCAGAGTACACCTCTCACGGTTGCCTCGTGCATGAACCCTCTTCCCAGTAACAGTAACAAAAATATAAAGTGAGCACAATTCATCTTGTGCTATTCTTAGGTTTAGAAAGGTAAACACAGTTTTAACAAGTGTTTTTTATTAAGTTCCATTTGAAAATGGAATTTCTTGACTAGTGCTAATTTTAGGTTGTCGTTCCTCAAACTGACATCAGACTGCATTTAGGAGAGGGCTCGAATTTCTATAATCTCAAACTAAGGATTATGTTTCAAACACTATGGGGTCATTCAGCACTGTGTGCCAGATTCTCAAATCTGTTTTTGGCACCAGTGAGATGTGCTGGCGTATCTCCTCAGGTGTGTCAAAAAGACAAGCAGATTACTGCAAATCTGAGATGCACGCATGCATATGCCCTTTCCCCAGCTTTGGGCATTCACAAACGGGATGCGCTTTTAAATGCACAGAAATGATGGTCACTCCCCCCCCCATGCACCTTTTGCAACAGGTGCAAATTTATGATAGGGTCATTTCTGACCATGACATGAGGCCTCATTACGAGGCTGCCGCCGGACCCGTGATTTTACCGGCACCCACGAATGGCCAATTACCGGGTCATGCCAAGTTTGGTGGACCCGGTAATTGCCCATTTGCAGTTGCCGGTAATAAGGGACTCCCCATCCCATTCGGCCCCATAGGGCGGAATGGGGATGGGGAAGGTGGTAGCACGGGTACAGTTAATAACGGTACCGGTGCTACAGTCCTGTTCTGCTCGCGGGTGCTGCTACAGCCACCAGGTCAGACCTGGTGGCTGCAAAGGCACCCACGAGCGGAACTCGTAGCATGGCGGTACAGTACGGTAGCAACAGTGCCACTGCCAGGTTTTAATTGAAAATGATGACTCTTGATTGTATGTAATCTTGTTAAGGCAAACATTTATTTTAGGAAAATTGTATTTTTTTTTGTTGTTGTGTTTTTATGAAACATTGGTTCCGAAAAAAACAGATTCTGATTGAAATAATTGTAAGCATTTAATTTACCACATCGAAAAAAAGGCGGTAAAGGATGGCAACATATTTGTAGCAGAAGGACAGACACACCAAGAACTGCAGTATTAGAGGGGGGAACTCATGATTAATATGAGAGAATAGGTTCTCAGGGAGCTCATGGCCCTGCTACCCGCATCCCCTTCCCTCTCCATCCTGCCTTAGACAAAAGTGCTGGAGACAAAACAGTGAATGAGCTGAAGGCCGGTGGCTCAAGTACTGGTAAAGAAAGATGGCTTACAATGTAAACATGTGCAATGAAAGCAGGTCTCTGGATGGTAAGTATGAACAGCCTTTATTATGATTGCTTAAAATAAGCAGGCACTCCTCGCAGGTGCTGGCACTGCCGCATCTGTAACATCTCAGGCATGGTGCCAAGTTCCACATCTGAAAGCTATTACTGTGAAGACATTTTAAAAGTGTCCAGTGGGCTGCACCAGTTATATATGATTTTACCAAAGTAAAATTCAGAGTGGTAAGTTTCACTGAGGTACAAAATTACAAAAGAAATGATTCTTTTTTTCTTCCTTTTTTTTATTTGGGGTGTCCCCCACCCAGCTCCCCCCGTTTTCCTACCCCTTACCCCACTACCATATATATATTTATTTACAATTTTCGATATTTGTTTGGTATTTTGTACCGCTGCGGAACTTACCACTCTGAATTTGTTTTCGGTAAAATCACTGGATACCCGATGCACCATCTACCAATGTCCCCCAAAGGGGTGACAGTTGAACTGTTCAGTGTACCTCAGCAGTGCAAGGTACCCCCATGCTGGCACATACCAAGGTAGTGGATAGCCAAGCATGTAAGTAATGTGTCAATTATAAAATGGTGTATTTTTACGTTTTTTTTTCTATAAAGCTTCAGTGCTTTGTAGATGCAGGTAAGAAATACAATAAACAGAGGAATCAGGTCAGGCATTCCCTTTATAATCACCGCATTTAGGGAATATGCTACATTGTAAACCATTACCCACGCAAGTCTGCATAGTAAAATAGATTAAATCACATTCCCACATTTTAAAATGCAATACATTGTTTTATAACCCTACACAGGTGTCTGTGTCATTAATATTTTTTCTTTTTACGTGGAACAGTAGATATAATACGTGGACACAAATTACATGTAAGGTCCCAGCTTGACACAATGTAGTTACCCCTGCTTTTACAGGGGGTTACATACACATTATATTGTATCAGTGGCCAGTAGGAGGAGGACACAGGCAGAGTTTGCATTCAGGGGCTGTGACAGAGTGTGCCACAGAATACTAGTGAAGAATAAAGTGTCAGTAAGGCTAATGTTGGTGGTAAAGTTACTTGTTAATATACCCACAGGGAATCAGAAAGTTTTCAGGGTCATTTATATTGCAAACCAACCCTCCAAGAAATGTTAGTGTTGTGATTGATCTGTCAGATTTCTCTCAGAGGTTCAGTGGTTCCAACTGGCCCCACAAACATAAGTCCTGAGGGCCTGATTCTGAGGTTGTGATAATAAAAGAGTGTGGAAACATGACATTCTCCCCTCCAGTTTCCAGCACCAACATTCTGAAGTGGCTCTGAAAACCCATCATGGTCCAGAAATTGGCCGATGAGGGGGAGCCGTGTGCTTCCCCAGTGTGTGCCACTGGGTGCTCCTGTGATGAGAGTGTGCGCCGCACTGACAGCCCTGCCACTGGCAGAGCTCTAAGTACAGCGCTCCCTGCCATCATGGGAAGCGCTTGCGTGATGAGAGGGAGTGTCGCTCTGAAAGGCCTGCCACTGGCAGGGCTCTAAGCGCATCGTTCCCTGTCATCATGGAAGCACTCGCGTGATAGGACGGAGTGCCGTGCTGACACCCCCACTGTGGGCAGGGCTCTCAGCATGGCGCTCCCTCTCATCTTGTTACCTGCGCACAGGGACACCTACCTTCAGGTGTCAAGCCCAAAGCCTATTCAAACCTGCATGATTGAGGGCTGCCTAGAGCTTGCTAGGTTCTTCTGGCTCCATCCAATTGGAACCACATTGCAACTTTTGCATTCATAGATTAATGGATTTTTAGTACACAAATAAACTGTCTCCATTGATTGGCTTTAGAATCCATAGACTGCTGTTGGTTTATAGTGATGGCATCGAATGACAAAGCATCGAATGCCAAAGCATCTAAGACAAAGCAACGAAAAAAAAGCATCAGATGTATTTTTATTCCATTTTTTTAATGGGGGGTCCCCCCACCAAAACCCTTAAAACCCATTACAATTAAAATTAAACCTTTACCTTTGAAAAATGTGATGCATTTTTTCGATGCATTTTTTCGATGCTTTTGTCATTCAATGCTATGTTTTCGAGGCATTGACTGGATACCATTGCTGTTGCGCCCATAAACTGTTTTGCATCCATAGACTCTCATTGCACCCATACACTGATTGTGGAGTTTCATATACTAGTCCTTGATTGGCACTCCCCATTGATAGACTGGTTCTTCCGAGACTTCTACGGCACTCATAGATTTATTTTGCTCCCATAAACAGCTATTGGACTCATGGATTGTTCACTGCATCCCATACTGCCCTTGAATGGCACACATATATTATTATCCCTCAACATACTAACCTTCATCCAAAGGCTGTTGATGCATCCATGCAGTGTTATTACAGTCAAACATGTATTTTTCTTTTACAGATAGTTGTTGAACCCATAGATTGTTTATTTCACTCATGTGTGCTTATTGTGTGCTTGCACTGTTATTACCTTCATTGCTTGAAATAGATTGTTTTGAATCCATAGACTGTTTATTATATCTATAGATTGTTCTTTCATTCACAGATTCTTTTTCTTCCACGGTCTGTTCCCACCCATAGTTTGACTGCAATAGTGCATTTGCTGCTCTTTTGGGTGCCACGTCCCATGGAATGGTCTATGCATCTGTGAGGTAAAAACAGAATTCGAAGTACAATATAATATGAATACTTGGGGTGCTGTAAAAACACATGGGCCTCATTATGAGTGTGGCGGCCCAGAAAAAAGGGAGCCGGTAAGCTCACCGGTATTCTATATTCCCCTACATCCACTGTTTATTTTCTTTACCACCCCCTCTTCATATCCCACCAGCCTTTCTGTGCAGCACTGCATCATCCCCCTCTGCCACTTCCCGTCGTGAAACGCTGAACCCCTCATCAGGGGTCTGGTGTGGCACCATGGAATATCATGCCCTGCCGAGTTTTAACAATATATTCTCCTGTGGCTAGTGGGCAATTGATCCCCCCTTTATATCCCTTCTGTACTATATTCTAATATTACAGGCTTAATTGCCTCCTCCCTGGCCCTGCTTTAGAGCTATATAAAATTGTCTGCATATAGCTCTTCCCCATAGTCTACCCAAAGTACTTCTACTGTATGTCCCTGGAACAGGCCCCGAGTTCTACATAGTGACAGATGCATCCTGCCTCCCCTCTTTTCTTCCGCTATTTCTTGTGGCAGAAATTGTTTGGCATCCCTGTAATGTGTGGGATTAGCGAGCACACATAGCAACTGCTGTTCGTGCTCTCACCCCCGCTTTTCATCTCGTTGTACCATAAGTTTCCAGATGCTGTGTCTCCCCCCTATCCAATAGAGACATAAAACCTATCAGTGCTAAATGTACTGCTCTTAGTACGTGCCCCCTTTCTATTGCCGGTGGGCATACCCCTACTTTCTTTATACAACAGAAACCAAAAGAAGAAGAAAGGAGAAACAAGAAAGATACAAAACAATCCTATCCCTATAATTTTCACATTGTGTTTATATTTTTTTCCATTCTCCCCACCTGTGTCCTGCCCATCTCCTTCTCCACTTGCAGGCTTTCAGTAAAGTCTTATGTCTGTAAAGAATGCCATTTATAATTGGGTAATACTTCTCATCAAGTTGCTTTTCTCTCTCCTCCTTCCATGGTGCTGCTGTTGACCTTGCAGACTTCGGAAACGTGCGTCCATGCCCTCCTTCCTTTTATTTTCACTGCTGTGGGTTTAACAAAAAATAAATAACAAACTTTTTCAGTGACATCTGAATAACAACAAAAAAGTCAAATATTTTTGTTAAAGTATATATGGGGGGTAAGCGATTAAAAGGGGTGGGGGAAGCTGTAGAAACAGGGAGCTTGGGGAGATGGACGGGGCTCACCCAAATAAAAAAATAAAAAGAATTTGACTTTTTATCATTATTAAAGTATCAATGAAAAAGTATGTTGTTATTTTTGTTGTCATTATAAACACATGGAACAGTCGTGTACACAAATTCGTAAGGGCCAGTGAACCTCAGTTCCTGCCACCTCTGTACGACATTACGGACGAGTAGTTTATCCCCTGGACAGAGCAGCTGTGCTTGTGGGAATGCTTCTTTTCTGTGTGCACTTGTCTGTTCTTCAACGTTGGTCGGCCAACTTGTTGAACGTTGAACCTGGCGGGAAATGTATTTGAGGGCATTTGTTAGGTACGTTTCCAGCTCTTCTCCCAAAACCTGTGCTGTGGTGTTAGCATCTGAAATTGAACATGCCTGAGGAAAAGGTGCATGCATCCACCTGCCAGTTACAATTTTGTGCAGAGTCAAATGATGATCCCCACCGGGTGAGGTGTGAGGGGCAAAAAGCGCCAATGGGAGGCAATATAGCCAATTTTTGCACAATGTCATGGTTAGTTTTGCTAAGTGTTCTTTAAGCAAGCCATTTAATCTCTCAACAATGCCATTCGCTTGCGACCGGTACACTGTGCATGTGCATAGCATGTGTTTTATTCCGAAGAGGTGCGTAATTTCCTTGAAAAGGTCATTGGCGAAGTGTTGCCCATTAACAGACCTTATCTCAGCCCATACCCCCGCCTCGAAAACACCTCTTGCACTAGGCACTTTGGGGCTGGCTTTGTGTCGTTTTTAGCACAGGGCCTACCTCAATTCAACATTTGAATGGACAGACGACCACAAGCATGAAACTATAAGAGGAACATCTATCTTTCATGTCAACATAGTCGATATGCAAGTGCCGGAAGGGCACTTCCGGCCGCGGCAATCTCTCCCTCACAGTCTTAAAAGTATGGCCAGACAAAAACTGCTGACACACCACACAACTCCCCGTAAACTCTGCCACTCACTCGTGTAAATTTGTAATGTATCACCCCTCATTTATTTCTGCTGTTATGTGTTCATTTCTTACATGGGCAGGAAACTGCAACTGCTGTACTGCTACACTTAAGAATTTTTTTGGCATTGCCGCATTACCTGTGCTGTTTTGCCTGCATATCAAATCGGTGGGTGAGAGGCAGAAACCTCTTTGTACCCACACATCTTTTTCCTCCTGCAGGACCTCGCCTTGTAGTTCTACAATCTGTATGATGGGTATTGTATTAAAATTCCCCCACTCTTGCTTTGGACCTTTCCCCCTCTCTGTTGCCATTATTTGAATTCTCTCTTTTGTACATGGATAAAGTCTGGTCATCCCTTTGGGTAAATAGGCATCTTCTTTGGCTGGCCTGTAGGCCATCTTGTTCCCTAATGATATCAGGCCCTGATCACCTGCGTGGGTGGCAATTTTTTATGGCCAACTCCACTGGTAGCTTCAATGCTTCAATCAGTCACCCGAGCAACTCTTCATGTGGTACTGGGAACCTGTCACTCCTCCTAAACCCCTCCTCTCCCATCATGCTAATCCTGAATGTATTGTGGACGTCACGTGAACTGAATCTGAAAATATATTAGCTGCATGTGCTTCCATCATGTTCAATGCACCTATTATGGCCACTAACTCTGCTGCCTGTGCTGAATAATGTGATGGTAGCCTCTGCTGTTATGCTGTTACATACTCCCTGTGCTTGTAGCACACTATAGCAGCACCAGTATGTCTCCCTCACTCCTGTTTTGGGGTCTATACTTGACGACATGTCAATAAAAACCATGTCTGCCCCTTCTACATGGTATTCAGTTTGATCTGTGTGCTGTATTTGATATTTGAACCCTTTTAGTACATTTAGAGAAAGGTGCTTTCTCACAATGGTCGGGCTCGGACCAAGTATTTGATTACGTGGATGATTTCCTGCTGGTGGGAAGGGGTGGAGAGAGGTGAATTTGCATGGATTTGTAGAGATTTTCAGGAGTTGGTGTTTGACTTGGCCAGAGTTCTGTCTCCAGAAAAGACAGAAGGGACATCCACTGTGCTGACCTCCATGAGGATTGAATTAGATTTCATGGCTGTGGAGTCATGCTTGCCAGCAGACAATGTGGAGTGGTTGAGGGCAGTTATGTAGGAAGGATTTGCTGGTGCCAAAATGTGAAAGGTTCAGATGGTACAGCAATTTTGCAATTGGTTAGCTCAACAGGGAATTGGGGTACTTCAGTGGCAGACTCAGGAGCTGGTAACCAGGCAGGCAGTGTCAAATTGGGTACTCTAGAGGACTCAGAAGGGGATGCGGCCGCACATCAACATTGAGGATGACTCCTAAGGCCATCTTGAAGCAGCTTGGATGGTGTTTAAGGTGCCCAAACCAGCATCAAGGAAATTCGGAATGCAGGGAGTCACTTGCTTGGTTCTGCAGTTTCTGTGAGACCTAGTTTAGGGTCTCTGGGGCAAGGTAAATTCTTTCTTCTGCCCTTCCCAAACGGGAAAGTTTTTAGAGAGCACTTGCAGTGTTCTGTCACCTCCCGTGAGGAGGGTCCTGGGTACCAGTGTCTGAGTTGCAGTTGGCCTCATCCAACGCACTAGTTATCACAAAAAAGGCCCCGGAGAAGGTTAATGAGAAAGGTTTACCTCTTCCTTGGTGCTCCTGTCTTCACCTCTCTCGCAGAAGACATTTGAGTATACTGTACTTCAAATCAGGTGCCAATGAATCCTTCTTCAAAAGTATTCCAAAGCAGAGCCAAGTAAGAGGGGTGGGGGGGATCAAGGCTGATGTAACATGTTTTCTTTGTCTGTTGATGTCATTCCCATAGTGCCGTGGAGGAGGGACAGGAAGTGGGGGGCCCTAGCAAATTCAAGATGGTGGATTCCCTCTGTGGTCTGAACCTCTACTCTGTACTACTTAAACTCTGTCCCCTTCGGTTGTCTGCCAACATCAAACATCAACATCAAAAGATCTCCAGTAATCATCACCCTGATGAGAGTGACCATTGCAACCTGGCAGGCTGCCTTTCAACACAAGTTCACAGGCAACCGCCAATTCCACAAGGGAAATGACGTCTCTGTAGAGGAGCTTGCAACCATTATCATGAGCATAAAAGGGGGTGTTTCATGATCTGCACCCATGTAGATCATAGGGGAAGCTCGTCCCAAACAAACTGAGTACACACCCATCACTGTCACACAAGGATTACTGTTCAGCAGCTGACAATTATTAATGACAGCAAATGCTTTTGGTTTTATAACTGTTTGATCCTAGTAGCCACCAAATCAAATCAGATATTCAATTATAAATCCACTGCAACCAAGCAACTGGGGGCACATAATAATGATATTTTGAACCAGAGGTGCAGACCATGAAAAAGACACATCTGCCTGCTGGAACTATACATTCCGGCAGCCTTGGTCAGGAATGCACATGTGACCTTTGAAACTGCTCTGCTGCCACTGCAGGGCAGCTGCTGCGGGTATCCGGGAACAGTCACAGCAAGGTAAATGTTGACATTATGCTGTTTGGCATTGAGCATTATGAAAGTGGGTTCTGTTTAGCAGATACCGCTTTAAGAAACAGAACTACCTGGATAATTGTATTGCTGAAAATCAAACAAGGTCAGGCTTTACACCCTCACAGATGGGATCATGTCACGTGTTGGCACTGACTCAATGGGGTAGGTTGTGTTTCCACAAGAAAGAGATGTTTGTGATTGTAGAGGAGCAGACATACACATCCCCAGGAGATCCTACCCCCATACCTCCTCTGTATTGGAGACATGAGATCAAGCCCTGTCTAACACCAGCTATTCTACCAGTACAGTAGCGAGTATTTGGAAGATGGTATCCATTGAGACAACCATATCGAATGTACCCTCGAGTTGAGGACAGCCTGCAGGAGGAACTCCCTGAAGGAATATGAGAAAGAGCTAAGAAAATGGACTGATGATGTCATAAGAAAGTGTGCACAACATCCTGAAATATTGAATGGAGACAATGTATGGACCCTAGAGGGGAAATTACGAAGTAACGAATCAAGTGAACCTTAAAGTGTAAAAGAAGAACATTACATGGTAAAAAGGGCTGCAGAAATCAGAAGTATAAAGAATGTACATGCGCTGAAATACAAGATAGATCAAGTCATTGAATAGGCTATCTACAAGTAGTGAATACAATACAGGCAGAGCCGCCACTGTACAGAAACTGAACATTGGTATCATGAAATAATAAGCCAAAGAATCATGAAGAGAGAATGAAAGGCTGTATTGCAGTAGAATAGCAGGTTATTGGAGCTGCATTGGCAGGCTGTCTGGCCTGAAGTCAAGAACTGAGAAGTTGATTTCAGCTATCTACGCTGAAGAGGAGCATGTGTGCGGATCCTCTCAAATTAAGGTGCAATTCTCCAACAATTAGCTTGTCTTGTCCTGCAGCAGGATACACAAGCATCTTGTCTGTCCATCCAGGCTCCTTTTCCATTTGTGTTGTCTTGATATAATTATCCTGGTATGGAAATGACTGTCTTGATCTCCATTGCAAGGTTGCCCAGTTCCCTTGAAATTGTCCTCTAGTAGTACATGCTGCTAGATGACTGAAGCACTTTCCATCTTGTGCTGACATCTCATTTGAAATTAAGGTTCTTACTGTGGTCATAGCATAGGGGATGAGAGAGCAGACATAGGAATTCTCATCAGATGCTCTCTCCCCCACCTTTCCCATATGTTGGTACCACATATTATTCCCCAGGTGAGCTGAATTATCAAGATAAGTATTTATCCCCTGGTTATCTTCTTCTGCATCCCTCTTATGCAGCCTGACATGCCCGAAGAGGTAAAAGAAATTATCATCATTTGTACGCATACTAGGAAAAATCACAGGTGTTTTTTTTTCAATTGGACCTTTAGTATAAGAAAGACTTTGAAATGTAAGATACACAAAGTAAAAGAAAATACATATGCATATATATATCTGGCATAGAAGTCTAGAAAAAGATTTGGTGTGCCATACCAATACTTGTTGAACTCGCTCTCTATCTATAACCACATTATCTTCTTCCCGAATCATTTTAATGCAGGTGTTCAATTTACATTGATAGTTGCACAATCTGCTCAATTGTTGCGATCAGGAGTCTTCTTATGACTGGACCATTTTTAGGCTCATGAAGAAACGTGTGAATATTAACATTTCTCCTAACAAAAGCAGAGTATGACTGAAGTATAAACACAAAAATAACAACTACGAGCAGATGTGTGTCACTATCAACGGGTATCATATATTATCCTTGAAACAGATATGCTCCTAAAAATGAATCTGGGTATTGCTCTCTCTTCCAATTTCTAATCAGGAACTGACGTTCAGGCATAATACTGATGCACTTTTTAATTTTTTCAAAGAATCTCTCAAAAGTAAGTTTAGCCCCTGGAATTCTCTGCAAGTATATTCACTTCCTGCTACACATTGTTATGGACTGTCCACTGATTTCGGGTAAAAAAAATGTGTGCTAACCACACATTGTTTTGTTACCCTTCCTGGTCATCAATCGAGTCTGCACACATGGAAATTCCACTTCTTGTCTTGCTTCTTGGTCACTGAGTGCTGGAGGGAGGGTCTCACCTGTGTAGATTTTCACATCTCCCAAATCTAACCGAGCTCTTGTTCCCAATACCTTAACTGCAATAGGGTTAGCTCACTCAACACAAAAGGGGCCATTAAATCTTGGTTCATGCCATCTATGGGTAAAGTTCTTTATAAGCACTTGGTCTGCAAAATATAACTTTAGTGGTGGCAATAATTCACTCGGATTGGTTACTGGGCTGTCTTATTCTGTGTTCCTTGACCCCTGCCTCCGATGCTTGACTAGATCTGCAATGAAATTGACACTGGTAGTCATACATGTCAAATAATCGTGCATTTCACCACCTAGATCCTGCACTACACTCTGGGCATCACTCTTGACTCTAGATGGGGGCGTAAGAGGTGTATTCATACAGCGCCCTCTCACTAACTCATGGGGCGTAAAATGGTGGTCTAAACCTGGCTGATTTAGAATGGCATATAAGGCTATGGGTATGCAATATAGCCATCCCTTTTTCAAAGTTAATCTGATCTTGGCTATCCTCTATTTTAGGAGGTCGTTGAGTCGCTCACATATCCCATTTGCTTTGGATGATAAGCAGAAGAAAATTAATGTTATATACTCAATAGAAGTCCTATTTGTTCTAATAGCGCATTCACAAAATGTGGCCCATTATCGGACCTCAGCACTTCACACACACCCCATCTTGGAAATAATGTGCGCACTAAAAGCTTTGCTGCGCAAGTGGCATCAGGGTGTGTACAAGGACTGGCTTCGATCCACCTAGAGAAGGGACACACCGCCACTAATAAATACCTGTATCCATTACATTTATGCAGCATATCAACATAGTTGATATGCAAATGTTGAAATGGACCATTTCGTCGAGGTATTAGCCCCCTGATTGTTCTAATGGTATGCCCAGCTGTAAACTTCTGACACACGGTGCAATTCACAATGAACTGTGCAACTTGTTCCAATAGATTGGGAACAAACCAGTCTTCTGCAATAGTGGCAGCAAGACTTTCTCTGGTTATATGCGCAGGGTAATGCAACTGCTCAAGACCAAATTTTGGTAATGCTGTTGGCATCTCTAGCTTTCCAGTGCTTTCCTTTCTCCATAATGCTTCCATGGGGGATAAAGAACACCCCCTATGTTTCCATAACTCATGATCTTCTTGCAGGGCTCTACCCTGAATAGCTATTAGTTGCGTCATTGAGAGCATGTTAAACCACTCTGGTACTAGCATGCTTCTATTCAATACTGCTTGAACATTTTCAGTAACATAGCTCTAAATTTCTGAAGAATACGCAACTCTTTTGGCTTCTTCATCTGCTGCTGAGTTTACGCGAGAGATAAAGTCTGTTTGTTTAGCATGAACTATGCATTTTACCACTGCTATGGCTACTGGAGGTTGTAGTGCCGTAATGAGCCTGTACAATAAAGAAACATGTTGCACTGGAATGCCGTCTGCACAGAGTTACCCCTCCTTTTCCAGCGCGACAGCCCTGCGTGTACGGTTGACATCACATAGGCAGAGTCCCTGCACAACAACACTTCCTGACCTTTGTGTATTTGAGTGCAACAATAAGCGCTACCAATTCTGCCGCTTGTGCTGAAAAATGAGACAGTAGTCTTGCACTCGCCACTAGCTCAAATTCACCATTTAATCTTTGTTTTGCGACTGCAGAGCCTGAATGCCTCTCCCCACTAGTTTGGTCAATTTTCAAAAGAACCATCAATAAATAGAATTTCCTCTCCCGCTAGAGCATTTTCTTTCACACAGGGTATATCATCATCAAATTCTACATATTTTGTACAGTCATGCACATGATCACCTTCTTCTACAGATTCAGACACAAACGTGGCTGGGTTCACTATTTTACACCTCACTACCTTAATCGCTGGATTAGGGATCATCACTTCATATACAGATGCTTTTTGTGAAGTCAATGTACCTTTGGGTTTCCCAAAAATGGCAAATAAGGCATGTTCCACGTAGAGAGTCATAGAACAGCCCATGGTAATATTTGTGGACTTTTCAATTGAAAATGCGGCATCAGCCAAAGATTGTTTGCATGGAAACTTTCCTCTCCTAGCTAGATTTAAAATTCCACTATAATAGCCAAAGGTGTATACCCTAGGGTTGTTCTTTGTGTGAGTACAGCTGTCATTACTGACTCATTGGTGTGTGAAAACATATACAATTCTTCACTATAATTGAAAATTCATAAAACTGGAGCCTTCCTCCATTTCTTGAGTCCATTCTGTCATTTTCTTACCAATTTGTGCTGTCTTCAGTACTTGCAAAGGCAGTTTTGTATATGTGCTGTAATCGAACACCCAGGCCCTGCAATAATTACATAAACCCAGAAATTACTGCATTTGTCTCACTGTGTTTGGCTTTAGTGTCTTCATGATAGCCTCACCTCGCTCAGGTGTCACTTTATTTCCTTCATGTGAAATTAAATGGCCTATGTACAACACCTCTTCCTGGCAACACTGTAATCTCTCCTTGTCTACCCTATATCCCTTGTCTGCCGATATAGTCATTAACCGGACAGAGTCTTGTCTACATTCATCCTCTGTTTCACTGCAGATTAATAAAACATCTAGCTACTGAATTACCGGAGTCTTGAGTTCAATGTTGCCTAGATCCATCTGTAGGACCCTATTAAAGATTGATGGGGCCTCACAATACCCTTTATGTAAACAAGTATGCTTTAGTCTCTTTTAAGTAAGGTCTTGTGAGTCTTTGTACAACAGGATCGAGAAAAACACATTTTTCAAATCGATCACCGTAAAATATTTAGCTTCAACTGGGATGCTACACAATATTGTTGCGGGATTAGGAATTAATGGAAACTCTGCCTCTGCAATCTGATTAAGAGTGCACAAGTCCTGGATAAATATCCACGACCCCCCCCCCCCTTTGATTTTCTAATCAGATACACTGCAGTATTGCACTGGGATTCCGATGGCACTAGGATTCCCAGATTCATAAGCCCTGAAATAGTTTTAAATGGGCCTTCATCAGCTTATTGAGACAAAAGATACTGTTTTGCTCAGAGTAAACTTGCTCCTGGCTTGAGTTTTATTTTAACCTCTCATATTCCCTTCAATAGGCCCACATCATATGGGCCCGTAGTCCAAAGGACACTTGGCACCTTTTCTAGGTCTTCCTGAACGAACGCTGGTCGTTGCTGCATTAGCGCCATTCGCTGTGGTACTTCCCTTTTCTCAATCTTTATCCAGTATGTAATGCTTATGAAAAACATTACCTCATTGTCTATACGTTAAGCTCTGAACATATCTTCATCTGTTATGTCAGTCAATCTGTAACCCTCCTTAAGAGATATCACTGTCCCTCATGCTCTGCCTTCATCATCTACTCCTTCAAGCATTTCTATTTCTCCTCATACTATAGCTGCTTCCAAAGCTTCTACTTATAGGTACCTGTACATCTGATGTAAGTACCACATTATCCGTAATAACTCTGTATTGTAACCTAATGTATGCTCCTAATCTATAGCAGCCAGTCATACTCTATCCGGCTCTTTCAGTGTCCTACATATGCTCTTGCCTGCACACCAGCCCAGTGCTTTGCTAAGCTCCTCCTCTGCAAACTTGCCCTATTCTGAATCTAGGTGCTATTCTGAACCTAGACACTAACCTGAATCTAGGTGCTATTCTGAACCTAGACACTAACCATCAAACCTGTGCTACTCCGAATCTATGTGCTTCCCTGATCCCAGATGCTAATTCGTATGCCGATGTCACTCTAAACCTAATGCTGTGCTAATTTGCAAACGCCTGCTATTTTGAGTCTAAATGCTAATTTGCACATCTGCGCCATCCTGCATCTAAGGGCCACTTTGCATGCCTGTACCCGTAATCAGATGCCAATCCGCAACCATGCGCTACTTGAACTAAGTGCTATTACAGGCAGGCTGCACTAACTACATCTACGTGCCCACTGCTAGATTTTGACCCTAGACAGGGTACACCATCTGTCACTACTTGCTCCATGCTGACACACGACATCTGCCTTATCTCCAGAACTCATCTCTAGGTGGCTAATACTATCTACCCACACACCAGATGCACACATTGCATCTTACCCACCATGCACAATGTTCCTCCCGGGCCTTTACTCTATACTACTGAGAATCATTCTCCACCTCATCAACTCCGCATGCCTGCCCTGCTCACCCCTCAACTTGATCAGCTTAGGCACCACATCACCCACCCTCACAGAGCCTAGCACCATAATCATGCTCACCCTACTCTCTCCCCATGCCTCTCGGACAGACTGGCCAGACTACAATCCAGACTTTCCAAAATACATGAGCCAGAGCCAGGGACTCCACACAATCCAAACTCACAAACCGAACTTCCATTAGCACCTGCGCTAACCTTACGCTAACAAAACCCAACTCTAAACCCCTCAACACCACTACAACCAACAACAAAGCACTCATCACAGCAACCAGCCCCACTCCTGCCAAAACCATTACCCCACCTATAAAAGGTGCCCTCATCAACGCTCGCTCCATAGTTGCCCATGCCACAGACATCGCTGATCTCATCTTAGCTGAAGACCTAGACTTCTTAGCCATAACAGAGTCCTGGCTCCATGCAGCCGCAGGCCCAGCCCTTTCGCTAGCCATCCCCATTGATTACACCATCATCCGAGCGTACAGAACTGAGGCTAGAGGCGGAGGTTTGGCCATCATTGCCAAGACTCACCTTAACATCAGACTTAACTCCGCTACAAACCTCCCATCATGCGAATCACTTACAGCCAAGCTACCAACTGCCAACTCCCAAACAATATCCATTCACCTACTATACAGACCGCCTGGACCCCTGGGATCCTTCGAGGAAGACCTCAATGCCATCCACACCGACAACCTAAAAAACTCGTCACAATACCTCCTCTTAGGAGACTTCAACTTAGGTTACAAAGACCCCAAAGACAATCAAGCCACCCTCATCAGTAACACCTTGTCTGAACTAGGCTTCACACAAAAAGTATCCAGCCCCACTCACAACAAAGGGAGAACCCTTGACTGGATAGCAGACTAAAACTGTGCCGTATCAATCACTAATAACACTCCCCAATCCTGGACTGACCACCATCTCCTTTCCTTCTCACTCGAGGCCTCAAGCCCCATAACCAACATGGCGCTAGCTGCAGCCATCCCCACGAGAAGCAAAAAAAACATTACAGTGGAAAAATTGATCCCGCTCATTCTTCCTACTCTTAGCCAACTCCAAGACTCTAATCCCTATGACCTCGTAGAAGGCTATAACAACACCATACGCACAGCCTTAGAAGCCATTGCACCACTAAAACTCAGGAAATGCAAACCAAAAAAGCACCTTAACCAATGGTTCTCCAGCCATATAAAAACCCTTAGATTGGAAAAGCGTAAACTGGAACAAGTCTGGAGACAGTCTCCAACAGACCATAACAAACTACTGCTCAACGAAATAACGGCCAACTATAAAAAAGAAATCATAGAGGCCAAACAAGAATCCTATAACCAGGGAATCTCACAATCCAACTCCAGCACCAAAGAACTATTTACTATCCTGAAAGAATTGGAAACACCGGTGTTAATTCCAGATACCTGCGTTAAGGACAAATAATGGTGCACCAGCGTCCAAAATGCACTAAACAACAAAGTCACCGGCCTTCAAACTAAAATTAAAAACAAGAAAGACTCCCTCACCAAACTCACCAACCCCATCAACGCCCACTCGAGTCCTCCACCCTCACTCCACACACCCAACACTGCCCGCTTCAGCTTTTCAAAAGTCTCTACTCTCGAAGTAGAAAAAATCATTCTTGGCCTCACACCCTCCAACTGCAAAGGCGACCTCTGCCCCCCACAAATCATTAAAGATGCGGCAAGAGACCTCTCGCCATTCATCACCAAACTCATCAATGCTTCATTTTCCTCAGGAACAGTCCCCAGTAACCTCAAAGAGTCTTGGGTCCTCCCTCTTCTCAAAAAACCCTCCCTCGACCCGTCCATCCCAACCAACTACAGACCGATTACCACCGTCGCATTCCTGCTCAAAATACTGGACAAGACAGCATACCAACAAATCCAAAAATATCTTGAAACAAACCACCTCCTAGGCATAAGACAATCAGGCTTCAGACCCCAACATGGGACTGAAACCGCCCTGATAGATCTGAAAGCCCAAATAGATGCCCTTAGAGACAACGGGAAAACTGCATTACTACTCTTGCTAGACCTCTACGCGGCGTTTGACCTAGTTGACTATAAAATCCTTTGCAATCATTTAGACTCAGCTGCCCACTTCTCCCAAGAAGCCATCAGCTGGATTGAGTCATTCCTCAACAACAGATCCATGCGTGTCTTCTCCTCCTCCGCCGCCGCCAAGCCCATCCCCATCACGTGTGGAGTCCCACAGGGCTCTTGCGTCTCCCCCACTCTGTACAACGTGTTCACGAAGCCCCTGTTTGATGATCTAGATGGCCTGGGTATCACCTACACCAATTACGCTGATGATACACAGATCCTCATCCCGTTGACGGGAGATTACAACCAGGATTTGGCCTTGGTGAACAAGGTGTATCTCATCATCCAGGCATGGATGGCTTCACACAGTCTATGCCTGAATGATGACAAAACTGAACTCATCATCCTTGGTTCCACCCCCAACCTAACCAAACTCGACCACAACTACGCCAACTTTATCATAGACGGGAACCTAATCAAGGTTTCCAAACAAGTGAGAACTCTAGGAATATACCTCGACTCCTCCCTATCGTTCCACAAACAGGTTAGCTCGATGGCATCCGCCACGGCCTACACATGTAAGCTTATAAGAGCAGCCAAACCTTTCCTTTCCGCCCAGAGTTGCATTACACTAGCCAGAGACCTGGTATTATCCAAATTGGACTATTGTAATGCCCTCTACATAGTAGCCAGCAAGCAAATCACCAACAAAATTCAGACGCTACAAAACAACGCTCTTAGGGCAGCGCTCAACATTCCCAGGAGGGAACACATTTCCACTAACAGGAAATCCCACAACTGGCTCAGCACAACAGACAAAATCCTGCTCAAAGTAGCATCGCTCACCCACAAATACCTGAACAACGCTGCCCCACGCTACCTGGCAGACAGAATATGCAAACACTCCCCCAACAGACCCACCAGAACCTCCAACGCTAACCTGCTCACTGTCCCCAGGTTTAAACGCACCAAAATGGGAGGCAACAGCTTCCAGGAGAAAGCACCTCAACACTGGAACTCCTTACCACCATCTCTCAGAACACCCCAATCCTACTCACACTTCAGACGCAACTATATCCACTGGATAAAGAACACGAACCATTAACACCTCTAACACCACACAGCTGCTTTCCGCATTGTATGCCTATATGTAAATTTGTAAAATATATGTAAATCTTTAAATATATGTACTGCATTATCTCCTTTCTGCCAAATTGTACACATGTCCTCCATTGCCACACTGTAATTATGTAATGCAATGTATAAGCAACCTGTAACCAAGCTTTGAATAACCATGCTGCTCATGCGCCCTCATACCCTCGCGTCTGGTGCGCAATACAAATGAATAAACTAAACTAAACTAAACTAAACTAAAGCTATAGGAATGGTCTGTCCTTCTTCCTCATTCATAGGTACTTGTGGTCCAAATAAGAACTAATCAGGCATCCTCACAGTCTTCTCTACTAATCCAGGTAGCCATGTTAATAAAATGGTCACCCAATATGTGAAGACTTCTGGGTCTACTGGGACTCCTCGTAGAGCCACTTTCCCTGTAAATGCCAGTATAAACTCTCCTACATTTAAATAGTGTATTCCTGGAGTGGAGCACAGTATTCAGTGATCAGTGAATGAAATCGTCATGTTAAGTTTCATCATTAAATCTCTACCCAAAATGTTAACTGGCATTTGTCATGAATACAACAAGGAGACAGACATGTCACATTCACCTATAGAAACAGGTAATTTGTCAGTAAAAGGAACTAAATTTGTAGCTCAATACCTGACATTGGGTATTTTCCCTCCCTTATGCAAGATTGAGTCACCCTTGTGTATACAAGAAAGGAAAAAGATGTGCCTCCTATCATCACATCAACCCTTGGTTCCTCTTGCGGGCCTGATGTTACTGATAGTACAAAACACATCAGGTCACCCTATCAGCTGTCCTATTGAGGGTACAAATTCATCCCTGTCCCCATGAAAGGGTTCCCTCTTTCCACAGTGACACCCTCTATCCTATGTGTTGGTATTTGCCCTGTTTTCACATTCTGTTGTGTTTGCATGGGTGTTTGTTGCGATTGCCCTTGCAGTGGGTGCATTTGCACCAACTCCTGTTGCTGTGCGTGTTGTGCTTGCGGCGCCAGTGTTTGATAAGATATGTGATCCTGGGAAAAGCCCTCTTGTGTTTGTTTACTTCGTATCAGTGGATAAATTGTCCTCGCTCTTAAAGGTTGTCCATTTTGCTGCGTGTTTCCTAGGCTTCTACATACATGCGCAATATGCCCTTTTATTGCACAATTCCAACACACTGGGGGTGGCCCTCGGACCAACCCTCCCTTATATCCTCCCTGAGCAGTCTGACTTCCACCTGGGCATTTTGAAATCCACCTTGGGTGTTCTGAAATCCGCCTCCTCTTCTTCTGAAGCCTACACCTCTATCTTGTGGCCAAAATCCATACCCACTTTGCTCTACTGGGTGTACACTATTCACCTGCAATACACCCATTATTTCTTGCATTCCTCCTCCTTCTCCAATTGTCAATCCTGCGTCTTCTATAGCAAACTTTGACAATTGCTTCTAAACTAACTTGTCTTCCACAATCTTTCTGTTCTCATGTTTCTTTCTGTTCTTCTCTTGTAATACTCGGCAATGATACATGATAGTCAACTGTATCTCAGCTCACGGCTTCACTTCCATTCCTACTTGCTTTTTCATTTGTCTCTGTACCTGTTCTAGCAACCCCTGACATAACATATGATAGAATAGTGCCACTTTTCTTTCCCATGGTTCACGCGTTTCAATCTGCCATCTCTTCAATATCCTGAATATAAAGCAATAGGATCCTCTTCTTCTTTTTATTTTATGTGCCATAATTGCGTCCATATCTAACGTATCAGGATACTGTACCCTGACAGCCCTCCAAACATCTGCCCTGCAATTATTAAATGGTGCTCCATCATGTGCTGCATTTTGTGTTGTCACTCCCACATATCCCGCTCATCTTCAAATGTCATCAACTCTCTCTCCAAGAATAGCTGCCAGTAGACCTTTTATGTCTTCTATGGCCTGCGTGTTTCCCCCTGTCATTTTATCTAAATTGCATATCCATTACCCAGAGCCAGAAGTCAAACTAGGAAGATTGCATTTTAAGTTACCCTTGTCCATCTGAGACCATGGAATATATTTCCATCTTGCTCCCCCTTCTCTAGCAAGGGGAACTTGGAGAACCCCATCCCATAATGGGATCCCATTATTCGTTTGCCTAATGCAGGGGTAATTGTACCTATTCGTCTTTGTGCTGGTAACGACCGTAACCTACTCAGATAAGGTGAAGCTATTCCTCTCTCACTACACAATTGTCTTTGGGGAAGTTCAGGATATGGTATGGGATCTGGTGTTCTTTCCTTAGGGTGTTCCATATCTGACCCTCTTACCTCTTTATCCATCTGTTGACTTCCCAGGGGGACGTAAGTACCCTCCCCTTCTATCTCACGATCTGACTCCCTTACTTTGTCTGACATTACTAGACCCCCAACTAGTGTGACTATCATCCTCCTCTTCTCTATCTTAGTTTCATCTACTCAAAGGCAGTGCTCTGCGTTCATCACTAAACATGTTTCCTCCTCATCCTGTGATCTTGGTATCAGAGATCGGTTGCCGCTCCCTTGAGTCCCATACTCGGTGCTGTGCCTTATTTGCTGATATATCTTATCAATCCTTTCTCCAATATGTTCTGCATCATATGTTCACCCTTCCTGTGCTACTTAAGGTATTTCTTGACCCTTTTCTCTCACCAGGAGAACTTCCCTTGTCGTGTCCCATTGCCCCTGTATTTCATTGCTTGGTCATACTAGTTCTTTAGGAATGAGACTAGCATCAAGACCTTGCTGCCTTCTAATCTGTTTTATTTCTTCATCCACTTCCCTTTCCTTTCTCGGATCCCTTCTTACCATATCTTGTTCTTTCTTCGTTCTTCCCTTTTCACTTCCTGTCTTTGTTCTTCTTCTTCTTCTTTCCATCTATGTAATCTTTTTTCCTTCACTTTCTGTGCCTATTCTCCCTCTCACTTTCTTTTTCTCCTATCCCTTTCTTATATCTTTCTTTCTAGTGTCGCACTTCCTTTGTTCCCCTGCCCGCTTTTCATCTTTTTCTTGTTCTTCTTCACTGTTCCCGTCATTCTCTGCTTTTTCTTCCTTGCTCATCCTCCCTCAACCACTTTTCTCATTCCCTATCCTTCTTTTCTTGCTCCTCATTGTCTTCCCTTTGCCTAACCTCCTCAATGCTTTTTCCATCAAACTTGAGTAATATCTGTTCTCCCATCCATTCATTTTGTATGAGCGTCACCTCATCAGCCCTATCCTTCTCTCCTTTACATCTCTTAATTTCTCTGTCTATATCTATCGATATATTCGATCTCTCACCTCTTTCTTCTTTATCACAACTTCCTTCCTTTTGTTCTCTTCTGGACTGTCATCACTACTATAAGCGTGGGGGTTCATATGTTGGGTTACTATACCATGCCGCTGCTTTTAATTCCTTTAAAGGATATACTCCTATTTCCTCTACGCTCTTATTCTCAGACGAAGTAAGTGGAGCTGATTTAGCATCCAGTCCCCCTGTACTGGGTCTTCTATCTCCTCTTGGTACATTTTCCAAAGTTCTTAGACCGCCAGTCTTTTATCTAATTTTTTTCCCATGTACGCAGTGTGCATATATGTGGCCATATGTTGTAATACTACTATTGACAACGATCACCCTTGAGGCCATGGCATGAACATTTTATCAGCTGTGCCCATTAACCGTTCTGCACTGTACTGTTTGAGCTTGGGTGCATGTCTTGGTAATGTTTTACAAAGATGCCAGAGAGGAGTATCCTCCATAATATCAAGTCGTAATTGACTGTCGATGCTTACCAGATCGTTAAAAAAACTCTACCCATTTCTAAGCTGATTGCTCAACATTTTTAATTCCAAAACAATAACTATGAGCAAGCCCCATCAATCGCTAGTCAATCCTCTTTTGTTTCAACAACCTAACTGTCTTCTGATTGGTGCCAATCATTTCTACACTCAAAGCAACATCACTTCCAAACTGCACATCTTATTACCTCTCGAGACTTCATACATAAAATAATACTTAAAATAACACAATGCACATTGATAACTTTTGTGATCACCTTCCTTTCTCCCTACAATCATTTCTAGTAAGAGGTATACTTTCCTCGCCTCCAATTATGTTACCCCATGCAGGGTTTAAGACATCACCTTACACATTCCTGACTGTGTGTATTCTCTCTCATAATATTCCGACAGGAATTTGAGATGTCTTCTTCTATCTCCCTTGAAATAGTATTACTTAGGTGTTCCTTTATCTACACAAAATGTCCTGTTACCCAAAAATATCACAATCCCACCCCTTTACATTGCCATTTCTCTTAGTCTACTTACATCCATTAATCAACTCGAGGCCTTCGGTATTGTCTCCTCCTCCAATTCGACCACTTCACCTTCCATTCGTGGAGCGCTCATGGAAACCGAGCAAGGATTTCTTCAAAGAGGGACCCGTCTCTTTTTCTATTGGCTTCTCTCCGCAGAAAATTCCACAATCCTACAGCTAATGACATAGGATGCCTGATTATCTGAAACTCCGCACTGCTACCACGTGAGCTTAAAGCCTTTGGAATGTGCATCTGTTAATGGATAGGATTAATCCAGAATAATTCTGAGTCCAAATAACTGGACAAACCCAAGAAGATGGCAAATTACTGTTTTATTTAACAATTATCTAAAACATGGAGGTTACAATGAACATCAATGGACATACGCTCAGTCTTTCAGTGATTTCCACAAAAAATATACTTCTTGTACTTCATTAAGCATCAGAGTGAAATCATACTACGTGGCAATAGTGAAAATCCTATCAAGGGTCAGGGTTGGTTAAGGGAAACATCTAGATATAAAATCATATAGGAGCTAGGATTGTTATTGGCTGTCCTTTATTAGGTGGACAACTGATGCCTACTTCTTCAAACTTGTAATCTAAGAAAAAATGGTTACACTTTATTTCATTGGTCTTCTAAGCTATGAGGTCCTTCGATATACGCACTAATACAATTGGTTGACACGCTTGTGCCAAGTGTGGAACTTTCAGTTAATTTAGCAGCTCATAAACCAAGACGGAGGTGCAGGGAAATAGGACATGAAGCTACCTCACAATCCAATTAGCCCAACATCTCTCACCACCCATGCCTTCTGCCATGAAATTGTCTTGTACATGGCCTTGCACAGTATTCTCGTCCTGGTAATACACAGGAGTGAAGGCACTCACTATCATGTCTGGAACTCCTAGTTCAAGTGCTTTTTTCACCCTGGCTCATGTGACAAGAGACCATGATTTGATCCCTTCTGCAACTTTTAAATGCTCTAAATGAATTAAAACTTGGCATCCTTTGTGTTCTTTCTTGCACCATAATGTGAGAAGATTCGTCCTCCGTACACTCATTCTTCTTTAGCTGACCTCGATTTCTAGGATCTTGACTTCAGGCCAAACAGCCTCACCACGCAGCTTCAGGAACCTGTTATTCTACTGTGACACAGCTTTTCATTCCCCTTTCATGGTTTCTGGCTTATTTATTTCATGATACCAATGTCTAGTTTTCTATGCAGTGACGGATTTGCCTACATTCTATTCACTATTCATAGCTAGCATTTTAGATGACTTGATCTACCTTGCGTTTCAGCATCTGTACATTCATTGAACTTCTGTTTTTTGCAGCACTTTTTTAAGGTGTAATCTTCGTCTTTTCCACTTTAATAGTCCACTCGATTCTTTAATTTGACATTTTTCCTCTAGGATCCATACATCGTCTTTATTCAGTATCTCGGGACATCGTGCACACTTCCTTATGACGTCATCAGTTCATTTTCTTAGATCTTTCTCATATTCCTTTAGGGAGTTCCTCCTGTAGGTTGTCATCAATTTGAGGGTACATTTGATAGGGTTGTCTCAATGGATATCTCCTTCCAAATTCTCACTGTGGTATTGGTACGATAGCTGGTGTCAGACAAGACACGGTCTCACGTCTCCAGTATGAAGGAGGTAGGGGGCGGTATCTCCTGTGGATGTATACATCTGCTCCTATACAGAAGTCTAAGAGATCCCCAGAGATTTGTGCAACCTTGTTGGGGCAGATGATTGTTTATATGGTTTAGAGTTTCTGCCAAACTTGATGATGGAAAGGAAGGAAGTGTGGATTTGTATCCATTCTATTACCAAGTGATCCAAAAGGTAAGCAGCAAGATAGACCTATGTCAGATACATAGGGTGCTCATACACATACGCCAATGGTTGAGTGTTATGAGATGAAGCCAATTGCTATCTATGGTGTGTGAAATTGGGAGGAAAACGAGGATGGTGGACATGTTGATACAGCTGGATAAAAATGACTTGTTGAAGACAACAGGGCTGGTGATGATTAAATTGCTTAAGAAAGGTCTGGGGACACAGCTGTCACATAGGAAGGTTCGGTGAGAGGCACAGAAACCGGCAGCAGTGAACAGGCAAGGAAGGGTGTGATCAGGAAGGTGTCTGGATTGTGCGGGAGTATGAACATTGAAGTGTTCAAACATGATGCTATTCATTTCAAGTTGATGGCATATTTTAGGCAGAATGGGGGGCATCTGTCATTCCTGTGGAAATAAATGTACTCATGATTGAGATGGTGGAGGTTGAGGGGTTTGAAGAAAAGGTTTGTGGCAAGCAAAGAAGTGGGGGGCAGTGGGACACCTTCTGAGGAGAGCTCTTCTGACTGCTGAAGAAAAGCAGGAATGAGATAATAAATGAAAACGTAAAGGTTACATAGCGCTGTTTGTATTTACGGTGTGGGGTGAAGGAAGTGGGCATGTAATCCAAGAAGAGGATGGATAGAAAAGAAAAGGAAAAGGTCCGTAGTAAAAGAGAAAGCGTCTGTGTAAAGACTGGAGGGGGTGTCTGTACTTATGCTCTCTATGTGGTAGAGGAGAGGCCCAGAGGACCCCAGCCAAGATTCTCTATTCAGTAGCTATGGTCGAGCATTCAAGGCCTAGCTTCTCAAGAGGTGATGCAAGCTGGTTCTTAAGTACAGTGTAGTCCCCAAGCCCCCACAAAGGATTGTCCACACACTGTATTAATTAAAGTACACAGTCTTTATATAATTAATATTCAAGGTTATGTACACTATCACAATAACTCACTTTGTGCTCAGAAAATCAATAATGGTAAATATATATAGTTCTAAAGTTGTACCACAATTATTATCAGATCTCACTAAAGTGCATCAACTATACTGTCAAAATGCCACACAGATCAATAAAGAGGAAACCAGCAGTAGAGAGGGGAAGGAAAGCAAGAGGGTTGAACAATTGGCAGAATACTGGCCTTTACCAACTAGGCACAATTCTGTGTGGAGATCCCCCCACCTGGGCAACCTCTAAAGCAAAGATGTATCACAAGCCCAGTCCATATATTGTTCTATGAGGCGTATTTCCCTCTACAATAGTTCTACAGCCCCAATGTACCCGGAATTGTAGAGTTCGTCATCGAGGAATCGACAGCCCTTCTTGAGTGCCCTCCCTTTAAGGCAGGAGTCACGGGTCATCGAACGTCTGATGGAGAACAGGGTGAACTACGGCGGTGAAGTGCCAGCTTCGTTCCTGGCGGTTCTCGTCGACAACGGAGCGTTGGCGTCCTGAAAGGAAGAGGAGTGCGGGGCTCCTCGGTGACGGTAGTTCTGGACCACAAAGAGATGTTGAAGAACTGTGGCCCAGCAAGGGTGTCGAGTCATCGGCGTCTCTGTGGTCTTTAGGTGGCGGGAAACCCACCGGCGGATGCTCCTCGACGCGTTGACGGTCGGGCCTTCTCCAGCGGGATACAGCAGCGACGATGCGGACGAGAGTGTCCTTGGATTCAAAAGATTTTAGGCAAACGGGAGCACGGCGGCTCCGGTCGGCGACGGCGGTCATCGACAGTGGCGGACAACAGTCCGGGTGCTTCTCCTTGGGATTCCGCGGCGGTCCCCGTCTCGGGTCGGCAGCCTGTCGAAGGTCTGTCTACCAGGGAGCTTTGGCAAAGATCAGCTCGTGCACGATGGTCCCTCGTAGCTCGGGAAGAGGGCGCCTTACCAGGTCCTTTCTGGGTCAGTCCTTGGAGGCACAGCAGCTTTCAGATTGATGACGGAGAGCAACAGCAATTCTTCTCTTCCAGCAGGTCTTCAAGGTCATGCTTCAGTTTCACTCCAGTTACTCTTCAGATTCTGAACACGAATTCTAGCAGTGAGAGGCCCCCCGATATACTAGTTGATCTCCCATTCATTCTGCTGGGTCACACTCAGGCAACCAATCGGTCAGAAGGGCATTCATGCAGGCAGGCCTCCAATCAGGTGCATAGTGCATTCAGGCCATTCACTCCTCTCCAGACACTCACAACAAGTTATGTGTATTGGGACAAGTACCCAGCCATTCAACACTCCACACTGCATTCATACCAGTTTCGGGCAGAGCTGTCTCAGTCATTGTGTCAACCACCAGATACTAGACACCCACAACACAGAATGCATATTCGTCACACACTCCATTCACCCAGGTCCCACCCACAGGGTGTACCCACAACATACAGTCACTGGGAAGGCTCCAGTCAGTCTGGCCTGGACTTCACAACAACACCATATATGGAACTTCCACCAAACAGCCGGTCAGGGGGAAGGGACAGAGTCAGGGCTTCCCAGGACTTTGGGAAAACAAGGTAATAGGCAATAGAAAGCAAGAGGCCACAGGGGCCATCTTGTTTCCTATCAGGAACCAACTGGTTCCAATGGCAGGGCCTGGCTATCCCAAAATAAAGGATACTCAGGGCACCTGTCAAATTTAGCACAGAGCTGCCACCAGCCCATACCCTGCTCTGTGGGTCACACACAGGTGCCCAAAAACATACACTAGGGGCACAGGGTTGTACCCCCACCCATGGGTGCCATAAGGGTATACCATGGGTCTGTACACCAAACTAAAAGAGAGAGCTGCACCGCCAGGAGTCCAACATGAACTCCTGCGTGGAAAACAGGACAGAACACACGATAAAAAGCAGTAAAGGACAAGGATACGGAGGCCCTGTCCCTCCGATGCATTTCCAGCATCACAATCGCCCCCCCCCAGACTGAGGTTAGGGTGCCTAATCTCCCACGAGATAGACACCCTCATCCAGACGGTCAACGTACCTTCTGGAAAGGCCATCTGCGTTATCGTGATTCTTCCCTGGTCTATGCTCTATGGTGAAGTCTAGCCCTTGCATGCTAATGGACCACCTGGGCAGTTTCGGGTTTTCATCCTTCTTCTGCATAAGCCACTTCAGGGGCTTATGATCTGTTTGGACCTTGAAGGTAGACCCGGTAAGGTAGGGCCTAAAACGCCAAAGGTTCCAAACTATGCTAAAACATTCCTTTTCAACAGTAGCCCACCTAAGTTTTCTACCCTTGAGTTGTCTACTGATGAATATGATAGGATGTTCCCTTCCTTTGTCATCTAACTGGGACAAGACAGCTCCAATTCCGGTGTCGCAGGCATTCGTCTGGAGGATAACAGGTTGGCTGTGGTTAGGCGCACACAACCCCGGTGCCCTACACAGACTTTCTTTCAAGCCATCAAAGGGCCTCTGACAGTCTTCAGTCCAATTAACATTCCTAGGTTGTTTGGGTGAAGTCAGAGCTGTCAGGGATGCAGCTATGGTTCCATAGTCTGCCATGAAATTGCGATAGTACCCAGTGAGCCCCAAAAAGGCTCTCACATGGGTTTGAGTAGTGGGAGTCTCCCAGTCACATACATCCGGTACCTTACTGGGGAGAGGTTGGATTTGACCCCCTCCTACCTCATGACCAAGATACGTGACTTTGCCCTGAGCTATCTGGCACTTGGTGGCCTTGATAGTGAGGTTAGCCCTTTTCAAGGCCTGCAACACCTTATCCAGGTGTGTCAAATGCTCTTCCCAGGTGGGACTGTAGACGGCAATGTCGTCTAGGTAGGCGACACAAAAGGCCTCCAGCCCACTGAGCGCATGATTGACCAATCTCTGGAAGGTGGCAGGGGCATTCTTCAACCCAAAAGGCATGACCCTAAACTGGTAGAGTCCCTCTGGTGTTGAGAACGCCGTCTTTTCCTTGGCATGGTCCGTCAGAGCTATTTTTCAATAGCCTGAGGTAAGGTCAAAGGTGCTCACAAATTTGGCAGCACCTATGGTGTCCACGAGCTCATCAGCCCTGGACAATGGGTACGCGTCAGTTTTGGTAACGGCATTGACTCCTCGGTAGTCCACACAGAACCTCCAATCCTTTGTACCTGCCTGGGAACTTGTCTTGGGGACAAGGACCCCTGGACTGGACATGGGACTGGTTGAGGGTTCAATAACACCCAGATCCAACATCTTGGAGACCTCAGCCCGGATGTGGTTCGTAACTGTATCTGACATACGGTAGCACCTGCTTTTGACAGGCACACTGTCACCAGTGTCAATTTCGTGCCTACACCACGGTGTAAGGCCTGGTGTCGGGGAAAAAAGAGAGGCATACTGCCCAAGCAAAGTCCTGCAGGCCTTCTGCTGCTCTGTCAGATCGGGAGAGAGATGTACTCCCTCCACCGAGCCATCCTGAGGGTTGCTATGCAGCAAATCAGGAAGGGGCTCACTCTCATTCTCTTCTAGCTCTAAAGCTAGCAAGAGGCATGAGACTTCGGCTCGCCTGTGGAAAGGCTTGAGCCTATTAACATGGAATACCTGAAGTGCTACCCCAGAGGCTCCCATGTCAACTAGATAATTGACCGTGCCCACCTTGGAGATTATCCTGAAGGGTCCAGTCCATTTATCTGCCAAAGCCCGAGGCTTGGTAGGCTCCACCACGAGGACCTCCTGTCCCGGAGTCCAATCCACTTGCAATGCTTTAAGGTCATGCCAGTACTTATTCAATTCCTGGCTGGCCTTGACATTTGCTGTTGTCTGACCCATCATCTGTGTCATCCTCTGTCTGAGGCCTAACACATAGACCCCCACTTGCTTGGCGGGACTTGGAGGGGTGGCCTCCAAACCTTCTCTGATTAAGGCAAGGCGCCCCCTCACGGGATGTCCAAAGAGTAACTCAAAGGGGCTGAAACCAACACCCTCTTGAGTTACCGCTCTGTAAGCAAACAGCAGGCATGGCAGGAGAAGATCCCACTTCTTCCTTAGGGGCTCTTCCAAAGCGCCTAGCATGCCCTTGAGAGTTTTGTTAAATCTCTCAACCAGACCATTGGTCTGAGGATGGTAAGAGGTGGAGAACTTATAGGTTACCCCGCACTCTTTCCACATGGTTTTCATGTAACTCGACATGAAGTTGGATCCTCTATCAGAGACAACCTCCTTAGGGAATCCAACACGGGTGAAAATAACCAGGAGAGCCCTGGCAACCACCTTGGCAGTAATAGTCCGAAGGGGTATAGACTCAGGGTACCTGGTGGCATGATCGACCAAGACCAGGATGAACCGATGTCCACCTGAAGTGGGAGGGTCAAATGGACCGACAATGTCGATGCCCACCCTCTCAAACGGTATGCCAACCACTGGCAATGGCTGTAACGGGGCAATGACACTGCCCCCAGTCTTGCCAGACAAGTGACAAGTTGGGCAGGTCCTGCAGTGGGATTCCACTTCTACTCCCATCCGAGGCCAGTAGAAATGGTCAGAGAGCCTCTGCTTAGTCTTCTTGGTACAAAGATGACCAGCTAAGGGCAGCTCATGCACCAACTGCAGCAGGAAGGGCCTGTAAACCTGGGGTACCACCAACCTCTTGAGGGCACCAGGTTCAGGCTTAGTGGGCTCACTAACAACCCTCCCAATAAATCCAGAATGTCCTAGGCATTTCTCCTTGTGCCTGGGACAGGGCCTGTTTCCTCAGACCCTCGAGAGAGTGGCACTCTCTCTGTCCCTTACAGAAGTCCACCTGGGAGGGTCCCCCTTCAGCTAACAAGCATTGAAGGTCGGGATGATCCTCTGGGTTGAGAGCCTCTCCCACAGGAAAGTCTTCTGGCTCTTCTCCCACAGGAGTTGAGACGGGATTCACCATTGGACCCAGCCCGTCCGGAGCATGGATCCCAATGGGTGCTGTCGGAACAGCAGGAAGATCAGGGGCTCCCTCCACAGAGGTGGCCTTCTTACTTTTCTGTTTCCTTCGTGCCTTGGGTTTCCTCGTCGGCAAGGATACCGGGCTCACAGCCGGACCCTGTGTGACCTGCGATCGGGTGACCACCACAGCAGCCATGGGTAGACGATCCGTGATCATCCCCAACTCGACCAAATCGTTTACTAACAAAATGTTTGCAGGCACGTTGTCCTGAACCAGGACCAGAAGCTTCACTGTCTTGTCTCCAATCATAATGTTGACTAAGGCTACAGGCGATAATTTAGGAGGCCCACCAGCTAAGCTGGTGGCTCTCAGAGGAGCACTGACATAGTCCTCTGGCTTTAGCAGGGTCCTGTCCACCACTGTCATGCTTGCCCCAGTGTCTCTCAAACCAGTAAAAGGCTGGCCATTCAAGAGGATACTTCTCAAAAACCTACGAGTGTTCTGTAGGATAGTCGCCAGTACTTCTGCGTACTGGTCTCTGGCCCCAAAAGACACTAAGGAAATCTCTACGGGAGCACAAAAGGTGATTCCAGTAGAGGAGGGGAGGACCGTGGCCTCCACCTCAGGTACGGTGTAGGGATAGGTCAGGCTGACAGCCTGGACTCCAAGTGCCTTACCCTTACACTTGGGGTCATCCCTTCGGTGATCCAGAGCCCCATAATCCCAACAAGTGCCACGAGTACAGGGTACGGTACTGGAACCACTGGGACCTTCTTTGCAGCAGGCGGACCACTACTCTTACTCCAACCCACAACAGACTTATCCCCACTAGGTTTTTGGGTCTTCGGAGAGGAAGGTTTTGGTTTACCCGACTGTGACTGCTTTTGGGAATCCTCAGCTTTCTTAGAGGCCCCCTTTTCTTTGTCCTTGTCCTTCCCACTGGAGTCCTTCGGGGAGACCCACTTGTCAGCCAACCTAGCCAGCTTAAATGGGTCCAAAATGTTTTGGTCAGCAACATACTGACGCAGGTCTGGTGAATAGGCTTCCGAAAAATGCTCAAAAAACAAAAGGTGGGACAATTCAACAAACGTTTTCACTTTGTAACCATCAATCCACCCCATCATGTTCATGTACACAGCACTCACCCAGTCAATCCAAGATACATTCTCTCGTTTCTTAAAATCCCTGAACCGTTTAAGGTATTGGGTCGGTGTCTTTCCAAACTTGGCAATCAAAGCAGACTTCATGCATTCATACTGACCCCTTTCTTCCACACTCAGTTTCAGAATACAGTCATATCCAGTTTGAGGCACTCGGTTTAACAAGCACTTAGCCCAATCTCTTTTATCAACATCATGAATTGCACAAGCCATTTCAAATGCTTCAATCCATTGGAGGATATCAGAACCCTCTGCATACACACCAAGCAAATCTTTCATAAACTTGGTTGCTGGGGACCTGATACTCTCAACTGGTTTAGCTGAAGTCTCCACTCGAGCTTTCTCTAACTGGATTTGCTGACATTCAGTGTCCTTGTCTTTGAGTTCAAGATCCCTATTTTTGAGTTCCACTTGCTGTGCCAACTCCTCTTTCTTAAGCTCAGCATCTATTTCCAACTTGCGATATTCAAAGGTCAATTTCATCCTTAATAGCTCAAGTTCCAAGGAATCGCTGGGGTTCAGAACAGAGGCAGCAGGAATGGTGGCATTCCCAGAATCAGATTCGGCGACAACCCTCGGGGTAGAGTACTTATTGGTTGCATCCCCCCCTTCAAGAGCTTCACAATCAGTCTGGTAGTCCACCAGGGCAGCTATCAGCTCAGCCCTAGACTTATCCACAAAGTCTAACTCCCTGGATTCACAAGCACTCTGGAGAGCCTCTAAGCTCATCCGGGTCAATTTACCATTCGCAATAGATTCCATTGCTTGTAATGCAGTTATCTTGTACACAATTAAACCTTAATTTAACAAAGTGCAGATATCCTTCGTAAGTGGCACGGTTATACACTGATTCTTAAAACCATAAGAATCCCACCACTGCCACCAGTATAAAGTCTGGAGGGGGGTGTCTGCACTTCTGCTCTCTATATGGTAGAGGAGAGGCACAGAGGACTCCAACCAAGAATCTCTATTCGGTAGCTATGGTCGAGCAATCAAGGCCTAGCTTCTCAGGAGGTGATGCAGGCTGGTTCTTAAGTACAGTGTAGTCCCCAAGCCCCCACAAAGGAATGTCCACATACTGTATTAATTAAAACATAGTCTTTATATAATTAATATTCAAGGATATGTACACTATCACAATAACTCACTTTGTGCTCCGAAAATCAATAATGGCAAATATATACAGTTCTAAAATGGTACCATAATTATTATCGATCTCATTAAAGTGCATCAACTATACTGTAAAAATGCCACACAGATCAATAAAGAGGAAAACAGCAGTAGAGAGGGGAATGAAAGCAAGAGGGTTGAACAATTTGCAGAATACTGGCCTTTACCAACTAGGCACAATTCTGTGTGGAGATCCCCCCACTTGGGCAACCTGTAAAGCAAAGATGTATCACAAGCCCAGTCCATATATTGTTCTACGAGTCTTATTTCCATCTACAATAGTTCTACACCCCCAATGTACCTGGAATTGCAGTATTCGTCGTTGGGGAATTGACGGCCCTTCTTGAGTGCCCTCCCTTTAAGGCAGGAGTCACGGGTCATCGACTGATGGAGAACAGGGTGAACTACGGCGGTGAAGTGGCAGCTTCGTTCGTAGCGGTGCTCGTGGTCGACGGACCGTTGACGCCGTGCAAGGAAGAGGTGGCGGGGCACCTCGGTGACGGTATTTCTGGACCGCAAAGGGATGTTGAAGAACTGTGGCCCAGCAAGGGCGTCGAGTCGTCGACGTCTCTGTGGTCTTTAGGTGGCGGGAAACCCACCGGCGGATGCTCCTCGGTGTGTCGACAGTCGGGCCTTCTCCAGTGGGATACAGCGGCGACAATGCGGACAAGAGCATCCTTGGATTCAAAAGTTCTTAGGCAAACGGGAGTACGGCGACTCCGGTCGGCGACGGCGATCGTCGACAGTGGCGGACAAAAGTACGGGAAAAGATCAGCTGGTGCACGATGGTCCCTCGTAGATCGGGAAGTGGGCGCCTTACCAGGTCCTCTCTGGGTCAGTCCTTGGAGACACAGCAGCTTTCAGATTGATGAAGGAGAGCAACAGCAATTCTTCTCTACCAGCAGGGCTTCAAAGTCAAACTTCAGTTTCACTCAAGTTAATCTTCAGCTTTTGAAAACGAATTCTAGCAGTGAGAGTCCCCCAGATATACTAGTTGATCTCCCATTCATTCTGCTGGGTCACACTCAGGCAACCAATCGGTCAGAAGGGCATTCATGCAGGCAGGCATCCAATCAGGTGCATAGTGCATTCAGGCCATTCACTCCTCTCCAGACACTCACAACAAGTTATGTGTATTGGGACAAGTACCCAGCCATTCAACACTGCACACTGCATTCATACCTGTTTCGGGCAGGGCTGTCTCAGTCATAGGCTCTCATTCCGAGGTTGGTGGTAGTCATGGCGCAATTTGCGCCATGACTGCCACCAATAACGGGATTGGCACCGGTATGGTTCAATGGGGACTTACCGGTGTAGTCCGATATTTGCGGGACCGCTAAGTCCCCATTGTAAAAGCCATGGGAATGGGGAGGGCGCTAATAACGGGCTCGTGACTTGCGAGCCCGTTATTTGCACCCTGGTCCCTTAACGGGTCCCGTCCACAACGGCTGGTCAGACCAGCCGTTAATGGTGGGACCCGCTAAGGGACCTTGTATTAGGGCGGTAAGGGATTACCGGCACCGGTTTCCTTACCGGTGCCCGGAATCCCTTACTGCCCACCTTGGAATGAGGGCCATTGTGTCAACCACCAGATACTAGACACCCACAACACAGAATGCGTATTCGTCACACACTCCATTCACCCAGGTCCCACCCACAGGGTGTACCCACAACATACAGTCACTGGGAAGGCTCCAGCCAGTCTGGCCTGGACTTCACAACAACACCATATATGGAACTTCCACCCAACAGCCAGTCAGGGGGAAGGGACAGAGTCAGGGCTTCCCAGGACTTTGGGAAAACAAGGTTATAGGCAATAGAAAGCAAGAGACCACAGGGGCCATCTTGTTTCCTATCAGGAATTAACTGGTTCCAATGGCAGGTCCTGGGTATCCCAAAATGGAGGATACTCAGGGCACCTGTCAAGTTCAGCATGTAGCTGCCTCCAGCCCATACCCTGCTCTGTGGGCCACACACAGGTGCCTAAAAACATACACTAGGGGCACAGGGTTGTACCCCCACCTATGGTTGCAATAAGGATATCCCAAGGGTCTGTACACTAAACCAAAAGAGAGAGCTGCACCGCCAGGAGTCCCACATGAACTCCTGCACGGAAAACCCGACAGAACATACTATAAAAAGCAGTAAAGGACAAGGATACATGCATTTCCAGCATCACAGTATGGGACTGAAAAGGGAAAACATTCAGGTAGAAAGGCTGTAAAAGCAACATAGAAGGATGATGTGGCTGTAGGGGCAACAGGGAAGGAAGGATGAGAGGCTGTAGAAGCAGCAGGGAACTATGATGAGTCTGTAAAAGCAGCAGGGAGGATGATGAGGCTGTGGAAGCAGCAGGGTAGTATGATGAGGCTGTAGACGCAGCAGGGAAGGATGATGAGGCTGTAGAAGCAGCAGGGAAGGATGATGAGGCTGTAGAAGCAGCATGGAAGGATGATGAGGCTGTAGAAGCAGCATGGAAGGATGATGAGGCTGTAGAAGCAGCAGGGAAGGATGATAGGGCAGCCAAAGAAACAGAGAGGACGATGACAATGGAATGGAAAAAGTTGAAAGAAAGGGGGTGTGGACAGAAAAGGGGATGTTTAGACATTTGTCAGGCATGACTGCTACTAGGAGGAGACGAGGGTAATGATATATCAGAGACGAACCTGCCTTAAACAATATCAATAGTCCTGTGTGTAACTAGTCATTAGCGTCGTCCATCAAAACGCACAAATGTGTGGCGTAACGAGGAGAGGGGAGTGGCTTGATACAGTCACCCCTCAGTCCAGCAACGTAGGGTTCACATTGTTACATTTTGAGGACAGAAATATCAGAGTCATGTCCTGCCCTCGGGCGCCCAATGTCCTTTTCATTTATAAACCATTTCATGTTTCTAAAAATGCCGGAATATTTTATAGGCTGGAAAAATCGAAAGATTACACTGCCGCCCACGCCTAACAGTTGTATGGCGTCCATAAACGGCGGAAACTGCCCATTTCGTTCTGTTGGTTTTTAAAATGATGCGACTACATAGAACTGCACAACTGCTACACATCTGTGAGAACAGAAGCCTGTTTGGACCAGCTGGAGCCAGAACCGTTTGAACTCACCCCCGGAGTCCCCCCTTTCTTCCCTCAGCCGATCCCCACCCGCCTGGTTCCATCTTCCCAGAGAAGTGATTGTGAGCGCGCTGGACGGTAGCCAGGAGACAAGGGGTGGGAGACGGACGAGAGGCGAGCGTTTAGGCTAAAACCAATAGAAGTGTTTGGGACTCTGGAAAATCTCTAGGAGCAGCTGGTGCTGTGGGCGGGTAATAACACAGCTTGCTTTCAGACGAGGCAGCAGGAACACTGCGAAGCACACGGTTGCTGGGGCGAACCCAGACATGCTTAGGAAGCCCTCTCAGAGAAATGACAGAGAGGCCTTTTTTTAAGTATAATTGCAAAACAGGAAAATACTGTGTTAAAGGCAGTCTAATTACAAGCGCTTATAAGTTGTGGTCGTCTGAAAGGTTACACACACACAGCGAGCATTGAAGAGCTTCGCCCTGTGGGACTGTGCTCCTACTTCCGTGTTATATTTTTCTTTAAGGTGCGCAGTGACGCAGCGTGCGCAGTTCCACGCTATGCAAGATTCTGGATCTCTGTTAGATAGTACAGCTTTGTGCTTGAATGGCCCAACAACAGCCACCGCCTTCCAGGGTGGTCCCTGCAGGTCATGAATAGGCAATGTCAACGCCCTGTTCGAGTACCAGTGAAAAACGCTCTTACACATAGTTCTGTCTTTTAAAAGTGCACAGTGCCTTAGCAGAGCAGTCACCGCATGGTTATTACCAGTTATGCGTTGTCCTAAAGGAAATCTGGACTTGTTTACTGAGGTCTTTATCAGTGGTAGAGGTGTACAGAGAGAGGGTAGACAGAAGCCTAGTGTAACATGCAACAAGGTGTTACAGCCGGGGCATTGCAATAGTCTAACTGACTAGTAACTTTGGCTCCTATTAAAACTTTACAATTGCACGAGGACATGAATGGACAAACACTCTATATAGAATGGTGAATATTGTTGCATGTCACCCCTCCTGGGAGCATGGTAGCTCCCAGGACTTGTGTAATGGTCACATGGTTGTAACCATGTGACCAACTCAATAAAAGGAATGAGCCGTTTCCGGCTCGTCAGTCGACCGAGAACTGACACCTGTGTGTTTATTGTTAGCACCATGCTGGTGTCACGCAGCCTGCTCAGGCCCTGCCCGCGTGGCCCAGCATCCAGACGGTGACCCGGCTGGGCAACACCGTCCCAAGGAACTTGCAATGCTGTGCGATCATGTGTATGGCGGCAGCCTTGGCCTGGGTGCACCCACCACCGAGGCTGCTGGTTGCTGGGTGCCCCCAGCTATGGTGAATGGCTCCGCTGATCCCGGTATTTGGTGTGGCCCGCCCTGGTGACTAATGGCGAGCCGCCACAAATATGGTCGTAAAAAGCATAAGAATGGTCAACAGAACAAAGTAAAAGTAGTGGAACAGTACTACCGGCCGTTCCGCTCCCATCGTTCACTACTGGTATTTATATTAATGTTGTGTCATTATCAGACTCACTCATGATTCTCTTGCAATTCAGAAAAGAAATCAAGACCCTCCTCTACAAGGAGCACCTTCTTCACCCACCCCCCATCGAACCTACCCATCCCAATCTCTCTCCTAACGACCATCCTCTACAGCTCACTTTTCTATTCCACGCCCACACCTCTTTTCAGCTCTGTTACATATTCCCCACTAACTATTTACTTCTTTCTAAGGGGTCCTGCATTCCTATAATCCCCCACGCTGCACAGCGCTCTGTTGCTTCCGCAAGCTAAGCCTGTGCCCCCCATGAATACCCAAAATCAAATGAAGATGTGTTCGTTTGTAGGATGTTCGTGGGCACTAGTGTGGCCTTGGAGCACTGTGGGCTTGGCTGCTTTGTGTCACAGTGGTGCACCCGATGGATAGGCACTGGATATACCAAATTAAATAAGTAAATGTGAGTAATCAAAAAAGTTATTAAAAGTAACCTGGACTGTTTCATCGAAAACGCAACTTCTTTCATTATGACATTAACCTGGATCAAGTGGCACCAAGCAGCCACCAGCATAGCCATTCCTCAATCTCACACGGTCTGTATCCTCTAGCTACACCATGAGTCTACTAAGATGGCCCTCAATAACAAAGTGATACATTGTGTTTCATTCGCCGCCCCCCACATGTTCCAAAAATAGAATCGACCCGTTATAATTGGCCTCACGGCCCTCTCTGGGACTTCACAACCCCCCTCAGAATCTCACGTCCTCTCTCTATTTTCGCAGATCCCAGGCTCCAGTCATGTGTTGCAGTCACACTCTGTTTGTTGTGACATTTTACTGTCCTCTGTCACCATGTGTACATAAGGGCAGTCCACTAAACTTTAACTGATGGACCCTCATCTGGCCATATTTCCAGCAATCCTATTTGCAGATGTTAGAGATCCCCATATCACATTGGTCTGTCATTCCTACATAGTCCCTCCTTCAAACTCTTCTACCCAGTCATACCCATTGTCAATTACCTTTCCATATGAGGGTATGCAAAAATATGCTGGTCATATCCGTCGGGTAGTCTGGCAGGCATTATCTGATAATAGAAGACCTGGATTGTGCAAGCCGCCCCCTGCGCATGTTCTTCATAAGTCCCTTGCACGTAAGGGGAAGTCAGGTGCATCAGTGTTTCGTAATCAGCCAACCACAGTCTTTTCCGCCGGAGAGAAGGTTGCATCGCTTTTGCCAAGACCCCTGTGTGGAGGAGGGGGCAGGCACAATAACACAAAGTGAAAATCAACATGGGTGTCGCTGATAAATGGTCAAATTGACTGGAGGTAAAATCAAGCTCACAACATGCAGTCTTGCAAACTTAAACAGGCATGCCCTTACCAGAAAACAAACACATCATATATGCGGTACCACTCCTGCACTCTAAGAACAGCCCACTGCCGGCAGCCACCCACAGACCTGTCTATATAGTGTGTGTGCAAGAGAATAAATAGTTACTGTGGCATCATGGACATAGAGCAGCTGCTCGGGTCGCCACACCAACAGAGGCATTGGAATTCATGGATTCAGCCAGGCTAGGGGGTCAAGCAGTAGGACAAGCACCTTGGCATTTGATAGCAATGCTTGGCAATAAGCAGGTACCTGGGTAGTTCTTGGCAATGTGGAAAATACCTTGGTGGTTGATGGCCGCCTTGGCAATAATACAAGTACCTGTATAGCTGATGGCTATACTTGGCAATGGGGTACATGCCTGAATGTTTCATGGCAATCATTGGCAATGGGACACACAACTTTGTAGTAATCCTTCACAGTAGGGCAGCTATACAGGAAACTGTTGGCAATCCTTGTCAAAGGAGCAAAAGCCTTCGTATTTGATAGATATCCTTGGCAATAGGCCAAGTATCTCAGATGTTCATAGTAATCATTAGCAACAAGGCAAGTATACAGGCAGTAAATGGCAATTTGGCAAGCAACTCGCCATTTCGTGGACAATCTTGGCAATGAGGCAAATACATGTTTGGTTGTCAGCAGTTACTGGCAAGGGTCAAACTCCCTGGCAGTGTGTTAACTATCCGATCTGTTGATGGCAATCTTGTTATAGGTATAGGTTCCAGGGCAATTGATGGCAGCCACTGGCGATAGGGCATGAGCAGATGTTGGCAATCTCTGGCAATAGACCAAGAATCTAGACAGTTGATGGCAATCCTTGGCAATGGGACAAATACTTCAGTAGTTGTTCTCAATTCATGACAAGGGGGCAGTCGTGTCGGCTTTTGATGCACAATCTTGATAATGTGGCAAGCACCTGGGCATTTGATGGCACCTTTTGCCAATTGGGCATGCAGCTGCACAATTCATAGTTGTCCTTGGCAGTGAGGCAGGAAACTGAGCAGTTGATGGCATTCCTTGGCAATGAAATAGAAACGTGGGAAGAGGATGCCAATCCTTGAAAATAGGCAGGTACCCGGGAATCTGATGTTTGGAAATCCTAAGAAGGGGTTTAGGAACAATCCTTACCAATGGGGTGCACACCTAAGCAGTGCATGGGAATGTGGCAAGTACATGGGCATTTCATGGCAAATGTTGGCAATGAGGCAGGTACCTGAGGACTTGAAGATACTCCTTGGCAGTGGGGAAAACATCTGGAGAGTTGATAGAAATATTTGGAAAGGAGTCAATTATGAGGGCAACTGTGAGCACATCTTGGAAATCAGGCAACTACCGCAGCAGGTGTTGGCAATCCCTGGCAACAGAGCCAGTACTTGGGCAATTGAAGGCAATCCCTGGCAAAGGGCAAGCATACCCCTTCTGCACCTATAGTGTCTTCTTTATTATCCTCAATACTCCTAATATGTCACTTTCACCACCCCTCTTTTGTCTTCTCCCTTCCTCCTCATCCATCGCACCATTGCGCTGGAGTTTCCCCTCACCCACTCATGTTCTATCGTCTATGGCTCATAGCACCTCTTCACTCATCACTGCCTCTCTTGTTCCCCTCACTGACCAAAGCTTTCATTCCCAATATCCGCTTGAAGCATCTCTCCCTTCCCCTTACTCACCTCTCCTCTCCTCTCACCTCACTCCCCAATTAAAATACCAAAGATTACAAACCTGAGATACTGCACTCCAACATCACACTCTATACCTTCCTCGCACTACACCTTCCTTACTCTGGAAATCCTCCACAGCCTGCACATCAAAGTCATCATCCATACCTAAATCATCATGCACACCGGCCCCACGTGCACCTAATGCATCTCAGGTACTGACCTCAAACTTTCCAATACCTCACCGAGTGCACATACCTCACCCTGCATAATCATCTCACCTGCGCACTCACATCCCCTGGTGCACCTGCAGCATTCTGCACAGTTGCAGCAACCCACCCACACATGTGGAGCACAACACACACCAACATTCTGAAATCCAATTCTGACTAATCAACTTCCGGGGCACCTGTGGTCCAGGGATGAATATCGGGTTCTAAACCATCAATCAGACCCACACCTCTAGTCCACCAGAAGGGATCTGTACAGTTGGAAACACAAGTCAAATATAAACCTCCTCGTCAAATTTTGGTAACATGGACGGAAAGGCAGGCTTATCTCCGCTAGGTCGTGGATCGTTGGTTAGTTGCAACAAAGCGAAAATACAATAATTATCCAATGATAAAAGGGACTGTCCAGTCAAGGTTGTATAAAAATGTCAACTTTATTATTATTACAACAGACAGTTCTAGCACACTACGAAATACAGCCCACCCCGTAAAGGAACACAGAGGACAGAGAGTTTTCCAAAGGAAAGGGATGCACTCTGGATACTGATAGGAGGGTAGTAGGTGAAGCAATCATTCTTAACTGTTCACCGTTATTTGGTTTCATCACCAAGGGAGCAATGGGTCATAAATGTCACTAGGGGCCTTCAGAGAAGGACCAGGGGGACAGAACCACAATGTACCTGGTACCTCAGATGTTCTTGATGCTCAACAGCATCAAGTCGGTTCCAGGACGCTTTGCAGCTCCTGCTACAGATTTCGAGACGGGAAACAGCTGCGGGTATCGGGCGGCAGGCAGTTCGGCAAGCGCGGCTGGACGGATGGCTCCAGGTTGGCCTACACAGCGGCTCGGGGTCGAGAACCGTCTCTGTGCTGGTTGGTGGATATGGAACGCTGGTCGAGGCATCTCAGATGGCTTTAGTGACTGCAGCATGACAACAGTCAGTGGTGCAGCCGGGTCGCGGTTTGAGGGCCGACTGCCTCAATAATGTCCTTAAAAGATGGAAACTGGTTGATATTTTATGTGGCACTCCTCCTAGCTTCTTCGCAGGGCTTGTGTCATCCTTTAAGGCAGACAGTCAAAGCTGAGGAGAGTGCTTGCAGGCGCATCCTGCCTTGTCTTTTGTTCAGAGACTCTCTGGCACTTCCCACCTAGGAAGCATGCTGGCAGAACCTAGCAGGGCACGCTGTGTGCTGGCTGGGTACCGGTTCGGGAACTGCTGGATGGGTCCTCCGAGTCCGGTATCTCCCTCTGTTCCCATGGAGATGTTTAGGGAAGGGATCTTGCTTCTCTCTTGGAAATCCTGGCCTTTCTTCCCTGGTGGAAGCTGTAAAATAGACTGTATCTTCAGCGAGGGTCCAATGCTGAGTCCTTCTTTCCTGCTTCTGGTGAAGTCTTCAGATGATCTGCTAAGTGAGGGGCTCAGCCCTCTTTTAAAGCCAAATCGGTCCCAGTGATTGGTGCAGGCTAAACCTACCTTAAGAAACCAATCTGGGGTCCCCACCAACATTCTTCTGTTAGGCATGAGGTCAAGACCAGAGTGCTTTGCAACAAGAAAGGTTAAGAGGTGACAACACATACTCCTAAGTCCCACCCATCTTCCTGTCTGTTGTAGATCAAAGTTTCTCCTGGTTAACTGAGCTCTCTGTGGCTCTTGATCAAAGCGCAGGTCTCCCTTGATATTTGTGGTGCGAACAGACTTCTGTCTCCCTCAAAACACATAATTCGTCCCTCTGAAAGGGAGTTTGCCTACTGTACACCGTTGTCCCAGACATGACATTCACTGCCCTTCATACAGGGGGGTGGGAGCTAGCTTTAAGGTGACACAAGGCATATCAAAGAGGTGTTGGGGTTTCCTGATGTTTGTTAAGTTCTGTGACCAGGCCTTTTCGCAGACCTGCTTCAATTAACTCTCATCAGTATGCACCGCCACCACACAGTACTGAAACAATAGAACAGGGCAGATCCATCGAGCTTTGATATTTAATTAGGCTGGCCATGAGAGGAGGAAGCTGTTGCCCTAATCCTCTGGATGTATTTGTGCACCCCTCGCTGTCACCTGTCAAGTAAATGTGACAGGGAGGACCTTGCCTGTAGGCTGTGTCCCCCAGAGTACACTGGACTATGTGTTTGTTGTGCGGCGAGCATTAGAAAATGTGTGCAGATTAGCCCTACACATTTTCAGAGGTTGATTTCCCATCATTCCATTTCCTAAAAAATCATCAAATAAATCCCAGGCGAGCGCACACTCCCTGTGCGGATGGTCGAATCCCTCACACCAATCTCTTCTCAATTGATCAATGCCTCTCCCGTCTTTTCGTGGATGATCCTGTCGATATGCAACTTCAGGTTGACCCTCGTGTGTCCGGGCAGAATCCTATCAAGATTAGACTATCTGAATACAGCTACCGTGAGGGATTCAAGACTTAAGAAAAATCAACAACAACTGAGCCAAAATGAAGTGGGAGGGACAGAGCACCACGCAGCCACAGGTAAGGCCCCAATTCTAAGGAGGATCCTTTTTATCATTCCGAGAGAGAATGATCTCACCCAGCTGTTATTTTACTAATCCATGGCTTTTACTCTGATGCCTAGCCCCGTTTATTGATACCTGTAGTCCGTTGCATGACATTAGGTAGTCTGGCCTATTGGTAGTAATTTTCTGCCCCTTTCTCATTGTGAAACTGCTATTTATAATTTGTTCTGATTCATTCCATTAGGTCAGCAGTACATCTACAACCCAGTCAAACTCCTCCACTCCCAGATGTCAGTGCCAACTCTTCTGGGCATTCTGACCCGACTCTATCGATTATATACTTAGACACTCCATATGCACATATGCCCATGCAGTGTCACACTCAGCCGCAGGCATCTCGCATGCATTGCTTGACGTACTACAGGCCGCTAGCCACTCATCCGCTATACCGAGCATTTCAATGCATGCAACGTCATTCTTTGGATGTGATTGTGTGCAACGTTTTGTGACTTTTTGCGATGTTTGTAATTTTCTGCTATCATATGTTATTCCCTGTTTATACTGCTGCATTCATGTCCACAGTGGAACTCTTTACAGCTATATCCTATGTTGAATATCAAGCTCTTAACCTCGTACCCAAACGGATACCCTGGTGCCTCGACCACTGCAACGAAAGCCTGCATCATTGCAGTCAACCCTTAAAATACAAGCTCCCCATGCACACGCTCCACACTATTCTTCAGCTTGATCTTCAAACTAGACACAGAGCAACACGCCAAAGCCTACATACATTTACACCCACACAGGCAGGGTTTAGGTCTCCAAGCAGCAAGGCGTATCAACCGACCCGACCCCCTGATCACCTTGCAACACAAGCATCGCCACACATGCTCTAACCTGCACATGTCTCCTGGATTACCACACATGCTCTAACCTGCACACATCTACCAGATCACCACACATGCTCTAACTTGCACATGTCTACCGGATCACCACACATGCTCTAACATATATGCCTCTACCAGATCACCACACATGCTCCAACCTGCACACATCTACCGGATCACCACACATGCTCTAACCTGCACATGTCTACTGGATTATCACACATGCTCTAACCTGCACACATCTACCAGATTACCACACATGCTCTAACCTGCACACGTCTACCGGATTACCACACATGCTCTAACCTGCACACATCTACCAGATCACCAGACATGCTCTAACTTGCACATGTCTACCGGATCACCACACATGCTCCAACCTGCACACGTCTACCTGCGGCAGAGCATGTTTTATCCAATCTGTCAAGCATATCTCCCTTAGCAACACGTATCACCACACAATTAACACAGACACAACAAAATATACATGAACCTGCGCTGCTTTATCTCTCTCGCGTAGCGGTATGCTGCTAACATCATACATAAATTGATTACTTGGGTCCTTCCTTTCGGTATATGATCCCATTCGATCCAAAATTCAGTTTTCAATTGTCTCTCGATGCCTCATGTCCGCATTACAATGTACATTTATGACTGTAATTATGTCTCTCAAAAGCCGTCTGGGAGGCCAGTAATATCACCAACTGTGGTAAATATGTCTAACACCATATTACTCTGCCTGACACCCATCCAGGTCTAGTAACCAACAAAGCCAACCACAAACCACCCTCCAACCATGCACAACTTGTGACATTACTGTGCTGGATGGCCACGGTTTAGTGATTGACCTCTCTTCTGCTGCTACTGTATATTATGGTACTTGTAATTTATTTTATTTTGGGTATTTATTGTGCATAATCCTAACTTCATAAAGAAATGGAGCATTGTAAATTAGTAGGAGTTAGAGGCATGCATCACATGATCATACATGTTAAATGTTAAAGGTATTTGTACCGTGTACCGTCACCAATGGAGTTGGTCCCCAGGCGCTCTGGCGGATCTGTAAACGAGAAGACGGGATGGGTTAGTATGGTGAAAAGGGAGTGGGATAGTGAGAGGATTCATGTTCTGTTGGCAGCTTCATCTCGGTGTACACTGTGTTCTGAGCTTTGGTGCGAGTAACAGATCGATGTCAGTCCTCGTGTGCTGTTGGTGCTGCTTATGTGTTGTTGCAGTGTGGTTAAGTGCGTGTGGCTTCTTGTGCAAGAGGTGGTTGTGTGAGTTTGAGTGAGTTAAGTATGCAGAAAGTTTGAGCTTTTTGGTTAGTGGGTTATATAACATTTAACATGCTAACATTCACAACTCCGTCCAAGTGTGGCACATGATAATATTCACAATTCCATTTAAGTGTGGTTCATGCTAACCTTCATAGTTCCATCTAAGTGTGACACATGAACACATTCACAATCCTATCTAGATGCGACACAGGCTAATGTTCACAATTCCTTCTAAGTGTGGCACTTGCTACCCTTCACAAACCCATCTAGATGCGGCCTAGGCTAATGTTCACAGTTCAATCTAAGTGTGGCGCATGCTAACATTCACAATTCTATCTAGATGCGATGCAGGCCAATGTTCATAATTCCCTGCAAGTGTGGCACATGCTAACATTCACAATTCCATCTAAGTGTGGCACATGCTAACCTTCATAGTTCCATCTAAGTGTGGCACATGCTAACCTTCATGGTTCCATCTAAGTGTGGCACATGCTAACATTCACCATTCCATCTAAGTGTGGCACTTGCTAACCTTCACAAACCTACGTAGATGCGACACAGGCTAATGTTCACAATTCATGTGTGGCACATGCTAACCTTCATAGTTCCATCTAAGTGTGCCACATGCTAACATTCACAACTAATTCTATATGCAACGCAAGGCAACATTTGCAATCCTGTCATGAATAGACTCGGGTCACAAATCTATTTAAGTATAAGTGGTGTAAGTCATGTTTGCCTGGCAGTGTATGTTATGGAAAGGTAAGGTAGAGTAGCAGAGCTTTCTGGAGTAGAGTAATTGCTTTACTCCCCACCCATGCCACACTTACATATTGTGTTGGGGTCTGTAGATGGCAGCCTTTACTGGCTTCCCCCGCTGACACCTGCAAACACGGGCCCTCATTAGGAGGTTGGCGGAATGGGTTTACCGGCACCGGTATTGGTGCCGGTAAACCCATTCCGCCCTATTACAAGATCTCCTCGCGGGACTCACAATGGGCGCCTGGTAAAACCATGCGTTCTTACCGGGTCCCGCGAGGAGACCAGGGAGCTAACAACGGGCCCGTTTATGCTCCTTCCCCACTCCCATTGAGCCCTATGGTGGCTCGAATGGGAATGGGATGGACCGGGTCCGGGTTCCTCGGACGAGGAATTACCGGGTCCGCAAAGGTTGGCATGGCCCGGTAAGTCCTCATTTGAGGAACCCGGGCCTGGTATGCGGTAGGGAGGCAACGATGCCGCTAAATGCGGCATGGTTACCTCCAACCTCCTAATGAGGGCCACTATCTGGAGCCACCTCTTTTGGAGCCGTCCTTTGCCTTAGGGCCCTAAGCCGCTAGGGCTGCCGAGTAGAGGGCTGCCCTGTGAGGGACCGTTAAATACAGGAGTTGCCCAATCAAGAGGGTGTGGGTCAGAGGTGTAGGATGCGCTAGTGTTTGTGAGCGTTTGATAGGTGCCAGGACATTTAAACGCTTTACCCAGCATGAAGTGAGAATGCTACCTGGGGAAGGCAACCCTCTCCATGTTGACCGTGGGACTGCAAGGATCTGAAGACGAACATGGAACTGACCCAGCTCGGAAGGCAAGAGACAGGGGACTGCTGAGGCCGGTTCGTCGTGCGGCGAACACAAAAAGGGAAAAAGAAGCAGCTCCCTAGCAGCCACAGGAACCTGTACGCAGCCTCACCGCCCCACGAACGCGGTGCAAGAGCCCAGAGGAAAACAGGATCTGCGAAGGACACAGAAGCTGTATGGTGAAGCCTGGGAGCCCTCGGGGTGGAGGCAGGACACCAGAGTGCTGCCTCCCATCTACTTCAAAGAAACCAAAGGATGCCACAAGTCACCAGTGAATCCTAGAGGGAATGGGACACTGGCGATTCGGCAACGCTGCTAACGAAAGACAAAAATGCATGAGAAGGAATATGAAACCCAATATTACCAAATATTACCCAAAAAGGGTTTACCGAAGAAGAAGCAAGTTTACAATTGTATAAAACTAAATCAGACGGCCTGGCAGAAGCAAGCTGGCAAAAAAACACAGCATGAAAAATCAAGACTGAAAGCAAAGTTAAGAAAGTGGAAAAGAACTTGTCAGGGGACTAGAGCCAGGATCCCACGAAGTTGGGAATTGCATCCAAGTTGGTTGCTGAATACAAGTATTTTGTTGACCAAAGAGCCCCAAAGAAGATTCATCCCCTCAGGAGTTGTGCCTTGAAGAGAAACCAGGGGAAAGAGTTGTCCAATTGTGCTGTGAAATGTATCCATTGCGTACATATGTGTTGGACTTAAACATTTCATACGAACTTGAACATTTGGGCACTTAGCAGGCCAATGACATTACCCTTCACATATTAGTGAGGGCAAGGATTTTCGGACACTGGACAGACTTTTAGTTTTGAGGTAGGTAAATGCCTCCTAGAGTATGGATAGCGAGGCCTTTACATGATAAATGTGCTTCCATTGATGATGCAATGTCTTGTTGATGCCTCTGTACCCCGAACACACAATCGTGGAAATGAATATCCATTTGCAATGGATTTGTTATGCAATGTCCGGACACGATTACATGGAAAACAAATTCAGTGTAAATCTACACCCTGAGACAGCCTCGGGGGCGAGCAGGCCATACCTATAGCCGATGAGCTCTTACAAATGTCTTGGTAATGGTAACAGTCCTGGGGTTTCCTCTTGTGAATCAGTGGTGTAACGTTCTTAAGTCCAATTTGTTAAATTCATGTTTCCTAGACCGAAACTCCCCTAATGCATGAAACTGAAAAAGTGGCCTATTGGTGACAGCGATCATCTGGTCACACTCTGCTTAGGTTTATTAGAAATCTGCCTAATACCACTTAGACCGGGATCTCTTGTGTGCCTCCTGAAAATAAATGTGGCCAGCCAGTCGGCAGTCTCTAAAAAGTATTTCTGAGACAGGGCGCTGACAGGGCTCCCTGAAGTCCCATGGAAGCTCCAACCGATCAGGCTGCTAGAAGCCAAGGTCTTTATTCTAAAGCCTGAAGCTTTCGTGCACAAGAGAGAGCTTCAGGCTTTAGGAAAAAAGGCATTGACTTCTAGCGGCCTCACTTTGGCTTCCTTAATTGTGGGGCCGACACCCGCCATGCATCCCTTTAACTAAGATATGCAGTGATCATCACCCTCCTCGCTCAGTTGGAAGGGTGATGATTACTGCAAAGTAGTGCCTGGTGGAGGTTGGCAACACAATTTAGGAAGAAAGGGCGAAGCTGCGAGAAGCCAAAGCTTTTTTCTGAAGTGTGACATTCTCGCTTATGCAGGAAAGGTTCAAGCTTTACAAAAAATGTCTTGGCTTCTAGCGGCCTCTCCCTTTCTTCCTTAATTGTAGTGCCAACCCACGCCTGGCCTCCATCTAAGAGATGCACGGATCATCACCCTTGCACCCCGGATGAGAGGGTGATGATCCGTGTGAAGGGATGCCTGGCAGTGGTCAGCACACTTCCTGAAGCTGCATTCTGCCAGTAAGGCCACACCCCTTGCAGGCCACGCCCCCTCAAGACCCACCGCCCCTTGATTTTATGATTAAAATACTTAATGTGGCTCAAAAAGAGAGTCAATGCAATCATGTGCTTAGTGTTCCGAAGCCAAATCCATTTTATCGAGTGCATGATCACATGAATATCGATTATGTATTGTGTGCATGATCGCATGAATATTGATTATGACACTGATTATGTTTTTTGGCTAGGTTCTGATATTGTGCAAATGTGCAAATGTTACCCCCTAATTCCAGCATATTGTGTTTGGCCAGAGCAACGCCAGCAATTGGTGGAGGAGTGGCACTGATTTATTTAGCATCTTTAAATTGCACCTCAGTTGATCTTAGCCATACTCTGCCGTGTGAAGGCCATTTAATCAGGCTTCAGAGTACTCCAACAAATTCGACATATTTTTAATTAATCTATAGAACTCCTGCTTCTTTGCTGGTTGACTTTGCCCTGTGATTTTGCACAATTGGTTGTTGATTTGGTTGTTGCCTAGCCCGGTTTGATTCTTATGGTTGATTTTAAGGTTAAACCTAATAACCCTTCCGATTCTCAAGCAAAAAAGACTCATTGGTCCTCTAGCTGACTTGGACTTGGTGCTACGTAATAACTGTCCCACCCAGAAGGGGGGACATGCGTTAGACCTCATTTTCTCAAATAGAAACCACGTGGTTGGTTTTACTCCTTTTCCAGTTCCATGCTCGGATCACTTTATTCTCCCGTTCACGACTGATGTCATGGCTACTGCCCCTCAGCGTTTTTCAAAAATCTCTTTGCTGAAGAGGCCCTGGAGCGCAGTGTCCCTGGGATCTGTAGCACATGTCCTGGTAACCAGCTAATGTCCAAGGATAATCAAGACGCCTGTAATGCTCTTCTGAAGGCCATGACAGAGGCAGCACATCTCTTTGCACCGGCCAAAGTCAGATGCAGCCGGGCTAAAAACCATCAGCACCTTGGTTGAACCCAGAACTTCGGGCCCTAAGCAGGCCCGTCGTCGCTGTGAGCGTAAATGGCGGCTTGATTGTGGTGAGAATTCTAAAGTGACTTATAAACAGACAGTTGTGCTTTGTCAGCAAGCTATGTCTCAGTACTATACCAGCCACATTCGATCAGCCCCCATGTGTGGCAAGTGAGCTTTTTAAGGTTGCTAAGGAGCTGTCAAGCTTATCTCCACCAATAGATTCACGGCGGTCCCAAGCGCAATGTGGTTCTATTAGTTCTTACTTCAATGAGAAGATGCAGCGAATCAGGCTTGCCATACCTGGGAGTAGATCTCAGAAGACACAGTTCTCGGATCTTTCTGAAACAAGCAACGGCTCTAGAATGACCACCTTTGAACCATTCACTGGTGTTATTATCATGGAGTCCCATAGAAAGCTGAAACCATCATCACCTGCAGACTGGTTTATCCAGTCGCTGCCAGGGGAAGTTATTTGGCTTTTTACAGCTGCAGTTCAGGCATCCTTTTCCACAGGCACTATTCCACTATTCTGAAGCATGCGCTTGTCTCTCCTTTATTGTAAGAAACCACAGCTTGACGCAGCCAGTTACCGTCCCATCTCTTTGCTACCCTGCATCATGAAGCTTATGAAAGTTATTATCACTCCTCAACTGTCTCACAACCCTGAATCCCAGGATCTCTTACATCCATTTCAATCTGGATTTCACCCTGATAGAAGCACAAAGGCAGTGATGATCTCGGTTGTGGATGTTCTCGTACTACTCCAGGACCATGGAGAGGTCAGGGTTTTAATTTTCTTTGACCTCTCTGTGGCGTTTTATATGATTGATCATAACATCTGAAACACTTGTGTACGAGCGTGATAGAAATAAAATATCATTATCAATCAATATCAACATCTTGCTTGAACGCATGGAAAGGGCGGGTATCTCTGGCCCTCCTCTAGCCTGGTTTACATAATTTCTGTCCGAATGAACACAAACCCGCTCTCTGTTTTGTTTTCAATACCCTCCTATGGCTTTTACTTGTGGGGTGCCCCAGGGGTCCTCATTGTCTCCTCTTTTCGTTATTTTTCTTTTCTTTGCCCACTGGCAGACCTTATTCAGGAACACGGGGTGCGGTTCCACACATATGCTGATGATACCCGGCTCCTGTTCTGCTTGTACTCCCCAGAATCTGAATCCCCTCTTCAACTTCGAAACTGCCTGATGGCAGTACAGGGATGGATGGCCAAAAATTGGCTTAAACATAATAGTGAGAAAAAAGAAATCATGATTACGGGTCCTGCCACAGATCAGGCATCCTGGACTAGAGAGTTCTGGCATAAATCTTTCAGACTCTGCCACACACCTAGTAAATCGGTTAAAGGTTTGGGGGTACAAATCTTAACCTGCGGCTCCTGAGAGCTTCAGGTTTCGGCGATTTGACATTCGGGATTTCTGAGGCTAAACATTTTGAAAAAAACACATTTTCTCCCAGTAGAATCTCGGGCTAAAGTTGTGGAAGCTTCCATACTAGGGCCCATAGTTTACTGCAATGACATCTATTTAGAACAACCAGCCTTTTGGATACAGATATTGTAGCTATTACAAAATGCTGCAGGGAGGCTGGCCCTGCCTCATTCACACGACTTTCTTCTACAGCTTCACTGGCTTCCAGTGAACAGTTGCATATGGCTTAAGATTTTGTGCATCGCACACCGGGCACTCCACCAGAATATCTTCAGGCAAAACTGATCCCCTATGTGGCAGCTAGGTCATCTTCGCAGAGACTTTTGGCAGTTCACAGATTTATAGGGCACGTGCAGGGGGGTGAGCGTTCTCGGCCCTTGCACCCACTATGTGAAACTCTCTTCCGGGTTAGTTATGAGAAGTTCATGTTTACTATTGACAGTGACCTTTTTCTCCTCGTTTCACTTTCTTAGCGCATAGATGCCTCCGGGTCGTAGCTTGCATTTTATAAATTCAATTGCATTACATTGCATCTTAGTGTCAGGACAGATTAGGTATTCTGCTTTGTCTTTTCCAGCGTCCTTATCTCACGGTTCCTCTCTGCTACAATGATCTTTAGGGGACAGTAATTACTGTGAGTGCAATTTTCATTTTAAGAATCTCAAAATTGTACATTTCTATCAGCAGGTTACAATTAGTTATCAGTATTCTTATAAAACATATATTTGCCTTCACTTCAGTACACCCATTGGTTTTTCCCCGCCCCTAGAAGCTTGGCTTGACTCAGAGGTCACATGTCTTATTTCTCCCAGAGCAGTTGTTGTTGTCACACCCCAAATCAGCATATTCTATTCAATTGAAAGAGTATATTGTCTTGTGTTCCTGCCAGCATACCAAGGTGCCACTCTCCATCTAATTAACATGACCATGCAATCTCCTGTGCTGTTGCTGAGAAGACTAGGTGTGAAGGCTTCCCAGGGACAGCAAGCCTTTTGAAGTCTTAGCTACATCAGGTTACTGTTCTGATCAATTGCAATAGAGTTCCTTATGGAAAGAAATACATGTATCACTTTAAAATAAGCAACATGTCTTTAAATCAAGTCTCTTTCAAGATGAAATCACTGTGTGGCACTCTATATGGCATTTTGATAAACTTCTCTGCTTTGGCTTATTTAGCTTCTGCAAGACAGCTCTCCTGTCAGGATTAGGAATCGCCAGCACCTGGCAGTGGCGAGCACCGTTATTGCACCCATTTTTGACAGCTGTCTTTAAATCAAATGTCTTTAACATGGGATTTTGTCCTAATAACATATGATTCTTGCTGACATTGTATTGATGTGGATTCTTGCAGTAGAGTATTGTAGAACACCCAACAAGAAGTTGTATCCTTTTGGTGGTTTTGTGAGCCATGATTTTAGCAATTTTTACAATCAAGAAAATGAATTCCCAAACAGCTCTGGGTTGCTTTTGGCAATCAGTATTGCTATTCCCAAGTGGTTGCACGCTACTGTGTGTAGCCCAATGGTGGTTTTAGGCAGTTACCTACTGTGCTCACTAATATGGCAAAAGTGGGTGACAGCCTATTTTTCAGATTTTTACTGCGCATTTTTGGATGATCTCTGGCGAGCAGCATGCTTTCCGGCAGCCATTATGATGTTTCCGCTGCCAGTAATGCACAGTTCTGTTGTAGGGCTTGGATGAGTGGGCTAAGACATCCCACATGCTCCACACCCTCCCCCATTTCCTCTTTGTGGGTGTGGTGCTCAGTCTCCCTGTGCCTGGATGGTGGGGGTGGGGGAGGGACGTTGGCCAACCGTGTCTATAGTTTGCCCTGTACTGCCTCTCACCCCAAAGGCCGCCTGTCATGATAACACTCCTCTTGGCTGAGGCCCTACCCTACTTGCATTTGTTATGTGTACAAATGGGGACCACTGTCACCCAGCATGAGCACCACCAAAGGATAAGCAATGGATAAAAGTGGTCTCTCAGCACCCCTGCACCAGACCCAAGGAATCTCACTGGCGAGACAGTGTATACCTTGAAGCAGCATGCAACTACACACACAACCTTGCTAAGGAGAGCCCTGACACAAGTTAGGGTCTGGATACCAGTGGGCAAATTACCCTGCTCTGCAGGTGCCCCCGTCCCGGGCAGGCACCTCCACCAGGAATTGTCCACAACGCCACTGTGATTCCAAATTTAGAAAGACACAGTTTTTGTGAGTTATCTTCACAAAATTAAATAAAAGAAGCACAATGAAGGTAAATACTACACAATGTTCAAATATCAGAAAATGTGTTTATAGTTAAAGCCCGGAAATATGTAATAGGTAGCCAAATGAGCCAAGTTGATGGACTAAACTTAAGACAACAGGTAGTTAATTGAATAGTGCAAACATCTATGACTGGCCTTTCATTTTACAGCGTGCCATCCAGTCCTATGCCTGGCAGAGATCGAGAAGAACCTTGAGTTTGGGATTGAGTCCAGGATCCCTCACTGGGCTCACAAATCAGATTGCCTGTTTGGATGACTCCTAGTTCTCAAGGAGAGGAGAGGTTTAAGGAGCACAGAGGTCTCCGTGTGAGAATGAACGTGAAGGACTGGTATAGAAGGGAGGAAGATGGGAGCCCCTGGGCAGGGATTTACATATTGGTGCTCCTTTTTGGATGAGTAGAGTGAGCGAGAAAGACATTATAAGAGGCTACAGATTTCTTCATTCCACATAAAATTGTTGGGGTCAGTTTTAAGTGTTGTTCTATTTTATTTTGAACAATAATTCTAATTAGTTAATAATTATTTTAGAGTCAAATATCCAGGGAATCAAAGATGCTATTTCATAGAGGAGTATACCTATAACCAATCAGTCGTCCAACTATGTTATTGTGGGGAAATACACTAATGACAGGAGGGCTCTCAAACACATGGAAATAGCAGTACTATTGCCTCGGTTTCCAGAATCTAAAACCATGCATCAGGCCTAAAAACAATGTGTTAAACAAATACCATAGCAGCTGTATATCATAGATGATGCCGTTAGGTAAGAATAACGAGGAGAAAATGAAAGAGGGATGAGATAAAGAAGGGTAAACTAAATCAGCAGCTAGCAACCTGAGACCTCTGCACCAACCCTGTTATCTTCTTTCCTTTTTAGGTGAATAGGTTCCTTCGCGCTTCTGTAATGTTCTACTTCTCTCATTGCTCTTCATTTTTCTCCACATCAGTTTCCTTTTCCTCCTTCTTTCCTATGTCTTTCCACCATCTGCCTCCTTTCCTCTCTACACCCCTATTTCGTCTCTATGCTCTGCTCAACACTTCATCCACTTTCTATTCCCCTCTCCGGGCCTTTGTTCTCTCTGCTTTGCCTTTCACCTTCTCATTCTAATCCAGTGGTCTTCACACTTTTTTGGCTGGGCCTCCCTGAGCAAAATTTGGGCATGCCGGGCCACCCCAAAAATGCCAAGTGGGCAGTATGTATTGCGTGCTGTCACTGCACCCTACTTCCAGTATAGTCCCTAGGCTCCCCCACCTGCTGCCATCACAGTCTCTGGGCTCCCTCATCCCACTCCTACCCAGTCCCTGAGCTCTCCCCACCCTATCACACACCCTGGGCTCTCCCCACCCTTCTCCCACCACTATCCCATGGTTCCCGCCCATCCTGTTCCCACCACAGTCCCTGGGCTCCCCTCATCCTGTTTTCAACACAGTCTGAGGGACAGCGGCGGCTGGTGAATTCTTTAAGTGGAGGGGCATAACTATTTCCCCCAAAAATGCCATAGCAACCTAGCACAGTGAGGGAGCCCAAACCAATCAAAGGGGGGTTGGTGGGTTTTCACCCGTGAATCTTTTTTAAAATAATGGGTTAAAATGTTCCATTGTAGAGCATACTTTAAAAAAAAATTGGTAAATAGCCAAACAGTTTGTAATTGGTGATGGGGGCCCAGGGGCAGCCATGACATTTTTTACTGGACATTTATGATAGATGGCCAGTAAAAAGATACCATCCCTGTCCCCTGGGCACCACTGTGCCTAAAACAATTAACATGATTATGTGTGTTTGCTAGGGTGCCAAGGGGGAAAGCATGGTATTTTTGACTGGACATCTATGATAGATATCCAGTAAAAAAATACCACCACTGTCCCCTGGGCTCCACAGCGCCTCAGAAGGAGAGCTGATTTTGGCAGGTGGGCAGGGGGATTGTGCAACAAAGGCATTTGGGCATTTTTAAAATACCTTTGTTATACAACCCTCATTCCCCCTCTATTCAGGGGAGGAGTACGCAGAGGCGAGGAGTGCACAGAGGGGAGGAGGGCACAGAGGGGAGGAGTGCGCAGAAGGGAGGAGTGTGCAGAGGGGAGGAGTACGCAGAGGGGAGAAGTGCACAGAAGGGAGGAGTGCATAATGCGAATGATTGCTTAGAGCAGTGGATTGTGTAGAGCAGATGAGGGCGTAGAGGGGATGAGTCCCTAGAATCGGATGAGTGCGGAGAGCATATGAAGTGCATAGAGCGGATGAGTCACTAGTATCCGATGAGTGCGGAGAGCATATGAAGTGCGTAGAGCGGATGAGTGCGTAAAACGGTTGATTGCATAGAGCTGATGAGTCCCTGGAACGGAGATTAGTCCCTGGAACGGAGATGAGTCCCTGGAATGGAGATGAGTTCCTGGAACGGAGATGAGTCCCTTGAATGGAGATGAGTCCCTGGAACGGGGATGAGTGCGCAGAGGGGGTGAGTGCGCAGAGGGGGTGAGTGCGCAGAGCGGGTCAGTGCGTAGAGCAGATGAGTGCATAGAGAGGACGAGTGTGTAGTGCGGATGACTGACACGAATGGCTTTGAGCACCTGAAACAGCCGTAAATGGGTAGAACAGTCTGAGTACATGGAATGGGGGGCGTACATGGAACCTTTGGAGTGAGCTCCACCACAAGCTCCTAAGATAAACCACCTTATTCACATCTCCACGATTACTCTCTTCCTTACACCACCACTCATCTAGAACACAGCAATACTATGACACCATTCCGTATAGCTGTTCTCATACCATCATTTTGCCTCACATTTCCCATCATCCTATCTAAACACTGCTAGTTATACACCTTCCAGCCTAGGCACTCTCCTCAGGCCTAAAGCAGCCAGTATCGGTCTGGATAACAACCTGCCAGAACGAACACATACCATTGATCTCTCAACCACCACACCTACCGCTAAGACGCAGCTATCGCACAAATACCACACCAGCTGCACACATATCTGGCGCTCACACGTGCCTTTTGAATCCCTCTACTTCTCTCTACTGACTTGAACTTCGGTTCCCGAGGGAGTTCAACGTACCAGCGCATTGAGACCATACCAATGGTACATAAGGCGCTATATAAATGCAAAATAACATAACAGAACATAACTTGCCAAAATCAGCTCAACGGACCAAAACAAACTAACACACACACACACACACATTCATACAGATTCATACAGCAATCACTCTATCATTCACACGAGCATCCATCACCATACACTCAATCATAACACAAGCATACACGCATCCATACACATGTTTAAATAAAAAACAAATTAACATTAACGTACCTTCTGCATTGGCTTGCGTGTGGGTGCTGAAACTCCCTGCTCCAGGCTGCTCTGTCCATATGTGTGAGGAGGCGCAGGAGCTCCCCCTCGCACATACAGACATGCAGTGCCCCAGCCAGCAATTCTAATGAGCTATGCAATGCTGGCAAAGCACAACACCCCAGCACTTCCATGGCTCAGTGAGCATGTGCGGCTGGGGAACGAAACTGAATTGTCAAAGGGAAAATGTGTTTCCCTTTGACAGTTCAGCCAGCACAGTAGCACTCCCTCAGCTAGAAAAGCAGCTGAGGGAGTGCTCATTGTTGAGGGGGGCGCCCCTTGCCATTATGGATGAGACGCCAGGCTCGGACTGGCCTATAGGGCAATAGGGCAATACTGTACCAAAAATTCAAAATGGTAGTGTGGGCCACACAAAATGGGCCACCTTTGTGGCAAATGTGGGCCGGTTTGATTAGTTACTTCACTATGCAGTTAGTAATTTTGACCATTGTTGCTGAATAAATATTCTTTAAATATCACAATTTACTTACATGTTAACACAAAGCACCCCCTTGCATACTATTCAAACAGTCTGTGACTAAAGAAATTAATATCCATTTACAACTGCTGGCCACTTTTTCATTGGTGCCTGAGACCATTTCATGCTTCTGCCTGACCAGGTGAGCTGCCCCTGCCCATTTCTTCCAATCTAAAAAAATAAAAATAAAAATAAGAATGTTTTTTTATTATTAAACATTTCATGCTGGGCCCCTGCCCCCTGCATGGTGCGCCCCACAGTTTGAATACCACTGTTCTAATCCCTGCTCCATTTCTTTCCTCTCTCCTTCCTGCTGTTCACCTCTTCAGCCTTTTACTCCCCTCTTCCAGTCCATCCTCTTTCCTTTCTGCTGCTCACCTCCTCCTCCTTCAACGCCGCTCTGTTGGGAGGCAAATGGTTATGTCACCCATAGCTCCTGCTCCTGCCCTTCCCCAGCCCAATTCCACACAGGTGAGAAATGTTACTCACTAAGGCAACTGTACCGCCCATGTCCCAGGCAAGTAAAACAGGAAATGGACACGATCTAAGCTAAAGATGGCAATAATAAACGAATTGTCAATGAAACAATACATGTGAATGCATTAAACATAAAGCAAATGTGCACTCAACATGAGGAACGCAAACACTAGTTAATACATGCATTTATACAGGAAGAATATTAACATGACATCCATAAGATTTGAAGAATATTAACATAAGTAATGTATAAGCTGAACGCAACATGTACAATACACGACTATAGTTCACTAACGTAGAAGTGCGAGAGTAACACTTCTAACACACTTCTAAGTAAATGAAAGGCCTCAGGACTTCATGAGAACTCAAAGTGCTGACATAACAAAATACAGATCTGTGCAGAGCTTAGACGGTAGCTGACAACCACAGCCAAGTGTACAGTGAATTAGGGGAGGGTCAGAACTTGGCAGTGAAAGCACAAGATAGCAATGCCCCTAACGAAAGAAGGATACTCCCCAGTTAATTAGAGTTTTATGCAAGAACAACCAGTCTTTGTAAATCAGGTGCAGGACAATTATGAGCCCAAAGACTATATGGAGAATAGCCCAAGAAGGTCCCCAGTGGTAGAGGAAACCATAACACTGACACCAATATTAGCTTAAATTCCAATAAATGCAGGGTGAAATAATTCCTAACAAGGTCAGTCTCATCACACATGAGCCATAATTGAAGAACACTCTCTTTTCATTAGGAGCAAACACAGACAGCCTCAGTCCTCCCACATATTCCCAGACACGAGGTATCATAAAAGGTTGAACACATAGAAATCACCCTGGCTCATGGCCTACGAATGAAAGCAGTCCGTGTACCCCTCTCCCCCTACTCCTGTCTGGCTCGTGCCTTGACAACCTGTCAGTTGCCCAAAGAGGGTCGGTAGAAAGCCAATCAATCAAAACCCCCAATGTTAGGCCACCCATTATGTATTATACCAACCAATAGCTTATTATAGAGATGATGTTTTTTTACGGTTCTCAGTTTAGAGATGGTCCCAGGAGGAGCCATCAGATAGTCATAACCCAATGAAATATTTTACACTTATAGAATGTATATGTAGTCAATCCCTTTGACCAGTCCCTAGTCCCCATAGGTTTTGCATTGAGAGATTATACTGTGATGTCAGCAGTGATGATTTGTGAGTAATAATTCCATTGTTTGTATTGAATTAATTAAGAGCAATGACATTTTATGCTTGTATGCTGTCCCTGCTTTATTTGGATGTTAATAAAGCTGGGTTTTGCCTTGTACTTTGTCCATTTCCGTCATTGAGTCTGGTATGATCTGGCTCCAGAACCTCTGTGTAATACATTTTTGGTACTTTCCAGGTTGTCTTAACAGCTCTCCAAGAATTTCCTCTCTTTTGTTTACTTTCAGCTCCTCCTCCTACTCCCCTCTCCTGGTTTGTTATGTTTCTCCACTTTCTCTCTCAGTTCATGTCTCTCAATTTCTGTAACTCCTCCACCACCTCGCTCCCCTCCCCAGTTCTTGCTTGCCCTTCCTTTCCACTCAAAGGATCACAGCTGTACTCCTTCCAACACCACATCTGGCCTTTACTGAAGACTGCTTTGAGGACAATGCAGCAGCGACCTGTGATGTCTAAGGTTATTTTCAAGCTTCTCATTCTTGCATTTCAATCCCTTCCCGATCAATCACCCTCATACTTCAAACTACACTTTAACTTTCACACCTTTTGCCGGCCACGCATCTAGTGGTCTAGATCTTTTGGCAGATCTTGTTTGGTATTAACTGCCAGACACTGGAAAGCCTTACCTGAGGAAGACTTTTGTATCAAAGATCTATATTCATTCAGGAAGAGAATTAACAAACTTTGATTTTAATCACTCTTCTCCGGCTCTCGTTATGTGAAGCCCAGTGCTTAGATAACATTGGGTCGTGGTGCCAAATCATATTAAAAAAACAGACACAGATATTCATAGTGGTGCTGACCAGTGTTCTGAGGCTTTGTAACCTAAACTGCTTTCAGCTCTGGTGCTGCAGGGGCTGAGCACTGGGATTAGTTTCCGTATTTCTACTGCTATTTGCAGTATGGCTCAGCATACCCAGCCGTTTAGGGTTGTGTTGCATTTTGGATTTCATCTCAGTCCAGTGTAGTTGCAACCAGTCTTTGCCTCTGCGACTTTCCCACGAACACTCTGATGCATGCAGTAACTTGCATGTTCACCTCTTGCCATAGGGAAGTACATACCAGCCTTCCTAATATGTAACCACCAGTGAATACTTGTTTTTTTTAAGACAGTGGGACCCACATATCTCCTGTCCTAATCCCCTGTCCTTGTCCTTAGTCTCTCGTCCCACATTTCTTGTCCTAAACTTGTCCTAGTTTCTCGTCATTGTCCTTGGCCCTCATCTCAAATCCTAGTACCTCATTCTAGTTCCTCATCTGAGTCCTAGTCCCTTGTAATAGTTATAATCTCTCATCCTAATCTTTGTTTCTCATCCTAGTTCAAGTATCTCACCCTAGTCTACTATCCTAGACCTAGTATTCGTTTTAGTTCTTGTCTCTCTTACAAGTGTCTCATCCTAGTCGCTAATCCTGATCTTTGTCTCTCATTTGAATTTTAGAAGTTCATCCTAATCCTTCCCTATCATCCTAGTCCCAATCTATTGTCCAAATCTCTCATCCCAGTCTCAGTCGTAGTCTCACTCTCCTCCCTATCCCTAATCACATACTCTTAGCCACAGTCTCCCTGACAGTCAAAATCTCTCTCATTCTCTGTCTCCCCCTGTATTGCTTCATCTATCTTTTCTTCATCCTCCTCCATATGACCCTGGTTGTCTTTCTTTCTGTCTCTCTTTCTATTTTGTCTGCTCTCTCCTTCTCTCTCCATCACTCATTCTCAATAGGGAATGCTGTGCTGGCCAGGGTGGAGATGATGTTAGTGAGGGCAACAAAGCAATTAAAGGCTGTGTGAGAATGTTTAAGGGTGCATGGCAAATACTGAGTAGAGCAGCTGCTTCAGTTGTCCCAGAGGTAAATAGCCTGTCGAGTCGCGTATCTCATCCTTGTACAAATACTTCATCCTAGTATCTTAACCTAATCTCTCTTCTGAGACTCTAATCAAAGACCCTCATCCTCCTCCTTGCCCTAGTCTCTTATATTAGTCCCTCATCCTGGTTAATTGTCCTCATGCTAGCGCTGCGTCATAGTCTCTCGTCCGAGTTTATCATCCTTGTTTTAGTACCTCAGCCTTATATTTTGACATAGTTCCTCATCCTAGTTCTTCCTCCTAGCCCCGCAAGTCAGTCCCTCACCCTGGTCTCCAATCCTATACCTAGGCCCTCATCCTAACCACTCATTCCCATCTTAATCATAGTATTCTCGTTGTTCATCCTAGTCTCTTGCCCTAGTTCCAATCTCTCATCCGAGTTAATTTGCTTAGTCTTTTGTCCCTAGTCCTAATCACTTGTCCTAGTCTCTTTTTTTAGTTACACATTCTCGTCCTTTGTCCTAGTCTTTTACGCTAGTCCCTCATAATAGTCCCGCAACATAGTCTCTCATCCTAGCCTTTTGTCCTAGTCCTTTGTCCTAATGCCTCATCCTAGGCCTAGTCCTTTTTGCCAGTCCCTAATCCTAGTAGTTCATCCTAGTGTTAGCCTACCATTGTAATCCCTGGTGCTAGTCTCTCATCAGAGTACCTCATCCTAGTCCCTTACCATGGACAGCCCGTCTTATTCCCTCACCCTACATTTTAGTTCCTCATCCTATTTCTAGTACCTTGTCCTTGTGTCAGTCATCCTAGTGCTTCTTCCTAGTCTCGCACCAAATTTCCTTGTCCTAGTCCCTGGTCCTAGTCCCTGATCCTATTTCTAGTTATTTCACCATAGTCTTTCCTCCCAATCGGGCATTTTAACCTATCATTCTATTCCTATTTCCTTATTCTCGACCCTCATCATAATCATTCATCCTAGTGCCAAACCATTGGCCCTAGTCCTTTGGCCTAATCCCTTTTCCCTAATTCTAGCCCCTCATTCCACAACCTAGACTCTCATCCATATCCCCTTGCCTAGTATCATATTATAGTCCTGGTCATTAGCCTCAGTCTCTTGTCCCGGTCTCTCATCCTACTCTTTGTCCCAGTCGCTCATCCTAGTATTCATGTACGGGGGATTTGTATTACACCGTTTTTTGGGAGACAGGTCTAGGTGGGTACACAATATACATTTTATGCCTTAATTTATACTTGACCCATTTCTTACTGTCTCCTAATCGGGCTTCCATGGGTTTGCGATCACAGTGGGGAGGCCCACTGCGAATGTGAAAAAGGTATGAAAATGCAGTTTAGGGCAGGTTTTCCCCGGTTACCCCTAAGATGAAAGACACTAGGTTAGAGTAACTGTGACACAAAAGGAAAGGCAGACAAAGGAATGCTGGTGTATGGTTCTTTTAGTTATTGTATGATCACTTATACTTTTCTCTTCCGGTACACCACTTGTACTTGTATTTGTCTTTTCAAAAGTTCAACACAACTTTAGGTCAACCTGACCCTCCTTCTGGATTGCATCACCAGCTCGCTTACAGTGCTTCTCCTTGGCTTGTTCACAATGTCTTTTGGTTTTCACAATTTAGGTCTCTCTCCTCTACGTGCAGGTATCAGACGACATAGTACACCCATCATGGGTCGCGCAACCAGGATCCCTAGGCTCTTCAGCCCACACAGGTTCTTCTGTACTTGCACCTGCGTACAGAGTCACATTTACATAGCTCCTATGTGTTGGACTCTTGGTTTTAATGCAATCTTACCCTCTTCTGGCTTCTCTTTGTTAGCCTCTTGGCTTGCATAACGTGTCACACACCTCCTACCAAACTTTGGCATTGCTGCACTGCATTCATTCATAAACTTCACTTTGTGGTTGTCTTATTCATGCCCCACCCTTCTATGGCACTCTTTTACACTTGTACTCTTTTCCGTAGGCTGTTTTCACATGGGCATTTTCCTTTGGCTATCAACTACTGTTTTGCTTTTCCCATAAAGTTTTATTCAATTCATTGTTCAATGTGCTTCTGTTTTTTAAAGGTTTGTAATGAACTAAAAAAAAAAGAAAATATGCTTAATTTCAAGTTTTGTAAGAGAAGAACAACAATACTTCAGCAGTTTTTCTTAACAAAGATATTAACAGTCTTTCAGCTTTGACAAGTTTTACAAGTTTGCCGGTCCAGAAACAAAGGTGCCGGTAAGTTTACCGGCACCGTTGTACCCGGACTGGCAAACTACGAGTCTGCGGGCAGGTGCTGTACCGCCCGCCAGGGTCAGACCTGGCTGGTGGAATGGCACCCGCCCGCAGACTTTCACGGAAGCACTGGCCCCGTTATTAACAGTTCCGGTGCTTCCCTGGTCCCCAGTCCCATAGAGTCCTATTGGACTCTATGGGAATGGGGATCAACATTTAACCGGCGCCTGACTTACTGGACCGCCGCGGTTGTAATGCCCCGGTGTTTCCAGCAAGTCAGGTGGCAGTAAATCATTACGTGTCCGGTAGCTACCTGCCGGTTTTACCGGCACGGTTACCGCTGGACCCGTAATGAGGGCCAATGTTTGTTCTCTAGTTTACCCTCTTGTTCACTTGGAATCATTTAATTGGTACGAGATACAAAGAAGCACTCTTGTTTATGAAATTCTCACACACAACTTGTCTCTCGTTCTCTGGGAGATTTAAACAATTGTGCAATGGACTTTTACTTTGTTTCTGTTCGCACACCTTCTGTTCATGTACAGTGCTTTTCAAAGATGATCGTTTCAAAACTGCTTTTACTCTAGTTTCCACTGCTACTGCTGCATTAGAGATAAGTGTTTGCGTGTATAGCAATCCTGTGTTTCTAGGATTACTGAAACTCACCAACTTTAATGAAGTGTTCCGCTGACACGTTGAACCTGGAATATGACTTTCACTGCTTCAGGCTTCACAATGAGAATTCTGTCTGTCCCTCAGGCACTCCCCAGTTTTACTTCAATTCGAGGTTAACAAGCATTATTCTGAGTCTGTAGGAGAATGGTCCAGTACCATACCATGTTCCGCTGCACACCCACTGCAGCTTTGAGCACAAGCTTCTTCTCTTCTTCACCAAACACAGGAGAGGACCCAAACTGCATGGAGTCCTCAGTCCGGTGCGCTGTGCTCCATGCGGTTCACCTGGTCTGACACAGCCCTTGCTGCTACCACGTCTCCTCACGGAAAGGCACCCCTGCTGCTCTTTCCCACACAGGCCTCCCTGTTGCTCGTTTTGCTGTTCCTTTGGTTTCCCTTTATACACCTGCAACGACTTGATAGGTTGCAGGTGTGGACTCTAAATTGGGTTTGCCTGACTATAGTTAAAGGGACATGCCTGACCTCTTCCTCCTCCCAGTATAGAGTGGCACAATGAGGTTTTAGTGTTCATTACTCCTAGTTGCCTCTTCCTCATCTCAGTACTGTCAGAGGTAAAATGTGGGGGAAATGAGGGGAAAGGTTTGACAGTAGCCTACAAAGGCTGGGGGAGGATTAGGTTGGTCTTCCATAGGAAAAGAGAGATACCATGTCTCAATATGTAGAAAAAAGAGGAAGTGAGGCGCGCACTCTAGTTCCCAGCTTTGTATACCTGCTGCAGTTCAGTTGCTCTTATCCTCCAAGCGCTTTCATGTTTCTTACAATCTTCAGGGAGGCATTCTTTTCAGGTGTTACTGATAAGTGTCAATTTTGGTCTCAGGGAATTCTGGTAGCTGTAGTCAAGTCTGGTAACCAGGAACCAACTCCCCTCCACTAGCACCATTTTGTTCCCATGGTGGGGGGAAGGGTTGCCTCTGGAGCCCGGGACTTTTGAACCAATACATATAAAAAAGAGGGAGTGAGGCGCGCACTATAGTTCATAGCTTTGTATACCTGCTGCAGTTCAGTCAGGGCCATCTTATGCTATTTTGGGGCTCGGGCATGGACATCTTTGGGGCCCCCCACAATCAAACCAAAGGAATTAAGTTATCAAGTATATCTGGTGGCACCCCACTCTCCCACCATGAGCAAAACCCTGCCTCGCAGCATTCAAAATAAGCATGTTTACTCCCTTTGAGTCCACTTACCCTCTTCATTCTTGCTCTAATCAGATTGATAAACAAGTAGCATTTGAAGGCCAGGATTAGCAGTCTACAAGAGGTTACTTCTGTTCTAGTATAGAAACAGGATACTTTTTATCAATAGCACCCGGGAAGGTATGCAGCCTGTAGTATTAATGCAGGACTGTATTTAAATTGTACATGTAACCCAGAACAGGCAGATAACTCAATTTAGCTGCCTCAGAGAATGCAAAAGTGTTCAAGCATGGATAGAGTAGACCAATTGTAAGGAAGGAGAAAGCTACAGATACCATAGCATGGATAGTGGAGGCAGATTAGAAGCTACAAGGAAGGTGCCTCTATCCAGACAGACTGAGATTAGAAGTGGGACATGGTTTTCAAATAGCGTTGCTATTAGAGATCAAGGGAACAAGTGCCTGTGGTGTGCAGTATATTAATGCTCACCACTATAGTGGAAGCAACCCTATAGCCAGTGGAACCATGAGTGAGGCTTTTATGAAGATCATACCCTCAGAAGGAAATCACACTGAGGGGCTGACAATTTGGAAAGATTTAGGGACTGTTAACTTTGAGAAGTTAGGCAATACAAGATTAAATGAGATGCCCAGGATCACATATTGCTTAAGGGGTGAAGCTGGGATTTGTGCCAACTCTGCAATTTCTGTATTTGAACACTTTCTTTTCCAGCTCTTCCCATGTACTAAAACAATCTAATTTTTTTAAACTGTCTTGCAAAGTACACAAATCACATTTCCAAACCTGACAATTTTTAAAACCAAAATATTACAGAAGGGTGTTACGCAAAATGGGAATGATTCTAGCTACATTCTATCCATCATAAAGGGAAGTATATAACTACCAGCATACCAATCAATGTGATTTAACAGATTTAATCTAGGTATGTCTTTTGTACTTTTAAGCTTTAAATACTTCCAAAACAATGGCTTGTGAAATTGTCATTCATAAACCTGCAGAAAAACCTTTGACTTTTAAACAAAAAGCAAAAGGTTGTTCGTGTCAAACAAACAGACCTTGAAATATGCTTGCCCAATGGCTACACCATCTGGTCTGCTCTCTCCTGTCTACCACCCTTTCCACTCAAATGGCCTACATAAGAAGAAAGATCAAGTAATTAGCTAAACGATGCCACCAGCATGCAAGAAGGCAAGCCTCACAGAAGACAGCACAGTAATGCAAGATATATATAATTTGACCAGGACCACTGTATCGTCTGCTGGCAAAGCCAGGATGCAAGCATGAACACTTTGGTTCCACAGTCTTTTATTCACCTTTTGGACTAATCGTTTATGCTCATCTTTGGAGGGGATTGCCTAGGTTTTAGAATGCCACATCTGAACAAACCAATTTCTAGACGTTCACCGTACAAATGACATGTTAGTTTTTATAGCAACCCCTATCTGGTGCAGGAACATTGCTGATAATAGCACCTCTTATGCTACAAAACCAAGTACATATGCAGGTAGGTTTATAAACTTCAGACATAGGAAAGGTTCATCCAGCCTTGCGGGAATGTGCTCTTCTAATCTTTCATATGAACACACATCTCTGCAATGCGTGCTTAACACACAGAGATAAGGTCTGAACCATTGTGGCACTTAATTTATCAATATGGATTTCAACTTTGGCTATTGCACATGATCAACATAATTCCCACAAGAAGGAAATAATGCTTCAGAAGTTGTGCAGTACGGAACACACAAACTATGTATTCCACAGTGAACACAGAAAGCATTACATGATTAATTGATCAAGGCAGAATGTACTTGTCAAAACAGACAGACAATAGGGTTAGCGCCTCAGGAGCATGCCATAAAATCTCCTGGCATGTGCTATTTAAGTCTGATGAACAATGGAATCTTACTTTAAATCAGGCAGCCTTGTGGGGGCCCCCTCCAAGGTAGGGGCCCTGGGCAAGTGCCCCTTTTGCCCTCCCATAAAGATGTCTCCGAGTTCAGTTGCTCTTCTCCTCCAAGCGCTTTCATGTCTCTTACAATCTTCAGGGAGGCAGTCTTTTCATGTGTTACTGATTAGTCTCAATGTTGGTCTCAGGGAATTCTGGTAGCTGGAATCAATTCTGGTAACCAGGAACCAACTCCCTTCCAATAGCACAATTTCTTTCCCATGGTGGGGGGAGGGGAGAACACCTTCAATGTGGCTCGCCTAGGTAGGGCATGGTGACCCTGGTGCCACTGCCTTTGCTGACTCTGGAGCCCGGGACTTTTGAACCAAGACGTAGAAAAAAGAGGGAGTGAGGCACGCACTCTAGTTCCCAGCTTTGTATACCTGCTGCAGTTCAGTTGCTCTTCTCCTCCAAGTGCTTTCATGTCTCTTACAATCTTCAGGGAGGCAGTCTTTTCAGGTGTTACTGATTAGTCTCAATTTTGGTCTCAGGGAATTCTGGTAGCTGTAGTCAATTCTGGTAACCATGATACCATGTCTCGCCTGTGGACACCCCACTCCCAATTCCCAACGACCCTCCGCCCAGTTGATCCTCCCTTGCTTCTCCACCCCCAGGGTCAGGATTCAAGAGCGAAGGCCTTTCCCTGGCCACCTAAGAAGAGAATCCAAAGGGAGTAGGTTTGAGGATACCCTCAGGTTTCTCACACCATCCAAAACGTGCATACAAAAAACATAGTGACAGAAAAAAACAGAAATATACACTAGCAAACTGTACACTACCCTGGGTAGGAAAAAGGGTAGTTGTGGAGTATGTAGGTAATATAGGGAGGGTATGGGCACACCAAAGGTGATCTCAGCAGTGCCTCAAAAATGTAGTGTGGGGATCACGTTACACACCTTATTGGTAGACAGGTCTAAGTGTGCACACAGTATACATCTTGTGCCTTAAATTATAACTTGACCCACCTCTTACCTGTCTCCAAACCCTGTTCCCGCTGTGAACATGGCGAGGGTATGAAAATGCAGGTTAGGGCAAGTTTTCCCCAGATGCCCCAAAGGAGAAAGACACTAGGTTAGAGTAACAGTTACACAAAAAGAAAGGTGGGCAAAGGAATGCTGGTGCACGGTTCTTTTTAGTGGTTGTATGATTACTTATAATGTTCTCTTCCGGGACACCAGCAGGGTTTTTTGAAAGATTGTGTTAAAAAAAAAGGAAACCTCATGAGACACTATTCACAAATAACTTAACCTAAGCAGCTGCATACCTAAATCTTAAAACAAAAATATAAAAAGAGTCCTTTTTCAATGTTAAAAATGTAAAAAGTCTTAAAGAAATATATGCAGAGTCTATAGAGTGCACTGTACAAAAAACACCTGACCTCAGCAACAACGTGCCCAGGGCTGTCTGAAGGTCCTTGCAGGTGCTCCTTCCTGATGGTCTTCTTGGTCTTGACAATCTTGAGATCGTTCTGGCCAGCAGTAGGTTGCAGGCAGCAGCAGCAACAGTGTGTGGGGGCCCAAATGTATTTTATAAGGCTGGGCTGCTTATGCTAGTAGCAGCCCAGCAGGTAGAAGCAGCATAGAGGGAATCACTTATATGAAGTTGATCGGGCTGCGTTTCTCAGAGGCTGCCCAGTGTTTTTTTTCTGCAGCAGTGGGGGGCCGCACACACTCCTAGACCTGGGCCACATCTGCCAGGGGTGGCCCAGGGAGTAGTAGCATAGGGTGACCAGATTTGTTTAAAAAAAAAAGCCGGACGGACCATTGAAATAGAAGTAGGAAAGAAGTAAATGCACATATAACTTTAGTCCTACTTCTATGTCGCTGGCCCGTTGCGGGAGGCGGGGAGGGGGTGTGCTAACCTGCCCACTCCTCTCATTGGAGGAGAGCGTCGGGGAGGGATAGGGGGAGGAAATAGGGGCATTTCACGCCCCCATTCGCACAGGAAGAGGTGCGTCAGGGTAGTGCCAACCTGTTGGCCCGGGCAGCAGCGTTGAACAGGTGTAGAGCGGAGTGCCTATCAACAATCTTGATGGAGGGTTTCAAAACCGTTATCCCAGAGCTCCGCTCGTGCTGTTCAGCGTTATTTTCTTTTTAGTGTAAAGGAACACAAGCACTAGAGTCCTTTACTCCCATTCCTTTCTTTTCCGGATCTGGATCCCTTTCTTCTAATCCCCCACAGGGAGGGGTGTTTCATTCCTCTCTTGTCTTAGTCCCAGTCCCATTCTCATCTTAGTACTAGTCACAGTCTCTCAATAGTCTCTAAGTCATTCTTAGTTCCTCTCTCTCCCCTCCCCTCGTAAGTATATCTTTGTCTTTTCTTATTTCCCCTCTTTATGTCCCTCTTCGTCTTTCGCCCTCTTTTCTCTTTCTCCTTTGCTCTCACCCTCTTTTTCTTTCACTTTTCCTTCCACCCACTGTGGAGCGAAGTGCTGGTCAGGGTGGAAAAGGTTCAAGAGAAGTCACAGAAAGAAGCAAAGGCTGTTTGGAGAGTTTGTGAGAGGTCTGGATGTTGAAAGCCTAAAACCTGATGTGATCTACAAGAATTATGTTTTATTCTGCTGAAACAACCCCCCTGCCCCCCCGAACCTGCCTATGGATCTGTGAGTGTTATTGTTCCATTTTGCAACTAGCGGTCTCACATTATTAGATGGTTTGAAGGCTTAATGGAACTTATTGTCTGTTAAGAATTAAACTAGCAGGGAAGTACTGAGTAGAACACTTGCTTCAGTTGTCTCGGAGGTGAATGGAATGCTTCTCAAATGTCTCACAGTTAGAAATGGATGATGAACCAGGAAGAGAGACTAGTCAGAAATGGACATATGGGATTTTTACTATAGGATCTTCCTTACACCTTTGATAGCAAGCATGTTTACAGCAATGTTGATGCCCTTTTTGCATGGGCATAGCTGGTGACCTTGTGATGGGTACTGCTGCAGCACAATATTCTTATCTTTCTAGACATGGGGGGTTATTACAAGTTGGGCGGTAAGGGATACCGGGCACTGGTAAGGAGACTGGTGCCGGTAATCCCTTACCGCCCAATTCCGAGGTCCCTCAGCGGGAACCGGAAAGGACGTGTGGTCTGATCACACGTCCTTTACGGGTCCCGCTAAGGGACCAGGGCACTAATAACGGGCCTGTTTTTGTGAGCCCGTTATTAGCGCCATCCCCAATCCCATTGAGCCCTATGGGTGCTCAAATGGGAATGGGGAATGGTTGGTTCAATGATGACTTACCGGTCCCTCCAGGATCGGAATGCACCGGTAAGTCCCCATTAAACCAGACCGGTGCCGCACCCGGTATTGGAGGCAGCCATGGCGCAAATAGCGCCATGGCTACCTCCAATCTCGGAATGAGGCCAATGGTCTTACATACCATTTATGTCTGTCTTCTATTTAAGAGTAGTACACTACTACATTTTGGATATATACAAAGAGGATTGTTAGGGGTTATAGTGTTCTGTTGAGCATTGCTTTTAGTCCTGGATAATTGTGGATCGAAGTTGAGTTTTAACCAGTGGTTGAAGTGTAACTAAAAAAGTAGTGGAACTATGTTCCCCTCTGCCCCGACCCCTTCCCCTCCCCGCCCCCCACGCTCCATGTAGATCTCATACTCAGCCTCACACCCCAACTCAAACACCATACCTGCGTTCTTCTTTTCCTCTACTCCACCCCACAAAGCTTGATTTAGAACATTTCTAACAAAACTAAAGAAAACACAGTGAAATAAAATGCATTTAAATGACCGACATTTGGTGTCAGTCATTGTCGCCACAGCATGCAGGTTTGTGACCCTCCCTTTCCAATCACCCACCATTCGCACCTCTTAAGGGACATGCCCAGGACTACAGCCACACACACCTCCCTTTAACTGCACAGACCACTGTGCCTGCAGAAAATCATGCTTAATTGCAGAAGAAAAATGAAGATCACTGCCGAAAAAAACGGCTTTTCGGCTAGCATTGGGCATTTTGTTCCGAGCAGTCTATTCACATAAATCTACTCAGTCCAGTCCCTGCAAGATAGAGCACTGAGGTGTCACTGGATTGTTACCAATCTCCATTAGGGGATATATTTATTTAAAAAGTGCCTGCCTGGAACGGTGCTACGTGCAACTTAAAATAAGGGAACCGTAGTGGGTTTGAGGATGGCATACCAAATGGTACAAAGATTAAAAGCTTTTTATGCACCTTCATAACAGGCTGGGTCAGCTGCAGGCTTCATGCCTCAGCTGCCATTGTAAAATTGTAGAACTATTTAATCCAGGCAGCAGCTCACTTAATAGTAGTCAAATTGAGGCCAGTTATTCAGCTTGCATGTTCTCTTCTGTTCTTTACTGGGGGACACAAATTCATGCAGATAAATGCAAAATCGAATGAACAACTGAAACGACTAGAAGTATTACTTTTTGAGGAGTGCCATTACTCCATTAAAACGTTGGAGAAATTAGGTATTGTCATCCGCTATTCAACTTCAAATATCTAAATATGCGCAGTGTTGATATCATTAATTGTGCTAACAGACAAGATACCTAGGGCCTCATCAGGAGTCCAGTGGTATTTTGGCGCAATTTCCACAGAGTTGAAATAGCATTACTGCTGGGTCGTGCAGCGGTATTAGCGCCACATCAAAACCTGGTTGGAAAGGTAACACTATTACCGCCCAGTGGAAACAGTGCCGAAATAAGGGTTATTGATGAAATACCTGCGCTAATAGTGCTACCGGCAGTTACACCACATCGCTATTAGTACTGGCAGAAATTGTGTCGGAATGGGAAGAATGGCGGCAGCCATCTTAAAAAACTCAATCCATCCAGAATCGCTACTTCCTGCAGCCATCCGGACCTGGAAACAAGCAAAAATGTCACAGGAGAGGACCTGACGCAAGGTGCCTGAAAATTGCTTAAGAAAACCAAAGTTCAGTGAGGGAGAGCTGGTGGTCCCCACTGATGCAGTCGTTGGCCACTATGAGTAGTTATATGGCAGTAGGCAGTGAAAATCCCCAGGACAGCGCAGGACAGCCATCTGGCATGTCATCAGCCAAAACAGTGACTTCTGTGGCCAGCATACCCTTTGACGGAGAGGACTGACCTCAGGGTCAGGGTCTGTTGACTCCTTTTCCAACACTGCCAGGAGTCCCTGGTGACTGGAGGTGACACTGTAGAACCACTGGTCCTCACTGCCTGGGAGGAGTAGTACAGCATGGCCGTGGACATGGAGGGCATTGAGGGAGTTGAAGGTGCAGAGGCGGGTGCCTGCAGCCACGAGGTAGGAGGTGAGTCAAATCCAAACCCAGCAAATGTCTGTGCACAGCTTTCAGCCTAGCACAAGACTCCCCAGTGCACAGGGGCACATGTGGGCAGACCCAGAAGCTGGGAAGGCCAATCAGAGTGTAGTGAAGGGGTGCTCCACAGCAGCCCTGGGGCAGGGTGCTACCTGCCCCACTGAGCGTAACAACAGTGGGAAGGGGTGACAATTGAACCATCCAAGTGCCATGAGCACCACACTCCTGCCGGTGCACCCTCTGCCAATGGGATTGCGGTGCATGAGCAACCACAACACAGTGCAGCAGTCACACCAACATGTTGCATGCCCAGTTGGCCTGCCCAATGTTGGCATGGCTGACGAGCCACATGGAAGTACATGTCCCCCCACGCCAACATGGGCACAGCTAGCCAATCACTGTACACCACAGTGCAACACTGCAGACTGCACAGCAGCACCTCATAGAGCCATGGCAGTGCCATAGAGGAAGCTACCACACACACTCCCACAAGGCGTTTGTCACCCGGTGAGGGGATATGGGGGCATGCAGGATCACACACCTACAAGCTATACACCAGCTACCCCAGTATGGACACCCTGCCCTCACCACACACAGGCCAAAGGCCTACTGGCCATGTGTCACACACACATTGCAGCAACCATTCCCACAATGCTGTGCCCACATGTAATGTCGCCTGACCAACCATGCCCATCTGCCCAAATGTGCAGGGTCCCACTCTGTGCCATAACAATTGTGTCTTGCATGCCAACACATGTGTAAGAACCATACTTGATGAAAATTCATATGTCCCCTACAGGCACTTACATATCAGCAGAAGCATTGGAGGAGGAGGAGGGGGCAGGCCCATCTGGAAATGGTACCTCTAGGCCATCCACGTCAGCCACCACCACCAACCACCAAAGACGCACACAGGCTATGCTTAGACAGATGGTCTGCCGTGAGACACCACGACCCAGCAAAGCCAAGCCTACAGCAACACCACAGGCCACCAGGAGCACCCCAAAGCCCACTGAACCCACTCCTGCAGCTGCTGTGACTGACACAGAGGACACACCTCCTGGCAGGGCAACTGCTGAGACACAGGGGGACAACAGCCCAGTGTCAGGGCCTGCGGAAGGGCCACAAACCCCCAAGTGCCCTCACCGCCGCCAGCGTGCCGAGAAACCTGAGCTGGACATTGACACACCATCCTCTGGCTCCCCAGCCAACAGCCCAGAACCACTGCACAGCCCCCCTCCCATTCATCACACACCACCAAACAGCACAGTACTTCAGAAGCTGGAGGAGATGGGGAGGCGGCAGAGGGAGATGGAGGCAATTGGGCACACCCATTTGCAACACCTCTAGGTGATCCGTGACTGCCTGCAAGGGGCCACCCGCAGGATTATGCGGGCCATGTCAAGGAACCATGCAGAGGCAGCTGCAAGTACTACATCCTAACTGTTTATGAGCAGAGGGTCCGGGAGATGTCGGAAGGGGGGCAGCCCTTGCACAGGCCATCAGCCAGAGCAAGGAGGTCACTCTTCAGCACATCCCGGGGCCAGGCTCCAGTTCTACGACACCCACTAAGAAGTTGCAGCAGAGTACACCCAGGCACCGGTCCCAGCACCAAATGGGTCCTTGATCACCAGGGGCTGGCATGGGGGGGAAAAGACCACAGAAATAACATTGAGATACTTTTTGCCTGAGTGGTCGTCCTGGGGAGTTGATGGTGAGAGAGGGAGGAGGGATAGTGTGCTGGGAAGTTGGTGGTGGGAAGGGGAATAGTGTTCTGGGGAGTTGGTGGTGGGAGGGGGGTTAGGGGATAGTGTGCTGGGGAGTTGGTGGTGAGAGGGGGATAGTGTGCTGGGAAATTGGTGGTGAGAGAGGGAGGGGGATAGTGTGCTGGGGAGTTGGTGGTGGCAGGGGGATGGGGAGGGTGTGCTGGGGATTTAGTGGTAGAAGGAGGTGGAGGAGAGTATGATAGGGAGTTGGTGGTGGGAGGTGGTGGGTCGATAGTGTGCTGGGGGTACACCAACACAACATGGGTACAGTCCAGGGCTAAAATCACATTTGGCATTTGGGCAATGGCATAGAACTGTGCCTTCGTGGCACTGACCTGGGCTGGGGTGGTAGGCAGTGAGATGTGGCGTTGCACTTGCTGCAGGCAGGCTTCAAGCTCCTGGGTCAACACTGCACAGAATGTGGGCTGCGCCATGCCGTGAATCATGGCCACAGCGTGCTGGAAGGTGCCAGTTCCGAGGAATTGTCGGACGGTCACTAGCATCAGCAGTGGGGGCACAGCTGTCCAGATGTTGATCCTGCTCCCTATGTCGTCCTGTATTGTGGTGAGCAGCTCAGTTATAATCTCCCTGTTGAGGTGGTACAGGGTGACCAACTGGATGTCAGTGAGGATCGAGGGTGAGGGCCTGACCCTGGGGATTGGTGCATGCCTTGCTTGGGCTTTCCCCCTCCTCCTCCCTACCCCCTGTACTCCTTGTGCCTTGGGCTGTTGTCCTGCTTCTCTACTTCTAGGCGCAGCATGAGCAGCTGCCTGTCCCAGCTCTCAGTGGCTAGTGGCAGCATAGTGTTGGAAACAGTGTTTGGGGTAGGGGTGGGCCTTATGTAGCCCTCTGGGGTGCAATGGGATCACCTGTGGCTTCATTTCTGACACGTGTGTTCATTTACCTCCAGCTGGAGTTGTGATGCGGCTGTGATTATGCTTAGTGTTGCCATGCTGATACCGCCAGCTGTAATAGCACCGGCTGTAATAGCGCCGGCTGATTTTACAGTCAGCAATATTTGCGCCGGCTGGTGATCTGGCAGAGCGATATTGGCATTGCTAATTCCATTGCTACCACTTTTAGGGCGTACGCCCAACTTCTGATGAGGCCCCAAGACTCTAAAACCCATTTCAGCCACTAAAAAAAGTATAGGCTTCAGAAAAAAGAGCATTTTCCACACACAGGAAAACAACTTGGCTTTGTGTCTTCAGGGGATGAAATTGAAACATAGGGAAGAAATGGGAAAATAATCAATGGAATTTCAGATATGCAGCTGGAAAACACCACTCTAATAATTCCTGAAACAAAGCATACTTAAATTATCAGGGACAAAGAGTGACAATTTTGTAGAGTGAAGTAAAAAAGCATGAATACAGCCTTGGAAGTAATTTTCACAAACCCAATTTTAAAATTGACAGTGTTCTGCTTTACAATAACATAAAAAAGGTAGCAGAAACCAGAGTACTGAAGTAATTATATAATTCTCTAGAGAGAAAAGTCAGAGGTCCAAAACTGCAGTTGCAATGCAAACCAATTCAGTATCTCTAACAGAAAAGTCTGTATGCAGACTCTATAACCCATGCACACCTCAGTGAAGTTATTTGGTCCCATGTCGAAAACCTTGGAAGGTTTCCCTGTAAATCAAATGTTCCCGAATATTAGCCAGTGTTTGGGCAAAAGGTTTCAGGTAGCTTGGGCCAAATTTGTTTAAATAGGGCATGTGTGGTTCTATTTCTGGATCAGTTTTGTTAAGCAGAGGAAGGAGATTACATGAGCAGTTGCGGGGTGAGGGAGACCTATAAAGTTCATAGGATTGAGTTCAGGGAGAGGCACATTATTGAAATAGGATTTGAATTGAGGGAGCTGTAAACAATATAAAGATGATTTAGTTGAGAGAGTGGTAGAATATTAAAATAGTATTTAGTTAAGGGACAGGTGGGACGAAATGAGTGCATGAGTACAGGGATGAGCAGTGACCATAGCGCGTACAAAGCCCTACACTAATAGTGAACCAGCAGTGATCAAAAAGGTAAAACAGGCACAACCGCTCCCGCTATACCTCCTTTGCCTTTTGTGTTAATGTGGGCCAAAGGCAGGGTATACCCTCAGGAGGAGTGTAAAGTAATACCAGTAGCAACCCAAACATATATATCTTACAGGGCTTGCGTTAGCGGCCCTGTAGTTATGGTTAAGGTGCTCAACCCATAAGGAGGGCACTTTTTTGGCGGCTTATAACTTTGCTCTCCCTGGACGAATCCTTACCAAACTTTGCAGAAAAAGTATATTACCCCGTCTGAATTTCTTTGGCAAGTTTGGTAAGGTTTCGCCAAAGGGGCGGAAGGGAGGTTGGAATTGTAGGGGTGGTCCCAAAACGTCTGTTTTTTCCATAGACAATGTAAAAAAATGTCATGTCTACAACCCAAAACGCTGATTGCCTTAAATTATGGATATGCACATCTGTATGCATTAAGATGAAGCATCTGTAATGCTTTGTTAATGTATATGAAGTGGATAATTGCTCTGCAATGTATGTTAACTTACACCAAAGAACATATTTAGGTTGTTTTAAAACTAAAACTGCCATAATTATATGTGGTAAGATAGAGCATCTGTAATGTTTTGCTATTGGGGGAAGCACCGTATATAGTTAAGACACTAATATGATTTATATCTGCCTACACGATGGCACTTTCCATTGTTTTGTCACAGCCACACAATAATTAAGAAATGTTTTTCTTCAAGTTTTTATTTCCAAACGGGTGAAGCGCAACCGCTACTATTCTCAAATCTAAAGGCACCTTTATAGAGACAAACCCGAATGCGAGCGGTTTGTTTTGATTACAACTGTGACTTCACGTGCAACGTGCGTGTGACATCACACGCTACGTGTATAAACAGCAATTCCAACATGGCCCCTGCGTTTGAAAGACACGTGGGGCGCCTCGGATGATTCCAAGAAGCATTTTAAACTAATATGATAAAAACGGTGTTTTCATAATATTTTAGTAAAATTTAAGTCAAGCTAATTTGCACAATATATATGTACCCTTATTGTTGAGTACCTTATCTAATACTAATCAGTCAGGCACGGCATCTTGAATACTAGTGGGACAAAGAGTCACTTATATATTGTATCTATATTCACTATAACTTATCAAGACTCAATAAATAATTTGGTGGACAAACAATAATATCAAACAGCATACTGATCTCAATGAAATTTAAATTATAATTTCAGGGCACTGTTTATATCAGGCTATCCCATTTCTCTGAATGTATATATTTACATACTATTTCATGCTTCTTGCACTTACTAATCCAGGATTGAACATGTATATACTGAATACGCTGGTAGCACGATATAATGCCATCAGACTCTCTTACGGGTAAGTTAATTGAAGATCATATTACAATATTAACATATTAGTACTTGAAAATTAAACCGAGATAGCTCATTGAAAATCATTCTTGATTATACTTTATGCAGTCCTTAAAGAAGATACTTTGGAAAAACAATCAAACTACTAATACATCACAATAAGGAATGGTACTCATATACTTACTGGGTAAGTGAATGTCCACAAAATTCTATAATTTAAGGAAGGGTAAGAGAAGAGAGCCCAAATAAGCTGACAGCAATAAAAACAATTTTAATTGCAGAATACCTCAAGTAATAGAACTTGGTGAGTCTATATGATCTTACTGCCATATATCAGATAGTATATTATTTTGGACTAATGCACAGAAACTATGCATCAGACTAACAAATAGTGAGATGTAGGGCCACAATAGGATTACTAATAATCTCATATATTGGCACTTTGCATGGGTGTAGACATTTTTTTTCAATTGTTTATGTAAGGGTATACTTTTATTGTTTATTATTTTATGGTTATTTTTTGGCTCTTGGGTTTTGGGTGCTTCAACAAATCTATACACTTTATGATGTATAATAGGCAACCATTAGGTGTGGTGCATAGACAGAGCATGAAAGATGTATTTTCACAATACAGAAAAGATATTCAATATCTTGTATTTTAATTTTCCTCATGTCTTTTGTTTGTTTTTTTTTTCTGTTTCCCAACTTTGACCTTGCTATGTATAAGCAAATTATGTTACGCATATTATTGTGTTCATATATAATATGATTTAAGATGGACTTGATACTGTATGGGACAATGTAGCACACATATCAGCCTTGGAAAAGGCCCTGGGTCGAAACACGTGTTTCTGTGGCTATGGAAATTAAATTCAACCCTTGAGCCTTATCATTTGTGTTTGGTTCTTGTCAGACTGCTAGACCTGAGAAAATAGAGGATCATATTTCAGTGTATATTATTGCATATTTAACTTTGGTGATTACTAGATCAATCTTGTCAGAGATCACATTGGATATAACTAAGTTTATGATGAGCCGAGATTACTGGCTTACTCTATGCCCCTGTATACGCTTTTAGGTCTTGGGTAGGACCTATATTAACCAGTTCTGCGGCACACCGGTAGATACTCATTTTGGCGGCCAAGCACACTCTGAAGTGGTTTACCCTACCATTTTCTTTTTTCCTTCTTATAGTGAAACCAGTCTTGCCAAGAATTAAAGAGCCATCTAACTATCCTGTGAAGTTGTTAACAGTCAGGTGGCCTGAGAAACAACTACATCATTTTTACCTGAAGCTAAGAGAGTGGCACATAAGCTTCTGGGTAATTACTTTTAGTGTCTAGAAACACTTGTGTTGCACCTAGAAACACTTGTGTACAGGCACGTTATAAATGCCATATCATATCATATCATACTTGGGCTGATAGCTGGCAGAAAGTTGGGAGTAAATCTGGGGAAGGGGAAACAAATGCTTGTGAAGAATATTATGAAGTAAGATACAACCTGTGGTTACTGAAGCTACAAAGGAGAGAGTCTTATGGGCAGAAGCAGGTTGTTCTTGTGGTAGTAAGACAGACGGAAGAGGCAACAAGGTTGCCCCTTTTAAAGAAGTCATTCAAAGGACGTGTGCCTTGCCTACTTGAAGAGGTTGAAGTGTCTGGTCAAAACCTACCTAATAATTCAACAGTACTCAGTCGTGGCGGTAGTACTTGAATTTTGGTGGTATATTAAGTTGTCAGCAGGATGTCACATTGAAGTGGTTTGAAGCAGTGACGTACAACAAAGGTGACTGTTCTCATAGTATCAACAGTAGAAGTGTGGTTGTTGATAAGAGAAGCAGCAGCCCAAAGAAATCATCCTGACAAATATACCAAATGTAAAGTTGTAACTGAAGAGGTCCTAAAGAACTGTGTATTATTGACTTTTGGGAATCTTACACTGTCTTTTGAACTGTGGCTATTTATCTTGCAGAAGAGACAATTTACCATCATAACCAGGATTACCATTGGTGATATTTCTCTTCTGGAAATTGGAAGGGCATCTTTTGATCCAGAAACAAAGAATTGTTACCAGTGGATTTTTGTTTGATGAACTTTTGTTCTGACTTTGAACTTTCAAGAACTGGTTCAAAACCTTTCTTTTTTGTTGCTGACCCTTTGCAGTTAACCTTGAATCCTGGGGAAGGGATCTTACACAGGGCAGGAGAAGGCCATTCAGATATTGGGCCTCATCACAAGGTTGGCGGTATCCCGACGGTAATTGCTCTGGGATACCGCCAATGCAAATAGTGTTACTGCTACATGGTCTGGCGCTATTAGCGCTGGATCACGAGTAGCAGTATGGTGGTTAAGCCCCATTCCCCATTGTGTCCATTGGTCTCAATGGGGTTTCTCAGCGCTATTAGCACCGCCCAAATTAGCTCCACGCTAATAGCGTTGAAAACGGTCAGAACATAGAGATTTTTACCTCCAGCAAAAAGCTGGACGTAAGACTACAAACTTTCCACCCAACTCATGATTGGGACAACCCTTAAATGCAGTGGTAATAAATCGGTACTTCCGCATTTAAGGGCTACCGCCCAAATCGTGATGAAGTCCATTGTGTTCATATTGTTCATTATATTGTGTTGATATATCATTTCCTTTGTGTATTTGTTGTTAAGTGTGAGGGACAGTTTTCCCATGCTAGAGAATGTTCCCTTAGCCTTTAGACAAGGCAGGGAATGCCTCTGTACAGTAGGGCAACCAAGGTATTTTCTTTATATAATTTCTTTAACAAAATGGCATATTTTTAGATATTTACAAGCAGGTGTCCGCCTCGCATTACTGACCTCTCACAAGGTACTTTCCTTAGGGTTTAGCCTTAGCTCATGGTGCACATACATGGAACAAGAAGCAGGCCCCATACAGACAATACCATATTTATACATGATGATGAATCCTAATCTTAGTGTCATTTTCTGGACATAGTATTTGTTTCATTCTTCCTAGAGTTTCCCTGTATGTGCCTCAGATTTGTATGCATCAATGCTTTATGTATACTTTTTATACTAACATGTAGTCATTCTTGTATTGTTAGCTGTTGATTCTAAGTTTAACATTAGCCAAGGTTCTGCTAGAATTGGACTTATGATTCTACTAGCCAAACATACCCAATTAAGAATGCTCTACTTCTGCGATCCACGCTGCAGCCATTGCCTATATGTATTTATTATTAGATTGCTGTATTAATAACAAAACATCAGTAGAATGTTTCAGTTTCAATAAGTACATTTTGTGATATATAGAGTAGTTTATGAGAGGTCTCCCAATCACATATCATATGTTGCTAGCAGCACTTTAACCAGAACCCTGTGTCAGGATATTACATCAGGATTGTTATAGAGGAGTGGTGTTATATGTGATGTCATCAGTGATTTCATCAATGATGACATTTTTGATGTCATCTTTGATGTCATGGGTGTTAGTCTTAGCAGTGCAGGGCGGTGGTGCGAGTTATGGTTGCATAGCTTACCATGCACATTAACAAGGGGGGTCCTGGGAGTCCCTCTGCTAGACATTAGTCCCGGTTACGAGAGCCTTTACCCAGATTCTTTAGCTTTTTTGCATAGCTTACCATAACTGGCATATTTATTGGTTTTTCAATTTTACCTTGCAACCATAACATCCCGTTAAGAACGTTTTTTCAGTGAATTTCATACATTTCTATTAGTGCATCTAAACCATAATGTCTCTTAAACAACAATTTTTCATTCAATGTCCATGGTTTTTATAAGTGAAAATGTTTTAGGGTTCTACAGCATTGCATGTAAGTTATTAATTATTCCTCTTTTTGACATATATGAAAGGACTATAAACCTCCTTTAACAAACATATTTTTTCAACACATACTGATGTGTGCATTTTCAGCTGCATATGCTGTGGATACAAATCATGGTTGAATTGCCTAGGGCATGAGGCTTGACCTGACCCCAGCCCCACCAAACCACCCCCATTATCCACTGCACCTAGCCTGCGTCCTGGTCCAGTGTCCACTACACCCCCATAATGTGACCAATGGCCAGTGCTCTTCGGCCATGCCACAGGCCCCAATAAGCAAATCAGAACGGACATTTGTCCTTGCCGAGGCACTTTTTTTGTACATACCTTTTGACACTTTGGAGAAATAAAGCACAGGACAGATTTTCAAAAGCATGTTTTCAGGTGTTGTATGTTTGTTTTAATATTTATAATGCGCCAGACCCGAGGGTATCAGGGCGCAAGAAGCAACAGGGCGCAAGAAGCAACAAGAAGGTGTTCAGCTTTGCTTACATTTCTGTGCAGTCATATACAATATATACAGGATATGTACAAACAGGAAGTCATCGGCTTAGGTTGCGCTGCAGTCATATACAAAATATTACTGATGTGTGCAAACAAAATGGGCAAGGCGGGAGCGGTGGGGGGGTGAAGTGTAGCAGTGGGAGTTAGCGGTCATTTTCCTTGATCCAGTGGATGAGATTGAGCCTAAAGTGTGGGTATGACTGATCTACCCTCAAGGCTGGGGGGAGAGAGTTGCAATGTTGGGCCGCTTTAACCAGGAAACTGTTTCCTCTAGATTTGACACGTTTGAATCTGAGCACGGTCAAATGGTTGGAGTTTGCAGTTCTGGTGGGACGGTTGGAGGATTGTCTCTTGAATCTGGCTATGAGGTATTGTGGGACACCGTTGTGAAGACATTTGTGTGTGAGTAAGTCTACTTTTAGTGAAACTTTGTCTTTAGTGGTAAGCCAGTTGTTAGCTCTCCTTATGTCAGAGATATGGGCGTTTTTTGGAATGCTCAAAGCTGCTCTGAGAGCATTATTTTGTCAAATCTGGATTTTGTTGGTGATGTATTTGTTACTCCCTAAATATAGGGCCTTGCTATAATCCAGTCTTGACAAAATTAAGACTCTAGTCAGTGTGGTGCAGCTATTAGTGGAGAGGAAAGGTTTGGCTGCTCTGATGAGTTTGCATGTGTAAGCGGTGGAGGAGGCCATGGAATTGACCTGTTTGTTGAATGTAAGGGTGGCGTCTAGGTAGAAGCCTAGGGTTTTGACTTCCTTGGCTACTTTGTTACCATCAGTTATAATTTTGGTGTAGTTGTGGCCAAGTTTTTTAATGTTGGCGGAGGTGCCGAAGACTATGAGTTCCGTCTTGTTATCATTCATGCATAGACCATGAGAGGCCATCCATGCCTGGATGATGAGGTACACTCTGTTCACCAAGGCCAAATCCTTGTTGTAGTCTCCCGTCAACGGTATGAGGATCTGGGTATCATCGGCATAGTTGGTGTAGGTGATACCAAGAGGTGATACCAAGACCATTGAGATCATCAAAAAGGTGCTTCGTGAATATGTTGTACAGTGTAGAGGATACACAGGATCCTTGGGGCACTCCGCAGCAGATGTGTATAGAGTCGGCTGATGCTGAGGATGAGAAAACACGCATGGTCCTGTTATTCAGGAATGAATGTATCCATCCTATTGCTTCTTGCGAAAAATGAGCAGCTGAATCCAGATGGTTACAAAGAGTTTTGTGGTCTACTAAATCAAACGCAGCTGATAGGTCGAGGAGAAGTGGTAGTGCTGCTTTGCCAATGTCTCTGAGTGTCCTTGCTGATGCTCCTCACACAAGTTTGTGGCAAACCCTTACAGCACTTCGGCCTGTAGCCAGGAGCAGAATTTATTTCCAATTCAAGTCTTTACATTTTATTTACTACATAGCCATTCCCCAGAAAATCTGGTCACCATCCATGGCCACAGGCTATGCCTCTGCCACCAAAGTTATATCACTATTTTTTTTGTACCCACATTTTGATTCTTTAAATAAAAAAAACACAGTGCACATTTGCAAAAGCATGCTTTCGGGTCCTTGCCAATGCTCCTCATACAAGTTTCCTGCTGCAAATCCGTCCAGCACTTCAGGCTGTAGCCGTAAGCAGACTTTATTTTCCCATTCATACCTATCCCGATTTTGAAAAATGTGGGACGCCTGCAATTTAGCCCCCACTTGACAAGTTCTGTCTATAATCAATTGGCAAACTTGTGCGCAGATTCATGAAACGGCACTAACGTTATAAGCCATCTAAACATTTTGGGACTCCTTCTAATTTTGCCCCTCTTGACAAAATCCCACCAGACTTGGCAAAAGCATTCAAAGTTAGATCTATAATCATTTTGCAAACGTGTATGCAGATTCGTCAATCAGCACCAAATGTATAACTCATCCAAATATTTTGGGACCCCCCTCATTTTTGCCCCCTCTTGGTGAAACAGCACTGAACTTTGCAAAAACATTCAAAGCCGGGTCTATATTTTCTAGGGCTGTACCAAATAGCATATTTAGTATTCGGCCGAATACCAAATAGTTTGTCAACACTTCGGCTGAAGCCGAATATGAAGCCGATTAGTTGCTTTATTTGATAAATAATCATGTTCCAAACTTCAAAAAACACACTTATTAAAAAAAACAAATAAAGCACTGTTTTAAATGTATTCTATACTCTTAGTTGTCTTCATTGTAATTAATGTAGCATCCTTATTTAAAGTATTAAAAGCAGAAATAAAGCAGATTTTAATCAAATGTACAGAGGATTGTTGCATATTCAGTGCCAGTTAAAGTAGGAGGATTCACAAATGAAAAAGGACTGCCTTTGTGAATCAGATGCATTGCATTCTCTATCCAGTTGCAAAGTCAATGTGGTCGAGTTTTGAAACTTCTTTGCAGCTCAAATAGAAATGTATAAAATGGTTCATGTCGGCTCATGCAGAACACAAGTCAAGAGGAAATCTGAAATGCATGAACTCCATCTCACAACTATTCACCCCACCCAAACAAATGCTGCTCACTTTTCACTTATCCTAGCCACTCTTTCTCGCCAATACACAAACATTTGCAACTTATAATTTCCTGATAAAATATCAGATAATGTTAAACTCAGGACTCAAGTCCTTAAAAAAAGAAAAGGGGGGACTATGATATACGCACTGGGAAGTGACATGACAGGAACTGAACGTATCTGCACATTTCTTTCAGTTTGTTTTTTCCAACTGAAAAAAGTGCACATTGCATATAAACATTCACCAAAAGAAAAGATGTTCCTGTATTGTTGCAGGCTAAGTATAAAAGATGAGCACCTTTTTTTCTCTATCAATCTGTAACAAAACATGTCCTAAAGTGCAGATTACAATATAAGATATTTTTCAGCTGTGTGATAGCACTTTGTCTGGTCTAATTCTATTCAGTTTTTCAAACTGAAGTCTATATTTGCCTTTCTGAGTTCATGTTGCATTGTATTCAAATGAGAATGTCAGTATTCGGCAAGAGCCGAATAGCAAGAAACTATTCAGCCGGAGCTGAATAGCTTTTTTTCAGCCGGAATTCGGCTGAATACTTACTTGAAGCCGAATTTCGGTACACCCCTAATATTTTCATTCCAAACTGTTGTGCAGTTTTGTTGAATGACACCAAAGCTATCCAAAAACTGTTCTTCCCCAACCCTGTAGTGCAATACGCCTGGATGTCCTAGCACATTTGACAAGTGTGTGAACATCTGAGATGTTCACTGACATCCCAGAAGAAAAACACCCTATTTTTTACTTTATGTGGCATATCCCATCCCATCTTCACCACCCTTCACCTACTCAGAGATTGTTTGATTTGTTTGACAAGTCTAATTTGTTTTTGAATATGCATTTACCGTAATGTTCGCAGACTTAGGACGCAGTTCGCAAATCCAACCTGGTGTCCATTTCAAAACTTTTGATGCACCTCACGTTTGTAATTGACAAATTAGCGGGTATGGGCGATGTACGCAAGCGTTAAGCAGCTCCCTGATTGGCTCTGAAGCATTCACAGACATCGAATCAGGAAGTTAGTCTGTGGACCAGACAGAGATATTACACATTTTTTTAACCTACATTCTTGGTACAGATTTTTCAAAGGCATGCTTTTGGGACCAGGCCACTGCTCCTCACACAGGTTTGGTGCAAAACCATCAAGCGGTTTGAGCTGTAGCCGCAAGCAACATTTTTTTCTATTCATGTCTATCTGGATTTCAAATGTTATGGGACCCCCCCCTATAACTTGGCCCATCCTTGACATAATCGCACTCAGCTTGGCACAATAATTCAGAGTTGGATGTATACTGGGTTTGCAAAGTTTCTTGAGGATTCATCAAATGGCACCAAAGTTATAACCCTCCCAGAAACTGCTCTTCCTATGGCTTGAGCAACTTAACCAGAATTACAGGGTCGCTACCGCAGACCCTGTAATGTGTGCATACACACATTTTATTTAAACAGTCCAAGTTGCAAATAACTAACTAAAAAACAGAATCAAAAACCCGCCGTGTGAAAAGAACACAGACAATACAGAACTTGTAGAGAATAGCACTCTGTACTTGAGCAGGAATGACCAGACAAGCAAATTCAGCATTATCACTTTAAAGGCTATGCGCCTCATTACGAATGTGGCCATGCCATAAAAAAATGACAGTAAAGGGACAGTAATTCCGTTACTGCCAGATTACAGCACTGCCTTACTATGGGTCTGGCACAAAGGTGGAGTATTTACCTCCAGCAAAAAGCTGGAGGGAAATATGCCACCTTACTGCCAGAAAATTGGCAAAATTGGCAGAAATACCACCAGTGGTGATTCCATCGAAATCCCCATAGAGTCCTATGCAATTCAGAAAATGGAGACTAACACTGTCTATAAGCACTTATAATCCCCTGTTAAATTCTCAGGAGCAAGTGGCAGTAACACTAAATCCGTTTGGTGGAATTCCTGCAGTTTTACTGCTGGAAAATCACTACACTTGTAATGAGTGCCTATGTCTTTTAAAGGAAGGGGCAAAAAGGGCTTAAAAGTCAATATGGTCCAAAAGTGTTGACCACTGGCACATGGCCTCTTTACAGGACCCTATTCATGTCTTGGGGGCTCAACAGCAATGACCCTGGCTTCTAAAAGCTTACTGAGGAGGTGATTAGGCGTTGGGTTGGTCAGCTAGTGTACTGGGTCCAAAATGCAGTGTGGTCCAAGCAACGATGACACGTGTCATGATGATGCTCTGGATAGGCAGGCAGGCGACGACCAGTTTGGTGTAGCTCACAAGTGGTTCAATGCAGGAATCAGGGCCAACAGCTGTTCCCTAACTTCTGGTTTAAGCCCAATCCAAGGTCTCCAGGGATAGGGTACATCCTTTGGTTCCTACAGTAGTCAGCACATAAAAGCTACATCGAGTATCCATACAGCAGCTCGATGGAGGGAGCTACTGAAAGAGGTACGTTTTAGGTTTCCTCTTAAATGTATCAAGGAATTTTTCCCTTCTGAGCCCTGGCGGGATTGAATTCCATAGTCTGGGTGCTGCTGTGTGGAAGGCACACTTATTACCTTTTGCCAGTTTAGCTCTGGGTACCATAAGGAGGTTAGAATGATCAGATCTCAGATTTGTAACCACAGGTTTCTTGGTGATCCTTTCTATGAGATATTGTGGCTTAGATCCCTCTAGACATTTGTGGACTATAGTGAGCATACAGAAGTGGATCCTGGCTTCCACTGGGAGCCAGTGTAGACCCCTCCTAGCCTCTGAGACGTGATCCTCTTTTTTAAGTCCAACAATTGCATAGGCAGCACCATTCTGAATAACCTGTAGTCTGGCAAGTTTGCCTTTGTTTACTCCCATCAGCAAGCTGCTACAATAGTTGATCTTAGATTATAGCTCTGGCGATAGTCTCAGTGCTCTTGATGGAGAAGTTTGGTCTTATATGAGATAGTAGTCTTATGTAATAAGATGAAGTAGACACCAGATTACTCACGTGCATTCTCATATTCAGATTTTGATCAAGATAGACTCTGAGAGTTTTAATCTTCCTTTAAGTAGGAATTTTAAAATCTGCTATACAGAACTCTGAGTATTCACTTCCTGACCTGGCTATTCTGGGACTCATGCCTATGCTCATCAGATCAGTTTTGTCATTATTTAGTGCAAGTCCATTCTCCAACATCCAAATTTGAATGAGACCAAAAATCTACTTGATCACCCGCATGTCCTCTACATAATTGCCTGATAGGCGGATGATATGCTGTGTATCGTCAGCATAATTAGAAAAGCAGATACCCTTACTCTGTAACAGTTGACAAAAGGGAGCTGTGAATTTGTTATACAACAACGGAGCCACACCGTACACCGTACGAAAGAGGGACTGGGCTGCTTCTGCCTCTTGACTGCAAACCCTGACCGAGCTACCCTCCAGGAACGAGTTAATCCATGCCACTGCATCTTCGCTAAAGTTGGCAACTTCCTTCGATCTATGCAGTAGGAGAGAGTGTTCCATCAAATCAAAAGCTGCTGAAAGATCTAATACCATCAGTAGCATCGTTTGGCCATTATCCATGTTATGCAGCATGTTCGTCTTCAGATCCAGGAGCGCCATTTCAGTGTTAAAAACCTGGTCTGAAACCTGCTTGCCATTTATTAAGGGCATCATATTTTGTCAGGTGTTCCAATATATGCTGGTAGGCCACCCTATCCAGAATCTTCAACAAAAATGGTGAATTTGTGATAGCTCTATAATTTCCTTGTATATTAGGGTCTAAGCCAGGTTTTCTTTTTTTATGAGCGGAGATATCCGTGCGCTTTTGTGATCCAGGTGTGAGGCCTTAGTCCAAGGGTTGTCACCCACACTGTTCCCTGGGGATGGTTAGTGGGACAGAGCACTCTTCTGCCTTGCCTTCCTTCCGTCTTCACCTCTATGGCAGATGACTTTGGAATTGACTGCACTTCCAACAGAGGTCCAAATGTGTATCCTTATTCTTCTATTGATGGTCCAACAATGACTCGAGGAAGAAGTGGGAGCCTCCTTGCTTATAAAGGTAGCAAGTCTGCTGCAAGAGATCCAATCCCTATTACTTTATCAAGTTACCTTTGCCATGTTACATCATACCCAGAAATGGAGGTAACAGAAAGGAAAGAAAGCCCCACAGAAATGAAAAATGAACTCTTTCTCAGGTTCACACAATTTTCTCTGGCTACCCTTCTCATGTCTTTAATTTTAAGGCCCTTTGGTGTGCAGGTCCCTGGTCTAAGACTCACCTTTGTTATGTGAGAGCCCTTTGTTATGTGAGTGCATCTTGAAGAAGGGCTCCCATGAGATCTACTGGTGAGAACTCCTGTGCCTAAGGGAAGAAGTTACACTTTTTCCCAGGGGATCAAAGGAAGACTCTTGGCAAATGTCTCACTGGAGTAGCGCACACAGCCATGCTGTCATGAATACAAATTACCTTCAAGTAGCAGGTATGGGCTCACATGACTGACACTTCTATGATATTGGATTGGTGTGTCTTTACTAATTGTGTGCGCTTTTTAGTCCCCATACACAATCAGCTATGGCCTATTCTTATAGATTAACCTGTCACCAGACAGACAAGGCAAACATTATTAAAATTTGAAGCAGGGGTGCAAACTTGCCCCATGCACTGAAGAGCAAGTGTTGGATTTGTCAAGAGATTGGGGCAGCAAGATCACATGTATGCTCTAAGCTTTTGGACTGGAGCTTATGAAAGGCCTGGAGCTTATGAAAGGGGGATCTGATTAGAATGCTGTCCTTTCAGAAATAGAATTACCCACATAATTTTATTATTTAAAATAAAAATAAAAAGCCAGGTCGCCACACCCTCACCAGATGGCAATCCATCATAAGACGTAAAAACTTCAAATCATCTTTAGTAGAGTCCAGGGTAGAAAATTGAGATATGGCAGACCGTCTTTTCGTGTTCACTACGACATCCCAGGGACCTCCTTACATGAAATGAACACAAATGATGTTTCTTGTCTGAGCGAGGAGAGCAAAATCCTGGAATTGCTTAGAGGCAGACAAGAGGTGACATTATTGTCTGTGACTCAGTGCACACAATTTCACAGAGTATAATTGTGTGATAACGAGGTCTCTCCTGCCCCTTACCTTGATGATGTGAGAACCTGTCTCCTGTCTCTTTTCTCTGTTCATGCCTCTTCCATTAACCATGCTTGTTCTGGCTTTCACTATGCACGTGTGACTCCCTAAAACCAACACTATCCCTCCCACACATGTACACCTTCCTATCCTTGCCCTCAGCCCTGGATCACCACTGAGATCTGAATACTCAAAACAAACATGCTTCATGACTCATGATGCTGGTGAAAATAAAATCCCCACCCTAATCCTGCCCTACAAAATGTCCCTTACTGCCCCCACTTCTGTACCAAACTGTCAAATTCTCCTACTTCACAGGCCTAATCCATTTCCTTCATAATCACCCTTACAAGCTTTTGTCTACCCTCCAGGCTTTGCTCACACCTCCCAAGCCAATATTCATTGATTCTTCTAGTTGTGCTAATGATTTAGCTCACTACCTTTCCTCTAAAATCTCTAAAATTGCTAAGATTCTCGGGCCCTCCTCGCTCACCCTACCCCACTGTTTCCGTCCACCACCTTTCCCCAGCCTTTTTACTTTCATCTGTTTCTCCCCTTCCTATCCTACTGAATTAGCAACCATCCTCCATAGCCCTGATCAGTCTTGCACTCCTATTGACCAGTTTGCCCCTCAAACGGTTAAAGACTTACTCCCAATCATGGGCCCATGTCTCCCTGGGGTATTTAACCTCTCTCTCTCCACTGAATGATTATTCCCTGCTGCCTTCAAATCTGCAACTGTCTTACCCCTTTTGAAGAAACCCTCTGCTGACCCAAAGGTCTGAGTGAACTATTGCCCAGGTTCCCTCCTTTCCCATTATTCAACGATCCTTGAGTGGGTGGTCTTCAACTGGATCACTAAGAACCTAAAGGATAAGGGCCTTGGCGAACCACTGCAATCTGGCTTGCGTCATAAACACTCCACCAAGAGTGCACTCGCTCGAACATGTCTCCAAATTTCTCACTGGGTCTTACCACTCCAAACTCTCTTCGGTACTTATCCTTTTGGACTTCTCTGACAATTTCAACACTGTCAAACACTCCCCTTTTGTCATCAGTCTCCAGGTTGCTCGGGTCCTAGAATCTGCTCTCGCTCGGATTGCCTCCTACCTGGAAGGTCACCCCTTTAAAATCTCCTGAAATTTGCAAACCTCCAACCTTTACACCTCGAACCTTCAAAGACGTTTCTCGTCCTTTGGCTTCCACAATCACCTCTTTGCTGATTACACTCAAATCCCCAGCCATCTCCAATCAGGCTACCAACTGTCCCACTGCAATTTGGATGGCTCTCCACTTGCTCGTGCTGAACTAATAAGAAATTGAACTAGTTTTTCACCAGGTTTCCAATGCTATCCCTCTCCTGTCTCCTCCCCGCCTGAGGTTTCTGCTCCCTTGCCCTAGGCTTGCAACCTTATGGTTCTCTTTGATAGCGATGTCCGACTGCAAGAATTCTTTGCTACCACCACCTCTGCTGTTCATATACACCTTCTCAAAATTCAGAAAATAAATGTATTTCTTACTCACTAGTCTATGAAAATTCGAATTTCCATCTTCATGCTCAGTAAACTAGATTACTGCCCAGTTCTCAACTTCGCTACCCACAGTCTCTGCAATCTACACCATTCCTCTCCCACTTCTAACTACCAACACCATGATGGTTGGCTGTCCGTGACCAACCACTGAATTTTAAAGTTCCCTCTCCTAGTTTACTCAATGGAGCCTAATCACTGGACTTCTTCCTAAGGAACTGGTTGATTACAGCTCTGACTACTCCCTTATTTCCTCCGCTCATACCTTGCACTCATCCTCAATGTGCTATGCGTCCCCGGTGCCTCTTCTTGCTTCCACTCTTCCTCCCTACTCTCCCCCCACTCAATTGGTATCTGCTGTCCATCACAATCAAAGTAAGCACGACTGTAGATCTTTTACAAGTTCAGCTTAAACGTCACTTACTTGCCAAACATGGAGCTCCCCCCCTCTATCCCCATCCTCCTTAGCTGATCCCACCACTCCCCCCAGTGCTGCATAATGTCATTGTGTCGATTTATACTGTACTCCTCTTTATGTTGAAGCCCTTGCTCCTGCCCACTAACCCCCAGTGTGTTAATATTACCTTTTATTGTTACCTTTGTAAACCACCTGCTTGTTATATTTTTTGTTTTGTTTTCTCCCTGGTCTATGTCCCACTTTGTTCAACCGCTCACAAACTGGCTCACCACTTGTTCTCATCTCTTTGCTATTGTACAGGGACCCTTTGGGTGGAATGCCGTTGCCATCTGTAAATGTTTTATTGTGAATCATTTCTGATCGAAATTGACATGCCTGCTATGCAAGTAAATACAAATAGTAGAGAAAATAGTGTTTGCACAGAAAACGTCTTAGAATTATTTGGAGGGAAGAGGAAATTGTATTCTGTGGCCGTAACTCGGTGCACCATTGTTTTGATGAGAGAAAATAGTAGTTGCTTGGGAAAAACAAACCCTAAGGTTGTTTATAGTGCATAGCCGAGTCTGCCATGCTTTCTAACAACAACAAAAAATATTAGTTGCATAAAAGTCTTAGAAGTATTTGAAAATCAGGGGTGATCATGTTCAACATCAAGGGTGACAAGGTCCACATGTAAGTAAAGCATGTACTCCCTAGTTATAGAGTGCACCACAATAGGTGTGTCGCAAATCTTTCAAATGGGTAACTATTACTCAGACTCCACCAGTTGACCATTGTGGGCCGGTCTGACAAGCTCCGGCCAGGGTGATTTCATTGGGAATGCCCTCAGTATCCTCTTATATAATGCACATCACCACTGGTATTAATGACGGAGTGTACTGTGTTACTATGCAGGACACTGAACTTTTGCGGCATTGGATCATTGGGTGTTTCACCTTGTGATTGTGTGGTGCATGATTAACATCCGCCAGTGGCAAGCACCACTAATGCCGGAAATATTTCCCCAAATCTGCTCTACCACTGCCCAAGAAGATATGGCAGCGGTATTGCTGGAATAACGCTGGTAGTATTCCAGAAAGACCACTTGATGTATTTTTTTTATTTATCCATTTCCACCCCACCCCCCCCCCCCCACCTCCTGTTTTCATGTGGGAATGGATAGGGTAGTAGCGATTTCACCACTAGTATAAAAAGGTTCACTGCACACAAGGGTTAATTCTGACCCATATGTGCTTTTCATGGCAGAGGGGATGAAGGGGGAGGCATGAGAGACGCCCACTTTCTCACCCCTTTCAACGCCTCCATGACAAGATTTTATTTCTCTATTTTGGAGTGATGTTCTTGTGCTTTCGTTCCTTAAAGGTAAAGAACACTTTTTAAAAACCTCTGGGGCATTTTACAATGTTTTTATCCATCTCTGGACGGAAGTTACAATTGGTGGATTTCGGAGTGGAAATCCAGGTTATAATCCACCAATATTTGCCTCTGGGCATTTTCCTTTGGAATACTGCTAGGGTATACAAACCTCCCAGCATGTAACGGGGAGGGGGGTAAAACAAGTAGTGTTCTGCAATACCAGCTGTTTGACCTTTACCTGCAATCCACTAATTAGTCGCTAAACATTCTCCACAGAAATAGTGTTGATTTGTGACTTTTTAGGAAAAAGGGAAATGCTCTTGGCCTTCCTAGTTTGGACCCTTCAAAATCCAGGTGGAGATCCTTGTGTAATGTATGGGAAGTATGAACGAGCACGAACTGTGTGCGAAAAAGGCGGGGCGATTGGTCCGCATCGCCTGTTGTGCTCTCATCAAACATGCGTTACATTATTCTGGTGCCAGAAGCTGGTATATATGTAAAAAGGGGAACGTATGTTTCCAGACCTCCCCGCGGGTCAGTGGGATGTGTCTGTTTCATTGCTGGAGCTGTTGCAACTGACCAACGGTTGGCACGCCTGCAATTCCTGAAGAGCAATACTTACTGGCTGTGACGTCCCATCCACTGGATGGCTGGATATGTGGCACAGACTAGTTGAACACCTCCTCCATGCCAGGCATCCTCGCCTATAGACACATTGTTATAAACATATTGAGCCTGTGTTTTTAGAACTCATGCTTTGCGCGGCTTTGCAATGTTATGTCGTTACCGAAGAAGAAATGTAACCGTGGTAAGGCCTCAAGCTGGTTTGGATCTTGCTCAGTGTGTCCTAAAAGTCAGTGCCCCCTGCGGTGTGACATGCTGTGTGATGTGCTCATGGGACGCTGATGCAGCTCTTCAAACACATCTGCGGCCAGAGATCTCTCAAAAGAACCCTGACTTACAGTGATGACAGTATAGAGGCACAGGTTCAGGTAACTCGCTGTTCAGTACTGGGTCCGAAGGTGAAGCAGAGAAAGGACCCCACACAGGCACTGTTGCAAAGTAGACCCCTGGGAGCATGGTAGCTCCCAGGATGTTGTCATGGGTCACGTGGCAAAAGCCACGTGACCAACATAATAAAGGTAACGGGCCGCTTCCAGCTTGTCAGTCTGACCACCAACTGGCTCCAGCGTCGTTCCTTGGAGCACCATGCTGGTGCTGAGCTGCATGCGCTGGGCCCAAGGACGGGGCCCAGCTTGAGGATGGTGCCCCTGCCGGGCAACGCCATCCGGACGGTGCCCCTGCCGGGCAACGCCGTCCCCGTGGGTCCCCCTAACCATGTGAGGCGGGTTGGGGAGGCGACCCCGGCCTGGGTGCCCTCAGAGTCGGAGCCGCTGTGCGCCGGGTGCACCCGGCCACGTGTGTCGCTCCGGAGCGGGTGGGGTGACCCCCCACCCTTGTGTTCGTGGCGTGATCGCCGCACCTGTGAGTCCCGTCGGGTGCCTCCCGACATGAGTATGGGGGCTGGCCGGTGACCCGGAGCAGCCCCCCCAACAGGCACAACCTGCAGGAAGCACTGCTGCCAGCGACTGACTGTCTCTACAATGTATTCATACGGCTAACATAGAAAAGACATAGCCATCGGCACTCTGACCTGCATCCGTACTCGTGCTGTTCATTTAATCTCGTCGACACCCCGCTATCCAGGGAAATTGTCACGCCTCCTGCTTTGGTCTCCAGCAGCCCTTTCTCCTGACTGGAGGTTTGTGGATTTCCTCAAGAGGACTACAGCGAGAGCACCTCTGAAATCGATGTAATAATGTAAAACCTGATTCATTGCTTTACCACATAAAATAACACAACCTGTGATAGTATAGCTTAGGTATGTGCTTAAAGCCTAGCAGGTGAAGTAACGTACTTTATTCTTCTTCCCTGCATAGGCTTCTAAAATGCAATAAAATATGGCAAAGATACCATGCAAATACTAAAGACTGCTTCGTAGTATCCCAACTAATGTATGGTGGAACACGACCCAAGCAGTTTAACTCTCTCAAACAGTCAAACTGCTGTTTGCTGGTAACGATCTCTGGAAGGCATGAGTTATCCTTTGTTGTTTGAGAGATCAGAAAAGGCCTACCGGTTTCAGTGGTATGAAGGATACACCACTTTCTTCAGGGCCACAGCACTCACATAGTGCTGCTAACAACAATTTGAGAGTGTTAGCTGCGCAGCTTGCCACACCTGTACATAGAGAGAGCGGGATAGGGAAGGGTAGGGAATAAGGGGGAGGGAAGTGAGAGAATACAAACATTATGAATCTATTGTCTCCTGTGTGACTGTTCATAAGTGTGTGTCCACATAGCCCCTTTCATCATTTAAAACTCTGTTTTTTTCCTTACCATTCTCTGGTGCACAGCCTAATGGAGGATAAAGTGAAATGTTTTTTTTGTTTTCCTTTAAATGCTTTTGCGAGTTGCTCAAGTCAGGCGATGTAGCTTAAACCGTCCCGTTCTGACCTGTAAAAGTAGCACAACGTTTCTGTAAACTATCCGTTCCGTGCTGAAGGGCTAATTAATTTAAAAATGCATGTTTTAGGCAATTAATATCTTTGAGGGTTGACCGTGGTCAGCAGAGGCGGCCGGAGGGGGGGGGCAAGCCAGGTGCCCACCCGGGGCACCATGCCCCTAGGGCGCCATTGGCCCCTTCCACGCAAGCTTGTCATTAAATGCGCCCCTCCACCGCTGGTGCTTTTAATAACAAAAGGCAACATTAGCCCCCCACCACGCCAGCTCAGGGGAGTCTTTCAAGGGCTCCTCGAACTGGCATAGTGGGGAGAAGGTGCGGCAGGTGCCTCATTGTTATTCAATGCACCCGCAGCGACGGAGCGCAACTAATAACAATAGGGTGTTGATGCGCCCTATTCATATCACTATAACATCCTGGCCCCGCCCTCCCTCCGCCCCGCCCCCTCTTGACCAGGGGTGCGCGGGGGTGGAGGGGTGCCAATTCGCCCATGGCGCTGCTGCCCCTAAGGCCGGCCCTGGTGGTCAGCACACTCATTTACGGGTTGGCAGAAACAGACCTCAGTCAAGCCATTGTACGCAGATGAAAGGCTTGCTTCTCATGTAAAAAAATCATCACTTAAGCAAGTGATGACCGTTTTTCTTAGCCTGCCCTGCTCGTGGATTTTCTGACATGTTTGCAGCCTGGATTTTTTTTTTTTTTTGCATTTCAAACCCACGAGTGGCATGTCAGTTAACAGATCTAGTTGTTACTTGGCTAGACTGTGCTACAGTAATTTAGGCCAGTCTACCCACATAATAACACTTGGCTTTGATTTACCCTTGATGTCGTTACTGTGCATTTTAACTGTGCATCAAGAGTAAAGCAAACATACAAGGCTTGTCACTGGCCTAGGCCAGTCTAGCCAGCCGGATATACTTTCTTTCTGTGGCATGGAATTTTGTTTACAGACTGGGAGTCCTTATATGGTAATACTAACATAGTGGAGCAGCGTGCATGGACATGTATGTGCGCAGCCATCATGATAATATTTATATTCTAGCATATGTTGAGGGCAAAGGCGCAATCAAAATGCATTGGGAAATGATTCTTGGCACTGTTGGTAACCTGGATGTTTTGTGTTTATCCATATGCTACCATAGACAATTGATTGCACCCTGTGTGGCTTTTTATCCAATTTTTCACAGAAAGTGCTGTAAAATGCACAATTCTAACCCATTATTTTAAAATAATTCTCGAGGGGTGAACCACCCTGAACTTCCTTGGTTGGATCGGGTTTCCACGCTGCGCTCGGTCGGTCACGCATATTAGGTACATACATTTATCAAGGTGAAATACTTCATATTTGCTAGTAAGTCCTGAAGCGAAATTGCTGCCAAGGATTTGCTGACAGCCAATAATGACCTTGCATTTAAACTCACAGTTGGAAAGGTCTAATAAATGTATTAAGTATTTAATTACAAAAAGCACATAGCAATGTATTTGTTTATTTAACCCTAACATGATCTGTATTTGTTTACTTAATCCTAAAATGGAATCGGTTTGCGGTTTGATTCCGCGACACTGGAAGCCAGACACACATAAGATTGCGTGCAGAATCATGGGGCTTCCAGCTTCGCAGCACGCAGACTGGTGCAGGAGGCGGCAAAGCGGAAGCAGATCAGTGGAGGAGGTTGGGGGGTAGTTTGGCCACACAGCAGGATGTGGGATGTGGAGGGGTGAACACCCTGAAAAGGACAGGGAGACAAGCGGGAACAAAAAGCCGTCCTTGCAGGTGCAGCCTTCTCAGACTGGATTCAGCAAAGTCCAACTTCTGTACCATTTCCATGGAATCTTACAAAGAGTAACACATTGTAGATGACTAAATACGGTTTCCATTGAACACACAGGCCTGAAACAGGGACCATGACCGTCCAAAGGAATGGCCTTGTCTTTAACACTTCACGCAGGGAAAAGGCTAAGTAGTTCTATATTGCAAACTACATTACCCAATGTACTCTTTGCCATGATCCAAAGGTGGGAGACATCCCTTTATTATATGACAATGAACATTTGGTGTGTTTCTTTGGGTAACCGCAATTTGGCCACATCTATATACCGGGAAGTTTTATCCACTGAAGAAGCAAGATGTTAGTTCAACTGTAAGTATGAAATTTACACCAGAAATAGGATGCCGTTTTTATCCACATTTGGTAGCCGCAAACCAAATCAGTGCTTTTATTGTTACCCTTAACAAGAGCTATCCAAATGGCTATGAATATTCAAGGAAAGAAATACCTTGTCTCCGGACCGGGTTTCAACATTTCTAGGCAGGAACACATTCATTCTGACATCTTAACAAAGTCGGAGGATGAAGGTAGTGGATTTGTGATTCAGGATACAGTAGCATATGGAGAAGAACCACAAAGTCAACAGTGAAATCGATATTTAAAATTGGGAAATAATCCAACTGAAAGAACTGAACTCGTGATTAAAGAATATACAGATGAGGGTCTTGAATAAGGCCGGTTTAGTCAAAATGAATATTAGTGGTTAAATAAGTTGGACTCAATTACCCCATTAATATACACCATCCCAAAAATACATAAGTCACTAGAAACTTCCAGGCACACTGATTGTAGCAGGGATCAGTATTCGAACCATTATCAAAATATGTTGATATGTTTCTCAAACAGTTTGTGATCAAGACACCAGCATATTAGAGAGAGGACTGACACGATCCGATGTGTAGACGGTATGATGTTCAATAAAGAAAAAGAACGGCTTGCTGCCGTGAATGGAACACCATTATATAATGCTATTATCCAGCCAGCATCTCTGGAAGTATTGAGGGAAGTACCTCATACTAGAAAGGCTGTGAAACAGAGAGGATATTCACATGGATATGCTTTCAAGATTAGAGGTCTCTACCTTTGAATGAGAGGTATGTTTAGTTCATTGCATGGGACATTTTACTGTATTTTTAAAAATGTTTTATGGTGGGCAAGACCCCATAACCCGTTTCTAACAGCCCTCTTCTAGACCACCAAACCCAATCTCTCTGCTTATGCCTTGACACTGCTTCAACCATAAAAATAATACAAACAAAATGTTGATAGGCCCCTTTACCAGTAAAATGGATTGCAGTGGTTTGTGGCATCCCACATAGACAAAAGGATGATGTTGAGCTTTGATATTTGCCTTATATTGTATTTGATCCATAGCCTTATCATTTTAAAATGATAGATAGTGAAAGTAAGTAGAGATTATATACGTGGATACAAACGTAAAGGTGTTAATAATTGTGAGTGAATTGTTGTTTTAAGTGTCTTTGGAAATGTTTTGATATGCCAGGACGATACAATTGGACAGGGAACATATCAGACATAAACCAGATGTCTCATTCATATAATTATTAAGAAATTATGTTAGAGCCAATTGGACTGTGTTATTTAATGAGAGAATTACTTATGGACTAATTATGCAGGATACAACTAGGAGTGATTTAATGTATAAGCCACTCAGTAAGTGAATTCAAGATTGTGATTGATATAGAGTGGTAGTCACGGTCAGGTAAGGGAAGGATTGTGTAGGCAGTGTGACAATGAGAGATTTGTTACAATCAATATTTTCCCAACAGAGCAGAGTTATTGTAAATTGAGCATAATCTACACATTCGTATAACAAATGACCATGCCAATGATACATCAAACCAGGTGCCAATCACAGTAGCAGATGTAGACTTTGGTCTTAAAGCGAGATAATGTGTTGCCATGAAAGCCATCTCTGTACTGCTTCCCCGTGGATCACAGAGACATATTTCAGATGCAGCACCTGTCCTTGAGCTCTCTTGGCAATCTTGCCTCTTGTTATCGAGAGGTCTAAGCTCCTCATTAGAAGATGACCGATGCACTGAGACCAGCTCACCACAATCTTTGAATTCTCCCTTGTTTCAAATGAAGAGGTGGGGAAAATCATCAAGGTGCAAACCATTCAATGAACTTCAGAAACAAGACATACTGTTTGGGCCCCACCAACATTCCAGCAATTTTGAGCCTTTTGCAAGATCTTGAATACTTGGCTATTTGCCAAAGCCTCCATGGAGCCCTCTTGTTACATAATTTTGAGACAACGCCATCTCAAAGTCTAAAGCTTTCCCAGAAGTGAGTAAGTTTGAGGTGTTGCACGTTACAAACCCTTATTAATAATCTTTTGCGTTGGCCCTGTTGTCCGTTGCTCCCTCGTTGCCAGGGTGGCCACCGCTTTGTAGGGCTTGACGCCTTACACATCTAACAAAGTCTGTCAGGAGGGGAAAATGTCCCACTGTAGTCCATAGCCATTGGGTGTTGGTTGTCCGTTGTCTTCAGGCCTGCCCTGGGTCCTTTGTATCTGGCGAGAAATGAAAAAGAAGCACTTGAGACCTGAGAATTGACATATTCTTTAATTTCTTGACCTAACCTCTCTTCACTACTCTTGCACTATGCAGTGGCCTAGTGGGAGGAGCCAATGGTACATTTATGCACCATCCTGTCACCACCTGGTGGCGTTCAATGACGGTCTGACCGTAACTTGTTGCACTATTTGAAATGTACCCGGAAAATGGGTAGGCACTTAATTTATGTGAAGATACTCATTACACACTTGGATCATATATACGCAATTTAGGTGCTAGTGTACAAATGGGCCTTTGGATCTTTATATTTACTGTGCTTTTGTTGTAAGCTATTTATAGTGCGTGCCTTTGTCAGGTGGGGCATCAGGCACTGACAAGCTAAACAGGGAAACATCAGGGTGGTAAATTTGTCATATAGGGTGGCTGTGTTTCTAAATTCAGAGGATCATGTTACTTAGTTAAGATAATCGTAAGGGTTTTTAAATCTTTTTTTTCTATTGCTCCTCTCTCAACTTCTCAGGGCGTGTGTCGCAGTGATCTGCATGCACGTTAAGCTGGTACTAATGAAATTCGCTACCAATTATTCGCTACCTGTCCCTCCCCCCTCTTTGTATTTATTTATTTATTTGCTTCCTCTTTTCTTTCAAACCCACCGTCACAATTTACTCCCATGCTCTCTATCCCACCCCATGTCCACTTGTTAAACCCTACCTACTCTGTTAATTACTCATTTAGTCTAGTATTTTATTACTCCACTACTTTAATTACTGTTAGATTTAACAATATATTTCTCCCCCCCATTATCTGCTCTCAAATTTTAATACAACCATTATTCTCCAGTTCGTGCAGCAATGACCTCTTTCCCTATGTGTGTTGGTTAATGCATTTGTGACAGTGCTGTGTTCAAAAGCGCTAGTGGCATTACTACATGCACTGTGGTATTTTGTCTCCAAATTGAGTCTGTTGGGAACATGGGTCATCCACCCTTTACCTCTATTTCTCTCCTCCCGTGGTGAACTGTCAATGAAATGTACGCCCCCCCTCAAGTGCACCTTCCTCCACCTTGTGTGTCTCATTTAATTGCTGTGTTATTCATGTATGCATGAGTCCAGTCTCCTCGCTGAAAGATGTGTGCTCAGAATGTAGATAAATGTACTCTCTTGTTATGCGCTATCTCTATGCACCCCCCTCTGTACCGTGCACCCCCACTATTCTTAAACAATCTTCCATACTTTCAACATGTGTATGGCTGGTGTTTAACAAGTTATGGCTTTCTCTATTAATAAGGTGGTCATATCCACATCGCTCATGATGTCTCAAATGTCTCTTCCCTAATGCATGGCCTAGTCGCCCCACTGTCACCCAGAAAAGAAAATATTTTGATACCTATCACCACCCCTATGCAATTGTCCTCTGCATTATTGAGTGTGCGTGAGTATGTGTGTCGGCGTGCGTCTAGCCCGCTCTGTCGGGAAGGTGGAGCATGAGCGTGTGTGGCAGAGTGAGACAAATCAAGTTTGTCTTGGGCTGTCCTATTAAGGGTATAATGTCAATCTATGTCCTATGAAAGGTTTGTTCCCCATCAGGAAGACCCCTCCCAGTCATGTAACCAGTACCGTTGCTATTGTGTCAGTGTTCTGCATGGGTGCTTACTGCTGTGCAGTGCCCCTGGGTTGTGATGCTTGTGAGTCTTAGGGTAGTGGTGCTGTCATTTGTTGTGTCTGTGTCTGTACATGTGGTGGTGACTGTGCCTGCGTTGGTGCTTGTGGTGTTTGTTGAAGTGATCCCTGTATCTGCCCGTGCTGCTGCTGGCCCTGGGCATAATAATTTCCCTGTGCCCCTGCATACTATTGTTGTTCCTAATCCGTCCCATTTTGATTTGTTCCCCCAAAATGACAGGTTCTTGAAACATGTCCTAAATGCCCGCAGATCCAGCACTGTAGTTACTCCCTCCCTTGTCCTTAAGCACCCTCTTTAATGTTCACCGCATCCTATGGTCCCTGCTGTGCATAGCCCGAAATCCTCCCTTATTGTGGGGCAACTGTGGTCTCAATCCGTGCCCTCCTTGGAGTTCCTCCCCCTTCTTTGAACCCTAGCTGGAGCCCGTCCTGCCCCATGTACCCCCCCACATGGGCGGTGCATGTTGTGGTTCTTGTTGATACTGCTATTGTGATGCTTGTGCGTGTGAGTTGGGGCTGATTTTAACTGCCCCTTCCATTGCGCACTTTGATAATTTATTTTTTACCAACTTGTCCTCATCTTCCTTTCTCTACCTCTGCCGTGTGTTTAACCGTCTTCTCTTGCCACAGTGTACAACGCACACAGTCAATTTCTAGCGTGCTATACTTCCTGCCTCCCTTCCATAACCCCATGCCTACTGCACCACCCCTTACTGAGCCTCTATCATGTTTGGCTGTGCTGTCTCATTCAGTCCTTCTCTCCTCCTCCCATCTCTTCCTTTCCCATTCCAGTGCAACCCACTCACTTACCACTTTTATGGCTTGTTCGTCCTCCTGCTTTTGTACCCATTCCCTTGCCATCTATCCCTTCTACACGCTCTTTTCCCATAATCTCCCTCTCATCCTTCCTCCTCCATTCCCTTTCTTCCCTTTCCAGTTCCCCCGCTCTCTTCCTGTCCCTCTGCACTGCACTTTCTTTTCGCAGTCCCTCTCCCTTCTCTCTCTTCTCCCTCCATGTGCACTGCCCAGTCAAGCTTTTGTGTTCCTTCTCCCCACTCTCTTTTGCTATTGTTACTCCTTGCAGCTCCCCCGTTATCTTCCCTTAAATTTAATTCCTCTGTACCTGTGCCTTCAAATCTGCTTACGTGCACTGCAGCCCTCCCTTGCTCCCGCCGGTGCTGCTAGTGGGTTGTTCTGCACCTTCCTGTTTGTTCTCTTTGGTGTATTGTTATTGTGTGTGTGTGTGGTGTTTAAATGTCCTTCTGCTGTTTTCAGTTCTCTCATACAATTCATTCCTTGGTTACCATCTGTGTCATCAAATATTACACTCCCGGAGGAGCAGAAGGGTGAGTCCCCTCTTCCCTCTGCTCGTGCTGGTTCAGCGTCTGCTGACGCCTTGCCACTTCCCTTCCCTTCCCTTCCCTTTGTGCACACCGTTCAACTGTAGCCAGGTGCTTTTTCCCCAGCTTCTTTCCTGTGTAAGTGCTATTCATGTGTGTCATTAGCGATTGCTGCACGCTTCTGGAGAAGCTGCCTATGGGCAGCCATGGTCTTATTTATTTACCTTCAGTATTTTTGAATCTTTGCACACTATGTTTTACTAACTTATTTTGGCATCGAAGCTGTGTGCTACACAAGAGGTGAAGGGGAGTCATTTCTCTATTGTGTGATACCTTTTACCTCACCTCAGTTTGAAAATTTTGATAGTCCGCTGTTCAGGGAGCAAAAGTTAGAAGATAATTGAACATATTTTCAATTTCTGTGAGCCTTCTTGGCTCCGCACCTTAGCTAGTGCACTCCACGTGCAGCCCATCTTCACCAAACCATTGCCTTCTCCGGCACACCCCCACAATCTTGCACATGTGTCTTCCACACACCGCCTTTGGGTCACCTCTTCTTCTTTTCCAAAACCACACCACCATCTCCTCACCATCAAAATCAGTATCCTATGTATCAATCTAAAGGTGACATCACCAAGCTAAAAACACAATACAAATGAACATACAAATGTGCATACACAGAACAATAACCCATTGCTTCCAACCCCACAAATATCCCAAAAATAAAACCCCACAATCCCCACAGCTGTCTTCCTGTTTTAACTGGAACAAGGTAAACCACAATAAAACTCTTATAATTGGACTGCGCATAATGCGTCGCCTCACGTGTGACACACCCCTCATCAGGGGAGCTTAACCAGTCAATTATCTTCCGCACTCGGGAACAATCTAGCTACCTCCTGCGGGGAAACTTCATCCACTCACTGAACTAAAACGCTCAATTAGCAGGGAACCTCATCTACTCATTGATCTACAACGTCAATTCATAGGAAATCCACACCCCCATACATGAAATCGCCATCCAGACCGACTAGCGCGGCACTCCGTCCTATACGTGGGTAGTCACTACCCCACCCAATATGCTCATAAACACAAGAAGGGACCACTGACACCGCTCCAGTCCCAACTACAATTCACGTGCCGATCACCACCAATGCGCCGAATTTTTGCGACAATGTACAATCACCCACCACCCAATTACAATGCCTCCCCCCAGTTTCTACCCAAACAAAAGAACTTAAAATATCTGCAACATACTGATCAACAATACATCATGATTCTTGAAACATTTGCCACAATCACACCCTCCCATCAAAGCCCATGTTGCTGGTTAACTTACATTTCCTCTGCTGCACTGGCACTTGCTCTGCTGCTGGACACCCCCTCAAGGCGCTTCACCGGACCCCTTCTCCTGCAGGGCTCTCACCAGCCCTCAAGCGGGGTATTTCCAAGTGGCCCCCGAAGCCTTTAGCCGGTTACGCGTTTTCCGGTGGTCTTCAGGTGCAGGCGAGGGTCCCACAGCTTCCTTGAGTCGGCGGCAGGGAGTGCAGTTCAACGCAGGGCTTGCACAGGCAGTGCTCATTCACCCATGTTACAATGAGCAATGAGCCTCACAGAGGGCACCAACTTGTTGGGGAGAAGCTGGACCCCCACCAGGGCTGTGGGGCCCAGCAGCTATGGGAGACCCCAACATCTCCCATTTTGCCCAAAGAAATGCAACAGAGTCCCAAGCAGGCAGCAGCATGTTCCAAACTGCGTTTATTTCTGGGCAGCAAAAAAGAAATAAAACACGCAGAGCGTCGTGCACATCGAGATTTCAGGTGCCGTCTCCCCCGGGGCTGGCTTGCAAGCCAGCTTTGTAATCACACTGCAGGCTGACCTCACATAATTAAATCAGCTCCCAGAAACCTATCTCCTCCTGCTATTGGCTGCTGAGTAATAGGTTACCTATGTAGCCCTTATAGAGAGCCTGATAATTGTATGTTAGACTTTTGCGTCAGTGGGTTGGTTTAGCTGTGCCAGCCCACCATTACCTAATTCTAGCTTGTTGCATTATGAATTTGTTCCCATAACTTTTTAGCTGAAACAAGTTTTTTCACCCCCTGGGCTCTCAGTGTTCATTGGCTAGGGCTGAGCCATTCTTGTTACAATTATGTTCCAAATGTTGTGCGAGTCTTTGCGAAAATGTCTTTTGTTCCCAGAAAGAAAAGAAAAAAAACACACTGGGCTTTGGTGCTTTGCTGTGGCTTAGTAGCATTAGTGGAGAATTAAAAAATGTTTGTCTGCAGAAAGCAATGTTATCTGACTGCGCGTCCTTGGTTGCTCGTGGGTTTGCGAGGAGTATTGGTAAAGGCATCTGCAGCTAGTGTTCAGTGAGAGAAATGAACTTGGCTGTAATTTTCCTGAAACATGGCTTTGCACTGTGCAATTAGACCAAGTTAATTCATATAGGCATTTGCAAGCCTTTAAACAGGGATTTTTGTGTTTGTAGATTGTGATATTGCTGCATTGATTGTAATGTAGCATGGAAGTTGCACTGTTGGTGAAGTGGGTGTCTTTCAGCATATTTGTCACCCATGGGTGCGCTGGGGCCTGGTTCAAATGATAAGTGCGCTCCTTGTTCTTCCTGCTGTTATTCTGTATATGCGCCTGGGGTGAGGGGGCAGGGGTTTGATCGCGATTTTCCCCCTACACTACTATCTGAACATTTAATTTCCTCCGGTTGAATATTTTTTCCCGTGCGCAGTGACAGTCTTCTAATAGTTTTCAAGTTGGTTTTATGCACTGTGAACCATTGAGTGGGGGTTCACCTTTAGAAAGACTCCTGCTGCCGGAAGCATTTTTATGCATTTCAATTACTAACGAATTTAAAGGCTGGTAAATAGCACACAATTTTCAGTAGCTTTCACACTCGAATCAGTTTATGCTTATTGCTATTAGTACCCTAGCCCATAAGACCTGGGTACTAAAAGTATTTTTTTTCTGTTTGGAACAAAAAACATTTTTTTAAATGGCCGCCGGGGAAGGCAACTTGAAGTCCGTTTTCCCTTTCCATGGCGGCCATTGAAAAAGTAAACAAAAATGGCCACCATGGAAAGGAGGAATGGGCTACGTATAGTCCCTTCTTCCTTTCCATGACGGCCTGTCGCAGATCGGGTGTGGACACGCTGGGGACAGAAGAGTTTCCAGCGTGTCTGCTGCCGAAATTAACTTCAACGAAGGTAAGTGAGGATGGGGGGGCGTGGCAGGAATTCTGTGGATGGGGGCGGAAGGAGGAGAGAGGGGTAGTGGGACACCACTTACCTCATTCCCCAGCGTGGGAATATGGGGGCCTCCAGCCGTGAGGCAGCCATGAGGCCCACTGGTAATGCCTCCGTGCAGAACCTCCTCATTGGCTGAGAGGCTGCCACCCCTCCCCCTGCCGGGTACTAATGAAAAGACGACATAGGAGTATGTGTAGAAGCTGGACAGGGTTCTTTCTCCACTAATTCCAGTCCCCTTCTAAGTGTTTTTTAATTAGTCTTTTTATTGTATGGCTTGTACACTGGTTCCTTCCCAGTCTCTTAAGTGCTGTACCAAATTAGTGCAGCTTGCATGTTTCATTTTCATCAATGCCCAATGGACTGTAGCAATCTGCCACCAACGGGCACATGTTCCATTAATTCGTAATTTGGTTGCAGGGATCTGGTACGTTTACACTGTAACGTAAGCGGGTTCCCGTCACCAAATTTTCATCATTTGGACTGTCACGTGAAAATATAAAGGGCAAAAGGAGTACAAGCGTATACACTGCCTTTTACCCTTCACATTTGCACTCTGCAGTGCAAAGTGAGCAAACGCTGCCTAGCATGATGGCATGCCAAGTAGCGTTTACTTTTGATTGTTGCCTCACAATTACAATTAAATGCTCTCCGGCATGCTCGCATGTCAGGAAGAATTAAATGTTCATTTGTGAATACTGCTTACCATGCGTGCCTGATAAGAAGTGTTCGCAATGAAAAAGAAACTAAGTCCGATTTGCCAGCATGTCTGACAGCGTTTCTTTGTAATTGTAAACGCTGTCTGCCAAGCATGGCAGAAAGCGTTTACAATGGATCCCACTGGGGTCCGCCAGCTTTATGCTCATGTATTTGCATTGTCATGAAAATCCTTGCTGGTGCAAATGCTGATGCATTTGTATGGCGGAGAGGAAGGAGGGTGGCAGAAACGCAAGTTACGCTCCGCCCCTCCTCTTTGCCATACAAATGGTTGAAAATGAGCAGTGACGTTAATGGAAGGTGTGAAAGCCTTACACAATGATTTTACTCCTTTCTCGTTAATGTTACGGCTCTAATGAGCACCCCAACTGTTTTCCTGGTGAAGTACACCCAGAATGTGTCATGCATGGACATGCAGTCCGCACGGTTTGACCCAATAGGTGAATCTCCCACAGATGTCCTTTTTGGGGGTTTCAAATAGTTGCTGTAACTGATCTTCTATTTTCAGAGGGAACATTAAATTGTTGCTTCTCCAGGTTTTGGCGAGCAGCTGCCAGAGGCAGTCAAGCAGTGGAAGAAACATTATTCATTCACCAAAAGTCCCTCCATCTGTTAATTGAATCAATCTGCTACTCATGATGATCCTCAACTGATCAATATGGATCCATAATAGCAGATACCCCAAGAAGAGAACCTCCTGGCTCTAGAAAATGTCCACACCAGGTTTAGCAATGCATGCACATTATAGCGAGGGGTGTGACATTTAGAGGTATTTCATTGTGGCATTCAGGAATACTTGGGAGAAATGTACAGCCATACAAAACACAATCTACAAATAATTGGGTGCACAACACCTATACTTTTCTAATGTCGGAACTGGGTGCACATTACCGACAATAGTTGTGTAACCAACTAATTCTACATACTTTTGCATACAAATTCGGGCAATTTGGGAAATCGCTGATCATGTTCTCCAACCACAATTCATAGCAAGGAAAATGTTTTTAAAAAATTAGTCTGATGCAATGTATTTATCCGTCATTATTAGTTACTTTAAAATTGTGTTTATAGCTTATTTACAAAGAAACATAAGCACTGCCTTCTAACGTAACTTGCCCAGCAATCAGATTTTGCCCCACCGTGTCCAGTAGGGGCTACAAACTATAGCAGTGTGAGCTTCCTCAAGCAGTGCCACGTCCGATCTGCAGTACCTCAGCAGTGTCGGGGCCCCCCAGAAATAGCCTCTCAGTTCTAAAGGGCACCAGCAATGCCCTGTCAGCCTCTATGATTGTGTCAGTGTGACCTTCCTCTGCTGTCAATGCTACAGGACACCCAGCAGTGTGTGCTTCCTCCAGAAGTACACTGTCAACATCACAGAGCTCCAGCCATGTCAGCATTCCTACCAAAATACACTGCCAGTGCTATCATGATGCAACCGCGTTGCCAGTGACACATGTAAGGGGCAAACAAGAGAATACATGTGCCATTCAGAAGACATGCTGTAAAGAAGAGTGGGCTTTGACTGCCAGTGACGGTTGAGGCATACTCACTGCCGGGTCTCCAGTCGGGAGCGTGGAGCAGATTGCCTTATCCCATTAGGTGTGGGGGAGATGAGAGCCAGCGAGGGGTGACAGGCTGACGGCAGATAGCTGACTCGTCTGTAGACTGGAGTGCGGCGGCGACAGCACAGAGGAAATGACGCACTAACTAAAAGGCCATAACGGCAACTTCCGCAAACGCCTAAACGCCCCTCGTGGTCGGCATATGGCGGGGCAGAGGGGCTCAACGGAGGCTCGACTGTTCATGCGCTCAACGGGGTTCAATCAGAGACCCTTTCAGTCTTTGCAAGGTTCTTATTCGATGCATAAGGGTCTGACAATGGTGACAGGGAAATCGGGATGCTGTACTAGGATTAGGGTGCCCACAAACCGTTTTATTTTCAATTCGCAGAGCATTTTACGAACTTCATCCCGAAATATTGACTGGTGCATCAGAATGAGAAAAAATCATTTTGGAGATGGGCATGCAGCTGGACCTACATGAAAAGAGTGAACAGGAAAGGCAGCTGGCCTTACGCTCAAGTGAATCCTGTAGAGAAGCTTGAGGTGGGATGCTGGAAAAATATTTACTGCACCATATCAGGGTGAGTTAAAGTGCATTTCAGAGACAGTCGTGCACCTGGACAGAAAGTGCACGGAGAGGGTGTGCAGAAGAGGCAGCCATGCCGGCAAGTCAATCCTGCCAAGGCACTTGAAGTGGGACTAAAAAAAATTTACAAGTGCTAGTAAAATATTCAATCTATTATTTCAGGACAAAGTGAAGTGCAAGTCAGATAGTGGCGGGAAAGACCAAACTTTGTTGACACGGATGTGCCTCTCCCCATTGGGAGCAAGGAAGGAAGAAGCACTGGCGAGGCTGCGAGTGGTCAGCCTGCTGCCCCACGCTCCTCTGGGGGCTACAGCCCTCTGGCCGGCCCCACTTTGGCGCAGACCCACAGTGGAGTGCAGCAAAGGTTTCACTCTTGCATCAGGAGGCGAGGTCAGTCTATCTGACTTGCATTTCACTTTGTCCTGAAATGATACATTGAATATTTGACTAGCACTTGCCCATTTTCTGAGTGCCACATCGAGCGCCTTCGTAGGATTGACTTGGCGGCACAGCTGCCTCTTCAGCACACCCTCTCCATGTACTTTCTGTCCAGGTCCAAGCCTGTCTCTGAAATACACTTTAATTCACCCTGATATGGTGCGGATAATATCTTTCTAGCGATAACCAATTCCCACCACCCCAAGTCAAGCTACTCTGCAGGATTTACTTGAGCGTAAGGCCGGCTGCCTCTCCTGCTCACTCTTTGCATGTAGGTCTAGCTGCACGCCCATCTCTGACATTTTAGCATATTCACTGTGATGCAGTACAGTCAATATTTTGCTAGTGATGACCGATTTTCCGGGCCTCGCGTGATGCTCCTTCCTAAGATTCATTTTACGGCGTGGATGCCTCTTGTGCGCATTTATCGCCTGCACTTGCTTTCCAGGCTCCCCCCTGGAAACCCTCCAGCACAATCAAAGCTTTTGTTTGGTTGTGTAATTGCCTCATGGATGAGGACACTAATTTAGGTCTTTGGGGCAGTCAGAGCGTTGGATTGCTTAAAGGGGCTCGGCGCATGTCACCTCTAGGCTGAAGGAGAACCCTTGATCTTGGGTAGCACGGTGGGGCTTCACATGGATTGCTTACAGTGGCTCCGCGCATGTCACCTCCGGGCTGTAGGAGAACCCATGATCTTGGGTAGCATGGTGGGGCTTCACATGGATTGCTTACAGGGGCTCGGCGCATGTCACCTACGGGCTGTAGGAGAACCCTTGATCTCGGGTAGCATGGTGGGGCTTCACATGGACTGCTTACAGGGACTCGGTGCATGTCACCTCTAGGCTGTAGGAGAACCCTTGATCTTGGGTAGCACGGTGGGGCTTCACATGGATTGCTTACCGGGGTTCCGCTCATGTCACCTCCGGGCTGTAGGAGAACCCTTGATCTTGGGTAGCACGGTGGGGCTTCACATGGATTGCTTACAGGGGCTCCGCGCATGTCACCTCCGGGCTGTAGGAGAACCCTTGATCTTGGGTAGCATGGTGGGGCTTCACATGGACTGCTTACAGGGACTCGGTGCATGTCACCTCTAGGCTGTAGGAGAACCCTTGATCCAGGGTAGCATGGTGGGGCTTCACATGGATTGCTTACAGGGACTCGGCGCATGTCACCTCTAGGCTGTAGGAGAACCCTTGATCTCAGGTAGCATGGTGGGGCTTCACATGGATTGCTTACAGCATGAGTGCACAATTTACGGCCCGCTGGCCAGTTGCGGCCCGCCATGCTGTTTTGACCGGCCCGCCAGCAACAAAAACGTTCCTAATGGAGGGCGGCTCGCAAGCAGAATTGGCCGCCCTCCATTAGGAAAAGTCTTTGTTGTCTTCCGGATCGGACAAAACACTGGCCCTCATTGGCTCAGGGCACACGCACCACATAGCACCTACAAGCCACCTAGTGTGTGTGTGCTGCACCAATGGAGGGCCAGCACTATGGCTGGCGTGGTCAATAAGGCTTGATGCCGGAAGGCATTTCAGCCTTGCCACGCCAGCCGTAGTACCAGACCTCACCAGCGTTCCAGCTAGCATGCCTTCCAGCACATCCGGTAAGTACAGATTTTATGGGGGGGAATGTTTGTGTGTGTGTGTGTCGGGCCTTTGTGCTGCTTGTATGTTGAGATGTGGGTGCAGGGTGTGTGTCGGGTCTGCCTGAATGTGTTTGTGTGCAAGTGCAGTGTATGTTGAGATGCTGGGGGCAGGGGAGTGTCGGGTCTGCTTGAATGTTTGTTGTTGTGTGCACTTTCAGTGTATGTTGAGATGCGGGTGTGGGGTGTGTGTCGGGTCTGCCTGAATGTTTGTTTTTGTGTGCAAGTTCAGTGTATGTTGAGATGCGGGGGTGGGGTGTGTGTCGGGTCTGCCTGAATGTGTTTGTGTGCAAGTACAGTGTATGTTGAGATGCGGAGGGGGCGTGTATGTCGGCTCTGCCTGAATGTGTTTGTGTGCAAGTGCAGTGTATGTTGAGATGCTGAGGGGGGGGTGTTGGGTCTGCCTGAATGTTTGTTGTCGTGTGCACTTTCAGAGTATGTTGAGATGCGGGTGTGGGGTGTGTGTCGGATCTGCCTGAATGTTTGTTTTTGTGTGCAAGTTCAGTGTATGTTGAGATGCGGGGGTGGGGTGAGTGTCGGGTCTGCCTGAATGTTTGTTGTTGTGTGCACGTGCAGTGTATGTTGAGATGCTGGGGGGAGGGGGATGTCGGGTCTGCTTGAATGTTTGTTGTTGTGTGCACTTTCAGTGTTTGTTGAGATGCAGGTGTGGGGTGTGTTTCGGGTCTGCCTGAATGTTTGTTTTTGTGTGCAAGTTCAGTGTATGTTGAGATGCGGGGTGGGGTGAGTGTCGGGTCTGCCTGAATGTTTGTTGTTGTGTGCACGCGCAGTGTATGTTGAGATGCTGGGGTGGGGTGTGTGTCGGGTCTGCCTGAATGTGTTTGTGTGCAAGTGCAGTGTATGTTGAGATGCGGAGGGGCGTGTATGTCGGCTCTGCTTGAATGTGTTTGCGTGCAGTGTATGTTGAGATGCTGGGGTGGGGGTGTCGGGTCTGCCTGAATGTTTGTTGTTGTGTGCACTTTCAGAGTATGTTGAGATGCGGGTGTGGGGTGTGTGTTGGATCTGCCTGAATGTTTGTATTTGTGTGCAAGTTCCGTGTATGTTGAGATGCGGGTGTGGAGTGTGTGATGGGTCTGCCTGAATGTGTTTGTGTGCAAGTGCAGTGTATGTTGAGATGCAGAGGGTGTGTGTGTCGGGTCTGCTTGAAGGTTTGTTGTTGTGTGCAGTTTCAGTGTATGTTGAGTTTCGGGTGTGGGGTGTGTGTCGGGTCTGCCTAAATGTTTGTTTTTGTGTGCAAGTTCAGTGTATGTTGAGATGCGGGGGTGGGGTGAGTGTCGGGTCTGCCTGAATGTTTGTTGTTGTGTGCACGTGCAGTGTATGTTGAGATGCTGGGGGGAGGGGGATGTCGGGTCTGCTTGAATGTTTGTTGTTGTGTGCACTTTCAGTGTATGTTGAGATGCAGGTGTGGGGTGTGTTTCGGGTCTGCCTGAATGTTTGTTTTTGTGTGCAAGTTCAGTGTATGTTGAGATGCGGGGTGGGGTGAGTGTCGGGTCTGCCTGAATGTTTGTTGTTGTGTGCACGCGCAGTGTATGTTGAGATGCTGGGGTGGGGTGTGTGTCGGGTCTGCCTGAATGTGTTTGTGTGCAAGTGCAGTGTATGTTGAGATGCGGAGGGGCGTGTATGTCGGCTCTGCTTGAATGTGTTTGCGTGCAGTGTATGTTGAGATGCTGGGGTGGGGGTGTCGGGTCTGCCTGAATGTTTGTTGTTGTGTGCACTTTCAGAGTATGTTGAGATGCGGGTGTGGGGTGTGTGTTGGATCTGCCTGAATGTTTGTATTTGTGTGCAAGTTCCGTGTATGTTGAGATGCGGGTGTGGAGTGTGTGATGGGTCTGCCTGAATGTGTTTGTGTGCAAGTGCAGTGTATGTTGAGATGCAGAGGGTGTGTGTGTGTCGGGTCTGCTTGAAGGTTTGTTGTTGTGTGCAGTTTCAGTGTATGTTGAGTTTCGGGTGTGGGGTGTGTGTCGGGTCTGCCTGAATGTTTGTTTTTGTGTGCAAGTTCAGTGTATGTTGAGATGCGGGGGTGGGGTGTGTGTCGGGTCTGCCTGAATATGTTTGTGTGCAAGTGCAGTGTATGTTGAGATGCGGAGGGGGGGTGTATGTCGGCTCTGCTTGAATGTGTTTGCGTGCAGTGTATGTTGAGATGCTGGGGTGTGTGTTGGATCTGCCTGAATGTTTGTTTTGTGTGCAAGTTCAGTGTATGTTGAGATGCGGGTGTGGGGTGTGTGACGGGTCTGCCTGAATGTGTTTGTGTGCAAGTGCAGTGTATGTTGAGATGCTGAGGGGGGGTGTTGGGTCTGCCTGAATGTTTGTTGTTGTGTGCACATTCATTGTATGTTGAGATGCGGGTGTGGGGTGTGTGTCGGGTCTGCCTGAATGTTTGTTTTGTGTGCAAGTTCAGTGTATGTTGAGATGCGGGGGTGGGGTGAGTATCGGGTCTACCTGAATGTTTGTTGTTGTGTGCACGTTCAGTGTATGTTGAGATGCAGAGGGGGGAGAGGGGGTGTCGGGTCTGCCTGAATGCCTTTGTGTGCAAGTGCAGTGTATGTTGAGATGCTGGGGGGGGCTGAGGGGGGTGTCGTGTCTGCCTGAATGTTTGTTTTTGTGTGCAAGTTCAGTGTATGTTGAGTTGGGGGTAGGGGGGTCCAGGTCTGCATGGGTGCATGCTTGTGAGTTTGTTTGGTGAGTTGGGGGGTGGGATGTGGGGGGTTCGGGTCTGTATGGGTGCGTAGTGTATTGGTGTATGCTTGTGAGTTTGCGTGCTGATTTGGAGGGTGGGGGGTTCGGGTCTGTATGGGTGCATAGTGTATTGGTGTATGCTTGTGAGTTTGCGTGCTGAGTTGGGGGGTGCGGGGTTCGGGTCTGTACGGGTGCATAGTGTATTGGTGTATGCTTGTGAGTTTGTGTGCTGAGTTGGGGGGTGGGGGGTTCGGGTCTGTACAGGTGCATAGTGTATTGGTGTATGCTTGTGAGTTTGCGTGCTGAGTTGGGGGGTGGGGGTGTTCGGGTCTGTATGGGTGCATAGTGTATTGGTGTATGCTTGTGAGTTTGTGTGCTGGGGTGGGGGGTTCGGGTCTGTATGGTTGCATAGTGTATTGGTATATGCTTGTGAGTTTGTGTGCTGATTTGGGGTTGGGGGGTTCGGGTCTTGTATTGGTGTATGCTTGTGAGTTTGCATGCTGAGTTGGGGGGTTTGGGTCTGTATGGGTGCATAGTGTATTGGTGTATGCTTGTGAGTTTTCGTGCTGAGTTGGGGGTGAGGGGGTTCGGCTCTGTATGGGTGCATATAGTGTGTTGGTGTATGCTTGTGAGTTTGTATGGTGAGTTGGGTTGTGGGGGTCTGTATGGGTGCATGGTGTATGCTTGTGAGTTTGTGTGCTGAGTTGGGGGTGGGGGGTTCAGGTCTGTATGGTTGCATAGTGTATTGGTGTATGCTTGTGAGAAGGTGTGCTGAGTTGGGGGTGGGGGGTTCGGGTCTGTATGGGTGCATGGTGTATGCTTGTGTGTTTGTGTGCTGAGTTGGGGGGTTCAGGTCTGTATGGGTATGTAGTGTATTGGTGTATACTTGTGAGTTTGTATGGTGAGTAGGGGGGTGGTGGTCTGTATGGGTGCATGGTGTATGCTTGTGAGTTTATGTACTGAGTTGGGGTGGGCATTCGGGTCTGTATGGGTGCATAGTGTATGCTTGTGTGTTTGTGTGCTGAGTTGGGGGTTCAGGTCTGTATGGGTGCGTAGTGTATTGGTGTATACTTGTGAGTTTGTATGGTGAGTTGGGGGGTGGTGGTCTGTATGGGTGCATGGTGTATGCTTGTGAGTTTGTGCGCTGAGTTGGGGGGTGGGGGTTGGGGTTTGGGTCTGTATGGGTGCATAGTGTATTGGTCTATGCTTGTGAGTTTGTGTGCTGAGTTAGGGGTGGGGGTTCGGGTCTGTATGGGTGCATGGTGTATGCTTGTTAGTTTGTGTGCTGAGTTGGGGGGTGGGGGGTTCGGGTCTGTATGGGAGCATAATGTATTGGTGTATGCTTGTGAGTTTGTATGGTGAGTTGGGTGATGAGGGCTCAGGTTTGTATGGGTGCATGGTGTATTCTTGCGTGTTTCTATGCTAAGTTGGGGGTCCAGGTCTATATGGGTACATGGTGTATGCTTGTTAGTCTGTATACTGGGGTTGGGGGTTGGGGTCTGTATGAGTATGTATGCATGGTGCATGCTTGGTGGCATGGGGCATAGTGGTGGGGCCATGGGGCATAGTGTTTGGTTGAGGGCTGGGTGCCATGGGGCATAGTGTTTGGTTGGGGGTTGGAGCCATGGGGCATAGTGTTTGGTTGAGGGGTGGGTGTCATGGGACATAGTGTTTGGTTGAGGGGTGGGTGCCATGGGGCATAGTGTGTGGTTGGGGTGGGAGTCATGGGACATAGTGTTTGGTTGAGGGGTGGGGGCCATGGGGCATAGTGTTTGGTTGGGGGGTGGAGGCCATGGAACATAGTGTTTGGTTGGGGGTGGGGGCCATGGGGCATAGTGTTTGGTTGAGGGGTGGGTGTCATGGGGCATAGTGTTTGGTTGAGGGGTGGGTGTCATGGGGCATAATGGTTGGTTGAGGGTTGGGGGCCATGGGGCATAGTGTTTGGTTGGGGGCCATGGGGCATAGTGTTTGGTTGGGGGTGGGGGCCATGGTGCATAGTGTTTGCTTGAGGGGTGGGTATCATGGGGCATAGTGTTTGGTTGGGTGTCATGGGGCATATTGTTTGGTTAAGAGGTGAGGGTCATAGGGCATAGTGTTTGGTTGGTGAGTGGGAGCCATGGGGCATAGTGTTTGGTTGGGGAGTGGGGGCCATGGGACATAGTGTTTGGTTGAGGGGTGGGCGCCATGGGGCATAGTGTTTGGTTGGGGGTGGGAGCCATGGGGCATAGTGTTTGATTGAGGGGTGGGTGTCATGACGCATAGTGTTTGGTTGGGGGGTGGGTGACATGGGGCATAGTGTTTGGTTAAGGGGTGGGGTCATGGGGCATAGTGTTTGGTTGGGGTGTGGGGGCCATGGGGCATACTGTTTGGTTGGGGAGTGGGGGCTATGGGGCATAGTGTTTGGGTGAGGGATGGGCGTCATGGGGAATAGTGTTTGGTTGGGAGAGGGAGCCATGGGGCGTAGTGTTTGGTTGAGTGGTGGGTGTCATGGGGCATAGTGTTTGGTTGAGGGGTGGGTGCCATGGGGCATGGTGTTTGGTTGGGGTGGGGTTCATGGGGCATAGTGTTTGGTTGGGGGTGGGGGCCATGGTGCATAGTATTTGGTTGGGGGGTGGGTTTCATGGGGCATAGTGTTTGGTTGGGGTGTGGGGGCCATGGGGCATAGTGTTTGGTTGGTGGGTGGATGTCATGGGGCATAGTGTTTGGTTGGGGGGTGGGGGCCATGGGTCATAGTGTTTGGTTGGGGGGTGGGTGCCACAATAATAAAGCCAAACCAGGCACAGTTAGGAGATGTACATCCTTTGCTTTTTGTGGAAACCTCGCTCAACGAAGGCCATACCCCTCTTGGGCAACCCAAACAGCAATGTATAGCAGTCCAAAATAATGGAATGTCCAATTAAGGTTCAATAAAATATATATATAATTTAATTAAACAGACGCTATTCAATAACTAAATAGAAATATATGATAACAATGGAAAATGTGTAGTCCAAAATGTAAGTTTGAAAAACAAATAAAAATCATTACACCTCAAAAACGTATTCTTTGTCCATGTGTTTAATAAAAATTGGGGGTTGAAAAAGCCTCCTGTCACGCCACGCCCCTCTGCGCCTACCGCCCCACCCACATTTACTTTTCAGCCCACTATAGCCATCATGTAAGGTACTTTCGGCCCTCTGTCAAAATCAGTTGTGCACCCCTGGCTTACAGGGACTCGGCGCATGTCATCTCCAGGCCGTAGGAGAACCCTTGATCTTGGGTAGCATGGTGGGGCTTCACATGTATGGCTTACAGGCACTCGGCACATGTCACCTCTATAGAACCTTTGATCTTGGGTAGCATGGTGGGGCTTCACATGGATTGTTTACAGGGACTCGGCGCATGTCACCTCTTGGCTGTAGGAGAACCCTTGATCTTGGGTAGCATGGTGGGGTTTCACATGGAATGCTTACAGGGACTCGGCGCATGTCACCTCTAGAGAACCCTTGATCTTGGGTAGCATGGTGGGGCTTCACATGGATTGCTTACAGGGACTCGGCGCATGTCACCTCTAGAGAACCCTTGATCTTGCGTAGCATGGTGGGGCTTCACATGGATGGCTTACAGGGCTCGGCACATGTCACCTCTATAGAACCTTTGATCTTGGGAAACATGGTGGGGCTTCACATGGATTGTTTACAGGGACTCTGCGCATGTCACCTCTTGGCTGTAGGAGAACCCTGGATCTTGGGTAGCATGGTGGGGTTTCACATGGAATGCTTACAGGGACTCGGCGCATGTCACCTCTAGAGAACCCTTGATCTTGGGTAGCATGGTGGGGCTTCACACGGATTGCTTACAGGGACTGGGCACATGTCACCTCTTGGCTGTAGGAGAATCCTTGATCTCGGGTAGCATGGTGGGGTTTCACATGGAATGCTTACAGGGACTCGGCGCATGTCACCTCTAGAGAACCCTTGATCTTGGGTAGCATGGTGGGGCTTCACACGGATTGCTTACAGGGACTGGGCGCATGTCACCTCTAGCCTGTAGGAGAACACTTGCTCTTGGGTAGCCTGGTGGGGCTTCACATGGATTGCTTACAGGGACTCGGAGCATGTCACCTCTTGGCTGTAGGAGAATCCTTGATCTCGGGTAGCATGGTGGGGCTTCACACGGATTGCTTACAGGGACTGGGCGCATGTCACCTCTAGCCTGCAGGAGAACGCTTGCTCTTGGGTAGCCTGGTGGGGCTTCACATGGATTGCTTACAGGGACTCGGAGCATGTCACCTCTAGGCTGTAGGAGACCACTTGCTCTTGGGTAGAATGGAGGGGTTTCACATTTACCACTGATCAAAGCGAGGATGGCTGACCTCAATGAAAACTATACTATATATGTATATGGGGAGCAAGAGAAACAAAGCCGGAATCAAGCATTCAGGACTGGATACAAAAAATAACAGCCGCAAACTGAGGATAGAAAGAGAAGTGCTTGCTTAACGTTTCTCAACCCCTTATCAAGCAGGTAGAGTGTTAAAATAGCAGCTACTATGGAGAATCTGTTCTACAGGTAGTTCCTTCCAGTGGTGCACAACATGTGGCTCTTCAGGGCATGATTGATGGGCCTCCACGTCTCATGAGTTTGAAGTATTGACTGGCCTAAAGTCAGCCAGTCACTCTGTCAGGTCAGGTCTGTGAAGCCACTGTGCGCCAGGTTCTGTCTATGCATGCATTACTTCTAATTAAAAGCAGGATTTCAGTTACATAATACAAATACATGAAAGTGGTAATGCCATTAAAAAGACATGTATCACTTGGGACAGTAAAAATGGATTAAATAAAAAGTCCACTTTAAAACACATGTTTTTAAACTCAAATTTGTGCACTGGTGCCGCCACCACATGCCCATTCCCATATATAGTTCGGCCCGCTGTATGGGACTTGTGTGGTTCATTCGGCCCTCCAGTGAAACCAGTTGTGCACCCTTTATTTATGTTCTAAGCACTGAGTAAAGTGCTTAAAAATGTTCACGGCGTGTTTATTTAGCTCATGTTCTGTGCCCTATACACGCTTGAGTAGTGCTTAGCAAATGCTTTAATAAGGCCTTTTTGAGGCATTTGCCTTGCTTAGCCAATCCTTAAGAAAGGCCTTTCCTTCTGACTAGGGGAGGAGGGACATTAATGAACAATAATGGCTTTCTGATGCCTTGCAGCCGCCAGATTCTCCCAGCAAATGCAGGCAACAATTGCTCTCACTTATTAACTGCGGCCGCCGAACCAGGGATGGCACTGGGATTCGTGGCGCTCTGTCTAAAAAGATATTGTGGGCCCTTAGAGGGACTGAACTCTGTAGCTATTCATAATATATTTAAAACTGGAGACACTTTAATGAGTTCAATATCAATGCAGCCACATCTGTTTTAAAATGCAAGCCTTCACCACTGGCAGCACATTTCCTTTTCTTATCTTTCCTTGGCGTGCAACATTTCCAATATAATTAGAACTGCTGGCAGCCCCACTCTTGCCTTCAAAATCGCAGGCCATGGGGAGGGAGACTGGGACGGGCATGGTATTTTCATCGAAAATAAATCATCGAAAGGAAAATCCATCGACACAAATGCAACGAAAATAAATGCATCGAAATGCAATATTTTACATTAAAAAGTACATATCATCGAAACTTGGCCATCAAGTATTGGAATGGACAGGTTTCGATGGATACTTACTTTTAAATGTAAAAGATGGTATTTCGACGCTTATGGAGCTGTCCAGTGCTGAAATGTTTAAAGTATTTCGGCACTGGCTAGCTCCTTGTAACATTTTACTGTTTATTGTATATAGGGGGTACCCCCAACCCCCAAGGACACCCCCAACCCTAAACCAGCCCTAACGCCAACCCTAACTCCAACCCTAACCCAACCCTAACTCTAACCCTAACCATAAACCAACCCTAACCCTACCGCTAACTCTAATCCTAACTCCAAGCCTAACTCCAACCCTAACTCGATGGAAAAGTTTTCGATGGAAAGTCCAGATACCCATGTGCAAGGGTCTTGGTCGAGATACTGTTTTGGAAGCTCTGAAACCATCAGGTCAATTTTGCATGACTAGGGACATTGCTTGCAGTCACTTTCCTTTCGTTAGATAACATCACAAATAACAATATTTCAAAATATTTGAGGTACTAGTGCATTTTAGTGAGTAGCTAATGGCCAGGACAAGCACACATCGAGTGTCAAATTGGATATGCTATACTCGCTCGCATAAGTATTTTCTTCTTCTAGTAAACATTTACTCAAATAAAGAGATCATGCCTGTTAAGGAGAGAAGAGAAGAATTACATTTTGCATAAGGTCAGAAACAGCTTTGCACCCAGTGAAAGTCCTTCAATAATACATTTCATATGTATGTTATCAAGATGATGTGCTTTATTTTAAAAATACTGTTCTACCATCTCCAGGAGGGATGGAGTAACCGTATAGGGTGTAGGTCAGAACGTCCAATTCATCATGGTGGACCCACGTTTTGGAAACTGCACATGGGCCCTCCATGAAGAACAGTTTTAATCATTTTGTGAATGCATGCTTTTTAAAAAAATGGCATACATTTGTATTCACGTTTAAACATTTTTAACAACAGATTTAAAAAATATGATTCAAAAGCAAAAAAAAAGGCTTAGACCATCTCCCTTCTCTGCTGCCCAGGAAATTAACTAAAACCCGTTCCTAATTGAGACTAATAGTTCCCCCCAAAAAAGTCTCCTTTCTCCAATGATCACTCACATTCTTGGAAAGCAAAAGATTTCCACAAAGCATCATAAGGTCCTTCCATTTTCGATAAAGCCCTCCGCAGGCCAGATTCCAATGTCTAAAGATAACTCTGCGTTCATTTGCTAACGCTAACGATAAACATTGGTCTAACAATTGGTTTGGTAAAGCCAAGTTGTACTCTGAAGAGCCCAATATAACACGGGCTTGGGACTTCTCTAAAATAAATCCTGCAACATGTTCCACTAGCATAACAACTTTACCCTGGAATACACACATTTTAGGAAAGTGCCAATTCATTTGTCTGCTAGTTCCTCAGCCAACGACCCCTCCAACACATCTTGTGTAGCTTTCATAGCAAGATGGCACACACAACAGTATAACCTGTGAAGAATTCATCCAAGTGTTTGAGTCCCAAAATCCAAAAGACCATCCTTCAATACTTAGTTGCCAGTCTTTCAGATCTAATGTAATTGGCTATTTTCTTTTCAATAGTGCTTTCAATTTCAGAAGGGACAGCAAGGATGTGTCCATCAACAGCTGATGTTCCCCGGAAAGTTCTCTTTTATTGTTCACAAAAACATTCAAATGGTGAATGGCATGGTCCCTCGTGTCGCCAGAGGTTACTTACTGGGAAAACATACTACGCAGAGATTTTCAAAAAGAACTACTAAAACTCTCAGACTAGCAGAGACCTATCTAAACTAATCGCTTAGCCTGTCTAGTTTAACCCTTTAAGTGCCAAGGGCGAGGTATCTCGTCCTTGGGATTACCTCCCCAGTGCCAAGGACGAGATAGCTCGTCCTTGGCACTTAAGGGGTTAATGAAGGAGAAAATGTTAGAAGGCTTTGCATGGTGAAATACCGAAATCACCGAAAAAGGCCTTGGCACTGGGGGGGAAAACCCATTTAAGGGATTATTTTAAATAGGTCAGTACTTCTCTGACAGTTTCGTTTTGTTCTGATTTCTGTTGATAGATGGTGGCATGACTCTGATCTGTCACCTAACACTGCAGATCGCCGATTCCCGAGGGCCTACATACGGACCCCCCGACCCCCTCCAAGTGCTCAAAAAGAATAAGCTAGGAGACCTACTTGCAAATCTTCATAGGAGGCTTCCAGAGGAGGATATCAGGGCTGGTGAGAGTGCATGCAGGGCCGCACGTGGAACTGAGTGTCCTGTTTGGGATCTCGGAATGGGCAATGTGGGATGGCACATTTTTTGGGGATATGCTGAAATGGGATGGAGATTTTGGGCTGGATATATAGTATTGGCTGTAGTCTTGCCTGTTTAATAGCTGTGGTTCTTTTAGTTCTGTCTCTCTTTTATACAGCGATTAATCTAGAAAAATACCAACAGTAGTGACTGAGCCTGGTACACCGTCTGGGTACTGGTCAGGGTTACAGATTGAGGAAAGGGGAAAGCACAGAATTAAAAAGTGATAGTTAGATGAGTGGATGGTGAGAATCATTATCCCTGTCAGGACCACATTATTTGGGGAATCAGGCCGAATGGAGGGGCCAACAGAGAGGTAGAGTTAGAATCAGAGGCCCAGGGGGTCCGCAGGCATATCAGACCCAGCAGGGTGGGGGATATGTGAGACAATCGCAACAACCAAGACAATGGGCACAGTTTGATCAACCAAAGGGGTGAGGAGCACATGGGCAACGGATACAGGGAAATCTGCAGGCTCCTAGAGCCATGGCATTGAATCCTTTGACTTTTAATTATTGTAAACAGGAGGGCCAATGGATCTTTTTATTCTAGCAGACAATGTATAGGAAATCCCCATCTATTGGCTTTAGGCAATATTTTCCATGAGGGCTCTCCAAAGGGACAACGTTTTAGGAGCCCTCTGGGTCACTGCGTGAAGGACACCTGGCTGCTATTTTCCGATTCCGCCAGTGTATACCGATTAGAACAATGCATCCTTATTCTTGTCCGGACGTGCACCAGGGGACGGTGGCGCTACACCCCTCACCTGAGAAGGTTGATACTGGATATCGTCAGACCAGAACGACCGACCCAGAAGCAGAGGATCACATGATGACGAGAGACAGAATGGAAACTGAAGACAGCCTATGGAAATATACAAGAAGGGTTATTGTTATGTCTCGGGAGGGAGCAGGAGAGGTCAACTGGAAATTATGTATATTATAAGGGGCCAGATCATAGGTAGATATAAGGGTAAGGCAAATTGGAGGCAGGGTGGGTTACTTTGGGTGGTGGGCTAATGGGGTGCTGTCAGTTTGTGTTGTTTGCAAACCGGTAATAAATGGTATCTTGATTTGTCCATTCTCAATAAGACTACTGAATGCTTTTGTTCTGATTTGCATTGATACTAGAATACCAATAAAAAGTTTTTTATCAATCAGTAAACACCCATTATTCCATGTAGGAGCACCTGAGGAGATAGCCAACTCAATTCTGTGTTTCTTATTCATAGCCCACCATACTGTAAATGTATATGCAATCATAACATTCAGATTTTTCAATGGTATACCCTAATATGTAAATGTCAAGGTATTATGTGGGTATAATAAATAATCTTCTTAAGAAGACCAAAAATATTTCCCCTGACCCACAATGCCCTCCCTAGCTAACAACGCAAGAAGATTTGCCTAAAAATACTTCTTAATGTTGGGAAGATTAAGCCCCCCCCTTCTCCCTTTGAAGCTTATCTAATTGAATTTTAGGCTTTTACCATGCCATTAAAAAAGACACAGAATTGTTTCTTTATCTCCATAGAAATTATGTGTTGGAATGTGACAGGGGAGCATGCTAAAAAAATATAAGATCTGATGGCATTACACCATTTTAAATGATGCCACATAAGAAAGAAGAACAGTAGAAAGCCCCACCTTTTAAAATAATTTTCAATACCCACCCAGATCATTTCTACGCTAATCTTAACAATTGACTAGATTGAGTTGCTAAGAATTATGCCCAAATACTTTATACATTATGATGTTTGAATAACAAGAATTAAAGGAAAAGAGAGTTTAGACCCCCATCCCGTAAGTGAGGGGACCTCTGTCTACTCCAACAGATTTTTTATCCTCTTAGGCAGCCAAATGTCGACATAATCTATACATTCTCTGCAAATATCACTTTGTTTCTGCCAGAGTAAACAGGATATCATCTGCATACAGTGAAGGCTTAGAACAGAGCCCAACCCATCTAAATACAAGAGATGGACGTCTTCTCCTTGATCTTGTATGCTAAAGGCTACATAGCCAAGGCAAAAAGAAGGGGGAGGGCAGGGGCAACCCTGCCTTGCTTCTCTCCCAAGGACAAAGGGCAAAGAGACCTTGTCACCCACAGCGACAGCCGCAATTGGTGCATTGTTTAACGTCTGGATCTTATTTAGGAATGTCTCATGAAGGTCAAACTCCAACAGTGCATACCACTAAAAGGGTCATTCTACCTAGTCGAAGGCTCTCTCTGTGTCTATTGATACAGGAGTGGGATTGTCTGGGAAATTATTTGAGTGTGTTATAATATGAGCTAACCTTTGCATATTCTCAGAGGAGGACTATGAAAGAAACTTGGTATGGGTGAATAAACTCTCTGATATAAGTTTGCAAGCTATCTACCAAAATGTTCAGTAATGATATCAATCAATAACTCACATTCCCATGGGCCCTTCCCAGGTTTGGGTATCACTTTTAATGTACTTTGATTTATGGAATCTGGGATACTGCCTTGAATAGGAACATGTTGAACACTCTGTAAGGTGGGGAATCAGTCAGTGTGGGGATAGTTGGTAGAATTCTGAACTAAAACCATCTGGGTCCGGGGCCTTCCTTCCTTCAAGACTGAAAATAACCCTCTGAACTTCCTCCTCCATGATGGGTGTGATCAATTGAACGGCTGCTTCTTTGAACAGTTACGGAAGTGAAATCAACCCAAAGAAATATCTGTGTCTGGGAGAACTCCCCGAGATGTGCAGAGGGCTTATAAACAGACTTAAAGGTATAATTTATTGAGTTTTGGTCTGAAGAGTTAATCCCTGCACTGTTTTTGATCTCCATTATGTACCTGGCCAGTTGTTTCTGCCTAATCAGTTTTAAGAGCATTTTGCCCGCCTTTTTACTCTGATCATCGAAAATGCTACCCGCTTTCTTGGGAAGAGAAATACCTCTGGCCCTACAAACTATTACGATCTCTCTTAGCATCACTAAGCTGAGTTATTTTGGATCTCGTCAGCTGTAGCCTAAAAACTGTTCCTAAATATTTAGGAGGTAATTCATAGAATTAAGCGCACAAGTGGCGCTCGCGGCTGGCGCACAGTGTGCGCATGCGATAGTCTGCACCAGCCGCATGTGCCAAAATCCATTTCAGCGCACAGCGTATTCATGGATTTTAGCCACCAAAAGCAGCTGCGGCGCAGAGTGGCGCAGCGACCCTGCAGCAGCGCCAGTAACGCCCCCAAGAACACCCCTCGCGCAAGGAAAAGCCATCAAAATCCCCAATCCAGCGCAAAGGGCTGCGCTAACCCTGGACCAGTATACAGGACCGCCACACAGCACACGGTAAGCAGGGAACGTGTATTCCTGGGGTCCGCGGGAAGTTTCACCCGCGATTTCAGCAGGGTACGTGTGTTTCTGGGGTGCGGGCAAGTTTAACACGCGATTTCAGCAGGGTACGTGTATTCCTGGGGTGCGGGGAAGTCTAACACGCGATTTCAGCAGGGTACGTGTATTCCTGGGGTGCGGGGAAGTCTAACAAGCGATTTCAGCAAGGTACGTGTATTTCTGGGGTGCGTGGGAAGTTCCACACGCGATTGCACAAGGGTACGTGTATTTCTGGGGTGCGGGCAAGTTTAACACGCGATTTCAGCAGGGTACGTGTATTTCTGGGGTGCGGGGAAGTTTAACACGCGATTTCAGCAGGGTACGTGTATTTCTGGGGTGCGCGGGAAGTTACACACGCAATTGCAGCAGGGTACGTGTATTTCTGGGGTGCGGGCAAGATTAACACGCGTTTTCAGCAGGGTACATGTATTTCTGGGGTGCGGGCAAGTTTAACACGCGATTTCAGCAGGGTACGTGTATTTCTGGGGTGCGGGGAAGTTCCACACGCAATAGGCCCTGTGCGAGTGGGGTACATGTATTTCGGGGGTGCAGGGGATTCCTACACGTGAATTGGCAGTGTGGGTCCTCCCAGGTGTTCCCTCTACACCCTCCACAGCCCCTGCAGGCAGACCACACCACAGGGGACTACCCTGCACCCCTGGGCAGGTCCCGTAGGCAGCCCATCCACCATGGGCATGCCCCCCCAGCCAAGCCACATGTCACCTTGCACTAGTGATCACCAACGCATTACCCCCTTGCACCCCCACCCCCCAGCTGTGCAGGGCACCTGCCTGCAGGCCCCCACTCATGTCCCCCAGCACCCCCACCCCCCAGCAGTCAGGGGCACCTGCCTGCAGGCCCCCACTCATGTCCCCTTGCACCCCCACCCCCCAGCAGAGTGGGGCACCTGCCAGCAGGCCCCCACTCATGTCCCATTCATGTCCCCCTGCACCCTCACCCCCCAGCAGTGCAGGGCACCTGCCAGCAGGCCGCCACTCATGTCCCCTTGCACACCCACCCCCCAGCAGTGTGGGGCACCTGCCAACAGGCCCCCACTCATGTCCCCTTGCACACCCATCCCCCAGCAGTGCGGGGCACCTGCCAGCAGGCACCCACTCATGTCCCACTAATGTCCCCTTGCACCCCCAACCCCCAGCAGTGCAAGGCACCTGCCAACAGGCCCCAACACATGTCCCCTGCACCCCCACCCCCCAGCAGTGCGGGGCACCTGCCAGCAGGCCCCGACACATGTCCCCCAGCCAACACATCATCACAATCTCGATCCCTGGCCCTTATGGCCATCCTCCACATGCCAAACACCCACCCAAGTATTTCATCCACCCACATAGAAATGCCAATTACATGACACAACCCCAATGGCAAGTATGTAAATGAAGACATGTCCCTCACACACACACAATGGGTGCAAGTGAATCTCAAAACCCATATCAAGACATGCATGAAACCAATGAGATAATACCACACATCGAAGTTGGAAGAAAAAAATGTATTAAAAGCAACATGAATGGAATTAAAATCAAACAAACGACAATGGAAATTAAAAAAGAAAAGCTGCATGTCTGTAAAATAATGAAAAACAACAAATCATAATCCAAAGGAAAGGTGTCCAAAGTCACAGTTCCAAAAATGAAATCCAAGGGCAAAACAAAAGTGAAAACCATTGCTCCATGGGGAAATCCAAACAAAAAAGTAGAATCCAACAGTTAACTATATACAGATGAACAATCCAGGGTCCATGATCCCAACTGAAGAAATTAAACCTATCAAAAACTCCTACCTAATAAAAAAACTATATACAAAAATGTGGTCCATTGTTCAAAAGGTCCAAAATAAAGAAAAAACCAAAGGAAACCTAATACTAACCAAATAACTATTTACAAGGGCAGCGGGCAAGTCCAACGGCTCACATGTTGATGTCCCGGGCCAGGGCATCATCGAACTCCTGCTCGATGTCCCGGAGGCGGTTCTCTTCCATGGCCCCGAGGGTTCGCAGGGACGATGACATCTGGAACTCCAGGTCCCTGCGAATGGCCTCCAGGCACTCGGCCCGCCTCAGGGCCCTATGAATGGAGTTCTCCGCCCTGACCATCGTGAGCCGTGCCTCTTCCACCCGCTGCCGCTCCGCATCTATCGCATGGCCCAACCGCTGCCACACGGACGACACTTCCCGTGCAGGGTCCTCCTGCCCTCCGGCCGATGCCTGCCCCTCCGATGTTGATGGCCCCAAGCCATCATTGCTCCCACCTACAGCCTGTTCCTGCTGCTGCTGCTGCTGTCCATGTGCCCTGTCCGATGGTGCCTGCACATCCTCCATCTGCTGGTCTCCAGTTGTGGTGTCCACCCCTGCTGGACTGCTAACTCCCGACTGTGGCAGGGATGGGATCTCCACCAAGCTGGCTGTGTTGGTCAGGCCAGGTCCACAGGGGGCCCTGGTGGAATCTGGGCCGGAAGACGATGTGGAGAACGACTGGCGCATAGCCCCCACAGAGGAGGAGAGGTCCGCCAGAGTGCGCGTCACATGTAGGAACACTCCGACCAGGGCCCCTCCCAGCAGTGCCACGTCACGACGCTGCTCTTCGTGATGGCGTGCGTTCTCCGCCCAGGAAGAATGCACGTCATCACGAATGACACGTGTGCGCAACGCGACACCCACCAGGACGGATCCCATACGGTCGCGGGACCCCTCGTCCGCAGGTAATGGAGGCAGGTGATATGGCACTCTCCCCTATCTGCGGACGGGCCTGGGACAGGGCCTCCCTGCTGGTGCATGATGGTGCAGTCACAGGGTCAAGGACAGCGACATGCACAGGCCCCTCCGCGGTGACCTGTGCTGCCTCCCGACCCTGGCCCTGGACTGCACCACTTGCACCAGTGGTACTACCCCCACCAGGCCCCATGTCGGCTCAGTAGCGGGCTCCTCCTCCTCTGTGGAGACCACCAACCTGGATGTCTCCACACCGTCTTCTGCCATTGGAAGCCCCTGTGGGGGCTCACCCGGCCCTTCCGCCACAGCCATTGAGGTAGACGCAGCACCAGCCCCCTCGCTCCCGGATGATGGTAATTCCTGGGAGGGTGGCTACGCCTTGCGTCGCCGCCCAGTGGAGGCATCCCCGCCGCTTGGCTCCACAGTGCCGTCTCCGCCCTCTTCTTCACTTGACGCTGCGTAGAGCGAGACATAGAACACAAGCATCAGGGCACAGTACAAAATACCCTAGACAGGAAGCAATAACACATGAGTGGCACTGTCAAATGTCACTTCCATCCTGTCATTCCACAACACATGGGTGAATGCACACAACACAGATGCAGAAACAGTGTGGGCGCCTGCAATCAACATCAACATCCATGTAGAAGGGCACCTGTAAAACAAGATTTTGCCTTCAAAGTCACATGCATCCATGGCGTTTCAAAGTCACACACACACTTCTCAGGCACACACACACACACATGTGCACCATACATGTACATGACATCATCACCCATTCCTCACCCCCTCTCCATGTCCAGGAACAGAAACAGCCATGCATTCATGTGTGCATTCCACATAGAGCTCCCCATGTTGCTTTAAAACACATGCACCAACCATGTGGCTCACACATAACTGGTCTCACATGCATGACCATGATGTCCCTGCACACACACATCCCAACATGGCCTATGTCACACATACAGGCAAGCATCAGACTACCAGCACACTGCAACATGCCCTGTCTCACACAGCAATGCTTGGCCACTCACCGCTCAACTCCAGACGGGTCTGCCTCCGAAGGATCTGGGCGTGGAGCGCTGGGCCTACGCGTTCCAGGACCCTCATCTGGATGGCACTCAGGCGTGCCCGGCCCCCCTCCGTGAGGCGCCGGGCCTTGTGGAGGGTCCTGGACCTGAAGTCCTCCCAGCGCTTCTTGACGTGCTTGATGTCGTGGGTTGCCACCCCCTCCGCGTTGATGGCAACCACTACGTCGTCCCAGATCCTCTCCCGTCCTTCCTTGTTGGCGCGTGATGTTCCGAAGAGGGCATCATAATGCCCCAGGACATGCTCCACCAGGACACCAACTTCGGTGGCAGTGAAGCTGGTGGCCCTCTGCCTCTCTGGCTGGGGGTTGCCAGTGGTGCCAGATGGTGTTGTGCCCGACATGGCAACCCCAGAGGCAGGAGTGGGTGGGCAACTGGGTCCTGGGGCTGGGTTGTGGAGCGATGGAATCCCAGTCGGGAGTCTTCTGTTCCAGCAGGGGTGGACACAGCAACTGGACCCCTGCAGATGGCTGACGTGCAGGCACCACATAGCAGGGCACGTGGGCGGCAGACAGGCAGAAGCAGATGGCTGGTGGGAGCGTGCTCGGGGCTCTAGGGGGCAGGAAAATGGCCTTCTGGGCAGGAGCGTGGTCTTCCGTGTGTGTACGCGTGGCCAGCTTGATACGGAGTGATTTGGCACATGAAAATCTTGCACGTCAGCGTGTAATTCGAGGAAAGGCCCTTAGCGCGTAAGCGCATCACCACACGTACGCGATATCATTGGACCAATGGCCCTTTAAGCGTAAGCGCGTCTGTGACGTATTGTGCATGGGCATTGCCCTATCGCGTGTAAAACTTGCTGCGCACCCTTGAAATTCACGTACTCCCTCGACCAGGGCCCTTTCGCGTGTGAAACTTCATGCGAACCCCATAATACACGTACCTTGCTGAAATTGCGGGTGAAACTTCACACGAACCCCAGGAGTGCACGTATCCTGCTTAAATCCCAGATGAAACTTCACGCGAACCCCATAATACACGTACCCTGCTGAAAAACGTGGGTGAAACTGCACGCGAACCCCAGGAATACACGTATATCCGCTCAACAGGGCCCTTTCACGTGTAAAACTTCACGCTGTACCCCAGAACTACACGTACCCCGCTCGCTAGCACAGGGCCAACATTCCTGGGGTTCGCGTGAAGTTTCACCTGCGATAGGCCCTGTGCGAGTGGGGTACGTGTATTTAAGGGGTTCGCTGGAAGTTTTACACGCGATTTAGCTGTCAGAGCGGGGTACGTGAATTTCGGGGGTGCGCAGGGAATCCTACACGTGAATTGGCAGTGTGGGTCCTCCCAGGTGTTCCCTCTACACCCTCCACGGCCCCTGCAGGCAGACCACACCACAGGGGACTACCCCGCACCCCTGGTCATGTTCCGCAGGCAGCCCATCCACCATGGCCATGCACCACAGACAAGCCACCTGTCCGCTTGCACCACTGATCACCAACTCATGTCCCCTTGTACCCCCACCCCCAAGCAGGGCACCTGCCAGCAGGCCCCCACTCATGTCCCCTTGCACCCCCACCCCCCAGCAGTGCAGGGTACCTGCCAGCAGGCCCCCACTCATGTCCCCTTGCACCCCCACCCCCCAAGCAGTGCAGGGCACCTGCCAGCAGGCCCCCACTCATGTCCCCTTGCACCCCCACCCTCCAAGCAGTGCAGGGCACCTGCCAGCAGGCCCCCACTCATGTCCCCTTGCACGCCCACACCCCAGCAGTGCAGGGTACCTGCCAGCAGGCCCCCACTCATGTCCCCTTGCACACCCACCCCCCAAGCAGTGCAGGGCACCTGCCAGCAGGCCCCGACGCATGTCCCCCAGCCAACACGTTATCATAATCTAGATCCCTGGCCCTTATGGGCAGCCTCCACATGCCAAACACCCACCCAAGTATTGCATCCACCCACATAGAAATGCCAATTACATGATACAACCCCAATGCCAAGTATCTAAATGAACACATGTCCGTCGCACACACACAATGGGTGCAAGTGAATGTCAAAACCCATATCATGACATGCATGAAACCAATGAGATAATACCACACACCGAAGTTGGAAGAAAAAAAATGTATTAAAAGCAACATGAATGGAATCAAAATCAAACAAACGACAATGGAAATTAAAAAAGAAAAGCTGCATGTCTGTAAAATAATGAAAAACAACAAATCATAATCCAAAGGAAAGGTGTCCAAATTCACAGTTCCAAAAATGAAATCCAAGGGCAAAACAAAAGTGAAAACCATTGCTCCATGGGGAAATCCAAACAAAAAAGTAGAATCCAACAGTTAACTTTATACAGATGAACAATCCAGGGTCCATGATCCCAACTGAAGAAATGGAACCTATCAAAAACTCCTACCTAATAAAAAAACTATATACAAAAATGTGGTCCATTGTCCAAAAGGTCCAAAATAAAGAAAAAACCAAAGGAAACCTAATACTATCCAACTATTTACAAGGGCAGCGGGCAAGTCCAACGGCTCACATGTTGATGTCCCGGGCCAGGGCATCATCAAACTCCTGCTCTATGTCCCGGAGGCGGTCCTCTTCCATGGCCCCGAGGGTTCGCAGGGACGATGACATCTGGAACTCCAGGTCCCTGCGAATGGCCTCGAGGCACTCGGCCCGCCTCAGGGCCCTATGAATGGAGTTCTCCGCCCTGACCATCGTGAGCCGTGCTTCTTCCGCCCGCTGCCGCTCCGCATCTATCGCATGGCCCAACCGCTGCCACACAGACGACACTTCCCGTCCAGGGTCCTCCTGCCCTCCGGCCGATGCCTGCCCCTCCGATGTTGATGGCCCCGAGCCATCATTGCTCCCACCTACAGCCTGTTCCTGCTGCTGCTGTCCATGTGCCCTGTCCGATGGTGCCTGCACATCCTCCATCTGCTGGTCTCCAGTTGTGGTGTCCACCCCTGCTGGACCGCCAACTCCCGACTGTGGCAGGGATGGGATCTCCACCAAGCTTGCTGTGTTGGTCAGGCCAGGTCCACAGGGGGCCCTGGTGGAATCTGGGCCGGAAGACGATGTGGAGAACGACTGGCGCATAGCCCCCACAGAGGAGGAGAGGTCTGCCAGAGTGCGCGTCACATGTAGGAACCCTCCGACCAGGGTCCCTCCCAGCAGTGCCACGTCATGACGCTGCTCTTCGTGATGGCGTGCGTTCTCCGCCCAGGAAGAACGCACGTCATCACGAATGACACGTGTGCGCAACGCGACACCCACCAGGACGGATCCCATACGGTCGCGGGACCCCTCGTCCGCAGGTAGTGGAGGCAGGTGATATGGCACTCTCCCCTACCTGCGGACGGGCCTGGGACGGGGCCTCCCTGCTGGTACATGATGGTGCAGTCACAGGGTCAAGGACAGCGACATGCACAGGCCCCTCCGCGGTGACCTGTGCTGCCTCCTGACCCTGGCCCTGGACTGCACCACTTGCACCAGTGGTACTACCCCCACCAGGCCCCATGTGCGGCTCAGTAGCGGGCTCCTCCTCCTCTGTGGAGACCACCAACCTGGATGTCTCCACACCGTCTTCTGCCATTGGAAGCCCCTGTGGGGGCTAACCCGGCCCTTCTGCCACAGCCATTGAGGCAGACGCAGCACCAGCCCCCTCGCTCCCGGATGATGGTAATTCCTGGGAGGGTGGCTGGGCCTTGCGTCGCTGCCCAGTGGAGGCATCCCCGCTGCTTGGCTCCACAGCGTCGTCTCCGCCCTCTTCTTAACTTGACGCTGCGTAGAGCGAGACATAGAACACAATCATCAGGGCACAGTACAAAATACCCTAGACAGGAAGCAATAACACATGAGTGGCACTGTCAAATGTCACTTCCATCCTGTCATTCCACAACACATGGGTGAATGCACACAACACACATGCAGAAACAGTCTGGGCGCCTGCAATCAACATCAACATCCATGTAGAAGGGCCCCTGTAAAACAAGATTTTGCCTTCAAAGTCACATGCATCCATGGTGTTTCAAAGTCACACACACACTTCTCAGGCACACACACACTCACACATGTGCACCATACATGTACATGACATCAGCACCCATTCCTCACCCCCTCTCCATGTCCAGGAACAGAGACAGCCATGCATTCATGTGTGCATTCCACATAGAGCTCCCCATGTTGCTTTAAAACACATGCACCAACCATGTGGCTCACACATAACTGGTCTCACATGCATGACCATGATGTCCCTGCACACACACATCCATACATGGCCTATGTCACACATACAGGCAAGCATCAGACTACCAGCACACTGCAACATGCCCTGTCTCACACAGCAATGCTTGGCCACTCACCGCTCAACTCCAGACGGGTCTGCCTCCGAAGGATCTGGCCGTGGAGCGCTGGGCCTACGTGTTCCAGGACCCTCATCTGGATGGCACTCAGGCGTGCCCGGCCCCCCTCCGTGAGGCGCCGGGCCTTGTGGAGGGTCCTGGACCTGAAGTCCTCCCAGCGCTTCTTGACATGCTTGATGTCGTGGGTTGCCACCCCCTCCGCGTTGATGGCAACCACTACGTCGTCCCAGATCCTCTCCCGTCCTTCCTTGTTCGCGCGTGATGTTCCGAAGAGGGCATCATAATGCCCCAGGACATGCTCCACCAGGACACCAACTTCGGTGGCAGTGAAGCTGGTGGCCCTCTGCCTCTCTGGCTGGGGGTTGCCAGTGGTGCCAGATGGTATAGTGCCCGACATGGCAACCCCAGAGGCAGGAGTGGGTGGGCAACTGGGTCCTGGGGCTGGGCTGTGGAGCGATGGAATCCCAGTCTCTTCTGTTCCAGCAGGGGTGGACACAGCAACTGGACCCCTGCAGATGGCTGACGTGCAGGCACCAAATAGCAGGGCACGTGGGCAGCAGGCAGACAGGCAGCAGCAGATGGCTGGTGGGAGCGTGCTCAGGGCTCTGGGGGGCAGGAAAATTGCCTTCTGGGCAGGAGCGTGGTCTTCCGTGTGTGTACGCATGGCCAGCTTGATACGGAGTGATTTGGCACGTGAAAATCTTGCACGTCAGCGTGTAATTCGAGGAAAGGCCCTTAGGGCGTAAGCGCATCACCACACGTACGCGATATCATTGGACCAATGGCCCTTCAAGCGTAAGCGCGTCTGTGACGTATTGTGCACGGGCGTTGCCCTATCGCGTGTAAAACTTGCTGCGCACCCTTGAAATTCACGTACTCCCTCGACCAGGGCCCTTTTGCATGTGAAACTTCACGCGAACCCCGTAATACACGTACCTTGCTGAAATCACGGGTGAAACTTCACACGAACCCCAGGAATGCAGGTATCCTGCTTAAATCACAGATGAAACTTCACGCGAACCCCGTAATACACGTACCCTGCTGAAAAACGCGGGTGAAACTGCACGCGAACCCCAGGAATACACGTATATCCGCTCAACAGGGCCCTTTCACGTGTAAAACTTCACGCTGTACCCCAGAACTACACGTACCCCGCTCGCTAGCACAGGGCCAACATTCCTGGTGTTCGCGTGAAGTTTCACCTGCGATAGGCCCTGTGCGAGTGGGGTACGTGTATTTAAGGGGTTCGCTGGAAGTTTTACACGCGATTCAGCTGTCAGAGCGGGGTACGTGAATTTCGGGGGTGCGCAGGGAATCCTACACGTGAATTGGCAGTGTGGGTCCTCCCAGGTGTTCCCTCTACACCCTCCACGGCCCCTGCAGGCAGACCACACCACAGGGGACTACCCCGCACCCCTGGTCATGTTCCGCAGGCAGCCCATCCACCATAGCCATGCACCACAGACAAGCCACCTGTCCGCTTGCACCACTGATCACCAACTCATGTCCCCTTGTACCCCCAACCCCCAAGCAGTGCAGGGCACCTGCCAGCAGGCCCCCACTCATGTCCCCTTGCACCCCCACCCCCCAGCAGTGCAGGGTACCTGCCAGCAGGCCCCCACTCATGTCCCCTTGCACCCCCACCCCACAAGCAGTGCAGGGCACCTGCCAGCAGGCCCCCACTCATGTCCCCTTGCACCCCCACCCTCCAAGCAGTGCAGGGCACCTGCCAGCAGGCCCCCACTCATGTCCCCTTGCACGCCCACCCCCCAGCAGTGCAGGGTACCTGCCAGCAGGCCCCCACTCATGTCCCCTTGCACACCCACCCCTCAAGCAGTGCAGGGCACCTGCCAGCAGGCCCTGACACATGTCCCCCAGCCAACACGTTATCACAATCTAGATCCCTGGCCCTTATGGGCAGCCTCCACATGCCAAACACCCACCCAAGTATTGCATCCACCCACATAGAAATGCCAATTACATGATACAACCCCAATGCCAAATATCTAAATGAACACATGTCCGTCACACACACACAATGGGTGCAAGTGAATGTCAAAACCCATATCATGACATGCATGAAACCAATGAGATAATACCACACATCGAAGTTGGAAGAAAAAAATGTATTAAAAGCAACATGAATGGAATTAAAATCAAACAAACGACAATGGAAATTAAAAAAGAAAAGCTGCATGTCTGTAATATAATGAAAAACAACAAATCATAATCCAAAGGAAAGGTGTCCAAAGTCACAGTTCCAAAAATGAAATCCAAGGGCAAAACAAAAGTGAAAACCATTGCTCCATGGGGAAATCCAAACAAAAAAGTAGAATCCAACAGTTAACTATATACAGATGAACAATCCAGGGTCCATGATCCCAACTGAAGAAATGAAACCTATCAAAAACTCCTACCTAATAAAAAAACTATATATAAAAATGTGGTCCATTGTCCAAAAGGTCCAAAATAAAGAAAAAACCAAAGGAAACCTAATACTATCCAACTATTTACAAGGGCAGCGGGCAAGTCCAACGGCTCACATGTTGATGTCCCGGGCCAGGGCATCATCGAACTCCTGCTCGATGTCCCGGAGGCGGTCCTCTTCCATGGCCCCGAGGGTTCGCAGGGACGATGACATCTGGAACTCCAGGTCCCTGCGAATGGCCTCGAGGCACTCGGCCCACCTCAGGGCCCTACGCATGGAGTTCTCCGCCCTGACCATCATGAGCCGTGCCTCTTCCGCCTGCTGCCGCTACGCATCTATCGCATGGCCCAACTGCTGCCACACGGAAGACACTTCCCGTCCAGGGTCCTCCTGCCCTCCGGCCGATGCCTGCCCCTCCGATGGTGAAGGCCCCGAGCCATCATGGCTCCCACCTTGTTGCTGCTGCTGCTGTGCCGCTGCCTGTGCCCTGGCTCCTGCTGCCTGCACATCCTCCTCCAGCTGGGGTGCAGTTGTTGAGGTGGCCACCCCTGCTGGACGTCTGACTCCCGACTGTGGCAGGGATCTGTTGTCCACCAGCCTGGCCGCAGGGTCAGAGGCAGCTCCACAGGGCACCCAGATGATACATGGGTGGGAAGATGGCATGGAGGATGACTGGGGCATAGGGGGTTCAGTTGAGGAGGGGGTCGGAACAAGGTCCAGGAAACGGAGGAATCCGGCCCTGGTGAGCTGTCCCAGTGGGTCACCGCAGTCAACGAGCTGAGAACGGGTCTGGACGTAGGCATCCCTGCTGGTACAAGATGATGCAGTGACAGGATCAGGGACAGGATTGCACACAGGCACCTCCGTGGCGGCCTGTGATGCCTCCTGTCCCTGGTCCTGCACTGCACCACTAGCACCAGTGGAATCCCCACCTCCAGACCCCGTCTCTGTCCCTTGCACGGCCTTCTCCACCAAACCCCCCACCAACCTGGATGACTCCATGCCATCTTCCTCCGTTGGGCCCTGTGGGGTCTCAGCTGCCCCTTCTGCTGCCGAGGAGTCCAACTCCGACCTCCGCCTCTTGGACCTCCCCTCGGCAGCTGCGGCCTGGGACGCGGCACCGGACTCCTCACTCCCCGACGAGATGACAACCTGGGAGGGGAGCCGGGCCTTGCGTCTCAGGCTGGCGGTGCGATCCCTGCCGCTGTGCTCCACAGCACCTTCTCCGCCCTCTTCATCAGTTGACGCTGCAGACAGGGAGAAATAAAACACAGGCATCAGGGCACTGTACAATGGACTCATACACACATGACAGTTGTACATGAGTGGCATTGTCAAACTTCAGACATGGCATCACAATCCCCAACACACATGTCATTTCGACTCACACACATGAGCTATTCCACAGCCATATTGCAACAGCCAGCACCATCCATACACATACAACAGCATGAGCAGCCGAAGGTGAGCCAGACAACACAGGGAGTGCACTACACATGCACACATGGCACCACACTTACATGCATGTGTACACCTCCGCCAACTGTCGCAGTGTTGAGATCAGCATCCATGTCACATCTGCCAATCAGTCTTCCACATATCAGTGTCACATGCATCCATGTTGCATCACTGTTGCACCCTTGTCAAATAGACACACATGCACATGTACACGGTGCAGATACATGCAGCTATAACCAACATCCATGTGTGACACCACAACCATGCCAACTGACATACACAGTAATCCAAACATGTGTGCTCACACATCTGCATTTGGCTTGCATGCTTACCCACACATACACCATCCATGTGTCTCACACATGAAAGGACTTGCATGTGTCTGCCTCACAGCCCTGTACATACACATCCATACATGGCCCTAGAAAACCACATGTACAACCTGCACACTACTGGCACACCACCAAACGCACAGCTTCCAATCAGTATGCATGTACACTTACCGCTCGACTCCAGACGGGTCTGCCTCTCAAGGACCTGGACGTGGAGCGCTGGACATATGCGTTCCAGGACCCTCATCTGATGTTCAGACAGGTGGCCCCGGCGCCCCTTAGCATCCGCTGCCTTCAAGAGGCACCGGGCCTTGTTGAGGGTCCTGGACCTGAAGTCCTCCCAGCGCTTCTTGACATGTTGGAAGTCGCGGACTGCCACCCCCTCTGCATTGATGGCAGTCACGATGTCCGTCCAGATCCGAGTCTGTCCTTCCTTGTTGGCGCGTCTTGTTCCGAAGATGGGAATCATATTGCCCCAGGACTTGCTCCACCAGGACACCAACTTCGGTGGCAGTGAAGCTGGTGGCCCTCTGCCTCTCTGGCTGAGGGTTGCCAGTGGTGCCAGATGGTGTAGTGCCCAACATGGCAACCCCAGAGGCCGGAGTGGGTGGGCAACTGGGTCCTGGGGCTGGGCTGTGGAGCGATGGTATCCCAGTCGGGAGTCTTCAGTTCCAGCAGGGGTGGTCACAGCAACTGCACCCCTGGCTGATGTGCAGGCAGCAAATAGCAGGGCACGTGGGCAGCAGGCAGTCAGGCAGCAGCAGATGGCAGGTGGGAGCGTGCTCGGGGCTCTGGGGGGCAGTGATTCGCCTTTTGGGCAGGAGCGTGGTCTTCCGTGTGTTTTCGCGTGGCCAGCTTGATACGGAGTGATTTGGCACGTGAAAAATGTGCACGTCAGCGTGTGATTCGAGGAAAGGCCCCTAGCACGTAAGCGCGTCAGCACTCGTACGCGCTTTCATTGGACCAAAGGCCCTTCAAGTGTAAGCGCCTCTGTGACGTGACGTGCGCGGGCGTGCGCGGGCGCTTCCCTCGTGACGTTAGCATAGTGGTTCAGCGTGCGTGAAAAAACTGCACGTCCGCGTGTGAATGCGTGTAATCCGAGGAAAGGGCCCATGCGCGTAAGTGACGTGATGCGCGCGGGCGTTTCCCTCAGCACGGGTTAAAGGTGAGCAGGGGCAGCAGTTTGCTGTACGTGCCTTTCGTGGAGACCGACTTGTGTTGCTGCTTCCTGTTGTTTCGCGTGCCATCACAACTTCACAGCTATCAAGGACGTATCTCTTCTTTTGGAGGGGGTATTGGCTACGCGTGTTTTTCTGCATCGCGCTTGTCAGACGGTGAGTCGCACATGCTATTTTTCCCACTGCGGGTGCCCCTGAGTATCGCATCCATTTTCGAGGTCATAGTAGCCTTCGTGTCCCATGCGTACGCGTTATTTGTGTTACTAGGTGCCACCGCGTACTGCGGGAGGTTGATTCCACGCACGTAGGCTGCAGGGTTGCGTGCGCGGTTTTACTGCAGTTTTGGGGTGCCTGAGTGTTGCGTGACCCGTCACTACATCACCGGGGTCACATACAGCCTTGCAGGTGCAGGGGGGCTGTTAACATCTTGCTTCCCACCCCCTTCACCCCCATTGCCCAGGTCAATTGTGCTGTACACCTCCCATTGGCACTACTCCATCTGTGCCGGCACTACTACATCTGTGCCATGGTTGGGAGGACAGCAAAGGTGAGGGGCGCCTCCGCTGGGCGTACTCCTCGTGGTGGGCATGGTCGGGGACGTGGCCGTGGTGACCAGGGAGTAGGAGGACTCCAGGGTGTCCAGGGCGGCCACAGAGGGGGAAGAGGCAGGGGTGCGCCACTTGAGCACAATGTTGTGCCATGTGTCGGTGCAGTCATGCCACCACCCCCTGTGGTTCCGGGAGATGCAGCTTCTGCATCTGGCACTGGCGCCCGTGTGACCCGGCAGTCCGTTCCATCGACTGCCACGGGCCCAAGGGTAGTGGTAGCTGCAGGTGCAGCTGTGTTCGCTGCGACCCAGGCTCAGGGTCTGCCAGCGCAGGCTGCATTGGCACTTGAGGAGCCCTTGGAAGATTTCCAACAGGCCAGGAGGGAAACCGTAGGGGCATGCAGGGCTGCTCTGACCAAGACACGTGTCCCTGGGGCGGTTATGTCATCTGCTGCCCCGAACAGCCGGGTGTTGGCAAGTGCAGGGGCAGATGCACCCAACAACACCCCGGTTGTGAGTCTGCCAACCAGGACTGTTGCGGTCAATGACCATGCCACAGCGGATGTTGCTGCGCAGGGTCCATTAGAGGGCACCCAGCTGCCACTGACACAAGTCAGGCCTTTGGTCGTCCCTCCACCTGTCACTCCCTTGGCTCAATCCACCGAACCCACTGGCCATACTGGTCAGGGCGGCATTAGCCAGCCAGGGTCTGCGCCACAGTCCAAGAGGAGGAAGGTTGCACCTGCAGCACAGGCTGGGACCCCACACACAGCCACGACTTCCTGCACGTCGAGGAAGAAGCCTTTCTGCAAGCAGGAACTGGACTTCCTCGTGGACTACGTGTGGGGCCACAGCTGTGACATGCTAGTGGGTGCCAATAGTCAGACCACGGCTGCCCACCGTGACACCCACTGGAAGCAAGTTCCGGAACATGTCAGTTAATTCGGCCATGAGGTGCGCACGGCGCAAGAGTGCAAAAAGCGTTGGAATGACCTCAAACGCAGCACTAAGGCTAAGCATGCCTCAAATTACAACTTGACTCTGGGGACTGGCGGTGGGCCTGCACCAGAGGAGGAAGAGCTCACTCCGCATGAGTCACTCGTTGCGGAGTTCATACCACCTGAATCGGTCGAAGGAGTGGGAGAGATGCTGGACTTTGATGCCCAGTCCAGTGTTGATGCGTGTTTGTTGAGGACGTGTGCGTTTTACTTGTGGGATGTGTTGTGCATGATTGCCACTACATGTGACGTGTACATGGTTCTTATGTGCAAGTAATGCAATGCTTCCGTGATGCATGTCTGCTCTGCTGGATGGTGGACATGTGGAGCAGACGGGGACTGTCCGCATCACCACTATTGCACCCTACTCACATGCTGGTTACCAGTATACCCCTCCAGTCCATGTTCCAGCTCACTGGCCCTTCTGCATGTGGCGTGGGGTGACCTTCCTCTCAGCCCAGGCACAATGTCATAGCATGACTGATGTGCATGTGTCCTCTGCCTGCATGCGGGTACTCCATGTAGGCATGCTCCCTTGCCCCTCCTCCACCACTCTGCACCCCAGTTCCACCTTTGCACTGGTCTGCTTCAATCTTGCCATTGGGTACTTTCCTGTTCATGCCTCCTGTGTACATGCTAACTTCCAGCGGACAATCTGCCAGACATATGCTGTGTGGTACAGTCTTAGTACTTGATGCAGGGTATCTCACTTGTACTGTGCATAGGTCAGATGCCCCGCAGGGACATGAGTGCCCATTCATGCTCCATGTGCATTGCACGCATGCCCCTATGTGTCCTTGACTGGATGATCACTGTAATACAAGTCCTGGGTGACATACATTGCATGGCATCTCTTCAGCCTTCCCATGTCAACTGTGGCTCAGTACTGCGTTGCACACATGTTTAGGGTCTGACAATCTGTGTGGGTCACAGGCCTCAGCCTGTTTAATGGCCAATGACTCTGTCCGACTGTTGTAGTGTCTTCTTCACACGTGGGCGGCCTCCAGAGTTTTCATCATGTGTCCTGCTTACTGTCCCATCATCATTTGCAGTGTTGTCACTTGAATCACATTAAGCTGTTGATGCCAGTCAACACTGCCTGTCAATACACAGGTCTATGGTCAGCCTTTTGATACCATGCTAGGCATCCCTGCTTTTGCATTTGGGTGGAGGGGTGCTTTGCTTGTAGATATGGTACCCATTGAATGCACATTGCACGTGATGCCTGAATTTGACCTTGCACTGCCTTCACATTTCCTGACACACACCATGGAGTCCTTGTACATGTAGGTAGTGAGTGACATACACATTTGCTGCACTGCATAGACCCACTTCTATGCAAACTGCCACCTTTCAACAGGTCTGATCACAGAAGCAATTCAAAGTTGACCCAGCATGCATGCTAGGTTCTATTTTGTGTGTCACATGTCTGCCTGATGTGTTTGTTGTCGGTGTGTGTGTGTGTGTTGTGTGCTTCTGACATGTGTAGTGACCTTTTTTCTCTCTATTTTTCAGATGATGACGCAATGGAGCCGGAGGATGGTGTTGTCATGCCAGACACAGGGTTGTTACCAATACATCAACCCGGCACAAGTGGGGGTCGTGGGGTGGTAGGCCACGAAAACCCCCAAGTGCTACAGTCCATCTTGTCTCTGGCTGCCTATGAGTCCAGCCCTGATGACGACTCTGACGTCCATGTCGAGTTGGATGAGCATCAAGTCCATGTGTCAGGGGTGAGTGATTCTGATGTGGACACTCCTCTGTCCGCGACACCTGCACTGAGGGGTCAGACAGTCTTGGTACCTCTGCCCGTGGTGGATCGGGACGCAGGGTCACCCTCCACACCAGTCACTGATGTGCCTGGGACATCACGTCAACGGGGTCATGTAGTCGTGCAGCCGTGGGCGGTGCCAACACAGCGAGGACACCCGGTCCTTGGGTCCCGCAGGAGTCAAGCCCAGCAATGCAGTCGCCGCGCGCAACCGAGGTATACTGAGTGGGAGCAAGACATGACTGCCAATTCAGAACGGCAGGGGGCAGCAATGGAGAACATCGCTGAGAGCATGCAGCGTGTGGCCCGATCTGTGCTCCCCCCTGCTAGGCAGGTGCTTCTCCAGCAGCAGGCGGCACGGTCCAAAGCCCACTCGCTCAGGCTGGGCATGGCGTTCTCAGACAGGGCACGCCAGGCTGAAATGTCGTCTCTGCGTCAAGCAATTGCTGCTCACGCAGAGGCGCACATGGATGCCCTGAGGGAGGAGTATGCTTCCCTCAAATCCACTCTGGGTGTCCTTCTGATGTCCCAGAGGCAGCGGGCAGCGGAGAGGTTTGCACAGCTTGAGCGTACCATCTCGGCTGAGCTACAGGCTTGCCGGGAGGTGCAGTGGCTGTCCAGCCAGGCCTTGCAGGAGGAACTCCGTGTTACACGTGCTACCTTGCAAGAGGAAGCACGTGTATCACGTGAGGGTCTGCATGCAGACCTACGTCACATCGCCACACAGAACCAGGTTCACCCGTCCGGCAGACTTGCTGCCGTCGAGGGGCAAGCTGCGGCTAGGCGTGGCCAGGCTACTGTGCCACGTCCTCCTTTCCAGGATGAGCCAGATTCGGACGACCATCTATCTCCCACATAGGTTGGGCTGTGCAGGCATTGAGCCCATGGAGGTTTTTTTTTGGCTCAGCATCATCGCATGTGGGTGTTGAGCAGCACCCTGTACCTCCCCCCTTCTGGTTCCTCCCCCCCCCCCGGGTCGTATTTGGCCATTTTTGATTTTTCTTTTAGTTTAGTTAGTTAAGTTTCTGTTTGATAGTTAGTTTAATTAGGTAATGTAGGTCTTTCATAGTTAGTGTAATTAGTTAATATAGTTTAAAATTGCTTGTCTATTGTGCTTTCATGGGACATTTGCAGTGCTTTGTGGCTTTTGAAAGCATCCACTGTCTGTTCCAGCTGGGCCCTTCAGGCTTGTCTTGTGTATGTGTTTGCTGCTTGGGGTCCTTGACTCACATATGCCACTCCTGCTTCCCTTATCCATGGGCTCGCAAGGATGGTTCGGTGTAACAGCCTATTACACAAGGGCTTTGGACTGTCATATCTGTGGCATGTCTGGTGCTGTGTAACTTGTGTTAACACCCCTAGTGGGGATGATTGCGGTGTTATTGACCACTGTTCTGCTTTTGCTAGATGGGGTGTTTCATGATTAATGTGTACATTCATTGCAATGCATTGTGTAGTATGTTTCTTATCTTTACTGTACACGTGCTTGTTGCAATTCATGCCGTAGATAGTGTGTTCCTCACTTTGGATGTGAAAGATGGACTGATGGTGTGATTTCTGATGTACGTCTCTGACATGGTCCAGTAATGAGATGCCTGAAGAGACACACACAGATGACTCTAAAGCATTAATCATGTGTTTCATGCCCTTTCTGCAGGGGGATGAGCCTCCAGACCACCTTTGCCAGCAGACATGGCCCATTGGACGTCTGGATTCTGGACACGTTTGTTGGTGCCCACATGCACATGTGTGCGCAAGCAGAGGCACAGGGATTGCAGACATACATCCTAGAACTGCTGATGTGTTTCAAGGAACTCCAGGCAAGGTGAGCAGCACAGGGGGGCCACAACACAGCAAAGCTTCCACCAGGCCAGTTACACATGCAGGCTTAGTAGCAGCACTGACGGTGAGCTTGGACGAATATTGGTGTTGAAGCACACAATACAGCTCAGATGTGTTGGTGGACTGATGGCTAGTTGATTGTAAGGTTGTCTGGGGCACCTGCAGGGGCAGTGGCACATACCCTCCGGTCCACCATGGGCCATTGAGGCACTTGTATCACCCATGTTGCCTTCCGAGACATGGAAAGGAGCAGCTCGCAGGGACATACAGCAAGGGACAGACTCGGGTGCAGTGCATTTCATTTCCATGTACATTTTGAAACATGCACTGCCTATTTTTTTACGGTCATGGTGGGACACGACTTTTTCTGAAGTCATACCTTGCTATATGCGTCTGTCTGCTTACCCAGGGAACATTGCATGTTGTGTGAATCGTGACACATTGGTGTTCCATTTGCCACGCACCCACCGGCGCCTGACTTACTGCATTGACTGTGTATGAACCATCACAGGGGGAGTGTTACATATGGGTACGAAGCATCCACACCAGATTGTCTGTTTGTAGAGTAGTTTGTTCCTATGGGGCATATTTGGTGGTGTGTTTGTGTGTTATGGGCACGCACAGATTATTAACTGTGGCTCTCTTTGCAGCATTGAAGTGCTCCTGTAACCGGACCTGAGAGTGCGAAGGCAGGAGGCCAGCACTCAAAACCAGAGCTGTCTTGTTGTTTTCCTTTCAAACTGCTCTACATAGGCTTGCTGGGGGGTGCACTGATGCATGGATGAATGTGTAATTCAATTTGGTATGTTTTTTTTTCCATAATCACCCTGAGTCCTATCCAATTCTAAACCCTGTACCCTCTACCCGGTGTTCCTGCTTCCCATACCTATCCAACCAACGTTCCCTAACCCTCTTTCCCCGCTGGGGTTGCGGATGCCTGTGTAAGCCCCAAGCTTGCAGGCGCCAAAACCCTAGAGGGGGTGGTTGGTTCGTGCATCCTGCGCCTGGATTCCGGAAGGCTCTGACAATGATGTACAAGTTTGTTATGATTGTGTATGCGTTAATGTAAGTACTCCATTTTAGTGCATTCCCTACTTTCACGTCTCATTCCTACTCCCCTCTCCTGCCCCTCATTCCAGTTATCCAGTATGCCAACGGCTGTTCCAACTGCATATCCCTGACCCTCCATCCCCACCAGGGTCTCAGAGGCCTGTGTGAGTTTGACCTTGCAGGCACCCAGGCCACGGTGGGGGTGGTTGTTTCGTGCCACTCCTGCGCCTGTACACGGGAGCTGTGACAGTACACATCCGTTCGTGGTGCATCATTCTATGTTATGTACCACACATGGTTCACATCCTGTTGTGACATTGTTTTACTGTGCTACCTTGGTTGTTGTGGTAGTACTTGGACTTTGTGAGGTACTGCTACTTCAAGTCATCTACTGGAGGCTGTTCTGGTTCGTTTTTCTGCCTTGGATTCTGTGTCTTTGCAAATGAAGGTGGACTCTGAGGGTGCAGGCAACTTTTAACACACAAGGTGGGAGATGGTGACGAAGGGGAAGGGTGATCCTGTGGCCAGGTGAAATTGAGGGTTGAAGGCTCCATGACCCAGGTGCAGTTGTTCAGTGGGTCATGGTCATTTATGAGGGAGGGGGGGTGTTTTGTTGTTGATAGTTGCCTTGCCCTGCAGTGTGATGGGAACCCTGACATTGTAATTGTGGTATCCTATGTACATGATGTGTTCTGCTGATCAATGCATGTTCATGTGTTGTGTTTACCTTTCAGGTGTGAGGGGATAGTTGTGGTTTGACATGCTGGGGTGTACACATGGTGAATGTTCACATGTGATGTGTAGAGGACACTGATGGTCAATTGATTGCACATGCATATGTTGAGTGCATGTCCTTGCTGACCTGCACACTCGCACTATGATGCACTACATGTACAACCACCCTTCGATATCCACATGTACACTCTGTTTGCCTTCTGCTGCCCACTGTGTCCCTGCAGCACATGTTCTGTGACCAATTATGGATCCTGTACATGCCTATTTTGCTTTTTGATGTGGTTTGTCGCTTAGATGTGATGCTCAGGGTGTGCATCACACACAATGGCTGTTCACTGTGCTGTGCGCTGAGCAGTGTGTTGCAGGAGTTGGACACAGCACACAGAAGCTGCAGTGTTGATTTTGCAATGCACAATGTGCATGTAGACAGGCATTCTTTGTTATGTTGCGGCTACTACTTTTGTGATGCATTTGGGAATGACGTATTTTGGGTGGGAGGCTGTTGGTCAGTCATTTCATCTGATTCCATGTCAGGCATCATTGTCTGATGCCAATTTACATTTTTCACATGGCAATGTGTACCTTATTGGTACTGTGTTGGTGTATGGCTATTGCTTGCCATGTCATGTTGTGGTTTGGGAGGGTTTTAGTGACATAACAGTGATGGTCATGGCCTGTTTTGCAGGTGTGTGTGATTCACACCTTGCATGTCAGAGTCAACCGCTTCTCGAAGCAACGAGCTGGGGGTAGAGCTCTCTCCGCGGCAGGGGCCTCCCTCTGGAACAGCCTTCCTGCCTCCCTGAAAGTTGAGGAGAACCATCTCCGGTTCAGGAAGCACCTCAACACCTTCCTCTTTGCTTCTGCTTTCTCTCTCCCTCTCCCTTGCTAATTTCTTCACTGAAACTGCACTGAATCTGCAACTGGGCCACTCTCACTGACCTCAGTCCCTGGCCCAGCCACTCTCCACTTGCACTGCCTCCCTGGCAACCCCTGCACTGCGGGACTGTCTCTGTATCCCTACAGCCCCCCCTTCCCAGCACTTGTCTGCACTTACCTTTGCACTTGCCACCAGCTGGCCTATTTATTTATTTTTTATTCTACTTACCCTGTACTGCACTCCCCCCTCCCCTTCCCCTTGCACTTTTCCCTTCCACCTACCCCTGCACTTGCGCAATCTAAATGACACCTGGCCTAGTAGGATCGTTGTCTGTCTTCCCTTGTTCCCCCCTCCCTGCCTCGTCGCGCCTTGCAACACTTGTGTATAGGCGCGTTACAAATGCCATATCATATCATATCATGTATCATATGTGTGCCTTTTGGTCACACAGGATAGCTTGTGTTTAAGCAGCTAGGGATGCACACAATGTGGCACTTCCATGGCAACAATCTCAGGGTGGTAAGGTTGTGACAGTTGACTGTCTCTTTGTCATCATCGATTGTCACCTGGTATGTGCCAGGCCTGTGTGCACTCCGCAGGGGTGGGAGTTTAGGTGAAAAATGTGGCCACAAGCTGGGTCCGGGCTTCCTCGCCACATGCCCTATCCCCTCCCATGGGCAGCACCTGTGCCTGTGGTTGGAGATGTGGTGGCACCACCATGTCCACCGGTACGCCCTGCCGTGTTGCAACATTGTGCAGGACACATGCTGCCACAATGATCCTGCACACTACTGGGGGTGCATAGAGTAGCTGCCCGCCAGAGCGGTCAAGGGAGCGGAAGCGTGACTTGAGCACTCTGAATGTGCGCTCCACTCTGGCCCTGGTTGCAATATGGGCCGCGTTGTATCAAACCTGGGGTGGTGTGGTGGGGTTCCGGATTGGCGTCATCATGTGGTTGCTCAGAGGGTAGGCACTGTCCCCTGGGAAGGTGATAATAGTTGAGATAATTAGGGTTTGGTTATTTGTCTGTGTGTGACTTGCATGCATGTGCACAGGCATTTGTCCTCACCTAGGAGCCATGTGTCACCATGCTGCCCAGCTTCCAGGGCCCGGCTCAGGGCGGACATTCTGTATATGAAACTGTCATGGGTGGAGCCAGGGTAGTTTGCATAGACAGAGGTGATGATTCCCTTTGCATCGCATACCACCTGTACGTTGATGGAATGCCAGTGCTTGCGGTTTCGGTAGATGTGCTCAGTGGCCCTAGGTGGACGTAGGGCCACATGGGTGCAATCTATGGCACCGAGCACTTTGGGGAAGTGTGCCACCCTGTAAAAATCCAAGACAACGGCCTGCCTTTCTGCGGGTGTTCTGGGCATGTATATGTGCCTGCGGACTGAGGGGCACACTGTCATGATTGCCAAGACCTGGTGTAGGCAGCATGACTGCGTGGCCTGTGAGACCCCCCCCAGTATGGCAGTGGTCCGCTGAAGTGACCCAGTGGCCATAAAATGCAGGACATTGAGCACCTTCTCCAAGGGGCTCAATGCTTGGGAGCAAAGGGTGGGGGATGTAAGGTCATCTTCCCACTCCCTGACCAGGTCTAGGATGATATGGGGTGGAAACCTATACCTGCCGTAGACCTGGTCGTCAGGCATCCCAAAAAGGCTTGTCCGTTGTGAGAAAATTGCTTGCCCTGGCTATTCTCCTCCTCCTGCGGTGTCCCATGATCAGTGCTGCGACAAATGGGGCATTCATCGTAGCTGTATATACGTGTTTGTTGTTTACGCGCACTTTTATACTGTGCACGGGGACGCTTCCGCCTGCCTTCGTGTGGCGGACGCGTTGACGCCTGTGCGCGTCTTTTGCCGTGCGCGGGTTTCCCGTATTCGAATCCATGAATACGGGTTGTTCGCGTGCGTGTGGGCGTTCCATGTAGTTCCCTGCAGTACTTCCCCAGTTACGCCTTCTTTTTCACGCGTTGTTCCCCATTCCGCGTGTTACGCCCACTGTTCCGCCCACTTTTGTTGTGTGCGCCGCGCTATGTGCGCTTTTGCTGTGCGCGTAGCGCACGCCGTTTGATGACGTGTGTGCCCGTGTGCAACATGCATGGATTTGGTGCACGGTCAGCGGGAAACTAGCGCAGCGCCTTCCTTGTATCGCACGCGTATGCGTGCGCTTGATTTCTCACGCTTGCGCAACCTTGCGCCTGCTTGCGCTGGGATTTTCTGCGCACGTTTGTTCCATGAATCGACCCCTTAATCTTCCCACGGGCCCAGCACCTAGTGCATCCCTCCCATTTTTCCTGGATCCTCTCTCAATAACAAAGCTCCTAATACACGCTTTAACAGAGTCCCAAACGATTTGGGGTGGGAGATTCCTTCCATATCATTACACGTCATATAATCTTCCATGGTTTACTGCAAGTCCTCCATATTCTGCAAACAAAGTGGGACTCAATTTCAGGTTTTAATATCCTTGTGAATGCCAGTCATCAATACTGGAGAATGGTCCAGTATTTTCCCTATACATATTTGGGAGTTAGAAATGCTGTCGAAATCCAGACTTAAAACTAAACTGGCAACCAGCCTAGTGAATGTCAAATGCCTTGGTGACTGATGTAATATCACATGTGTGGGTGTATTTGATTCCATGCATCTAACAAACCTATAGAGGCAATCATTTAATGCTGGGACTAAGACTTAGTTCAAGATGCCCCCCACAAATAGCCAATGGTTTGAATAAAGGACAGTCTTTTTGTAAACCTTTGAAAGAAGCCTAAATCTGTCATGTTAGGACCATACACCAACATCGGTACCACTTCAACACCTGCCAGTGAACCTTTGACTAGGACGCATCTACCCTCTGGGTCAGACATTGCACATGAGTATCACTACCCCATTTCTCTTTTTTGTGCTGTAGCATAAGATCCAGGACCCTTCCATTTCAAGATGTGTCTACTGTAAGACAACAATATCCCCATGATATTTTCTCAGATACAGTATGACTTTAGATCCATGAATGCGGTTATTTAACCTAATGAAATTCCATGTAGTTGATTGAAAGTTGTTGTACATGAACTAACCTTGGTGAACTCTCTTTAGAAACCAGAACCAGAGATCCAAGATCCCGAGGTCCATTCAAAGTTCTGTAAATCCAGTAGTTGAACAGTGTTTACGTTTGGCTTCAATTGGAGATCAGAAGCATCCTCATTCTAAATCTCCAAGATCGCAGCAGGAGACATAGCTACTTGGTTCCTATTGTTCCAATAAAATCTCAGTGACACAGCAGAGACACCCTACAAGTATGTTATATTCCATTTGTGGTTTACCATCACATGGGCAAGATCTTGAAAGGTCTCCAATTTGTGTACATTTCATACAATATCATGCTTCGCTCAGGCCATTTGCATAACCTTTCCTCTCACTGGAAAGTGTAGAAATCTGACAAATATATGCTTCAGATGTTTGCTTGCATCCAGCCATGGTCTAAGAGGGCTGTGTGCCCTATCAAGCTCTCTAGAGTCTTCCATCAACAATAGCAGCATTTCTAATAAAAGTTGGAGAAAAAAGGCATCATATTCTTACCCTCAGCAGCCTCTGGAATCTTCAGAATTCTAACATTGTTGCGTCTATCACGCAATTCTAAATCCATTCGTTTGTCTTCCAGATTGCCCATTCTCTTAATGAAGTTACTGCAACCCTCCTTTTGTACTTGCAGGTCATCTTCCAGCTGCAAGATTGTACCTTCTGCCTCATCAATCCTCTTAATAAATATAATTATTATTATTAATTTCCTATAACATGCAACTCACCCTCACACCTCAATGTGCACAGTGCTCCAGCTCAATCTCTCATCCCTCATATCTGCTTTGATAGAGGATACTTCCTTCGCCATTCTAGGCATGAGGTCCAACATCTCTTTTGGCACCAGGTCTTTCTCTTCTGCAGTAGAATCTGCAGACTTGTCCAACATTTCATTGTCAAATAGTCTATTTCTGCTCTTTTTTTTCTTGAGTGCATGTTCTGCAGTTGAAAGTGCCCAATAGGTTCTTCTTATTCCTCATATATGTATCCTCATATATGTATGTATGGAGACCTGAATTGATCCAGCTTCATTTGGTTTGGTGTGATGTGATTTAGCCTCCTAGTGCAGCCAAGTACTCTATTTGCATGCATTTCTGGTTGTGCAAATATATACGATTGGGAAAATGGCCCCTCTTTAGCAGACCTCTTGCTCCAACAAAAGGAGGGACCTCACCGTTTTTGGTCCAGGCCAATATAAGAGGCCATCTGCAATGTTCTGAGCCACCATTGTATTACGATATATTCTCCCCCGACGCCTCTTCTTCTGACGACGCCCAGAAAGATAGGTTCCTGTGCCCCAGATCCTGGATTGCAGATGTGCAGCATCACCAGCTCCCTGGAGTGGGCTCCTCCACAACAACAGTGGGACGCAGCTCCCCACCTATTTTGGCCTCACCGCACTCCACTCCGAGCACCCCTCTTCATTTCTCCCCTCTGACACCATGCAGTGATAGGACTGGGAAGCCGGATCCCAGGTGACTCAGAGTAAAACTCAGCATTTCACCATTGAAATGTGCGTTTGACGAGCCTCCCACTTGCGTACTCGATATCAGGGGCATAGACTTCTGGTTTTCCCAGAGGAGCGGCGGGTGGAGGATTTATGTAGAGTGGGGTCAACAACAAAAAACATCCCATTGAAAGTTTAGGGACTTTCACACAGGTGGCCTTTCCCGAGGGGCGTACTCAGCGCCCCATCTCGGGATGGGGGCCTGGGACGATGTCTGCTGCACCACCACTGTAAGATAAAAACAAGCATGTAGAGTCAACTTCCAGAAAGCTCAAAGCCAGTCTGGTCCTTCCGCTGCAGCCTCTTTCCTCCATGCCTCTTCTAGATACGAAACAAGAGGGCTTGGGATGAGTCTGTTTTATTTCAAATGCACGAGAAACAAATCAAAGAATGGGTGGAAGGAATCTACCTTGTATTCAGGCGGATAGGGAGGGTAGTTAATACTAAAATCCCTCTCAATTTCAGGATCTGTCAAAAACTGCAGCTATCTTCGGCACAGCTCAAGTCATCAAGTTGGCTCGAAAAACCTGTCCTTCCTTTATGTTATTCTTTAGATCAGCACATTTTTGAGACAGTCATTGTTCTTCAGACCCTCACCAGTATATGATTTGAGGCAGAGACCAATGCTCCCAACAGTAAAAAAACAAATTGTAAGACAAATTGAACCATCAGACCCCTAAAATGCAACACTGTCACACATAAAGAGTCCCTAAACTATGACTACGCCATACTCATGACATTTGATTTATTTATTGTTATTTTTTTTATTTATTATTTGTAAAGCACTGAGACAAGACCCGTATAGGTATATGTGTGCCATCAAGACAGACTATAATAAACAGAAACCATCAGACTGATCAGACTGGAGGGAAGCAAGCGGATAGCAGACACAGAGCAAGAGGAGTTACTGGATAGCAGTGTTCTGTTTTTTTGTTTTAAACTCGTTTTATTAATGTTCATAACAACAAAATACAAAAAGAAGAACAGTGGTTCAAAGAGTTAACTCCTCTCCTATGTTTCTTCACAGTTCTACTTCTCTCCACCACAGTAATGTATGTGTATCAACCTTCACCTGGCGTGCGCTTGTCCTTCCACATTCTAAACACAAATCCTCCCCATAAACAAGCACCCACCCATCTACAGTTACAGTCTTATTGCAAAACACCCCCAACAGTCTCCACGGTCATTCAGGACACTTCCTCTCCAGAGTCCAGCACAGCCTGCTGGGCCTGGGCAACCAGATATTGTTTATAAGGATCCCATATGTCCTTGGGTCTGGCACTAGAATGTACCACTCATCCATATAACAGTTCCATCTCATTACAATAAAGTATGTCCTCTATCCATTGTTCGACCATAACGACCACAAGGCCTGCTGTAAGCCATCGCCACTCGCCTCTTAGCCAAAGTAACAACAGCCCCTCCATTTTCCTCACTCCGCCTTGAATATCCCTGGTATTACCTAGCAGGGCAACTTCAGGCAATGGTTCCACTCACTCTCCTATAATGTCACTTATTATCTCAAATACTTGTTCCAAAAATCACAGCACCAGAGGGCAGCTCCTCGCTACATGTTAGAAAATCTGCCGGCGAGGTGGCACAGTGGGCACAATCATCTGAGGTGTCTGAGAAAAGTCTATGCAACATTGCTGGGGTATAATAAAACTGATGCAGGTACTTGAAATGAATCAGCTTCAATCGACTATTAAAGGCTATTTTTCTGGTTTGTGCACAGCAGTATCTCCATACTTCCTGGCATATGGAGCCCCCAAAGACATCTCCCATTACTTCCAAGAGGACTCTGCCCATCCCACCCGTGTATCCAGTATGTTCCTGTATAGAGTAGACACAGTCCTACTAGTATCCTCCTGCTCTATCACCCTAGTCAATATAGGTATCTGACTTCCCGCGCATGCGCAGTGTCGGAACATGCGTTCCAAGACTCGCTTTTGATGCCGGGCTTTAAATGAGCACCGCGTGCACGGGGACAACGCGTCTCAACACGGTTGTTACTGTGTATGCGCTGCTGGAGCCCTGGCGTCCGTGCCTCAGCCTCTCCAGTTCCTTGCTCTACCTTATCCTGCCTTGTTCAGCCTCTCCAGTTCATTACTCTGCCTTATCCTGCCTAGTCCAGCCTTTCCTCCTTGTCCTCTCCCTGCTCCTTAGTCCTCCTACCCCTTGCTTCTCAGTTCTACCTTGTCCTTGCCTGCCTCCTAGGTTTAGGGTAGGGGAGTTCCTGTCTGGGTTCCTGGTTTGCTTTCCTTCTGCTAGGATAGTAGGATTTCCTTGTCTGTTCTGTTGGACCTTGCAGACCTTCCTCCTTTACCTGTCTTGTGGCCTTCCGGTACCTGTGCCTTGCTACCCTCTTGGATGTTCCGGAGTTCAGCTTCCACCATTTTCGGTGTCTTCATTAAGCCTTCTCTGCCAGTGGAAACACTGTCCCGATGCCACGTAAATACGGAGAAGTGCCACCCGTGGCGTTGGGAGTTGGTTCAGTGCCATCCTGTCATATATCGTCAGGAGGGTATTGGGCTAATTTCTCGCGCTACTCATTCATCGGCAAGAGATACTCCGACAGACTGGCAACCTCAACTCCACGGTCTCCAGGAAGAAAAGGTAACCAGTGATCTCGTGAAGACTCGTTTAACAGATTGAGACGCCTTTCCTTCAGTCTCGACATGGACGACATGCAGGAATTACGCGAAGAAATGCGTGCCATGCGTCTTGAAATGACCACCCTCCGCCAGGAGAACGACACCCTTCGACAAGCGATGGGTCGAGTATGGCTAACCCCTCACAACCAGCTACACCACCTGAGAACTCCATGGCTTACACTACTCCGATAAAGTATGATGGTGACCCGCATGGAGTGGCAGAGTTCTGTACACACTGTCGGATCCATTTCCAGTTCAGGTCAAGTCATTTTGGTCAAGACAAGGCAAAGATCGGGTATATCCTTGGAAACCTAAACGGCAATGCACTTGCTTGGGCCGCACCTTTGGTCTCTACCAACAGTCCCCTGTTGGGTGATTTCGCTGCTTTCGAGAAAGCTTTTTTGGATGTCTTTAAACCGCCCAATTTGGCAGCCAAGGCCCAGAATTAATTAATGGAGATCAAACAAGGACCAGGTGACATAATCCACTACATAAGTCGGTTTCGACAATTAGCAACCGATTCACAATGGCCCGAAATCATTCAGAAAACCTTGTTTCGTCGGGGACTACGAGAAGAGTACAAAGACGAATTGCTGCACATCCCGGAGCCAGAAACGTTGCCTGCATTGGTGGAACAAGTCTTACGCATTGACCACAGGTTAGCTGAACGACGGAGTGAACGTCGCAGATCTGACAGGTATCACCCGGTTCTTCCGGTACTGAACCCCGGACCAGCTGTCTCTACCGATGTGGGCCCAGAACTCATGCAGTTGGGTGCCATCCGAGGCCCGTTGTCCGAGGCCGAAAAGAAAAGAAGACGACAGCAAAACTTGTGCTTGTATTGCGGTGGTTCGGGTCATTTTCTAGGCACCTGTCCGCTACGCCCTCTGAAGAAGCAGGAAAACTAACAGGCCCGTTGTTTGAGGCGAAGGCAGCAGCGGGCCGCCTCTCTGAATCTGACCTTCCTCCTATGAACCCGGTGCCCTTGTTGATCCTGAAAGTCGGTGTTGCCTGGCTAGGGAAGTGTATGAAAACCTGGGCCCTTCTGGATTGTGGAGCATCCGGCAACTACATCAATGCCTCGTTCGCAATTGCCAATGGGATCCGTTTACATTACAAAGAACGACCAACTGTGGTCGAGGTGATTGATGGTTCTGCTTTGTCTTCTGGTCCAGTCTGCCAACAGTCCGATCCCTTGTGGCTCTCTGTGGAAGGGCATCTCGAACGGATTGCATTGGATGTCATCAAGTCTCCCTCTTTTCCGGTGGTGCTGGGCTTACCTTGGCTGTTATATCACAATCCTCAGGTCGACTGGACCGCTCGTTCCCTGGTGTTCTCTTCGATGCGTTGTCCTCGGGACTGTGGACTTCACGAAACCTTTCCTGCAATCTTGGAGTCCCTCAATCCTGTTGACGTATCTGCCCGTTTATGTGCCACCCAGTTGGTACCTCAGGAATATGCCGGATACCACAAGGCATTCTCCAGGCCTGAGGACATACCATTACCGCCCCACCGGCACTTTGACTGTTCCATTGACATCCTGCACGATGCGGTCATTCCCCACGGCAAGATCTATTCGTTGACTCAACTCGAGAAAGGCGTCCTACAGCAGTACATTAAGGATTGCCTCAACAAGGGCTACATAGTGCCGTCCAAGTCCCCCGCAGGATTCCCGTTATTCTTCGTCAAGAAGAAAGAGGGTACTTTGCGCCCTTGTATCGACTATCGTGAACTAAATGAGATCACGAGGAAGGACAGGTACCCATTACCACTCATCCGGGACATCATCGAATCCCTGAAATCCGCACAAATCTTCACCAAGCTGGATCTAGAGGGGCCTATCACCTGGTGCGGATTAGGAAGGGAGATGAGTGGAAGACGGCCTTCAAAACACCTATCGGTCACTACGAGTACAGGGTGATGCCGTTTGGACTCTGCAACGCCCCGGCCGTCTTCCAGCGGTTCATGGACGATGTCTTTTCAGACCTTATTGGAATATCTGTATGGGTATACCTTGATGACATCCTGGTTTTTTCTGACACTCGAACTGCACATGTTGCGCATGTTCAGGAAGTTCTCCGTAGACTAACAGCTAACGGCCTGTATGCCAAGGTAGAAAAATGTCAATTTCACATGGAAAGCATGGAATTTCTGGGCTATGTGATCAGCAGCACGGGAGTGCGGATGGATCCCGCGAAACTGCAAGCTATACGAGAATGGAAACCGCCACATGGCGTGAAGTCACTTCAAAGGTTCCTGGGCTTCGCCAACTTTTATCGACGCTTCATTCCACGCTTTTCTCAACTTGCCAACAGCCTAACCCGCCTGACCAGTACCAAGGTGCCATTTCTCTGGGACACGCAGGCCGAGGAGGCATTTCTGGAATTGAAAAAATCCTTCATGTCGGCTCCTGTTCTTAGACATCCAGATGATGAAAAGCCATTTGTGGTTGAAACAGACGCTTCGGACTACGCAATTGGTGCGGTCTTACTACAGCAAGATTCAGTCACAGGAACAGAGCACCCGGTGGCTTACTACTCACGGAAATTGTCAGCGAGCGAGAGAAACTATGCGGTGATTGAAAAGGAATTACTGGCTATGAAAGCAGCTCTCGAGGAGTGGCGACATCACTTGCTGGGTGGGAGGCACCCGGTGGTGGTTCGCACAGATCACCGTAATCTACAGTTCCTGCGCTCTTTGCAATGCAGAACCTCCCGTCATGCTCGTTGGGCCTTTTTCTTTTCGCAGTTTGATTTCACCGTCACGTACATTCCTTGTTCCCAGAATACGAAGGCTGATGCTCTGTCTCGGTCTCTGGAAAACAACGTTGAAGGTGCCAAGGAACCGGAGCCTCTGATAGCGTCAAAGCATTTTCTATCGATGGTGACTCCCCAGCTCCAACAGTTGATAGAAGCCACACGAACGGATCCCTCAAGATTACAGATACTACAACGCTCTGACATCAGAGAACGTGACGGCTTGTTGTTCTTTAAGGATCGTCTGTACGTTCCCACCTTGGAGCTCCAGAAGATCGTTCTACAGAATCGCCATGATTCCGTCGTTTGTGGTCACCGTGGAGTCCGCACAACACAAGAACTGGTTGCACGGCAGTACTGGTGGCCTGGATGGGCCACGCTGGTAAAGCACTACGTGGATTCCTGCCCTGTATGTGCCCAGTTCAAGATTCCTCGCAAAAAGCCCATTGGTCTCCTGAAACCCACGCCTACGCCTCCGTACCCTTGGCATACCATCGCCACGGATTTCATCGTTGACCTGCCCCTGTCTGGTGGTTTCACGTGTATAATGGTGGTGGTGGACTGCTTCACCAAGACTGCTCATTTCTTGCCCTTTCCCAAACTGCCCACTGCCTCCCAGATGGCACGACGTTTTCTACACGAGGTGTATCGTCTTCATCGTCTTCCGGAGAAAATTCTATCGGACCGGGGATCTCAATACATCTCATCTTTTTGGGACCAACTGTGTCGGCATTTGGACATTCAGCGAGCCCTGAGTTCCGGCTATCATCCACAGACCAATGGGCAGACGGAGCGCACCAATCAAACCCTTGAGCAATACCTACGTTGTTATGCCAATGCCACTCAAGACAACTGGTCGGAATGGTTGGACACCGCGGAAGCAGCTTACAACAATGCTGTTCATTCTGCTACCGGACTCAGCCCCTTTTTCTGCTCTTCTGGTCTTCACCCCAGATTGCTGCCAGTTCGTCCTACATCTTCCAGTGCCGTACCATCTGCAGATGCCCTGGTATCCCTGATCCGCAATCAACATCGCCTGGCGGCCGGTACCTTAGCAGTGGCACAAGCACGTATGAAGGAACAGGCTGACAAGAGACAGAGCCCTGAGTCTGTCCTTCATGTTGGGGACAGGGTATGGCTGTCCTCCAAGAATCTACCGGTACGCAATTTACCAGTGAAACTGGCTCCCCGCTTTTTTGGTCCCTTTCGCATTATTGGGCGTGTTTCTTCTGTTGCCTTTCGTTTGTCTCTGCCACGTTCTTGGAGGGTCCATCCTGTCTTTCATGTCTCTCTTTTGAAGCCCTATGTGCCCGATGTTATGGGTCGCACCTGTTCCCGTCCTGCCCCGGTCTTGGTTCGGGGGGTCCCTGAGTTTGAGGTGCAGGAGATATGTGATTCACAGATTTGGCGGGGTGCTCTGCAACTCCTGGTCAGCTGGAAAGGTTATCCTGCTTGTGACCGCACTTGGGAACCACGCTCCTTCGTGCATGCACCGCGCCTGGTTCGGGACTTCTATCTCCGCTACCCTTGGAAACCCGGTGCTCCGGGGTTATCCGGGAGGGGGTATGGTGTCACACCGCGCGCTCGCTCGTGGGCGCCACTTACCTGTCCTGGGGTCCCGGGTCCACGGCCGCAGCGGTCTCCTCCTTCATGGAGGCTGTACCCGCGGTGGCGTCTTTCCCCACGCCGGCCCGCGGTCCGGATAGGCTCCGTGGGCGCCGCCATCTTGCGAGGATCTGCGCATGCACGGATCGTCAGTATCTGACTTCATGCGTTCCAAGCCTCGCTTTTGATGCCGGGCTTTAAATGAGCACCGCGTGCACGGGGACAACGCGTCTCAACACGGTTGTTACTGTGTATGCGCTGCTGGAGCCCTGGCGTCCGTGCCTCAGCCTCTCCAGTTCCTTGCTCTACCTTATCCTGCCTTGTTCAGCCTCTCCAGTTCCTTACTCTGCCTTATCCTGCCTAGTCCAGCCTTTCCTCCTTGTCCTCTCCCTGCTCCTTAGTCCTCCTACCCCTTGCTTCCCAGTTCTACCTTGTCCTTGTCTGCCTCCTGGGTTTAGGGTAGGGGAGTTCCTGTCTGGGTTCCTGGTTTGCTTTCCTTCTGCTAGGATAGTAGGATTTCCTTGTCTGTTCTGTTGGACCTTGCAGACCTTCCTCCTTTACCTGTCTTGTGCCCTGCCGGTACCTGTGCCTTGCTACCCTCTTGGATGTTCCGGAGTTCAGCTTCCACCATTTTCGGTGTCTTCATTAAGCCTTCTCTGCCAGTGGAAACACTGTCCCGACGCCACCCGTGGCGTTGGGAGTTGGTTCACTGCCATCCTGTCATATATCGTCAGGAGGGTATTGGGCTAAATTCTCGCGCTACTCATTCATCGGCAAGAGATACTCCGACAGACTGGCAACCTCAACTCCACGGTCTCCAGGAAGAAAAGGTAACCAGCGATCTCGTGAAGACTCGTTTAACAGCAACCCCTAGAACACCATCCTCTCCAACACCTATTTACTCTGAGCGCTCCCGCCCCCACCAGCAACCCCAAACTGCCAGTTGCCTGCTCCCAACCACAAACCATAAACTGTCACATGCTTCTGCATGAGGGCTGAACTAGCACCCACCGCCTCAGCACCCCAACATTAATTGTACTCCCCACTCATCACCACAAGAACATAAATCGCTGCAACTGCCATCAGCCACTAGACTATATGTCTATGTCATGGGAATTACCCCCTTGCTCATTATTCCCTCGCTGTCTCGGCACTCTTGGCAATGACTCAAGAAAAACATTGGCTTCATCCGGGGTTTGAAAAAACAGTGCTCGCCCCTCATGCTTCATCCTGAGTTTGGCGGGGAAGAGCATTGCATACTTCACGCCCCTCTTCCAAAGTCTCTTCTTAACCTCGATATAGGTCCTCTGGGATGCCTGCACTTTATCCGAGAAGTCGAAGAAGAGTTGAATAGGATCACCCTTACATACTACCCGTTTTTCTCTAGCTTTCCACAGGGCAAGATCTCTATCCTGATAATACAACAATTGGGCTATTATCGGTCTAGCTGGCGCACCAGGTATCAGCCTACTCCCACTAGGAACTCAATGAGCTCTTTCCATGATGAACACTGCTGAAAAGTCTTTACGGTCAACGCCTTTGTGCAGAATTTCTTCGACCATAAGCTCCATGTATCACTGGTCTGCTGCCTCAGACACCCCGATTAACCTCAGGTTGTTCCGACGCGATCAGGATTAAAGATCCTCCTGCTTATCAGCAAGCTCTTTGAGAGCCTTCCGAACTTGATCATTTCCTGGTTTGCAGTGGAGGATTCATCTTCAACCGTGGAGACACACCCCTCAACCTCATCCAGCCTATCCCCATGTTTATTTAGCACACTTGCATGTGGTCAACTTTACATGTCAGAGTGTCCATTTGCCCATCCAACAATTATATACTTGCTTGCAGCTGACTAAACATAGCTTTGATGTCACTAAACGTGCCATTGGGATCCAGAGAGGAGGATTGCCACAACTAGGGTTTCCTCCACTACCGTGTGATGCTTAACCTGGGTGGAGGTTTCAAACTGCCGCTTCGACTGCTGCTTCCCAGGCTTCTGTGATTTAGACATGGTGTCGCCTTGCTGTCACCTAGTTCCACCCCCCACTTCTGATGCTCTCTGGCTCTACCACCACCTGGACTCAGCATGCAGAGGAACCCTCAGCGTGCTCTACCCAACGGTATCTCTCTCGTCTGGTGTAGGTGAAAACCTGCAACCAATGTGCCCTCGCCGAATCGCCTGGGAGATCAACTTTAAACACTGCACTTTCCAACCACCCCCACAGGTGACTCTCATGGCAGCCCACCAGAGCCCTCTGGGGGTACAGTCGGTCTCCCTCTTCCACACTCACCAGGGAAGAAATCCCCAGTACAGTCCTTCAGTCTAGCATGTCTACTGTTGTCCAAGCAGGGTGGCCTTTATCCCCCGTAAGCACAGTCACCAATCGGGACACTGCTTCAGGCAGTGTATATAGTCACTTCAGGTGCAGGCATCTAGCTGGAGCCATCCACCAAGTCCAAGTCTTGCCACTTATTCATGCCACGGCAGCATTCTCCTTGTCAGGCAAGCCCCCGCTTGGGATGAACCTATATGACATATTATCAAGCATTAATGTCCCATGGGCCCCCGAGAACAGTAGTCAAAGGGTACGCTCTGTGAACAAATCCACTACTTTGAAGTAAGCGCTGTCAAATGCAGAGCTGCTCTCTACAGACGCTGCAGGTCCACTACCCTCAGATATTCGGTAACTGGCCATATGGAGATCTCATTCATCAGCTCTCTCTGTATACATAGATATGCCATCTGCTCACCTTCAAGTCTCTGCCATGCATCAATGAGGCAATCTTCCCTCACTTATGAGCAGGATAAACCACCCTTCCCGTGGTATGCAGTGGATTGAACCGTCCCGAGTCAGCTCAAAATGATGATGTGATGCCTGTAGAAATGAAACTCAACACCCAGCGTGGCACTCCTCAATTCCTGGCACAGCTTGAAGCTTGGAGATCTAGTATGCAGCCCACCTTTCCAGGAGCATCCCGCTCCACAACTGGTGCACTGGCACTGCCTCCTTAACCATGGAGGAACGGGTCATGCCTCCCTGGGGTCTCTGCCAACGTTACTCAGGCTGCCAATCGTCCCATTGGTGGCCTCTGCTGTCAGTATGCCTGGTCCACTGCTGTTCTGGGCATTGGAATGCAGCATCCCCAACACGGGTCGGACAGCCCATCAACCTGCAGGCCAGTGACTGGGGTTGCCGGTGCACTCCCAACGAGGCTTCACCAGAGATCCACGTAATGCCGTGGAGACGGGGTTGTCCTCCGGTGGCAGTTCTTCACCTGCCATGCTCTCTCAGTCCCAAATGCAGTGTCCTCTGCAATATTCTTCCCCTCCCTTCGCTCAGGCTGCAGAGCACCAGACTGCGGGTCCTCGGACAGCAAGGGGCTGGGGAAAGTTCACTCAAGTGGGCGCGTTCATCGATGTGCACCGAGCCAGGCCATTCCTCCTCATCGTGCCTATGCCAATGGGCCCCCACCTGCAGACCTCAGCACAATTTCAGCCGCTGAGCAAGGCAGGATCACCCGATTTTCTCAGGATACTCCCTCAGCTTTTATGCAGCTGATCTGCTGAAAACGGTTATGGTGACAAGTTGAGATACACCAGGATGTTGTCCGTAGTATGTGGGATTCTTGAGAGCTCACAGGCTGGTGGCCATTTTGGATGGGCTTGCTAGCACCTCCCCCCCTCGCCGTGTTTTAAGCCACGCTTGAACCTGGCAAAAGAGGGTGCAGGATCTCAGGTCAGGTGGAAGGGCATTCCAACATTCAGGTACAGCATAGGGGAAAGACCGTTGAGCAACCTGAGTCAGTTTAGCCCTGGGGGCACGCAGAAGAAAGGAGTTGTTGGATCTAAGCACTCTAAATGCTGATTGCCAGAGGAGCCGGTCAAATAAGTATAACGGACTAGTTCCCTAAAGCTACTTGTTTGTGATGGTCAACACGTGGAAGTTGATTCTAGAAGCTATGGGAAGCCATTGCAGGACCTTCCTGGCTGCTGAAAGTGATCTTTTTTTCAAAATCCTTCTACGGCCCGAACTGCGTTGTTTTGGATGCTCTGCAGACAAACCAGTTCACCTTTGCCGATACCTTGTAAGAGACTAGAACAGTAATAAAATGTTGCACCTATGCTAGCTTTGGCAATGGTGGCCTGGCGTATGTGAGTGAGGAATGGTCTACATTGGGATAAGAGTTTAAGATAATATGAGGTGGAGGAGATCAGGTAATTGACATGCACTTTCATTTTTAGTTCCTGATCCAAGAAAAACCTGAGACTCTTGACTCTGGGGAGGGTGACGATGGAACATCCAACAATTCGAAATTTGCAAAAGTCGGGTCTAAGCTTGTTCAGCTGTCGTCTTGTGCCCATGATCATAATATCCACGTTTGAGTCATTCAGGGCAAGGCCCTTCTCGATCATCCAAATCTGGATTTGAGAGTAGGCTGAGTTGATGGTTGTGGAGTCTTTAGTGTAGTCCCCTGACAAAGGTATAAGGCATTGTATAGTTAGTATACTATATCTGGTTCACATCAAGCAGTTTGAATAGGGTTTGGTGAAGAGGTTGAAGAGGGTAGGGGATAAACAAGCTCCCTCGGGACTCCACATGACTCCACAATGTCCACAGCAACAACATCATCAGTGAACACACTGGCTGACAATCCAGCAAGGAAGGAATCTACCCAGCTAGCCGGAGCTGGTGAAAAAGCAGCTGAGTCTAATAACCTAGTGCCAGCTGCACATGGTCAACTAGGTCTAAAGCCGCTGATAAGTCCAGAAGCATTAAAAGAGCTTTTCTACCTTTCTCAAAGACCTGGAGAATGCTGGCCTTCAGATCTAACAGTTCCGACTCAGTACCATGGGCATCTCCGAAACCAGATTGTCTGTGACCCAAGATATTGTATTTGGATAAGAAATTCTACACTTGAATGTAGGTCTGCTTTGTCCAGGATCTTTAGCGAGAACTGAGAGTTGGTAATAGGCCTGTAGTTCGAGTTGACATTAGGATCCAGTGAAGGTTTCTTAATTAGAGGGGAAATCCACACCTGTTAGTGCACGGTGGCGCAATGCTTTCCCTAAATGAGGCATTAATACATTTGGTGATCAAAGGAGTAAGCAGTTTCGCACATGCCAGGAGTAAGCAGTTTCGCCCATGCCAGGAGTAAGCAGTTTCGCACATGCCTTGGTGGTTGTGACGGGGAAAGCATCTCCCTTGCAATTAGAAGGTTTAAGTTGTTGGAGTATTACCAGTTCTTCCACTTCTGTAACCTGACTGAACTCAAAGGCGGGAATGTTATAGTCAATCCCAGTCGCTTCTGAACCTAACCGTGGTGTTATGCACGCAGCGCTTTTATTAGCAATATCCTTCTGAATGCTTTCAATTTTGTTAGCCTTAGCATCCTGAATGGATGTGCACCAACTTTTGTTTTTATTAACAATTGGTGCTAGTGGGCATGGGTCTTCCATTTCTCTAAGAACTTTAAAGAGCTCTTTCATATTGGAGCTGGCGTTTTTGATCCTATGATTGTACATCATTTTCTTAGAAATGTCTTATGTTCCTTAGCTGCAAGATTGTTGATGTTTTTGTTCCCATCTGTGTTGTCTTTTTTCCAAATATTAAAGGGTTTATGCTTAAGGATTTTAAGATTATGGGTTGTGGGAGAATACCAGTCTTTGGAGTTCTTTTTCCTTAGTAACCTAGTTTTCTCTGGAGCCACAGTGTCAGCTGCATTGAGAATCATGTTCTGATGTAACTCAGCCAGCTCCACCGCTGACTCAAACTGGGCCAGATTGTCCAGTGTGTTTTTAAAGAGGGGCGCTAATAATTCCTCAGTCAACCTGTGCGTGTTTCTTGACTGGATACAGATCCTCTCTGCTTCGGCTTTATTTTTCTGCTGGGACGTGCACATAACTCTGAAGTGAATTAAGGAGTGGTCTGACCATGGGCATACAATTAGTTCTACGTTTTTGACTAGGACGTGATGGCATGCGATCTAATCCAAACGTCGTACCTTTCACATGTGTGGTCGCTTTTTTCACTAAAGATATTTAGGGACTCTTCCTGTCATTCATTCCTGTGGAATCCATCGTCTTAAATGTGTTCCTATCACTCATCTTCACATTTAACTTCAATACAATACTTATTCTCTAGTGATAAGTTGCCACCACCAGTTATGTGCGTAAACTGATGTTTAAAAAGAGTAATGATATACTAGTAAGGCACATAAAGTGCAGTACACTATTTGATATGATGCCAGCTCTTCACAATAGAGGACAAAGCTAAAAAGCCATCTGAACAAGCATAAACCTATCATGAGCTTTCCATTACACAGGTGTGGTATTTGAACTAATGGTGTGAGCCGTAGATGAGGGCTGAATTCATAGCTATCCACAAAATTACGTTTTCCTCGTGTCAGCTATGTAAACATCACGCTTTATGTTGTTGTACAATCCTTTATTCGACTTGGAGTTACAATATACACAAACTACAATACACTATGGCAATCACATTCTAAAATGTCCAGCACGAGGTAAAATTGTCATATCTTTAAGATCAACATACACAATGTATGCCCAAAGATGAATCCTTGGGCATACCAAATCAATATGCATTAAAACAGATGAGCACTCACTCAAATTACACTTAGATTAGCAGGTGTTCACAATCATCCATTGTGCAAATTCCATATCATACATTACTAAATAAAATGACAATTTCCAGAACAAATGTCATATTGAGGTTTCAACAAAGGTAGCAGGTGCCCCTCTCTCGGAAGAACAAGGCATGATAACCTGTTCAGTGGTTGTTAACCACATTGAGAGCTCGCAGCCATCTGCTTTTTGCTCGCTGTAGCTTTCACAGATGGGAAATTACCATTTGCATATCAGTCTTTGTCCCGCCCACATGGACAGTCCAGCACCGAAATGCTATGGCAATTCCTCTCTGAACAAGAGTACCAACAGCAACCCCATGCACGTGTTTCAGCCTTGTTGAGCATCATCAATGAGGCTGCGAACTCTCAATGTGGTTAACAACCACTGAACAGGTTATCATGCCTTGTTCTTCTGAGAAAGGGGCGCCTGCTACCTTTGTTGAATTCTTTGAAGGAACTTGGGGTTGGTCACCCTAAGTGACTTGGGGGGCAACCAGACGTGGACTCCCTGCTCACTGTGCTTAGAGAGGCTTAGCTTCACCTCCCTGATGATGCCCAACAAGGCTGAAACACGTGTATGGGGTTGCTGTTGGTACTCTTGTTCAGAGAGGAATTGCCATAGCATTTCGGTGCTGGACTGCCCATGTGGGCGGGACAAAGACTGATCTGCAAATGGATATTTCCCATCTGTGAAAGGTACAGTGAGCAAAATGCAGATGGCTGCAAACTCTCAATGTGGTTAGCAACCACTGAACAGGTTATCATGCCTTGTTCTTCCGAGAGAGGGACGCCTTCTACCTTTGTTGAATTCTTTGAAGGAACTTGGGGTTGGTCACCCTAGGTTACCTGGGGGCAACCAGACGTGGACTCCCTGCTCACTGTGCTTAGAGAGGCTCAGCTTCACCTCACTGATGATGCCCAACAAGGCTGAAACACGTGTATGGGGTTGCTGTTGATACTTTTGTTCAGAGAGGAATTGCCATAGCATTTCGGTGCTGGACTGCCCATGTGGGCGGGACAAAGACTGATATGCAAATTGATATTTCCCATCTGTGAAAGGTACAGTGAGCAAAAAGCAGATGGCTGCGAACTGTCAATGTGGTTAACAACCACTGAACAGGTTATCATGCCTTGTTCTTCCGAGAGAGGGGCGCCTGCTACCTTTGTTGAATTCATATTGAGGTTTGTATTAACATCAGTAAAAATTGCTGACATAAGCCAACAGCTACTTATGGTTTGGCCAGGTGGAGCCTCCTTAGCCAGGCCCGATGAATGTATTTAGAGACGAAATAAACACCATCCCAATTATGAGTTGATTAACAAAAGGCCATGGCCTCATTCAATGTGCAAATCCCCTACAATGTGAGCAATGGCTTGAGATACACAATCCTCAAGCTTTATATCAGCAGAACCGAGAGCAGACTGAAAGGTCTGAGGGAGTAAACGAGTTGGCCCCTAGGTCTCCATCTGCCGCTGGCTCCTTTAGCATGTGCTTCAGTCATGTACACAGATCTACTCGGAATCCATTCTTGCCTTCGTTGTGGTGCTACAAGAGAGGGGTGTGCTGGGAGCATAGAATAACGTCTCATCTCCCCTTCTTGGGAAGGGGATTAACGGAGTTCAAAGTTCTGGTAGTGAGCAGATATCTTCTTTGCTTCCTTTGAGTTGTTCTTCTGCATAGTGCTGTTGCCAATGAGTTTATTTCGGTGTTACTCTGCTTCAATTTCCAATTTGTTCTGTTCTGTAGAAATCGCATTTGTATTCAGGGGCAACCGGTGCATAAAAGACATTGGGGTACAGCCCCGTCCATTATGTACAGGCCATCAGGAGCACATGCAGAACAGAATGATTAGTGGCCCTTCAGGGCCTCTGTCTCCAGGGGCGGCAGGGGGAACAAGAGAGCACTGCCCTTAGGGCAACTATATGGGCATGCTCCTCAGGTCGGCCATGCTGGAGGCGGGACTCAGGAAGTCAAGATTAATCAACTTCCCTTTCTGCTTTCTGGTGCCAGGAGGTCTGAAGAAGATGAGCAGAGCTGAGGGACTAAGTGTGTTACCATTCTGAACAAGGAGTTAAGATTAAAAAAAGAAAACTGTGTGCAAGTGTGAATGTGTGCGTCTCTGTGAATGTCAGATCATATGTGCATGTGTCCCCATGTGTGTACGTGTGCCTGTATGCATGGAGTGTATGTGTGAGTGCTGGCATCCATTGCTGATGCTATTAAGGAGGGGCCAGTCCCTGGGGAGTTGAATAGTGGCATCAATGGAATGTCTAACATGTGTTCTTACACTAGAAATTCTGGCATTATTGGTCAACGTCAACATGAGTGTATACATTATGGAGGCACTACTAGCATTATTGGACAAAGATAACACACGTGTTCTTATAGGGCAATTCCGGCATTATAGGGAACAGTCAACAATAATTTGCACATCCATGGCAATACTGGCCTTATTGAGCAAAGTCAACACACGTATATTAGCAATTCTTACATTATTAGACAAAGCCAACCCACGTGTGTTCTTACAGTGGCTCTGGTGGCATTATTGGGCAATTCCAACGCAAGTGTGTTCTAACAGGAGAAGTACTGAAAATATTGGGCAACGACAACACCAGTCTGTTCTCATAGTCTCGGTACTGGTATTGATGTGCAAAGCTAACACAAGTCTTTTCTTAAAGGGATTATTGGGCAAAAACAATAGAAATGTGAGCCTTACAGTGGCCATACTGGCATTACTGGGCAAATCCAACACACGTGTGTAGTTGGCAGTGGCTGTATTGGCATTACTGGGAAAAGCCAACACAAATATGTACTTTACAGTGGCCATACTGGCATTACTGGGGAAAAGTCAACACAAGTGTATCCTTATAATGGAAATACTGGTATTATTTGGCACAGTCATAATGAGTGTGTTTTGACACGGCCATCGCCATCATGAGTGTGCTTATACAGTAGCAACATTTTCATTTATTGGCACAGCCAGCAGTATGTGTTCTCACAGGGAGAATACTGCTGCTATTGTTAAAAGCCAGCACAGATGTGTTCTTAAAGTGACAAGTCCGAAATTATTTGGCAGTCTTCGAGTGGGTTGTTATAGTGGCAAAACTGTCTTTATTGGGCACAGCGATAATGGGGTGTTCTTAAAGTGGCAATACTGGAATTTATTTACACAGCCGAAATGGACATGTCTTTTTACATTGACAATACTGAAATGTGTGAGTGCTGCCAACATCAGTGTTGCAGTAACGCCCATGACTTTCTGAATGCAGTTTGGTGCGTGAGCTTCAAGTGAGTGTCTTGAGCTTTTCTTGTAGTTTGACTTTGATCTAATGACCAACGTAGAGACGGTGTGTTGTGATAGCATGGTGGGCATTGAAATATGCAGTGCATTGCGACCTTAGCTCCTTCACTGGTGGTTTGTGGTTAAGCAGTGTGTTTGTGCTAATTGAAGGAAGGGGGTGGGAGGCGAAGCAGCGCCTTAAGCGATGGCTGAAATAAGGGCGAAGTACAACCTTGTGCTTTCTCCTTGCAGATTTACTTGCTTGAAACTTCCAATCAGAGGCACCCACAGCAGACTAGTGGTTCTGTCTGTAGCTGGATCCGTCCACTGGTTCTTCTCTAATGTAAATGCTCCCACCCGACGGAAGACTGTGTTTGGAGGCCACAGGAGAAGAGCGCGCTGGAGAAGAAATGGAGCGCAGTGAGGTGTGGGGCGCTGGGTGGAATAGGTATAGTACTACAAACATTTACATGTAAACAATCCGCATCTAAACCCAGAATTTGGTGTACATGTATTCCACATAAGGTTACTCTACCCAAAATAGAGGATTCAGTATAGCACATGTGTGCATAATATGACCTGGGCGGGAGTTACAATGTGTTCAAGGTATCCACTATCCTCAGTGGCAGATGGAACTCGAAAATATGTCTCTCACAATATGTTTGAACCTGACAGCACCCAGTGCAATCTTACGCATGTTGAACTTAGAAGGAGTTTTAAAGGTGTCATTTAGTACATGCAACTTCTGTCTTTAGGACGTGTGGCGGGTCAGACGAAGGACACGGACTCAGGGGTGCCATTGTGTTCAATGATGTATTAAAATGAAAAGGAGACGGCCTATTTCTCCCTATCACTATAGGTGTTTCTTCCTTATTTTATCATGGTCCAAACAAATAGGTTTCCTGTCCAAAACTAACCTCACTGACCCTAGCACCATACAAAAGCTAACTTAGGTCTGGAGAATGACTCCCTTTTCCTGAACGTACTTCTCATACCAAGCTTTTAGTAGGTGATTCAAAAATAGTGTCTCTTGAAAATGGTTCTTGAAACTGATGTCACTCTTCTGAGGATACTTCTAGTACCAGTCTTTCAACATCTGGCTTGTGAATAGTCGCTTGTGACTGTTTCCATTAAACTCTTTAATTCTTTAACTGGATTGCTTTGCTTTATCTCTTCGGGTTTTATCCCTCCTAGGGATTCTCTTAACAATCCTTGTTTCTTTTCTGTGATTCTTGAGGTGTATTTTTATAGCGTCTTCATATACTTGGTGTACTATGTGCTTGCCCATTTTCTCTAGGTACTTTTCTACTTCTGGCTGTCTCTTCAGGCTTATTATGACTTTGTACAAAATGCTGAGTTATCTTTCCCCTTTCCCAGGGTAATTGTATCTCTTCCACTTTCCTTCTGGTATTTAACCAGTCAACAGTTTGCTTTTCAGAATTATTATACTTGGGTTCTCTTTTTCTCCAATTCAACTCTATTTTAGACTTTGTGCTGTGATGGGTTAACTGGCCGTAATATTGATTTGTTGGCGTCTTCCCCAGTCTCCCGTTCTACCCGCTACCTTCCTCATGATAGGAGAATCTCAGTGGGACCCTCCTTCGTTGTGGACTCTCGTCCGGTACATAGATTGTCAGCTTCTCTCTTCCTTCAGTGTCTCTTTCCTTGTGGCATTTGACTGCATCTTCAATAGATTCCAGTTGTCTGAGCTTGCCCTTGCTTCGGCATAATGCTTTTCAAAGTTGCGTGAGTTTAGAACTTGCAGGTTCCGGCTTCTCTCTCTTTCGTTCAGTGTACACGGCGAGGGGAACTCCCCACCTGACGTACGGCTCTCTTTCTCTCTCATTCCCGTCACGCAGCTAAGGTACTTCCCAGCTGACGTGACGGTGAGTCTCTCTCTGTCTCTCTCCAGCTCTTTTCTCAATGGAGTTATGTCCATCCACCTCTTCAGGCTCTTGGACTTTAAAGCAATGTCCTTTTCCTTTTGTATAATAGTATCTGTCATGATTCCCCTCATCCCAGTATGGATGACTCACAGTCCTGGTATTATGGTTTCCTCGTCGCATTAGGGATATTTCCCAGGATTTATTGTTGTAGATTCTTCGTCCCAGTCTTGATGTTTTATGGACTCTGGTGTTCCGAAGCATCCCATGTAGGACATAGTATTTTTCTCTTGAGTGAGCTCCTCGCGGGAACGAGGGTGCTTTTCCTCTTAGGGGGAATCTCTCCTGGAGAGATCCTGCTTGCCTCTACTCCTAGGGAGGGTGTTGCGGAGCTGGCTCATCTCCCTAGCCTCACAGGAAGGGGCTCCCCCTTGGGGAGAAGTGGCAAGTTCCCTTGATTTGTCACAGACCACATGTCACACTTTCAGTTGAAATCCTACAGATGAGAGGACTGTGAGCATGTGAGGGTGCCGTGCCAGAGCTTGTCTCTAGGAACCGGATGCCTTCTGAAGAGAGTTTGCTAAAGAGGTACATGAACCCACTGTCCTTTGCCTCGGTTTAGAGCATTTAGTCACCATGAACACATTACAGAATATGTGGTGAGCCTGTTTGCCCACAGGCCACTGTACATTAGCCAAATAAAACAATATGCAAACAAATAAACATAGGAAAACGTTTCTCAATACCAAAAAATATACATGCATACACCAATACATTGATCTCCACACACTAACATAATTCCTAATGCCCCACTCACTCCCATTGTTGGAGCTCTGATGATAGTGTTCACTCCAGCAATGTGAGGCTGGGATGGTGGCGGTCAGGAGTGTGAGCTCTGCAGTTCCTGTTAGTAGTCTCAGAAAATGGAGTTGGACACCACAGGTTTATTGAGATCAAGCCTCGGTCAGGTGACTTGCAGATGCTGCATGGGACTGCAAGCCCCTGGGGAGGGGACAGAGGTTTTAATGCTGCAAAAAGCATAATTTAGGCCTTGAGGGTCAGGTGGGATGCCAGGAGCAAAATGTGGGCTACATCACAGCTGGGGGATTACATCACTGTAGCATAAAGTGCCCGCTGCTGAAAATCAGTGGGTGCCAGTCACTTGGGGCTCCCAGTGGTCACGCAACATGGTATTTGGAGGCCTTTAATAGCCGTGCAGGCATCAAGTCTTACTTTTATTCTTCCTGCCTGCCTTGCACCACCAGCGTCCCATTGTTAATAGCAGCTTGCTCCTGATGATGGGTACCATCCTGATGATGCCCAAAAGAGGACCCACACTGCCACTGTCTCGTGCACTGACAAAGAACATGGGAAAGGCATGCTAGGTTGTTTACCCTGCCTGAGTATAGAGAAAGACAGTGTCGTAAATCGAGGAAGAAACAATGAGAGACAGACACGTGAGGTTGTGATTCTTAGCCAATGCAGATTCATTAAGGAACGTTGCAAGGGTTGGGTCAACTGAAACACTTGGAACAAAACAACAAGACCCCTTTTCAGTCTTTGGCTTTTGTAATTCACAATCACTTTCATGAAGGTTTTGTCAATTTTCTGTCACTCACAGTATTGTGGTTTAAGTGTCCCTTAATTTCTTCTTTGGCTTCTTGGATTCAGGTCCTCTGCTTCTCCTTCTGGATTCCTGGGAGACCACGGGGTTTCTCTGGCCTTCGTATGCCCACACATTATACCGGGGTAAGTCTGGATGAGAGGGCAAAGGAACACCAAGCTAAACCTTAGAACTTCCACTAAGAGGATGGCCACCTATGCTGGGTTATAGGCTACGGCTGCTGAAGCTATATCCCTTCCTTTCTCAAGGGCCTGGCTCTAGTACCCAACATCCTATTTGCATTTACTTCCTTGATGGGTCACAACAGCCTCATGCATTTGGTCACCTCTTCTTTTGTCATCCTTCCTTTCCACTTATTTTGTCCTCTACCTCCTCAACACTTTGTCACATTCTTGTACCTCTACTCTTAATCAACTTCCTCTGGTCAAACCAGTGGTGTGCCTGATCCTGTTTTACACTATTGTTTTCCCTCCATTTCCTGAAGTCTTCTCCAACCTTCTCCTTACCGCTCTCTTCCTTACCTCCTGTGATGTTCCTCCCAACTTCCTTTTTATGCCTCATCTCCTCTGATGTCTCTCGCAAGCACCTCTTGGTCTATTCCAACCTCATCCTTGATAGGCTTTTACTATTCTCCCATGCATCAGTGCCAACCTCACCTCTGTAGCCCCCTAATTCCTCCTTTAATATTCCTTCCAGCCCCAATACTCCCGCAGATGTTCTTCATCTTCTTCTCCACATTCTTCTCATTGTCCTCCTTTCTCTTCAACTCTTCCTTTGGCAAAGTTCCTGCTCTCATGCCTCTTGTCTCTATCCTGCTTCCTCCAACTCCAACCTCAACCATGCTCCAATCTGATTCCTACCATGACTCCAAATGCCCACACACTGCCTAAACTGTGGTGTTCCACATAGAGGAACACTCTACCACTTTCCAGGCCTCTCCTGTTCAATTTTCTTCAGGTCTGGGTTTTCATTAAAGGTCTAATCTGATTGGTGTTATTCTAAGTGGAGGCAGTCCTCACATAGTATCTGCTACTCCACCCTTCACTTTTGCAGGTTTATAGTGATTTATTCAACATGATTATCCTTAGCATACACACAAATAATGTGCATAATTCAGCACAGATATTATACAACCAATGTAAAGATGTGAACACTAGAGAAAAGTCTCATGAAAGGTCAAGTCATCATGTGTGGGTTCAAATGTTCTCTCTATTCATTCTCTATTCTACTCTCTGGGCCGACTCACTCTGCAGGGCCCACCCTGGATGTTCTGATCTCGTCAGAGCTCTTCCTCTCTAACACTCACCATTGCTCTCTCTTGGACTGACCATTTTCTTCTCTCCTCTCACCATCGCTGCCCCACAGGTTAAGCTGACCACAGCACTGCCACCCACCTTCTCGGTCATCCTGCCCAGGAAGCGTGCGTCAGTGGAGGCTTTCACCACTACTTTATCTCCTCCTCCTACACCTTTGGCTGACTCACACACTGACACAGCCCTTTCCAACCTTCATCTATCTATCTCTAACACTCTTGATGTCCTTGCGCCTGTCATGAGGGTCCGTTTGAATTTGCATCCAAGTGAAACTCTTGGTACGATTCCGACCTCGCCACCCTTAAGCACAAGTGCAGGGTGGCTGAGAAGAAGTAGAGGGCATCAGGCGCATCCTCTGACAAACTGGCCTGCCGCCTGCTCAAAAGGCAATACAGACTCTCTGTCCTCTCCAAGAAGAGAGCCTACATCCAAGCCCGCATCTCGGTGGCCTCTAACAACTCGGCCAAACTTTTCAAAATGCTGAAAGGAGCTGTCCAACCCTGCTGCAGTCCCTACCTCTGCTGTTCCCTACCAAGCCTTTTGCATGGCTTTGGCATCTCATTTCACCACTAAAACTCAGGACCTCCTGTGCACTCTCTTCCTCTACCTCCTCTTCCTCTCCCATTCCAGGTCCCTCTCTGGCCGTATCTCCTCTTCCTTTCTCCTCCTTCGTCCTTCCCCCTGTTCACTCCTGACAATGTTTCTAGACAAGTCTGATCTATGAAAGTCCTGACAAAGCAGGTGCTCCCCTGCTCCTCCAGAACCATTAAGGGCCCTATTGACACCCTGGCTCCAGCCTTGGACAATTTCGGCAATCACTCTTTTGCCACTGGAACCTTCCCCTCCTGACTTAAGAACTCCCCTTTGCACCCCCTTCTTAAGAAGCCCTCCGCCAATCCTTCATCTCCGGCAAAGTATCCCCCGATCTACATCATTCCTTTCCTGGGCAAGCTCCTGGAAAAGCTGGCCATCTCCCAGCCTAATCTACATACTGAATCTGTTGGTTGTCTCCATGACCACCAGTCTGGCTTCGGAGCAGCCAGAAACTAGGACACTGCTCTCCTGAACACCTGTGAAGACTTGCTCTCTAACCTTGACTCTAACCTTCCTTCTGTCCTCATCCCCCTTGATATATACTGTGCTTTCGACACGGTCAACCACGCCATCCTGCTCAATCGTCTCTGAGATGACCTTGGTATCTCTGGTCAGGCCCTTGCCTGGTTGACCTTGTTTTCACACCAATCAACCCTCTCAGGTCCAACTTGAGCATTTCCTTTCTTCTATCTCTCTCTCTACTTGTGGTGTTCCCCAGGGATCGAACCTCTCTCCCTGGCTCTTTAACCAATACCTGGCACACCTGGCCCACTGCATCTCTACCTTCTGCTCTAACTTACACTGTTATGCGGATGAAATCCAGCTTTCCTTCAGGCTCCCCTCAGCCACTTCTGCTCTTTCTCTCATACCAGACTGTCTGTCTGCAATTCAGGAATGGTGTGCCTCCAACAATCTCTGCCTTAATGTCAGTAAGACTGAGATCCTCCTCATTGGGACACATGCTCCCACCTTCCCTCTCTCACTCTGGCCGCCCACCTTGGGACCTCTACCTGCTACTTACAGTGAGGCTAAGAGCCTTGGTGTCATCTTCAACTCCACCCTCTCCTTCTCTCCTCACATCTCAGATGTCTCAAAGAAGTGACACTATCAGCTTCACCTCCTCAGAGGTATGCTTCCTTTTCACACTTTCCCCCAGAAGCTCACTGTCTCCAGAACCCTGGTCCTCTCTAGGTTGCACTACTGCAACAGCATCTTTCTTAATCTTCCTGCCTCTACTCTTCGCACTTTACAACTAATCCAGAACAGGACTGCAAGTCTTGTCCTTGGCCTCAAGCCCAGGCATCATATCTCTCCAGCCCTGACATCTCTCCACTGGCTCCCTATGGCTGCGAGGATCAAGTTCAAGGCCCTCTGCATTGTCCACAAGGCTTTCTGGGGCTGGGGACCACACTACATCCAGCATTCGCTTTGTAAGCAACTTCCTTCTCTAGGCCTTCGCTCATCCACCTCCAACTTTCTGAGGGTCAGACACTTCTCCAGGCAGAGAGTGGAGGGTATATCTCTGTAGTTGGCTGGGGCTTCCCTCTGGAACAGCCTCCCTGCCTCTCCCAGACTTGAGCAGGACAATCTAGGGTTCTGGAAGCAACTCAAGACCTTCCTTTTCGCTTCCGCTTTTTCTCTCCCTGTCCCATGCTAATGTCCCAGTCTGCTGCACATACTGGTTACCTGGCCGCCCACTGAATTTACGGGACCTGGCGCCTGCACGACCAGTTGCCCTTGAACTGCCTCCAGCCCTCCCAACCACTTAAGGGAATGTATATGCAGCCCTACAGTCCCCTGACTCCTGCACTTATGAGCCACATCCCGGCAGCTCTTATGAATTACTTTGCACTCTCTCCCCCCATGGCAATTCTACCCCTCCCTCTCCCCACACTTGCATGATCTGAATGACACAAGGCCTAGTATGAATGTTGTTTTGTCCTCCTTCTGTCCTCCCTCGCTTGTCTTGTCGCACCTAGAAACACTTGTGTACAGGCGCGTTATGAATGATTTATCATATCATATCAAATTGCGATTAAAAATGCTCATTGGCTACTTCAATATACATCAAAATACATCTGAGAAAAATAAAAACAAACAAGATTAGAAAAGAGTAGTCAAATATTATATGATCGCCCGATGAGGTTGTTCCTTCGAGACCATGCTCTGTAGATGTACCTTGCCACAAAATATACATCATTGATGTTTTCAGTAGATTGGCACAAGTTCAAGGCTTCCATTACACACTTAACACAGGCCTTCTTAAGCAGCGGTAGCAAGTGAAATCTCCTGAAATCTCTAAATGAGTCCAAATTAACAGAATATGTGAAATCTTCTCCATGCCAGAGTCATATAGTGGGCACCTTTCAGAACTATAAGCCTTCCAGCTGCAGGTGAATTTTGCAGCCGTGAGAGTGCCAGACCCGAACTGCTTGAACAATGATCGTGCCTATGCTGGGGATATGAGCTTGAGATATTCCTTGGCTCCCTGGTGAGCTTTCAAGGACAGGTAACACAACCCTACTTTCAAACATAGGAAAGGGTATAAGAGCTGACTTCACCTCGTTTTTAATATGGTTATTTAGACACTGTGGGTTCAAACACAGATTATTCAGGGCTAAGTCACACAGCTGTTGCCTTATATGCTTGACCCATGGGAGTGAGCGCCCTCCCAGAGTGCCAAACAGGCAAGTAAGACCCTTCCGATACTTTGTCAACTCTGGAGTCACCCAGAGTCTTAACCACTAAAATACTAGCTTCATGGCTATCTAACCACAACACAACAAGTGAGCTATCACGCAACAATTGGAATCTCCGTTACTACACATCCCACAACGAAGAGCTCAACTAGACCTACCTATCGTTGCCTTTCCTTAGGTTTTGTTGATGTGCCACCTATCTAAAAGGGGGGACAGGAAATAAGAAAAAGGTTCCCTCACTGTAACTATAACATTAGTACTAAAAACATGCCCTCACCTGGGGCAGTGAGGTAACTCAATGTATTCCTCCTTACACAACTAACCAGGGGGGAAGTTGAAAATAAGAAACACACAAATAGATGCAGAGCCAACATGTCTCTTATTTCATCTCCAGACACTAAACCATCTGCCAGTATCTCCTTTGGTATGGAGATTACGGTTAACCACCAAGGTCGATCGGTTTCAACGGTATATATACTATTGCACTGCCTTATTCAGGGCTAGAACAGCCCTTATCAGGTAATTCTCTTCCTCTTAAGGCTATACCAAACTCTAATCTGGTAGCCATGTGTCAAAGTGCTTTGTTCCTATGTGCTTATTAGTGATCCAATTGTTGTATATCAGCTTGTTGTGCTACATACTCCAGCGGAGTCCCATGGAATCTTTTGCTATGTTATGCTCTTTTTCAATTCTACTGACAAGTGAAAACACACACACAGAAAGATCAGTGAGAAATTGATCTTGATCTGTGTAAAGTGACTCACTGCACATCATTGATGACATTTTCTATATGTAATCTCATCAACATCTGGGATCTTGCACTTACCTAAAAGTCGTTTTATGTTTTTCTCTTGCAAACTGTTGCATGGAGCTAGCGGCAAGAAATATCAATAATGGAAAGGATCTCAGCTTGTTGGCGGGCACCCTTTGTGGGATGTTTTAACCCGCTTTTGCTCTGTCATGCAGCATCACTGTGTTCTGATGGTGC